>NC_140581.1:890467098-892867098 GCF_964204655.1 Triturus cristatus
CTGCAGTACATGAGGAAATTAGGAAACTTCATAACAAATAAATCTCCCAAGATGGCCACCGGAGACAAAAGAGCCCAAATGTAGCCCAAAATCACCCAGATGTAGCCCAAATATAGCCCAATGACAGAAGTGTGCAAAACACTTATTATGTTGTGTTTTTGAAGTGTTATATAGTGCAGACTTGTCAGGTATTGGAGTGCTTTACATGAGCATTGGTTACATCACACAAGAACAAATTCATTTTGGTTGTAGACATGGGGAGACTAAGTGATTTGACCAGAATCACAGAATGTCGAGCTGAAGCAGAAACTTCAACCTGGTTCCCCAGTTGCAAAGTCTGCAGTTCTGGAAGTAACACCACATCCTCTCCCCTAAGTGCAACATTTAATCAAGTGGTCAACTGGATAAAAAAACATAAAGATAACAAATAATTTAAAAGTGCTTTGTCGCTATTTGAAAACTCAGAAAATATGTCCTTATTTTAGTCTTTTAGAGCACTAACCATAATTTTGATGCCAATAAGACCCTTTCATATATGTAATTTCTAAAGGAAATGCTCTAGGTATTACAGTTTTGATTACAATCTAGTTATTCATTAGGATACTGTTGAGAGGCAGAGGCCAGGGGCATGGACTCTGAAAATTGAAGGCAGGTAGGAGGGTGCAAAGGCAACAATTTAACCACACTGAGCAGGCAGGAAGGGCCGTGGAAGCACAACAGACTATGGAGGGCAGTGGAAAGGGGGGCAGGGGCAACAAACCAACAATACAGGACTTGCAAGAGTGGCTGTGGCAATGTAATAGGCCATTGTGGGCAGAAGGAAGAGGCAATGGAAGTACAACCATACATGCCAACAGACCCGATTCAGCCAGGAAACGTCCAATGTTTTTAAGCTCAAATGGGCTTTATTTGATCTGTCTCCTGTCTACAATCTCCTCTTTTTCAATGTAACTCAAAGGGGAAAATCAATACCCCAGTTTTTTTTCAAAATTTCCCTCTTACCAAGTTCAAAATGTTCGCAAGTATGGTACATTGGATCATGGAAGGAAATGGGATAGGGACATGGACTTGGATAACAGAGGACGGGAGGGACATGGAGTGGTGCACCAAACTGACCCTGCAGGGCAGGCATCAGGGTTTGCAGCAGCACAATACACCACACAGGGCATGCAGGACGGGAGTGCAGCACAACAATCCATAGAAAGCAAGAGGGAGGGGACAGGACCATGCACATGGACAACAGAGAACAGAGGGGCAAGAGGCAATGGTAGCTAGCTGACCATAATGGACAGACAGGAGAGAAAGCTGCAGCATAACAGACCATAAAGGGCCGGAGGGACGGATCAGGGGCATTACAATGGAACAGACAAGCCAGGAGGGAGGGAGTAGGGGTCTGCACATGTAAACAGAGGGCTGGGGGCAAGGGGGCAGGGCAGGAGCAGCAAGATAGCCATGGAGGTCAGGCAGGATGGGCACTAGAAGCAAGACACACCATGAAGAGCAACAGTGAGACTGTGATGGCATACACACAGACCATGGAGGGAAGGTGGGAGGGGGTCAAGGGCAGCTAACTGACCACACAGGGAAGGTAGGAGGGGCCATGGCAGCACAGAAGACCATGCATGGCAAGTGGGAGGGTTAGTGGCAGCACAATGGCTATGATGGGCAAGAAGGAGGGTGCAGAGGCATGCACAAAGGACGATGGAGGATAGAAGGGAGGGTCAGGACCTGTGCACAGACAAGAAAGTTCAGGGGAAGGGGCCTCACAACAGACCACACGGGGCAGGCAGGAGGAGCAGTTGCAGCACAACAGACCAGGGAGGGCAGAAGGGTGTGGCAGTACAATGGACCATGTAGGACAGGAGGAAGAGGATAGGGGCATGGCATGTGGACAGGCAGGGTGGAGGTGGCAGGGACAGGTTACAGTCATCTGACAATGCTAGGCAGGTGGGAGGGGAGTGGCAGCTCAACAGAACACTCAGAGTAGATAGGAGTGGCAGGTCCATGGGACATGGTGGGCAAAAAGGATGGAGCAGGGGCATGCACAAAGACATCGGAGGGCAGGGGGAAGGAGAATAGGGGCAGCAAGCTAAGCACAGAGTTTAAGCAGGAGGCCAATGATGGGGCATAGAATTGGGCAATGAAGGGCAGGAGGAGTGGAGTGGTACATCATACTAAATTGAGGGCAGTGGCAGCACATCAGACCATGCATGGCAGGAGGGAGGAGGCTAGTCCATGGATTCACACAACAGAGGATAGGGAGGGGGGGATGGGGCAGCAAGCTAACTGTTCAGAGAAGGCGGGTATTAGGAACTTTATTGTTTTTAAAACATTGTGTCTGTGCGAACTACTTAAAATATGAACAAGTATGCAGCATAATCTCACTTTTATTCAGGAAGAAGAGGACGTTTGTGACTGTGACTCCGGGCTCACTTGGCAGAAACACCCCCTGACCCTCCACCCCCTATCGCAAAATGTAATGCCCGTGAAAAGGGTAGGTGAACACAGTGTTATATAGAACATAGTCCTGAGAGCACGATTGAAAAGGAAAACTAGATATAGTGTATGGTATAAACTATGCACCAAAAAGTGTGATATAAGATGAACCGGGCGTGAAATATAATATGCAATACATTGTGCGCAATGACAGATTCATTGGAGAGCGCGAGATAGCACAGGCACTAGCGCGTGCTATGCGATATGCGCCTTGGAGTGTAATATGCACAGGGCAGTGTTGTGTAACCTAACTAGTCTCTAAAGTTGTAATATAAAATATGTGCTGGGGAGTGTAACGTTGCATATGCACTGTGACAAAGATATGGATCCCAGATTGTAATATGTATGGCATAGCACTGTGCGTTATAACATAGGCATCGAGGAAGGCACGTTAGATGGGGCAATATAACCCGTGCGAAGACAAGTGTGACATGACATATTCACGGGGTGGTGTTACAGTGCACATGGGCTAGAGAGTGTCATAGCATGTGCACTAGCTAGTGGAATACAACACAGAGGTGTGTGGCACTCGGCAGGCAATGTTGGGTGTAACACAGCATTGGGCTCTGTCAGGAGCGCGCTGTGACTCTCAAGTGATGTTCGTCCCCTTTCCAGAGAGTAAAATAAAAAGTATTACACATCCGGCAGTGGATGTGTGTTTTATTAACCGTGAGGGGGGTTTCTTGCATAGTTTTGGTCGAATTTTTGTCGAATCCCCTTTGAATGGCTTGGTGTGCATGTGTATTAAATGTGCCCGTCAATAGCTACCCATGTTTGTATAAATAAACGACAAGGGTGTCTACCGGGATTAGGCACGGTAGGGCATCAGACATGTCAGAGCTTCACTAGTGGTGTAAATACATTCCACGTGGATTCATTGCATGCATAGTCGCCTTTTAATGAATATCACGCAAATCGTCATGGTGATAGGTACGTACGGTTTGTCCAGCATGTCCTAGGTGTGTCTATAAATATATATTTTTTAAAAATAATAAAAAACAGTGGCCGGCCCTGGGGATTGGGGTCAAAAAAATATAATTAGGAGACAGGCCCTGGGGGATGGGGTCATCAGGGCCAATAAATTAGAATAAGAAGGGGAACCACACAGCCCACCTTCTTAAAAAATTAAAATAAATAAAAGACTGGCATCGTGCCGGAGGCCATGCTCCCTCCGTGCAGCACTCTGCAAACGCGCCCCCAACAGGCATCTCCAGTATGCGCCAGGGAGCTGCGCTGCAGACAGGTGTTCTGAGGCCAAGCCCCTTTTTACACCTCTCTGCAACGCAGCTCTGTGGCGCTTACTGGAGGTACCTAGTGGTCTAGTTTGACCCTAGGGACCCTTAGGATTCAAGGGGACTTAATCTCTCAACTTAGAACAGCCACAGGGCGCGTTTACACAGTGGTGAAGGGAGGGTACGGGGCCTGAGGTGACGGGTGCAAACACGCACTATGGCACGTTTTAAATTGGGGATATAATTTCCCTTCAATACTGAGGGCCCCTGGGGGCTAACTACCCCACCAAGTGCTTCCAGTAAGCGCCACTGAGCTGCATTGCAGAGAAGTGGTCCAGGCCGTGCCACTTTTTACACCTCTCTGCAACGCAGCTCTGTGGCACTTACTGGAGGTACCTAGTGGGCTAGTTGGACCCTAGGGACCCTCAGGATTCAAATGAACTTAATCTCCCAACTAAAAACGGACACAGGGCGTGTTTACACAGTGGTGAAGGGAGGGGACGGGGCCTGAGTTAACGTGTGCAAAAACGCCCTGTGGCCTATTTTAAGAGGTAGTTTTAATCCCCATGCCCTATTATATACTAGGGGCTTACAGAGGAGGTCATGCTAATCACAGGGGGACCCCAACGCATAATGTTCCCTAGTGTATGTAGATGTTTTCACTGTATTCTAAGAGTCTTTTAACATAGCACTGGCTCTAGGACTGGTTAGTCAGACTCAGTTACCACCAGTATCCGTCTGAAAAAGTTGAGGGTACAGGATGATTTTGCAACAAGGCTTCTTTCTGCTCTTCTTTTTGTTCTTTCTGCACGTTATCCTTCTTCCTGCACTTATCTTCGTCTTTGAGGACTTCTGTTGCTTCTTTCTGCACTTCTTTTGTTTCTTTCTGTGCATTTTTTCTTCTTTCTTCACATATCCTATCTCTGTAGGCATAGTTAGAAATTAGCATTTAAAAAACCTTTGAAATTCACAGAAAAAACCATAGGTTTCAGGCACGTTATAGTTAGGAATTAGCATTTAAAAAACCTCAGAAATTCACTGAAAAAACCATAGGATTCAGGGGTGTTATAGTTAGCTGAACTTTTCACTTGTACAAAACCATTGAAATTCCCCCGTTATAGTTAGTTCAGCTAACTATAACTCGCGCGCCCGCAATGCACTGCTGATGACGTCACATATTACATCACTCATGACATGGTCAGTGACATCACTCATGACATCACTGATGACATCTCAAATGACATCGCTGATGACATCACTGATGACATCATCCTTGTGATAGAGTGGCAGACCTCCTCTCACCCTAATATAACCTTTGATACACACATTCAAAAATAGAGACTAAAATTTTCAAAACAATGGACATACCAATACCAGTTACAACAACCTCTTCAGTAATTCTAAGATCCACATACACATCCACTCATTCACCAACAGTCCTATACAGTCACTCATACATATACTCACTCATCATATGTACTCATACACCTATACATCCTGTTACACAATGCCACTCATCGATAGAGTTACTCACACACATAGTCACTCATGCTAATAAAGAATCAAACATACATTTACTTGCATATACACCACCACACTTACTTCTACTGAAACTTACACATACTTAGTCTTTTAAACAATTACTTATAGAAACACATACTTATTCATACAGGAACTCTTTCAATCTCTCACTCTCACATATACTCACATATATACACCAATAGTCACATATACTAGTTTAAAACATATGTAGTTACTCATAAAGACACTATTGAGACAGTCATTCACTCACTAACACACCCATACACACACTCATCCACCCATACAGTCCTGCACACATGCTGTGTTCAACACATACAAACAGTGAGTCACTCATTCATGCACATATGCACTACGTAATACCCCCCACCGAACCATGCAGACACTCAGACTGATACTAAAAAAAACAACTAATAACCTATATAGACACCCATGTAGCTACTCACCAACCCATGCAGCCACTTATACACAAAGTGAGGGACTGATACAGATATTTACATATTTAAACATTACTCACTAAGCCATGTATTCACTATGATACACTTAATCAGTCAGTTACACAATCAATTTTTCAAAGACAAATCATCCACTTAGACACTTATATACCCATTTATTCTTCCATCGACCTTGAGATATACATATATAAAACATATTTAATTTTCAGAAAAACACACATTCACTGGATGATGTCATCAGTGATGTCATCAGTTATGTCATTTGAGATGTCATCAGTGATGTCATGAGTGATGTCACTGACCATGTCATGAGTGATGTAATATGTGACGTCATCAGCAGTGCATTGCGGGCGCGCGAGTTATAGTTAGCTGAACTAACTATAACGGGGGAATTTCATTGGTTTTGTACAAGTGAAAAGTCCAGCTAACTATAACACCCCTGAAACCTATGTTTTTTTCAGTAAATTTCTGAGGTTTTTTAAATGCTAATTCCTAACTATAACGTGCCTGAAACCTATGGTTTTTTCTGTGAATATATATATATATATATATATATATATATATATATATATATACTCCTGCCGGGGTGAGAGCTGTCGATCTTAAGTACATTAACAAATTGTGTTTTAGCTGCTGTCCACCTAAGAAAAGACATATTACGTGGCCTAATCAAAGTAGGTGTGCAGTGTCACAATTGGACTCATTAATACATATGTTTCCTTGCACTAACTTCATGCCTCCTCAGTATGTCTGCACTTCTGACACAGCCTCTGAAGTTCACATTTTATGAGTCCACAATAAGATGGAGGACATTATGGACAACCTTGAGCATTGAGTGTTTGTTCTCAACCAAAGATGGATGATTCTGTGCGAGATTTGAGGTGTCTATATAGCCCAAACATGTACTGGGTGGTGATGACCATTTTTGACTTTTCAGTATATTAAGATGCTTAAAATAGAAATCTTTGCTTACCAAATTGGTGTTGCAGTCTGATGCATCTCTTCAAATTTCAAACTAATTGTTTCTTAGATTTCCAGTAAAAATTTGCTTGAACAGCTCTCATACCGGTTGGTTAACAAGCACCACATGCAAAGACACATACACTTTGAAATGACACCCTGCAATGAACAACATACAAAATCATATTCACTAAAGCCACATTATCATGCATCAGACAGTGAGAAAAGGTAACTCCTCAACACCACTACTACACCCATTACTTATGCCAACATCCAGTACGCACAAAAACAACACATTCCAAAAGGCCCTTTGATTTCTCCTCAGGGCCACCAACTTAACAGTACGCATTACAACCAAGGGCACTGCACTTCACAAATGTAAGTGAACGCTGAAGAGCTGACTTGCCGCAATGCACTACCACATTATCATCATGAGCACAATACCCCACACCTACCTCTGCAAGTTTGCACAATAGCAAGGCTGTGTGGCAACGAACAGAACATGCCAGCCCAGAAGCGTGGCAATGGAAAACCCACGCAATACCAGAACGGTTTGGTAGCACCAACCCCAGACCAGCACAGAGCGATGCAGCAATGTACAATCCGGTGAGCCTACTTCGAACTGCAGATGTGAGCAGCACAAACGCCAGTAATATCATTGCTTCTCAAATCCTGAGGCACTGGTATGATAATTAAGATTACACCTACCAACAACCGTCTTTGAAGTTCCAACATTTGTGTATCTAGTGTTGTGCCAAGTGCAATTGAGCCTACAGGCCAAAGATTATCTCAGCTATAACCAAGTTTAGGGAAAGGATGTGGTCCGTCGGTTGCGCTGCCGCCTCCTGATGCAGGAAACCAGGGTTCGAGCCTCGAGGTCGCGTCCACATCCTGTGATTCTGGGCAAATCACTTAATCTCCCCGTGCCTGAATGTGTAATGTAAATACGGTGCTATGTAAAGCCCTCCAATACCTTCGGGTCGAGTTCGCGCTATATAAATAAGCAACAACAAAAAAAAAAGATGGTCTTTTAACAGTGAGGGCGGTTCTAGTGTCTCCTGTGTACCAAGTGCCCAGGCTATGCAAAAAGTCTCCAACTCTTCGTGTGGTAAGAGGTAAGGAAACTGCGCCATGATATCTCTAAGAGAAGACACAATATATTCTAGCACTGAGAGACGGTTGGTTAACCTCACCATTAAACCGCACACTCCAAACTCGAGATACCTAGATTCTAAATAACGTTTTAAAAAACACAGTATGTGTAGACAACGTGTAAACACCCTCGACTCCCTCCGACTGAAACATTAACAGAAAGGCGCCCTTACGCAAACCTTAAAATTATATAATGTGTTACAATGCATAACAAATAACACTTAGTCGCCATTTAAGTCCAATTTATTGTAGCCGTGGTCCTGTCTATGCTGTGAATATGGTCACTCACCCTGCGAAAGAAATGAGCGCTCCACGGGACCCTCGGTGCGACCACCGAGTAAATAATAGAGTTGTTGTGTAAACAGCTCCACTTACATCACAGGCTGCGCCCTCATGCCGCCTCCGTGGCTGTGCGCAATTCAGACAGAACATTGCTTCGAGAATGTTCCTGTTTGCGCATCGCCCCGATGCTGTTATCTGTTAATCAGCACGACTCTTTTCTTCCATCTCTTCGGGAAAGTGTCTGCATGGAAGCAGCCAGTGTACAAACAAGCTGTCGCTTTGCGTGCTGGGAAGTCTGCGTATCCTGTTTAAGTCTTTGTGAGTTTTGTACTAAATAACAGAATGAATATGTAAAGTTTTCCGACTCGACATTGTTTGCGAGGCTTTGTGATATGCATATAGAGATGCATCTTCCTTGGGGTCTTTAAAATGCAGAGGATTTTATAAAAACGAGAGGTGGGTGCATGTATTTATTTCCTATAGCGGACGCTGCAAACTGGGCCGCTTTAGTCTATACCAGGTTCAGAGTGGTGGGGGAATTGAGGGACGGGACACTAAAGTGGTTTACCCAGGATCACCCATCATGGTCAGGTGCTAGTGCGGATTCAAACTGAAGCCCCTGGGTCCAATATTTGCAGATTGTTTATAGGCATATAAAATGCTTTTTGGATTAAAATGAGGAAGGGCACAATGCACCTTTTTATCTGTGGCTGTGCCATATTACAGATTCAATGGAACCAAAATCGCGCAACTGTGCCATCCAGGGGCTGTGTTATGGAAAGTTCCCTGGGTCCCAACAGGCGCATGTGCCCACTTTTTGCACACCAGGGCACTTCGGTACTACAAATAGAGCCACAAATGCTTGCCTGGCTCCTTCTCTAGTGGAGACAGAGCAAGTGCATGTGTAGAGCACTGGCGTAACGAGCCTTGAGGGGGCCTCCCCCCCCCTCCTGGCTCAATCAGGAATCCTGCAGCCAGAGTGCTGTGCTGCGGGGCCCCCTGGAGCTTGGGGTCCCCCCGCACCGCGGGGGCTGCAGGCACCTGTGTTACACCCCTGGTGTAGCGTCAGTGCTATACCAGAAAGCCGCCCCCGTATTTGTATTTCTTTTCTCCCTGTTTTGAGTGAAATCCTAGAGCTCCCTGTAGCCAAACAATGAGCCATCTATCTGGAGTAGCAAACTGTCTAGACCCTTGGCAGGTGGAATTTTGTCAGGGTAGAGGAACTGCACACTGCTCTGGCTTTGAATGAGTAAAGGAGCTATGGCTTGAAGGGCTAGTTGAGACTTGGTGTCATTCACTCTTCACTAATCGGACAGTGGCGCAGGAGATGACCTGTGTGGAGCATCCCCGTTGTAACCCATCTTATTGACATCTTCATATGGCCTTTGCTACATCTAGTAAGGGTCATTTGGCTAGTCCGCCATCTCCTATACCAATGATACCTAGTTGATCTTCTGGCTCAATGTGTCCAGTCAAACAATGCTAGCAATGGGGCCAAACGTCTACCTGCCATCCAGAACATAATGTATTGTAATCTTCTCTAGCTGAACAGAAGTAAAAACAAGAATATATTGGTAGGAAATGGAACTGCGGTATCACAGGAGTATTTTTGATCAAGATCAATAGGTTACCCATCACCCACTGTATATAAAGTTAAATAGTTGGGGATCCTGTTAAATGCTCATTTATCTTTGGAGTCCCAGATAAAATCAGCTTGTTTCTTCTCTATCTGAGAACCTTGAGGACAATACGGACTTTCCTTCCCACTCCATATTACTTGCAGGTGGTAGTAGCACCATGTATACTTCCATATTGGATTACTAAAACATGTATATTGGGGCCTGTCAGATTACTCTTGAAAGCAACTTCAGAGAATTCAAAACTTTGGGAATCAGTTCACCTGGGGATTGAAAGAGATCCAAACATGTCTCACCGGGCAGCAGAGTGTTGCCTAGGGCTTCCCTTTAAACAAATGGCAATCTTTAATACTTTATGTCTCATGCACAAAGGGATATATTTATTAATGTTGTAGTGCACGGCAGCGCAGTAAGTCACCTTGTTGAGCTGCCCTGCAACACAGGGAACGGGGAGAAATGCGCCATATTTGTCCAATACGGTGCATTCCTGTCCTTTTCTATTGCGCTGGCCCCATTTTTGCAGCCTAGCGCTAATGCACACACCTGTGCACCATGGTGCTAGGATGCCTTTGTTAGAGCCAGGATTCTTTTTGTGCAGAAATGGTCACTTTCCTGCACAAAAACAATACTGAGAGCCTTTTACTCTTTGTATGTGTGCCACAATCTGCAGTACTCATGGAAAGATGAACAAGCATTTACAATGCAATGGTCTCGGCATTGTTAAAGTTAGAGCTATTGGTATTGCTCATGACATTTTTGTTTATGTTTTTATTTTTAAAACATTTAAAGAAACGGCATTGTTATTTACAATGTCAATAGCTTAATCTCCCTCAAATGCGAGACCTATTGCATTTGCACCCACACAGAGCCACCCACACACACAGAGCCATACACACAGAGCCACCTACACAGAGCTATTCACATATAGCAACCCACACACAAATAGAGCCACCCACACAGAGCCACCTACAAAAAAAGCTACACACACACACACACACACACACACGCACACACACACACACACACTGATGACGTCTGCTGACTGCTGGTCTCTGTATATATAATTAATGGTCTCATTGTCTTTTCTTGCAAAGCTTTGCTTCCTTCAAATTGCGTCGCTTGGCAAATGAGCATGGTTTGTGCCTTTTGTTGTGTGTTTACCTTCGCCTCCTCTATGCAGCGCTCATCTTGCACCAGTACGGTTTGTGAAAATACATTCGTTTGATATGAAGTAGCTTGGGTCGCTTTATAACAGCCAAATTTACGCATCCCGGGGTTCTTGGACGTTATCTGCATTAGCCTCTTACCACCCAACGAGAAACCCCTAACAGGATTAGGAACACAAAGAAGAGATGGACATCACACAAGGGCGTGAAAGCAGCAACACCAACAGGCTGCTAAAGTCTGTAAATATAATTTTGCACCTGACCTTTTCACCACCATTGGGGTCTATTTTGCATCAATGTATAAAAATTTCAAAATAACTACACAATAATGCAAAAACGTGGCACATAATTTGTTTCATTCACAATGTACCATATAATTTGCTTTTCAAAGCCACATAATAGCGCTGTCGGATAAGTCGGCCCTGAGTTGCAGCATTTTGTCAGTCTCCTCCCCACCCTGCGTGTCACCAATGACATCGTCCAGTACCGGGACCAGGACAAAAACAACTGACAGTGATGGAGGGGTAACGGTGGGCGGCAAGTGGCCAATGTGTTCAAAAGAGGAGAACGGGGAAGCTAGAGCAGTGCTGCAAGGGCCGAGTATACGTGCTGGAGAGAGACTCAATGCTAAAGGCGGTGGTCGGGGTGAGGGGCCGATGGAGATGTGGTGACAGAGGGGAAATGGTGGGTGAAGGAGAGCGAGCTAGTGCTGGAGAAAGAGTGGCAGGAGAGAGAATAGAGCTTTCGGAGATGTGTTAGAGAAAAAAAAACCAACAATCTACTCCTGGATGACGGGCGTGGAAGGGTGGTGGTGCTGGAGGATGGGGGGGTGTAATCGAAGAACAGGGCGAGAAAAAAAACATCTAAGTAAGTGCCTAAATAATCGAGAGGAGAAAATACCATTACCGGAGAAAGATGAGGCTAGATAGCCCGTGTTCGGGGGGAAGGGGGGGGGGGTAGTGGTGGAGGAGAAAGCGAGATTGAAGTCGGTGCCCGGGAGGGTGAGAGACAGGCGGTTAGGGACAGAGGGAACCAGTCACGGCAGAGGAAAAGGGTGCTGGGAGGTAGTGTTGAAGTGATCGGGGAAAGGCTAGCGATAGAAGGGAGAGCCCGTGCTGGGAGACGGGCGGGGCATGGAAAGCAAACCACGGAGGAGGGCTGGTGAAGTGTGGCCGGGGAAGAATGTTAGCCAGTGCTGTGGGTGGCTGGAGGGAGAGCCAGGGTGGAGGAGAGAGAAAGTGGCGCGAGGGGCGGGCACAAAGATGGAGAGAGAAGGGTGGCAGTGCTGAAAGGGTGGATTGAGCCCTTGGGGGAGGCCCTAAGAAAGAGAGGAGGGAGAGCTAGTCTTATTGTGTGTCGGGGGAACGGGGCGTTGTAGAGGCAGTGAAGGACTATGTATTTATTTGCGCTGTTTTATATAGCGCCATTATCCAAATATGATAGAGCGCTTTACATATGATGAGTGAGTACCAAGAAGCCACGGAGAGTCAGTGCTGAAGGATGATAAAAGTTGGGCAGTATAGAGTCAGTGAAGAGGGGTAGAAAAAGTGAGGACCGCCAAGCCCTGAGGAAGAGAAAGGAGGGGTAGCACGTGCAGGAGGACCGGGTAAGGGTGGATGAGGAGCACGTGCTGCCGGAGGGAGGGGGAGTAAGGCGGGAGAACCAGTGCTGGGGGAGTGGAGTATGGTCGCGTGCCAGAGAGTGGGCGGGTGAACTGGGCCAAGAGGGAGGGGCGCTGACAGTGTTGCGAGCAGCATGTGTTGTGAAATGGAGATAAACTGGGCGGAACAAATAAATGATGAAGGAAGGAGATTGGGACGGCCGCGAAGACTGGATGGAAACTTTAAAGAAGGGAGAGTAGAGGCAACAAGTGTCAGGTGCAGAGTAATGCGTTGCCATCTGACGTCACCTCGGCAAGTTACGTGACTACCTATACGAGCGGCTTCTGAGAGGCGAAACTCTTCTAACCCAGAGAACGGCTTTGGGTCTGTTCTTAGAGGACCCAATTTCAGCCAGAAACAAGTGGCCATAAAACTGACCTCACGCCGCACTTCGCTGATGATGCCCGACAGGGTGGAAATGAGTCTTTCAAAGGGGAAGTAGGTAGGAGACACCACCGCCTTTCTCCGAGGTCAGCCAGAAATGCCTCGGAGAAACGCAGCGGCGGTTTCGGGGGCGTGTTTTTCTTTTCTCTCCGCTTGCCATTGGCTGGAGGAGAAAATGAGAAAAGTAGCAAAAAACACGCCCCCGAATCCGAAAAGGACGGGGCCTGTTCGGAGAGACAATCCTCTTTTCCAATGGCTGGCCAGCATTCAAGAGGCCAGCCAATGGAGAAGAGGAGAGAAGAGGGGCGGGTTCAAGCCCCTCTTCTCCAAAACATTAAATCTCGGAGCAAGACTGCGCTAGCGCAGCCTTCGAGCCGAGACCTAAAAAGTATCAATGCATTTTTGAAATCTGATCCTGCAACAACACACTTGCAAGTCCCAATAATGACAATAGACCAGATTCAGGCCTCAGTAGAAGTCAATGGGAGAAATACATTCTTTAAAATATATATTTTTTTAATCTCCCACATTTCGCTTCTAAAAAGTTGGCACGTATGCTTTGAGCCACTGCTGAGGAACTATTCATTCCCCATTCACCTTAATAAGATCACACACTTAAACGCCTGACTCTAGTCTACAGCATGCCAATAGACCCAATTGAGGGAGGAGACAGACTCCCTATTTTTAAGCCGGAAAAATTGCTTTATTTTGGCTATCTCCCGTCTAAAATTACCTGTATTAATATTAGTCAATAGGAGAAATACAATTTAATGATTTTTATTTTTTTAATCTTCCAGGCATATATGCTTCATTCGCATTTTGAGCCAAGATCTTAACACGATTGTACCTCGAGCTAGCCCGTATTGCCAATGCTTCTTCAGTTACTGTCCAGAATTTGGCACAGGAAGGGGTGGCGACGGTAACAAAGAGAGCCACTTAGCTTCAAATGATGCACGAAGCACTACAGTTTTGGTTTTCCCACACGTGAACCAAAACAGCATATTACACAATGTATTTTTATTTACAAAAGAGAAACTGAAAATATTTTCCTACGATGAACAGTTCATATAAAAACTAGCGAAAACCACAACCAAACACCAATCCCAATTTACTGATCGTGAAATACTTCTTGTTTGAATCCATGGACAGTCTGCTGTTTTTAAACCATTTGAAAGATGGCGGCCGCGTTTACGATTTTAGGCATATGCTATGCTCCTGCGCCTGGTCTGTGCTTTGGTGCCACAGTGCAGACTACAAATCCCGAAGAGCTGAGGGCGGTTGGCCGGCCCTGCTGGCCGGAAGTTTGTTGGCTGGTTGTGGGACCGTAGAGATGGAGAGCCCTGAAGTTACCTTCACTTTAGCCAACGTGGTTTTCAGCGTGTGCTTCGTCTTCACACCCAACGAGTTTCACAGGGCGGGGATAAGTGCTCAGAGCTTGCTGTCAGCCTGGTTAGGCTCCGAGGACCTGTGTTTTGTGCTGTATCACATTCGGCGCACGGCAGCTGTCCGTCTACTGCACTCATTCATACCGCTGGGTGAGCACCCTTATTAGCCATCGCCTCTATTACAGAGGCTCGAGACTCTGGCATTGCGCTTCTATCTGAACCTAAGCTAAATTTATTTTTCGAAAGGAAAAGTAAGGAAGTTGATAGTTTGGTAGGTAAATTGTGTTTGGCCACTCCTAGTGCTTTTCGAGGGCCCTTAAGATTACTTGTAACTATTCTAGCCAGTCCTACCAAGTTTCCCACGCTTTCGTCTGATTAGCTGCTCCAGTGCTTTTTTCTTTGCATTCTGGGACGTGTAGTCATATTTAATCCCACTACACAACTAAGACTACAAGACCCACAACGCCAGAAAACTTGGGACTGCAGTAGGTGGTCGCCCATGGACACGGGAAACTTGGCAGTTTGTGATAGAAAATGCTAATTAGAAGCTGTATCCTAATCCTCTAAGTCAACTCTGTACCCGTGATTCACAGTGACCACTTGTACTTCGGTTCGAGGGCTATCTTCTAGTGATCGAAAATTTCTCCAAGCATCTGATCAAAAGCCTATCACGATACGATCAAGGGCGTCACATACCATTAATTGCCCCTCCATCCGCTGCGCACTGCCGGGCTCCTGAGCTCCCAGACACTCTCACCCGTTGCGTACGCGCGACTCCGACATAAACTCATCACGCAATTTCCCAACGTTCGTAGTCAAACAAGATGCACCCACACACCCGGCCTGTGTGCCAATCGAGCCCGTGGCTTCAACGAGGCCCGCTAGGCCCCAAACCAGAGACTCCGTAAGACCGGCAGATAAAAGCCCTTAGCAGAAATGCCTCGGAGAAACAGCACTCATTTTCGGATTCGGGGGCGTGTTTTTCTTTTTCTCTCCTCTTACCAGTGGCTGGAGGAGAGAAAAACACGCCCTGAGAAAACCTCGCAAAAAACACGCCCCCGAATTCGAAAAGGACGGGGCCTGTTCGGAGAGACAATCCTCTTCTCCAATGGCTGGCCAGCATTCAAGAGGCCAGCCAATGGAGAAGAGGAGAGAAGAGGGACGGGTTCAAGCCCCTCTTCTCCAAAACATTAATTCTCCGGACTTCCGGTTCTGCCTTCGGCAGACCGGATGGTCCCGAGACCTAAAAAACGAGGAGAAATATTTCTTGTTACGTATCTCCTGCGCAGGTATATATTTTTGAAACATTCCCAGGTTTACAAGTTCTTGTTAATCTGGGAATGTTTCAAAATCCATGGATGTTGTGTGGGAGCACCCACACAATGCCCGTGGAAATGCCTCCCTGGCCCAGAGTAATGCAGCGCCCAGATTTGTGCTGCGTTACACTACTTGACATTTATAAAGCAACACAGGGCCACATAAGGTGGCCTTGCGTGGCTTCAAAAATTTCATTTTACATTTGCGTCGCTATAGCTCTTGCACCACGTTGTGTGGTGCAGGAGCAATGCAAAGGGGCTCATAAATATGCCCCACAGTGTATTATGGCAAAAACAACAGTTGATG
Source organism: Triturus cristatus (assembly GCF_964204655.1). Classification (NCBI taxonomy): domain Eukaryota; kingdom Metazoa; phylum Chordata; class Amphibia; order Caudata; family Salamandridae; genus Triturus; species Triturus cristatus. The sequence goes on from NC_140581.1 coordinate 890,483,071, forward strand.
GAGAGAATGCAGAACAATGTCATACATTCACCCCAGTACAGAGATCTGGGCCTAAATCCATCATTTCTTTGCTCACCATGCCATTCCAGTTTGAACCCAGCCATATGCAAATCAGCCTTGACCCTGTGCCTCATGGGAACAGTCCAGCCCGACCTGCCAAGCCAGGTCCTCCCTGGACTGGAAACAAGCATTCTATGACCGGTTTCGAGGTTTCACCCCTCTTCAGCCAGGATAGCTTGATTCCAGTGGCATGGAGAGCACGGGACCCATGCCTGGCCATACCCGTCCCACTTGGGATGACAAAGGCAAAAACAACAGTTGATGGACAGAATGCAGAACAATGTCATACATTCACCCCAGTACAGAGATCTGGGCCTAAATCCATCGTTTTTTCACTCACCGTGCCATTCCAGTTTGAACCCAGCCATATGCAAATCAGTCTTGACCCTGTCCCGTTTTCTCACACTTGCAAGTTCCTGCTTTCTGTTTGTGACAGTTTTGCCATCTTTCACTTCCTCTGTCTTTCCGATCTATGTGTTTTCCCCTCTCTTGCACTCAGTGAATATGTGATACAATAAGTGCGGCGTCCCCCACCGGCAAACGTGGCTCAAATTAAGTACTGGGTAAGCACCAAGCTCTTTCCCAGATACTTTGAAATTAGGGCCTTCGATGTGGAATTCAATTTAAGTTGTCTGTATATGTTTGGGGACATAACAGGCCATTTAGACCCTAGCAAGCTGGAAGGCTATGGTATCCACTCCTCTGGCAGAGAAATTAATGCTATATGTCGAGATCCCCACCTGTCTGGATGGGAGCTCTAAGCCTCCAAAGCAACTTCAGATGGTGAAATTGTTCTGAAGACTGAAGACTTTGAGGAGCCGGTACTAATGTTTATAGCGTCGACTCAGCAGACTTTTTTTAAACTATTAAAGCTGAAGTTGTTTCTGAAAAACCAAAAATAAATCAATGGCCGTGACGATCAAAGAATATTCTCCCTGCACGTTGGGAACATTATTTGCCTGCTGGCACCATCATGCCTGCATGAGAGGATTCTAGTGGTGTTTACCATGTTCTAAAATAGGGTGGAGCAACCTTTATTAAAAAAGACAATTCCTTAGCAGACAGCATCCAAGACAGAGGTTCTAGATGGTGGAGCCAGCTAAGGCTTTTTTAAAGCAAACAAAACTTTTAATTCTGGGACTTGTTCTCTGCTTTCTTTAAAATGATGGGTGTGATTTAGTCCGCATACAAAGTGATTTTGCTCACAAAGCCGCTACCAGTTGAAGGAGTCATGTATAATAGAAGCTCATGTTAAAAGGGCAAAGTAATTTCTGTTACTAAACTATTATTGCAGTTCTCTCAAATTTTAGCCTATCCGGACCTGGGTTTATTCCTGGTGTTCCAGTACTCACAGATTTCCTTTCCTATTGCAAATCCATGGCTACAGGTCCCCGAACTGAATTCAAAAAGTAGCACTAGATGAGCCACACAAACCTGACATGTGACAACTTGCTGAATTTTCTGTTGGCGTTTAGTTTCCATGTTTGTTTTCTTATTAGGGTCATTGCTTCCATGGGGAGTACTCAACTCTGTCTATGTTGGATACCCGAAGCTGGCACATCTGTTTGTGTGACTCTATCCAAAACGTTCAACATGGAGGCTAACTGGACTTCCATTTGTAAAGGCAAGCGAGGGAAGGATGCTCTCTTCTGGGTAATGAGGAATACGTGCATCTCATCTGTCTCTTGGGAAGTAGACAAGTCTTGTCTGAGAGGCTACTTTCTTTGATACTGGTTTCTAGACATGGGATTTTTCTGCCCCACAACCTTAATGTCTTTAGTTCCTCCTCTAATCGGGTGACCTTCACTTTTTGGTCTTCTACTATGGTCATGAGTTCAACCGGTTGATTTATCACATTGGTTTTTAACATATTAACATCACGGGTTCAATAGACAGGTCGAAATGCCTACTTTGCTATAAAGTAAGACCATCACTTCATCAAACAGGCTTTTTTGGAGAGCATGACGCCTGGTGGTGTGTGAGGACATCCCGTCATAATGTTTGGTGTGTCCATAGATAAGCTTGAGGTGGACAACCACTTATAAAGGAACAAATAAACATTTTCTCGGGTGGCTTTTCTTGTGTTTAACATGAGTGATTGGAGGCCAGCTCACTCTAGAGACCCCACTGCCTCCTGTTCCCTACCGTGGAGAATATCCAAGGTTTTGTGGATTGATAATAGTTGACCTTAACCTGAAAATCTTTCGTTTTTTAAAATCTTCACACCAGTTTGAATTACAGAATTTACTTGATTAATAATAATGTTTTTTTAAATCTGTTTCTAAAAACACTTTATCATTGAATAGAATGACTTCACATTATTTCACACAATAAATACAATGCATAAATAGAGAATGTTAATAGTTTAACCTATTTCCTCTCTGATTTATAATGAACAAATCTGGTACTGATGTTAGAATAAAAATGTCCATGCTTATACATTGTTTTATGTAAGTTAGCATTCGCTGCGCCATTTTCTATTTGTGGTATAAACAAAGGGTAGACCCAAAACAGTCACTGGGACCTGGTATCGAACAGTATAATAATGGGCACTCCCAGTGAAGTACATGTACTCATGAAGAACAAATAAAACAAAATCACACTGGTGCTTGGGAAAGAAATAGTTTCAATGTTATTTAATCACATTGAACAATGATAAATGCTGATCAATCAATATGTAGTTCCAAATACTTTGCACAAGTGCCCCATGGCGGTGGGAGAAAGGAAAAGGGAGGAAAAGTGCATCAACAGAGGGTCATAAGGGTGAAAGAAAAGGATGGTGACATCGTCATCATTACGAAATTAATTCCAATAAACAGTGGCATGAAAGCCACAAGGAGTAAACATTGTTTAACATTGCCATAACAAAGAATCACAGTTACACATCACTGTTGGTAGTTGTTGGCATAGAACGACAACACAGTCGACGTTTCGACCCCAACTGGGAGTAGGCTGATAGATTCTTTACAGCGGGGTCTTCCTCAGGACTAGAGACTAGGGGTACCTGGGAAGAATGAAAGACAATGCTAAGTCTTCACTTAAGTGGCACTGTATGTTGCCAAAATGGGAAAAAGAAGTTTAAATGGGAATTACCATGAAACACCCTTGGCTCTGGGAAAGGGGCCCGCAGGCTCGCCTGGGTGGAGAGCGGAGGATTGTCACCTGTAAAGTGAATGAGGTAACATCAGAAATAATCACTCCTAGTTAGGGTAAAGGAAAAAAAGAAAGAATCGAAGAATTTCTGACCTTCTAAGTTTAGAGTTGCTCGAGAAAATCGTATCAACTGATTTGCATGGACCAGGAGGTTCACTTGCTGCTATTAGGGGTTTCTAAACAGTAAAAGAAAAGGACCCTGTCTCAAAACCTTACTACTAAAAACAGGATAAATGAAGGAGCACAAATGCAGTGAAATAAAATGGCTGTAAGGCATGATGCAGGAGTACCGTGGGAGCCTCTAACCAAGAAAGCGCTGTTGTAGAAGCAACCGCGATATTGCTGATTGTGCGGTAAATGCTCGGGGGGGCCAGCTAAAACGGAAACCGTATTTACTGAACAGGTGGCTGATGCACTAAATGTGTGCGTGCGGTGCCCGTCTATAGACGAACAATAGAGGGGAAACCATATGTGATGTGCCGATGGCAGTAAGACTAGATGCGTGTCTGCACTAAATATCTCTACAACCGAGTGCTATGAAAACAATTTCATATAAGATATCGTGAAACGGGCATGGGCCTGTTATTAAGAGGTGACTGCTTCTTAAAAGTAATCCATGGAGAACGTGAAACTAAAGCGCTGGGTGGGCGCTTCTTACCTCCAATCTCGCTCGATAATCCGTCTCTGTGGAAGGAGCGCCAAGACTGTCCGGTACTGGTTATACGGCAGGTAGAACATCAAAGTAACGTGCACGTTCACTGCCGCACGAAGCAAACAGAATCAAAACGTTGCAAGGTCATACAGAACAGACTTCTGTTGGAGACGGCCGGTCTTGAGTAAATAAATGGCTGGTTGTAGGTAAACACCGTCAGAGGTGTTAAACAATAGTTGGACATCATTGGGAGTTGTTGACTATGGAATAAATAATTATGAAAGACCCCGGAGGAACCGAAAGAACAGCAAGCTAGTTCAAATATTTGAACAAAACATTATTACACAATAAAGATACATACAGTAAGTTTGTTGTTGCGAAATAGCAGGCTGGTCATTTGGAACATTGCAAATGCATGTATAGCAGAGGCCAAAACATTATTATGCAAATAGTGACATGTACAATAGTATATGGGTGAAGCCGCAGTTTGGTCAATTCGCATTAGTCAATATGCATCGGACATAGAAATGAAAAAAAAAAATTGGGGCAATAGTGGCTAAATGTCAAAAAGTTAGGCATACCAATATAAACATCAAGACATCAAGGTTCCAACAGTGTGATGGCAGGCTCATTAAGAGTCTGTTGTTAGACATGACAATTGTGCTTGGCTGGTATCGAGTTCATTCAGTCCCTCCTGTATGGAATCCAATCTATACATCCATTTACATTCACGGACATTGAGAATTGTTTCAATATTGCCCCCTCTTGGGCCTAGTTCTGCTTTTTCCAAGACTAGCCATTTGAATTCCTCAGGGCCATGATTGGCGTTTTTGAAGTGTTCGACTAGATGGGCACCCTGCACCTCGCATCTATTCCTACTTTGGTGCTGTAGTATGTGTGCTTTCACCTTCTGTTGTGTCTGCCCCACAAATATTTTGTCGCAGGGGTAGATGATCCCATAGATGACTTTGGATGTATTACAATTGGTGAAGGACTTGAGATCAATCGTGTGTTTCTTGAAGACAAGTTGTCTAGTCTGAATTACCGTGGTACATGCCTTGCAGTGGCCGCACTTGTAGTGACCCACAGTGGGAGGTAAGTTCCACAACGATTGTAGGGAAGGTTCTTCTGGCGGATGGAGGATTGAACTCACGACATGATCCTTCACGTTCTTAGCTTTCTTAAAGGAATGCATCGGTACATGTGGTTGTTGAACATCGTCAGCTATCAAGTTTCAGTGTCTGTTGACCACCTTTTTGATGGCGTAACTTTGGGTAGAGAAAGTGGTAACGCAGATTAACCTTTGTGCAGAATCGCGTTCATGTTCACTCTGTGTCAATAGAGCTTCTCTAGGACAGAACCAGGCTCTTTTGCATGCCCTCTTTACCAGTCGTTTAGGGTAGACTCTTTGTATTAGGCGTGTGCAGAATTCTTCTGATTCCGTCATGCAGTCATCCTTACGGGAGCAGTTGCGACGGATGCGCAAGACCTGCCCGAAAAGGAGGTTGTCCCTTAGGCTTCGTGGATGATGACTTGTATATCTCAGTAAAGAGTTACGCTCTGCCGGTTTTCGGTACAGGGTGTTATTATCACTTTTAATGGTTACAGCAAGAAAATCGATTTCATCTGAGTTGTAGTGTACAGTAAACTTTATGTCGTTGCTCCATTGATTCAGCCATTCATAGAACAGGGTGAGTTCAGTGGAGTCACCGGTCCATATCATTAGGACATCGTCTATGTACCTCCTCCATACTGTGATTTGGTGATTAAATGGGTTGTTGGTATCAAAGATGAATGTTTTTTCAAAGTCATCCATGAAGATAATCGCCAAATCCAGAGCAAAGGCCACGCCCATCTCTACACCTTTGACTTGTAGGTAGTAGCTGCCCTGGAAATAGAAGAAGTTCTTTATCATAGCAATCTTGAGAAGATTGATTATGAATTCGGTGGGTACTGCCATTGGTGCAGGCCTCTGGTCCAGTGCTTTTCTCATGACTTCCAACGCAGAACCTCGTGGTATGCTCGTGTATAGTGACACAATATCAAATGTTACTAGCAGTTGTTCCAAGGGGTCAAAAGGTTGTTGGTCCACCAAGTTTATTACCTCCATTGTATCTCGTGAGTATGCTCTGGTAGTCTCAGCAAGTGGTTTCAAAAAGAAGTCAATGTACTAGCTCAGTGGTTCTAATAGGGATTCTCACCCTGAAACGATGGGTCTGCCAGGGGGGATTCTGCATGTCCTTGTGGATTTTCGGCAGGGTATATATAGTAGGGATATGAGGTTGCTTCTGGTTTAGGTAGAGAAATTCTTGTTTGGATAAGAAGCCTTTTTCGAGTGATCAATTGGATCTCTTTCTGAAGATCCTTAGTGGGGTCGGCTCTGAGTTTTCTGTAGCTAGTCCCATCTTGGAGTTGGTTTAGAATCTCCGTCTTGTATTTGTATGTATCCTGTATCACAATTAGCCCACTCCTGTCTGGTGGTTTAATTACAATTTCCTTGTTCTGTTTCAAAGTCAACAGTGCCGTGCGTTCCATATGGGAGACATTACGGGTGACGTGTTTATGGACTCTGAGGATGTTGGCCACATCTCTCATAACCACGCTCTCATAAGCAAGGATCCTATTCGTCATTGCGTGGGCTGGGGGGTAGAACGTTGATGGTACTCGTAATCCAGTCGAGGAGCTTGAGTGGAAGGGTGGGGCTTCTCTGAAGAAGTAACGCAGGCGTATTTTCCTGGAAAAAGCGATGTAGTTCTGTCCTGATGGTGAAATTATTAGGGTAAGCTGTCGGTACAAACCCTAGGCCCTTGCTGAGCACCTTGTTCTCTTCTTCCTTGAGGGTGTAAGAGGAAATGTTCTCTATGGGGTTATCTGGTCATTTCACCACCTGTTAGTTTTGCGTCAGGCTTGAATTTCTCCGTGGTTCTCTGGCTGAAAACGGACTTGTTTCTCTGTTTGTCCCTGTCTCCAGTTCCCGCTGAATTGTGTCTGTCCTCGTTGAGGTCTCTGTTGCCTGGTGCCACTCCGCCCTCTTGGTGGTCGCCATTGGCCCTCGTCTAAAAAAGGAGGTGGTCCCTGGGGTGGGTACCAACTGTCGTATTGCCGGTAGTCAGAGCTGGTACCTGGCTGTTCATTATCACTGTCAGTGCTAATTGATCCAGATGACTCAGAGAATGTTGTGTAGTGTCTTCGTCCCCGGTATCCTCATCTCCCTCTGTTAGCAAAACGGCCCGACTGTCCTGTTTAAAATAATCCTCTTGTAGGTATGGATAAGTGTTCTTTTTGTTATAGTAACGGATGTCCTTCGCTAGTTTATCAAGTTTCCTATTTTGTGTAGTGGTTTCAAAGTCCTTTACTGTTTTATCATGACGTTCCAATGTTTACTTAGCATTCGTCAAGGTCGAGTCTCCGGAAATCTCCAATTTCAGTGCTGCAATCTCTCTCAGGAGGACCTGCACTTGCTCAGCCGCTGTTTCTACTCCCAGCACCATCCAGTGCCGGGAGCAGTTATTGGCAACGAAGCTGAATCCTTCCTTAAATTTAGGTATATCCACAAATATGGCTGGCTTGTTCCTCACTTGCAGACCAACTGGTATTATATTTGCCTGGAGATACTTAGTTAGGAGGTGTCCGTGGAGGCGGGTGTGAATCAATTTCTTTTCTACACGCTCAAGGCGTGCTATTTTATCATTCAGTGTGAAGTCAATTGTAGGGGTTGTGGATGATAGGAAAATGTTTGTGGGGTCCTGTAGTAGTTGGGTGATATAATCCTCGGAATAGGAAAAAGTCTCGCTCTCTGTCATGGTAAGTTACTGAATTAATCAGGAAGAAATACCTCGCAGGTCAGCACCTGCTCAGACGTGTTATAAACAAAAGGTAGACCTTCTCAGTTTAGAGTTGCTCGAGAAAATCTTATCAACTGATTTGCATGGAACAGGAGGTTCACTTGCTGCGATTAGTGGTTTCTAAACAGTAAAAGAAAATGACCCGTCTCAAAACCTTCCTACTAAAAACAGGATAAATCAAGGAGCACAAATGCAGTGAAATAAAATGGCTGTAAAGCGCGATGCGGGAGTACCGTGGGAGCCTCTAACCAAGAAAGCGCTGTAGTAGAAGCAACTGCAACATTGCTGATTTTGCGGTAAATGCTCGGGGGGCCAGCTAAAACGGAAACCGTATGTACTGAACAGGTGGCTGATGCACTAAATGTGTGCATGCGGTGCCCGTCTATAGACGAACAATAGAGGGGAAACCATATGTGATGTGCCGATGGCAGTAAGACTAGATGCGTGTCTGCACTAAATATCTCTACAACTGAGTGCTATGAAAACAATTTCATATAAGATATCGTGAAACTGGCATGGGCCTGTTATTAAGAGTTGACTACTTCTTAAAAGTAATCTGTGGAGAACGTGAAACTAAAGCGCTGGGTGGGCGCTTCTTACCTCCAATCTCGCTCGATAATCCGTCTCTGTGGAAGGAGCGCCAAGACTGTCCGGTACTGGTTATACGGCAGGTAGAGCATCAAAGTGACGTGCACGTTCACTGCCGCGTGAAGCAGACAGAATCAAAACGTTGCAAGGTCATACAGAACAGACTTCCGTTGGAGAGGGCCGGTCTTGAGTAAATAAATGGCTGGTTGTAGGTAAACACCGTCAGAGGTGTTAAACAATAGTTGGACATCATTGGGAGTTGTTGACTATGGAATAAATAATTATGAAAGACCCCGGAGGAACCGAAAGAACAGCAAGCTAGTTCAAATAATTTGAACAAAACATTATTACACAATAAAGATACATACAGTAAGTTTGTTGTTGCGAAATAGGAGGCTGGTCATTTGGAACATTGCAAATGCATGTATAGCAGAGGCCAAAACATTATTATGCAAATAGTGACATGTACAATAGTATATGGGTGAAGCCGCAGTTTGGTCAATTCGCATTAGTCAATATGCATCGAACATAGAAATGAAAAAAAAAATTGGGGCAATAGTGGCTAAATGTCAAAAAGTTAGGCATACCAATATAAACATCAAGACATCAAGGTTCCAACAGTGTGATGGCAGGCTCATTAAGAGTCTGTTGTTAGACATGACAATTGTGCTTGGCTGGTATCGAGTTCATTCAGTCCCTCCTGTATGGAATCCAATCTATACATCCATTTACATTCACGGACATTGAGAATTGTTTCAATATTGCCCCCTCTTGGGCCTAGTTCTGCTTTTTCCAAGACTAGCCATTTGAATTCCTCAGGGCCATGATTGGCGTTTTTGAAGTGTTCGACTAGATGGGCACCCTGCACCTCGCATCTAATCCTACTTTGGTGCTGTAGTATGTGTGCTTTCACCTTCTGTTGTGTCTGCCCCACATATATTTTGTCGCAGGGGCAGATGATCCCATAGATGACTTTGGATGTATTACAATTGGTGAAGGACTTGAGATCAATCGTGTGTTGCTTGAAGACAAGTTGTTTAGTCTGAATTACCGTGGTACACGCCTTGCAGTGGCCGCACTTGTAGTGACCCACAGTGGGAGGTAAGTTCCACAACGATTGTAGGGAAGGTTCTTCTGGCGGATGGAGGATTGAACTCACAACATGATCCTTCACGTTCTTAGCTTTCTTAAAGGAGTGCATCGGTACATGTGGTTGTTGAACATCGTCAGCTATCAAGTTTCAGTGTCTGTTGACCACCTTTTTGATGGCGTAACTTTGGGTAGAGAAAGTGGTAACGCAGATTAACCTTTGTGCAGAATCGCGTTCATGTTCACTCTGCGTCAATAGAGCTTCTCTAGGACAGAATCAGGCTCTTTTGCGTGCCCTCTTTACCAGTCGTTTAGGGTAGACTCTTTGTATTAGGCGTGTGCAGAATTCTTCTGATTCCGTCATGCAGTCATCCTTACGGGAGCAGTTGCGACGGATGCGCAAGACCTGCCCGAAAAGGAGGTTGTCCCTTAGGCTTCGTGGATGATGACTTGTATATCTCAGTAAAGAGTTACGCTCTGCCGGTTTTCGGTACAGGGTGTTATTATCACTTTTAATGGTTACAGCAAGAAAATCGATTTCATCTGAGTTGTAGTGTACAGTAAACTTTATGTTGTTGCTCCATTGATTCAGCCATTCATAGAACAGGGTGAGTTCAGTGGAGTTACCGGTCCATATCATTAGGACATCGTCTATGTACCTCCTCCATACTGTGATTTGGTGATTAAATGGGTTGTTGGTATCAAAGATGAATGTTTTTTCAAAGTCATCCATGAAGATAATCGCCAAATCCAGAGCAAAGGCCACGCCCATCTCTACACCTTTGACTTGTAGGTAGTAGCTGCCCTGGAAATAGAAGAAGTTCTTTATCATAGCAATCTTGAGAAGATTGATTATGAATTCGGTGGGTACCGCCATTGGTGCAGGCCTCTGGTCCAGTGCTTTTCTCATCACTTCCAACGCAGAACCTCGTGGTATGCTCGTGTATAGTGACACAATATCAAATGTTACTAGCAGTTGTTCCAAGGGGTCAAAAGGTTGTTGGTCCACCAAGTTTATTACCTCCATTGTATCTCGTGAGTATGCTCTGGTAGTCTCAGCAAGTGGTTTCAAAAAGAAGTCAATGTACTAGCTCAGTGGTTCTAATAGGGATTCTCACCCTGAAACAATGGGTCTGCCAGGGGGGATTCTGCATGTCCTTGTGGATTTTCAGCAGGGTATATATAGTAAGGATATGAGGTTGCTTCTGGTTTAGGTAGAGAAATTCTTGATTGGATTAGAAGCCTTTTTCGAGTGATCAATTGGATCTCTTTCTGAAGATCCTTAGTGGGGTCGGCTCTGAGTTTTCTGTAGCTAGTCCCATCTTGGAGTTGGTTTAGAATCTCCGTCTTGTATTTGTATGTATCCTGTATCACAATTAGCCCACTCCTGTCTCATAACCACGCTCTCATAAGCAAGGATCCTATTCGTCATTGCGTGGGCTGGGGGGTAGAACGTTGATGGTACTCGTAATCCAGTCGAGGAGCTTGAGTGGAAGGGTGGGGCTTCTCTGAAGAAGTAACGCAGGCGTATTTTCCTGGAAAAAGCGATGTAGTTCTGTCCTGATGGTGAAATTATTAGGGTAAGCTGTCGGTACAAACCCTAGGCCCTTGCTGAGCACCTTGTTCTCTTCTTCCTTGAGGGTGTAAGAGGAAATGTTCTCTATGGGGTTATCTGGTCATTTCACCACCTGTTAGTTTTGCGTCAGGCTTGAATTTCTCCGTGGTTCTCTGGCTGAAAACGGACTTGTTTCTCTGTTTGTCCCTGTCTCCAGTTCCCGCTGAATTGTGTCTGTCCTCGTTGAGGTCTCTGTTGCCTGGTGCCACTCCGCCCTCTTGGTGGTCGCCATTGGCCCTCGTCTAAAAAAGGAGGTGGTCCCTGGGGTGGGTACCAACTGTCGTATTGCCGGTAGTCAGAGCTGGTACCTGGCTGTTCATTATCACTGTCAGTGCTAATTGATCCAGATGACTCAGAGAATGTTGTGTAGTGTCTTCGTCCCCGGTATCCTCATCTCCCTCTGTTAGCAAAACGGCCCGACTGTCCTGTTTAAAATAATCCTCTTGTAGGTATGGATAAGTGTTCTTTTTGTTATAGTAACGGATGTCCTTCGCTAGTTTATCAAGTTTCCTATTTTGTGTAGTGGTTTCAAAGTCCTTTACTGTTTTATCATGACGTTCCAATGTTTACTTAGCATTCGTCAAGGTCGAGTCTCCGGAAATCTCCAATTTCAGTGCTGCAATCTCTCTCAGGAGGACCTGCACTTGCTCAGCCGCTGTTTCTACTCCCAGCACCATCCAGTGCCGGGAGCAGTTATTGGCAACGAAGCTGAATCCTTCCTTAAATTTAGGTATATCCACAAATATGGCTGGCTTGTTCCTCACTTGCAGACCAACTGGTATTATATTTGCCTGGAGATACTTAGTTAGGAGGTGTCCGTGGAGGCGGGTGTGAATCAATTTCTTTTCTACACGCTCAAGGCGTGCTATTTTATCATTCAGTGTGAAGTCAATTGTAGGGGTTGTGGATGATAGGAAAATGTTTGTGGGGTCCTGTAGTAGTTGGGTGATATAATCCTCGGAATAGGAAAAAGTCTCGCTCTCTGTCATGGTAAGTTACTGAATTAATCAGGAAGAAATACCTCGCAGGTCAGCACCTGCTCAGACGTGTTATAAACAAAAGGTAGACCTTCTCAGTTTAGAGTTGCTCGAGAAAATCTTATCAACTGATTTGCATGGAACAGGAGGTTCACTTGCTGCGATTAGTGGTTTCTAAACAGTAAAAGAAAATGACCCGTCTCAAAACCTTCCTACTAAAAACAGGATAAATCAAGGAGCACAAATGCAGTGAAATAAAATGGCTGTAAAGCGCGATGCGGGAGTACCGTGGGAGCCTCTAACCAAGAAAGCGCTGTAGTAGAAGCAACTGCAACATTGCTGATTTTGCGGTAAATGCTCGGGGGGCCAGCTAAAACGGAAACCGTATGTACTGAACAGGTGGCTGATGCACTAAATGTGTGCATGCGGTGCCCGTCTATAGACGAACAATAGAGGGGAAACCATATGTGATGTGCCGATGGCAGTAAGACTAGATGCGTGTCTGCACTAAATATCTCTACAACTGAGTGCTATGAAAACAATTTCATATAAGATATCGTGAAACTGGCATGGGCCTGTTATTAAGAGTTGACTACTTCTTAAAAGTAATCTGTGGAGAACGTGAAACTAAAGCGCTGGGTGGGCGCTTCTTACCTCCAATCTTGCTCGATAATCCGTCTCTGTGGAAGGAGCGCCAAGACTGTCCGGTACTGGTTATACGGCAGGTAGAGCATCAAAGTGACGTGCACGTTCACTGCCGCGTGAAGCAGACAGAATCAAAACGTTGCAAGGTCATACAGAACAGACTTCCGTTGGAGAGGGCCGGTCTTGAGTAAATAAATGGCTGGTTGTAGGTAAACACCGTCAGAGGTGTTAAACAATAGTTGGACATCATTGGGAGTTGTTGACTATGGAATAAATAATTATGAAAGACCCCGGAGGAACCGAAAGAACAGCAAGCTAGTTCAAATAATTTGAACAAAACATTATTACACAATAAAGATACATACAGTAAGTTTGTTGTTGCGAAATAGGAGGCTGGTCATTTGGAACATTGCAAATGCATGTATAGCAGAGGCCAAAACATTATTATGCAAATAGTGACATGTACAATAGTATATGGGTGAAGCCGCAGTTTGGTCAATTCGCATTAGTCAATATGCATCGAACATAGAAATGAAAAAAAAAATTGGGGCAATAGTGGCTAAATGTCAAAAAGTTAGGCATACCAATATAAACATCAAGACATCAAGGTTCCAACAGTGTGATGGCAGGCTCATTAAGAGTCTGTTGTTAGACATGACAATTGTGCTTGGCTGGTATCGAGTTCATTCAGTCCCTCCTGTATGGAATCCAATCTATACATCCATTTACATTCACGGACATTGAGAATTGTTTCAATATTGCCCCCTCTTGGGCCTAGTTCTGCTTTTTCCAAGACTAGCCATTTGAATTCCTCAGGGCCATGATTGGCGTTTTTGAAGTGTTCGACTAGATGGGCACCCTGCACCTCGCATCTAATCCTACTTTGGTGCTGTAGTATGTGTGCTTTCACCTTCTGTTGTGTCTGCCCCACATATATTTTGTCGCAGGGGCAGATGATCCCATAGATGACTTTGGATGTATTACAATTGGTGAAGGACTTGAGATCAATCGTGTGTTGCTTGAAGACAAGTTGTTTAGTCTGAATTACCGTGGTACACGCCTTGCAGTGGCCGCACTTGTAGTGACCCACAGTGGGAGGTAAGTTCCACAACGATTGTAGGGAAGGTTCTTCTGGCGGATGGAGGATTGAACTCACAACATGATCCTTCACGTTCTTAGCTTTCTTAAAGGAGTGCATCGGTACATGTGGTTGTTGAACATCGTCAGCTATCAAGTTTCAGTGTCTGTTGACCACCTTTTTGATGGCGTAACTTTGGGTAGAGAAAGTGGTAACGCAGATTAACCTTTGTGCAGAATCGCGTTCATGTTCACTCTGCGTCAATAGAGCTTCTCTAGGACAGAATCAGGCTCTTTTGCGTGCCCTCTTTACCAGTCGTTTAGGGTAGACTCTTTGTATTAGGCGTGTGCAGAATTCTTCTGATTCCGTCATGCAGTCATCCTTACGGGAGCAGTTGCGACGGATGCGCAAGACCTGCCCGAAAAGGAGGTTGTCCCTTAGGCTTCGTGGATGATGACTTGTATATCTCAGTAAAGAGTTACGCTCTGCCGGTTTTCGGTACAGGGTGTTATTATCACTTTTAATGGTTACAGCAAGAAAATCGATTTCATCTGAGTTGTAGTGTACAGTAAACTTTATGTTGTTGCTCCATTGATTCAGCCATTCATAGAACAGGGTGAGTTCAGTGGAGTTACCGGTCCATATCATTAGGACATCGTCTATGTACCTCCTCCATACTGTGATTTGGTGATTAAATGGGTTGTTGGTATCAAAGATGAATGTTTTTTCAAAGTCATCCATGAAGATAATCGCCAAATCCAGAGCAAAGGCCACGCCCATCTCTACACCTTTGACTTGTAGGTAGTAGCTGCCCTGGAAATAGAAGAAGTTCTTTATCATAGCAATCTTGAGAAGATTGATTATGAATTCGGTGGGTACCGCCATTGGTGCAGGCCTCTGGTCCAGTGCTTTTCTCATCACTTCCAACGCAGAACCTCGTGGTATGCTCGTGTATAGTGACACAATATCAAATGTTACTAGCAGTTGTTCCAAGGGGTCAAAAGGTTGTTGGTCCACCAAGTTTATTACCTCCATTGTATCTCGTGAGTATGCTCTGGTAGTCTCAGCAAGTGGTTTCAAAAAGAAGTCAATGTACTAGCTCAGTGGTTCTAATAGGGATTCTCACCCTGAAACAATGGGTCTGCCAGGGGGGATTCTGCATGTCCTTGTGGATTTTCAGCAGGGTATATATAGTAAGGATATGAGGTTGCTTCTGGTTTAGGTAGAGAAATTCTTGATTGGATAAGAAGCCTTTTTCGAGTGATCAATTGGATCTCTTTCTGAAGATCCTTAGTGGGGTCGGCTCTGAGTTTTCTGTAGCTAGTCCCATCTTGGAGTTGGTTTAGAATCTCCGTCTTGTATTTGTATGTATCCTGTATCACAATTAGCCCACTCCTGTCTGGTGGTTTAATTACAATTTCCTTGTTCTGTTTCAAAGTCAACAGTGCCGTGCGTTCCATATGGGAGACATTACGGGTGACGTGTTTATGGACTCTGAGGATGTTGGCCACATCTCTCATAAGCAAGGATCCTATTCGTCATTGCGTGGGCTGGGGGGTAGAACGTTGATGGTACTCGTAATCCTGTCGAGGAGCTTGAGTGGAAGGGTGGGGCTTCTCTGAAGAAGTAACGCAGGCGTATTTTCTGGGAAAAAGCGATGTAGTTCTGTCCTGATGGTGAAATTATTAGGGTAAGCTGTCGGTACAAACCCTAGGCCCTTGCTGAGCACCTTGTTCTCTTCTTCCTTG
Source organism: Triturus cristatus (assembly GCF_964204655.1). Classification (NCBI taxonomy): domain Eukaryota; kingdom Metazoa; phylum Chordata; class Amphibia; order Caudata; family Salamandridae; genus Triturus; species Triturus cristatus. Next base: position 890,498,521 of record NC_140581.1, read on the forward strand.
AGGGTGTAAGAGGAAATGTTCACTATGGGGTTATCTGGTCATTTCACCACCTGTTAGTTTTGCGTCAGGCTTGAATTTCTCCGTGGTTCTCTGGCTGAAAACGGACTTGTTTCTCTGTTTGTCTCTGTCTCCAGTTCCCGCTGAATTGTGTCTGTCCTCGTTGAGATCTCTGTTGCCAGTTGCCACTCCGCCCTCTTGGTGGTCGCCATTGGCCCTTGTCTAAAAAAGTAGGTGGTCCCTGGGGTGGGTACCAACTGTCGTATTGCCGGTAGTCAGAGCTGGTACCTGGCTGTTCGTTATCACTGTCAGTGCTAATTGATCCAGATGACTCAGAGAATGTTGTGTAGTGTCTTCGTCCCCGGTATCCTCATCTCCCTCTGTTAGCAAAACGGCCCTGACTGTCCTGTTTAAAATAATCCTCTTGTAGGTATGGATAAGAGTTCTTTTTGTTATAGTAACGGATGTCCTTCGCTAGTTTATCAAGTTTCCTATTTTGTGTAGTGGTTTCAAAGTCCTTTACTGTTTTATCATGACGTTCCAATGTTTACTTAGCATTCGTCAAGGTCGAGTCTCCGGAAATCTCCAATTTCAGTGCTGCAATCTCTCTCAGGAGGACCTGCACTTGCTCAGCCGCTGTTTCTACTCCCAGCACCATCCAGTGCCGGGAGCAGTTATTGGCAACGAAGCTGAATCCTTCCTTAAATTTAGGTATATCCACAAATATGGCTGGCTTGTTCCTCACTTGCAAACCAACTGGTATTATATTCGCCTGGTGATACTTAGTTAGGAGGTGTCAGTGGAGGCGGGTGTGAATCAATTTCTTTTCTACACGCTCAAGGCGTGCTATTTTATCATTCAGTGCGAAGTCAATTGTAGGGGTTGTGGACGATAGGAAAATGTTTGTGGGGTCCTGTAGTAGTTGGGTGATATAATCCTCGGAATAGGAAAAAGTCTCGCTCTCTGTCATGGTAACTTACTGAATTAATCAGGAAGAAATACCTCGCTGGTCAGCACCTGCTCAGACGTGTTATAAACAAAAGGTAGACCTTCTAAGTTTAGAGTTGCTCGAGAAAATCTTATCAACTGATTTGCATGGAACAGGAGGTTCACTTGCTGCGATTAGTGGTTTCTAAACAGTAAAAGAAAACGACCCGTCTCAAAACCTTCCTACTAAAAACAGGATAAATCAAGGAGCACAAATGCGGTGAAATAAAATGGCTGTAAAGCGCGATGCGGGAGTACCGTGGGAGCCTCTAACCAAGAAAGCGCTGTAGTAGAAGCAACTGCAACATTGCTGATTTTGCGGTAAATGCTCGGGGGGCCAGCTAAAACGGAAACCGTATGCACTGAACAGGTGGCTGATGCACTAAATGTGTGCATGCGGTGCCCGTCTATAGACGAACAATAGAGGGGAAACCATATGTGATGTGCCGATGGCAGTAAGACTAGATGCGTGTCTGCACTAAATATCTCTACAACTGAGTGCTATGAAAACAATTTCATATAAGATATCGTGAAACTGGCATGGGCCTGTTATTAAGAGTTGACTACTTCTTAAAAGTAATCCGTGGAGAACGTGAAACTAAAGCGCTGGGTGGGCGCTTCTTACCTCCAATCTCGCTCGATAATCCGTCTCTGTGGAAGGAGCGCCAAGACTGTCCGGTACTGGTTATACGGCAGGTAGAGCATCAAAGTGACGTGCACGTTCACTGCCGCGTGAAGCGGACAGAATCAAAACGTTGCAAGGTCATACAGAACAGACTTCCGTTGGAGAGGGCCGGTCTTGAGTAAATAAATGGCTGGTTGTAGGTAAACACCGTCAGAGGTGTTAAACAATAGTTGGACATCATTGGGAGTTGTTGACTATGGAATAAATAATTATGAAAGTCCCCGGAGGAACCGAAAGAACAGCAAGCTAGTTCAAATAATTTGAACAAAACATTATTACACAATAAAGATACATACAGTAAGTTTGTTGTTGCGAAATAGGAGGCTGGTCATTTGGAACATTGCAAATGCATGTATAGCAGAGGCCAAAACATTATTATGCAAATAGTGACATGTACAATAGTATATGGGTGAAGCCGCAGTTTGGTCAATTCGCATTAGTCAATATGCATCGAACATAGAAATGAAAAAAAAAAATTGGGGCAATAGTGGCTAAATGTCAAAAAGTTAGGCATACCAATATAAACATCAAGACATCAAGGTTCCAACAGTGTGATGGCAGGCTCATTAAGAGTCTGTTGTTAGACATGACAATTGTGCTTGGCTGGTATCGAGTTCATTCAGTCCTTCCTGTATGGAATCTAATCTATACATCCATTTACATTCACGGACATTGAGAATTGTTTCAATATTGCCCCCTCTCGGGCCTAGTTCTGCTTTTTCCAAGACTAGCCATTTGAATTCCTCAGGGCCATGATTGGCGTTTTTGAAGTGTTCGACTAGATGGGCACCCTGCACCTCGCATCTAATCCTACTTTGGTGCTGTAGTATGTGTGCTTTCACCTTCTGTTGTGTCTGCCCCACATATATTTTGTCGCAGGGGCAGATGATCCCATAGATGACTTTGGATGTATTACAATTGGTGAAGGACTTGAGATCAATCGTGTGTTGCTTGAAGACAAGTTGTTTAGTCTGAATTACCGTGGTACACGCCTTGCAGTGGCCGCACTTGTAGTGACCCACAGTGGGAGGTAAGTTCCACAACGATTGTAGGGAAGGTTCTTCTGGCGGATGGAGGATTGAAGTCACAACATGATCCTTCACGTTCTTAGCTTTCTTAAAGGAGTGCATCGGTACATGTGGTTGTTGAACATCGTCAGCTATCAAGTTTCAGTGTATGTTGACCACCTTTTTGATGGCGTAACTTTGGGTAGAGAAAGTGGTAACGCAGATTAACCTTTGTGCAGAATCGCGTTCATGTTCACTCTGCGTCAATAGAGCTTCTCTAGGACAGAATCAGGCTCTTTTGCGTGCCCTCTTTACCAGTCGTTTAGGGTAGACTCTTTGTATTAGGCGTGTGCAGAATTCTTCTGATTCCGTCATGCAGTCATCCTTACGGGAGCAGTTGCGACGGATGCGCAAGACCTGCCCGAAAAGGAGGTTGTCCCTTAGGCTTCGTGGATGATGACTTGTATATCTCAGTAAAGAGTTACGCTCTGCCGGTTTTCGGTACAGGGTGTTATTATCACTTTTAATGGTTACAGCAAGAAAATCGATTTCATCTGAGTTGTAGTGTACAGTAAACTTTATGTCGTTGCTCCATTGATTCAGCCATTCATAGAACAGGGTGAGTTCAGTGGAGTTACCGGTCCATATCATTAGGACATCGTCTATGTACCTCCTCCATACTGTGATTTGGTGATTAAATGGGTTGTTGGTATCAAAGATGAATGTTTTTTCAAAGTCATCCATGAAGATAATCGCCAAATCCAGAGCAAAGGCCACGCCCATCTCTACACCTTTGACTTGTAGGTAGTAGCTGCCCTGGAAATAGAAGAAGTTCTTTATCATAGCAATCTTGAGAAGATTGATTATGAATTCGGTGGGTACCGCCATTGGTGCAGGCCTCTGGTCCAGTGCTTTTCTCATCACTTCCAATGCAGAACCTCGTGGTATGCTCGTGTATAGTGACACAATATCAAATGTTACTAGCAGTTGTTCCAAGGGGTCAAAAGGTTGTTGGTCCACCAAGTTTATTACCTCCATTGTATCTCGTGAGTATGCTCTGGTAGTCTCAGCAAGTGTTTCAAAAAGAAGTCAATGTACTAGCTCAGTGGTTCTAATAGGGATTCTCACCCTGAAACAATGGGTCTGCCAGGGGGGATTCTGCATGTCCTTGTGGATTTTCGGCAGGGTATATATAGTAAGGATATGAGGTTGGTTCTGGTTTAGGTAGAGAAATTCTTGATTGGATAAGAAGCCTTTTTCGAGTGATCAATTGGATCTCTTTCTGAAGATCCTTAGTGGGGTCGGCTCTGAGTTTTCTGTAGCTAGTCCCATCTTGGAGTTGGTTTAGAATCTCCGTCTTGTATTTGTATGTATCCTGTATCACAATTAGCCCACTCCTGTCTGGTGGTTTAATTACAATTTCCTTGTTCTGTTTCAAAGTCAACAGTGCCGTGCGTTCCATATGGGAGACATTACGGGTGACGTGTTTATGGACTCTGAGGATGTTGGCCACATCTCTCATAAGCAAGGATCCTATTCGTCATTGCGTGGGCTGGGGGGTAGAACGTTGATGGTACTCGTAATCCTGTCGAGGAGCTTGAGTGGAAGGGTGGGGCTTCTCTGAAGAAGTAACGCAGGCGTATTTTCCGGGAAAAAGCGATGTCGTTCTGTCCTGATGGTGAAATTATTAGGGTAAGCTGTCGGTACAAACCCTAGGCCCTTGCTGAGCACCTTGTTCTCTTCTTCCTTGAGGGTGTAAGAGGAAATGTTCACTATGGGGTTATCTGGTCATTTCACCACCTGTTAGTTTTGCGTCAGGCTTGAATTTCTCCGTGGTTCTCTGGCTGAAAACGGACTTGTTTCTCTGTTTGTCTCTGTCTCCAGTTCCCGCTGAATTGTGTCTGTCCTCGTTGAGATCTCTGTTGCCAGTTGCCACTCCGCCCTCTTGGTGGTCGCCATTGGCCCTTGTCTAAAAAAGTAGGTGGTCCCTGGGGTGGGTACCAACTGTCGTATTGCCGGTAGTCAGAGCTGGTACCTGGCTGTTCGTTATCACTGTCAGTGCTAATTGATCCAGATGACTCAGAGAATGTTGTGTAGTGTCTTCGTCCCCGGTATCCTCATCTCCCTCTGTTAGCAAAACGGCCCTGACTGTCCTGTTTAAAATAATCCTCTTGTAGGTATGGATAAGTGTTCTTTTTGTTATAGTAACGGATGTCCTTCGCTAGTTTATCAAGTTTCCTATTTTGTGTAGTGGTTTCAAAGTCCTTTACTGTTTTATCATGACGTTCCAATGTTTACTTAGCATTCGTCAAGGTCGAGTCTCCGGAAATCTCCAATTTCAGTGCTGCAATCTCTCTCAGGAGGACCTGCACTTGCTCAGCCGCTGTTTCTACTCCCAGCACCATCCAGTGCCAGGAGCAGTTATTGGCAACGAAGCTGAATCCTTCCTTAAATTTAGGTATATCCACAAATATGGCTGGCTTGTTCCTCACTTGCAAACCAACTGGTATTATATTCGCCTGGTGATACTTAGTTAGGAGGTGTCAGTGGAGGCGGGTGTGAATCAATTTCTTTTCTACACGCTCAAGGCGTGCTATTTTATCATTCAGTGCGAAGTCAATTGTAGGGGTTGTGGACGATAGGAAAATGTTTGTGGGGTCCTGTAGTAGTTGGGTGATATAATCCTCGGAATAGGAAAAAGTCTCGCTCTCTGTCATGGTAAGTTACTGAATTAATCAGGAAGAAATACCTCGCTGGTCAGCACCTGCTCAGACGTGTTATAAACAAAAGGTAGACCTTCTAAGTTTAGAGTTGCTCGAGAAAATCTTATCAACTGATTTGCATGGAACAGGAGGTTCACTTGCTGCGATTAGTGGTTTCTAAACAGTAAAAGAAAACGACCCGTCTCAAAACCTTCCTACTAAAAACAGGATAAATCAAGGAGCACAAATGCGGTGAAATAAAATGGCTGTAAAGCGCGATGCGGGAGTACCGTGGGAGCCTCTAACCAAGAAAGCGCTGTAGTAGAAGCAACCGCAACATTGCTCATTGTGCGGTAAATGCTCAGGAGGGGCAGCTAAAACGGAAACCGTATGTACTGAACAGATGGCTGATGCACTAAATGTGTGCGTGCCGTGCCCGTCTATAGACGAACAATAGAGGGGAAACCATATGTGATGTGCCGATGGCAGTAAGACTAGATGCGTGTCTGCACTAAATATCTCTACAACTGAGTGCTATGAAAACAATTTCATATAAGATATCGTGAAACAGGCATGGGCCTGTTATTAAGAGGTGACTGCTTCTTAAAAGTAATCCGTGGAGAACGTGAAACTAAAGCGCTGGGCGGGCGCTTCTTACCTCCAATCTCGCTCGATAATCCGTCTCTGTGGAAGGAGCGCCAAGACTGTCCGGTACTGGTTAAACGGCAGGTAGAACATCAAAGTGACATGCACGTTCACTGCCGCGCGAAGCGGACAGAATCAAAACGTTGCAAGGTCATACAGAACAGACTTCCGTTGGAGACGGCCGGTCTTGAGTAAATAAATGGCTGGTTGTAGGTAAACACCGTCAGAGGTGTTAAACAATAGTTGGACATCATTGGGAGTTGTTGACTATGGAATAAATAATTATGAAAGACCCCGGAGGAACCGAAAGAACAGCAAGCTAGTTCAAATAATTTGAACAAAACATTATTACACAATAAAGATACATACAGTAAGTTTGTTGTTGCGAAATAGCAGGCTGGTCATTTGGAACATTGCAAATGCATGTATAGCAGAGGCCAAAACATTATTATGCAAATAGTGACATGTACAATAGTATATGGGTGAAGCCGCAGTTTGGTCAATTTGCATTAGTCAATATGCATCGAACATAGAAATGAAAAAAAAAAATTGGGGCAATAGTGGCTAAATGTCAAAAAGTTAGGCATACCAATATAAACATCAAGACATCAAGGTTCCAACAGTGTGATGGCAGGCTCATTAAGAGTCTGTTGTTAGACATGACAATTGTGCTTGGCTGGTATCGAGTTCATTCAGTCCCTCCTGTATGGAATCTAATCTATACATCCATTTACATTCACAGACATTGAGAATTGTTTCAATATTGCCCCCTCTCGGGCCTAGTTCTGCTTTTTCCAAGACTAGCCATTTGAATTCCTCAGGGCCATGATTGGCGTTTTTGAAGTGTTCGACTAGATGGGCACCCTGCAACTCGCATCTAATCCTACTTTGGTGCTGTAGTATGTGTGCTTTCACCTTCTGTTGTGTCTGCCCCACATATATTTTGTCGCAGGGGCAGATGATCCCATAGATGACTTTGGATGTATTACAATTGGTGAAGGACTTGAGATCAATCGTGTGTTGCTTGAAGACAAGTTGTTTAGTCTGAATTACCGTGGTACACGCCTTGCAGTGGCCGCACTTGTAGTGACCCACAGTGGGAGGTAAGTTCCACAACGATTGTAGGGAAGGTTCTTCTGGCGGATGGAGGATTGAAGTCACAACATGATCCTTCACGTTCTTAGCTTTCTTAAAGGAGTGCATCGGTACATGTGGTTGTTGAACATCGTCAGCTATCAAGTTTCAGTGTCTGTTGACCACCTTTTTGATGGCGTAACTTTGGGTAGAGAAAGTGGTAACGCAGATTAACCTTTGTGCAGAATCGCGTTCATGTTCACTCTGTGTCAATAGAGCTTCTCTAGCACAGAATCAGGCTCTTTTGCGTGCCCTCTTTACCAGTCGTTTAGGGTAGACTCTTTGTATTAGGCGTGTGCAGAATTCTTCTGATTCCGTCATGCAGTCATCCTTACGGGAGCAGTTGCGACGGATGCGCAAGACCTGCCCGAAAAGGAGGTTGTCCCTTAGGCTTCGTGGATGATGACTTGTATATCTCAGTAAAGAGTTACGCTCTGCCGGTTTTCGGTACAGGGTGTTATTATCACTTTTAATGGTTACAGCAAGAAAATCGATTTCATCTGAGTTGTAGTGTACAGTAAACTTTATGTCGTTGCTCCATTGATTCAGCCATTCATAGAACAGGGTGAGTTCAGTGGAGTTACCGGTCCATATCATTAGGACATCGTCTATGTACCTCCTCCATACTGTGATTTGGTGATTAAATGGGTTGTTGGTATCAAAGATGAATGTTTTTTCAAAGTCATCCATGAAGATAATCGCCAAATCCAGAGCAAAGGCCACGCCCATCTCTACACCTTTGACTTGTAGGTAGTAGCTGCCCTGGAAATAGAAGAAGTTCTTTATCATAGCAATCTTGAGAAGATTGATTATGAATTTGGTGGGTACCGCCATTGGTGCAGGCCTCTGGTCCAGTGCTTTTCTCATCACTTCCAACGCAGAACCTCGTGGTATGCTCGTGTATAGTGACACAATATCAAATGTTACTAGCAGTTGTTCCAAGGGGTCAAAAGGTTGTTGGTCCACCAAGTTTATTACCTCCATTGTATCTCGTGAGTATGCTCTGGTAGTCTCAGCAAGTGGTTTCAAAAAGAAGTCAATGTACTAGCTCAGTGGTTCTAATAGGGATTCTCACCCTGAAACGATGGGTCTGCCAGGGGGGATTCTGCATGTCCTTGTGGATTTTCGGCAGGGTATATATAGTAAGGATATGAGGTTGCTTCTGGTTTAGGTAGAGAAATTCTTGATTGGATAAGAAGCCTTTTTCGAGTGATCAATTGGATCTCTTTCTGAAGATCCTTAGTGGGGTCGGCTCTGAGTTTTCTGTAGCTAGTCCCATCTTGGAGTTGGTTTAGAATCTCCGTCTTGTATTTGTATGTATCCTGTATCACAATTAGCCCACTCCTGTCTGGTGGTTTAATTACAATTTCCTTGTTCTGTTTCAAAGTCAACAGTGCCGTGCGTTCCATATGGGAGACATTACGGGTGATGTGTTTATGGACTCTGAGGATGTTGGCCACATCTCTCATAAGCAAGGATCCTATTCGTCATTGCGTGGGCTGGGGGGTAGAACGTTGATGGTACTCGTAATCCTGTCGAGGAGCTTGAGTGGAAGGGTGGGGCTTCTCTGAAGAAGTAACGCAGGCGTATTTTCCGGGAAAAAGCGATGTAGTTCTGTCCTGATGGTGAAATTATTAGGGTAAGCTGTCGGTACAAACCCTAGGCCCTTGCTGAGCACCTTGTTCTCTTCTTCCTTGAGGGTGTAAGAGGAAATGTTCACTATGGGGTTATCTGGTCATTTCACCACCTGTTAGTTTTGCGTCAGGCTTGAATTTCTCCGTGGTTCTCTGGCTGAAAACGGACTTGTTTCTCTGTTTGTCTCTGTCTCCAGTTCCCGCTGAATTGTGTCTGTCCTCGTTGAGATCTCTGTTGCCAGTTGCCACTCCGCCCTCTTGGTGGTCGCCATTGGCCCTTGTCTAAAAAAGTAGGTGGTCCCTGGGGTGGGTACCAACTGTCGTATTGCCGGTAGTCAGAGCTGGTACCTGGCTGTTCGTTATCACTGTCAGTGCTAATTGATCCAGATGACTCAGAGAATGTTGTGTAGTGTCTTCGTCCCCGGTATCCTCATCTCCCTCTGTTAGCAAAACGGCCCTGACTGTCCTGTTTAAAATAATCCTCTTGTAGGTATGGATAAGTGTTCTTTTTGTTATAGTAACGGATGTCCTTCGCTAGTTTATCAAGTTTCCTATTTTGTGTAGTGGTTTCAAAGTCCTTTACTGTTTTATCATGACGTTCCAATGTTTACTTAGCATTCGTCAAGGTCGAGTCTCCGGAAATCTCCAATTTCAGTGCTGCAATCTCTCTCAGGAGGACCTGCACTTGCTCAGCCGCTGTTTCTACTCCCAGCACCATCCAGTGCCGGGAGCAGTTATTGGCAACGAAGCTGAATCCTTCCTTAAATTTAGGTATATCCACAAATATGGCTGGCTTGTTCCTCACTTGCAAACCAACTGGTATTATATTCGCCTGGTGATACTTAGTTAGGAGGTGTCAGTGGAGGCGGGTGTGAATCAATTTCTTTTCTACACGCTCAAGGCGTGCTATTTTATCATTCAGTGCGAAGTCAATTGTAGGGGTTGTGGACGATAGGAAAATGTTTGTGGGGTCCTGTAGTAGTTGGGTGATATAATCCTCGGAATAGGAAAAAGTCTCGCTCTCTGTCATGGTAAGTTACTGAATTAATCAGGAAGAAATACCTCGCTGGTCAGCACCTGCTCAGACGTGTTATAAACAAAAGGTAGACCTTCTAAGTTTAGAGTTGCTCGAGAAAATCTTATCAACTGATTTGCATGGAACAGGAGGTTCACTTGCTGCGATTAGTGGTTTCTAAACAGTAAAAGAAAACGACCCGTCTCAAAACCTTCCTACTAAAAACAGGATAAATCAAGGAGCACAAATGCGGTGAAATAAAATGGCTGTAAAGCACGATGCGGGAGTACCGTGGGAGCCTCTAACCAAGAAAGCGCTGTAGTAGAAGCAACCGCAACATTGCTCATTGTGCGGTAAATGCTCAGGAGGGGCAGCTAAAACGGAAACCGTATGTACTGAACAGATGGCTGATGCACTAAATGTGTGCGTGCCGTGCCCGTCTATAGACGAACAATAGAGGGGAAACCATATGTGATGTGCCGATGGCAGTAAGACTAGATGCGTGTCTGCACTAAATATCTCTACAACTGAGTGCTATGAAAACAATTTCATATAAGATATCGTGAAACAGGCATGGGCCTGTTATTAAGAGGTGACTGCTTCTTAAAAGTAATCCGTGGAGAACGTGAAACTAAAGCGCTGGGCGGGCGCTTCTTACCTCCAATCTCGCTCGATAATCCGTCTCTGTGGAAGGAGCGCCAAGACTGTCCGGTACTGGTTAAACGGCAGGTAGAACATCAAAGTGACATGCACGTTCACTGCCGCGCGAAGCGGACAGAATCAAAACGTTGCAAGGTCATACAGAACAGACTTCCGTTGGAGACGGCCGGTCTTGAGTAAATAAATGGCTGGTTGTAGGTAAACACCGTCAGAGGTGTTAAACAATAGTTGGACATCATTGGGAGTTGTTGACTATGGAATAAATAATTATGAAAGACCCCGGAGGAACCGAAAGAACAGCAAGCTAGTTCAAATAATTTGAACAAAACATTATTTAATTTAATTTAATTGTGGGTTTATATAGCGCTAGAATCGACTCCCGGAGGAGTATCTCTGCGCTTCGACCGCTGGGGAATAAATTACACAATAAAGATACATACAGTAAGTTTGTTGTTGCGAAATAGCAGGCTGGTCATTTGGAACATTGCAAATGCATGTATAGCAGAGGCCAAAACATTATTATGCAAATAGTGACATGTACAATAGTATATGGGTGAAGCCGCAGTTTGGTCAATTCGCATTAGTCAATATGCATCGAATATAGAAATGAAAAAAAAAATTGGGGCAATAGTGGCTAAATGTCAAAAAGTTAGGCATACCAATATAAACATCAAGACATCAAGGTTCCAACAGTGTGATGGCAGGCTCATTAAGAGTCTGTTGTTAGACATGACAATTGTGCTTGGCTGGTATCGAGTTCATTCAGTCCCTCCTGTATGGAATCTAATCTATACATCCATTTACATTCACGGACATTGAGAATTGTTTCAATATTGCCCCCTCTCGGGCCTAGTTCTGCTTTTTCCAAGACTAGCCATTTGAATTCCTCAGGGCCATGATTGGCGTTTTTGAAGTGTTCGACTAGATGGGCACCCTGCACCTCGCATCTAATCCTACTTTGGTGCTGTAGTATGTGTGCTTTCACCTTCTGTTGTGTCTGCCCCACATATATTTTGTCGCAGGGGCAGATGATCCCATAGATGACTTTGGATGTATTACAATTGGTGAAGGACTTGAGATCAATCGTGTGTTGCTTGAAGACAAGTTGTTTAGTCTGAATTACCGTGGTACACGCCTTGCAGTGGCCGCACTTGTAGTGACCCACAGTGGGAGGTAAGTTCCACAACGATTGTAGGGAAGGTTCTTCTGGCGGATGGAGGATTGAACTCACGACATGATCCTTCACGTTCTTAGCTTTCTTAAAGGAATGCATCGGTACATGTGGTTGTTGAACATCGTCAGCTATCAAGTTTCAGTGTCTGTTGACCACCTTTTTGATGGCGTAACTTTGGGTAGAGAAAGTGGTAACGCAGATTAACCTTTGTGCAGAATCGCGTTCATGTTCACTCTGTGTCAATAGAGCTTCTCTAGGACAGAACCAGGCTCTTTTGCGTGCCCTCTTTACCAGTCCTTTAGGGTAGACTCTTTGTATTAGGCGTGTGCAGAATTCTTCTGATTCCGTCATGCAGTCATCCTTACGGGAGCAGTTGCGACGGATGCGCAAGACCTGCCCGAAAAGGAGGTTGTCCCTTAGGCTTCGTGGATGATGACTTGTATATCTCAGTAAAGAGTTACGCTCTGCCGGTTTTCGGTACAGGGTGTTATTATCACTTTTAATGGTTACAGCAAGAAAATCGATTTCATATGAGTTGTAGTGTACAGTAAACTTTATGTCATTGCTCCATTGATTCAGCCATTCATAGAACAGGGTGAGTTCAGTGGAGTCACCGGTCCATATCATTAGGACATTGTCTATGTACCTCCTCCATACTGTGATTTGGTGATTAAATGGGTTGTTGGTATCAAAGATGAATGTTCTTTCAAAGTCATCCATGAAGATAATCGCCAAATCCAAGGCCACGCCCATCTCTACACCTTTGACTTGTAGGTAGTAGCTGCCCTGGAAATAGAAGATGTTCTTTATCATAGCAATCTTGAGAAGATTGATTATGAATTCGGTGGGTACCGCCATTGGTGCAGGCCTCTGGTCCAGTGCTTTTCTCATCACTTCCAACGCAGAACCTCGTGGTATGCTCGTGTATAGTGACACAATATCAAATGTTACTAGCAGTTGTTCCAAGGGGTCAAAAGGTTGTTGGTCCACCAAGTTTATTACCTCCATTGTATCTCGTGAGTATGCTCTGGTAGTCTCAGCAAGTGGTTTCAAAAAGAAGTCAATGTACTTGCTCAGTGGTTCTAATAGGGATCCTCACCCTGAAACGATGGGTCTGCCAGGGGGGATTCTGCATGTCCTTGTGGATTTTCGGCAGGGTATATATAGTAGGGCGGTGGTTCCCAAACTGTGCGCCGCGGCACCCCGGTGCACCGTAATGACGAGCCAGGGGCGCCGCGAGCACAATGTTGAAAAATGAAGCGACGTCCCGACCCACCTGAAAAATGAAGCGAGCTGAAGGCAAAGCATGGTCTGTTCCTGGAGGCGTACTGTCGCGATACGTGCGTACGTACGTATACGCGTCGTACGTGCATTCTCAGGCGTTGGAGGTAGTCGTCATTATTGGCATACGCATGCCATACGTACGCAGCTCTGGCTTAGAGAGGAGTAACTGCTGCCGTCTGCTGCCGTCTTCTGCCGCCCGCCGCTTTTCTACCGCCGGCCGTCTTCTGCCGTTCCCACATAAGGTAAGACTAGACTTTAGCACAATAATTATTAACTTCGACGTTCTTCCCCCTTCACTGAATCGATAGAGCACTTTTAATTCCCCAAAATGCGTACACTAGCAAAGACAGATTTGTGCACTGGTTCCTGTGTAACACAAACATAGCTAACCCAATTAGGGTCTGATTCTCAAAAATAAACTTGCATGTGTGTGTAAGTTCACTCTTTTTCAGTATTCACAAACTACAATTTAATGGTAACTGCGACTGCACAGACTCCACAGTCGGGGCGGAGAACTCTGCCCATGAAAAGATAACTACGATTCCAGTGTAACTTACGACTGCGGGTCGGGCCTATCTTTGTGTCAGCGGAGCTCTCCTCCTGACTGTGGTGTCTTTCCAGTCCCAAAGTTACTACTAAATTGTAGTTTGTGAATACCGAAAAAGAGTGCACTTACACGACAGTGAATCTGGCCCTTAGGACGCGTGATAGAAGTCCATTTCAAGCCCTTTTAAAGATCGCCACTGCCACACACTCCCCCCCCCCCCCCCAGAGTTCACAATGGTAGCTAACCAACACAAACATTTGAAAAAACATGGCATCAATTTTACAACAGTAAAGATTGATGAATAACTATGAAGGTTAAGCCCAAGAATTAAAAGATAAAGATTATGGCGAAGGGCCGCACTGGTTTAAGTTTTCAAAACCTTAAAGACTTCCGTCCTGGAATGGTGGCCACAAGACCATTCAAACACTCTCCTAAATATTTCCTTTTTGATATGTTCACAGTCAGCATAGTAAACCTCCTGCCACACAGTTCAGGAACCCCATTGCACCTATAAACGCAGACTTTGCCCCTATATGCCTCTGACCAATTGTCTTGGTGCACAAGCACCAGGTAGCAATACTTTAGTAATGAGACAATGTCCTCAGAGGTGCCCAGTCCTCCCAGCAGCTCCAGTCCTAACAAGACTGAGGCTTCTAACGCAATCCCCGTCCTTCCTCGCAATCAATGCAGGCTCGTCGAGGAACAAGGAAAAGGCCATCCTAGGACCGAGTGTGTCCAACGCTATACACGAGTGTGAGCACATGCTCCTGTGGTGGGGGATCCTGGCATGAGGTAATGAAGAGAGCAAACCAGTAGCAAAGCTCCCTGCACGCCTGTCCGCGAGGCTTGATGCTGGAAATTTGCCATCTGCAGTGTCGACCCAGATGTTTGCCTTCTGCTGCTGAAAACGTTTCTTTTTTGTTAGCCATAGGACTCTGCGCACTTTACCCCTACTAAACAGAGATAAAGTCTGCACGATCTTCCGTTTAAGCATGGTAAAATTGGCAAATACATGATTGGTACATTTAATTAACTTATAGGTACCTAGCACTTTCTACTACTTGTACCAAGGGCCTGTAATTTAAATGCTATTTGTACGAAAAAATACGATAGAACATTTATTTTGGATAATTCTTTTAACATTTCCCTCTATCCTGCAATCTCACTTAAAATGTTTGCCTCGATGTAATGTTTTGCGTTGCATACATCCAGAAAGAGAAGTACTGAAATTACGACAAATATTCGTAAAAAATTAATGAGACAACGAACGCTAGGCTGATTTTACGGACGTTCTTTGTAAGTAGAGAAGAGGTAGTAGTCACTTGTATTGCCTCTCACATTTTCTTGGTACTTGTGTCCACAAAAGATGTGTTATTTCTCTGGGATGTCATGGTGTATTATTTGCCAGTAATATGGGACAGGTGTATTTATTGCTGTGTAGATGTCCTTTAGTTGAGACCGTACCAACAGAAGGAGGAGGCATGCTGTTTTTTCTCTGTGGTTGCCAGCCTATGCATTTCCCATGTGTGTTTAAGCTCCGGAAGTACATATTTACTAGCCACAAATAAGTTGGATTTGGAGACATTCCATTAAATATCACCCACAGTGGTAAATGAACCGAACCATCAAAGTCCTGTTTTTCCTAAATAATGTAGTGAACATGTGCACAGTGAATAACACAACTCTATGTCTATGAGCATATGTGGTGCTGCTCCTGCTTGTGTTTATTTGAGAGTGCTGACCATGAATGTGTTAATGTGCCTGCTGCAAAGAATGTGTACCATGCACGTCACACAGTGAAGCTAGTTTAAATAGGTCAGTGCCTTTGTCAGATCTTTTGGTTAAAAGCAGTGTAGAATGTTAAAATCCTAACATGAGCTAATAACTGTCATTCAAGAGCTGCATGCAAACAGTCAATGTATGGATTATTAGAGCACTATGATGTTTTCCTCCATCTTTCATTGTAATCTGTTTCAAAAAGGGTTCATTTCAGTAACAAAAATTCCTAATTATTAAATGGAACCCCCAACCCAGTTTAAATTCTGAGTCTGTGCCTCTCCAGACTAAGCACACTTACTGCCTACCTACCAGTATGGGTGACATGTGACTTACCTTGTAGTCCTCTGGCTTATGAAACATTTCCTATACACTAATTTACACACATATGATTGATTGTCTCTGCTCTGTGTAATGTGTGTGTGATAAGTGCCCTGACACCTTACACTGGTATAGGTGGCACTATATAACTGATTCAATATATCTGAGAGAGAGTGGTCATGGAGACTTGAGGGGGGCACTGCTAAAGGGTTTTCTATTGTTGGTTCCAACCGCTGGGCTAAATTGCAGCAAACTTACAATTTGCCATTTTATTTGACCTTAGACTTCGACGACCAGGGACTTTACAGATAGAAAGACGAGAGGAACTGATTCCCATCTTTGTGATTGACAATGAAAAGATTTCTAATGCCAAGTTCAAGTTCGTCTGAGCAAAGTGAAGTTGCAGGTTCTTCTGACAAAAAAGACGACGGGAAACGAAAGGCCAAGTACAGAAAGTACGATGACAGGTATTTGGATTATGGTTTCACGTGTGTCCGGGTTAATAACGAGGACCGTCCTCAATGTGCAATCTGTTTAAAAGTTTTGGCTCTGGAATCCATGCTTCCAAGTAAACTTAAGCGACATCTTGAAAGTCTTCACCCAAATGTGGTCGGAAAGCCAAGGGATTTTTTTGAAAGAAAAGTTGCAGAAGCCAAACTACAAAAGTCCACTTTCTCAAAACAAACCAAAACTAATAGTAACGCCCTCCTGTCTTCATATAAAGTGGCCTATCTAGTTGCACAGAGTAAAAAACCCCACACAATTGCAGAAGAGCTGATTTTGCCTGCTGCTGTTGAGATGGTAACAATCATGATCGGCGAAGATGCGGGTAAACAGCTGCTGAAAGTGCCTCTTTCTAATAATACTATCAGCCGGAGGATAAATGATATGGCTGAAGATATTAACGATCAGCTCATCTGTAATCTAAGAGGCAAAGACTTTGCACTCCAGTTGGATGAGGCAACAGACAACCACAAAGACACCCATCTTATTTGCTATGTCAGGTTTCTATACGAAAAACAAATTGTTGAGGATTTGTTGTTCTGTAAAGAAATCAAAGGTGGAAGGAACCACAGGTCAAGACTTGTATGCGGTTGTGGATGATTTCATGCAACTGAATCAAATTGACTGGGAGAGATGTGTTGGAGTTTGTACAGATGGGGGCCGTTCAATGGCAGGATGCTACCAAGGACTTCAAGCTCGCATACGATCTAAAGCTCCTAATGCTGTTTGGACACACTGCATAATTCACAGAGAAGCACTGGCAGCAGGAAACCTCAGTGAAGAACTGCATGGTATTCTGAAAATTGTCATCAAAGTGGTAAATTATATTAAAACAAGACCATTGAAAGCAAGATTTTTTGCTAAACTGTGTGAGGACATGGGTGCGGAACACTCATGTCTCTTGTTCTACAGCAGTTCTCGGTGGCTGTCTCTAGGTAACTCCCTGCTTAGGGTGTATGAACTGAGGAATGAAATCTACTCATATCTACATGGTGATGAACATTGTTTTGCTGACAAGTTTATTGATGCAGACTTTCTAATACAAATGGCTTTTCTTTCTGATCTATTTGAAAAACTGAATGCACTGAACAAGTCCTTGCAAGGCAATAATACTAACATCTTGCAACTGTCAGACAAAGTTTCAGGCTTTAAGAAGAAAGTGATCCTTTGGAAAAGCAGTCTAAGCAAAGGTGACTATAAATGTTTTCCTTCATTGGACCAGTTCCTGCAGGAGAATGAGATGGCGTTAAAGGAGGAACTGAGGACAGTTTTTGTTCTGTATTTGTCTCAACTGCGTTTTTACCTTGATAAATATTTTCCAGAGGATGAAGTGGAGCCAATAAAATGGGTGAGAGACCCCTTCAACGCTGAGATACCTCAGCATTTCAACAATGAGGAAGCAGAACAGCTTATTGATGTTTCAAGTGACTCAACATTGAAAGTAAGGTTCCAGTCTCAGTCACTGCTTGAGTTCTGGTGCCAAGCTGGAGATGAATATCCAATGATTAGCGAGAGAGCCCTGCATGTTTTGATCCCTTTTGCAACTTCGTACCTTTGTGAAGCAGGTTTTTCAGCAGTTGCAGTGATAAAGTCTAAATATAGGGCAAAAATTCACCTTGAAAAAGAAATGCGTGTTGCAATCTCAAAAATAACTCCAAGATTTCAGGAGTTATGTAAGGAAAAACAAGCACATCCATCTCACTAGGATTTGTAAGGTAAATTTCGGACTCTGTTTTACCTGTTCATTGAAAAGATATTTTATTACATAGAAATTTGCGAACTATTGTTGTGTGGTTAATAAAAGTTGCATGGAAACATATTTGGCTATTAATCTTGTATCGTTTCACACTTAACAAAGTTTTATTAAACAGCTGTTATCTTCGTATTTTGTTACAAATATGATTATACTACCTTCATTGCATCCCAATTAATTTAAGGAAGACAACAGGAAGTACTCCCGAGGTCGGGCTTACATCCCCCCGCCACCCGCCCACCCGTAAAAAAATGTTGGGGAGCCACGGCCAACTGCCAATTAGGTCAAGGGAGCCATGGGTCAAAAAAGTTTGGGAACCACTGTAGTAGGGATATGAGGTTGCTTCTGGTTTCGGTAGAGAAATTCTTGATTGCATAAGAAGCCTTTTTCGAGTGATCAATTGGATCTCTTCCTGAAGATCCTTAGTGGGGTCGGCTCTGAGTTTTCTGTAGCTAGTCCCATCTTGGAGTTGGTTTAGAATCTCCGTCTTTTATTTGTATGTATCCTGTATCACAATTAGCCCACTCCTGTCTGGTGGTTTAATTACAATTTCCTTGTTCTGTTTCAAAGTCAACAGTGCCGTGCGTTCCATATGGGAGACATTACGGGTGACGTGTTTATGGACTCTGAGGATGTTGGCCACATCTCTCATAACCACGCTCTCATAAGCAAGGATCCTATTCGTCATTGCGTGGGCTGGGGGGTAGAACGTTGATGGTACTCGTAATCCTGTCGAGGAGCTTGAGTGGAAGGGAGGCGCTTCTCTGAAGAAGTAACGCAGGCGTATTTTCCTGGAAAAAGCGATGTAGTTCTGTCCTGATGGTGAAATTATTAGGGTAAGCTGTCGGTACAAACCCTAGGCCCTTGCTGAGCACCTTGTTCTCTTCTTCCTTGAGGGTGTAAGAGGAAATGTTCACTATGGGGTTATCTGGTCATTTCACCACCTGTTAGTTTTGCGTCAGGCTTGAATTTCTCTGTGGTTCTCTGGCTGAAAACGGACTTGTTTCTCTGTTTGTCCCTGTCTCCAGTTCCCGCTGAATTGTGTCTGTCCTCGTTGAGGTCTCTGTTGCCAGTTGCCACTCCGCCCTCTTGGTGGTCGCCATTGGCCCTCGTCTAAAAAAGGAGGTGGTCCCTGGGGTGGGTACCAACTGTCGTATTGCCGGTAGTCAGAGCTGGTATCTGGCTGTTCGTTATCACTGTCAGTGCTAATTGATCCAGATGACTCAGAGAATGTTGTGTAGTGTCTTCGTCCCCGGTATCCTCATCTCCCTCTGTTAGCAAAACGGCCCTGACTGTCCTGTTTAAAATAATCCTCTTGTAGGTGTGGATAAGTGTGCTTTTTGTTATAGTAACGGATGTCCTTCGCTAGTTTATCAAGTTTCCTATTTTGTGTAGTGGTTTCAAAGTCCTTTACTGTTTTATCATGACGTTCCAATGTTTACTTAGCATTCGTCAAGGTCGAGCCTCCGGAAATCTCCAATTTCAGTGCTGCAATCTCTCTCAGGAGGACCTGCACTTGCTCAGCCGCTGTTTCTACTCCCAGCACCATCCAGTGCCGGGAGCAGTTATTGGCAACGAAGCTGAATCCTTCCTTAAATTTAGGTATATCCACAAATATGGCTGGCTTGTTCCTCACTTTTAGACCAACTGGTATTATATTCGCCTGGAGATACTTAGTTAGGAGGTGTCCGTGGAGGCGGGTGTGAATCAATTTCTTTTCTACACGCTCAAGGCGTGCTATTTTATCATTCAGTGTGAAGTCAATTGTAGGGGTTGTGGATGATAGGAAAATGTTTGTGGGGTCCTGTAATAGTTGGGTGATATAATCCTCGGAATAGGAAAAAGTCTCGCTCTCTGTCATGGTAAGTTACTGAATTAATCAGGAAGAAATACCTCGCAGGTCAGCACCTGCCCAGACGTGTTATAAACAAAAGGTAGACCTTCTAAGTTTAGAGTTGCTCGAGAAAATCTTATCGACTGATTTGCATGGAACAGGAGGTTCACTTGCTGCGATTAGTGGTTTCTAAACAGTAAAAGAAAACGACCTCGTCTCAAAACCTTCCTACTAAAAACAGGATAAATCAAGGAGCACAAATGCGGTGAAATAAAATGGCTGTAAAGCGCGATGCGGGAGTACCGTGGGAGCCTCTAACCAAGAAAGCGCTGTAGTAGAAGCAACCGCAACATTGCTCATTGTGCGGTAAATGCTCAGGGGGGGGCAGCTAAAACGGAAACCTTATGTACTGAACAGATGGCTGATGCACTAAATGTGTGCGTGCCGTGCCCGTCTCTAGACGAACAAGAGAGGAGAAACCATATGTGAAATGCCAATGGCAGTAAGACTAGATGCGTGTCTGCGCTAAATATCTCTGCAACAGAGTGCTATGAAAAAAAATTCATATAAGATATCGTGAAACGGGTATGGGCCTGTTATTAAGAGGTGACTGCTTCTTAAAAGTAATCTGTGGAGAACGTGAAACTAAAGCGCTGGGAGGGCGCTTCTTACCTCCAATCTCGCTCGATAATCCATCTCCGTGGAAGGAGCGCCGAGACTACCCAGTACTGGTTATACGTCAGGTAGAATGTCAAAGTGACGTGCACGTTCACTGCCGCGTGAAGTGGACAGAATCAAAACGTTGCAAGGTCATGGAGAACAGACTTCCATTGGAGATGGCAGGTCTTGAGTATATAAATGGCTAGTTGGGGGTAAACACCATCAGAGGTGTTAAAAAATAGTTGGACATCATTGGGAGTTGTTGACTATGGAATAAATAATTATGAAAGACCCCGGATGACCTTGCAACGTTTTGATTCTGTCTGCCTCACGTGGCAGTGAACGTGCACGTCACTTTGACGTTCTACCTGCCGTATAACCAGTACCGGGCAGTCTTGGGGCTCCTTCCACGGAGACGGATTATCGAGCGAGATTGGAGGTAAGAAGCACCCTCCCAGCGCTTTAGTTTCACGTTCTCCACAGGTTACTTTTAAGAAGCTGTCACCTGTTAATAACAGGCCAATACCCGTTTCTCGATATCTTACATGAAACTTTTTTCATAGCACTCAGTTGTAGAGGTATTTAGCGCAGACAAATATCTAGTCTTACTGCCATCGGCACATCACATATGGTTTCCCCTCTATTGTTCGTCTAGAGACGGGCACGGCACGCACACATTTAGTGCATCAGCCATCTATACAGTACATATGGTTTCCGTTTTAGCTGGCCCCCTGAGCATTCACCGCACAATAAGCAATGTCGCAGCTGCTTCTACTACAGCGCTTTCTTGGTTAGAGGCTCCCACAGTACTCCCGTATCGCGCCTTACAGTCATTTTATTTCACCGCATTTGTGCTCCTTGATTTATCCTGTTTTTAGTAGTAAGGTTTTGAGACGGGGTCCTTTTCTTTTACTGTTTAGAAACCCCTAATCGCAGCAAGTGAACCTCCTGGTCCATGCAAATCAGTTGATACGATTTTCTCGAGGTCAGAAATTCTTCGATTCTTTCATTTTTTCCTTTACCCTAACTAGGGATGATTATTTCTGATGTTACCTCATTCACTTTACAGGTGACAATCCTCCGCTCTCCACCCAGGCGAGCCTGTGGGCCCCTTTCCTTCTTCTCACACCCAGAGCCAAGGGTGTTTCATGGTAATTCCTATTTTAACTTCTTTGTCCCATTTTGGCAACATACAATGCCACTTAAATTATGACTTAGTATTGTCTTTCATTCTTCCCAGGTGCCCCTATTCTCTAGTCCTGAGGAAGACCCCGCCGTAAGGAATCTAACAGCCTACTTCCAATTGGGTTCGAAACATCGACTGTGTTGTCGTTCTATGCCAACAATTACCAACAGTGATTTGTAACTGTGATTCTTTGTTAGGGCAATGTTAAACAACTTTTACTCCTTGTGGCTTACACATGCCACTGTTTATTGTAATTCATTTTGTAATGATGCCGATGTCACTATCTTTTTCTTTCACCCTTATGACCCTCACTTGATGCACTTTTCCTCCCTTTTCCTTTCTCCCACTGCCCTGGGGCACTTGTGCAAAGTATTTGGAACTACATATTGACTGATCAGCGTTTATCATTGTTCAATGTGATTAAATAACATTGAACCAATTTATTTTCCAAGCACCAGTGTGATTTTGCTTTAATTGGTCTTCATGAGTACATTTACTTCACTGGGACCGCCCATTATTGTAATTTTCTATTTGGGCGCCATTTTAGGCTGTTCAAAACTAATCTAGTTCAATTTTGAGAAATGCTGCTCTCTGGGTTTCGTTTCTGCATTTGGGTTTTGTTTTTAGTAACGAATACACTGTTCTTATTAGCGCATACCTTTCTCACTAAATAAAGTCCCTCTGCCCCTTGTCTGGTGGCGGACTCAATATAGAACGACCCTGGGTTTGTTACTTTGTGTAAAGAGATGGGCGCTGAAACCATTTTTTGCTGTATTTCACTGTGTAGCTGCACCTGCTTGTAAAATTCCACTGTGGGCATGTTTTTGCTCGGGTACGAAACATACATAATGTATCTTTATGCTTGTTGATTTCAGTCCTCTCTGTAGCACTCCTAGCACCTCTGTAGCACTGTGCAGACGGGGCTCCACTCTGAGTGCACATAATAAACAATTGTTGGTTTGTATTCTCTACTGTCTGACTGACTCTCAATTTGGTACAGAAGGCTGAGAGGTGGTCATGCAGTGACCCGGATGGCCCTAAATGGGTCACTTACTTCACTGAATAATAATCATTGCTGCAAATTATTCATTTTCCCAGAGGTCTATTGTTTAGCCTAGCATACATTTTATTTAATTGGAAGGTTAGAATGTGCTCATATTCATGGGAAACTAGGTCTAAGAATCGAAATCCTCCTAGCTTGTCATAGGTTTTAAGATTTGTTTCATACTTCAAGGTGATTCTTTACAAGCCTATCAAGAAGGAACTTGAGAAAGAACAGAACGAGACAGTTTCAAAGAAGATTCGAAAGCCCATTGGTTGGAAGCAAGGAGAAGAAACAGAATGATTTGCAACATTACTTTCAGCTGTTTATATTAAGGAGTGTTCCTAGAGTAGGTTAATGCCTCTCCTTAATCCACTCCATTCCATTCCTTATGCTTTTCCCCTGATTCTTTCCAGATCCTACTATTGAGGTGCTTTATTATTTTGTCATTACCATTTGCCCACATTGAAGCTGAATGCTATTGGTTTTATTACAATTTTCTCCGAGCACACAAATAATCTAAGCGTTGAGATCGTGGTATCAACAGTACTTTATTCCATTGTTCAAATCCGCCTTTGTACTTGGACTTTCCACTTTCCTTGCCAACACGTGTTCTGTCTATATGTTATGAATAAAACAGCAGACTTCCTCGGGGCTGTACTGATATATGTTATACTTCTTGTAGTACTGCGTGTACGCTAAGTCTGTATCCTATATGTATTCCACAAATACGGAGCAATGCACCACGCCATAGATGTGTGTTCCAGCAAGACTGTCGTTCGAACAAACTCACCTGCATCACTCGCAGGCGCCGATGTTCACACCAGATCTTAAGACACTGTGAGGGCAAAAATATCATTGCTCCGTATTACTGGAATATATATAGGATACAGCTCAGATTATTTGTGAGCTCGGAGAACATTGTAATTCAGTTTGGATGTCCTCCGGTTGAAGGAGATTAGGTGGCTCTTCTTGCTCCAGAGCACCAAATGAGATATGGATTTTCTTTTGATGGACTGAACAGTATATTAAATTAGTTGTGTGCGCTGATATTTTCAGCCACCATCTATGCATTGTAACTGCTATCAGCTTTATGCTGATGGTTGAATGCTGAGTGAAATCTTACCTGATCTGGTTGCTGACTGCAGTCGCTACTGCTTGTGCATGATTATTCTGCTTTTGTGAACCTCTCTGTATGGGATGTTCGTCTGATATTGATTGTTTTTGAGCTTCACTCTCCCTCTTGACTTTGAACTTGAACTCTTAATGGGTTCCTGCTAACACCCATTTTTTTACCCCTTTCCTTAGAACAGGGATTTCTTTCCTTCAGTCGCGGCTCATAGTGGGAGTGCTGTGGGGCAGTGGGGCGAGGCGGGGGAGGGGCAGGGTGGAGGTAGTAAACTCCGGCATACGGCCGACTGGAGTTAAGTACATAAATAAATAAAACAAATTACATTTATTTATTTTTATTTATTTTATTTTGAAGGTTTTATATAGCGCTGGCTAGACCCAGAGGTATCAGAGCGCTTTACAAGATAAGGATAGTATAAGGCACGTAGGGTATAAAAGCATATGAAAGATAGTGCAACAGAAATTTGAAATATACAAAGTACAAACAACATGAGCATTATACAAAACCAGATAAATAAACAGGGGCAGGAGCTATACATTTAAGTAATTAGGTAAATGGTGAACAGGAGAACAGGGTAGATAATTACTGAACAAATATAGTATGATAGATAAGAAATCATGAGTAGGACACAGGTTAGGAAGCCCAATAATAATTGAGGAGGTGGGTTTTGAGGTCTTTTTTTAAACTAGAATAGGAGGGATTACAGCACAGGTTTTTTGGGAGGGCATTCCAGATAATAGGGACATTGCCAGAGAAGGAGCGAGACTGTGTAGATTTCTTTTTATGCAGAGATGGGATTAGGAGTAGGGTGTTGGTGCTTCTCAGAGGTTGAGTGGAGCCCGCAGAGTGGAGTTTCTTTGAGAGGTATTGCAGAGTGTTTTGGTGGAGGACTTTATGAGTAATGCAGGCGGTTTTGTAGGCAGATCTTCCTTCGATAGGGAGCCATTTAAGAGATTTGAGAGCCGGGGATATATGATCGAAGCGTTTGCAGTCCGTGATGAGCCTGGCAGCAAGGTTGAGCACAGCTTTGATTTGATCTAGGTGTACCTTGGGGATTCCATTAAGGATGGCATTACCATAATCAATACGTGACAGAACAAGCGACTGAACTACGAGTTTGAAATCATCGGTGGGTATGAATGATTTGATTTTCTTGAGGTGACGGAGAGTGAAGAGGGCTCCTTTGGCAGAGTTTTTGATGTGAACATTAAGGGTTAGGGTGTTGTCGATAGTGATGCCAAGAGATTTGACGGAGTTGGACAGGGTGGGTGAGCAATTGAGTGCATTGAGGTCAGGGATCCATGATTGAATGGGTAGAGGGTTATTTTTGGGGGAGAAGAGAATGATTTCGGTTTTGTTAGGGTTGAGTTTGAGATGATTAGAATGGATTTTTCCACCAAAAAGGACCAAATCCATTCAGTACAGGACTATTGTATACACTGTGTAACACAAGGAATTGAGAGGTATAAAATTAACCTCTTCAGAACCAACCCCTGTTTAGCTCAAACTATGGGGTGGATTCCCAATTTACCAGGTACTGTACTAATTTTTAAAAAAAAGGTTTCGCAGGAACCCTAAATCCATGTAGCAGTCACTGTGTTCAAAAGCAATTTTTTAATATATTTTTTTATATATATAAACGTGTGTGATGAAAACAGTTCATTCACAGGGGTACAACACCCCACACCGTGAAAAATCAGTAAAGAAACAGTGAGAAAAAATATGTGCCGAGTAAGGAAGCACCTCACGTGCGCAACACCTTAGCGGGCTGACACTGGTTAGATCATCACCAGTACTGCCACGTTTCTCATCATAGGTTGCCACCTTGCTCAAAGAAAATAGACAAATTTAACCAACAACAAAAAGGTGAAAGTATGTGAACAACACACACCGTAGTCCTGAATTAAAATTGATAGAGAACCATGGCTATCATAATTTTATTCTTTTGCTCATGGGTCAATTCAAAAGTAAAAAGTGCTGTATTATAACAGACAAGAAGTCAAAAAGCCGACATGTTTCATTGCCTTACTGTTACGGCAATTTCTTCAGGGCAACAGGACTCCATTCACCTCATCAGCACATTTGCAAAGAACTACCAGTGACTGCAAAACATAGAAAAGAAGGATTCCTGCGGTTACACATTAAGCGCCAAAACACACTCTCACTAAATCCATCCATATAAAAATCATGTGTGGTATCATTACCCGTTGTCAGCTCAGGTTTTTCATACCAGCTCGACAGCGTGTCAGACAGGTACCATAAGTTTTGCGGTGATCCTGTACTTCTAATGTGGGCATTCTGTAAAAGGATTTTTGAATCAAAGACCAGTCTATCGACACATGTGGTTCACAGACTATCTAACACATCACCCAGATTTATCAGTTAAAGTGACGTGAAGGTATTAAGACTAATCGTAGCGTTCTCCCTTCTCTACTTAGGGATGTGTTCCGTTATCCGACCTCATCCAAGCACAGAGTTATCAAACAATGCAGCCCGTAAATAATTCTGCCCCAAGACTGTGCCTCTTCCTCCCACAACAGAGTTAGATTCAATCAACCTGAGCAAACTAACGAAGATCTAGGCTCATTGTTGAGGTCTTTTTTAGGACAGAATCAGAGGGGTTACAGAGGGCGGGGAGGGCAGAGAGGCAGAGGTCAGGCCCGACCCAACCAAGATCAAACATGGCAAGGGTTTTCCCCTCGAATAACACGGAGTCGAGGACGGAATCAACTCTAAATGACATTGTAGTGAACTTATCAGACTATAATATATCAGAAGATGAAAGACGGGTGTTAAATAAGGGGTTGGGATTTGTGCCCACTCCAATGCATGATAAATTTAAATGTCGAACTGAGTTTCATGAAACAATGAGAAAGATCAAAATAAAAAAGTTCTTTGCTAATAAGACACAGGATCCCCCTTCTCTGTTCTCTTCTGATTTACGCTGCCCCTCGGGGTTTTGCCCGCCTTCAGCCAGTTTGGGCCCAGAGGTGGCGGCCTTTGAAAATAAAATCCTTCAGGAAATTGATGTCCTTGAGAAAACAAATGAGAACCACATTTTCAATAATATGAGCAAAAAAGATTGGACAGCGGTTAAAAGTCTACAGGATAACCCCCTTATATCTATAAAATCTGCGGATAAGGTTGGTGCGATAGTCCTGATGAACACCAGGGACTACGAGGATGAGGTCCTGAGTGTTAGAAGGCGACCTCAGAGGAGCCCGGAGGGGGCCCTGACTATCCCGAGACCAACCCTCGAGGTATCGTAGCCGGGCACTGGCGGGAGACTCCGCAGGGGAGGAATCTCCTATCTAGGATCGTACACTCGGCACCACCCGACAAAGAGACGCCACACCGTGAGTTCTTAAGAACAAACCTTTATCAAATCGGAGTCGTAGGATCTTTATGATCAGCAAGGCAAATATATACAAGTAGAGCACGGCTCACAGAGTCTCGGGGGGAGGTAGGAGGTAGCGGGACAGTCTTTGGGGATATGGATCAAATGCCGGGGCATACCCGGCGCACAGCTCACAATCCTCGAGCTGGGGGATACGCTTGTCGTCGTCGGGGTCCGGCGGGACCTAGGAGAGTCTGTGGGAGCCGCGAATCACTCAGCAGGGCTCAAGCACAAGTTCGGAGGTCTTACGATCTTTAGGGAGCCGCGAGTCACTCAGCAGGGCTCAAGCACAAGTTCGGAGGTCTTACGATCTTCAGGGAGCCGCGAGTCACTCAGCAGGGCTCAAGCACAAGTTCGGAGGTCTTACGATCTTCAGGGAGCCGCAAGTCACTCAGCAGGGCTCAGCACAAGTTCGGAGGTCTTACGATCTTCAGGGAGCCGTGAGTCACTCAGCAGGGCTCAGCACAAGTTCGGAGGTCTTACGATCTTCAGGGAGCCGCGAGTCACTCAGCAGGGCTCAAGCACAAGTTCGGAGGTCTTATGATCTTCAGGGAGCCGCGAGTCACTCAGCAGGGCTCAGGTGTTTCCAAAGGCGAATCTGCCGGGTAGTCCCAGAGCACCCCTTGTTATAGGTCGACCCCTCTTTGATGTCCGGAGTCTGTGCAGGCAGGGGTCTTGTCACCTGGGGGTCGCTTGTCGGGGTTTCCTGCCATTGTCTTTTGATCCTTTCAGGGCCGGGTCGGGAGGAGCCCCAGACACCCAGCAGGCGTGGAGCCAGCCCTCGGGGAGGCCGGAGGGCCGATCGAAACCCACCTTCCCAGGGGAGCTCAGAGGTGCGATGGAAACTGCTCCTCCCTCTCTCATCCCAATGGGAGCGCGATGTCCTCCAGCCGGAGTGGCGCCTCTAGGCCAGGGTCGCGCTGGGGCCGGGCGGCCATCATAGTGCATGAAGTGGGCACGCGGGCCCGGTGTGGCCGAAAGGAGGAAGGCCACGGACGGGGAAGTCCGGGTCGGGTGTGTGTGTGTTCTGGTGGGAATGATCGGCTAGGCCGTGTGCTCGGGGGCTGCATGAGGTGCATGGGTCAGGATATGTGGGGCGGGGACAGGGATGGCCATGCCACGAGGCCGGGTCTAACACTGAGACTCCTAAATAATCGTCAAAATTACCATCCCTTAACTCGTGATCCCCGTGATGAAATTCTGGCTCTCATCAGGACTATGGAATCTGCGGCGAAAGAAAAGAAGTGGATTACTGCGAAAGAGGCTGAATTTCTTGTGAATGTTAAATCTAGGACTCCGGCTTTCTATATACTTCTGAAAATTCACAAGGCCGCCAGGCCACCGCCTGGCCGCCCTAGAGTATCGGGAATACAATCAGTCCTTGAGCCTCTTTCGCAGTTTGCGGATTTCTTCTTGAGGGAGTCAGTTATCAAACAAACCTCTTTTGTACAGGACACCAGGGACATTCTAAATGTACTAGAAACTGTAAAGTTTGACACCCAATCTGAATTCCTAGTGACGATCGACATTGAGTCATTGTACACCTGTATCCCCCAGGATGCGACGCTGGTGGCAGCAGCTCACGCCCTGGAGGAACAGGAGTGGTTTTATGATACACCTCCGTCGTTCGTTCTACAATGCATTGAGATCGCATTAACTAGGAACTATTTTTGCTACAAGAATGACTTGTTTTTACAAGTCTCTGGCACTTCAATGGGCGCAACATTTGCGCCTAGTCTGGCCTGCATTTATGTAGGCCAGTTTGAAGAACATCATATTTACCATCATGCCAATCCCTTCCAGAGGAATATTTTTCTCTGGAAGAGATACATTGATGATGTGTTATGCATCTGGGCAGGCACTGAGGAGGAGTTATTGCTCTTTCTGAACAGGCTGAATACATTAGACCCCAGCCTCAGATTCACGTGGACATATAGTCCCCAGTCTGCGACTTATCTGGATCTTGATATCCAGGCTGAACAGGGCCAATTGAGAACGATGGTACATCAGAAAACCACTGATAGAAATTCTCTATTACTGTTTAACTCTTTTCATCCGCGGGCCCTCAGAGACAATCTGCCTGTGGGGCAGTTCCTCCATTACAGGAGAAACTGTTCGTCCACGGCGGACTTCATGCATCAATCTGAGGGTCTGTGTGATAGACTAATTCAAAGACAATACCCTAAAAAGGAAGTAAAAAATGTGAGAAAAAGAGCTTTGAACACACCACGAAGTGCTCTGTTGGAGACGACCCAAAAACCAAAAAGCGACTGCTTGCCAGTCGTCATGACATATGACCCGTTAGCCAGTAAACTCAGACAACTTATGCGCAAGAATTGGGATCTCTTGTCCACAGCTGATTTTAAGATGCCATCTCCCAGGTTTGCATTTAAAAGAGCTGGAAACCTGAAGGATAAATTAGTTCATTCCCGGGTGAGAGTAGAGAAAAATGCATCTACATTACCGCCGGGCCACTACCCGTGCGGATCTTGCTCTGTATGTGGTTTGACTTCCAAATGTGACAAAGTAACCTTGGTGGCCGGGAGGATATGGTATTTAACACAGTTCACCAATTGCAACACAACCAATGTGATTTATCGCATCACGTGTAGGTGTGGGTTACATTACATTGACCTGACTTCAAGGAAGGTCAAGATAAGAATTCAGGAACATCTAAGTACCATCAGAATAGGGAAATTGACTACTAAATTTGTACAGCACTGTGTCATCGAGAGACATGACTATAGATCCTTAACTTGGACAGTTTTAGAGAAGGTGAATGGCGATGCTTCAAATATGGATAGATTATTAATTAATAAGGAAGCTCGTTGGATTTTATCTGAAAGAGTCGATAAAGTTGGATTGAATGATGGTATAGAATGGAACAAAATTTCCCTGTGAGATTGGAATTGGTGAGTGCTCCTTTGTGTCAGCGTTCCCTCTATACGAACTTCAAAATAAGTCTGTATAGGTCCAGTTAGTCGGACCTCGTGGTTGTACTCACAGTCTTTGATGGTTTGGAATTCGGTCTTCTCCGCCCCGTATGATCCCCCTTTTTGAATTAAAAGTTTTTTGGGGGGGTTTGAGATACAACCATTGTCATAACAACCATGCTTATAACATTGGTTTGGGAATTTTTTGACACTCCTGCTAGCTAATCCCCTCTACTGAAGAATGGGGGACATATCAGAAGAAAAAATGCTATTGATACAAGCAGGCGTGAACCTAAAAAAGAAATAAGTACCCGTGTTGATGTAAACTGTGTAGACTTCGAGAAACTCCACTGAACAAATTTGGCTGGCTAGCTGCTAGTGGTGTCAAGACAGTGTTTTACTATGGGCTAGAAATTGAATACTCCCAGTTGACTATTCAGTTACGTACGATGTTTAGATACGATCACCTATCTAAATTCGTGGTAATTAATGTCACTTCCCAAGTAATGTCAGGCACATACCAGTACATACAAGAGAAACTTAACTGATATGTATGTACGATACACTGGGACCAAGAACCCTTTTACAACTGGGTTTTTAAGATAAGATCGAGAAGATTATCCCATTCTAAGATGGCGCCCCGTTTTTCGTTACGTATCACGTGACCTTTAGCGTAATCAACGGAATTCACAGGGTAACTGATACGTTTATTAGTTGGTAGCGCGAACATCCCGGAGCGGCTGAGACGAAGCTCGGAACGTGAGAACTGTGCGGTGAGACTTATGAGTGAAGTAGTGATAAAAGCATTAGGGCATTGACTCTCGTAGACATGGTGAGTGTACACCTATGTGGGAGGAAGAGGCACAGTCTTGGGGCAGAATTATTTACGGGCTGCATTGTTTGATAACTCTGTGCTTGGATGAGGTCGGATAACGGAACACATCCCTAAGTAGAGAAGGGAGAACGCTACGATTAGTCTTAATACCTTCACGTCACTTTAACTGATAAATCTGGGTGATGTGTTAGATAGTCTGTGAACCACATGTGTCGATAGACTGGTCTTTGATTCAAAAATCCTTTTACAGAATGCCCACATTAGAAGTACAGGATCACCGCAAAACTTATGGTACCTGTCTGACACGCTGTCGAGCTGGTATGAAAAACCTGAGCTGACAACGGGTAATGATACCCCACATGATTTTTATATGGATGGATTTAGTGAGAGTGTGTTTTGGCGCTTAATGTGTAACCGCAGGAATCCTTCTTTTCTATGTTTTGCAGTCACTAGTAGTTCTTTGCAAATGTGCTGATGAGGTGAATGGAGTCCTGTTGCCCTGAAGAAATTGCCGTAACAGTAAGGCAATGAAACATGTCGGCTTTTTGACTTCTTGTCTGTTATAATACAGCACTTTTTCCTTTTGAATTGACCCATGAGCAAAAGAATAAAATGATGATAGCCATGGTTCTCTATCAATTTTAATTCAGGACTACGGTGTGTGTTGTTCACATACTTTCACCTTTTTGTTGTTGGTTAAATTTTTCTATTTTCTTTGAGCAAGGTGGCAACCTATGATGAGAAACGTGGCAGTACTGGTGATGATCTAACCAGTGTCAGCCCGCTAAGGTGTTGCGCACGTGAGGTGCCTCCTTGCTCGGCACATATTTTTTCTCACTGTTTCTTCACTGATTTTTCACGGTGTGGGGTGTTGTACCCCTGTGAATGAACTGTTTTCATCACACACGTTTATATATATAAAAAAATATATAAAATAATTGCTTTTGAACACAGTGACTGCTACATGGATTTAGGGTTCCTGCGAAACCTTTTTTTTTAAAAATTAGTACAGTACCTGGTAAATTGGGAATCCACCCCATAGTTTGAGCTAAACAGGGGTTGGTTCTGAAGAGGTTAATTTTATACCTCTCGATTCCTTGTGTTACACAGTGTATAAAATAGTCCTGTACTGAATGAATTGGGTCCTTTTTGGTGGAAAACTGTTTTGAGTGGGGGACGACCCAGTCATTTCCTTTCCCCTTTGGCTCCTTATTGTTAGGCCATGTTAAGTACGGCGGCTCAGCCGTGAGAGCGCATAATGGTCCTTAAAAGTTGATTGGGACTTGTTTGGTTGTTGTACACTGGGCGGCCAAAACCGAATTCACTAATCGAGTAGGTGGGTTGGAAAGATACCTCCCTTCTTTTGAGAAATTTTCTTGGCCCTGAGAGGTTCCATCTACCAATTAATTGAAAATGGATAGACATTGCCTAGCTTTTACTGATGAACAGATAGCGGCCATTCTATCAGGCCCGTCGCTATTTCCAGATACACCCCTTGCGAATTCAACCACTGCTAGGGAAGAATGGGAAAAGCTGAGCACACTTAAAAAGAAGCAGGTCAGAATAGCCCTTCACGGGGCATTGCTGACTGAGTACTTGCGAGCTGGGGCTGCCCCTGCTAGTCTCCTTGTACGAATCGAACCCCGTATTTTTTTGGAGGACACTCAGTTTAGGATTGATTGGAGTTACATCGCAAACAAATGCACCCGTGATTGGCTGATTCTAATTATTAACACAGCCAAGAGACTCAGCGAAGAACTTTTAAAAGAGATTTTGGAACTGGAGGAAAGTATTAAGAGGGACACTACACTTGCTGACACGAAGGAGCAGTTATCAAGAATTCAGGAAGACCTCTCTGATTATAAAAATTACATGATTAATCAAAAAATAAAGGGTCTGAAGCGTAATTTGGAGCGCTTTACCCATAAATGGGCATTCCCATATGTGGAAGACAGCTATTACCAGCAAAGAACAGATGTCAGACCCCGAGGTGGGTTTTCCAGGGGAGGGAGACAACCCTTTAAATGATCACCCTACAATTGGACCTTTGATAATACCTCGTCAGAGGAGGATGAGGTCAGTGGACCAAGTGGGCAGGGTGATAAGAACAACAGAGTTAGATTCAATCAACCTGAGCAAACTAACGAAGATCTAGGCTCATTATTGAGGTCTTTTTTAGGACAGAATCAGAGGGGTTACAGAGGGCGGGGAGGGCAGAGAGGCAGAGGTCAGGCCCGACCCAACCAAGATCAAACATGGCAAGGGTTTTCCCCTCGAATAACACGGAGTCGAGGACGGAATCAACTCAAAATGACATTGTAGTGAACTTATCAGACTATAATATATCAGAAGATGAAAGACGGGTGTTAAATAAGGGGTTAGGATTTGTGCCCACTCCAATGCATGATAAATTTTAATGTCTAACTGAGTTTCTGAGAACAATGAGAAAGATCAAAATAAAAAAGTTATTTGCTAATAAGACACAGGATCCCCCTTCTCTGTTCTCTTCTGATTTACGCTGCCCCTCGGGGTTTTGCCCGCCTTCAGCCAGTTTGGGCCCAGAGGTGGCGGCCTTTGAAAATAAAATCCTTCAGGAAATTGATGTCCTTGAGAAAACGAATGAGAACCAAATTTTCAATAATATGAGCAAAAAAGATTGGACAGCGGTTAAAAGTCTACTGGATAACCCCCTTATAACTATAAAATCTGCGGATAAGGGTGGTGCGATAGTCCTGATGAACACCAGGGACTACGAGGATGAGGTCCTGAGACTCCTAAATAATCGTCAAAATTACCATCCCTTAACTCGTGATCCCCGTGATGAATTTCTGGCTCTCATCAGGACTATGGTATCCGCGGCGAAAGAAAAGAAGTGGATTACTGCGAAAGAGGCTGAATTTCTTGTGAATGTTAAATCTAGGACTCCGGCTTTCTATATACTTCCGAAAATTCACAAAGCCGCCAGGCCACCGCCTGGCCGCCCTATAGTATCGGGAATACAATCAGTCCTTGAGCCTCTTTCGCAGTTTGCGGATTTCTTCTTGAGGGAGTCAGTTATCAAACAAACCTCTTTTGTACAGGACACCAGGGACATTCTAAATGTACTAGAAACTGTAAAGTTTGACACCCAATCTGAATTCCTAGTGACGATCGACATTGAGTCATTGTACACCTGTATCCCCCAGGACGCGACGCTGGTGGCAGCAGCTCGCGCCCTGGAGGAACAGGAGTGGTTTTATGATACACCTCCGTCGTTCGTTCTACAATGCATTGAGATCGCATTAACTAGGAACTATTTTTGCTACAAGAATGACTTGTTTTTACAAGTCTCTGGCACTTCAATGGGCGCAACATTTGCGCCTAGTCTGGCCTGCATTTATGTAGGCCAGTTTGAAGAACATCATATTTACCATCATGCCAATCCCTTCCAGAGGAATATTTTCCTCTGGAAGAGATGCATTGATGATGTGTTATGCATCTGGGCAGGCACTGAGGAGGAGTTATTGCTCTTTCTGAACAGGCTGAATACATTAGACCCCAGCCTCAGATTCACGTGGACATATAGTCACCAGTCTGCGACTTATCTGGATCTTGATATCCAGGCTGAACAGGGCCAATTGAGAACGATGGTACATCAGAAAACCACTGATAGAAATTCTCTATTACTGTTTAACTCTTTTCATCCGCGGGCCCTCAGAGACAATCTGCCTGTGGGGCAGTTCCTCCGTTACAGGAGAAACTGTTCGTCCACGGTGGACTTCATGCATCAATCTGAGGGTCTGTGTGATAGACTAATTCAAAGACAATACCCTAAAAAGGTAGTAAAAAATGCGAGAAAAAGAGCTTTGAACACACCACGAAGTGCTCTGTTGGAGACGACCCAAAAACCAAAAAGCGACTGCTTGCCAGTCGTCATGACATATGACCCGTTAGCCAGTAAACTCAGACAACTTATGCGCAAGAATTGGGATCTCTTGTCCACAGCTGATTTTAAGATTCCATCTCCCAGGTTTGCATTAAAAAGAGCTGGAAACCTGAAGGATAAATTAGTTCATTCCCGGGTGAGTGTAGAGAAAAATCCATCTACATTACCGCCGGGCCACTACCCATGCGGATCTTGCTCTGTATGTGGTTTGACTTCCAAATGTGACAAAGTAACCTTGGTGGACGGGAGTATATGGTATTTATACCAATTGCAACACAACCAATGTGATTTATCGCATCACGTGTAGGTGTGGGTTACATTACATTGGCCTGACTTCAAGGAAGGTCAAGATAAGAATTCAGGAACATCTAAGTACCATCAGAATAGGGAAATTGACCACTAAATTTGTACAGCACTGTGTCATCGAGAGACATGACTATAGATCCTTAACTTGGACAGTTTTAGAGAAGGTGAATGGCGATGCTTCAAATATGGATAGATTATTAATTAATAAGGAAGCTCGTTGGATTTTTTCTGAAAGAGTCGATAAAGTTGGATTGAATGATGGTATAGAATGGAACAAAATTTCCCTGTGAGATTGGAATTGGTGAGTGCTCCTTTGTGTCAGCGTTCCCTCTATACGAACTTCAAAATAAGTCTGTATAGGTCCAGTTAGTCGGACCTCGTGGTTGTACTCACAGTCTTTGATGGTTTGGAATTCGGTCTTCTCCGCCCCGTATGATCCCCCTTTTTGAATTAAAAGTTTTTTTGGGGGGTTTGAGATACAACCATTGTCATAACAACCATGCTTATAACATTGGTTTGGGAATTTTTTGACACTCCTGCTAGCTAATCCCCTCTACTGAAGAATGGTGGACATATCAGAAGAAAAAATGCTATTGATACAAGCAGGCGTGAACCTAAAAAAGAAATAAGTACCCGTGTTGATGTAAACTGTGTAGACTTCGAGAAACTCCACTGAACAAATTTGGCTGGCTAGCTGCTAGTGGTGTCAAGACAGTGTTTTACTATGGGCTAGAAATTGAATACTCCCAGTTGACTATCCAGTTACGTACGATGTTTAGATACGATCACCTATCTAAATTTGTGGTAATTAATGTCACTTCCCAAGTAATGTCAGGCACATACCAGTACATACAAGAGAAACTTAACTGATATGTATGTACGATACACTGGGACCAAGAACCCTTTTACAACTGGGTTTTTAAGATAAGATCGAGAAGATTATCCCATTCTAAGATGGCGCCCCGTTTTTCGTTACGTATCACGTGACCTTTAGCGTAATCAACGGAAGTCACAGGGTAACTGATACGTTTATTAGTTGGTAGCGCGACCATCCCGGAGCGGCTGAGACGAAAAGTAGTGATAAAAGCATTAGGGCATTGACTCTCGTAGACATGGTGAGTGTACACCTATGTGGGAGGAAGAGGCACAGTCTTGGGGCAGAATTATTTACGGGCTGCATTGTTTGATAACTCTGTGCTTGGATGAGGTCGGATAACGGAACACATCCCTAAGTAGAGAAGGGAGAACGCTACGATTAGTCTTAATACCTTCACGTCACTTTAACTGATAAATCTGGGTGATGTGTTAGATAGTCTGTGAACCACATGTGTCGATAGACTGGTCTTTGATTCAAAAATCCTTTTACAGAATGCCCACATTAGAAGTACAGGATCACCTCAAAACTTATGGTACCTGTCTGACACGCTGTCGAGTTGGTATGAAAAACCTGAGCTGACAACGGGTAATGATACCCCACATGATTTTTATATGGATGGATTTAGTGAGAGTGTGTTTTGGCGCTTAATGTGTAACCGCAGGAATCCTTCTTTTCTATGTTTTGCAGTCACTAGTAGTTCTTTGCAAATGTGCTGATGAGGTGAATGGAGTCCTGTTGCCCTGAAGAAATTGCCGTAACAGTAAGGCAATGAAACATGTCGGCTTTTTGACTTCTTGTCTGTTATAATACAGCACTTTTTCCTTTCGAATTGACCCATGAGCAAAAGAATAAAATTATGATAGCCATGGTTCTCTATCAATTTTAATTCAGGACTACGGTGTGTGTTGTTCACATACTTTCACCTTTTTGTTGTTGGTTAAATTTTTCTATTTTCTTTGAGCAAGGTGGCAACCTATGATGAGAAACGTGGCAGTACTGGTGATGATCTAACCAGTGTCAGCCCGCTAAGGTGTTGCGCATGTGAGGTGCCTCCTTGCTCGGCACATATTTTTTCTCACTGTTTCTTCACTGATTTTTCACGGTGTGGGGTGTTGTACCCCTGTGAATGAACTGTTTTCATCACACACGTTTATATATATAAAAAAATATATTAAAAAATTGCTTTTGAACACAGTGACTGCTACATGGATTTAGGGTTCCTGCGAAACCTTTTTTTTAAAAATTAGTACAGTACCTGGTAAATTGGGAATCCACCCCATAGTTTGAGCTAAACAGGGGTTGGTTCTGAAGAGGTTAATTTTATACCTCTCGATTCCTTGTGTTACACAGTGTATAAAATAGTCCTGTACTGAATGGATTGGGTCCTTTTTGGTGGAAAACTGTTTTGAGTGGGGGACGACCCAGTCTTTTCCTTTCCCCTTTGGCTCCTTATTGTTAGGCCATGATTAGAATGGAACCAGGTTTGGATCTTGGTAAGGGTGTTGTTCAGGTGTAAGATGTCAGCATGAGTTTTAATCTTGTAATAGATTTGGGTGTCATCGGCGTAGAGGTGGTAATTTATGCCTGCTTGGTTAAGAATGAGGGTGAGGGGTTCCATAAAGAGGTTAAAGAGGGAGGGAGAGAGACTAGATCCTTGGGGACTCCAAGGGAGACAGGAGTGGGGGTAGAGAGACAGTTTTTAATTTTTATTTGCTGAGTATGGTGTTGTAGATAAGAGATGAACCATTTGTAGGCAGTGCCATTAAGGCCGAAACGGGTCCTATGCACATTAAGTAGGGCTGAATGGTTGACTGTATCGAATGC
The DNA here is from genome assembly GCF_964204655.1 of Triturus cristatus. Taxonomy (NCBI): domain Eukaryota; kingdom Metazoa; phylum Chordata; class Amphibia; order Caudata; family Salamandridae; genus Triturus; species Triturus cristatus. The sequence continues at coordinate 890,536,297 of NC_140581.1, forward strand.
TGCGGAGAGATCAAGAAGTATAAGAAGGCAGGTCTCGCCATTGTCAAGTGATTGATGGATGTCATCTATGACATTGAGCATTGCCTTTTTGGTGCTGCAGCCTTTTCTGAAGCCAGACTGAAAGGGGTCGAGAAGGTTGAAATTTTCTACGTGTTTGTCTAGTTGTAGTAGGACACATTTTTCAAGTACCTTTAAGAGAAGGGGGAGGTTAGTGATGGGGCGGAGATTATTTAGGTCATTGGGGTCAGCATTGGGGTTTTAGATTATGGGCGAGATTTGACCAAGCTGAAGGGAGGAGGGGACACAGCCGGTGGAGAGAGAGGTGTTGATGATTTTGGTCCAGAATGGGGTGATGATGTGCTTAAGGGCAGGGACAAGGTTGGAGGGTATTGGGTCTTTTGTGTGGGAGGACGGTTTTAGATTGCCAATTATATTGAGGACTTCAATCTCAGTGACGGGGAGAAAGTTGAGCAAGGAGGCATTGTTCTTAGGTTGAGATTTAGGGGAGTTGGTTACTGGGGATGTGGAAGGTGAGAGGCCTGTGGAGTGGTGGGGGGGTGTGGAAATGGGTAGGTGAGAAGGCTCGCTGGGGAGCGGTAGGATAGAGGGCAGAGGAGAGAGAGTGTCGTCTGGAAGGGGGGATGTGGAGTAGGCATTAGAGGTGAGGACAAGATTGGATTGAAAGTTGGAGGATAGTTGTGTGGGAAGGAAGGATTGGTCAATTTTGGCAATTTTTTCAGAGAAGAAGTGGGAAATTTCTTCACATCTGTCTGATGAGGCTGTCATATTAGGAGGTTCGGGGGAAGTTTGGTTTTGGATGATTTTGAAGAGTTCCCTGGGTCTGTTTTTGGCACGGTCAAGTTGAGTGCGGAAGAAGGATGCCTTTTCCTTGAGGATGTGTTTTTTGTAAGTGGATCTAGCATGTCTGAGAAGTGCAAGATGGGAGGGTGAGGGATGGTGTCTCCAGGTTCTTTCCGACAGTCTGAGTGCCCGTCTCTCATTATTTATCTCTGTATTAAACCAAGAGTTTGAGGGGGTGTTTCTTTGGTTTTTGGGTTTAGGCGGGGCTAGTTGGTCAAGAATATCTGTAACAGTATTGTTAAATAGTTCAGTGAGCTCATTCGCATTTTGGGAGGGGGGGAATGAGAAGAATTTGAGCTTGGAGTTTCGATTGTAGAACACCTGGGGGGATGCCTTTTACGTTTCTGGTCAATTTCTTAGGTCTGGTAGTTTTAAGGGCGGGGAGGTTTGCTGAGGTAGCAGTGGTGAACAGTATACGGTGATGGTCGGACCAGTCAGTGGGGATGATATTGGTAACGGAGGTCAGATCATCGTTGGACAGAAGGACGTCAAGTATGGATCCTTTAGTGTGAGTTGGAGATTGGCAGAGTTGTTTCAGTTCGTTGATTTCAAGAAGTGTAGTGAAGAGGGTGATGGTGGGGTCATTGGTATCATTCCAATGGAGGTTGAGATCCCCAAGAAAGAGATTTTTTGAGTTGGATAATGCTGATTGCGCCAGTAGATCAGATAATTCCTCAATGAAGGGCTGTGATGGTCCCGGGGGGCGATAGATGTTGTGTAGACGAATTTGGAGGGAGTTTTGAGTTAACAGTTCTGCTTCCAGGTATTCGCATGAGGAGTAGCCTGGGTTAGTGATTAGGGAAATCTGAAGTTCCTTTTTGAAGATAATGGCTAGCCCTCCCCCAACTCTGTTAGGTCTGTCTTTTATAAGAATAGAGTATCCCGGGGGGGAGAGAAGGTCAAGTATGCTCGTTGAGTGGTCATTTAGCCATGTTTCAGTGAGGAATGCAATATCAATGGATTCACTCAGGATAGTTTCCGAGATTTCCGTGGCGTGTAGGACCGCGGAGCGACAGTTAACTAGCATGCATTTCAGTGGTGTGGGGTTGGGTATGGAGGGTGGGCAAGAGTGGATCAGCGAAAGTTGGGGTGGTGGTCTGGGGGAAGCAGGGGAGGAGGGGGTTCTATTTGTCCCTATGATAACAGGGATGGGGGCATACGGGAGTGGAGGGTTGGTGGTTGGCAGATTAGGAAGGTAGGAGTTACAAAGGTCGGCGAGGTCGGACGGGGAGAGATGGTTCGAGGTGCGGAGAGGTCTATGCTTACGGCATCTGAGAGGGAGTGATCTCCAAAGGTTGTGTTTGTTATTGAGGATGTTTGAGGGAGGGAGGATGGTGGTTTTATGGTGAGGGAGGGATCTGGTTCTGTGTACGAAGAAGTCTTTTCTGAGTCGGGCAAATTCAGTAGTTAAATTAGATAGGTCACATTCAATGTTGTGTAGGAGCTGGGCAATCGAGGAGAGGGGAGATATCGAGAGTGCGTGGTCTGAATTATTTGCAGAGGGTGGACTAATGTGTGAGGGGGAGATGTGGTAGATGGTGTGGGGTGAGCAATGACGGGGCTGGGAGGAGTGACGGGTTCGGAAGTTAAAGTAGGTAGGACGAGTACAGTGTTGTGTATGCTCGGGGTAATCCCGGTAAAGGGAAGGAATGATGGGGCGTAGGAGGTGGGAGGAGAATGGTCTGGGGATAGGGAGTGGTCGTGATTAGTTGTGGATGGAGGCCTACTGTGTGAGGGGGGAGATAGGGTAGTAGGTATGGGGTGATGGCTGGCGGAGCTGTTAAGTGAGAGTGGAGGGGTTAGGTTATACAAGGGGCAGAAATATGCAGGTGATGTGGTCAGAGAGGATAAAAGGGCATGAAGCGAGTGAGAAACGAATATATTGGTGTGATGGGGATATGTAATTATTGAGGGATGGGGTGAGGGGGTGTGAGGAAGATGGGTGTTTATTGGGGGTTGAGATGCGGGGTTAGGGGGTTGGGTAGGTAGAGCCTGAGGGGGGCGGTAGAGAGGAAGAGAGGAGCAGAGAGTGTATGGGATTGGTAGGAGTAGGGGGGTGAGGAGTTGTGATAGGTGGTTGCGGGGAAAAGACGTGGGGTAAGTGAGTGGTTGGGTCAGGGGGAGGGAGGTTTGGGGGACAGGGGGAGGGCGGGTCATGGGAAGGGAATGATAAGTAGGTGACAGGAGTTTGGAGCTACCGTTATTCATGGAGGGGTCAGAAGAGTAAGGGTTAAGGGGGTTAGGGGGAGAGAGGGAGATAAGTGGGGGATGAGAAGTAGGTAGTTGGGGATGGGGGTAGTCGTTATCAATAGGGTCCAGGGAGGGAGATGGTGAGGGCAAATTTGGGAGGTTGAGAGCGGATGTAGAGTGGGGGGGAGGGGGGAGGAACAGGTTTGAGGGGCTCTGTTCGCTTGGGGAGGAGGCGTGTTAGGTGCTGAGTGGTTAAGGAGGAGAGACATAGTGCTAAAGTGGTGTTCAAAGATAGAAAGGTGGGATGGCGAGGCTTGTATGAGGATGTTACCTGTTTTGAAGATAGAGATATCAATATCACCATGAAAGGCTGGGGAGGGACCGGTGGATATTTTAAATCCATATGGTATTTTGGTTGATTTAGAGATAGGGAGGTTTTGGAGGAAGATGCTCTTCCATTTGGAAGGGCGTTTGGAGAAGAAGATGTAGTTGGTAATAATGGGGGAGGTGAGGCTGAGGTAGTTATCAACAATGAGTGTTTCAGGGTTGCGGATCAGGAGTTTATGTTTGAAATTTTTCCTTGCGTGTTTGGAGAGATTAGGGGGGTAGAGAATGGTCCAGGAGTTGGGGCCGTGTTTAGAAAGGGTATGGTCCTGAGGGTGATGGTCAGTGCTGTGAAGAGGCATGTTGGGTGGACGTGAGACAGAGTAAAGAGAAGGAAGTTAAAGGAGATGGGGGTAGGGAAGGAGAGGAGAGGGGGTGCTGGGAGAGTGTGGGGTCGAAAAATCGGGGGCAAGATAAGGAGGTAGTGTTAAGCAAGAGAGGAATAAAATCAGGAGCAGATTCGATAGCAAATCAAATTACATCACTGATGTTCAGTAGGGTAGAAAAGGTAAAACAAGCATGGTAGATATGATGAATCAAGCAAGGGGGCAAATAAGCGAGGAAATACAGTCAGGCGCAGATAAGATATTAAAAGCAGATTCCAGTGCTAATATGGATCACATTAAATAGGTAAACAAACACGATAAAATAGGGGAGTAGGATAAACAAGGAAGGAATTAAAAATCAAGAGCAGATTAGGTAGCAAAACAGATTACATCGTAAACACAAACCTCAAAAAGCAAAAGATAAAATCCAAAAACAATAGTCTGTGGGGGAGCAATTATATTATATTATAATATTATACCATATTTTAGCAATACGAAGCAAGTAGCTTGGTTTGATAGGCTCGATTTCCAGGGTTTACTCAGGATTTATGCCAATGGCGATCCCAAACCTCTGGGGCCCAACCATTCAATAAACATAGAAAAACAAGATGAGGAAGAAAACAATGGCTGATGTCCAGTCGGCCCCTCTGGTCACCTTTTGTGGACCACACAGGGCATCAACCTGAAATCGCCTGACCGGCGCCATTTTGAAGATAGGCGACATCAGCCAGAAGGGACAGAAAAATCAGTGTCCACTTCATCATCTTTGTGCCGGGTGAGTCTTTCATGCTCAAAGGTGAGTTTAACTTGTTTCGTATCATGATGTCGCAATCAGACGTACAGAGGCCCTGCTGACACAGCTGGGCGCACCAGGCGCAACCTGGTTTTAATCTGAATCAGAACTCAATCCTGTGTAGGTATAGCACTCAACGTTCACTCCGAAGCACAGTAGGGTCACCAGACAGCCAGCAAGGGCCCAAGGGTGCACACCGCTAGGGCTGGCTTGATCTGGTGTGACTTACGGTGCGCCGGTGCCCGTGGTCATGGTGGTGTTTTCTTTTGCCAGGAGGGCTCTCACTCATCTGTCAGGAGGGAGCACTAGGGTTAGCGCCCTTCCATTTATGGTGCTCTGCAGCAGTTTCAAGAACTTCTAGGAGTTTCTTATTGCTCAAATGGCTGTAATTTCTGATGTTAAGAAGTTTCCCTCGTCTTCATTGCATGATTTTTGCTCGCGAGAAAGTGTCACTCATAGTCGCTGAAATGTCACTCATAATTTCAGTGAAATTATGGAAATGTCACAAATGGCAATCTGAAACCTTGGCAGCTATGCGCTGGTGTTAAGTATAGTATCAACAATTCGTGCACTTATTGACTTTGCTGACATGTTCCTGTTCTATAGCCAAAGGCTTCTCAGCCGTGAGACAGAATCGGGGAGTTAGAGGACGTTATGTCTGCATACAGTGGCACAGGCAGCCTAAGTCTTTTGGGGACGACAGGGACATGCAAGGTGGGATCGCGTTGCGCATTCAAGGCCTTGCTAGATTTTATATGTCCTTCTGGTGATTAACAAGAATGCAAGTTCTCTCCTGGGTCCTGGTTAGTGTCACTACGTGGCGTATGCGTGTCATCCAGGTTTCGTTTTCGGCCGTAGCCGATCATGGGTTCACACATCAATACCATATGCAGAGTTGAAAATTTACGATGATATCCAATGTGGTCACGTCGCTCCAGTATCAGCGGTAGCCCCACTATACTGTTTATAAGCGTTGTGCTTTAGTCGGATGCACGCTCGGTTCACTATGGCACCCCCCAGTCACCTCCGCCGTCTCTTTCCTTGCGGTATATCTTTATATAATGTATTGGGGCTGCATGCAGTGTCACAGTTGTTTCTCCTCAAGGGGATTCCCGGGGGCGATCCCACTCCTGGTCTCGTCCAGACCGTGGCCACCATCTTGAGGCCGAGATCCTCCACCCGCTCCGTACCTCACGGCCTCAGCGTCCAGCCTCTGTTTCTTTCAGATCTCTTCTTGCTGGTACAATATCCTCTTTTAATCCTGCTCATCCGCATTTGGTTTTGCCATCTCCAGCCCTCCCTCACCATACCGTACACACTGAGGTGCAGCAGGAGGTCCAGGCTGCGAGCCTCTGATGTCGTTTGTGTCTCGCCGCCGCCTCTTGGGTGTCTCCTGGTGCGTGCCCTCGTCCTCCAAGCCTCCAGCCCGCCGACGGTGCAATCCCTAGGGTCTCCCGGCCCTGCAGGTTAGCGCACCCCGCGGGTCCCCCAGCAGCGTCTCCCCCGGTGATCTCGATGCAATTTTCCCCCGGTTTGTGGTGAGGGGGGGCCTCCGATTATGACCCATGCGGTCAGAAATCTCTGTCAGCCCCCGTCTGGCCAGGAGAAGTGGAGCGTCGGGAGTGCCCACAGTTTCCGCATGGACACGGGATCCGACGGGCCTTGCTCGTGTCAGTCGCTGTTCTTCCTCAGTCAGCAATCGTCAGCAGGCCCCCGGGCTCGAATTTCGGCGACCCGCCGTGCAGGGTCGCAGATGTGCGAGACAGCGGCACGATCCTTGCCAGCGTGCGTGCGTTACATCGCAGGCAGACCCACACGCAAGGCCGCTGCTCAGGTCTCGGCCGCAGGCCTCTCCGCCGGTGGCTGGATTCCGTTAGTTATGGACTGTTTCGGGGCCCGGTAGTGAGGTACGCGCGAAGCCGCCCAGGTCAGGAGATGAGTCCTCAGGGATCAGAGGCGTCACGGGCTCCGTATGTGCAGGATATTTTCAGGATTGCATTTGCGGCCGGTGGAGCGCGCTTAGGAAGCGGCCATCTTCCATTCAGCCCCACTGAATAGCTTCTATATTGCGCGTGCTGCAACGCAAATGGCGTTGCAGCGCGCGTAGTGTAATTCGTTTTATTTATTTATTTATGTACTTCACTCCAGTCGGCCGTATGCCGGAGTTTACTACCACTGAAAGCAATGGGGCGGGTTAACGCCCCACTCCGGACGCACAGCGTTAGATGCATAACAAAGATGCCGAAAGTTAATCAAGTTCATCATTGTTGTTTATTTCCATATTACTCATTCCATATATGACGATAATCATGGTTTATTCAGTCACATGTTGGACACACTATGTTCACATGAAATCCTTAATGCTGTAGACATGCCTTTACGAGCCTTATTCTATAGCATGGAATGCTACACAGATTCTCCTCGATTGAATCATATTCATCACCCAATGCATTTCGTGCCTTTCATAGCACTTCGTCAGGGGTTCACTACAAATTTAAAACATGACTGTTAGGTTACATCTCGAGATAATTAATATTTATCAATTTAAACAAACAGTACAGACCTTGTCGACAGTGCATGCTTGTGACTAAAGATCACCCCGTAATTAACGTTTTTACCCGCTGAATTCATGATAATAAATTACACCAGTTAAACACCCCGTTCTTCATTTAACAAAGGTTGCCCACAAGTCGCGAAGACACTCTTAACTTAATTCCTTAACAGTGTAAAAACTCTCTTATCTATCCCTAAAATCACTGTTTTCAAAATCAGTTACACAAGCCCATACCTCGAATGTTTAGATGACTGCCTCTTCTCATTCCCAAGCACGTACTGAATGCTCCGCTCCCTCCTTCTATTATAATCACCTGTGTTGTATTCCCACCTCCTCGTGTCTTTCCAGATCCCGCCTCTTCAGTAATCAACATACAAAGCCCATAATGCACTGGTGTTGTTCAAAAATGCTAAAGCGGAACATGTTCCCCTCCCAGATTGTCACATCGTTCAATTGTTTGAAGCATGTTTTATCTATTTATGTGTTTGGACTCCAATGTCATTTTTGCTGTTAAAAGATATACTAACACCCCGTTTTACGAGCACTCGTCCTGGACATTTAACCATAGAATTCACCGCCCTCCCACAGATGTAATTATAAACGTTGATCACACCAAGCATCAAATTATAACTAACTGAGTAGTTTTTTATGTAAAAAGTAAATATCTCTTAACTCCAATGCAACCATGAGTCCAGTAAATATTAATCCACTGTCCGCTCTGAAAAAGTAGTCCATATTGATCCTTAGAAGGAGGATGTAAAATTGGTCCAGCATGTGACAAAATCCGTTTGTTAGTTAATGATCCTTATTCATGGGTGCAACTCGTCGGGTGGACAGAACAACTTTAAATACCAAAAGACGATGACAGAGTGCACACCTTTCTTCCATATTTCATGAAGCGTTCATGTTTACTAAATTTCGCGTGCTGGCCCGGAATCGTGGACTGCCCTGCCACGTAATTATGAAATCACTGAAAGCAATGGGGCGGGTTAACGCCCCACTCCGGACGCACAGCGTTGGATGCATAACAAAGATGCCGAAAGTTAATCAAGTTCATCATTGTTGTTTATTTCCATAGTACTCATTCCATTCTTTCGGCATCTTTGTTATGCATCTAACGCTGTGCGTCCGGAGTGGGGCGTTAACCCGCCCCATTGCTTTCAGTGATTTCATAATTACGTGGCAGGGCAGTCCACGATTCCGGGCCAGCACGCGAAATTTAGTAAACATGAACGCTTCATGAAATATGGAAGAAAGGTGTGCACTCTGTAATCGTCTTTTGGAGTTTACTACCAACCACCCTGCCCCTCCACCGCCTCGCAGCACTCCCACTAGAAGCTGCGACTGCTTTCCTTTATAGAAAGTGCTGTAGTGCGTATTTGATGATTCTTTCTAAACACTATTTCTACTATCAATTCTGCAATTTGATTGATGCCTTTTTGACTACTTAAATAAAGGGAAAATAAAATCATACTAAACCTCTTATTGAAAATAAAACCCTTAAAAACGAATCAAAAACTCTTTTCATTGACTGACTTTAGAAATACTATTGTGATTAGTGATTTTGTGATGTATAGCTCTTGATTTTCTCATACACCACGGCAAAGGTCTGTCGCATAGAAGTGAGAGGAAACTCACACACATAAGAGAAGCAGAGATCTACCCTGTGTTAGTATGTGATAGAGATGTTAAACCAGTTTATTTAAATAGATTTCCGCTCCAGCAGATGTAAGGGTGAATTATTGCTGCTGGCATTCAATGCCCTGGCCTACAGCAGCAAGAAAATAATTCACTGTTCCATCCTGTTGGCTATTTGTTTACTATCTGCGTGTGAATGTGTGTTTGCGTGTACACATATGGGTAGGTGTAAAAGAAAGATATGGCATTTAGGTGTCTTTTATGGCACTTGGTTTATTATTGATCAGACAGCCAAACCCTAAATACCAACAAGAAAAGTTACAGTTTTCAATGATTTGTTAAAAACAAACTAGTTATTACATCTTTGAGGAATTAAACAACAAAAAATAGCATTATTCGTATGAATGTACAAATTTGTTGAACCACAGTAAAAAAATCCAAGGTCTTCCAAGACGAGGAATGGGAGTCTTTTAAAGCAGCAGGAGGTTTATTTACTGAGGTATTGTGTAAGGCGCATTTCTTCAATTTGCTTACCATTATAGAAGCCTGCAGGCGCAATGCAAAATTGCACAGTGCCGCGCAGGCGCCCGCCTAACCCTGAGTAAATAACTCCAAGTTGTTCACAATTATTCAATGATTGGGACTTCTGGCTTTAAGCCCGGCATTACAATCGCGTGTCGTACTCCAAAGGCTCGTCATCTTCGTCGACATCCGACTCCGTGTTTTCAAAGGCTAGACTGATCCTCCCGGGTGTATAATCATTCCTTTTCAAATCTGCAGAAAAGTAAGGGGAGGTTAAGCTTAAAAGTGAAGTCATGAAGTTTAAATGTTGGTAAACATCCACAGAATGTCATGAAAAGCAAACACTTTTTTCCTGGCTATACTTTTCACATCCTGTTGAATACTCTACATTTATTTTCATAAGGCTGCTCTCTGCTTTATTTTTATACGGTATAGGTGACTTATGCGCAGGGCCGAACTGGGAACCCAAAGCAGCCCTGGCAATTTTGTCTGACTGCAATTTTCACCGTGGAAATGTACATATTTCAAAAGGACAGGTGTATGTGGATTCCCAAGGGAGTAGCTACCAATGGTGCAGCCGGTACAATGCATGAGGACCCAGAGGTGGGAGGGGCCCAGTCTGCCTACACCAGCTGATGTTAATTAAGAGACGGCCGGTCCTCAATATTTTCCTTTTCTAGACACAGTGGACACCATGGGCTTGGCTGTGTTTACTTTTCAGGGGAGGGTTATGGAAGGACCACCACACTTCTGGACAACCTCGCCAACCTCGGACTCAAGCAACTGGTGAACACCCCCACCCACTACGCCGGCCACACGCTTGACCCCGTCTTCTCATCCAGCAAGCACATATCCTTCAGCCACTCCACAGGACTCCACTGGACTGACCACAGCTGCGTCCACTTCAGCTTCAGAAGACCCATGAACCACCACCACCCGCAACAGGTTCCTCGCCGGAGCTGGAGCAAGATCACCGCCGAGCAGCTCACCGCCTCCCTCAGCCAGAACCCTCCCACCAGCACAACGGACCCCAACGAAGCCGCCAGCAACCTCACCAAGTGGCTGACCGCCTGCGCCGATGACCTCGCACCACTAAAGAACCCTCCCAGCAGACCTGGCAGCAAGAAAACCCCCTGGTTCACCGTCGAACTCAAGGACTCCAAAAAGAACTGCCGCACCCTCGAGAAAGCCTGGCGGCTCGACCAGACCACAGACAACAGGACCGCCCTCAAGCACGCCACCCGTAAACACCATCAGCTGATCCGCGCCACCAAGAAAACAGCACTCAAAGAACGACTGGACAACAACGCCCACGACAGCAAGGAACTCTTCAGCATCATCAAAGAGTTCTCCAACCCCAGCGCTGGAAACAACGACATCACTCCCTCGCAAGACCTCTGCAACTCACTCGCCTCGTTCTTCCACCGCAAGATCGCCGACATACACAACAGCTTCAACGCACAGACCACGCACCCTACCACCGAACCAACGCCCGCCACCACCACCCTCGGCAACTGGACCCCGAGATGCCACCCACAAGATGAACACCATCCACTCCGGATCCCCCACCGACCCCTGCCCCCACCACGTCTTCAACAAGGCCGACGCCATCATCGCACCCCACCTCCGGGACATCATCAACACCTCCTTCCACACCGCCACCTTCCCGGAGAGCTGGAAGCACACTGAGCTTAGCGCCCTCCTGAAGAAACCAACGGCGGACCCCACTGACCTCAAGAACTACCGTCCCATCTCGCTCCTTCCTTTTCCTGCCAAAGTCATCGAGAAGACCGTCAACAGACAGCTCCCTCGAGACGAACGGATCCCTCGACCCCTCGCAGTTCGTGTTCCGGGCCAACCACAGCACCGAGACCGCCCTGATCGCAGCAACCGACGACATCAGATCCCTGATCGCCAACGGGGAAACAGCGGCCCTCATCCTCCTGGACCTCTCTGCTGCGTTCGACACTGTCTGCCACCGCACCCTAGTGCCGCGCCTCAGCAACATCAGAATCCAAGAGAAGGCACTGGAGTGGATCATCTCGTTCCTTGCCGGAAAAACCCAGAGAGTCCGCCTCCCCCCGTTCAGATCCGAGGCCACCGAAGTCATCTGCGGCGTACCACAAGGATCATCACTCAGCCCAACCCTCTTCAACGTCTACATGAGCCCCCTCGCAGCCATCGCACGCCAACACAACCTCAACATCATCTCCTACGCCGACGACACCCAACTGATCCTCTCCCTCACCAACGACCCCGCTACCGCCAGAGCCAGCCTACACGAAGGGATGAAAGACGTCGCCGAGTGGATGAAGAACAGCCGCCTGAAACTGAACTCAGACAAGACGGAAGTCCTCATCCTGGGATCATCCCCCTCCGCCTGGGATGATTCCTGGTGGCCCCCTGCCCTGGGCACCACTCCCAAACCAATGGACCACGCGCGCAACCTGGGCTTCATCCTGGACTCCTCCCTCTCGATGACCAGACAAGTCAACGCCGTCTCCTCATCATGCTTCAACACCCTGCGCATGCTCCGCAAGATCTTCAGATGGATCCCCACAGAAACCAGGAAGACCGTTACCCAGGCACTCGTCACCAGCCGACTGGACTACGGGAACACCCTCTACGCCGGAACCACAGCCAAACTTCAAAAAAGGCTCCAACGCATCCAGAACGCCTCCGCACGACTCATCCTGGACATCCCCCGACAAAACCACATCACCGGACACCTGAGAGACCTGCACTGGCTCCCCGTCAGCAAGAGAATCACGTTCAGACTCCTCACCCACGCACACAAGGCTCTCCACGACCTGGGCCCTAAGTACCTCAATGACCGCATGACCTTCTACACGCCCACCCGCCAGCTACGATCGAGCAGCCACGCCCTCGCCACCGTACCACGCATCCGCAGAGCCACCGCCGGAAGAAGATCCTTCTCCTACCTGGCAGCCAAGACTTGGAACTCCCTCCCCATCCACCTTCGGTTAACCCAAGACCATCTCTCCTTCAGGAAGCAGCTCAAGACCTGGCTGTTCGAGCAGTAACGTACCCCTCCCCCCCAGCGCCTTGAGACCCTTCCGGGTGAGTAGCGCGCTTTACAAATGTCGTGATTGATTGATTGATTGAAGGAGTGGAGTATAGGGGAACAGCAGGAAAGAGAGAGAAAAGGAATGAAAGGAGAGGGTGAAAGAAAGGTGATGAGGGCATGAAAAGGTGGCAGAATAGAAGAAGGAAAAAGGGCTGAGCAAGAAAGAGAAAGGAGGCAAGGATGAGCAAAGTGAACAAGGGAAAAGGACGACACAAGGAACCAGAAATAAGGAGAGAAGGGAAGAAGGTGAGGATGAGTGAGAGAGAGGGGCAAGAGAGACTAAGGAAGGGCATAGAAAGAGGAGCATTAAATAGATGATAGGAAAGTGGGGTGGAGATAGGGAGGTAAGAAGGAAAGACGAGCTGAGTGAGGCGCTTGGAGCCCCATAAATGACATTAGTGGAGCTGCTGCAGTGACACTGGGTCCAAGGGTGTGATGGGTGCTTTTCACCTCATTTACAGCAGTATTTTAATACTGGCCGGGGGGGGGGGGGGGGGGGTAGTTTTATTGCTTGCTCTAGGGCCCACGACCCCCAGTCTACGACACTGTGCATTTTCAGGGTGCTACAGTGGCGAAAACACGTCCATCTTTAATGGGGGGTAAGAGAAGGGGTTGTCCACATGGATAAAATATTTTCCTGTGGCACTGTTTAATTTGTAAAAAAACATAAGTGCTGGGGCTCTCGTCAGGAGGCAGCTTGCACCAGGTCATTTGTCCTGTTAGCGCCGTCTAAAACAGAACCAACCATGAAAGTGGGGAGAAGATGTGGCATAATGGCCAGAGCTGTCAACTTCGAAGCTGGGGAACCAGGTTTGAGTCTATGAGTCAGCTCAACATCCTGTGATTCGGCACAAATCACTTAATCTCCCCGTGCCTACCCTAAATGAATGTGTCCTGAAATGTGCTCATGAAAAGCGCCGGTGTTGATGATTAGGTGCCGGTGCTGAGCACCGGAAACCACCAGCTCTAATTAAGCACTGTCTCGTGGACATAAACAAAATGATGTCTAAATCATAGCCACATACCCACCACTTTAAATGTTCACGTGGTTTTAATTCTGCACGCATAAAAGCTTATGTCCATGATGTCTCATTGAAACCGACGAATGTTCTTGCCTGGATTGTGTCCTGGGCGTAGTGGGGCTACGTGGAGCAGCGCGTACTGTGCCCAAATCTACGCACACTCGCATGCTCCGCGTAGCCCCACTACGCGCCGCCCGCCTCCCAGCCACCCTCCTTTTAAAATAATGTAACGTATGATAAAAAAATTAAATATAATGACTTACCTGCAGCGCGGCGTCTCCGGGGCTCCCTCTTCCTCGTTAACACTTCTTTTCACAAATGCGCATGCGCGGACGCCCGCGCATGCGCATTTCTTGCGAGACCGGCGCTTGCGTCCGCGCATGCGCATTTGTGAAAAGGAGCTATCGGCAACGAGGAAGAGGGAGCCCCGGGATGCCGCGCTGCAGGTAGGTCATTATATTTCATTTTTTTATCATACTTTACATTATTTTAAAAGGAGGCCGGGCGGGAGGCGGGTGGCGGGCGGCAGGCAGCTCTGCTTCGCCCTGGCGTGTGCGTAGCGCTGCCTGCTACGCCTACTTCGAAAACTGCGAAGCAGGCAGCACTACGTACACTCCGTGGGCGAAGCGGAGTACTACGCCCGGGGTTAAAGTCGACTACTGTGCTTACCACTGTATTCACCCTTGCAGCCTCAACTGCATTCCACGTGTACAAATAAACACACTAGTGGTGTTCTGCCAAAAATCTAAATAAACGAGTGAGTAAAAAATAACCTGTAGGCAGCGTCCAGTTCAGTCCGGGCCACACCCTGAAGGCTTTGATGCCACTGGAGTGAGTGCACCGCACAACCGCTCAGCAAAGCAAAATTAGATCGACGTCATACCGTTTGTGTTCGAATGGCATTTGTACCATTTAAAAATTACATATTGTGCCAATTTGTGCAGGTCGTCAGTGCAAACGGCGGTGCACAATTGACACCACTGATGCAGTGATGCAACATTACTCAGGCACCAGTGTAATGCATGCAGTCGGGGCCCAGATGGTGACTGTCTTAAGTACTGGCTCAGTTTACAGCCGCCAATTTGTCTTCAGAGTTGCAGGGTGCCGAGGGCCACACGTGTCACCCAGCGAGTGAATGGGAGCCGCCTTTTGTGGCCGCAGCCCTGTGACACGCAGAGGACGTGTAAAGTCACAGCAGACGACACCTCTGCCCTTCTCAGCTCCTGCATTCCTTATCCGAGGCAGCACACTTCGCGACCCGACTCCCCTCTCCTAACAAGCGCTACAGTTTATTGGCATTTTCGACAGTTGTCTACGGGGGAAAGAAAGCTACTTTGTATTATGTTCGTCTCCATAACATATCGGCAGTTTGGCAGCAGACTCCAGTTTTCATTAAGAACCTGCTTTTTTTCCTCTAGATTAAATTGCCATCCGCCGCTGATTAAAGACAGCTTAGTTGTTGTAAACTGCTGCAGGTTGGCCCTGCACTGCTTGCAATTAGACAGGCTTGCTGTGATTACTGAACTGTGCCAACATGATGTGCAAAGGCTGATTATACTAAACCGCGGTGTAATTTCTCTAAAGATTCCCCCAGCGCTCGTGCGGCAGCTATGCTAGAACAGTCTTCTAGGGTGAGGCGCGGGGCTGCCATTTTATCTTTCTGAGGAGATTCGATGCTTACTTTCACTAATATAAAATGCCACAAGCCGCAGCGTCAATTGCGAAATCCCCCTAGTTGCAATTTATTATTTTTGTGCCACCAGCATGACACTCTGTTCTTACATATGCAGTGCCCACAGAAAGTCTACACCCTCTTGAAAAGTGTTCTTTAGCTTGTCTGTGGCTCAGGACCAAGCATGAGGGTATTGCCACTTACTTGCACTATTGGTTAGTTGGTTTCTAAAATGTAGGCCCAGTTGGGAAAAATAGGAAAAGTCTGCCGTAAGGGCAGTCGGAGAGTTTTTTTTGTGAATGTGTAAAAGATGTAATCAAAATATATAGTTTAAAAAGTCAGTGCTACTCTTTTCTTTTGTTTCATTCTCCAGGACGTCCCTCCATGGAAGATAGTGAAGCAGAAACAATAGGACAGGGGCGCCTTCACACACACACACCAGTTGCTACGGGGAGGAAAATATCAGGGGGCTTATTTACAAGCCCCTTGCGCCGCCAGGACGTCACTTTTTCCCACATTAAAAGTGACGCATCGGTGGCACAAGGGGCTTGTAAATCTGCCCCCAGGAATTTTAGGGGATGGCGGGTTAGGCAAATCTTTTAGACCAGGAATCTTTGTGGGAGGGGGAAACGCGAGCCATGAAAACTGCAGATGGGTGATGCAGCTCAGAGCTTGGCTGCTCGAGTGCTGCCCGTGGTGGGTCGGTCCAGGAATCTGTGTTGGGGGGCTCAGGTCAGGGGACAGGGTGGACAGCAGCCAAGAAATGTCAGTCCCTTCATTACCACTGTGGCCTTTTGCAGAAGCTCCACGAGTATTCTGTCATTCCTTGATTTTAGGTCATTAGCTACAAAGATCTCCAGCTCTCTGTAACATACACTTAGACTAGGGCTTGGGTCAGCCCCTTGCTCATGATTGGATGGCTTTGCTGTCCGAGTTGTCAGCTTGATGATTTTCTTCCCTAATGTTGTGTTTGTCCCACCCAGTAGGATTACGGTCTCATAGTATTCTGACCGGATTATTTGTATCCTTCCAATGCATTTTTTCAAGCGGCTCTTTTTTTATTTAGTATTTAGCTTTTCGTGGGAGTGCATGTGTTTCCTCGCTCTCTCCCTCTTCTTTTTTTCTGCATCCCCACTGTGCGCTCTCTTTTCATTTCTCCACCCCTGTTCCCCATGCTCCCCATTCTCCCCTGCCCTGTACCCTATCCCTTTCCCTGTGTTAATTTGTAATTAATTTATTTAATATCATGAGGGTCCAGCAGCTACAAACCGCTTCATGTCACTTCCTTTCCTACAATTCATATTGTTATTCATTTTTTTCATATTTTTATTTAGCTTTCTAATATGGCCATCTGACACAATGCGTGTGCATGCATGCGTCACAATGCATTTGTGCACATCGGAGGCCACCTTCGAATGGATCTGCTTCATTAAAACATACCTAAATAAGGACAGAGGGCGAAGGATTTGTTAGGAAAGGAACTTGATCTTTCCCGGGGAATACATGCCTTTACTAGAGAGGATGTCTACCAAGCCAAGTCTGGTATCTATATTCACATTTCCAACCTAAGGGGTGGGGCACTCATTCCTTGTTCAGAAGAGCCCTCATCTGCACAATTCCATGTAGCATGCTTCGTCATTGGGTCCTCATCCAGTGTAATCACAACCACCGGGTGGGCTCAATGTCACTTTTAAAGGGATCACTTAGGTGTCCACCAGCAAACAGTTTCGAAGTGTTGTAGGGATCCTGAGAAGGGAGCTAAAAATGCTGTTATTAGGGGAAGCCTTGGTAGGTTAAAAGCACAGTAGATGCAATGAGAACATTGATTGTGCCTCTGCATCTAACGAACGCTCTCATTGCATCTCTTCTATTTTCTTTTAAGGTCTGTCTTAATAGCGCAGCTGTCTGCAAGATGTATTGTTACCAATTCTTTAAAGAATACATACAGTGGGCTTTGTCTTTAGCCAGAGGATTATGACTCTCTCAACTCATACTATTGGCTCTTTGGTGCATCATCCTGCCGCCTGTGGAGCGATTGCACTGCAATGCATGAGGGACTATTTTACATCTAAAGATACACTCAATCGTGAAACATTTTATTCCTTATTTCAATTCAATTCAATTCAATTCATGAAGCTTTATTCGGTGCATATGAAATGACCATAAAAGCACAACAACAATAAAATAAAAAATACATTTCAGTGTTGCATATATAACAAATTACAATTCAAAAACTACAAATGACAAACATAATGGATTTAAAAGCACATACTTTTCCTGGCCTTAATAGATTGAGTTAAAAACATAGCAGTAAAAAAACAGATATCGACGTTTTGTAAGTTAAAAACTAACCTCATAGCATGGTTAACTGTACGTATACCATATTTACAAAACATAGGTTTTAAATAGGCAATACGAAAATTCATATACAGTTTACAGATAAGGAGAAAGTGCTCAGTGCTCTGTTTGGAAACGCCATCACACATACAGGGCCCCTGCTGATATTTCTTTAGTGTTGGCAGTGCCACTAGATGATGGACAATACCGAACCTCAATCTAGACAGCACAAACTTATGGGATGGCCTCGTAACCCAAACTAAATAAGTAGGTAAACCTTCAACAAGGTTATGCTTATTGTAAAACATAACAGTAGATAGAGAACCATTAGCAATGGCCCGTTTCCTTGCGGCAAATGCCAGAAAGTTTGTTTTCAGCTCTTGTTTCATTATTAGCGATGCGGCGTTGGGGTCCGTCAGGATATTTAAATTAAAAATCTCAGAGAAACACTTGACGACATATTTTAACCATGGTATATTAAGAAATGTATCCAACGAGAGGCAGTCCTCAATGATCGATCTATTAAAAGTTTTTTCTTCTTGGAGCCAAATAGAACGCCAGATCATAAGTGGCCTCAGAGATAATTGAACGGTAAGAAAATTAATGTCAAGCTCTCGATGGGTAAGATCACTACAAGCAGTGGGCGGTAATAGCAAAAGTTTTTTAAGAAAGGCATTTTCCTCTAACTGCAAAAAATGAGCAGGAAAATAGCCCCAAACACCAGCCTCATACAGGGCAATACTAACGCACCTAGCTTGGTAGATCTTAAGCATATCACTGGCACGTCGATCCCCAACCTTTGCAGCAAATCTGAAAACACCGTGAGCATTTTTAGCCATTTTGATACGAATATTTTGGATTTCGTTGAGCCACTTTCTATCATAAGAGATGGTGATACCAAGGTAGCAAAAGGTATCCACCTGGAGCACCTTATCCTTATCAATAAAAAAAGAGAAATTAGCAGATTTACTTTTCTTTTTACTTTTGGCCCCACAAATCATAATATACGTTTTCTTCTTGTTAATGGTCAACCTCCTGTCCTTAATAAAAGAAGAAAATCTATCGATCAGACGCTGCAATCCTAGAGGGGTTCTAGAAAGTAGGACAGCGTCATCAGCGTATAACAACACTGGCACAGGAGAACCTTTAATCAATGGGGCATCTGCTTGAATGGTTTTTAAAATTGCGTCAATTCCATTACTAAATAAGATAAAAAGAAGGGGGGCCAATACGCAGCCCTGTCTAATACCTCTTTTCACGCTAAATTTGGGAGTACATTCACCTTTGGTCCCAAAGCGCACACATGTTTTTAAATTCCTATACAGCCTGGCCAGAAAATAAATTATACCTTCTGGTGCACCTAACTGCAACAAGGTTGGCCATAAAATCGAATGGTCAACCATATCAAAAGCGCTACTTAAGTCCGCAAAACAGAGGTAAAGTGAGCCTAACTTGGCATCAGTATATTTCCCGATCAATAGATCGAGATTTAAACACTGATCAAGTGTGCCCCTGCCCTTTCTGAATCCATACTGACTATCAGCAAGGATACCATCTTGCTCGGCCCATTCCTCTAGCCTCACGAGCATAACTCTGCTCATGATCTTGACCGACGAATCTAGAAGTGAAATTGGCCGATAATTTTTTGCATCGGATCTACTGCCTTTTTTATGTATTGGAATGATAATAGATTCCCCCCATGATTCGGGCGGCTCAGTACATATAGCAGCATTAAAGACTGTGGTCAACAGGGGGCTCCATATTTCAGGGGCCACTTTATACACATCAATAGGCACCCCGTCTGGGCCCTGGGCTTTACCCCCTTTACTTGCATGAATGCCGGATTCAACCTCGCTAACAGTAATATTTAATGGTAGAATAGGCCATCTATTATGGCAGGAATCAATACGACTGTTGGAATCAAAAATATTGGAAAAGTGGGAAACCCAGTCATCAGCAGAAACATTGGAAGTTAACATTGGGGTGAGCTCTTCCTTAATAAAAGGAGAATTAACTGTGGCCCAAAACAGGGTACTGTTAGAAAATTCGGCTGCTAAATTAAGCGAGTCCCAAGCCAACTGCTGTAGCTCACGCTTCCTTCGCCTTAAAGCAAGCTTATAATCCCGCCTTAATTTCACTACAGACTCATTATCCCTAGGTTTTTTGGCAAGCGCAATTTTTAAATTCGGTCAATAGGCGACTGCACTCATGGTCAAACCATCTTGGAGCATTGCTACGCTGGCCCCCCTTAGTTTTAGTAAATCTGGCCTCGATAGTTACATTAATATCCATTAAAGCATTTAAAACCTGTAATTCATCAGTAGGGTTTTCGAAAATAATATTAATACTAGGTAGGCAGTCCCTCACAATAAAGCCAATTAAATCACTAGCTTTGTCCCCATCCCATCTCAATCGAACACCATTTAATCTATATGGGTCGATGTTAGAGACCACAGCGCCCATTTTAACACAACTGTCAGCCCAAAAGGTTGTTTCCAGGATAATACAGTTATGATAACTTAAGGTAGTTACTTCAATCCTAGGTGAAGCACAACAGGAAACAATATTAGAGGAAACAATCACATGATCAATAACTGAGCAGGAGTGGTGACCCTTAAAAGTAGGGATAATTTGACCTGATTCCTCCCTAGGGAGACCTAGAATTTCTAAATCATAATAGCCCAAACAATAATTCAATAGATCTCCATATTTGGTATGACAGAAATGTAGGTGTTCCACTCCCACATCGTTAATAAATCCACAAACATTTTCAGTTGACAGTTCACATAGCGGGATGTTAAAGTCACCAACCCGGATATAATCAAAAGAAACATTGGCATCTGGATCCAGGTTTTCAATGGCACTAGCTAGATCACGGACGACTACATCCCTGGAGCTATCAAAAATATTATTATAATAGTTTATCAATAGAATGTTATGGTCATATTCCTCTATCAACCAAAGAATCTGGGCATGTTCACCAACTGTTATATATCTTTTTACTATAATTGGACGGTGGATTGACACTAAAATCAATAAACCCCCTTTTGCTCTACCTGGCCCAGTGCCCTTAGCCACCAAATTATATGAGGCAAACCCCTCATAATTAATTTCTTCCCTACACCATGTCTCCTGAAAACATGCAATATTGAAGGAATTGATGAAGTTCTGCCAGCCCAAAACTATCCCTTTTGATTTTAACCCTGCAACATTCCAGCTGGCTATGGTTATACCATTACCCCTTGCATTAGCCCTAACAGGTGAAGTAAAAGTGGTTGGATAATTTCCTTCCCTCTTATTTTCATCGACTGACCCCCTACTATCATTTTCAGGATAAACCTCCTCCTCGGTTGATTCCGCAACTAAATTCACATTAATAGTTTTGGTACCTTATTTCATGCATGTATTGCACACATAACCTATTTATTTGTAATTCTTTTACTGCAGTAGGCTTTTTCAATATTCCTGTCAGGACTCAAGTGTGAGCTATGTCCAACACCATCTTCATTACAACCATTACCGCCACTACCAGGACAATCATTGCCACTATCACAGCCACCACTACCACCATTGTCACTATGACCACCACCATCGCCACTACATTATTACAACCACAGCAGTTGTGCCTTCCTGTGTCTGCATGCTTTAACAAATGAAAGCCTGACCTATTGACTTTGCCAGTGCTTATTTAACTATGGGTAGCCATGTACAGCACTTACCAACATGTAGTTTGTATAACAATTACGCAACACTAACAAACACACAGCATACTCTTTTAATGGAACTAATATTTTTTCATGAATAAGTAATACATTAGAAATACAAAATGGAAGAATTATTGAGTATGTCATTAGCTGCCTTAGATGGACTCACATTTATATAAACAGTTGCAGATAGCGAGCTTAATGGGACAGGTCACTCCCAACACCACCAACCCAGATTTAACAATACTTCAAGCTACGAAGGCTCTGTTGCGAATTGTTGATGGGCAGCAATAAATTATCCAACAAGTTCTCAATGGGTAATGAATCAGGGGTGTGGCTTGGACACTTTGGTCAATTCATATTCATATGTACAATGGATGATGCCCCAGTCCCTGTTGATGAGAATCATCCTCATTACAAGATCCTGCCGCCTCCATGCTTCACAGAAGGGATGGTCATCTTTGAGGGATGTGCTCTGCGGTCAAAATGTTCCATTTGAGCTTTCTCAAGCTGCAAATGTTTTTATTAAATGTCCACAGAATATCTACCATGCTTTTTTCCCCGCACGCTTTGACTGAAATGAGATTTATGGTGGGATTTTGTGAGGCATTGTTTTTATCTTGTTCCCATACCGCACTGCTCACATCTATGGAGTACTTGGATAAGGTTCGCACATGCACACATTGGACAGTCTAGTCCAGAAAATGCCTGCAGCCTTTCCAAAGTTGTCTTTGACCTCTTAGTAATGTCTCTGATCATTATCAATCGGGCACAGTTGTTCCCTTGGAGGGACAGCTTGACCTAGGTAGGGTCTTGGTGGTGCAATGCACCTTCCATGGTTTAATAATCCCCTTGACCATGCTCCAAGGGATACTCAAGGACTTTGAACACTTTTCTACCATTTTCAAAATTGATGTCTTTTACATTGTTGTCACAAGGCTCGTGTGTAAGCCCCTTGGTGCTCTTACTTTGAAATGCAAAACGCAGCAAAAGACCCCTGCAGGACCTCTTGATTTTATTACTTTATACATCGGAGCTAAGCTAGGATATTAAGATAAAGGGCAATGAGTGGACATTTATCCAATCAAGCCTATTTAGCTTATATTCCTAATTAATTTTCTAAAAGTGTCTTTAATGCATTTTAATTTTAAGCTATAATGTAAAAAAAGGTGCAACGCTTGACAGGAGATATAGACCTTTTGTGCCTAGGTGACTGATATGCAGGCGTGAACACAGAATTTCAATTGATTGAAAAAGAAGGTCCCGTGGGGAAAAAACGGCTTCGATTTAAAGAAAAGTTAGTAAAAAATTCACAACCTCACCAATATTCTAATCAGTTGGTATATAGTTCTATTTAATGCTATTAAACTGTTATTAACAAATTTTAGATTTTTCAAAAACAGGAAAATGCCATTATTATTAAGAACGTGTGTAAACACTAAAAGGTATACTTTTCTTGCCTGCTTTAACAGCTATTACTAGCAGAAAGACTCCAAATTATATTCAGGGCCATATTTATTAAGGGGGTGGATCGCCTTTCCACCACACAATGTGGATGCAAAGTCGACGCAACCCCTAAGATGCAATTTATCATGCCACACAAGGCCCCCTTGCATGGCCCTGAGTAATGCAACACAGCGCAAATCACTGTGTTACACCCCAGGGAGGCATTCCATCGGTGGTGCATGGATGTTCCCATGCAACACACATAGATTTTGACATATTCCCAGATTTACCATTACTGGTAGAACCGGAAGTGATCCAAAATGCCATGCCTTCCCAGAGGAGGCTTAATGAGGAAAGATATCTTTATTTGTCCTCGTTTTTTTCCTCTTTCTAAGTGTGCTGCATTCAGCACACGAAGAAAGAGGAAAATGCCTCAGGGGATTGTTTTTGTGCAAAAACAATCCTGCTTGCAATGCGGGCATGCTGGTATCATGGTGTAAGAATGCCTGCATTGGCGCAAGGTAGCACATTGAGTGCCAGCACTGGTAAAAGGCAGGAATACACGATATAAGGTTAAATATGGTGCATTCCTGCACTTTCCCAGTCAAGCAGCGCAGCCAGGTGATGTTGTGCGCTGCATCACTTTTTGATAAATAGAGCCTTCAGTGACCAAGGGTTTTGGAGGAGAGAAGAATGCGCTATTTGTAGTGAGGGAGAAGGTATGATCAAAGGTGGCAAAATGGGATCTCTGTCCATTTACAGCAGATGTCCAATTTCAGCCATGCATTAAATGGCTCCTTTCGAATACTTCATTCTTTGTAAGAAAATGCACTTTATGTATGAATAATCCACAACCTCCTAAGTATTGCCTTCTGCATAGCAGTATGGGTGTGTGAGATATGCAAGAATGTGAAAAAGTTTCTACTGTACACCACAGATCCCAGCACGGAATAATTTTCTTCCTTGAGAAAGTTAGTGCTATTATTCCTAATGAATATTAACACAAGTGTCAATGTAAACCATACAGTCACTAAATTAGCCTGAGTTCAAACCCATGGTACAGAGTAGGCAAGCTTAACTTAGGGCAATGTGTAAAGTATTTATACTGTAAACAAACAATTATAACATAGTTACACCAAACAATACAATACTAAACTGAATTAGAAAAATAGAGATATATTTTATAAACAAAATCATAAAAATCCACACATATTACTTATTAAAATTTTAAGTAAAACTAATACCAAAAATCAATAAGCGCCAATGATAGTTTATGGAAGAAGTAGCCATGGACCTAGGCGCAATTTCAGGCTGACCATGATGAAGCACATGTCGGGTACAACAAAGGGGTTAGTTCCAGTCAAAGATTTTACCTTCTGATTTAGGGCCTGGTTACAAGGTTGGCGGTCTTCGAGCGGGCCGCTGCGTCAGCATCCCGCTCCATGACCGCCCAACCCATAGTCTGGCCGCCCACCGCATTTTGATTGGAATACAGGTCGGGCGGTCCTGCGGAGCGGTTCCACAGTGGTGCCTTTTAAAGGCTCAAATCTGAGCCTTGGAAAGGCACGGTTATGGGAGCGCCACAGCACAGCAGCAGCACCACCAGCATTTTGTGGGCCTTAGACCTCTGCAAGGCTGCCAGGGATCATGGATCCCTGGTGGTGGGAGCGATCCTACAGCGGTATGACAGCCCAACTCGTAATACGGCGGTCAGACCCCCTGTGTGGCGGCAGCCGCATCGCCACCGCGGAGCCCGCAAAACCCATAATCAGCTACTTATGCTTTTTTATAGAGCTCAAAATCCTTCAGTGGGGCAAGCCTAAAGCTGGATCTGACAAAGTAGCATCGAAATCAGATTGGAAAGCAGAGAACTTTGCCACTAAGTCCCACTCCGGAGGTCTTGGAAGTTCAAACCTTTTCTAAGCCCCAACTTTTCAGGATTTCTGGAGCAGCTCCGATGAATCATGTTGAATGCTCCCAGGACCTCAGGGATAGCCCTGAGAGACCAGGACTCACACCAGTAGAGGCCACCAGCAAGGTCCAGTACAGTTCAAGTTCTTAATGGGCAGTTTGTCACTTTAGGTAAGATACCTCTTGCAGATTGTTGTGTCCCTGTAGCCATACAGGAGGTCAGCCAACCAACCCTTGGAGTCAACTTCATTGTTCTGGTATAAGAAGGAGCAGATTGAACCCTTAAGGGCTCCTCTCAGGTCAAAGGCTGCAAGTCCAGGCTTTTTTTCCAAGTTTTCTCTGATCCAGAAATTATTCTGAGGAAGGTTACTCGTGGTGCCACATTTATGATTTGTACTAGGCAGTGCGTGGAGGTGATTCCTGGATGGTTCCATGACAGAATATCATGGAAAACAATATTGACTCACCAAAAATATTGCCATCCTATCCTTAACCACAAATAACACAAATATTAGTGACAAAAATATCGGCATAAAAAATATCTAAATTTAACAATATTGAACACATAAATTATTGTCTAACATTTAAAAATATACACAATATCAAAAATATCAACGACAATACCAAATACAATAGTATTGCTAAAAATAGGGAAAATATTTTACATCTCAAATCCTTTTTTAAGTTGATTATATATAAAGCCCAACAATAAAATACCTGCTCAAAAAATTAATAATACATTAAAACAACAAACATAAAATTATTCACACGCATAACCAAATATATTTACCATGCATTTACTAATGAAAATATACACATTTTATAAAAAAAATTATTGCAATAGAATAAATATTACAGCACACATTAGAAATAAATGTAACTTGTAAAATATATAACTGTTAAAACAATACAACAAATTCACATATTCAAAAATTAAAACAGAAATACTATTAACAAACACAAAAGAAGGTAATATTATAATGAAAATTCAAACAACAAAAAAGTAGCCAATAAAATGTACCATATAACAAACTAACTGATATAAATAAAACATAATTAAGTGAACACTATGGAAATAGCATAGTTTTTCACTATTTTTAACATGAAAAACTGCAAGAAAATGACAATCTGCCAGACTGCATGAAAGTCAGAAGGAAGACTTCAAGAAAATAACAAGTCACATTCACAAAGTAAGTTTTAAAATTTAATTAACTACAATCTAATATGACATCATTTTAAAATGCAAATTAAAAAATATATTCCTATCCTCTCTCTTTTCTAATATGTATTAATCCTTAGAAGACTGTCAGCAAAAAAAAAGCACTTCACACCAAAACCTCCAACTCCACATTTGTAAACCCGGGCAAAGGAACAGTCAAAGTAAGTAAGAAAAACACAATTAGAAAAATAAAATAACACCTCTAGGTTAAACTTAAACATAAAACCTCACCACCACTCAAAACTAGCCAAACCTGCATTTACAACATGTAACTAAAATTTTAAAAAGATTTATTGGTGGAAAAGGAACGCCCACCTGACCCAAATCTTGATGACACCAAAGAGAAACTAAGAAATCCAAGTGCAACTTAAAGCGACTGCTCCTAAGTGTAAAATGTAAAACATGTGAATTATGTTAGCAGCAAAAAGGAATGTTTCAACCACTATAATTTATTTTAAATGTATGCTACTTTGGACATAATGGCAGAAAGAGCCACATATTTCACATCACAGAAAGGCAAACCAAAGCTTTTGCACATGGGATACACACACTGCCAGGGAAACCACAGAGAATGTGTATTGGAACTATCCTAAATATAATGCAAATGCATGCTATGGAAGGACTACAACGAAAAACTATATTGTAACTAACGTCAGGGAGCACCACTACCCCCCAAATTCAACAGAAAAAGAAGTAAGCCATGTACTTAAAAATTTAAAAGAGACAAGTACTAGTTCTTATTAGACCACTACTAAAATTTTAAAAGAGGCACTCCCTAAAGTACCTGAGCTCACTAAAGGTCAGCTACCAGCAACTCCTATTTTAAAATGACTAATATCACATACTAAAAAAGAACACAAATCAAACCCCTGCTGGTCCTAGACGATACCAAGGAATACAGATTCCAGCATAACTATTCACTAATGTAATATAGAACACTTCTTCCTACACGATTACCTAAATAACGACAGCAGAATGATCATAGTTGTTAGTGAAAATAAGCTCTTAAAATTGTCAATGTGAAATGAGGATGGTGGAGAGAATCTTTAAAAAGTGATGGCAAGGGTTCAAAACCTTTACTCATGATACAGATAAAATCCTAACATATGGACTAGTGTTTACGTGAGGGGAGGCACAATAGGAAGCAACTCCATTTATTTATTTTTAAACAAACATATAAAATTAGCGTTCTACTATATTTTATGATGAAATTAGTATTTTCGTGAATGTAATATACTTTTCATACTAATCAATTAAGTGATAATGATTGTTGCATATTGTAATGACTTAAAATTATTTGGCATTGAAAATGATTTAGGAATGTGCAAATAAAAAATGAAACGTCCTATAACTACACAATAAACAACAGAGGATTTTATAGAATGTATATAACCTAAATTAATTAATAATGCCACTTAGAAGATATAAATCTATGTTGTAATTTGGAAAATATTTAGCAATCTTAAAAAAAATAACAGCACTTGGAAATACACTTTATGGGGATAATTTCCAGACACTGTGGTGGCAATAGTCTGCAGCACAAGAAGCAAACAGGGCAAATAAAGCCTGACCGTGAACTACTAAGGAGTGGAGAATGAGTGAGCTTTCAACATTTGCCTAAATGTTTGAGTCCATAGTTCCATTAGGCTAGGGGCAGGGAGAGCTTACCATTGTTTTGGACCTAAGATAACAATCTATCTCCTACTCAAATAGGAACACTTGAAGGGGGCAGGTGTGAACATTGCTTTATTTGAGGACATAAAGTCCCTGATGGAAAATGCTAATTTGATTTTGTTTTACGTGGGCAATGTTAATAAGGCTCATGTCTATGAAACCTTGGCATCATATTCGACTCCTCCCTCACTATGAACCGACAGATCAACGTCACATCCTCCACATGCTTCAACCCCCTTTGCATACTCCGCAAGACCTTCAAATGGATCCCCCCGAATCCAGGAAGACCATCACCCATGCATTCATCACCAGCAGGCTGGACTACGGGAAAATGCCCTCTATGCTGGAATCCATGAATCTCTACTCCACAAACTCCAGACCGCCCAGAATGCCGCAGCCAGACTCGTCCTCAGCATCCCACGACAAGACCACATCACCCAGCACCTACGAGACCTCCACTGGCTCCCCCTTTAAAAAAAAGAGTAACATTCAAGCTGCTCACACACGCCTAAAAAACCCTCCACAACACCAGACCCCAATACCTCAACAAACAAATCTTCTTCTCCGCCCCCAAGAGAAACCTCCGCTCTGCTGACCTAGCCCTGGCCGAAATCACCTGCTTCCATAAAGCCAGAATGGGAGGCAGATCCTTCTCCTACATCGCGGCCAAGACCTGGAACAAACTCCCCCTCAACATCAGACGAAGCCCAACACTGCAAGCATTCAGGAAGAGCCTCAAGACCTGGCTCTTCGAATGACCACAGCTGCCCGAAACCCCCCTCCCCCCAGTGCCTTGAGACCCTTACCGGTGAGCAGTGCACTCTACAAATCCCTGGTTGATTTATTGAAACATGATCTGACACTGTGTTTGATTGGGATTTGCAAATATAATGCAGGTATTTCCATATTTATGCTAATCAACAGTGGGCCTACCACTATAAGCAAATACCTACAGCTTTATTTAACTTTCAATGCTACATTACACCTGTGATTAAATATATCTGGAGGGGACCCACTTATGTGTGTTTTGTTACTCATGGTCTCTGAACTAAAGATAATGACTTTGGTCTTCTTACTGTTTAGCTGCATCTGATGTATGTGTAGCAAAACTTTCCATCTGCTCTTTATTAAAAACGAGTTTGTTCTGGAAGTAAAGTTAAACTATAATGCCAGCATGCACATGGTGTGCCAAAATGCTAGCATTATTTCCTGAGAAAAGAGACATGTCTTCCGCTTCCGTAACAGGTTGAAGACACCATTTTGGTTCTCGGTAAGTCAACATTTGTTTGACTGCTATACAGTTTTTTTGGGGGAATGTATTTTTATTTTTAAAATAGAACAAACAACGCAGTACAATTTTGCATGAGATCTCCACAAAAACAATTACAAATAGATACATAATTTTCTGCCATCATCAGGCCGTCTCCCCCCCTTCCCCGGGATTCACGGAGACCAGTATTCTCCACACGTGTCGTTTCTCTACGGTCATGTGTATGCACATGGGGTCCAGAAACAGTGGTGTCTGGGCCGTGCCAGCAACCACAAGGGCATCACTTAGTCGGGCCCTAGGATCGGAGACCCATGTGTGGTATGTGTCGCGAACTGTTGCATATCACCACCCACGTCAAGTCCGAAGTGTCATCTCCAGGGTCCCAGATTTAGTGGAATTTCCTGGGTCACCCTCTGCTGTGGTATGTGGTTTGTTTGGCTATCATGTACATGTCCATACCCATCGTCCATTCCTGAATAGTCATTTTATCTGCCACCCCCCATTTCCTGGCAATATCTCTTTTCGCAACCACCAACCCCAGGGAAGCAAAGACCAGTTGCGTTCTGGTGATGTCAACTTCACTCGGTATCCCAAGTATCACAAACCTGGGTTCCATTGGTAACTTCACCCCCAGGACAGTTCCTAGTAGTCCCACCACCTGCCCCCAGAATGGTGGAAGTTCAGGACACGCCCAAACCGTATGAAAGAAATCGCTGTTGCCCGCGGCACAGGCCAAGAAAAGTGGAGACTCCGCCCTCCCCATCCTATGCAGTCTGTCCCTGTCGTTGTATGTCCGATGTAGTATCTTCAACTGAATGAGCCGGAGTCTCGCCTATATGGCGACTTCCCTGGGGTGCATTAATGCCGCCTCCCAGTCTATGTCCTCCATAGCCCCCACCTCACTCTCCCATCGTGACCGAAGTCTCACCAGCCCATCGGGAATATTGTTGTTAATGGATCTGTATGTAAATGAAACCGCCTTTTGGGCGAGCTCCTCATGTAGGAGTCTACCCTCCTAAGGCACAGATTCCGGAAGTTGGTCACACAAGACATTTTCTGCCGGCCATGCATGGCGCAGTTGTGCGTATTTAAAGAATTGTGAGTCAGTCGTATTGTATTCTTGTTGAAGCTTGGCCCACGTTTTGAGGTCTCCTTTCTCAACTATGTTACCTATCATGGAAATCCCAAGGAGTTCCCAGGCCTCGAATCAGGTGAACTTCCATAGCTCCCTGAAGCAAGTCCCCTCCCAGAGTGGGGGGGCTTTCATCACCCGTCCTGTCCAGCCCATGATCTTGTTCGCCCTCGTCCAACCCCGCCAGGGTAACCTGAGTCGCGGGCAGCAGGCGAGAACCACCCTTCCCTCCATATATATAGTGCAGATGCGTATGGGGTAGCATGACCTCCTTCTCAAGCCGGTATGTATGGTGTTGTCTATGTTTGTGTATCCATTTGTTTATAGGTATCAAGTGAGATGCCCAGTACTAAGCCTCAATGTCAGGGTGGGCGATCCCTCCATTGTAGGGATTGCGTTGCAGTGCTTTAAGTGCAATTCTAGGGTAGCCCCATAGCCACAGTAGTGATCGGAGTGTGCCAGCAATCTCTGTCAAGACAACATGGGGAAGGGGGTGGTACGAGTTTTGGAGGGTATAGAGAAGTTGAGGCAGACTAATCATTTTAAAAATAGCCGCACAGCCGAGTAGGGCAAGGGGGAGCTCTCTCCATCATTCCACGTCCGATTTAAAATTAGTGAGGACCGATCATAGATTTTCCCTTCTACACACCTCCAGATTGGGAGTGATGAAGATGCCCAGGTATTTAAAGTCGCTTTGTACCACTCGAAGGTATCCTGGCAGGGGGCAGTCTATTTGTGCAGTGGTCGGGCAGTAGAGTGTGGACTTGTTCCAGTTTATTTTATATCCCAAATGGCTGCCATAGTCAGTGATCAATTCAAATAGGGCCGGGATGGTCGTAGCCGGGTGGGAGTTATACATCAGGATGTCATCAGCATAAAGAGAGATATTCTCCTCTTCAATGTCCATGGGTGCAATATGGAAACCACAGATGGAGAGGTGCACCTGTATTGCACACGCCAGAGGTTCACGGGTAAGCAGGAAAAGAAGAGGGGAAAGGGGGCATCCCTGACGCGTTCCCCGCTCGATAGGAAAGTGTGCTGAGCACCATCCATTGACTCGCACCGCGGCTATCGGCTGGTTGTAGAGAAGTGTCACCACCCAGCTACGGAATTTCGGCCCTAACCCAAGTTTAGCCAGGGTGGCATCAAGAACAGCCAGTCGACCGCGTCAAACGCTTTCTCTGCGTCCAATGATAGGCACAACTGTGGGCCAGTCCGGTTCCGTACCTTCATGAGCCAATTGTGGGTGCGCCTAATGTTTAAGCGAGTGGATCTGCCCGGCATAAACCCCGATTGATCCTCGTGGACCAAGTCTCTGATCACCCCCAGGAGACGCGTTGTCAGTTTGGTGGCCAGAATTTTGACTTCTGAGTTTAGCAAAGAAATGGGTCTATAGGACCCACAGTGGTCACGGACTGCTATACACTGTTTTCAACAATATGAGTGTAGATCATGGGTTTCCAACCTAGGCCCTTGAGGTCAGGGTGCATGCAAGTTTTCTGGCTATCCACATAAGAAACATTTAAATACTGTTAATCAATGTGGAACTCATTTAAATATTTAAGGCTTCATTTCTAGCTTGTCTGAGGTTCACTACTTCATAAACATAATGATATCCTATCTGTTTTATTACAAGTGTTACAGGCTATAATGGATGTAATAAGGTGGACGGTTGTTAGACCTTGTATCATTGGTGTGATTTTGCCCTAAATTTTTGCCTTCAGACCTCCTGTTTTGACTGACTTCGTTTTTGCTCGCCTTAAGATTCTTCTCACTTTACCATAGCTAGACAGTGCTAAAGTGTGTGGGCTTTTTCCCTAAAACATGGTAAAATTGGCGTATTAATAATTAACTTATAAGTCCCTAATAAAGTTCACTACATGTGCCCTGGTCCTATATTACTGATCGTGCTACCCACTTAAGTAGCCCTGTAAACATATCTCAGGCCTACCATCGCAGAGCCTGCGTTCAGCTGAAACTGCTATTTCGCCCTGGCAAAATAAACCTCTTGCAAGGCCCAAACCTTCCTTTTTAACACACATGTCACCCCTAAGGTAGGCCCTAGACAGTCCCAAGGGCAGGGTGTAATGTATTTAAAAAGTTGGACATGTGCTTTCAAGTTTTACATGTCCTGGTAGTGAAAAACTCTTAAATTCATCTTTTACTGCTGCAGGCATATCTCTCCCATGTGTGGGATACATTTTTATAAGTGTAATTTCCAAATGGGAAGAGATAAGTGGTTCATTTTTGGTGTCTCTAGAATCCACATTTAAAAATATTAAAAACTTAAAAATGATGGCAAAGTTGGATTACATATTACAATTCAGAAAATGGCACTTTTACAAAGTGGCATTTTCTTGCCTTAGCCATTTGGTGCCTGCAGCCTGTCTCTGGTCACATGGCTGGGTGTAGTTGACAGTTGGGCTTTGTGTATTCCTCCTAGACAGCCACACATAATAGAAACTTAGGGGTAACTGGATGGGCCATCACTGGCAGGATGGGAGGAGCTGGGCCCAGCCTCACTTACACCTCAATCGATGTGTCTTGCCTCTGCACAAAGGAATGCATACCCCCTGTCGCCAGTCTGGAGCCAGGGGAAGGAAGGCAGTGCATCTGTGCACTTCAAAGGCATGCCTTTAAACACTTCTCCCCACTTCAAAGTCACAACTGTGTATAAAAAAAGGACCTCAAACAACACCAATTCAGGACACTTCTGCAGCTAGGGATACTCTGCCAAGAAGGACTGCTGGATTCCTGCAATGCTGTGCTGACCTGCTGCCCTCCAGCCTGGGTCAGAAGGACTGGACTTGCAACTCCTATAGCCAGAACCCAGATTAACTCCAAGAGCTAGTGGGCTGGCCTCCTGATCTAAAGCCTTGGGGACATACGAGGCTTCCAACAACCTTGCATCTGCACTTGAACTCTGCTGCGCGGCACAACCCCAAGCGGAGCCAACGGATCTCTGTTGCTGCATGGATTGGGCCCGTCGCGAATGACTCGCATTACCGGCGCAGAAACATTGCCTTCTGAACTGCCACTGCACGATGCACCCTTGGCTCAGGCCCCTGCACCTCTCAACGGAAGCCTAGAAAATGATGCCGGGCTCTGCATCACATCCTTGCAGCTCCTTGGAACCAACGCGTAACCCCGACTATGCATCGAATCCCCGATACCGGACATCACATTGTAAGCTCTGTCGACAGGATCCCTGATGTCTACACAACAGCTGCATCTCTGAACCAATGCATCGCTTCAGCTGCGCATCACATCTTTGATGCAGATCCACGCATCGCTCTACAAACAAGGATTGAAGGGACTTTTGTTCAGCAGGCCTTACTGGGTCCCTGTAGCAGGCCTGCATTTTATCGCAGTTGGCCTGAACTTGTAATTTTGTCTGGGTTTGACAAGATAACCACAGGTGACACTTTTTGCCTTTTGGTGCTATTTTCGCCCAAAACTTTAAAATTAAATATCTTCGGTTCTATTCACTGGATTTTTACTGATTGTATTTTTTTTGTTTTGGTCTTGGTTCATTTATTGAATTAGGCTCTATTTTTCTAACCCGGTGTGGGATCTTTTGGTGTGGTGTTTTCACTGTTTTACCGTTTGAAGTGTTGTACAAATACTTTACACATTGCCTCTAAGCTAAGCCTGATTGCTCTGTGCCAAGCTACCGGAGGGTGAACACTGGTTAATTTGGGGGTTGCTTGTGCCTTATCCTGACTACAATTGTGATAAATGCTTCACCAGGGCTAACATGTCAGTCAACTGGTAACCCAATTTCTAAAAATAAATCTGTCAGATGTGTAACGTGTTAATCAATCTGCCAAACTCCAAATAACCCCCTTTGTGGTGAGCCTGAAAATTATTTATGGGTCCTGCCTTCCTTTACTTACGTTGGACATGGTGTAAATTAACAGATAATCATATCTCAGGTTATATCACCTGGGCCAGGTCATATTGGTAAGTGTTGCATACTTATGATAAGTGCTTTTGATCAAATATTAACTTTTCTAAAGAGCTTCTTTCCATAATTCTCCAAACCTTTGAAAGCCTTTCAATACAGAGCTGTAACTATTGTTCTAAGAACAGAAAATGTAACTTTTGGGTACTGCTAGAATGTTTTCTAATAACTAACATTGCTAGTAAACCTTCAAGGTCCAATTACACACACACATGGAGCAATGATAAACAACACAAGTAAAAACTGCATCAACATCAAAGATTGTTCTAGTACATACCGGGAAGTTTAAGTTTCCTACAACAGGAATTGCATCGGTGGTTTGCAATAAAGTTTCTCAGTGCATCTTCTCCTAGATTGGCTGGGCCAAAAACCATGCCTCTGGATCTTGAAGGAAATATTGAAGAGAAGAAATCATGAGTGCAAACCAAAGAGAATTCTATGAAAACACTACAGCAGAAAAATCAATTCACAAAGGCATCCGAAAAGATTACAAGCTGGGTGGCATATGCTCATGTGCTAATTGGTCATCTGCTGAGTGCCTATGTGCAAATACACATGTTATTTGCCAAGACCTTTTCAGCAGGTATATCCCAAGAAGTATCTTGTTGGCAACCACAGCACAATTTTGATTTGCACTAGGGTGCACAAATTGGAATTTCATACTAGGTGCACAATTTACATTTTTAGGCTGTTTACCAACAAGATATTCGACTAGAAACATATCTGGTTTCAATGGTGGGTTCAAGACATTCAAGGTTGGGGAAGCCAGCATAAGACAGTGAACATGCACAAACATGCATGAATGTACTAATGTTACATTTATGCATGTGTAACTAAGCATGTGAGGCTTCTGCAAAGTAGTGAAAGCTGGAGTTCTTCTGGAGTACTCCATGAATTCTAAATAGGTCCAAAATTTACTCCAAATGTGGATGAGTACAGGAATACTTGTTAACATTTTTTTTTTCATAATCAGAGCCATAGTCTTCAAACACGGGAGGCCATCATAAGGCTACACTGTTTGAAGACTATAAATCTGATTCTACAAAAAAAAAAAAAATAGGTGAAAAGATAGGTAGTACAAATAGAAAGAAGAAAATGCCTCTAAGGATTGTTTTTGTGCTGGATGGTGCCTGCATTGGAGCTAGGCAGCACTCAGTGTGCCAGTGCAGGGAGAGATCAGGAATGAGTTATATCGTAATAGATATGATGCATTCCTGTTCGATCCCTGTCATGCAGTGGAGCAAGTTGTCTTGCTGCATTGCATGACATTTTGCTAAATCTGGCCCCAAGTGTTAGACAATGTATCTACCATGAAATACTTTAGAGCAACATTTGCTACCAATGTGAACTACCAAAAAGAGACCTAGATGTGGTTGCAGGAATGCACAATAATGAAAAAAATTCTACAAGGGTTTTTTAGAACGAGTTCACTTCACCTTGCAGTGCTCACCATTTTTGCCACTCTTGGCATTAGTGGGTCAGTGCTCATTTGGTCCCTCCTCTAACCTCTCCAACTGATCTTGGTATAACATCTTCAACCTGCGTTTAAAGTGTAAACAAATGTGCTGGGACTTTGTTTTGGAACAGTCAAACCTGCTGTTTGAGAACATTAGTTTTCTGTTGGTGTTCTTTATCCAGCTTTAAAGCACACTAATTCTGCATATTTGCTTTCAGTAGACAGTAGAAGGGCTTTTGGCTTAAAGTTCTCTCTTACTTGTTAGATTAGAGATTCAACAATATCCCCTTACTGGGCCTTTTTCACAAATTAGGTGGATGCCACCAGTAGGAAGTGGGGTTTAAAAGCTCTCTGAGGCCGGGTCACATGCATGCAATGTGAGTAAATGCAAGTTGCTGCAGTGCTGGGGTACAGGGTGACAACTCTTCACCTCCTTGTGCATTGGGTAGGGGAAAAAAAGAATCCCTTCTCTAAAAATAGTGGGGAGACATCATACAGCAACATCTACACTCAATTTGTTTGCTACTCCTGGTGCTATTTTTGTTCTGCACCAAATGCTCAGTCTTTAAGGGGTTTGTGTACGAAGGGGTGCACGGGAACGCACAGGGTGCTGCACTTTTATGTGCTGTGAATACAATCCATTCATAAAGGTAAATATATTGACGCAATACTTTGAATCCCTTTACACCTCTCAAACACCCAAGCAAAACCTCAGTAAATAACCCCTTAGAATCTTCCAAGGCTTGGTTTTGAGTCTCCTAATCTTGATCTGGTACACAACCTACTTAGGTGATATAATATAATTTGGCTTCTACTGTCACCTCAGTGCCAGTGTCACTTACATCTTTAGTTTATTCTTGTCCATCTTTCCTTAACCATCTGCCTTGCATCTTGACTGGTCTAACTGTATTCTGTCATTGACTGGCACTTTGCTCATTATAGGTCTCGCCTATCAGAAGTGCAAGCTGTCAGGTTCCAAAAGCTCTATTGCTTACTTATCAAATATTTACAGTGGGCTTAGATTCCTCCCATTGCTTACCACTGGTTCGCACTCTCACTTGCTTGCCTCTTAGTCAATGATTGGTCTAGCTCTTCTTGTGTTTGTCCTTCCCCTGAGACATGGCTTCTTCCCATCCTTTTCAATTGCTGGCTTGTATCTTTCCACTGGTCACTTTTAGGGAAGTGCTTTTTCTGTTTGGTGAAGCACTCCATGAGAATGCATATGTATTTCTCTCCCTCATGTATTTCTCCCCTTGCTAAATACCTGCCTCCAACACTCTGTGCTGCTTGCTACCTCACATACTGCTCTCAATCACTCGTCTGTTTATCCCACCACCAAATCCCCCAGCACTCTGTGGTGCTCTCTACTTTGTGTGCTCTCTACCCACTCTCCCCACCTGCCTTTACTATACTTAATTTCCCCCAATCCCAACTGCTTACACCTAACCACTTCTCCTTTGCACCCGAACATTTTTTCTATTTTAATTTTTTTTACTTGAGAGGCCCACGGCTGCAATTTGTTGGTGGGCCACTCTGCAATGCTGTGTTGCATTGCATTTTCACGCAAAACAAGTTAGGAAAAGGGCTGCTGTGTCATAACATTCGTCGTGACACATTAATATGCAAGCAGAACGATGGGCTGCATCACTGCACCTTTTTTTTTGTAGATGCTACACAGCATCGATGTGAGGAAATGTGGTGTATTATATGGTGTGGTTGTGCGACCATGTAATACACTTAAAAACCCCTTTAGGACCAGTAGGTTTTGTTTGTTACCCTTAGATCAACTCTGGGTAGCTGTGGATCTGAGCAGGCAGGCCTACATGAAGGAAAAAGTGTACAGCATTTAAACAGCACCAAAATCATTGAAGAAGAAACACACGAGACACTAAAGAAATCTCACAGCAATTTATAAAAATAGTTTAGATTTTTGGCACCCAAATGAAAAAGATCCACCAGAGGGTTCCAGAGATATAGAACTTACAAAGTATAGTAAATCAACACTGTTTACTTCACTGTGAACAAGCATTGGCAAATTCAACAAATTTGAAACAAGCTTTTTTAAGGAAAAACTTGGGTAAGTATCAATGTTGTTATTGAAAGTTACTTTAGGTGACCAACACCTTCAGGGACCCAGTTATGGGGACCAGTAAGGTCCACAGAAACAGTTATGTCTCCAAGAAAAGCAGCCTTCAATTCAGTTCCAGGGTCACTGGGGTAGTAGTTGCAGTCCATGTCTGTACAGTCCCTCTTCACCGATTATTTGGTGCAGCAGGGCAGTCCTTCTTCGGTCCCCTTCTCCAATTCAAACAAGATCTGAGTTTGGGTGCCAGAGGTTCTCTTAATATGCCCAGAAAATGCCTTTGGGGGAGGTAGCAGTCACTAGCCAATGGGTTACTAGGTTTCTTCCCTCCTGATGACAAGTTCCTGTGAAATGTGGCATCAACCTATCCCAGAAGTCTCCGTTCTACCCACTCCCAACATGTCAGATCCCTCTATTGGTCTGCAGTGCTCCCTAACCCATCCCAGATGTGTTAGTACCAAAAGGGCTACACACCCCTGGATAACCGGTTTGACAGCTTGATTCCCCGCTCTGTCCCTAGTGGTAGCCTATCTGTCTGCTTAATCAATAGAGCAGCCCCTCTCCCAAGTGTTGGCCTTTTGCCAATTCAAGACGGTTTTCCTTTGAAGCTCGCCTTTTGGGCTAACACCCATGTGGCTTCCTACCAAAACCTCTGCCCCATGCAGGCTTCTATTTTGCTCTTTTTTGGGAGTCATTCACATTTCTCCTTAGGGGGCACAAGGCTGTCTTTGAGGAAAGTCCTTGCGTATACCCATAAACT
Source organism: Triturus cristatus (assembly GCF_964204655.1). Taxonomy (NCBI): domain Eukaryota; kingdom Metazoa; phylum Chordata; class Amphibia; order Caudata; family Salamandridae; genus Triturus; species Triturus cristatus. Next base: position 890,574,303 of record NC_140581.1, read on the forward strand.
GGCACCGAATACCTTGGGCAACTAAAGTGGCAACTTCTAAAGTTGCTCTTTGCCTACCATTGACATTGGATTTGATTTAACCCTCAAATTTGATTCCATACACTGATTCTTTTGATACCTAACAGTACCATCTTTAGTAGTCCCACTCAGAAGTTAGCAGGGCTGAAATGTCAGCCTGTAACTCCATACTTTCCAACCGACCTACGATCCTTATTCACTACAGTAAAAACAACAATGTTTGGTTTTTACTGTTAGAATATGTTAAGGTACATGTTTCACCTTTTAAAATAGAATGTCTTGCCTTGGGACTCAACAGGCCTATCTTAGAGGTGACTTGTATATATTAAAGAGGTATAACCAGGGGGGCGTGGCTTGCGCCCGTTGAAGATGGCGGACACTCCCTGACCTCCCTGGTCACGGGGGAGAACGACGATCCTAACGCGGTGCTGACCGCTTATTCGAACTTCTATTAGCGCGTCCCGCTTGTCGGAAGCGAAGCTGCCTGCAACGATATACTTTACAATAACGGGACCACCATGTAAGAGCCGTTATTTTTATTTGTTCACTCGAGCGCTTCTGTAGCGTTTAACGGCCGCCATTTCAGCTCGCGCGCTGACAGGAATTTTATCACGCACTGCCCTCACGGAGCTCTCCTTGAATTGCGACCCTCTAAATTACCTGGAGCTGCCGTCTGCTGTTGTAATGGGCTGCCTCTTCCTTGCCTCACATAATAAGTACCTATTTTCTTCACGAAGCTAACTTTGTTTAAACAAGCCCTCAGAAAATGACTTTTGTGACCGTTTTTTCTCTGCTTATTAACTCTTTGCTGCCATCTAGTGTCCATTTGCCTCAAACATCCCAAGAACAATAATTTCATTACCAGGAATGGAATGGTTTCTGTGGAGTTTTTTTTTTTTTTACTTTATTCTCTCTGAGGGGGAAAATGTCCTTTATATCCAATTGCTCTTAGTTCTTTAAATATAACTATTTTTTGGTGCATCCAACCTTTAATCTTCTTCAAATTTATTTTGTGGATTATTGCAAATGGAGGGAAAATGAATTATTAAGACTTCAGATAACTTCAACAAGGAGTGTGAATAAATTTAAAGAACTTTTTCTTGCTGTATGGTACACTTTCTTGTCTTTCATTGCACCCAAGTCATGTTATAGTGAACGGAGTCAGATATTGCATAAGAGGACATATGCGTCTAATACCTGGTCTTTGCATCATTCCGAGTTTTGAAGAGTCACGGTCAATAACCAATGAGAGAGGTTACATCAGAGCAGGCTCCCTGAATCGTCACGGCATCTCACGTTTATAGTCCTTCTGATCTGTGTCTGACTCTAAGCTCCTTTCACGGACATATCGTGCATCCTCAGAATCTCTGTTTGCCTTCCCTCGGGGCGGTAATCGTCGATTTTTGCACGATTCTTCATGGGAAAACTCAGGAATTTAAAGTTGTCCACTCCCTCTCCACTTCCTGGGGACTCAGATTCGGATTCTTCTCCTCGAGATAAGGCGGACGCCATCACACCAAAACCAGATCCAATACGAGGAGCCATTCCTAAATCGCGCAATAAAGAGAAGTTGTCCTCTTCCCTCGCTTCTTCTAAACGATTGAAGAAGGATCCACCATCCCCAGAGAGTATCTCTTCATCCGCTCCCATGGATCTAATTCTGGAGGAGCTCCGTGCGTTCAAACCTTTCATGGAGGCTACCACCAAGAACATGCAGGCCATGCAGGAGAAATGGTCATCTTTGGAGTCACGTGTTCAGTCCTTGGAATCCCACACAGACTCCTTACAATCTTCTTGTTCCCACATTCCATCAATGGAAAAGGAGATTCTTCTACTTAAGCGCCAGACGGAGGATTTGGAAAACAGAAATCGCAGAAATAATCTACGCCTTTATGGCCTTCCAGAACTTACAGAAGGGTCAAACCCCACCACCTTCTTCCAATCCTTTCTGGCCAAGATCTTGGACGCCCCAACTTTAACCTCCATCAATATTCAAAGAGCTCATCGCCTTGGCCCGAGGACCACTAGTAAACCCAGAGGTGTTATCATGCTGTTTCTACAATTCACTGATCTCTTACAGGTCCTTTCAGCTGCCAAGCTCAAGAAACAAATTATATGGGAGGGTCATCGCCTCTATCTATCACAAGATGTCTCCAAGGCTACTGCAGATCGTAGGAAGAAATTTTTGGACATGCGGCCTCAGCTGCGGGCCCTAAATGCCAGATATGGTCTACTACATCCTTGTCTCTTCAAGGTCACCTATAAGGACAGAACAATCACGTATGAAGACCCTGTGGCCTTACAGGCGTTTCTCCAACAACATGGCCCTGACGTTATGGATGTATCCAGACCTGGTTGACATACTCTGCTTCTCCTTGTTTGAATTCGATGGTTTATGATTCTGTTGTCTCTTTGTTAACGTTCTTGTTTAGTTAAACCATGACTGTCTCCTTGTCCGACAGTTGTTTTTGCTATCACGTGCCCCCTTTTGTGGTGTTATGAAGTGTAATTTAGCTCATCTGTAGTTAATACTTCTTATTTTTCTGTGACACGTCTTTTCCTCTCATCGCATATCCTTTTTGTTTCTACAGACATTGCCTTCCCTCTTCCAGATGTGTTATGTTATTCTTTTCGCAGTGCGCTATTGGATCCATGGTATTTGAGGTTTGTCTGTGTGTTCTGGTTGTTGTCGTCGCTGTCTCCCGGCGCCATCGCCCCATCCTCGTTTTTTGAATTTTTCGTTCCGTAAGTATGTTCCTCAGTCGTTCGTCTCGAACGTGTACTGTCTTTTTGTTGATTTTTGTCTCTGTCTCTCTTTCTATAATTGACTTCTTACCTTTTTCTCTTTCCTCTCTCTTTTTGCTTCCCCTTTCCTCTCTTTTCCCCCCCTTGTCTCTTCCTCTTTTTGTACTCAGTATTATTCTCATAATGGTTCTCTCTTTTCCTTTCTTCCCTTTTTCCCCTTTTCGCTCCTTCTCCCTTTGCTCCTTCCCCTTTATCACTTTGTTGAGACTTTCTCAATTTTTTCAAATTATTTTTTCTGCAATAACAAGCATGTTGCTGTCAGTTGTATCTCTTTGCTGTTCCATTCCGTGTTACATCATGGAATGTTAAGGGTTTAAACAATCCCATTAAAAGACAAAGGGTTTTATCGCATTTAGCGAGACTTAAATCTGATGTTGCCCTCCTTCAGGAGTCACACCTCTCTGATTCGGAGGCTTTGAAGCTTAAACGTTGTTGGGTGGGTCATGTGTTATGCTCCCCCACAGTTTCCAAGAAAAATGGTGTTGTGATTTTATTACATAAAAAGTTAAATGTTTCTTCAATTTCTCATGAATGTGATATTGATGGTAGGTGGGTTATTGTTACATTACTTATTGATAATATTCCTATCACTCTCTTTAATGTGTATGCCCCAACTGGAATTGATAAATATTTTTGGCCCTCTATTTCAACAAAGCTGTCCACCCTCTCTGGAGATTATATTCTTCTTGGGGGGGACTGTAATCAAATTATCGATCCCTTCCTTGACCGTCATTCCAACGTTAAATTTGTCCCCTCTAGGATGCACTCTCAATTTGTTAACACCCTTCAAAATAATGCCCTGGTGGACATTTGGAGATTATGTAATCCTGATCTCAGAGAATATAGTTTTTACTCCCCTCCACATCAGTCGCAGTCCCGTATTGACCATATTTTCCTTAGCAAATCCTTATCCCAACACGCTATTCGTTCAGATATTGGTTCTATTCTAATCTCGGACCATGCCCCAATTCATGTGGACCTAGACCTACTTCCTTTTTCCCCCCACTCCGGCAGGTGGCGTTTCAATAATGCTTTGCTTACAGATTCGACTTTTTGTTCTAAATTTACTGCCTTCGCCACGGAATTTTTTCTTCTCAACCATACCCCTGACTCCTCTTTTGTTTCTGTTTGGGATTCTTTTAAAGCAGCCTCTAGGGGTTTTATTATTAATTTTGTGGCTAGTCGCAAGAAACTTCGAGAGGCCAAGTCTACAAGCATTTTAGCCAATATTAAGACTTTGGAGCTTGATTATCATGCTTCTAATTCTGAGGCTTCTCTTAAAAAACTTATTGATGCAAAAATCTCCTTCAATAGGTTTACAACTGATGCTGCCTCTAATCTTTTATTAAAATGTAATTCCAGATATTATGGAGGCAAAAACAAAATGGGGAAACTTTTGGCTAATTACTTAAAGATAAGGAAGGACCGTTCAAAGATTGAGTCCATTAAGACTTCCTCTGGGATTTCGTGCTTCAAGGATAAAGATATTCTTTCTGAGTTTGTTAAATTTTATGACAATCTTTATACCCCCGAACACACTCCGGAAACTACGGATCTCCTTTCATATTTTCACTCAATTCCTCCCCCCTCGACCTCTCATGTGGATTTTACGGATCTGGATCGGGACATTACGCCCCTTGAAATTTCTCATGCAGTTTCTAAATTACGACATGGTAAATCCCCAGGCCCTGATGGATTCACTATTGAATTTTACAGTCATTTCGCCTCCCTACTCCTCCCTAAATTATTACTCTTATTCCAATCCTTCCTTGCGGCGGGATCTTCCAGTGGCTCCTTTCAACAGGCTTTAATCTGTCTAATTCCCAAGGAAGATAAGGACCACTCGTTATGTAAAAACTATAGACCAATTTCTCTGGTTAATACAGATTACAAAATTTTGGCAAAATTATTGGCACTACGCATGGATCCCCTCTTACCCGACCTTATTGGTCCTGAACAATCGGGTTTTGTCAAGGGCCGTCTCGCATCTGACAACTCCCGTGTTTTTCTTAATATTCTTAGCAAGACTACCTCTTTGTCACTTCCCTTCGCGGCTATTTCTTTAGACGCGGAGAAGGCTTTTGACAGGATTGGTTGGGATTTTATGTTTCAGGCCTTACGCTGGATCGGCTTTCCCCCCAAATTCATATCTATCATTTCCTTACTCTATTCTAATCCCCAGGCCTCTATTTTTGTCAACAGAATGTCCTCGGATTACTTCTCATTACACAGGGGAGTACGACAAGGCTGTCCTCTATCCCCATTACTTTTTGTTCTAGCCCTGGAACCCTTTCTTACTAGAATTCGTATGGATAACAGTATTTCTGGGTTTAATTTTGGTTCACGTCAGGTCAAAATGTCGGTCTATGCTGATGATATTCTTCTTTACTGCCTTGATCCTATTTCCTCTATTCCCTCTTTCCTTCAACAAGTGTCTTCCTTCTCTGCGGTTTCTGGCTACCGTCTTAATGCTGATAAATGCGAGATTCTTCCCCTAAACCCTCTCTGTCAAAAACATCTCTTTTCCCAAACAGGTTTCTCTTGGCAGCCATCTAAGATCAAATATCTGGGTGTTTGGTTCGCCCCTCTCCTGTCTGACACACTCAAATTTAACTTCGATTATATCTTCAAGAAAATGGACACGGCTATTCAACGTTGGAACCCGCTCTTTCTGTCCTGGTGGGGTCGGCTTAATTCCATAAAAATGATGTTATCACCTCTTCTTCTATATACCATTTCCATGCTTCCAGTACATATTCCAGTTTCTTTCTTCAGACGGTTTGATTCCCTGTTGTTGAAATTCCTATGGAATGGTAAACGCTCCCGGATTGCTTTAGCTTCTCTACGCAAAGATAAGTCCCAATCTGGCGTACGTTTTCCGGATTTCAGAGAATACCATCGAGCTTTCTCTTTGAAGCAATCGATCCGATGGTTCTCTTCTGACCTTCCGTATTATCCACCCGTCTGGTTAAGTATGGAATCCTCTTTTCTTTCCCCTTTTACTTTTCGTGAGTATTTATCTTTCACATCTCCCTTGGTTCGCTTTCGCTCTCCTACTATCTCACATTCTCGCACTCTTCTTCTTCCTTATTTATCATCATCTTACCCGTCTCTTCTCTCCCTTCATGAGCAGCCTATATGGTATAACTCTCTCTTCAAAATACGTAATCGTACTATTTTTTGGAAGTCATGGTACTCTAAAGGATTGTGTTGGATCTCCCAACTAATTTCCCGAGACACTCCTCTCTCTTTTCAAGATCTTAAATCCTCTTTTTCACTGCCCTCCTCTGCTCGATCACAATACATTGCCCTACTTCCAGTCTTGACTTCATATCTTCATTCCTTGGCCCCATCTAACACTGTTCCTTTGGATCGCAAAGCTACCTCCTCATTATTGGAGACATCTCCATCGGCCTCTGCTATCTATAATTCTTTTCGATTCTCCACTAATAGATTAAAATCTAAAATTGAGACTGCATGGGAATTGGATCTTACCCAGGACTGGCCTTTGTCTTTCTGGGACAAAATATGGACTAAACTTCATAAAACCTCTAGAGCTGCTAATACTACCCAAACTTTATACTTTATTTATACTAGATCTTTATGTACCCCACACGTTTTATCTCGCTTTTCACCTGACACATCTCCTACTTGTTGGTCCTGTCCCTGTCCTGTTGCAGATCTCAAACATATGTTGTTTGATTGCCCCCCTATCTCCAAATTTTGGCACCTGGTCTGGGCGCAAATACAAACGATATTTCATTTTCAAATTCCCTTCTCCCCTCTGCAAGTTTTTCTAGGTTCCCTATCACCAAGTCTCCCGCGATCGCCTCCCCACTATCTATTACTTGACCTCTTAATTGCTGTGGCTTTTCATACCATTACCTCTAATTGGAAACAGGCTGCAAACGTCTCCTATCACTCTTGGTGGAATGCAGTTTGCTTCCACCATCGTTTAGATACCAATTTCGTATCTCCCATTTCCCTAGCAGTTAAGCGTGACCTGCTTTGGTCACCTGTGGTATCCTATCTCTCCTCCTTTGCCCCAACACATGCTTCTCCAGACCTTGACACTGTTGAAGTACGTAAGCCGCCATGAGTTGATTTTTTACTGCTATAGTGTTACCCTTTGTTATGACATTGTTTCTATTGTATCATATGATATTTTCTTATATATAGGTTTGTTTGTATTTTTCATGCTTGTCATATTTACTTTTATTGAGAGTCCCCATTGTATTGCTTATTATATGTAATATTTACCATGATTGATTGTACCCCCCTCCCCCCTTTTCTTTTTACTTTAATAAACTCAAACTTTAAAAAAAAGAGGTATAACCAGGTTTTGCTATTACCTTAAATGACAAAGTTGAGTTAGTAGTTCTCAACTGCCCTTCCAGTCTGCAGTGACAGACTCTGAGCCATGGTTTAAAGTATCCCACTCAGGGTGGCATAATAAGTGCTGCAATCCCTGAAGGGACATTCTAACTTATAGGCCTGGGAATCCATGGTAGCATATACTAGGGAATTAAAAGTAAGTTAGTCTATGCCAATTGGGTATATGCCAATCAACCATGTACCTTTTTAAGGATCAGAGGACATGCACTGAGTTGTGATTAGCAGGGTTCAGGGCATTTCAGCCATTACACCAGGACCTAAAAGTCAAAAGGGGGCGAAAAGAGGAGCAAAACCTACAAAAAGCCTGTTTCCTCACAATTGGCAATCAGCATTTGACTTTTTCCTGCTGCTGCACAGAGGAGGCAAAAAAAGTAAGACCTGGTGGTTTTACAAATGCTTATTTAATGAAAACTTTCAGAAATGAAATACGGTACTCAACTGCCTACTCACTAAACACTACATTAAATTCCTTATGTAAAGCCATCCTTTTTCCATCAATCACTGTAAGAAGCCCAGCTGCTAGAAATCTCAGCATGCTCTTTAACTCCTGCATCAATCTGAAACAGGCAAGACTGGAATTTACTGAAACCCACAGAATAAGCATGAGCCACGGGCAGGAGTGTTGAGCAAAATCCCTAGTATGAAGGTGCCATTTGAAGTCTCCATTTCTATGTATCAGAGTATCAGGGCAGACATTGTTATCAATAGAGATGTTTTAAGGCATGGGCAAAGTGGGCAATTGCTCAGTGCACCCACCTTCCAAGGTGCACCCTGGGAAAGCGAGCTGTCTCTCAATCTCACATCTGTGTATTTCTCCATCTTAGCCTTTAACGTAATATTCAATATTGTTTGACGTCATGGAGCCTGAATTGGTAGTAAATGGGAAACAATATACAAAGCTGTTCTGGACAGGGGCCCCTAAATGTTGTCTTGACTGGGCCACCAAAATACTTAAGATGACACTGGTTACGAATAGTGTCACATGGAAGCAGGGGTGAAAAGTATATTCAGGTTCTTCTGCCTAGCATTGTGGGAACGCTATGGAGCGATTATACTGAGAAACAAAATGTTTAGTTTGTCTGTGGACTGTTGATCTACAGGGCCTGACAGGTTGCTTGTCACAAATGTGACTGATATCCCGCCCATCTTATTACAAGTGCATTATATTATATGGCACTTGAAATAAGGCAGACAGGATATTTGGAATGTTTGTTTCGAGCCACCCATCCTCCAAACTCTAATTCAGACTCTTAATTCCCAGAGTGTATTGTGCATCTTTCTTGACCATACTATGTAAACAAATGCTGGACTCTAAAAAATACCCTTGAATAGTATTTTGAGACAAGGTCAGTTTACATGTCAAGGAAAGCAGCACTACTGGGTGGACAAAAAAAGTAAGATTAGCATCAGGGGGTGCTTTACGGTTACTCAGAATCCCACATTCACCAAGTTATTTACACTTTGTTGTTCTCAAAACCTAATCTTTCAGCTGACTAAGCACATTTTGAAATGTTGTCCACCTCATTTCATGATGTATTTCACAGTTCCATTCTTGCTTAATAAAAAAACTATTATCATTCATATTGCTATAATCAATTGTTCAGACAGTTGTGAAAATGTTCTTTGTATCCCATTCACAATTCTTTCATAGGTACAATGTAATTCTTCTATAGGATGCCTGCAGATAGCTCTTTTCTACGAATCTACACCAATATAACCTTTTTAATCATTCACGTGGAAAGCATACTACACTGTTAGTACATAACTACTACATATTACTATTAATAAACATATTTGCAACATTTGAATACGCATAGATCTGCTCCTGGAGTGGAAAGATCAACAGAAAATGTCCCTAATTTCAAAATGGACACAGCAAGTTTCAGAACAGCAGCTTGTTAAATGAGATTAAACTTACTGCTTGTCTTCTGGTTTAATCACAGATGGATCTGTAAGGTTTTCTCCAACACCTGGAGAATACAATTTCAAACAAAGAAAATAAATGAATGGAGACCACAACACATATTGCACATTTTACTAAAAGCAATTTACTTCCTTGCCCCACATCTTGGATGTATTTTTCTTTGCTCGTTCTGACACCCTCCATCTTCTCCCAACCAGCTGAAGAGTTTGCCTACCTCCACTACCAGAAATACCCTACCATGAGGTGTCATTTCTGTTCCCCCAACTCAGAGCTTCTTAGGGTCTTTCATCCACCCTTCCAATGACCTTGTCAAATCTTCTTAATACAGGTTGCTGCCCTGCTCAGACAAGTGTGCTTCTTTGTGCCTGAACAAATGTGGGGACTCGAAACCAAGCCCCCAAGCCCCCAGACCCCAGACCCCTGATAGCTCTGTTCCCTTCTTTCTACCTGCTGACCACCCCCCCCATTGTCTAAAATACTCTGTATCATATACCTTTCAGAGATAGGTAGCATTCTTCAGCTACTTAGTTGTAAATATAAATTGCTTGACTGCAATATATAATATGAAATGCTAGTCTAAGTCTAACCCTTCTGCAATTTGATGACATATGCACGCAGAACCTAATTCCCTCGCTACCATGATTATTATTGAATGTAGCTTATAATAATGTTCAGAAAACCACGTATGTTATTAAAAGTCTTTGGAAGAAACCGGAGACTGTAACTCCACAGATGAAAATATAACTGTAGTTCTTTAGAGTCCATCAAGAAACAAAACTGGCTTTGAAGTAATGTCCAAGATCATACAACTGCTGCTGGTGGCACTACAACATGAATAAGGTTCACTGAAGAATTCCAGATGATTTCATGATGAGTATATTGCAGAGAAGACTGCAACACTAGTCAGTCCTGAAACATACGATATATTAGAGTTCAAAGATGGCCACCACATTTTAGTTCACATTTGTTCTCTTTTGGAATGTGATTCTCACTATTTGGGTGACATCTTGGTTTGCGAAAGATACACCAAACCCTTCCCATTTCAGCTTCAAGTTTAGAATTAAAGAGTATTAACTTAAATCAGAATTCAATATTAATGAACTGAAAACAGTACTCAAAATATAAAAGTCCTGAATAAAGAAATCTAAGAAACTACAAATGCATATGTCCATCTACCTTGTTTAGCCTCCATGGTCAAAGGTGTTCCGCCATAATATTGTTTCCAAAATATCACGAGACACTAATATCATATAAAGAAGTATTGTGATGTCAAAAATATCTTGGAGAATACTGAAGGTAAGAATGTCATTTTTTAGGTACTTTATATATATATATATATATATATATTACCTACTGGTGGTCGCCAGTAGGTAGTTATAGTTAGGACCCTGTTTCCATAGGAAAACCGCAACATTCTATTTTGAATAACTTTGGCGCCGGTCGACGAATCCTCGCGAAATTTTCAAAATAGGTGGGGCGCTGCGCTCCGCTCCTACCCTGAAAGTCTCGGGGGGATTCGTCAAGCGGGGGCTGAGAACTGCGTTAAGTGGGCGTGCACACCACGAATGGGCGCGCACGCCGCGAAGCGCATCGTGTGTACATGGCCCATCTAGCGTAACGTGGGCACGCGGTGCGCGTAGCGCACCGCGTGCCCACCGTGCATGCACGGCACTAACTGCGTAAAGTGGGCGCGCGGTGCGCGAAGCGCACCGCGTGCTCACTGTGCGCGCACGGTGCGCGAAGCGCACCGTGCGCGCACGGAACGAACTGCGTTAAGTGGGCGCGCACGCCACGAATGGCGTAAAGTAACTTAGCATTTAAAAAACCATACAAATTCACTGAAAAAACCATAGGTTTCACACACGTTATAGTTAGGAATTAGCATTTAAAAAACCTTGCATATTCACTGAAAAAACCATAGGTTTCACACATGTTATAGTTAGCGGAAATTTTACTGATAAAAAACCAATGAAATTCCCCCGTTATAGTTAGTGTAGGCAACTATAACTCACGCGACCGCAATCTTCTGCTGATGACATATGTGTCTTTATGAAAAAAAAATATTTGTAATATATGTATAGCTAAAAATTTATGGAAGAAGACATGGGCAAATAAGTGTCTAAATACAGTATTAGCATCAGCAGAGAATTGCGGTCGCGTGAGTTATAGTTGCCTGCACTAACTATAATGGGGGAATTTCATTGGTTTTTTATCAGTAAAATTTCCGCTAACTATAACATGTGTGTAACCTATGGTTTTTTCAGTGAATATATATATATATATATACATATTATGTAGTTGTATAAAATGCATTTTTTATGTGTTGTGTTTATTAGCTTTTGTTTGATAAGTGATTATTATTTTACTGGTAAGTGAGTGTTGGATCTGCCTGCCTTAGGGTGGTCTTCTAACCAACCTTTTCCCCCCCCCCCTATTTTGTTGCATTTGTTTTTCTTGGCTTTATGAGTCTGTGCTCTTTACCATTGCTGACCAGCGATAAAGTGTTTGTGCTCTCTTTCTAAAACATGGAAAAATGGGCTTAACCCTTATTAACATATCGATTCAATAACTTTATTGGATCATTATCAAATAAGATCATAAAAGTACATTAAAAACAAAAAAATTAGAGTTACACCTATTACCAGCATGCTGTTACAATTCATGTATTCCAGAGAGACAAAAAAAATCAGTAATGATAAGAAATCATTATAAAAATTTGCCATATACATACACAGATGCTAAATTAAAATATGAGTTAAAACAGATTACAGGTAAAAATTGTGGGAATCTAAATCAATAAATGCCAGGGCCAATTAAAATATCTAATTTACTTATAAGTCCCTTGTAAAGTAGTATACCATATACCCAGGACCTGCAAATTGAGGTCTACCAGTGGGCCTGCAGCACGTATTGTGCCACCCACTTAAGTAGCTACTTAAATCATGTCCCAGGCCTACCATTGCAGCTTGAATGCAATTTTAAATGGGCAGTTCGAATTGGCATTATCATCCCCTTTGCCAAGCCTTAAACTCCCTTTCTATTGCATATAAATCACCCCTAAGGTAGACCCTAGATAGTCCATTAGGCAGGGTGCATTGTAATCAAAAGATTTGACATGTGCTTTAAAGTTTTACATGTCCTGGTAGTGAAAAATACCTAAACTCGCTTTTTACTAGGCCTGCCTCTCTGATAGGATAACACTGGGTTGTCTTAATACATTTAATAAACGCTAACGTTTGATTGGGAACATGTAAACATTTCATGTTTGGGGAGTGAAAAAATGTAATGTAAAACCCTTTTAATGGTAAAGTCGGATTTTACGGTCGATTTGACAATGCCACTTTTAAAAATGTGCCATTTTCTTGCCCCAGTTATCTGGTGCCTGCAGCCAGTTCCTGGGTCACATGACTGGGTGTATTTGGCAGATGGACTTTGTTTATTCTTTCCAGACAGTCACACAATAGAGGAATTAGGTGTGCCCGGATAAGCCATCACTGGCAGGATAGAGAGGGGGCACTTGTAGCTGAATAGGCTGTGACTTTCCTTCACACAAAGGACTTGTTACTCCTACATTATTCATGCAGACAGCTTGGAGAGAGGGCAGGAGAGGAAGGAAACATCAAACACTTCAAAGGGAATTCTCTTGAAACATCTCCTACTTTAAAGAAGGCACCAGGTATAACAACAATACCCTGTAGCAAGATTTGACACAATGTGATACACATGTGTTCATTTATCACAGCAGGGAATACTGTTGGGACCTCTGCAAATGCAAAATATACAGTTGAGATGTACATGACTAGTCAGATGTATGTCGGACATAAGTAGTAGGATTATGAGGTTAATAGATGTCTTTATAATTCATCTTCCTAGGTGCTTTGTCAGATGGATTATCTGTCCTGAGGAGACCAATTACAAGTTATTTGTGGGTCAAAACGTCGACATTAGAGTGAGGGTCATTTAATTTCAATACATTTTTATCTCTGGATCACTTTTGATGCTGGACTGAAAATTCTAAATTTTGGATACCTACGATGTATATATGTATCACAGCTTAATTGTTTCACTATATCACTTATAAGTACTGCACCATGTGTACTTGATTGTTTTAATCTCTAGTACACTGTGGAAAGAATAAAACATTTGTAGTTTATGTAGATGATCAAGGTTGACATGCAGTCTAATCTCATGGGTCTTTCTGATTGAGTCCCACTGAATCATTTGTCTTATGTTTAGATATACACAGGTTCCGTTGATTGGGCAGACTAGGGTTTGGTACTGTGTTTTTTATTATAATAATAGCAGCCACTGGTCAGCGAGGACCACTGTTTGTGAAGTGGTATTACAGATAATGATTTGGCTGGGGGACTTAGCACTAGGGTATGGCAAAGGAGACCATACCCTACACTGAGGAATATATTGCAAAGATAATAGGGGTCAATCGTTATTAGGACCTGAGACTAGTTCAATATAGAATAGTTCTAAAATAGACTTAGACACACTTGAGAAAGCAGTGCAAACTGAACTACATGGTAACCTTCTTATAGAAATCTAAACGCTGATATTATTCCCCTAGGAATACAAGTAAAGAATGTCCCTATCATCTTTGTACATAATGAAAAATTCAGAAACAATATTAATTTAATCTCCAAAAACTGCTCAAGCTACTGGATGGTATTGGTAATAGATATGGCCTTGGAAAAACTGACAGAATTTAAGAAACAAATTGATGAACTAGAAAACGCAAAAGCTTCTCTGGAAAATTTACTAAGGAGCTTTGCTGATTTTTATTCCATAAACCTTGGTAAAAAAATAGACAACGTTCATAAAGATAAGGCAAGATACAACAAAGAGCATATTTAAGAAGTGAATATTATACTCATGCAAGTAACCAGGTGATCAGGCCAAGCCATCATTATAAAAAAATACCCTAACTTTCCCTGACACATCTGATAGCTCTGATGAACAAGAGGAACCTGTTACCAGCAGCGCAGGTCTGTCACACCCATTCCTGCCACCTCAGCAGCATTCTTTTAGGATTCAACAGCCCACAGAGAGCAAGGGGGAGGAGGAGGGGCAGATGCAGTGGCAGAAGATGGCACAAAGGCCAATACCAACCAGGAGAGAGACAGACAAGAAACCAAACTTATAAATGGTAAACTGAGAGGGACAGGTTCAACATACATCCGTCTCCCCCATATTTAGCATTTCCACGTACATACTTACCCACAATAAGATAAAGGTTTTAGATTGAGGGTTGAGTTTGTAATAACAGAATACCCAGATTTTCTTAAAATTAAAACTGAAATATTGCAGTTTTTTTTAGAAAGATTAGACTGAGGTATTTCTTTAGCGATAGACCCTCCAACAACATGAGAGAGAATCCTGGATTACAATTACGTTCTATCCTCCATCACATCTCATGCCAGTAGCGATCCTTATATTTGAGTATTTGGCATAAAACAAATTCAAACACTGGAAGAGAGGAATTATTATGTACATTATAACATGAAAATATGGTTATTGACACAGGAAAACAGATTCTGGTTACTCTTGACAGAATCCCACAGAAAACAGCTATGGATACCATACGGAAAATGTTTGAGCCCGACCCCCTTAAAATACCCTGTAGAGTTCCTTGTACAACTAAGTGAGATTGTCTAGGAATTAATTACTTTATGCTCAAAGGTGAATATTATTTACAAAAGAAGAGTGTTGCAATGGGAGCTTTTACCTAATATAGCGAATTTAGTGGTGGTGGAGTTAGAGAATAAGAAAGTTCTATCTATTTCCAAGCCATGTAGATGAAATACCATTTGTAAAAAAAAGATACCGTGACAATGTTTTCATGATATGAGATGGAGAAAGCCAAGACCCACTAGAATTTGTGAAATGGCTTAATTACACAAGACTTAGACTCAAGGTTCTCCTAATATCGGAGCAAAGTACAGATAAGTTATTTGGGCATTTCGGCGAAATAAAGTGATGGTACATTATACACATCACTATATAGGAAACCAACTGATAAGAACTCATTATTAGCTTATCAGTTTCTACCCTAGATCATTGAAGAATAATTTGCCCTATTGCCAATTCCTCCACTTGGAGGTTTCGCACTATGAAAACAGTCTACTACAGGAAAGCAGGGCCTCTATCTACCAAGTTTATTGAGAGAGGGTACCCACGTACAATAGTACACAACGCATTGAAGAGAGCATGGTATTGCCCGAGACAGACTTTTTTACACTCGAGATAGGTCCATCATGGACAATGAGCGCTTGAATATGGTTACCACTTACAATCCAGTTAGCAATGCCATTAGTAAAATCATTATTAGACATTGGCACATTGTACAGGATGAAATCACAACCAATCCTATGTTTGCACAGAAAAGAAATAAAAGCGTGAAAGATCATATTGTGACGGTGTATAGGGAACCTCAGAAACCAGAGACAATAACAGAAGCTTCGGGATTACCATCTATCATAGATCCCTTGTGATGTGGGAAGTGCCAAGTGTGTAGGTTTATGTTAGACATGAAAACAATTGAGGTAGATGAGGTGAAAATTGAACTTGGTGGTGATTCAACCTATAATAGCACGAATGTGATATACATCAGTATTTGTGATCTTATATGTGTGGTACAAATGACCCAAATTGTTAAGCAAAGGGTCGGCTAACATCAAACAAGGATCAGGTGTCGTACAGAGGAGGCACCACTGGTCAAATATTTAATCTACAATACAAGGAGGAAATGTTGAAGTGGTACGTGATTGAAGTGGTCAAATATGACTCCAGGGGATAAAATCTGAATGAACTGTTGAACCTCCGGGAATGCAGATGGATGGACCATCTCAAAAGTGCAGCACATGGGCTTAACAATGAATGTAAACTGACATTGGTGATTGCCTCTTTGAACTGCAGTTACAATGCCCTCATGCAGTCCAATTGCAAACTTCAGTAGGTATACAATGGTATATGTCTACAGATCTGGTTTGAGGATGTGATCAATATTTGCTCAAGAAAATAATTATTGTGCGTCTAACCTTACTTGGGAAACATCACCAGTATGCTCTTATCTTGACAGTCAAGACTGTTTGAACGAAAAAACTAAGAGATGCTAGTAATGAATATGACATATTATGTGGGCTCTATTGGGACTGGTTAGGACCTCTACAAATGCAAGATATAGACAGTTGAGAGGTACATTTTTAATTAGTCAGATGTATGTCTGACATAAGTAATAGGCTGTCGAGGTTAATAGATGTCTTTAAGATTTATCTTCCTAGGTGTATATTTCGTTTATTAGAACATTGGAATGTGGAGAACTCCATTGAATACAATGGAGTGCTCCGTGCTTCTATGGGCTGGTAAAGGCAGAGCAACATTCCAATGTTGCATTTGTTCACAGCTATTGTTGTGAACAAAGGCCTCTCGGAGCTCGAGTGGATTTAAAGCTCCGAAACGCCTTTGTTTTATTTGTTAGAACATTCTGCCCTCTAGTGGCAGAATGTTCTAATAGCCTTATCGCCCTTCCTAGCTGGGGTATACAGGCTAATAAAGTCCCGCTACCTTGTTAAAGGCCCTCTCCTTTGGCTTGGGTCTTTAACGCTGGAGCAGGCCTTTAATAGCCAGTTTAGCCTGCTACGGCAGCTATAAGGCTATATTAGTTTTTTTACATTTAGTTCAAAGTATTTTTTAATTGAAATTTGCTAGTCATGTAGTTTAATGTCATTTATATTTTTGTGTGTTTTACTGCAATATTTGTATATCTAATATTTTGCCATGCAAATGTGAAACAACCTCTCCTACTTTGACCAGACATGATGCATACTGTGTACATATTTCTAACAATAACTCCTGCCCCCACCAGGCACAGTCCCTGTTGCAGGCTTATTTGATTAAGAATCATGAAATTGCATTACTGGTGGCCTCTAGGAGGCACTTTAGGTATCCTTGTCCCGTGAAGATTGCTCCAGAGCCGTATGGGCTTTTATGTGGGCAGAAACATGTCGGCCTAGCTATTAAGGATGGTGTGAGCCATTGCCCTCAATATCTGTCCCTTTAATTTTCAAACTTACTTATATTTCAACCAATAAAGGCAATCTGCTTGTGAACCATAAAGTATTTTTAACCCACTGATCTGGAACCCTTCCTTATCCAGTAGCTCTTATCTAAGAACTCCATCCTGCGCTGAGTTTAACAGGAGGTTGAGTCTGCCCTGGTGGTACCATCCTACCAGGGTGAGGAGAGGTTGCCTCTGATGATGCATGACATAATATTGTGTGTGAGACTTCTTTTTCCATAAGGATGACTTTACCTTCCATTTGCACTCGCACAGTAATTCTGTGATGGTCCTACATGGACCCTCAGGGGTTTTGTTGAGGGTAGTGATACCGGACCTTGTATTCTTATTTTAGCTACCATACTTTTGTTTGTGTTTGGTAGGTTTTTAAGGAGGGCGTATGGTGGCTCGTCTCCTCCTCTCCTGTATGTGTTAGGAGGATGGTTCCATTTGACATGGGACAAGGTAAGTCAAAAAGTGATCCATGCCAAATTCTATACTTGAGCTCATTTTACCTTCTCTCACTTCTCGTTCTACCAACTTGTGATACAGCTGCAAGAACAAATCTATTAATTCATCACAATCGTTAGGTCCATTCGACACCTGGGCTAGCACAGCATTCGTATCTTCACTAAGCCTTTTATAAAAACACAAAAGAGTAACCCTCTTTTTCAAAAGTCAACCTGTTTCAAAAAATAAGTATTAAAATTGTGCTAAATAACTCAGCAAATCTTTTTTACTCAGTTTTCATTCCAGTAATTTTAGATCTGTGGATTGGGCTACTGCCCCCTTATCAAACATTAGCTGAACTTCTGCCTAAAATTGTTCTGCATCAAATTATGAAAAACTATTTAGAGAAACAATAGGTAATGACTAAGACATGGCACTCTCAGTTAAATAAGAAAAAATAAATGTCATTTTGCACTATGGGTTAGCAAACACAGAGCGCTGGCACAAAACACGCAAAATACATTTGGCTTGAAATTGCAGTGGTTTTTAGCATCTCCAGAAAATGTTCTGGAGCTGCTAAGTAAATCTGGGTCATATACAGCGGCAGCCCATCCCCATGCAAGGTGGAGTGGCAGGCCGGGCCGGAGCAGGGAGGTAGGAAGGAGGGGAGGGTTCAGGGGACATAAAAAAGAAAAACTTACCTTAACGCCGCCGCAGTCTGCCGCCACATCACGCTCTTCCTGCTTCTGGCCCTGGGCACAGGCTCCCAGCCTGCCCTGTGGCCAATCCTTAAGCTGCTCTCGGATGAGAGCAGCTTCAGGATTGGCCCGAGAGCCGGCAACTTGCGCTTCCAGGCAGACTGGGAGCCTGTGCCTGCTCTCTCCAGTCCCAGATATATAGCTGGGGCTGGAGAGAGCTTCACTGCGCATGAGAGTTTGGCCAGCCTGAGACAGCCAGCCAAACCCATATGTGCAGTGAATGGAGTGCCCACTATTCCCCTACCAGCAGTGTCATAAATTGGACCCACCCCCAAGACTCGTCAGAGTACTGGAGGCGGTTCCAGAGGATTAAAATAAAACTGGTTTAAAACCTGTTTTAATATTGTTTTATTTGCTGATGGTGGCGGGGGCAGTGCTCCTCCGTTCTAATGGAGCGGCCGCCGCTGGCCACATATACCGCTGTCAATGTAACATTTGTGCTCGTTTGAGAACCTTCAAGTGCATTAGTTGCAGGCCTGGGTGAAATGTTAATTATGATGGAGTAATTGTAGTAATTGCCGTAATTTTGTGTCAATCTTTTGTGGGGAAATTACTGAAAATCATCTGATGACACCAGCTCCCATAATTTAGAGTAATTTGGAGCAAAAATATTTTAGTTAATAGCATAGGAAGAGAGCATGAGTACCTGCTGGCTGCTCCTCTTTTTCTTAGCACATAATGCTTCCTCAAGTCTATTTTGGATGCTAGGGTGCATTTTGCTCTAAGAAAATAGCAACAAATGCAAGGTTAAGCTCCTTGTGTACTTTTGCTGTAATTACACTACAGCAAATTATACGCAGTATGTCCTTCCCTCATTAGTTTGTGCTGAAGAAGCAATTTCAAACTGTGACACAGAAAAATTAGATAAACTTGCTTCCTCGCCTGGTAGAGGATTCCTAACAGCTTGTAATCGATCTACACGATGAAAAACATCTGCAAACTGCTGGCCAAAAATTTTATTTTCAGTTTGAGCTTTAACCATATTGTTTTGTATGGCAATATTAGCTAAGACTGTTTCATTCAAGCAGTAAACATTTGGATTCATGACACCCTAAAGACCATGGAGAGCATCCACTCCGGAGCACCGTCAGACCCCTGCCCGCCACACATCTTCCACAGGGCCTCCACAGCCATCGCACCCGAGCTACGTCGAACCATCAACTTCTCCCTCAAGACCACCACATTCCCCGACAACTAGAAACACGCCGATGTCAACCCTCTCCTAAAGAAACCCTCCTCAGACCCGACGGACCTCAAGAACTTCAGGCCCATCTCACTGCGTACTTTGACAGCCAAGGTCATCGAAAAGGCCGTCAACACCCTGCTAGCATACTTCATCGAAGCCAACAACATCCTAGACACCTCCCAATCCGGATTCCACAGCAACCACAGCACAAGACCTCCCTCCTCGCCGCCACAGATGACATCTGCACCCTACTCAACCAAGGCCAAACGGCAGCCCTCATCCTGCTGGACCTAACAGCAGCCTTTGACACTGTCTCCCACCGCACACTAACCACCAGACTGCACGACACAGGCATCCAAGGAAAGGCCCCAGACTAGATACGCTCATTCCTCACGGGCAGAACACAGAGAATAAGACTTCACCCTTCCTCTCAGAACTGACAGAGACCAAATGCAGAGTATCCCAAGTATCCTGCCTCAAGCCCCACCCTCTTCTACATGGCCCCCCTCGCAACCATCGTCAGAAACCATGGGATCAACATTGCCTCCTACGCCAATGACACCCAACTCATCCACTCCCTCACCAAGGAACCTGACATCACCAGGCACAACTTCCAAAAAGGGATGAAAGCCATTGCAGCATGTATAAAGAAACACTGCCTGAAACTGAACTCAGAGAAAACAGAAGTACTCATCCTCAGCTCCACCCCCTCTGCATGGGACAACACCTGGTGCCCCCCGCCCTCGGAAACCAACCCACCCTGACAAACCATGAACGTACCCTCAGCATCCTACTGGACTCATTGCTTATTATGAATCACCAGATCAACGATGTCTCCTCCGCATGCTTTAACACCCTCTGCATACTACGTAAAACATTCAAATGGATACCCTTTGACTCCAGGAAAACAGTCACTCGACCTCATCACCAGCAGACTGGACTACAGCAATGCCCTCTATGCCGGAATCAACAAACTCCAGACCGTCCAGAACGCCGCAGCCAGACTAATCCTCGATATTTCATGGCACAACCACATCACCCAACACCTCCATGACTTCCCGTCGAAAAAATAACTTTCAAGTTGCTCCTGTAAGCCTACAAGGCCCTCCACAACATCGGACCGCACTACCTCAACAACCGCCTCTCCTTCCATGCCCCCAAGAAAAACCTCCGCTCAGCTGACCTCTCCCTAGTCACTGTCCCACTCTTCTACAGGAACAGAGCGGGTGGAATTGCTTCTTCTACCTTGCAGCTGAGACCTGGAACAATCTCCCTCTTCACCTCTAGTGAAGCCCGAAACTCGAGACTGCACCAATTCAGGAAATACCTCAAGACCTGGCTCTTCGAATGAACCCCCCCACCCCCACCCCAGCGCTTTAAAATCTCCTGATTGACTGATTGACACCCGAGTAGAGAATTAATATGGGCTTTCTAATCTGTCAGACCCACGGTACCAGTGCAGGAATGTCTGGATTTCATTGCTTCTCTGTATCATCCACCTTGTACTATGAGTAGGCTAAAAAGCCAGTGTTAGACCTGGCACCATTGGCGTGGGTCACCCTTCCATTTTTGTCTGTGCCTCAATGTGTTTTTGTGTTGGTGTTAGCTGCTCAGGGCACTGTGCCGCTGCCATCCAGTGCCACAGTGCAAGTGCTCCCTATGGTAAAATGTATTATGTGAATTGACTTCCACGTTTGGCATATTTGGTTTACTGTCAGTCCCTTGTAGAGTGCACCAGGGGTGCCAAGGGCTTGTATATCCAAATGCTGCTAGTGGGCTTGCAGCACTGATTGTGCCACCCACCGAAGCAGCGGGGTAAAATGTGTCTAGGATCTGCCACTGCAGAACCTGCGCGCGGTCTGGTACCGTCGCGCTGACTGAGCAAGTGTCCCCACTTGCCAGTCCCTAAACCTTCCCTTAACTACATGTTAGTCACCCCTCTGGTAGGCCCAAGCGCAGGGTGCATTGTAGGCATAAGGTAGGACATGCCCTGATGTGTGTGGCATGTCTTAATAGTGAATTACAGCCATTTTCGTTTTTCACTATTGAAGGCTACCTGCTCTCCATAGGCCAGAATGGGCTGCGGGGATCGCTACACGCTGTGACCCCAGTGGACTCAGAGAGCATGGTAGAAAGTCATGTTTAGTATGCCTGAACTCGGGATAATAAAATACATCTTTTAGTAAAGGTTATTTTAATATCCTGGGTTTGCAAATGCTACTTTTAGAAAGTTAGCCTTTGCGTGCCTGACCGTCTCAGTCCGCCTCTGCTGTGGGTGTGTGTTCTGCCTAGCAACAGTACAGGAGCAGGGCTGGGGGATTCCAGGAGACAGGTTGGCTGCCAGGTGGTGGGTAGAGAGATTGCACCAGGATGGGTGGGAGGAGTACACCCTGACTCTTGAATAGACCTGTGCTCTGCCACCACAAAGCCGGCACCGCCCCCTGTGGAGCGGCTGATGTCTCTGCCCTGCTGCTGAAAGGAAAGAGCAGAGTCACCAAAACAAAGTACTCCAGAACTGGACTGAGCCAGGCCCAGGCCCCCTGGCGCTAAAGAACAAAAGAATCACTGTATAAAAGTAGGAGCCTGGCTCCTAAGAAATCAGATCCAGATTGAACCACGAAGGAACTCTGCCCGACTAGAAGGACCTGGAAGAAGCTGAAGGAGGAGTAACTTTCCCTGACCTGAGGGACTGGCCTGCAGTAGGTGCCTTGCTGAGGAAGGAGAGGAAAAAGACTGAAAGAGACTTTTGCACTTTGTTCTTCAACGATCTCCAAGGGCTTGGAAGACGAGCTTGCCCCCTGAGCTGAACCCCAGGACCAGTGGGTTCACCGTGTCTCCGCTCGTCTGAGAACTCGAGCCGTGTGCTTTCTCCCGCCGGAGTGCTCTGCGCACCTTGCCACCCCTCCTAGGGCCGTGACACCCAGAAGCCTGGCCGCCTCCCCTCGCCGAGAGCCCCGCTCTACCTAAGTCGCTCTGGACCCATCGAGGCTGGCCGCCCCGCTTCCCTGTCACCTGCCTGCCACTGGAGCGTGCCTGGTGCCCTCTCGCCCTCCCGCCGGATTTCTAACTGGGAAGTGAAATCAAGCCTCGGACGGCCGCCCGTACGTCGTAACGTATCCGGCCGCCCCGCTTCACCTCCCAGCCTGAGTCTGACCGTGTCGCCCTCCGCAGTGACCTCCCGCACAGTCCGTGTCGGAGGCCCTGGGCCGCACCTGTCTACCGAGAGCCGCCCGCTGAATTCTTGATCCGGAGACCCGCGAGGTGCAGAACCTGCATCTCCCCCGAAGACTCGTCCAAGCACATCGCACGTTCCCAGGTACAGTGAACTCTCTATCGGACTCGGGGTCCGCAACGTTCTGATTTCCCCGTACCACTGTACCCCGGGTGCACTGCGCGTCGTCGTGACTGGACCAACTCAACCGAGCCCTGTGAAGCGCTCGTGATTGAATAAGTTACCAAAGACAAGAACAGTGCCTAATTATCATCTTGTGGCTTCCATTTCGCAACCGTTATTGATGGTCTTGTACATGCCTGCGTAACAAAGAATCTTTTATATAAAGCATCCGTATTTTTGATACAACTTACGCCGGGTGTCCGTTTGTGGGGGGTCGTTGTGATTTACTGTGTGTTATTATAAATGCTTAACCGACAGCGCCCTGAAGTTTAGCCCTGACTGCTCGCGCCACACTACCTATAGGGTGAGCAGGGGTTGTTCTGAAGGGGTAATTCTCTCGCCCTGAATAGAAGAAGGGACCGCTGCTTGTCACAAGTACCTACCTGTGCCAACCAGAGGTTCCCCATTCTAACATTGGTGGCAGCGGTGGGATTTCGAATTTGCATTTATGATTTACATACAGTGAATTATTGATCACCACGTAGAGCAGACCTATAACGCAGCCACAGATTGATTGACAGTTGTTGCTAAAGAAGAATCTCCCCCTTAAGAAACCATGCCTAGCTCAGTCAGTGGAGGCGGAGCGTCCTCTGTATTCACTGGAGTGGATGACATCGATTGGGAGCCAGAGGCACTGAGGAAGTGCACAAATGATGTCCTGAAAGGATATCTCTCCAAGTACAGAATTAAGCAAAGTGGACTTGGCAACAAGGATCAGTACGTGACAGCGCTGAGAGCCTGGCACGAATCAAAGTTCCCAGAGAATGCACGGGAGGTGATACCCCCCGAAGGTGTTTGTGAGCCTAGCAGAGGCCTGTCGCCAGAGACGATGGCCGACAGGAGTGCTGCACGAGCACATGAGGTGGAGATGGCAAAACTGCAAATGGAGATGGAAAGGCAAAGACTGGCCATGGAGCATGAGGTAAAAATGAGGGAGTTGGATCTCAAGGCCAGGAGTGTAGAGAACTCACCCTCTGGTGGCAGCAATTCAACAGAGTCAAGGGTGCACATTCCTAAAGATATAGTCAAAGAATATTATAAGCAGGATGACATTGGGCAGTGGTTCAGGGCCTATGAAGTAGCCATGTCCTCCCACCGGGTCCCTGAGAAAGATTGGGGAGCGGGGTTGTGGGGAAGGTTCCTGAGTGAAGGGCGGGACACACTGCTGGATCTCCCCTCGGAGGTCAAGACATCCTATCCACACATGAAGGAGGCTCTTATGACAAGGTATGGGTTAACTCCTGAATTGTACAGACAGAGATTTAGGGATTGCACCAAGAAACCTGGTACCACTTATGTAGAATATGTGACCTTTTTTTGCAGAGCGCTGGAGGGTTGGGTGAAGGGTAGCAAAGTGAATGATTACCAAGGGCTGTTTGATTTAATTGCATGGGAGCACTTGTCGGATAATTGTTTTCCTGAGCTACGCCAGCACCTGATCGATAGCAAGCTGACTAACCCTAGGAAGCTTGCTGAGGAGGCGGACCGCTGGATCAGCACCAGGGTCCACAAGGGTCCCGTGGGGGGCCCCGCCAAAGGTGTTCAGGGTCCCCAGCAGAAGAGTGGGGGGGACAAGGGTAAACAGAGGGAGTTCTACAGAGGGCCCCAAAGTAATCCCCAAGGGAACCAAGAGAAAGGTTCTCAGCCACCCCCACCCCCGAAGCAGACCGGGGCCCCGACAGGTAGCCCTGTTCAAAGAGGGCCCCTCAGATGTTACAAGTGTAACAACCTGGGGCACATTTCCGTGGATCCCAAGTGCCCCCTGTATGGTAAACCAGCACCCTCTGGTGCTCCACCCCCCAAGCAGGTGAATAGTGTAGCCTTTAGGAGGGAGATAGATGTCCAAGGGGCGGGGGATTCCGTACAGATGACCCTAGTCTCATTAGGAGACAGTGAGATGGTCGCAGAGGCCCAACTGCCCCCCAATACTCAAAAGTATGGGCAGTGGGTGACCATAAATGGCCGAAGGGTGGGGGCTCTTAGAGATACAGGAGCCAGTGTGACTGCTGTCAAGCAACACCTGGTGTCTCAAGAGCAGGTTGTCCCACACGCATTCTGCCGTGTTGTCAACGCCGACAACACAGAGAGTCAGTGTCCAATGGCTCAAGTTCCCTTTGAGTGGGGGGGGGGTCTCTGGTACTCTGCAAGTGGCTGTGAGAGAGGCCATGCCTGTTGATTGTCTCCTAGGTAACGATTTGGAGAGCTCCCCTTGGGAAAAGGTGGAGAAGACAACTCACCTGCGGATGGTGGGTTTACCTGATTGGGCGTGCGTGACCACCCGGTCAATGGCAGCCAGTAGGGGTGTTGAAGGAACCCTGGAGCCTGAGGGAGAGGCCCAGGAACCGGCCTTAGGGAGAGGGCACAGGAGGCACGGGAATCCGGCTCCTGAAGTTCCCATGGCCCAGAAGGAAGCAGACCTTGAGGGGGATGCCCTGGAGCTTACCGGGGAACAGATAGCCGAACTGGGGGACCTGCCTGAGCTGACCCATTGGCAGCAAGAAGGAGGCCCCACCAGGGAGGAATTCTGCAGGGAGCAGAAAGAGTGCCCCTCTCTAGAGGGTATGCGGCAGCAGGCTGCAGCCCAGGCCAATGGTGATCAGTCCGGAACTCACTTGATCTACTGGGAGAACGACCTCCTATACTCAGAGCCTAAGGTTGCTGAACCTGGGTCAGCCCGTGCGCTGGTGGTACCCCAGAAGTTCAGAGCCTTCCTACTGGGGCTGGCTCACGACGTACCGTTAGCAGGACATTTGGGGCAGGACAAGACCTTTGAAAGGCTTGTCACCCACTTTTATTGGCCCCAAATGCGCAGGAGTTCTGACACTCACTGCAGGACATGCCAGACTTGCCAGGCAAGTGGCAAGAGTGGAAGGAAGCTGAGAGCTCCACTCCAACCTTTCCCTGTGGTCAGTACCCCATTCCAGCGGGTGGGGATTGACATTGTGGGGCCACTGGACCCCAAGACAGACATGGGCAACAGGTTTATCCTGGTCTTGGTGGACCATGCCACCCGGTACCCTGAAGCCATCCCTCTAAGGACAGTGACGGCCCCCGTGGTGGGACGGGCACTGATGGGAATTTTCTCACGAGTGGGATTCCCTCTAGAGGTGGTGTCTGACAGGGGGACCAACTTCATATCGAAATATATGAGGTCCCTTTGGCAAGAGTGTGGTGTGACCTACAAGTTCACCACCCCTTACCATCCCCAAGGCAACGGGTTGGTTGAGCGCTTCAACCGAACCCTGAAGGGCATGATTATGGGTCTCGAGGAACCCATGAGGCGTAAGTGGGACGTCCTCTTACCATGCCTTCTCTTTGCGTACCGCGAGGTGCCACAAAAGTCTCTAGGGTTCAGTCCCTTTGAGCTTTTGTACGGCCACCCAGTACGAGGACCTCTTAGTCTGGTCAAGGAAGGCTGGGAGCAATCTCCCAGGAAACCTCCCCAGAATGTATACAGTTACATGCTGGCTTTCCGGAACCAGACTAGGCGTTTCAGGCAACTTGCTGAGGCAAACCTGGAAGCCAGCCAGGAGGAAATGAAGCGGTGGTACGACCAGAATGCCACTCTGGTTGAGCTTCAACCTGGTCAAAAAGTGTGGGTCCTGGACCCTGTGGAGCCTTGTGCACTCCAGGACAAGTGGACAGGACCCTTCGAGATTGTGGAGCGCAAGAGTTCTGTCACCTACTTGGTGAACTTGCGGTCTCCTAGGAACCCCTTAAGGGTCCTACATGTCAATCGACTGAAGCCCCACTTGGAGAGGTCCGAAGTGGGCATGCTCTTGGCCACCGATGATGGGACGGAAGAGGAGTCCGAGCCTCTTCCTGACCTCTTGGTAGCCTCAGAGCGACACGGGTCAGTGGATGGAGTTAACCTCTCACCCACCCTGACCCCTGAGCAACAGGGTGACTGCCGCCAGCTGCTGGGGCAGTTTCCTGACCTGTTCTCCCTGGTTCCTGGTATCACAAATTGGTGCGTCCAT
Organism: Triturus cristatus; assembly: GCF_964204655.1. Lineage (NCBI taxonomy): Eukaryota > Metazoa > Chordata > Amphibia > Caudata > Salamandridae > Triturus > Triturus cristatus. The sequence continues at coordinate 890,601,278 of NC_140581.1, forward strand.
GATGTGGATACAGGAGACAGCTTACCTGTGAAGCACAAAGCCTACCGGGTAACTGACAGGGTCAGAGCCTGCATCAAAGAGGAGGTCTCAAAGATGCTTGCTCTAGGGGTGGTTGAGTCCTCCAGCAGTCCTTGGGCCAGCCCAGTGGTCTTGGTCCCAAAGGCTGCAGCGCCGGGTGCCACGCCCGAGCTCCGGTTCTGTGTGGACTACCGAGGACTCAACTCAGTCCCGAAGACTGACGCGCACCCGATCCCCAGAGCTGATGAGCTCATCGATCGGTTAGGGGCTGCACGGTACCTCAGCACGTTTGATTTAACGTCTGGGTACTGGCAGATCGCCTTAACTGATGGGGCCAAAGAGAGGTCCGCATTCTCTACACCAGATGGGCATTACCAGTTCCGGGTGATGCCCTTTGGGATGAAGAATGCCCCTGCCACCTTCCAGAGGTTGGTCAACCAGGTGTTGGCTGGGCTGACCGAGTTCAGCGCCGCATACCTGGATGACATCGCAGTGTTCAGCGGCACATGGAAAGAACACCTCACGATCAAGGCAAGCAAGTGTCAGATCGGGCAGGGTTCAGTGGTGTACTTGGGACACCAAGTGGGGAGCGGCCAGGTGGCGCCCCTCCAACCCAAAGTTGAAACCATCCTGGCTTGGGAGCCCCCAAAGACCCAGACGGAGGTGAGGGCCTTTTTAGGACTCACTGGGTACTACAGGAGGTTTGTCAAGGGGTATGGCAGCATCGTTGCCCCCTTGACAGAGCTGACTTCGAAGAAGCAGCCCAGAAAAGTGATATGGACTGACACCTGTCAGAAAGCCTTCGACACCCTGAAAACTGCCATGAGCACGGCGCCCGTGCTCTTGGCTCCTGACTTCTCCAAAGAGTTCCTGGTGCAGATGGATGCATCAGAGCATGGTGTAGTGGCTGTTCTCTCACAGATCACTGAGGAGGGCTTTGACCAACCAGTAGCCTTTATTAGCAGGAGGCTACTTCCCCGGGAACAAAGGTGGAGTGCGATAGAACGAGAAGCATTTGCTGTGGTCTGGGCGCTGAAGAAGCTAAGACCCTACTTGTTTGGGTCTCACTTCCGGGTTCAGACCGACCACAGGCCCCTCAGATGGTTGATGCAAATGAGGGGTGAGAACCCAAAACTGTTGAGGTGGTCCATCTCCCTACAGGGTATGGACTTTACGGTGGAGCATCGCCCTGGCACAGATCACGCCAATGCTGACGGTCTGTCCAGGTTTCTCCGCCTTAGTGATGAAGAACTCCCTGGGGTAGGGTAGTTCTCCCCACTTTTCAGCTGGAGGGGACACGTGTTAGACCTGGCACCATTGGCGTGGGTCACCCTTCCATTTTTGTCTGTGCCTCAATGTGTTTTTGTGTTGGTGTTAGCTGCTCAGGGCACTGTGCCGCTGCCATCCAGTGCCACAGTGCAAGTGCTCCCTATGGTAAAATGTATTATGTGAATTGACCTCCACGTTTGGCATATTTGGTTTACTGTCAGTCCCTTGTAGAGTGCACCAGGGGTGCCAAGGGCTTGTATATCCAAATGCTGCTAGTGGGCTTGCAGCACTGATTGTGCCACCCACCGAAGCAGCGGGGTAAAATGTGTCTAGGATCTGCCACTGCAGAACCTGCGCGCGGTCTGGTACCGTCGCGCTGACTGAGCAAGTGTCCCCACTTGCCAGTCCCTAAACCTTCCCTTAACTACATGTTAGTCACCCCTCTGGTAGGCCCAAGCGCAGGGTGCATTGTAGGCATAAGGTAGGACATGCCCTGATGTGTGTGGCATGTCTTAATAGTGAATTACAGCCATTTTTTTCGTTTTTCACTATTGAAGGCTACCTGCTCTCCATAGGCCAGAATGGGCTGCGGGGATCGCTACACGCTGTGACCCCAGTGGACTCAGAGAGCATGGTAGAAAGTCATGTTTAGTATGCCTGAACTCGGGATAATAAAATACATCTTTTAGTAAAGGTTATTTTAATATCCTGGGTTTGCAAATGCTACTTTTAGAAAGTTAGCCTTTGCGTGCCTGACCGTCTCAGTCCGCCTCTGCTGTGGGTGTGTGTTCTGCCTAGCAACAGTACAGGAGCAGGGCTGGGGGATTCCAGGAGACAGGTTGGCTGCCAGGTGGTGGGTAGAGAGATTGCACCAGGATGGGTGGGAGGAGTACACCCTGACTCTTGAATAGACCTGTGCTCTGCCACCACAAAGCCGGCTCCGCCCCCTGTGGAGCGGCTGATGTCTCTGCCCTGCTGCTGAAAGGAAAGAGCAGAGTCACCAAAACAAAGTACTCCAGAACTGGACTGAGCCAGGCCCAGGCCCCCTGGCGCTAAAGAACAAAAGAATCACTGTATAAAAGTAGGAGCCTGGCTCCTAAGAAATCAGATCCAGATTGAACCACGAAGGAACTCTGCCCGACTAGAAGGACCTGGAAGAAGCTGAAGGAGGAGTAACTTTCCCTGACCTGAGGGACTGGCCTGCAGTAGGTGCCTTGCTGAGGAAGGAGAGGAAAAAGACTGAAAGAGACTTTTGCACTTTGTTCTTCAACGATCTCCAAGGGCTTGGAAGACGAGCTTGCCCCCTGAGCTGAACCCCAGGACCAGTGGGTTCACCGTGTCTCCGCTCGTCTGAGAACTTGAGCCGTGTGCTTTCTCCCGCCGGAGTGCTCTGCGCACCTTGGCACCCCTCCTAGGGCCGTGACACCCAGAAGCCTGGCCGCCTCCCCTCGTCGAGAGCCCCGCTCTACCTGAGTCGCTCTGGACCCATCGAGGCTGGCCGCCCCGCTTCCCTGTCACCTGCCTGCCACTGGAGCGTGCCTGGTGCCCTCTCGCCCTCCCGCCGGATTTCTAACTGGGAAGTGAAATCAAGCCTCGGACGGCCGCCCGTACGTCGTAACGTATCCGGCCGCCCCGCTTCACCTCCCAGCCTGAGTCTGACCGTGCCGCCCTCCGCAGTGACCTCCCACACAGTCCGTGTCGGAGGCCCTGGGCCGCACCTGTCTACCGAGAGCCGCCCGCTGAATTCTTGATCCGGAGACCCGCGAGGTGCAGAACCTGCATCTCCCCCGAAGACTCGTCCAAGCACATCGCACGTTCCCAGGTACAGTGAACTCTCTATCGGACTCGGGGTCCGCAACGTTCTGATTTCCCCGTACCACTGTACCCCGGGTGCACTGCGCGTCGTCGTGACTGGACCGACTCAACCGAGCCCTGTGAAGCGCTCGTGATCGAATAAGTTACCAAAGACAAGAACAGTGCCTAATTATCACCTTGTGGCTTCCATTTCGCAACCGTTATTGATGGTCTTGTACATGCCTGCGTAACAAAGAATCTTTTATATAAAGCATCCGTATTTTTGATACAACTTACGCCGGGTGTCCGTTTGTGGGGGATCGTTGTGATTTACTGTGTGTTATTATAAATGCTTAACCGACAGCGCCCTGAAGTTTAGCCCTGACTGCTCGCGCCACACTACCTATAGGGTGAGCAGGGGGGAACAACCTTTACAACGCAACTTTTACAACGCACTACCATTACAACGCATTTTTTACAACGCATAATCCATTACAACGCATGATATTACAACGCATGACACTACAACGCATTTTTAAAAACTACCTTTACAACGCATTCCATTACAACGCATACTACCATTACAACGCATACCATTACAACGCATAATATTACACTATACTATCCAACACTCACCCTACTGATGCACCCCCTGGAGTTAGAATAGTAATTTTTACCCCTATACTATCCAACACTTACCCTACTGATGCACCCCCTGGAGTTAGAATAGTAATTTTTACCCCTATACTATCCAACACTTACCCTACTAATGCACCCCCTGGAGTTAGAATAGTAATTTTTACCCCTATACTATCCAACACTTACCCTACTGATGCACCCCCTGGAGTTAGAATAGTAATTTTTACCCCTATACTATCCAACACTTACCCTACTGATGCACCCCCTGGAGTTAGAACAGTAATTTTTACCCCTATACTATCCAACACTTACCCTACTGATGCACCCCCTGGAGTTAGAATAGTAATTTTTACCCCTATACTATCCAACACTTACCCTACTGATGCACCCCCTGGAGTTAGAATAGTAATTTTTACCCCTATACTATCCAACACTTACCCTACTGATGCACCCCCTGGAGTTAGAATAGTAATTTTTACCCCTATACTATCCAACACTTACCCTACTGATGCACCCCCTGGAGTTAGAATAGTAATTTTTACCCCTATACTATCCAACACTTACCCTACTGATGCACCCCCTGGAGTTAGAATAGTAATTTTTACCCCTATACTATCCAACACTTACCCTACTGATGCACCCCCTGGAGTTAGAATAGTAATTTTTACCCCTACACTATCCAACACTTACCCTACTGTTGCACCCCCTGGAGTTAGAATAGTAATTTTTACCCCTATACTATCTAATACTTACCTTAAATGTAATTTAATATTATGCGTTGTAATGGTATGCGTTGTAAAGGTAGTATGCGTTGTAATGGTATTGCGTTGTAAAGGTATTTTTTAAAAATGCGTTGTAGTGTCATGCGTTGTAATGTCATGCGTTGTAATGGATTATGCGTTGTAAAAAATGCGTTGTAAGTGCATGCGTTGTAATAGTGTGTGTTGTAACGTCATACATCCGTGAGCAGGGGTTGTTCTGAAGGGGTACTTCTCTCGCCCTGAATAGAAGAAGGGACCGCTGCTTGTCACAAGTACCTACCTGTGCCAACCAGAGGTTCCCCATTCTAACAGCCAGGCCCATAAATACATGGGGAAAAGCAGAATTGGGAAAGACATATGTCCCTGTGTAGTCCACTCTCCTGGACCTGGTATGGATTTGTCTCATGCATTTAAGTCCTGAAGAAAATAAACAAACATTTAATATATTGTCTTCTGAACTGAACTATTTCACATTGTCTAAAATACTCTGTATGATATATCTTTTAGAGATGAGTAGCATTCTGCAGAACCTGAGTGGTTGTTAATATAAATGGTGTACTTACACGACCATTTTATCCCACTAGTGTCTGGCCACTGCAGCTCCAAGGTAGAAAGGGAAACATGGGTGGTGCTTTTGCACAGCTAAGATCATCCAGTGCCTTCAGACACTGCTCTCCATGTACCAGTGCTGGACTGTTGCATGTGATGATGAGAGGCTCTCACAAAGCTGCTCATCAAGACTGCTCAGGGTCTCTGCTCTCACATTGAAAGCAGATGGTACACCACAGCTTTAGGTAGCAAGAGAGGAAGGAATGCAGAATTCAGCGGGAAGATGGCAGGACGAGAAGCATTATATTTTGCTCCCGGATGAGGGAGGGTAGTGTTTTGTGAAGGGAGAGATTGGCATGATGTGGTGAATTTGCTGATCTTGGGGCACAGAAGGGGTGGGCATTACACACGGTGGTATGATTGGGTGGTCTCATGCAAGATATTTTAAATATTTGAATGGGGAGGAACTGATACTAAAAAGGGTGATGTGGATGGGTGGTGGGGTGCAAGTATGTTTTTTTAATATTCAGGTGGGAGGATTACATACAGATGGTGGTGATGGGTGTAGGACATCAAGCAGTTTTAATTTTGAAAGTACAGCTCAGGGTTGTGTGGGTAAGGCAGGTAAGGCAATGCTATTTATGGCTATCCTATGACTCCACTATCCTGGTTCTTTTCATCTGACAGGAGGGAAGGGGATTTCGGGGAGGTACATACATCATAAAATTGTAGATGATTTGCTGTCAATAACATGGACATGTCCACCTCGCGGTACCAAGTCACATCATAGACAATTAGAGCTTCATTCCTTTTGCCAATGTTACGTTTATTGGTAGCCCTTACTGGAAAGCACCCCAGTTATTGACCGCTACTCATCTATAATTCTATTAGCTATGGTTTGTTTAATTATTCCGAAGCAGTCTCTAAAACAAAATCCTGATCTATATGCACATTTTGTTATACAAAAAAGTTTACTGAAATCTGGCAGCAGGTTTATTCTTTCAGCTTACTAAAGATCACTGGATTTTTTATGCATTTACCTTGTAAATCCAGCACAAGTAGTTCTCCACGTGTGTACTCATAGCTCCAGTGGGAAAAAGACAACAATGTCTCCTCCAGCATGTTGCTTGGTGTAATTTCATCTCCGTTGTTATTATTGTACTTTCGAAACTCCCCAGTCATGTACTTCTCGATGGTAAGCCACTGGTTTGCTGAATGGCAGTAAATTAAAAACACTTCTAGAAACCTAAGGGGAAAAATTGCTTCAAATCAAATTTACAAAAACCACTAAAATTTAAAAACTCTTAGTACCTGCTTTTAGCTAAATTGACGAGAATCTTTTTAAGCAATGAAATATCAGTAAAAAAAGAGTCGGTTTTTTTTTCCTACAAAAGATGACAATATATTTTTTGTAGACGAGATTTTTTACAATTTTTCTATGCATGAATTGTACTTAGGAAGGCAAAAGGTGTCAATGGCACCCGCATATTCCAATCTGTGATGCACAAATAAGGGCTGTTGGTTTTCATTGGTGCAGGTGGGATACTATGACTTGGAAAAATTCACCTGTTGGGCTTGAACTTACAGATTGCCACATGTGGGTTATGGGTGGGTACATAGTGATTCCCAGTGAGACTCCACGTGTTCCCATTGCAGATAATGGAAACACCCACAAAGTTAACACTTTATGGGCATTCATGAACATTAGAATGCATCTCTTACCCTACTGCTTACGCCTATTTACAGGTTTTCTATAATCAAGTTCTATGCGCCCAAAATCCGCCATCGATCTAATTGAATTGTTCTTCTTCTCCACAATAATTTTTACCAATTTCACAGCTGGCAAAGAGCAGCACCCAATTCCCTTTGCAGATATAAAAAATGAAAGAAAACTGTATTTCTTAGATATGTAGCAACAATTACTCACCACATTGCAAAATAGATGACAAGATTGACAGTGCTCTGTTTTTAATGTCAATGTCTATGGCAAGCTACATACACCATAGCACTAACTACAGCACATCTCTGAGGTTTTGAACTGTAGTGCACTATGGAGGACTATTTTGGAATGTGACGTGGAAAACGTCTCTGTTTTAAAATTCCCAAGTAAGAGTTAATTTGCTCAAAATGAGTCATCTAATGTCTGTGATCCCAGTAGGGGAAGAAAGCACTACATAAATGCCAAATACAATACAATACTACAATACCTATTTATTACTTAACACAAAATAATTATATATTCCTCAGGTAACAGACTTCAACAATCAGTGCCAATTTTTACTAACTTCAGTAGAGAACCTAATTTTTTGTCAGATTAAAGATGCAAATGCAATGGCAATGGGAGTCATATTGAAACAAAGGAAATTGCAATTCTTGAAAAACTGTAAGAACATGTCACTGCTCACATGTCATTGCTCATATAATTTAAATAGCAGCGATGTATATCTTATCAGCCCAGATGGTGCACCAACACAGCCCCAAACTTTAACTTTAGAACATATATATCCAATATGTTGGTTACATTTACAACTACTTTTTATTTAGAATTAATATATATTTACTTGTGTGTCTAAGCATGGGTGGACCTTAAACCATAGGATATTAGAAGTTGCAACATTGTTTTATGCATCATATTGTGGGAACTCGAAACCCCAGAATGGACAGGTATGGAACAGACTACCCCTCCGTCCTTTTTTCAAATAATCAACTGTACAGTAGCTGCAATCAGGGGCATAGCTTCAGGAGAAGACATGTTTGGGGTGTTACATCCCCCTAATAAATGTATTTTGAAGTAAATAGTTAGGAACAGGTGCCTTAAGTCGGGTATGTTGAGGTGTTTGTCAGATTTCACTTCGGATGTTTACATACACATGCAGACAAAAACACACACTCTTCTCTCTGTTTTAAAGGTCTTAAAAAGGGTTATTTTACAAAATATTGAGTTATAAGTACCCATCACGATCTGCACTCCTCTTCCTTCCTGCTGTTCCTTATGGCCCCCTCCTGCTCTGCTTCTTGTATAATGTATTTCAACCCATGTGATTGTTGGGAAATATGAAGCTCACCCCCTCCAATCTTACTGACTAAGCTATGCCCATGGCTGCAATTGATTTTCTATGTCTATATCACACTTGTGATTTGATCATGTGATGAAACGTTTGCTAAGGAGCTTCTGTCACCTACTCGCTCCTTTTTGCACATGAGCACTGTTCACTATAAGCCAACTGAAATACAATTATTTTAATACATTTGTAAATGTACTAGTCATACTGGTTTGTAAAAATATATAATCAATTGTTCTTCCAATTGTTTTTGTACATATAGTAATTGTATTATCGGTTATCTCACTGAAGTAACAGTAACACAATTCTTTCCATTAATGATAAAACAAATACAATTTTCAACGCTGAATTTGCCTAAAACAACCTTGCATTATGTCCTTTGCTTTTGAGCATGCAGGGCTGCATATTACCTTAGTGTGTAGGGTATGGTGTGAGGCTTCACTTGGTTAAAGGTGTATATCAGCTTCTGAGCAGCCCTCTGTTGTTGGATTTCCTAATAAAGTGTACAAATGTCAGGCCTTTATAGTTATGCACATGTTATCATGACAATGAATGAGCAATTCCTTATCACTAGTTGAAATGTAAAATTCTAGCCATTCTACTATATACATGTGTATGTGGGAGCATGTGTGAGAAAGACAGCAACTGAAACAACACTGTACATTTAGATAAAAGACCCATCATAGTCACATTTTTGTATATACTGAGTCTGTTTCATTCTATATCAATGCCTATAGGTGTGACAGTTGCTAATATATCAGTAATTATAACAAGGTTATTCAAATATTGTCTAGTTGTCTGTTGTGATAAGACATAAAAGTAACAATGTGAAAATGATAACTTTCTTTTACAAGCCACACATTGTACCCATTATACCACTTCCTTTTGTATTGCCTCCATATATTTGCATAGCACAGACCTAGCCACATGGGCAGCTTCAAAATACCACATGTAACTGGAAAATACAATAAAGCTTCAGAGGAACAGCATAACATTATTGATAATAATGGCCAAGAGGTAGAATAAATGATTGTGAGGATCTGAGTGCAATCTTTCAAATAGATTCTGTATAAGTGGATTTTCAGGTTTCACTTGAAAGATAGCGTGTTGTTAAGTATGATGTCTTCAAGTAGGTTGTTCCAGAGACTTGGATACCGACTTTAGAAGGCTAGGATCAGTCTTTTGGCTTTTCTTACATTAGCAATTTCAAGGATCATCTGTGGTTTTCTCTATTCCATCCAGTGCTTGTAAGTTTGTCTTTTGAACAGAAAGGTAGACCTACATGCAGGTTTTGGGACTTTATGCAAGCCAATTTGAAACGTATTCTCACATTTAGGGGCACCAGGGCAGTACTTTCATGAGGGGTCAGTATGGTCTAATTTCTTTGTGCATTTACAGAGCTGGACAGCTGCATGCAGAAAGGGTCTGGGTGAGGGCTGGTGCTATTTTGTGTGCACATCCATGTACAGCACTGTTTCCATCGAGGTACGAGAGAACCAAGAGCTGTACAGTGGTCCTAGAGTCTTCAGGTGGGACAGAAGGTTTCATAATCTTGAAAAGGTGGAGCTAAAATGAAATAGTGTTGTTTATTTGGAGATGTGAGAAATCAGGAGGATATTTTGGTCACGGGTGAATCCAAAGGATTGGGAGTGATTTCTACAGCAGAGGGAGTTCCTAGCCATTTAGCAACTGAAAGCAAAGACCATGAATGGAGTGTAGGAGAAATTCCATTTTGGAGGAGTTTAGTTTGAGAGCTAATGTATACATCCGTTTTGAGAGATTTCCCATAAATACTTTAAAGAGAATGATGTCTGATGTGATTGATATTTTTAGATAAGGTTAGGTGTCATTGGAGTAGCGCTGTGATGTTATACCTTTAGTGTGATACAACAAACAAATGATGGACGGAATGCTGACAATGCAGACATTCTCCCCCAGTCAAGAGATCTGGGTTAAATCCATCGTTCTTTTGCCCACTACGCCACCCCAGTTTAGACATGGCCATATGCAAATCAGTCTTGACCCTGTGCCTCATGGGAACAGTCCAGCCCGAACTGCCAAGCCATGTCTTCCCTGGACCGGAATCAAGCATCCTAGGACCGGTTTCTGGCTATCAGCCATCATCAGCCAGGATAGCTTGACTCCAGTGGCCTAGTGAGCACGGGTCCCACGTCTGGGAATACCCATCCCACTTAGGGCGAAAAGCGTTACAACAAACAAATGATGGACGGAATGCTGACAATGCAGACATTCTCCCCCAGTCAAGAGATCTGGGTTAAATCCATCGTTCTTTTGCCCACTACGCCACCACAGTTTAGACATGGCCATATGCAAATCAGTCTTGACCCTGTGCCTCATGGGAACAGTCCAGCCCGAACTGCCAAGCCATGTCTTCCCTGGACCGGAATCAAGCATCCTAGGACCGGTTTCTGGCTATCAGCCGTCATCAGCCAGGATAGCTTGACTCCAGTGGCCTAGTGAGCACGGGTCCCACGTCTGGGAATACCCATCCCACTTAGGGCGAAAAGCGTTACAACAAACAAATGATGGACGGAATGCTGACAATGCAGACATTCTCCCCCAGTCAAGAGATCTGGGTTAAATCCATCGTTCTTTTGCCCACTACGCCACCCCAGTTTAGACATGGCCATATGCAAATCAGTCTTGACCCTGTGCCTCATGGGAACAGTCCAGCCCGAACTGCCAAGCCATGTCTTCCCTGGACCGGAATCAAGCATCCTAGGACCGGTTTCTGGCTATCAGCCGTCATCAGCCAGGATAGCTTGACTCCAGTGGCCTAGTGAGCACGGGTCCCACGTCTGGGAATACCCATCCCACTTAGGGCGAAAAGCGTTATATGAGGCACAGGGTCAAGACTGATTTGCATATGGCCATGTCTAAACTGGGGTGGTGTAGTGGGCAAAAGAACGATGGATTTAACCCAGATCTCTTGACTGGGGGAGAATGTATGCATTGTCAGCATTCCGTCCATCATTTGTTTGTTGTAACGCTTTTCGCCCTAAGTGGGATGGGTATTCCCAGACGTGGGACCCGTGCTCACTACGCCACTGGAGTCAAGCTATCCTGGCTGATGACGGCTGATAGCCAGAAACCGGTCCTAGGATGCTTGATTCCGGTCCAGGGAAGACATGGCTTGGCAGTTCGGGCTGGACTGTTCCCATGAGGCACAGGGTCAAGACTGATTTGCATATGGCCATGTCTAAACTGGGGTGGTGTAGTGGGCAAAAGAACGATGGATTTAACCCAGATCTCTTGACTGGGGGAGAATGTATGCATTGTCAGCATTCCGTCCATCATTTGTTTGTTGTAACGCTTTTCGCCCTAAGTGGGATGGGTATTCCCAGACGTGGGACCCGTGCTCACTACGCCACTGGAGTCAAGTTATCCTGGCTGATGATGGCTGATAGCCAGAAACCGGTCCCAGGATGCTTGATTCCGGTCCAGGGAAGACATGGCTTGGCAGTTCGGGCTGGACTGTTCCCATGAGGCACAGGGTCAAGACTGATTTGCATATGGCCATGTCTAAACTGGGGTGGTGTAGTGGGCAAAAGAACGATGGATTTAACCCAGATCTCTTGACTGGGGGAGAATGTATGCATTGTCAGCATTCTGTCCATCATTTGTTTGTTGTAACGCTTTTCGCCCTAAGTGGGATGGGTATTCCCAGACGTGGGACCCGTGCTCACTACGCCACTGGAGTCAAGCTATCCTGGCTGATGACGGCTGATAGCCAGAAACCGGTCCTAGGATGCTTGATTCCGGTCCAGGGAAGACATGGCTTGGCAGTTCGGGCTGGACTGTTCCCATGAGGCACAGGGTCAAGACTGATTTGCATATGGCCATGTCTAAACTGGGGTGGTGTAGTGGGCAAAAGAACGATGGATTTAACCCAGATCTCTTGACTGGGGGAGAATGTATGCATTGTCAGCATTCCGTCCATCATTTGTTTGTTGTAACGCATCCCTTTAGTGTGAAGCATAGGATCAAGAGAATTTATGTAAATGTAATAAAAAGGAAAAAAGATTGAGCCTTGGGTTTTACAGTATCTAAGAAGATAAGAGAGTGATCTTGAAGAACAATCCATTTTTACAAATTTAGATCTAGATGTGATACTTGGTTGAAACCATTGTACACCCAGGAAATCCATTCCCATTCTGTTACATAGGTTGTTAAGTAGGTTATCAGGGTCTCAGGTATGAAACGCTGCTGATAAATCTAGCAGCACCAAAAGGCAGACACCTTTTACATCCAGAAAAGATAGGGCATCATTATGGATTTGTAGGGAGGTAATTTGTATGCTGCTTTCATGACAGAATTCCGATTTTTAAGAACTTAGCAAGTTGTTGGTCAAGATGTTTGAAAGGAATTGTAGAGACTAAGATTGGTTTCAGGTTTGGATGTCTTAGGAGCTCATACTTGACTTATTCAATAGGGGGTCTGACCTGCCAGATTTGAGAGAAGAAGAACATATGTCATCACCTGCCGTCAAATCATAGAGTTGAAGATGTTGAGAAATGGGCATTGTGGTCCTTATAGCTTGTTTTTATCAGGTTTGCTGGGATGGGATTGTCAGCGTATATGGAGGATTTCGTTGAAGGCATAACTTGTACAACAGAGTTCTGTATGTGATCTCAACATTTTCATATCTCTAGTTGGCAGTGCTTTACCGATCAATCAATCAATCAGAATGTATTATGGGATTACTTAAAATCATATCAATAGTGCAAATAACTCAGATATTTCTGTAAAAACACTGTGTTAAAACATGCCCCATTAAAATAACATTTCCTCAATCAAGAGTTATCTTTCAGATATGTTGAAAATAATGCAGTCCTGAATATTGTGCGTGCTAGCTTATTGCTCTGTGCAAGATTCAGCTCAGGTCGTGTAGAGTGAAAGACATCTGATATCGCAGGCCCTGACTTTATGTCCCTAGGGTGGTGGGATAGAGTGTGTTATTTATGAAATGTCACTGATGTCTCGTATAAATGAAAGCTTGATGCTTAGACTAACAAGATTCATAATGTTTTACTGTTTGGAAGTGTGTTTTGGGAGGTTAGAGGTCTCAGTTATCACATTTTTAAAATATATCTGAGCTTAGTATGGAAGATCAGGTCTTTGTGAATTTTTGTTTGATGTTGTAGAACTTGAATAGTGTATGGAATTTGGTAATTTCTTCAGATTTATAACAGTTTTCTTGCACTTTTCTTCCTGGAGTTCAGGTTCTTGTAGCAAGTCACACAGGGTTTTATGTGTCAAGTTTATGAATAGTGCTGACAGTAGCTTGTATGTAGTACTGTATAATGTCTTCTTTAGGGCTATGGATCATAGGAGATGATAATATACTTTTGAGTTTCTCGGAGAGTTGATGGGTGGAAACATTTTTCAGTGGTTCATTGATAATTGTAGTTGGTGGGGGCTGTCCCTTGTTATGAAGAGCTAGTGCCCTGCGTCTCAACTGCCATTTCAAGTAACTGTTCACTTAAGGAACACAGGAGAGGAGGGAACTGCTGTAGTCTGCCAACTGAGGGCATTTTAGTTTCAACAGACAAGCCAGCACATTTTACATTCAGATCAGATGCCCAGCATACCCAGTAAGTGCATGTCTTGCTGGAGGCCTGAGCCAAGTATCAGCCAAGTGGAGACATTGTTCTTCGAAACCATATGACATGCTGAGTTGGAATGCAGAACAGAGATTTCCACAGCAAAGGCAAGGATCCACCAATGTGGAAGTTGGGTACAAGGAACCTGGGCATATTTATGATGTAATAAAATATGTACACAGGAAAGGAAGTGGACATATTTGATGTGTAATTGTATATGGGAAACCAGGAAATCTTTATTAGAATTTACTCTCTCACCATCAGTCACTTAACGGTTTACACTTTAAAAATACTCTCTTTGATCGTTTCCAAAAAGGGGAACCTGCTTCAATCTGAAGCAGAGAAATGCCTTTCCTGTCTTAGGCAATACGTAGCTCTTGCCTGCCTGCTACAGTACCAAAAAGAACAGGTCACAATTTTGTTTTGAACTTCTACATTCCAACATTTTGCTCCGAAACTGATGGCACCAGTCTCCTGATGACCTAGAAAGCTAAATTATGTGAAAGTTCTGCTGACAACGCTTTATTGCCTCATACAAATGCTATCCTTTGAGTGAAGGATGCAGCATACCTTGACTACCTGGAAGAATTCCTGTGGAACAGCTGGAAATTGGCATTTCCTGTGAACCTGGAAGCTGACCTGAGGGAATTCTCCTTGGGGATATATGTGTTTTTCCTGCACAAAGCTCTATGGTGGAAAGTCCTTAAGTGGATGCATATAATCAACATATCAGCTGCAAAATTACTGTTAGAAATTGGGTTACTGGTTGAGGCGGATATAGCTCGAATCAAGCAGCAAGCACAATCCTTGTCAGGGTGAGGCACAAGCAACCCCTAAATTAACCTCTACTCAACCGTCTGGTAGCTTGGCACAGAGCAGTCAGGCCTAACTTAGAGGCAATGTGCAAAGTGTGTATGCAGAAAACTCAGCACAAGAAAAATCCCTCTCAATTTAGAAGAATGGAGTAAATTAGAATAAATAAATTAAGACTAAAATGAAAAAAATCCAATGAGTAAAACAAGAGATTTACAGGTTTAAAGATTTCTGTGAAAATAACACCAAAAAGTACAAAGCGCCAACTGTTGACATCTAGTCATGCTAGACCGTCCTAAAGTCTCCAGTTCAGGCCGACCACGATAGAATGCCAGCTGGCCACAGGGAGCCACGTAGGCCTGCTTAACAATAGTACCTTAAATCGTGGTTGTGGAGCATTGTGAGGTCCTGTGTCAAGGATGCGTCACATAGCCAACGCGATGCATCGGTTCCTAGGAGCTCCGAAGCTGCAATTGCGAAGTCCTACTTCATTATTGAGGATCCTGCAAATGAGGGCTTGTGATGGGGAATCCGGCATCTACAATGCATCACGGCGTTGAGGCGGTTCTGAGAAGCTGCGAGGCTGTGATGCGAAAACCTGTGCCGTCATCGGGGCTGCCGTCGGTGGGAGATTTACAATGCTAGGGCTTGCATCAAGGAGGCATCATGCAGCGGTGGTTTGGATGCAGCTGCATGGTGAAGGCAGAGTCCTTGCACTGGGGGAGGCCCTGCAGCAGAGGCGATGCATTGATTCACTTCAGGGTTGCACCTCTCTGCAAAGGAGATGCTTTGGTTCTGTTGGACCCTCAAATGGGTTGGTAGAGCTTCCAATGGTCCAGGACTGAGGTGGAACCACTCGGAAGTGTAGGAATCACATATGGCACTGTCCAGGTGCTGGGTTCAAAGTTGTTGGAGCCTACGGGCTGCGAGGCTCTAGTCAGGAGCCAGCCCACTAGCTCTTGGAGTTACTCTGGTGTCCTGGGTTTAACAAATGCAGGTCCAATCATTCTCACCCACACATGAGGGCAGCAGGCAGCAGGACAGCACAGCAGGGCTGTGGTCATTCAGAGCAGCTGTTCAGAAGAGTGGTAGTCCTTTCAGCAGCACGGTAGTCCTTCTTCCTGGCATAGTCTCCACAGGTCCAGACTTGTACTGAAGAATTGGTGTCTGAGGTCCAATATTTATACCTGGGCGGGAGAAGCTTCTAGAGGTTTCCATTTGAAGTGCACAGGTCTCCTGCCTTCCCTGCCTTTGCTCTATATTAACTACATGGGGTAAACAGCTCTTTGTGTAGAGGCAGGACACTTCCTATTTAAGTTTAAGTAGAGCTATGCCAGCTCTGCCCTCACATATTGACAGTGAAGGCTGATTCAGACAAACCTAAGCTCTCTATTGTGTGTGGCTGTCTAGGAGGAATACACACAGCCCAACTGCCAGCTACACCCAGTCATGTGACCCAGAGACAGGCTACAGGCAATAAATGGCTATGGCAGAACAATGCCAACTTTCTAAAACTATAATCTAAAATCCGACTTCACCATGAGAGATGCTTTTTCATTACAGTTCCAAAGACACCAAACATGAACTGGTTACCTGCTTCCATTTTGAAATTATCACTTAGTAAATGTAATAAGGTAACTCCAATGTTATCCTATGGGAGAGGTAGGCCTTGCAGTAGCCAAAAATTAATTTAGTTTTTCACTACCAGGATATGTAAAACTAAAAAGTACTTTTTAAATACACAGCACCCGGCCCTCTGGGCTGCTCAGGGCCTACCCTAGAGCGACTTACATGTAATAAAAAGGAAGGTTTAGGCCTGGCAGAAAGTTTGCTTTGCCAGGTCGACATGGTAGTTTAACACTGCACACACAGGCTGCAATGGCAGACCTGAGACATGTTTAAAGGGCTACTTAAGTAGGCAGCACAATCAATGCTACAGGCCCGCAAGCAGCATTTAATTTACAGGCCCTGGGCACAGATAGTGCCACTTTACTAGGGATTTACAAGTACATCATGGGTATAAGCCAATTTTTACATATCCAGTGGAGTGCGCACAAGCACTTTAGCACTGGTAAAATTGTGCAGAGTCCGAAGGCTAGAAAAACAAAGTCAGCAAAACAGGAGGGTTGAAGGCAAAAACTTAAGGGGGAAATCATGCCAAGGATGCCAGATCTAACACTAGAAACCTTTTCCTAATTTTTAAGATAGAAACTTTCTTTGAGGGCAATCACAAGTTTAAATCCAACTGTTTTCAAGTAAGTGTTGGCAACAGAGATACCTAGGTCTCACCCAAACACATGGAAGACACTTTATCAGGTTTATAAACTTTGAATGCCCGTCCCATAGAATAAAATTGAGCATTTTCTAATTTACATTAATATATATAATACAAATATGCCTAATGATTTATTAAATAATGTAATATACTTTTTAAATGTATCCAGTACTTTACCAAATAGAGATGTCCATCCTGACTGTGGAGTCTCTCTACGGTAAAGTATACAGAAAAGTGAAAAAGAAAACATAACTAAATGAAATTGCAAAACTATTTATGTTAAACAGTAATGTAAAGGAATAATATATATTTATTTAAATGTAAAAAAATGAAACATGCTACAGTACTGTTACCTTAATTTTTAATCACATCTTTCATTGATTTAAATATAAACGTACAGTAAAAAATACTCTCATCTAAAGTAAAAACAAATGTATTAATAATTATTAAAAGTGATGTATAGAATTAACTAAAAGTAATTTAATTATTTTTCAATAAAAATTCATGTCACATTACTATATAAATTCAAGAATGTTGTTAAAATATTGTGTAACTAAATAATATTGGTGTATTGTTCTAGATATTTGTAACATTAAATATTATTTATTTATAGTTTTAAATGTTTTAAATAATGTAATTTAACGTTATTTTCTATAGAGATTCATTTTAAGTCCCTTCCCCCATTATATTCTGTGAGAGAGTATTATCAGTGGCTGGCCATGTGGGGTGCTAGACTTACTCCACCTCTGAGCTGGAGTACTTTGCTACTGTTTTAGGCCACTTTTAGAGTGGAGTAACTTTAGAAGTGTAGTGTGTGAATAGCAATGGACTTACTCTTTTGTGAGTGGGTGCATGTCCCTCCCAAAGTCCCTCCCTAATCCTCCCTAAACAATGCCTTACTCCTACCTGAAACCCTCTCCTTTCGTAGGAAGTGTGCTCCTCTTTCCAGCCACTACTCCGGCCCATTTCATATTTACCACTATGTACCGAACTTAGGTGTGTGAGGATCTCCCCATAGAAACAATAGGAGTGGTTATGTTATGTTAAAAAGATTTCTAAAGCGCTCTGTTACCCGGAGGTGTCCTGGCGCTATGCAATTACCCTCCTGAGATCCGCCAGCCATTATGCTAAAAAAGAAGATTATATAAAAAGCCAGGTTTTTTGTTGTTTCCTAAAAGGAAGGAGCTCGGTGATATTTCTAAGCTGGAGAGGCAACCATTCCATGCCCTAGCAGCACAATGGCAAAAGCTCCTACCTCCCCAATTAGCTTTGTTAAAGCGGGAAGGAGTAACTAGTTTAGCCTGAGCTGAACGAAAATCTCTTCCAGGTACATACCACTGAAAGGCATGTTTCAGAAAATCAGGACCAGCTTGACTGAGTGCCTTAAAAACAATACACAGTGCCTTAAACTGAATTCGTTGTTTAACGGGCAGCCAGTGAAGTGTCCTGAGACCCGTCCTTACAGAGACAAATCTAGGTGTCCCTGTAATCAACCTGGCTGCCGCATTCTGCATGATCTGGAGTCTAACCAAATGTTTTTCCTGGATGTTTCTAAAGAGACTATTACAGTAGTCCAGTCGCGACAGAATGAGCGCTGTGACTACTGTCTTCAGGCTGTCTTCGGGAAGAAGTTTAATTTTCCTGAGGGTTCGAAGGATGAAAAAGCAAGATGAAACAATCCTACTAATATGGACACTGAAAGAAAGTTTTGAGTCAATAATTACTCCCAAATTCTTAGCCCGTACCACCGGTGCAGGGAGTGAGCCCATTGTTACTGGCCACCAATTTGGGGTCCAGAGGTTAGCAGTATTCCCAAAGATAATTACCTCTGTTTTGTCTGCATTAAGCTTCAAACAGTTTGAAGCCATCCAGGCTGAGATCTCCTGCATACAGTTGTTACATCTGGACCCAATCTCAGCCTCAGATCCTTTTTTGATGGACAACACAATTTGTGTGTCGTCTGCATATGTCGTCAGCTGGAATCCAAATGATCTAATCAGGACGGCCAGCGGTGCCACATACACATTAAACAATGTGGGGCTAAGCGAAGAGCCCTGCGGAACCCCAAAGGGAAGGAAAAAAGATTTGGATCTATCTCTGCCAAGATCTACTGTCTGAGTTCTGTTAGTCAGGAATGACTTGAGAAGGTCCCAAGCCTTGCCTGTGATCCCGGCTGCCGATAAACGGTCCATCAAGAGAACATGATGGACCGTATCGAATGCGGCGGAAAGATCCAATAAAATTAGTCCAAGGTCTTTCGGATCTCCTCAGTGGATTTCATCAGTGCCAACTCAGTGCTGTGTTCAGCATGAAAGCCGAACTGTGTGTTGTCAAGCAATGAGTTGGTTCGAAGGAAAGAACTGAGTTGACCATTCATGGCCTTCTCGATCATTTTCCCAGGAAATGGGAGCCGAGAGATGGGCCTATAGTTACAAGGATCAAGTGGGTCTAAGTTGGGCTTCTTTAAAAGGGGAAGGATGGAAGCGATTTTCCAGGCACTTGGAAAATGGCCTTTATCGCAAATCGATGCAAACAATGGGGTAAGGACCTCCACAATCACTTACCAGTGAGAGTGGTGGAGGTGAAGATTTACATTTGTAGGTTTGGGAATAGCATTTTGTAATACATTAGTAGTACTACTGTAATACTATTAAAACATAGTACAAAATGCAGTTTGTGAGTAGGCCGCTCTGATTTCTTACACTCAAGTATATGTACCAAATATGCACTTGAAGACAAGAAATTGGGTTGATAAACACAAATACACACACAGACACACGTATGTGCACACACCTAACCACACAAGTTGGCATGCCTCATTACCTCCTTCCTTTCTTCTTTTTCTGCCAGAAAGTATTTCCCTATGTCTCCTCATGTAGTGCTCAGTGTTGGCTGGTTTGGAGGGTTATTCAAATGCAAAATGTCACCTGCAGCATTATATTTTTTTTAGCACTGTTAAAGAAATGGACTGCACAAGGCAGCACACGTGGAAAAAAGCAAAAACGGGGAGAAATAATGGATCTCTACTCGTTTCACCATCTTAAGACTAGTTTTTACCTGGTCTTAATTTTGGCGCTGCCTCCTATATATGCCACCCGTGTACATAGGGGGCTGAGGTAATTCAGTTTTTGTATTTAGCCACCATTTTGTGTCTTTCTGCCATTTTGTGTTGCCCTCACTCAGGCAGCACGGTGAACGAGGTGTTGTTTTCCCTCATCCTACTGCAACGTGTCAAATAACCTCTTGCCTCTGTTTATAGCTGGTGTCAGGGTCTGGCCGACTCCACTAATCCTCGTCTGGTTTGACTGATCCCTGTCTCGACTATCTGTTGGTTCGCACCATTCTTTCCTGACTTTATCTTATCCTCCTTGCCTTCGCTACTCTTTACTCGTATTCTCTCATTTCACAACTGTCCTGCGGGGCATATAAATGTGTCCTGTCACCTGCAAATCGACTTATAAACACTACCACTGATTAACTTGTGGGGAAGGGTGACAAACACAGTTTGGAGGGAGGCTTATTTGAGTTACTTAATATCTTGTTTTCACATTCTTCTCATTGGTTAACCCTGTATGCATTGGGAGTGTTCTTTGTGAATATGTATGTTATAAAAGATTGTGCGCCACGAAGTAAAGTGGCAGTCTCCTAAGAACATACCGAGTGTACTTCTGGGACAACTGTACTTAGCTGCAGCTAATAAACCAAACCTTCTACGCCTAACGGAGTGTCCCGTGTCTCTGTTCGACAAAGCAGGTGAACTCAGGAGATTAAGGCGTACCCTGCGCTGCCAGGCCCATAAGGTCTAGGTTCTTCAATTTGGCGCCCAACGTGGGGCGGCTTCAGAGGTAGCAGTTCTGCCCGAGGATCGTGAGGAGCCTCGCAATTAAATTCTGGAGGAATCACGAACCACGTCATGCGACCCCTGTATGTCGAAGTGGTCCGAAGGTCTTTTTCAGCGCGGTTTCTCCCTTCTAACGGCTGCTGACGACTGCTGCCCTGACTGCCGCCCTGCTTTGGTCCCTTTGATGATGTTTGGTATCGCGAGACATTAGACGGGCCTCTGTTGGCGTAAGAAGACACTTAGTTAAGTATTGGTGGGTAGCTCCCACTATTTTGTTTTGATTTGGGTCTTTGATTTGGCTATTGCAGAAGCCAAAGCCGAGGGGTGAGTACGTTTGTGCTGTATTATTTGATTTAACCCCTTGATGTTTGTGAACAGTCCAGTGAAATAATGATGCCTGGTCTGAGTAAGTTTAGGAAGTTCTGTTGCCTTGGTTGTAATAGGGATTCCCGGCTGGAGGACTCTTGTCCGATTCCTCCGGTTGGAACTCCCACCTATGAGCTTTATTCAAAACATGGTGTCGGCCCCATTGCCTTTAATAAGGCATGGATCCGATACACGAAGAACAATGGCGTTCTACAGTGGCCACAAAATGGTAGTTTTGAGCCTGACATATTAGACAGTTTGGAAGCGATATTGTTCAAAAGACAAGCCCGGCCGGCAATGTTTGACTCTTTCCGCCTCTGGCGTAAGGAAGCCAAACAGAAATAAATTAAGCAGGCAAAACGAGATAAGAAAGCACAAAATATGACGATTATACAGGCTGCACAGCAGTTTAAAGATAATGAGATTGATAATGCAATGGAAATTTCAGAGAGACAGCATTGTATGGCAATAGATAGATTATTATTATTAATAGATAGAAAAGAGTGAATGTATATACCGACAGCCAGTATGCGTTTGGTGTGGCACATAGTTTTGGTCGTTTGTGGAACTAAAGAGGATTCTTTACCTCCCACGGTACTAAAATACAGCATGGTCAGTTGGTAACTGATCTTCTTGAGTCACTTGCTTTGCCTACCCAGATAGCAATCATAAAGTGTAGTGCGCATAAGAGGATAACTGATGATGTTGGTCGCGGGAATGCTTTTGCGGATGAGGTAGCGAAAGAAACAGCCAGAGATGCTATGAGTCGTATGTATGTTGCGGGCCCTGCAAATTGGGTCAAGGAAAAAGGAATGTGTGAGGATACAATAGAAAGTGTGAGATCGATTCAAGGAGAGGCTACAGAGAAAGAGTTGAGTAAGTGGAAAGAGAGTACAGGAATGTTAGACGCAATGGGATGTTGGATAGAATTGTCAGAACATCAGCGTTGGCTGTTACCAGATGCCTATGTACTGCCTGTAGTTGCTATGGCACATGGTCCAGCCCACATCAGTGCGAAGGGAATATGTAAGCTTCTGGCTCCGGTGTGGCTGAACGAAGGGATTCCAAAATGTGCAGATAATTTGGTGAAGCATTGTATCGTTTGCTTGATGCATAGTCCAGGAAAGGGAACCCCAACTCCAGCAGGTCATTTTGCTCCCCCAACATATCCTTTTGAGGTGTTGCAAATTGATTATATTCACATGGAACGATGCAACAATCTCAAATATGTTTTGGTGGTGGTGTGTGCCTTCTCCAGATGGATAGAGGCCTACCCTCTGAAAGACAACACTGCTTTGTCCACTGCCAAAGTTCTTCTAAAAGAGTTCTTACCTAGGTTTGGTTTGCCACGCATTGTCTGGAGTGACAATGGAAGTGAATTTGTGGGCCAAATTATGAAAAAGGTGTGTGCCGGTCTTGGTATCGGGCAGAAATTCCATGCGGCGAACCATCCCCAATCAGCGGGTTTGGTAGAGTGCTATAACGGCACTCTCAAACTTAAGCTTGCAAAGGTACAGGCTAGCACAGGACTTGCCTGGCCCGATGCTTTACCTTTGGCTCTCCTATCCACTAGAACAGCAGTGTATTCTCGTTTGGGACTCAGCCCATACGAGGCTGTTTTTGGGCGCCCGGCTAATGTTTGGGGAGTCCCTCGCCCTAAAAAGTATTCTGACATACAGTATCCAATGCTGATTGACTACTTACACGACCTCACCACTAAATTACGTGTTCTCCACCAACAGGTTCAAAACGCTTTACCAGAGGCCTCCACAGACCCAGGTCATTCTATCCAACCGGGAGACTGGGTTTGTGTGAAAATTTTTCAGAGGACAAGGAATTTGGAACCTCGTTGGAAGGCGCCTCGACAGGTTCTTCTGGTGACACGTACAGCAGTGAAAGTCGAAGGGAAAAAGAACTGGATCCATGGCGTGCACTGCAAAAAGGTGCCCTTGCCCTTGCCTTTTGACCATTGGGTCCGTAAGGGTGTAGGTGATGTTGAAGGCGAAAGGGTCCCCCGGTTTGTTCCTTTCAGTAGTGCACACCTAGATGGAACTCGGTCAGAGAAAGAAGATGACGACGTTTTACAAGAAGCCGTACCGCCACATCTCCGATTGAACACTACAGATCCACAGACACTATTTCAGGACCAAACTGTTCTGAACAGAACTCGATATAATTTAAGGCCTAGACTGGTCAAGGACACCTGAGATTTTCATCTCTTTCGTGACATGTATCATCTGTCCAGGTTGCAGGGTCACGGTAGGAGTCTTGGTTCGTGACCTGTATAGTGGCTAGGCCCCCAGGACTTGCAGTGTCATAGGATGGCTAATAATCACAGCCAAGTGATTAAGGAAGATTGCCGTGAGCAACAATTTTAGAGGATGGATGTCAAATTGGGAAAGAATAATAAGAAGGAAGAGATGAGAAAGAAATATTGTAAATTAGTGTACAGTCAATGTGGCATAACATTGTGTGTTCTTATGTTTTCTAGTATCTTATTGGCTTGTATAGGTTGGATTGTTTATGCTATGCAGCACAAATCTGTCCCTACTTCTATTTCCTTGCCTTTTCATTCTACTATCTCCCCACATCAATTACATATGCTTCCCCAACATGAACTAATCAGGAGAACAGAATATTTTAACAATTCATTTGTCCAGTTGTTGCATCAACACCAATTGGTAGTCAACACAACCGACTGTTGGGTTTGTGGACTTATGCCTCATACCACAGACAAAGGGATGCCATATTTAGCCCTTCCATTTTCTTATGAAGGTTCCACTTGGGCCTATTTTGTGATGTTTTCAAATGCATATCAGAACCGATTTAGACGTCCAGTTGGTTCATATGGTAGTGGGCAAGATTTTAGTCATAGTTCTCTGATAAAAGGAATAGTGGCTATGGCTAGAATTGTGGAGAATAGTAGGGTTCCTGTTGATGAGAAACGGGCATACAATGGTTGGAACGTGACTCGTTACGCTACTAGCCTTACAGATAGAGTTAAACAGGGAAAATCTCCACCAATTTGGACTGTGCCTCATCGAGGTAACCTTTGTTTACAAATGAATGGCCAGACTACTGACACTGGACAAGGAAAGAGTGTTTGTTCCCATACATACATTCACACATCTCAGAATTCACTACCGTTAGTGCCATCCCAGGGCACGTATTTTGTCTGCCACAAAAGAGCGTACACGTGGCTACCGACGGATTTTCAGGAACATGCTATATAGCCTTTCTTCTCCCCCCTACATAGGGGTGGGCGGAATTTGCGGAATCGCGTTACGCAAATCTCCGCGAAACGGTAAAAAATTTCCGCGAACACGCAGAAATTCCGCGAGCACGCGGAATTGCTTGTTCGCGACACTTTTTTCCTGTTCGCGATCGCTGTTTGCGTGCTCGGGGTGAAATATCTCGCGAACACGCATATTGAGAACGCGAACAAGCAAAAAATTTCGCAAAGTCGCGGAACGCAGATTTTTGGGCAATTTCGCGTTCTCCGCGGAACGCGAAATTACCCAAATTCCGCAAATTCCGCGAACGGAACGGAATTTACCGCCCAGGCCTACCCCTACATACACTGCTCCTTCGGGACATCACAGAAACAGATATGGCAGAGGGATTATTGATTCTAAAGACACGGCAGGACAAGAGGGAGGTGATATCCTTAAAGGATTTCTCCCTTTTTGGGGCCCAATGGCCAACAGTAGAAACATGAGACAATTGGTTCGTGTTGTTGAGACTACCATAGATGTCACTGTGGGAGCCTTGAGTAATCTCACAGCCGCCCTTCAAGCGGATCGTCTCATGACATTGCAGAATCGGATTGCTCTGGATGTTATTCTTGCGGATCGTGGTGGAGTTTGTAAATTGATCGGATCTAGCTGTTGCATTTATATACCTGACGACGCCCCTACGGTATACCAAGCCATCTCCAAATTACATGTGATCTCCGAGTCGATTCATCAGGACGAAGGAGATTGGTCTTTATTGGAATGGTTTGGGGGATTACTGTCCAAATGGGGATGGAAGGTATTAACATTCCTTGGAGTGGTTTTGGCCATCATTTTTTCCTGTTGTCTCTGTATACAGTATGGCCCCGCCATCTGTGGTCTTTGTGCCACTATGTGTGTCCCAAGGCCTGTGCCACGGAAGACGGAGAGCATTATAATGATGTTGCAGCAACAGCTTGATGACCTCATGGCCATTGACGTCGACTCAGATTAAAATGAGTCTGTGTGTCTTGCCTGAGTAATGGCAAAAGGAGGGTCTGAGGTAATTCAGTTTTCATATTTAGCCACCATTTTGTGTCTTTCCGCCATTTTGTGTTGCCCTCACTCAGGCAGCACGGTGAACGAGGTGTTGTTTTCCCTCATCCTACTGCAACGTGCCAAATAACCTCCTGCCTCTGTTTATAGCTGGTGTCAGGGTCTGGCCGACTCCACTAATCCTCGTCTGGTTTGACTGATCCCTGTCTCGACTATCTGTTGGTTCGCACCATTCTTTCCTGACTTTATCTTATCCTCCTGGCCTTCGCTACTCTTTACTCGTATTCTCTCATTTCACAACTGTCCTGCGGGGCATACAAATGTGTCCTGTCACCTGCAGGTCGACTTATAAACACTACCACTGATTAACTTGTGGGGAAGGGTGACAAACACAGTTGGGAGGGAGGCTTTTTTAAGTTACTTAATATCTTGTTTTCACATTCTTCTCATTGGTTAACCCTGTATGCATTGGGAGTGTTCTTTGTGAATATATGTGTTATAAAAGATTGTGCACCACAAACTAAAGTGGCAGTCTCCTAAGAACATACCGAGTGTACTTCTGGGACAACTGTACTTAGCTGCAGCTAATAAACCAAACCTTCTACGCCTAACGGAGTGTCCCGTGTCTCTGTTCGACAAAGCAGGTGAACTCAGGAGATTAAGGCGTACCCTGCGCCGCCAGGCCCATAAGGTCTAGGTTCTTCAGGGCAGCGTCAAAATGAATGGGTGTTGCGGTGGAACGCCAACTGCAACACTTATCTAAGCATAGCGTGAAAGGGGGCCTTATGTACAAGGCAGTGTTAAGCCACATTAAGTGCATAAGGCGCAACCCCTATCGCCACCACAACATCAATATAGGCGACGTTGTGGTGTCGATAGGAGCTTGTATATATGCCCCATTATGGCCCATTGTGCAGGAGTGATTAATTGGGGAATTGTCTTATACCCAAAGGTTTACTGAAATCCTACTCAACACTGTGAACGAAGAAAGTGAAACATGTTACCATGTAGAATAGTGTGCATTTATATCAGTGCCTGTTCCTAGAGCAGAGGAAGGCTTCTATCACTTGAATTTTCTAGAGCTTATTCCTCTCTTCATGGGGGATTGCTTAGCCTATTTTCTGTTTTACTAGATGTCTCCTGATTTAAAGCTGAGAATACTTTCCAGCTTGATCTTCCTTTTAATTGATATGCAAAGGCTTTATGCTTATGCATTTATTCTCTCTTCAGAACTCCTTATTGGGTATCTGAACTGACACCTTATTCTATTTCATTCTAATTTAAATTAGAATATTGTCTGCTATTCTTACAAACGTTGTATTCTTTCTTAAATTGAAATATCAATTTTTGGATTATATTCATTTTAAAGCAGATACTTAAAATACTAATACTTATTTAATACATGATGCAACAATAATAATTGAAAAATAAAACCCTGTAACTCACACAAATTCTCATTATTGACTGTACTAAAAGTCTTTAGCAATTGTATTGTCTAGATGATCAATCCTTTTCAAATCTCATTGTCGACAAACAAAGGTCCATACAACCAATGGCAGGGGTTATTTCATTATTACACCCGAAGATTAAGATATAGAAAACCCCATTCCGTCATAACTATGCTTGACAGCAACCTGGAGGCGACCCTGCTAATTAACAGCCTGTTGATATCACTATCCATAGCTTTGCATATGGGTTCTTCAGCTTTGGTCAGATGATAGCACAGGGCAATTAATCCTACTCAGGGGATCCACAAGGGTTAGAAATAGCAGATTAATTAAGTATATACACATAAAAAATCAAGTACTGAATTTTTTTTAATGCTCTGTAAATGCGGAGGAATTTCAAATTGGCAGCTAACATTAAGTTAGTAGCTGTAGTTTGATTGGTGTGAGCTGAGCAAGTACAGCAAACGGAAATTTTGGTTGCCTCAACTGAAGCACTAGTGCCAACACAAAAAGAGAGGATGCGTGAGGTTTAAAAAAGACAAAGTGATATACTAGAGTATAGCATGTCACTGTCTTTTTTATATGAAATCAAATTTTGAAAAACTCAACCTTCCCTTTGAAATTGGAATTTTAACTTTTGCACTTTTTTGTTTGTAAATTAATGAAAATATTTCATAATTTGTGTATATCATGTATGCTTATTTCTTTAGTTTTGTGCATTTTTCGAAGTTCAAATGATAAAAATTGCTTAATCAGGGTCCTCTGCTTCCAATAGCAATTGAGTCAGGATCCACAGCACTCCAAAGTTATGAACCACTGCCCTAGGGCTCTGCGGTGA
Organism: Triturus cristatus; assembly: GCF_964204655.1. NCBI lineage: Eukaryota > Metazoa > Chordata > Amphibia > Caudata > Salamandridae > Triturus > Triturus cristatus. The sequence goes on from NC_140581.1 coordinate 890,628,843, forward strand.
CAAAATGGGCCCAATACCCAAATACATAAACAATTAGCTCACCCTCAGACAAAGATGCAGCACGGTTCCATTATGGAAGATCTTCTGCCAGGTCTGAACAACTTCAGGGAGAAATGATTTCACAATGAAGACCTCGCCTGGTTTCAGCACGTCATTCTCAGACCAGGTACACACCACCTTCATGGCTCTGCGGAGGCCCCCGTCCATTTCCTGCCTAGACAAGACCTGGATCATAGCAGCTGTTCCCCTCTGTGACCATGAGGACATGCTCTTGTCGAGATTCACTGGAGAACTCTCTTCCAATCTGTAGATGGTGACTTCCTCTCCAGCTGTGTCCAAAAATAGATTTTATTGGTGAATTTATACAAAATTTAGCAAGAAGAAACATTCAAATGTACCATACTGTATGAGACACACACAGTTTCAATCTGAGATAAGAGGTTAACAGCTAAAAGAAATGTTAATATAATAGAAATTCAGTTACATAGTCAGCTGCATAAGTGAGAATCTTGTTCTGAGAAGCAGTGAGGTGCTATGTCCTTGTCACGCACATCTGACGTACGAGAACCTGAGGGTCATCTTAACGGTATGCAGTAAATGTTGACTTCTACATAGGGTGATTCCCAAGAAGGTATGCAGCTTTGTTACCTCTTTTACAATTTAACCAAGTCTTACAAAAAAGAAAAATTATTTCCCTGCACTTGAGATCACACTACTAAAGATTTTCCCCTTGCTGCTGTTTGTTTGGGAGAAAATCAGTAACAACTTACCAACTTTTAATTCATTAGTCCTAGAAGGCAAGAAACTGTTACTTAAGGTGCAATATTCATCATTTTAATAGGTGCAAATATTAAAATTAGTGAGCTGGTACCTTTCAATGTTACCACTAGGTCTGTTCATTTATTAATCAATATCACCAAAACAGTTCTGATTATTTGACAAGATCAAACCTAATACAAGGATGGGTAAATTACATCTTTTTGGTCAGATAATAAACCTGTCATTTCCTCGTCTCCTTACTTGCTATACTGAACTAAAGGTGCCTCTTCAGCCTTCAGCACTCCTTACCTAAGTCTCTTTTTATGTTTACTTCCTCCTTAGAGGAATAACCCTTACAATATAAACAATCCTCCCACTCTCCTCACTTCATGTTTTTTCTTCTTCTGCCCATATTGTTTGGGCTTCTGTGGCCGCCTTTAGAAAATGTTTCAGGAGGTGTATTTTCTCTTTTTTTTTTTTAAAAAAAACAATTTTTTATTATTTTCTTTTACCACAGTACAGTACAGCAATTGTCGATTATTCAATCGTTGTTCAGCATATAACAAAGTCCGAAGCAGTTCAGCCCCCCACCTCCCGGCAATCCCCCCACCCAGGCGCCCATCCCCAACAGTCACACCCCAAATGTTTGCCATAGAGGCCTGCACCTCAGTCCGCATCAAGGGTCTCATCTTCAAGCGTTGGTGGTGGCTCGCATATATCTCCCCGATATGTGTTCCGTGCCCCCCATATTTTAGACCATTTTTGGGGACAACCCCTCCCTATGTACACTGAGCGTTCGGCTATCATAGCCCTATCCATGTCACGCCCCCATACAGACAGCAGCGGCACCTCTCCCACCCCCCACTTCTGCGCTATGTTCCGCTTAGCTAGCACGATGCCTACTGTGGCCCAACACTGAGCCTGCCTGCCCAGGTCGTTGGGCTCCCATACATTTAGCAGGCAGCGCCTGGGTTCCGGTGCAAGCGACACACCCCCCGCCTGGGACAGCGTACGCATCACTCGCCTCCAGTATTCTTGGATTTTTCGACACTCCCAGATGGTGTGGTAGAAGGTGCCTTCCTCCCCGCAGCCGCGCAGGCAGAATGGATGGGGTGCTCTTCCTATTTTGTGGAGTGTGTACCTGGTGTCGTAGGACCTATGCAGAATCCGGAGCTGTACCAACCGAAGCCTGGAAGGTATCCCTGCCTCCCGGGGGGACGCCAGCGCCTCCCTCCAGTCCGGGTCATCAAAGTCCCCGACATCAGTGGACCACCTCTCCCGCAGGGTGCCCATAGGGTCCGGGAGATTATTTATTAGCTTACGGTACGTGAATGATGTTGCCCGCTGGGGCATATAATCTGTGAGCAGCCTATCCTCCAGTGGTGACGCTTCCGGAACTGAGGCTCCAGGCCCCAAAGCGGCGAGCAGCGCGTGTTTAATTTGTGTGTACCGGAACCATTCCGTGGGCGCCAGCTCGTATTGTTGTTGTAGGCGCGCAAAGGTGATCACTGCACCCTTGTGCCACATGTCGCCCACTGTGGAGATCCCGATGTCATCCCATTTGTCGAAGCCCCTACTATGCCTAAGTCTCCCGAGCCGTTTCGCATCCCACAAGGGGGTGAGCTGGGTCAAAACTCCTCTCCATCCCAGCCGGGCCTGGGCCACGTGCCACACGGCCACTGTTTGTCGCAAGGGGCCAATGAGTTCTGGGCCGAGCCTCCCATCGTACAGGGGCGACAACATACCTCTCGTGCCCAATATGGCTCTATCCGCTTTAAATGCCGGATCCGAGTGCGGGGCATGGAGCCAATAATTGATGACCTTGAGTTGCGTCGCCCAGTAGTAAAGTTGGATGTCGGGCAATGCTGTCCCCCCGTCGTACCAGCCGCGGGTAAGTTTGGACTGTGCAATACGCGCCGGTCGGTTGTGCCACAGAAGACTAGACACCTGCGCCGCGATTGAGCGGAAGTACGCCGGGGGCACTGGATATGGTGTGTTTTCGAGCACGTATATGAAGCGAGGCAGGGACATCATCTTAAAGAGCGCCGCCCTCCCCAGTAGGGTCAGTGGCAGCGCCCCCCAGTGACGGACGTCCCGACGAAGACGGTCCAACGGGGGCTGAAGATTCTTCTGATAGAATACCACTGGGTCCGCAGTGATGTGGACACCCAAATACTTGAACGACCCCTCCGCCACCCTGAGGGGGCAATCCGCCGGTAGTTGCGGCGGAGGGCCACACAGCACGTACATGACGGATTTAGACCAATTTATCGTGTACCCCGACGCCTTGCCGAAGACCCTGCATATATTGAGTAGCGTGAGGATGGAGCGCCGTGGGGAGGCCAGGTACAATAGGACGTCATCTGCATAGAGAGAAACCCTGTCCTCCCAGCCATCTGACCATCGGAGTCCCCTTATCGAGGGTTCCCAGCGTATCCACGCCGCCAGCGGCTCCAACACAAGGGCAAACAATAAGGGCGACAGGGGGCAACCTTGGCGCGTGCCACGCGACAGGGGGAAATCGCCGGACATATGCCCGTTGGCCGCAACATGAGCCAACGGCTTAGTGTACAGGAGACGAATCCAGGCGCAGAATTTGGGCCCGAATCCCAGGTGGCGAAGGACCGCGAACAGGAAGGGCCACTCGACCATGTCGAACGCCATTTGCGCGTCCAACGACAGAAGCACCGCCGGCTCGCCCACCCGACCCGTCCGGGCCAACACACCATGCAGACGTCGCAGGTTGTGGGACGTACTTCTGCCGGGCATAAAGCCCGACTGGTCCGGATGTATAATGTCGGCGAGGTGCGGCGTCAGTCTAGCCGCCAGCAGCTTGGCCAGAATCTTGGCCTCTGCGTTGAGGAGCGAGATGGGGCGGTAGGAGGTGCACTCCTCCGCCGGCTTGCCAGGCTTCGGGAGGACCACAATAGTTGCCGTGCGCTGATCCGGAGGGAGTTCGCCACGCTGCAGACTATCGGTAAACATAGCGAGCAGGTGAGGAGCTAGCGTCCCTATCAACCTCTTGTACAGCTCAACCGGGATGCCGTTGGGACCCACCGCCTTACCCGACTGAAGCGCTCCCACCGCAGCCTGTATTTCGTCCACCGTCAGATCGGCCTCCAAGGCCGTCATCGCGGCAGGGGCTAACCTGGGCATGTCCAGATCTCGAACATACGACATCGCCTCCTCCTCTGACATGGAAGAAGCGGAGGAGTAGACCGCAGCGAAGTGGCCCGCCAGGGTGTTCACTATATCACGCGGGTCAGTTGCCCTCTGACCCTCCCCCGAAATGAGCTGCGCAATCCACCTGGAACCACCCTCCCTTCTATCTAACCATGCCAACAGCTTCCCTGTCTTGTCCCCGACATCGTAGATTCTGTGTCGCGTGGCCTCTAGCCATCGCCTGGTACAGTCCGCCAGGTGCTCCTTATATTTCACCTGCGCCACCTGTAATCCCCGGGAGGTTGCAGGCGATGGATGTGCGGCCTGTTGTGCCTCTGCCGCGGCAAGATCCGCCTCTAGCGACTGTAGCTCAAGATGCCGCGCGCGCCGGTGTGCCGCAATGGAGGCGACCGCGTGTCCTCTCAGGACCGCTTTGTACGCCTCCCAGAGGGTAGCCGGAGAGTCTACCGACGAGGAGTTTTCTTGGAAATAGAGACTAGTAGCCTTCCCAAGTGTTTTGCAGATGTCGGGAACCTGGAGATAACACGGGTGCAAGGGGGGGACATGGCGCCTGGTCAGGTGGTAGCGCGTGTATTGTAGAAGTAGCGGTGAGTGATCCGATATGCCCCTGGGCCTGATTTCCACGCTGTCTACATACTGGAGACTGCCCTGCGAACCCAGGAAGTAGTCTATTCTGGTCAAACTTTTATGCACCCCCGAGTAATATGTGTAGTGGCGCTGTGTTGGGTGGTGAAGCCTCCATATATCTGCCAGTCCGAGTGCCTCGAAGAAACTCCCGAGGCGGGACGCTCCCCCTCCACCAGCCCGCTCCGGGTGGCGGTCAAGCAGGCCGTCCACCACCGCATTAAAGTCGCCGCCCACTATAAGCTCAGCTCAGCGCAGGAAGAGTCGCAGCATGCAGGGCAGGAGGAATGTAAACCGAAACAATATTCAGGGGGCGTCCCTCCCATTGGGCATGCAGCGCCACAAACCTCCCCGAACCGTCTGCCCGAGTGCCTTTTATGATTAACGGGGACTGTTTCTTTACCAGTATACCCACCCCGCGGGAACCAGAGGAGAAGTCAGAGTGTATCACCATCTTGTACCCCCATCTATCCATCGCTTTACTAGCAGTGCCCATTAGGTGGGTCTCCTGCAACAGGACCACCGCAGGGGAGCATCTCTTGAGACTCTGGAGGACCAAACCCCTCTTAATCTTATCGCCTAAGCCGCGCACGTTCCACGTAAGGAGGGAGAGAGGCTGCGCCGGAGTGAGGGGGACCCCAGTGGAACGTCCAAGCGTTGTGTCAGCCATTCCCGCGGCAGGAGCAGCGCAGAGCTGATGCTATGAGCGGAGCGGCACAGGCCGTGCCTGCAGTGCATGGTGCGTGTACTGTGTGTTGAAACATATACGACATTATAAACAAAAACTGTAAAACAAAACTTGCGAACATTCCCTTACCCCCCCACCCCCTCCCTGCCTCCCTGCCATACGGACTCCAAACTGCCCGCCACCCCAACTCAGCAGAGTGCTCAGATCCCAAGTCCCCAAACAGTACTTGCGTGTAGTGGAGCGGGCGGTCCGAGGAAGACCAAATACTCCCCTTTGGACAAAGTTCAACTGATCACCCCTTGAAATATCGTTGAGCCGGCGCCGTCTAGTTCCACAAGGCCTCCACCTCGAGGCACCCCTGAAGGCAGTCACAAGCATTCAGCACGGAGTCTCGCTACCTATCAGGGTCGGTCCGAAGTCTCCCCTCCCGGATCCAGGTCGCCGGCGTCCGCCGTCGCCTCTGTTCGCCGCCTCCGCTTGTCCGATCTCCCAGGGCCGCCCGCCGGCCTCCAGCCCTCGAGCCAGTCGTGCGCCTCCTCCGGCATCTCGAAGAACAGGGTCTTGCCCTCCGCCACCACCCGAAGGCGCGCCGGAAAGACCATGGAGTAAGGCAGTTCGCGGGCCCTCAGCGTCTTCTTGACCTCCAGGAAGCTTCTCCGCCGTGCCGCCACCGCCGCCGTGAAATCCGGGAAGAACGACACCATCGAATTCTGAATCCGTAACGGTGGCGCCACCCGGGCCGTCTGGAGGATGACATCTCTGTCGCGGTAATTGAAGATGCGGGCCAGCACCGGTCGAGGGGGCGCCCCAACCTTGGGCTTACCCCCAGGCACTCTGTGGGCGCGCTCCACCGAAAAGAATGAAGAGAGACCCCGAGGCTGCAGTCTGGTTTTTATTAAGTCCTCTATGTACAAGTCCATGGCGGATTTCCCTTCACTCTCGGGAATTCCCGTTATGCGGACGTTATTACGCCGGGAGCGCCCTTCCTGATCGTCCATCTTCGCCGCCATTTGTTTCGTTTCAGCCTCCAACTGGGACACCCGTTGGAGCAGGAGCGTAGTGTCACTCGTCAAAGCCGCCGTGGTGCGCTCCACGTCCGTGACCCTGGACGACATTTTTTGGAAGTCCGCCCTGAGCAAGGACACATCCGTGGAGATGGATCCTACCGTGGTCTGCACTTTGTTAAGGGCAAGCATTATGTCCTCCAGTGTTACCTTAGGCGCTTCTGCCTCTGCAGCAGCCCCGTCAGACCTCCCGGCCCCCGCAGCCGCATCTTTATTGTAGGCAAATTTGTCCAGTTTACCCTGCTGGTGCGTGCGATTCCCTTTCCCGGACATCTTGGGGCCGGCGGGCGCCGTCCCGGGGCGTTTCTTCTCGTCACCCAGCCGGCCGGGGGGGGGCAAGGTCACCACACAGCTCGGGAGCGGCAATCAAGCCTCCAAACAACCGGATGGCCACCGGCCCACCACAGCAACCCGGAGGCCCCCACGCACCCTGTCCACGGGGATCACAGCGTCGGCCCCAGCCTCGCTAGTCGAGCCTCCCTCTTGCGGATCACGGCAGCGATACTCCCTCCGCAGGGACCGCCGCAGACTGCACTCAATGCGGGGCGCTCTCACCAGGCCTCAGGGCGCGGACAATCGCGGTCTGCTCCAGCGCTGCCACCCTCAATCCGGCGGCACACCTCGGTCCCCGCCGGGATCGGCCACAGTCCCCGGCTCCGGCTCACTGCAGCAGCCCGGGGGCCGCTCCCCAGCGATCCTCTGCAGGCCCCCACTTACGCCTTCCACGGGGCTGCGCCGGCGGCGGGGCGACGCCCCCGGGGATCACAGCGCCGGGCGCAGTTCCTCAGGACGAGCTCGGGGACAATATTCCCCCCGCAAAGTCCGGGGCGCCTCCACTTGGTCACAGGTCGCGGGCGATCTCGGTCCGCCCCAGCGTCGCCGTCGTCAGCTGCTCCGGTCGCTTCTGGGCACAGCCACTGCCCAGGCTCCCACACACCACAGGCGGCTCTCAGAGTAATCCAGGCCCCGGTCGCGGCCGGCGGCACAGGCCGCTACTAGCGGGCCGACGCCGATCAGGCTCACGAGCACTTAGGAGCCCCGGAGGCGGCTCAGTCGGCGCCGCTTCCTACAGGCTACCAGCCCAGCGCCAGTAGGGATAGTTGATGAAGCGGATCAGTGTGCGGATGGTAGGGGAGTCGGCCTCACCCTCGGAGCTCCGTTAGGCTGCGGCCATCTTGCTTGGCTGCTAGCCACGCCCCCCTATTTTCTCTTTTTTAATACTATTAATCAGGCACACGTGTTCTAGGAGGTGTACCTGGCCCTTTTTCTTCATTTGCGGGTTAGTCTTTTCAAAGGCAATCTACTGGCATGCGCATGATTCATTTGACATTTTAGGAAAGGAGCTGTGTGTCAGCACGCTCTGAGCTTTAGTCCCCCGGAAGCTGCAGTTGCTGCAGGAGCAGCTTGAGTAGAGGTGCATCAGCCCTCTAAAATATATGACCACTTGAATTCCTATGTGAAGCCAAGCTTGCTGGAAAGTGTAAGGGTAGTGTGTACAACCCATTTGCTAAGCTTTTATTGTGGTCATATTGGCATGAAAAACAAATCATTATTTAATAAGCAGTAATGAAGCGTATCTTCTTACGAGGTCACCAGAAGATGAAACACTATAATGGCATGCTTACCTTTTCGAGGACAATTAGATTTATGGGTTTAATTTTGTAATATTGGTTTAAGGTAACAGGCATATCTTGGGCCTTCCCTTGACTGGACTATTTATTCTGTTTTCTTTCTACTCCTTCCTCATTTGTTATTCTAGGTTTACAGAGGAAAATATGGTAAAGCGTGCACAGAAAAAGCATCACTCATCTCCCTACTCTTCACCCAAGAGAGAGTATGAGCATGGGATCGGGAAAATTAGCCACAGGTCTGCTAACTCTTCCTCGATGTCAAGGATTTCCCTTGAGGTTATAGTAAAATCTGTCTTATGAATAGAACAAGCACAGGGGCATGGCTTCTTCCGCCTCATGAAGACTCAGATTTTTTTTTTTTTTTTTTGTCCTCATTAGCCGCCAATCTCCCTTTAAGTGCACAATCGAGGAGTCCGCGCCCACACTCAGCAAACTGAGCGGCGTAGGTAATAAGCGCTTAAAATCGCCCACCTACCGGCACTGAGACTTACCGAAACGCACACCAAAAGCATCCACTGAGATAACTCTATATTTCTAGCTTCTAGAGCTCGAAGGCCATGTCCTAAGACCTCAGCCTCTCACCAAGGAGGAGGGATCTAGACCTGGACCTTAGAGTATTCAGGCAGCATTAATCATAGGACCCGAGGGAGGAAAAGGGAAAGAAAAAAAATAAAAGAAAAAAAAACACACCTCAACTACGGGTCCCATTTCCTTCCAGAATCTTCCAGAATGTTCTCCTCTTTTTGCTGCCTGTTCTCAGTAGGTCCATCTTAGAGGTCGCCAAAACAGAGGATTACCAATCAAAAAAGGAAGGAGGGATGTGGTCGGTTCATTTCATGCATATTTGTCTCCTAGCCAGGAGCACGGCATAAAAAAGTAGCAATCTTGCAGGGCCTCTAACATTATCTTGAAGTCCCAAAAAAATCAAAGATAAATCCATAGTGACCATAGTCCCTAATATGTCCGACAGAAATGTACCTACACTGTCCCAAAATGAAAACAGTGCTGGGCACTCTTTAAACATGTGTATGTCGGAAGCCATGACCAGACCACATTTTTTACAAAAGACAGGCTGCTCTTTATTGATTTTAGAGAGCTTCAGCGGAGTAAAGTATGCCCTGTGAATGGTAAACAGGTGGTTTCTTTTCAGCCATGCCGGCTTTACTATATCATACAGGAGTTTACATGCGGATTGCCATAAAGAATCACATTCTCGATCCAACAGTACACTACCCCATAATTCCTCTGCCAAGGTAAACTCTCCGTCCACAGCCTCCAAAATTGCTTGGTACCAAAAGGAAACTTCTTTCTTCCCATAGGGTTTAGTCACAAGATTGTACTCTAGATCGTTGCCTTTCCCTAATAAATCCCCCTTGGGTGTCCGTAACTCAGCCTGGACCCAGCTCATCAGCTGCCAATATTTAAATCTAGAAAGGCATGGCCCCACCCTCTCACTAAGTTGTTCCCATGTTGCCAAAGCGCCATCTGAGATCAGATCCCCCCAAACCACCATGCCAGAATCCCTTAACGGAATCGCCAACCTATCTCTCAGGCACTCTGGACTACTAGGAGAGTCCCATATATGGGCCATGCTAGAAAAGTAGCCAAGAGTTATCGACCTCCTCAAGTTTGTCCACGTTTTACCCAGACCCTGCAAAACCTTGAGCCTAACTTTTTTGAAAAACGTAACATCTCCAAACTTAAACAAAAATCCCTCCACCGGTAAATGTGCGCCCTGTAACATTGCTAAAAACATCCCACCCGCACCAACCTTAGTCGGCATTTTTAATAGCATACGAGCGTGGGAAAGTTGAAACGCCCAGGCATAGAGCTGAAGATCGGGCAGAGCAAGGCCTCCCTTCTCCCTTCGGCGTCTCAGCTTTTTCCAAGCCAATCGCGAAAATGTATACCCCCAAACAAAGGAGTTGATGTCCCTCTGGATTTTCTCAATTTGTAACTTTTCAAAATAAAGTGGAATACAATTAAAAAGGAAAGTAATTTTTGGGAGTATCGACATTTTTGCCAAATTAGTCCTACCGATAATAGAGAGAGGGAGTGAAGCCCAGATCTTCATAAGCTTCACACATTCTCTCGCCACTTCAGTCAAGTTTAACTCAGCGATCTTAGCAATATCTTGCTCTATATTAACACCAAGATACCTCATTTTAGAGCTTAGCAGATGCCGACATTGGTAAACCATCACCTCTGTTTTAGCGGCGTTGATTTCGTACCCTGAAACTGCTCCAAACTCCTGAGCTTGACTGATGACTGCTGGGAATGCCTTATCCAAGTCGGCAGTAAAAATCAAGATGTCATCTGCATATAGGGCTGCCTTCCTCTCCCACTCTCCATACCTAAAGGGTTGGATGTTAACGTCCTCTCTAAGCCGTTGGGCAAACGGCTCAATGTATAGGTCAAACAGGAGAGGGGAGAGTGGGCAGCCCTGTCTAGTGCCCCTAGATATATTAAAGGGTGCTGTAACACTGCCGTTTACCAGAAGTCTGGCTGTAGGGCTCCTATATATAGTTTGTATTGTATGAAGGAACTTCTTGCCAAGATTACATTTTTCCAAGACCTCCGACAGGTATACCCAGTTAACCCTGTCGAAGGCCTTGGTGGCGTCCAAAGTCATAACCGCTAAAGGGATAGAATATGTGGATGCCAGATCTATTGCACCGATTAAATCATAAGTTAGGTGAGTTATCTGGCGCTCTTTCACAAAGCCCTTCTGGTCTGGATGCAGAATGTCTCCTACCACCATACCCAAACGTGCTGCCAGTATAGAGGTAAAGATTTTATAGTCGGCATTCAATAAAGATATGGGTCTATAAGACCCTCAATTGAATGCCGCCTTCCCTGGTTTCAAAATCAAAACTATAGTGGCCTCGTTCCATGAGTCTGGGGGGTTCAGACCTTCTTGTAGGATCTGGTTAAAGAGTTTAGTCATGATAGGGACAACCTTATCTCCTATTCCCTTATATATCTCAGAAGGCAAACCATCTGGGCCTGCAGCCTTACTATTCTTGCTATTAAAGATAGCCTCCCTTACTTCATCATATGAGAATTCTGCATCTATAAATGTTTGTTGTTCGGGACTAAGGGAGGAGAGCGCAATATCTTTGAGCCAATTCTGAACACTCCGACTATCTACATTACCATCTTCCTGATAGCTGGATTGGAAGAAGGCCTGAAAGGCGTCCCGGATTTCATCACCCGTAGCTAAGATGCCCCTCTCATTTCTTATCTCCTTAATATAACTCCTTGCTCGGTCTGATTTACTCTTCCAAGCAAGGAGTTTACCTGCTCCTTCCCCATACTCCAAATGGGAGATCTTGCTAGCTTCCCACCTACGGATAAGTCTAGCATTCAGAATACTCTCAAGCTGGGCCTTCAAACTACTAATCTTATTTTGCTTGTCCTGTAAAATTTCTGGGGAAGCAGCAGCTGAGAGATCCACCTCTGCATCTTTTAACTTAGCTTCAATCCCGGTGATCTCTTCCTTATATTTTTTATTCCTGTAACAGGATCTATTAGTGATTTGACCCCGAATAAAAGCTTTCATTGTATCCCAAACTGAGGTTATTGATGCAGTACCAACATTCACCTCCAAAAACAAAGCCACCTCCTGGGAGAGAAAAGAAACTTCTTCCTCAACCAAGAGTATGGCACGGCTGAAGGACCAAGTTCTACTTGGTCTAAGTGCTTGGCACTCCAAAGCCATCAGAACACCAGAGTGATCCGAGAGATGGGGAGCCAAATAGGTTATATTTTTAACCCTACTCCTTAGTGAATAGCTGATCAGGACAAAATCAATCCTTGACTGATGTCTATATTTGTAATTTCGATAAGACACTCCTGGCTGCTGCCCTGATCTATCTCGCCAAGTGTCTGACAGAGTGAACTGTCTCATGGCCCCAAGCAGATATTCTCGAGATTTGGACAGGACCGCAGCCCTAGTAGCTGGGGTCCTGTCCAATATAGGGTTTAAGACGATATTAAAATCCCCTGCCAAGACAAATGGCTCTGGAATGTCCAATAAGTGCAAGAACATAGCCTTCAAACTAGTAGGGTCATCTTGGTTAGGACCATAGTAGCCAATTAAGGACAACAATGTGTCCATTATTGAAACTTTGACTATCACCCATCTACCATTGGGGTCCTTTATGTAAGAGGAAATATGGGCACCTACTGACCTCTTAAAAATAATTGAGACCCCTCTTATATTCACTGATTGATTTGTGCTTACATGGGAGCCAACCCAACTTTGCGATTTTAACAGGGAATTCATTTCATCTTCCATTAGATGTGTTTCCTGGAGGACAATGACCTGCGCTGAAGAGTCCCGCAAATACTGCAATATCTTGTCTCTCCTTGGTCTAGTGCGCAGGCCATTGACGTTCCAGGAAAGAATCTGAAAAGAGGTCATGGAGGTTCCCTTTCCTCTACCCTACCTAAGCGAGGAGTGTCAAATTTCAACAGCATCAGCCCCTTGCCTATGCCCTTTATCTCGACTTTAAAACTGTACCTATTTAGGGTGGCGAAAAATGAGGATTTTTCTTTTAAACCCCCCCCCCCCTTCTCCCTCCCCCACCCCATTGCCATCTACCCCCCACCCATGGAGAACCCATCCCCCAATCATCCGGACAAAGCCCAGGTACTTGCATCTCAAAGGCTCACACCCGCTTCTGCCCTCAAAAGAAAAGACACATTGTCAACAAAGAAAAAAAACCTATCCCTGAATCTACCTTAACAAGACAATAAATCTAACTTTGAAATTTAACAAATATAGTGTTAGGAAGGGGAGGAGAAGAGAGCCCCGATCTACACATATCAATACATATCAATGCTCAAAGAAGAAACACAAAAGGAGAGAGAAAAAAAAAAAAAGGGTAAGTGGAGAAACAAGACCCAAACCCAGTAAATTAGGAATTACCTACCCCGCCTGTAAATTTGCCAACAAATCCTCTGCTTCCTGTACTGATCTAACATTGTACATTTTATTTTTAAACATGATCTTCAGAAAAGCAGGGAATTTAAGTTGGGCCACAGCTCCTAGCTTTTTAAAGTCTTCCAACTTTCTCCCCAATTCCCACTGCCTATCCAGCGTGGCTCTAGCCAGACCCGATCTAATCTGGAAAGGGAAGTCCTTACTTTTCAGCGATTTGTATTTGAGAGATAGATTAAGTATCCTCTCCTTCACAGAATAAGTTTGAAAATTAATAAGGATTTTCCTTGGCTTAGAACGATTCAGGTTCTTTCTAAAGGGATCCCGATGAATCCTCTGAATGTCCCTATCCAATTCCTCAACTGGGATTTCTAAATCAAGTGATTCTTTCAAGAGCTTAATCATGAAAAGTTTAAGATCACCACTCTCACTCCCTTCTGGAACGTTCAATATTCGTAAGTTATTCCTACGGGAATTGTTTTCTAATGTCTCCAGCCTTTCTCGTAGGACTCCCGCTTCTTTTTTCATGGCCGTGACATCAACTTTCAAAACATCAAGCTGCCCCGTTAATGCCTCCACATTAGATTCTAGGGTTACTTTCCTTACATTTAAGAGATCTATTTTTTTATCCAGTGTCTCACAGAAACTCCGGATTTCTCCTTGATTTGCAGCGGAGGTTTCAAAACCCTTTTTAATATCTACCGCCAATGAGGCCATAAGGTGTTCCAGAGAGGAGATCGAGTGTGACTCTGGAGCTGGAGTCACGGAATTTAAAATTATCACTCCGCCTTCCAGTTGGCCTTCTGAAGAACTCGGGCACTGGGTCTGACCATCAAGTGGATCCGGAAGTTTTTCTGGTGGTGCCACAGGGAGAATCTGATCTACATCCTCTATCCCTTTACCTACCACCTCCATTCTGCTGACCCTCTCTATCAGTCTCTCTGTTCCCGAAGCAGACTTAACAGGACTTCCAGCTTCTCTCTGTCTTGCAAGACACAGTACTTCCGGCAGCACCTTAAAGTATGATCTTAAGGAAGGCGTAATCCTGGATTTGCCGTCTGGGAAGGCACACGTACTCTTATTTGTCTTAAAGTGCTACTTTTTTTTTACTTCCCCCGATAAAAAAGAGGAAGTACTTTTCTTATCAGTCTTCCCAGACCTGACCTTCCCCTTAGTTTTATTATGACCAACGTTATCAATACTGCCAGGATTTATAACCGGTTCTTCTTCCGAATTGTTAGCTCATCAATGGGTGCTTTAACCGATTTAGTAGAGTTAGCTACGTTAACCCCAACCGACTCTCCTCCACCCCCTTGTCTTTTGCTCTTCCGATAGCTCTTACTATCTGGTGAGGGGATAGAAGAAAGCGGAACCTCAGGGGGCGAAACAGGCGAGCCCCCAGTAGCTAGATTGCCTCCTACCTGGACAAGAGACAACTCATTTATCAATCCGTCTCTGCCAACCTTCAGCTGAGCCTCCTGAAGCTCCTGAAGATAGAAGTTGGCTGACCCAGCCCTCCAGGCACCTTGTTTGTGGGCGGACGCACTGCTTCTCTCTAAACAATCGTTCCCCGCGCTCCTGCTCCAGGGTGGCCGCCACTCCTCTGGCAAACCCCATAAGGAGCACGCGAGCTGCAACTCTTCGGCTTCTCCTCAGCTCCAGCGCCGCAGCTCCCCAACGCGGCAAGCCGAGAGAAGCACAGGCAACAGAAAGAACACAGGCCGCTCCCGGACCGTGACCTGCCTCATCGCCAACACACATCCGGTCAAAAAACAGCACACGCCAGGCCGAGTTCAAATGGGTCCCCCGGAGACCCACGGGTTAATCAGCAGCCTTCTCTTCACAGCCGCCTGACCGCCCGACCCTGAACGGCGTCTGCAACGGAAGGCGCGAAGGGAGGTAAAAACATGCTGGGCGCAGAGCGCCGAAACCTGGAGCCGGATCAGCCTCCCGCCGCCTCCTGCAACACCGGAGCCGCCGAAGAAACAAACTTATCCCTCCACGGACGGGAAATTCTGTCCCAAGCTGCAGGACATCATCAAGAACAGTAACGTTTCCCCTTCAAAAAAATCACGAGCATCTAGAGCATCTAGAGCGGGTAGAGCGAGTGGAGCCTTCTGATGCAGCGGCAGATCAGCCTGCTGCCGCCATGTTCTCCCTGCTGCCACTCAGATTTTTCTTGTTGGTCAGTTTCTTTCTTTCTCTCTTCCTTTTCCTCATCCTGACCACTATGCCTCCTCTTCTACAGGAGCGAAACATATTCTCAAGGAGGAGCCACAGCCAGTGATGACCTCTCTGTCTTCTAATAATTTCTAACTGCCTCCATAGTCAGAAGAGCTGAGTACCAGTGGAGAGTGGTTTCGGTAATTCCATACACAGTCAATCCCTAAGATACCAATGATCTCAGCAATCCAGGGATCTCTCAGCAGAGAACAGAGAGACCCCCTCAGACCTACAGTTACTCATTTTATGGCGAATCTCTATCCTTTGTCAAAGCTGAGCGTCTTTAATATCGAATCATTGATCATCTAATGGCAAACCTGACAGGACAAACTACACGGCTAACAATGGACATTTCAATTTTGGACCCTGTGGATAAGAAAGTAGAGAGTGCCTTGAAGAAAGCGTATGAGAGTCAGCGTCTCGTATGAGATTATTTATGCTTCTCAATTCCAGGTTTAAGACTTTTAATTTTTACTTGGTCATTTTCGAAATGGGAAGGATTTCTCTCAAGTTCTGGATTGCATGAAAGTATAAGTGAAGTTGTCTAACATTGCCTCTGTTACTCTGAGGGCTTCATCTATGGATTCAAGTAATGTTGTAGAATCTCATACGAATTTACCTCTCAGATAATGGAAGTTAGATTTTTTTTACTCCCTAAAGACGTGTCTTCTGAGGATGCCTTTTTCAGGATGCCGGTTTTTGTGAGAAGAAATAGAATCCATGGTTTTCAAGATCTCCAAAAAATCAAATTTATTTCATTGGATGCCATTTCCAGCAATCGGAAATATTCACAGACCTTTAGGTATAAAACCAAGAGGCAGATTTACAAAGACTTTGCACTCATTCAAAGTGATGCAAAGTAGCACAGTCCAGGAAGGGTATTTACTATCCAGCACAAAAGGTATTTTGTGCAGAAAAAGTGTCCTTTCCTCAGAGCAAATTGTGTTTTCTGCTGCTTTGCGCTACTTTGCATCAAGGGGTTGTTACATGGGTGGTACGTGGTGGATCAGCGCCACCACCTCTAGATTTGAAAGCAAGTTAGATCTACAAAGATAGTGAGACCGGGCTTTTCATTCAAAATTAACGCCTTCCTGAAGCAGACACAAAGTAGGAGAAATGTTTTAATTTCTCATCATATTCCACACACTGCGTGTGCTAAATTGGACAGCACACATCTAACATGTAGAATGCTCCGAAAATTGATTAGGTATGCAATTTCATACTGAAAGGTTATACTTCAAGTACAAACCCATTGGTAGACATCTTGCACACACCTCTGCACCATGGCACAAAAGTTGTGCATTGTGCTAGGCAGTCTGCTTGTGCACCAATGCAGGGCATAAGACCAGCAGCAGGCCACTGTAAATAAATATGGCTCTGCACTGCTTTCTTCTCCTTCTGAAATGAAGCAGCTTTGAATGCTGCATAGCAATATTCCACAAATAATAAATCTGCCCCTCAGTCTTTTGAGAGAAGGAAGAAATCTTTTGGAAGAGGTCAGAGAAGAAGACCTGAGTTTGTTTTCAACATGTCAAGGTTTCAGTCAAAGAACCCTTCAAGAATTCACATCTTATGCTCCAACTCACTAAATAAGGGTAGTCAGAAGGCACTTTGCTGATTATGCTGGGTAAAGGCATCCTTCAGAACCAGTAGGCAGCTGCCTAGTAAGAAGCCATCTATTTCAGGACTGAGGGGGCAAGCTGGTTTTCAGATAAATCAGTCCTATAGATTGTGCCAGAAAACTATTCAATAGACTTTGGCACAATTCCTTCATGTTCTCATTCCACCTACACTCCTTGTCCCATTGGTTTACTGAAAAAGAAAGTCTTGGAGGAGAACATTGCTGTGTTCATTCTGAAGAAGGCAATTCTCCATGTCCCACCTCAGGAGAGAGTTTTAGGGTGGAATTCAATTGTCTTTCTAGAGAAGACCTCTTCAGGCAAGTACAGAATGGTGATGGACTGAAAAGGAGTAAACAGGTTCATTATAACATCCTCCAACAGCTAATGCTGATATTTTTTAGTAGAATCTTCTCGGTCAAAATAGAACTGCAATGCCTTTTACACATCCCGATTAAGGACTCATTTCAGAGATTTTTAATGCTCGCAAACATCCCTGGCAGTTCTGGTTTTTCGCAACAAATCACTCAGGATTTACCTACCTGATCTTTAAAATCAGCCGTCTTCTCCTGCTTAGGGTTTGAAGGACCTGAAAGTTATCAGATAAACTCTTTTGCAGCCAGGTCTTCTCATCAACCTCTCCAAATCTAATATACAGCCTACTCACTGTGTACAACACTTTGGAGTATAGTTCAGGATGGATATAGGCAAAGTCCTTTTCCCAGAGATATGGAGACTTAAGCTGCTAATTCATCTCCAGCAGTTAATGGCAAAGAGCAAAGCATTAGCCAAAGAGTAGTATCACCGCCACACAAACAAGGTAAGTGACTAGAAAGAAGTGGATGTGTTTAGTTTGCTTTTTGAGGAAATGACAATTTAACTATCTTCATTCTTTTTTTCCAGAAGGCAACAGTGTTTAGAATTTTGCTGACACAACAGCATCTGGGTCAAGTAGTTTTGCATGTTCCAAATAATTAGTCTCCACTTTCAATGAACTACTTTGTTCTGATTACAATATTTCAGAACATTTGAAATTGTTTCCAGTGGTTGTTAATTCCATCAACCCAGGGAACAGGGTGGGTTTTTAATTCCCAGACACATTAATTACAATAGGTGGTAGCAGTCTAGGTTGGATGATAACACTGGGCTTCAGTTCAATTTAGGGGCCATACTCTAAAGAAGCGGTTCATCGATTCGCCAACTGGAAAGAGATAAAAGTGGTTTGAAAAGCACATCAAGAATCTGCATGCTGTCTGAAGGGGTTAGCTGCAGAGATTTGGATGGACAATATGATAACCAAGGCCTATCCTAGCTGAACTGTCAATTCAGGGCAGGGTCAAGAACCTTGAATCCACAGAAATGTCAGATCTGCACTTGGATACAATTAACCTCTTGTCTCTCACAATGGTTACATATGGGAATAGAACAATATCAGAACGGGCCCCTAAAGTTGGATTTTCTTGTCTTCTCATCAGCATTCTACAGGTTTCCCTGTATTTCAACTGGTATGTAAGCCATTTGGGAACCCGGAGGTAGATCTTTTTGTAAATCATTAGAATGTTCATTTGTCCCAGTTCTTCCTAGATTCCTAGACACTCAGCATTAGCGGCAGATGCTCTACTACGTCCCTGGCTGGGAATTCTTCTTTATGCCTTTCTCTCAATTCCTCTCATTCACAAGGTACTACCCAACATTCAGAGGTAGCAAGCAGAGGTATTCTTTGTTCTCCAACATTGGTCAAGGAGATCTTGGTTTCCTCTTTCAAATCTAATCATGATACAGAAGGAATGGTTGATTCCCTTGTCTCCTGTCCCTCTATATCATCCTCTACTTCCAAAGGGCAACTATAAACATTTCAGACCATCGGTGTGGAGGTCGAAAAATCAGGACTTATAATTAAGGATTTATTCCAACCATTTTGCCCTTGATCCAAGCTTCTAAAGGAGAATCTATTAAACAAGCGTACTGCCATCATTGGTCTTTTTTTAGTGTGTCAGTTTAATGATCTTTTCCCTGGTGTCTGTGCTCTAGAAAATATTTTGCAGCTTTTACAAAAGGGTTTGTAAGAAGAACCTTTCAGCAGCCATGTCGAGACTGTAGTGGCAGTGATTAGTACTTTTAGGCCACCATAGGATCATTTATCGGCTATTGACTCTCCAATTTCTCATATTCAGGGGTTATATTTATGGGGGGTTTAGGGTAAAAGAATTATTTATATTTATTGCAATCTAGGGTAAAAGAAATATATCATCCTAAGGATCGTCCCCTAGTTTTTGATTTTCTTCTGGAAATCCCTTATGAGCTTTTTGTTTTGAAGAATGTAGATGAAAAGTTTATTTCTAAAAATGTTTGCATTTTAGTAGCAATCACAGTAGCCATGAGGTTGGGGGAACTGAATTCTCTCCTTCGTAGAAATACTTATCTAAGAGGTTTTAGGGACAGAATTGTGTTAATATCGGATCCAAGCGTCATTCCTAAGGTCAATTCTGCTTTTCACTGCGACTAAAAAAATTGCATGTCATGCTTTTGACCCCAATCTTCATGGTGAGGAAGAATCTATATTGTGTTGTTTGGATGTGGTAAGAGCAGTAAACAGTTATCTTCAAAGGTCAATTGACCACAGCTAGTCAAATAGTTTGTTTGTAATCTTTGGTCTGGCAGGGAAGGAATGTAAGTCATTGAAGGCTACACTGGGCCATTTGATTAAATCAGTAATTTCTTTAGCTTGCCAGAAAACAGGTATGAATTTTCTGGAAGCAATAAAGACACATTTAACTTGAGCTCATTATAGATTGAATCTGGCACAAGAAAATGAATTACATCAGTAAATGGTGGCTCACTGCGAGTTCCACAGCTTTATGCACACTGGTCTTCCAATTAATAAACCATCAACCATAGTATTTCCATTTGTTATCCATTTTATTCAAAAAAGTTTTCTCCAATTTTAATCCATCACATCAAAGGTGCAGGATTCAATTAATCTTATGCATTTTAGTGACTCCAGAATTACCCATCCAGGCCTATTCATAGGCAATAAACGGACCCTGAATCCTCCGTATATATCCCAATAACATATCTCCCAATGCATTTCGGTCAATGATAACCTTCCTCAGGGGTATCTGCAATTTACCAAAAATATATGTCAGTCACACTCTTTTGCCAAACAGCATTTTAAAGCATTATCTAACAAGTTTCCCTCCCTTGCATCTAGACATAATAATTACACAAAATCTCAAACTAAAACATTACTCATGTTCCCCCTCCTCCATGTGCATCAATCTTGTAAAGAACAAAATACTGTGCGTTTAATTGTTGTCAATTCAGTAAACAATTTTTCGAGTGAAACTTTTTCACGGTGCATTTCAAATTAAAAAACGGTAATCTGGACTGTGCCAGAGTTATTAGAGTAACGTGGTTCTCAGGTGGGGTGGAAACGTTAGTTTAAATTGAGTTGGTTGCACAATTTAGATGAAGCAGACGCGGTAGCCTACATTAGGAGGTTTTGTTTGTGAAAATAACATATGAGGTACGCTTGGGGCATCAATACGGTTTCTTCTGAGAGCTAGTGAGCCTGGTGCAACTTGAGGAGTGATAATTAAGTAATGGGGGATTGTTTATGCACGGCACAGTCCAGATTACCGTTTTTTAATTTGAAATGCACTGTGAAAAAGTTTCACTCGAAAATTTTTTTACTGAATTGACACCAATTAAACGCACAGTATTTTGTTCTTTACAAGATTGATGCAAATGGAGGACGGGGAACACGAGTAATGTTTTAGTTTGAGATTTTGATTATTTATTATGTCTAGATGCAAGGGAGGGAAACTAGTTAGAAATGCTTTACAATGTCGTTTGGCAAAAGAGTGTGACTGACATATATTTTTGGTAAATTGAAGACACCCCTGAGGAAGGTCATCATTGACCAAAATGCATTGGAAAATATGTTATTGGGATATATTCGGAGGATTCAGGGTTCGTTTATTGCCTATGAATAGGCCCAGATGGGCAATTCTGGAGTCATTAAAATGCATAAGATTAATTGAATCCTGCACCTTTGATGTGATGGATTAAAATTGGAGAAAACATAACTTTTTTGAATAAAATGGATTACAAATGGAAATACTATGGTTGATGGTTTATTAATTGGAAGACCGGTGTTCATAAAGCTGTGCAACTCGCAGTGCCCCGCAAACCGGGAGCTACCATTTACTGATATTATTCATGTCCTGCGTGTATGGAATGGAGCACATTCGAGTGCTGCACGCTAAATCGAAAAAAAAGCAGCAGGAAATTGTACTGTTTAAAACAAGGGTGTGCTTCAGGTTTTTGTCAGTTACAAGAAAATGAATTGCCATTTGGTTTGTGTATCATATCAAAAGCATGTGTTGCTTACTTTTTCTTAGTTAAGTTGTCTATTCGCATAAGTGTTTCTATTACAATTGTAGTGTACCTAAGCAGAACGTCTGTGGTAGGGTTTGTTTATAAAGGGTTCTCCAAGACTTTTTTTTATGTCTACATCCTCAAAAGAGGAAGTAGGCATACAGCAAGGCTTAGACAGTGAGTGCAGGAGGCTAAGAAGGGCCTTTAGTTACTAAAGAAAGCAATTGGATGAAAAAGAATGAATAGAAGAAATGAAGATTACCAGTAAGTAATCGAACCACTAAACAGAAAGAGAAATTATTGTGGTCATAAGTACTTGTGATCTCTGTTTTCTTGCTCTGCTGTGAATCGATTATTGTAATATTGTGAAAAAATGTAGATTTTGCATGTAAAAGACGGTTAAACAAAACACATCTAGGCATGCTCGAGGAACACTAAAAAACAAATATTGTAGATGAGTCATTATAAGCAATTAGTCTACATACTTAAAGCTAGAAGTCGGCACCATGAAATTCGAGTATAAAAAAGAGAACGTTTGTCCTGTCATAGCAGACCAATAAGCACGCTGGACAGATAGAACATCTATTTATAGTGACTCTTAAAGAGGCAGACAATCAAACAATGATTCCAAACATTCAAAATACTTCTTAGCAAGATGATGTCTGTTAATATTCACCCTGTTATATACAACAACATTTTACACTTACGAAATAGCTGAACAGGTGTGAATGGTATGGTGTGGGCAAGTCTCATTAAGTTGTTCCTTTCAACGGCTGTTAAAAAATGAAAAAATAATAGTGGCATTAGTAAACTTTGTTTTGGCTAGCAGTTCAAAATGCTATAACACATAATATGAAGTAAGGAATTCCAAAATAGATATAATAGATTTAAATATTAAACTATTTAAAGTCACTATATGGCACTCCTTTACACAAAATGGCTTCCAGTCCTGATCAATAAGTGATAAAGAGTAACATGCTACACTTCTGCTGAGACTTCTATTGTTGTGCCTTGGATCCCAAGGGTGTATATTGCCAATAAACTGTAGCTTATGATTAAGGTTTTGCTGGGTTATGACTTCTTTTGTGTTTGGTGTTTTCCTTCTCAGCCTGAAGTGTGATACTGAGGATGGAGTGTTAGGCATGCCATGAAGTGTTAGACTGGCACCAGGACAAAAAAGAATGGGTACTTTTCAACTTCAATAAGAAAGTATGTTCTTTTATGACAGTAAGTGTCCTGCCTGCTTCATCTATTTACTTGGAATATAATTATTACTTGTTTAAATATCTGTTCATGCACAATTTAATTGAAAATGTTTACAATATGTTCATAATGTGAAAATTTCTACATGGCATTTTCTGCGGCGAGATATTGGCCAACAGAACGTTTTATTTTCCCTTCACAAGCATGGTATTTTGGAAAGGTAAGAGGAAATGCTCTGAGCACTGGAAGAATACTGTTCATCATGAACAAAAAAGAATGATGTCACTAACATGCTAAAAATCACAATGTTAATCATTATCATGTGAGTGATATCAGTACATGCATACTTTTCCTCAGGCAGGTTTTGAAAATATTTTGGAGAGTCATTTAGGAATTTAAAAAATATTCTTGTAAGTAAAAAGCAGTACCAAAAACATGAAAAATAACAAGCATATATTTAAATGAATCTAAATTTAGGAATAGAACAATGATACAGTGAAGTAATGAGACTGCTATTTTACATCTAAGAAAGGGTTACAAAGTTCCAGATTGCAAAAGATAGCCTCTCTTATAAGTCAAAAGATGCCTAAGTGATAGGAGGATGAGATTTCTAATCTCTTTGGCAGTTACGGTCACTGTCAGATATGCACAAATGACCATCGATTCTGTGTAGTTTATGAGACTATCCCGCGGATGTTTGCACATGTCTGGTTGAATACATCCTCCACTCTTCTGGAGTAATTTTTAGTGCCATAGCTCATATCATTTACACTTATGTCAAGTATTTGCAAAGTCAGCAGAATATGTAAGCACTTGTGTGGGTCGCAATGTTTTCCTTCGTTTACCTTTTTTTGATAGTCATGACATGACTCACAACTGAGTTAATAAACTATTTTCCCTTTGCTTACAGACTTTGTGAACCTACACCTGTTATGTCACAAGTGTGAGTCCATTTCATGAACTTTCAACATGCTAAATATGTGGTATCTCTTTATAAGGTGTGTATTTACTGTGCATGCTGTGTTGCGTGCCGGGCAGGAAGAGGGACCCTGCACGGCACGCAACATGGTTGTTTCTCTATGACTTATCTGTTTATGTTTGTTGTACATCCCACCTTCCAGCACTGGTTTCTCCATGGAGTTCGTTTCAAATTCTCTCCTGGCAGTTGATCCTGCACATCCATGGTGAGAGCTAGCCAGTCATGGGCTCTATGTATTACAATAAACTTTTTTATTAGTTCGCACCTACTGTGGCTCTGCTTCTTCTTAACACTCTTGTAAGGAAGAGTCTGATATCTAATTGCAGCAGGTATTGTAAGTTTTTCCATTTATATATAGTGCAAACTTAGCCTGAGAGCATCAAGGCACTCTACTGGAGGACCAGATTTTACACATGTTTTAGGCGACAGAGTACCCTCTTCACCAAACTTAAGTTCTGTCTGCCTAATGTCGACTTGCGTTGAACTCAAGTATGTCAGTGATGAAGACTACTGCGTCTTCACCGCTGACATAGTCCTCCAACCACCCAACCTAGTAGGGACCCTCCTCAGAGGTTCAGCCATTTGTCCATTCGCTCTATTTAGGGTGAGCAGACAAAAGGACAGTTTTTAACTCCACACACCGCCATCCAAAACGTGGTGGTATGTGAAGGTAAAAAAAATGTATGATACCCATGCCACAGGATAAAGCTACTATGCTAAGTGAGTCATTGCTTTTTTCATTTTCAAAAAGAGAATCTTTGGGATTTTTTTTTTTAAGATTAGAAAAAATGTTGAAAGTGTGTCAAATGTCACTCTTATGTTGATGGAGCTGCACAGCATTATACGAAGCATTGACAGGAATTGCTGCGACAGCGGTTCCAGCCACTATAAGAGATGTCCACTGGAGTGGCAGAACATGGAGTACAGTTACTTAGTAAGGTTGCCCTGATGGAGTAAATAACATACTCTGCGATCTAAATCAGAACCTCAGTGATTTGTACAGAATCACAGGATATTGAGCTGAAGATAGCATTATAACCTAGTATCCCATTTCTAAAGTTGGCAGTTAAAAATATGAATTAATTTCACTTACCAGAATAATGGGGGTTCAAGTCTGGAGAGGTTTTCAATGAAGCAGGAATTTCTAAAATGAATTGGAACAATATTAAAAAGTACATTGCACAGTCTCTTTCGGATTTTTCTTTGTAATTAAACTGGTTTATAAAACTGGATATCAATAGTGGAAGAATCGGAACAGATTAGGTACACACTGGCAAATTCACATAGCTTTATTACTTTGGGCTCTTCACAACATTCAATTACAAAGTTACTATAAAATGTAGACTTACACGTCCACACCCCCTGAAAAAAGGTGAGGAGCCAAATTCATGAGTGTAAAGTTACTACTGCCAAAAAGGATCAGTGGTATGTCCAGCACCACAAATGGCCAACCACTGATACTGCAATATCCTCCCGTAGAAAATAATGAGGGTAGGGACTTAAAGTAGATCCCCATAGGAAATAATAAGGGGTGGAGTTCTCCCAATTGTAAGGGAAAGGTATCTTTTCCTTAAACTTTACCATACAGAGAACTCCACCTTAACTGTGCACTCTCCCTATGGTAAAGTATAGGGAAAATTTGAAAAGTTTATTGAGCTTGGAAAAAGAGTAAAAATATTTTTATGTTAAAGATTATTGTAAACTAATGTATACAATTATTTTAGGTGTAGAAAAAATAAAAATGCTACAGCAGTTATAAGTTATTTTAGGTTTAAAATGTAATTAATTTGAATATATTAAATTTAGACTTTTTTAAAAATAATTATCACCTAAAGTAAAAAATAATTTATTTTAATACGTATTAAAAGTGATGCATGGAAATATTTAAAACGAATTTAATTATGATTAATAAAAATAATTACATTACATTTTGAAAAGTGTATTAAAATCTGTTAAAATAAATATGTTTTATGTTTAGATAATTTTTTACATTAAATTGAAATTATTTAATGTTTTACTATTTTAATTAATTTAACTGAACATTATTTCCTATGGGGGCTATTTTAAGTTCCTACCTCTATTATATTCTATGAGACAGTGTTACAATACCTGTGGCCATGTGAGGTGCTGGACTTACCCCAGCTCTGCACTGCAGTAGGTTTTTTTTTGGCAGTAATAACTATAGAAGTGCAATTTGTGAATTGGTGTGAGAGTTATTCTTTTGTGGGTGGGTGCATATTCATTCCTATACCCCTTCCTAGCCCTCTCTTAACCCTATCTTACTCCTTCCTAAACCCCTCCATTTTAGTCATAAATATTCCCAATTTTCCCCATCTTTACCACATTTACTAGTATGATGAATAGTTATGTGAGCAGAGACTCCGCAGGTGGGGTGTAAACCTCTGCACATATAAAGATAGAACAGGCAGCGGCATAGGCCTTCACAAGTAGTTTGTAAATAGCATTTTGTACTACATTTGAAGTACTATTACAGTACTACAAAAAATACCACAAAGTGCAGTTTGTGAATGGGCCCAATTTACTCAATTTACTTAAAACATATGCACATTACTTTCCTAAAATCCTACGCATTTCATTAACATGGGCATCACTTTGGGAGTGTCCTATGGAAATACAACGCAGATTAAGTTTCTTTTCATCATGCTAGCCTAACATCTATGCAAGCAAGTTGTATATCACATGTAACGCAAGCCCAATTCTACTGTGTATAAATAGTATTGAAAGTGTGAAAAAAAGGCATTAATGAGTTCACTCTTTTAATCTCTCTGTATTAAGGACTGTATGTTATGAACATGGTGTTTTCAGCATGAAATCGCCTAGTTAAATAAATTAATGTCAAAATGTTTCCTTACTTTACACATGTATATATATATCGCAAGAGTGGACATAATGACCTTGTGTAAGAGAAAGGTTGGTAAAATATGTGAAATTACCAATGCAGGTGAATTTCAGACGCACACGTTATATACAAAATACATACTTTGTGTTTCGGCACTACCTAAATGAATCTCTATTGCCAGTCATAGTTTAGACCAATGCACATACGCAACTTATGCTTCCAATACATTGCAAAGGCTGTTCTGTAACATTTATGAACTGGGCACATACTACTAAAGCAGTATCCCTGGAAAGAGGTCTGTAGCACCTGTAAACAGTTGAAAAATCTTCATATGGTTGACCTTTGTATATTCTCTGTCCCCACATATGCACTGATACGCAGAAATGCCTGTTACATATGTCCAATACAAAAATAGGGCATCCCAATAATCCCCTCGGGACTGGGTATAATCAATAACAAAATACAAACTTCCCTAGAGGAATCATTTAGCTATTATTTCATATTTCAAAACATGTCACATATGTGAACACAATTTATCGCGCTCAGCGAATTTCACAAAGAACAATGTTGTATAAATATTTGTTTTAATCCAATTTTAGAAAAATATTCAATTCATCATGTACGGCAACAAAAGTACTACTGATTTTATCCATATATTTCACAGCAGTAACATAACACCTTTTGCTTTTTGTACATATGGGCGAAAATCCACCATATATCAAACTTAAACAGATCTTTTCATATTGCTTTCAATTATGCCTTGAAGAACATAAATACAAACAAAAAGGTGCGTGTTACACCTGGCACATTGGCGTGGGTCTCCCGTCCATTTTTTGCTGTTGCCTCATGTGTTTTTGCTGGTGTTAGTTGCTCAGGGCACTGTGCCACTGCTCTCCAGTGCCACAGTGCAAGTGCTCCCTATTGTAAATTAATGTAGGATTTGTGACTCCATGATTGGTTGGTTTGGTTTACTTGTCAGACCCTAGTACAGTGCACCAGGAGTTCCCAGGGCTTGTAAATCCAAATGCTGCTGGTGGGCTTGCAGCACTGGTTGTGCCACCCACAGAAGCAGCCTGTAAAAATATGTCTAAGGTCTGCAATTGCAGAGCCTGCATGCAGTCTGGTACTGTCATGCTGACTGAACAAGTGCACCCACTTGCCAGTCCCTAAACCTTCCCTTTTCATCATATCAGACACCCCTATGGTAGGCCCAAGGGCAGGGTGCATTGTAAGGATAAGGTAGGACATGCCCTGGTGTGTGTGGCATGTTCTAATAGTGAATTACAGCCATTTTCGTTTTTCACTATTGCAAGGCTACCTGTTCTCTATAGGCCAGAATGGGCAGTTTGGTTATTACATTTTATAATCCTAACTGACTCAGGGAACATGGTAGAAATTCGAATTTAGTATGCCTGAACTAAGAATGATAAAATACATCTGTTAGTGAAGTTTGTTTTAACATTCTGTTTGAAAATGCCACTTTTAGAAAGTAGGCATTTTCTGTCTAACCATTCAAACCTGCCTCTGCTAGGCTGTTTATTCACTGTCAGGAGTTTTGAGTGACAGGGCTGGGAAATTCCAGGAGAGAGAGTGAGGTGTCCCAGTGGTGAATAGAGAGATCTGCATCTAGATGGGTCAGAGGAGTTGCACCTGGGACCTGAATAGGGATGTGCCTTCCCTCCACAATGCTGGCTCCACCTCCTGTGGTGCGTCTGACATCTCTGTGCTGCACTCTGAAAGGAAAGAAGGAGTCAGGTAAACAAAGTGCTCCAGGACTGACCAGAACTGGTTTGAACAAGGCAAAGGCCCCTCTGCCCTCAGAGGTCAAAGGATTTTGGGGTATAAGTATTGGGACCCTGATCCCAAGAATTTCACTTTGGGAAAACAAGAAGAACACTCTGCTGAGGAGAGGAACCAAGAAGAAGCTGAGGAGGAACTATCCCTGAAACTGGGGGATTGGCCTGCAGTGATTGCCTACTGCCAAAGAGAGGAGGAAGGAACTGTGTGTGTACTTTTGCTCAACTTGTGAAGGATCTCCAAGGGCTTGTAAAAGAGCTTGCCTCCTGCTGAAGTCTCAGGAACAACAGACTTCACCCCCCAGCTCCCCAAAATTCTTTGGAAGTGCCTGCTGCTGATGTTGGGCCTTCTGAGGGACTGCGTGTCGCAAGGAGCTGGAAGCGCGACTCAAGAAGGAGAAGCGTGCCGCCGTCTGAGCTGTTGTCGTCGCATCGCGTAAAGTGTGTCACCGCTGCAGCATCGCATCGAGAGGAAGCGTCTCGCATCATCCAGGAAGTGTCTCGCAACGCCGAAGAAGCGTGTCGCCATCGCAGCTATCGTAGCTGACGCATTGCACCGCATCAAGAAAAGCACCTCGCATCCACAGAGAAGCGTGCCGCCGTCGGAGCTGCTGTCGTCCCATCACGTAAAGGGGTGTCGCCGCAGCAACATCGCATCGAGCGGAAGCGTCTCGCAACATCGGAGAAGAGTGTCGCTGCCAAGGCCGCTGTCGTCGCATTGCGTAAAGCGTGTCGCCGCTGCAGCTGAAGCATCGAGTCTCGCATCAAGGAAAAAGCGTGTCGCCATTGCAGCCACCATAGTTGTCGCATTGCACCACATCAAGAAAAGCACCTCGCATCCACAGAGAAGAGTGCCGCCGTCGGAGCTGCTGTCGTCGCATCACGTAAAGGGGTGTCACCGCTGCAACATCGCATCGAGCGGAAGCGTCTCGCAATGTCGGAGAAGAGTGTCGCTGCCAAGGCCGATCTCGTCGCATTGCGTAAAGTGTGTCGCCGCTGCAGCTGAAGCATCGAGTCGAGTCTTCTCGCAACATCGGAGAAGCGTGCCGCATCTGGAAGATCTTCACGTCTTTATTTCTTTGCACCAAAAACGTTGTCGCATCAACATCGTTGCAACACTTTCGTTGCCCTGCGTGTCGCATCTAAAAGGGACATTGACTTAAAGTGTCGCATTTAAGAACTTAAGAGAACTAAGCAAAATTCTACCATCTAAAGTAACAGTCTTGTGTGTTTTTGTCGTTTAATGGTCTTGTGGTAAATCTATATAAAGAATACTTATTTTTTATATAAAACCTGTGTGGTGTCCATCTGTAGTGTTGTCACTTGATTACTGAAAGTGTTTACAAATGCTTTACACACTGCCTCTGAGATAAGCATGTCTGCTCGTGCGAAGCTACCAAGGGGGTGAGCATGGGTTATTTAAGGGGTGTACCCCCTTACCCTGACTAGAGGTCAGGGTAAGGGGGTTCCTATTTGTCACAAGTGCATACCTGTGCCAACTAGAGACCCCCAAGTCTTACAGTGCGATATCACACCTTTTTGTTTGTATTTATGTTCTTCAAGGCATAATGAAAGCAATATGAAAAGATCTGTTTAAGTTTGATATATGGTGGGTTTTCGCCTATATGTACAAAAAGCAAAAGGTGTTATGTTACTACTGTGAAATATATGGATAAAATCAGTAGTACTTTGGTTGCCGTACATGATGAATTGAATATTTTTCTAAAATTGGATTAAAACAAATATTTATACAACATTGTTCTTTGAGAAATTCCCTGAGTGCGATAAATTGTGTTCACATATGTGACATGTTTTGAAATATGACATAATAGCTAAATGATTTCTATAGGGACGTTTGTATTTTGTTATTGTTACGTATGTCCAGCAGGCTATCCACTGAAGAGATCCTTCCTGGCCCTCTTGCCAGTAGTTTTCATCATTGTGCACCAGATATACTCTTCAGGCTGTCCACTGACATGCCCCAGACTAATAACAGTTCCTCCATACCATAAATGTATTAGGCAGTTGTTACTGATATGCAACGCATTTTCTGGTTAAAACAAATTGTCAAGACAGGGTAGTAGAGAAGGTAAAGCTCAATAAATGTAGCACTGGGAGGAATTTGTTTTCATAAAACAATATATTGAGACTGTGGTTGAAGAACCATAAAAGTAGAAAAGAACAAATACAATAATTACAAGAACTAAGACTAAAGTTGCAGGCACAATTTGCTGCAATATAGTTAAGTGGACTAGTGTAAGTTTCAAACCAGATTACATTCTTTAGCACAAAAGGTTGATGAACTAACAGAATATCATCAATATTATATGCATATATTAAAAGGCCATAAAGGGTAAAGACTGATATCTAAATTGTAAGTACAATTTTCTGGCCAGAGCGGGAGTGATCTCATCAATTGTATACTCATAGCTGGTTGACAACTTACACTCCAGAAAATCTAGAGTCAAAGTGTGTCTACTGTTACATATGGCCTCTTGGTGTACCATCTGCCAATAGGCCAATTTAATTAACATTTTGAAGCCAGGGCCTCTGGTGCCTCCAAGAAACTTCCCAGACCCAACTTCCTAAACAAGGACCTAAAGTGCAGGAGCCACGGTGTCTGCTGGGTGCCGGGAAGGACAAAAATATCTTTGAGAGTGTATCTATAGGCATCCAAGGCAGGTGAGGTCCAAATCCTAAGTCAATACAGTAATAGGCGAATATCAAGCTTCCAGGAAATGCTCTTGAATGCCAGATCAAAGTGTAGTGGAGCCAATGGAGTGCTCTTTGGGAGAGCAAATGCGTGTCTAATAAACCTATTCTCGAAGTAGGAGAGAGAGCAACAGTTAGCATAGCCCCAAATATCTGCTCCGTATAAAGCTGCTCCGAGAGCCTTGCTATTATGAATCTCAATTGCCGGTGCAACTTTCTTTGAAAGAGTCTAATTGTATGTCTTTAGCAGTTGGGATGAATAATGCAACATTGAACTATCAGCTTTGTGACCTGCATGGACCAATCTAGTCTTGGCATTGCCTTAGCCCTAACTAATCAAAATATGATACCTGCTCTTTTGTGGTTGTATCAACAGAGAGTCTGCAGCTGTAAGATTTAGATCTAGGGGAGTTTAAGGCCATAATTTTAGTTTTCTCACGGTTAAGTTCTAATCCCCGCTCTAGACATAAAATATTAAAATCATTGAGCAATTGTTGCAGACCTCGTAGTGATTTGGAATTCAGAAGAGTGTTGTCGGCAAAGAGAAGGGCAGGCACTATCCTAGCATCACATCCATCCCTGTCCAACCTACTCACAACATTGTTTATGTAGAGGGAGAACAGGGTGGGGGCCAGTACGCATCCCATCTGGATACTTATGGGTGGTGTGATCTGTCCCCTGTCGCCCCATCTTACACGGGCATAGCTCTCCTCGTGCAACCTTACCAAGATAGCCGGTATATTTGGTGGAATTCCCATCTTGTCCAATATTGTCCAAAGCATGGCCCTAGGTACTAGGTCAAAGGCTGCATGTAGGTCAACAAAGGCGACAAACAGTCATCTCCCGTTAATCGTCAGAGTCTTCCACAAGAGGCAGGTGAAGCAGAAAATCAGGTCTATTGTACTTGTTCTGCTCCTAAACCCAGCCTGGAACTCGGATAGGACATTTTTCTCCCTTATCCATTCTAGTATATATGGTTCAAACTTTGTTTACAAAAGACTTTCTGGGAGGCATAAATAAGACTAATCAGTCTATAGTTGCTTGGGGCACTATGCTGCCCTCTCTTATAGATTGGGATAATTTCTGCCTGCCTCCAGGAAACAGGGACTGGCATGCCTTTCAAGATGGCACTTGAGAAGTGGTGCATGTAAGTGCCCCAGATACTCCGGTTTAGTTTGTAGAGCTCGTTAGGGATCTGGTCTGGACCAGGTGCCTTCCCTAATGACGTAGAGCTAATAGCCTCTTCTGTCGCTCCAAGGGTTCCCTCTAAGTTTACTTGGTCCATGCGTTTTTCCACAAGCTGGTGATCCACATCAACCTAGCCATGGTCATCCTAACAAGAATATAAGTTACTAAAATAGGTAACTCAATCCTCAGATTGTAAAAAGTATTCCACGGGAAGGTGGAATACAAAAGTGGGAGCCCTGAAGGTCTGTGCACCAGTGCCGGCTTAAATCCAATAATGGATTCAGAGGGCCAAGCTGTCACTGAGGGCAAACCCGCCAATGAGAAAGCAGTCAGGGCACCTTTCCCCTCGTTGGAGCTAGAAAGCGCACCAGAGGAGGGCCCGAAGACTTTATACAAGGAATTTTAATACTCCTGCATTTGGGCTAGAGTAGCCCTGGCTCCAGGAAATTTAGGGAGGCACAGGGTAGACGTCTGTGAATGCTCCCCAACCGAAGGCTGGCACTTACGTTTTGACTGTTTCAGAGCCTCCTTCAATGGAGACGGCCCCTCACATGAATAGCTCCCCGATCGGTCTCTGGACTTCAAAAAGGACTGACGATGATGCTGCTGTGCTTCTGATACTTGCGCAGCCAGAGAGAGAGAGCGAGAGAGAGCAAGAGAGAGATTATATATATGTATATGTGTATATATGTATGTATGGTTTATACTTACCAGTAAAGTGTTTTCGTGGTAAAGTCATCCATGGTAAAGGCATATTCAATGTAAAACAAATTGTTAAACAAAACGCTCCTGACAGCGGGTGACCCAAGGTTCAGCACATGAATTCCTATCCACAAACATTAAGAGTCCTGTGCAGATTGTTGTAAAAGACTTGTAAAAGTCTTTTGTTGTAATGGAATTTCCGCTGTGAAAACAGCGTTGTAAAGCCATTCGTTTTAATGGCATTCATTGCCCCTACATACATTCTGTTAGAGAGGGACTGGAGGATGTGCTGTCTCTATTCAAGATGTGATTCTTATTTCTGTGAGGACAACGTTAAGTATAGTTGTACTCCAGAACAATAGGTGTGTTGTTGGAAGCAAGACTGATTTGCCGCTGATGGGAAACAATAATAAACCAGAATAAGCCACTACGAGAATAGCCAAATGCCTCATCATCTAAATAGTGATGTGCACAAATGGATGAATGCGATTCCCACTGTCTCTACTATCTAGCAAAGCCACAGCCAATGGAACAGCCTTGGCACAATCAGCAGGCAAAGAAGCCCTGTTGAGCCAGAATCTAATCTGGCACTGTGAAGAGACATAAGGTATAGGATAAGTGGAAGGCCTTCAGGCTGCTGGCGAGATACTACTGCTCTTATCATTTTTCACTTACCTGGTGAGGTGGGAGCCCCGTGGGCCTCTTCCTTCTGGCTACAAATGCATGGTGCCTGTTGGGCACAACCCACTCCAGGGACAGTGGCAAGTGTGGAGTTTGACTGGGGCAGTACACCTTTCAAACAATAATGCAAGTGTTCTAAGGTAAGCTCAGGGAAAATAGAGATCTACATGGGAGCAGAAAGGCAATAGCTTGCCTGATCTCAATTTTTTGTATGAATGCAGACCATGAAAACAGTTCCTAATGATACTTCTGACTTTTTGGCTTTCAAGCAGGAGGTGTCAGGAAGGTTACCACAGGGATAACTGGCGTGTGGTGGCCAAACGATCATACTGATGATGCTTTTTGATCCTTCGATGTCGGCTATTCCTATCATTCTGAAGCAGAACTCACCAAGGATTGGATTGTTCATCCACTAATAGGGAAAGTAAACTGGGTTTAGACCGTCAGGAAACAGATTAGTTTTACCCTACTGATGATGTGTTTTTGCAATAGTAATCATGCTCATTATGAGAGGAACAGCAGGTTCAGACATTGGTGTATGTTCTTGGCGTAGGAGCCAATGGGGTAAAGCTA
Source organism: Triturus cristatus (assembly GCF_964204655.1). NCBI lineage: Eukaryota > Metazoa > Chordata > Amphibia > Caudata > Salamandridae > Triturus > Triturus cristatus. Next base: position 890,662,653 of record NC_140581.1, read on the forward strand.
TCTTCTGTGAGATTATTACTGAACACCTCTAAATCAGAATAGCCCCTAATCCATAACAATACCACAGTGCTATGGAGCTCTTTTGGCCTGGGATAGCCAGCATCTGGGCTGGTGTGTAGAGCCGCTCACTCGTGGACTGGGGAGCGGGTAGAAGCCGGCTGCCTCCATCACCCTTAGTGCGCCACATGTTTGTGGGGCATCTGGTACTAAATCATTTGTGGACGGCCTGATTCTGGGTCAGGGTTTTGTGAGTAGCAGAGCAGCTACTTTGCTGTGATCAATTGAAAGTCATCCTCTGAATCGTCTGAGCCCACGCCTTGGAGTCTCTCGGCCATCTGGCCAGTGGGAGGTACAGTATGTGAGTCCATGGGAGGCTGCCTCCACCACATGCAATAAGGCACTGGGCCCTCTCGCCCTGCGCCACCTGATATCAGGATGGGGGCACAATTCCTCGCAGGTCAGCGGGGTGATCAGATGGCTGGAGCGGGCACCAGCAAAGTCGTCTGGAGGCAGGAAGCCGGTCAGTGGCTCAAGTAAGGTGACTCCTGAGGGTTGCCTTTGTTGTCAATTGCTGCCTTGACACTCTGGTCTACAGTTTGGCCCAAGCCATCTGGTCGCTGGGCTGGCCAGTTAGTTGCAGACTGTGGAAGAATCTGGGGCTCACGCGGACTTCACACCGCTTGCAATAACCCTTTGTGGGCCCAGTCCCTGCAGGCTGTTGGTGCTAGCCAGAAGGCAGAGTCCTCTATCCTGCCCAGGGCAGGGTGGTGCCCCAACCGCAAGGGTCTGCCAAGTTTCAAATGTCCACCAATTAGCTTATCAACTTCATGTGGGCAAAAACATCACCAGCAATGTTTCATTGTCAAGGCCGATCCAGCCAATGGACGAGTATGGGTCTGCCAGATCAGTGAACCACATCATCAGCTCAGTCTTCCTAATTTGAATTTGCTCTAGCCGAGATACCATTCAAAAAGTGGAAGCAGTCCGTATCTGGGGAGTACACAGATGCTCCATCGTCTTCTGTCACTTCAATCAATACCTTCCTCAAAATGCACCCCTCATTTCTTCTTTAAAGGACAACATAACCAGATGTCAGGAACACTGGAAACATGACTAAAGAGACAGTGGTCTGCTGTCCTGTACTTGTTTCAATATCTTCATTAACAAATCTGTGTAGTTAGGTGCACAGGTGAGATATGCTGCATGCATCCTATGTACAACTCAATCAGCACAGATCTTTTGTCTACCATTGGTGCTGGACTGAACATCATTTGCACTACAATGGAAGGTCAATTTGATTATTCCTAAAAGATTCCTGCAGCACAAAAACAAGGTATTATTTGTTGAGTTTGATGTATTAATGTGTGCACCAGAGTCTAAAAGCTGTCAATGAGATTATTCCTAAAACAATTCCTGTAGCACAAAAACAAGGCATTACTTGCTGAGTGTGATGTATTACTGTGTGCACCAGAATCTAAAACCTGTCATTTTACTTAGGTGCACTAGACACTAAAGACCATTCTTTTGCTCCTATCTGCCAGGCACCGATGCCTGGTCCCCCTGTTGTTGGCAGCATCTCATATTGGCTTTGTTGGAGGGAAGCAAACCATGGAATATCCTTTGCAAAACATATTCTTCCACCTTGTAAGGGACATTTAGTGAAATGTGTGTGTGGGAGAGAGTGCATGCCACAAATTCCATGACCATGTTCTGTTTTTTGTATCTCCATATGTGCCCTTAACCTCAAAGGATGTGGAGGTCCACTTGCAGTACAGATGTGGAAAATAAAATTTGTTTTAAGTTCTCACTTTTGTTGAAAAAAATTAGATGACTTCCTGTTATTTTCCAAATGTGTATAAATAGTTTGGGGTTTGCAGTATGGAATAACAAAGTGGCAGACAAAAATGTGCTGTCCTGCCCTTCACTGTACGAATGACACCAAGTGCCATATTATACTATGTTCCCCGGGGGTGTAATGGACATGTGTCCACTTTCTTTGCCCCCGGGGCACTTTGGTATTACAGAAGAGGGTGCAGATGCTTGAACAGCCCTCTCTGTAATACAGATCATCCCAGGGCTACATGTGCACAAGTGAGATCTGAAGGGGCTGTTACCTCATTGAATGGGAGCATGACCTAATGCAAGTGAGGGAACATATGCCTCTTCCATATCATAGACAATGGCACAGATGCAAAGGAGCAGCCAGAGGGACCACTGACTGGGTGCTATACAGCGGCATAGTTAATGTGACCCCTACGGGCACCCTTTGAAACTGGTCCAATGGTCCAACAGACATCACCCTGCAGATGGGCGAAATCACTCACTGCGCCCTTCTGCAGGGGTTCACTGTCCCCCTTTGAAAATCAGTCTACATTGTTGCCTGCAAAGTTAAAGATGTACTGGTGACTTCAAAAGGATGGTCCCTCTTTTACAAATGCACTGCCATCAGGGAGTGGTTTTGCATTCTCATATGAGCACCCTGCAACACTGAGCTCCTGTAAGGCTGTGTTGCTTCAAAGTGTGTGTCACGTAAACATTTCTGACATGCTTAAAGCCACCTTTTTACATTACCTAAGTCATATGTAAATACTGCCCTGGAGCGAAAATGTCTGGGTACATGATGTGGATGTGTGATGTGGAAAATTGAGAAATATGTAATTAACAAGTTTCTGTAGAAACAGAAATAAAATGTAACTGTCAAATGTTTACTGCAATAGACCGAAAAAGCATTTCCATTTTGACTAGGTTTGGTATAAGATAAAAAATAAAATTCTCCTAAGGTGGCTAGGGAAGGGCTAGAAAAAACAATCTTCACTGCATTACTTGTAACCTATCCAAAAGGATAGGGAAGCTTGCAGAAGGAAGTCATAATCATATCAGCGGGTATGCTTAAACCCATGGCTGAACTAGCAGAACTCGCAGAAGCTCCTTCTACCCCCTTGACTCCCAGTAATGCTAGCAGACTCGCTCTAAAATTAATAACAAGTTTTTATCAGAAGATTGATAGGGAGTCTGCATCTATGTTAATCTCTAGAGCAGTACTGAGTCCCAGGACATTGGGGGGTAGCCAGCTCAGTACTCCGACTCAGGGCCTGATTTCAAATTCGGCGGATATCCCGCCTCCCAAAATATAAATCCTATGGGATTTATATTTCAGAGGACGGGATATCTGTCACCGTTGTGACAGAGTAACTCTTACTCCGAATTCTAAATCAGGCCCTGAGTTGAGAATGGCATTACTCAAAAGCGGGTCAGTTCACCCTAGTGTAGATAAAACTGGTGAAGAGAGTTCCAAAACAGTAGTCTGCTTAATTGGGGATTATATAGTTGACCAAATAGCCCATGCACAAGAACAAGTGACAGTAAGGTTACACAACAAACAATTGATCTGCTAAGTGCATGGCAATCACCACTGACTCAGCATGTGGAGACCGCTAAGAAGCCAAGTAAAGCCAGCGATCCTCCCTCTCTTAAACTACCTAAGTGCCTAGCCTGGGACTGTGCAAACAAAGGCCTTGCAACGTTGTGTAGCCAACAGGGAGATAAATGCCCAGGTAGCGACTCCCTGCGTACCAGGTCCTTGATGTTCCTTGACTATAACCTTTCTGATATACCAGTAAGTGCTATAACTCACCGGAGGGCGAGCATAGAGGGGGCTAGGAATTAAGATGGCTCTATCATACTCGATGACTTAAGAGAGGCCTAGGGCGAGTCGGATAATATTCCTGTGGAAAGTAGCACAACTTTCACAGGGGGTACTCACTTTGGCAACTCAATTTTCCAGACTAACCCAGCTAACCAGCTTCCTGTGAGCATATAATCCAATCTGGACGCTTAGCAAGGTTTATAATTTCAGAAGCCATGACTGCCCTCAACAGAGTCATGTGTTCAATACTCTTGCTTCTGGAGAAGTCCCTAGATGGGACCGAACACATAGGATCACTGTAGACTCTGATACTCCGTGCCTTAGTGCCAGAAGGCAGAAACCTTGATGAAGTCTCCCAGACAGACACCCAAAATGAGCCAGAAAACTCGGTAGCACAAAAGGCAACCTCTGCCACCTAATCTTTCATAATAGCTGATACTTGCCCAGTTTGTAATGGCATGATTAGGTCACCAGCCCGTCTGATGGAAGAAGCAAATAATGTGGGCCCTACAGCTGGTAAAACTACTGACCCCTCAATATTGACACCAAGTACCAAAGGGCGAAATTTAGCTGTACCACGAAAGGCAGCGAGACCAAGCCAGGGGTAGCTGCACTGGGCGTTCTAGCAAAGCACCTTGTAATATGGGGAGTACTGCATTGAAAATTAACTCTGAAAAAAGAGCAAATACTACCACAGGACCTGTGAACTCTGGGATGAAGGGTAAACCCCCCAAAAAGAGAGGGAATGATCCAACCTTCACAGTATATTCATTTAGTTGGCCGTTCTCCAATTCTAAAGGGCGCAATAATGGATTTGTCCCAAGTGGTAGTTTGGTACGTGCAGAAATAATGGAGAGTAAGTTCGCCCAAGATTCAACCCCCAACCACACTACCAGAAGTCTAAATGATACAAGTGATGTAAACAACACTGTATACCCTAAGACTGATATAACTCTGCAGTGCTATGTCGGCCAAGGATTGGACGACCCCAAAGAAATGAAAAAACATCAAATGCAATTTCAAAGGAAAAGAAAATCTAAGACATGTCGATCAATTAAAAGAGCTGTTTAGGTGCAACAGTTGGCTATGGTATCTGATTCACAAAATTCAATAACTCCTGTACAGGGCATGGTGCCAACCAGTCCAAGAGCATGGTCCCTCGTCCAATAGAGGAACCTGGGTCAGTGCCTAGCCTTAATCCTTTTGCCTCACTATTTGTTAGATCAGGAGGTGGTGTGAGAGGTCAAATTACAAATAAAATCTCTGTGTTAGATACTACTACCATATCTGACCAAAAACAGCTGATTACTATCTGGGATTTATCGATCTCTCCCTGGACAATGGCTCTGTGAACCCCTTAAACAGATCAAGACTGCTAGCTCTTTTCTATGCAATTCCTGAGCTAAGAGTGGTCTTGTCAGGTGATATGAAGATAGTGAAATTGATCAATCAGCAACTGTGGTCAGGCTCTGGAGGGAGCAATGCCCATTCTTCTAAAGTTGAGTTCACATTGCTCGACATTACCCGACTGGTGCTCAGTCATATAGACGATTTTCATATTGTAAGGGTCGATGTCTTGCCCTGCCCGGGCTTCGGCCGAGAAGAAGCAGCTTCACCAGGCCAGCAAGGGCCACATACAGTGCCCACAGACATGAGCACCTTTCTAGAATTTTTACTTTTAGAAAGTTGCCATTTTCTGCCTAAACCAACAGTGCCTCTCTGCCAGTGTCCAGGGTCACATTACTGTAATGGCTCTCCTGTGGTGTGATGTGTATTCTGCCCAGAAAAGGTACAAAAGGGGCTTGGGTGACTGGACTGGGGAAGAGTGTTCTTCTCCTGACCAGGATGAGAGAGCTTCAAAGGGTAGCCTGAGAGCTGTGCCCACCCCATCCAGACTTTTGGAGCTGCCTGCTCGGTCACTGGCAAATACAGCTGACAGCTGGGCCTACCTGTCCTTTGTTACTCTAGACAGTTTTGAAGCACACACAGGAGAAGGGGCACAACTCACCAGAACCAGTTTTGGAGTAGACAAAGAGAGGAACCCCTGCACACAGGCTGGCACTGGGCATAAAAGGAGCACCCATACAACCTCTCATCAGAACACTCCTGGACCTGTGGATAATTCAGAAGAAGACCTGCTTTGCTGTCTGAGGAAGGAAGGATGGACGTACTTGCCTTGAATCCAGGAACATCAGAAGTGACTCCTAGGGTATGTGCTTATATGGACATTATTGTTTGCTCCGAATAAAGCCTTATGAAATGAAATGAAAATGAATGACTCCTAGGGTCAGCTGGCTGACCTACTGTTTGAGCTACATTGACATAACAAACTTCCAGAGGCCTTTGCTGCAACTGACCAGCAACAACTGGACCTGCCTGTACCCTGCAGCTGGCCTCTGCTGGAGTGAGTCCTGATCCCTAAGAGGCTCTTGGACCCTTGGCTGGTATCAGAGTGCACTCCACCTACTTCAAAACTGCAAAGACTGAACTATAGGTGAAAAGCCAAAAGGGCTTTTTGCAACTGTTAGCTGACACCTCACGTCAGCAATGACTGTCCGCATCTCTCACCAATGCAAAGATCCGAAGGTGATCTGCTCTTCACACCAAAAGTGTCAACCCACGTCACATGCCAAAGTGAAGCTTCTGCGGCAACCTGCTCTTCGCCCGACTAATATATCCTTTTGCTCCCGCCAATGTGCAGCTCTGCCTGGGGCTCCTCGCTTGGACCTAGATTATGTGAGAAGGTAAACTCTTAACCGGGACAAACCTGGTCCTTATGTCCGACCAGCATTCCATCGCAGCTGGCCTGAACATGTGTCACTGACCAGGTCCAGCATTCATAAGTCTGCTCCTACTGATTGGATTTTTGTCATATTGGTGTCATTTTATTTATTAAAATAGTCTCTACTTTCTATATTGGGATTATTCTTGGTTTGTGTTTTTACCTTATTACTGTTTGAGGTCTGCCTAAATACTGCCTCTAAGTTAAGTCTGACTGCTTTTGTGCCAAACTACCAAAAGATTAAGCACAGGTTTATTTAGTGACATTTCTGGTTCACCCTGACGAATATTGTGTTTATTAGTTGAGTGGAACTCCAACCCATCTCAACTATTAACCCAATCCTTACACTGTTACTTTGCTGAACATTGGCTCTATTGTCCGGAAGAGGTATAAAGGTATAAACCTTCTTTGAAACTTGAATTAGGCCTCTTTTGGGTGCTAAAACTTAGCTAAATTAGCGAAGAAAAAAGTGGGTGGGTTGGAGAAACTAATATAAAGGAAGCATTAATATTTCATCACAATGTTGCCATATTTGTTGCTATTCAAACTTCTGATACACATTGTTTTCACTAGTTTAAGTTTCATAATAGTTATGATTAATATTGTATGCACTAAAATAGGTTTTTGATTTTAAATTAATCTTTGAAATAAATCCTTGCTTTCCCATTGTTCTTGAGTGGATCTTTCCATTTAAAAAGAGGGTTTGGGTTCCACTACCTATTCCTGTGTATCTCACAGGATTGATTGTTACATAGAACACATCTCACTCAAGTAATGCTCAGTGGGTTATAGGGTGGTTGCAGTCTAACCGGCTATCTGTCTCCGGTTGGCACATTATCAAAGTGCTTGGTACCAGTGGTCTAGAAAGTCTATTACTGTGCCATGATCTGGAATTGTAATACAGAAAAGGTATCAACTGTGGAAGGAGGGAAATACATTTGAAACTAGAAAATGACTAGTAAGTAACCTCTCACACCCCCCCCCCCCGGCCCAAGAAGGCATGAAGAAATTAAATCAAGACTTTCAACTACCCCATGTTGCAGATGAAGTATAAAATAGCAAGACAACAATGAGACTGTTGGTGGACCTACACTTAATGGCATCCCTTGGGATCATGAAGCAAAAAAAGTAGTACCTAATCGGATATTGTTGCATAAAAATATGCCACGGTCAAGGGTGAAATACAACACTGTCATTCACCTTCAAATGTCTATGGAAGTCAAAAGGATAAGCTGGAGCCATGGAAAACAGGGCTCCTCTATGAAGGAATGGATCAGTATATTCTTTTTTTGATTTCCTGCTCCAGGTGGGTATATGTAGTGAGTGAGGGAGTTACGGTTTCCTCATTAATCCATTATTTTTATCACAGTTATGGATTAAGATTTACGGCCTAGGAAATCTATTAAGCAGATTTACTCCACCTCCTCAATATAGAATTGGGGCAGGGAAATGCAGGGGAAATTACTATGAGCACTAGAAGAGTGATTAGGCATCGGAAATTGAAAAATGCATCACAATTCTTATACAAATAATACTAAATATTCAGTGACAAAATACAACATTAGCAGCAGCAACACTCTCCAACTGACTGCAAAATGATGAACAAAATTAAACTTACTGTCTGCTCCAACTGAATCACCCGACCTGTTAAAAAGATAACATTTTAGAAAATATATGCCCATTTTTCATGCTCAACAGCGATACATTCCTTCCATTAATAACATCTTGTTAACAAGATACAAACACAGAAGAACACGGCAAAATAAGGAAACCAAAGACTACTGTACCTTCATAAACCAGTCATAAGAATTAAAATAGAAATCCCATGTGAGATTGTGCATCCAGTGATCATGGCTATATTTTTGTGAGAAAGGGACAATGTCCAATACAGTTAAGAAATTATCAACCTTTGTGCCTTCGTCACCAACTAAACTTTAATTTCCTTTAAAAATGTTGAATTTGCTGCTTAAAACTATAACTTCTAGGTTGAAATGGGTGAATCACCAAATATCCAAACAAAACAAAGAAATATCAAGCTCCTCTGCTTGTGTCTTGGTTTAGAATTAAAAATAATACATTGATAAAAGGTGCCAGCAAAGGGAGGGCTGCTAATAATTTTAATACTGAACTAGTAGTCCATTCCTCTCTCAACAACTTAAGATTGTTGGTGGATTCAGGATTGCTATATTCTATGTAATGTATGAAGCAGCCAGCTCCTGAAATCATGAGTGTCTAGAACTGGAAGGTGTAGTCTCACCCTACACCTTGATGTTCCTTTGGCAAGGTGTGGGTGGTGTTGATTTGATTCCACCTGATGTTGAACCTGAAGGGTACTGTGGAATCAAATTACCAATGATAAGAGTATTTGTTTGCTACATTTCTTCTATTGGGTTGTCATGAATACACAATGATAGAGTATTTTAATGTGCATTTGCAATTTAAGGGTAGGAAAGCTTCAAGCAGGGTATATATTTGTGGAGAAGGGTGATACCTTGTTGAGTTGGAAAGTGAACAGTGTGGCTTAGGGATGATAATGGATTCCAATCATCCCGACCAAGTGCTGCTTACCGGTGATGGAGAAGAGAAATGAAAACGCCAATATCCTAAGTTATTTCAAGAAAGTCTGTTTTTTTAAAACAATGTGAGCACTACATGTTCCACGATTGTGGAGAGCCCACCACGACTACAGAGTCTGCGCCCAAGTGTGGAGGCTCCTTGTGAATCAGGGTCTTTGACTTCAGAATTTTTATTGGGTTATGTTTAGGTAGAGCCATGAAGCTTCAGCATACATTGCGCTTTATAAATACTTTATATCACAACATAACTGGTATATTTAAGATAACTTCATCAGAACTATTCTTAAGTTTATATTGCTGTCGTCTCGTAGGGAGAGTATTGCTAAGTTGGCAGAGCTTTGACAACTATCAGAGCTATTTTTAGTCATGTGGAGCGGCATTCAACACTGAATATTGCACCCCCGCCAAATAATGCTCAAACCAGGAGAAAGATATGCATGGAAACTGGTTAGGAATTAAGAACTAGATCTGAGTTTGGAACCAGCAAGTTTATACCAGTTCCAGGCCCAAAACCTCAAAATGACCAATAACTAAAATGTAGATATCACCCAGATTCGGTAACTCCAACCCACGATGTCCACATCCCATTACAAGCCAATTCTAAAAGGGGTACTGGATGGATTTGGTGCCATGTTCAGTGCATGACGTGCTACTGGGTCTGTCTAGTCAGCTTTGTTTAAGACAGGTAAAATTATAAAAGTGATTATACTTGTTCTGTATAGTGAATATTGTTGCTGGAAATTGGAGAATACTGATGAGCAAACCAGATGTCCTATCTGAGCCAGGTTGGACATATGTTAAGGGTTGTGTCCAATGTCTTCTGTTGGATGTTTGTAGTTTAGGATTATTACAATGAGCTGTCACAAAGAGATATTATACACAGATGATGTTAGAACCCTTTTGATGAAGACATATAATAAGACGAAAAGTGTCTTTTAGTTGGAGTTGAGAGGTTTGTTTACATTTTTACTTAATACTGATATGACCTTGTGCATTAATCATCAAATATTATCTGCATACTTACAAAGAGTATCTGCTCAGCTTGCTTTGACTAGTCATCCAAAGCATGTTATTGTTGAGATCCTGGAGGTAGGAGAAATATCATTACATCTATTATTACTTAGCACCACACCAAACATCTTTGTAAAATGCAACAAACATATATCATATCCAGCCCTTATCAATGTTTGTAAGTGAAACTTCTGATTTAAGATCTGACATTTAACACTTTCAGGTGGCAAGGTTCCAGTCTAGTGATATACATCTGTCATTTCATTTATAGAATAATATTATCAAAGAAGCCAAATAGTCCTTTTGAAACGGTATAATGTGTACTTTTTTAAACCTTTAGATTGACTCTGTTATTTGATTTGACTTGATTGATAATTGATTTATTAATGTACTTCTACACATGGAGAGGTTTGTTGGTGCTAAAAAGGCAGAGACAGTTGAACACAAACTTCAGGGCCTAAGCGTAGCAGCTGGATGAGAACCAGGTTTTCAGATCGTTTCAGATGTTTTCTTACAGTTAAAAGATCCGGAATACAATGAAGGAAAAGGAGAAGACTACTGCAGAGTGCCAGAGTTAGAAGGGAAGAGGTTCTGCCACCAAGTCATTATCTCCATTGCTGAGAAACCACAACATCCCGACTTGTCCAAGGGTGTCACAAACGAGCTGTCTTTTTTTGCTAAACTGAGGAGCGATTTATGCACCTTACAGAGCAATTTGAAAGAGATACATGGCTGAGTAGGAAGCCAGTGTAATTTCTACAACAAGTTACAAGACAAAATTTGGAGTCCCTGGTAACCATTCAGGCTGCCGCATTCTTGATAAACTCCATATGAGCCTTCAAATGCTAGCAAAGGCCTCAACAAAGGCATTCCCAAAACAAAGTGTGATCTGATGATCACATCCACAGGTGCATGGGTAATTTACCATCTAAACTCGGTATGCTCTAGGGAAGGTTCATAAGGTGAAAGAAACAGACTGAGGAAATTGAGATCCTCTATTTTATCAAAGGTCAAATTGAGCCGGTGGGCACTATCTACTAACTGACTTGTCACATGCAAAGCTTAAGCAGATCCCTCATTTCATTCCTAGCATAGGGGGAGTTGCAGGAATGCAGCATGTAGTCTCAGCATGGTGTTGTGTTAGCCAGCAAACTCTGTGATGAAATACAATACAAAAGATCATGACCAGAGTTTTGCCAGATGTGGCCTTGCATCTTCTTGGACCCTTAATCTCTCCACAGCCTTAAGTATGTATTCAACAGAGTCTGTAACTACTTGAGACGAGTATTTATAAGTAAATAGTAAACTGCAATGGATGCCATTAAATTATGGTTCTGAAGAATATGTATGGAATATAAGGGGTTAGATAGTATGGGAACAACCTAAACATCTTAGAACAGGCGTTACATTCTGCATAATGCATATAGCTCCTCTACTACTGTGAAAAAGCTGGACAATTGAGGACACATTAGAAATACCTCACATTCTGTAAACACTTAAAACAAATTAAGGTATCTCAGATTTGCAGAATATGCACATCTTTGATTTATATACTTGATTTCAGATAAATAATTAAAAAAATACAAGGTGATTTTAAAGTAGTCATGACAATACAGTTTTCCCAACCCTCACCTCTCTGGAATGTCTCAAGTAGTCACTGGTTTGTACCAGCTGCCTTTCAATTTCTTGACTCTTCAGGTGCTGATGCAAGTAACTTATACGTTCTAAACCTGCAAAGATAAAAATAATATATATATTTTTAATTAATAAATCATTAATAAAGAAAAATTATAATCCATTCCTTACATTTTTGTTATGACTTAGCCCAAAGAGCTTCTTTAGTACTTAAAAGCATTCTTCGTTATCATTTAAGACAATGAAACTTAGTTCAGGGTGCAATATTTATGTCTGGGATTCAAATAAGCTAATGTAAAACAGTTTTCTATAAATTTCCCACAAATCTGAAAACCTTTCCATTTATCTTTACCCCCCACCCAAACCCATCATACTGGGCACTTGCAGAACAAGTTACTTACTGTCAGTAACATCTTAGCTGGTAGAGACTCTATCTGGCCGCAGATTCCGTACCTTAAAATATTCCCCAGGCATCAGGCTGTATCCAGAAATGCATTGTTGAGCAGAACCCCTGTGTACTAATAGGTGGTGTTGTTTGGCTCCACATGATGTCGTCCACTCAGGAAGTGACGTGCACAGTGCCTATAAAGGCGCCACCCCAGCGTGCTGACATCAGTTTCTTTTCATAACTTTTCACAACAGAAGCATAGAGCTACGAGGATCACTGACCACTGGTGCATTAATATAGGGACAGGAGAAGGCTAAAGTCCGTTCACAGAGCAGGTCGGATGGCTGGGTTGGTAAGGATCTGCGGCTAGAGACTTTAATAGATACGGCGTTACCAAAGCTAAGTAACTTGTTCATCTGATGTGGGCTTCTAACTGCAGATTCCTTACTCTAGAATAGATACCCAAGCAATAACTCCCCAGAGGAAGGTCTGCTATATAGATTATACTAGAAAGTCCTGTAGGACTGAATGGTTGTAATGCCCATCACACCAGACGTGACTGTCCAAGTAGTAATGCTTTGTGAACTTGTGCAAGGAAGCCCATGTTGCTGTCTGACAGATATTCAGGACAGGAACTCTGTGAGTTAACGCAGTGGTCACAGCCTTAGTTCTGGTGGAATAACCTTGGAAGCCTTCAGGAGGTTTGTTTCTTGCCAATGCATAGTAGATCTTGATGCAGAGCACTATCCATTGTGAGAAGGTCCATTTCTGCACCATCTTTCCTTTCTTTGCTTCAGCGTACCACACGAAGAGTTGATCATCCACCTTGAAAGATTTTGTGAGGTCAAGGTAAAATGACAACACTCTTTTTGGGTCTAGCCGATAGAGTCTCTCCTCTTCTTTAGAGGGGTGAGGTGGAGTGTAGAAGGTAGGCAGAGTGATAGACTGGCTTATGTGAAAGGGCGTGACCACCTTCGGTAAAAAAGGATCAGGCTGTCTCAGGCTCAGTGTGTCTGGGTAGATGTTGAGGTATGGAGGATGTGTTGTCAGTGCCTGTAGCTCACTGAACCTTTGGGCAGATGGTATTGCCACTAAGAAGGCCGTTTTTATGGTAAAAAGGCTGAGAGAGCAGTTATATAGTGGCTCAAAGGTAGCACACATCAAAAATGTGAGAACAAGGTTGAGGTCCCACTGTGGCATAATGAAAGGTGCTGATGGGAACATACGTCGAAGACCTTTCAGAACCTTATTTACAGCTGTGGATTTCAAAAGGGATGGCTGATCTGACAACCGCCTAAATGGCAAGATGGTAGACAAATAACTCGTCAATGTGCCCAAAGTAGAGTCCTGCAGGGCAAGGATAAGATTAACCCAAAGATCCTGTGAAAAGGGTGCAGCCGGAGGGTCAACTTTTTTATTTTTACAGCATACTATGAACTTGCTCCAATGGCAGGCATATACCATTTTGATGGAGGGATGCCTGGCTGCCAAGGTAACACTGTAGATTTCTCGCAGAAGGTCGAAAGCTGTCAACTGTTTTCACTCAATCTTCATCCATGAAGGTAAAGCGTTTTCAGGTTCAGGTTCAGGTGCAGAACCCTGCCCTGCTGCTGCAACAAAAGATCCTCCCTAGGAGGACACGTGCTTATGCTCAAAAGCTCCGGATACCAGACTCTCTGTGCCCAATCAGAAGCTACAAGAATGACTTGGACCCAGTCGTTCCTGATCTTTTTCAGAACTCTGGACAGAAGTGGTATAGGCAGAAAGGCGCACAGGAAGCAGGGGCTCCACTAGAGACGCAAAGCATATCAGAGCAAGAGCCACCTTGGAAATTCCAGTGCACAAAACTGCTGGCATTGCACGTGCTCGACGGAGGGGAACGGATCTAACCAAGGCTCTGCCCACTTTTGGAAGAGACCTTGCATCACCTCCAGATGGAGATGGCATCAGTGATCAAGTTTTCAGAGAGCACACCATGTGTTAAACCATCTGAGATATGTCCTTGTGTTCCAGCCAAGTTCAGTGGTGCAAGACCTCTTGACAAAGGATCCTTGAACTTACACTATCCTGTTTGTTGCAAGACCACATGGCGGGGGGTTTGTCCTTCAACACCTGTACCAATCTTCCCATGATTAAAGGAAGAAAGGCTCTAAATGCCACATTGTTCACCCGAAGCTCCAGTAGATTGATTCTGCAGGAGACCACAGTCCTCTGATCCTCACCTCTCCCAGATGACAACCCCAGCCTAGGAGTGACACTTCTATCAACACAGTCAGCTTTGGTTGGGGAAGCATGGAGGGACTGCCACTTACCAATTTGCAGTTTGTTAGCCACCACTGCAGGTCTTTTGCAGTTCCCTCAGAGATCTGGATCATGTCAGAGACATTCCCCTGATGCAGCAGCAGCTGGAACTTCAGGTCCCAATGCAGAGCCTTCATATGCCAGCAGGAATGTGTTACTAGCAGGATGCAGGAGGCCATGAGGTCCAGCAGCCTCAGAGTCAGTCTCACCAAAATCCCGGATGGAAACATTGGTATCAAAGCCTGAATATCCTGGACTCGTTGTCCGGGAGTATAAGCCCGAAATTGCACAATATCCAAAACAGCTCTGTTGAAAGGGAACATCTAAGAGAGAGTCAGGTGTGACTTCAGCATGTTGACAGTGAACCGCAGCGAATGCAAAAGGTTCGCCGGAATCTGGAGGTGGGAGACGAATGCCTGTGGTGAGCTTGCCTTCAACACCCAATCGTCATGGTAGGGAAACACTGAAACCCCTGACCTCCGTAGATGAGCTGAGACCAACACCATCAATTTCATGCACACCCAATGGGCACTGGTAAGGCCAAAGGGGTGCACACCAAACTGAAAGTGCTCCTCGCAAACTGTGAACCTCAGGTAATGTCTGTGGGCAAGCAGGGCGGGGATGTGAAAATATGCATCCTGCAAGTCCAACAATACTATCCAGTCTCCTGGGTCCAGAGCAGAAAGGACTTCTGCAAACGTGAGCATCTTGAATTTCTCCTTTTTAAGAAAGGTAAAGGCAGATCCTCCAGGATTTCGCAATTTCGCAATTTGCAAAAAAATCGGGAAATCAGCACTTTTGTAAAAATGCCGCGATTTTTACAAAAGTGCCCGCGAAATCCAGGCATCCAGACCCGCCCTTCTATTGGCTCAGTGGCTCTTGCCACGGGGCCAATAGAAGGGGGGGCCCTCACAGCAGGCAGGCGAGGTGATGTTTATCTACACTCACCTGCCCTGCTGTGCTGTTCTTTCTTCCATTCTGCTGCTGACTCACCTGGCTGGAGCGGCTGGAGCATCATTGTAGGCATCATCGTTGGTGGATCGTCGGTGCGGCGGGAGGCCCAGGTAAGCTGCTGTGCTGCTGGCTGGAATTGTTGGGGGCCCGCCGCTTGCCCAGTGTGCGGCGGGCCCTCGGGTGGCATTTCTGCCTGGGCCCGCTGCACACAGGGCACGCGGTGGGCCCCGGCTGCCTTTTTTTTGTAAAAAAAAGTTTGTTGAGGGCTCGCCGCACACAGGGCACGCGGCGGGCCCTCGAGGGGAATTTGTTAAAAAACATCGTTTTGTTGGGGGCCCGCCGCGTGCCCAGTGTGCGGCGGGCCCTCAGGTGGCATTTCTGCCGGGGCCCGCTGCACACAGGGCTCGCGGCGGGCCCTCGGGGGGGCATTTTACCCCAAAAAAAGTTTGTTGGGGGCTCGCCGCGTGCCCAGTGTGCGGCAGGCCCTCGGGTGACATTTCTGCCAGGCCCCCCTGCACACACGGCACGCGGCGGGCCCCGGCTGCCATTTTTACAAAAAAAAAAGTTTGTGGGGGGCCCGCCGCACACAGAGCATGCGGCGGGCCCATGGGGGGGCATTTTTAAAAAAAAAAGTTTGTTGGGGGCCCGCCGCGTGCCCAGTGTGCGGCGGGCCCTCGGGTGACATTTCTGCCGGGGCCCGCTGCATACAGGTTCCGTGGGCATTTATTCATTAACAGGTTTATGTCCTATATGTAGTCTTGAAGACAAAAGTGTCTACATTGTAAATAAACCAAATATACATAGCTTCATGTTGTTAAATAACTCAAAAAACAAAGATATCTGTGTTTGTTGTAGAAAAAACTGCAAAATAAAACGCCGCAAAATTGCAGCTAAATTTCCATATTTGTGCCGCTAAATTTGCTAATCCATGCCGCTATATCCTGGGGGGTCTGGGACAGGTCTAGAATGGATGAGATCCTCTGACCTTCTTGAGCAGCAGAAAGTAGCAGAATAGGAAGCAAAACTTACTTTTGATGCCGGCACCTTCTCTATAGCTCCCTTGGCCAAGAGAGCTAACACTTCCTGACAGATCAAGGAGAGGTGATCCTCTGTCAGCGTGTCTTATGTAGTAGGCAAGGTTGGAGGGGTTGTCACAAGGGGGAGGGAGTAGCCCGTTTGGACGATCTGCAAAACCCAATGGTCGAATGTTATTGAATTCCAGTGGTGCAGGTAATGGTGTATCCTGCCTCCCACTGGATGCCCATGATGGTTGAAGGCAATCTAAAGGAGTATGGAGGCTGCAGCTGCCAGGGGGTGGTGGACTCGCTTGACTTCTGGCTACCTGTCCAAAGTAGTCTGAGGGAACCACATCCTCTGCCATGAAAAGCATGTGCAAATATTTGGCCAGGGTAGGTGTGCATGTAAAGTAGTTGTTGAAAGCCCCTTCTGCAGACACGAAAGGGGCAGAAGGCAGACTGGGGTTGGTGAGGGGCCTTGGCAAGGCCCAAGGACCTGACAGCAGCTCTGCTTTTCTTAAAGCGCTCCAGCTCTGAATCCTCCTTCTCTTCAAACAGACGGGAGTCATCAAAGGGCATATCCGTGAGCACGGCCTGGACAGCCCCTGAAAAGCCAGTGGTTACGCCTAAGGGCCACCGACGATGAAATCACTCTGCCCAGTGATTCTGTTGTGTCTAACCCACATCTGATGGTGAACTTGACTGCATCCCTCCCATCAGCAATTGCTTGAGAGAATATAACTCGGGCCTCCTATGAGACCAAGGACAGCACTTGCGCAACAGATTCCCAGATGGTATAGGAGTATCATCCCAAAAGGATCACGGTGTTCACCAACCGTAATGCCAGGCTTTTGGAAGAGAACATTCTCTTCCCAAAGGTATCCAGCCTTTAGGATTCCCTGTCCAGTGGCGTGGTAGTGAATGCACCAGTGTTGACTTTGGAGGTGGAGGCTTGGACCACCAAGCTCTCCGCAGTAGGGTGCCAAGAGAGGAAACTTGGGTCCCCTGGGGAGGGGCAGTGGCGGCGGGCAATTTGCCTATGAACAGAAGCCCCTGTGCCGGGCTTGCACCAGGCCAGACGTAGGACGTTGGTAAGGGCTTCATTGATTGGGAGTGATGGTTTGGTGGGGGCTACTCCTGGCTGAGGCACCTCTGTCAAAACATTTGTATTGACTGCCACTGAGGGCAGCATAAGGTCCAGGACTTCAGCAGCTCTCTGCACCACCATTGCATAAGAGGCACCCTCCTCCGTAGCCACAGTAGGGATAGAGACCAGGCCAGTGTTTGGGGTGTTATCAAGTCCACTAGCATACACCAAGATCCTCATACCAGTTGTCCTCAGAATCTTCTAAAGACTGGTATCCATAAGAGTCCGCAGGCCTCTCTCAATCATCACCCAATCCAGGCCTGTCATAGAAATAAGGCACTGGCACCAGTATGGGGAATCTGCCCCCAGTCAGTGCTGGAGTCTGCATCTGACGACGCTTGTCCGGCTCTGTATCAGAGTCGGGAATGATGATGGGGTGCCGCCACTGCTGGGCATAGGTGGTGCCGGAGCGTCGGCCCTGGGGAAGATTGAGGTCGCTAGACCGGCACCACTCCGCATCTGTCACTGGATCCCTGGGGTTCGACTGGCACCTAGGGAAAACCCACCGGGGGGGAGACCAGCAGCGGACGTGCCCAGACCTGTGGGGCCCGAGGGCACTACAGAGTGGTCAAGCTGCCCAAAAATGGGGTGAATGGCCTAATAAAATCCCTTTAGTTAGGCAGGGGTCGCTGCAGCTCCCTGCAACTCAGGAAGGAGCAGAGACGTCCCAGAATCAAACACAGAGCGAGGTCTCGAGTGCCAACGGCCCTGCGATTCATTCAAAGACTTGCGTGGTGAAGTCAAACATCTCTTCGACTTCTTCTTTTTGTGGGACTTCCCTCACTTCCCCAACAATTTGAAGTGGGATGACGATTGCCTCCTACAACTCTACAAATGATCTCAGAACCTTCATTGCGACTTACACCTGGAGTGTTGCGGAGACAATCAACGTCGGGTGGTGAGGAGCTTGAGGGATCATTCCCTCAGCATCTTAGGATGCATGGCAAGGCAATCCTTGCATGTCTTGGCGTCGTGGTCATGCCCAACATACCAGAAACAAAACGAATGCAGGTCCTTCACCAATACCTGATGATGACAGGTGCTGCATGGCTTAAAACCTGCCTTACTGGTAGACATCCTTCAAACCAGGAGACAAAGTCTCGAAAAAATCTTTGACAAAAAGTAGAAAAAGGTCAGTCAAAAAAGACGGGGGCAGATCTTCTCTCGATCTGCGCTGACTGCAGTGGAAGAAAATAACTGACGTCAGCACGCTGGGGTGGTACATATTTAGTTGCCGTACACATCCCTTCTGCCATGGACGATATGACGCCATGCAGAACGGAATAACACCTACTGGCGTGAAGGGGTACTCCTCACTACTCCTCACCAAAACCTTGGTGCAGAGGTCTTCAAACTTTTGGATGCCGAGACCCCCTGTCACAATTTTCAAATGTAAGGACCCCCTCCTGACAAACATCTCTAGGTCTTGGTACTCCTCATCATAGACAACCATAAACACCCCCAGTTTGCACGGCAAATAATTTTTACAGTGGGGAAATATTGAACAGTGTTTAGCAAGTCAAAGGTTTGTGGGTGACTGGTCACATGCTAGCGACACAGAAATCAACAGTAAAAACTGTCCACCAGACCATAAAACTGGCCAGCAAGCAGCCAATAAAAAGCCCACTCACTCACCTGCCTGGCCACCCCTTTGGCCACTGCCAGACTGCCCTATAGGAAGGGCTACTGGAATTATGCGGCAACGGAAGGACCAAATTATGCCTCAGTTTCAAACTTGTAAAAGCCGAGCTGTATAGGTATTTTGCAAGGTATGGGAGACTGCAGACAATATTTGTTGTCATAGCACAGAAGTCAACAGTAAAAACAGTCCACCAGACCATAAAACAGGCAAGCAAGCTGCAAAACAAAAAAGCCCACACACTGATCTGACTGACCATCCCTTTGGGCACTGCCAGCCTGCCCTAAAGGCAGGGCTACTGGAATTATGAGGCAGGGGAAGACCAAATTATGTGGCAGGGTTGATTAAGTTGTGGTCAAAAAAATTAAATAATGCTATGTGCTGTGGCATTGGCATTTTTTACACATAGTAACACTGGGCAAAGATTTCACCTCATCATTACCAGTTTTTAACCAAATTACAGCAATAAACAACATAAAGATGTCTAGTCATTCTTTGTGAAGGGCCTTCCACTCCGCAGTGTTGCAACATTATAAGCTCACCTGGCCCTGGCAGAGAGCAGTGGGGTTCCCTTAAAATCCAGACGGTCTTTTGCTGAGTTAAGTAGTTCACCCACACATCTCTTTCCTCCCACCCCATCTCTTCTATCCCCCGCAGCTCTCTCAACCCCGGATCCCTCTCTTCCCTTTTCAGGCCATTTTCTTTCACCCCTTTTTACAACTTCTGAACTCTCCCCATTCAACCTGTCACTTCTCCTTTAATCACCTCTTGCTGTTGTCTTTTCAATCCCCTCATCTCTAACAGTCAATCTCATTTATCTCGTGGCCTCCCTGGCCGGTCTCCTCTCTCAACCCTCCTCATTCATCTCAAGTCTCTCCCTTAAAATGTCTGTCTTATCTATTTGTATCTCACACTTCTCCAATCCCCATTCATCATTCCCATCTCCCCTTTGTTCTTGCACACATTCTTGAAACAACATCCCTCTTTACTGTCACCTCGGCACCCACTCCAGTACTCCCTCTATTCCCCTATCGCTGCTCTCCCTCATCCATGTCGCATCAAATTCTCTTTTTACCTCACAGATATCCTCTAGGCTATCTTATTTCACAGTTTAATAGTAGCCCTCCTCTCTGTCTTCACCTTTCTCTCACACTCACCTCTCCCCTTGTGTTTCTGCACTTCCTTCACCACTTCCCATTTCTCCTCATCCCCGACCCCTTAAATCGAATTCTCTGACTCCCTTGCCGCCCTCCGCACCTCTCAGCTGTCTCCTCTCATCCCGTCTCCTCTCACACTCATCTCTCCTCAACTCTCACATTGTCCCCTCTCACCCCTCCCACTCTTCCACATCTCTCACTTGCCTCTCCTCACTTCCCTCACATCATCCACCCCTTCTCTCCAGTTCCCTCACACCCACATCCCGCCTCTCACCACTGGCTCCATACCGCTCTCCGTACCTTCCAACCGGCCTTGCATACCCCCATCTCCCATCCCACATCTTTCAGATAAAGTATGTTTGCACAGTCTCTCAATACCAAATACTCACACACAGACAGTGTCTTGTGTGTCCAGGCTCTTCCCCTTCAGTGTTATACCCCCTGCCCCCGGCCCCCACCAACCACTCCACCTTTTTGTCAGCTGCATGATGGCAATGCCATTTCTAAAGGGGGAAGAGCACCTGCAGCCTGCACCACACCCAAGCCCCCTGAGAGCTTGGGTCCGAGTGCACACGACATGTGACGCCTCTGGTTGGATTCTACTTATTTCATGTGTTGACTACTCAATGAAAATAACAACACATGATTGAGTTTTGTGAAGAATGGCTAGTTTTGACTTTAAAAAAACTTTTTGTTTCAAAAGATTGTTCCTTCCGGTGGTGCAGGTGGGAATGTGACTGCCTCCCTAGGGAACTTTAAAGCACAGATGGAAGTGTCAAATTTAAAAGAATGCAGGACAACTTTGCAATAAAAGTCGAATAACAAATAACAGTAAGTGAAACTCATGATATTTACCAAATTGAACTGGCTTGGTAGATTCCACAAGGACAGTGCATAGTGGGGTTTTAAGGTGCGTACGCAGTGGTCGGGAAGAACTGAGCTGATTGTGGTAATTGATAACAGTAAGTCTCCGCATCCACACTCACGGGAAGTAAGCACACAGAGAAGCGTGAGCTACACAGGGATTTCCATTTGCACATAGTCAGTGCATTTACCTCTGGGATCTGGTCCTTGGGTTTTGTTAAGAATGGCTAGTTTTGTCTTTAAAGAAACCCATCTTAGTTTTAAAAGATTGTTCCTTACATTGGAGCAGGTGGGAGTGTGACTGCCTCCCCTCCTCTCCCTGCCTCTCACCAACCCCGAGCCCGGGATGGCCTATGTGTACTTTCCTCAAGCCAGCAGGATGAACGGATGTCAGAGAAGGCAACAGCTAACAGCAAGGGCAGAGCAGAGGAATCCCAAAGACAGCAGTGGGGAAAAGGGGGGTGGCGTAAAAATAAAGGAGCGTTTTAGATTCCAGTTCCAAGAAGAAGTGCGCAACCCCCTTTTTATGACTCCATGGCCCTCCTGGGGGTCGCGCCCCACAGATTGAAGACCCCTGCCTTAGTGTAACAAGTCTGACACCTGGGGAATATTCTAAGGTAAGTAATCTGCAGCAAGAAGCCTTTATCGGATAGCAGTAGAGGAGGATATGTCTGGGAAATGCTCTCTCTTCACTTGTTAAGGCAATAAAAGGCCTAGATGGGGCCATTTGTTTAATGTTTCTCCAAAAGAACTACAGTTGGCTTTGCACAAATATGAACATCACTATAAGCATTTTACTTACTGATAGGTGAAACGTGTAGACGAAGATAGAAATCAAGCATTGCATGGTGTTTTAGTGTCACATAGAAGAAAGAAATCTGAAAAAAGAATATTTGACTTACCTTAACATTGAAAGTGTTTTTAGAGACATACTTTAAAAAAAATCTTAATGCTGGGACATATCCTAAGGCCTAGAGACAATTTGTGTAGCTTTATGCTAATAACACCAGAACTACTCTTTGCTATTTCTCGCCAGCACCAGGGCAAACGAAACAGCCTGGGATATGTAGCAATAGCTTAGGCTGCCAGACCTCAGTTCTTGAAAAAGACTGCAGTCTCTGATGTGACAAGACATATTCTGGATTTAATCCAGACAATATTTTGGTTGAGGATATGCAATGCAACTATGTATGTCTATTTTTGTTAGTCGCAGTATAGCACAACTTTAGCTGGGGTGCCACAGTGCCCTTGACATTATGGGGGATGTTGGCAGATGATATATCAGGTACTACCACTGATTTCCTTGGCTGCTCAATAAAATAAGAGCGTCAGAGCTTCTCTGAGACATCTGTTAAATGATAATGAATCCCATTACACTCGCCCCAGTGATAACCACTTGGCTGAAACACCTGGGGACGGTATATGTGATTTCTACTTTAGAAAGATGAGGCAGACTAGAAAACCTTGGCGGCTGAATAGATTTTTTGATCTAAAACTAATTGGAGAACATTTGACAACTATTAAAACTTAACCTGAACAAAAGATTCTTTAGCAAAAAACTGCAGACAGCTTACTAATTATCCTAAAAAAAGAAAAATATAGTGGGCTCAATCACAAAAACATTTACGGCCCTACACTTATATTTATGACAAAAATGTCTCTATTTACTTCTAACAGTTTTCCCAAACAAGCAATTGCAATGCAATCGGTCTCGCCTTTGGGACCTTATATGTATTTAGCTATGCAGCACATTAGCCTGGGTACTGAACCATCTACTGTTCTTTACCATGAAGGAAAAGTAAGCACCAAACTGTGTGACACACCAGGTATGGGAACACATAGAGAGAAATATTGCCTTTCAGCAGAAAATGGTATAGCCCAAAGCTCTGTTTTTAATATAAAATCAGCGACTTCGGTGGTCATATCACTGATTTAAAAAAATATTATTGTCTACGTGTGCTCGTGGAAGACAATTTCTGTGGACTGGAATCTAGAGAATGTTAAAGTGATTCTGGTATTTTACTGACCTCTGATGGTCGTTATCTATCAAGAAGAAAGTTAAATAGAGGCCGTTGCCAGAAATGTTTTAAAAAGAAAGTTCCTAAGCAGAAAGTAATTATGGTATTTTGCTGACCTTTACTGGTCGTTTTCTTTCAAGACAGTTAAATAGAGGCAGTTGAACAAGCAGAAAGCAATTCTGGTATTTAGCCGACCTCTACTGGTCATTTTCTATCAAGGAAGTTGAACAGAAAAAAAGTCCCTAAGTGGAAGCAGACAAGACAAGTCCTAGGGCTGATCTCTAGAGCCCACAAAGTACATACAAATATAAGTATATACTAAAGTTTAAACAAGAGGTCTCGAATGCTCGACTTTATCCTCTTCCATGCTCATGACGTCTCCCGGCCGTCATGAGTCACGATGGGCGTGAGCGGACGTCGGCCGGGAGACGTCATGACCACGCCCGCGATCGGAATGTCAGCCCTGCGGGAGCGCTGCGGCGGAATTTGCGCCGCAGCGAAGAGGTTAAAAGGATAACTGTCAGATGTAAATGGCTTTACTGCTGTATAATTGTACCCCATAGATGGATACATTGCATAAGGCGAGGGAAGTGGGAACTTAAAGGCATGGTGTGCCTCAAGAGTTTGTGAACGCTCACAAAACACAAGTTTCTCATTCTCAAGCTGGTCTTGAACACCTTCCCTCCCTGAAAATGGTAGGAGATTTACAACAGAAAAGGGCAGAAGTAACATCCCTTCTAGGGTGGAAATGATATAAGTACACCTACAAGCATAGCGGTGATTGAAGTGGAAGGGATTGGTCCACGGGGAAAATTTAAAGAAAAATATACATTTTCATATCTGGCTGGCTTTTCACAGTGTGGAGTTACAATTTACTTATAACTGGGCACTGGTGAAGTAGATGTCACATGACCTTCCCAGACGTACATCTAGAAAGCTTTAACTTGTATAGTTTTTAAGACAAACTGCTGAGAAATCCATAAATACAAAGGATCAATTTCACCTATAAAAGTGTATAATTATGAGCTGTGTCCTAGAATACATAATTTTAGCCTTTTTCTGCCACTCATTGAATAGGCACAGGAATGTTGCGGTAAGAATTTGACTGCTTTCAAACCAGCACTGCTACACTCTTCTGATGAAATATAGTTCTATACGTATCAAGGATTGCATTAGAAGGAATAACTGTAAGAATTCCTCCAGTGATCTAAATGAGCAGGTATCAGATACTGACCCAAGGGATATATACAAAGATGATTTAAAAGATGAACTCTATCATACAAGACTGCGAAGTCCACTATGCAATGCAAGAACAGACAGGAGAAAGGCCTACTAAAGCCATGAACTGCACCTGCATGTAATTGCTGCTGAATTGATATAGTGCTCCCACACTATTTGTCTAATACAAAATAGTAACTCTACACACAGAGGGGCAGATTTACAAGCCCCTTGTGACACCTTTGCGCCGCTGTTGCATCACTTTTTGTGACGCAGCGGCAGTGTAAACAATGCGCCACATTGCTGCCCATTTACATCGTGACGCGTCTAGGGAGATGCGTCACGTTGTAAAGCCCTGAGTCACATTATACCTGCATCAGGTATAATGTATGCGGGGTGGGCAGTCCCACGCAAAAAGTAATGTAGAACTGACGCAGTGAAATTTACATTTCACTGCGTCACTCTACGCCTTCACTGCGTCAAAATCCCTACGCCTGCTAAGACCAGGCATAAGGAATGACGCAGGGCTTTTTGAATGGGGCTCACCTATCTGTTGTGGCGAAGTGCTGGAGTAGCGTCACTTTCATGAGCAACTCCAGAAATGCATCACTTTTGTGCCAACAGATGCGTCAGAATTTCCGACGCTTCTGTTAATCCTTGCGCCATGGAGCACTGTATTGTAAATACAGTGCATTCTTGGTAGCGCAGGGACATTTGGCTCTGGCGCAAGGAAACTGATGCATCTATGCAGATGCGTCAGTTCCTTGTAAATGAGGCCCAGAGTTTCTGTACACATAGATTTACTTTGCATGGGCCTCTGTCTAAACGCAATTCTGCATTTTCAGGTGCATATTTGCGCCTAGTAGGAGGAGTTGTTATCCACATCTCCTCACATGAGAGCTTGAGGACATACAACTAAAATTACAACCTTAAAGGTACTCCGAGTAACTTTCAAGATACTTGCTAGGTGTAAATCCACCAAATGTAGTTCTACATAGGAGACCAGAAATTTTCGGTTACGCCATTTACATTTCCAAAGTGAAACTAATAATGGAACAGGCATCACCAGCCTCTGGAAATAGTGGAATAGACATCACCACCCTGATGAAGATAATACACACCGGATAAAGATTATGACTCAGAGGACATACATACCCTGGAAGGGGTGTGTGTGTGTGTGTGTGTGTGTGTGGGTGTGTGTGTGTGTGTGTGTGTGTGTGTGTGTGTGCGTGTGCGCGTGTGTGTGTGTGTGTGTGTGTGTTTGTGCTATGTAAGTGCTATAATGTGTCTTTAAGTATGGAGCAGTGTAAGATGTGACTTGAGTCGTGTTTTTGTAATTCATTATCAATGTACATGTCTGTAATTTTCTAAGGATGTGCATCTGTAAAGTTTATATTTTCACAGTGTGATTTGTATGAGAAATCAATATCTAAAGTTATCCGACCAATTTTGTTTAATTTTATATTTGTATTATTTATATTTTTGTAATATTTTTACTATGTAATTCATATGTGTGTCGGCAATGTCGTAAGTTAGATGACCACTGTTTTCTTTAATTTATTTCTGTTTTTTTGGGTGTATATTTTGTGGGTTTCATATAATGGATGCAGGTCATGGCAGCAGTAGTAAGGGAGGCAATGTTCTTCCTCTATGACTACTGTACTTGACTACATTAAATTTAGACTGATGCAGAAATATCAATAGGGGGTCCACAGCTCATCCGTATTCCTCTCGCTGCTCAAAGCTGTCTTCCACTTTGTGTTTTGACTGATTTGTTGGGTTCCGTGACTTGCTGCACGAACTTTCAGTTCCAGCCAGCAACACCTATTAGACGACTCATCTTCATCAGCCATGATACAGGGTCTATAAATTTAGCATCACTGCAGGTGTGTGAACATTAGAGAACCATACTATCCAAATGCCTTGGATGCCTCTGGGCAGCAAAAACAAAAGTGTGGAATCCGGTATCTTCCTTAGCTGGTGCCTATTGAAATTCTCTGCCTGTGGAGATGTGTTTGGTACTTACTAGCTTTTCCACTCCAGCAACTAAAATCCTACTCTTATGTGTATTATTCATTGTTTTAACTCTTAAGCTTTTTGTACAGTATTCTATCACTGATTTTGTGATGTTAGAACTTATTAACAATGCCTTTGTTAAATAAAGAAATACTTACTGAGCTGGCTGAAGTTGGTTACAGAAAGAAAATTCTTGTTGTGGTCTTCTTCCTCATCACACTGGAAGCTGCAGTCTGCCGGCTCTGAGCTCATTTGAGTGCTCTGGGAACACCCATCCACAGTAATGACCTGGAATAAAGAATATACAAGGCGCAGAATCAGTAGCGATTACAATGACTGCTTCAACACCCAGCGAATATTACTATGCAGCACTGATCTGTATATATATATGGATGGTAATGAGCGCAACTATACTCACTAGACCTGCCTGCTGTGTTCTAATTTTACAAGATTTTATAAAAAATCGAAAGCTTTATCATGGACAGGTCTGAGTTTACGTTTTGCATTATTAATGATTGTCTAATGTTCGGGTTCTGGTAGTTTCACTCAGTTTTCAGGTTTTTCAGATGTCTTCTAGCCTGAACGACTTCTCTGCATCATTTGAGTATGTACATGTATATTTCGACTCCATGTGAGCCTCCAAGAGCTATCTTACATTATATTCCTGTTCTGGTAAAATTCATGAAAGAAATCATGTTAATCCACAGGAAAATTGCACTTAGCCTATGTGCAACAAATTTGGATACCGATACTATTTTTTTCCAGAAAGTTAATACGGATGCAAATAATGTTTTCAATTACAAAATTACTATGAAATATTCTGATTTCAACATCAATAGTAATGCTAAGAAACTACAAGATGGAAGGCTTTTTAAGATGTGGAAACAGCATATGAATGGATGTTCTGCAGTTATTATTCAGAGAAAAAAATACCGGCCGTTAAAAAAAACTCATAACTAAACACATTTGATTAACTTTTCTGTTTCAAATTAAACCGTTACAGATGACATAAAGAACACCTAAATTACAGCCAAAATAAAATTGAAGACAATAAAAAATGAAATAAAGATCCTGCTTGGGCCTCATGGACAAGTTTCAAAATGGATTACCATAAATACTGGATTTAAGCAACCCTACATCTTTGAACCCATTCTTAGGCTGGCCTCTCTTTGAGCTTGTGTTTGTATGGATACAGTGTGCTTTAAAGGAGTAAACATCCGTCATGCTACAGACAGTTTATTGTAACATGTTACATCCCAGGGAGTCCTTCCCATTGCAGTTCGTCAGATGCATTGTTTTAAGCATGAAGCAGGGATTATTTGGTACACAAAAAATACATCTTCAAAAAAAAGCTTTGACTTTGTAAAAGCAATATATTCTCAATCAGAAGTAAATGTTTACGTGGAATATGATTTTAAAATTAACGATGTAAATGCTCCTTATTATGTGTTATGTTTTTTTTTTAAGAAAACAATATTTTGGTGTGGGAAAATGGCTACATAAAAAATCTAATATTTTCTTAAACGGCATTAACATGCTTTTCTTGATGAGCTGTGCCGCTACTTTACTCATGCTGCCACTTCATTTCTAAGGTTGGGTTTGCTAGTCCCTTTCCATTCTGAGCATGACCATCTCTGAGAATGTATGGGCACATTGGTCCCTAATCTCTGCTTTCTTTTGTGAACTGCTTTTACTCTGAAGTCTATACACAATAGTAAAGGTTCTACTGACTACTGCACATATGTAAATGTCCACTCGTATGTTTGTTTTTGTGAATTGACCACACACTTTTTGTGAACCAAATGTATCATCGTCTCTGATGTATGTAATCATAGCGTTCTCATCATGTACAGTCCAAATATGTAGCTTTCAGTTTAATCCGTTAATATAGATGCTGGTGATGAGTGTTATATAAGTCATGGCATAGCTGTTTTATTGCTAATTGAAGTATATAGTAGCAGTATCTATTCAGCTGTAAAGTTAGAATTTCTAAGCAAAATGAATACATTGTTGGAATGAGTATAATTAATTTAGAATGAATTGGGGGACTGTCAATCAGTAGGCATTGCAGGCACCCTTGTGTCATACTGCAAGGGTGCCTGCATTATAGGCAGGATTGTTTTTGTGCAGGCAGGCACAACTTCCTGCACAAAAACAATCCTGCCTGACACACAGGCACGCTTGCACCATGATGCAAGGGGGCCTGCATTGACGCAAGGCAGCACATTATGTGCCAGCGCAAGGAAATGACAGAAATGCACCATATAATGTTAAATATAGTGCGTTCCTGCCCTCTCCCTTTCATGCAGCGCAGAAGATGTCTTGCTGCGTTGCATCATGTGAAAGTTTGCTAAATCTGGCCCTACGTCTTTAGACTTATTGCCTTCAGATTCTGTGGGCAGTGGACAGATTCTCCTTTTTTAATGTGCACAAGTTTATATTGTCTTGTTTATGCAAAACAATGCAAACAATCTGCTTTGTAGACAAGCGCAAACGGAGTACAATTTACATGTCCCTTTTGGACAACACATTGTGGGAGAGCTTCAAAGACAATATGATCTTGTACTGTAGCATGTCATCCCAGAGTTTCGCACAGCGGCAGCATATACCTATATGAAATAGAGATGTACAGTCATTAAGGCACCTATTTGCTGGATGAAGCTCTCTCTTTGTTAATATGTGAGGGGTGCAATTCACCCACCTTCATGAGTGTAAATGCCTCACTATTTTAGAAATGTCATTGCTGTATGATTATGTTATAAATAAAATGTGTTTTTAATGATGTATTTCAAAATAAAACCTTCCTTTGCCCATTCACTTTAAAACTCCATAAAACTCTTTATTGGGATTGCCTGTGCTAAACTGATACAATCCACTCTAAGCTCAATCTAGTCAGGAATGTATTGGACATTAGTTTTTTCCACAGGGCAAATTTCTGCCCTTGTAGAAAATTACTTTTCCGCTTCTGAGTAAACTCTGTGGGATATTGTCGAATTAGTTGTTCATTGCTGTCTGTCCTGACTTCAAACTGCAAGGGCGATGATGGAAAAATGAATGTAGTTCCTTGAGGAGACACACACTGGGAGAATAGGGATTACTCCTTAAATAGATAGGAGGTTTCTGGATATGGCGGAAGTCCTGGGTGGCTGGTGTGCTGCTAGTGGGGTCATGTTCATGAAACACCCCACATTAAGGGTGAAGTGGATGACAGGTCTTGGAAAAGTGAGTCTCTGGAACGAGGGCCATAGGTGTAATATCCCTCGTGGCGGTAACTGAGCATTACCTCCTCGTCCATCTCCCTCTCACAGTCCTCATGTATGAGTTTATCTCCATTCATGCAGAACTTAACCAACAAACTTGACTTTTCCTTCCCAATGCAAGATGGCCCCCGTACCGCTGAGTACAAGTACCTTACTTCCTGGGAAGGACCACCTGAAAATATTAAAGACCAGATGGAAAAACGTGGGCCACAGGGAAAAGCCGGTGGGAACTCAGGACTGTGACGAGGAAGACATGGACTCAGAGTAATGAATATCACTGGTAAGTAACCGGGCAATCCTGGATGATAGTAGTAGTAGGATGCATAATACTGGCTTCTAAGAGGGTTTCATGCAGGATACTGGAAGTTGGAGCACGGGACACTGGTAGAATACTGGCTGTGGATTGCCAAACCTTCCAAAGCTTATTATTTATACAGCAAAAGATGGAAATTGACACGTTGCGGCAGGAATTTCATTGGTCAAAAAAAAATCCTGATAATGCCTAAGTCTAATTATTGATAAATAGCATACCCACTCCTATCACAAGTTCATAGTGCACCGTAAGATTAAGTAAAGCACAGAGATTCTTGGCACTTACAGGGACCTGAAGTTGTGTTGGCTTCTTTTCTTCTCTTGGGGAATTACATTTGCTGTTGCAAACTTTCTTTCTTGTACACACACCCTGATCAGGCTCCGATGGCTTGAAAAGCTCTGGAAAGTAAAAAAAAAAACGGGTTCTACCCTATAAATTCTATACAAAGTCCTGGAATGTATTTTTCACCCAATAAAGCAAATCACCTTTCAAAATTTTACCATGGACGAATTTATTTTTAGCTTATTCCCATAGTCTATGCTATGCAAATATAAAGGACAGTAGGACAAATTTCTGGCAACTTTGGGCATGTGAAACATCATCTTGACGCACAGGTGGCTTTACCACTTGAATCCACAGGTCACAATGAGTGATAACATGCAGTTCCAGTTTAACTGCACGGTAAAATAACAACGCCCCCTCCTTTCTGATCTGCAAAGTTTTGAATTTGGACATGTTCTCCCTGTACAAATTTCACCAGGTAATATTTGGCACAATCTGCACTGGAGAAAGATTGTGTGTCCTAGGGCAATTTATGCTGGATTCATCCAGAAAGACAATTTGCACCTAATTTGATATTTAGCATGGTACACTGATAGAGGCTGTTGGGGGTTACTGGCCTTTGAGGATTTTCGACAGTTCTATGGCAGATTTTTAATTAAAAACAATGTACCCAGTCTACACGGTGTTTAATTAAAAATCTGCCAGCTGCTTTGTTTTTTTCCTTTGTTTGATATTTCTGATGCCATTGTTTACAATATGAAGGCACCATTACTAAGAAGTGTTTAAAGTGTCAAACTGACCCTTTGGCACGAAGCAGCTGATGGATTCATCACAAAATTCCTTACATATCACCACACATCCACAGACTACTTAATAAGTATATCCATTGAAAAGCATGGATGGTCTAATGTCGATTCACTACAGGGGACATTGATCACTGCTATGCATACTACTGTACCAGCATCTCTGGGTGAAAGTGCTGCTGGCAGCCTCCCTGTCTTCGCAAATGGACACAAGCAGTACGGGTGTGAAATAGCTTCTAGGACTTTGTTACCTGCCGGTTCTACCATCATGATGTACTGTATATCTCATTTGGCACCATCACGCTAATACAACTCTCACCACGTACACCTTCACTCCCTAAATGCGCCCTTTCTGGCACCATCACGCTATTACAACTCTCACCACGTACACCTTCACTCCCTAAATGCGCCCTTTCTGGCACCATCACGCTATTCCAACTCTCACCACGTACACCTTCATTCCCTAAATGCGCCCTTTCTGGAACCTCCTTGCCCGCTTCCTCATGTCCAGTTGGGCTCTGTTTCCCTCTTGTCACTGGCCCTTGTTGTTGAGTCCTTCGAGCCTATCTGGCATCACAATGAGGTGTTGCCTATCTCTGCTTGCCACCACCTCCCTATCAATACACCCGCTGAAGCCAGTACCTTCACAGGGAAGCAACAAGCACACAGACATGGAGAGAGCAAGAAAGCAGAAGAAGGGAGCTACTGAAGGCACTGCTGCTCTCCTGAAGGCAAGGTGATGAAACGTGAGTGAGGAGTTTGCCTTTCTGCTTCCTGTATTTTGTCTGCTGTCTGTGCTTGGTGATGGGGAAGCTTACTGCTGGTACAAAATATGAGGAAGGGTACTTGACACTACAGATGTTTATGACGCACCTGTTCTGTGACTGATGGAAGCTTGAATGGCTGATGCCAATGTGGTGCCTGCTCTGCAAGTGAGGGGCCTGCGTTGCTGATGCCTGTCCTAATCCTGCTCTGTAAGCTTGCTCAGCAACCCCATCATGTGTTTATCTTGTGAGAAAGGGCAGCTTGCCCTGCTAATGACCCTGTGGTACCATCTGTGTGCTCAAGCGCAGGGACGTTCGCACTCCCGATGCCCGGGTGATGCCTGTTCTGTGAGGGAGGGGGCCTTACGCTGCAGAGGCCACCTGTGCCTGTTTTGTTAGCAAGGGAAACTCGAGATAATCTACTCGAAACATAAAAGCCAAAACAACTGAGATTGCCAATACTATTTTTTTAATCAAAGGAACCTGTTCCAGTTTCAACGACTAGTAAACGCGGCAGCTTAGGCACCCAGGATAACTGACGTCATGTACTTGAAGTCAATCCCCGGTCTTCACGCTCTGCCCCGAGTCTGGCATAATTCAATGAACATGGAGTCGGTCTCCCCTGGGCACAGCCTATCTCAGGATTAATGGGATTGGTGGAGGGGGGGAGGAAGGAGGAGATTTGCTAAAATGAAGAATCCTCGCAGACAGCACCACGCTAAACAATGTGTAGTTCGGTTCCAATTATAAACCTTAACTGTGGGTTTTATTGTTGTGTTTGGTGTTTAAATTACGCTTATTTCCTTCAAGAGGTTCTCTTTTAGTTTAATGTGTTTACACCGTGTTTTATTGTGTACCCAGTAAGCGATGATAGCATGCCAGCGTAGCAGTCACGCTAATCCCAATTATTACATGCCAAAACGAAACACATTGAATGTCTACTTTGCGCTGAGGTAAAGTTACACATGACAGAGACACGAAGGGCATATTTCTGGAGGCAGCACTTCATCAAACTAACTCCAGCAATTCTTTATCGCTGTGTGCATGCACGTGACCGTTTGCTTGGCAGAAGTCTCAAGCAGTGCACTGCGACATAAAAGTTGGCAAAGCATAGGAAACAGATTTCCCTTCCAAACATCAGTCTATTTAAGGAAATGTACTCTACCAAAACAAATAGTCACCGCGCTGTCATTAGATTCACTGGCAGGAGATAACTGCATCTTATTTGGGGCCTGAGGCCATACTTTAAAGGTAAGAAGAATGCACCATGAACATGCGTTCTGCCACAAAACTGCCTCTCCCATTAAAGAAGCATTAACAACACCAATATGTTTGGCTCTGTATAATGCAAAGACATTGATTCCAAAAAACATGCAGGGCGCAAAACTGCAGAAAGCACAGATACATCCTCACATGCAATTCATAAGTGGTAGAAATTGTTACATGGGCCAACACACAGTTGCACTACTTTTTTCACTTTTACCTGTTCTCTTTAACACTCCCAGGACCTCTCTTTTACGAAGCAGTCATATAGGGCCAGATTCAAACATTTGTACTCCCCCTTTCACGCAACGCAGCACCACAACTTTGCTTGCAGCCCTGCATTGCATGAAATATTAGTAAATGTGCCCCTAAATCTCTGCTTCTAAATAGGAAATTCTAAATTCACAGAATTTGCTTTACTATGCTTAGATCAATTTACTGTAATGGAATAAGCCACCACATGACCATCATTTCCACTTGAGTACGTTTAGAAAAGAGTACTGCGCAAGGTGGCCTACCTCAAGGGTTTTTCCAGATGGGAGACAATAGGTGTAGAACACCTGGGTGATGTATTGAGAGAAAATCCTTTGTGCGCTTCGAGATCCTTCGCCAAGAATATGAATTGGCAGATGTCAAACAATTGTGCTATGTACAGTTGGGACATGCGTTGTGGGTCCACAATCCGAAGAAGGTAGATCTCCCGATTCCTCCCCCCTGGAGGATCACCTGCTCACAGAGCCCATCCCAACCAAAGGTGTTTCTATGATCTATCGAAAACTAATAAATAATTCTCCATAGCTACTGGGAGGCCTCGGTAATGCCTGGGTCGGGTGGATCAGCTGAAAGTACTCCACAGGGTGTACTACTCGTGCACCACCCTACATATATTTGGGCATCGACAGCATAAACGCATGATTGACGGCCTGGTGTGTTGCATGATTGTCCAGATATGCGTTTAATGTCTAACCTACATTATTAGATGGTCATAGAGATACCCTAAGTAACCTATATCTTTGGTCTGTTCCTACAAGGAATTCGATTCAATGATGAATAAGATATCATTGCTGGCTGTATTTATTTACTCTGTCTCTCAAATGTATGATGAGCAACTGTTTAACATAAAAAGTTTAGGAAAGAGGTGGGTAAAATGGCAGAGAGATGTGTAAAAGGGTGTGTGGCTAAGTTAAAGTTTTAGGAACACCCACAAAATCTGACCTTTTTACTATTCAGAACATATTTGCATGTAGCCCCAGGCTCAGAAAATGCTCCTAAATGTACATCAGCAAAGTTGGTCTAATCTCTAATCCTGGGAAAGGGATCAGCACAAAAGGTCAATGGGTTCTTGTGAATAAGTGTTTGCACATAGAACATTATGGTCCAAATGGAGAAGAAAATAGGGGCAATAAATACAATGCCATCTAACTACCTAATCAGTAGGATTTTTCATGCACATGTCCGGCAATTTATGAGACGTGTAGGTTTCATGGACCTACACCTGCAAAAAAGGTTTTGTGTGTCACACACAAATTGGTAATTTAAAGACAAGGGAAGACGTATATCTACTTTGTTATAGCCATGATTTACTGGCGTGCGTAGCAAAACGTTAAGAATTTGCTCCCCTGACATTATCTATCCATTTTAGCATATTTCTGACGTGAAGTTTATGGGATTCAGTCATAGATTTCACTGAGTACTGAAATAATTATAATTTCCACATGCGGAACTCTAAGCAGGTGTAGAATTTAACATGCATAAAGAGAATGCAAATCTGCATTTGGATATTTATCTTTTTTATTTCTTCGAGTGGAAAACATTTTGCTATTGAGAAATTCCTCTATACTACACCTATTTGCAATATGACAGTGTGCCCTATGGATTCCAACAATAGATTCGCACATTGTCTTGCATGCAACATGAGTGGTGTTAGAAATGGGATTTCTGGTTTGCTAAGGCTTGCGCCAAAGTCAGGCAGGAACCACCACTCTAGTCAGGGCAAGGGAGTTACATGCAAAGATAACCCCTGCTCACCCCCTTGGTAGCTTGGCACGAGCAGTCAGACTTATCCCGGAGGCAATGTGTAAAGCGTTTGCGCAACACACACACAGCAACAACACACTAGGCACGCCACAAAAGGAAATCCACACAAGGTTATATCAAAAATAGCCTTTGTATTATCATAAAACACATTAGAATAGTAATCACACAATATATATACACTGTGCCAACTGACACTAGGCAATATTTACAAGGGATTACTTACACATGACAGGGCTACTTGGACCACTATCAGAACCATCACAAGGTGAACATAGTAAATGTAGAACTTATAATAAACGTAGAACACGACCAGTAATTATTGGCAAACACTGTACTCAGCATTATCCTGTAAAACAAACCATATTATGCACAGCATCACATCAGGCGCAAAATACGTTATACGCCCACCTCCTAAGCCTAAACATATTAGACCATAACCTCCTAAGAATAACTCATATTAGGTATAAATCACAGTGGAGAATAACCTCACAAGCATAACACAGTACGCAAATAACCTCATAGACATAAACCACATTAGAGGCAAAAACCAGGGTGCATAAATCACAGTACATGAATCACATTACCTGCACACCACAAAAATCACATTAGGGCCTGGCGCCCTATCCACCTAACAGTCCCTTTGGCCAACTGGCCTTTTAGAGGGCTCAAATGCCCTATGTCCCAAATGTCAGGACGGCTGCCAATGCAGAAGAATGCACAAGTGCGCAATTGCGCTGGGGCACAGAAGTGTACCTCACTCCTGTCTCACTAAAAATGCCCCCAAAGAAATGTTGACCTAAACGTTGCAGCTGCCGCTAGTTGCCGTGCAGCTGTGATGCAAAATGTGGGCCTGGGCACTCACTGTGCCCTTTGGGTGGGTCTCCTATCATAAAAAGGCTGGCAAACATTGCCCGCTACGGCGGCGCAACTGACAAATAACCATGAGGCCCTGCTCTGGGGCTCTCTGCACAACATGCACCACGTTGCAGCTGCCCGCGCTGGTGCGGCGCAGCTGTGCGTACATCAAAGGGGCCCTGGCACGATTGTGCCACGCGGGCTCTTGAAACAAACATGCCCAATGTTGGAGCGGCCGTCTGTCAGGCGGGGCCGCCCATTAAATGGCACTGACAATGTGCCTCAAAAGGCACCAACAACATAGAGCCCCCACTCACCGGTCTCTTCTCTTCCTGGGCGGGGTCCTGGCACTTCTGCCTTTACCCAGTCCCTCTCCTCTCGCTGCTGGCATCGCGGGGCTCTCCCTCGCAATTGGGAGCCCCGCGTCACTGTCTGCATGTTCAGGAGGGCCCCCGCTCCTCGGGAACTCTCTCTCCTTCCTTCGTGGCGTCTCCGGCAGGCGGGACTTCCTCTCCCGGCTCGCCAGATGCGTCGAAGCCCTGCCCACAGTCAGGCAAGGCTGCCTGACTTCCGGTTCCTCCGGACTCTACGCGGCGGTTCTCCTCTTCGGCCGCAATGCGGGGTGGCACCCGCTCGAAAAGCAAAAACATGAAGCGGGGTGGACACCCGCTCACAAGACACCATAACGCAGGGTGGGCACCCGCTATTTTGAAAATATATAAAGCAGGGTAGGCTCCCGCTCGTCGGCACAATGCGGGGTGGGCTCCCGCTTCTCTCCCCTCCATTAGGGGGAATCCCCACGTCGGGATTCCCTCGGGAAAGATTGCAGCTCAGTGCTGCGGAGCCCTCGTGCTCCTTCTTCCTGGCAGGGTAAAATATAGCGCTCCCAAGGCGGTAGAAGTCCTGAAGGTCCTGTGGAAGGCAAAAGAAAAGCGCTTCACAGGGCGAAGGAGTCCCAGCAAGTCCTTAGGGACCAAGGGGGCAATGCTGGGCCCAGGGAGGCAAGCCCTCATGGCGGTTCCTCTTGGGCCCAAGCAGCAGCATGCCCCAGCAAGGTCAGAACAAGAGCTGAACTATTTCAAGGGGTCACAGTCCCTACATTTATACCAAGCATTCCTTTGTCTGTAGTGCAGGGCATGGGGGAACCAGATGCAACTGGTTCAGGGGGGATTTGGAGCACTTTGCTTTCCAAGCTCCTCTTCCCCTTTGCTAGGTGATCAGATGCACCACAGGGGGTGGAGCCAGCATTGTCCAGGCTGGGCACAGTCCTATTCAGGGTCAGGGGATTACTTCTCCCACTACTCCCAGCACAGATGTCCCATTCAGCCTAGTGCTGACTCACCCTGCCCCTCCTGGAACCACACACACCTCCCAGCCCCTGTCACTCACAAGCCAGACATGCAATTCACATCAGGCAGGCAGACACATAGCAAACAGATGTGCCAACTTCTAAAAGTGGCATTTCCCATAGCCATAACAAATCTGCGCACACCATTGCGCAGCATTTATTCTCACAATTTCATACATACTAAACTCGACCATGCTGCTCCTCCCATTCCAGGAATTACCACTGACACACTTAATCAGGGAATCCCCAATGCATTCCTATGGGAGCACAGGTCAGCCTACCTAATGTAACACAGAGAGCGCACGCACTTTATACTGGACCACAGTGCTACAGTGTCCAGAGGCCTAAAACCACCAACACCAGGTCACAGAAAAGGCAAAAGGTTTAGGGGTGAACCTGCCAAAAAGAGCCAAATCCAACAAGTGGTTTTCAGTGTAAATCGGGGATGGGAAACAACTTTCTATATAGTTACAACTATCCAAAAATGTGCACGTTTGCTGGTGTTTGAACGCTCCCTCTTGAATACATATGTTCTCTAAATCTCGCCTTGTCCATGAAGTAGATATTTCCACTACTGATCCCTTATTTATATCATTAATTGCTGCGGGGGTCCCATCTACTTTATGCTTCAACCAGAATTGCATAGTACTTTGGTAAAATATGTCACCTGATTGTTCGAACTCCAAAAATCAAGGGTGTAATCCAGCAGCATCTCACAAGGTAACGAAAACAATTCTCGATTATCACCATGACATTTAGCAACTTCGTGCATTTGAATTCCATTATTGGCCCCTCTTCTAACTAAGCCAGGTCAGAATTTTGGGTTCCTCCCTTTACACACCTAGGGCCCGATTCACAAAAGTAATCTGAGACAACATCCTAACTTTACGACTTCTGTATTCACAAAGGGCATTTAGGAGTAGTAAAGTTGGGAATCAGGATTTTGTCTCAGATTACTTTTGGGAATCGGGCCCCATGTTCATATTTCTGTTTGGCCTCAATATCCGCGTGACCTGTCATTCTAGCAGTCATACTTCGAGGGACACTAACACAGTGTGTAAGGAAACTGGCCTATCCAAATGTAGCAACTCGTTAAGTCCACTAATCATTCCCTATGAAACGCATTCCAACAAGCGCGGTTAACATTAATTAAATATTTATTATAATGCACCATGTGGAAGCTAAAGGCTACTAAATATCTTATTATTTTCAGATTGTATCTACTTCATTTCCCATTGTCCCATTGATTTAACCGTAGTTATAAAACCACCTTTTGGCTATTCCGGGATATCAGTATGGGCCTTTTTGACATTGTTCTAACTATGGGCAAGACAAGTTTCCTACTGTAATAAACTCCTCTAGGCCTTCAGACATGTTAAAAATGTTCAACTGCTCCACACTCCTGTCATATTGTTTGAGAACATCCAGACGCTTTTTACAGATTCTATTAGATGCAACTAATTTCCTTACACTGGAAAATCTTGGCTACCTGTGTCTGCTCTTCATTTTCTTTGAGAATGTCATTCGCTACTACTTCACATGAGGACTAATTTTTTCCCCTCACAATCTTCATCAATCTGTTAGAAATGTCTAGCTTCTCCATAGCCTTAACCAAATGATGACATACTCATAACTTGGCCTAGGGGTCCTTAGAATTCACGAGTCATAAAACTTCAGACAAGTATGAAGGCTATTTCTGATCCTCTTTTGGAAATTACCATCTTGTGCGAGGGATACTCTTGGATTTCGTCCTTGACAGTTTTTGCTAGCTGTAGAACTCTGTGCGCTTTACCTCTGCTAACCAGTGGTTATGTGCCTGTGCTTTTAACATGATGCAATTGTCACACCATTAATTGGCAACTTTAATTTACCTATAAGCCCCTATTATATGCTACAGAGTGTATGGAGGGCCTGTAAGTTAAATGTTACCAGTGAGTTGCAGCACCCATTGTGCCACCCACTGCAGAAACAAGGCAGCATGACTGTAGGCCTGATGTGTGGCACAGTTCTGCAGGTTTTCACTTGTGTGCATGGTTTCACTGCAAATTCGACTTGTCAATATAACCCCTTTTACAGGCCTAAATCCTCCTTTTGAATATTATTAAGTCATCCCTAAGAAGGCTTTGCTGCTCAAAAGGCAGGGGGTCTGCTATTTAAGGGTAGGCCGTGGTGAAAATTAGTGTTAAACATGTCCTTACAGTGAAAAGGCCCAAAAGGTTATTCTCACTGTAGCAGGGTTGACTGTTCCATAGGAAAGCATTGGGATACAACTTTACATTTAATATTACTTTATCCGCCTAGGAAACAGCTACAGAGTTCATTCGTGGGGTTTTTACAATATTTATTACCAGGCCAACTCATTGGTAAAGTTGTATTTGCAATAAATATTTTAGAAAAGGTATTTTTGGAAAGTTGCCTGTTATCTGTCTAAAGCCACTAGAAACCCATTTGGATGAGCTTCCAACTGTCACAGAGGTTTGACCTTACTCCCAGAGCTGAGGCAGAGGCCTTAGGTGTGGGGAGATGTTCTGTTCCTCTGACGAGCAGACCATCTGGGCTGGGTCCAGGAACTGAACAAATTTCAAAGAGGCCTATTCTGTCACAGGTAGATGTAGCTAACACCTGGACCTCTCCCTACCTTTGTCACCCAAGCCAGCCAAGCACCAAGCCAAGTTGGAAAGGAGTTGCCCCCAGAGTCAGTTTGAGGGACTACAGATGAGGGCTTGCTTATTTCTCTGGCCACACCTCTTGATTGGGTATAGGAGCTCTGCACATGTGAAGAAAGGTTCTGCCATGTTTGTTTTAGGAAGAGAGAGGCACATTAGAATTGTTTACAATACAACAACCCGGAGGTGTTGCAAAGGTAGATAGGGTCACTCCGGGAGCCATTACCCTATTAGTTACGGATTGTCCAGGGGTTACACCCACTCACATGCTGCCAATAGGCATAAATGTGGCACCCACTCAGAAAACTGCTGGACTGGTGGAAGATTCAGAAGAAGGCCTGTTCTGCGGCCTTAAGACCTGAAAAAGACTGGGCCTGCTCTCCCTAGAAACCCAAAAGTGACTCCAAGCGTCATAAAACTGACCTCATATTTGAGCTTCAGGGACACAACAAGCTTCATTGTGTCTTTTTCTACATTATCAACTGACTAGTTCCAACCGGACCTGCCCTAGATCCTGTTGCTGGCTTCTGCTAGAGTGAGACTTGAACCCAAAGTGTTGGCCCAAAGGTGCTGGGCCCTTGATTGGTGTCAATGTGTATGCCTAAGGTTTCCTGAAACATGGAACTTAGAATTTTTTGCCAATATTTTTCTCTGAGAAACGACGTGGGACAGGGACCAACCTGCCAAAATGAACCAACAAGGGAGCATCGCCACTGGGATTGAGTCACGTTCTTCTCTGTAGTAGCAAATCTGATTCAGCTGCACCACTGTCGACCAGCATCCGACACGTTGAACCTTCTTTGGCAACACCCTGCAGCCTTGCATCACTGAGGAGATCAAAGCTCCAGAAAAGTTTCCAAGTCAAACTATAGAAAGCTTCACTGGAACAAGTGGGTGCCTGCATCTGATCGAAGTCAAAAGCTTTTTTGGGTGCGAAACCTGAACTTTTTCCATGCTGAGACTTCGTCCTTCAGCTCCCCCTAGTTGATGAGCTCATTTTCTGCTATAGCCTGCTGCCATGCCCACTGAAGACTTTCTACTTCATTACAGTTTCTATGTATGAAGGTAACGTTTTCACAGAGACGAACCTGATTCCTATATCCAACCCACTCTTCATCCCGGTCAGCCTTAAACTTTACCCTGGTCCTGGTCAAGCACAACCAGGATGTCCGACGTTGCCTCTTAACGCTGTTTTGTGTCATATTTTAATTAAAACTTTAAATATTCATTAACATTTTATAAATTGGTTTGGAATTTTTCTCATGTTGTGTTTTGCCTTAATTACCGTTTGAGTACTGCATACATACTTCACAAATTGCCTCTAAGTTAAGCCTGTCTGCTCTGTGCCATAGCTGCCAAGGGGTTGAGGTCAGGTTAATTTAGTGACTTTAAGGGTTCACCCTTACAATAAGTGTGCTTATTATTTGAGGTGGGTACTCTCACCACTCAACTAATGCCTTAATTTCTTAGATCCTCAATGCAATTACCTTATTCAGATAAATTGCTTCTATCATAAGTTGTCTTTTGATTATTTCTTTGAACTTTACCACCCCCTTTCACAGTGTGCCTAGATAGAACTGGATGCCTCTTTTTGCGGAATATGCACACAAAATGTGTCACGTCCTTCAATACAAGCAAGACTTTGCTTAATTCAAGAACTGGAGCATGAATCTACAAATGATATGTTATACAAATCTCCAAATCATATAATTCAAGGTTACAGATTACAGTGTACCAGAAAAAGTATTCCGACACAATTTAGGGGCTTCTCCATTCTTTCTGAATGAGAATGATGAGAACAATAAAGTTCTAGGTGGTACATTAGTGGGCAGTCTTTTTGATATTTCTTTTTTGACCTCGTGTTTGGTTCAGTTTCTCTTGAAAATATTTACTACTTTTGCCCTACTCATTTGTTAATTGAACAAAAAACATCTTTATTATTTCATTAGGTTCCTGAACATGACCTGCTATCTTGTCGGAGGACATAAAATATTGACTATTCTTATGTGCTTTCCAATTTCACACCTCCTCTCTTTAGCCTTGCATTTTACACTGACTCCAATAAGTCTAGTTCAGGTGTTAAGTCATGATGCCAACTGATCACCTGTTTCTCCTCTTCACTCCTTCCCATATTGGATGCTTTCAATAAACTATCTTCTTCTCCCCAACGTAGGCAGACATCTGTCTCTGACTTCTATGTATCCTTTTTCTTCCTTTCTGCCCTACTATAACTGTAGAATTGTGCCACTGTGTTGAAAACATTAAACAGTTCCTGTGTCCGCTAAAACGTATGCCATACTTTCATTGTATTTCTTAGCAATAGTAGAGGGGACACATGTTTTGGCAATCTTGCCCCTTGACATTTTCTTGTTTTTTTGTCCTCTATGTGATATCTTTCATGTTTTGAACTAATCAAAATAAACTCATAATGGTCTTCATGATTTGTTCTTTCAAAGCATTGTGAATCTTTTCTATTGCTTTGCTTCAGTTTATTATCTTTGTAATTTATTTGTGACAGCTCACGTACAACTTAATTGGTTAAGACCAAATTCAGGAACATGATCTGATTAGCCCTTAGTTCACAAAAAGACTAACATCAGTGCTTCCAGATATCTTGGTGCAATAGTATTATCAGTTGAGTCGTGAGTTGTGGAAAATAAACTTTCCAGTGAAGATGCTTTATTTTATGTTTCTCGCTTAACGTTTCAGAGAATCCCAGTATTGCTGCTGCCCAATGTTTCTCCTAAAGAGGGTGTCCTGAATATTTCACATTATGATTTTTCAAATCAAGGCTGTAGTTTCACTTTGCAATCTCATATCTTTTAACAAACTGGTCTTCAGTTCTGCTGGCAGCGGGTGGGTAATAGACATGTGATTATAATTTATGCAGAAGATGTTATGGAAGTGCGAGACAGTCATCCTTTTGGCCCTGATCACCCCCATTTTGTTGCTTGGTACTGGTGGTAACTGACTCTGACTTCACCCTGGGCTCTGCTTTCCAGGCCCAGGGCTCTGATTATAAGGATATGCAAATTAGGTGTAATTATAGTTGGTACTGGCAGCCTAGCTGTAAGTCCCTATTATATAATAAGGCATGTAGGGTTAGAGGCCCAGAAGACTTAATGCACTTATGTGTGCACTAATGTGGTGCCTGCTATCACTTTAAAGGCAAAACTGCCTTTCAGGCTGCCTTTATCTTTAATTTAAATGCACATTCAACTTTGGATTTAAAGGTACTTCCAATGTCTTTAACCACCTTATGTTTACATATAAGTCACCCCGAAGGTATCCCCTAGGTGCCTCACAGGTATGGAGCCTTGTAACTATCAGCAGGGACATTATAAAATAAGTTTTTATAAGCCCTGTGAGGGAAAACTGTCAAATTAGTTGTTCACTATTGTAGTGAATGGCTGCATAGGCCAACATTGAGGTATTTTATTAAGTATAAATATTGAAAGGAGCCAACGAAAAATATACTTCAATGTATCAAATTAATAGTTCATATAAATACAACAACTTGCCACTGATTTACAATAACCGTTATAAAAAATAAGTTATTAAACTTTCAATTCTGTGAGCTAAAATCCAGCTTTCCTGCTGACCAGTCCTGATTGGTCAGCCTTTCCCAGGCTGAGCCAGAGCTGCTTGATGAGGTGTGAAGTGTTCTGTCAGAGTAGACAATGGATTTCCTGTGGGTGGCGAACTTTAGCTGCAGAAGCCAAAAGACAGGAAGGGTGATAGGGAGCCAAACTGGTCTTCAAAGGGAAAATTAAAGTCTTGGACCAGCACAGACTGAGCCCCACATCCTGCACCCCCAGCCCTACAGAAGCCTCAGTAATAAGATTATTCAGGGGGTTGGAAGGTGTGTGTTAGTGAAACTTAGCCACACCAGTGGGTTGGCTGAGCCTGATTTAACCTTCAAGGAGACACATTCTGCATTTTGGATTTTGTGAGAATACTGCTTTCTGGGACAAGAATATGTCACACTTTGGTGGAAGTGGTTATACCCGAGGGTGGCATCCTGCATCCCATTGGTGAAGGGTACCCCCCTGCTTGACACCCAGAAACT
The DNA here is from genome assembly GCF_964204655.1 of Triturus cristatus. Taxonomy (NCBI): domain Eukaryota; kingdom Metazoa; phylum Chordata; class Amphibia; order Caudata; family Salamandridae; genus Triturus; species Triturus cristatus. Next base: position 890,706,681 of record NC_140581.1, read on the forward strand.
TCAAATAAATATGAAAGAGCTGCGTTGCAACTCAGGTCTGCTGCCTTAAACAACAAGGAGAAGAAGGACTGCCCTGCTGGAATCTGATTATGCACCCAAAGTACTGCACTGTGAAGGGCTGCACCTGCTGCACAATCTGGTACAATATCCCTAAGGACTTGGCCTTGCTTCAAGAAGGATTAAGGAGCAGAATCCCTGCAAGCTACAGGTTAGCCGAGCCCACCTGCATCATCTCCATCAAGAGTCCCCTTCCTGGAATGAGAACAGTGGACGTTTAAGGATTTGGCCAGATATATTGTGGGAATTGTATTCCAGACATTCCAAGAGCCATCATGGAGATTCCAGGCCCTTGGATTTGTGTTTTGGACACTTTAAAATCTCAAGAGGAACTTCAGGAAGAAGTGCTAGAAGTTTGGGGAAGTTTTGGGAACTTTCGGTCACAAAACTCCATAAGGTGACTGACTTGACGTCGAGAGTCAAGCTGGTAACCTTCTACCGCAACCAGGTCTGGATTTCAGGTTTGCCCCACTAAAAGCTACGGAGCTCCAGAGTTCCAGGATTTGACCGAGGCCTCGCGGAGAAGCAATCTGACGACATTGCATTGAAATTGGCCTGCTGGAGGGGACCACTTGACAATGAGAGAAAAATCCTCCAGAAAAGTTTCTAAGTCCGAAGGTAAAACTTTTACCAGGGCCTCCCGCTGAGTGTATCAAACTTGGGCTCCATCGCGGTTAGCCTCAAAGTTTGACTTTGTCCTAGTCAAGAGCGACCAAATGTCCTAAAGTAGGGCTATATGTTTTAAAGCACTGGAAAGTGTTTATTCTTTAAAACTTCATATCTCTGGTTTCCTATTTTGGATTTTTGTCATTTTGGAGTCTATTTGTTTATAACAATATAAGCTATTCTTATAAGTTGGAGTTGGATTTTTAGTGTGTGTTGTGTCTTACTTTTTTAATGTATTGGTGTTTTCAAATGCTTTACCCACCTGTTTCCTAAGTTAAGCCTGTCTGTTTGTTGCCAGCTAGGGAATAATTTATTGAGACCCTAACTGAACCTTTTATCGTGTTTGTGGCCTTATTTGGAGTGGCAAGTCACTACTTATTACTACTAATAATCCACTTTGCAACAGGGAGAGATTCAATTGTTTTTCGAAGCACACTAAAATATAAGGTGGTGCCTTAAAGAAGTTTATATTTTCCATCCGCTACGTATGCTAATATTTTTTTAAAGCTTGTGGCATGTGTACACTCTGCGTTAGATTAATTGCATATCTCTTTTAAGCTTCAAACATTTTTCCCAAAAACCCAACAATGTTTGTGTGTTATGTTTTTCTGAGATTATATTAAATTCAAAGAAAATAGTAGCTGTAGTACAGTAGAAACATACCTTTCTGACTGAACACTGGCATTTTGAAATGTGTCTTTGAAAAACAATCTAAACTGTGTGGCCAAGATTGCTCAAATAATTAAGTGGTGTCACTTAATCATGCTATATTAGTTATTGGTCAAAGTTTCAAGGTACATATGTAGACAGCAATTCAGTGATAACATCTTGTTATGGTTGGTCTAATGACTGGAACCACAACACATTACTTCTGGCAGTACTGCTGTAAAGCCCATGGAAGATATAGAGCCATAATGTGATCCACCAATGCAGGGACAGTGCAAACCTACATAGTAAAAGTAAAAAAAGGTACTTGCCTTTAGTTGAGCTGGTTTCGACTTTACCCATATTCTCCAACTTGCGGGACTTGAAACTAGCAGCCTTGCAGAAAGTCCAATCTTTGCGGAGAGGATTGATCCAAAAAGAAGTGCTCTGCCGTCGCAAGGAATCACACTCTGAATTGTTGCAGCTGTGTGCCGATTTCCCAAAGCTGAAAGCAAAGGATTTTGACTCTTTTATTTTGACTCTCCGGGGGATACTATTGCTACAGATCATCTCAGTAGCATTGTTAGTCTCATGCACCATTCCCTCCTGCATTTTCTTCTGTGTGAACACTCCGGTTTCATCCCCTTCGGAGAATGCCCAATTCACATAGCCACCACTTGCATCCTCACTGGGAATATCTAGAGGGAGGGACGTCTGTGAATTTTTGTTGTAGACTTGTAGGGTTTTGTTGAAGGCGTGTTCCTTTGAAGAGTGCTTTATTATCGTCCCATTGTTGAGTAGTGTTGGCAAGTTAATAGACTGATCCCAGTTGCAATCTTGATGTTCCCAGTCATGATTCACAGATAGACTCCGTAAACTTAGTTCTAGTGGAACATTGCAAGCATTTGTTTGTCTGTTTCCGGCTGACAAGTCTGCCTTGTTTTCAATTAGGGTATTAGGCTGGTGGAAAACATCATCATCAAGTGCCCCATCTTGACCTGGAGGGACAAGTAGAAAGTTTCCATAGTGAGAAGATTTGTTTTCTGAAGATACCCCAGATGTTGCTGTGTCACTTTCTATTTCATGCTCTTCCTGGCCACCGACGGCACCCTTACTTATTTCTTGAATGGGGCTATGGCATTCAGATGGCCACTGGCTCCTTGCCATGGTTCTAAGCAGTGACGGTGGCATGCTGTAATAATTGTACTGCTTGTCACTGATACCATCCAAACTATCCAAAGTTTTGGAGTACATAACATTGCTCCAACTGTGCGGGAGCTTTTTGCAGGCATGGCGACTGTTATCCACCAGCATTGCTTCCTCCACTTGTAATGTGTCCACAGCAGAGATCACTTTCAAGGTGTCCACTGTTAAGGCTGAGAGGTCTTGTAGGTGTCCTAGCTGGCTGTCCAAGGAAATCAAGGCATCTTTAATGTAAAACACCTTCTCATTCACTTCCTTCAGCTGCTGAAACATCTCTTCTACTCTGAAAAGAAAGAATATGTGATTTGATTATTATTAGATTTTTTTACTTTCCCACCATGCCCACTTTGAAAAGGTAAATAAATAATTAAGGCATGGTCAACATTTGGCAAGCTGTCACAATTTTTCTGCGTTGTGTAATGTGAAGAGACAATGGATATGCTATACAAACACAGGCTTTAATGGTACAAGAACATCGTGGTTGCTAGTATCTTGAACTTAACACGTTCAGAAGCAACATTTACATAGTGGGAGTATTGGTCCTGAGGTACTGATAAGGGCAGACAACACAACTATGCGTTCAACTGACCCTTATTTGCCAGAGCTAGAAACAAATATTTGATGCGGAGTAAAGGGTTGCTGATCAGTTTTCTGGATATGCAATATTATGTCCAAGATTTTACAAGCAGCAAAAGGCTTCTGCCATACAGGTGAACTAAGTTTTACACTTTGGGAACAGTGTAGAGCAATATGAAATATTGCCCATTGTGTATTCTGAGGGGCCATATGCACAGCCACCAAACTCATCTGGGGTACCGCTAGGTGAAACACACATCATATAGATTATCACTACGTCACCCTTACTCTTCAGGAAATAAACAAATAAAAATCACTTATCACAAAGGTCGAGCCGACCGTCACCATCTCTGTTCCGTATGATACCATATTCTCATGATTCCACAATGCACACTCGCTTCAGACACCATCACCTCCTCCCATGTTGTAGTTTGCTTAACTAAACTGTAGGGGACTGGTATATTATTTTAAATCCTTGCAATTCACTGAAAAATACACCGGTTAAGGTTTAAAAAACATAAGGATGAAGGCGCCAATAATGGCTACAATACAAACCAAACAATGTATGGAAATCAACCAGATAAGATATTTCCGTAACTTGAACTCCTACCGGCACAAGTTACTATGTATAACTCACACATTTGCTCTCTCACATAATATACAAAATGTTACCGTAAACAATATCACTGGGGTCATTGCTAATATTGCCACATCGTTTGAATCACATTTCAGGAGTAAACTACAACACCACCATACAATATCAAACCTAAAAGAAACATTATTCTCTGAAGACCCCATACCAGAGCTTTGGACCAGCATATGAGCAAAGGTACGGCTCATGTCCCCATGTGAGTTACAATAAATACATTCTTGAAAATATAACTGTGTAATTATTAATTCCCTTATTCTATGGCTCAACAAACATTCACATGTCTCACACACGCATTCAAACTCCCTCGCTCAACCACAATCCCTCTGTTGTTCACATAGTCACTCGGCCTTTTAAATTTAATAAAGTGGGTGGAAATTAAGATTACGTTACTAAAGTAATTAATGAATTTCCATACCTTTTAGGTTTTGTGTTGTAGACAACTTTCCTCCATCTATCAACCTCAAGTAAGCCAATGCTGTTTCCACTGCATATATGTATATTACAAAGGCTGTATTTGTGCATCAGTAGTTGGGGCTGAAATGTGGATGCCGTATAAAAGGCCTATTTTGCCTCTCTTATAACTAAGTTATAAAAGCCATCCGCAGCAGGGATTGGCCGCACATGTTGGGGTTGGACGCAGGCCCTGGCCCAGTAGCCAACCACCTCTGTGTATGATGAAAGGTCGTGCAGAGTGGGTGTTTCTACACATGAGTGGTTGGCTGCAGGGCCTGGCGTTCGACTTCCTCAAAGAAGGCAACGGGATGGAGAAATGTTGACATTTCTCCAATTATTTCCGACCTTGCATATGTTCCACATTCTACAGTACACATACAACGTGGATAAGTAATAGAGCATACATTTTGTAGTTGAAGGGCCTACACTTGCATTTAAGCCCTGTGGTGTCTTACTGTCCAATATGAGTATATACCTAGTTTCCATCTGTCGTAACAACCGTTCACGGTTACCCCCTCTTCTTAGTGGCAACACCGAGTCAATGACATAGTATTTAAGGTGTGCTAAGTTGTTTTCACAGTTATTGATGGCTCTAATGTGCTGGAGCACTCGTTTGTGAACCTGTAGTTTCGTACTCCCGACGTACCGCAGGCCACACGAGCACTCCAGCACATATATTGCATACTCCGTCTTACAGTTTAAGGCTTTGTTGATTTTCACAGGACTGGGCTGGAATGGCACTTGGTATGTTTGTGTATTAATACCATATTTGCATGCCTTACAGCTAGCACATTTCATGAAACCCTTACTTTTTCCAAGCCAAGTGTTTATGAGCCTGACCTCTGGGCTACTCTTAACCAGGGAATTACTCATAGAACGAGCTTTTCTGAAAGCAACATTAGGAGATTTGTTCATTTCCTTGCCCAAGACAGGATCATTACAGACTAGGGGCCAGTTTCTATTGACAATTCTACGTATTGATTTGTGTTGTACGTTATATGTCAATATGAGACGAGTGGGCTGGACCAGATCGGTATTTAAAATGGGTTTACGTCTCAATGTGTCCGATCTCTGTATTTTGTTTGCCTTAGTCATGGCTTGATCCAAGACTATCTCTGAGTATCCCCTGTCAAGGAACCTCCCTTTGCATTCCTGCTGAGCTAGTGTGTATTCCTTATCTGTGCTACAAATCCTACGAATCCTCAGCATTTCCCCAAAGGGGATGCTGTTGATTAAATGTGGCGGTTGATGACTGCGCGCATGTAGGACTATGTTGCCAGAAGTGGGTTTTCTATGAAGTCGTGTTTCCAGTCTTTTGTTAAACACAAAGACCTCCACATCTAGGTAGAATATACTGCTGTTGCTCATCACCGCCGTGAATTTCAGATTCAGATTATTCACGTTTAAGTTAACAATAAACTCCTGTGCAGATAGTTCTGTGCCATTCCAAATTAAAAACAAGTCATCTATATACCTGTACCAACAAACAATGTGCTGTCTTACAGTGTCACCATGGTTTGCCATGAGGACCTGCTCCTCCCAGAGCCCCATATGCAGGCAAGCATAGCTCGGAGAGAAACAAGCCCCCATGGCAACGCCCCTGACCTGTTGATACACTTGATTATGAAACAAGAAAACATTATTTTCCAGACAATCAGTAATCATGTTCAAAATCATTCTGTTATGTGAAAGTCTGTTGAGGGTACGTGTATTCAGAAAATGTTCAACAGCTTTTAATCCATCCTTGTGGTGAATACTCGTGTACAATGATGCCATATCTAAGGAGATTAATATATATCCAGGGTCCCATTTCACATGTTCAATTTTGCCAAGAAAATCCCCCGTATCCTGTATATATGAAGGTAATTTCTTGACATGTTCTTGTAGAAAGTAATCAACAAATTTTGAAGCGTTCTCCATTATACTACCCTGGGCAGAGATTATTGGTCTACCTGGGGGTTTAGCTGCATGCTTGTGGAGTTTAGGTAGAAAGTAAATAACTGGAATGATGGGATATTGAATTTTTAGAAATTTAAATTCATTCAAAGTCAGTAAACCAGATGATTTCCAAGCTACCAATTTTGTGTAAAACGTGCTCCATGAGGTTGTAACTGCTTGCCGGTCGCTACGTTTGTAGCATTCTCTGTCATTGAGATGTGAGAGAGCCTCCTCCATATACAAAGAACGTGGCCACAGCACAACGTTGCCTCCTTTGTTGGATTGTCTAATAATGATCTTATCATCCCCTTGCAATTTTTTCATCAATTGGAAGTATATATTATCCTGTTTTGTATACTTCTTGGGGGCATAGGAGACAGAGCATTGTTATTTCTTTAGTTCTGATGTTATATTGTCGTGGAAAATGTCCACATTGTCTCGCAACATCATGGGGCAAAATGTTGATTTCGTTTTGAAGTTGGACTGTGCGCCCCCACCTGACTGCATCATTTCAAGACTTGATTCATTTTCATCCCCATTGCTTTCCCCTTGTAATTCATGCATGGCTGAAAGGAAGTTTGCGTCCCCTGCTGTTAATGCCGTACCACTGCCCTGCACTTGTGAGTTGACATCTTTGGATTTGTTCTGGGTGCCCTGGACAAGATGATACTTCCGCAATTTCAGTTTGCGAACAAATTTGTAGACATCTATTCTGGTCTGCGCATAATCGAAATTGCTGGGAGGGCTATAGGATAATCCAAGTGCAAGTATATTCGAATCGCTCTCACTGAGTGCACAGTCTGTTAAATTGATTACGGACTGCGCATTGGATTGTCCTCTCACTTGCGCTTCCATTTTTTGTTGTTTGGTTTTTTGTTGTTCCTTGCGTAGGTGCTGGTGTTTGCGCCGCTCCCGTCTTTTGAGGTTGAGTCCCTGTTGATGCTTACATTTTGGGCATGCGGTCGTAATGACCTGATTCTGTCTTGCCTGACAAAATCCAGTTCCTGGGCGAGGCTGGGTTTTGGAAGCCCCTGTCTTCTGGCCGTCGCCTGCTGGTCATTTTCCGATTCACTTTCCACTGCTGAGCTCAAATCGGAGATAGATGAAGATAAGGGTGTGGTACCACTATTCCCTGGTTGAACTGGGTTCATAGCGACAGATGGTTTGGCAGCTTTAACCGCGTCGTATTTTTTTGCAAACCTGAACACGCGGCCTTGTTCATAATCTACCTTGTCCCTTTGAAACTTGTATGCTTTACGTTTCTTGATTATATCTTCCTCTCTACGTAGGCGCACCAACATATCCTCCCGCAGTTTTTGTGTTGAGGGCGTGTCTTCCAATTTAGATATTTCCACATTGGTTTCATCAATTTTTATCTGTAATGCAGATCGGTCACTGTCTGCATATTTCACTAATAGAACCACCAATTTCCGCGATGATTCCAAGTTGCAATTCGCCCACTCAGCCAGCATACAGGGGTCAGGGTTCTCATAGCTGGGGGCCAGTAAATGGCGAAGCCCCCTCGGAATCCGTCCCACATCCAAGTAGCGGCTCAAAGACTTACTCTCCCACCATTTGGCTTGTTCCGTTTTCATCAACTTTTCTAATTTCCTGAATAGCTCTTTAGCACTGGCATTCATAGGTAACGCTGTGTTTGTTTGCGTTTGATTAGCTGTCTCCCCACTCGGAGAATTGTCAAAAAGTTCATCCGCTGCTGCCTCCCGACTCCTCAGCATATCGGCGGACATGGTGTGTGCGTGTGGGCAATATATCTGTTTCGCGTGCTGGTGAGCAGAACAATGCCCTCATCCCGCTCGCTCACACTCCTTCACCGGACTTTTAAGCTGGTTCTTACCTCGGGGGTAGTAATCCCTTCGCCCGGGTCCTCCGACACGAGTTCCGTTCACTGCTCCTTCCGGCTAAAACAATCCAACTGTCCGGGGGCTACTACGGCTGCTCCTTTCCCGGGAGTACGTGAAGTTTCAGGCAAAAGTCCAAAACGTAGCTTCCTGCCGTTCGGCCCAATTTCAGAAGGAGGGGTCTATCGATACCGTTGAAGCAGGCGCGGTATATTTGTTTCCATTACTCCGTCGACATGCATTCCGAAAGGACGAAGATAGACCCAGGTTTGTGTGCTCATTCAAAGATTTATTTTCCGAGCCCCTACACCATTGCCATTACGCGTTTCAGCCTCGCGGAGGCCTTGATCACATGATACGCTGATACAGAGTTTTTTTCAGTTTTTGAAGTGCCTGTGCGCAAAAACGTGTTCAAAAACACTCCCACCTCCTTTCATAGACATAGAGAACAGATCAACCCCACGTATGCAGGGTGTTCCCAGGATTGTGCAAATAACGCAGCGTAATACAGTACCATGATAGAATATCAAAGTGCAAAATTACGCCAAACATAGTAAATATATACAGATAAATATATAAATACATGAAAATGGATAAAATCATAGCATTGATAAAATATCATAAAAATGCTAAAAAATAATAATCCACTGTTAAAATGTTATGCTCATTAAAACCAATAGCATCTTATATAGTTTGGCAGCATAATGCCCCATCCTATCTCTGTCTGGAGTGCACAGTTTAAACATAAACATCTTATTCATTTATCAAGGACACCAGTATTGGACCTGAATGCCCCTGGTGAATACCAACAATTAGGGAACAAAATTCTCCGTCTCTCAGCCTTGTTTGCTCAATGCATACAAAGAATGTCTAGCTATATATATACTTTCTCTTGGCGAACACAAGACAACACGAGTCCCAAAGTCTTTTAGGCACGATTACTTTATTCCTCGAGCTGCAAAATCTGACGCGTTTCGGGCAGGTGCCCTTGCTCACAGATTGCTGGTTTTCAGCCATATTTTTCTTTTTTTGGTTTATATATACAAACTTTGTGTAAACATCACACGTGATACTAAACATAAACAACACACTATTAACCACTTTTTTGTATATTTCCAAAGGGTAAGTCTTTCTTCTACCTATCAAATATCATTTGACCTGTGATGTCGATTTCTGTTTGCGTTATTTTTGAGAAACAAAACATGTGTGGTTTTTATCAGCATAAATGCAATATTCTCTTATGGATGAGCATCAGTTTTTTTAGCCACCAATCCTATTAATATCTTAATGATGTTAACTTTGCATTCCTTTCCCACTATTTTTATGAGAGACCTGCAACTTGTTCATATACGTATATATAGCATGTATCAATAGCTATGTGCAAAAATCGTTTTTTCCACTTTTTCTGGTGCAAAATTCGCAAATAAATATATTTTATCAACAATGTGCAAAATACGCAATAAGTAAACATATACATGTGCAACATGACGCTAATAAATTATGTAAACAAAGGTATTTTAACCCCTTCAGTGCCCATGACGAGATAGTCTCGTCATGGAGCGCGGTTGCGCTGTGCCCATGACGAGACTATCTCGTCATGAACCCCGCCCGCTAATGCAATGCCCGGCACAGGGCGTGGAAAGGGCGGGGCACTGAAGAGGTTAAATTGTGCAAATTGCGCTGATGTTGGCTATGCCACTTATTAACAGTATCATAATGGTTGGAAACACAATAAGTATACAGCCTAAATGCTGACTGATAGACCATGCCCTAATCAATAAATAAAATTAATTTGCAAACATATTGTTTCATCTCTTTTGTGAGAACGAAAGACTATAGACCCTGTTTTTTGCCGTTTTTGAATTAATCCCTAAAGTGCAATAGTGAAAAAATATATTTACCCCTATAAAAACTGTAATAGTTTTTATGTCATCAAATTTCCTAAGATTGGGCTTAATTTGATATCCCAATAAAGTCTTGTGTTTATAAAAATTATTCTTCAGTAAAAAAGAAAATGTGCAAAGAAGTAAGATAAAAAGTGCGTCAGGGAGGATGCCATATTATCATCTGTGCAGATCTATAAATTCTTGCTATCCTGATGCCATCTATTATAGAAACTGATATAAGTCCTCCGTAGTATTGAGGCCGTTGGGGAATTTGCTATCTAGTTCCTGAATTATTTTGGATTCCATCCTTCTCAGCATTTTGTCTCTATCTCCTCCTCTTTGTGGTTTGGGAATTGATGAAATTACAAAATATTTGAGGCACTGCAGATCGTTATTGTGCACGGACTTAAAATGTCTGGCCACTGGGTACGAGCTATCGTTATTAACGATTGCCCGGAGATGCTGGAGGATTCTGACATGCACCTGTAGCTTAGTGCTGCCAACATATCGTAGGCCAAAGGTGCATGTCAGGACATAGATAGCGTACTCAGTTTTGCAATTGTAGGACCCCTTGATGTTAATCATTTCTGGACTGAATGGGGTTGTATATTGTGTTGTGTTAGTTCCAAATTTGCAAGCTCTGCAACTGGAACATTTGACGAATCCCGGCCGGGACTGCAGCCACATTTGCTTTTTGCTTAGTTCTGGAAAACTTCTGCTGATTTGAGTTTTCATGGAAGGTCCCTTCCTATATGTAATAGTTGGAGTGTTGGGAAGTCGAGGAGCTAGAACTGCGTCTGTTAATAGAATCGGCCAGCTATGTGTTATCATTGACCTGATCTTCCTTTCTTGGCGGTTATAGGTAGTTATAAACCTAGGAGCCGGATCTGGATTATCTATCACTGTGTCTGTATTGATAGTTTCATCATTTGTTAATAGAGATTCTCTCGACCTAGCCTGCATTTTCTTAAGTGCTTGATTTAAAATGGCATCTTTGTATCCTCTTTGTTTGAATCTTTCTAATGCTAGTGAGGAACAATTGGCTAAATCGACCTCTGTACTGCATATGCGTTTAAGTCTGAGTAATTCCCCGTAGGGGATATTGTTGATGACATGTTTGGGGTGAGCACTACTGGCATGTAATACAGTGTTTCCAGCAGTGCTTTTTCTATGGAGTTTGGTAGCTATTTGTCCCTCCTGAAAGAAAACCTTTACATCTAGGAAATCTACTTCTTGTTTACTGATGGTCGAAGTAAACTTTAAATTTTCATGATTGATATTGATTTCACTGATTTTTTAGCACTGCTTTCGTCACCCTTCCATACAATAAAAACATCGTCAATGTATCTCATCCATTTTAGCACATGGCCTGAGAAAGCCGCAAGATGTGTGCATCTGAGGACCTGCTCCTCCCACCACCCCACGTGTAAACACGCGTAGCTGGGAGAGAAGCAGGCCCCCATCGCAACTCCTCTCATTTGAAGATATATTTAATTGCCAAACATAAAATAATTGTTGTTTAAGCACCAGGTAACCAATTCCACAATCATCTTGTTATGACTATAGCAGTGTGCTGATCTTGTTCCTAAGAAATATTCTAATGCTGTTAACCCAGTGTGATGTTCTATGCTGGTGTACGATGATTCGATATCAAGAGTGATCAACAGCAAATCCTTAGTCTGGGGAATATTTCTGATCTTTCTTAAAAAGTCACCTGTATCTTTAATGTAGGTTGGCAAACTTGTTACTAGGTCCTGTAAGAAATAATCAATATATTCAGTGACATGTTCCACAACACTTTGTATGGCCGATATGATGGGACGTCCTGGAACTGGAAATGTTTCTTTGTGCACCTTTGGTATTAAATATAGTTTTGGTAAGACAGGATTTTCTACTTGAAGAAATTGGTATTCTTGCATTGAAATCATCCCTTCTCTTTTCCATTTGAAAAGGATTTTTCTCAGTTGATCTTTGGCAATATTGTAGTGTTTTGAGCTGGATTTTGCATAGCACTGGGGATCACTCAGTTGTTTCTGGGCTTCAGCAATATATTGTTTCTGTGGCCAAATAACAATATTGCCGCCCTTGTCTGATGTTGTGACAATAATTTGATGATCATTGTTCAATATATATATATATAGATATATATCACAGAATCGTGCAGATAATGGACTCTCCAAGGTGTTGAACTCACACATTGTTGCTCTTCGATATCTTTTCTGTGCGGTTCCTCGCCTCTGCGGAGGAGGACTAACGGTGGAACTGTTGATTGAGAAGTGTGAGGCAAGATTGATGACGACCTAATAATAGGATTATGGATGATGCAACAACCTGAACACTTCCAGATGCCACGTGTTGGATTCGTCCATTGGTAACTTTTAGATATCTGTCTCACGGCTTATTATTCTGGAGCCTCTTTGATGAAGCCGTTGATATTGCGATGGTTTGCAGTATACTAATGATGACGGAAGTTGTACAATTTGAGGAAATCAATAAAGTTTGTTAAAAAAAATATATATATATATATATATCACAGAATCGGTAACTTTTCAAAAGGACACAGCAGGAATTAGGAGGAAGACCGCTTTAATGGTAACAATTACGGCATGATGCATTTCGACATAGTCGTCTTCTTCAGATGCCTTTGACGTCGGAGTTAGAATCCGACCCTTATTTGTACCTCCTTGGCTCCTCCCATTGATAGGAGTGCAGCTGGCCCCGATTAAAAATGAGAGTATTTTCGTTGTAGTCCGATGTACGAGACTACAACTCCCAGAAGTCTATAGGTTGGTAAAATGAAATGACTTCAATTGAGCCCAAGTTAACCCACATTAGTGCTGCTCGTGCCCTGTTAGAGGTGGGTGCTGTATAACTAACTTGATCCGATGGTCCACCGTTCTTCCTCGGGTCCCCAACGCTTATATATATATCAAAACAACACCCTTGCAGGCATAGAGTGATGCATAAATTATGCAAAAAGGAAGCTGAGAATTCTGGGTAGTTCCCAAGTTTAGGTGGTAGGCAGCTCCTGTGTAAAGCATGTGTTAGGGGTTGCCTTTATTCATTCCAGGTAGGCTTGGATGGTATTTTACCAATCCAAAGCTGTAATACTGTGCCTGGAGTGGTAAATGGCTTTTGTCATTTTACAGCCTGGCATGGATAGCACTGTGCTAATCCTATGCTTAAAAATTTTGATAGAAAAGCAGGCATTTGAGGTGAGCAAATTTAGAGTGTTGCTGATGTTGAGGGTGCTCTACACAGGAGCTGCTTTCCATCTAATTTTGGGAACTACCCAGAGTTCTCTGCTTCTTTTTAGTGTGTGTGTATATATATATATATATATATATATATATATATATATATATATATATATATATATATATATATATATATATATATATATATATATATATATATATATATATATATATATATATATATTATCTACTGGCGGTCGCCAGTAGATAGTTATAGTTAGGACCGTGTTTCCATAGGAAATCTGAAAATTCTATTTTGAATAACTTTGGCGCCGGTTGACGAATCCTCACGAAATTTTCAAAACTAATGGGGCGCTCCGCTCAGCTCTGCTCAGCTCCTACCCGTCAAGCGGGGGCTGAGAAAAAAGGGGGGTCCCAAAACGCGTTTACCCCATGCATTTTCCCATAGGACCTTTAGTCGAAGGTACAGCCCGAACGGCTGAACAGAATTACTTGAAATTTGGCAAAGAGGTAGTCCTCAGGTGAGGCATGTGCCTTTTGCATATATGGAGTCAATCTGTTCAGTATTTCCTGAGAAAATTGCAGTTAAAAGTACATAAATATCTATAGTCGCGCACCGTGCGCGCACCGTGCGCGCACCCTAACGTGCGCGAGCGTAATTCTGATTGGTGGTTACATGTCAGTCAACGTTCGAATCGGTCGAAATCAGGAAGTGTCGTCCGCCATTTTGTTTGTTTTGGGTGCGAGAGGTGGCGAACGTGAAAAGGGGGCAGGGTAGAGAGTTCCTGACCCCCTAGCCTTTGTCAGGGGGTCCCTAAAGGACCCCGAAGGGTGAAAAAAACATTTTTTTTTTTTTTTTGTAAATCGCGGGGTGCGCGCACACGGTGAAAAACCTTAAAAAAAATATATAATAATACATACATAACTTAGCATTTAAAAAAACGTACCAATTCACTTAAAAAACCATAGGTTTCACACACGTTATAGTTAGGAATTAGCATTTAAAAAACCTTGCAAATTCACTTAAAAAACCATAGGTTTCACACATGTTATAGTTAGGTGGACATTTCACTCGTAAAAAAACAATGAAATTCCCAAGTTATGGTTAGTTGAGATAACTATAACTCGCGCGACCGCCACTCTATCACAAGGATGATGTCATCAGTGATGTCATGAGTGATGCCACTGACCATGTCATGAGTGATGTAATATGTGACGTCATGAGCAGAGGATTGCGGACGCGCGAGTTATAGTTATCTCAACTAACTATAACAGGGGAATTTCATTGGTTTTTTACAAGTGAAATGTCCACCTAACTATAACATGTGTGAAACCTATGGTTTTTTAAGTGAATATATATATATATATATTTCTTCAATAATTTCCGCAGTCAGTAGGTAGTTATAGTTAGGACCTTGTTTCTATTCAAAAAGCGTTTTTTTCTTTTGCCAATATCTTTGGCGCCGTTTGACAAATCTTTGCATAATTTTCAAAACTAATGGCCCACTCACTTCAGCTGCTGTGTTGAACATTTTGGGGTGATTCATTAAGCAAGAGCTGAGAAAGAGGGGATGTCCCAAAACACGTTTTCTCCATGTTCATTTCCATAGGAAACTTTAAACACGGCTACAGCCCGAACTGCTCAACGGAATTACACCAAATTTGGCAAAAAGGTAGCTCTTGGTTCAGAAACGACTCTTTTTGTTAAATGGTGTAAATCTGTTCAGTAGGTCCTGAGAAATTTAAGCATTTCTCAGATATACAACTGTGGCCGCCAAGGATCTGTGAACCCTCCCGATCCCGAGCCTTTGATCTGATTGGCTGCCAACAGTTCTAAGCAGTAAGTTAACAAAGCGCAGGCTCCCCAGCTTCATTTCCTTGAGGCCCCAGGTGGGCCAGGTCCCTGGGTAATGATCAAAAAACATGCGGGAGCCTGCGTGGGCCCCCGCACCCCCAGGGCTATGTTTATTAAATATGAGGGGCTACGTGGGCCCCTCACTGCCCCGGGGACTGCCACCTCCCCGGTGTTTTAATTTTTAAATAAAGGCATGGGGGCTCCTGCCCTCCTATGCAGGCCCAGGACTGCCACCTCCCCAGGGCTATGTTTATTAAATACGGGGGTCCACACGGGCCTCCCGCAGCCCTGGGGACTGCCACCTGCCCAGGGCTTTAATTTTTAAATAAAGGCATGGAGGCTCTTGCCTCCTCACACAGCCCCAGCAACCGCCACTTCCCAGGACAAAATAAAAAGATGCGTGAAGGGGGCTCCAACCCCCCAAAGAGCCCCAGGGACTGCCACCTCCGTGGGGCTATATTGAAAAATAAAGTTGGGGGGCTCGAGCCCCCATCACAGCCCTGGAGACCACCACCTCCCCGGGGCTTTAATCATGTTGGAGGGGGACAATTCGGCCCCCTCATTGATCCATAAATGACCCTGGGAACCTGCCACCCCCCAGGCCCTGCTCTAGCAATGTTCCAAGGTGCCCACCCCATGCCAGAGTAAACTCTGCTTCGCTTCATGTAAGCGAGAGCAGATAAGATGTTCTCACTTCCATGAAGCGAAGTAGAATTGCTTTTAGGCAGAGGGAGCTGCCTGTTAGCAGCTCCCTCTTCCGAAAAGCAATGCCAACTCCCGCAGTAGGCAGGGAGCCGGCAGAGACCGCGGGGGCCTTGGGGCTCCCCCGTGGAGCCCAAGGAAGTAGCTATGTCCCGGGGATGGGGTCCCGGGCCGAAAATAGCCCAGGTAACTGGGCCACACATGCTCCCCTAACCATTTAAAAAAAAATTATAAATAAAGGATGTGGTCATGCCCCAGGGGTGGAGTCTCTGGGGCTATATCGGCCTCAGGAGGGGTGCTGCATGGCCCCTCTCCCCAAAAATCTTTTTAAAAATAGAGGGCAGGCCCGGGTCCAAAATTGGCCCAAGGAAGGGGGGGCCACACAGCCCCCCTCCAATAGCAAGTTTTTTTATAAATACAAAAAAGGCGCGGTTCCGGGGATGGGGTCACCGGGGCGGAAATCAGCCTGGTGAGGGGGGCCTCACAGCCCCCCTCCTGTTGAAAAAAAAAGGAGCAAAGGCCAGCCGCAGGGGATTGGGTCCCCGGGCCAGAAATCCGCCTCGGGAGGGGGGCTACGTGACCCCCTCCCTTTTTATTACTGATAAAAAATGGGTCAGACCCCGGGGAACGGGACCCAAAAGGGTAAAAGAAAGAGGGGCCACACAGCCCCCTTCCTAAAATAAAAAAAAATAAAATTGCACCTGGCAACTCGACGCGGACCCACACACTTTCTTCACTACTCTGTTCTTGGCTGGAGGGTGAAGTGCCCTTCGTTGCTGAGGGTCCTTAGGGGCCAAGTAGCCCACATGTTACCTCCAGTAAGCCCCACACAGCTGGATTGTTGAGGTGGTTGGAGGCCACACCCCTTTTTTCACCACTCTGCAAACGTGCCTCTCGGCGCACTGCTGGTGGGGTGATGAGGTCCACTTGCCTCAGGAGTACAGTAGACTGCATCCCCCAACCAGCAGTGCGCCAGAAGGCGCATTTGCAGAGTGGTGGAGAAAGGGGGCATGGTCTCTGGCCACCTCTTAGCAATCCAGCTGTGTGGGGCTAACTGGAGGTAACAAGAGGGCTAGTTGGCCCCCAGGGACCCTCAATAGGCAACAAGACTTCATACCCCAACAAAGAGCACGCCAGGAAGCACGTTTGCAGAGTGGTGGAGAAAGGAGGTGTGGCCTGCGAGCACATCTAAGCAATCCTAATGCTAGTTGGCCCCTAAGGACCCAAAGGAGCAAAGGGCACATCACCCCCCAACCAAGAGCACACCAGGAGGTGTGTTTGCAGAGTGGTGGACAAAGGGTGCATGGTCTGCTATCAGAACTGAGAGACCCTGCTGTGTGGGACTTACTGGAGGTAATAGATGGGGTAGGTGGCTCCCAAGGCCTTCCTTGGAGGCCAACTACCCCTCCTGTTACCTCCAGTAAGTTCCACAGAGTAGGATTGCTAAGAGGTCTTCGGAGGCCTCACATCCCTTTGTCCACCACTCTTCAAAAACGCCTCCTGGCGCACTACTGGTTATGGGCGGGAGTCCACTTTACTCATGAGGATCCTTGGAGGCCAAGAAGCCCTCCTGGTAACTACTGTAAGTCATACATGGCGGAATTCCTGAGCACTGGTTGGAGGCCCAGCCCCCTTTCTCTACCACTCTGCAAACACGTCTGCCAGTTAAAAAACCATAGAAATTCATTGAAAAAAACACAGGTTTCAGGGACGTTATAGTTAGAAATTAGCATTTAAAAAGCCATAGAAATTCACTGAAAAAAACAAAGGTATCAGGGACGTTATAGTTAGAAATTAGTATTTAAAAAGCCTTAGAAATTCACTGAAAAACACACAGGTATGAGGGACGTTATAATTGAAAATTAGCATTTAAAAAACCTTAGAAATTCACTGAAAAAACAACAGGTTTCAGGGACATTATAGTTAGGAATTAGCATTTTAAAAATCTTAGAAATTCACAGAAAAAACTGTTTTAGTTAGGCCGGCATTTCACTTGTACAACACCTGAAAAATTCAGCCGTTATAGTTAGCTGAGCAAACTATAACTCGTGCCCCCGCAATGCACTGCTGATGACATCAAATATTACATCACACATGACATGTTCAGTGACATCACTGATGACATCTCAAATGACATCACTGATGACATCATCAAGTGACTGAGTGTTTTTAAAATATTTATGAGTTTTAAATATATATACCAAGGTGTGTTGATGAATCAGTGGGTGTCCGAGTACCTGCATCGATGCTTCAGTAGGTGCGTGACTGACTGTATAAGTGAGTGATTAGGTCTCTCAGTGAATGTATGGGTCACTGACTAGGTTGTCTGAATGTCTGTATCAGTCTGTCAGTTGGTGTTGAAGTGGCTGTATGGGTTGGTGAGTGGGTACATGTGTAGATGTATGGGTGATTGATCGGTTGTCTGCGAACCTGTATGGGTGTATGAGTGTCTGTGTAGGTGGGTGAGAGGGTGTGTGACTGCCTGCATGGATGAGGGAGTGTGTGAGTCAGTGGGTATATGAGTGAGTGTAAGAGAAGGGTTGCATAAGTGACTGAGTGTGTCTATGGCTTTGTGGGTAAGTGAATGGATGTGTCAGTGGTATATGGGTGAGTAAGTGAATATGTGTATATCAATGACTGTATGTGTGAGTGACAGATTGTGATTGTGGCTGTATGGGTTAGTGAGTGCATATGTGAGGGTCTGTATGGGTCAGTGATTATATGTTAGCATCTGTGTGAGTAAGTGAGTGGGTGTATGTATAACTTTATAGCTGAGTAAATGGCTGTCTGATTGACTCTATAGGTGAGTGAGTAGGTGTTAGTAGCTCTATGAGTGACTGACAGTGTGTGAATGGCTGTATGGCTGTGTGAGTGGATATATCAGAGGCTGTATTAGTGAGTTAGTTGGTGTACGAGTGGCTGTATGGGTGACTGAGCGCATATGTGTGTAGACTAATTAATCAGTGAGTGGGTATATAAGTACTAGTATGGGCATATCAATGGTTTTGAGAATGGTAGTGTGGAAGTTACAATGGGTGTATGAAGGGTTAAATGTGGGGTGGGTGGTGCATCGGAGAATCTGTGGATGATGTCATTAGTGATGTCATTTGAGATGTCATCAGTGATGTCATCAGTGATGTCACTGAACATGTCATGAGTGATTTAATATGTGGCATCATCAAAATTGCATTGCGGGGAGGCAAGTCATAGTTAGCTCTGCTAACTATAGTGGCTGAATGTCTCAGTTTTTGTACAAGTGAAATGTCAGCCTAACTATAACGTCCCTGTAACCTTTGTTTTTTTTGGTGAATATATATATAAATATATATAAAAATAAGCATTCATGCAGTGATTGTTGTAATGAACTGTGTTTGACATTATTAAATAACAGGCAATACCAATGTATTTTATAGCCAAAGTATGTCTATGCACAGTGTCAATAATGTCATTTCCCCTTTAATGCATTCATGCTTTTGAAGTCTATCAGTATGGAAACATGTCTTCTATGTCCAATGTTAATTAGATGCACTGGCACTTTAAAAAGCGGTGTTAATGTCCAAGCATTGTCATGTGATCAAGGCCGCTTGTTCGGCCAAAACGCGTTATTGCGGACTTTGACAAATAAATCATATTTGCACCTACTAGGGTCCACGCTCATTTTTCCTGAGTCGGAGTGACAGCGAGGTGTTGAGATATATAAAATATATATATATATATATATATATATGCTGAAGAAACACTAACATGCATAGACATATAGACATATCTGCCATGTTGATGGAAGAATAAACACTGAGGCAAGTACACCGGTATTGTGCCATCATTTCAACTGAGTGTACGCAATTCCTTTATATACTTTATAATTTGTTTTATTTCATTGACTTTTGGTGTGAGGTAGTGGGTCTGTTACAATACAGTTAATATGGACTATGTGGTGATTCCCTAGCTATGACATATTATAGGATTATCTAAGAGCGACCATGGTGGAAAATGCAATGTGATGATGAGATATTTTGATGGTTTGGCCACCGGGTTTGCATTTACCAAGCAATGTCGTATTCCTGCAGGAAATGGGCCTCTTGGCCATTATTTTCTGTGTGATTTTTCACCAATATAGTTGTTCCACCAATATTGCTATGTCACAAACATTGTTTTTCAATATCATTGTGTTCTTCCCACAAACACTAATTGACATGTTGAAAATGTGAATATTATCAACCTCTATTTATTTTTTGTATAGTTCTATGGCTAGATGTGAATTACCACTATTCGGTCTCTTTTAAATGTATCCCAAGCTCTGTGACAAGTTCATAGTATTTTCTTTATGTTTTTCACTTGTGAAGTTATTTCTATGGTGGATGGGGCACTATCTGTAAATGTGGCCGTGACGAAAGACCTGTTTAGGTTGAAACGCAATGCCTGGAATAAATCATTTTGAAAGCAGTACGCTGAGTGCAATCATCTTTGCGCCCCACTGATACGTGAGATGTTGCCTTCACATTATTTACAGGGCCTGTACCCACTGCATTGCACCAGCCTCGTCAGGTGAACTGAGATTGTAAAAACGTAAGGCTTGGCAGAAAAAGGACACACTGATTGTACAACTCTCTGGATGCTAGGAAATACTATACCCAGGGTGGCTTTGAAGAGTCATAAAGAGAGTTGCAGACTATGCACCTACTGGGTGTTTGGGGAGCTGGAACCAGTACAGGGAGTTGTCCACGATCGTACCATGGCCAGACAATCCACTATGGAGGGCAAAGTGTGAGGGGAAGTCCAAAGACTTTAGCTCATGAATGAAGGCAACATTATGTGTTTACCAATTACTTCTCACAAAAAACAATGGGAGGTATAGGACATTCCACAAGCACAATGGATCAAAATCAATAATGTGTTGTCAACTGTGATGTCAACAAAAGTGAAATTGGTGATGTTATATGTGATCTCAACAGTGACATCATGAATGACATCACTGTAAAAAAAGAGTCCAAAATGCATTGACTGTTACTTGAAAAAGAGAGGTCTAAATATGCTGGCGGTTCTTAGAGGCAACAAAATACTAAGAAAGACGTGGTGGATTATGCTTGTGAATAAATAGGAGAGTAGATAAGTTTTGACTTTCTCTGTACAAATAAGCAATATATTGGCAATGAAGATACATCAAACAATGTAATTGTGCGGTGCCTAAAGAACAGTTGCAAAAGCTTTTCCGGTGATTCATGTTGGTGCCTTTTGTGAATATATCACTTTTTTAAAGAATGTGAACAACTTTTTAATATCATCAAATACAAATCTTGTTGCTATCTGCATGATGGATAAACCCTCGTGAAATGTGATACAAAGGTTACTGAATAAAGAGGTGGTAAGAAATTGCAGTAAAACTGTATATCTACGAAAACAGGGGCTCCAGGTCATTGAGATGAAATCTATCCCCAGAAGAAATTACTATAATGGTTTGCTAACTATGCATATCCCAGATTTTCTCGACTTATAGGGCTCATCCTATGCTCAAATATACTTAAGATGTCAACTGTGATATCATGTGTGAGAACATTAACAGTTCATGGCGGGGGCATGAATTATGGCCTGCACAGCTTCCCATAGCTGATGGTTTCAACAGCTTTAGTTGCAAACATCACTTTGACTACCTTTTTGAGAAAACGCATGTTGTTATTTAGAAACACACGTTAACTAGCATGAGCAAAGTTAAGCATAACACTCCTTTAACTAAATCTTGTCATTTAATAGATATACGCATATGCATTTCCAGACAATCGTTAATTGAACAGACATTATAGTTAAGACCCAAAACACACCGCACTGGCAAAGCTATTGGAAAGGACAAACAAATGTCCCTCCTTCGAATACACTGATAAAACTCATGAGATCAAAAGTTCCAATGGCATCCAATGCACAGTAAAATCAGAAAACAGAACCCCTGTAATGTCTCGATTTAAATGGGAACAAATTCAAAGGTCTGCAGGAGCCCTAATTTCACCGCAAAATGAAACCTGCTCGCCAGAGCAACAAAAAAGATCTGGGGAGCATACCTACCGTGGCCAAGGAAAAAGAATGACCCACATTATTGAGACTTTCTAACAATACAGCTGTTCCTAAATACTGTAGGGACAAATTCATGTAATAGCTTGTACTACAGCGTTCAAACAATGGTTATGAGGATATGTAATGCTAGTGCATTTACTTGAAACACCCTTGATTATCTAGGGGAATAGACAACATCAAGCAAATATCAATGATGGCATCAGTGATGGCGTCTCCTATCACATGACCATTTAATTTATCAATGAATCTGACTCCATAAATAATTGCTCTCTTTCACATGTGTAGCTGGAAGTAGAAATAGAGGCTTGTTTCACTTTCCTCTGCCCATGTCGAGCCCTTCTAGCTGCTGTAGCAAGGTACCTTAGCAAAGGGCATGGCTGAAAGTCATGTCCAAAACCCAGAAGCCATTAGGCATAGAGAAGGCTGTGCCTAGCAGACTCATGGGAAGTGCCTGGTCCAAGCCACTGTTGAAGGGTATCTTCTACCCCAAGAGCACGTTAAGAATGGCCAAAGGTCATACCCAGTATGCTGTCTGAGCAGGAGACTATGTACTTGGTTTGATTAGAGGTCACACCCTACATCAGTGGGTCCCGGGATCAAGGGCACAGTTGCAACACTGTCTGTATCCAGACTTTGCTCGGCACATCTAAACAATGAGTCCATCGGGCTCTGAGGATGGGGCAACTGGGCACAATGCATGGCCAAAGGTCCCACCCAGTGCCAAGAACTTGCTAGGTATGGACTGGTGCTGGGCCTACCTGGGTTCTGCAGTTTAGCCCAGACACGGAGCATGGGTGGAATCAATAAGAAATGGGTCATTTTCCATACTGGTGCTAAAAGTGCATACTTTAGAACCTGAGCTCCACTGCACCTGACTTGCACAATCCCTGTTTCTGATGATTAATATCTCACACATCTTAATATGTCACCTCAATACCAACTGATGGAGGCCTATTTGTAAACTGTTAAACATGGGAACCGACATCTACTAGTTTTAATGGGATCATTTAGGAAAATTAACAATTTTATTGGCAGAAGATTTGGTAGTTGAAATCCCTTAGGCTATATTGTCTGGACTGCATGAGATCCTTACACAGCTTCATTCGTTTTGTATTTTCCCACTTAATAAATTGTGCAATTAAAAGACATTATACCTCTCAGTTGTAATACGAATCCTTTCACTGTCACTGGAATTAAGGCTTTCATTCTTCTCATGGAAGTATTTCTCCACACATTGCTCCTCAAAGTCATGTAGTTTCTTCAGCTCATCATCGCTCAAGTACAGTTCTGAAAAAAAGGCACACAAGTAGGAGATATCAGAATCTCTTATTCACTTTAGTGGACGACTGTGCGCCGCGTGTGGCAGCTCTTTTTGTAATTATGGATGCTTCAGCACCTGGGGTGCATCCTAAAACTCACAATTTTCGACCCTTAAATGGCCCTTGAACTCTATTACGCTCTTTTATATCTAGAAAGTGAGTACCAGAGATATAAGAGTAGGAAACCCCTTATCTTTACTGCAGACATATCCCAGTGTAATTGATATCATTTTAGTTTGCTCGCTGTCTAAAATAGGTTTCCTATTATGTCTTAGGCAACAAAAGCAAAGCATAAGGTGTATATAATAAATGAAAATCTCAGAGATTGGAAATATCTTGCCATAGAGTCCTCTTATTTGCAGTGTCATCCCTGATCTCACTACATGACTTTAGAACCATTCCCAAGGAAGAGAAGTGGGATCATTGTGCAGGGGGATATTCTGGGAGCCATTGAGCATTTAAGATATTACATTATGCCTTCTGCTGCCCTCCAACACCTTCTTGAGGGGCCGGACACAAAAGTGTTGTAAGGTGCAACTGTTATGCATAACTCATAGACCTCTGGCATAATTAAACTTAAAGGGGCCGCCCTGCAAGGTACATGTAGCTGCCCCCCTCCGGACTCAATCAGGAGCTCTCCGGCCAGAGTACTGTGCTGAGGAGGCCCACTGGAGCTTGGGGGCCCCGCACCGTTGGGGCTGCGGGGCAGTGTTACGTCACTGTCATGGACCATGCTCTCTAGCTCTCACCAGCACCAACAATACAGAATGATATTTGCAGTCTCCTTCACACTTCACCGTCTTTCTTGTGGCTCCTTGTACCCAAGCATAAAATGGCCCTTGATGTTCTGCCTCTCTCACACAACTTCCTGCCGATGTTCAGGAGTGTTGTGCATCCCTAACTGAAAGGTCCATTCATATGGCTAGGGCTTTCTGCTGTCTCACCAGAGAGCAGTGCTGTAACTTATGGGGAAAAGCAGCAAATGTAGGGGAAGAGTCACTAACACTGGCACACCAAGACTTAACACACAGCAACATAATGAATCTTATGACTACACCAGAGCACAACCTTTAAAACCACTCAGCTCCAGCTACACAATCCAATGTTAGATCACAGCACACGTTTCCACATTTCACCCCAATGTAATCACAACTAAAGACTTTAAACCACACATTACAATATGCCATACCACTACAGGCCTTTCCAGTGTGAACTGTACTTTACACAATTCAACGCCACATCATAACATACCACACCACATCTCACTACTGCCTCCATGCAAAACCACATATACCACATCAGACTTTGAATGAAAGCATCAACTGTTTAACACCACATCTCACCCTCAAATTCCCAATTCCAAGCTATGCTGTTCATCTCATCGTTTCACACCATGCTACAGAATAACATATATCACACAACACAGTACAGTAGATAATCCAAACCCTCATTACACCATACCATACTGTCTTAAATCACACTATGAAACAGCATACTATACTACACCTAACCACTCCATATGATGTAACACCACACCATCCTAAACTACATCACTCCATATTTAACAAGTGTACCATATAACATCGCAATAAAGTACAGCATACAGCACACAAAGGTGTGCTACCTTTACATCACTGGCAGTACATTGGGAATCACAATACGTCTGAACTTTTCACATCGCTGGTATGTTTGCTACACTTACGTTAAAGAACGGGGCATGGCACCAAATCTATCATAGTTGCAAAGTGACCTAAGCCACTAGAAAATCCAGGTTTGCCCGTTCTGAGCTTGACCAATGGCTTCAGCAAAAGCATGACAACAATGAATTCAAGCGGCCTGAGTCTGCTTCAGCCTTGGACCTTGTCCCACTGCAAGATTTTGTCTTTCAGAAAGTAAACAAAGTCAGAAATGAAAACCTTTGACAGGGACAACCCCCTTCGTGTATATGACCTTCCCTGTTTTGTGGGTAAACTGAAAGTGCACCTAATTCCCAGACAACCATGAACTGATATTTTTCCACGGTGCTTTACTTTTCCTAGGCACTTTTTGCCTGAAACTTTAAAAATTATTCTATTCATATCATTGCAATTGTTGTTACTAATCAAACTTAAAACGCATTCCTCTGTGGAATTGCCTTCTGCTTGTGACATAGGGCCATATGTATCAAGCTAAATTGCGATTGCAAACGCTGAAATTCGTAGAATTTCAGCGTTTGCGATCACAATCTAGCAGTGTGCAATGTATCACACAAAAACCCACTCGCAAAATAAGGAATAGCAAGATTCGCAAAATAAGGAATAGCAAGATTTGCAATTCCCTATTTTTTATGAATGTATTTAAGGAATCGCAAATTGCGGTTCCTTAAACTTAAATGCAATGTAAGAAGCACAAAAAAAGTGTGATTTGGCCTTAAGGAATCGCAAATTACCACCAACTTCAAGTTGGTGGTAATTTGCGGTTTCCTTTAAAAAGCACTTTTTGGATTTTTTTAAAGTGCCATATGTCGCACATACATGCCCTTAGGGCATGTATGTGTGCAAAATGTTCACACATGCATATTTTAGGGGTGCAACAGGGTGTCCTCTTGGCACCCTTGCAACCTTGAAATTGCATTCTCAATTTGCGATTCTCTAATTGGTAATCGCAAATTGAGAATGTCTTCCCATTCATTTCTATGGGCCTCCTAGCCCATAGGAATGAATGGGAAGGTATTCCTCATTTGCGAATCTCAATTTGCGATTCGCAAATAAGGAATATGTAGGATTTGCGAAATTTTTAGCAAATCCTACATACATTGCATTTTGCGATTTTCTAATTGCGATTCGCAAAAAATCGCAATTAGAGATTCGCAAAATTCGTTTTTTATGCATATGGCCCATAGATACTAAGGTTAGAAGAGTTTCACTGAGAGTTGTGTTGAGACCTAAACATGGTGTGTTTATTAAGTTGGCAAAGGTCCCTGTTCATAAATTATTAGCACACATTCTGACAATTTCCAACTTTAATTAGACTGCATCACACAGGACAATCCACCACCTCAATCCTTCATATCACACTTCACATATCACACCATACAACAACAAACATATCTTCATTAGACAAAACTATTGAAAACCAGACCATTCTTTTTGGAGACTGAACTTTTTTGATGTCTTTAGATGTCTATGTTTTAAGGAATACTAACAGGACCTCAAAAAGTAAGGTGGGGATGTCATTATTCCCGGGTTATGTTATTTAAATAATCTTTTTACAGATTCATACTCAGTTCCAACATTTGATTTTTCAGTTTCACAGCAATGTTCTTGATAGTTTGTGTGTAGCATGGTTTGTAATCATTCTCAGTCCTTTGTACCACTTGCGTTGCCATTTGAAATGGCAACAATGATTGAACTTTATCTCATAGATAAAATACAGGAAAAGATTATTTGAAGTAATACCATATCTTACCTCCTCACTGACAATGATCATTTGAGAGAGAAGAGACTGTGGGAAATGGGCGGGGGTGCCTAGTCTTAGATCTGTAAAGGGGTCATTACTGGAGTCTGTAAATGCTCTTTCATTGCACCCCACCCTTGATTAATCAAACTTTATCAACCATGGCTGTCTTGAGGATCATTAGGTACAGTAGGTCTAATCTTAAAAGCCATGACACAAATCCCCAAAAGTCCATCTGAGGTAGGGAACTAGAGGCATGGGCGCCTCAAGGGTGGGCCAGCCTCCAACACAATTCTTTTCACGTAAGCCCACCCGAGTCCACTGCGTGAGAGCACCCAGAGATCTCTACCCGGGGCTACTTCACAGTTTCCATCTACTAGCTTTTAACCGTCTCTCTCACAGCTTTTTGACACCTACACAAAAGTTGACAGGATGTCCTCACACAACTACCATGGCATGGAGTGTAATGGAACTAGCACCCCAAACACCACTAAAGTGTCAACATGTTTCTACCAAGGCAGCTCCTAAAAGTCCACGGCATTCCTCAGGAATACTTGCAACCGCCGTTGCTCTCAGGTCCTCTGGTCGCCCAAGCTAAGGGTCAACTGAACCCCCAGAAGGAAGGTCTGAGCAACCCTTGTAGTCACACTTACACCAAGGAGCATTCTGCTCAGTTAGGATAGGATAGGATAGGATATATGTTTTTAAAGCGCTCTAATACCGTGGCGTCTTGGCGCTGGTGTGAGTAAAAGTGTTACAACCTGTATTGCAGGCCTATGTTATGACAAACAGCCAGGTCATTAATTCTTTCCTAAATGCTTGTCTATTTGATTGAAATCGCATGGCTGTTGGCAGTTTATTCCACAGCTTCGCTGCGCAGTGAGAGAAAGCTCTTCCACCCCATCTCACTCTCCTAATCCTATCGATATGGAGACGACCCAACGTGCTGGATCTTAATGAACGAACCGGAGTGTAGGGTCTGAACAATTTTTGAATAGCCTTGGCTCCCCCACCATAGAATGCTTTGTGGACCAGGCATGAAGCCTTAAAGTCCACCCGCTGCTGAATGGGAAGCCAGTGAAGGGATCTGATTCCAGCGGAAGGTGATTAGCCTCTTGGTATATTTAAGAGTAATCTTACGGCGGCATTCTGCAGTGACTGTAACCTACTCATCTGGAGTTTATTGATCCCCGGAAGCAGGCCATTGCAGTAATCTAACTTAGATAGCAGAAGAGCCACTACCACTGTCTTTTGTAATTCTTTCCCGATGAAGGGAAATATCTTTTTCTGAGTTTCAATTAAAAAAAACAGGAAGAGGTGAGATTATTTACCTGAGCGGAGAAATTTAATTGACAATCAAAAATAACTCCTAGGTTTCTAACCTTAGAGGCCGGACTGGGGCATTCTCCTGCTCTCATTGGCCACCAAGAAACATTCCACTGGGGTTGCCCCTGGCCAAACTCAATGACCTCCGTCTTATCCGTATTAATTTTTAGGAAGCTATGGTTCATCCAGGTCATAATCTCCTCAAGACAGGTATAAAACCTGATAGCTGTGTCTTCAGGCTGTTTGGCTATCGAGATTATGAGCTGGGAGTCATCTGCATATCACACTAAAGCAAAACCATGCTTCCTAATGAGTCTGGCCAGGGGCAGCACATAGATATTGAACATCGTTGGTGACAATGCTGATCCCTAGGGAACCCCACAGGGTAGATAGAAGCTGTCTGACTGCATACCCTCCCAGTACAGGCTCTGCTCTCTCCCCTCCGAAAATGAGGATAGGAGGGACAAAGCCGGACCCCCAATCCCTACCTCCCGCAGCCGCTGCACTAACACTGTGTGACTCACGGTGTCGAAGGCTGCCGACAAATCAAGTAATACAAGAACTGCTTTACCCCCGCTATCAACTGTTCTCCGAATCTCCTCAGCTGCTACAATTAATGCTGATTCGGTCGAATGGTTAGATCGAAAACCGTGCTGAGTCAGGTCCAGTAAATCATTAGTATCCAGGTATTCTGTCAGTATCTTATTCATTGATTTCTCTAAGATTTTGGCCGCTATAGGCAGACTGCCAATCAGTCGATAGTTCTTAGGCTCCATAGGATCTAAGGTAGGCTTTTTTAAGAATAGGTCTAATCGTAGCATTCTTCCAGCAAACTGGATAGCTACCTGACTCCAAGACTTGATTTATTAGCGGAGCCAGTTCGTCGCCGATTCTGCTAGCGGCCCGATGCATCACCGTGGCCGGGCAAGGGTCTTTAGGTGATCCAGATTTTATAGAGAGGAGGAGTTTACAAACCTCATCTTTAGTGATTGCTGGAAAACTAGTTAACTCCACATCTAATGGATCTGCCTCCATTTGTGGTAGATCTAACTTGTCTGGGGCCCTTCTAACTTCCAGAAGGTTATCATAGATAATTTGGACTTTATTCTGGAAAAATGTGGCTAATTTATTACACATAGTTTGATTCGGATGGAAGATGCTTGCCTGCTGTGATTTAGAAAGCAGATTTACCATTCTAAAAAGCTCCCTAGAAGAATTACCAGCTTC
This sequence comes from Triturus cristatus, assembly GCF_964204655.1. Lineage (NCBI taxonomy): Eukaryota > Metazoa > Chordata > Amphibia > Caudata > Salamandridae > Triturus > Triturus cristatus. Next base: position 890,735,761 of record NC_140581.1, read on the forward strand.
CTCAATGTTAGTGGTATAGAATGATTTTTTTGCGGCAATAATTGCCTCTTTATACTGTTGGAGAGCAAGATTATAGTTTATTTTCTTGTCATTACCATAATCTTGCCTCCACTGACGCTCAGCAGCTCGACACTTTACTTTTAAACCCTTCAATTGTGGGTTCTACCAAGGAGACGAGGGCTTAAGTCTCCTGACTGTTGACCATTTTTCTGGGGCCACATGGTCAGCCGCTGTCCGGAGCCATTTATTGAACTCAGAGACTGCCTCATTATTATTATTAGACAGCGACAGGGGGACTTGGCCAAGGGCTACTTTCAGATCTTCAGCTTGAACTTTGTTCCAGCGTCTGGACTTTACCTTAGTTGGTTTTGCTTGTGTTTGCTGAATTAACAGCGAAACCCTGATATTGGAGTAGATTGCATCGTGGTCCGTCCATGGAAGGGGTACGACTCTTGACATGAGCGTCTCAGTATTATTAGAAAAGACGCCATCTAAAATATGACCAGCCTGATGGGTGGGTTCTAAAACTAACTGGGTAAAACCAAAAGTTGCCCGGTTATCTAATAGTCTGCCAGTGTCTAAGTTATCAGTGAGTTCCAGGTGATAGTTAAAGTCGCCGAGAATGATAAAAGGATGGGAATCTATATAGGATTCTAAATGGGTCATTAAAGTCTGTGAAAATAAGGCCCTAGGTCCAGGAGGACGATAAATTAAAAGTCCCTGGATATTCAAAGTATTATTGATATTAATGGTGAAATGTAAGGCTTCTGCCGGCAGATCCCTAATGGTATCTACCCGCAGTTTTAAGTGCTCCCTATGAATAATCGCTATGCCCCCACCTCTACCCTCCTTCCTGTCCTGAGAAGTAACTGCGTAGCCCTTTGGCAGGACTATGTTCCAGTCTGGGCTTGAGGCGTTGTCTGTCCATGTCTCGGTGAGAAAAATTAAATCCGTATTCGTACTTTGAATCAAGTCTTCTATCTGGTATTTATGTTTTCCCAAAGATCATACGTTTACCAAGACACATTGCAAATACTGTTCCTGAACTAATTTGGGATTTCTATCCTCATCTTGCCTGGACAGATTACCGGGTTGATTTCCCATGTCTCTGTCCTTCAAGGCCTCCAACCTCTCAGCAATTGAACATCTCAGTCGCAAGGAGCAGTTAGGGCAGACAAGCTTGTCTGGATTATTATCGTACAGGGCCATGTCATGTAGTTTGCATGACTCTGAATCTAGGACCAACAGCTGTTGTCTACTATATGTCCCGGGGGTCCCACGACCAGGGGTTCTGGCGCTGGTCGCGTTCCGGGTGCAGACGGGCTTGCCTTTGGCGTGCCAATGCGCGCCCCAGCGCGTTTTGTATAGTTTCCGGTGTTGGAAAGAACTAGCGCGTCAAACCCTGTGCGATGCGGACCTGCTAACATCCGGGTTCCGCCAGGGCCGAGCGCGAGGTGAAGAGCTAATGAGTGGGAGTGGCCAGGTAAGGGGTAAAAACAATATGTGATCAAGTTGATTTTAAAAACCAAGCAGCAATAATGTGCAAAAAGGCAAAAGGGAGATAGCAGCAGAATTTGCGTGATAACAGGCGGCAGCAGTCACAGTCAGCAGACAGCAAATACTCACAGCCTAGTGTGTGCAGCATTGTCTGGAGGAAGAGCTGTTAACACTAGGCTAACTGAGAGGAATGCACCTTGGTGTAATTGTTACTACAGGGGCTCCTGGGGCCTTCATGGGGTTCAGTTGACCCTTAGCCTAGGTAACCAGAGGACCAGAGAGCAACGGTGGGCGCAAATATAGTTTTTTCTGGAATGAAAGGTGTATGCAAGTGGTGTGTACTTGGATAGGAATCCCGTGCATGTCCTGATTAATGATGTGGACTCTTAGGAGCCATTTTTAGGTCGAGCCTAGACAGCGCATGTGCTGTCACAAGACCTGAAGTAAACAGAATATGGAGGGTAATCCCGCCAGCCGCTGGGCATTGGTTCATTCAGGTTTTGCTGTGCTCTCCTGACTCATTATTGGGTGGCGTTCCGAAACGTCACATCCGTTTTAAGGCAAGCAGCACAGACCAACTACAGCTTAGTTACGCTGTAGGTCTGTATCTGCTTCGCATAGGGACTACTTTGATCCTTTTAAATTGCTGTGGCGCACACTTCTCAGGCCACCAGCTGATAAGTTTAATATGCATGGCGCACGTTTTCATTATTCATTTCTTATTACCATGTTGCCCGCTTCATGGGCCGCCATGCGTCTAACTTATGTGCATGGGCATCCTGATTTCTTTCAGCACAGCACCGCTTTCATATATTTCCGGAAGCCGTTTCTGTTTCACTTCATATCTTAGTTACATAGATGGGAGCCTAGGCTTCAACGTGTGCTTAAAGTCTGGAATCAATAAAAGGAAATGTGATTTCATGTATTCAGTGTAAAGTAAGTCCACTATTTAATGTAACGCTATTTCTTTGAAATACCAAAAGGTGGGAGCAGAGGGTTTCGAACCCACGCCTTCAGAAAAACTGTAGACTAATTGTAGCGCCTTAGACCGTTTGGCCACATTATAACACGAGTAGATGGTCTTCCATTTGCTAATGGGTCTGCCCTCTAGTTGACTGCCAGCAGTCTAGCTTTCCACAGAGCCAAACGTTATTTCACTATTGAGGCCGCAAAATGACCCAGTAAATGCTGTTGGAACTGTCTCCCCTTGGACTGCGAGTGCAAAGCCATGGCATGCGCCTGCCACTGTTCAACCACAAACATGCAGCGCCTGCACTGTCAAAGCTTGTGCAAACTTCCATAATACATCAAAGCACACCTCCACAATCTGCAGCCTCGCGGCGCTATGAACTATCTGATCCCTTGTGTGCATCTGGCATCACGTTTACCATTAAAACCAGCAACTCAAAATGATTGTCTCTAGTCACGCCAACAACATGTAGAAACCTTAAATGAGAAGAAGAACTGATGTTTAGTAGCTAATTCTAAATTGATTGACTTGGGAGCAAGATGTAAGCAGTTCCAATCCTTGGTTTTCGGACACCAAATTTTGTGAACTTTTTCAAGCGCCTAAAATTCGTGTTGCAGTACGCAGATTGTTCACTGCTACAATGATACTTAAGCATCTCCTGGCCATAAAAAATGTTATTTGAGTCAAGGCATTTTGGCATTGGATACACCTAGAGCCTGGGTGGTAATGGAAAAAACTTTGATATCTGGGGGAACAGCTAAATGCGCCTATAATATTGTCAAACATATGCCTAGGAGAAAGCAAATCGACTGGTAGATTCTCCGTCACATTTAGCACGACCTCCGCAAATCCTAGCGTTTTTCATTACACATATCTCTCGACCAGGGGCTGTGTTACCCTGATCCAGTGGGAATAATTCATCCAGTCCTGGTTTTTCATTTGCTTTTATGTGTTATTTTGGGCAGTTTTATATAGCGCAAACTCGACCCAAAGGTATTGGACGCTTTAGTTGAGCATCAGTTACATTACACAATGACACATTCATTTTTTGGCAGGAACGGGATTAAGGGATTTGCACAGAATCACAAGATGTTGAGCTGACGCCGAGACTCGAATCTGGTTCTCCAGCTCCAAAGTCGTTAGCTCTGGCCGTTACACCACCTCCTCTCCCTGTAGTTCTGATAATTGCATTATACAACCAGGAGTAGTACTACCAAATTGCAAAGCATTAACACCGACTGGACAAGCAGCTCACACATCGAACTGAGATTCTTCAGCCCACTGGTCTTAGGCAGCTTCAACAATCACAGAACCTTTTTATCTTTTTGCCGCTCATTTGTTTGTCGTTGCTAATCTGCCTTAAACCATGCAGGGGTTTCTGACAATCATCTGAGTTTAGGGAGAGTAATTAGAGGCAGGGAAAATGAGCGAAAATCAGAAATGATGTTGCATACTGTGATCTCCAACATGGAGGGTGCTCTTCTCAAGGATAGTGCCCGGCGCGACCACTATTGAATCCAGGCTCTAGGAAAGCAGCAAATGAGCGAGTTGGAATAGATATCCGAGGATGTCATTACTCAGCCAGAAAACCAGCTGCGAGCCTTCAATGAAGGGGCAGGAAATAGGATCTGAGTGGCATGTAAAATAAGCATTTGCAATGCACTAGGGCTCGTATTTGAGCTATTGGCATTGTAAATGACAATGCCTTTTGTTTATGCGTTTTGAAAACCTGCAAGCGGTCCGTAAACAGGCCCTGTGTACTTTGTTGCTTAAGAGAAGCAAAGTTGGCAGTAACTGCGCCTCTTCTACTGCCAGCCTTGCTTCTCTTAAGCAACGACTATAAATAAGTACAAAGTGTGTGTTTACGCACCGCTTGCAGGTTTTCAAAACACATTAATAAAAGGCATTGTCACTTACAATGCCAATAGCTCAAACTCTCGCAAATGCGAGATCTATTGCATTGCAAATACTTGTTGTAGATTGTCTACACTTTAGTGGTGTTGGGGTACTAGTTACCCAACATCGCACCCCTAGTATTAATACCAAGTGATACTCTGCCAAGTAAAAGCCATAGCGGTTTAACACATTGGTTTTTAACCTGCTTAGTGGATCACTAGCTCCATAAGAGCTTAGAAAGTGCCTCCTTGAGTCCAAGGTGTAGGCCCGCTCTCCATCAGACCAAGGTTTTGGAGAGGGTGGGATTGTCTAATGATGAAGTATGACACCTACCTGGGGGCATATGTACAATGAACTGGTGAAGCGCGGTTTAGCTCCAAAATTGCTCATCCAGAATGGGGATATGTAACTCCTATGTGTGCTGCATTGTGCAGCACACATAGAAGTTGCAAATCGTTATTTTTTTAATGATTGTTTATGTGCAGAAAGGCACAATTATCTGCAGATAAACAACCATTCATGGTGATTTGCTGTTTCTATGTGGGCTGCACAATGCAGCCCACATAGCAACAGCAAAAATGAGGGGATATTCACCATGTTAAGACCATAGTTTTTTTGGTTTTAATTTTGGCGCTGCCCCATATTTACGGCACCCTTGTAAATAGGGGCCAGCATCAAAATCCATTGATGATGCCATGGAACGCCAACCGCAACACCCATTGCCCACCCCTTTCACGCTAAGTGTAGTGTGAAAGGGTGCCTTATTTACAAGACGGAGTTAAGCCACGTTAAGTGGCTTAACACTCCTGTAAGAAAGGCGATGGACTTAACGCCACCAGAAAGTCTTAAAAAGTGATGTTCTGGTGGCATTAAGATGTACATATGCCCCAAGGTAGGTGTGTGAGGGCATCCTGTCAACTTTTGTGTAGGTGTCAAAAAGCTGTGAGACAGACGATAAAGGCAAGTAGATAGAAACTGTGACGCAACCCCGGGTAGAGTTCTCCGGGTGTTCTGCTAATGTTAAAAGCACCTTCTCTGTAAATTGTTTCTTAGGAGCTGTGGGTAAGGAGCGAATCGCCAAGGATTATTAGCTCCCAGGCACTTAATTGAGAATTTCAACACAGGAGATGAGCTTTCAAGATTCAGATGAGTCCAGATTTCTAACTAGACCATTACGCGCGAGCAGCGAGCATACAAAAACAGCAGCCAAGATCTTAAAAAACAAGCCAGATCCTGAAGACGTACAGCAAAGAAAGTCACCACGTAGCACTCTCGTTTTCTTAATGCAAAGGAAAAATGTGGTCTAACACATTTGCCTCCTTGAACTTCTTTAAGACGGGCAGACTAGTTTCATGAAGCGTTTTGCGACAGAAAGACACATGCCGGTGTTACTAACATTTTCGAGTCTAGACAACATCAGCCCCTGTCAGCAAATTACCAGCGGAAATATCTTCCCTCTGTAAGTCGGCAAGATGTTCTAGTGATGTAAATCAAAGAAGCGATTGGCATATGTTAATGCGAAAGGCGTTTCTGGGATTTGGCCCTCAGATGCCTGCTTGTCTCTACGATGCTTGGTAATCATATGACATTAAGTTCGTTTTAAAGTAATTCAGTCATAAGAAGTATAACTGCCGATAGCCGCCAGATGGCAGTACGGGATCATGAGTACAGTAAATATTATACATTTTCGAGTGCAGAAAGTAATTTCACAACTGGTGGGTGGCACTTATCTACTGTTTAAAGCAAACCTAAATGTATGTATCTTACATTATGTAACGAAAGATATGGCAGGGACATCAGTTTGGCAACTGTAGGGAATGGGGCACAATCGTCCATGTCCATTTTAATTGAGCTAGTGTCCTATTTTGGTGATGAGAATTCCGACTGCGCGTGGGGACGTGCCGCCCTAAAACGTGCTCATGGACATGTTCATTTTCATCTAAGAAATAAAGAAGTTTTTGTAAAGCGAATAGGTCTGCTGTTACCAAGCAGACATTTTTAAATTGCATTTTTTGGAAGCATATCGCACATATGCAATAGGACTTAAGGGCATGATTACGATCTTGGCGGACAGGGTTACTCAGTGGTCGAAGCAGGTGGGATCAGCAGGGCATGGCATGCCCCTAGTTTGTAAATTGAATAGAATCCGTTCCCCAACTTTTTTGTTGTAAAATTGCATCCCAGGATGGCAGAAATAGCCAAGGCCTATAGATAAGGCTCAGCCGTTCTTGGCCGTTCGGGACTGGCGGGGTGGGCAGAGAAGGAAAAGGACTGTCCTTTTAGGTTTTGTCTAGGCAATACTTGCGCTGTCTCTCCGAGACACGCTGTGTACAGGATATGGGCTTGAAAAAACGCCCATCTTTTTCATTGGCTCCGCATGCTGTCTTACCTAAATTCTTGCTTTTCATTGGTTAATATGGTTAGTAGTCCCTCCTTTTCTACTTTTGTAACCTTCCATGATGACTGCCCCTTATACATGTGCTGTTCCTCTTCATGTTAATTTATGGGACTTGGAGAGCACTCTTTTCTTTTCATTGGCCTGCGAGTGTGTTATCTTTACTTTGGGCAAGCTAAAACGTTACCAACAGAATCATTAACCAGTGCTTCTGCTTCAGTCCTTCTGCACACGCTTTATGCTGATGGTATTTTTTGTTTATTTAAACTTTTACTGACTTTGCACAATGTACATTTTTTTTTTGTTTTTGTTGCTCCCCGTCAGTTCCTTTGCAGCTCCCAACTGCTCCTGCTGGATATTTTGTTTTTAGTTTATTGGCATTCCTGCAATTGTGATCGATAGTCATGTATTTACATTCTATTTCTAATTTTTAAAGGCACTACTTACGCCAAGTATGGAACCTGGTTACCCAGGTCCAAAGTCCTGTGTAGGTTAAGCCACAGCCTCTCTCCTGCTTGTTTACGTTTACTTTTGCTTTTGCTTGGTAAGCTCTCCATTTGTAATATTAGTTGTGTGCAGCAGGTGGCAACATTGTATTACTTATTTTCCTTGTTATGGCAAAGCAGCCAAAAGTTACAAAGCCTTCAGGCTGGAGCCTTTTTAAGACACCATTAACAGTTCCCGCGTTACTGTTATGTTAGATGGTTATAGGAAAATAACCATGCCTTGTTATTTTCAGGTACCTCGTGATTTGGGCATACTGGAACATATACCTATCAGCCTAGCACCGTTTAACAGGTGCATATTGTTTATTCAGTTACCTGATTTAAGGCTGTATTTAGCAACCCAGGAGTAGACGTTCTTAAACAACAATGACCTCTAGACAAAATCTTTATCAGCATGTCTACAGATAATAGTGTTGCTAAATGGTAGACATGTTGAATTGTGTGCCAAGTTCAGTGTCAGATAGCTGGCTTGCGAATGATCTCTCATGTTTTTAGTCTTCCGGGTTCTGCTCCTTCTTTTATGTCCTCTGTACGCACACAGCATTTTGGCATTTGTTTCTTTCTAAGCTGTGCACCTGAGCTGGATGTCCAAGAACATGTTAGTCAGGTGTTCACCCTACTTATAGCGCACAATTGTCATTTTGATTAGCTATGCGGTGTTCCAATTTTTGGTGTCATGTTTTCATTTAACCACTGAAACAATCTTCAACAGTGTTCACTTCGCTCATGAGAAGTGAGAATCCCAAATACATGTAATCGTTCACTATATTTTTACAAGTCCCTTGTCACATATTATTAAGCTTCAGCTTTTGAAAACGTGTAAATGTAGTGAGTAGAAACTTATACGTTTTTATAGGATCACTTTAATTTTTTCTTCTACCATTCTCTTTAGTATAGTGCAGGTGTAATGTTGCAAACACACATCATAAGTAAATTACTAATAATAGAGCTAAAAAAACAAGTCCAGATTAATTTAACAAAAGGTAAAGAGACAATCAACCACTTTATATCCCATGACATAAAAGACATGGTGTGCACAGCTCATCCAAATCCACACATAATTCTACCACACACAGCACATCTGAATATCTCATAATTCAATACCACACTATTCAACTATACATAATTCCACTCCACAACATTCCATGCCACATAATTACAATCCTTATTCCACAACACATAATAGCACTACAAGCAAATTATTATCACTCCAAATCACATAATTACACTCCACACAACACAATTCAACTCCAAACAATTCAACTACACATAATTCCACTTCAACCTACATAATTCCACTTATTGCCACATATTTACACTCAATTCCAAAACACATAATTCTACTCCACAAAATACAACTCCACAACATGCCGCATAATTCCACTCCACACAATTATACACACCATGACACATAATTCAACACAACGCCACAAAATTCCACAATTGAGCCCAACACAATTCGCCACACAACATAAGTACACTGCACATAACAGCACTCAACACCACATAATTCAACTCCACATAATTACACTCTACTCCATACCATATAAATACACTCCACATAAATCCAGCCTATGCCACATAGCAACACTCTACATAAATACACTCCACACCATGCCACATAATACCACTCAACATATTTTTCACTCAATCCCACAAACTTATACCCCACATAATTCACCTCTACACATTTACATTCCACACCACATAATCCAACAAACCACATAATTCAACTCAGAAACACAATTACACAACACACCACATACATCCAATCCACACCACAAAATTCCACATCATGCCACAAAATTCAATAGCACACCACATAAGTAAACTCCACTACATACCACTCCACAACACAAAATACCATTCCACTCCATGGCACACAATCCCACTGCACATAATTCCAGTACACTCAATATCACATAATTACTATTCACATAGTTCCACTGCACACCCTGCCTCATTATTCCATGGTTGAAGTGTTGGTAGCCAATTGAATTTCAGAGTCCACTGAAAGGATCCACGTCCCTAGATAGCTATATTTTTTTTAACCTTGAATATCTCTAAAACTACTAAAGGGATCTCCACCAAGTCACAAAAAGCATGCTTTCTGGACCAATATCTAGCTTTCTGGCAAATTTGCTGTCATTCCGTTCAGTTGTTCGGGCTGTAGTTGTGTTCAAAATCCCTATGGGAAAATGCATGGGGAAACACGTTTTGGGACCCCCTTTTTTTCTCGGCCCACACTTGACGGCTCGCCCCGAAACGTTCCACACAACAGCTAAACCGACTAAAGTATACATTTTGAAAATTTTCTTGAAAAAGATTAGTCAAGCAGCGCCAAAGTTATTGGCAAAACAAAAAATGCTCCTCCTATGAAAACTTTATTCCCATGGGAAGCGGGATCAAGACTGGTTTGCATATGGCTGGGTCCAAACTGTGGTGGCATGGTGAGCAAAAAAATGATCGCTTTAGGACGGGATCTCTGAACTGGGGGTGAACTTTTGACATTGTTTAGCATTCCGTCCATCAACAGTTCTCTTTGCAGTTGGCCCTCCAACTGGGACAGGGATGCCCAGGCGTGGGTCCTGTGTTTGCCATGCCACTGGATTCAGGCTACCCTGGCTGATGAGCGGTGATACCCCATAACTGGTCCTGAGATGCTTGTTTACAGTCCAGGGAGTCAATATAAGACAATGGGGTAACCCAGTTGCATGCAGAACCTGGGGATTTATGCTTTAAGGGAAAGTGGTTCTGCCACTTATTAGCTTCAAAAGAGCCTAAAACTAAAATTCAATTAGTGTCCTTCTCTGTTGATAGGACTGCCCTTTAATGACACATTTTACATATTTTAGTTACATCCAAACCAAAAGTTAAAAAAGGAGAAGAAATCATGTATTGCTTTGAAAGTTTCTAGAAAATTTATATGAATTGTGTATTCAAAAGGAACGAATATAAGCACACACAGATAAACACTATACAATTACATATAAAGTGAATAACGTAAAGTGAATACAGAATACATTATACGAAAAGACACATCAATATAAATCAAAAACCACATTTAGACAAAGTGTAGAGTATTTTGTATATGTATCGGCCCAGTTTCGAATTTAATCTAATTATTCCATTGTTCCGGGTGATCATTCGCACTTGATAGTTAGCGTCGACGTTTCAACCCCAAGGACTATTGCGATAGTTAAATCATCTAGGTGGGGGTCTTCTTCAGGACTAAAAACAATCTGTGTGTGGCCTTGATGGAGCAGGGTTTTTACTCAAAAACCAAATATCTGTTTCATTTTCGTATGTTATAACTAAAAGTACTACAGATTAATTATTAATGACTAAAAGTTTGTCAAATGTTTACTAATCAACCTTATTAACAAGAGAATTACACGTGGGAATGCTATTGCATGGCTAAATGACAAGCGAACTAAGCTGGTGAGCAGACTGACAGAAAACGATGTTGCTTACGTGATGTTATGGTGTTTTGCGCTTATAATTAATATGCATTAATGGCTTCTGATGTCGCAAATGGCTAGATAAATACACAATTGAACATAAACAGGGTTTAGGCTTCAATCAGTAAGGCCACGCCTCATATCATAAGTAACAACAAGAATACCAGTACTGATATTAGACTTTCAATCCACTTTTTTTATGTGGGAACATTTTGAAAGGCAACAAAATGAACAACGACCACTTTTTCAGTCGATTTAATCAATCAATTTTGTATATTTTTCTTTATATTCGCCATGAAATCATGGTGTATTTACAAGACTTAATTTGAACAAATAGCACAAATTGATAACTGTACATATATAGACAAACTTATTTTATACTCCTTATTTACATACTACATTCATTTCAAGCCATTCATATCTACATTCACTCCCATACCAAACTGAACAGTCCAGAAACAAACATACTCTCAACTAACACATTCTATAATCACTTCAAAGACATAAATTTGGATAAGGCCATAGAGCAGTGTTATACTCCGTAAACACAATACAGTATTGTTTCAAGTAATTCTTGAAGTCCTTTTGGCCAAAGGTCTAGGGTCGACGCGTTTCAACCCCCTTCTACAACCGGGGCTATCATCAGGACCTGGGAGCTGTGATTGGTGCTCAATGAGTCATCCACAAGACCTCTTGATATCTATGATCTTAAATCGTGGAGCTTCCGAAGGGGATAATCTCTTCATGTGTTGCCTCTTTTAAGCGATGTCTGCTCCGACGTGATTTAATCTATGTGTCCGTTTGTTCGCTCTCTTCAAACTCGGAGAAGGTTAACTTCCGCCTGAAGCAAGAGGTCTTGTGGATGACTCATTGAGCACCAATCACAGCTCCCAGGTCCTGATGATAGCCCCGGTTGTAGAAGGGGCTTGAAACGCGTCGACCCTAGACCTTTGGCCAAAAGGACTTCAAGAATTACTTGAAACAATACTGTATTGTGTTTACGCAGTATAACACTGCTCTATGGCCTTATCCAAATTTATGTCTTTGAAGTGATTATAGAATGTGTTAGTTGAGAGTATGTTTGTTTCTGGACTGTTCAGTTTGGTATGGGAGTGAATGTAGATATGAATGGCTTGAAATGAATGTAGTATGTAAATAAGGAGTATAAAATAAGTTTGTCTATATATGTACAGTTATCAATTTGTGCTATTTGTTCAAATTAAGTCTTGTAAATACACCATGATTTCATGGCGAATATAAAGAAAAATATACAAAATTGATTGATTAAATCGACTGAAAAAGTGGTCGTTGTTCATTTTGTTGCCTTTCAAAATGTTCCCACATAAAAAAAGTGGATTGAAAGTCTAATATCAGTACTGGTATTCTAGATAAATACACACACATAAGGGTATTAGCAGGGGAATAACACTGTCTAATCATTTCTATGCAGTAATTATGTTTTGTGTTTCTTTACTCTTAAATTGACAATTGTGGTCTACTGAAAGATGGCCACCTCCTGCAGCCTGCAGTCGAGTAAATGACATAATGGAAAAATTTGCAAGAAGGCTTTGCGTTGCCTTGCCTGTGACCTTGCTCCTCTGATGAAAACGAAAAGTCATGACCATGACGACACATCTGGGAGAAATGCCAGAAAAGAATCATGAACTTTTGAACTGCCAATCCCACAACGGAGTTACATTAATCTGGGAAAACATCCGTGAAAGTATTGAATAAATTATAGACATTATATTTTCTATTCATCGTTTAAGTCAGACAATAGCTGAGAACTTTTGCTCATGTTGCAAGACGACATTATTTCCGCCATTCATCCGTTCTGAATAAAGAAACTTTTTAGAATGCAATTTTTAGTATAAAAGTAAATAGACTAGAGAGGTCTAGTGCCACTTCTTCTCGAGCTGATGATCAGAGGTCCCGACGCTGACGGAGAGGACAGAGACTCCACATGACTGATAGAACTTTGCATTTTCTTGCTGAGGACCGGTTCTGACTTAGGATCTGACATTTAGCCAGAATAGGTAATTATGAAAGAAATGGTTTTGCATTTAATTGGCTTTTCATGCAATTTTAGATAAACAAATTTCTTGTTTGAATTACTGTCTCGGGTGATTATTTCTGGTCATGTTTATTGATATTATTGTGTATTCTTTGATATGTATTTTGTTAGATCCACAGCAACTAGCTGGTCGCATTGACCTCAAAGTATAGGCAGATTAGATAGAGCACATGTAGAAGGTGTTTTCTCCTTTACCAGGCACGGATTGTGTGATTTAGGGTGAATGTTGGTGTAATGGGCCCCACCAGCGTGTGATGTATGTGTGAGTGTGTGACTGTGAAATCATTCCGTCCGTGGAAGTAGAGGGGATTCGGAAGCTCTGATCTGCACCAGTTTCGTGGTAGCAGAATGATGGTTTGCTATTGTCTTGACCTAGCAAATTTGCGTGTATATAGGCTTGTTGATTATTGATTGATATTTGTACTAACACTATATGTTGAAGTCGTGTTGAGTTCTATGTATTGTGAACGGCTTCTGGGACGTAGGGAGTCGGTGACAGTTCCGTAGTAGAGCAGAGGGAGTGATGCTCTCGGAAAAAGGCGGGATTGTAGGCCCTGTATGCAGACAGGGAAAAACGGGTGACAATTGAAGTTGCTCGTCGCATTGTCTGGGTTCGATAAGGTAGCATCGTCGTGTGTTGCCATTAGAAACGTTTTCTGTGTGAGAGAAGTGTATATGATAGCAAAGGTTATCTGTGAAACTCTGGTCTTAAGTCCCAGGGATCCGTAAGGTATTCCGTTAAAGCTTACCGCTGGAGAAGTAATAGGTTTTCACAGAGCTTGTTAGAAGGACAGGGCAGAGGTAAGCGCTGCTTTGTTAACGTGTGATATAATTCTGTAGTAGGACAGACTGTTCGCTGTTCTCGGGAAAGACAGAATTCTGTATGAATGTACTACATTTTCCGGTGTGTAAGTGTGTGTGAATGAGAAGGCATTCTGGTTAATTGTGAAACTCTTAGGAACATTCCGGAGGGAAACAGTTAATTGATGTTTGTAAGAAGGGTAGAGTAGAGGGATGTGCTACTTTATCAACGGAAGTAACGATTCTGTAGTATGGCAGAGGTAAGCGCTGCTCTCGGGAAAGGCAGAATTCTCGTGGGAAAGGTCTTTTGCTGTTTTGTGGCTAGCGAAGCAGACAATGGAGATGTTTGTATGTTGTAGCTAACAGACTCGTAGAAGGTGAAACAAAGTCTACCAAGTAGTCTTGTAAAGGAGGGGTAGACGGAAGAGACAGGAGACAGAAGCAGAAGCGACTGCAGCAGCTGCTGATGTCAGGGAGACCGCGCTGTGATTGGACAGTGGGTCAAAACAGTGGAAGCACGGTGATTGGCGTGCTAGTGAACGCCGCGCTAGGATTGGAAGACATACAGGGTGACGTAGACGCTCCAGGATTGGTGCGTTGGTGTGAGTCGCGCTGGGATTCGCAGACTGAGTCAGTGACGTAGACGCTCCAGGATTGGTGCGTTGGTGTGAGTCGCGCTGCAATTGGACAAAAGATCGTACAGCTGTAGTAAGAGTAAACACCTAGCGGAAATAAGGAAGATGCATTACCATGCTGAGGAAAAGAAGAAGAAGTCCTTGCTTAGTAAAGTCAAAACCTGGTTCGACAAGGATAAAGACATAGTGACAAGGGAAGGACAGGTACTGCCCCCAATAAGAACCCCGGCATCCTTCATGGTTGCGAAGTATGGGTATCATACCTGTATTTGGTTAGATAACTGGGTGAAATACACCAAAGATGACGGAGTGTTAGCGTTCCCAGAACATGGTTCATTTAATCTGGCCATACTGAGGAACTTACGAGAGCAGATGATGAGTCTAGAGCCTCGGCCTAGGCCGACGCAGTTTGAGGCATTAACTGAATGGGAAGATGAAATGCATGAACGAGAAAAACAGAGGGGTGGGGGTAGTTATAGATATATGTTTGGGCGGAAGTATGATCTCGAAACCCATCATGACAGAATGAGAAGGTGGCGAGATGCCAGTATGACCGAGGGATTATATCCTGTAAGACCAGCAGAAGAGTCAGGAGGGAGAAAATGTACAGAGAAAACAAATAATGTAGAAATCAGAAGATATGGGGCGAATGAGTCTGATGATGATGTCTTAGAGGACATGCTCTACAAAAGACCACCCCCGTATAGACGAGAACCAGAGTTAGGAACAACAGATACCCAAATGAGAAACACCCTGCGGACTATAAAGACAGAGGCTACGGCCCCTGAGTTGAAAAGCAGTTGTTCTCTGGCGGAAAGAGAAAGAGAGAGAGAGAGAGAGAGAGAGAGAGAAAGAGAAATAAAGAGAGAGAGAGAGAGAGAGAGAAAGAGAGAGATAGAAAAAGAGAAAGAGAGAGAGAGAGAGAGAGAGAGAGAGAGAGAGAGAGAGAAAAAGAGTTAGAGAGAGTTAGAGAGAGAGAGAGAGAGAGAGAGAGAGAGAGAGAGAGAGAGAGAGAGAGAGAAAGAGAGATGGAGAGAGAAAATGAACTTGAAAATGAAAAGACCAGAGAATTAGCAAGAACTACATCTGAACTAACAGAGAAAATTAGGGAGTTGACTAAGAATCTTGAAGCTGTCACAGTGCCTGTGACAATAGGCCCGGTTATGCCGATTTTTGACAAGCAGAGGACGGGTGAAACTGGTTTGACGGTGCCATATGTAAGCAATAGGTTAGTTGTACCTCCGGAACAGGCAGAAATGAGAACGGGAGAGAATCATTGGAGACATACTGTATGTGGAGGGGAAACAAGTGTGCAGACTAATTCAAGTTTGAATTCTGGATGTATGGAAAGGAACAGAGGATTAATTTTGGAACCACAGAGGGTGGCAGAACCAGGGGGTGCAGGAAATTCTGTGATAACTGCTGAAGATTTGAATGACTGGCTGAAAACATTACAGAAAAAGGAGAAAGAATCACAGGGAATTGATGTAGTTAGGCTACGTATGGAAATGGAGGAGTTGATAGTGGGAACAATACCAACGGAAACGCTGAAGGATTATCAGGAAGGGGAAATACTCTTTTTATGTAAAAGCATCACTTGGAGAGCAAAGAACATACATGACAGGTTGAAAGGAATAGCCAGTGAAATGGGAATTGACATGGATAAGGTGAAAGCTTTGCAGAAAACATACAGAGTGGATTTTTCAGACAAGGACATTGAAAACCTGAACAATGGAGGCCGAACAGGACAGATTAAGGAAATGATTGCCTTGTTGAAGAAATGGAGAGATGTAGAAAGATGGAAAGACAGGTGGTATCGAAAGCGAGAGGATGGGACAGATAGAACTTACTCAGCATTTCCCTTGAAAGAAAAGGAGAAGGCAGTGACAGCTTACCCCATGAGAGAGATTCCAGGAGGAGGGTATGTACATGTCCCATGGACCAGACAGGATATTCTATCATTTACGAATGATTTCCCTCGACTAAGGGAAAAGCCTGTGGAGTGGTACAGACAAGTCGACAGATTTGTAAAGCTGTCAAAAGTACTGTGGATTGACCTGAATAGTCTGTTTGATATAATTGTACCAGCAGACCTGTGGGCAGAGTGTAAAATAGTCGTAGACTGGCCCACTAAGGAATACCCGAGAGATCAGAAAACAGGAGCTCCAGACCCGGAGGTCATGAAGAAATATGAGCAGGTTATGGCCTTCTTGAAAAATAAACTACCCCCTAAGGAGACAGACTGGGTTAAAATAGACCGAACACATCAGGAATTGAAAGAATCAGTCCATGCTTACTATGAAAGACTGATACTAGCTTTTAAGCAGTTCAGTGGAGATGAACACCTGGGTGACAAGGATCTGAGTCATTTTGTGTACAGATTTGTGTATGGTTTGCGGCCTGAGATCAGTGAAATGATACGGCAGCATACTGTGGACTGGCAGAGTAAGAAGATTGATGAAATTTTGCGACATGCAAAATACTTCAGTGATGAGATTGAGGCAAAGCAGAGAAAACTAAAAGAAAAGGCAATGTGGGCACAAGTGAAGGTTGCAGAAAGACAGGAAGCTCAGTTGGTTGAACAGGCAAATAACCCAGGAAATAAACCTAAGTTTGGTTCAGGAAAAGGAAAGGGGAATATAGAAGAGGCAAAGAAAAAGTTCCCCTGCCACAACTGTGGAAAATTGGGGCACTGGAAATTCGAGTGTAAGAATCCGCCGTCTACTAATGACGATAATCCATCATTGAATTCACAGGTGCAGAGTGAGGGGTGTGGCCAGCATCAGCCACAGCAGAAAGCTGCTAATCACCAGAATAAGGAGCCAAAACCACCTTTGCCACAGAGGAAAGGATCCCAGAAGTACAGCCAAGAGTCGGGGTTCCACGATGATGAGCAGGTGAACAGACCAAAACGCGCAAGCGCTGTTGCTCAGTACTGGCTGAAAAATGAGGGAAGTGATTCTGAAGGAGACTTCTGACGGTGCCGAAGAGAGGAGAAGGAGTGCGTACTTGGCGCAACTCTAGAAATAGACCAGGCAGGGCCTTTTGTAGATGGGAAAATTAATGGGGAAAGTATTACTTTCCTAGTTGACACTGGGGCCACGAGATCAACTGTCAGGTCAGCTGATATAAAGAACCTCCCTCTCTCGGACGAAGCAATCCAAGTAGTTGGTGTGTCCAACACACAGATCAAAACACTACTTACTGAACCAGTAAGGGTAAGAATAGGGAAATTTTCAGACATGCACCGATTTGTAGTGTGTGACACAAGTCCTGTGAACTTGTTAGGCAGGGATTTGCTGTGCAAGATGAATTGCACTATCTTTTGTACTCCAGACGGAATCACCTTTGAGACACCTGATGAGGATGTGCTATACCGAATGACCATGGATAACAAAGAATGTGAGGCTTTGGGAACATATGCAATCCAGATGCATTACCCCCGGAGTTGAAACAGACAGTGAAAGCAGCAGTCTGGGATTTTACTGGAGAAGATGTGGGTCTGATGAGAAATGTAGATCCAGTAAAGATTACCGTAAAAGAGGGAGTGGTTTACCCAAACATCCCACAGTACAGGTTGACACCAGAAATAATTGAAGGAATAACACCTATAATTGAAAAGATGATACAGCAGGGGGTGTTAAGAGAAATTTTGAGCAGCCCATGTAATTCACCAATAATGGGACTGAAGAAACCTAATGGGAAGTTCAGAATAGTACAGGATTTGAGAAAAATTAACAAAATTGTTGTATCATGCTGTCCCATTGTGCCAAATCCATCAGTGATCCTGTACCAGATTCCTCATGATGCAGAATGGTATACTGTAATTGATTTGTGTCATGCTTTCTTTTCAATCCCGTTGCATCATGACAGCCAGCCAATATTTTCTTTTAGATTTGGAGAGCGGATTTTGGCATGGTGCCGAATTCCACAGGGGTATACAGAGAGCCCCTCTATATTTAATCAGTTGCTGAAGAAATCTCTGGAGAGTTTAACAATGCCTGAAAACTCAGTATTGGTCCAATACATTGATGACTTGCTTGTGGCATCAAAAACACGTGAAGCTTGTGAAGTAGACACCATTGCTCTACTGAACCACTTGGCAGATGGAGGATTAAAAGTATCTCCAGCCAAATTGCAATTTTGCAAGAAAGAAGTCCAGTATCTGGGACATAACATTGAGAAAGGTATAAGGAAAGTGACCATTGACAGGATTAAAATCATTAAAGGAATGAGAGCTCCAATGACACAAAGAGAAGTGAGAATGTTCCTAGGAATGGTGGGTTACTGTCGTCAGTGGATAAGTAATTTTTCCCTGATTGCCAAACCATTGATTAAATTAACCAAAAGTGATGTGAAAGATCCATTAGAACTAAACCCAGAAGAAATGGCAGTATTTAAAGAATTAAAGAACAGGCTATGCGAAGCTCCTGCTTTAGGAATGCCTGATTACGAGAAGGAATTTGAGCTGTACTGTAGTGAGAGAAATGGGTGTGCACTATCAGTGCTAATCCAGAAACATGGACGTCTGAGAAGGCCAATTGCCTATTTCTCAGCAACACTTGACCCAGTAGCAGTGGGTTTACCAGGTTGCATGAAAGCAGTAGCTGCTACCAGTAAAAGTCTGGAACAAAGTGAGGGAATCATAATGGGATACCCTGTACGGGTATACGTACCTCATGATGTGGCTATCCTTTTAACAAGGAGCCGAACTCAGTTCATGTCTCATAGTCGGCTGACTAAATATGAGAAAATCATTCTTGGTGCAACAAATGTAAGTCTGGAGAGATGTGTGAATGTGAATCCAGCGACACTGTTGCCTGATGCTGAATGTGTGGGAGTAAGAAATGAAGCTGATCATGATTGCCTGGATGTGCTTGATTACTGTACAAAACCAAGACCTGATATAAAAGATTTGCCACTATCTGAGAGTGATCATGTGTTGTTTGTAGATGGATCATGCTTGAGAACAGATGAAGGAACGTTGAGTGCTGCATATGCTGTATGTATGGTTTCAGGAGTTGTGGAAGCATCACCTTTGAAAGGAGTTAAATCCGCTCAGGTGGCAGAATTGGTGGCACTGACAAAAGCCTGCAAAATTGGAAGAAATGTGAGAGTGACTGTGATGACTGACAGCCAGTATGGCTTCGGAGTTGTCCATGACTTTGGCCAGCTATGGCTACAGAGAGGTTTCCTGACCTCAAGTGGAACTCCCATAAAGAATGCTGAAGTGGTGGGAAAGCTGCTAGAGGCGATACAGCTACCTAAAGAACTAGCAGTAGTAAAATGTGCTGCTCATGGTCAGGGGGATGATTTTGTCACGGTTGGCAATAAATTTGCTAATGACATAGCACAATATTGGGCCAGAAACAATCATTCCATCAATTGGTGTAAGGAGAAGGAAATGTCTTCTTGTTCATTAATGTTTACTAATGAAGTAGGGACCTGGGAGGAAGTAAAACAGTTGCAGGATGAGGCAGAAGACGATGAAATGAGAGATTGGGTGAAAGCAGGTTGTGCACCTAGAGAAAAAGATCATGTGTGGGTCTATAGGGATGGAAGACCAGTCATGCCAAACAGCATGCTATCAACAATGGCAAGGATGTATCATGGCCAAGGACACTTGGGGAGGGATGCTATGATAAGAGCCTTTAAACAAACCTGGTACAGTCCAAAGTTTAGACTGATAGCAGAAAGTCTCTGCCAGAGATATCTGATATGTCAGCAGTTCAATCCTGGAAAGAAAACAGTGGTGAGCCTAGGAACAATAGGCAGGGAAGGAGGACCCTTCACAAGAATGCAGATAGACTTCATTGAAATGCCCCCAGTCAACAGGTTAAGGTATGTCCTGGTGGTAGTCTGTCTATTCTCAAGGTGGGTGGAGGCATACCCAACAAGAAGAAATGATGGGATAACAGTGGCCAAATTACTGTTAAGAGAGTTCATCCCAAGGTACGGGTTCCCAGTAACCATTGAATCAGACAGAGGAGGACATTTTTATAATGAAATCATGGGTCTGATCTGTGAAGCATTGAGTGTACAGCAGAAGTTACATTGTGCCTATCGACCAGAAGCTTCTGGGGTTGTTGAGCAGATGAACGGTACTATCAAAAATCGAATTGGCAAAATGTGCTTAGCCACAGGAATGAAATGGCCCGATGTCTTGCCTCTAGTCCTGATGACCATTAGGTCTACTCCAGACAGAACAACAGGTTTGAGTCCACATGAAATTATCATGGGACGTGCTATGAGGCATGCATATGTACCTGTGAACAAGCTGATGACTATAAGTGATGACATGATTTTGGATTACTGCAAAGGCCTGGCTGACGCAGTTCATTCTGTGTTTCACCAGGTTGGAGAAGACGCCACCACACTTGAAAAGAAACCAGCCCATGATCTAAGCCCAGGGGACTGGGTAAGGATAAAAGTCCACAGAAGAAGGAATTGTCTGGTTCCAAGGTGGGGAAGGCCAAGACAGGTCATTTTGACCACAACGACTGCTGTAAAATGTGCTGGGGTTAAAAATTGGATACATGCAAGTCACACTTTGAGAGTTCCAAATCCCAGAGATGGTACAGGAAGAGAATACTTTGAAGAATCAGATTCCAGTGATGATGCAGACAGTGAAGCAGTAAGAAGAAAAAAGAATCCTGAAAGTGGGGAAAGTGAGACAAGAGAGATTGTCATCCCACCAGAAGAGGTTCTGAAGAGAACAGTGCAAACTGCAGAAGCGAGTTCAGACTCAGAAGAATTGCCTGAGGTTCCAATTGGCAGTGACCAACACAAAAAGAAAGAAAGAAAAGAAAAGAACATTCCAACAGAAGAAACACCAGAATCCCATGAGGAGATTGGTCAAGTTCCACCTGAGATAAATATTAAAAAAAAGGGGACAGACCAAGGCAGAGAGGGACAGATTGCGAAAAAACCCCGAGGAGGTGTAGGGAACATCCACAACAAGCTAGGTGAAGGGACAAGTAGACAGCAAGAAGATTGCGTGTCGGAGACCCGAGGAGGGACAGAAGTAGGGAAATCTCAAGTGGTGGGGAAAGAGACTGTTGGAGAAAAGGAAGTGGTTGGAGAAAAGAAAGCTGTTAATGAACCAGAAGCAACTGAAACAGAGTCTGATGAAAGTGACAATGAAATACGTGAAGGACGAGTTCTGAGAAAGAGAACTTGGCTTGGAGAAAGAAACAATAAAGAAGGAAAACAAAAGAGAAATGCTAAAGGAGATCTTTGGCCAAATAAGATTAAGAGACTAAGGTATAGACTGACACGAGTTAACTCTTCGAAAGCTGAACAAGTGAACGAAGTGTCAAGTCAGAATCCTACCAAAGAAGAAGAAACAAAGATACCTGAGAGAACCAAAAGAATAAGAAAACCAAACCAGAGGTACAGGTCATCGGAATGGGCGTATGTGGCACTGCCTGAAGAAGGAGAAGAGGCGGACAGCCAAGGAAGTCCAGAGGAGGCTTTACTGAAGGAGGTTGCTGAAGAAGAAGCTGTGGGGATCCTGAGAGTTATCTTGTCCGATATTGGAGAAGAGACGGATGTTCAGGACTTGATACAGTTTGATGATGATGAAGAAACAGTGAAAAGTGATGAAAATCCAAATTGAGTAAATCCAAAGAAAATCACTTGGAGAAGGAGAAGTAATACTAGAATTAGTAGATTTTAATAATCTGGTGGGTACTTGCTGCCCTTAAAAGATCAGTAGAGGAGTAGAAGAGGCCAAGTCAAAAGACACAGTCAAAATTAACAAAATGGCTAACACTGAGAATAAAAGTAGATGTACCTTTCTGAAAAGATGGTGCAAAATGTGCTGCTGCTGTACAGGTTTTTTAATGCTGTTGCGGAGCGTACTGGCTCTACTGATTTCATTTAGAGTCACTATAGACACTTTAGAAGGTCATACTGAGAACAAGACTAATATAGGGAAAAGTCCATTAAAGGTAGTTCCAACTAGAACTAGTAATGTACATATACATAAAGATAGGTCAATTAACGATTTTTCTAGCAATGTTTTTTCAAAATTGTATGAATACGTAAAGACAATGGAACTAAGGGATTGCTACGTCTGCATGCAATTTCCTGCCTCTGTTTCGGAAGGAGTGACTTATCATCATCTTCCGGCTACGTATGGAATTTCCTGTAGTGTTTTGATTAGCATATTTTACCAGTTAGGGAGATTAGATTATAATATGTCTAATGTAGTTAATATTCTTGGGCAGTTGCCTATGAATAAAGAATTGAATCCTGCAAAGGAAGCTAACACTTTAGGTGAGATTTTTTTAGAAACCAAAGAATTAACACTAGAATATGTTTTTAGAAATAATTTAACTTGCAGTTTGAAGGGAGAAGAGAAGAATTTTCTAGACATGGTCGAAAGAAGAAGGTTGAACATGCACAAGAAAGCAGAAGGGCATAAAATGAGTGATACAATGTGGGATATTGAAAAGGAAAAGGAATTGAAAAATGGAGCCAGTCCAACTATGGCTATAGATGCCCCACAGAAAGGGAAATTGTGCATTACCAGGAAGAGGTCCCAATATGATTATTATTTCATCATAGGGACTAGTGAGTACCATGATACATACTTTATTGCAACCGGATGGGGATTTAGGGGAGGAGAAGATCCAGTCTTTCCGGGAGTGTATTATATTTGTGGGAATAAGGCTTATTACCGTTTGCCTGACCATTGGTTTGGTACATGTTATGTTGGCCTGGTCTTTCCAAAGATTTTTCACATGGATAGAGTAGATGATGCTGAACATTCTAACACATTAACACGTTATAGAAGAGAAACATGGACAGAAATTGTAGGAGATATTTTTGGAGCTTTAATTCCAGCAGTGGGAATTTCTTTAAATGCATTTGGCATTCGGAAGCTGTCCACAGTGGTAGATCGCTTGTCAACAAGCACCGCTGGAGGCTTTCTTTTGGTTAATACAGAAATGGTTGCTTTGCGTGCTATGGCAATGCAAAATCGACTTGCCCTTGATATTCTTTTGGCAAAAGAGGGTGGAGTCTGTGGAATGCTGAAAGTTCAACATTGTTGCACTTACATTCCTGACGAAAGTAAAGATCTAAAGGTTTACATCAAAAATATTACTGATTTACATGACGAATTAGTACCACTGGAAGCTGAAGTATCTGGACTAAAATGGCTAACAAGATGATTGCCATTAAGAATTTTGTAGCTAAGATAGGTAGTACCATATTTGGTAAAATATTATTTCCTTTAACTTGTGTAATAGTTGCATTATTGATCCTTAGATTAGGATGTATGTGTTGTAGGTATAGAAGAAATTAAAAGAAAATCACAAAAAAAAAATGTTACAAAAAGATAAAAGAAATCAGAAAGAGATCCACAAGAAATAAGACTAGAAGAACTAAGAGAAAGCATGTATATAGAAACTAAAAAGGAAGATGAGATGGAAACGAGGGTCTAAAAACCAAAGAACAAGAAGATATTTCAAATTTTCAAAAGGGGAACCTTAATTGACTTTTGGGGTTTTGATTTTTGTGGTGATTATATATCACCAAAGGGGGGATTGATGGAGCAGGGTTTTTACTCAAAAACCAAATATCTGTTTCATTGTCGTATGTTATAACTAAAAGTACTACAAATTAATTATTAATGACTAAAAGTTTGTCAAATGTTTACTAATCAACCTTATTAACAAGAGAATTACACGTGGGAATGCTATTGCATGGCTAAATGACAAGTGAACTAAGCTGGTGAGCAGACTGACAGAAAACGATGTTGCTTACGTGATGTTATGGTGTTTTGCGCTTATAATTAATATGCATTAATGGCTTCTGATGTCGCAAATGGCTAGATAAATACACACACATAAGGGTATTAGCAGGGGAATAACACTATCTAATCATTTCTATGCAGTAATTATGTTTTGTGTTTCTTTACTCTTAAGTTGACAATTGTGGCCTACTGAAAGATGGCCACCTCCTGCAGCCTGCAGTCGAGTAAATGACATAATGGAAAAATTTGCAAGAAGGCTTCGCGTTGCCTGTGACCTTGCTCCTCTGATGAAAACGAAAAGTCGTGACCATGACGACACATTTGGGAGAAATGCCAGAAAAGAATCATGAACTTTTGAACTGCCAATCCCACAACGGAGTTACATTAATCTGGGAAAACATCTGTGAAAGTATCGAATAAATTATAGACATTATATTTTCTATTCATCGTTTAAGTCAGACAATAGCTGAGAACTTTTGCTCATGTTGCAAGACGACATTATTTCCGCCATTCATCCGTTCTGAATAAAGAAATGATACTTTTTAGAATGCAATTTTTAGTATAAAAGTAAATAGACTAGAGAGGTCTAGTGCCACTTCTTCTCGAGCTGATGATCAGAGGTCCCGACGCTGACGGATAGGACAGAGACTCCACATGACTGATAGAACTTTGCATTTTCTTGCTGAGGACCGGTTCTGACTTAGGATCTGACATTTAGCCAGAATAGGTAATTATGAAAGAAATGGTTTTGCATTTAATTGGCTTTTCATGCAATTTTAGATAAACAAATTTCTTGTTTGAATTACTGTCTCGGGTGATTATTTCTGGTCATGTTTATTGATATTATTGTGTATTCTTTGATATGTATTTTGTTAGATCCACAGCAACTAGCTGGTCGCATTGACCTCAAAGTATAGGCAGATTAGATAGAGCGCATGTAGAAGGTGTTTTCTCCTTTACCAGGCACGGATTGTGTGATTTAGGGTGAATGTTGGTGTAATGGGCCCCCACCAGCGTGTGATGTATGTGTGAGTGTGTGACTGTGAAATCATTCCGTCCGTGGAAGTAGAGGGGATTCGGAAGCTCTGATCTGCACCAGCCTTCTATGAAGTGCCACCCTGATTCCTGTGACAGCACGACAACTTGTTCACAGCGAATGACCTGTATCAGACGTATTTCATCTTGATCTGCGGGTTCGATTAGTCCCACGCACGCCATGCCTGTATTTCTCCGGCGTCCAGCGCTTGGGGTTCCAACTGTAAATCTCACTTTACATTCCCGGGATCTCATAAGAAACTCTGAAAGGCCACATATCTCTCAAAGGCATTAATAGTCTTGGATGGGCATTTGGAGCAGTTTAGTGGAGGCAGCAGGCCCCGCTAAAGTATTGTGGATCTAAAGTGAGATTTACAGTTGGAACCCCGAGCGCTGGACACCGGAGCTATACAGGCATAATACAGGCATTATATATTATATATAAACACACAAATGTGTGGTTCCATGGACGTTAAGGCGCATTTGGATGAGGGTGCCGGATTATGGCTTAACCAAGCCATTACTTATCAAAACAACTCCTGTCTCCCAATGTCACTATGCAAGAGATTTGACCTCATGGGAACATTTTCTGTGCTTAATCCAACCTCAGCATAACAGAACATCAAAAACTCGATGCGTTTCGGTCTTCCTGGACCTTGTTCACAAGAGCACCTTTTGTCCTATCTCACTATTGTTAAGCTTTCATGGAGTTACATCATTTCCCATTCCACCCATAACATTAGTGCTTACATGTATCACGGTGCAAACTGGATTACAAAACATTGCCTTTAAGGTAATGATTCTTTGGCTACCAAAATTATTTTCATGTGAAAAAGTTAATTGTTCATTTGGAGCAACAATTGCTCATGTTCGCTGAGGTTTTCAATCAATGTTTTCATAATACATTGTGGATAATGTAGTATTTCAAAGTCTTAATGGTGATTACCATTGCTTCCATGCTGTGATTTTTGGTCTCTTTTCTTTATATTCGTACAATTGTAACTATTGGCCAAGTATTATAGATATTTTATTCCCGGTTTGCCTTTTATTGATTCCAGTACCGTATATCTCATATGTCTGATGTGTGCCACATTTTAAATGTATTGTGGATAATGGTCTTCTGTTTCACAAATTAGTTTCCAAATTTCCGCTTTTAGGTTGACATCAGTGTTTCAATTGATCACTGTTTTGATATTGCTCATGCTCTTTTATGACCACATTGACTCTTCAACATAAATAAACCTTTATTCATATTTTTTGCAATGGCAGCTTTTGAAACATTTTATTCCCCTCGTATACTTATAAATCTTGCCCTCCGTTGGGCTGTTACAATTTCTGTTGTTGCTTGTAGGTTCTGTTTGTCTCTTTTGCTGATGTTATTTTCAATTATGTGATTTAGTTGCTTTGAGATTTACGGTATCTGTTCTGTGTGTCCTTTTTACTGATGTCATTTTTATATGTGTTATTTATTTGCTTTATAATTTCAACTATTAAAGACATTTTATGTATGCACATATAATTCTTCGTCTTGATTTATCCCATGCAGGGTTACAGTGTGAAGGGAAATTATATACCTTGATTTCATTTGGTGTCATTTTTTCTCTCTGTCTCCCCTCGTTCCACTTTTGGTACTTGATCGATTGGAAAATATTTCCACCAGTCACTCTCATGATGTTGTTCCATGTGTTTAGCCATTGCTTAACAGCGGTCATTTTTAATTATGGCTCGGATGTGTTCTAGGATTTGTGTTTTTTAAGGGGCAGGTAGTGCTCCCTACATACATTTTAATTGTGTTTGATTCTTGTCTGATGACCTTAGTTTGTATTATTACATTTCTGCTTTTTTCCTTTTCCCGTTCCAATCCTGCTTGAATGATTTTACTCAGCTATTTCCTATTTTTGAATCTCACAACAACTTCTTGACTATAGTTTTTAAAATGTTCTTCCTGTGAACAGTTTCTATTTATGCGTAGAAATTCTGAGTACAGAATACTCCGTTTGAGATTTAATGGATAGAAACTTTCTGTATGAAGAAGTGCATTGGTTGTAGTCGGCTTCTGATGTAACCTGATTTGTATTATGTTTTCTTGTATGAATATTTCAGTGTCCAAACTTTTACTTTTGTATTACTTATTTTGTAGGTAAATCTCAAATTTGCATTATTATTATTGATCATTTTAAAGTATGACTCACAGTCTTGTGTTGTTTCATTCCAAATTATAAATAAATCGTCAATGAATCACAACCACATGATAATTTGTTTTACATATTGCTTATTGTCAGAGACCCAGGCTAGCTGTAGTTCCCACCAACCCATCGTCAGGTTGGCATAGCTCGGTGAAAAGGAAAATCCTGTTGCAGTCCCTCTGGTTTGCTTATATACTGCTTTGTCATATATGCAAATATTGTACAGGCACATTTCTCCAGGAAGAAATTGCAAGCTCTTATTTCCACCTTGTGGTCAAGGGTTGCATAGAGAGGAAATGGAACATGTATACAGGTCTCAAGCTTCACTATCCCTGTTGGAATCACATTAGTATCTGCACATTCCTCAGTTGAGTGACACTGAATGTGCAGTCAGTATTAGCCTCTCTAGTGCCATTACAAAATTGAGTATGAACTGCGACAGATCAGCAAGTCTGAAGTTGAGACCGCTGTTGAGCTGCTGCTGGGCGAATTGTGAATCACTTCTCGGGTCAGTGTATTATGGTTATATCTTTATGAGTATATTCTCAGAATGTTCATTGCTGAGCTTGCTGATGTTTGATTTGTAAAAGTTGCTTCAGAACTGTACTTTGTCAAATCTCTGCTTTGAGCTACACAATATTAACTGACCGTTGATTAGGTTATAGCCACTCAATGTAATTGATCACTAATAGTCAGGACTCAGCAGTTGCTCAATGATGGAGGAGTGGCTGCTAATCTGGCTTCTTGATGGAGAACTCCCTTGGGACGCTACACAAGGACAACCATCTATTGCATCCATTGCTGGTCTATTGAAGGTAATCCGATAAAGACAAAGTACGGGCATCTGGCCATTTTGCATGGCACTGACCTTGCTATGGAGAGACTTAGTAGAGGGTTATATACGAGCCTGACTCAGGAATAATTGTTCAGTCATAATTACAACATGGATGACAGCATTTGTTCCAGGTTCCATAACACAACCCTCAGTGACTGGTGTGCTTTGCTGAAGGATTCTTTGACTTTCAATGCCTCATGTGCAGGAGAAGACAGAAGTTTGATAAAGTTAATTTAATTGTGGGTGGGATGTGGAAATAAACAGGCCTAGCCTGTTTCTGGCCAGGACAGGCTATGGCTGCTAGGAGATACTGGGGTGCACAGGGCCCCCGTGCTCCCCAGGAGAATGGAGAATATCTGGGGTGGTTTGTCAAGGCCTTCAGTACTTTTGTCTTATTCAGGGATGATCACAGGTTTCCCTCTTCAACAGCTTGGGAAGCAAGGCACAAACTACTAAAGGCTACCGCGATTCAGGTGGTACCAGAGGAGTGGCTACTTCAGGCCTGGAAGTCTGTGTCTGACTCAGTCATTAAGTGGTGGGACACACAGGCCACCCGGTGTCACATATATGCCTGGGCATGTGTATGCATGAACTCTCCCTCCGGCTCAAAATGACAGCGAGTAGGAGAGGGTCCTGTACAGCTCACCTACCACACCCTATGGCTCTCAAATAGTGTTTCCTTTGGGGATAGCTATTCCTGCCAATGGTCACTGTGGAGGTAAAAGGCAGGGCAGGCTTGGTCAGTATTTTTGTGTTGCATGTTGCAGACTTTCGAACAGTACACTTGCATTCACTTTCCAATATAAGTGAAGCAGCAACGGAAGTAGGTCAAGGGGGAGCTGCGTCACGAGTTTTGCCTGGGAAGAAACACTGCCATTTTACATGCACACATTTCTTAAGTTGCCTTCTTTTCTACACAATGACTTTTGACACACATTTGCTTGTGTGACAGTGCAGGATTAGTTTCACTGAAACCATATTGCTTACATTTTCAATTCATAGGCACACTATCCCGACACCTTGAACAATTAGTACAAAGCCTAAACGTCCATTGCGCAAATGTTGTTTGTTGTTCGTTCATAAGGGGACACAGCTTTCACAAGAGGATAAACAATGACAGCCTGGCTGAGGTCTCAGCACGGAAGCATGGATGCGGTTATTATATATGCACACACACATTTCCGTGTCCAAATCAGAGGAGCACTCTGCTGTCACTGCGAGGTTGCTGTTTGCCGGAGTCTCAGCCCAGCTGATTCCTGTTATCCCTCTGTGAGGAGGGATGTCCAACTTGTGACAAAGACGGGGACCTGAACACATTCACCCATAGGTAATGGGGAGTTAGATCCAGTAGGGGATTTTGGCAGATCCCCCACCCTAGGTAACTAGGTTAGGGTGCGCATAGTAGGAGCACACATTGTACTTATATGTCAGTATGTATATATTTATACACATATATATATATATATATATTTATACACACACACATATATATATATATATATATATATATATATATATATTGCTTTAGCTTAAAGGTGGAATGGTTTTTCTTTTTCACTGTTCTCATATTACTAATCACTTTTGTCTGCTTCTAATGATTAATCATTGCAGTGCATATATTTTACACAAGAATCACAATGTTTCAATAAATATTGAAACGCCTCTTTGTGTATTTTTTGTGTATCTCGCTGGGTATGCACGAGTGACTGAGCCAAAAGGTTCTAGATCCGTTACCACGATTCCTTGGGGAGTCAGGATAGTCATTTTCTGAGGTTGCCTAATCCATTTGTTACCTTCTCAGGTTTAGAGGTACCTATGGTGGCACTGTGAGCTAGCAGGACTAAGGGTCAACATATCCTGAGGGGTGCATAGAATCAGTCTGGAATCATCCCAACGTTTATGATGTCCACCACATGCACAGTTCTTACTGGGAATGTAAAAGCCGTATGACAGCTGAAGAATGTACTCAACAGAACACCAATGTTGTGGTATCAGGGCAGACTAGCCCGGGGTCAATCAGGGCAATAATTTTCATTTCAGCATGTTAACTCATGATTCTGTGTAGTTTTGGAGACAAAGCTTTCCAGGTTGACACAGAGGATTTGTCTCAAAAAACCAATGTGGTATTACCACATGGGATACTACAGTAGGCCTCATATTAATTTCAGGGAGGAAACATAAGTGCATGCCCAAACAGGTATTAAGATTCTACTAGTAATGTTGCTCATCACATCTTGGAGATGTTACTGCACTTCCTGAGGTTAGGTCCAACTTTGGATCTAGGCGCCTGTGATGCGAACAGAGAATAAGACCTATGTCATGGTGCTGGCCAATATACAGATCATTGCCAGATAGGTTAAATAAAACTGCCTCACCTGCAGTGCTTTAACAATAAAGTTATTTTGGCCATTGTTTAAGAATGTCCAGTTTATAGTCGTTGAGGCACATGTTGATAAGCAGACACAAAACCCTTTGTAATCCAAAATTGTTGTCCATGTTCCTTGCTTTGAGGAGCACGACCATAGATGCATGTAGCATTATGGACTACTATGTAGCAATCTCAAAGATTAAAAAATGTAAGAAACTATATCACACTATGCAATAACAGTAGTAAGTAGATTTAATTTGTATCATTTTAATAGGCACTATCTAGCAAATTCTACCGCGCTATTCATTTTTTGCAAAGCATTAACTAATTTTACCAGTCAATCTAATATTTGTGCAACAATGAAATGAAGAAGAAACTATAGTCTAAGGAAAACACACCAGTGGCAGAATAATTATCTTGTAAATATGGGAAAGCGTGTTAGTGCGCATATTAAGATGCACATGGGCCAATATGGCGCTACTTAGAAACAATCATTACAACGTATGAACCTCGTTCCATAGAATTCTACTTAGCTCTAAACCTTTTTTAAACAAGAGACTTAGGACATGCTAGGGGACTAAGGCATGTCACTTAATTCGACCAACATAAGACTACGGGTGTGTCACTTACTTAGACCAACATCTCCCTCCTCTTGATCCACCTCGTTAAGAGGGCGATGGTGGCAAAGGCGACTGATGAGCAGGCCAATGTGGCTGAGAAGGATGAGTGGAGGCGGCAGCCAGGGCTTCTCGTAGTAAGTCATGATGTAGCGATAGCGGTTGTACTTCCACAGCTTGTGTGATATGGCCTTAAGATCTGTGTATACATTGCTGCAAAGACAACACATGGTTATAGTAGAAAATCTGAAGAAACACACATGGCACTACGTACTGTTCAAAATATTAACTTCACATAAAGTACTGAACATACATTTTGTGTTGAACAAATAGTCCCAACTTCCAGGATGCTATTCCTGGATCAAACGTGTATTTTTCTTCATAGAAATGCAATGATAAAATATTTACAAGTATACAAATCTCACAAAAGACTGGTACTCAACTTGTTTTTGATCTCGGCCATATGTGGCTTTTGGCCTCGATTACAAGTGCCTCGTAATTTTGCAATCCCTGTTTGTGCAGATATCAAGAGTTGCTGAGTTTACTACACCCGGTTATTACCAGGTGCGAAAAGTCAATACCCCAGAAGTTTTTCCTTTTAAATTTCAACATGTCAAGCCAGCAGAAATGTAATGGGTGTAAAAGGGTAGGTAGATACCAGGAGATGAGGATGTTGACGCAGAAAGCACCAGAATCTGCATATTATTTTTCCATTGTAAGGTGTAGGTGTTATTTATCACAACTCATACATTCCCAACCACTAAATATCAGATTATATCAGGGCAATCAGGCCTTAATTTGCAAAATAATAAGTGCTATCGCCCTAAGGCTTCTTAAAAGATCGCTGCCTGTGCTGCCAAATGGCGGGGTTGCCGAATATCTGAGTAGTTTTGATTCTACCCCAGTCCCCTTTTATCCACCACTATTCACTCCTCACCCATTTATCTCACGCTTGCAAGTTCTTGTTCTAACCCATGTTCTCGCTTTGCCATTACTTTTCAGTCTTCCTTTCCCTTTTTGTTATTTTTCTCTCCTTTGCTATTGGTCAAAGTCTTAGGAGTAAAAAATAAGTGTTGGTCCCCAAAAATGAGCGCCATGGACCCCACCTGCAACCCCTGGTTCAAATAAACTGCATAAATAACCCCCCCCCCCCCACACACACACACACACACTTTCTGGGACACTCGTAATCCAGACCTTTGTCTCTTTTGATGTTCATATACAAAAAATACACTTTTTATATTCAATGCTTTCTTGAACACTTTGACTTTTCTCCCATCAGTCCATATTCTGCAAAAAATGGCCTCGTCATTCAGCATCTTAGCATCCTCCTCTGTGTGCTTCATAATATTAAAGAATCTCCTGTGCAGCATTCGTGAAGGGCGCTCCAGCACTTCCAGTGCTTAATTTGAGCCGGCACTTGATCATCAAGACCAGCGCTTTTCATAAGCACCAGTTAAGGACACATTCATTTATGGTAGGCATGGTGTGATTACGTGATTTGCCCAGAATCACAGGATGTCTAGCTGACACCGTGATTGAACCTGGTTCGTCCAAATCTGAAGCCGGTAGTTCTGGCCATTATGCCACATCCTCTCCTCACTTTCATTGTTAGTAGTTGGATTTGTTTGAGGCGGCGGGAGACATGAGCTGGTGCAAGCTGCCTCCTGACGAGAGCCCAGGCACTTTTTTTTTTGTACAAATTAACCACTGACTTAGGCAGGTGAACAGAATGCCCTCAACAACGATCAAGAATGAGTCCTCGCGCTTCTTTACTTAATGTGCATGTCTCTGATTTACCTGGAGCAGTTCAGAAATGCAACCCTTTCTACCCAAGGGCATATGGTTGATTTATTTATACTCCAAGCTGCTCTAGCACAAATAACTTTTCTAAATCTTTAATTTGCAGGTTACCGGGCTGAACCAAGATAAAGAAACACACTGGAAGGGATGCAAGCAGACTATGCGGTGTTATTCCTGCGCTTCAGGTGCCGCATCCGTTTTGGACTCTGACAGCACATTCATGACCTGACTGCGTGGCAGACTCCAGGCAAATAAACTGTAATAAAACTAAAAGGATAAACGTTGGCACAGGGGAAGTCACGTTTTGCTGGACTTTGTAGCAAAAACCAAAGGAATAGTTCATTTACAGAATCAAAGCATTGATGCCAGGATCAGGGCCCGGGGCCATCTCTTCTGACTCTCTGCAGGCCTACTGTACAATACAGCTTCAAATACAGCCTAGTCCCCTCAACGCCCTGACTTATTACACACTTTAACAAACACTGGCAATACAGATATATATTGCGTGTGTGGCTGCACAGTGCACTCACAAGACAACTGCTCAGCTTGTATTCACACGGGCACACCTTTCATCCTGCACTTATACACTGCTCAAACTGCTCTCACAGGGGTCCACCACTCACCCTGCACTCACAGGCCCATATCCCCCCCCCTGCACTCGTGTATGCAAACCACACACCCTGCTCTCAATGGGACACCCCTTATATAGAACTCATACAGAACCTACCCTGCACTTACACACAACTAACCCTGCACTCACAAGGGCTACTCTCGCACCCTGCACTCTAATCCCTCTTCCAGCACTTATAGTGACATACTTTTGCACATACAGATGCACTCTGGTCACTGCAATCACATGAGTGCACTGTAACCCTGCAATCACATGCACAGACTGCTCACCCTCCACTACCACAGGTACATCTCATACTATGCAGTGATCAGATAAAGGTACATCTCTCACATAATGAAAGCCATACTTTAACGTGCAATAAAGTGGGTGTTACTTCTATGCCCTCCCTACCACTAGTAGGACACTTATGAAGGACAGCCATTCATACCCCCGCAGGCAGAAAGCTGAAATAAGAATGAATAAGAGAAAAATGCCTAATAAGTGTGAGCAAATGATTTTGCCACATACTTCTTCTCAAAAATCAATAGTTATAGCAACATTGTGGCTACACTATTTACTGCCCCAATGCCTCCCTACAACACAAAATCTAGAGTTCGTTCCCATCCTTCCAAATTCTGTCAATTTTTCACATCATGCTTCACTGAACGTATTCCAGTAATCCGTGCCGCTAGTCCATTCCACGTGCCATCTCACCCACTTAGCCCTCAGACCATTAGACCTCTAGACCCCATGCCCAGCGCTCTAAGTTGTCTGAATTCTATCTATTCATCCATTCCCTGATTTCTGGCACATCCCCTTCATGTTTTAGATCTGCTGGGGGTCTACATCTCTTAAAAAATATATATATATTGTACATCATTTGTCTCCTTCAAACTACTGTCCAGTATCACAACTTCCCATACCTAACTCTTATTGCTTTCCTTGCATTCCTTTTCTCCTTTTTATTTTTCAAAGATGGAACAGTGTGCATCACAGTCGCTCTCGCGATAAAAGGATGCTATTGTGAAGTGAACAAC
Source organism: Triturus cristatus (assembly GCF_964204655.1). Lineage (NCBI taxonomy): Eukaryota > Metazoa > Chordata > Amphibia > Caudata > Salamandridae > Triturus > Triturus cristatus. The sequence continues at coordinate 890,770,250 of NC_140581.1, forward strand.
TATTGTGGCCTGAAGTGGTTCTTTATAATGTAAATCCTATTGGACGAGTAAGGTAACTTCATCTTGTTGCGGGGATTCTGCACATACACAGAACTATGCACAGGAAACCAGGACTTCAGTGTATTGTGGTGTACCAAAAACACGCCTCAGTGCCCAGAACCCCTATCCGGCTAGCTATAGTATCCCATTTGTTCTCTGTACTACAGCGGAGCTACCGATGATTGGATATCCTAGAACATGCGACTCAGGGCCTCTCAGATTTCGTGGGAACAAGACACTCTTTCACTTAGACACTCATACCTGTTCACAATGTGAGTAACCAGAGACACTGTATAGATTAAAATGTTTATTTCAACCAACATGCTCTGTAATGCAGTACACATCCTAACATTAGTAAAGAAATGCAAAAACAATATAATCAGCATAGGTACAATTCCATATAATACGATCGGGAATAGCATATTATAATGACAGTGGATGAAGCCTTATAGTGCTTTACCACCCTCCCGTGCTACAAGCTATGTTTATTATATCAGTAGAAGACCTCTGGGCTTGGACAGCGGAACCCCCTACCTCAAGTCTTAGATAATAGGATTTCCATCTCCGGACAAGCATAGCTCTTCCTCTGGAAAGGTTTTCTCCAAATGTTGTTAACTTGCATCCCGTGCAATATTAAAAGCACCCGAAAAGTCAGAAGTGCAGCTGTGTTCCATGTTATGTCTATATGTGTGTGGGACAGACCAAAGCCGATTAACCAGTGGAGTTGTTTTCTGGTCTTGAACACGATGTACAGACGAGAACTCAGAGCACAACAGAAATAGTGAAAGGCAGACCAGACAGTTCCCATGTGAAGCAGCACCAGCAGAAGTGTTTACGGGAACCAAAGCATGTAGTGTCGTGTGCATAAGCGGCAAGATGGCAGTGATGCAAAGCACAAACTAATGTTAACTTAGCAACTTCCGCAGGCACCCCTAAACCCTCAGGACACCCTTCCCTTGGGCAGTCCTACGCACAGTGATCGAAATAGAAGACAGAGTTAAAAAAATCTGAGCAACAAGAGCATATATCCAATATAGGAGCGACCTGTATGTGAAGAATGTCAATTGGGTGAGAAAAGAGGAAAGTTCCTTTCGTTTTGTAAAAAATATCCTTATAGTAATTAATAAAATAAAATAATAAAAATGTGTGTGGCCTGGTCGTATCAATTCATCAGTGTGTAAGCGCTAAAAGTGGCAACAGCTTCCAACAAGAAATCATTGTCATTGTCTGAAAAAGTAGACGCCTTCCAGTTTAGTAATTCAAAGGAGCAAACATGCTCATTAATGATGGGTGCTTCCAGCACCATCGGTGGGCAACTTGCGTGGTACTCGATGTAACTCCGTTGCAGTAAATCATGTGCTGCTGCACCGCTATCCCACTGAGCTAGCACTCTGAGAGCAGCTGCACAGGCCATCAGACCCATACCGGGTCAGGAGACGCTGTGTTGGTGAGGCTGAGATCCAAAGCTCATTGAAAAGGGCATTCAAAGCATGAGAAAACTGGTTGCATGCAAGTGCACCATGGAAAGCAGAGAGTCAGATTATAAGCCACGCTTAAAGTGGCCGTTGGCAAGGTACCGTAGCATTGAAGTATGCGGTCACGATGCAGCTGTAGCTGGGCCGGGTTGTGAACGACCACAAGAGGAGCAGCAATTTCTGAGCAGGCAAATCAACAGGAATACCCCGGCAGCTAAGGCAAGTATTAGTGGCAACCCGCCGAAGGTGCTGGAAAAAATAGAATGAATGAAAGCCGGAATCACACCAAAAATAGTTTGAAAAGATGTTACAAGGCCAGAGCCCACAGTTTAAAAAAAATAGGCCAGTCCGTTGTATGCGAAGCATTGAAAATAGAATGAATTAGCTCACCAAAATGTGGGAGTTCAGTGTTTAAAAGTGCTTGAACTTCTGTTCTTGTATTAGCCACCTGCAGGACATAGGTCTCACGGGCAGAAGTGATTGAAACTTCTTTCTGGGACAATAAAGCTCTTATTCTGCTCAGTTTGTCGAAATCTGTCATCAAGGTCGGAATGGAAGGCCAAATTGAGATATCGGGACTCCCACGAGGTGGAGGAAACAGCACATTTTTGCAGCAAACTACACGTTGTGACACAGTCACAATGTACGGTATACCTATTAACATGCAGCAGCATTTTTCATTATTCAGAAGTAAATAACTGCCGTTAGAAAGCAGTGTGAAAGTTGGCTTAATCGAGGGGACGGGTTTGCCTTTTAAAATGCACTCCAAATTTGGCGCCACTGAAATTACAAGCGCCGTGCAACTGTATATTTTTGCACACAAGGGAGTGTCCAATGGAAGAATCACAAGATTCACTAGTCAGATACACCTCTGTGTCATCACGCAAACATCTAAACGTGAAGGGGAGTGACCACACTTCATGAAGGAACAAGTTTCCTAATGGTTCATAGCGGCCTAAGGGAAAATGTTTCATGCATGATGTAAATTTAAATAAGGAGAACAGCAGTGGTATAACCCTGTGAACAAGCCAAACAGCAGAGTTTGTTTCCGCTCCTGAGAATGGTAAAGGGTTGAATTGTTCTATTTGTAAAAGGGTATAAGTGGCATCTTTCATGGACATTGACTGTTGTCTTTCAGTCAAATTAAATGGTAAAAACAACGAGGTTGCGTTTACATAGTCCCATGCCACTCGACCCATTTTAAGCGTCAGCAAGGTCCATGCTAACTGCATAATAGAGCGCAATTGGTTCTGACCATGATATAACACAGATACATCATCCTGTACAATATCAACAACAGAAGAAACAATATTGTCCAATGTGTATATCCTGGAAGAAAGGGTATTAATACTGTTATCTACCACAGCAAGAACTTTTTCAAGATTAACTTGGACTAAAGCCCTTAAACGTGAAGCGGCTTCAATTTGAGACAATTTCCAAATTTCATTGTAAACATCATATATCCATCATTTAGGCCTAGGGCCAATCGGGCCTTTTATGAAATCTGATAAATCCACATCATTCGATGACATTGAAAAATGCTGTTTAACAGAAGCTAAGTGTTGGACTTGGCCATCTTTGGCAGGTTCACCCCTAAACTTTTTGCCTTCTCTGTGACCTGGTGTTGGTGGTTTTAGGGCTCTGGGCACTTTAGCACTGTGGTCCAGTGTAAAGTGCGTGCGCTCTCTGTGTTACATTGGTGAGATTGGCCTGCCCTCCCATAGGAATACATTGGGGATTCCCTGATCAGTGTGTGTCAGTGGTAATTCCTGTTATGAGAGGAGCAGTGTGGTCAAGTCTGGTATGTATGGAATTGTGAGAATAAATGCTGCGCAATGGTGTGCGCAGATTTTAGTATGACTGTTGGAGAAATGCCATTTTTAGAAGTTGGCATTTCTGTATGCTATATGTCTGCCTGCCGATGTGAATTGCCTGTCTGGCTTGTGAGTGACAGGAGCTGGGAGGTGTGTGTGGCTCCAGGAGGGGCAGGGTGAGTCAGCACTAGGCTGAATGGGCCATCTGGGCTGGAAGTAGTGGGAGGAGTAATCCCGTGTCCCTGAATAGGCCTGTGGATAGCCTGCACAATGCTGGCTCTGCCCCCTGTGGTGTGTCTGATCACCTAGCCCCACCTGACAAAGGGGAAGAGGAGCTTGAAAAACAAAGTGCTCCAAATCCCTCCTGAACCAGTTGCATCTGGTTCCCCCATGCCCTGCACTACAGACAAAGGATTAGTTGGTATAAATATAGGGGCTGTGACCCCATGAAAATGTTCTTAGTTCTGGTGCTGTTCCTGACGTGCTGGGAGCTTGCTGCTGCTGGGGCCCAGGAGGAACCTCCATCGGGGCTTGCCTCCCTGCTGGAGAGCCCTGTGTGCTGGCCTCCCTGAGCCCAGCTATGCCCCTGGCCCCTTGAAGTCTCTTGTGTCCTGGGTGTGCTTTTATCTCTATTTCCCAGAGCCTTAAGGACTGCAAGGCTGGATTGCTGCACTTTTAGCGCCCTGTGAGCGCTTTTACTTTTAATTTACTAGCTTCTAGATGGAGGGGAGAGTGTGGGCTTCGCAGCTTGGAGCTGCAGCCCTTGGAGAGGGAATCCCGGTGTGAGGGATACCCCCGTGATGCCTGAATTGCGGGTGCCCACCCCGCTTATGCTGCATTTTTCGCTGGTGCCTACCCCGCATTTTGACACGCTGAGCGGGTGCCCACCCCGCTTTATATTTTAAATTAAGAGGGAGCCTACCCCTCATTTGCCGCCAAGAGAAGGAGAAACAAGATCACTGCTTCGGCCCGTGCCGCTTTAGAAATCTGCTCCGGGCCACTATCAGCGTGACCCGGAAGACAGGCGCCATTGCCTGGTTAGGGGCGGGCCAACTGGAAGCTGTGAGGGCCACCCAATCGCAGCGCGGCCCAAGGAGAAGGTCCCGGAAGTGGTGCATGCCCGAGGGGGGCTCTCGTGAGTCGGAGAGAGCCCTGCAGCCACCTGAGAAGTTGGAGCAGTGCGTGCTCCATTCCAGCTGCCCCCGTCACCTGCCAGGAGGAAACCAGAAGAGTCCCTCCGAGAGCCGGTGAGTGGGGCTTGAGTCAAGTAAGGCACCGGGCACAGTGTTAGTGCCTGAGCGGTTCCGCCATTGCGGGCCGCTCCAACGTTGGGGGCCACTTCCTTTTCAGAGCCCCAGAGTGGGGCCCCAGAGAGCCTGGCCCCCGTTTGCCCCTCGGTTGCGCCGCTGTAGCGGGCAACTGCACCGAGGGGCATAATATGTTCTGAGAGCCCCAGTGGGGGCCCAGAGTGCGCCGAAGCGCCATTGCCTGGTTCTTCATTCCTACAGCTGCCCCGCCTCATAGAGGGCAGCTGCAACGATGGGGGCATTTTTGATAGAGTCCCGGGGGGGATAGAAAGGCACAATGGTGCCAGGCCCTTTACCTTGCTCCCAGCTGTGCCGCACCAGCGCGGGCAGCTGCAACGTTTTTACCTATCTGTTTCAAGGGCCCAGTGAGTGTCCGGGCCCCATTTGCTTCACAGCTGCATGGCAAGTAGCGTCAGCCACAACGTTTAGGCTGTTAGTCATTTGGGGGCAGTTGTGTATGAGATAGGAGTGAGATATACTCCTATGCCCCAGCGCAATGGCGCACTTTTGATGTTGCTGCATTGGCAGTCGCCCTGACTTTGTTGGACATAGGGCATTTGAGCCCCTGAGAAGGCCAGTTGGCCAGGGGAACTGTTAGGTTTGTAGGGGGCCAGGCCCTAATGTGATTTTTGTGGTGCTAGGAAATGTGATTCATGTATTGTGATTTACGCACCCTGATTTATGCCTCTAAATGTGGTTTTATGATTATGAGGTTTTCCATACTGTGTTTGTTTGAGTTATTCTCTACTGTGATTTATACCCCTAATGTGAGTTACGCTTAGGAGGTTATGGTCTAATATATTTAGGCTTATGAGGTTGGCGTATAATGTATTTCATGCCTAATGTGATACTGTGCATAATATGGTTTGTGTTACAGGATGATGATGAGTACAGTGTTTGCCAGTAATTACTGGTTGTGTTCTACGTTTATGATATGTTCTACATTTACTATGTTCATTATGTGATGGTTCTGACAGTGGTCCAGTTGTCCCTTTCAGGTGTATATACTCCCCTGTAAATATTGCCCAGTGCCAGTTGGCATAGTGTAATCCCCTGTAAATATTGTCCAGTGCCAGTTGGCACAGTGTATATTGTGTGATTTCTATTCTAAGGTGTTTTATGATAATACAAAGGCTATTTTTGATATAATCTTGAGTGGAGTTCCTTTTGTGGAGTGCCTAGTATGTTGTTGCTGTGTGCGTGGTGCGCAAACGCTTTGCACATTACCTCCGGGATAAGCCTGACTGCTCGTGCCCAAGCTACCAAGGGGGTGAGCAGGGGTTATCTTCGGCGTGTAGCTCCCTTGCCCTGACTAGAGTGGTGGTTTCTGCCTGGCTTTGGCGCCAGCCTTAGCCAACCAGAAATCCCATTTCTAACACTAAGGTAGAGTGCTGTAACCAAGTTTGACATAATTTACCAACAGAATACGTTGTAACAGAATGTGTTGTTGAAAATCGTGGATCAGACCTATCCTGTGTGTAACCTGGAGCCCTGTTATGGAAACGCATTTGGAAATGCATCTGCACTAACCTGCCAAACCAACCCCCCCACAGAGTCAAGATTTGAGATATTAAATGTTGCATTTGTAAAAAAAGACTGCAACTCCTCAAATGTGTAATTGGTAGTATCATTCCAGTTTGGATATTCAGCAAGTGATGGAAAAGCAGAAGCCTTCAGTTGTTTAGCCGTAGCTAAGCCCAGATAATTAGTCTGATAGATTGAATTGTTTAAAAGCAGTATTTGTGTTGGTATAAGACATGCACGATACAAAGCTTCCGTGCCCTGCACCTGCCAGGTTTTGGAACCCCAAACTGATTTTAAATCAACTGTATTTTCCAATGATCATAGCCAGCCACCGCCAACTTAAGGATAAAGGAATCAGAGTATAACAAATTAGTTTGGGTTAGCATAACTTTCGTATTAGATTTGGAATTCAATTTAAAATAGTAAGATTCAGGTTTTGATTGATCAAAACTCGTAAAATATGTAAATTTATTCAACAGGGTCTTAGAACTCGCCATTGTTGGGGCGGGGCAATGTTCCCATTGCGTGTAATTTAAAACAGCTCTAAAAGTAGTTGCTTTATGCAAATAATGGTGTCCATAATGCTGGTAGCAAAATAAGTCTGCATAATTCGCAGAATTCCAATACAGGTCTTCAGCATCAAATGCTGCATAGTATTTTAAATCTGAAAACTGAGATTGTATTGCTCGCACATCCCAGTCATCAGAACGTATGTTATATTTAACCACATCACCTATTGCAACACGAAGTACATTTGGAACATTAATATTCTCTGTTGGACCATGAATTTGAAATGGGACTGTATCCCAAACAATGCCATCCGTAACTGGCCAGGCTGTAATGTTGACGAAAATCAGGTCCCTTTACATGATGTGCGATGAAGAATGCGGGGCCAAAGTTCCATCTACCAGTTCCACAGCAGAGCGTTCTTTAAGGTAGTGTTCATTGATCAAAAGAAAAAACACTGTCACAAATCCAATGGACATAAATATAAAGATGAGCACCAGCCAAATATATATCCAAGGGGGAACCAAATAAGTGCTTTTAAACCAGGAGATAAAAATTGCAAATTTTGATGGGGTTTGAGAGTCAAAGGAAAAACGTGACTCGTTCCTGGCTGTAGCATTTAACCAAGGCAACGATCCAATTGTAGGGTAAGCATATTCTAGTTCTTTATTAGCTGAGGACTGTAGGACCAGCAAATGATAAGCAACAGAGTCCATCTTTATGGCAGTCTCATGATTTCCTGGAATAGAGGCACACGATGATGCAGGAGGCAAACTATTCAGAATCGGCCAGATGTTGTAGCTTGACATTGCCATTTGAGACGTATCTGTTGTCTTTGCGACCTAGAAGTGGTGGTAAAACTTCTGTACGAGTTCCCTGCACACCCAGCACTGGAACCGGAGCTCGATAGGATGAACCAAATTCTTTTTTGTTCTCCACCTTTTCTCTAACTAGTTCTCCGACTTTAGGCAGCCAGACGATTACCGGAATCTGCACGTTGTCAGGGTTGAAATGATAAGAGTAATTGGAAGGGAATCCTTTTGGATAATTACCTCCCTTCTCTGTAGCAGCTATAGCTGCCAAAATGTCATCATCAATCTTACTCATGGATCTTGTAACCGCTGCTACTAAGCACGTGTCCACTGCTGACTTAGCTGCTTCATCAGCTAAGCTTTTACCAACCGCGTGTACTCCTACACGTTGGTGGCCAAGAGAATGAATTACCTGTGTGAGTGGCAGGCGTTCTTTCAGCTCTGCCACTCGACCCCATAGCATTTTATGCTTAATTGTCTTGCCTTTGGAATCACTGTAGTCATTTTGAGACCAAAAGAATAATTGTCATTAAAAGATTGTACAGTAATAGGAATCGCTTACAATTAAAGTAGTCACATTAGGATCTGCAAACTCCAGCACGAGCACCAAAGCACGCAGCTCAGCCAATTGGGTAGTACAGTCGCCGAGTGCCTGTGTGTGAACCACACTGGACTTAAACTCGCCGTTCACCATGGAACCAGCCACAATCGTACAGGCTGCAGAATGAGAATGTTTAGATCCAATCGCCGGTTGCGCCAAACTGTCAGTGTAAATGATACAATGGTGTTCCTCGAGCGGGCGCATAGACAGAGGAGCTGGATGAACGAATTCATATTGTAGGGACTGCTGAGTCTGTAACAAGGAATCATAGATAAATGTGACATCCGGGGATGTCAACGATGTATCCCATTATATCCACAATGTATGCAAAGGTTTGGAATTAGGAACACTTGCCTTTGTCACTGCTTCCAGAGCAGGATATGGTATCACCACCAACATGCGTTTTCCTTGTGCCAGGGCGCGTTCTTTTAGAATCGCCATCTGGACCGCCGTCAAGACTTTTTCGATAGAGGAAAACCTTAGTTCTGCTGAAGTGTACAAGTTTGACTTATAAGCAATAGGCACTGTGTCTCTTTCATTAAACGTCAAGTATGTGAAACCCACCGCGGCTGGGACGATTCTTATCACCAGGTTAGTATGGTTGTCACGGGTTAACAAGAGTTGAGAGTCAAGTAAATCACACTGCAAAGATTGCAGTATATTTGTATGTTCCGGAAACCAGCACGCTTTCGCAAATGTTGGTTGAATCAAAGCATAGAGAGGCTTGATACGCTGGGCATACTCTGGTACGTAAGTACGACCTAATTTTAAAAAAACAGCAAGGATTGTAATTTTTTCAGGGTTGTAGGAGGACGCAAATGTGCGCACTTCTCCAGGGAGTGTGGTGCCAAACCGCATCCTTCATTAGTGAGCTCGTAGCCCAGAACAACACTGCGAACTCAGCAATGTGTGATTTCGCAAAATTTAATTTATAACCGTAGTCCGCAAACTCCATGATGATGCAGTCCACACGACAAAGATGCGGATATAACTCGTCGTCTGTGAGATAAATATCATCTACATAATATGCATCAGGGTCGATTGTGTCTAACAATGAGACCACACGTGCGGCGAAAACACCCGGGCTGTTTTTATAGCCCATCGCTAATCTTGTAAATTGTTTTTGTTTGCCGCCATGTATAAAAGCTGTCCACTGACTTGACAAGGGGGACAGATTGTGGCTAAAAAATCCATTGGATAAATCTAGCATTCTTTTATATTTTTTCGAACTAGACTGTCCACTATGGCTGAACTATGGGTATTCTGGACCGCAGTCGTCCGACAATGAGAGTTCAAATGTCGGTAATCCAAAATTATGCGGTACGACCCGTCTGGCTTGGTCACGGTAAAAAAAGGGTTATTCATAGGTGACACACATGTCTCAATTACCCCTTGATACTCCAATTGGTCTAGTATTTCCGCTACAGGAGCCTTTGCTTCCCTTTGGATGGGATATTGGGGTTGTGCCTGTGGCATGGACCTCAATGGTATCTCGTGGTGGGGAGATGTTTTATCCCAACCCACCTGAGTACGGTATAAAGCCGGCGCAAGCACCGAAGCCCACTGTTCTGCAAAATGTTGCGCATGCTCCTTTGAGACAGCGTGTGAAAAACTAGGGGGGATTACCTCCTCCCCTCTCGGAGCTGCCAGAACAAAAGGCGGGGGCCAGTCTGCCTCCGCTAACAGGATGTCATATGAAGAAGTCAGATTTTCCCCCAAAAAAACCTTTGATAATATGTTTTATGTCTCCTTCAATGAGAATACTAATTTCATATAGTCTGTCAGGGGGAGCCACTCGGGTGTCAGCAGTTTCAACTGTGATGAAAGTGCCAGTTGCTGTCGCCTCCAAAAATGGATTCAGTGCTTGCTGCACTACTGTAACCTCCGCTGCGCTGTCTAGCAGCGTTACTGCCCATGTTAGATTCCGGAGCTGGGCCCTCACCGTCTGTGGCACACCTCGTAGTTAAAGCGGCCACTTTCTTCTTGTTTACCCTTTCCGTCACTTGCCCGCAGCTGCTCACATCCCTGCGGGCACCTCGACCTCTTCCACGCTCCTGGCGATCACCTCCACCGGCATGTGAGCCTGATGCTTCCTGTGAAGAACGAGAAGAACGCGTATCAGGAACCTGAAATCGATCAGGAGATTTAATTCTCGTGCGGTCACGCAGTTCATAAGTGCGTTACGAGACCGAAGGAGTAGGGGACGGTGCATGTCCCCCTTGCTTTTGTTGTGATTTCCCCTGTTTGTTATTCTTCCAACTCTTTTTAGGGAATTGTGGACGGCCTCCTTGATCAATTTGAGACGTCCGTTGAGCCTGCGGTTGTGCAGGTACTTTAGCAAAAGGCTTAACACACAAACTATTAAGCCCAACTGTTTTATAAGCTTGGGCTATAATCTTAGGTTATTTGCGGGGCTTGTCTACATCTGGGACAAGCGCCAAAGCATTAGACACTTGAAAGTTGACTGCATCACCCTTAACATTAGCAAGGATTAGATCAGCAACCACGTCATACTCTCCAACTAACCTCATCCCCAATTCTACTGCAGCCTCTGGTCCGTGCTCATGTTGAACACGTTTTATTACAGAGGGGAGTACTGGCATTGATGGTGTGCGCAAATATTTTACCCCAGCTCTCACAATCAGTGACTTCGGGTACTAAGTCCTTCTGTAAACTAATTATCAAAATTCGGTGCTTCTCCACAGGAGTGGTATGTGGAAACAACGCTTCCAGCTGGTCAAATTTCTCAGCAAGCGAATAAGTTAAATCTTCCTTATTTTGGGGAGTCTTGCCCATAACCGAATTAACCATGACGGGACTAATAGTAACACCACCAGTACCAGCTGGTCGCTGTGCAACCCCAGGTACTCCCACCTGGATGTTGCGGTTTACATATTGAACCAGCGCTCTATACACACGGACTACTGTAGTGTGCATGAGACGGAGAGCCGCCACATTGCACGTTAAATACCGTGGATGCGGAGTGTAACCCGCCAACATGGGCCAATTGGCCCCATCAATCGATAACGGGTTTAACATGACAGGTGACAGGGGTACTGGTAGGGCGCCATCAAACCATATGCGATGTTGCCATGCCGTCAACGGAACCTCTAGAGTTCTATATGGCCGATACACAGCAGGAAGGGCGGTAGGACTGTATTTATGCCACAAATTATCCACCCCCTCAACTGCTGGAAAGGTCGCCCAGGAATAAAACACCTCATATGTGTATACTGGGTCGGCTTGGACCACAAAGATCAGATTGACACCAGCGTCCAGCACCCCAAATGCTTGCAAGTGTTGCCGGACCGCCGCGCGGCTGTGCGCCGCGATTTCAACGTCAGCCATATAGAACCATGAAAAGAAAACACAAATTAAAAAGGCGGCAAGACAAAGTTGGGTCGCAATTCAAAATACGAACGATACCTTTTTGTAAATTTCAAGCTTGAATCACCTATAAAAGCGACAATATAGGCAGGTAAACCGTCACCAATGTTTTCCGGAAATAGAAGCGAGGGGATTGTGAACAAGTATTGAGAACTACTAAAGTGCCTCGTAAATAAGTACCAGACCAAACGTTAGGTGCGCCATGTTGCGGGGATTCTGCCCATACACAGAACTATGCACAGGAAACCAGGACTTCGGTGTATTGTGGTGTACCAAAAACACGCCTCAGTGCCCAGAACCCCTATCTGGCTAGCTATAGTATCCCATTCATTCTCCGTACTACAGCGGAGCTACCAATGATTGGATATCCTAGAACATGTGACTCAGGGCCTCTCAGAATTCGTGGGAACAAGACACTCTTTCGCTTAGACACTCATACCTGTTCACAATGTGAGTAACCAGAGACACTGTAGAGTTTAAAATGCTTATTTCAACTAACATGCTCTGTAATGCAGTACACGTGCTAACATTAGTAAAGAAATGCATTAAAACAATATATTCAGCATGGTTACAATTTCATATAATACGAACGGGGATAGCATAGCATAATGACAGTGGATGAAGCCTTATAGGGGTTTACCACCCTTCCCGTGCTACAAGCTATGTTTATTATATCAGTAGAAGACCTCTGGGCTTGGACAGAGGAACCCCCTACCTCACGTCTTAGATGATAGGATTTACATCTACGGACAAGCACAGCTCTTCCTCTGGAAAGGTTTTCTCCAAGTGTTGTTAACTTGCATCCCGTGCAATATTAAAAGCACCCGAAAAGTCAGAAGCGCAGCTGTGTTCCATGTAATGTCTATATGTGTGTGGGACGGACCAAAGCCGATTAACCAATGCAGTTGTTTTCTGGCCTTGAACACGATGGACAGACGAGAACTCAGAGCACAACAGAAATAGTGAAAAGCAGACAGTTCCCATGTGAAGCAGTACAAGCAGAAGTGTTTACGGGAACCAAGGCATGTAGTGTCGTGTGCATAAGTGTCAAGTTGGCGGTGATGTAAAGCACAAACTAATGCTAACTTAGCAAATTCTGCAGACACCCCTAAACCCTCACAACAATCTTAACGTAGAACTGAAATGAGCTCCTGAAATCATTTGAACTAAGCAGAGATGAGGCAAGGCGATGACCCAAGTACACATTTGTAGCACGGATGCTTGTCTAAGGCTGGCTGCAGGTGCAAGTTCAAAAACGGATGCTTTCTTCTTGAAACTACAGACAAAAAGCAGACATTAATTAGTTATTGCAGCTCATGAGGGGATCTGAAAGATGCAAGGTTGGAAGGACCCTCTATTTTCAGGGGATCTGAAAAATCTGAAAAGTAACAGTCAGATAAATGAGAGCGTATGAAGATTTGACCTGATGCATCACTGCTTGTTTAGCACCATACAAATAACACATGCATTCATACACACCAATAGTTTCAAATAGACGTTTGCAAAAAGCAAAAGCTAATAATTCTGTAGCAAACAGTGAGAAAATACAGAGTATCAATGAAACAAATGATAATGGAAACCAAATACAACTACAAACCTAGGTAGGACCTTATTTAGAGCTTGCTGTGGTGAGAGTATTTTACACAAATCAGAGCCCACCATCCAAACTCACAGCTCTCCTGCTCTATTTAGGAACCGGGAAAGTGCAAAGTTTATAACAGAAAAGCCTCCACTAGCTCTCCTGGTATAAACCCCTGACCTGGTGTTCTGTCCACTAAGTGGACCACCCAATCACAATGACGGTCTTCCCACCTTATTCAAGGGGGAGCAACTGTCGCTTATTTTCCCTGCTGTCAAGGGCAGTGAAAATGTTGTATAGCCATTATACACAGGGAAACTTCTTGCATGTGGGACTATTTATTTTTTATATTGAAAACAGACTCCTACTTTGGGATTTTATTTTCCCAGTACAAACAGCCTTGTTGGGTGAGGGCTTTAAATGTAGCACCCACTCTGCAAATCTTTAGTCCACCAAGAAACAGGGATCTTTTAATAGGGTGAATATTCCTTCACTATGGTGGCCCCCTGGCGGACTACTGAAGACTCCACCGGGTTCTAAACGACCCCCTCATTCAGCAAATATATATTACATATGTGAAACAATAGAATACAAATTAGTGCACATGCTACGAGTAAAGTACACTTAGCTAACCAAAAGCAGCATTTAAAAGAGGCCATATCAAAAGAGTTTTGTAAGTGTGCTTGAGTTCCATTGTTCACGACTGGTAATATTTGCTTCAGTGTGTATGGCAATTAAAAGGGAGGCTGATAACATCAGTGTCCTTGTCTTTAATCACATCTTGCTATTCACTGTGCAGTCAAGGAAAATCTCAATTTTGTAACTTTTCTGTACTTACTTAAAGAATGCAATTAGCAAGTTGACCATGATGATATACTGTATGAAGAGGTACACTGCCTGCAGAAAAGGAGTCAGGAAGGAGCCAGGGGGACAATCAGGGTCTTCTGCACAAGCTACAAAAAAACAGTATGCAAATAGTGTGTCAATTGGATGCTGTAGTTTTTAATCTCCAGCTATAATTGTTATTAATTACAGTTTTCATCCCTCTTTGGGCCTTAAATAGCTCTCGGAGGACAGGTTACTCCGTCACAATCTTGACGGATATCCCGTCTGCCGTACTATAAGTGCAGTTGGATATAATCAGTGCTTTAAATGGGCCGTTACTGTCCGGTACTGAGTACCGGCACTTTTTTATTTTGGGAGGGAGAGTACCTGCCCTTCACAAGAGAAACATAATACTTTTAATTGGAGAGTACCAGCACTTTTCAGAAACAAGCATTTATTCTGATACAGAGTACCCGCACTTCTAGTCTTCCATTTCAAGCACTTGATATAATGCACTTGTAATACAATAGATGGGATATCCATCATGTTAAACAGACTCAGTAACATCCACTGAACTGGAAACCAGGTCCAATATTCTCAAGGTAAACTGGCAACCGTCTGCTAGTGTTACAGGAACCAGTGTGGAACAAGGTGCACTCCTGATTCACACACATTCTCAAAAGAGGCAGCATCGCCACACCAGGACACGTCTGTGCAGTGCCAGATTTCGAGTTTTAGAGAGAAGAGATCACTGGCTTGATAAAGGTGCTGAGACACATCAATTCTGTTGTAATCAACAAAACCAATCCGACAAAACCTGAGACTTGCCGGTAGGCTATAAAAGTACAAAGTAATTGCTCTACAATGAGCAAGCAAAAACTTGGTACTGCATGGTTATGAAAAAATAGAAATGTGTTTGTATATTTGGGTGAATTTTATCATTTTGCAATTGAATGAAACTGATAAAGATTTTCTTTTCAGCAACATATATATATAGTGTGCCTTTTTTGCACAAAACATATTTTATTGATGTGTGCTACACAACTTATTAAAGACTTTGCAACGGTTATGAAATTACATCGGTACGTTATGTATTGCATTTACTTATACACAATTTGTGAAGGTGCCACCATTTTGCATAACCCCCACCGAGTCATTACTGGATCCAGGAACCCCACCCAGCCTGAAGCATTTTCAATGATTTGAGCCACAAAAAATAAACGAAAATACAGAAACAAGCATTCAAAAATCAATGAAATATTATTTAATTCACAAATATAAAAAATCTATCTAAGTGGCAGAGATACAAGAAACTGATGCATCAGTAGAGATGCGTAGTTTTCCTGAACCTCAATGCGAAACCCTTGTGCCACTATGGATGCGCTGTATTTCCAATACGGTGCACCATGGCGCAAGTATTGACAGATTCGTCAGAATTTCTGACACATCTGTTGGCGCAAAATTCACATATTACTGGAATCATGTCGCAAGCACGACTCAACTCCAGCAATGCATGAGAGGCCTATTCCCAATACACTGTCACTCATTACACCTGCTCCAAGCAGGCATAGGGTTTTAACGCAGTGGCGTCCTAGAAGTGGCGCAGTGAAATCTTGTAGATTTCACTCTGTCACATCTACGAAGCTTTCCTGTGTGGGAAAGCCCACCCTGCATACATTATACCTGAAGCAGGTATAATAAGACGCAGTGCTTTACGAAGTAATGCATCTCCCTAGATGCATCACATTGTAAATTGCCCGCATTATTTATGCTGCTGCTGCATCACAAAAGTGACGTAACGGCAGCACGAAAGTATTGCAAGGGGCTTGTAAATCTGCCCCTAAATTTATATTTTAATGGGAAGGTTGGAGCTTTTCCAAATTTAATAGAAGGTTCCCATTGTCCATACAATATTCTATTTGATGAACCTGCATTGCTCCCAAGAATCAATGTGAGGATACTACGTATATTTTAAGCCTCTCACTTCAAATTCCTCCACATTTGCAGAACGTTTACAAATTTTCAATTTTGCTTCTTTATTTATTTACACTTTATTAATCTGTTAATATTATTTCATTTTATAAGCAGTCCTGGCCCCCAAGAGTCCCCAGACCACAGGGTAATAACCACTGTTCCATACTATTTCCACTTCTTGCCTGGACCCTATTTTCAAGCTACTCTTGTCAGATGTCTCTACCTATCAAAATACTACCAACAAGACTTCTCATCGGTTAAGGTTGTGAATCAGGCATTTTGTGGGTAACCAATTCCTTATTCCAACATATCTCCTCACTGCAAAGTTTTGAAAGGTCAGGCCTCACAACATATGGTTTGTATAGATCACTGCAGAAGGCAACAAATAGTGCTCAAAAATATATATTTGAGGTGCAAACTATGTGATGTCAATTTTAAGGATCTGTGCTATTTATTTTTAAAATAAGCCCCCCCACACACACACACAAAGCATTAAAACAAACAACTAAACTTACCATCAATTTCTCCAGCATACACTTCTCCGAACATCATCCAGTATGGCTGAAAAACAATATCTCGAGCCAGAGTCCAAGAAGGGAGCTCGTGCGGATCCAGGATCGCCTTGCGGGAAACCCCGAAGCTCAGCAACACTATTGCCATCATTATCACAATGCAGAACATATTTGATGTCTGAAAAACATATATAGACATGCTTGAGGTCTGGGAATCAGCTCCTCAAGTACAGATATGCAAACTGTGGCTATGCTCATCAGATGTGCTTTCTCAGAAACCATGCACACTCTCAATTGGGTAGCTCTCAAAGTATCCAAACTTTTTAAGGTCAACTATATCATTCATAGAGTTTTACATTCCTCATAATACTTCTAAAGTGTTCATGAAGGGATTCATGAAATTACAAAATACACAGGATACAAACGGAACCAGGTTAATCATCTGGATGCTTGTCATGTTAGCTGAAATAATGCAGATATTTGTGCAAAAAATGCAGCTGCTGGGATCAATTGTTGGGCTATTTCAGCTCATTGTAAATTAATACCTTTAGATTTATTGCGTTAATAAATAGTATTTGTAACTGACAGCGATGGTCACTATGTTTTGGGGCAAGGTCATCTGAATGGGGAGTCCCTTGTGTTAGTTTGCATCTATGTACTGAATGTTTGACTAGCACAGCTTCTTAACAAATTAATGAGGTGACTACTGAGTTACATACAGGTTATGGTGCTGTAGGGTGGAGATTGCAACTGTGTAGTGGGTTGGAATATTGATTAATTGTCCTCCCACACTGGGACATTGAGATAGAACACGGCATATTAATTTGAAATTTGATTGCATTTCACCCTGACAAGATTAGTGATTGCTACTTGATGAGGGTTACACCCACTCAACCAGTAATCCAATTTCCTACAGTATATCTGGGTATATGATGGATGTAACTGGGCTATAACGGACTACAATGGTAGTGTCTCGCCTATGAGGGACATATCCAGGCATATGATAGGAGAAACTGGTGTATAATGGTGGTACCTTGAAAAATAACCCTGCACACAACCGTTGCAGACATGTGGGGGCAATGGCTCGATATATGTTGGTACCACCTTGCCTGTAATAGCAGAGCCTGGGAGAGCAGCACTGGGCACAAACAACTTTGAAGTGAAGGTTTCTCTCTAGGTGCATAGAGTTGCATGTGCTACAAAGGAGGTTTGTAGGGGGAGTTTTTGTGTTGGTTATGTCAATTCTCAAATGGCCTCAATTGTGGATGAATTTCTTTTTTCAGGTAGCTCTAATTATTATTCTTGCAGGGATGTCTTCCTCTCAGGTAAGTGCAAGAATCTACTGAAGTTTGTTGTGTATTCTATGTTTCTACCTCTTGGGGCAATTATGCATTACGTCTGGTTATTGGTGCCTCCATAGCATAGGATCTGCCTGTCTGGTTGAGAGTGTAGGACTGCCTTGACTACAGTATTTGTGAAATGTGCAGAAAGTGCTTGCAGCTACTATACCCTTAGTGGCTCCAGGTGGAAACACAAACGATGTATCTCTTGTATGGAAGAAAGGGTGAAGTAGTCAGGCATGCTTGTGCCAATTCTGCAGAGTTACACTGCCTGCAGTAATGTGATTTGATGTCCTCTAGGCAGTGATTGTTAAATATATGCACAAGTGTTCTGGAAGATTCTAGCGGTGGCCTAGAGAAAGCCACGGCCAGGACAAGGAGCTTGCGGGTGAGCAGCCCACTGAATAGCTGTTTGGAGAAAGGGCCTTAGCGCCCCAGATTTTGAGGGATGAAGAGAAAAAGATATCCACTTGGGAGTATCTTTAGCATCATTAGCTGTCTCTGACATCTTTAGTATCTCTGAGCCTTGAGAGCCCACGAGTTAGATGGGTTTGAGCCACCATTTGAAAAATTGCTGGGGTAGTCGGCCTCCTTCACTGGGCCAATGGCAAAGGAGATGAACAGGTGTCAGAGGAACTGTGTTTTATGTCTTCCGGTTATGCGGTAAGTGGATGATGTGCTGAAGGTGGCAGCTGTTAGAGCAATTGACCCTGGTGGGCGAGTCAGGAGAAAAGGAGGGATCCTGATCCACTATCTTGACTTGACTCTTTTTTAATAATCAAGCCAGTGTGTTGAAGATTTCTAATTTAAGGAATCTAGGCTAGGCCATTTCATGTGCACCCTTAAAGTAAATGGTCGTCACATCTGCTCCAATGATTCAGAACAGAATCACTCCTGGGCCCACTAAGGGTATACTACCTTCAAACACTGTCTCCACGCTTCACAAATATTGTAGTCAGGACCTTGCAGGTGTAGGACACTTCTGTGTTTACGACCGTGCGAGAGGAAGTGTTACTGCGTGTGCTAAGGGAGAGAAAGATCTGTTATATCATCTCAGTGTGAAGGTCACATGGGCCTATATGAACGTAGTGGTAATTTATATATTTCCCACTTGAGTGAGGTGTAATCATGTATTTACCTGGATATTGCAAATAGCTGTGGCTATGTGTGTTTTTCCCCCCTATGTCAGAGATGTTATCTGTAAGTAAGAATCGTAACCAGCCTACTGAGGGAAGAGTTGGTACTGGAACAGTGATAACTATGTGAAGGAACTAAGGTTTTAGTGTTTGACATATGGGACACTCCACCACTAATGTGGTGTATGTCCCGCCCGCCGAATTATAAGTGTATTATATCCTATAGCACTTGCAATATGGCGGAGCGGATATCCATCATGTTTTAAACTAGGTTCCTGTCCCTAAATTCTAAATAGGCCCTTAAGTATGAAATCATTATTTTTGTTTTGCAAAACTAGATATATTTTCATCAGATAATAGAGTCCTACGCCAGATATAAGACTCACCATTTTACCAATCATCGTCAGGTAAGGGCCAGCATGCTGGTTGACCGCAAAGAAGTCCAGCAGTCGGACATACCAAAAGATAATATCTAGGCAGTAAATAATCCTGCCTGCTGTTTGCATGGGCGGCTCAGCCCAGCGCAAGCCGAATCCAGTCACAAACAGGATGATGGCGATGGAATCTGTAACGTTCCAGTATTCATTAATCCACACTTTCACCTTTTGGCTGAACTTTCCTGGCTCCGATATGAATACCTGCAAAGAAAGGTGAACAAGAATCAGAAGCCAATTTGTTTGGTAAAACAAATGACTAATAAATTATAAACATACTGTGCAGCTCTGATTTATAAATCATTTCTTGACGTTCATAAACTAAGTCCTTTTCATTAATCTGCTGTAAATTCTGCATGCAGCTTTCAGTGATCTGAAAGTGACCCCAGATCATGCACGTTATCGCTATCTCGCCCGTGGATCTGTGGTCTGGGCTATTTGTTTTAATTGGTTTATTTACAATGTGCTGCTGTTAAGATTCTTATGGAAATTGGGACCCCTGGAGCTACGTTTGTTTTGGGCAAACTAGAGGTATGTCACCAATCTAAGACTCCATTTTGCTGCCATGGAAAAAGACGCTGCCTTCCAGTACAACATTGGTACTTTATCGGGAATATAGTCACATCGTTTTGAATAGAAACTTTGATGGTCATGAATTAGGTTTGCTATATAGGTACAAAGAAATGCAGAATATATATATTTTTTTGATAAATCTTTTTTATTAAAGAATCAAGAAACAATAATATAATAAAAATATCAACGCAGAGAAAAAGAGCAGTCATCAAAATGAACATATCGCACAAACTAGACATCTTATACATACCATCAATAAACTCAAAGGAGACAGTACAGACAGGGACATGAGCACACAGTAATAATAGACCCAAATGCATAATATTTTGACTCTGTTGAAATGAGTTAGTCAAGTCATCTGAGACGGGACACTAACAAGCACGTACAGGCATGCACGTGCGCAGCACATGCAGCTTTCCTCCATCAGCAGAGGATTTTGCATCAAAAATGAATACCCCAGAATGAATGCTTCCTGATGATTCAATAGCATACCACTTGAGCATCATTTTGAAATCCCTTATCAGCCTCATACAAACCGTTTGGCCTTCCTGCCTCTGGTTCTTCCTACCTTTTGTACCTCTGCAGGACACTTTGGAGATACTACACGCAGAATACATACTTTACGTTTGTTCAAATAAAGCAAAATTCTCACAAGGGGACTGAAGGCAAGGCCTTTCAACCCCCATTTATTTCTGAGCCTCATCAGAAGGGTGCCAAGGTCTTGCAGAGAAAGAATCAGAGTATCAGAATGCCACTATAACTGCGAGCAGCAAAGCAGTATCAAGGTATGGTGTCGAGTTTGGCTGAGCAGGGGAACCACTGTGAATTGGTGGCTTTCCCACTCCAACAGTGGCAGAGCATGGTAGCCATGGGCTCTGGTGCGAGCATAGTAACTAGGGTGACATCTGTGTCTGTCAGCTGTCTCTGACACTACTCAACCTCCTTTGACAAAGTCTGCATCTGCCATATCAAAACTCACTACCATTGTCAGTCATCACAATCCTAAAAAGCATTACCAAAACCAATTGGTTTGGCCTTTGTAAAGTGCACGCACACAAAGACATAACATGCCCCACACTCACACTGCTGCCTTCACACAGGCGCATCCCTCATGCAGCACTCACAGAGGTATATGTCTCACTCTGAACTTTCACAGGCACAACTTTCACCGTACAAACCACTTACCCTGCACTCACAAAAGACAGTGTTAAACCAGTATTTACACAGGCACCTCCCTCACAGTGAACTCATGAAGCATGGTGGCTAGCCTGCCCTCACACAAGCACTCTGTTCACACACAGGAACACTGCTCACAAGGAATCAGAGTTTGGACAGATGGTGGCATAGGAGACACAGGCTGAGTATCTGGTGCATCAGTCCACTAGTGTAATTCAAAGCTCTTGAAGTAAACTACCCTGAAGCGCGTATGTCCACTGAGGTTATCTAATCCCCCATCAGCCACACTTGGACCAATACTGCAGTCTAATCTTTGCGGGGAAGAGTCTTTGCTCCAAAAAAGTCCCACTTGCCTTCTAAAAAAGAAGGAAGTGGTTTTCTTTGTAGTGCAAGCATACGCTAAAATAAATAAATAAATTAAAACAAAAGAAAAATATGGCACCTAAATGTAAAGGATATGTGCTGCGATAGAAAATTAAAAAGTAAGGCTTCACGCTGATCTGTCATCTTGGAACAGTAAAAAATGATAAAGTATGCAGAATACCATTTCAAGATGGTGGCAAGGTTTTGAAACTTGCAGTGATCCCTGGTTCTCTGCATAAAAGTGTTGTGGCTCAGTAGCAATGACAGCAAAGTTGCTGGTACTCTCATTACTCAATTAGAACCAGTCTGCATTTGCAGGT
The DNA here is from genome assembly GCF_964204655.1 of Triturus cristatus. Lineage (NCBI taxonomy): Eukaryota > Metazoa > Chordata > Amphibia > Caudata > Salamandridae > Triturus > Triturus cristatus. The sequence continues at coordinate 890,791,948 of NC_140581.1, forward strand.
GGGCTGCTTGGGGAAGAACTAAAGGAAATATCCCATGAGGTCAGACTTATCTGGATGGAGAGTAACATAGAGTAAGTAGTCAAAATACCATTGCTCAGTCTATCTAATAGCCTTAAGGCCAGCAATAGTCTTCTAGGCAAAGCAAAACATTGGCAACAAAGCACAAAGAAGTAGGAGCGCAGGGGGGCCTTGGCTCACACCCATAACACCTACAGCACTGGTCAAGAGCATCATAGTTTTCCCTGAAAGACATGGAACAATAGTGGTACTGCAGGTCCAGTGCAAGTTTTCTCTAAAGACATGGAACAAAAAGTGTGGTGCTGCAGTGCCAACCACTGCAAGCTTCCGTCAAAGACATGGAACAAGTGTGGCATTGGGGGCCAGTTTGCTTCAAAGGCATGGAAGAAACGTGGTACTGCAGGGTCAGCCAGTGCAAGCTTCCTTCAAAGACATGGTACAAGTGTGGTACTGCAGGGCCGCTGCAAGCTTCCTTCAAAGACATGTAACAAGTATGGCACTAGCAGCACCATTTAACAGCTCCCTTAGACACAAGGAACAAGCAGCATTTTAGAGTTGGTGCAAGTGTAAGGCACGGAACTGAGGTGCATGAGTACAAATTTGACTCACACACATTGCAAGACAATATTTCCATACACAGGTACAACACCAGACAGGAGTAAACACTTGCCTCACACTCATAGAATATATTCGGACATAGTCAGAAACAATGGAAGATTCCCTTGCATTCTTAGAACATGGGCAGCACTTGTAGCAGCGATCCAAGCCTGTGTATAAACACAAACACAATATGTGCAGCATTTGGCAGCAGTGTAAATTTCTCTCTCATGCAGTATAGGTACACAATGACACACAATGTTAATCAGCACAACAAGCTAACATATACTCACATACAAAACAGTTATCACACTGGCAGCAGCATCTAAGCTTATTTCAGGCACAGAATACCCAAAGCAAAGTAAAGAGGCAGATGAGACAATGAAAGCTCGAGCCAGATGGTAGTCTCTGTTTCAGATCAAGGTCCTCTTGAGCTGTCAATTCCAAGATGAGCTGAGCTTACTTACGGCTTCTTCTCACTACGTATGCTCTAACCTCATTCACAAAGAATGAAAGACAAAGCATAAAACATTGATTTCAAGCAGGAGCGAGAATGTGATACCATTCTAGAGGCTGAAGTACACAAAGTGAGACCAAAAAAACATGTGATCAAACCTGGCTTTATCCCTTAAACAAATGTGTGTGGTCCTAGACAATTCTTTTATTTTATTGTGTCTTCTATTGTTTTTATTATTGCATATGAGAAAACCTATGAACCCATGATGATGTGTGCTCTACAAAAATCTCTCTTGCGTTTTACTTAAGCGTCTATAATGTTGCTCTGCGCAAAATAAGAATGCAGCCCAAATGTAGGGTGCACATGACAACCAACCTGGCTATTGATTCACTAATGGTATTGTCATCGGAGTTGGGGATGTGGGCATGTTAGGAATGGGATTTCTGGTTGGCTAAGGCTTGCGCCAAAGCCAGGCAGAAACCACCACTCTAGTCAGGGCAAGGGAGTTACACGCTGAAGATAAACCCTGCTCACCCCCTTGGTAGCTTGGCACGAGCAGTCACGCTTATCCCAGAGGCAATGTGTAAAGCGTTTGCGCAACACACACACACAGCAGCAACACACTAAGCACACTACAAAAGAAACTCCACACAAGGTTATATAAAAAATAGCCTTTGTATTGTAATAAACACATTAGAAACATAATCACACATTTACACTGTGCCAACTGGCACTAGGCAATATTCACAGGGGATTATATACAGGACTGGGCCAATCGGGCCATGGTCAGAACCATCAGAACAGGTAAGTAAATTTAGAACACAACCAGTAACTACTGGCACAATAATGACCTCAGCATTACCACATTGGGCAATATTAGGCATCAACACAGGGTGCATAAACCATCAGCAAAGACACATTATGCCCTACTCAGGGGGCCTAACACACTGAAACTGACCCCAGGCCAACTGGCCTTTTCTAGGAGCTCAAATGCCCTCTGTCCCAAATGTCAGGGCTTACTCCAGGGCTGTCAAATTAGCCCTCTGGCTGCCAATGCAGAAAGCAAACTGCACAATTGCACTGGGGCGTGGGGTGAAACTCACCCCTGTCTCCACAATCCCCCAAAGAAGTAGTGGCACTGGCACTCCTGTGCCCTGGGTCCCCAACTGGGACTCTTCAAAATAAATATGCCCAAACGTTGCAGCTGCCCGCTTCGGTGGTGCAGCTGTGAGAAATGTTTTAGCACGTTGGAGTCCCCCTTTCTGGTGTGTGGAAACTCACAACAGGCAAATAAAATGCTCCTTTCTTAATGGCGCTCCTGGCGTAGGGAGTATCATGGTGAAAACTGTGCCCTTAGTTATAAAATTGCCCCCCTGCATCACGGAATGTGCTCTGCTTGTGCGTCAAATTCCACTGTTGGGAAATCACTTTTTTATCCAAAAGCGTGGGCACGCGCACGTCACGGAAAGGACGCTGACTTCAAATATTGCCCCCGCTGCCTCAATATCGCCAGGAGGACGCTTGTCCGGAGTATGGCCTTTGTGGTAGCACGGAATGTGTAATACTTGCAATCACCCCCTTCGGTTAATGCGCGGGCCACTAGCAGCGAGTTTTAGCACAAACAATTCAACCTTTACGCCGGCTCCGGTCCAAGAAAAGAGCCGGTTACCTTCCCAGATTCGGCAGGGGACTTGGCCGGCCGTGCAGGTCTCCGGGGAGGCAGCTTCCTTCTCCGGTGGCGCTTCCCGGCTCTCGGGCGCACTCAGATCTTTGGCTGCTGAGCGTGGGGAAGCCCTGGTTACCAGGCGACACCGGGCGCTTCCTTGGAATGCAGCGCGGCTCCATCAGGGCAAGCCTCCTGATGACTGGCAACCTGCAACACTGCGGCCAATCCCAGCGTGGCTTGTCCGTGACGTAGGCGGGTGCAGGGTAACAAGGCTGACGAAGCTCCTGGGCCAGCGGCAGTGATTTTCCCTCGCACAGCGTTTCGCTTCTTTTTCAGTACTGGGCCAGCGGGCTGGCAGCGGTGAAATCTGGCAATACTTCTAGGGCGAATGGAGGCCCTTTGTGAAAGGCACGCAGCTCCTTGTGGAGGACGGCTTGGGCTGATGACAATAACAGCGCTTCGTTGGTCACGCTGCTACTCGCAAAGAAGGGGGCTAGGCTGTCTCCGGTCACACAGCCACAGCTCACGCCCCACGGCCGTTCCAGGCGGCAGATAGCACATGCAGCTATCTTTCTGAGGCAGGAAAAAGTCCTTGGTGCAGCCAGGCAGGCCAGCACGCAGGGACCCCCAAGAAGCTGCAGCTGAGTCCCACTGTGGTTCCTCCTGGCAGAGTGTCCCCCCCAGCCCTGGTAAGCACAAGAACAACTTTCATGGGGTCACAGCCCCTATCTTTATACTACTTTTCCCCTTTGTCTACAGAGCACAGGGCTTCAGGAAACCAGTCCCAACTGGTTCTGGAGCACTCTATTTACCAGGCTCCTCTTCCCTATTGTTAGGTGGGGGCTCGCCATCAGACACACCACAGGGGAGCCGAGCCAGCATTCACTAGGGCAGGCACAATCCTATTCAGGGACCAGGGACTTCCCCTCCCACTACTCAAAATGTACATGTCCCATTCAGCCTAGCGCTGACTCACCCTGCCCCTCCTGGAGCCACACACACCTCACCTAGCCCCTGTCACTCAAAAGCCAGACATGCAAAGAGATAGATATTCACTTTAAATTATTATAATGAAACGGGAATTGATGTAGGGATTTGAACTGAACTAGTTTTATGGCTTCTAAAGAGAACAAGAGCTTAACTCTCTTCCCTTTACTTTTTTGTTTCAGTTTTTGTGGTCCTGAGGAGAACCCCATGATTAAATGAGGGGTTCAAAATGCGTCGACCAGTTTTTTTTTCAAACAGTGTCATTTAAATATATACCCGTAACTGTTTCTCATAACAATTACATTGGTTGAAAATTAATAATTGAATGTACTAAAAAACAGTTCGGAGTATTTACACTGTTTGTATTTTGCCCTGAATAGAAGGTTGAAATCTTGTAAAATAGAAATTCACCTGTCTGGGTCTGTGTCTGTCTTTTGTCTTAAATGTTTTATGTATTGTTGAAAATGAATTGTCATTCATAATTTAATGATTTTTATTGTATGTCATTTATTTGTGAAAGATTGTAATGATTTTTTTTGTATAAGTTGTGATGGTTGAAATATTGAAAAAAATACATTCATAATGTAAGAAAAAGTATTAAAAAGAAAAAACTTCTGATTAAAAATAAAGAGATAAGGATTAATCACAAGGGGCTACATTGAATGGTTTCTTGTATCCCAGTTCAAATAACATAGTAAAAGAAGATCAGTATTGGCACTTTTGATGTTTTTTTGATGATTTGGTTCAGCCTTGCTGATAGGAGCCAGAACCCCTTTTGTGTAACACAACTTCTAAAAGTGGCATTTCTAAAATAGTTCTAAATCTGCGCCCACTATTGCGTAGCATTTATTATTACTATTTCAAACATACCAAACTTGAGCACGCTGCTCCTCTCATATCAGGAATTACCACTGAAACACTTATCAGGGAATCCCCAATGCATTCCTATGGGAGGACAGCCCCACAGTAGTGAGAAACCAAAAATGGCTGTTTGTCACTACCAGGACATGTCACTCACTTAAAGTACATGTCCTATCTTTTACCTACAATTCATCCTGCCCATAGGGCTAGCTAGGGCCTACCTTAGGGGTGACTGACATGTAGTAAAAGGGGGGTCATGGACATGGCACACACTTTAGGTGCCACGTCACAGCGGCAGTAACACTGCGCGCACAGGCCCTGCAATGGCAGAGGCCGGAGATAGTTTTGAAAGGCTACATTGGTGGGTGGCGCAATCAGCGCTGCAAGCCCACCAGTAGCATTTAATTTACCAGCCCTGGGTATATGAGATACCACTTTACAAGGGACTGACAGGTAAATTAAATAGACCAAAACAGATGTAGACCAATCTTATCAAATGTAACACAGAGAGTGCACGCACTTTACATTGGACAGCAGTGATAAAGTGCCCAGAGTCCTAAAACCACCAACACCATGTCAGAAAAAAAGGCTAGGAGAAAGGCAAAAAGTTTAGGGATGACCCTGCAAAAAGGGCCAAGTCCAACAGGGCATGAATGTTTCAAAGTTCCTGTTTAACTTGAAAAATGCCTTTCAATTTAATGATTTTATCTGAAGTACTAAGGTGAAACACTTGTCAAAGAAATATACTTTTTGAATTTTGAAGACAGCTTATCACATTTTTACAAAATATTTGTTTCACAATATCCATGCCAAATTTTGCCATGACTGAGCTGGTGCCTGGGCTCTTAGCGTCAAAATGGACTTTTAGAGCCAAGACAGGCCCTTAACTCTCTCTCCCTGTTAATTTGTCAGCTTGTTCACCTCTTCTACACTACTGCGTATAACAGTTACTCAAGTTCCCCCTTCCTCAGAATCTTGCTCTTGGGAACAACATCTTGTTTTATGAAATTCGGGCTGGTTCCCACGAGTCTCAGAAGGATAACTATTCCTACATCTGGTTTTAATAAGGAATGATTGTGCATTAGCACCCCCAAGAAGTTGTTTAAAGTTACCTGTACATTTTCTGAAGCAGAAAATGGAACAACAATGCTCAAATCACTCATATTCTCAATTCCACCACTCTGTCCTAAGTAAGTCTATGTTCCTTTACTAACTGCCAGTGTCTGCCCTCCACCGGCCATTCTGAACACAGTGATTACCATGACTGCCTTCTCTTCTTCATCGACCCAGCAGCATGGCATAGCTTCTTCTTTGATCTCTACAGGTGTTAGACAGCCTGGGCAGAATGGGGCACTATGCATTTACAAAAGTGAGCATATGCACCCCTGGCCCATTTAGTGTTCTGGCTTTGGGGTCTTCACAGTGCCCCTGCAGGTGCTTTAAAAGATTCTGCTACTCAGAGTCTGAATCCTGCGGCTGAGGGAATCTGAGGGAGCTAACAGAAAGTTCCCAGTGCTGCAAGAGCTCCTTTGGCCCTAGTAGGCAGTGATGATTGGTGGTGGTGCTGCCATCAATGTTACATCAGTGAATGCATACGCATTCTCACAGATTCCTTATAAAAAACAAGTGTTGCAAATGAGACACGCCCATTATGCAGGAGAGTGATAAGGGTGTAGTAAGTAGCTGCTGTTGCATTTAGGAACAAACTGTCACAAACATATCACTAAAGCATGGGTGGTGCCACTTTCATTTACAGACAGCACATTTTCCATTGAAATGACTACCAAATTTGCACAGACATACAATTTTACTGATTAATCTATATAGCGCACAAACGATAATGTGTGGGAAGTGTGTTTCAGTGAATATTTGTCATTTGCACATCACCAAGTAAATTGTCTTGATTTACTTTGACCCTATTAAAATTCTCATGTCCATCACAATTCAAAACATGGCTTTTATGGATTTGTCCAGAGCTTTGGACCTGGTCGACAGGGAGTAGCACTGGACAATGATGGGGAAAGCCGGAGTCAACCCAGCACTAATCAACATTTTGGGTACATTACACGAGGGAACAAAGACATTGGTATTTTTGATGTCAACTGTGATTGTACCCCCTTCTTCTTCTCTAATAAAGACAGGGCTGCATCTTGGCACATTTTTTTTTTACATAAACGCCCTAGAGAATACACTGATTTTAAGAGGCAAAGATCTCCCACGGGTTGGGGCTGCATCGTTCCTGTGCTTCTTTATGCAGATGACACGGTCCTCCTAGCTCATACTGCGAATGGGCTTCAGCTTTTATTGGATACTTTTAAGCATTTTATGAGGGATTTAAACCTGAAAATCAACCATACCAAATCTTATGCCACGATTTGTGGGCCCAAAACAATGACTTCTACTTTACATACTGTTGTTGGGACTACCATCACTAGAGCGCAACATTTTAATTATCTTGGTATGTTGTTCTCCTCTGATTTAAAATGGGAGAAACGTCTGACAGTGAGAGTAGGTAAGGTGGAGGGGGCCACAGGGGGCCTATTGAATTTCTCAAACAAATTAGCCCATATACCAATCTAGGAGTTGATTGCCCTGTACTAAGTGAAGCACATCCCTCTGGGAACCTCCAGACCAGGAGCTTGGGGTAAACTTTTCCAGGTCCTTTACAAATAATTGAGAATAAGTTCCTTTGTCGGCTGTTAGCTACCCCCCAGAGCACAGCCAGGTTAATCAACTATCTGGAATCTGGACTTTCTTTTCTTGAAGATGCAGTCCTAGCTGCCTCTTTGCTTCTGTGGATTAAAGTTTGGACCTACCCACTTTATTCCTTCACCAAAGTTATTTTGAAGGACTGCCTAAAATTAGAACATGTTAAAGCCATCTCCTGGTCGTCTTACATCAGAAAATCTTTTTTGGAACCAGATCGTCCCCATTTTTTTCCCCTCAAACAAACTTACTAGAAGTGCAAAAGATTAAATGAAAACAGCTTTATACCATCATAAAACTCAGTTGAGATTTTGCAACCAAAATTTTTCAGCCTCAATTTCACACTATTTAGGTTGCAAACAAGAGGCAGGGGTTGAACGCTATCTCTTTTGGGTCACTGTTATAGAACATAGGTTCTACCTTACCCGTTTTAGATTAGGCATGGTCTATGGTTTAGGATTCATGGTTTCACAGTTTACCCCTTTGTCCTTGAGATGGCATCACAAAACAATCTCCAGTCCATTTTATGTTTTTCTGCAGGTTTTATTCCCAACCCAGAAGGTCTTTTTTACAACCCATTCGGCTGTCATTAGGAGTTAGAAGTTATAATGCCATCTTATCCTGTCTTTTACGACTAGAATCAAAACTTTGTTGCTTCGCTATTACTAGTTTTATCTGTGGGGCTATGAAAATCAGAAATTCCGAAAAATGGAATTGGTTCAACATAACTGCAGAATTTTAACACTATGGACTTCGTACTGCATTTTGATTATTGACTCTTTTAACTTTATAGTGTATCTTTTATAACTCATTCCCTTTTATAGGTTTTATGTGTGTAGCTCATTATAATACGTTTTGCTCAAGTGGTATGTTGTTCTCCATTTACGCAGCCCTAAGTAAAACAGACTGATAATTCATCTGACTCTTTTTCCGGACAGACATCCTGAGTAACTTGGCGAACCCTTTATGTGAATTTTATGGACTATTTGGAGGTTTTAGTTTTCTCAAGCTTGTCTTAATCATATGATCTTATTGTAATGAAATGCTGTGAAACGTATTTAATTTTATTTTAAGCTTTTGCACTGTGACCTGTATTTTATACTGTTTTTTAACATTGATCCCGTTTACTTTTATGGTTCCCTTGAACTGAATAAAGATGTATGACTGACTGACTGACATCCAACCTTTTGCCTTTGAATGCACAGCTAATGTGACAAGATAAAAATAAATGTAAAGTCATCTTTCATGCTCAGTTACCCTTTGGAACTCTAGCACGATTAACTAGATACCCTCACAGGATTTATTGCCCCCTGCTCTACTCCATTCATAACACTCCGCAACACTCTGCACTACGCCAAGCTACTCCATAACACTTAACTTTACTCCACGTCACTCTCCTTCAACCCACTAACTTTTAGCCATACTTAGGAACAGCTATGCTGGTGTACAACATGGCTAAACCATATTGGCAAAGTCAATAGCTCTTGCATAGGGAATACCTAATGGCTTTGCCAGTGCTTTTTTGATAATGGCACAGACTTTGGAGTCATTCCGGAATATGCTACACGAGGCATTCCACGTAGTTCAGAAGCATTAGGTCAAGAATTTCCAAAACATGTTTTCTCTGCTCAGGTAGGAATTTTCATTACACAGTATTTCCATTTTTTTAAATAGATATCGCTTACAGTGTTGATAAAGGGATCCAAGTTCATGTTGCTAGTTTGCAAGCAAGGAGCTTATACTGCGTACGTAAATCCTTCCGGGTTTTGGGTTGAAACGCCGAGTAACTCTGAGAAGCTCATTACTATCCAAGTCCATCTTTTTCGTTGATGTAAAAATGTTCCAAAAACGATATCTTGAGTTAGAAGGCCTGGTCACAAATCCATTTGACGTTGTAACTCCAATTTAGACGCCCAAAAATGGCTTGATGTACGAGTGCAAGGTAGTCACAGAAGGTGACCTTGCACTCGTAAATCAGTCACAGAAGGTGACCTTGCACTCGTAAATCAGTCACAGAAGGTGACCTTGCACTCGTAAATCCTTTTACTTCTGCCTCATATTTCCAAAGATATAGGGTGTGAGAACATTTCAATGAAGAGGTAGGGAGTGAGCAGTTCCAGGGTTGGATTTTCCTGCAAATTTAAAAAACATTCACAATCTCAAGAGTTTGTTGGTATTTTCAAAGTGTTCTCCAATCCAAACTCATCCTGGAAATGTTCGGAATATTTACTAATGCGAAAGCTAGGAGCAGAAGCCTCTCCAAGGTGGGAAGGGAACACTCCCAAAACTGCAGCAAGAATGAGGGATGGGTTTTCCACAGGGAGGAATATCTTTCTCATGGAGAAAATGTGATGCCCTTTTAGGATGATCAATATGTACTATGTACACCTGCTAGGCTGTACACAATGTTTCCCTGAGCACGAGTTGTCTTTTGGAGTCGTCTCGTCTGCACCTGCACAGCAGACACACTCCCTCCCACATGGATGCATTTCGATTTGGGAGCACTGGCGTAAGGAAACTTGAGGGAGCCTCCCTGCTAGGCACGTGGGGGCAGGGGCGGCTCTAGGCTCATGGTGGCCCTGTGCAGGGAGCGCAGGTAGGGGGCCCCGGAAGAGGGGGTCCGGGCGGGGCGGAGCTCAGGAAGGTGTTTTAATAAAACGTCCAGAAAAGGCTTTAGATGACCAGTAACATGGTAACAGAAAAACGACGTTTACTTTTTGAGTGCTCATCACTTGTTTTAGAATTTGGGTCTCTGGAGGGACCCCTTTCAACAAGAAAAACATGTTGTGCGTCCGTAAGAGAGTTCGGCCACAAAGTAGGATCCCTCCAATCACATAAATCATATTCAGAACACGGGTCTGTAACATGGTCTTGCTCTTTGGCTTCCTTTTCAATACCAGCATCATCCGTCTGTAAACTCTGAACCTCCTTCAGAATGCCAGATGTTGATGGACCGATGAATGATGTTTCAGTTTCTCTGTCTGTGGGTCTTTTGTAATAATCCTCATCCTGAGTTGGTAATTGCTGCATGTTTGTATCAATTTCAGAGTCACCTTGTTCATTTTCATTGGTCTGCTCATGAGTATCATTCTGCTCATGGATATCATCATTTTTTTGTTCTTCTTTATGGTCGTCAGCGCCTGTTTTACCTAGTGCATCAGCAGTACTCTGGCCAGAGGATTCTCCATCTTTAGGTTTCCCTTGGGCGATAAAGTTCAGGATTGCTCCTTCCTGTGACACTACGAAAGCCTGCTGAGCCACCTTTCTCTTTCGTTTCGAATAACCAGATTTGTGTACTCGAATTCTCTTCATTTTGCTTGCAATGCAGAGGGCGAGGCTAGCAGTGGGTAGGGAAAAAAAGAAGACAATCAGCAGTGGCGGCTGCTGAAAGATTTTGATGTGTCATTTTTATTTTCTTGCAAAAACAACAGTTGATGGACAGAATGCAGAACAATGTCATACATTCACCCCAGTACAGAGATCTGGGCCTAAATCCATCGTTTTTTTGCTCACCACACCACCCCAGTTCAGACATGGCCATATGCAAATCAGCCTTGACCCTGTGCCTCATGGGAACAGTCCAGCCCGAACTGCCAAGCCATGTCTTCTCTGGACTACGCAATGAAGGACCAGCATACCTTAATGAACGAGTGAATTTCCACCAACCTACCAGGAAAATATGTTCCAGAACCATCTCCCTAGCAGCCACCCAATGCAGCCGCTGATAAAACAGTGGAGGCCGCTACTTCTCCCACCTGGCAGTGAAGACCTGAAAACCCTCCCCCTGCACCTCAGAGCCTCACCATCGCTCCAGCAGTTCAGGAAGGACCACAAGACCTCGCTGTTCAACCAACAAGCAGCATGATCCAGCAGCATGAATCCCACACCGCCTCGAGACCCTTATGTGTGAAGCAGCTGAGCTTTACAAACCCTGACTGATTGATAGTAATTACCCTTCCCACTACATGTATGACACAATATGAGGACTAGCCACATATGGAAGGTTTATTTGAAGAGTGTTATAAAACTATAGGGTAGATCATGTGACTTGGCATACAAGGTCTGTTTTCTCAGTCCACTGAGAACAGTAGAGCCTGGAGAATAGTTCATGATCTATTTGGGAAGTGACCTTAGCAGGAAGAGAGTAAGCTACCTTGAAATCATGGCACACAGAGACCTGTCTCAGTACGTCACTAACTGATCCTGAAGACAGCTTACAGGTAACCAAAGACTCGTCCACTTTACCACATTGTCAAAAGACAAAATACAATATATTTAATTAAGGTTTCTTGTATTGTGCCATATTCCAGCAACCAGTTCTGCTCGCTTTCAGAGCACCTATTAAACAAGGATTAATTACAGTGAGTCCTAAGGCTATGAAAAGGCACTAGAGGTTCACTGAAGCAAAATTAATGTGCAAGGAACATCCAGTCAGGAGACAACTTTCAAGCAGACGTACGAATCACTAGCACAGCGTACCAACGACCCCATGGGCCGTGGCATAAGCAAGGAAAATGGCCCCTTTGGCTGCTGCTCAGGAAGTAAAATATAGCAATTATCAGGGTTCAATGGGCCCCTGAGGGTTTTGAGTCTCAGTACCACTGTACTTGCTGAACCAATGGTAACTATGCCCCTAGTATGAACAGAGAAGGCTGCTTCACCAATTTCAAACTGAGGACTAGTTAAACTAGTTTTCTCTGCTAGTCACATGACAAGCACTGGAATGTGATTAAAGAAATGATCAAGAAGCCAGTCTCCTACCAAGGTCTCTGCAAAAGGGCATTAGATTGAGTTAACATGGGTAGGCACTGCCATCCTATTCCAGGCGTCCATCCATAGGTGCTTGCATTTCATGTCTGCCTCAACACCATATAAACAGACATAACCAAATGCCAAGTACATTCGAACACTCGATGTTTTAAAAGATTTGTGCAGGCAGATCCACTCATTAGATCACAAGTATCAGCTTCATTCTCTGTTTTCATGATTGTTGATAAGTAATTGTAATCATTTTAATGAATCCTTAACATTATGTCTAACACCTCGTACCCTGCTCTCCTCTTCCCCCCAATACGACCGTGCCTCCCAAGTTACACCTCCAAAAGTCACCATGCCTCCCCTCAGCCACAAGTAAACACCGCCCCTGCACTCCTGACTCACATTTCACTCAACATACAGCGCCGATCTGTATCACTCCCTACCCCTGGCGCACGGTGACCACCTCTCCGACCCGCGCCCTCTCAGAGATGAATCGTGAGAGAGAGGCTCTCTCTCACGATTCATCATGCCCTCCCTTCCCATGACCACCAGAATACCTCCAGCTCGCCACCTCACATGGCTTACCTCCACCCAGACCCAAAGCCCACACCATCTACAATAACATCCTCACCCAACCTTCCCCACGCCCCCGGCTCCTCACCCCCACGGGCTGGGATACATTCCTATGCCTGATCTGCCCTCCTCCCCAGGGCTCCCCACACCCTCGTCCAATGGCTCACCTTCCCTCGGGTTCACTCTGCAGTGGCACACGCTGACCTCCTCACTCCTCCTCCCCATGCCCTGACCCTCGGGCTGCTCACCTCGCAGCTGGCACCAAAGGTTGCACACTGGCATGCTATCCTCTGCAAGGCGGCCTTTCTTGCCCAGGGTCTCTAGGCGCGCCGGTGCATGGCCTCGGCCGGTCTCGGTGCTGCTCGCTGCACGCCGGGCAAGGGTGCTGCCACCCCTCCTGCCGCCAGTGATGCATGGTGCTTCTGTAACCCCTTCGCTGCAGGACTCGCGGGCACTGCGCATGCGCGCGCATGCGAGCCTCCGGATGTGCCAGATCTGGACTATTAAAACAAGCTCGATTCTCCTGGAAAAAAAGTTCTAAACAAGCACAAGACCTACCAGAAGAGCCCGAAACAAGGCCGACCCCACACAAAGACGAGACTGGGTTAGAAAGGAAAAGAGTATAAGAACAACCATTCAGCGTGCATCACATTGGATTTAGCACGCCTCAGTCGTTCATGCGCCAAATCCCTGCCAGGGGCCGCCACGAATATGTATTGTATCCGATTCCTCGTGGTGGCCCCTGGGGTTTGGTGGCCCTGTATAGGTGCACAGCTTGCACATGCCTAAGGCCACCCCTGGTGGGGGGCCACCCCTCCGGGCTCAATCAGGAGCTCTCAAGCCAGAGGGCTGTGCTGAGGGGGCCCCTGGTGCTGCGGGGCATGTGTTACGCGCCTTTGTGGGAGCCTCCAGTAACAAAAGAGCTTCAGAGTGCACAACCTTTAATGGGATATAAGGCCGAAAAAGTGAGTTAGAAGAGGTTCGAGCTGGTAAAAAATACTTTGTGCATCACAGGTAATTAATATGAATCCACTGCTCGATTCCCAGCCTGTGCAATTCGCTACTTTCCAGCGAAATAAGTTCAAACATTTTTAAATTGCAAGTTAATCACACAGCAGTGTACGGTATTCTCAACACTTCTGTTTACGCATGAGCTGAGAGTACCACGCTGCCTATTGTTTTTTAAATGAGCGCGAACTCGGAACCAGGGTCGGACTGGCCGGACCCGGCATCGGGCATTTCCATAGGCGGCTGAAAGGGTGGGGTCTGGTTTTGTTACTGGGGGCAGGTTTTCCAGCACTGCTGCAATACCGGTCCCACTGAAGCAGAAGTGCTTCACTCTTGCCCCCCACCCTGCCCCGGGGGCTGGTCTGAAAAAATTGCCAGGACTGCTTAGAGTTTCCAGTCCGGCCCTGCTCGGAGCTGAGTGTTGCTGTCACCCTCCCTGAAGTAAGGGAGTCCACTTCAATAGCCAGGGCCCAAAGTTTTGCAGAGAAGCAGTGGCCAGCGCTATCGAATGTCAGGGATGTCAAATACCAAGATTGCATAATCTTCATTCTAATGTATTATTCTTTCTGACTGTCTAGTGCTAGTGAGGTGCTAGTCGACAAATATGAGTGCCGGTCACCCCCACCGGAAACACCAGCTCAAATTAAGCATTGGCTTGTCCTAGAGGGCTGCACAGGTATCTGATTATGCTTTATGGAAGGTAGGAGAGGACGCTGTATTAGGAATCAACATGGTGCGATTTTAGGTCTGGCGTGACAGAGCAGCTATCAGCTGAAGTATTATTAACAAATATTTAAAAACTGCATAGAGTGGGCTATGGTTCCATCCAGAGGACTATTCTATCTCGTCCTTTGCCATTTGCTGTTTGGTGTGTCACTCCATTTTCATAGTTTACGATAGTGCATTTCCCACTGATCAACTTGTATTTATGTTTCCTTTAAGCCGTGTGTCATTTTACATGTAAAAACCTGAAAGATCAAAAAAGTTACAGAATATTTTATATTTTAGGCACGCCTTTAACCCCACCTCCACACTCACTGACCCCGCCCCCATTGCACACACCATCACAGTACCCATACTTCTTTTAATGCACTTCGACCACTGGCCAGCACATTCTATGCATTTCTGTTGGGGCTAACACAAACTTGTGTAACAGGAAAAGCTACATTCTACTGCACGTTTTCTAATACGAAATTGTACCTCAAGGACATATTAAAACACAGAAGCGTTTAATGACTGGAATCAGGCGAATCACCGAGTTTTAGAACAATTAACAATGCTTAATTGGATGACTCTATTTATATTAGGCAAGAAGGAAAAGTGGAACATTTAAAAGGTCACGGAGCACGTTTTACACATTTAAACTCGATACAATTACAACTATTCTAGGGAGAACCGATAAGAAGCAGACGGAACAGGTGTGCTGTTACGTGCGCCTCTCACAATTCCCTGATAACATCTGCAGGAACACACTGACCTTGTCACATACAACCAGCCTCCTGCAGCTAATCTCCGGCAGGCATGTATAAGACGTGGCGTTCTCAATAATGCTGCTATTGGACCATGACAGGCCCACGACATGGTTATGGGTACCATGTATGCAGGGCACAAGTCCTCAAAAAAGAAGTGGTTGGACTAACCAAGTTAGGCAGTAAGCAAATGGCATCCCAGCGCATGACATTACAGCACGTGACATCCCACGTGGCATCACAGGAAGTGGCATCACAACTCAAGACCTCACAGGAAATTAAATCAAAAGAAGTGAATCAGATTTTAACAACTCACATACATGTTTAGCAGGCCCATCATGAGTACGTTTGAGCGCATTATTAGATTTAAAAAAATCGATTTTGCATTTGGAGTTGCGCCAAAAAAGTAATGCAAACCGATGCAAAATGTGGACCTCAAATTATACATTAATTTGTCTAAAACTCTGCACAAAAGAAATTGCAAGCAAGAGAAATGTAGAGAGTAAATCTATTCCGTTAATTTTTTTTGCAAAGTCTGCATTTTAAAATATCTTATTGGGTTAAGGCACCTGCTGAAGAGATCTGTGTGAGCTCAGAATATCTCAGGGAATAATAACAATGGAAATATAACTCTGGAGGTTAACACATTTTCTGGAGGGATCTCTGTTTTGTCTGGTCCCAATTTTGAACCAAAGTATCATAGAGGGTTAATATGTCTCCTGCAAAGCACATCATGTAAAATGCAGTTTTTTATTAAAGTGGGTTACTGCTTTTAACACAGATTATTTTGTTACTTGCAGTTCATAAATTGTACTCCTAATATAGCACAGTGAGCTATGAAGGACAAGTGACTACTACACCTTGTAAGTCTTACTGTCTTATATACCACATCTTGTACATTGATTTACACACTTGCAAGATTTATTGTCAATGTACAATGTGTACGTGCGATATAAAGCACTCTGACACACAGCATTCGGATGGGTAGTGCTATAAAACAAATAAAACAAAATAGTGGCATTTAAATCCTTATTTGTGTAAATACTGTGACAGAACAACAAATCTGACTTCTTACAGTGCATACATAACTCATATACAGGGACTGAACAAAGTCAAAACCATGCTTCTCTTCAAGTAATTACAAGCTGTGAGCCTTTGTTTACCCTCCATTGCATTTGCATCTAGGTGTGAGGCTCCAGATAGCGCCTAGCCAGGATGCTCGAACAAAAGGAGGCCTGACGGGCCCTTGACTTCAGCCTTTGTTATGGGCCCAGCTGGAATTTGATATGCCCCCCTCTCTGCCTGTCCGTTGCTGCTCCTTATAAAAAGCAGACCATGTGCAGGCACTGCTGAATGTGTCCTGGTGTCTAAAAATTACACTGGGACAAGTTCAGCATATTTCTTTGGGGCCCAACTTCTTGGTAGGGTAGGCGGCGTCAATCCTGTGAAAATAGAGGGTAGATGCCATCCACCCGTGTGTACCCTCAACTTGTGCCCTGCAAGTATTAGGAGTGTTGCCCTCCTGCACTGCAGACACGGTATTATGAAACATGCAATTTCAAACAGAACTTCCTTGTTGGTGTGTATTTAAAGCTATAGTTTTCTAATTACTGCTTTTACTTTGTTTTATCAACCCACTTGTTTTTGCAAGTTCATATTTGAGTGTGGTCTGGTGGCTACTTAGCTAACACAAGGGTGTAAAACAGGCCCCTGCAGCCCACGTGGCATACAGGGGGCTTCACTCCTATAAGGGACCAGTAACTGTTCAAGGGGCCACCATTTTACCCAAGGGCATTGAATATCTGTGAGCTATGGGAGACTTGGGGGGCCATCATCACATTCTGCAGGGGGGCCTCCATCAATTTGCTCACACCACCGAGCTGAACTGAAAATCATGAGAAATGATAGAATCTTAAAAGAAGTCACTGCTACCACACTTCACCACACAGTGTTATCATGAATGAATCACAATATGTCCCTGTAACTCAGTTCCTTTATGGACTAAAATTGTGGTGTGCTTAGTGGTTATCATTTCTTTGATATCATATTTTCTGTAAATACATACTTACATGAGAATAATCATGAAAATTACTCATGCCTCTACCACTAGATATTAGCAATTGTGGACAGCACATACATGTGTGTGTATCTAACTTCACAAGTATTGGCTTTGCAAGGCCAGAACCTGAGATCTGTGTTGGAAACTGTTGGACTTGGCCCTTTTTGCAGGGTCATCCCTGAACATTTTGCCTTGCTCCTGTATTTTGTCTGACCTGTTTTTGTTGGTTTTATGACTCTGGGCACTTTTTCACTGCTGATCAGTGCTAAAGTCCATATGCTCTCTTTGATAAATTGTGTTATGGATTAGTGACTCCATGATTGGCTTATTTGCTTTACTTGTCAGACTCTAGTACAGTGCACCATGTGTGCCCAGGGCCTGTAAATCAAATGCTGCTGGTGGACTTGCAGCACTGGCTGTGCCACCCACAGAAGCAGCTTGTAAAATATGGCTCAGGCATGCCATTGCAGAGCCTGTGTGCAGTCTAGGACTGCCATGTTGACTTGGCAAGTGCACACACTTGCCAGTCCCTAAACCTTCCCTTTTCTACATGTTAGTCACCCATAAGGCAGGCCCAAGGTACCCTCAAGGGCAGGGTGCCTCGTATGTAAAAGGTAGGACATGCCCTGATGTGTGTGGCCTGTCCTGATAGTGAATTGCAGCCAATTTCGTTTTTCACTATTGCAAGGCTACCTGCTCCTATAGGCCAGAATAGGCAGTTTGATTATAACGTCTTATAATCCTAACTGACCCAGGGAACAGGGTAGAAATTTGAGTTTAGTATACCTAAACTCAGAATGTTAAAATACGTCTTTTAGTGAAGGTGATTTTTACATTCTGTGTTTGAAAATACCCCTTTTAGAAAGTAGGTATTTTCTTGCCTAACTATCCAGCATGCCTCTACTAGGGTTGTGTATTCCATGTCTGGTTTGTGAGTGACAGGGGGCTGGAGAGGGCCTTGGCTCCAGCAGTCTGATGGGTCAGGGCTGGGCTGAATAGGACCTGCATTGAATAGAGAGTATGGGGCGGAGATTTCCTTTCACTGACCTGAACCCTTAGAGAATAGAGAGAGGACAGAACTGGTTTTGACTCGGTACAGATACCCTCTGCCTTCAGAGGACAAAGGATTTTGCAGTATAAATATTGGGGCCCAGACCCCAGAACTTTAGATCACTTCTGAGAAATCAAGTGAACCTTTGCCAAGGAGAAGAAACCGGAGAAGCTGAAGGAGGATTACTGCCCCTGTGCTGTTTGCTGTCTGGGGTTGGCCTGCGGTGGGTACTTGTTTCCAAGGAAATAAGAAAAGAACTTTGCTGTTTCCTTTGTCATCTTGAGGAAGCACTCCAAGGGCTTGAACTGAGCTTGCCTTCTGTCTGAAGTCTCAGGGACACAAAGACTTCACCACCAGCTCCCCCTGAATTTCCTTGCTGGGAATTCTAACCTATAGAGAGGTGCTTGCAGCTGTTTAGGACCTCTAGAGACTGTTTGTCGCTGGGAGCTGGAAGCGCGACACAACGAGGAGAAGCGTGTTGCTGCCGCAGAAGTTGCCGTTGCATCGCCGAAGAAGCGTGTCGCATCACTGGAGAAGCGTGCCGCTGCCGCAGAGGTCGCATCACCAGAGAAGCGTGTCGCAGGGCCTGTCGCGGCTCTAAAGATCATCGATTTCGCCACACAGCCTTCAGGCGTGCACGCATTGCATCGAGTTTGTCACATCGCATCAAAGACACCATTTTGTCACATCGCACTGGATCGTCACATCGCATCGAGGCGCAATCTTGTCGCATCGGCTCACAGTAAGAAACCGACACATCACCTACTCTTCGGTAAGGAACCAACGCATCACCTCCCCTGCGCTGCAATAAGGAACCGACGCATCACCTCCCTCGAAGCAAGGAACCGACGCATCACCTTCCCTGCGAACCTTTTGTTTGTATTGTGTGATGCATCCAAGGTACTTTGAGAGTAAAGAGTGGCATTTACCATCTACATTGAACTAAGCTATTTCTACCATTTTAAAGTCATATTTTTATTACAGTATTGTGGATTTTTGTCGTTTGGTCTTGTGTTAAGTCTAGTAAAGATTACTTATTTTTCTAAACTGGTGTGGTGTCCATTTGTAGTGTTTTCACTGTATTACTGTATGTGTTAACAAATGCTTTACACACTGCCTCTGAGATAAGCCTGTCTGCTCGTGCCAAGCTACCAAGGGGGTTAGCAGGGGTTATTCAGGAGTGTATCCCCCTTTTCCTGACTAGAAGCAAGGGTCCCTATTTGGCCAACTAGAGACCTCCATTTCTAACAGAAACCTTAGAAGTAGTGGCCCACAAAGCCAGAGCCTGAGATCCGTGTCTCATTGCTGCAACCTGATCCATGCCCAGCTGGCTCAACTGCACTTAATTTAATCGAAATTGTGCTTCTTATAGAGGTACGGAAATAATTATTATACATCGGTTCTGTGTTTGATGAGGGACTTATGAAAAAATAATACAAAATAAGTAAAATCATTATTAATGAATACACACGACTTAACTGTCTGAAAGCATAGCATCACGAGCCAGAATAGATGAAGAAGGATATGGAAATTTCATTATGGCTCAAAATTGTTTCTCTTGTGCTCAAACCTTTATGTTTGAGAATGTTCATAATTCACCCCAGGGGAAGGATGCTATGCAGCACTCATGGGTGGAAACACAGACAGAAGAGTGAACCCATCCACATTTCAGATGTTTTACTGTACTACTTAGCTTTGTTTTAGGCATATGATTAATTGTCCTAATGATGATCCCATATTGATACGGGATCGAAACGCCATCGACACACACTCTGACCCGCTAGATTATGTATAAAACTTCCTTTGGGTTCATAAGTGAACTGTTTTGTTACATAAGTGACCCTACTATTGTACATGATTATTGGTCACACTTTGCCATGCCTGTATGTTTTCCATTTTTGGTTTGTTTTGTTTTCAACACCTATTTCGGGATTTACTCCAGCGGGGGTATATTCCTTGTATGTTTTTTTGTTTGTTTTGACTCTGGAAATAAATCGAATTCTTTACAGTCACTGGAGCAATTAATGGATATTATTATTTTTTCACAAATATTGGGTACAAAAATGTAATGCTTAGGGACCATTGTTCATTTAATTGCGCATTACCCTTGGTCTCTTATGATGCTATGGTTTCCCATGTTCTTGAAACTAGTTTATGAAAGTGGACATTTCTCAACACTTACAGCTCTGTGTACCGGACAGCCTGTCTCTAATACAAGTCTGGGATGGGTGACAGTTACACTTTATTCATTCCCTATAGGCAGCCACAACACAGGAAGGCTAGGTGTGTCTGAGTACCCATCAGGCGCGCAACGCCCATTGGGCTCAAAGAGCTTCAGCCCCCCCGTCGTGTGTAGCAGCCAGGCTGAGACACCTTCCCGGGCACACAAAGCAACACCAGAGTACTTCACAGGTCTTTAAAAGACCATTTACTTGTTAATGAGGCTTTGTTGTTTTTCACCTCTTCTTAGAGCCCCTGCATCGCCACTCTGCCTATTGCTGGAAGAATGAGCCCCCCCAAAACAATTTTAGTAGCTCCCCCGAAATTTGTCTCTAGTTGCGCCTCTGGTACCCATCTACATACATCTGCATTCTGATGGCCTTCCTGGGCAGGATGGAAGGGAGGGGCTAACACTTCACTTGAATAGGCAATGTCCTTTTCCCACACAAACGACTGATTACTCCCCACAGATAGCCTGGCACAGGACTGGGTTGAAAGGGATGCTTGTGCACTTAAAAGAGCTGCTCTGAAGTCACCCCCACATCAAAGGCACTTTTGGGTACAAATTCTGTGTCTCTGACCCCCCAGAATCAGACACGTCTGGATCTTGAACTGAACCTCTGTCAGAAAGACTGCTGTGCTGCTTAAAGGACTGCAGACTTGAAAGGCCTGCTTTTCTCTTGTGTTGCCCTGCTGCTCTCCGACTCTGCTGAAGGAGAGCTGGACTCTGCCTTCACTCCAAGTGATCTCCAAGGGCTTGTTGGCTTGCCTCATGTTGCTAGAGACTCAGGGGTATCAAAGTCTCTACCCCTGCTCTTGTGCTAACTGAAAGTGGTCCAGATAACTGCAACATAGATTTCAATGCATCTCCTGTCTGCTGGTAGCAAAATCGGCGCATCGACCTGGTTGCAGGAGAAAAATCATCGCATCGCATTGGAACTAGCGCTTTGACTCCAGATATCAACGCATCCGGTGCTGCAGTTTGGTGAGATCGACATATCCCCTCAGCTGCATGGTAGAATCAGGAGCTCTCAAGCCAGAGTGCTGTGCTGAGGGGGCCCCCTGGAGCTTGGGCCCCCCCCCTGCACCACAGGGGCCTGTGTTATGCCCCTGTTAGGGAGCCTTCAGTAAAAAAGAGTTTCAGAGTGCACAATCTTTAATGGGACATAAGGCCGAAAAAGTGGGTTATAACAGGTTCGAGCTGGTAAAAAATACTTTGTGCATCACAGGTAATTAATATGAATCCACTGCTCGATTCCCACCCTGTGGAATTCGCTACTTTCCAGCGAAATAAGTTCAAACATTTTTAAATTGCAAATTAATCACACAGCAGCGTACGGTATTTGTTAGACCTGGCACATTGGCGTGAGTCTCCCTTCCATTTTTCGCTGTGCCTCATGTATTTTTTGCTGGTGTTAGTTGCTCACGGCACTGTGCCACTGCTGTCCAGTGCCACAGTGCAAGTGCTCCCTGTTGTAAATTAATGTATGATTTGTGATTCCATGATTGGTTGGTTTGTTTTACTTGTCAGACCCTAGTACAGTGCACCAGGAGTGCCCAGGGCTTGTAATCCAAATACTGCTGGTGGGCTTGCAGCACTGGTTGTGCCACCCACAGAAGCAGCCTGTAAACATGTGTCTGAGGTCTGCCATTGCAGAGCCTGCATACAGTCTGGTACTGTCATGCTGACTGGGCAAGTGCACCCACTTGCCAGTCCCTAAACCTTCCCTTTTCTTCATATCAGACACCCCTATGGTAGGCCCAAGGGCAGGGTGCATTGTAAGGATAAGGTAGGACATGGCCTGGTGTGTGTGGCATGTTCTAATAGTGAATTACAGCCATTTTCGTTTTTCACTATTGCAAGGCTACCTGTTCTCCATAGGCCAGAATGGACAGTTTGGTTATTACATCTTATAATCTTAACTGACTCAGAGAACTTGGTAGAAATTCGAATTTAGTATGCCTGAACTCAGGATGATAAAATACATCTTTTAGTAAAGTTGGTTTTAACATTCTGTGTTTGAAAATGACACTTTTAGAAAGCAGGCATTTTCTTGTCTAACCATTCAAACCTGGCTCTGCTGGGCTGTGTGTATTCCTTTGTCTGGAGTTTGAGTGACAGGGCTGGTGAATTCCAGGAGACAGGGTGACGTGTCCCAGTGGTGAATAGAGAGATCTGCATCCAGATGGGTGGGAGGAGTTGCACCTGGGAACTGAATAGGGCTGTGCCTGCCTTCCACAATGCTGGCTCCACCCCCTGGGGAGCGGCTGATGTCTCTGCCCTGCACAGTGAATGAAGAGAAGGAACCCTGTCAACAAAGGGCTCCAGTGCTGTACTTGCCTTCCACAATGCTGGCTCCACCTCCTGTGGGGCGACTAATGTTTCTGCCCTGCACTGTGAAAGGAAAGGAGAAGTCTGGTAAACAAAGTGCTCAGGAACTGGTCTGGACTGGGCAAAGGCCCCTCTGCCTTCAGAAGACAAAGGATTTCTGGGTATAAATACTGGGACCCTGATCCCAAGAATTTAGATCACTTTGGGAAAACAAGAAGAACCTCTGCTGAGGGAGGAACCAGAAGAAGCTGAGGAGGAAACTATCCCTGAACCTGGGGGATTGGCCTGCAGTGGTTGCCTTACTGCTAAAGAGAGGAGAAAGGAACTTTGTGTGTACTTTTGCTCAACTTGTGAAGGATCTCCAAGGGCTTGGAAAAGAGCTTGCCTCCTGCTGAAGTCTCAGGAACAACAGACTTCACCCCCCAGCTCCCCAGAGTTCTTTGGAAGTGCCTGCTGCTGTTGTTGGGCCTTCTGAGGGACTGCGTGTCGCAAGGAGCTGGAAGCGTGGCTCAAGAAGGAGAAGCGTGCCGCCGTCGGAGCTGTTGTCGTCGCATCTCGTAAAGTGTGTCGCCGCTGCAGCATCGCATCGAGCGGAAGCGTTTCGCATCATCCAGGAACGCCGAGGAAGCGTGTCACCATCGCAGCCATCGTAGCTGACGCATTGCACTGCATCAAGAGAAGAGTCTCGCATCGAGGAAGAAGCGTGTCGCCATCGCAGCCATCGTAGTTGTCGCATTGCGCCGCATCAAGAAAAGTGCCTCGCTACCACGGAGAAGCGTGCCGCCGTCGGAGCTGCTGTCGTCGCATCGCGTAAAGGGGTGTTGCCGCTGCAAAATCGCATCGAGCGGAAGCGTCTCGCAAACGTTGGAGAAGAGTGTCGCTGCCAAGGCCGCTGTCGTCGCATCGCGTAAAGGGTGTCGCCGCTGCAGCTGACGCATCGAGTCGAGTCTTGTCGCAACATCGGAGAAGCGTGCCACATCTGGAAGATCTTCACGTCTTTATTTCTTTGCACCAAAAACTTCATCGCAACAACATCGTTGCAACACTTTCGTTGCCCTGCGTTTCGTATCTAAAAGGTACATTGACTTAAAGTGTCACATTTAAGAACTTAAGAGAACTAAGCAAAATCCTACCATCTAAAGTAACAGTATTGTGTGTTTTTGTCGTTTAATGGTCTTGTGGTAAATCTATATAAAGAATACTTATTTTTGATATAAAGCCTGTGTGGTGTCCATTTGTAGTGTTGTCACTTGGTTACTGTATGTGTTCACAAATGCGTTACACACTGCCTCTGAGATAAGCCTGTCTGCTCGTGCCAAGCTACCAAGGGGGTGAGCAGGGGTTATTTTAGGAGTGTACCCCCCTAACCTGACTGGAGGAGGAGGTCCCTATTTGTCACAAGTGCATACCTGTGCCACCTAGAGACCCCCAAGTCTAACATTGGTGGTCAGCGGTGATGATTCTGGACTTGCATTTGTGACTCATGTACAGTGATTGGTGAACACTACTTAGTGAGTGCAGACCATAACGCAACCAATACTTGTTGGTATATTTCTTTTTGGGACTTTCTATTTTTGATTACTGCCACGCTTAACCATAGTGGAGAAAGCAGCATCCATAGTCTCTGTTGATAATGAATGGGAATGGGAAGAAGAGAAACTGGACAGCTACCCAGTTAAACAGCTAAAGTTCTTCTGCAGGAAATTCAATGTTTGCACTACTGGATGCAAAAATAAGCCAGAGTTCTACAAGGCGCTGAGGGCCTGGGTAGAAGCAAGGAATGCCACTGATGATGATAATGCAGAGGAGCAGCTGGATGGGGCAGTGGGTCCAAGAGGAAGGAGAACCCCTTCCCCTGCCGGTAGCAGTGTTTCTGGTAAAAGTCTATCTCCAGAGGAGTTGGCAGATAGAAAAGAGTGTAGGATGCATGAATTGGAGCTGACCAAGCTCAAGTTAAGTGGGCAGTTAGAATTTGAAATGCAAAGTAGAAAGTTAGCCCTGGAAGAGAAAAATCTACAGTATGAACATGAAAAGGTTTTGAGTGAGTTGGTGCTCAAAGCCCAGAGTTTAGAAATTGCTCCCTCTGGTGGCAGCACACTGTCAATGCCTGTAGAATCTAGAGTTTATATCCCTAAAGATTTTTTTAAAATGATGATATTGGGCAGTGGTTCAAGGCCTATGAGGTAGCCATGTCTTCCCACCGGGTCCCTGAGAAGGATTGGGGAGCGGGGTTGTGGGGACGGTTCCTTAGTGAGGGGCAGGACACACTGCTAGACTTTCCTTCTGATGTCTATAATTCCTATCCCCACATGAAAGATGCATTGATGTCTAGATATGGTTTGACCCCTGAAATGTATAGACAGAGGTTCAGGGGTTGCACAAAGATAGCCAACAGTACCTATGTTGAATATGTTACTTTTTTCTGCAGAGCATTGGATGGTTGGGTGAAGGGTAGCAAAGTCAATTATTTTCAGGGACTGCTTGATTTGATTGGATGGGAGCACTTGTCAAGTAACTGTTTTCCTGAGCTATGCCAGCACCTGATTGACAGTAGGCTGACTAATCCTAGGAAGCTTGCTGAGGAGGCAGACCGCTGGGTCAGTACCAGGGTCCACAAGGGTCACGTGGGAGACTCAGCCAAGAGTGGGCAGGGTCCCCAGCAGAAGAGTGGGGGGACAAGGGTAAACAGAGGGAGTTCCATAAGAGGCCCCAAAGTAATCCCCAAGGGAACCAAGGGAAAGGTTCTCAGCCCCCCCCCCCCAGAAACCGTCAGGGGCCCAGACAGGTCCACCTGTTCAAAGAGAGCCCCCGAGATGCTACAAATGTGGAGAACTGGGTCATTTTGCCAATGATACCAAGTGTCGCCTTTTTGGAAAACCAGCACCCACTGGTGCAGCCCCCCGGCAGATGGCTAGTGTAGCCCTGGGTGAGGAGAGTGGTGTAACCTACAAGTTTACCACACCTTACCACCCCCAAGGAAACGGGTTGGTTGAGAGATTCAACCGAACCCTTAAGACATGATAATGGGTCTTGAGGAACCTATGAGGTGTAAGTGGGACGTCCTCTTACCATGCCTGCTCTTTGCTTACCGTGAGGTGCCACAGAAATCTCTAGGGTTCAGTCCCTTTGAGCTTCTCTATGGACACCCTGTAAGAGGACCTCTAAGTCTGGTCAAAGAAGGCTGGGAGCAATCTCCCAGGAAACCTCCCCAGGATGTATATAGCTACATGCTGGCCTTTAGGAACCAGACTAGGCATATCAGACAACTCGCTGAGGCGAATCTGGAAGCCAGCCAGCCAGGAGGAGATGAAGCGGTGGTACGACCAGAATGCCACTCTGGTTGAGCTTCAGCCTGGACAGAAGGTGTGGGACCGGCCCCTTTGAGGTTGTGGAGCACAAGAGTCCGGTTACTTACTTGGTGGACTTGCGGTCTCTCAGGAACCCCTTGAGGGTCCTGCATGTCAATCGCCTGAAGCCCCACTTGGAGAGGTCCCAAGTGGCCATGCTCTTGGCAACAGATGCCGGGATGGAAGAGGAGACCGAGCCTCTTCCTGACCTCCTGTCAGCCAGAGAGCAAGATGGGTCGTTGGATGATGTCAACCTCTCTTCCACCCTGACCCTTGAGCAACAGAATGACTGCCACCAGTTGCTGGGACAGTTTTCTGATCTGTTCTCCCTGGTTCCTGGTGTCACTGATTGGTGCGTCCATGAGGTGGACACTGGGGACAGTACACCTGTGAGGCACAAGGCCTACAGAGTGACTGACAGGGTGAGTCCTCTAGCAGTCCTTGGGCCAGCCCAGTGGTCTTGGTCCTAAAGGCTGCCGCGCCGGGTGCCACACCCGAACTCCGGTTCTGTGTGGACTACAGAGGGCTCAATGCAGTTACCAGGACTGATGCACACCCCATCCCCAGAGCTGATGAGCTCATAGATCGGCTAGGGGCTGCACGGTACCTCAGCATGTTTGACTTAACGTCTGGATACTGGCAGATCGCCTTGACCGATGGGGCAAAGGAGAGGTCAGCATTCTCCACACCAGATGGGCACTACCAGTTCCGGGTGATGCCCTTTGGGATGAAGAATGCCCCTGCCACCTTTCAGAGGTTGGTCAACCAGGTGTTGGCTGGACTGGACTCGTTCAGTGCCGCCTACCTGGAAGACATCGCAGTGTTCAGCGCCAGTTGGGAAGAACACCTGCGCCACCTCTGGGAAGTGTTGATGGCGCTGCGGAGGGCAGGCCTCACGATCAAGGCGAGTAAGTGCCAGATCGGGCAGGGTTCCGTGGTGTACTTGGGACACCAGGTAGGGAGCGGCCAGGTGGCGCCCCTACAGCCCAAGATTGAAACCATCCTGGTTCGGGAGCCGCCCAAAACCCAGACAGAGGTGAGGGCCTTCTTAGGACTCACGGGTTACTACAGGAGGTTTGTCAAGGGGTATGGCAACATTGTTGCACCCTTGACAGCGCTGACTTCAAGGACGCAGCCAAGGAAAGTGATTTGGACTGACACCTGTCAGGAAGCTTTTGAAGCCTTAAAAACTGCTATGTGCACAGCGCCCGTGCTCTTGGCACCCAACTTCTCCAAGGAGTTCATAGTGCAAACAGACGCTTCAGAGCATGGTGTGGGGGCTGTTCTATAACAGATGAATGAGGAGGGCCTAGATCAACCTGTAGCCTTCATCAGTAGGAGGTTACTTCCACAGGAACAGAGGTGGAGTGCTATTGAGCATGAGGCTTTTGCTGTGGTCTGGGCACTGAAGAAGCTGAGACCCTACCTGTTTGGGTATCACTTCCGGGTTCAGACAGACCACAGGCCCCTCAGATGGTTGATGGAGATGAGGGGTGATAATCCAAAGCTGTTAAGGTGGTCCATTTCCCTACAGGGGATGGATTTCACGGTGGAACATCGTCCAGGTACAGAACACCCCAATGCTGATGGTCTGTCCATATTTTTCCGCCTTAGTGATGAGAACTCCCAGGAGGTAGGGTAGTTCTCCCCATATTTCAGCTGAAGGGGACACGTGTTAGACCTGGCACATTGGCGTGAGTCTCCCTTCCATTTTTCGCTGTGCCTCATGTATTTTTTTCTGGTGTTAGTTGCTCAGGGCACTGTGCCACTGCTGTCCAGTGCCACAGTGCAAGTGCTCCCTATTGTAAATTAATGTATGATTTGTGATTCCATGATTGGTTGGTTTGGTTTACTTGTCAGACCCTACTACAGTGCCCCAGGGCTTGTAATCCAAATACTGCTGGTGGGCCACTCACAGAAGCAGCCTGTAAACATGTGACTAAGGTCTGCCAATGCAGAGCCTGCGTACAGTCTGGTACTGTCATGCTGACTGGGCAAGTGCACCCACTTGCCAGTCCCTAAACCTTCCCTTTTCTTCATATCAGACACCCCTATGGTAGGCCCAAGGGTGGGGTGCATTGTAAGGATAAGGTAGGACATGCCCTGGTGTGTATGGCATGTTCTAATAGTGAATTACAGCCATTTTCGTTTTTCACTATTGCAAGGCTACCTATTCTCCATAGGCCAGAATGGGCATTTTGGTTATTACATCTTATAGTCTTAAATGACTCAGAGAACATGGTAGAAATTCGAATTTAGTATGCCTGAACTCAGGATGATAAAATACATCTTTTAGTAAAGTTGGTTTTAACATTTTGTGTTTGAAAATGACACTTTTAGAAAGTAGGCATTTTCTTGTCTAACCATTCAAACCTGCCTCTGCTAGGCTGCGTGTATTCCTTTGTCTGGAGTTTGAGTGACAGGGCTGGGGAATTCCAGGAGACAGGGTGAGGTGACCCAGTGGTGAATAGAGAGATCTGCATCCAGATGGGTGGGAGGAGTTGCACCTGGGAACTGAATAGGGCTGTGCCTGCCTTCCACAATGCTGGCTCAACCTCCTGGGGAGCGGTGGATGTCTCTGCCCTGCACAGTGAATGAAGAGAAGGAATCCTGTCAAAAAAGTGCTCCAGTGCTGTACTTGCCTTCCACAATGCTGGCTCCACCTCCTGTGGGGCGTCTAATGTTTCTGCCCTGCACTGTGAAAGGAAAGGAGAAGTCTGGTAAACAAAGTGCTCACTAACTGGTTTGGACTGGGCAAAGGCCCCTCTCACTTCAGAGAACAAAGGATTTCTGGGGAATAAATATTGGGACCCTGATCCCAAGAATTTAGATCACTTTGGGAAAACAAGAAGAACCTCTGCTGAGGGAGGAACCAGAAGAAGCTGAGGAGGACACTATCCTTGAACCTGGGGGATTGGCCTGCAGTGGTTGCCTTACTGCCAAAGAGAGGAGAAAGGAACTTTGTGTGTACTTTTGCTCAACGTGTGAAGGATCTCCAAGGGCTTGGAAAAGAGCTTGCCTCCTGCTGAAGTCTCAGGAACAACAGACTTCACCCCCCAGCTCCCCAGAGTTCTTTGGAAGTGCCTGCTGCTGTTGTTGGGCCTTCTGAGGGACTGCGTGTCGCAAGGAGCTGAAAGCGCGACTCAAGAAGGAGAAGCGTGCCGCCGTCGGAGCTGCTGTCGTCGCATCTTGTAAAGTGTGTAGCCGCTGCAGCATCGCATCGAGCGGAAGCGTCTCGCATCATCCAGGAAGTGTCTCGCAACGCCGAAGAAGCATGTCGCCATTGCAGCCATCGTAGCTGACACATTGCACCACATCAAGAGAAGAGTCTCGCATCGAGGAAGAAGCGTGTCGCCATCGAGGCCATCGTAGTTGTCGCATTGTACCGCATCAAGAAAAGCGCCTCGCATCCACGGAGAAGCGTGCCGCCATTGGAGCTGCTGTCGTCGCATCGCGTAAAGGGGTGTCGCCACTGCAACATCGCATTGAGCGGAAGCGTCTCGCAAATGTTTGAGAAGAGTGTCGCTGCCAAGGCCGCTGTCGTCGCATCGCGTAAAGGGTGTCGCCGCAGCAGTTGACACATCGAGTCGAGTCTTCTCGCAACATCGGAGAAGCGTGCCGCATCTGGAAGATCTTCACGTCTTTATTCGTTTGCACCAAAAACTTCATCGCATCAACATCATTGCAACACTTTCGTTGCCCAGCGTGTCGCATCTAAAAGGTACATTGACTTAAAGTGTCGCATTTAAGAACTTAAGAGAACTAAGCAAAATCCTACCATCTAAAGTAACAGTATTGTGTGTTTTTGTCGTTTAATGGTCTTGTGGTAAATCTATATAAAGAATACTTATTTTTTATATAAAGCCTGTGTGGTGTCCATTTGTAGTGTTGTCACTTGGTTACTGTATGTGTTCACAAATGCGTTACACACTGCCTCTGAGATAAGCCTGTCTGCTCGTGCCAAGCTACTAAGGGGGTGAGCAGGGGTTATTTTAGGAGTGTACCCCCTACCCTGACTGGAGGAGGAGGTCCCTATTTGTCACAAGTGCATACCTGTGCCAACTAGAGACCCCCAAGTCTAACAGTATTCTCAACACTTCTGTTTACGCATGAGCTGGGAGTACCACGCTGCCTATTATTTTTTAAATGAGCGCAAACTCGGAACCAGGGCCACACTGGCCGGACCCGGCATCGGGCATTTCCCCAGGAGGCTGAAAGGGTGGGGGCTGGTTTTGTTACTGGGGGCAGGTTTTCCAGCACTGCTGCAATACCGGTCCCACAGGAACAAAAGCAGAAGTGCTTCACTCTTGCCCCCCACCCTGCCCCCGGGGCTGGTCTGAAAAAATTGCCAGGACTGCTTAGAGTTCCCAGTCCTGCGCGGAGCTGAGTGTTGTTGTCACTCTCCCTGAAGTAAGGAAGTCCACTTCAAGAGCCAGGGCCCAAAGTTTTGCAGAGAACTGTGGCCAGCGCTATCGAATGTCAGGAATGTCAAATACCAAGATTGCATAAGAAACGCGTTACTTACCTGTAACAGCAGTTATCCAGTATTGGTGTCTTTCATAGATTCACATGCCTGAATCATTCCCCGTCGTCGAGACGGGAGCCTCCGGTACATAAAAAAGTAATGTCCTATAGACATACATAGAAAAAAATAGGCCTAAGGGCCTCCCCTTAGCCGCCTATCATAGTCCTTATGTAAAAAGGACCAAACTCCTAGAGCCAGCCAATCAGCTATCACCTCCCTCTAGAACCTTCCTGGCAGGAGCCTCAGTCCCTCAGATTTTCGTACGCACCAAGCTAGGTAGGCGTAATATAGTTAGAGAGAGGTGTGAGTCCTTCCAGGGGAGGCGGGAGGGTTGCATGTGAATCTATGAAAGACACCAATACTGGATAACTGCTGTTACAGGTAAGTAACGCGTTTCTTATCCAGTATTAGGGGTGTCTTTCATAGATTCACATGCCTGAATCAGAGTAGTTAGCAATACATTATGCACATTTCTGATGTAACATGCCATAAAGGTATTTGAGATAATACAGCATTATCATAACAGTTCGAAACATTGGCATACATCAAAATAGTAAAACAGTAAAGAATGTGCATACCAGGATGGCGGGATGTTGGAAGGCTCACCTCACTGGAATAGATGGCGAAGCACCGCCTGGCCCACTGCCGCATCCCTCGTAAGCTCGGCATCCAGGCAGTAGTGTCTGGAGAAGGTATGCGGTGACTTCCACGTCGCCGCTCTACAGATGTCCAAAATCGGCACTCCAGCGAACAGCGCTGCTGATGTGGACATCGCTCTGGTGGAGTGTGCTTCCACCCTGTCTCGCAACGGCCGTCCGGCCCCTTCATGGCAGAACGCTATTGCAGAAGAAATCCACCTTGAAATGCTCTGTTTCGTGAGAGGCATACCCAGCCTTGGTCTGCTGTAGGCCACGAATAGCTGCGAAGACTTTCTGAAGGTTTTTGTCTTGTCTATATAAAACTTAAGACACCGTTTGAGATCCAGAGAATGGAGCGTCCTCTCTGCTGCCGTGGTAGGGTTGGCAAAGAAGGAGCGCGGGACCACCGGCTCGTTGAGGTGAAAGTCTGAAGGCACTTTCGGTATGAACTTGGGATTTGTCCTCAGCACCACCCTGTCCTGTTTGAACTGCATGAAGGGCTCCTGAATGGAGAGAGCTTGCAACTCGCTGACTCTCCTAGCAGATGTGAGCGCAAGTAATAGAGCCGTTTTCCATGAGATGTACTTGATGGAGGCTCGGTGAATGGGCTCAAAGGGGTGCTTCATGAGTTGATTAAGGACCAAGTTGAGGTGCCATGTCGGTGGGACCCGTCGGGGCCTTGGAAAGGACCTATAAAGACCCTTAAGGAACTGTTTAACAAGTCTGCTGGACCAGAGGGACGGGCCTTGAAAAGTCCTGGTAAAACGTGAAATCGCCGCTAGATGCACCTTTATGGATGCATGCGCTAATCCGGACTGTGCCAAGTGCAGGAGATATGGCAATATCTGCTCAGGTGTGATATGAAGTGGTCTCAGGCCCTTCTCCGAGCACCAGACGCAGAAGCGCTTCCATTTGAGGGAGTAGGTTTTGTTGGTACTGTCCGCCCTCGCTTTTGCTAGCACATCCCTGCAGTCCTGCGGGATGTTCAAATGGCAGAACTCTCTGTGCTCAGGAGCCAGGCCGATAACCTGAGCGATTGGAGGTTCGGGTATTGCACCTGCCCGTTGGACATCGTCAGTAGGTTCGGGTGCTGTGTTAGACGAATCGGCGTCCTGATGGAGAGGCGATGAAGGTCCGAGAACCAGTGCTGCCTCGGCCAGTACGGGGCGATCAGAATTAGTGTACAGGGCTCCGCCTTCATTTTCCTGAGGACCCTGGGAATCATCGGGAACGGTGGAAAAGCGTACGCAAATACGCTGAACCAGCCTATGGAAAAGGCATTTCCGAGCGACTCCGGTTGGGGATGCCAGCTTGCGTAGCTTGGGCATTTGGCGTTCTCCCTGGTGGCAAACAGGTCGATTCTTGGGGCTCCCCATTCCGAGAATACGTGTGTTAGTGCACTCTCGTCGAGCTCCCATTCGTGGGAGAGAGATTTCTGCCTGCTTAGGGCGTCCGCAATGGTGTTGTCCTTTCACGGGACGTAGTCCGCCCTGAGCGTAATCCCCTGGAGAACAAGCCAGTTCCAGATCTTCTGCGATTCGCGCGATAGCGTGAGCGAACGCGTTCCTCCCTGTTTGTTCAGGTAATGCATCGTCGTGGTGTTGTCCGTTCTGACGAGCACCTGAGAGTTCTGGATGCGTGGTAAAAAGGCCTGAAGAGCTAGATACACAGCCCTCAACTCCAGCAGATTTATATGGAGGCGTTGCTCCAGATCCGACCATTTGCCGCTGACTCTGAGGTCCTGAAGGACAGCTCCCCAACCCGCTAGAGATGCATCTGTGGTGATTACCAGTGGTGCTGCTGGCAGCAGGAACGGTAGTCCTCTCGAGAGGTTTCTGGTATCCTTCCACCACTCGAGACTCCTGGATATTTGCGGTGTTATGCTTATAATGTCCTCGAACGAACCTGCACTCTGAGTCCACTGGTTCGAAAGAGCCTCCTGCAGAGGGCGCATCCGCAGCCTGCAGTGAGGGATGAGTAGTATACAGGAAGACATCATCCCCAGGAGTGCCTTGAAGGTGCGAACTCTCAGGGATTTCCTTGATTGCACCGTTTTGGCCAGGGATATGATCCTGTGTTTTCTCTCGTCTGAGGGAAATGCTCTTGCGCATTCCGTATTCAAGGTAGCCCCGAGGAAGGTAATGCTTCTCGTTGGGGACATATGTGATTTCTGAAGGTTGAGCGTCAATCCTAGATGTTGGAAAAGATTGGTACAAGCGTTGAAGGATTTGGTTGCGCCTACGGCCGTAGGCGCCTTGACCAGCCAGTCGTCTAGGTAGGGGAAAACTTGGTGACCCATTTGACGTAGGAAAGCTGCCACAGGAGAAAGGCACTTGGTGAAAATCCGCGGAGCGGATTTGAGGCCAAACGGAAGGACCTTGAACTGGTAGTGTTGTCCTGCCACTTCGAAGCGTAGAAACTTTCTGTGCCCCTTGAGTATCGGGATGTGATAGTAAGCATCCTGAAGATCCAAGGATGTCATGAAGTCTCCTTCCTCCAGAATGCCTAGGATTTCTTGGAGCGTCACCATCCTGAACGACTGACTCTTTAGGAAGGAGTTGAGTGCTCTGAGGTCCAGGATGGGCCTCCACTTCTTTTCTTTCTTGCGTATCAGAAAGAAACGGGAGTAGAAACCCTTCTCCCTCTGAGCTGATGGAACTCGCTCTATTGCTCCCTTCCTTAACATCTCCGATATCTCCCGGAGCAGCAGCCGCAGATGTCTGTGTGGAGACTTGCGGGGAGGGGTTGCAGGCGGGATGGCGGTAAATTCTAGGGAATGGCCGAATCTGAGGAGTTGGAGTACCCAACGATCTGAGGTGATGATGCGCTAATTTTTTAGGAAATGGGTCAATTTTCCTCCAATTTGTGAAGAAGAAGATGGTAGCTGGACTGGCTGGAGTAAGCGGTCACTGGCGTCCGCCGGTGCCCCTTTTCTGGTTCTTACCCCTGAAATTGGATCTTCCGTAAGATGATTGTCGGCCCTGTTGTTGCTTTTGCTGGTACTGGGTCTTATTCTGGAACGAATATGAGGACTTATTCTGGAATGATCCTCTGTAGGAAGACTGACCTCTAGACTTGTTGCCCCGAAAGGACTGGTTCCGTGCCTGTAAGGTTCCAAGCACTCTAGCCGTGTCCGTGTCCTTTTTAATGGCCTGGAGCGCCTCGTCAATTTTATCTCCGAATAGATGCTGCCCATCGAAGGGCATATCTAGCACCTTCGTTTGCACTTCCTGCCTGAACGATGTTGCTTTGAGCCATCCTTGGCGGCGCAGGACTGCAGCCCCAGCCAGTTGACGGAAGCCTGTCATGGCTACATCTATGGCGCAGTCGATGATCTCTGCCGCAGAAGACTGGCCTTCGGAAAGGAGTGCCTTCACCTCATCCTGTACGGCACTCGGAAGTTCTGCTAAGTATGGGGCAATATCCTCCCAAAGTTGGCGGTTATAACGCCCTAAAAGGGCTATGGAATTGGCCACCTTGATGGTCATTGCCGAAGTGGTTGAAAACCTTTTGCCTATTGTGTCTAACTTTCTGCCCTCCTTGTCTGGTGGTGCTGACAGAGGCGAGGATGGATTTCGAGAATTTTTCTGGGCCGCTTGGGTCACGACAGAATCTGGTTTCGGGTGGCCAGTCAGGCAAGCTGGCGCCGTGGACGGTGCTTTATACTTCTTATCCAGGCGCGGAACGACCGCAGGAACTGAAGCTGGCGTCAGCATCAACTTCTTTCCCTGGTCCCAGAGGAAGTCAATGATAGGGATGGATTTGGCCGTCTTCTTCGTCTGCTCCTTAAAGTCATGGAGGAAGCATTCGGTTTCCGTCGACTCCATGACCATATGGAACCGCGTCGCAGCCCGTTCCACTAACTTATGAAATTCCCCGATATCCACAGGTGGTGAATCCGCCTGGCGCGGTTGTGGGGAAGGTGGTGAAGATGCTACATAGTCCTCCTGCTCATCGTCATCCTGGTCCGTCAGGTCTCCCTGGACCTCACCTTCCTCCATCTCCTCCCCCTCCTCATCCGTTGAGTCTATCACCTGAGGTGGCGGCTCGTGGCCGACCTGCGTTACCGGCCGTGATTGCCTTGGGGCTGTCGCTGGGGTGTTTGTAGCTGGCACTGGGACCCCTGTATCCTGTCTTGGTGGTTCCGGGAAACGTTGTTTGTAATCCCTGATAAGGAACTTGAGGTCCTTAACTATTGCCAGAGGGAGGCAGACCATTGGGGTGACCTCCGTGCGGACTTGTTCCTGGACGGGGCGCTCCTGCGCGCCTGAATCTTCCTGCTCCTCGTCCGTGCTTTGGCATTTGACAAACAGCTCGGAAGGGGAAGTAGCCTGTTGGAAGAACTCTTCTTCGGACTCTTCACTCTGCAGGATCTCCAGAGGTAAATTGGTTTGGACCTTGCTTGGAGATGTTGTTTCCGGGGTAATCTGTGGTCTGGAAGCAGATCCTTGGACAGAAATCGCCGTGGTTTTCCGTCCCACGGACGACGACGACGTTCCCGTCGACGGCTCGGCTGACACCAACGGCGTCCCCATCGACGATATTTTCCTCGTCGACGAAGTCCTCGTCGACGATGTGGTCGTAGACGATTCAGTCGTCGTCGATGCCTTCGTCGTCGATGCCTTCGTCGTCGACGCCTTCGTCGTCGACGCTTCCGTCGTCGACGCTTCCGTCGTCGACGCTTTCGTCGTCGACGCTTTCGTCGTCGCTTTCGTCGTCGCTTTCGTCGACGATGCCTTGGTCGTCGACATCTTCGTCAACATCTTCGTCGACGATGCCTTCGTCGTCGACGCGCTCGTCATCAATATCCTCGTCGTCGACTCTTCCGTCGACGGAGGGCTCCTCGTCGACGAGGTCCTCGACGGGACTATCTTCGTCGTCGACGATGATTTAGACGACGGTTTCAGAAGTATAATAGACGAGATAGGGGTACCTGCAGACGATGATGATGGAGTCGTCGTCGTCGACGAGCGGGCCGACGCCGCTGTGGACGTGGACACCGTCGTCGTTGCTGTGGAGACGTGTCCTGATGGCCTTTTTTGCGCAGAGGATGGTGTCGCAATTTTTGAGGCCGACAGAGTAGGCTTCTTGAAAGTGAGAGAGACTTTATCAGACGCTGAGGATCTCGAAGATCTTGCCTCTGAAGACTTTTTGTGCGTCTTCTTAGGAGGAGCGTCTGAGGGGCCAGGAGATGTCACTCTCGGCCTCTTCAGGGAGACTTCAGAAGCCCCGGAAAAGCTCGCCTCTGAGGAAACCACACTGTCTTTGTCCTTGAGCCTGTCCAGCCAGATAAGCAGGCGGCCCTCCCTGTCTCTCAAGGTCTTATGTGGAAAAGACCTACATATCTTGCAGTCCTTAGGGACGTGGTCCGGGTAAAGGCAATACAAGCATAGTTCATGCTTGTCGTCAACATGAAGCCTCTTCTTCCCACATGAAGAGCAAGCCCTGAAAAGGGCTTTCTTCTGGGAGTCAGACATGCCAGGAGTTGTAGATGAAATAAACACTCACTGCAGCAAAAAGAGGCCTGAAGTAGTCAGTGCTGAAATCCTGAAGAAGAAAGTCACCAAAAATCGTGAATAATCTGGTTTGAAAGAAATCCTGAGGAGAACTCAGGCTGGAGACTCCCTAGCACAACGTGCGGTAGAAAATCTGAGGGACTGAGGCTCCTGCCAGGAAGGTTCTAGAGGGAGGTGATAGCTGATTGGCTGGCTCTAGGAGTTTGGTCCTTTTTACATAAGGACTATGATAGGCGGCTAAGGGGAGGCCCTTAGGCCTATTTTTTTCTATGTATGTCTATAGGACATTACTTTTTTATGTACCGGAGGCTCCCGTCTCGACGACGGGGAATGATTCAGGCATGTGAATCTATGAAAGACACCCCTAATACTGGATAATCTTGATTCTACTGTATTATTCTTTCTGACACTCCCTGTCCATTTATCTCACTCTTTCAGGTTTGTTATCATCCCTGCTTGCTTTCTTTCTTTGTCATTGTTTTACAGTCTTCCTCTTCTTTCCCCTTTTGTGTTTTTCTCTCTTTTGCTCTGGGTCAAAGTCTGATGAGAAAAAATTGGTGCTAGTCGACAAATATGAGTGCCGGTCACACCCTCTAAAGATCATCGATTTCGCCGCATGGCCTTCGGGCGTGCACGCATTGCATCCACGTTGTCACATCGCATCAAAGACACCATTTTGTCACATCGCACTGGATCGTCACATCGCATCGAGGCGCCATCTTGTCGCATCGGATCACAGTAAGAAACCGACACATCACCTCCTCTTCGGTAAGAAACCGACGCATCACCTTCCCTGCGTACCTTTTGTTTGTATTGTGTGATGCATCCAAGGTACTTTGAGAGTAAAGTGTTGCATTTACCATCTACATTGAACTAAGCTATTTCTACCATTTTAAAGTCATATTTTTATTACAGTATTGTGGATTTTTGTCGTTTGGTCTTGTGTTAAGTCTAGCAAAGATTACTTATTTTTCTAAACTGGTGTGGTGTCCATTTGTATTGTTTTCACTGTATTACTGTATGTTTTCACAAATGCTTTACACACTGCCTCTGAGATAAGTCTGTCTGCTCGTGCCAAGCTACCAAGAGGGTGAGCAGGGGTAATTCAGGAGTGTATCCCCCTGTCCCAGACCAGAAGCAAGGGTCCCTATTTGGACAAAGGTGTACACCATTGCCAATTAGAGACCTCCATTTCTAACAGAAACCTTAGAAGTAGTGGCCCACAAAGCCAGATCCTGAGATCCGTGTTGGAAACCTCACCAGTAGTGACACGCAAGGGCAGAGCCTGAGATCCGTGTCTCATTGCTGCAACCTGATCCCTGCCCAGCTGGCTCAACTGCACCTAATTTAATCGAAATTGTGCTTCTTATAGAGGTACAGAAATAATTATTATACATGGGTTCTGTGTTTGATGAGGGACTTATGAAAAAATAATACAAAATAAGTAAAATCATTATTAATGAATACACACGACTTAACTGTCTGAAACCATGGCATCACGAGCCAGAATAGATGAAGAAGGATATGGAAATTTCATTATGGCTCAAAATTGTTTCTCTTGTGCTCAAACCTTTATGTTTGAGAATGTTCATAATTCACCCCAGGGGAAGGATGCTATGCAGCACTCATGGGTGGAAACACAGACAGAAGAGTGAACCCATCCACATTTCAGATGTTTTATGTTTTACTATACTACTTAGCTTTGTTTCAGGCATATGATTAATTGTCCTAATGATGATCCCATATTGATACGGGATCGAAACTCCATCGACACACACTCTGTCCTGCAGGATTAGGTATAAAACTTCCTTTGGGTGCATAAGTGAACTGTTTTCTTATATAAGTGACCCAACTATTGTACATTATTGGACACACTTTGCCATGCCTGTATGTTTTCCATTTTTGGTTTGTTTTGTTTTCAACACCTGTTTTGGGATTTACTCCGGCGGGGGTATATTCCTTGTATGTTTTTTGTTTGTTTTGACTCTGGAAATAAATCGAATTCTTTACAGTCACTGGAGCAATTAATGGGAATTATTATTTTTTCACAAATATTGGGTACAAAAATGTAATGCTTAGGGACCATTGTTCATTTAATTGCGTATTACCCTTGGTCTCTTATGATTCTATGGTTTCCCATGTTCTTGAAACTAGTTTATGAAAGTGGACATTTCTCAACACTTACAGCTCTGTGTGCCTGACAGCCTGTCTCTAATACAAGTCTGGGATGGGTGACAGTTACACTTTACGCATTCCCTATAGGCAGCCACAACACAGGAAGGCTAGGTGTGTCTGAGTACCCATCAGGCGCGCAACGCCCTTTGGACTCAAAGGGCTTCAGCGCCCCCGCCGTGTGTAGCAGCCAGGCTGAGACAGCTTCCCGGGCACACAAAGCCGCACCAGAGTACTTCACAGGTCTTTAAAAAACCATTAACTTGTTAATGATGCTTTGTTGTTTTTCACCTCTTCTTAGAGCCCCTGCATCACCACTCTGCCTATTGCTGGAAGAATGAGCCCCCCCAAAACAATTTTAGTAGCCCCCCTGAAATTTGGCTCTAGTTGCGCCTCTGGTACCCATCTACATACATCTGCATTCTGATGGCCTTCCTGGGCAGGATGGAAGGGAGGGGCTAACACTTCACTTGAATAGGCAATGTCCTTTTCCCACACAAACGACTGATTACTCCCCACAGATAGCCTGGCACAGGACTGGGTTGAAAGGGATGCTTGTGCACTTAAGAGAGCTACTCTGAAGTCACCCCCACATCAAAGGCACTTTTGGGTACAAATTCTGTGTTTCTGACCCCCTAGAATCAGACACGTCTGGATCTTGAACTGAACCTCTGTCAGAAAGACTGCTGTGCTGCTTAAAGGACTGCAGACTTGGAAGGCCTGCTTTTCTCTTGTGCTGCCCTGCTGCCTGCTGCTCTCCGACTCTGCTGAAGGAGAGCTGGACTCTGCCTTCACTCCAAGTGATCTCCAAGGGCTTGTTGGCTTGCCTCATGTTGCTAGAGACTCAGGGATATCAAAGTCCCTACCCCTGCTCTTGTGCTAACTGAAAGTGGTCCAGATACCTGCAACATGGATTTCGATGCATCCCCTGTCTGCTGGTAGCAGAATCGGCGCATCGACCTGGTTGCAGGAGAAAAATCAGCGCATCGCATTGGAACTAGCGCTTTGACTCCAGAGATCAACGCATCGGACAGCATATTTCCGCTGCTGCAGTTTGGTGAGATCGACATATCCCCTCAGCTGCATGGTAGAAACTGACACATCGCTGGACGCCTCTCAACTCCGGCACCTGTCCTTGCAACTGACGCATCACCCTCACTGCAGGAAGAAGATCGACGCATCTCGTTGCCTGTGACCAGGAAAGGTACTTTGTCCACCAGGGCCAGCATGCATCCTG
This sequence comes from Triturus cristatus, assembly GCF_964204655.1. Classification (NCBI taxonomy): domain Eukaryota; kingdom Metazoa; phylum Chordata; class Amphibia; order Caudata; family Salamandridae; genus Triturus; species Triturus cristatus. The sequence continues at coordinate 890,832,145 of NC_140581.1, forward strand.
TAGCCAGCATGCGCTTCCACGAGGTCAGCCCGAATTTTGACTTTGCCCCAGTCCAGCGGGACCTAAAGTAACCTTTTTAGCGTTACTTGCTTCTAAGAGCTTTACTCCATTTATTCTTTTAAAATTCAATATCTCAACTTTTGTACATTGGAAGTTTGTCGTTTCAGTCTTGTTTAGTTCATAATATAATCATCTATTTTTATAAACCTATATGGAGTATTTTTTGTGTTGTATTCATTGTGTTACTATGTGCCTATGTGTTGCACAAATACTTTACCCATTACCTCTTTACCCATTACCTCATGACTGCTCTGTGCCAAGCTACCAGAAGGTGAGCACAGGTTAACTTTTAGTGTGTACTTAGCTTACCCTGACTAGAGTGGTGGTTCCTGCCTGGCCTGGGTGCATGACTCAGCCAACCAAAAATCCCATTACTAACAAGAGATATTAAAGGAGAGCTTGAGCACATTTGTATAGGAAACACCCTAGTGAGAGCAGTGAAAGTTAAGATTATCATGATGATCCCTTCTCTTTTGGTAACAACATGGGATTTAACTTTAGCACTGTGATATTTAACCTGTGAATCTGCATTTATGACTAAATTTGCTGTAAAAAATCATGTATTATTGGATCACAATTATGTTAACCGGTATAAATACATATGTTCCATGAGTGATCAGAAGGTTAGGATTGTTAGATCGAGGAGATGGACTGATTGCATGGGATGTGTATAAGGGATTACATATTAGCACATACTAGCAAATAAGTATAAATTAGAGTCACTACGAGAAGAAAAACCCTGAGTTGGAGCCATGAGCTGTATCATGTAATGGCATGAGATTACTTTTGGGGTTGGTCTAGAGAATAATAATGATTATGTGGTGAGCACTGTGGGCAATGATGTCAAGCACAGCTGTATCAAATAGAGTGAGCACAGAGGCGCTAGGTAAGCGGTCTCTGCCACATTTTGGGGCTGACTGTTGTCTTCAATAGTTGAAGAGCTGAAACAACGCTATTTACCACTTTTGACAATGGTAAATGGTTGCTTGTCACAGGGACTTTCAAAGCATGTGCTGCTTTTGGCGTCAAAGGTACCAGCATTACTCGACATTTCTGAAAAATCAACAGAACATAACAAGAGCATACAGAAAGCAACATAGCAACACAACTGAAACATAACAGTGCACATCACAAAAAAGTCAAAACAAAACCCAATACCACAATGACAGTACAACACAACAAGATCACACTGTAATAATGCAGCACGAACACAGAGCAGAACAAAAACAGAACACATCGCCACCACAACCATAAACCACAAAAAAATATGCACAAACGTTCTTGTCACACATTACCACCTCCAGAATCCTGTTTTCACGATATGAGGGTAAAGGTTGTTGGGAGCAAGTGCTGCTTTAACTTACCAGAAAGACATAAAACAGCACAAATCAAAACATTTTGTGATCTAGCCATTAGTGACCATAGAGAGTGCTCTTATTTTCAGACTTCTTTAAGAGTGTATGGAGATATCTAAAGTTATGAACTGTCACGGTTCCAGGTTCAAATGATGGTATGGCAATCAGAAAGTCAAAACGGAGGTGTATGATGGAATTAGAGTTCACAGGTAGAAAGCATACTCAGTACACAACATTTGGCCAAGTATTTATATTTTCGGTCAAAACCATTCCAAGCAAGTGAACGACACTGCAATATATGTGTAGTATGCTGTCTTCAACTGTCTTCGGAAAACCAACATATTAGTGTGTTGTCTGCAAACAAGAGCAACCAGAGTAAAACCACATCTAGGTCATACCTCTCGGATTTTCTCGATAGCTGTGCTGAAAATGTAGACAATGACACACCACTCTTGTGCCGTAGGCCGGGGCTCCATCTTTACAAGCACTGTGTATGTAAACAGCATCAGGAACACCAGGTACGCCATCTGCAAAACACACCAAACATGTCACATGTACATGGCATGGCAGAAGTGTTTCATTCTGCGTGCCCCTCTTTAATAAATCCTGCCAGTGAGTAGCGGACACACATTTCAATACTTCAGTGAGTTGACGAGTCGAGAGGCTGGGTTCCGACTGGTGCATTTTGGTGACAGGGCTGGTGGCGCCTGGTTTGACAATCTTTTTTGGACCCCCTGCCCCCATCGGAGTCCATCCCTGCCACCTGGCAAAAGTGCCCCTCATCTCTCCATAGCCCCCTTCAAGCATACATTTCCTATGTTTTGAAGCGCCGGTAAAGGCTGAATTATAGATATCAAGAGATTCTTCCACCTCCTTACGTTTTGCGCGCCAAAAACATCATATCTAGACTGGCCCTCGACAGGCACAATGAATTACACACCAACACTTTATAAGGAAAGAGAATACTGAAATTTGAACTACGAAGATCTGATGCCACATATGAAAACATATGAAAACATCCAGAGGGCTTAAAACGAACCAATCAAATCCACAATCTTGCCATGAACACTATTTTGGGACAAAACCTATCCACAAACATGTGTACCCTTCTGCACAGCAGGAAAAGCCTCCCCCGTTTCTAAACTCCGGTTTAATGTACCTTAAGAAAATACCACCATATCCTTGTGCGCTTTCTGCTCTAGGTACACGTGGACCATAATGTGCCAAAGAAGGTTATGTGTGATGGAAACATTTCAGAAGTATGTGCAATGAAAGCTGTCCTCGGAGCAGAAGTAAGGATTGTGAGTACGACACCCTCATGCATCAGCATGAGACGGAAACCTTGGGGCAGATTTACAATAAACGAACGCAGCGCGGTGCAGCAAGTCATTTTCCTGCGCCACGCTGCATTAGTTTCGAATCACAGGGTTGCAACACATTTACAACAATATGTTGCATCTCTGTGCTTCCCCCTGCGCGGGCAGCACAAACTGCTGCCATGCGCCCACGCAGGCATCCTTGCACCATGGTGCAAGGATGCCTGCTTCACGGGGATGATTGTTTATGTGCAGGAAGGCTTCTCTTCCTGCACATAAACAATCAGAAATGAATAAATTTGTCCTCGTTGCACCTGCCTATGCCTCCCCTGGGGAGGCGTAGTATTCAGACGCATTTCCAGATTTACGATTTCTTGCAAATTTGGAAATGTGTCAGGTTCCACGGGTGTTGCGTGCAGCCGCGGTCCGTGCAGGTAACAGCTGCGGGCAGTGGGGCAATGTAAAGGGCTATTTCCACGTACGATGGAGAGGAAAAAATATATATATTTTTTTTTCCCTCAGCATCGTCCCTTGAAATCCCCCTTTGCACGGCCCCACTGTTGTTACCTGCACGGACCGCGGCTGGTTGCATGGGAACACAATCAGAAACACCCATGGAGCGTCCCCTTTCACGCAGAGTGCTGTGTGTAAAGGGGCCATATTTACAAGGACAGAAAAAGTCACGCAGGGTGGCTTTTTCTGCCCTTGTAAATATGGGGCAGCAAAACGTGCTGCTGGTGCGTCACAAAAAGTAACGCACTGGTGGCGAAAGGGGCTTGTAGATCTTCCCCCTTGAGTTTTAGAAGTGAAAGCAACTCACGGTGTGGAACCAGAACTTCACAATGGGGGCGTTGTAAAATTCATAGGCTTTCCTGGACAGGGGGAGGCTTCCATGCCCGCTACCAGGGCTGCGGTTCTGACTTTCAGCCGATGTTTCACCTCCTTTTTCTTCATCATAACCCTGTAAAAAAAAGTGTTTTAAACGTTTATTAAATACAAATTCTTGGCACGCACGGATGTGAGGATACTTCACAGTGTAGTACTCAGACCATCTACTTCAGACATACAGGGCCCCAACATGTTAGGCGGCCCGTGGTTAAGTATTAACTGCTGTGCCACAGTGGCCATTCTGCCGCGGCCTGAGTCATCTATTCTCGTTAGTGCTACTTAATTATCGCAGTAAGAAGCCTTTGGAAGATGGCCATGGGCAAAATGCTACTCGTACAAAATGCCACGAGGTGCAATGAATGCCACCGGCTGTTAAAACACACAAGACGCCAACACCAGCACAGTTTTTTCCAAGGACCACAGCTTGGGTGTTGACAGGTGTGTGTGTGTGTGTGTGTGTGTGTGTGTGTGTGTGTGTGCGCGTGCGCGTGTGTGTGTGAGGTGGGTCCATGTCAGTCATAACTGCGCCACGTTTACCGGACATGTCCAGTTTTACTACTAACTTGTCACTGGAGTGCTGATTATTGATAATTAGGGCTCCCGGTGTTATGTTTTTTTTTTTTTTTAACATTTCCATCTGTATTCATCCATATTTATTTTTGGGGTAATTTTATCTGTATTTACCCAATTTTATTTTGTCGCAAGCAAAAAAAGATACTGCAGCTAGTATTTTTTCACATTTATTTAAATAGGCAATGCACTCTTGCTTGTTATAGGTTTATTTAGATTTATATAGATGGTTAAATGGGCTACTGCTTTTAACAAAGAGATACTTTTGTTACTTGCAGTTAATACATTGCAATCTTTGTAATATAGCACAGTGAGCTATGAAGGACCTTGTAACCCTCACTGTCTTATGTAACACATCCTACACATTGATTTACAGACATATGATTGATTGTCAATGTATAATGTGTGATGTAAAGCGCTCTGACACCCTGCACTGGAATGAGTAGCGCTATAAAAGAAATAAACAAAATAGTGGTATTTAAATTGTTATTTGTGTAAATACTGGGACAGACCAACACATCTAACATTCCTACATTGCATGTATATCTCTCTCTTAAGTACCTGTGAAGTAATAAGTTGTGTGCATTTGTTTTCCCTCAATTGCCTCTAGGTGTGTGCCCCCCCTTCCCCCATAGCTCCCAGCCAGGATACTTACTTAAACAAAAGTTTCCTCCTATGTTTAAAGACACTAGCTTTCGTTGGAGTCCAGATAAAAATATGTAGGGGATTGGCATTCCATAGATACCAATTACATTATTAGAAATAATATGCATTTTATTTTATTAAAGAAAAATGTAATTATTTAATTAAAACATGGTATCCTTCAGATCTGACAGGGTGGGGCTTACTCGGGATACATCAGTGTTTCGTGTTTTAACCCCTATCTCACCTATTTAAGAATTTCTAATTTAGCATTCAACATTTTTATGGAAAAGTAAATGCATCAAAATGTTTGGAAAATTTAAAAAACAGAATTCAAAGGCGGCGTCTGTTCTCATGATGTTATGCTTTATTGCTTTTGTTTCTGTGTTAGGTAAGTTTGCTGTCTATTTAAACAATATTTAAATAATGTTAGTGCCAATGGGGCTGTCTTGAAAACAAAGTACTGAATGTTTATTTATTTTGTATTTTTCATTGAGCAGAGCATCGAGAACATATCAATCACAAAAGGTGTTTAAAACAGGGAAACATCGAAACATCAACATATGTATAAAATCGGTTCATAAATGCATAGAGTATGAGCGGGAAACATTTTTAAATCAGGGGTTCGAAAACAACACCATTTTTCATAAATTCCAATAGTGAAGCAGCTTTTAGAAATATCTGCCATTTATTCTTGCAGACATACTTAAAGTACTAGAGTAAGAAATTGCTAAAGTGCTTAAGTGCCAGAGTACTAAAGTGCTATAATAACCCAGGAATAAACCTCCAAACCCCTCAAACATAAATCTCCTATTCCGCCAACCTCTAAAATTCAAAAGGAATTAAATTCCTTATTGGAATGAGACTACTAATCTATCTGATTTTCCAGACTCCTAAAATACTTCCAGATTTCTTTAAACTTTTTGGAAGCACCCACCCGCCTCGCATAAGCCTCCTCAAAAGCCGTAGTCCGATTCATTTTGTTTAGCCACCTCTCGTAAGTGGGTGCTTCCGTCAACCTCCAGTTCTGTAGAATCAAAGAGCGGGCAACGAAGGAGGAGATAAAAAGAAAAGTCTTCTCTGTTTTTATCAAATTTGCCCTTTCTTTACTGATTCCAAAAAGGGTAACCTCGGTCTCTGACAGGACCCTCTTCTTAACTGCCCTATTTAAGGCCGAGAAGATCTCTCCCCAGAAAGGCCCTAGTCTAGGACATGTAAAGAAAAATATGTAGCCAATGCCCTTCAGTTTCTGCCTGGCAACGGAAGCATCTATTTTCAACTACTGAGTATTTTGTATTAAGTGCTTTAGGTGTAAAGTATGCCAGCCACCGGGATAGAAAGGCCATTCTTTTAAAATTAGCGGCTCTCAGAGCCTTACTCCCTAACTGGCATATGACTTGCCGTTCTTGGCTAGAGAGGGTGCATTTCGTTTCCCAAGTTACCCTTTCTAGATGTTTATCCACCAGTGGGGGTTGCCCACGATTGCGCAAGAGATAATATCAATTCCCCACCCCTCTTCCTCTTAGCTTTGCTCCAAAAAGGGCTGTCACCAGTTTAGTTTGCATACTAAAAGAAAAATGTTGTCTATTTAAGAAATATACAATCTGTAAATATTAGAAAAAAACTGGCTTCCTCTGGTCTCTACTCCTCATCAGCAGCTCTTGCCAAGTGATTACCCTGTTCTGAATTAAGAAATGCCTTAGGTCTTCTAACCCACAATCCTTCCAATTTCTTAGATGGCTAAATTGGAATTGGAGGTCGAGATTTTTGCATTCTCCCAATTTTTAATAGTGGAACCCAGAAGAGCCAGCATTTTCAAAAAATAATTGAAGTCTAATAGAATAATCCTTCAACGTCTTATATCTTGTCCTTTTGGGAAGTTTAGAAGTTTTTAGAAATATTGGAATCTGAGAACCAGCTTCCTGCACCATTTAATCCACACAAAAAATTGTCATTTAAATGGTTAGGAACCAATAGACAGGCTATGAGTCTAAAAAGGCTGCTTCGTAATATAAACGAACATGTGGTAGGGTCAATCCACCCTGGTTGATGGCTAATTATAGCGAAGAAAGCTTAACCCTTGGTGTCTTTTCCCCCCAAACAAACTGTCTAATCATAGTTTCCAGCTCCTTAAAGAAATTAATGTTGATTTTGATAGGTATATTTATAAAAAGGAAAACAAGTAATGGAAGTATAGACATTTTGATAAGGGATACTCGGCAGATCAAGGTTAAAGGTAGTAGCAGCCAGTTATCCAACAGTTTCCTGATTTTATCCTGCATAGCTACATAATTCAGCTTGTATAGCTGTTGATGTTGATCAGAAACATAGATCTCCAAATATCATATTGGGTCAGGCTTAGCGGCTTGGTGCTTAAGATTGACTGGGAGAAAAATTGTGTCAAAGATCAGTACAAGGATTTCAGTTTTATTTTGGTTAATTTTATATCCCCCAATTCGTTCGAATTTACTGAATTCTGAAAGACCAATTCCAGATTCTGGCTATCGGATTTAAGATATGAAATAATATTGTCCGCAAATAACTTTAGTTTGGACATACCCAGAATTGTAGCGTTAATTGCAACATTTTCTCGAATTCGGATGGCTAATGGTTCTATAAAAAACGCGAACAGTAAAGGGGAAAGCGGACACCCTTGTCTTGTCCCCTCGATTTGCATTTATTACCACTTGAGCCTGAGCTCCCCGATAAATGTTCCGAAGCATTAAAATAGCCTAGGGAAGAATACCAAACCTGCCAAGGCCAAAAAAGAGAGCCAAATTTCCAGGTCGAACGCCTTTTCTGCATCGACCATCATGATACAAGCCGGGATTGAGTTAATATTACAGTAGTCAAGAGCCTCTATTAAAAATTCAGTATTTGACGACATAGATCTCCCTGCTATAAACCCGAACTGATCCTTATGGATTATTTCCTGTGCAACGGGTATGAAACGCTGAGCCCAGGTCTTCATTAGGATCTTATAATCAGCGTTAAGGAGACTAATGGGTCTATAAGAATTGACATCTTTTGGATTCTTACCCTTTTTCACGAAGCTGACAATTATCGCCTCTTTGAAAGGCGAGGGCACCACACCTCCATTTTTGATGATTAAATAGCTCAGTCAAGGGTGGGGTCAGTTCTTTGGCAAACACCTTATAACATTCTATAGGGCCCCAATCCTCTCCACAAGTTTTGGCTCCGGCAGTTGATTTTAAAGCTGCCAAAATCGCTGTACTTGATATGTCTAATTGTATCTGCTCTACAAGGGAATCAGACAGTTTCGGGAGATTTATGCCCTCAAAATAATTCTGTATAGTATCTTGCCCAACTGAATATTCTGTTGTATAAAGCTGTTGGTAGTGTTCCATAAAAACCAGAGCAATCTCGTCACTATTTGACACTACAATTCCAGTATTAGGATCTACCACCTATGAAATTAGGGCCGCTTCCTGTCTAGTTATTGTGGAGCCAGCCAACAGTTTGCCCACCATTTGTGTTTCCTCGTATACCCATTGTTGGTAAGTTCGGGAACTACTGATTTCTTCTAGTAAGAAGAATTCCCTCAGCACCTTTTTGGCATTTTCAAGGAGATGTAGTTGAGACACGTTTCTCAGATCTTGTGCCCTTTCCACGGCCTGCTGGAGCTCAACTATTTTAGCCCGTCGTGCTTTCGACTGAGCGGCAGAGAAGAAGATAATTTGTCCTCGAACAGCAGCCTTGAACCCCCCCATACTGCGAAGGGTTCTGCCATCCCCTCGTTAAGCCTAAAGTATTCAAGGATCCATACTCTTAAGCTCTCAACCCATTGATGATCAATCTGCCACCTTGATCGCTCCCTTCTCTCCTCGTCAATTTCTATATCGAGCTTGATATAGGAGTGGTCGGAGAAAGAATTCGTCCCGATATCTGCCATTAAGATGTTTAATGATCTGGATGTTAAAAAAAAAAATCGATAAGGGATGCCGTCTGGTATTGGCGAGAGTGGCATGTATAAGTATTTGTAGCCGGGTTGGCATTACGCCATGGGTCTATCAGCTGATAGTCGTGCTTTATAACTTCGAAGATTCTTTTTGTATTGGGTTTCAATTGTTTTTATTTTTATTGGAGGTATCTTTTTTTAGATACTGGATATAATTGAAATCCCCCCAATAATGATCTGACATGGGGCTCCCCTTAGCAGCTCGTTGATCTTAGCCAACCCAGAAGCCTCATCCATAATCGGACCATAATAGTTCGCAAAATTCAAAATCCTCCCATTTAATTTCACCACTACCCATAGCCATCTTCCCTGGGGATCTGTGCGAACTTGGTCAAATTCCCATGACAGGTTTCTAGAAAAGTAAATGGCTACACCTCTTATTGCAAGCCCAGCTGACGCAAAAAAGCATCAGAGAATGTTCTCGGCAGATAAAGCTTGGGTGAATTAGACTTAAGGTGTGTATCTTGAAGAAAAAGAACTTGGGGCAAAAAAGAGGCAAGCCATCTTATCAGCTCACCATATTTCTGTTTGTTAAGCATGCCATTCATGTTTACTGACAAAATGCTACATTTGCTAGCCATATCTATTGCTTGAATCAGCATGGTGTTTGATCAGATGCAAGATCCTGTTTTCTCTTCTCTTTGTTCCCTTTGCCACTGCTAAGAACCCCCCGTCGCACCCCACCACCAACCCTCCTGGAATGGGGGACCCCCAGAAATGTGGAAACCCCCACTAACCACGCTAACCACATTTCAGCCCACCCTACTTTCCTGATGGGTGTCATGGAACTACACCTTTGGTGACCCTCCTCCCCCTGGCAATGGAAAACTTTGACATCTTGTTATATACATGTATGGTTTCAAATTTTAATAGAGATCTCTTTCAGTAGGTCCTGGGCATCTTCTAAATTTGTTTTAAAAAGTTTCCCCTTACTAAAACACGAAGCTTAGATTGCTGCGCTATTGAGGCCTGGGCACCCTGAGCTTTGAAGAGATATAGCAGCTTAACAAATTCCTTTCGCCTACGCGCAGCTGCAGCGGACATGCCTAAAAATATGCGACAATTGGTAACTTCATTTATATAAAAATTATCTTTGCTGGTGCGCCTTTGCCAAGATTGTCTCCTTAAAACGGAAATCTGCAAAGTTTATCAGGATAGTACGTGGTATCTTTGAATTAGGCAACAGGTGTGAGGGAACTCGATGTGCCCTTGTAGTTGTAATAGGAGGGATGGCTACAGAGAACCATGCCTCTGTGTAGCCTCAGGTGATGCCGCTCTGCCCCCGGATAATGGAGCCTCAGCGTACTCAGCGTACCTGAACGAGTTGTGCTCCGGAAAAAACAAAGGTCTTGCTGGCAGTCTGGGTTTCTCCCCTTCACGGCCGGCGCTCCGAGACTGACATTCATTGTGGCCTCTTCTTTTTCCACTGGGCTGGCATGCAGCTACGTTCTTGGCTGTATTTGTGATGTCGGCGCCTCTTGGGGACGCAAACGGCGAAACAGGAGGTAGGAGGATCTCTTCTTTACGTTGACTAATTAAAGCTGAGTCTGGGGACATTTGAAGCTGCTTGGAGCGGTCTGTGAGGCATTTTTGGTTCAGGGATAGAGAACTTCCTCATTTGAAAAAACTGTTTGATAAATCAATGGAGGGGTGTGCGAGTGCTAGACAGGGCGCTCCAAATTACACAGTTTTGGTGCCCCCCCTTTTTTTGGGTGGGGGGAGCACTTTGCGAGCTCTATGTAAAACTTTGTAAACCTGCCCCAACTCAAAGGAAAGAAAAGGAAAAAAAAGGGAAGAAAACATTAAGAGAGAAGGAAGGAAAAAAAAAGAGAATGGGGAAGCATTTAAAACAGACCAATGCTGTTGCCAAGGTTGACTCAGTGGCCGAGCTAAAAGCCAAAACCCGCTTAGCCCAGGCAAAGGCAATTTCTTCAGAGGCTAGAGCTGAACGCACTTTAAACCGTCTGGGCCTCAATTCCAGCTTTGAGAGCTCAGAAGTAGAGCAGCCTGAGTCATTGGTACAGTTAGAAGGGTAGACACCTGCCAAATAAAAGTCAACGGATGGATCATTGAGCATAGCTAAGCAACACCAAGACGAGCCAACAATGGGGAGCAACAAGGACGAGTTGAAAAACTTAAAGGACTTTCCTCGATTTTTTAAAAAGCTATCTCTGCCGGCCCCCCCCTCCGGAAACCTATAGTAAAACCACAGGCAGTGCCACAGGTAGTGTGGGAAGATGCGCTAAATAGTATACTACAGGTGTTGGTTTCATCACCACGAGACCGGAAGCAGGGGCAGGTTCCATCTCCTCCTTCAACAGCGGTGCCGGCCACACAAGACCTCGGCAAATCTTTGGATGGACAGGCTACATCCCCAATCTCAATATCATTAATGGCACAGAATAAGACACAGCTGGTGTTGTCATCTTCCGAAGATAATATAACGCCATTCTCAGAGGCTCAAAGGATGTTGCAGTCTCAGTCTCAGCCGCTGTTGTCTGGTGGAACTGGTTTGGAGACTGGGGGACAGTCTGTGGGGAATCAAAATCCAGACGGGAAGATATCACAAGACAACCCAGACTCCACGATACCAGGAGCAACCACACTACAGATCAACATAAAGGACATGCTGAACCTTATTTTGGAGGAGATTAGGGAGATGAAAAAAATCACAAGAATATGAGATTACCTCCCTCCATCTGCGCCCAAAGAAAATTGAAGCGGCAGTGGCCTGCTTTCCAGCCAAATTGTAGGCAGCCGAATCAAAGATCACTCTGTTAGGAGATCAAATGAGTGACATGCTTCTGAAGGTGAGCGAAGCAGCAAAAAATAAAACCTTTTTGGAGAGCAAACTGGAGGAACTCGAGAACCATTCTCGATGGTCGAATCTATGAATAGTGGGGGTTCCCGAAGGGAGCGAGGGATCCCAAACTCTTCAATGGGTCAATGCGATCATCAAGCAAAAGGTTCTCAGTGAATTTGCTGGAGAACTGCTGAATGTTTATTCCTTTATCTAAATTACTTACATGGACAAGTGCAATCCCTTAACCCCTTGAGTGCCCATGACGAGATGGTCTCGTCATGGGCCGCGGTTGCGATGTGCCCATGACGAGACTATCTCGTCATGAGCCCCGCCCGCTAATGAAACGCCCAGCACAGGGCGTGGAAAGGGCGGGGCACTCAAGGGGTTAAACAAGTTCCCATTGATTTAGCATGATTACAATCTGTTTCACAAATTTGTAGTTTCCAAAAAATGTATGTGGATAATTGTTCTCCCTCTAGGATTTAGTACAATAAGTTATAATAAAAAAAAATTGGGGACGGTTTAGAATAAAAAGCGCCCTTCCCAGTCTGCACAATTAAAGAATGATAGCAATTTTACTCCTATGTAGGATCTTCATACCTCTTTCAATTTACCATTGTATATGCCATTTAGAGCTCAGTTGGAAGAGAGAGCTGACATAAATTGGCAAATTAGTTTTATGGCATTCATTTAGCAAAAACAAGATATCAACTAATGAGAGTATTCGAACACCTGCGAAAATGTATACAGTTGTGTACTCAATAATTTCTGAATTAGTGCAAACTGTAGGCTTTAACAAAAAGTGAGATGTCACATCTTACTAACCAGAGACAGTTCATCTTTAGTATTGCTGAGGCTCGATTCCACATAAAGTCGAGTGAATTGATGGAAGTCCTGTGATTGGGGTATATGAGACATTTCTGCTTTGCTCTTAAATTCCAACATCAAGATGGATGGGGGAAGAAGAATACAGACAATCACCTTTGAAAAAAAAATATAATATTTGTTAAACAAACAGTAGTACATGTTAGACATACAAAAAGCTTAGGAGTGTTCAAAATACCCTCAGACTAAGCAATGACAGAGTTTTAGAATATCCACATGACCCTGGTAGATATAATGAATTTAAATGTGAATCATCTACACAGTTGGTGATTATTTTGAGAATCTGGCATGACTCAAGGCCTATGTAATACACAATTACACATGTTGCTCCTGCATAGCACAAGCAACAAATTATGAAGACGGCTGAGGGTAATTTAGATAAAAACTGCAATTCCAGCCGCACCACCATGCAATTATGACACGGTCAGTATTTATATTTTTTACTCAAACTTCCAAAGCTTGTGTTAGTTTCTGAAAAACCAAATAGCAATGGCCTGAGATGATGGGAGTTTTATTCCAGACTGTGGGAGAAATTGTGGATTTTCCAGACTCCTGTTCCTTTAGCAACCTTATATATGTAAAGATAACTAAGAGGTGAACGCTTAGAAATTATATTTTCCCTTATACTAGCTTTCATAAATCTTCCAGGGCTAACTTCAACACTTCCTTGGTTTCCCCTTCATAATTCATATATTTAGGTGTTCCCTGTTGGAAATTAGTATAATGAGCAGTAGCAGCCCCAACCCCCACCTTTTTCTTGACATGAAGAGTATCTATCAGTCAGAGCAAAGGTCAGCCTGACAGATACTCTTCATGTTCAAGTCATGGAAGCCAGGCGCTATAAATGCATTATATGTGCAGGCGCCTGACTGTCCGAGCTGAACTTTGCTGGGCTAAAAATGTCACAGTCCGGTGGGCATGGCATCTTCAGCCTGGCAAAGCACCTCAAGGACATCCCCTCATGATGAGGGGGAGAGTCAATGATAGCCTCAGACCTGGGTACTTAGGATTCAAGTCGTGAAGTGCCCAGGGCCGAGTGTCTATCAGTGACACCTCATCACAGTCCCACTGACCCCATCCCACTCAATGACGAGAAAGAGTGTGTGCTGTGAATAGGTGTGTGTATGCGTCTGAATTCATAGGTGTGAGTGAGTGTGCATGTGTGAGGCATGCACACCCCCCCGCTCTAATTACTGGCTACCACTAATTATAAGCCCCAGGTATTGGCAAGTAGGAACGTGGTATTCTTTTGCAAAACTCTAGAGAAAAATTTAAATGAAAAACTAGATAGAAAACTATTGTCAATAATACAAAACTAGGTCTAAGGTTAGCCCAAACCCTCCAACTAAAACGTAATGGAAATTTACATGTGAAATTGCAGATTTATGCATCAGACAGTAAGCTCTTACCCTTTGTATCAAGATATACTACCCCATATAGTGACATTGCCACCTATGTCTGTCTACAAAAGTGCCTGTTTTTAAAACATCTGTCTAAAGCATCCTGGTACTTTTATTCTAAAAAACTCTACCCATAAAGTCTTATAGTTTCTGTAGTATCATGTAGAATGTAATTATCTATTCTTGCTATCTCGACTGCTCATTGTTGGTGTGAAGAACTGCTTTCATTTCCTCTTAGGCACTCATTACAAGTGTGTGCTGAATACCGCAACATACTTCTATCTTATTATATGCCCATAGTGTTGGAAGAAATTAACATAATTCCCCGCAGTATCAGCCTTTATGCTTGCATTGTGTGTCATATGCAATAAATACTGCAGACATTTAAAAAAATACATGTAGAGCAAAAATGCATGCCATCTTTACTGTTTCAGACATTTAATGGTTGCTTTATATAACACACACAACTATCCACTTATTTGCACCAGCAGGCACAGAAAAAAATGTATGGGCTAGGGCGTCCTGGCACAGGAAGTAGTACCGGCATCAGAAGTCGTAAGCATGGCTTTGTGTGTGGGTTGATGCTGAAAACACTACTGAAACACCCCACAATGCTGTGTCAGGTAATACGTGATGAAGGTATTGCTGCCTCTCCCACCACCAAAGATATCTGAAACTGTGGAAGAAGATGCTGGGAATCCTGGATCTATCAGGGATCAAACACCTAATATTGCTATATTTTACTACAATACAGGCAAACACAGCTGAAGTTATTTTGCAGTTAAAAGTGGCTAGATTTGAATGGTGCAGCAGGTGCAGCAGGTGCAGTGGCACCGGGGCCAAAAGCTCTAGGGACCCCACTAAACACAGAATATTGCTAAATTTTACAACTAAACAGGCGGTCACAAGTGTAGCAACTAGCAGACACTAGGGCCATGATTTCAGTGGTGCTGCTGGTGCAGTGGCACCAGCCCCAAAAGTTGTCAGAACTCCTCTAAAACACATAATATTGCTATTACATGAGTTGAATCTATTGATGCCCTCTTTCATTTAATTTTTCAAAATGTTGCTATTACTTACCTGCAATATACCACTAGTAACAGCACAATATATTTCCTTTTTCTACATAAACAAGTCATAACACTGTAACAGACTTTCTGTAACCTGTTTTGTAGAGCTGCTCAGCAATCTACAACTTACAACAACACAGCTTATTATTAATCACATAGGCAAAAACCTAATGCATTTACCACTGCTTCTCTTTACAGAGCACTTGGGGTATGGACAGTCTTGAAGAAAATATAGGCACTATATTTTTACAGGACAATTAACAGTTCTGTTCATTCTGCTTAAGGTGAATTACACTCACTTCCACCAGTGAGGATATATCGGGCAGAGGTCAACCCCATTGCCCATACTTAATGACTCCTTAGTTTTATTAGGTGTTAGGCAGTACCAAGGCCGGCATTAGCGTTGGTGACGCCCAGTGAGACAATATTTTTTGATTCCCCCCCAAAGGCACCTTCTTCTATGGATTTACTCACTACCACCCTCCAAAAGTGTCCCTCTTCGCACCATTGCTCCTCACATGTATTTAATTTATATAGCAATACTCATACCAGTGTAGGGTGTCAGAACACTACGTCAAACATACATTATACAGAGACAACGAATCGTACGTGTACAAATCAGTCTATAGGTAATGTTACATAAAACAATGATGATTGCAAGGTGTAGGAATCACATGTCATCCATACTACAAGGTAGAATATTTTACGAGTATTTGGTCTGGCAAAGCACAAACTCCAGATATAAGATTGGCTTTACTAATAAGAATGTATTTCTACCCAAACTAACCCTATTTGCAACATTAAGATAATGAAAGATTGAGAAAAAACAGGGTTTCAACCCTATGCCTTGTAGTTTGAATGGATCTCTTTGATGACAGTTCATAGGTCACTGTGCTATATTAGGATTGTAACTTATGAACTGCGCGTCACCAAAGGATCTCTGTGACAGAAGTAGTAACCCACTGATTTATTCACATAAAATACACTTTTGTGATCTGTATGGCTCTTTGTAGCAGGACTATTAACCCTCTTAGCCACTTTTTGATGAGTCAGAACTGCCGCTAGACAAAACTCTCTCTTCAACAGGAACACTATTCAGCTATCATAACATTTTTAATGTTGCCTAAAAGTTGTCGGACACACAAGTAACTCTGCAGCAGGTGCTTTTAAACCCATAAGTTATTTCTAAAAACAGCCCACCTCCGAATTCAGTGCAAGATGCGGCTGCACCAGCAGGTTGCATCACTCTAGAGCTGGCCCTGGGCAGTACACTGGTAGCTCGAGGCCTACTAGTGGACAAGTCTTTCCTGGAGAAAAAAATAGCCCAACCAGCAGTGTCTTATGATGAGACAGATGACTATCAATCGACGGGGTTTTGATTGGGTGGCTTTTATGGGACATGAGTTATCGTTTTGTTGGGAGAAAAACAAATTGGTGATGACTAGTATTAACCAGAGGCCACATATATGCAAGTATCTTTGCTGCATCAGAATGCTTAAATATCTTAGGTCAGCTGGCAGCGAGCTATGTCACCAATGAGAGTAAGCAATTGACATCACATTTGATCAAATACTGTGGTATATTTAAGTAACAATACAAGCAGCAAAAGAATTTCTGAATAAGCATGTTTATACTCAACTAGTGCCAGTAAAGCAAGTTGCGTTTGGTGCTCACTTCCACGTTCTCTTGGTTTAGCGGTCTGTGTTCGAAGACCTACTGTCACCAATACATTAAAATATACACATATATTTGGGTTTGGTTTATAAGAGGCTTTGGGTCAGTCCCTTGCTTTTGATTGCATGTCTTTCATGTCTGTCTCATGTCCTGTCTAAAATACTTGTTTCTTATTCGATGTCTTTCCTCCCTATTCACTATTTGTCCCGCCTCCTCCTCCAGAGTATTTCTTCTTTACCATGTTTTAAGTGCATGACTTGTATCCTTTCACTTATTACATTTAACAAACTACTTTTTTTGTTCTGCTTCTAGCACTCTATAGGAGTGCTTGTGTTTTGCTGCTCACTTCATCTATCTCTTTATGCTGCTTCTCCTTCACACCCCGCACTCTCCATGTTGCTCTTCCATTTCAGCTCTCATTGCTTTCCCCACCCTTCCCAATTTTGCTGTTTTTTGTAAACCCCCCCTCCATTGCTCTCATGCCCTTTTCTGTTTGTTGCTGACAGCACTGTTCCCCCTGCCACTTTGCTCCTCCACTACTACTGTGTCCATCCCATTTATTGGTAATTATTACTTGGTAACTGTTTGTGAGGGCCAAGCAGCTAAAATCTGCCGCTGGGGCACTCATTTAAAAAAAGAATTTGCATTCACCCACCTTCCACCTTTTATTTATGTTTTTAAATTTAAGTGTGACCATCATCTTGGAACAGTGAATAAAAAGAGATAAAATGCCCACCGTGTCATGATGTGTTCACACACATGCCTATTGGCGCATGTGCGCATTTATGTCATCAGGCAACAGCCACTGTAGAGTCATGACGCATATTTGCATGCCTGATGATGCAAGCATGCATATACATTATCCCTCTGTTTTTTGCCAAAGATCTTCAGCATGAGCAAAAACCACTGGCAAAGGCAATAGGAGTACAGGTGAGACTGATTAGCTTTGAAAATGATTGGCACCTATGCCTTTTTTCAGAGATTCATCAGCAACTGCTATAGAAATACACAACCACTACCTGGTGGCTTTGATAATATGGACCATTTTAGCATAGCCCCTCAGTTGTTTGAAAGTCACAACA
Source organism: Triturus cristatus (assembly GCF_964204655.1). Taxonomy (NCBI): domain Eukaryota; kingdom Metazoa; phylum Chordata; class Amphibia; order Caudata; family Salamandridae; genus Triturus; species Triturus cristatus. Next base: position 890,849,869 of record NC_140581.1, read on the forward strand.
GATCACCAATTACATTCATAAAACAGCTCTCTTCTCCCTATTAACATATGGCCATAATTGATACAACTAAGCATGTCCGTTCCTGTGATGCTGTAAGACTGCATGCAATAGACACATATCAAATGAGTATATCTGTGTCAGTGCTATCCATTACCTGGCCTCACAATTGCTCTTTTCTCAGACTCAGAACTGTTCCCTGGAAATTGGCCAGAAGTTATTGTCAAGTGAGCTCACTGTAGTTTCAAAGGAAAAGTAATATTATAATATTTCTGAAAGTGCCAGCCTGAAGGAGCGAGGTTTTTCCTCCCCACTACGTGTGTAATAGACAGCTCTACATTAGGCACAGCTGAACATCCTGCCTCACTTCCACCAGAACAGGCCAGAAAGATGTTTGCAAAGTTTTTCAATTTTCATCCCATGGTAAAAGAATTGAGTATTGATGCATGAAATATTTGTCATGGAAAAAACAAATTGACTATTTTTGACAAAATAATAGCTGTTGGAGGACTACACCGATCTTAACAGATCTGATCCAAAGGAACTATAACATGCTTAAACATTACAGGCTCTCCATTAATATAGGTAGTCAAACGTGTGCATTTATTACTGGATTGCCACATCACAAGCCACACCACTAAACAGTTCCTTCCAGTGTGCAGTTGGCATCGATGTGACTCCAGATTTGGTGATACATTTATCGGCCTTTTGCTACATTGATTGTAGTCCTCACATTGCTCCCAATTTTACACAACTGTAATTTAGTCAGCAGCTTTGCAGCTACTACCTACCTACAAATTGCCTACCAGAAGTTCAGGTCGAACTGAGCTGTCTCTAAGTAAAAGGTGTGATACATATTAAGCGCTATACCCCAATTTTCAGTGCCAAGAAAAACTTCACTGTGAAATGGACCCTCTTACTATCAGATGGTTAGATCGCTCCCTAGCTCCTTTTGATATGTTCTAATCAGCAACTACAAAGCACAGTTTTGAGAAACTGGGTTGTTGGTCCAATTGAGGATGACCCCTGTTCAAGCAACAGCCACAATCCATGTCAAGGTGAACTACAAAAGTGACTAAATTAGCCTGTGCTTAACCCTCTGGTAGCTTGGTATAAAGCAATCAGGTGTAATTTAGAGGCAATATGTAAAGTATTTAAGTAGCACATATACATTAAAAGGTGAAAACACATTACATAAAAAATCCCATACCAATTTTGAAAAATGGTGTGAGTTTTAATAAATTATTTTATACCAAACTGACAAAAATTTAATCAGTAGAACCAGAGTTACGAATTTTTAAAAGTTTAAGGTAAAAAAATATCGGCTAAAAGATTTAAGTGCCAGCCGTGGACATCTAGGTGCATGAGAGTGGGTCATGGTTGAAAAATATGGCCAACCGTGATCAAGCGCAGGTCAGATTCAAGAAGTAGATTGGACACAGTCGGCGCTAACTTTCAGACGTGGAAGAAATTTTGAACAAAATGTTCTGAGAAGGTAAAGTTCAGCAAAGAAAAGCTACAGGCCATGTCGGACTAGGGGGCATTGTCATCGGGGAGCCGCTGGACAAAGATGCACAGTATATTTCAAAATTCGAACTTAGGGCCTGGAGGATCTTGTCCCACATTCACATTTCTGTTGGTTTACCCGCTCGCCTACTAGGCAGTCCGCCTGCTATATTCTGATGTTGGCGGGTCTATGGAAGATAAATAATCCGTCTGAGTCCCGCCGACTCTGCCACATTTTTCCACCCGTGTCAACGATATCATGGGCAAAAGGGGCTGTTGGAGGAAGTTGAGTCAATTTTTTCGCCGGGCAAATTACGATCTCCCTTCCCATCGATGTAACTGTGGCGAGTAAACCTCCACACCTTAGTTGGCGGTTTCAAATGGATATAAGGTAGAAACTTACCTTTTTTTCTGTTTCCCAATTCCTTTTCGCCACAAACCCGATCAGGCAAGTTCCCTCTTTGCTACTGCTACTTGACTACAAAGCAAATCAACCCCATGATCGCCAGAATCGCAGGTAAACGTCTATTTTACTTGTTTCCGTTTGAATTGTTTGTTTGCATTAGCTCTGGACTAATGCATTTTGAAATCTCTCTTGTCAAGAAATAATTTTCCAATATGAAATGCATATGTGTGTAATGTTGTCGAAATTTAAAGAAACACACCTGTATTAAATTAATTCTATTATTGTCAAATTTGGTGCAAGCTTCCTTTGTGATAATGGACACTTACATAAAAATTACATTAAACAAGATACATAATGTGTTCATACAGGTGTGTTTCCTCATTTTTCGTAAACTATCAAATTATAAACATATGCATTATACATTTTATTACTTATCTAAATTTAAAATAATTTAGTAATTGCACTAGACAATGTAAAAGGTTTCTTTTTAACATACATGTAAAATCAGTGTTTGTCCTAAACTGAAATCATTTTATTTATTTACGTAACATTTCTCCTTGTCTAGTGCATTTTGTGTAATTCTTGAAATGTTCATTATCTTATTTTTCATCAGGTGTAATGCATATGTGTTTATTTATTCACTTTTTAATGTTAAATAAACACACCTGTATTAACACATAAAGACTACATTTTCAATAGTTTTTTTTGGTGTATGTGTCCATTATCATGATGAATGCTTGCACCAAACTTTTTATGTCCATTACAATCTTTTTTTACTAGCGTAAGGACTTTACAAATAAGACATTTAAAATAACTGTTGTATTTCCTGTAATAATTGTTAACAGAAATATGTAATTCACATTTTCATCATGAACAGTTTTATGAATCATAGAATTGTAAATGAAAAATAATGTTAGGACAAACTTTGTAAAATTTAAAATCTTTTATTAATAAATGAGATACTTCTCTCAAAAATATTTTATTCAATTTAAAATATTAAAGAGGAACAAAAGGCTTTCCCATAAGGACAGGTTGTTGTTTTGTTGCATCCTAAACATAATCCAAAGGGCAGATAAAGCTAGATAGTGGTATTTGATTTAGGTATAGGCGCCGCAGAGACTATATCACTATGATGAAACCCAATATCTAACGGTGCTATAAGGTGAGGAGAACCACCCTACTCCTCAGGATAGGCCTCAGCCTTCTGTAAACTGTGACACTCCTTAGCACACGTAGTATTCATGAAATAACATAAGTATGTAACGTGTTTCCACCGAAAATAGACAAATTAATATGCAAGAAAATACATATAAAATTTTCTATCTTCTTTCTTGTTTTCTTTATTTGGTGCAAATCTTCCAATAGTTCATTACAGCCAACACGTGTTTCGTCGCAAAATGGGGAAGTTGTCCCGCGACTTTCTCAAGGCTATTTTCCATGTAGCTGTAGATTTTCTTGAGCGGTGATAATTCCAAACCGCAAAGGATTCTGGTGTGGCAGCGTCTATATTTCGAAAATGATTCTCTGGTTCCTATAAGTCCAGTTCTAAGAATCTTCTGGCTCATGTGATGTATATCGTAAATATCATTTGTGATGCCGCTGTGTGTCTCGTAGCTGATTATGCTCGAACGAATCCAAAGGGTAACCTCCTCAGGAAAGGGCATCTATTGAGCACAGAGCGGGCACCTCAAAGATCTATATTGGGAGTGGTGGGTTTAGGTTTGACAGTGGTTAAGGACAAGTAACGTGAATTAGGGAGGAGGAGTGCGGGTAGGAGGGGTGGGAGACGATTGGGTTTTGAAGGTAGAGAGAACTGGAGTGTGTGATGTGTGTGTGTCTGTATGTTTGGTAGTTGCATGTGGGTTTGGTGTATGGTATGTATGTTTGGATGAGTTTTTTTTTGGCAGGTGTTTGGCATTCGGGTGAGTGTGTATGTTTGGTTTTGTTTGGTGTTGTTTTGTGTGTAGGTGTGCTTTTGTGAGAGTGTGTTGGTTTGGATGAGTGTGCTGTTGAGGTGGTTAATGTGGTTGTGATGCTTGTGGGTGTGCTGGTTGTTGTGGGTGTGCTGGTGATTGTGGTGGTTGTGGGTGTGGTGGTGGTTGTGGTGCCTGTGGGTGTAGTGTCAATAATGTGTGTTTCTTTGTGTTATTTTGTGTGTTTCTGTTTATGTGTGGGATTGTGCTGCTTCTGTCTGTTGGAGTGGGTGCCTGCAAAAAAGTAAGTGTGTCAGCATACACTTTTACTTACATGATACATTTTAAGTCATCAAACTTTGGTTTATGAAACAAATACTATGAATTCAATAACATGACAAGATAATGACAACATATTAAATTCAAATCAAAACCATTTCATAACATAGAGATTGATAAATACATAACACTTTGGGATATGTGAATTCTGAAAGAAAAGAGAGAATGACCAAAATAACATTGCAATATTATTTTCCCCAAAAAAATCAAGGTATCATGGTAGTTGTAGTTATTTCAATTAAACATTGACAACACTTGCAAAATTGTAAGATAAACATACATAGTAAAAATATCCAGTAAAAATGAACAGGCATTTACATTAGGAAAACACATATATGAATTTGATATTAGGTGAAAAAACACTTACAAGCACCATAACATCATGTGAAATATAATGGAGATTGGCACCGGTAATCTTAAATACAATTAACAACATTAAAACAAACAAACATAGAAGGCAAAAACAAAATAACACCAAGAAAAACACACATATTGATAAAACATATTAAGAATTGGTAAAAGGTTAGAAACAACAATAATTTTCTAAATGAAACAAAAAAATATTCTTTATATATAGGGTTATATGTTTTACAAAGGTGCAAAACACATAAGCAACAGTTAAATTAAAAGCAAAAATGAAATTTAAGTTTAGTGACACATTCAAAAGTATAACTTATCAGTCTCCACCCCACCAGAGATTCCTGTCAAGCCTTCAGGATGTAGGATCTGCAAGACCTTCTTCTACAGGAAAATAGGTTCTCTGGGACTCCAAGTGCAGTCTCCCCCAAAGGGTGTTCCAACTCTTCCTTATTTCCTCCTGTGTGCGCAGGTTGCTTGATACAGAATTCACTCTATCAACTATTCTGGCCCACATTAGCCTTTTCTGAGACATAGGGCCCGATTACTATGGCGGCAGGAAAGGCTCCAAACGTTATTCGATTCATTCGAATCAGATTCGGAAGCCTTGTTTCTGACCGAATTGAAAAAGAAATGAAGAAAACCAAATATAAATTGTCTTCACTGAAAAACTGCTCAGGAACAATGTTTTGCTGCAGTGGAATGGCAAATGATCATGGTCTGAAATGGAGTGTGTTTTCTAGTGTGCTATGCAGGTGAACACAATTAGCCAAAACACATCAGGTGTATTATGCTAGCATCCATCTGAAAGCCACAGGAATAGTACAATATAGAACGTGTCCCGCAACGGAATCCCTCCGTCAGCAATCCACCACCAGTACAATGCCAGCAGAACTGTGAAATCTAAATATGCTCAGGGCAATCCTACGACCCTGACGGCGACGGAGTACTGTTAGCCAGCAGAGGAGTCTGCAGGGTTGACAGAGGTGAGCCGGTTATGCAGAGGAAAACACTCTGTCAACTAGGATGGATGATAAACCAGCCCACATCTAACTATGGCGATCACAAAGCCGTCAACTCGACAGAGTAGTTGTAAACTCCACCACGGAGGGACAATGGAGTCCCACCAAGATCTAAATCAGGCCGTAGTCTCTTTTTGGAAGTCAAAAATCTTCAGCGGGGCAAAGCTGGAGGCTGTAGCTGACGAGAGTTCCAGTAGGCTGGATACCTCTTCACCGAGAGACCGCTGAACAAGATTTGCTGCTGCAGAGAACAATGTAGTGGGAGTTACAACAAAGTCAGGCCAGCCGGCGATGCACCTCGGGCGAATAAACAACCAGGTTGGTCCTATTTACCTTTGGTTTTCAGAGCAGTTTTTACCTAAACCCTACGTTTTGGATTTTGGATATCTGAGCACCTTTAGCACCACCAGGAAGTGTCCAGGACTGGAAGGGCACCGCTTGGGTGGTTAGGACTCACTCAGGGTTGGTTCAGATGCGAGTTCAAGATGGTGGAAGTCTTTTATGCCCCTTTGGCTCTTAACAGGAGGACAGGAAAGTAGCCCTAGAAGTCACTCTCATAGTCCGGGGTTCAAGCGATGAAGCATGTCTTCAGCAATACAGTAGGCTTCTGAGGGTTCAAGGCAGACTCCAGGCAGCAAAGCAGACCTTCCAGGTGCAGCAAAGAAATCCTGTGGATTACACAGCATGCCACAACAGCAGGCTGTGCTCTGAGAGTCCTTTCACAGGTCCAGAAAGTGAACTGAAGAGTGGGTCTGAGGGTCCTATTTGTATATCTAGTGCCTTGTTTGAAGTAGCAGAACTTTCTAGAAGTTTTCCATTTAAGTGCTTGGAATTTCCTGAGTCCCGTGCCCTTGCTCCAAGCTGACTGCAGCGACAATGCAGTGGCAACAAATCATTTGAGTGAAGGCAGAGCACAACCTATTTAGTTGCAAGTGGGTCTTTGCCTATCTGCACCCCTCCATCCTGCCAGCAGATGACCCATTCAAGCACACCTAGTCCATCAATTGTGTGACTGTCTGGGAGGATTTAACAAAGTCCAACTGCCAACTACACCCAATCATGTGACCTAGCACAAGCTATCAGCACCAACTAGCAAAGGGCAGGAAAGTGTTAATATTGTTAATTTCGAACCATTGAGGTGACCGGATGACAGATGCCACCACATAGTTAAGCAAGAATTTAATTTTCTTTGTTAGTTATCAGACATTTGTTTGTCTAGGGTCAAGAAATCACAAAAAAAGTATGTTTGTCCTGAGGATGGTCTCAACCGTGTGACACAACGAAGACCGAAACGTTGACGAATAGTCCATTCTTCTATATAGCGGTTGTTAAATTAACTACAATTTGAGTGCTGAATCCTATGTTTAGGACAGACTCTTTGTTTACTTAGAGGACGATGGATATATACATTGACAACTAAGACAGTGTCTTATATTCAACCTTTAATGTTCTTCGGTTGTCACTGTTTGTTGCAATTATTTGTTGTTTTTTTGTACCCCTATATATTGTTCCTAAATGACTGATTTATTTATTGTATGTTATTTGAAGTATAAACATTTTCTACATTTGATCACCGGTTGTTGCAATTAATTTGCCATTAGAGAGAAGAAGAAATCTTTTTATCATAATCAATTGCAAAAAATAGTTTCTAATTGTTATTAAATATCACTCCACAGATGTAAGAAAATAAATATTTCAAATTACTTGTTATTCAAACAAATCCCTTGTAGGCATCTTTACCTTTCTAACTTAATAAAAGTGACATTTTGAAAATTGTTATTTAAAACCCAACTTTACTATTAAAGAGGTTTTTTAATGACAATTTAATTGATACAAAACACAAAGGGCCCGATTCACAAAAGTAATCTCAGACAAAATTGTAACTTTACGACTTTCGGTATTCACAAAGGGCATTTAGGAGTAGTGAAGTTAGGATTTTGGATAACTCAGGTATCTACATTTATTACAAGTCACCCAGATAAGATAAAAACACAGTAGTACTCATTAGTGCTGTTAGAGAATGCTAGAGGCTGATTAGGGAGCTCACAACACTAATCTGGAATACATATTATGGCTCCTGAAGATATGGGGCAGTAGTTGGTGTCCTCTAGGGTGTATCAGTTCATATGCTAGGATAATTTAATATATACCCGAACCCTAAAATATCAAGATCTCCCTGAATCAGATTGAGCCCGCCCAAATATATCACCATTCTTGGTGTGGAAGCTAATGATGAAGCATATCGCATTATATCTGTGAGTGAGAGCCCTTTTGTAACCTAACTTGGCTTTTCTACCGGGGTGACGGAACTGGCCATCTTCAATTGCTCCTACTAGTAATTGGAACCTTATCCTTTTTTATTAGGATTCTATTATAGGGTGATGATAAAGCTCTACTAATAATTGTTCTTATACCCCTTTCCCATGATAGGAATGGGAACAAATCACCCCCAGATTTGTGGGGGTGCTGAGGAAGGGTCTTCAAAACAGAAAAATGTTTTCCCAACAGAGAAAAGGAGGTGCAATGGTACAGCGGGCTCTACTCCCTCTGAGCGTATTTTACACTATGCACTTTACGCACAAACATTCCCAGTAGTACACTTTCCAGGCGTTCTACTTGGAATGTTTGTTAATAATTAAAGTAGTAGATCTGCACTCATATAGACGCACTGCTACAGGGGCAGATTTACAACTTTGCTAGTGAATTACACCCTGAGTATTCACCTCTATCATTGATTGACTTACTGATGACTAAAAGAAGGTTTTGGCAAATGTATTCACCTCGATATTATAAAGGTACCAAACAAGAATCATTCTAACACATACTTTACTCTAACACTGATGGAAATGAAACAAGATCACAAATAAGACAGGAAAGTGATTAAACTCACCAATGCAACATATCTGGGAATTTTGAGGCCATATAACATTCAAAAAAGTTTTTCTAACAAAGCATATTAGTCACAGTCTAATGCATTTCATCTCAGAAGAAGATTTCATACAATAGCACCCTTTATTAAAAACAATTGTTTCAATGTATGCCAATACTGATTAAAAAAATGAATCAGTTCTCTACTGATTTGTTTTGACTTGGTTTCTGAAGATCAGCTCATTGGTTTGGTGAAACAAAGCAATTTCTCTGGCTCTTTACTAGCCCCCACTCTGGCCGCCATTTTCAGATGCCTTACTTTCTTGTCTGTCAATTCAATCCATCCTGGAGACCTACTGCACTTTTTATTTCAGTCAAGCTCTGTTTCAGAATTCCTAAAGAAGTTGTCAAAATAAACCAGACAGTCCTTAAAGATCTCTCAACTTATTTTGTCATTTCAATCCTACCATTCATTATAAACGTCTTGAGCTGGCCAGGTTAATGAATGGGAATGAGAAATAATTCTACCTACTGAGAGGAACTATGTTGATTCTACTTGACCTAAGAATGACATTTGGTATGGCGGTTGATGAAATTGTGTTGTGAACATTTAAAGATCTTGTGCTCACTTGAATGCCCTAATTTTTCCTTTTCTCACTGACAGAAAACACATGGTGGCAATGCTCTCTCCATTTCCTTTTGTTGTTTAGTGGAACAGAATCTCTTACACTAAGCACAGTCTCTTTTCATTCTCTTTCACCATTTCTCTTTTGTGAAACTGATCAAATGATTTGGGGTACATCAACATTTATAATACAGAGCTTACATTGAAGTTGTAAACATTGGTAGTTGAAATGAAAACAACACAGCCCATTGCTGCTGTGCCAGTACATTGCTGCTACAGAAATTAAAAGCAGAGATGTGGAGGACAATCATTCATCATGAAAATAACTCTGGGGAATGTTGAATTTCCACTGTCTTTTAGCACCTAGAGGCCACTTGTGGTGAACATCTCTACTTTGTAAGATGGTTATAATACCTTGATAGTTAATGCTCTATCCTGCCAGACCTTAAATGCCCAATTAAATGAGCTGATTAAATACATAGTGTAAAGAAGAATATATGTATGAATAGAATTATTTATGTGTCACTGAATAACAAATAATTCAGATTTAATTGATGCATGACTATGAAAGTCTGCCACTGAAACTTTAAAGTAGCCTTAAAGCATTCTGCTCTTATCTTACATCACACAATATAGCATGCATTACTAACACCCTAGAGATGAAAACATTATATAATTCATGACTGTAAGCTGGGAAACATTTGTCACCTCAATAATTTGAGTGGCAATAACATCTTAAACAACAAAATTATCCACATCTTTCAATTATGTTACTTTGGAAGCTTCATGGCTAGAAACATCATAAGTCAAGCAGGTTCATCTTGAATTCCACACCAGAGACATTAATGTACTCAGTCAGCCTTCAACCCTTCCATTGTATCAAAGGCCACACTCAGTTGCTCATCCTCTAAAAGCAAAATCACATATTGTGAACCAAACTAAAGAACTTAATGAATCCAAACTCACGTGTAGTTCATTGGATATTTCCATTCCAGTTCAATGTATAGTGTTTGTGAGTCACTTATTAATGCATTGTTAAACATTTCCAACATTTCATGACATTTTCAGAATGAGCTTATAGTTTCAATCCATTCATTAGGAAAATAATTGTTAATGTGATTTAATGATTATTTTACTATATTGAAAACTAAAGAACTAATATATATTTTCAGAGAGATATTGGATCATAAAACAATTCTTCACAATATGCTGGCTCATGTCTATGATCAGTGACAAATGTTGTCTCCCAAAAGAAATTATCCAGGGTTATTACGGTTAGTATTTTGTGGGGACTTTTAAAAGTCACATATAAATCAGTACCTATTTGAAATACAAAGGACAGGGTTTTCAAAACAATCTTGGAAGCACCATGGAGTAAACCCACAATTGTGCCTGTTAACAATGTTGTGTTTGGTAATAATAGCACTTGGAGATTTGTTTTTGGGAATTGATCACTCACAGACCAATGTTTAGTAAAGGATTCAATGCACTACAAAGACGTACCTTAAGCCAGGACTTCTTCCGCATTTTAAGGCGCCCCATCCACATATCAGTGAGCAACATTTGTGTGCATGTGTGAGACACAAAGGGTCTTAGTGCTGAAGAAACAGCTAGCTTCAGACATGTTGAATTACTCCAATTTTTTAGTTCATATGTAAGGAGCTTCATAGCCATCTGCTCGTTTTGTTTGAATGCCTTGTCTAAGAGGTCCAGAGCAAGCTGACCAAATTCCCTATAAAAAAAAATATAACGGCAGACATCAAAAACCATGAATATTAATTGAACTCATCTCTCATCAGACAATTTGGAAGTATAGATGTTCAGGTACAGAACAGATTTATAGTGTGGCGAATTACATTTCTCATGCTCTCATTTGAAACAGTGTTCTTCCAAAAGAGTTGAAATATAACAGGATAGGTTAGGCATGTCTTATTAGGAAGACCTCATTATTTTTCCTTAATTACCCCATACATTTAACTATTGACATTCCAAGTATATTTTGACCTTAACTGTGATTTGATAGTTGGGTTGGAGAGTAGGGAAGAAGCTGGACCTGTGGATAACATCACATCTTTGAATGCTCTGAATATTTCTTTCCATAAGTTGACCATTGAATGATAGATAATTAACAGGGCATGGGTGAGAATGAATATTCCACCCTACAACAGCAGAAACGCAGGTATTTGCATCAATACTGGACAAGGTAGATGTCTGCCTCATCATCAGTCTCCATTTATTTGGGGGCTTCTATACCATTCGCTATAAGAAACCTGCCTTTTCTGCATGGCTCCCCCAGACTGTTCACCTTCTTCCAGAAACTCTTTTTGTAGGACTTAAAACTCTGTAAAGTGCCTGTGCTTCCCCTTTAAACATAGTTAAAATGCCTTATTTCCTAATTGACAAATTTAACTTGCCCATAGGTCCCTAGTATATAGTGTAGAAAATGTAGGGCCTGGGAGTTAAATGCCACCTGTACACTGCAGAAACTATTGTACCTTCTACGGAGTGGGCATGTAAAAATGGACACAAGCCTACTATTGTAACCTGACTGCTGCAGTATAAAACCTCCAATGACAGGAAAAGACCTCCCTTTTAAATATAAGTAAATCACCGCTATGCAGGCCTTGTAGCTCACAAAGTAGGGTACAGGGTTTTTACAAATGGAACATGTAAAAAAATAATGTAACCATGCCCTTACAGTGACAAGGCTCGAAAAACAATTTTTGTGTGGCAGGACTGGCTGTTTTATGCGTAACATATTAAAATATTAATACAGCTATCTCTGGTTTGGAACCATCTAGTCAAATAATAAAGCCACTATTATTAATAGTTATTAAAGGTCAAATTCAATGGTGAAGTTGGATTTTTAATAAGTAATAATGCATTAATAAATATTAAAAAACAAGTAACATTTAAAAAGTTTGCTTCACCCTGCATGACACTCCAGGAGGCTAATTTGCTTTAGCTCTCCAGCAAATCCACAGCCTGTACCTAGCCTTTAATGAGGTGTGTAACTCCTCCCAGGGCCACACAACAGACCACTTTGATTGACAGTTCACTTGAATGGGCAGGGATGACTTCTATGAGCTCAGCTGGACATTCAGCATGAGGGCTGCTGCCTCTTCTATTGGCAGAACAGTGTCAAATCCTACCTGAAAGGCCTGTATGAGGCATGTGCAAAACGTTTTCACCTTTGAGAGCGATTAAACATGACTAGACCACAATTCTCGTGTATCCCCTGCCTGGCTGCTGAAGGACCCTACATACCTCATTGATGTATGTTGGACAGCTACATTTGTGGGATTTTCTCGAAGATGGCTGAACCAAAAATTAATCATACACGAAGAAGGCAATAAAATAAGAATACCCCGAGGCAATTTCTAAATATGTTATATAATCAGTCAACCTACTTTCGATTTTCTTAAATAAATATCCCTGTGGCAATTTCTACTCAAATCACTACTTTTGGAACTTCTCCTAGAATTGTCCTCTCTGCTTTGACCATTCCGCCCTAAATTTGGCAGGATCAAAGGGAGTGCACTTTGAGTCTGTACTTTGAATTTTAATTCCTTTTTTGGGAAACATGGTGCAGATTGTTCAAGGAGAGCACAAACATTATTTAAAAAAAAGCAACTTTCCCTACATCATATTTTTTCAGCATTAACGACATAGGCAAAAAACCCCACAAAATCTATAATTCACGGAACTGATATCATATCTGTGATTTCTTACCTGTGCATTTATGATTAATGAGTGGTACACAGTTTAAGTGGCTCACTTTGATAACATACATGCATTTTGTAAGTTAACAATGTTACATGAATTTTAATTCCTTTTATTAAAATAGCTTTCCTTTGTACAACTACTCATTTTCTCCTTGCTTCTCACTTTTCGTCCAGCTCCAGCGATACACGACTATCACAGATGTTTATTCCATTCTTTTCTATTCTATTCTGCTCATTTATATCCTATTCTTTTTAGTCACATAAAAATGTAATCTTATGTTACTCATTACACTTGGCTAAAGAGTAGCGTTCATTCACCGAATTCGCATTAAAACATTCCTATTTGTATAATAGCTTCATTTAGTAGTGTTGATATTTTGCAAAATAGTACTACTGTACATCATCACTTAACTGACAGTTGTGAAAAATGCATTTCATTGGACAGAGAGAAAAATTTCTAACCATTATATGATCTTTATTAACTGAAGTGAAGGGAGAACTCCTACTTTGAGTACTTCTTCAACTCTTCAGAAGTGTCATCCACCATGTTACTCTGCTTTGCTTCATGTGCCATCGCCCGGTACAGTTTGCATGCCACCACTGCCTTGACCATAGCCTCCTCTCCGTGCTGCCAGAAGAACATTGCCATCTTCTGCCTTTTCATCAATACTGCCCATACCAATAGGTCATTGTAAGGGTAGATAAAGCCTGCAGGCTCATTGTCCTCAGAGAAATTTAATTCCTCTTTTGACTTCTTCCTGGACTTGTGCAGACCAGTGCTCTTTTCCTGAAAATAGATGCAATGCGCATTAGAAAGTTTAAACTAAGTGCGAACTAACCAGACATTGTTTGTTTAAGCAGCCGTTTAAATCTAGAACTCACATGAAAACTGTTGCGACAAATATTAGTGCAAGTGTTCATGAATAAAACACTTTATAGATCTCCCTATACAGGGATCTGGTTTCTGCCCTGTCCACTTAAATGAAATGGTCTTCATTCATGTATCCACCTTTACCTTTGCTCATCACAACTAATTGACTTCCATTTTTATCATCCTTGACCTATATGCTGCCTTCAATACCAGAGTCATCCTAGTACAACTTAATAAAGCAGAGACAGCTCTTATCTGCTTCTTCTCTGACCTCTCCAGAAGCTCATTCTCAGTCACCTGGTGTCCAATCAGTCTAGGTTCAGGCATTCCTTGTGAGGTTGCGTCCCAAGGTTCTGTATTTGGTCCCATGCTATACTCCCACTATGTTTCTTGCCTGAGTAAAATCATCTACTGATTTGGCTTTTGCATATTCACATTTGGGGCAACATATCTTTGATATCCTTAAAGCTCTTTATCACTGCAACTCACTTCATTCTCATTTCCAGTTCATGTAAAACAGAAATCTTCTATTTCCCTGCCTCAAACAACGTCCCTCCCTCTACTACTCTGATTTAATCCTCTCCGACTCCTCACTTGCTATGCCAGTGGCAGAATCTTGGACTCCTCGCCGATTCCCAAATAAGACTGGACTCCTTATTTCATTGAAAGTCAGCAGCCCAATATCAGCAGCATTATATTTGAAAACAAAGGCCCACCTTCCTTCCAGCACTGGAGGAAAGTGCACTTGTGGTGAGTAATCTAAACTACAGCTACAACTTGCTCATGGACCTCATCAAATAAACCCTCATTCCAATGAACAAGTTTATCAACTTTGCAGCGTAACACTTTGTTACACTTCTTGCAATTATCCCATCTCCCCTTGCTTGCTCAAAAAAGCCTGGCACTCAGCTCGCAGCTGATCCCAACACAAACTACTGACACTAGTCTTTAAAACTATGCGTAACATGGCCCCCTGTAAGTTGCCAATATTCCACGTTTCTAAACAGCCTTATAAAGAAATCATATAAATCTGACATCTTAAACATATGGACTAAACATCAGATCCTCCTGATCCTCAAATGTGATAGTTATGCTTTAAATGCATGGCCCCATTTGACAAATCTCCATGAAAGTTTATAAAAAGGTGTTACATTTTGACTAGTTTGTGCATGGAAAGTTTCATGGTGATCCGTCAAGCGGGGGATGAGAAAAAAGAGGCATCCCAAAGCACAAAATCCCCATGCATTTTCCATAGACTTCTTTAAGAAGCGCTACAGCAAAAACTGCTCAACAGAAGTACACCAAATTTGGCAGGAAGCTAGATCTTGGTCAGCAAATTGTGTTTTTTGTGATTTGGTGTAAATCCGTTCAGTCATTTTTATGAAATTAAGGTTTTAAAATAATTATATACCTGGGTCCACAAGAGGCTCGAGAAAATCTTGTGGGAACGCTAATTTAAAATTAGAGCGCTCTGATTGGCCCAGGGTGCTTTTTTCCCTCGGGCCTTCTTGCTCTGGCAAGAGTCAGACTCCCGCAGGAGCAAGCCCTCTGATTGACAGTCAGCAACATGAGAAAAATGTTGTTGGCAGCCATTACAGGACTCGGAGACTTAGGGCCTAATTACAATGGCGATAAACGAGTGTCTGACCGCCATCGCAGCGGGTTGGAAACCGACTGACTTCCTGTCAGCCATTCCTCCCATTAAAAAGCAACTGCATATGTGAATATTCCGTCTTAACCTTGACAAATATCAATTTGTAAAATGACAACACCTATAATATTCTCGTATTTTTGCTTTAGAAATTCCTTCCCTCCTATTTAATGTCCCTAATTTGCTTTTGTAAACGGCCAAGAGGGCCATGTGGCATGCATGCGACTTAATGTAGGCCAGAGTACAATGATATTTCATCATACATATCCCCTTAGAAAAGTTAGGCTCTGTCAGGGGCATAGTATCAGTACTTCAAGCTGCACTAACTCTAGACTTAAATTCTAACCTAGCTCTACAGGTTTGCATGACAGGTAGGAAATCCAGCTTGGCTTCAAAGTCTCTAAAAACACTGGGGCAGTTTCCTACTTGATCGGGACTGACATCTGAGAGAAACAACATTAAAAAGTAGCTACTTCCAGATCCTACAGAACTGGAACTATATCCTGCAATGACTTAAGAAAGTAGGACTTCACTTAGGCTCTTATTGCTGGAGTTGTAAAAAGGGATAGCTGTGACATTCGGAATCTAGAGTAATTTTGATCAGAATTATAGGACAAAATGGTTAAGATTAAAAGGTATACCACACTTGCAACCCCTCGGGTGATCCCTCGGACGAAGTTCATAGTTAATTTAAAGAGATGGATGAATATCATTGGCTGTAGCCAAATGATGAATGCTGAGAAAATAGATAACTGCAAACAGTCTAACTTCAATGGATGCACATGGTGCCAATACAAAAGACTTAAAGGCTGTATTCAGGAGGTTGTTGGGCCTTTTACTAAAAAGTCCAACTGCCCACTGTCAAAGGACTGAAAGTGACAAAGAAGAAACCACACAAAGGCACCTAGTAGTGATATGGACATAGACTCTCAATTTATAATGGAATATTGTATTATCTAGTCTTGTGATTATTAGGTTTCCTTGTCACCTACATACCTTTCTCTTTCTCTATACTATGCAACAAAAGAAGAAGAATACTAATAATACTACTACTAATACTAATACCTTAATAATAATTTCTATGTATTTTTACTACTTCTAATAACAGTAATAATATGCATATTAATATTAATTATAATACCTCTCAGTCCCCTACCACATGAATATCATCCTTCTTAAGCTTATGGTCATTCTCGCCTTACCACCCTTCTATACAGCCTTAAAAAAAACATAATGAATCTGAAATTCTGCATATGTGGACTGAACATCACATCTTATTACCTCTCAAATTAGACAATCATACTTAAAAATGGGTAAATAATAATAATGATAGTAATAAAGATAATAACATTCTTCTGATGACTGTCACTACTAAGGGACACCCCTTTTAATTATCAACAAGCACCTTGGGACTTTTGAATGCACAGACACCTATTAGCAGTAATGTTATTGGTAGTGATATGCATCACATACTTATCTTGTTCAGATTTATGCTTCTTTTTGTATTAGGTATCATTTTACAATCAAAAAAAAAATCCAGAACTAATTGAAGCATGCAAAGTCTAAGGAGTACTGAGTTACCAAATCCATCAAAGACATTTTTTTACTGCAAGCCCCAATCATAGGTTTTGGTGCAAAATGAACAAGTACAGTAAATGGAGAATAAGCTCTTAGACCCTAAAGTCTTTTATATTGTGCAAGCTCTGTGTGAAAACATTGATTATGTGTGTTTGTATCTGTATATAAGCAATCATACATTATCCTTCTCTTTCACACTCCGCACCTGTGGCATTTCTTTGCACATTTTTTATTTACCTGTACGATTTTTGTATAAGTGAATTTATAAACCTGTCTCTTTGTGTCTAGGTCTATTTTTTGTTCTGATATTAAATACATTTGTTTAGTTTGTTAATAATTAGCCATGTGGGCAATGTGCTTAGATCAAGACATAAGGGGCATAACATTTACTATGTAATTATATTAATACTGCTATTTGACTGTCAGGGCATGTAAAAAAGATTCCCTTCAAGGCAGGTTCCTAGTTTTTGAAGATTTTAAATCGTGCACCAAAGACAAAGTTAAGCTTACAATATGAGCTAGATGACCACGCTTTGAAAGTGACTGTTGAATTTCTGTTGCATTGATTTTATCTATCAGCCGCTTTTGAAACTGTCTATAATTCCAGCCCAATCAGGTGCTCTGCTGAGGAACTAGTTCTGATCTTATGATATGATTTGATTTGATTTATGATTTTGTATAGCGCTGAATCACTCCAAGGGGTATCTCTGTGCTTGTAACGGCCCTACTGCATCGGCGGCTGATTAAAATAGATAGGTTTTAAGGAGTTTTCTGAAATGAAAGATGGTCATACAATCACGGAGATGTTGTGGTAATTCATTCCAGAGAACCGGGGCCAGATATGAAAAAGCTTTGCCACCACTACGCAATTTTTTAATTCTGGGGATAGAGAGTAAGCGTTTAGATCCTGACCTAAGAGAGCGTAGAGGAGTGTAATTGGCTATTTTACTAGAAAGATAAGACAGGCCGAGACCGTTTAAGGCCTTGAAGACAATACAGCCTATCTTAAATTTCACTCTTTTCCTTACTGGAAGCCAGTAGAGCTTTTTCAAAAGGGGCACAGAGGGAGTCCTGAGCGGGGCACCCGCAACTAGGCTGGCCGCCGTGTTCTGCACAACCTGCAGTTTGTTTAAGGAGGCTTCATTGGTCGAAAGAAGCAGGGCATTACAATAATCTATTCTACTCATAATTAAAGCCTGCATCAACGTTTTTCTAGTCGCATGAGGAAGTAAGGGAAAATTTCTCCTGAGTAAACCCAAAACATAGTAGCAGGTGCCAATCGTAGAGTTGACATGGGCATCTAGAGTGAGCTTTTGATCGATTTTAGCACCAAGATTTTTGATCACTTCTTTAGGAGTAGGGGCTTTACCCAACTCCTCATGCCACCAGGTAGGTGACCAACAAATGGCGGCACCTCCAAACAGCATAATCTCAGATTTTTCAGAGTTTAATTGGAGGAAATTACTTTGCATCCAAGAGGCAATAGCTATCATGCCCTTGGAAAAGATATGCTGGATGTCAGATCTATTTTTTGTCAAAAGTAAGGAGGAGTTGGGTATCATCTGCATAAGAAATGGGATTAAACCCCAAACTCCTCATAAGTTTCGCCAGAGGAGTCACATAGATATTAAAAAGAGTTGGGCTCAAATACGAGCCCTGAGGGACCCCCTTGGGAACCCGGGAAGGGGCAGACTTAAAAGGGCCCAAGGTGACTGTTTGAGATCTATCCGTTAAGAAATCAGTCAACCATTTCAAACCGAGTCCCTGAACACCCAAATCTTGTAGCCTCTCCAACAGAATCTGGTGGGAGATAGTGTCAAATGCTGCTGAAAAGTCAAGCATCACCCAAAGTGCTGCCTAACCATTGTCCAGTGCCATCCTGATGTTATCAGTCACCTCCACTAAGGCCGTCTCCGTACTGTGTTTGGCCCCAAAGCCCGATTGAGAAACATCAAGGGAGTGGGTGGATTCAACAAACGCCGATAGATGTTTATTGATGTGTCTTTCTATAAGCTTGCTCTGTAAGGGAAGCAAGGAGATGGGACGGTAGTTGGTCAGCTCAGAAGTATGAATTTTGAGGTTTTTACGGATAGGGATGATCTGAGCATGTTTCCATTCCGACAGGAGACTACCAGAGCTCAAAGAGCTGTTAAGAATGGTGCAAATGGGTAATGCAAGTTGGGCCGAAAATTTAGAGGATACTTTAGCGGGAATAATATCCAGAGGGGAACCTGATTTGGTACATTTAAGAAGGGATATAACTTCTGTAACAGCAACAGAGGGGAAAGTGTGTAGTTGAGAGTGTATATTCATATGGTTAGAATAGTCTGCTATAGTAAGGGAGGAAGAGGAATTTGCCAAGATGATTTTCTGGTAAATATTTTCAACTTTCTGAGTGAAGAATTTTATCACACAAAGATTGCGAAGAAGTGTCAATGGTCTCACAAGCTTTCGGGCTGGTAAAGGATTTCAAAATTTGGAAAAGCATCCTGGAGTTATTTCCAGCTTGATCTAGTAAAGATGCAATGTGATGTTTGCGGGCCTTTTTAATATTTTTATGGTATATGGTCAAGGCGATCTTGTAGCTAACTTTGTTTTGCTCATTATGAGAGAGTCACCATGTACGCTCTAGCTTTTTAAATGAGCTCTTTTCATCTCGCAAAGCAGGGAAGTACCAATCCGTAGGAGTGTTTTTCAAAGGATGGGTTAGAAGCTTCATAGGAGCTGCCTTGTCAAGGACGTTAGAAATGACTGAATTGAAATGGAGAAGTTGTTGTTCAACATTATAGGATACGGTATCCATATCCCAGGAAAGAAACGGGGAGAGAAAATGATCAGGTGTCAATTCATGCCAAGGTCTATACCAGCGGTTTGCAGGAATTATAGGCGTGGCAGAGATAATAATCGGACTAGTAAGTTGGAAATTGATCAAGGAATGATCTGTCCAAGTAAGCGGATTGGTGTCACCACATTCAATATCCTGGGAGTTAGGAAAATTGCGAGTAGCAATTACGTGTGGAGAGATAAAATCTTGTAATTGGCTAGTGAAGTCCAATATCGGGCCAGGGGGCCTGTACACCAGAGCTCCTTTCCAACTGCATTGTGAGAGAAGGTCTATTCTAAATATGAGGCATTCAAATGCCTCTGTACACACTTGGTCAAGGATAGAAATAGATATAACGTCTTTGTAGATTATGGCTATACCACCACCAGCTCGGCCTATCCTGTCAAGTCTCAAAATGCGATAACCCTCAGGAATGGCCATAGTAATGGCTGGGATGGAAGAGGGTTTTATCCAGGTTTCAGTGATAAACCCTATCTCAGGATTTAAGTCAGTAAAGAGGTCCCATATATTGACGGCATGCTTAGGAAGAGACCTAACATTGGCCAGGAAACAATTCCATTTAGTGTTGTTTGATGAAGATCGATCCGAATCATGAGAGATGTTATTAAGAGAATCAGAAGATTCACTAAGGTGAGACTGTTCTGAAGAGATCGATGGAGGGCAGGAGTATACAGTGCTCTGAAATCTGCAGGCCAGACATGAAAACGGGCCGTCAAATAGGCAATGCGAGTGAATAAACAGCTTGCAAGGGGCAGACTTAATGTTTAGTAGTTGGTCCCGCGTATAGCTGTAGTGTAGGCTGGGGGCCTTTAACGTGACTTGCCTGAAAATGACCAGGGGTCCTGGCTCCTGGCGATAGACTGGCGTGGACGGGCGCAGACAGGCTTGCCTCTGGCGCGCCATTGGCACTCGCGCTGCGCGCTTGCATCCCCCCTGCTTAAATAGCTCCAACCACTAGAGCGCTAACCAAAATGGCGCTCAGTAGCTGGCCCTAGCCTGATGTAGTCCCTTGTTTGTCTCGCTAAGTAGCGAGATGTGTTTAAAACTTTTAAGGTGCAAGTGAGTGGGCGAGACAGCGTTTAGTCAATATCAAATATAGTGGCATCTAAAAATAACATCCAAAGATAAAAATAGTAGATATAGATTTCAAATGAGGTTGTTTTCACTTTCCCTTCCAAAAGCACTCCTTTGACTTGTTGCACACACTAGGACCCCCAACTATTCTTGCTTTGTTTACTTTAATGTTATGCCTCTGGTCTGTATCATCTGGTTTTTTTCTGCTTCCAGCTATACTGATTACACCAGTGGTCTTCCTCTATGGCTCAGAATAAACCAATTATTTGATTGAATGGTTGTGTGGACGGGCTGGCTTCCCCCTGTAGAACATTGAAAACTGATAAATTTGAGGTAATGTACAGCATTGCACTCTGCTTCCTGGGATATCTGCACAATCTCAAACATGTTCAAAGTAACCAATTGCCCTTCAGGCCACGTTGGTTGTTGGTACCTGTTTCTTGCAGTTACCAGTTTGGAGGAAATTATCCTACCTTTGCATCTCAGTTGTCATGAATTTGGTTATGATGAAGGTGTAAACTATGAAAATGTATTTTTCTCCCAGTTCCAAGCATTTAAACTGCAGCTGTCTAGATTCTCACAGGTTAATGCAGATTCAACAATATCTCTCACTGTTTACTAAGACTGTCCTGGCTCCTACAGAGTTCACTTTAAAACATGTACATCAGAGATTCCAAAATCAAGGCCTACCTTTCTTCCAGGAAATACTAAAACTCTCAATTGGGAAAACAACAGGCTTTTCGGCAATACAGTGTTACCAAAAAGTGGCAGGTAACACGATTCACCAAAGTGAAAGAAACCAATACAATCCAGAGAACAATATCCCCAAGTAATGAATGCCTATCCTTCCAATGTATGTATACCGACTGGTCTAAATTTTCAACGAAATGTAAACCTAATACTGTCCAGTTATAAAATGTTGGAATCCATGCCTGGAGCCCGGATCACTCTAATGCATGATGTAACCCATGACAACTTGCCTTGTTTTGCTCTAGTTGCCCTACTTAATTCATGCAATCATAGCTAAAAAATAAAAGGCACAGTCAAGGTTCAATAAAACAACAAATTAATCCAGATTGGGGAGGCTTCAATAGTCAGGGATCTTTCACAGTCCAACATATTCAAGATTGTATTTCTGAGCCTGAAAACAGAAACACATATGGGTAAATGTATGTTTTTTCTACAATGTACAAAGTTTGGTGAATGGCCTCGTTCCTGAGGAACCATAAAGCGGGTTGTTTAGTGAATAATATCACAATAGGCTTACAACCCATACAAAGCATTCTGGAGACATTTTTGTCAGTTATCTCCATGATGTAAAATTGTGTAAGAGGACCAACATTTTTCTTTTCAACAGATGACCCCTTTAAAGAAGTTCAGTTAAGACCAATGATGCATGTAACTGAGGGAAGACCTACAAAAAAAATCCAACAGCTTAGATTACCATGTGAAAAATCGCATCAACGTGATATGCCTTGGATTGGGAAACGAGGCAGAGAGATAAAGTTTACAATTTTCACTGAAACTTACATAGTATCCCAACAACATACTATTATAGATTCTAAAAAATATTTAAGGGATATTGATACTTCTGGTAGCATGTGTCTCTTTTACGTTGATAACTTAGTCATCATCAAGCCCAAGTACTGAGAGCCTCCAAATATTGTAAATCAGTTAAGTCTATCTGTTGCCAATTACAAATCATATTAGAAGGAAAAGTCATAGGCCTGTCGAAAGTTCGATCCTTACTTCATCTTACTGAAAACCAGTCTGGGATATTTGAGGGTAGACCTGCATTGAAATATTTTATAATAGTGGTTATGCTTAACTTTAACACAATGCTGTTATCATCAAATCACTTTTGAAAAGTTTCACTAGTTACACATTCTGCATGGGATCTCATTCAAATCTACAGCCTCTCTAGTAAAAAGCAACTGCTGCATACCACACAAAATTGTTGCAATTGTTCTCAAATTTTAAAAAAAAGAAATCCAAAATTGACTTTTCCGTATTCTGGATACCAGATTCTGAAACTCATGCAAGGAACCTCTCAAGATATTGTGTATTTCTACTTTGTAAAAACTCACAATTTCTTCTTTTATTTCCCTTTTTTTCCTCCTTCCTCTACCCTACCCTGTGAGATGCCTTTACATGTTCATTATCAGCATCACCTTCCTCTGTCGGAAGCATAGCTGTCCGTTTTGCTTGATACACAAGTGAAAGTAGTAATTTTACAAGAGACATGTCGTCATTGGAAAATCTACCTTCAAACAAACCTTCAACTGCATTATTGAGTAATGAAACATTTACTAATTCTTTTGATGTACTTTGAGGAAGTAATTAGATTTGTATGGTTAAACCAAATGCCAAATATTTTTCTTAAACACTGCAAATCTACCTTCAAACAAACCTTCAACTGCATTATTGAGTAATGAAACATTTACTAATTCTTTTGATGTACTTTGAGGAAGTAATTAGATTTGTATGGTTAAACCAAATGCCAGATATTTTTCTTAAACACTGCAAAGAGATTGTACAAGAGACAACTTGTGTGCTCCAAAACCTAATGCCTGTATTTGTGCCACAATATTTGTTCAATCAAAATATCTCAAATGTGAGAGAGAGAACAACCGTCCAGGTTCAAATAAAATATTGTTCTTGCATCTATCTATTTAATTTTATATACATTACATTCATGAACAAAAGGTTTAATAATATTGAAGAAGGTACATTAAACTAAGAAGGGTGCTTCCAAAGAACGGTTCTAAGAGTGATTTATGCCTTACTGCACAATATCATGACACTGTGACAAACATGACACGTATTCAATTACAAAATTCGGGTATTTACGCAAAGGTCTTTGTTCGGATGGGGAGCAAGTCAGGTGACCCAGGGGCCTATAAACTGAAGTGGTGAGTCTTGGAAGCTAACTTGAAGGAGGGTGGGGTGTATCAGCACATAGCTTTAATGTGATGATATTTTATTGAAAATGTGCTAAGATTTGAAGGATCTGAAATTTTAGTGGAATTATGTTGATTTGGGTAAGAAAGTGAAGCTTTGCAGATTGTGCCATCAGTGTTGGGCATGACAGAAGAGGATCTGAGAGAAGTGGTAGCTAAAGCTACTGTTTTAAATATTTGAATAAGATGTTTGGTAGGTACCCTTCTCTTGTGAACAGCCAGCAGACATAGTAATGGCAGAGCTGTGTGTGTGTGTCTAGTAAGACTTAAGAAGGCAATGTTGGGTGGCACAGTTGATAACCTTAGGTACAAAAATGGGACAATGTAACCTTAAGCCAAATCCCATGGCCTTGATTGAGAGTACATCCAAGGAACAGCAGACCATGAACTTCAATGGCTGAATGGCTTGGCCCAAAGATTACTCTCTACCTCTGTACTCCTTTTCTGCACTTCTAAAGAATTGATGACATTTAGTCTTACAGGTAGCTAACATTGCCTGAAGTCAAATATAACAATAGACGCATTGGAAGTCCATACCTTGCGCTTGTAAGGTTGTGCTGTCCTGATAAACTGTGAGTGCATGGTATTATCAGGGGATCCAAGTCTGCTGTTCATCTGGCTGTTGAGCTGAAGGTTCCTTTGGGATAAGCTGAGTGCCAAGCTTGCTGCAGAGTGATTGCCAGCCCCCTAGGTACAAACAGCAAAGTGTAAAAATGTGTCTCACTGCCAGAAACTAATATTTCCACAAACCTTTATCAGTTAGCAAATGCATATTCATTTAAACCCAGTGTAATGCATGTTTGCAGAAACACACCTGACTCCATTTAGGCATTACAAAATCAGCTGAGAATTGAAGCACATCTGATGTGTGTACACTCAATTATCCCTTCTATCGAGAATGTCTTGTAACATTGTTGTCCAAGCTCCGTCCAGGATGACCACAAACCAAGGGTAGTTCTAACACATTTCACCAACCATGACACAGCTGCACTTGCTCTCTCTCACACGCTGTATGATCTTCGAGACCTCTTGTGTAATCTGCAAAACTTTCAGCTCCAACAAGCATGAATAGGCAGAGACAAAATAAACATCACTGGATTCTTTCATGCAACCAATAGCTATGTGCTGCTCAGAGTTGAAATTTCGAAGGTTATAAAGGAAGTCTAAATGAAAACTAGCCTTCTATTCTCAAAAACTTTGAAATGGCCTACCCACAAATCTCATATTGGTGCCGAACCACTTGCCTTTAAGGTCTTGTGACTTCCTCTTTCAACATATTCCCCTGACTGAGATCTGTCAACCTCCAATGTGTCTCTCTGGGCCTTCAATTACCTCTTTCTTCAAACTACTTTCATTCAATACCCCATGATTACCCACAACCATTGCCCTGTAGATTCTTGATATTGCCGGTTGTTGCCTCACTGCCTGCCTGCCTACTGGGCAACTAGAGCCAGGCTGCACTGCGGCTCGCTGCCGCCAACATCACTTCCAGCACCAGGAGGCGCTTCAAAACTCAGCACGGGCTCCCACAGCGCAGGACGCATGCGGGTGTGCCCGGGCAAAGCCCGGGCCAAGGGCAGGCCCGTCTGCGCCCGTCCGAGCCCGTCAGAGGCAGGGCTGGGCCCATTCTTTTGGTTTTTGAAAATTTGGGACAATCCAGTCACTCTATATTGGGCAAGCTCCTAAAAGGTGAGAACCTCTGCACCCCTGAATATTGATACGCCTTGTGACGCTTTATATTTTTTAAATATGGGGAAAAGGAAAGCTGAAGCAAATAAATCAAACCCCTCAAAGAGCACGCTCAAATCGATAAAGGGTTCACGCTCACCCTTGTTGAACTACTTCACGGGGGCACTGGGGGCAATTGAAAAGCAAACATCTTCCGTGGAAGAGACCTTGAACACGGAAAACAGGGGTGAAACCCAGAGGGTGGAGACAAATGGCTGTGTGCAGAAAGTATCTGAGCAAATATTGGACAGTGTTCAGGCGAGTGAGCAGGGTAGCGATATCCAACCACCGTCGAAACGCCCGAGAAACCCAAGGGTAGTCAAAAGGGTAGAACTTGAGGGCCACGTGGGCCCAAGAAGTCTGAGTAAAAAGATGCAGAAAGGGTAACAAAGCGGGGTAAATCATTATCAAGCCACTCTACAAAAGTATCAACTCCCACTTACCCTTACTGTTCCAAAGATGACATAAGGAGGCTTTCGAGGCAGATAGAGGGCTTAGAGAGTATCCTTAAAGAAGCCCTTGGCAAGATGGCAGAGAAATTACAGTCTATTACAACCTCTTTAGAAAAATGCTTTGGAAATGTAGCCCCCAGTAGAGATAACTATCCATGCAAATGTCTGGACCCCGCAAGCAGTAGACCCAACAAGGTATCCCACATATCAGTACAGGAACCACCAAGTACACATACAATACTTGAAGGGAAACAAGTAGAGTCAACCCTAAAGAACCAGGGGAAACAGACAGAAACACAAGAGGTGGAACCACATTCAGAAGTATCAAGGCACCCTCTTGGTTCTGCTGGGAGAGATACATATAGTTTATCCCAGGGGAAGAATTTAAATGTCACACCTTCCCTATTGAACCAACTTGACCCTGAGCCCTTACAAAACCAAAGGTTTCGTCCTCAACCCATTCCACAGTCGCTAGATCTTCCACCGGAGGCTATACATTACACAATAGTGTTGGTAAATGTCCCTCATATCCCTGCCTACGAACTTGAATCTTGGAGTGCTCTGAGCAACAAATCTTACATTGGCTGAGCACTAGAGTAGGACTAACTGAGTACCTTTTCTCAGAATTTAAAATGGCCAGGAGAATAGCCTGGATAGGCAAAACACACAAAGCCCTGATGGGAGATTGCGTGGTTTTAACGTTTAGCTACCCCAATCTGGTACGGACCATCCTTGAAAGAGCAGAAAGTCATAATATAGCGCCTCAGGAAGTAAATATTGTGCCACTTGGATATTTTTATCGACCATAAAAAGTTCTGAGGAGTGAAACTGTGAGAAGGTATTACCAGCGGAGCCTTGCTTTAGGTATAGTGTAGCAGTAAGCAATCGTTTCGACAGCCTTAATACCCTAGAAGATATTGACTGACTAAAGTCTGATGTGGAACAACACCTCAAAAGTAAAAAGAACGTAGTTAGTACTAAGTCCACTAAAGTAAGTGGACATAGTTATAATCATCCCGCTCAGAACCACATACAGCTTACACCACTAAAGGAGGTTTAGTCATTAAGTCAGCTCAGTCGGGGAGACAAGGAGACAGACATCAGTCAACTAGTAGAGGAAACTATATTGACCCATGATGGAAGACAGCACCAGACACCAGCCATCGTCCAACTATAAATACCATAGATACCACATCTAAGAAAATAGAGGGTAGCCGTGATAGTAATTTAATCAAGGTGGTTTTTTGGAATGTCGCAGCCATTCGATCTAAGCTGGTAAACCCGGTTTGGGGCAACTTTATATCAGGATTCCCTATTATGTGTTTCCAAGAAACATGGGATGCAGTACACAAAAATGTTTATCAAACTTTTCACACTGCAGCAATATCCAGAGGCCATGGGAGGGCAAAGGGGGGTTTGTCCACACATTTATATAACACATTAAATGTGAAAAAAATAGAGCAGAAGTCGGATGATATATATTATCAGGTGATTGTATTGTACCTTGACAATAAGAATTGTGTTGTCTTAATAAATTTTTATAACCATGCCCCATTCAAGAAGATCGGGTTGATTTAAAAAAATAAGATAATGATTTGAAATGCATACATAATGTCAAGGAAAGGGACATGCTCATAATTTGGGGGGGGGGGGGGATTTTAATTCTAACTTCTGCCCAAACAATGGAAGTGAAACATGTGGCTTCATAGATGAGGACGGGAGTAGTGACACCCACTTCACACAATCACCTTATGGGGAATCCCTGAATGAAATAATGTTCGGCATGACTTAGGCTTTGCTAATGAATTGTGTGATATACCTGTCTCTTTAAATGTACTTTTAATGGCAGAGGGTGCTCCACGATAATAGACTATATATTGATAACTAACAGAGACTCAAATAAAGGGTAAAGCTTTCACTACCCACCAGATCACTTTGAGTGATCACTTCCCATAAAGCGTCTCCTTAACTCAGCTGAAGCGACAGAAAAACAATGTGACAGACTCGTCCAGGTTCCTCAAAATGTAACAGTAAATAGAACAAACAGATACTCCTTACGCTAGTCGCTGGTAGACCTCCTAGAAATTACATGGGCTGTTGTAACCAAATGTAAACCTGCCCTTTTGGCATGCCTGGATGAAAATACCACCCACGAAATAATACTGACCTCATTTCAGGCGATATCAAGAGCCATAAAAGAGGCCTTAGTCATGAAAAACAGTAATCCAAATAGGAACGCACTAGGGTGGTTTGATGCAAAGTGTACACGGGCTTATGTTAAATTAAAATATGAAACACACAAAAACCCTAGAAGTATACAAGAGCTAAGACAGGCCAGAAGAGCTTTTAAAAAAGTGCTCATGGAGTGCAAGGTGACTTTGAGATCGGAGGTTTGGGCGGCGTTGCAGGAGGCTTCACTTTATCTAAAGACTGTGCAGCCTACCGGAGGGCTGTAAAAGCCCCTTTTTTGGCTTCAGGGGATGCTCCAACAATTGAAATAGCAATAATAGAGGTACTGTGGGTAGAGCATTTCACCAAAATATATGATAGCAAATTCTGTGGAAACAATCCACAAACCCATTCACCAGGCGATGACGAAGTGGCTCACCCAACAATTCCTGTTGATCTCCTGTATGAAGTCCATCGTGCAATCATGGCAAGTATGGGCTGAAAGGCTCCTGGGACGATGGGATCCCCGTAGATTTATTCAAATATAATACGGCGCTATGGCCCCACTTCTAACACAGGTAATCAATGCGAGCTGCGCCTTTAAATTTATTGACACATGGTCAGAATCCATTTTAGTCCCAATTTTAAAAAAAGGGGGTGGACAAGATTCGGCGGGCTATCGTCCGATATCACTTTTAGATTCCCTGATTAAAATAGGCGGGCGCATTATGCTCGAGAGGCTACAGGATTGGGCAGAGGAAACAAGGTTATTTCTGAGCTGCACTTCGGGTTTTGAAAGGGGCTGGGAACCATTGAGCAAGGTCTAAATATGAATATTCTTATAGGGAAATACAACCTCGCTAAGATGGGCTGGTTGTTCTTAGCCTTAGTCGACCTTACAGCAGCATTTTATTGCGTTAGGCATGATAAGCTCTGGTGCATTCTCCGGGACATAGGTGTGGAGCCTAATATTATACTTTTTTTAAAGAAAACTATACAGTAACGCCAAGGCGAGGGTGCGCTATGGAGCGAATGGAGAATGCACAAATCTGCTACAAATTAACAAGGGTGGAAGACAAGGCTGTCTGTTGGCTCCCTTCCTCTTTAACCTTTATATAAATGAGTAAGGACAAAAAACTGTAAATAAATGTCAAGATCTCCCCCAAATTGAAGGGCGGCCAATACTTGCTTTACTCTATGCGGATGATGCCGTCTTGATGGCTCGCACTCAAGTGGGCTTACAAAGAATACTGAATAACTTCTTGGCCTTAATGCATGATTTAGGGCTAAGGGTAAACGCAACAAAAACCTTTACTATGGGATGCGGCACTGGCAGCCAAAAATGTAGAGAAATGTATATAGATGAGCAAAAGATAGATTTTACAAATAGATTTAGCTATTTGGGCTTTCTCTTTGACCAAAATGGTTCCTGGACCCACGCGGTGCAAGCCAGAAAACTGGCTTTCATGAAAACAAATGACGCCTTAGTTAATTTTGCAAAGGAATTGGGCAGGAGACCCCCACACGAGTTATTACAGATATATAAAGCTAAGAGTGTCTCGACTGCAATATATGGCGCCAGGATCTGGGGATACTCATAAGCTCAGGCTCTTCAATCTGTTGAATTGCACAGGCTAATGAGCTTTCCAAAGATGAATGATTGGTCAAACGTGTTGCAACCATGCCCATGCGATGATCATTCAGAGCAAACAACACTACACGTGGTTTTATTTTGTATATTTTACCAAATGCAAACAAAAAAATGGTTTTTACCCCTTTTAAAAATGCTTGGTTTTAGGCAATGTTATCCCGCCTTTTTAGCATTACAGTTTTTAGATCATGATTATATAGTATGGTTTTTAGTAATATATTTAAAGAGCATAATGAATTGTAGGAAATCCATATTAATGAGATTGCCCGAAGGCCCAAAATCTAATGAATGCAACAGGATGGAAACAAGTGATTTTTAAATGCCTGTGTATCATCTGATTTAATGCATGAAGACAACATATTTTATGTTTTCTTGAAGTAGGATCATGTTTATAATATTTATGTGATTTGATGTGCTTTTATGATTTTCTAAAAAGAAATCGAATAAAGCTCTTTTTGACTTGACTCGACTAAATTTTCTCCTGCCTGATGTTTAAGATGCTCACACAGGCTTATTGAATGTCTTGTTTACATACCTATCTAATAATAATTTAAGGTGTGTTCTATAGACATAGACATTGCACCAATGACTTCACCTGAATGCCATCACTAAAGCCAAGAAAGCGGTTCATAAATAGGAGTGTTTTTTGAATCACAAACAGATACAAGGGTCAGGATTCAGGAGGTGACAACAAACCTACCTTGCGTTTCCTGTAGAGGCTGTTATACAAAACGCGAAAATGTTTCCGAGTGTAACTGCTTCGGTATGCTCCACCAATGAGATACTCAATTATTAAACCAACATCAATTAGCGATATCTTGTAGTCTGATGGAAGGGTGCTCTGCAATTAAAAAGTGAGCAATATTTTTAATAACCGGGGAGTTTTAGCGTTAGAAAACCTATTGGCTTTGTTTATGATTCCAAATAAATGCTCCTCACTCGCCCACATTGCACATCACAACACATAATACACAGCCTGGTGAGGAACATGCACAAGGCTCCCATTCCCTGTCTGAGCAGTGAGTCACGGTGCTCAGACCAATCACAACGCTGCATTGCAGTGTTGTGATTGGCTTAGGGGAGGCTGGGTGTTTCCTGCTTCCGGGACTCGCTGGAGAAGGAGACACGGCGGTGGAGAGATGGTCACGGCGGCTGTGAGGAGGTAAGTGGTTGTCTTTTTGTATTCTGTCCTATCCCACTCTAAGCCCCTGCCCCTCCACCCTCATTCCCTGACAACCGATACTGATTCTAGCATCACCTCCCATGCTCCTTAATCAAACACAACCAACTGACTACTTCCTTCCCTAAAATTTCAGAACACTGTCACCAGTCTGCCTAAAATCAGTGCCAACGGATGTCTTCTCAGTCAAGTAACAGATACCACTATTGTGCATTGTTATCTACAGAATGTTTCAAAATCTATTTGTCACCCCCAACCGTTTATGATACCACCAGTTTAAAAAAAAAACACACACATTGTCCACATTGGTCAAGGATAATTATCCTATTTTGCCATCACATGCGGATAGTTGATCAAGGGTCACAGCACCCAAGATGATAGCATAAAATATATCTCTAATACAAAGAAAAGAAGCTACGTGTGCCATAACTGAAGAAGAGTGTCTGGATTCTAGTTACCATCAACATCCAGTTTCCATTTCTTGTTCTCATTAAGTTGTACCGATAAAAGGCCATGTTTTCTGATCCACAAGGAGAAAAAACGAAGACTCAAACCCAGTAACTATGGTCCCATATTAAACACGTTTTCACAGCTCCACAATATAGTAACCTCTATATGCTGTCAATGTATTTGTGCAAATAAGGCCTTGGTGCTGAAATTAAACTATTCTCTGTGGAGGTGAAAGTATGCATGCTGTTGAAGGGACGCAAGAAAAAAGGAATAAACTCAGGGGGTGGAGAGTGGCATGCCCGATCAAGATGGTGGAAGCACTTTGAGTACGCTCCCGGTCAGCCCTGCCATCCTGCATCATCCGGACCGCTGTGTGCTGCCCAGGCACTGGGGATCCATATGGAGGCCCTGGAGACTGGCTGGACGGAGATCAAGCTGCCTCTAGTCTGCCTGAAGATTCAGTCAGACTCTCAAAGATCTGGAGGCATAACACTGAACAGGCTCACAGCCTTAAACCATGCAAGTGTGGAGCGACGAGGGGCCCGGGCTGCCACGTGAAACGATGCCGAGACCAGAAGAGCAGTCCCCTTCCTCTGCTGTGGCTGGACAGAGGGATCGGTTGTCAGAGACTTGTGTGGCCCGGCCTCCCTGGGGATCGCGCATGCAAGGAGAACATGGAGCAGTCCGGCAGAGGCTCTGACCCTACCACCCTAGAGACAGATGTGAGAGTGGCCAAGAGTCGCGGGCATGCAGGTGGGCATGGGACTAAGTTGACTATTGACTGGGGACAACGTAGGTGGCCGGCTGCTGTCTGGGCAAATTGGGATGCAGACCACCCATACCTGAGCTCATGGCCTGACATAGGGACAGCTGCATGAAAGAAATTGGGTTGTTAGCTGACTGTGTGTGAGCCCTTATCAAGCAGCAACCACTTATCCTTGTTAGGGTGAGCACAATCAAATCCCAAATAAACCGGTGCTCAAACCCTTGGTAGCTTGGCACAGAGCAGTCAGGTTTAATTCAGAGGCAATGTGTAAAGTATTTGTACAGCACTATAAACAGTAATAAAGTGAAAAACACCACTCAAAAAGGATCACATGCCAAGTTAGAAAAGTTGAGCTATTTTTAATAAATAAAACAAGTCCAAAATGAAAAAATCCAACCACTATTAGATTGGGCAATTTAAAGGATTTCAGTACAAATAGTGCCAAAAAGCACAAGGCGCCAACTGTGGATGTCTGGTCACACCGGACTGGGATACAAGTCACAAGTTCAGGCCGACGGCAATGGAGCGCAGTTAGGCCCGCTGAACAGGATCCGCGCCAAAGTTGCGTTGCTCAGTCAAAGTGGTGCATTTGTTCTGAGGTCAGGAAATGTGAGGCCCTGAATCATCATTGAGGATCCCGTCATCAAGAGCTTGCGATGCAAATTCCAGCATCGAGGATCCATTGTGCAGTATGTCAGTGCTTCCACTCTGAGGAGCTGCAATGCTACGATGCAGAGTCTGGCGTCGCCATTGAGACTGAATTTGCTGGGGGACTGTGAGGGCCTGTGCTAAGGATGCGTCACGCATCGGCGGTTCTGAAGAGGCTGCGGGCTGAGGCAATGTGGGTCTTTGCAACGGGTCCAATCCACGCAGCAGAGGAAATGTGTCAGTTCTGTTCGGGGTTGTGCTGCACAGCCTGAGGAGATGCATCAGTTCTGCTAGGTCCACAGATATTGGCAGAGCACCTTAGGCCTACTTCCAAGGGTGCAGGACTGGAGTGGCACCACTTGGCATGGTAGACTCACAGATGGCAAAGTCCAGGTGCTGGGTTAATGGTTGCTGGAGCCTTCTGTCCCTGAGGCTTAAATGAGCCTAGCCTTTGGAGTCACTTTGGGGTCCTGGCTTCAACAGATGCCGTTCCAGGCCACCAGGCAAGAGGGCAGCAGTTAAGCACAGCAGCAGTCCAGCAGAGTGACAGTCCTTACAGCAGCACAGCATTTCTTCTACCTAGTAGAGTATCCGCAGGTCCAGAAGTGTACTGAAGAGTTGATGTCTTAGGTTCAATATTTTTACCATGTTGTGCCTATAAAGTTGAGAGACGTTTCTAGAGGCATGCCTTTGAAGTGCATAGGTGCCCTGCCTTCCTTGCCCTGGCTCCAGACTATCTATTGGGGGTATGCAGCCCTTTTTGTGGAGGCAGGACACCTCCTACTGAGTGTGTGTGTTTTGGGCTGTGCCCAGCTCCTCCCTCCCATCCTGCCAGGGATGGCCCATCCAGGCACACCTAAGCTCCCTATTGCGTGTGGTTGTTTAGGAGGAATACACAAAGCCCAACTGTCAACTACTGTAGTGTAGTTCCTATTTCCCTAATAGGCTCTGCGCATTGGAATAATATACCCTATAGATTTGGCATAGGACTGAGGTCAGTATGCCCCTATCGAGTATATTAAACTTAATTACTTTGTGCCAGTTAACTCAGAGGCCACTAGAAACTCCTTGTAAACAAGAAGGAAGTAGTTTCTGGAAACCACATAAACATGACAACTTTGTTTCCCTTTAGAATCGGAACACTCTCAGAATTGTGGAAACAACAGATAACAGTTTTACTCAGCTAATGGTGCTGAGGAAATATGAATTTTGTGATCAGTTATGTCCCCTATCGTAGACCCCAACGGCTCCATGTACATGTTATAAGTACATGTATGTTCCCTCCTGTTCCAGTTTTGAAGACGCAAATATATGTGCGTCCACCGTCAACATGTCCTCTTTCAGATCCGCCATGAATGGGTCAGATATTCCATTCCTAAGTATGAAAGGCCACCGACTTTATGTGGTTCACTTTCCACATTTTACAGATTCAGGCGAGTAGGCCCTGAATTCTGTCATCAAGCCTTTTCCTGCCTTCTGCCTCTGAAAGCTCCAGTCTGAGCCTGCATCTGTATCCATGAACTTTGTCCTACTCCCTGCGCGGCTAACGGTGCCTGATCCAGCCTATCGCCTGCCAAAAACTGTATTTCACCTTCAAGATTATCTCCTCCCTCCTCATTCGATGCATTCCTGTCTAGCAGTTTAGGTAAACATTCCTCCAGCTACCGTGCAAAGGGCCAGGCCTCGCTGTCCTCATGCAAGTAATTCATAACCCCGTTACCATGGAATATTCCTACCCCCTCGCATCTAGTGTAGACACTTAGACGCTTGTACACGCACTAACAGTCAGTATAGAATAGATTCTATCCTAGAGACCTTTCCTTTTGGATAACACAGTTCTTTAAACATAGGATATTAGATATGATTTGGGATTAGGTTGACATGAACCCCAGACTTCTGTCTCCACATGTAGAGCTAAATGTCAAGTCTCCTTCACCCTCTAGTTGCACGTCAATCACACGTCATGCGGCTGCGCGCGCATCTCTGCCAAATATTTCTGCTGACATTGCAGGATTCTTCTGTGGATCCACCCACTTGTGACATCATGTTTAATGACGTATTTTAGTTACACCCATGTATACGCCTCTATTAGTTACGTATGCACAGTTTATCTGTATTATCAGCTGTTACGCCTCTTGCATCTGTTTCACTGTAATGCATTTTCTATAAAACTGCTTATCTGTCAATTATATATGCCCTTCCTTCCTGAACTTTCGTGGTGATGGAATAGAATGCCTACAATTCGAATTGTATTCCTTTGTATAGGAATAAAGCCTTTTAAAACCTTTAATACCACGGATTCTGCCTCTTATTTTTACTGAGTTATTCTCACTAAGACTTTACCGCATAAAAATAGTACCGGTAACGAAATATTTACCACATAAATTGGCGCCCGAACAGGGACACTTTCTCATCTCACGCGCCGGCGGTGCGTTGCAGGCCCGGTCTCCTGCCACAGCTGAACGGACAAAAACGCGTACCTGCAGGATTTCCTGTATCTCCCTCCGGCCAAGCGGGAGCGACTGAGGCTGCGATCAACACCCAGACGAGGCGGTGAGAAGTGCGAAGTATCCCGACCAGAGCCTAGCTGAGAGAGCAAGATCCGAGGTATACAGAGGCCCACCAGGTTCCGAAGTTCCGAGTCCAGTCGAGTCAAATCCAGTCCGGTCCAGTTTCAGTTCCGTTCCGAGGCCTTCCGTTCCGAGCTACCCGGTGAGTACCATTACCGGGAAGGCATTTAACGTGCACATAGTCTGTGCCGGTCAAGACGGGTTTGGGTACACAAGTCCGGTCTGCACTGTTTCAGCAGTGTATCTGTACTGTTTAGCAGTATATATAGTATGTCTTGCATATAAATAAATATTATCTAGTGTCAGTATTATGTCAGTAACTAGTTTTCTATTAGTTATCATTGTTCGTTAAAACTGTTAAATGTTAAATGTTTTAATACGTTCTATACATTGTGGTGTGAATGACTGTTCATTATTGTGTTCATCGTATAAAGTGTGTTCTAGAAACAAGATCTAAAAATGCCGCTCTTTTCGAAACTAAGACAGATCAAAACTAGAAAAGGTGTACTCGAAGAAGCTGTTCCCATTCCACCTAGGGATACTCCAGGATACTTTATGTATCATAAGCATGGTCTAGATGCCGTATTATTTCTTGATTTATGGGTGGACTACACCAAAGAATTACCAGAGAGTCAGAGATGGCCCGCAACGGGGACCTGGGATGCAGATTGCATCATGAGAGTAGAAGAAGAATTATGGAAAAAGAAAGCCAGACAGTCACAGAAAGATGCCATTGAATTATGGCGTAAAGAATCATACAGACGTACAGAAAAAGCACACAGACAGGAAGAGAAAGGTAGAGAGAATTCAAATAAAACTCGAGAAAATCTATTACTTGAGGAAGGTACCCGAGTAAAATCAGAACAAATAGATAGACAAAGAAACACTCTTATGAATAGTATGTATCCTCTTCTGGCCGAAGGGTTACCTAAGGCTACCCCGGAAATACCAAAAGATTTAACTCCTCCATTACTCCCGATAAAAGCACATCCCAAAACACATCCCAAAACAGCAAAGGACGTTTTCCTTTCCTCCTATTTAGATGACGTAGCTCCCGAGTATGCTAATGCCATACCGCACATACCGCTTGCCGAGGGTGTTCAACACCAAGAGCATCCGTCTGTATCCCCGCAACTACAAACTCCTACACAAGTTCCCACAGGTCCGTCCGTTTCTGCGGTTTTTCCTGCATCTACAATCTCTATCCTACGCCCAACAAATCCTTTCGTGCCTAGCACCTCAGACGGTGCTACCGGAGGTACGACAGACATGTTTGCCACCCCGCCGCGAAATAAACAGACTCTTAGAGATTTAGCACTCCAACGTACACCCCAATTAGCGACATCCGACATGTTTAAAGAACAGCTTGTGGATTGTAGATACGACCCAGTACCAGGTAGACAGGATAAATTGCTCATATCATCACTACGTATAAGACGAGCTACATTATATTTAATGACGATACCAGGAATGGGTGAACACCTAGACGAAATATATCGCTTTGTCCAAACAGGGCGAGGTCCAGAAAGTATTAACGAAGCTATGGAATATCAGAAAGTGGATGTCCAAAGACAACTACTACGTTTTTTCATAAATTGTGTAATTAGGAATCAAGACAGGCCCGGGGCAGATCACGATACCATGCAAAGACTTGTCAAATGGGGTCAGAACATATCAGAAGAGAAACACGATAGACAGGCGTGTATAATCGCCATGAGTCGAAAGATCCGCAAGGAAGTAGAACGAATACATAAAGAAAGACGAGAAACAGACAGAGTAGAATCAGAGGAGGAGGAGGAGCAAGAATCAGAACAAGTCGAAACAATAGCTTATGTAGGTAGAGGAAGACCCCATAATAATACTAGAGACTTTAACGACCCGATACGTCCAATACGTCCAGAATATAATAGACATTTTCCAAACCCTGTGTTAAATACAAAATCCCCCGAACACCTATTCCAAGCCGTTGATAAATTACTCCGAGATCGAAGAGGGTACCATGTGCTCGATTCCATGGACGAACAAGAATTAGCTAGGTCAGCAGTACAATGGGCTGACAGTCCCAGCGAATACAATGATGATGTACTTGCACACACGTTTCTGAATCTTGACCCATACGAAAAGCGTTTAGCTAGTATATACATGATTCAACACCTCCTTATATTATATAAAAGCCAACACTCCGATCCAGGACCCTTACCTGACATATTGACAGAACTGCTCACGAATATATGGAGAGGGTCAAGTACTGATTTGATTAAAGAAATTCTAGAATTCCGAAACCAATATTTAAATTTCGTATGCCCAGAACACGTTCCAGTTCCCAACATGGGAAGAAAAATGTATCATATAGATAGACAGAACCCGTTACGCGAAGTACACCCAATCAGAGGTGACGGTAATAACTTTACACGCGTGTTTGTGTACACGCCTATAACTAAACTGGAATTATTAGAAATGAAGAAAGTAGTAC
Source organism: Triturus cristatus (assembly GCF_964204655.1). Taxonomy (NCBI): domain Eukaryota; kingdom Metazoa; phylum Chordata; class Amphibia; order Caudata; family Salamandridae; genus Triturus; species Triturus cristatus. The sequence continues at coordinate 890,887,693 of NC_140581.1, forward strand.
CCAGCCATGACAAGGACCCAGCAGGTTTCCACCGTGAAATAAAGGACATGTTACTCATGGGAGAGTATACCTACCCCGATATTATGAAAATATTAAAAGTCCTATTACCCTCCGGTGTTTATGAGAAACTCAAAGAAAAGGAATGGGAGGTGGGGGACCAAAAGATAGATTGGACAGCATTAGAAAACGAAGTAAAGGCCCGAGCTGCAGGATCAGGGCTTGGGGAAAAGACTACAGCACTAGCAGGGCTACTAGTGCAGGTACTGCCACGTTTATTAACTACGAAAAAAGAAGACTGGGGTGCAATATCAGCCTGTAAACAAAAGCCAGATGAAGACACTAGTGATTTCTATTCCCGATTTGAAAAATGTTTTGGTATAAATAGTGGCATAAAAGCCAGTAGTGAGTCATACCCACATCTGTTTGTGACAAAATTAGTTGAAAATTCTCTGCTACAAGTCAAGAATAGAGTATTGAAATTCGAAAGTACCTGGCAAGGTAATACCCCATCACAGATGTTACAGATGTTACAATATCATCACAACAGAATTAGAGAAGAACAAGAACACGAACAAAGACGTATGAAAGATACAAAAATGAAAATGCTTGTTGCTCAGTCAGTCCCAGCCGATGGTCATCATAAAGGTGATTCCGCAGGTCCAACAAAAGGGACATGTAACTATTGTAAACAACAAGGTCATTATATACACGATTGTCCCGTCCTGAAACATAATATTGCTACAGGTAGAACTCAGGAGAGACCACGTCCACCTAGACAGGATCAGAATCAACAACAAATCCCTCAGCATGCACAACCTAGGTTAGCTCCGCAACAACTAGCTCCGCAACAGGGAGCTCCACAACAGACCATAGCACCACCACAAGCGCAGCCTATGGCTGCAACACAAGCAACAACACAACAGATGTATCAGTATGCACAAGCAGATTATCCCGATTATCAGCGATATACATGACATAGTCTAGAGAGGGAAGTTGGCTTACCCCTTATTGAGGTTCCTGTAGACCAAGAGGGACCTTATGTACATAGTGAACTATTAGGGGAAGACAGAAAGTTTTTACTTGATACAGGGGCAAGCAGAACAACTATAAGACGCAGTGAAGTTCCAGGGGCACCCCTCTCAGGCTCACAAAATATTTCCCTTGGATTCTCAGGAAAACCTGTACTAAATGACGTGACACAACCTCTTCCACTTACGATTGGTCCATTGACACGTACTACAGATTTATTGCTTACTAAATCATGTCCAGAAAACTTGTTATGTATAAAAACATTGAAAGCTCTAGGAGCTATAATATGTTGTTCTCCGGAAGGAGTACGACTATTTTTACGTGACTTTAAAGGTCACTACGTGTCCAGAGACATGGATCACCGACTGCAGAATTTACCTACACATTTATGGGCACAAGGCCCCACTGATGTTGGTTGCATGAATATTACACCATATCGTGTCACACTAAAAACAGGAGTAATACTACCACGAATGCGACAATACAAGTTACCACCCGATGCTGTTGTGGCTTTACTGCAAATTATTGACGAGCTCGTTGCACAAGGAGTGGTTGTCGAAACCGACTCCAATGTATGTAATTCCCCGATAATTCCGATTCTTAAAAGAACGGATCCAAAAGCACCACCAGTATATCGATTAGTTATTGATCTGCGCGAATTAAATAAATGTATTGTACCACAATACCCCGTGGTCCCAGATATCTCTTCATTACTAACAGCTATTGACTCAGAAGCAACGTTCTTCACTGTAATTGATCTCAAGAATGCTTTCTTTAGTGTCCCAATCGATCCGGAAAGTCAATATTTGTTCGGATTCAGTTTAAATGGACGAAGTTTTAAATTCACACGCGCACCTCAAGGATTTACAGAAAGCCCCAGCATCTATAGCCAAGCACTGAAACGAGAACTCGACAGTATCCACATGCCAGTTAACACTGCCTTGCTTCAATATGTCGATGATCTGCTGATCACCGCTCGAAGCGAACCTGAATGTGAAAAAGCGTCACTGACGGTTTTGAAATTTCTGGCCGACAAGGGGCACAAGGTGTCCCCTTCTAAGCTGCAATTCTGTGTCCAGCGAGTTGTTTACCTTGGACACTCGCTGTCCAAGGAGGGAAGGCAGCTTACACCCGACCGCATCCAGTTAATCGCTAACATGCCATCACCCAAGACACAAAAGGAGGTGCGGGCTTTTATAGGCCTCACTTCATACTGTAGGCAGTGGATCCCTCAATATGCATTTCTAGCAAAACCACTCATCCAGTTGACAACACAGGAGGCAGCCACATCGACTGTCCTCCCTTGGACTCAAGAACATACACACGCCTTTGAAAGTTTAAAGAAAGCTTTATGCCAAGCACCTGTTTTAGCAACACCATGTTACAGTAAACAGTTTACACTCTTTGTTACAGAACGCGAAGGTACTGCCTTGTCAGTACTCACTCAGGAACAAGCAGGATCACACAAACCATGTGCTTATTTCTCTAGTACATTAGATCCAGTAGCTCAGGCTCTTCCTGCGTGCCTGAAATCGGTGGCAGCAACAGCTTTAGCTATCAGACAAAGCGATGCCATAGTGTTAGGACACCAATTGACAGTACAAGTACCACATGCAGTGGAGGTTCTCTTGAACCGCACACAAACACAACACTTGACTATAGCGAGACTCACCGGTTACGAACTGACATTGTTTCAGCCACACATAGAAATCAGACGTTGCAATACGTTAAATCCTGCCACACTGTTACCAGTGGGCGGAACAGATCCATTGGCACATGATTGTGTCGAAGTCATTACTATCACGACGAAACCCAGACAAGACTTGACAGATATCCCTTTGTCAGATCCAGACTTGACATTGTATGTAGATGGGTCATGTATGAGAACAAGTACAGGAGAGTTAGTGGCTGCTTACGCAGTCACAACAGACACTGAAGTCATTGAAACAAATTGTATTAACACTTTGTCAGCTCAAGCAGCAGAGCTCATCGCTCTGACACAAGCCTGTATTCAAGCCAAAAATAAGAAAGTCAACATATACACAGATTCACGTTATGCATTCGGAGTCGTCCATGACTTCGGCGTACTGTGGCGAGAGAGAGGTTATTTAACTTCTCACGGTGCCCATATCCAGCACGGACCCCTCATTCAAGCCCTATTAGACGCAATTCATCTACCTACTGCAATATCGATTATGAAATGCAAAGCCCATACAAAAGTTACCGATATCATTTCTCAGGGTAATGACCTAGCTGACAGAACAGCTAAACAGACTGCTCAGAATCAGACTCTCACAACTGACATGACAAAGACAATAGTTCCGACACTAACACATTGCATGACCGTTAAGGATCCCGCCCTTGATGTAATTAACATACAGACACATGCTACACCAGAAGAAATAAAGAAATGGACTGAATTAGGAGGGATCCAAACGGATCAAGGATGGATGACGAAGGAAAAATCTATATGGTTTCTTCCCGACTCTATGGTTCAAGTCATCATTAACACAATACATAGTCCAGCGCACCTAGGAGAAAAAGCTATGCTAGACAGCATTCAACACATTTGGTTCAACAAACACTTGCGAGCAGCAGCTAAACAAAAAGTTCGTACCTGTATGATATGTTGTCAGTTTAATCCAGGTAAAAGCATCCCCGTAGAGCAGGGTGGATTTCAACCTCCCGATCATGCTTTTGAAGTCCTCCAGATGGATTATATCCAGATGGAACGATGTCGAGGATTCAAATATGTTCTCGTGGTTGTCTGTGCTCTTTCCCGTTGGACAGAAGCATACCCGGTTTCAGATTACACTGCTCCGACTACTGCCAAACAGTTAGTTCGAGAATTCTTCCCACGGTACGGTTTACCACGTGTTGTCTACTCAGATAACGGCCAGCCGTTCTCATCCGAACTAATGAAACACGTTTCCCTTTTGCTAGGCTACCAATGGAAATTCCACTGTGTCCGACATCCTGAGGCAGCAGGTCTCGTGGAACGCCATAATCAAACTCTGAAAATTAGATTGTCCAAAATATGTAGGGAAAAAGGTGTCGACTGGATAGTAGCCTTACCAGTTGCGCTCTTTTACATGAGAATGGTAGCACATTCTCGAACTGGGCTATCCCCGTACGAGGTGATCTTCGGTAAACCACCAAATATGTGGGGGACGCCTATACCTCGCAAAATCACTGATGTTGACTGTAATATGCTGACAGATTACCTGGCTTCCTTGATGTCTGCACTACAATCTTGTCGTTCACAGGTAACCGCAGCTTTTCCCGATAATACTGAGGTGAAGCCCCATGACGTGGTTCCTGGTGACCTGGTTTTGGTCAGGAATTTCGACCGGAAGACCCAACTGGATCCTAGGTGGAAGTCGTCTAAGTTGGTTCTACTGACTACAAGGACTGCCGTGAAAATTGAGGGTCGCAAAGGGTGGTTGCACTCGAGTCATATCAAGAAATATTATGGACTACCATCCAGTGTGAATACTGAACACTGTATTCCCTCACAGACAGACTCAAAGCTCCCCTTGGTTGAGAAATCAAAACCAGAACTTTATAAACTAAAATTGAGGTCTAGCAAGTCAGACAATTTGATTGTTTAAGTCCTCTCCAAGGTGAATCGGTTGAATTTGTCTCTGACATGTATCCTCTAGACCGGAATAGAGAAAGAAATCATCAGATGCAGCTCAAAAAGCATGCGTATTGTAAATTACTTCGTAGTCACTGCACAGTAACATTATTAATTTTGTTTTTTCTAAGTCTTCTGATCATTATTTTCAGCATACTACTGCACATGTATTACCCTATTCTTAAACATGCTTACAATATAACTGCAGAACATTCTTTTAGCGAATTACCTCCGCATGAGTTGTCATATAGATTTGCGCTGCGCAACAACACATTCATTAGTATGTTACATCATTCCCATCAGACCAGCAATGCCACAAATTGTTGGATATGTGGCCGACTCCCTCCCTATCAAAACTATAAGGGAGTTTTGCCCCTCTTTCCATATCCGTTCACACACAATGGCTCCTGTGGAGCATGGTTTAGTTTGATTAATTCCCTAGATTCAAATTCCGCAGTTTATCAAGACAACTGGGTTTGGGGAAACCTGAACCTAGTTTTACTTAAAGTCTGCTACCCTAACAAGGAGGGACTCCCCAAAAGAACAGGAACTGATCTAGAAAATGAAGTATATGGATTAGGTAATTTTACACTTAACCTCATGATCCTGAACGTTGAATCTGAAGCTACACCAATCTTGCCCGCCATGTCAGTATTCCCAGTGAAAGGGGAATTATGTATAAGAAAGAATGGTTCCATACACATGGGCCATAGTAAATGCACCACTGTAATAAAATTCAGTGATCAAGGCAAGTCTACATTTAGAGCTTCCCATCATTCCTACTTCATATGTGGCCAGACCGCATATATATGTCTACCTCTAGATTGGGATGGTACTTGTTACATAGCATTCCTTCTGCCACCTGTTTTCCTAGCTCCTCCTGATTATCATAGAAATACCCATTTAGTACACAATAGACAACAGAGAGATCTCCCAATTGTCGATTACACTGAAACAGCATGGGAAAAATACACAGATTTCAATAAAGGATTCTTTCCCTATATAGGTACAGTCACTAATAGTAAGCTGATACGTAGATTAACCAGAACCCTTGAAGCAGTAGTGAACGAGACTATTTCCGCCTTAGGCAATTTAACAGAAGAGCAGTCTGCTATGCGGATTGTTGTGCTTCAAAATCGTCTTGTCCTTGACGTCATCCTGGCCGATAGGGGCGGAGCTTGTAGGGTCATCGGATCAAGTTGTTGCATTTTTATACCAGAAAATTCGCCGTCAGTATATAAAGCCATAACCCGCCTTCATAAGATTATAAGCCAGATACACCAGAGTCCAGGCACCTGGACTTGGTCCGGTTGGTTCTGGGGCGTGTTGTCAGCCTGGGGATGGAGAATCCTATCCTTCCTAGGTATTGGCTTTCTCATACTATTCAGTTGCTGCTTATGTCTACAATGCGGGCCAGCGATTTGTGGTCTGTGTGCCACATCGTGTATCCCACATCCACGTTTTCATTCAAGATCCCGGAAGAAGAAAGAAGAACAAATGATGCTATATGAACAGATCGATGGATTGATGAAGATCGATATCTCCTGAGGGTCCGTAGGGGACAAGGAGGGAATGAGGAAATATGAATTTTGTGATCAGTTATGTCCCCTATCGTAGACCCCAACGGCTCCATGTACATGTTATAAGTACATGTATGTTCCCTCCTGTTCCAGTTTTGAAGACGCAAATATATGTGCGTCCACCGTCAACATGTCCTCTTTCAGATCCGCCATGAATGGGTCAGATATTCCATTCCTAAGTATGAAAGGCCACCGACTTTATGTGGTTCACTTTCCACATTTTACAGATTCAGGCGAGTAGGCCCTGAATTCTGTCATCAAGCCTTTTCCTGCCTTCTGCCTCTGAAAGCTCCAGTCTGAGCCTGCATCTGTATCCATGAACTTTGTCCTACTCCCTGCGCGGCTAACGGTGCCTGATCCAGCCTATCGCCTGCCAAAAACTGTATTTCACCTTCAAGATTATCTCCTCCCTCCTCATTCGATGCATTCCTGTCTAGCAGTTTAGGTAAACATTCCTCCAGCTACCGTGCAAAGGGCCAGGCCTCGCTGTCCTCATGCAAGTAATTCATAACCCCGTTACCATGGAATATTCCTACCCCCTCGCATCTAGTGTAGACACTTAGACGCTTGTACACGCACTAACAGTCAGTATAGAATAGATTCTATCCTAGAGACCTTTCCTTTTGGATAACACAGTTCTTTAAACATAGGATATTAGATATGATTTGGGATTAGGTTGACATGAACCCCAGACTTCTGTCTCCACATGTAGAGCTAAATGTCAAGTCTCCTTCACCCTCTAGTTGCACGTCAATCACACGTCATGCGGCTGCGCGCGCATCTCTGCCAAATATTTCTGCTGACATTGCAGGATTCTTCTGTGGATCCACCCACTTGTGACATCATGTTTAATGTCGTATTTTAGTTACACCCATGTATACGCCTCTATTAGTTACGTATGCACAGTTTATCTGTATTATCAGCTGTTACGCCTCTTGCATCTGTTTCACTGTAATGCATTTTCTATAAAACTGCTTATCTGTCAATAATATATGCCCTTCCTTCCTGAACTTTCGTGGTGATGGAATAGAATGCCTACAATTCGAATTGTATTCCTTTGTATAGGAATAAAGCCTTTTAAAACCTCTAATACCACGGATTCTGCCTCTTATTTTTACTGAGTTATTCTCACTAAGACTTTACCGCATAAAAATAGTACCGGTAACGAAATATTTACGTGTAAGAGATATAAGCTGTTACAATTGTAAGACAGTATGCGAGATATATTATGTACAGCGTAAGCAGTAGAAAGAAATAATACTGCGCTTGCATTATCTTTTAGCTATGACACATATATTCATATACATAAATAACATAAGCTAAACATGCGAGTACTCATAAGATGCTTCTCTAACTAGTTCTACCCCAGTGTACCTAACCTAAGTGTAGTACAAGGTAAGAAGTAGGTGATGTATTCTATAGTATGGTAGGCTATGGTATATATGCAATAGTCTGGTATGCCAAGTCTGGAATGCCAAGAGTCCCTCTAGGTTCTAGTCAGCTCCATACCTTTAGAATGAGAGAGGTGGGAATCTCTTTCCGGGTCTCGAACTCTAACACCCCATGAAGGGAGTCAGAACACTGGAAGCTGGATTCTCTGCGAGCATGGATGACAGCTTCTCTTGTCAGTGCGTCAGGCCGGGACACAGGCTCCTCTAAAGTCGAGGTCTCCTCCTACTTGCTTAGGCAAGGGAAGGTATATTTATACCTGGTAGGTGCCTTGGAATGTTAGCATTGACGTAAAGTCGGGCAGAGGAAGACGTCAGGAACGAACCCTTAAGGAATAGCGGTTCATGCATAATAAATGAGTTATTGGATAAATCAATAATCCTGTTCTAGGGGAACTCCCAAGAGCTTAAGGGTCTGGTTTCTAAAAACTCGTTGCAACGTTGGGGTGGACGGATGTAGGTGACCATGCCTGTATTTGGATAGCATGGCTAAAGCCTAAATAAGGACTGGGATCTTATCCCTATATAAGGGCAATGCGAATTATGCCTGCATAAGGACATGTTTCAGGAAAACCTATGTACGGACACCTAAAGCGGAATACAACACTACACCCACTCGAGTGACCCCAAAACAGGCTGCAGGCACTAAAAGGCTAAGGCAGGAAATGCCAACTTTCTAAAAGTGGCATTTTCAGAATTGTAATTTAAAATCCCACTTCACCATCTGTTAGAATTTTTCATTACAACTCCAAAGACACCAAAAGTGACCTGGTTAAATATTCCCATTTGGAAATTACAGCTTAATACATTTTGTAAGTTAACTCACTTGTTATCCTATGGGACAGGTAGGCCTTGCAGTAGTGAAAAACAAATGTAAGCGTTTTTCACTATCAGGATATGTAAAACTAAAATGTACATATCACACTTTTTAAATACATGGCAGCTTGCCCTCTGGGCTGTCCAGGGCCTACCCTAGAGGTAACATATTTGTATTAGAAAGGAAGGTTTGGGCCTGGCAAAATGTTTATCTTGGCAGGTGGAAATGGCAGTTTAAAACTGCACACACAGAGGCTGCAATGGCAGGCCGGAGACATGTTTAAAATGCTACTTAAATGGGTGGCACAATCAGTGCTGAAGGCCCACTAGTAGCATTTAATTTACAGATCTTGGGCACAGGTAGTACCACCTTACTAGGGACTTAGAAGTAAATTAATTAACCTAATGGGTATAAGCCAATTGTACCATGTTTTAAGGAGTGAGCACAAGCACTTTAGCACTGGTTAACAGTGGTAAAATGCACAGAGTCCTAAAGCCAGCAAAAATAAAGTCAGCAAACAGGAGGATTGATGGCAAAAAGTAGGAGGAAAGCGACGCCAAGGATGCCAGGTCGAACAATGCTGAAGAGCTACTGGACTTCCCTCAGGGGAGGATTGACCCACCGCCATCTCCTTTTGTTGACTCCGTCTGTCTCACTTACTTGGGAGGACGAACTGGGGTGGTTTCACACTGACTGTGCCTTTGCGCAGTGGCCTACCTGTGCGAGCAGCCGCGCTCACCCGCCTGTTGGTCCAGCCCGGCTCCTATGGGGATGGGGCTACCCATGTAGGGGGAGCGCAGATTCGAAGTTCTTTATTCACTTTGCCGGCTAGCCCAGAGCCATCTACATGCCCAGGAAAGACCAACTTTACCTTGTGGTACATTGACAGAAATTCTCTGGTTCACATGCTGCCCTCCTCTCCTGGGGCAAGCGGACCAAGTGAGGACCACCTTCAGTGCAACATTATGGCCATAATTTCAAGACTGCATCTGGTGGGTCGCATACACTTCATCATGAGGATGGACAAGTGGCCCGCGATGCACGCCCAAAGTGAGATGGACAGATTTAACATTAACCATGCTACGAGTGCAGGATCGAAGGGGGCTGACTCTTCGCATCAACGCCTGATGGAACCCACTGACCTTGCCAACATTCTTAAGGCCATACAAGAATCTCAGGAGGTGGTAAAAACCAAGATAAGGTAGGTTAAAATAGACACTCATTCTCCAGGACCTCCGGAATATGACTCACTGAGTTACCAAAGCGGAATTGGGAATCTTCACAATGGAAGAGGACATAACCTCCCTCAAGACCAAAGCAGCCAAGCTGTTGTTCCGCACCTCAGTGGAAAATAGATTGTGGTGCAACAATCTGCGATTTGTGGGCTTTCTGGAGGGATCAGAAGCCTCTGATCCCACAGACTTCATGCAGGACTGGCTACAGTCATGGCTACCTAAGGGCATTCTTTCACAGTGGTTCGTGACTGAGAGGGCACCCAGATCGTTTGCTCCACGCTCTCTCCCTGGCGCACCCCCACTTCCACTGATTGCCAAGATCCTCAACTACCGCGACACAGACGCCATCCTTCGTGAGGTCCAGGACACTAACATTGTGTCTCGCATTATAATATTCCCATACAACACCTGAGAAACACAGCAACAATGGTCATTTGATGAGGTCAAACAAAAACTCAGGGCCGTCAGCCTTAAATATATACTCATCTTCCTCAAGGTGATTCACAATAGCCAACCAGACTTCTTCGACACTCCAGATAAAGTATGGGAGTGAGCAGCTGAAAGACCATCCTCAAAATGCCCAGAAGTGGATCCCCGCGCTTCCCTGAGATTGAGATCTTCCATGTGGCTCCAACACCCCCCCCCCGATACCTAAACAACCTCCGTACATTAGATCTCATAGGACAAGCAGACAATTCACGGGCTCCTTGGATTCCTCTGGCACAGAGGCCCCTCCATGTAACAGCCCTATCTCCTTGTGATTGTCAGGGAACTGTTGGACCATGAGGGGGGCTCGACCCAGAAGATGACCCAATGAGCAAATCTATTGATAAGCAAGCAAGCAATTCACGAGCACCGCCCTTAAGTCTTATGTAGATGAGCAGCGGTGGTGCAATCTACAAAGATCCGTTCACTTCAGGGAAGCCAATGTCAGCAACACCCTGATCACTTTAAACTTTCTACTTTTCAGTTGAATGTTAGCTCTGGGTATTCTAGGGTGACAGATGCTTCGAGGGAGGAAGTATGCTGGAGGGGTGAGGTGCCTGTTTGTTGGGTATTTTGTTATAAATGTCTCACTAATCTAATGTCCGCCACACACTGGACACTCACAACACGATAACCTGTGGCCGCTCCCCCTCAGAGCCTGTCGGTCCTCCCAGATAACTGCTGGCTATCCGCTCAAGGATGGGCACCACAAATTACGACAACAGTGAACCCATGATGGCTCATACGGCCTTAATCTGGAATGTTAACGGACTCCTAGACTGGATTAAACGCACAGCAGTTCTCTGATATGCTAAACACTTCTATTCATCCATCCATCCTGATGCTGCAGATAACACATCTCATGGGTTTGTGCTGCCGCTCCCTGAAAACATTTGGCTATGACAGGGTCTACCATGCAGGGTTTGCCAGGGGCTCTAGGGGAGCGGCCATACTCTTACACAAGTCCTTTTCTCTCTCGATCATCCATATTAACACAGACCCCCTAGGCAGGTATGTGGGGTTACAGGGCCTTCTTGAAGGGCATCCATACTACATCCTAAGTGTCAATGTCCCACCCCACTTGTCCACTCTTGGCCCTCGCCGCAAGCGCTATTATTATAGAAGGAAGTTTTTAAGGCTAAACTAAACCCCGACATAGATGCCACTGGCACTCCTATGTTGCACCACCTAATACCGACGAAACAACTTAAAGGAGGGCTGGACTCTCTAGACCTATGCAATATATGGAGACTCTGGCATCCTTGTGACAAAGCTTACATGCACATATAAGCATCACACAAGATGCTCTCACATATAGACCTTCTTCTAGTCCCCGCGACCGATGCTCTGCATGTCACCCAGCTGGACATTCTCCCCAGGGGTATCACTGATAACTACCCTGTGTGGTTCTTAATGCCTGGCTCCTCAGAGATGAACGCTGCACACAACTCCTTGCTGCTGAATTGTAGGCCTACTTTGATGGCAACACTGGCTCTGTAGAATCCGTGAGTATGCTCTGGGCTGCCAGAAAGGGCACAATGTGTAGGGCCACCAAGGGCTCCTAACTGACTAATCTTCCCAAGCATTCTATTAATATAAATAACTAATGGAGAGAAGTCATTAAGAAGGAATACTGAATCTTTTCAGAACAATAAGGGATTCTGCATGGATGCTAGGATAATAGGAGCCGTAACAACAATGGTAGCAAAAATCAAATTTACCTTTGAGATGTGTCCAAGCAAAGATCAAATTACTATAAATCACCAGAGGATATCAAAAAAGCTTTGCACTGACTGCATGAGGCATGTGAGAAATTGTGCATCTGTCATTATGATTATACATGAATGTTTTTAAACAAAATGTTTTATTGATTTGAACTTGTTCAAAAATACAAAGTAAATACAAATCAGCACATTATCTCACTGTGATGCTATAGATTACTATGCATAAGAAGTAGGCGGAGAGACCAGTGCTTTAGGTGTCTGGTTATTCATCATGTGCCTGCTCATGCACAGCGGCCATGTGAGGGGGAAAGCTTTGACTAAAGTCAGTAGGTCCGCACCTTGTTACCACAGGCTTATTGGTTAATGCCAATGCATGTTCTTCCTTTGATTTAAGTATAAATGTGGATATTCCAAATAAGCACATGACAAGAGGTACTGTCCATGAAAGTTAACATTAATGTTTAAAAGAGTATTTATGTTTTTAAGGGCTTTTACAAACACGTTCTGCTATCAGGATAGCCTTAGTAGCTCTAACAAAGACACTGAGACATATCTTTAGTCAGCTCAATTGATTGATGGCTAGCTTGCACGAGAATCAGTAATAACCCTTAAAGAAGCTATTCATGCTTTGCAAACACGCAAAAACAATTGCAAGCATTCCTGCCCATCACCTTTGGTGTGTTTGATGTGTCACCATAAGTGGCAAGGGTATGCCCAGATGTGGATTCAGTACCTAATCACTGTTCCTAAGACTGACTAAGGTCCACCAGTGGAAAGGGAATGCAACGTGGTGCTGACACTCAAAGAGAAGATACATGGGCATAAGGTCTGGGTTTATTCATAATATGTGCAGCATTTCACAATAGAGCAAGGCATACGGAAGGAAGCCAGCAGCCGGAACAGGCTGGACTATTCCAACTGGGGTAGGGTCAAGAGTAATTTGCATATAGCAGGGTACAAACTAAGGTGGTATGGTGGTCAGAAGAACGATAGTTTGGAATGCTAACAAGCGATTGCCGTTAGTTAGACAGATTTCAAGCATTCCTCTCACCATCTTTTGTATTTTGGATGCGGGTCAACTGCCAAAAAGCAGTGGATCCCATCAACTCTATTTAAAGAGCACTGACATCAGTTTTTACCTGTAACCAGTGTCGGGCACATGGTGCAGAGGCAATGTGCTCAATTCTGCACATGTTGAAGATGAGCCCCTTTGCAATTTGCAGGTGTCTTTGATTGTAAAGACAAGAGTAAATGGAATTACCATAGTCCTGTCTCAAGATGCCACCATACGAATCAGTACAAAGCAGTGTTGAAGGATTAAGGTGTTCCCAGAAGTTGTGAACTAATTTTCTTTATGAGTGAAATGGGTTTGGCCTGAAGGCCCTCCTAGCCCTATCACATTTGATGATTCAGAGTGGGGTTTCGAGATGTGAACCACAACATAGGGGCCGATTATGATGCTGGATGGACCAGAGTCTGTCCGGCATCATTCTGGAACTGGAACCAAACAACCTCCAGTCGTCGGTTCCAGCCCAGGAAGTAGGATGTGACCACACACTGTTTGGTCGCAATCCTATAATTTGCTATGAGAGCATGCATTCCGTTCGCAGCAGGGATGCGGTTCATCGTGCCTGCCAGGGGGGTGCGCGCTCATGGTAATCAGGCCCATAGTGTTCCTCAATTTAAAATAGCCTTTAGAAATGTTCTATCCTAAATAATAGCTAAAATCTAATAAAAAACACGATATTAACTTGCATAATGCTCTTGCCAAATATAGCAAGAGCAAAAGCTTGTTTAAGGAGGCCTGTTCTATATTTTGCTATCCAGTTAAGAATAACATGTACACATCTGACTCATCTGGTTTCCTGTGGCAATGCAGGGCAAGTAAGAAGAAGTCCACACACACCCTGCACCTAGGAAGGACATTTTGGAGTGGTCAACAGTCTACCTAAACTGTTCTGTTATGTCTATAAGTCTCTTTAGGGCCAGATGTACTAAGGTAAGTGTTTGCGATTACCAAATAGCAAATCTTTGCAATTCGCTATTTGGTAATCGCAAACAGCAATGTACAAATGTGTGTTTAACACATTTTGCAATTACCAGTGGGTCTCAAATAGGCCTACCTCATTAATATTCATGAGTTAGCTCTCTGTATGCAACCCATTGAAAATTGCAAAAATCACAGTGATGTTTGCCTGCTGGGGTCAGCAGACCACTATGTCTGTGACTAGTTTTCAAAAAAAGCATTTTTTTAAAAATTGCAGCCTGTTTTCCTTAAAGGAAAACTGTATACGTTTCAATGGGAAAAATGATAAGTTTTCTTTACATTTTTTAAGAGTAGGCAGTGGTCTGTGGGAATGGGTTACCTCCCATTTGAAGTAGGTGGTAAAATGCAAATGCTTTGCGACCGCATTGCGGTCGCAAATCATTCACACATACCACTGTGATTTGGTATTAGGAAGGGACGCCCTAAACACACCCCTTCTTAATACTGATTTGCAAAATCAATTTGCGTTTAGGCAATAGGTTACCAAATCAAAAAATGTGGCCTTTGTACATTGAAAATGCCTTTTTTGGTTCACAAACGGCCTGAATCTATGAATCAGACCATTTGTAAATGGAAAACAGCTTTGTGCATCTGGCCCTTTATTTCTGTTTGCTTGGAGCTTGACATAGTTCTTCATTGACAGTGCATATTTCAGATCACTCTACATATAGGCAATAAAATGTTCGCCCACATAATGTGGCATGCTTCATTATTAGGTTCTGTCATCCAACACTGTGGAAGCACTCTCAGTGATTTATATCATGAACCATACATCAATGACTAGTACTCTATACCTAATCACTGCTCCTAAGACTGACTAAGGTTCACCGGTGGAAGTCGAATGAAACGTGGTGCTGACACTCAAAGCAAACATGCATGGGCAAAAGGTCTGGGTTTATTAATAATATGTGCACCATTTCACAATAGAACAAGCCATAGGGAAGGGAGCTAGCAGCTGGGACAGGCTGGACTGTTCTGATTGGGGTAGAGTCAAGAGTGATTTGCATATAGCTGGGTAGAAACTGAGGTGGTATGGTGGTCAAATGAACGATCGTTTGGAATGCTACCCAAGCGGATGCCATTAGTTATACAAATTGAAAGCATCATCTCTCGTGTGCTGGATGTGGGTCATCTGCCAAAAAGCAGTGGATCCCATCGACTAAATTTAGAGAGCACTGTGTGAAAGCTCCAATGACTCCGGAACCCGGAATCCAGGCGAGGGGGACGGCGAATCCGCTCCGGATGCTCGGAGCAGTCTAGTGGCCCGAGCCTTCCAGACACACCTCCTTGCGTCACCAGCACCACGGACAAGGGATTGGTGCAACGGCCACAAGGAGGCGGAGAAAGGGGCAGTCATGTGTAGAAAAGAGGCGGGGAATGCAGAAAGCGCTGTCTGCCGACCGGAAGAGACTGCCAGCGAGACGGAGAAAGGCGAGAGTGGAGAAGCGGACGAGCCCAGGAGAGAAGGAGAGGAGCCCAGCGGAGAGGAGCCCAGCGGAAAAGAGCCCAGCAGAAAGGAGCCCAGCGGAGAGGAGCCCAGCGGAGAGGAGCCCAGCGGAGAGGAGCCCAGCGGAGAGGAGCCCAGCGGAAAAGAGCCCAGCAGAAAGGAGCCCAGCGGAGAGGAGCCCAGCGGAGAGGAGCCCAGGGGAGAGGAGCCCAGCGGGGAGGAGCCCAGCGGTGAGGAGCCCAGCGGGGAGGAGCCCAGCGGTGAGGAGCCCAGCGGTGACCCAAGAGAGAGGGAGGCGGCAGATCCAAAGACCGGAGGGTCCGGGAGTGCAGAGACAACCGAGGACGCTCAAGGTCCCAGCGCCGCGGCCCAGTTCCTGGGTCGTGGCTCAAGGCAAGTGACCGCTCGGGGTTCACTGTGGTGGTGGGCTGGGCAGAGCTGCATGGGGCTGTGAAACGGGGCACAAGAGGATTGGAGGGGAAGTTTGTGTTGCCCTAGCCTTTCTAACAGCAACCCGTCACACCTCGACCAGTTCCCTTTAGTCACATCAAAGCATACTTAAACACCCCACAATCCCTGGTGACGGTGGCACCCAAACCGACTAGCGTCTGAACAAAACCAGTAACCCTGTATATTTATCCTTTTCATGTCGCTGAGACCCGGAGTCCACCACGAGAAGCGAGAACAGCCGACGGACTTCGCAAAGGAAGAAGACTCTGGTCCACACGGGACACTTTCCTCCGGACACTCCACCCTTGTTTTTCCCTTTTTGAATCCCAGCTGTACTTTGACCCAGCAGTTAAGAAAGGCAAACCAATTAAAAAGAGACAACACCTCTAAAAATAGTACTTGTTTCTGTCGTGTCTCTGACAAGCCTCTTTCCTCAAAGGTAGTCACCAGGGCCCGGCCGAACGGAACCCCCTCCCCCGGGCTGGTACACACTGACACCAGTTTTTACTTGTAACAAGTGCAGGGCACATAGTGTAAAAGCAATATGCTCAATTCTGCACATGTTGAAGATGAGCCCCTTTGCAATTTGCCAGTGCCTTTCCTTGAACACACTAGAGTACATGGTCCTGTCTCAAGATGCCACTATAGGAGTTAGTACAAGGCAGTGTCAAAGGATTAAGGTGTTCCCAGAAGATATTAACTTGCAGAATGATCCTGTTAAACAATTCTGCGAATCGGGCCATTTGCGAACGAAAAAAAGCTTTGTACATCTGGCCCTTTTTTTCTGTTTGTTTGGAGCTTGACAAAGTTCTTCGTTGGCAGTGCATATTTCAGATCTCTCTACACATAGGCAATAGAACGTTTGCCCACATAATGTGGCATGCTTCATTCTTAGGTTCTTTTATCTAACACTGGGGAAGCACTCTCAGTGATCTATATTATGAACCAAACATCAATGATTAGTCCTGTATACGTAATCACTGCTCTTGTGAGTGACTAAGGTCCACTGGTTGGAAGGGGAAAGAAATGTGGTGCTGACTAACCCTGGGCAAAGTTCTCAGAGTTGCACTATGCGAAGCTACGCGAAGTGCAAAAAAAACTCTGCCGCACTACGCGGAGCTCCGCGAGTGGCGGAGTACAGTAGAAAAATACTGTTTGCGGTGATTGCACAGTGCCGGATGCTTTACCGCACTGTGCAATCAATGTGAATAGCACCATGCACAGTGCAAGCTTACCTTTTCTGCCGCTCGAGTAGATTTTTACTCGAGCGGCAGCTTTCTCAACACGAACGGTCGCGAGCATACGTGACCACTTGCAAGGAGAAACCTGACCCCTCCCCCCCCCCCCGCATTGAGAAATCTCGCAGGGAGGATTATTTTCCACGCTCGCGCTCTCTGACTTGATGTTGGCGATCACGAACGAGGAAAAATATCGCCGGGAGGTGGATTTTCCTCGCTCATGCTTGCCAACTTGACGTTGGTGAAAGTGAGCGAGGAAAAAAACTCCGCACCGTGAAGCGGAGTTTTGGATACTCCGCGAAACGCAGAGTGCGGGAAACTCCGCAAACTCTGTGTGCGGAGCGGAGTTCACCGCCCAGTGTTAGTGCCGACACTCAAAGCAAAAATGCACAGGCTGGTTTCATAAATAATATGTGCAGCATTTCACTATAGAGCAAGACTCAGGAAAGGGAGCCTGCAGCCAGAAAAGAAAGAAAAGAGCTAACTAGAATTCCTAGGATTACACCATATATATGAGAAATTGGGTCGTTGATCGAGTGGGTTGTTAACCTAGCTCAAGCAACAGCCACAATTCCTGTCATGGTGAACTACAAAAGTCACTAAATTAACCTGTGCTTAACTCTCTGATAGCTTGGCACAAAATTGGTCAGGCTTTACTTAGAGACAAAGTGTAAAGTATTTATGCAGCACACAAACAGTAATAAAGTGAAAACACAACACAAGCATAATTCAACACCAATTTAAAAAACAGAGTACATTTTAATTATTTGACATCAAAACAACAAAAATCTAATCAGAGGAACTGGAGTTGTGAATTTTTAAAATTTAAGGTAAAATCTAATGCCTAAAAGATCAAAATGCCAACCATGGACATCTAGACGCGTGAGACCGGGTGAAAGTCGAAAAATATTGCCAACTGCAATGGAGTGCAATTCAGATACAAAGAGAGGATTGGGTTTGTTTGGCCCTTACCTTTGGACTTAAAAGAAATTTTAAGAAAAATGCTCTGAGAAGGTAGATGGTCAGCACGTCAGGCAGCAGGAGGTGTCCAAGAAGGTGGCCTCACCCTTTGGAGCCACTGGACGAAGTCTTGTGAAGATTTATATATTCTGACTTAGTCACTTTTTTGGAAGTCAAAATTCTCTAATTGGACAAAGCTAGAGACTGTAATGGACAAGATTTCTAAAAGGCCGGATACCCCTTTGGTGAAGGACCAGTGAACTTGATTTTGTGCTGCGGAGAAGACTGTAGCGGAAGCTGCGGTGAAGTCAGGCTGACCAGCGATGCACCTTGAGCAGATAGACAAGCAGCTTAGTCCCTAGTCTCCTCTCGGTCCTCAGAGAAGTTTTTAGCTAAAAATGTTTTCAGTTCATAGGTTTGGATTTTTGCACCTTTAACACCATCACCAGGGGTCCAGGACTGGAGGGACACCACTTGGGGGATTAGGACTCACTCAAGGGTTCAAGATGGTTGGAGCCTTTACTGTCCCTGAGGCTCTAACCAGGAGGCCAGCCAATTAGCCCTTGGAGTCACTCTGGCAGTTTCGGGGTCAAGAAGTGGAACAGGGCTCCAGTAGTGGGACAGGCCTCTTAGGGTTCAAGGCAGGCTTTGGTCAGCAAAGCAGTCCTTCCAGGTGTGGCAAAACAGTCTTCTGAAGTATACAGTTTAGGTAATTTTACATACTAGTCAAATAAATCTATCATTTTGAACATAATGAATTTCACGAACACTGGTACAACTTGTCTAAAATGTTAATGGTGGTGCAGAAACAGCATTTATTTTCTTTTATTGTTATTCATATCAAATGCCTCAGTTTGTACAGCAGTAGGGCAATAAAGGGCCATTTGTTAGAAAGCATTGACACCGGGAGTACATGTTTGGAGAACAGAAATCATCTAGTTTGAGGTATAGAAAACGGGGAATAGCAATGAAAGGCAAAAAAGAGAAAGGTTGCACAGAGACACAGTACAAACAGCGGCCCGATTCACAAGGGTAAACATTCATAAAAGTGTACATTTTCACTTTTTTCTCGCTATTCACAAACAAATGATTCAATAGTAAGTACACAACTTACTACGGAATCTCTGCAGGCTGGGTGGAGAACTCTGTACATAAAAAGATATACCTGTCCTATCTTATGTGCAGAGTTCTCCACCCTGAGTGTCCGCAGTCATAAACTTACTGTTAAATCAATTGTTTGTGAACAGCAAAAAAGAGTAATTTTACATAAAATTGTAAGGTTATCTTTCTGAATTGGGCCCAACATGCACACGTTTGAGCATTCTTATGTTTGTGTGTGTTAGCACATTCAGGGCAGACCTATTGGATTTGAAAGT
The DNA here is from genome assembly GCF_964204655.1 of Triturus cristatus. NCBI lineage: Eukaryota > Metazoa > Chordata > Amphibia > Caudata > Salamandridae > Triturus > Triturus cristatus. The sequence goes on from NC_140581.1 coordinate 890,907,167, forward strand.
GCTTGTGATCAATGTGTGTGAGGTCTCTAGACCAATTCTGTTTCCATGTTGGCATGGGTAGGTGTTAGGGTCATGATTTTAAGAGTAATGCAAAATGGGTCTGACCAATACAATTTGAGAGCATTAAAAAAAGCATATGCAGTGTAAATGAAAACCAGGCCATAAGTAGAACCCTTATCGTGAGTAGATGAAGAGGTTGTTGTCTGACAGGAAGGATTGTGGAGTGATGTGTTACTTTGTCTTTTTCCCACTGGCTGTTGAAATTTCCCAGAAATGAAATAAATTAATTTATGCTATAATCAAGGTAGCAATTAATATGACTCTTTTTGCTGCCCAGTGGATAGCATAAGATGTTTAGCCTCAGTGGTAAAGGGGTCCGTTTGTAATCTTCCCAGTGAGGCATTGGAATGAGAAATGTATTAAGTTAATCAATACACTTTTAATTGACCCTTGTAGCGAAAAGATACCTCATGACAGTTTTTCTGCCCTGTCATGCCGGAGGAGTTGTGGGAAGGGGGTGGAGGGAGGGGGGAGGGAGTTGTTGCAGAGTATAACTGATTGATTCAGGATGAGTTATTTTGATCATGACCTGGACCCGTTGAGCGAGGGCTCTATTACTAGGGGGAGTGATTAGTCAGTGAATATGACAATGGGTACCAGTGGGTATGAGTGTACTAGACATGCGGCTCAGGTGGGTGTTTTAAGGCAGTATTGATTGCTGACTGTAATGTGTTTCGCATGCTCTTAAATGTTAATAAACATATTTAAAAAAAAAAGGACAGTTTTTCTGCCCTGTCATATGTGATGATGTTGTATGATAGTGGTAGGATAACATCAAACATTGGTCAGGAGAGCTGTCAGAAAAAGGTTATAGTTCACAGCATTCAAGTCACAGTTCTGGTTGAGGGCAGAAATGGAAAATTAGATTAGTGACGGCAGATCTATAGTTCAAGTGGGAAGCTTGGATGTATTGTGTTGGGGATGGGTGACTAAGTTTAGAGTGGGTGAGTTTCCTGAGGTTGTTTTTTCATATCTTGATCTTTGTCTATTTTTAGAACATCCAGTTGTTGAGATTGTGTTAAAAAATATGTAATGGGATTTGCAATCAAATAGCAGTTAAGTCCGTGGAATATGTTAGGGTTAATGAGTATTGATTAATGCTCTGAAACCTTGGGGTTGGTGTGTGTGTTGGGGTCTTCCAGAGAGGCTATGTCAAGTAAGGTATAAGAGGGGGACCTAGGAGAAGAGTGCTTGTGGGAGTGTGATAGAAAGTGTGGTTTTCAGACTTGTGATACAGGTTCACTTTCATTTTAGGTAGTTAATTTTGGGAGCGAACAAGAGAATTGTGCTCGCTGCCACTTTCTTATCACAAACTCATATGTCTATTCTCAAGAATATTTCCTGTATCTGCTCTGATCACTTTTGAATAAGATTTTAATTAATTAATCAACCTCTTTAAAAATAGACACACTATGAAGTGGTCTCGCACCATCTGGCCAGGGTGGGTGAGTGAGTGAAAAGATCACCCTCAGAAAGCCACTTGCTAACTTAAATGGTTCATGTGAGGTAATTGTCTTGTATGTTTGCCTCCTACTAAAACTCCAGCCTAACTTTCTCCTCAACTCCTTTTCATTCAAGAGTACAAACACATCATACCCATTGTTCAATTCACAGCTGGGAATAGAATGGAATAGAAACCAGATATCAGAACACATGGAAACCTATGAAAGGATAATAAAAAATTACATGCTGGCCATAAAGAATGCAAAAAAGTAATTGGACTAATTCCATTTCTATACCAAAATGCCAACCCAGCAAGCTTTTTCATTGGTTAATACGATCCTTTCTCCGCACTCATTGTTATTCAGGTTTACAACTTACACCACAATTGTGAGAAAATTCAATCTAATTTTTTACCCTTAATAGAAATCACAAATTAAAAGTACTCTTCCCTTCTGCCTAGTCATGTCTCCCAGCATTTTCCTTCTCTTTCTGTCAAATGAACATCACCTGTGGAAGAAGAGTATATTATAGATTCTCTGAAGTCCACTGATTCTTCATCTGACTAAGCCCCAGCATGGCCTCTATCTACCATCTTTTTAATATCTCCTCACAATAGAAGTCTGTCACTACCCAGGGAAAACAAACACTGAGAAAGCCAATAAGTCTCACCTGTGACACCAGGCCTCACACCCATTGACATTGGGCCAATGTCACAAATAATTGTTTTTGTGTTGGTTTTGCCATCATGTGCACAGAGCGGCATCTTGGAACTGTTTTTTATTAGGCATACAAGAAAGTATTCCATGATGGCTGCTGAGCATGCACACACATGCACATTCAAAGTGGCCATCTTAGACTGCTTTCTCTTACACTAAAATATTCTAATACAGTCTGTGCCCATCTTGGAATCATGATTGCATCTAGGAAGACTTTAAAACCCATTCACTGATGGCCACCCACCAACAAACATCAGCATGCCATAGACGTAGTACAGGAGGGCTAGTGGCCATTCTGGAAGGACACACTTTTAAATAAAAAGAGTAAGAAAACAGGAAGGAAAGAGCAGGAAGGAGCTAACAGAGAGATTGCGGGAATATAGTCTGCAATGCAAGGTCCTGATCACAGCATTGGAAAAATACCTCTCACTCAATCAAAAAACACATTGAGACTGAAATGCTCCTTGAGTAGGATAAAGACAAGGATAGGAAGAAATGCCAATGCACAGGTACCAGAGAACTGTATCATAGGTCTCCTGCCATAGGTGAGACCTAAAAAGGGGCTATATACATCCCCCTGCTAAAAAAATTGGCTAGACCCAACAACTGTAGACCCGTCTCCAATTTGCCAGCCTTTGCAAAACTCTTTAAGGAAATAGTTGTTTCACAATTGCAGGACCACCTAGTTAATACTCAGTCCATCTCTGTCTCTGACCCAGGCAATCATGATTTAGACTTTAGCAGCACTGAGTGTGCACACTTTTGAACCAGGAATGAATGTCTTACTTGTAGCGACCTTTAATATAGAGTTGCCTTAAGTAGTCGTCATCAACTGCCCATATGGAACAAGATTCACTAAAGTGGTTTGAGTCGTTTTATTAGTCATGTTCTAAGAGGGTGCTTCTAAGCATCTTTCCTTCCCAGGAAAGCTTTCCCACTTGCTGAGTACTAAAGGGGTTGCAAATATCTCAGCTACTCTTCAGCATTTATCTAGTCCTCTTATTTAACATCTTCATTGGCTCACAAGCAGGTCAGCAATTATATGCAGATGACACACATGTATACATTACATGAACTCATGGCAGAACCATCATTCATGAACTTCTAGATTAGTATGAAGGTATTGAAACATGCCTGCAGGATAGCTTTCTGCACTTCAGTAATTCCAAAATTGATCTTTCAGTTGTTAAGAGTTGTTCTAACATAACTACCGTTCCAGGTCTCAAGCTTCTTAAGCATGAACCCGAATGCTCAGATAGTGCCTGTTTCTACCAGTTGATTCACCAGCTAAACAAGCTTAGAACCATGTTGTGTAGAATAATCCACCACACATAGTAGAGATGATAATATATTTAATCCAGTAGTAGGCATACAAGGAGCAAGCAGACCATCGTCCACTCGAAGTCAGATCCTGCTCATCTCTCCCCTAAAAACACCAGATTCTATATTACATCACCAGAATCTACAACATTCCAAACAGATAACACATCCCCCTTTATGAACTCGTTTTCAACAACCATCCAAGCCACTATTTAATTACAAATGAAAGAAACAAATAATGCTCAATATTAATATCAGTTTCAGATTATGTAGAAACACTTCCCCCATCACATATGCAGCTCCATTCTCTCTTGACATACCATCAGACGTTGCAGGTGATAACACACCGTCAGACATTGTAGGTACAGACTCTGCATTACCAAATGCACAAGTTACTTACTTGTGTAACGATATATCTGTAAGACACATTAGTTAGTTATATATTCTTTACCTTAGAATATCCCCAGGTGTCAGACTGGATCCGGAAATTTTTCGTCAGCAGTACCCCTGCGCGTCGGTAGGCGTCATCGTACGGCTCCGCGTACGTCGCTGGCGTCTTAGCCGCCGAGATTACATTGTCAGAGCTACTTAGACGCGCCCACACATGCTGACATCAGTTCTGTACACAACTTTTCTGCGCCAGAAGTGCAGAGCCATGCCAGAGACCGACTACTGGTGCAATAGAACTAGGGCCCTGAAAGGGATGACCTGAACCCTAGAGAACAGTTCGCAGAACGGGGAGGATGGGCGGGCGGTAAGGAATCTATCACTAACTAATGTCTCTTACAGATATATCGTTACACAAGTAAGTAACTTGTGAATCTGAAAGAGACACGTTAGTGATAGATTCCTTACCTTAGAATACATACCCAAGCAATACCAACCCCGGTGGTGGGTCTGCGAAGTTAGATTACACCAGAAAGTCACGGAGAACTGAACAGCCAAAGACGCCATCTCTCCGGACCTGACTGTCAAGGCAATAGTACTTAGTGAAAGTATGCAACGAGGCCCAAGTGGCCGCCTAACAGATGTTTTGCAGGGGGACACCGTGTCCCAATGCTGTAGTAGCTGCTGTCACCTTGGTAGAATGGGCGCGCAGCCCAACCGGAGGTTCCTTTTTGGCCAGAGAGTAACAGGCTTTGATGCACAAGACAACCCAACGGGAGATAGTGCGCTTGTGCACAGCTCGGCCTTTCTTGGTGCCCACGTAGCCAACAAAGAGCTGGTCATACACCCGGAACTGTTGTGTGCGGTTGAGATAGAACAAGAGCGCACGTTTTGGGTCCAGACGGTGGAGTCTCTCCTCTTCTCTTGAAGGGTGCGGAGGCGGAAAGAAAGTGGGCAGAGTTACAGTTTTCCCAAGATGAAAGGCAGAGACTACTTTAGGTAGAAAAGAGGGACGCGGTCGAAGCACAACCTTGTCCGGATGAATCGCCAGGAAAGGAGGTTTGCAGGAAAGACCTTTAAGCTCACTCACCCGCCAAGCGGAGGTGATGGCCACCAGGAAGACAGTTTTCAAAGTCAATAACCGCAAAGGACAGTTATGAAGAGGCTCAAATGGAGCGCACATCAGATATGTGAGAACTAGGTTCAAGTCCCATTGAGGCATCACAAAAGGAAAAGGAGGGAAAAGGTGAGTAATGCCTTTGAGAAATCGATTGACAAGCGGGGACTTGAAAAGAGAGGGCTGATCAGGCAAACTAAGAAAGGCTGAAAGAGCAGAAAGGTAGCCCTTGATAGTGCCCAAAGCATAGCCCTGCTGGGCCAAAGAAAGGAGGAACAATAGGACCTCAGAAAGAGGGGCAGCAAGAGGATCAACAGACTTTGCAGTGCACCATGCCACAAATTCTTTCCACCAACAGGCGTATACCATTTTAGTGGAGGGACGCCTGGCTGCCAGAATCACATTACAGAGTTCGAGAGGCAAGTCAAATGGAATCAGCTGTCGCCGCTCAATCTCCATGCAAGGAGGTGGAGGCTGGACAGGTTTGGGTGGAGGACCGTCCCCTGTTGCTGCAACAGGAGATCCTCCAGAAGAGGCAGTCGGATCGGGGGGTCCACGCTCATACTGAGTAGCTCGGGATACCAAACTCTTCGAGCCCAGTTCGGTGCCACAAGAATGACTTGGGCCCGGTCGCGCCTGATCTTCTTCAGCACTCTGGGCAGAAGTGGTATAGGCGGAAAGGCGTACAACAGACCGCAACTCCACTCGCGACAAAAAGCATCGCCTAGTGAGTGTCGCCTTGGAAACTCCAATGCGCAGAACTGCTGACATTGCGCGTTCTCTTTGGTGACGAACAGATCTAACCAAGGTTCTCCCCTCTGCTGAAAGAGACCTTGCACCACCTCCGAGTGAAGATGCCATTCGTGATCCAACATGCACCTTCGGCTGAGTTTGTCCGCCCTGGCGTTCAGGGTACCTGCCAGGTGTTGAACCACCAAGGAAATACCTTGACGTTCCAGGCACGTCCCGAGACGTAGAGCCTCCTGACATAGAGTCCACGACCCCACCCCGCCCTGTTTGTTGCAGTACCACATGGCGGTAGTGTTGTCTGTGAACACCTGCACTACTCTCCCCTTGACAAAGGGAAGGAATGCTTTGAGTGCAAGTAGGATCGCCCTGAGCTCCAAAAGGTTGATATGGAGCTTGGACTCCGCCGGAGACCAGAGGCCTCTTATCTCTGCCTCTCCCATGTGGCCGCCCCATCCCAGGAGGGATGCATACGTCACTACTGTGTGCTCCGGTTGGGGAAAGGAGAGGGATCTGCCGCCGACCCAATGCTGGTTCGTGAGCCACCACTGCAAGCCCTGTGCAGTGCCCTCCGAGATCTGGACATAGTCGGACAGGTTCCCCCGATGCTGCGTCCACTGGAACTTCAGGTCCCACTGCAGAGCCCGCATATGCCATCTGGCATGATCGATCAGCAGGATGCAGGAGGCCATGAGGCCCAGCAGCCTCAGGGTCTTCCTGACCGAAACCCAGGACCAGGGCCGAAAGATCGGAATAATAGCTCAAATGTCCCGTACTCGCTGTTCGGGAGGTTAAACCCGAAACTGCGCCGTATCCAGAACTGCTCCGATGAAGAAGAGCTTCTGAGAGGAAAACAGATGCAACTTCGGCACGTTGATGGAAAACCCCAGCAAATGCAGGAGGTCGGCCGTAGTCTGGAGGTGGGAGATGACTGCCTGGGGCAAGCCCGCCTTCAACAGCCAGTCATCGAGATAGGGGAAGACTGAAACCCATGATCTGCGCAGATGAGCTACGACCACCGCCATCACTTTCATGAACACCCGAGGGGGGCTGGTAAGGCCGAAAGGGAGCACGGTGAACTGAAAGCGATCATGGCCCACCATGAACCGTAGGTAACGCCGGTGGGCTGGCAGGATGGGGATATGAAAATAAGCATCCTGCAAGTCCAACGCTACCAGCCAGACTTGCGGGTCTAGGGCAGGCAAGACCTGAGCAAGCGTGAGCATCTTGAACTTCTCCTTCCGGAGGAAGCGATTGACGTTCCGGAGGTCTAAGATAAGGCGCAGACCTTTGTCCTTCTTCGGAACCAAGCAGTGGGAGTAACAACCACAACCTACTTCTGGCTTCGGAACGCGCTCGATGGCCCCCTTGGCCAAAAGGGCCGTAACTTCCTGCTGGAGAAGTGCCAAGTGTTCCCCCTACATGCGGTGGGCCTGAGGTGGCATGGCTGGAGGGGTAGATACGAAGGGGAGGGAGTAGCCCCTGCGGACTATTTGCAGAACCCACCTGTCTGAGGTTTTAGAGGGCCAGTGGGGAAGGTGATGGTGAATCTTGTCACCCACTGGCGTCAGGTGGGCCTGAAACACCGGACAACGAAGGTTTAGAGGCGGCAGCAGGGGAGGTGGTGGACTGACCCATCCACAGTCTCCGGGATCCACCACAGTGGGTCCCACATCCGCGGCTGCGCTGAGACTGTGGCTGCACAGCCTTGCAGTTCTGAAAAGAACGCACCTGGGTGCCCTGACCTTGACCTCGAAAGGACCGAAAAGCGGACCCCGATTGAGTACGCGTGGTAGCGGGACCCAAGGACTGGGCCGTAGCCTGTGAGTCCTTAAAGCGTTCCAGGGTGCTATCCGCCTTATCACCAAAGAGGCGTGTACCATCAAAGGGCATGTCCAACAGGGTATTCTGGACATCCCCAGAGAAGCCAGTAGTTCGGAGCCAAGTATAACGACGGAGCGCCACAGTTGTGGAAAGTCCCCTTCCGAGAGAATCGGCCATGTCAAGCCCACAACGAATAGTACATTTTGCAGCATCTCTCCCTTCGGCAATGGCTTGGGAGAGAACTGTCCGGGCTTCCACAGGGCACTGAGGCAGCACCTGTGCCACAGTGTCCACACAGAATGGGAGTAGCGGCCTAGCAGGCATGCAGTATTCACCACCCACAACCCAGACCTGGCAGATGTGAAAATCTTTTTCCCAAATTGCTCCAGTTTCTGAGATTCCTTGCCTGGAGGAGCAGAAGGGAACGCAATCGGCGAGGCAGAAGCCTGGACAACCAGACTCTCAGGCGTCTGGTGTTGTTTGAGAAAGCTGGGATTGCCCGGCACGGGCGATGGCGGCGCGCCACACCCTTGTCTACCGGAACTCCTGTGTTAGGTTTGGTCCAGGTGCCCAATAGGATATCAGTAAGCGCTTTATTGAAGGGCAGTAACAGCTCCACAGAGGAGGACAGCGGTTGCAGGACCTCAGTCAGGAGATTGGTCCTGATAGGCACAGAAGGGAGCTCGAGGTTAAGAGCCTCAGCTGCCCTATGCAACACCACCGAAAAAGTCCCAACCTCCTCCGTGGCCACGGAAGAAGGGGACAGAGTACCAGGGTGTGGAGAGAAATCCAGATCCACTGGACCCTCCACATCGCCTTCCCGTTCAGGCTCATCCTTGCATTAGGCCGCAAGAGGATCCTAAGACCCCTCCCAGTACTCCCCTTCATCCACCGGTTGCTGAAAGGCCAGGAAGAACGAGGTGCCCTGGGAAATGGGATAAACTCCCCTCCAAGAAATGGAATGGGTGGGCAAGATACCAGTCCCGGTTTGGCACCATCCGGCGTCAGCCAGATCCAGGGCTGGAGCCGAGGCCGGATCCAGCGCTGGTGCCGAGGCCGGAGCCGGCGCCGAGGCCCGAGCCAAGACCGGAGCCGAGGCCGGAGCCGGAGCCGCAGGGTATGGTGCCGGCGTAGCCACGGCCAGAGGCGATGACACGGAGGCAACCCCTTCCGATGGATCCGCGGGGCCCGAAGGTGCTCCGGAGGGACCCAGCGCGGCGAACAAATGGCACAAGGCCGACATGAAGGCCTGCACCTCGTCTGAAGTCACGTGCAGGCCCGGAAAAGATGGGTAGGCCGCAGGCATCAACGGAGGCTACAACGGAGCAGCAGGGGAGTCACCGCCCACCCCCTCCACCGTGTCCCGTGACCGGTGATGGGTAGAGGAAGAGCAACATCGCTAGTTCGACTTTTTAGGGTGCCTAGACTTACCTGTCCCCGATTCTGACGAGCAATGCTGATGGCTCCACGACCGGTCCCTCGACCTCCCACGGGAGTGGGACCTCGATTCGCGCGGAACTGATTGTCGGACCTCCAACAACTTTCGGGAATGCTTCCGCAAAGCTTTCGGCGCCATGGCCCGACAATCGGGGCATGCCTCGGGGTCATGGGCGCGACCCAAGCAGAAGAGACACATGTAATGAGGGTCCGATACAGACGTGTTTCGACGACAGGCCCTACAGGACTTAAACCCGGGCATCCTATTGCACCAGGATTCAAGTACATGACAAAACAAGTTGACAGAATCCAAGTTAAAACTTTTAACTAGGGTACCGCTCTCTCTTGGGTCTGCACTGCTGCGCGGAAAAAGAAAGAACTGACGTCAGCACACGTGGGCGCGTCTAAGTAACTCTGATGACATCATCTCGGCGGCTACGACGCCAGCGAGGTACGCGGAGCCGTACGACGACGCCTACCGATGCGCAGGGATACTGCTGACGAAAACTTTCCAGATCCAGTCTGATGCCTGGGGATATTCTAAGGTAAGGAATCTATCACTAATGTGTCTGTTTCAGATACATTAAACAAGTCAACTAAATTTTCCATTATAGACTCAGGCACTCCATCCCTGACTACATTATCAATCCGACCATCATTACAACAACAGTCAGCCGAAGGAGATGTAGACCCAATAGATGAGGAACATTTCACTACTTTTTAAATTCCAAACTTCCATCCGCTGAAAGAACTACATTAGTTAACACTTCAATGACTTCCATGGGATCATAAAATTGACTTTTTCATTTTGGAACTTTACTTGGTTTCTTAACACAAACCCACTGACCTGCAGGAATATGACAATCTTTAGTCCCATGCTTGATATATCAGAGATTTTTCCACTGCAATATGTGGATTTATTTGTGTCACAAGCCACATCTTCTGACCAGTATATAACACTAGCTCCAAACAACCATCCAAGATTATATTTAGATTTCGGGTTTTTACCCCGCATCTGCACAAATGGAGAATACCATGTAGCATCACAATTAGATACCCTATATGCACATACGGTTTTCCACAATAGGACCTCCCAATCACTCTTACTCTTAACAGCTAATAGAACGGTGTTCTTAATCACCCTAGCGAAGCAGCCCATCATACCATAATTGTTGGGATTATATAAAGATGTGGTTCTGTGTTTAATTCCCAATCTGTCGAAGTGCTCTTTTTAGCTGGATTGTGATAAATTGCACATTTTTATCTCTTATCGAATTGGTAGGGATACCTTCCAATAAAAATACCTGATCTAAAAAAACAAAATAACATCCGTATTCACCCTTTCTACAACCTTGGTTACAGGCCATCTTGAAAACATACCTTGTAACACAATCACAAATTTGGGACTTGCCCCACTTGGACCCATTATATCAATGGCTACAGACTTCCATGGTGATGCTGGTCTGCGTTCTTACAAACAGAACAGTCATGTACATATCTCTTAATTTCAATATCCATACCCAGCCACCAAAAAGAGACATTCACAGTCTGTTTCATTCTAACACTTCCAAAATGACTCCATTATTAATTTATGTAAGCTTTCTGGGGGAATAACTCTATCATCTCTCCAAATATTCTCACTCTGTTGACATATTTCTGAACCTATTTCCCAAAATTGTTTCAATTTCACATTCAGACCCTGTTTGCTTGGCCATCCCTTTCTGAGATACCCTGAAATCTATGACAACACTCAATCCATTTTATACTTCTGTTCCCAAACATTTCTTTGAATCAGGGTGTCCCATTGTCCTGCATGCATGCAATTTGAATATCAGTCCAAATTTCATCCTCACACATTTCCAATTGCTTTGGAAGCCGTGAAAGAAAATCAGCAATAACATTTCCATTTCCAGGCACATATACAATTTTATAATTAAAAAACTTGCAGTCTCACCAAAAATGTTGCTATTCTAGCTGATGTGTTAATAGTGCCTTCTGTAGTGAGAATTTTAATGAATGGCTTATGATCACATCTAAAAGTGAATACATTTCCCCAAACAAAGGCTCTAAAATGGTCTGCCACCCATGCATTAGCCAAAACTTCTTTTTTGAAAATGGAATACTCTCTTTTGTGTGAGAAAGAGATGTCAAAGCAATTACACATTCATGACCATCCTTCTCCACTTCAGTCAAAATAGTACCTAGCCCTTGTGAGAAATTGGGTTGTTGGTTGACCGGTGTTTGAGCCCTGGTCAAGCAACCACAGTAATCCCTTGCAGGGTGAACCACAAAAAGCCACTAAATTAACCTGTTCTTAACCATGGGCAGCTTGGCACATAAAGCAGTCCGGCTTAACTTGGAGGCAATGTACAAAGTATTTATGCAACACCCAAATGGCAATAAAGTGAAAGCACAACAAAAGAAAGGGCCCAAACGAATTTAGAAAAATATTACATTTTCTTAAATTTGCCACCTATGTGATAAAAATCCAATCAGCAGAACCAGAGTTATGAATTTAATTTTTTTGTTAAATCTAGCACCTAAAAGATCAAACAGGGTCAAAGTCGAAAGTTAAGGACTACCACGATGTAATGCGATTCGAATACAAGAAGTGGATTGGGCCCGGCGAGCGCTTACCTTTGCAGTTAGAAAAAGTTTAAAATTAAAAATTCCTGAGAAAGTAGAAGATTAGTGGGGCAAGGCTGCAGAAGCGTCCGAGGAGGGAACATCTTCGTCGGATGGCAATGGAGCGAAGCAGCAGTGAAGAGTTTTTCCTTCAGACTTAGTCCCAAAATGGAAGTCGAAAATCTCCAACGGGACAAGGCATACGGCTGTAGCTAAAGACGTGCGGTTGGATATCCCTTTGGCGAGGGACTACTGACAAAGATTTGCTGCTATGGAGAAGAACGTAGTAGGAAAAGCCACAAAGTCAATCGCTCGGGCAAATAGGCAAGCAGGTTGGACCCAGTCTTCTCCTGGTGCTCAAGCACTCTTTGGCCAAATTTTAGAAATAGGCCATCCGGGCACCGTTAGCACCACAACCAAGGGTCTAGGCACAGTTGGAGGCCTCTTGGGGGTTCAGTACTCACTTAGGCTGGGTCCGGATGTGGGTTCAAGATGGTGGAGCCTGTTATGTCCCTGTGGCTTTAAACAGGAGGCCAGCAAACTAGCCATTGGAGTCACTTCTGGTAGTCCTGGGTGCAGGTGTAGATGCAGGGCTCAATGGCCAGGCTGGCCTCTGAGGGTTCAAGGCAGTCTCTAAAAAGCAAAGCAGTCCTTCCAGGTACAGCAGCAGTCTGGCAGAGTGCATAGCAAGTCACAGCAGAAGGCAGTCCTCTGAAAGTCCTTCTGCAGGTCCAGTAGTGAAAGAGTGGATATAAAGGTTTTAATGTTATACCCTGGTGCCCTTCTTCTGGAAGGTGGGTGAAGTTTCTGGAAAGGTTCTTTGAAGTGCATGATATTTCCTGACTCCCTTGCTCCAAGCTGGCTGCAGTGACAACACAGAGTCATTAAACCTTTTGAGTGGAGACAGGACACAACCTATTCAGGTGCAAGTTGGGCTTTGCCCCCCTATCCTGCCAGTTGAGAGCCCATTAAGGCACACCTAATTCCACTAGTCTATGACTGTCAGGGAGGAATTCAGAAAGTCTAACTGTCAGCTACACCCAGTCATGTGACCAAAGACAAGCTGCAGGCGCTAAGGGCTAAGGGCAGGCAAATGCCAAACTTCCAAAAGGGGGCATTTTCAAAAATGTATTGAAACATCTGACTTTACCATTAAAGAGGGTTTATCATTACAATTTCATAAGTACCAAACATGATATATCTTTCTCCTCTCAATTAGAAAGCACAGCTTAGTAAATGTAATAAGGAATCCCTAATGTTATCGAGATAGGTCTCATGATAGTTAAAAACGAATTTGGGAGTTTTTCAACACCAGAGGATGTGCAATTTAAAAGTACATGCCCAACCTTTAAATTACACAACACTCTGCACTATGGGCTACCTAGGGCCTACCTTAGAAGTGACTTATGTGCAATAAAATGGGAGTTTAAGGCTTGGCAATGGGGTTTAAATGCCAAATGGACATGGCAGAGTGACACTGTATTCAGGCTGCAATGGCAGGCCTGGGACATGTGTTAAGGTGCTACTTAAGTATACGGCACAATAAGGGCAGCAGGCCCACTGGTGGCATTTCATTTACAGGTTCTAGGTATATGATATACTACTCTACAAAGGACTTATAAGTAAATTAAATATGCCAATTAGGTATATCCTAATACAATCATGTGTAGGGGAGTGAGCACAAGCATTTTAGCACTGGTTAGCAGTTGTAAAGTGCACAGAGTCCAAAGGTCAACAAAAACGACTTCAGCAAAAAGGCGGAGGGAAAAAGGCAAAAGGTTTGGGGGTGACCCTTCGGAGAGAGTCAGATCCAACAGCCCTCTACAACTTGCATCAGTTGTAATCACACAAGGTGCATTTGGATCACAACTCTTAAAAGAAGCCATATTTGTTATACATTCCTAAACACACTGTCAAAATCCAAATCACATTCTTTAGTCTGTCCAAATGTACGCTTATTTTTCAACACTTGTCTGACGCTATACATTTTATCTGTAAAAGTTTGAATTTATTTGGAGCAAAATTCTGCAAACCCTTTACAACTTGCATCAGTTGTAATCACAAAAGATGCTTTTGGATCCAAGCTCCTAAAAAAAACACATTTGTTTTATATTCCTTCAAACTGCAAAAATCCAAATCACTTTCTTTTGTCCATTCAAATTTACACTTATTTTTCAACAATTGTCTGATTTTATATGTTTTTAACTTCAAAATTTTGAAAGTATTTGGAACTAAATTCTCCAAGTCCAAATATATGATCGAACGTCATCTGTACAACTAGGAGCTGGTGCACTCTGTATCGAATGAACCAAGGATGGTTTGGGCATAATTCCATTCCAATCAGGTACAAGCCCCAAAAACATAACAGTAGCTTCGGCGAACGAAAATTTCGAAAATACCATAATTAAAACTTTTGATTCCAAAATGCCCAAAACCTCCATCAAAATGTGATAATGTTCAAATTTGTCCTTTCCGAAAAATAAGATATCATCCTAGAAACATTTCACACACCTTTCATTTTTTAAAAAGATGATTCATCAATAACAGAAAGAAAACTTGCAGCAGTTGCCAAACCAAAAGGAATACGTTTAAATTATTAACACCCACTAGGAGTAATAAAGGCAGCTGTCATCTGACAAGGAAATTTGGTTGTACGCGGCAGACAAATCAATAGTGGAGAACCATTTAGCATCTTTCAACATAGGCAACATTTAGCTTATCCTATGTAATGGAAATTAGTCCACTACAATGTTACTATTTAAATAGTACAAATCGATACATATTCTTCAATTGCCATTACCACGGCGCCCCACAACTAAAGGTGAAATCCATGCAGAAGCACCAAGAGGCTCAATTATATCTGAGATTACTAACTTCTCTAATTCATCTTCTAGAAGAAAGTTCCTGGCATTGTGTATTTTAGACACAGTGTCCTCTTTTCATCTAATCTTATGTCCAAATCCACATAAATTGTAAATTGTTTTATTAAAACACTTCCTAAACATCAAATCACCCACTCTTACACCTTCATCTACCACCAATGCCTGCTCTCTGCTATTTGGATCCAAAATTATATGTAATTTTTTCTGATCATGTCAACCCAAAACAGATGGACCTTTTTTAGCCACATACAATTTACCATATGCACTTTCAAATTTAAACCGATGAAATCTAACCATAACAATTATCTCACCACTCTATCCTTCAGGTTGTAGATCGGTGGCAGATAGTTTTGTTCCAACCTTCCTCACAAAATCATTCCCCTAAATATCCTCATTAATATTGGTAACCAGAAGTCCAGAATCAGCAAAAAGCTTTAGACTCACACCTCCAAAAAACAACCATCGTTAATATTCAAAACAAGTTTTTTAACACACCTTCTGTATCTTCCACCTCCCCCTCAACAGAATCACCATCACAGTCATCATGCTCACTCACACACTTGATATTCTAAGATTTCTTCCTACAAACTTTAGCATAATAGCCAACAATACCACAACCACTACATTTAACCTTTCATGCTGAAGATGACTTTGAAAATCCCAACTGGTCCAAGTTTCCACACCTTTAACAGTTAGCTGGTTCCCTAAATTAATTCAAACTTTTTGAACTACTTCCCTCCTTCCATTTCCTAGTACTACAACCTATAATAGATACAACATCCAATTGGAAACTTTTTAGGCAGACGCTTCAGTGCATGTCTGAAGACCATGCACAAGAGGATTTTTTTGGGGCACAAGAGCGGACAACAGAACGTGGTCAGAAGCCATGCTCTTCCCCGTTTCTGCAGTACACAGCCAAACACCATGCAAAGCAGCTTTCCTAAGCATGTGAGCTGGGTGCAAGATATAGTCAATGATGATGTTCGGGCTGGACTGTTCCCATGGGGAACAGGGTCAAGACTGATTTGCATATGGCTGGGTCTAAACTGGAATAGCGTTGCATTAAAAAAAACTATGGCTTTAACCCAGATCTGTGACTGTGGGTGAATGTTCGATTGATTCAGCATTCCGTCCATTATCTGTTCCTTCTGCATTTGTCGCCCTAAGTGGGAAGGGTATGCCCAGACGTGGGGCCCGTACTCGCTACACCACCGGATTCAAGCTATCCTGGCTCATGAGGGTGGAAACTCTGAAACTGGTCCTGAGATTTTTGTTTCTGTTCCAGGGAGGACCTAGCCTGGCAGTTCAGGCTGGACTGTTCCCATGGAGAACAGGGTCAAGACAGAATTGCATATGGCTGGGTTTAAACTGGAATGGCGTGGCGTGCAAAAAAACCATGGATTTAATCCAGATCTGTGACTGAGGGTGAACGTTCAAATGATTCAGCATTCCGTCCATCATCTGTTCCTTTTGCATTTTTCGCCCTAAGTGGGAAGGGTATGCCCAGACGTGGGTCGAGTGCTCGCTACGACACCAGATTCAAGCTATCCTGGCTGATGAGTGGTGAAACCCCGAAACCGATCCTAGGAAGCTTGTTTCTGGTCCAGGGAGGACCTGGCCTGGCTGTTCGTGCTGGACGGTTCCCATTGGGAACAAGGTCAAGACTGATTTGCATGTGGCTGTGACTAGAATGGCGTGGTGTGCAAAAAAAAATTGATTTAACCCAGGTCTGTGGCTGGGGTGAATGTTCGATTGATTCAGCATTCCGTCGATCATCTGTTCCTTTTGCATTTGTCACCCTAAGATGGAAGGGTATGGCCAGACGTGGGGCCCGTGCTCACTATGCCACCAGATTAAAGCTATCCTGGCTGATAAGGGGTGAAACCCCGAAACCGGTCCTAGGATGCTTGTTTCTGTCCAGGGAGGAGCTGGCTTGGCAGTTTGTGCTGGACTGTTCCCATGGTGAACAAGGTCAAGACTGATCTTCATATGGCTGGGTCTAAACTGGAATGGCGTGGCGTGCAAAAAAATGATGGATTTAACCCAGTTCTGTGACTGGTGGTGAATATTTAATTGATTCAGCATTCCATGCATCATCTGTTCCTTTTGCATTTTGTTGCACGTAAAAGTACCCACAGCATAATTTAAATTATTAAAGAACATTGTTAGAACTCACATTCTGGAGAACACTGAGTACATTGCATATTAGGAATTACTCTGTCTTGAAAAGAGCTTCAGGGTCCTCCTAGAAATGCAAGGATCTTCCCTCGGTGTTGAAAACCTTTCAGATGTCAAAGGCTCGTTTAAACTAATATTAGACAGGGACCCCACCGGGGCACAAAAATGTTTTTTTTGCCGCAAATTCGTGGAGGATTTACATCAAAATTAAAAACACAAGTGTAGTCTTCCCCACTTGTTTTTTTTTAAGTTTCCCTGGGCAGGCCAGGTCCTGGGGGGATTATGTGTATATCTATCTATCTATCTATCTATCTATCTATCTATCTATCTATCTATCTATCTATCTATCTATCTATCTATCTATCTATCTATCTATCTATATATATATATATATATATATTATCTACTGGCGGTCGCCAGTAGATAGTTATAGTTAGGACCGTGTTTCCATAGGAAATCTCAAAATTCTATTTTGAATAACTTTGGCGCCGGTTGACGAATCTTCGCGAAATTTTCAAAACTAATGGGGCGCTCCGCTCAGCTCCTACCCTGAAAGTCTCGGGGGGATTCGTCAAGCGGGGGCCGAGAAAAAAGGGAGGTCCCAAAACGCGTTTTCCCCATGCATTTTCCCATAGGACCTTTAGTCGAAGGTACAGCCCGAACGGCTGAACAGAATTATTTGAAATTTGGCAGAGAGGTAGTCCTCAGGTCAGGGATGTGCCTTTTGCATATATGAAGTCAATCTGTTCAGTAGTTCCTGAGAAAATTGCAGTTAAAAGCACATACATATCTATAGCCGCGCACCGTGCGCGAGCGTAATTCTGATTGGTTGTTACATGTCAGTCAACGTTCGAATCGGTCGAAATCAGGAAGTGTCGGCCGCCATTTTGTTTGTTTTCAGTGCGAGAGTGGAAAAGGAAGGTGGCGAACGTGAAAAGGGGGCAGGGTAGAGAGTTCCTGGCCCCATAGCCTTGGTCAGGGGGTCCCTGAAGGACCCCGAAGGAAGAAAAAAACATTAACATTTTTTTTTTTTTAAATCGCGGAGTTGCGCGCACGGTGCGCGCACGGTGAAAAACCATAAAAAAATATATAACTTAGCATTTAAAAAACCGTACAAATTCACTGAAAAAACCATAGGTTTCACACACGTTATAGTTAGGAATTAGCATTTAAAAAACCTTGCAAATTCACTTAAAAAACCATAGGTTTGAGACATGTTATAGTTAGGTGGATATTTCACTCGTAAAAAAACAATGAAATTCCCCCGTTATAGTTAGTTGAGATAACTATAACTCGTGCGACCGCCACTCTATCACAAGGATGATGTCATCAGTGATGTCATGAGTGATGCCACTGACCATGTCATGAGTGATGTAATATGTGACGTCATGAGCAGAGGATTGCGGGCACGCGAGTTATAGTTATCTCAACTAACTATAACGGGGGAATTTCATTGTTTTTTTACGAGTGAAATATCCACCTAACTATAACATGTGTGAAACCTATGGTTTTTTAAGTGAATATATATATATATATGACCATGTTCCCATAGGCAAAGTGTTTTTGATGATCCTAAGTCTTTGGCGCCGTTTAACGATTCTTTACAATTCTTTTTTTAAAGTTTGCCAGTGATTCTTGTTCTGCATGGAAAATTTTGGGGTGATACATCAAGTAGAGATCGAAAAAAAGAGGAGCCAAAAAACAGGTTTGTTTTCCATGTGAATTCCCATAGGACTTGTCAAGACGCCTGCAGCCTGAACCGCTGGACGAAATTACACCAAATTTGGCAAAAAGGTAGATTTGGTTAGTGTTATCTGTAGCTGCAACAACATCGCGAAAAATAATTCGCTCATGCAGAGAAATGCAGAGCTCTGATTGGCTGTCAACACTTTAACCAGGAAGTGTTGGCAGACGTCTTGGGACTCGCCTTCAGCTCAATGCAAATAAATAAGAAAAGGGGGCAGAGTAAGACTTCCAAATACAACAAGTCTATAAGTATAGTAGATTTATCAGTATATTGTAGGCTATTTTACATCCTGGAAACATACAATAGTGCCTTCCTCCAGGATGAGAAAGAAAATGCAGTACTTTCAACTTAAATTGGGATGTATGTGAACTGCCATATTTTCTCTAGTAAACTGTCTGATAAAAAATTGGATGAAATATATATGGACCATGTTGGAAATGTACCCTTTCTGTAGGGCCAACCCGGATTGTTTTTGCCTTTTTGCTCAACCCTATTTTTGTTGGCTATAGAACTATGTGCGCTTTACCCTTACTAACCAGTGGTAAAGTATTTGTGCTCCTCCTTTCAATGTGATGATATTGGTATTAGTGAAGTCGGGTTTGGAATAAATAGTTTGGAAAGATGACTTTTAGAAAGTCTCATTTGTCTTGACTGAAGATTGTTTGACTCAGAAAAAATGTATAAACCTATTAAATTTTAGAAGCAGGTTAATGTATTATCGGCTAGTACATTTTTCAAAATTGTGACCTTAGAGAATAATTTGAACTCAAACAGCACAGTATTGTTAGTTACCCTTGAATTACATAAGTGCTATACTGTAATGTGTGGCAGCTTGAGTAACTGATATAATGACAGAACCTAGAAGATCTGCAAGGTCATTTCACTAACCATAAAACTATCTCTTTAACCTTTGCGCATCCACATACACACATCAACATACTATTAAAAATGTTTACAAAAACTATATTCTCAACCTAATGTTATATCCCTAATAAGTATTATTGTGAACAAGATAAGTGAATAAGAATATTAGACATATATATGCTTAATAATACATGCAACTAAGCTGCAGAACCTGAGCATAGCACTTAAAGAAGTTGTCTGATATCAAATATCATCACACACCTCAAAACAGGACTTGTGTACAAATATAAAAGCATACTCTATTATTGGCTAATTTTCACTTTCATGAACGTATTAATTCAACGTACCTGCTTGACATCACGAACAAGGTGGTTTAAGAGTAGATTAGTTGGTCCTTGTTTCTAAAAAAAGAATTGATAGATGGGTTAGTTTAGTTGTTTAACATCTCTTTGAGTTAAAAAAAATTGCTGATTTTTATTTAAGAAATATGATTCAGGGGGAGAGTCCTCCCATGTGCCTATCGACCAATATCACAAATATTTAAGTCTGTCCACCACATTGGATAATATTGCTTTTGTAAACTACACCCTTGATATTTTTGGTGAATTTCAGAATATTTTATAGGATAGTTTTCCTGTTTCTTTTAGGTTGGAATGTTACCTGAAGTTTTGGACAAATATTTCTCCAATAATTACCAATAGGTGCTTGGAGGGGAGGGGAGTGCAGCAAGAGATTGAAAACCAAACATGTACTTTCTCCCAATAGTCGTATATACAACAAAATGTACTTTGGCCTGTGATTTAGATAGTTTCCTTTGAAGGTCCAAATATGCTTGTTTTCTATGTCGCAAAAAAGCAGAAGAGTTCTCCATGGCTAAGAAACATAAACAGGTGCAAGTCTACAAGAACAATAAAAATTACATAACAGATGATTTCTCTCAGTAAATGCCTTTAAAAGGAAAACGTTTTCTTGTTCTGCAGCCCATGCTGGGTTATCTGATATGGTCTAGTGGAACAAGCTACTATGCTCATCACCAGAGACAGAATGATCAAAGAATTTCAGAAATCAGAAGAACTAGAAATGTTTTTATAAACAATAGATTAATCAGCCATGGGTATCTCATGAGCCTCAACACACACAGAGAGACCTACAGCAGAGCACCATGTTGAAATGAGAGCTGATGAGTATGACACAGAAGTGCTGATAGAGGAACAGGAACGGTTTGTATTGGACAGAAAAATGGTACTGTTTCAAAGCCTCAAATGCGCACATCTAACGCAACATTTCTTAGTTATTAGCTCTAAAAATAAATACTTTGAAAAGGGAATATTTTGTAAATTGTTTGTTCCCAAAATATAGTGAAGTAAGGGCAGCATGAGGTTAAGGCAATAGGGAATGGTTATGATGATCAAAGTTAAGGGCATAGTGTACAGTTAAGGCTTTGAGGTATATGATTAAGGGTTCGGGTAGAGACGTTAGGCATTCAAGAATTAGGGAAGTCAAGGGGTTATGGGATAGGAGTTAAGGGTTTTGGATATATGGTTATGGGTATAGGGGTTAAATGTATTGGGTTAGGGAATAAGGGTATAGGTTGAAAGGTATGTGCTTAGGAGTTTGAGATGAAGGGGTTAGAGGTTCAGAGGGGAAGGGTAAAGAGTTAGGGGTATGGACTTAAGTTTGTGAGGTACAGGATTAAGGGTTTGGGGTATAGGGTTAAGGGTTTGTGGAATAGGTTAAGGGCTTTGTGTACAACGTTAAGGGTTGGGATCTATGCTAAGGGATAGGAAGTTAAGCGTTAGAGGAATCAGATCTGGGGCATAGGGGTTAATTGTACGCTGTTTAAAGGTTGGGGTTAAGGTTCTGGGATATAGGGTTTGTGGTCAACAGCATGAGATTCGCTTTTTAAGGGCATAGGGTATAGGTTTGGTGTACTGGTTTAAGGTCTAAATGTGTGTGGTATAGGGGATGGGGTTAAAAGATTGATGGCTAGGGGTTAAGTGTATGCGATGGGTGAAGGATTAAGGTTTTGGTTATAAAGTTATGGGTTGGGGTACAGAGTTAAATGCTATGGGTTTGTTTTATTGGGGTTATGGGTTAAGAAGTTAAAGGTTAAGTGTATACAGTTGAGGGTATAGGAATTAAGGATGTGGAGTTATGGATTGAAGGTTAGCTCCTAAGACTCCTTTGTTCAGTGTCACAAATGGAAATGTGTTTAAGTTAAGGTGTGGCAATGACTTCTACAACTCCTTTTCCTATTTATATATAAAACTAATTACTTTCACAGTAACACTGCACTTAATGTCAATATAATGCAATTACATTTCAATGAAATTAGAAGTGTTAAAAACAAATGGTTCAATTTCTCAGAAGAGTAATTGAAATAACGATTTAAAGACCAAAGTTTGTACAAAGGTAGGCAGATAAAGAATGGTCTTGAGAAGGAAGTACAATGAACTACCACAAAACATTAAGTTCTATTCTTAAGCTATAAAAGAGAGAATCAGAGGGAGCACTGACAAAGCCAAAGCCTGGCACCCAAAGCCAGACCTATTGGCTGTGCAAATGCTTGTTTAGCTATCTGGTTTGCTAATGGGGGGCACTTTTATTCTTGTGCCCTAGCCTAGTTTCTGTCCTTGTCTTACTCTGATTTTACTTAGTTTTAGCTTGCATACCTAAAGTTGTCTCTGCTGCATATGAATGCCATAATAAATTAACAGTAACTGGAGTGGCCTCACCCCTTGTCCTATGAAGTAGGGCTGTGGGGCAAGTTGAGGTAATAAATTCTCTGTTCTAGTGTCTTTGGAGAAGTAATTTGGAGAATTTCTTCAGATCGCAGCATTGAGAAGCTAAGTGCTTTGTTTGCATTTTTTGACATATCACACACACTCGCACACACCCATCCACTGAATTGTAAGCAAACGTCCGCCTTCTACCTACGTCATAACATTTCAGAAGCCCACACCTTAACTTGAGGAATTCAGGAGAGCTCTGAGGCAGGATCTGATATTGGACAGCATCAGAGGAAGAGGATAATGGAGCAGAATCTGAAAGCAATTTTTCAGTCGGCGGAGTTCCAGCCGGTGATTTATCTTCCAGTGATTTTAACGGAACCTGGCCCTGACAGTCAGGATGTTCCTTATTTTTATTTATTAATTTTTTTATTTGAAAGGTTTTATATAGTGCTGGCTAGACCCAGAGGTATCAGAGCGCTTTACATGAGGATCAGCGAGTTACAGGTAGCAAAATTACATCAGTTACAGGAGCCAAGTATAGGCATAGGAGGAAAACATGAGATTACACAGAAATGTGAGTTAATAGCACGAGGAAAACAATGTCCGATGTCCGGCTGGGTAGGTGACGGCCGAGGGGTGAACCAAAGCCAAACTCCTCTGTAGCTGCATAGGACAGCTCCACCGGGCATCAGCCAAGGTTGCTCGGGTAAAACAGGGGTAAGGAGTGCAGGTAGGAAACACAACGGGGAGATGAGGAAAACAATGTCCGATGTCCGGCTGGGTCAGTGACGGCTGAGGGGTGAACCAGAGCCAAACTCCTCAATAGCTGAA
Source organism: Triturus cristatus (assembly GCF_964204655.1). Taxonomy (NCBI): domain Eukaryota; kingdom Metazoa; phylum Chordata; class Amphibia; order Caudata; family Salamandridae; genus Triturus; species Triturus cristatus. The sequence goes on from NC_140581.1 coordinate 890,930,077, forward strand.
TAGGACAACTCCACAGGGCATCGGCCAACATTGCTCAGGCATCGAGGTGAGTATATTTGATGAGTTTTATATAGCGCTGGCTAGACCCAGGGGTATCAAAGCACTTAACATGAGGAAGGCATACAGTGGGTTACAGGGTTACATAAGTTACTGGAGCATAAATATAGCATAGAAAAACAATACTGATTTCAAAATTACATCAGTTACTAGTACATTAAATAATAATAGAAAACAAGTTCTATGGAGCATGGAGGGAAAAGAAAAGGGGATTAGAAAGCAGATCTGGTCTGGCAGACCTGCCATGGAGGAAAGTACTACACGAGACACCAAAAAGTCAGAGTATGTGAGTCTACAAACCGGTAAGGCTCCAGTGATAGAGCAACATCTAGTACCGGAATACTATCATTGCGTCAGGTCAGAAAAGAAAAGGCATGGGTCCAAAATGAGTCACAAGGGTGCCTAACTGTGACCAAAACAAGAAGTGAGGGGTGTAGGAGTCATAAGAGGGGGTCGAACTAAGGCAAAGTTCAAACTGGTGGCAAAGGCGGTGATCAGCGGCATGAATCGATCATGAGATTCTGTCGTAGCCGCAAGATGGAGGATCCAAGTCATGGACCCCAATTATTTCGAGACAAAATGGTGGGGTTGCAGAAGAACAGAAATCCAAAAATAAAGTTAAAAAAGAAACAAACCCCAGGAGCAGGGCTGAATGAGGAAGGCAGCCACCAGATCTGGCAGGAGGAAGGTTGCAGGTCGATGACAGCACAATCTGTGCAGCTGATAAATAGTAGTCCAGAGAGCAGTCACATGTGGTGGCAAGCACATACAGAGTGCTCTTGTGCATGCCACCCAATTTAGCTCAGTCCCAAATTCCCCCAATCACTGCACATGCTGGAGGTAAGTCAATACTGCATTTTTTGTCTATTGAATATGTTCATCTCTTTATGGATGTTGGCTTACTTGAGGAAATTGTGCACCAAACAAATCTGCGTGCTGAACAGTTTTTGAGGTAGCATGGAGGCACTGTTGGGCCTTATTCTAGGGCATCAAGATTCTGGAAGTGCATTAACAGACAAATTGATCAATATTAATGAGAGTAGTCATGGTAACCTTGATATTTTGAAGGAGAATGAAACAAGCTAACATCTAAAAAACACATGGCAAGCTCAAAATATTCCCATTCTTAATCATTTTCGGATACAGTTAACATCCCAGAAAACAATTGTCAACTTTGGATGCTCATCATGACTTTACTGTATACTGACTGTATTGTAGAGCTCCTCCAGTCGAGAGATTGTCAGAAAGCGGTGCATGTTGACACCATGCTCTATCAGCAGCTTCACAAAATCCACACGATCCATTACCAATGCATCCTGCATTGCCTGCTCCAGTGATCCAACCTTAGGAAGAGATGAGATGAGATTCAATACGTAAGGTTTTTTTCTCTAAAGTAATCAAGAAGGTCTGGTTATTAATATTAATATTAATAAAAGAAAATGTGCTTTTATGTAGGGCTTTGCTTCTGTTTCAATGTGCTATAAATGACAAATGTTATACTGGTTCAGCTGCAAATTCCAAGGAGTCCTTTACTGAATAATAATGACACTTTCCATGCAGTAAATTAGTCTGAATGACAGCTTAAAAGAACTAGCATAATTGTGCCAAATCTGGAAACTAGAAATGCAGCCATCATCTACTTTCTTGCCATGGTGCAATGTAAAGAAACAACACATACTACGACAAATGCTCTGTCTATACACACAATCTGGTTTTTAAAGTTTCTTAATATTGTATGTTGTCTATGTTTTGTAGCCATTGTTAAATGGTAGCGGCAGTTTCAGTCGATAACCTTCCAAGTATTTGCCCGGCGATAATCGCCTCTCATACCACTCGGTAATTTACCAATAAAAGAGGCAGGCGCCGGAGACTGGAAGGCAGGAAACAAGGTTTTATTCCGTCGGAGCAGAACACATCAGATCAGACAGCAAGGTATCGTCACGAGGTGCTCTAACCGCATCTCTGAGACCTGGTCTCTTATACACTGGTTTATTGCTTTATTACACATAGTACATTCTTGAGATTCTTTTGAAGTACGGGGGAATATCCCCTGGAGCCCCGGTTCAGATCCGATCCCACACATAGATACAGTAGAAGTTCCCACCCTACCCGCAGTGGGAGATGGCTATCGCGCAGCAGGGAATTCCGCTAATTCCCGGGGTGTGTGCAACTGGCCGGGTCTCAGGGGGTAGGGGCTTTGATCTACTGTAATCCCTTTGATGTGGGGTGTTTCCCTTACAGTAGGGGCAGTAAACTGCATCCGCAGGGCTAGGTGATGGCCTGGGACCAGTTCAGACAATGGGGCGCAGAGGAAGGGGGTTATCAAAGGAGAGGCATGACCATGTATGGGTTGTCGGTTGGAAGTGGTTCCGTAGCAGGGTCGCGCAGAAGGAGAGGGTTTATGGCCTGTATGAGAGAGCGGGGGTGGCCGGCGCGCGGGGGATGCTTGCAGCGCCAAGGGAAAACGCTGGCGGTCGAGAGTGAGCGGAGAGAGCGGGGTGCCTAAAATGGCGGCCGTGCATTCGTTGCGCGTGGTGCTGGGGAGGGGCAAGATGGCGCAGATAATGTTCAGTTTGCGAGCTAAATTTCCACAGTCCTCCCTTTTAACATATCTCGCCAGCTTGTCCGGCCAATATTCGCCTTTGTTAGCCTTTCAGTTACAGTATCGTCAATGTTCGTCACACATTTAAAGATACAGAGTCTTTAGGGTAGGCAGGAGTAATCTGACACATTTGTACATTGTCTCATACAGTTTGATGAAGCAGGCGAGGAGGAAGTACATTCAAAGTTACAGTATAGTTGTGTATATGGCTGGTGTTGTATGAAGGTTACTATACAAAGTTACATTTTCTTAACTTCTCAGTGTACAGTCGGAAGTGATTGATGCAACATCATGAAAACTTGATAAGAAGATAGTTAATATAATAAGGTGGTTGGGAGAGGATTTTCAACTTTGACATGGGTTCTTCTTTCCAGTGTCCTTGTTTATAAAGAGCTATCACTGGTAAGCTCTCATTGTTGTTCTTCTTTCGTTGGCACTGTTGAGCACCGGCGGTGGAACTAAGGTCCAGCTCAAATCCGATTTCTTCACGTTGCAGGGTGTGACCACTCACTGTTCTTTGATCACAGTCCTGTTCCTTAACACAGTTCACCACAGGTACTTTTGAGACAGGGTGCCGGCCTTTTGTTCCTCGGTAGTAGGTCAAAGTCATAGTCCAAATGAAAGAGGAAGAGAGAATGGGGTGGCATGGGATCAGATCAAAAATGCGGACCAAGGAGAGCAGAATCTTTTCAGCACTGGGCCCATCAATCGGGCCCGACGGGTTAAGACTTCAGGCACGCTGGTCAGTGAGCAGGGGCCTCGATGTAGCCCTTCGCGCTCATCGTTCTGATAATGGTGCCTCGTCTCACGCTCTTGTTGCTTCGTCGCTTCCCCCTTGGTCGATGTCATAGATGTTTTATGATCCGCAGCCAGACTGTGCGTCACATCCGACCCCTCTCTTCCGATGGCTGCAGGTTATCCTTGAATAGGTTATAAGAAACGAAAGTCTTAGAGATCTTGGCAGGGAAGACATTTACATACTTCATTCTCTCTCCCAACCACCGAGTAGTTGCGGAAATGCTCTTATCTGTTACTATATGATTGGTGTCTATTAACTCTGATGTTAAGGTGCGTGTTACTAATCTATTAATTACTGCTGTGGTGCAGGGTTCTGTGGGTGTCCCTGTCCATCGTCTGGCCTTCTAGGTGTCAGTTTCTGCGCCCTATAATGCAAGGTTTGGTAATACCTGTAAGTGCGAGGTGCTATGGTCATGCGTTCACGAGCATCCTTTTCATACAGTAGGTGACCCTTTATCAGTTTAAAACAGGGGCCATCAGCTGTTTTATTCGGGATACTTCTGAGACGGCTAGTATAGGGCTGGAGTTATCTTTGGGAGAACAGGGTGCTTTAGACATTTTATTCCGGGCCAATTGGTCAGGGGTAATTCTGGGTGGTGGAGATGGTGTCCGTTAAGAACAAAAACCACTGACATATAGTCCCCGTGTTGTGGGTCAGATTGGGAGACATCAGTCGTCTTACCTGTCCTTTCCTTCTCAGCCGATTTAATGTTTGTAAAAAGGAGAGGTAGTAACGTGGTAAAGTATGGTCGTTTTTGTTTCTATCAATTTGTTCGAACACCACTGTGTTCAGGCCAATTATACACTTACCAAAGAGGTGTATGTCGTTAATTTATTCAAGAAGAAAGAGGGCAAGAAAGAGCCTTTTGCGAGGGAGGGGGAGAGAGAGAGAGAGAGAGAGAGAGAGAGAGAGAGAGAGAGAGAGAGAGAGAGAGAGAGATAATAGGTCACTTGGTGCACACACAACATGGAGTAGCATGGGTCTGTTCCATGTAAGAAAACACAAGCGGGGAAAAGACATAAATTCGATGATCACGTACACACAAATGTCGGATAGGGTGTGGCAGTACATGCGTCAAGACGGAGACTCAGGGCTGCGTCGAGCACGGGGACCTCTCCTTCCCTTTGATCGGTGGACGCACACTTCAATCATACAATGACGCTCTCTTCAAGTGATCCGAACATGAAATGCATACACATTCATATCGTATAATCGTAGTACACACGCACAATCATATCATACAGTTTTTCATGTTCTCAATGGTGGTCTGTAATTTTACACACTATCTCACAACGTTTGTCTATGTTTTCCCTGATGTTGAACTTGGTGCGGTCCATGTCCACTCCACTCTTCAGTCGGAACTTCGTCGTGACCTATAGAGGGGAAATAAGAGGGGAGGGGAGGTGCAGTATTCAAAATACCCCAGCGCGCGCAGACACGAAAGGTTCTACCTACCATGTACCAGGCTAGCCGCAGGGTTGGGTAATACCACGGACCCATTATTCTTTAGTTTGAGGCAAAGATGCTCTAGTTCATTCATCTCCTAAATTCGCGTTCCCTGGTCGTGCATGTATTTCTCAATTGGTCGTGTATTATGGTGCAGGATACCATACCTTGCATGCGACATATACCTTAAGTTATAGTTCATTATTGATTTGACAATTCTTGGAAAAAGGGCAGGCGTGATGGGTACAAATTCCGTTAAACAAAAAGATTTTTAGGCAAATTGTGTCTGTATTATCTGTATGCCTTCGCTTAGGAGTAACAATCATTTATTGAAAAGAAAAAAACCTTCAACAACCTAGATGATTAGTCATGACACTGATTTCGTAATTCCTTTTTAAGAAGCCCTTTATTTAAAACAATGTCAGTATGGAAATACGGGCCTACAGCCGCCATAGACCGGCCACAGTGTGAGAGGCGTCGAGCAACATGAGCAACACTGGATTAACATAAAAATCGGTTCCCCCCCCCTCTCCCCCACCGCCATGTGTGGAAGCATCGCATACATGTATATATATCTCTTTTTAACACGAAGGTCACGTGACTGGAACGCCACAAGGAGTTGTAGGCCACTCCTACATCAGCGCCATCTTAGGGCGGGGTCGGGCTAGTGCACAGTCTAAGTCTTTCCATGAATTAGCAGTTGAACCAGAATCCCTTTCGGTAGTTCGAGAACTTTCGTTAGCGTCAACTTTGCGTCACTGCAACCTTGTAGCAATGCCACGGTTTGTTCTTAGGGCGGGGCAGCAGGCGGGTTCTTCCGCCGACGCTTTACTGTCTCCCTGTATCAAGCGGAGGCAAGGTGGCTGCCGCCCGGGGGCAAAAAGGGCAATGGTGGTGGTTCTGTCCTTACCGGAAGTCCGCAGGAGTCGAACGTCAAATGACTCCAACCAATTCTGCAAGGCTGAGGGGAGCGTTCTGTCAAGGGTGGGGCCCATGCCCTAGCAAACAAGCTTTCGAGTCCAGAATTGTCTCACGGTGGGCCAGGCCTGGAACCGGAGGGGTCGACCGCCGGAGTTCAAGGGCAGCAGTAGCGGCAGCTCTTCGGTACAGTCACCGGAGAGGAGCCAGCAGCAGTAACAGCAGCAGTTCGGGTGGTGCTGCCACCGGAGTGGCATCAGTTGCAGCGACAACAGCAGTCCGGAGGACATCATCATCGGAGTGGGCCCCTACTTACTTGGCTGCGGGGGCCCACTCCCCGCGTCGGGTGCTAGCGGCAGTCCTGGTGAACCCTGTCCTTGGGTGGTTGCCTGGCGGCCGCGTGCAGGGGTGCCGGCTCAGCCGAACGGCGAATGAAGTGGCAGGGCGCAACCCAGCTGGCCGACGTGTGAAAGGTGTGGTTTGGGGTGCCCTCATCTGCTGGCGAGCCTCCACCTGGGGAGGTGGGGGAGGTCCGTCCGCGTCGCCTCCCCCCGCCAGGGCACCCTCCGTTATTGAAGGAAGAAGTGACTGGGAAGACCCGCACAGCGTGCCAGGGTGAAATTCAGCAGGCCGATGAAAAAGATGGCTAGGTGCAGCTTAGCTGGCCGGTGAGTGAAGGACGGTTGGGGTGCCTGGCAAGCCTCCACCTGGGGAGGTGGGGGAGGTCCGTCCGCGTCGCCTCCCCCCGCCAGGGCAGCAGCCATAATTGAAGAAAGAAGAAAGAAAACGGGAAGGTCCGCACAGCGTGGCGGGCTCCGCCTTGGTGTTGCCAGAACTTCGGCGCTCCGTATAGCCTCCGGCCTATTCGCACAATCGCTCGCCACTGATGTCAATGGATTTTTGCATGGTTTTTATAGCCCAAAGTCAACTAAGAGGGACCGCCCAAAACAGGCCAATGTTGCAATTTCGAGGAAGGAGAGGCGAGGACGGTGTCACGTGGACGTTAAGGCTTTGGGATGGAGGTTGCAGCAGACTGTCATGTAAATAGTTGTTTAAAACATGTTCTAACCTGTTCATTTTTGCCGGAATGTTGTTATACTTATAATTTATTAAAAATGTTTGACCATACTATTTTGCTGGAGCGTTGTACGTATCAGCGATCTGGTTAGCGTATTCGGCGTTGCTCGATTGCACGTGATCCTAATCAAGTGTGGTGGCGTTGATGGTGGGTATCCACAAACTTCCGGTTGTGTCTATTGGGGTCCCTATTTTTGTTCAGTTCCAAAAGGACCGGGCACTGGGATTTCCAGTGTCCGAACCCTCTACAGAACGCACATTGGTTCCCATCTAAGTCTCTCCGTCCGTTGTAGGGTGTAGGTGTATGGTCTCTAGGGGGTAGCTTTCTAGGGGCGGTTGGTTGGTAGTTCTCCTTCGGGGGTTCCCTTCCTATTGTCACCCCTTGCAATTGTGCCATCATCACCCTCTCCTTTAATTCCTTTTTCTTCTTCTCTGACGCCCTATCGTTCTCGTTTTTCTGGTTTTCGTAGTATTGGGCCATCTGGAGAATTGCTGCAGGTTTGGAGGCTGCCCAACTACTCTCGCTGGTCTGTAGTTTCTGGGAAACTTCTGGCGACAGACCCTTTACATAATTCTGGACAAAGAGGTGGTGTCCGGTTGCGGTGGTCATGTCTTGGCCACTGTAGTCGGAAAACACCGTCTCGAATCGGGAGAAGTATTCAGACACGTCTTCCTGGGGTTTCTGGCGGCAAGCCGTCACTATCGACCAGTCTACCTTTCTTTCAGGGATTAGAGTCTTCAGCTTTTGTACAATCTTATCTGGGAGCTCTAGGATGGCTTTCGGGGGTTTCTGTCCTGGTTCTCGCTGTTTATCTATGGTATCGAGTTGTACCCAGGTATATCCGAACGGCTCAGCGTGGTCAACTTTCCGGATTTGTTTCCACACATCAGCCGGCAGACATAGCCCAAAGAACAAGTCGATATCTGCTAGCGTCATTATCGTTGAGCCTAAGGCTGTACCTAATTCAGTGTAGAAGGCAGTCGGGTTCTTTCTCAAGTCGGGTAGGGTCTTTCTAAAGGTCAAAATATCTTGCCGGTCCCACGGCTGGTAGACCCAGTTATATACAACCCTTCCCTTCGCATCTTGGTGGTTGATGTCGTCGTGTGTTCCCTGACCCCGTGGGGGGACCCAGTAGGGGGCAGCTTCTTTAATGGGCATCATGGCATCGGCCCTTCCTCCCTGGGGTTTAGTTGCTATGGGGGTTTCTGTTTTGGTTGTTTGTCCATGTTCTTTAAGGTGTCGGTAGACCTCGAGTGTACGAGTGAAGAGGTTCGCTACATCGCCCTCTCTTTCTTCTCCGATGTCTACCTTTCTATATAGGGCCGCTAAGCCTTCGGGACCTTTATCGTGGTACCTATCCTCATATGCATTCAGGGCGTGATAACAGAGCCGTACGACAAAGTGTCGTCTGCGGTTGTCGGCATACGATTTATACGCATCCGTTATATACTCCTCACTTTCTTTTCGCTCCACCAGCGTCCCTACTATCTTGTCAATTCCTGCTCGTTCATCTTTAGTTAATCGATTCGTTCTGGTGGAATCGTTCTTCCTCATCTCATGGTCATCTAGCGTTATAGCCGACGTTGGGTTCAGTACAAGAGGCTCAGCCGGCGCGGAGGCCGTGAGGGCCGAGGCCCCTGTACTGCTTTCGTTCGTGTTCGGGGGTTGTGGGTGTTGCACTACTGGTTGGGAGGGTGCATACGGAGGGGGCATGTAAATGGTCGGGGGACCTAACAGTAATTCGTCATTCGTTTGCTGCTTGGAGGACAACACAGGGTAGAGCAAAGAAGGGGTCCTAACAGCGTACTGGTCTGAGGTTTCGGGCTCCTGTCTTAGTTTAGTTTCCCTTCTCTCCTTTATGTCTTCTTCTAACTTTTTAGCGGCAAGGTGAGCTGCCTTTCGTAATTCCTTTTCTGCTTTTACTTCTTCCCTCTTTTTCCGTTGCGTCGCTTCTTTGCGCCACATGCCAATACTGTCAAGCATAGTAGGCGTTGTCTTATTGCTACGCAGAGCTACTTCTAGCGCTTCTATCTTGCGGTCGTCGAAGGATCCCATCAGTGGCCACTGACTTTCGGGCTCCTTCTTGGTATATTTATGCCACAGCTTGCTATAAGCCACGGCGACTAGTCCATATTTAGTGAACATGTCCTTATTAGGGGTGCCTTCCAGTGGAGCCGGGTGGTTCACCTCTAATAAGCGGTCCGGGCAGAACCAACTACCAATCAGTGGGGAGAAGATAGGCATGACGGGTTTCAACGGGGACAAAAGTCAGCACTACCTATCTTTTCACTGCTTGCAAAGACTAGACAGAATATCTCTATTCCTCGTTATTTGTAAGCAGAGAATACCTCCAAAGAACCAATATCGAACAACTAGTGTTCGGACAATCAATCAATCAATCAATGGGGAGATAAAGATAGGCACGACGGGTTTCAATGGGGACAAAAGTCTGCGTTACCTACCCTTCACTATTTGCAAAGACTAGACAGAATATTCCTATTCTACGTTATTTGCAAACAGAGAATATCTCAAAAAGCACTATTCTTCAAAACAATCAATGTTCGGACAATCAATCAATGGGGAGATAAAGATAGGCACGACGGGTTTCAATGGGGACAAAAGTCTGCGTTACCTACCCTTCACTATCTGCAAAGGGAGAGAGAGAGAGTATTTCTACTCCTCCCCGTTTGTAGACAGCGAATATCTCAAAAAGAACAATCAATGAGCAATACTAGTATTCAAACAATCAATCAATTATTTCGCACTTTTGTCGTGTTTCACGACCTTACCCGGACCGCATGGACAGTTTCTCGTCTTCCGCCTCCAGCGCCCGATCGTCCTCTATTCTCCGTATTTGCCGCGGCACTCCTGATGGTTCCCAGTCAGGACCGTAGATCACTCGAGAGAGGTCTGCTCGGAACCAGTGAAGTTCGGATGATCGGCTGCCAGACGAGGGTCTATTGGGCAGGAGCTCTCCCGATCGTTGCAGTCGTTCACTCTGTCGTCGGGACCTCTCCCACTGGATCCACGTGTCGCTGATGGGCCCCACGTTTGGGACGCCAATTGTTAAATGGTAGCGGCAGTTTCAGTCGATAACCTTCCAAGTATTTGCCCGGCGATAATCGCCTCTCATACCACTCGGTAATTTACCAATAAAAGAGGCAGGCGCCGGAGACTGGAAGGCAGGAAACAAGGTTTTATTCCGTCGGAGCAGAACACATCAGATCAGACAGCAAGGTATCGTCACGAGGTGCTCTAACCGCATCTCTGAGACCTGGTCTCTTATACACTGGTTTATTGCTTTATTACACATAGTACATTCTTGAGATTCTTTTGAAGTACGGGGGAATATCCCCTGGAGCCCCGGTTCAGATCCGATCCCACACATAGATACAGTAGAAGTTCCCACCCTACCCGCAGTGGGAGATGGCTATCGCGCAGCAGGGAATTCCGCTAATTCCCGGGGTGTGTGCAACTGGCCGGGTCTCAGGGGGTAGGGGCTTTGATCTACTGTAATCCCTTTGATGTGGGGTGTTTCCCTTACAGTAGGGGCAGTAAACTGCATCCGCAGGGCTAGGTGATGGCCTGGGACCAGTTCAGACAATGGGGCGCAGAGGAAGGGGGTTATCAAAGGAGAGGCATGACCATGTATGGGTTGTCGGTTGGAAGTGGTTCCGTAGCAGGGTCGCGCAGAAGGAGAGGGTTTATGGCCTGTATGAGAGAGCGGGGGTGGCCGGCGCGCGGGGGATGCTTGCAGCGCCAAGGGAAAACGCTGGCGGTCGAGAGTGAGCGGAGAGAGCGGGGTGCCTAAAATGGCGGCCGTGCATTCGTTGCGCGTGGTGCTGGGGAGGGGCAAGATGGCGCAGATAATGTTCAGTTTGCGAGCTAAATTTCCACACCCTGAAGAAGTCTAAAAATAGGACGAAACGCGTTGGCTACTGTGAAGAAAGAAATCTTAATAAAGGAATATGTAAACTATGATTTTTTTGTGGAACTGTTTACTTACTTCTTATTGTGTGCAGATCAAATTCTTTATGCACTACTACGATTTGAACCTGATTCAGTTCTGTTTTAATGAGTTTTACACCGATTATAGGTGTGAATTGCTCCAGAATTTCACAGCTTTTTTCCTCGGAGTATTTTTGGCTTACGCCAGATGTTTTTGTGACTTTTGTCCTTATTTAGAGTTTGGAGGATGAGATACTGCTTCAAAATGTAACAGATATCCTCATACAACTATGGCAGATGGAACATCTGTTATGTTTGTGACAGAGTATCTCATCTGGTTAACCCTACATATGGCCCTTAGTCATGGATATACAGGAGCATGCTTTATGCGTTAGGTCTGTGAGTAATCATAGTTCACACCTGTAAATTGATAAGCCAGTAAGGGTACTATAATCGCAATACTTAATTTACGGTGTTTGTCTTTCTGTTCCTCCCTTTTTTAATTTAGAACATTTCAGTGGGTGGAATGTTCTACTAGCATTATAACCCTTCTGCCTCAGTCTAAAACAATTATGAAAGTCCTTCAAATACATGTATGAAAATACTATGCTCTTGTGGTTATCTCCAAACAAATAATGATAACCATAACAACCACTGGTAATGCTAAAACGCCTAACAGACACATCTTGAATACTGCACGCTTGTAAGCTATAAATGAAGATAACTCTTTTTCCAGTATGTCGAAGTTTGCATGTACATTTATAAAATGTACTTTGCACATTCTTATTCTTATATATATTCTCAATATTATAACATGGATCCTAATATTATTGGGTTTAGGTCAAACAATGTGCTTTAAAAATCTAACCTAGAAACAAAGTTGTTGTTACCTATACATCATTTAATTGAGTTTCCCAAATAACGACTGGGTTGACTTAGTCAAACATTATCTTTTGCGCTAAAATGTTCATGTACTTGCAAAGAAGCAGAATAAGGGGCAGATTTAGAGTTTGAAGTACAGATTCTACTCTGTCAGGGCGGCAATGTGAAACGTTGCTTACCCATACTCAGAATTAAGAGAGGTCTGCCAGCCCAGCTGAAATCTCTAGTTATTAGAAGCCATAAAGGGCTTCTGTTTGCAAAGCATAATCTAAATTATACCTATGCCCTCCCTTGAATAGGAACCCAATGGCTCTTTTTGTGTAGAGCTGTATCAACTTCTCAGGCTCCCCTCCCACCTCATGTTTTTAGACCCTCTATTAATTGGAGCTGAAAATGGTTGGTGCTGAACATGTGGAGGTTGTAGAATGGGAGAGGCAGAGATCTGGGGTCCCAGGTCTAATGCCCTGGTCACCTCCTTATTGGACTCAGCGGATGGGTGTGGCCCAGTCCTGGTGTCCATTCCTGATGTTGGTGGTCTGTGGTCAGATCCTTTCTTTTTCTTTCTCTTGCTTGGTTGTCCCAGGTCTGGATCTCAGTCATACACTTTAAATGCCCCCCCCCCGCCCCCGAGTTTAGCTCCATAGAGCAACTGTGGGTCTACGTTTTCCTCACAGGACCATATCAGGGGGCTGTGAGAATACATGAATAACAATTATTAAAGCTGATGAGGCTCATACAAGAGGTGTAAGCCTGAATTCTACAGTTATCCAGATGATTCATTCACAACCTTTTTTTTTTTTTAAGAATCATTTGGCACATTCATCACCCTGTATACTGGCACTGAACTTCCCTAGAATGATCACTATTGAATTTATAAATCTAATCATTTTCAATGTTAGAAGTCATCCTTCATCTCCCTTTTCTGCAAAGGATCCTCCCTTAGCATGAAGATTTAAATTCAGGACTAACATTTTAACCTTATTAAATGAATATCAAAGGTATTTGACGGCAATATGTCAATTTGAACAAGGTAAAAATAATTTCAAATATTTTTGGTAAGTGGTTTAAAATATGTTTGAATCATGTGAAATACAATTCCAGGCTAAATTGCATTTGACATTTAGGGGTCGATTCCGATGTTGCTAAAAATGCCTTCCCACTGCTATTCGTAGGCTTACCTTACGACCGACTCGTATCCGGAGCTTTTTTCTACAAATGAGCAAGTACCGTGCGTATTACAGACAAGTTTCCGACCGAATCGTCCGCTCCAATTCGTGCTCTATTTCACGACCGAACAGGCTCAGGAAACATGGAAATTGAGTCGTACGGAGGCTTGTCACACGCAGTTTCCGGACACGCCAGTACGATGCGTTTTTTCTACGCGTCGTATAGGGTGCTGCTTCCAGCACCTTACAGCATTCGGACAAGGCGTATTTAAGCTCAGATTCGCACCAGAACACGTTCAACAGGGACGAGACGGAGTCTTTTGCGTCGTGTATGTGCTTGGCTGTGTAGAATCGTTTGCGTACGTGTCTATTGGGTTGTGTTAAAGTTGGACTATGTGGCATCGTTCGCGTCCGAGTCTGCCGTGTCGTGTTAATGCTTGGCTACATGGAGTCGGTCGCGTGTGAGTCTATCGCGTCAGGCTCCTTTCCGGCCGTAAAAATAAATTCTGCCCGAGTCGGTTGTAAATTTCAAGCATCGCATCGTACTCAGCCATTCGGAAGGCGTGTGTACGGTTCGGTCGGAAAAATATGACGGGTCCGTGTTGGGAAAAATGTTTTCCAGCCGAAAACGGACCCTAAATGGTTTAGTGGTCGGTTAGATAATAAGTTTTGTGCAAGTTAGTAGCAAGCTTACTTTTTAACTCTTTGGGCCAATACCTACATTGTAGGACTAAGCTATGGATCATTTTCAAAGATGCAGGGGATGCCTCTGAAGGATATTTTAGAACATTTAAAGGAAAATGTTGAAGTTTTGCACAAAGGAAGTAACATTAAACAATTCATTGTAGAATTTAAAGATTACTTCAAATGGCAGTGTGGGAAAATATAGCAAATAGTGCAATTCATTTTTAAATACATTAGGATTTGAAAAGTGAATTACAGGATGTTAAGAGGTTCTATCAAACAGATTATTGTGGGCTTTGGTGTTAAATATGTGTCTTGAAGCCCGTAAGGCCAGTAAAATTTTAGTAAGCCTGACAGGATGTAAAGGCAACTTTAGAGTGAGGTTTGAGGATTCTTAAGCCCGTTATTGATTCTTCGGTCCTTGAACTTTGGCAGTATTACCAGCACCTTGGAGGCACCAGTTGGAGGCACCTGCACCTTTAGTAAGCCGCTCACTTCATCGGCGGCTTGGGGACTTCAACCCCCATTGTCCCTTGCGCTGTGAGAGCACCAACACGTGTTGCCTGCGCCAGGCGGCGCATAAGGGAGGCTGCAGGCTCCCGCGGGGCGGGAGCCCGTTATTGATTTTTCGGTCCTTGTACTTTGGCAGCATTACCGGCACCTTGGAGGCACCAGCACCTTAAGTAAGCCGCTCACTTCATCAGCGGCTTGGGGACCTCAACCCCCATCATCCCTTGCGCTGTGAGAGCGCCAACGCTTGTAGCCTGCGCCAGGCGGTGCATAAAGGAGGCTGCGGGCTCCCACAGCGAGGGATGCGTGCGGTCGTGCACGGGTAAAGCCCGGGCCAAGGGCGGGCCTGTCTGCGCCCGTAAGAGCCCGGAGGAGGCTGGGCTCGGCCACACCATTTGGTTCATGTTCTGGGCAGGATTTATTCATCACGCTACATAGGCCTTGCTGAGGAAGCTAGTACCTCGATCGAGACTTGCACCTGTAAAGACTGATACATAAGGTACAGGACGACCATAGAATTGTATTGTGTGTAAAATCTAAAAAGAAAGAAAGAAATATCTTCTTCGTCATTATGGCACAGAAGAAATTTACTAAGAAGAAACCACTAGCAGGCCAAGGGATGGTAGGGACTCTTGATACCTTCTTGCAGAGGACTGAATCAGTCCTTATTCATGAAATTGCCCTTACAGAGCACAGACTCTCTCTCTCGAACCCCGACCCCAACCCCCTCCTCTACAACAATATACTTCTGGCTGCACAACCACGGGTGTCCATCCTAACTCCAACTTTTCTGTCAAGCCCTCTCACTCCTGACGACCATTAATCCGCCCTTCCAGGTTCCCGTGTTAAGTGCTGCCCTGCCGACAAGTGAAATGTTTGTTAGATCAAAAGTCCACACAAGAAGCCAAATAACTAAGTCCACACAAGGGGGCAGTAGTTTACCTCCGTCTAAGAAATGGAAAGGGCAAGGTACTAGTAAACAACCATACCCATTATCTAAAAGAGAGCACAGAGGTGCAGCTAGGGAGGTTGCCGAGGAAACGGAGGATATAGCTGGATCGACTGCAGTTAATACTGCCTTTTCTCCGTTACTTTTACCCTCGTTGCCACCCATTGATAGTGAAGGGTTTCAGGCCAAATTGGGTGACGTCATATCAGTTTTATTGAATCCTCTGATACAAAATCTGTCTAAATTGGAAAAGGAAATCGAAAAATTAACAAGTGCTGTTTCCTTAGACATGCAGAAGCAGTCAAACCCCAAGAACACCTACTCTTCACAGCTAATCCAGGCTAGATCTACCTGCCCTAAGCCTGTTCAGCATACTGGGTCAAACCGTAGTTCCAAAAGTGACTCTATTAATGTCTGGTCAGGTCTAGGTACGGCTTCCCCTGTAATCTCTCCTAAGAGCAAAGATATAATTTGAACGGGGGTAACACAATCGAGGGTGACAGACCTAACCAAGATTCCATGCACACAAGATCAGTGCCAAAATACCCAAAAAACATATTTCCCTAATACGCATAAACATGCACGCACTGAGGAAACACAGCCCCAAAGGAATTTAGGATCCCATATAAAACCAGGAAGAGAATACATAGGAAATTATGTACTTGATCTGCCCCCGGAAGCTACTCCCAACACGATAGTATTGGCTAACATTCCCAAACTGTCCCCGGGACCATCGGAACATTGATTTAGCCTGCAAAACAAATTGTTATTTGAGTTAAACAGGAGGACAAGGTTAGGAAATCCACTTTATTCCAATTTTAAAATGGTGAGACGGGTTGGCTGGTTGGGGAATTCAAACAAGTCTAGAGAAGGCGACTGCATTGTAGTCTCCTTCGGTTCACCCGATTTAGTCCGTGCGATTTTAGAAAGAGCAGGTAACTGGTCATTGGCACAATCAGGTATCAGTGTTTTACCCCTTGGATATTTTTATAAACATCATTGTATGACACAGGCACTACTTGGGAAGTCTTTAATGGGGGGGCGGAGACAAGTTAGATACACAATCCCAGTCAATAATCAGTTTGATATTCTCAACCCTTTAGACGAACATGATTGACTGACCCCTCTGATCCCACTGGACAGTAGAAGATTGGAGAATGTAGTCACGGCAAGGGGTAATTTGCCAGAAGTCCACTCTAATACTAGTGTGGAAGATTCAGTGATCATTAATTCTGGGGAGACAACAGGGGCCTCAAAAGCGAAATTTATAACTGGTAGCCCACATCTGTGTTACCTGTAGATTCTTCGAGCACTGAGAGTGTTGCAACTCATGAGCCACAGGATGGTAATCTTTATATTGGACAAGAAGTTGGAAATTTTTTAAACATGGCCGCTGAGGACAGAATTGCACATACAACCGATGGTGCAGCAGATGTTTGAGGGTTTTCCTGTTGGTGGAAACAGGACAAACAATAGCCTAACCTTAGTATCCTGGAACTTAGCAGGGATACACTCAAAACTCCAAGACCCCGAATGGTTTACCGGTCTAGGAAATATTGATATTTGTGCTTTCCAAGAAACGTGGGCCGTAGACAAGGTGCATTTCAATGGCTACACCTCATATTGCGTGAATGCCGTCCCTCCAAAAATGTCAGTTAGGGCCAGTGGTGGTCTGTTAATTTTGGTTAGAAACACTTTAGCCTGTAGATACAAGCAACTTTTAATAAATTCACTTGACATTATGGGCATCCAGCTCAAATTCCCATCTGGCCTAGTCCTGACCGTGCTAAATGTTTATGCTAGGTCAGAACCTTTTAATAGCGAATCCATAGTAGTCTCCCTATTAGAAGATCTAGTAGAGGGTTTTCAAGTGAACTCTAAAATTATAGTTGCTAGGGACTTTATAGCTGCGTTCGAGCCCTCCGCTATATTAAGTGCTTCTCTTGAAGAGGAGGACGAGCTATGGGGTATCCCTAATGTGGTAGCTGGTAAACATGGCCAACACTACTCAAATGTTTCACTACAGAACGCTTCCCTAATTGCTGGTAGGAATCTGAGGGCATGTAATGGAAGAACTCAATCTGACATAGGACGGAAGGCTACTTTTAAGAGGGGTGCCTACACAAGCATAATAGCCTATATTTTTGTTGATGTTAGAATATGGCCACTAATAGAGGATATGTTCATTGAACCAAGGTTAGACAGTGACCATAACTCTTTGTTTTTAAAATGAAAGGGCTTAGTTTTGGATAGGGATGTTCATTGTCATATTTCCAAATCAATAAAGCCAAGCCCAACCAATAATCGTAGAAGATTCACATGGCCGAAAATTCAAGCAGACCAGGACCTTCATGCTAGAATATACGAGTTTCTAGTGGCCTCTCTAGCTAACTTGTGCGGCCACAAGGATAGTTTTAAATCAATTGATGCCCCGTACGTTATCTCAGTACACAAAGAACCTTTTTAGGTCCTAGTATCAGTTTTCCTAAAACAGACTCGTACTGGAAGACCTGCCAGCGTAAGGGATTGCAACTGTTTTAATAACGACTGTAAGAAAGCCAAAAAGGCACTACAAAAAGCAGTTAGAGAGCGTTCTAGATTGGATATAACCTCAGCTCGTAACATCTAAAGAGTAGCACTTTGCAAAGCAAAGCGCGAATATGATGACACAAACTGTAATGATCTGGTTCTAACAGCACAAGCCAGAGATAGCCGCATGTTTTGGCTCATTGTATCTAAGGGCAATGCGGAAAACCCTGATTCCAATAACCATCATATTCAACAGGAAGTTTGGGTGGAACATTTTTCGCGCTTATATTCCGATGATGTGGCCACCATGGATTTACACACAGACCAGGCTGCCCCAATCGTAGCTAACACTGTTTTTAATAAGACTGTAAATAATCCCCTACTAGCTTTTAGCCTAGAGGATACTATGTCAACAAACTAAAAGCAGGCAAAGCCCCAGGACCCGATTTGATACCGGGGGATTAGTATAAATCAGAACCAATGATATGGGGACCATACATAAATCTTCTGTCTAGTTGTATACTGGCTGGTGAGGATATTCCTGAAACTGGGGGGGGGAGCAGAGGTAATAACTATCTTTAAAAAGGGCGATCCTGCTATCCCCTCCAATTATAGACCTATTAGTCTAATCGATAATTTTCAGAAGATTTTTACCAGGCAAGTTTTAGATAAACTTCAAGAATGGATGGATGCTATATGGTATTGTCCCCTGCCCAAGCGGGCTTCCGTGCCAAAATCAGCACGTGCGACCAAGCCTTCAGGTTTTCCCTGCTGGCATGAAAGTACGTGCTACTTAGGAAACAGCGGCTCTATGTAGCATTTGTGGACCTGCGAGCCGCATTCGATTTGGTTCGGCGCAACTTGCTGTGGAAGACCATGCTTGAACAAGGAGCCCCGGAAGATCTGGTGTCTATAATTGCCAGATTGCACAAGGACAATTATGCCCAGATCAGGTGTGGGAAAACGGGGAAATGACAGAGAGGATTCCGATTCAACGGGGGGTGCGACAAGGGTGTGTTCTCGCCCCCACACTGTTCTCCCTGTTTACCAATGATGTGGTTAGTTGTTTAATGGGTTGTAAGAATGATGCCCCTACAAGGAATGACGCAAAAGTCCCCATCCTGCTCTTTGCAGATGACTCTTTATTAATATCTACAACCCCCATGGGTTTTCAGGCACTATTGGATACATTTCTGTGCTTTTGAGAGGAAACTAGAACTGAACAACTCCAAAACTAAATTTATGGTGTTCAGAAAAGTACGGGGCGGTATACGAGAGGTTAAGATTTTACATGAACCATTGGAGCGAGTAAAACGTTTTGATTATTTAGGCATAGGTTTAAATGAGACGCTTAGTTGGGAACATCAGCTGAGGATGAGCTCCCAATACTTTGCCAAAGATCTAAATCAGTATTAAGATTTTTAAAACAATCTTACACCCAACCCCTCTCACCGGCCCTTGAAATTTATCGTGCAAAAGCCTAAAGTGGTGCCCTTTACGGAGCCGAGATATGGGGATTTATCTCTGTAAACAAACTAAAGATTTGCGTGAATAATTTTTCAAGGGCGCTCATCTCGCTACCTGTTACAACACCACTCACCCCACTTTTTTTTAATCTTGGGATAAAAAGAATAGGCGATCTAGCCGCCCTGATACCACTAACCTATTGGCTGCGTCTATGGACCACTCTGCAATTAATCGATTATCGTAATTCCTTACGGGAGGTCCCAGCACTCAATGGGGCAAAACAACAACCTTGGTTCAGACATATTGCTAAATGGAGCAAACTACTGAGCCTGATGGGCTTGTGGGAGCACCCAGAAAGGGCCACTAAACGTGACATCCTGACGCTCAAAGCTACGTACTGGAGTGCAGTAGGGGAGCATTATACTAACAATTAAAGAAGTGGACAGCTAACATCCAAATTTTTAAATGTTAAATCTAGCTTTCTGTTTGAACCCATTCTTCACCTGATTTCACCCCCTTTTGCTAAGAGCTTGTATATTAGGTTTAAATACGGTCATCTGCTATTGAAATTTCCAGGGAAAGAGGCGACTGGCCTGGTTTTAGAGTTTTGCCCTGCTTGCCGTGAAGTTTATGAAACTGAAGAACACATCTTGTTTTTCGGCAAAAGTATCGGCAGTTGCGCAGGAAATGGAGTAGACCATTATGCCTTAATCTGGGTGCCAGGCAGCACCAGATTGCGTTCAGGATTTTAAAATCAGATACTTCGGTGCCAATAGTTTTTGCTCTTAGTCGTTTTCTATTTTCCTTCTGGCTGATTCGCAATTTTTTTTTATTATTGTAATGAAGTCATTTTTTAATTCTTTCCCTCCTTATGTTGTACATGTATCTTAAAATATTAAGTTGGTACATATGGTCCAGCACCCCAAATGTCTGGTGGTTTGTATAGCACTCCCTTTTAGCTTGATTAGGACAAATTAATTTTTATATGTATGTTTTCTTGACCTGATTCGGGATGTCATTTGTACTTGTGCTCAAAATGGTTTAATACTATTTTAATTGTATATTTATTTGTGATTTATTTCTTGCAAACTTTCTTGCTACTGTCAGAGAGTGGTACCGGAATATAATTTTCAGAATTCCATCTGACATATATATTTTGCCCAAAAGACCGTCTAGAAACATTTCGCCCACTGGAGTTCATACAAAACCTACACACAATCGGATAATATTTTTGTAAACAATATTTAGGACAATATTTATGCCTGCCAATATTCTGTAAGCAATATTCTGCTTCAGTGTTAGCACCAGGTTCAATGACTAGGATTGGATTCTATATCTGCAACAGGTGTTGTTTCCAATTCAGTTAAGTTGTCTGATCGCCTAATAGTAGGGGGATTCTTTGTGACAGAATAAGAGCTTGATGAGGATGTACAGTCCAATATTATTTAAATTCTGATTTTACCTAAGGGATGTGACACAGTTTAGGTTTCTTAACCCCAATGTATATAGCCAAGGTTCATTAATAAAGCAAACAAAGGGTGACAAAGGGCACCCGACTTGACAGCCTTGACCCAAGTGTACCCTTCTTACGTCTGTGAAAGGCCAAGTTTACAATTAATTGTGTGCTAGAGTCTTTGTTCACATCACCTATCAAGCGAAGTTGATTTACACAACCATTCCAAGATGCGCCAAAGAACATTTCAATTTACAAGGGAAAAAGCTTTCTCGACATCAACAGAGAAAACTATCTTCCTTCGAACACTATATGGTTTCTATTACATGATGAAACTTCAAGAAAAGTCACGGTATGAATCAGACCAACTAAACCATGTACCACTTGGAAAGACTGAAAAACAGAAACCAAGGTTTTTCATTAATATCTGGTGATGTGGGTCTAGGACAGTGATATGACCAGCATTGCCCTGCTCTTCGGATCACTAGAATTAAAAAACAAAACCACACACAGTTTCTATGTCAAACTAAACCAGGAATGCACACTGAATTAAATAAATTAAAATATTATCTTTAGATATGGCGCTAAACTAAGAGCTATCATCCTAATACATTCTCACATCACAAGTCACCAAATTGCGTATGCAATCTGTTGAAGTAAGCAAGCAATCTTTATTGTATATAGCTAATTAAAACCATTACAAAAATGCAAAAGAAATAAAAAACGCACACTTTTTAGTAGATAGGTTAGAGACCAAAGTGTTACAAGTAAAAAACTGATACAACGAGTGTGAATTGCCAAGGTAGTCTGAAACCAGTGTCCTCTTGTGCTTTTGCCCAAGGCGGTATTTTTAACTATTTCCAGGAGAGGCAATGTTAGTAGATGGTTTCTTGCAGTATGTATTTGTAGGTGAATTAATTTTGCTGTGCAAATAAGTCAAGTGAGTCGCAGTTTTAAAAAAAAGGGCACCTCCAGGAGAGCAGCAAAATTGTTTCTATCCCGTGATGTGGATGGATCAAAAGATGACAAGCTGTTGAAGGCCAAAGTCCTCAGAGGTACTGGTCTAGGTTTGAGATTTCTAGTCCATATTGACCTTTGTTCCATGTCAGAAGAGTAGTTGTTTTTTATAAATTAGGTAAGGGTGCCCCGGGGCGTTCCAAAGCTGTTTCTGCGTTTGACAGTTTTTCTTCTATCAGTGCTAGAAATTTTACTAACTTGCAGTTTATCTGTTTAATTTCAATCAAATAAATCAATGAAAAATGATCAAGTTTCTCTAAAGTCTTAAAAAAAATTCAGATTTGAGAAAACATTTATTTGCCACAAGTTAGGTTTTAAATCTCTATATAGAGCATTAAAAGTAATTTGCTGCTTTTCAGGGATTATAGTAATTGTCAAGATTAGAACCTCTTGTATTTTCTTAATAGCTCTTCTCTGTGTCCTCTGTGTACAGCAACTACATTCCCTATGCATTTTTTTTTACCAAGTAGTACTTTATGAGATCAGAATTGATGTGGGAAGGCTCTGCTTCTTTCTGTGTTTTTTGCACACTGGAACATGTGGTCGGCGATTAATTTTCCTACTGAGTAAGTCATTTCAGGTAGCGCAAATATCAATGAAGATTGGAGTGTGATCTGATAAAATTGACAGTTCTGCTTTTGCTTTATTACATCTTAATTTGTGAGAAATCCAAAATAGTACATTTTAATAGGTGTCTACCACAATAGTTTTGTTTTTATATTGACAAGCACATATTCTGACTCCTTACTATCGAACACTAACATATTTTCAAGGTAAGTAGAGGAGTTAGGAATCATAAACCTATACTTACCTATATGCATTTACCTTGTCAATAATCTGGTAGTTAATATTGTGGATTTAATATATGTGCAGGTCAATATTCTTGACCTCGATATTGTGACATACAACTATTCTAGCGCTACTTTTGTGTTGTTAAAAGCTGTATGTGTTGGTTAAGTCAGCTCTGTCCACCTTCTACCAAATACTGAACAGCTGGAAATCATGAAGTAAATCATGTATTCTCTTCAATGCCTTACTCTGGTCCCTACCATCTTACGTGATATTGGGTGATGCTTGCTAACTGAAGGTAGAATTCAATACCATATAGTTTAGCAAAGCATCACAATTACTATTGCAACCACTTTCTCATTAGATTACTTATCAAATAAAGGTCTTCTACCACAATATTGAAGTTTTAATATCGACCTGTATTTTTTTAACTGAACAATATTATCAAGATAAGTACATATAGAGAATAGAATAGTAAATATATACTTTCCTGTATATGTTTACTTTGACAATATATTAGTAGTCAATATTGTGAAATCAATATTTGTGCAAGTTATAATTAATGCCCGTTCTCTTTGACACAGAATTCCAAGTAAGGCACGCCACTTCAGAGACAGAGATACAAAGCTTTGGGTTGTGTATACAATAGTCTTCTTTATAACTTCTACCTCCGTGGCCTGCCCTACGTAGTGGTTCCCAACACCCTTTTAACCCATAGCCAATGAGGAGAGGAGACGGTCTTCTATAGCATGCAAATAATGATTCGCCACAACCACACTGGGTGGGAAAAACTACAATCACATAGTAGTGAGGGTAGGTGAGATAGTAAAATGAGGATTAACTCAAGTAAACCAGACATTAACAAATTGTGAAATAAAAATGATTTATTTTAGATATATAGACATGATATAAGGCTATTAGTCAACTTCCGTTCTTATAAAGTATCAAAGTGATGCATTATATTAACAGCATCCACTAATTAACATTGGAGGTTATGTGCTGAAACCATGTATATGCCCTGAATTGTGCATTCAGGGAAATAATGCAGCTTCTACTTTCAGATGTTGCTAAAGACAGGAAGAGAGAAGACTATTTGTGGAACTGATCTTGAGAACTTGCATTTGAAACCTTTTTTTTTTTTACAAACGGGACAGACGATTTATATATCAACCTTCACAGGCTGATTATAGGAAATTGTTTAAAGTCATAGAATAACTTAGTGAATGCTTTATTTATGCATATGTGGTATACATTCTACAGTATATATATATGTATTATTTAATTAATTATTACACTTTACTGCCATCTTATATCTGCAATTTTCTTTATTTTTGTTCTATCATGTTTAGTTTATTTCTATCAGATGCATAACATTAATGGACACATGGAAATATTTCCACCTTTACTATGTAGTGCCTAAAGGTATTTAGGTGGAGTGGAGTGGAGTTCCCATAGTCAATAACATTTATTTCAGTTAATGGATGCTGATATCCATGATGTCTGCCTATCTACCTGTCACTGAGAAAATTGCCCTTCTCTAATAATTTTGAGAAACAGCTACAATGGCTTCACCCAAAAAGGGGATTGTAAAATGGACAGAATTCTCAATATTACAGTCAAAGCCACATATCACAGTTTTTTTTTTAAAGACTTTTATATAGCACGAACTAGACCAGAGGATATCAGGTATCGGAGCGCTTTACATGTTACCAGTTTCGTTACAGATGGACACATTTATTTTTGTTAGCCCAAGTTACCATTATGGACTTTCTCTGACCAACAAAATCATCAAATGGGATTGGTAAATTAAATGCAAAAATCTTCCAGGGAACAAATTGCATACGTGAGAACGAATACTACTGCCCAACCGCTGAAGAATATATTCACTATAATTCACTATACAGTAGTAAAGAAATTCCTCTCCTTTAGACCTTTTAAATTGTGAACAAATGAGCTTGGGAAATACTTGTACATCTACCCATGCCAACAATAGTATATTACTGATTACTGGTCACAGAATTTGGTTCCTCCCCCTTCCCCTGTCACTCCTGTCAGCAACCTAGGGAGTGCCATTGACAGTTATCTTTTAAGAGACACGTCAAAGAGTTGACTTCCACCTACCAATTAACACTGAAGGTACTTAGGAAAAGTATTCCTCTATCAACCACCACTTTTCAGAGGAGAGTGGTATAGGCCCTGTATTTTTCATGATTTGTCTACTGTAACCATCTTAAATTGAGAGTTCCTCAATATCTTCTTCATTTTCAACATTTACAAAACTCTGCTGCCTAGTTACTCCTTGTATTTAATACTTAGGTGTCGATTCTGATCCAGGTCGGACAG
Organism: Triturus cristatus; assembly: GCF_964204655.1. Lineage (NCBI taxonomy): Eukaryota > Metazoa > Chordata > Amphibia > Caudata > Salamandridae > Triturus > Triturus cristatus. Next base: position 890,954,714 of record NC_140581.1, read on the forward strand.
CTCTCCGTAGCCTTACCTTGCGACCAACACGTTCCGGGAGCCAGTGCGTCCGGGCAATGAAGTACAATGCGCATAACTGACACAATTCCGACCGACACGTAGGCTGCGATTCCAGCAGCATTTCCCGTACGAGCCGTACCTCCAATCACCGATTCGAGTCGGCTGGAAGCAGTTCCCACAGCAGTTTCCGGCCGGACAAGTACGATGCGCAAATCATACGCGCCGGACGGGTCGCCACGTACAGCACGTCACAGCATCCGGGAAAGCAGCATATCAGGTACGATTCGCACCAGAACACAATCCACGGCTACGAGACGGACCAGTTGCCCATGAATACTGCCTCCACTACTCATAGGGTGCTGTGTGACTATCAATATCAACACACACCCATCATACACCAACATTAGGTATGTCAGCAAAATACATCCCCCCTAACATCATGACAACAGTGTGTAGTCTGTGACAAATGCCCACAACAGTGAATATGACTTCGAACATACAATGTAACTCCCATCACATGTGTGCCCAAAAACTGAGTGTGGTCTACACAAGTCAAGCATCACAATAGCACTGTGTCAATGTGCACTAACCCCCCCCCCCCTAACTGTGTAGAACAAAAGTTAAGTGTGGTGTTCCAAACTGCAGCAAATGTTGAGCATTGTGGTAATGGGGTCTAAACCCACCATCATCACAGTGACCCGAAGGTAAGTGTCATCGTGGTAAATGCTGCAAATGCCAAACAGCATGTATTATCCTGGTCCCAACACATGTAACACTTTTGTGGCAAAGTAGTGGTTGTGTCCCATACCCACAGAAATGTGGTGTGGCTCACAGTGCTGTGAAAATCTAACATACTCTTGGCCATGTGCAGACAAGCACCACACATGGGGGCTGACATGGCATACAGTGTACAATGACACTAAAGCAGAAGTGACCATCATAATGCATACACACATCTCGAAAATAGACACACAAATCAATACATCCTGTGTAGACTGTAGGTGTCAGGTCACAAACTCCCATTCCATGACAGCAATGGGACCTAACAAGCAGGATGAATGTGCAGAATGATGAGATATGACTCACAGGGACAGCAGGGAAAATCACCCAAACAACATCCAGCCAATGGGCCACAACAGCAATACCAATGCACTGGTGCAGATGCACAAACACAAACAGGCAACCTCACACTGCACATCTGACACAACATGTGTGTGTGTCAGTATCCCCAGACAACTACACAACACATGAGGGGCGCTGAACCACAATGACACAGATGTGGACACAGTGCCATACCAAAGTAACCCATCAATTGGGCACCCCTTAGTGGGTAATCAGGCATTGTGAGGTGAGAGGGATTCCAACAGACACATGTGACACAAGCTGGAATGAACAGCAACTAAAACAGCAAGAGACTGACACAAAACAGCACTACCCTCAGGGACCATACATTGGGGAGACACAAGCATGTATGATACGTCCACTGTGCTGACAAAGGTAGATGTCGTACAAACTGTGAAACTCAGACATGTGTCCTGTGCCACAAACGTACATTACACCAACACAAACACAAATCACTCAGCATGGCCCGTCATCCAGGGGCAAACGTGAGGTAGGGGCCGAGCCATGCAAACATTCACATCTGTCCACCCTCAACACCACACACCCTGAACTGCACCCATGTGCATCAGTGAAGCCCACATGAACATGTGACATTGCACATGCACCCACGACAAACACAGTAATGTTGGGAGGAACTAAGGTGCACAGACACATCACACAAGGACAGTTTACAACCCTGGGGAATGTCAGACATACTGCACAGTATGCGGTACATGGCCATGACGTCAAAGCTCCCGAAACCTTCTGAATCCCCGCCACAGTCCCAGGACAATCCAGAAGCCAAGGAGAACCACAAGGCACACATGCTGACACCTGCCAACATTGCAGCTCTGAACCTGATGAGTGGGAGCAGTCACACACACATACACATGTCTCAATCACCGAAAGGTACCACCTAGGGACAACAACATGATATTGCGACCAAACAAGTGCCATGGGGACCCCTGACTGTGTCCCATCTGCGTCTGACCACATCATCATCACTCAGAACTGACAAATTCCGATGATGACACACCAATGAACAGTAGTGTGTCATGCACCCACATATTTGGTAGCCCAGGACAAAGATGTGGGATGAACACAGGACAACCCAGCAAGCATCAACAACAGGAACATATCAAGGGAACACAGCCTGTGCAGAAAAAGGGTTGTTGACACACACACACATGCTCACACAACACACACCATGGGCCCAGGCAATGTCATGGAACACCACACTTACTTGAGGGGACTCAACTCGTGTGGTAGCTCAGCTGTGCCAAACATAGTTCCAGCAGGTCTCAGTCATGTCAGCAGAACACTTGGTCAGTCAGCCATCAGTTACCACCCAATGAAGGCTCTAGTCACATCAGCCTGGGTACGGGAGTGTCCCTTAAGTCATCTGCACATACTCAATACATATGTCTAGCAAGTTGCACAGAGGACCCAGTTGCTCCTACACCAATGATGCCCACACCTGCATGTCCAGCGGAGATGTGCCCACAGTCAGGGAAATACACAAGTTGGACAATGGGAAGCACATCATATGTGCATGGGTGCAAGCCACAGATGTGACCATGTAAATGAAATGTTCACATCTATGTGCACAAATTGTTAATCATGACACACCCAGTTTGCTGCAAAGGATGACATGGATACCGACCAGAATAGGATACATATCTCATGGACCACATGGAGTACATCACATCAACACCTCAATATTCAACATTGAAAATTCAGCATTATAACAGCAAGGTCCTGGTAAACATCATCAACATAATGTACAGCTAAATCAAATTCACAAGGATAACTACAAATGCTTTATTCATCAAATTTGAAATTCAAATGCAAAGTCCATGCAAAACAAAGACCAATGGCCAGTCCTTATCCAAAGTCAAAATAGGGTGTGAGTGACAACTGTCACACGTTGCTTGCCTGCACTGCTAAGGACAGGGGACATCCACTCGGAGGGGCATGCATGGTGGCAGGCCAGGCACCGCAGGGACAGGATCAGGGCTCAGCAGAAGGAGGCAGTGAATGGGGTGGAGGGTGCAGGAGAGTCACTGGCAACTGCAGTGGAGGTGTCTGACATAGTGGGTGCAGTCACAACTGTGGTGCACAAGTCAGATGGTGTGGGTGCCGGCACAACTGCAGTGAGCAGGTCAGATGGAGTGGACTGGTTCCCCACTGCAGTGCCCAAGTCGGACGGGGTGGTCGTGGACTCCACTGCAGTGCCCAACTCCATGGGAGCGGAATGGGGTTAAGGAGAGGTCGGCAGGACAGAGGGAGGGGCCACGGTCCCCACACCAGTGGCACAAACAGACTGACCGGGGGGGTGGGGGTGGAGGAGCAAGTGGTGGGGGGGAGGGCCTGAGCATTTTGGGGATGGTGTATCTGTGGGTGGGGGAACCTGGGGCAGGGCGTGGTGGGGGAACCTGTGGAGTGGTGGCCTGGGGGATGGAGGACGGAGACTGTGTCGTGGAGCTGCGGGGCGGGGTTGGGGTATTGCTCTTCCGGGTCCGGGGGGACTTGCAGGTGGGGGCCTCAGTCTGCCTGGGGGAGGGTGTCTGGGTGTGAGGGGTACTCCCCTCTGTGTGTGGGGACTTCCTCTTCCCCTTGTACGCTGGATCTGCTGGATCGGTGGGGAAGAGGCCAAGGTCACAGAGGAAGAGCTTCTTGGGAGAAAGGGTTGCAGGTGAGGCAAGGGAAGGTGTCTTGGATGCCTGTGTGTGTGTTTGCAAGCCATCCCCTGTGAGTGTGGTATCAGTCCCCTGAGGTTGCTTGCATGCACATCTAGACATTGGTTTGGGTGTTTGTGTGCTTGCCGTGTCTGTGTGTTTGGGTGAATGTGCTGGTGTGTGTGTGCTTGGGACAGGTAGGGTGCTAGGAATTGTGGATGGGGCAGGGTGAGGGACTGTTGGAAGAGGGACACTGCTGCCATCAGGGAGGAGGCCATGGACTGATTGGTCCTCTGTAGGGCAGACATGCCCGATGAGATGCCCTCCATGAACGACACCAGTTGTGTCAACAGACTGGTATGTGCATGGAGGACACTCAGCATTGATGTCTGCCCTACATGGATCTGTTGAAGCAAGTCCACATACTCCACACTCAGGGCAGCAGGGGACACAGGGGCAGGGGGTGCAGTGCCTGGCACACAGGAGACATGCTCCCGAACACGGGAGCCTCCACGAACCTCTGGGATGGGAGACGATGGGAGGGTGGTGATGGTGGTGGTGGTGGCGGAGACAGCCTCACTAGCTGGGGTTTGTTGGCTGCTGACACCCGCCTCCACAAGGGAGTCATCCTCCGAGCTGCTGTGGTCCTCAGCTGGGGTGGATGGTGCTGAGGACTCCTCGGGGTGGCTCCACTCAACCTCCGTGCCACTGGGTCCCTCAAACCCCTCGCTTTCTGTCCCAGTCTGGCTCTGCGGCTCCTCCTGGTCCATGGCACTGTCCCCTCCTGAGGCCGTGGATGTATCTGTATAGAATTAGGAAAAACAGAACAACATCAGTCGCCTGCACTGACCGCACACACCACAGTGAGTACAGCACATCACAGGGCAAGCCCTGGCATCATCATCTGAACACTGCTCAAAGTGCTCACACTGTTTTGAATAAGCCAATTGTCAGTCTGACCATCAACCATGGCACTCATATCCCTCCTGGACTTGCACCCATATGTCTGTTGCATGTTGGATGCTAATACCCCAGTGTGCAGACATGCACCACCTACACAGTTGTTGGACATGCAAGTGAACATGTAGAAGTTTGTCACTATACACACATCGCAACTCTTGCCACTGACTCAGAACAGGTGTCAGGAAGAAGGGATGGCCAGAGTCTCATTTCACATGCTTGTGATGCATACCAGCAACGCACACAATGATGTTCTCATGTCCTGATAGTCAATGCCACAATGGGGTGCATGGAGCACATTTGACTCCAATACAGGATCCCTCATAGCAAGTTAAATGCCATGGCACAGGCATGCTTGGAAAGTCAGTCATTACTGTCTCCTGTCACAGGGGCAGGCCATCCAGACAACAACCGTATGTACTGTGTCACAATCATAGATCATGGGTAAAGCAAACTCTGCAGCTGACAAGTGCACTTGTCCATCCCCTGCAAACAACATATACCGGGACTCAGATGACCCCACATCATACAAATCAGACATACGAGTGACTGCGAACACAACTCCCTGAACATGAGCACCTCACAGTCCGCTGTGCATGACACACAGCTGCCTGAACTTCACAGTTGCATACACCATTGTGCACTGTCAAGTGATCACACACCTATATGTCACACAGGTCTTGTCTCCTATAGTCACATCTCATATGTCCTACTGACCCTCAAACTCATGAACACCCCAGTTGTCCTGAAAAGGAAGTCACACTACAATGACACAGAGGCACACACCTGAAGGCACATGTCACTAAGCACAATCTATAAGTTGATACATGAGAGTGGGAGTACAGAGTGTTTTTAAATGCCCTGGAGTAGGCATGACAGCCCAGGTCTACGTGAAACAGTGTATAGCCCTGGACAGTAGGCAGGTGGCTAAGCAAGTGTGACACACTTGATATACATACTCCTGAGGCCCAAAATGTGGCATCACCTGCTGCATGGGTGTGTTTGAAATACCCCAGGCACATGTGGCGAGTCAGACCAGCAATTGGAACACATATCAAGGGCACACACAGATCACATGTCAGATCTCAGGCATTGTGTAAACAATTGACCCACCCACGAAACACACAACAGAGCCCCGGTAACAGATGCTGTCCGGAACCTTAAGCATAGCTGACTGCAGGGACACAATGCCCTAGTGAAACAAGCCACAGACTGTAGGGGCCACACCTGTGGATCAGATGAGGAGGGTGCATTACACAATTGAGGGACATGAGTCCTGGACTACAAGACTGACGTAATGTGGATGTGTGACCAGCTCAAAAGACTGCAAATAGCATGTCAGACATAGTTCACAGATTAGGCATGGACTTACCCCCTCCTTGCTGCTGTCTGGCCTTCAGCTGCCCATCCAGATCCAGGAAGACCACCGCCAGAATCCTGAGCATATGGGCATGTGGGGGGTCAGTGTCCGGTGTCCGCCCCTCCTGCGAGGAGGCGACAGCTTCAGCTGGACCCTTGTGATCCTCCGGGTTCAGCCCCGAAGGTCATGCCACCTCTTCTGGCAGTTGCGGATCCGGCGCTTGTAGACCCCCACTGATCTAACTGCCCAGGCGATGGTCAGCCAGATCTCGTGCTTCTGGTGGGCATCAACCTGTGAGGATGACAAAGTGAAAACGCCATTACCACGCATGCCAAATATTTGTTGGATATACATGTAGTCATCACAAAGGTAAATGAGGTACACAGGTAGTGCACCCATGGAAATGGACAATTGCCCTGCATGTCTGACATGTGAACATTGCCTGGGAAGTTAAATCTTGCACAAATGCACTTTTGCTGCAGAACACGTGTTCATCACATGTACCTACACACTTTGGGGGTTGAAAGTACTCAGTGAGTGCGTTTGCCACTGGTGTACACACTGCTAGTACTGCTAGTCAGACAACATGCACAATTAGGAAGGCAGTGGACTGCACACTCACCTGCTCCACTGGTTTCCCATACAGCTTGCAGTACTGTGGAAAGAGCCCGTCAAGCAGGGCCTGGTACTCCTCCTCAGTGAAGGCTGGGGCCCTCTCAAGAGTACGTGGCATAGCAGTAGCCAGAGGATGCAGAGACAGCAGCAGTGGTAGCAGAGATGTGGTCCAGTAGCATGTAGTGCAGGCAAGTGAGCTCCCTGGGGGGCCAGCCAGCCTGATATCTGTGCTGCAGAGGCAGAATCTGTGCCAAGTGATAAGTCAAACACGGTTGCATCCTATGAATCTGGCCAATCCATGGAATTGTACGACCCGTACACGTGTTCCGCATCGTTCAAATTTTCACCTTCATGACACCATAGAAATTGCAACATTGTTGTAGGCAGCCAACTGAATTTCCAGCGCACGACTCGTACAAATTTTGAATCCGCGTCCGTCTCCATGACAGTCCATAGCCAATGAGTGTGCACGGCTCATTCAACTAACTGTACAACGCGTAGTTTGAAAATCTACATGCACCCGTCTCCATACGATTCAATGAGCTATGCGTGCGCACGGCTCGGTCCATGCACGGCTCGGTCCATGCACGACGCGTATGAATAAAATTCACCCGCATAGGTTCACATTGCAGTCAATGGCAAAGGCGTGCGCACGGCTCGGTCCATGCCTGCACGACGCGTATGCATAATAGTCACCCGCATCAGTTCACATCGCAGTCAATGGCCAAGGCGTGCGCACTGCTCGGTCCATGCCTGCACGACGCGTATGCATAAAAGTCACCAGCGTCGGTTCACATTGCAGTCAATGGCCAAGGCGTGCGCACGGCTTGGTACATGCCTGCACGACGCGTATGCATAAAAGTCACCCGCATCGGTTCACATTGCAGTCAATGGCCAAGGCGTGTGCACGGCTCGGTCCATACCTGCACGACGCCTATGCATAAAAGTCACCCGCATCGGTTCACATTGCAGTCAATGGCCAAGGCGTGCGCACGGCTCGGTCCAGAACTGTGCAATGCGTCTCTGTAGAAGTCACCCGCGTCGGTTGACATTGGTGTGACTTGTTGACGGATTCCACACACAATTACTTGGCAGGGACTCAGGTGCACACCTACCACACCACAGCATGTGCCACACTGTATCCCATGGCATGTAAGGCTGCATTACCTGTGTGTAGGTGGGGCAACATTTGGTTTGTTGTGTGGCACATTGGTGCAGCCACTCCCAGGCTGTGCACGTGTTCATGGGGAAAGAATCCTTTGTGTGTTGTGCACATTACCACTGTGATGTGCAACTGTACAGTTATGGGCATGAGTAATGGACACAGTTGCAGGTTTGATATGTTTAGGACATGTCACATACACCCTGAGTCCTGGGTGGGATGGTATGTACATCACTGTGAGACCCATAGCCACAATTCTGATGTACACCCACTGTCTGTGTGCATGTTGTGTCTCAGATGTGTCTGATCCTATGTGCCCAATGGGAGACAGTCTCCACATCCATGTGGTTTGTGCAATCACATTGATGTTGTGTGTGTGTCTCAGAGACGTCCATGTATGGCCTGCAGAGACAACAGGGGCCACTACCTGTGGGACTCATGGTTGTTTTGTGGTGTGTACATGATACGCCATGTCATGCCAGTGTCCATGTGGCAATACAGGGACCCTGGGTATCTGCCTGTCAAAGAGCTGTGATGCCTGGGAGACATCAGTCCTCACTTGTCAGTGTGGTGTGTGTTTGGAACGTGACAGCAGTACATAGATACTGTGACACAGCCTAATGATTAGCCATTGCACTACATGTAACTTATGTAGACATGTGGACTTGAGATGTGAGATGATGGGCATGTAGGTGACATATGTGTCCATACCCAGCAGCACACACCTCAGTACATTGTGTATTGCCATGCTGTATCATGTGATATTTTGCTTGGTCATAGCCACATGGGTAGATGAACCGACAATCTTCCTTTGTTCATCTCTGTACTGCAGGGCACCAGCTGTCCATAGACCATTCCCAGACCTTGAAACCATGAAGGAACGCGACTGCATCTGACGGTACCGCTTCACCAGGCCACTGATTGAGGAGTTGGCAGAGCAGTTGGCGCCACATCTGCTACCTGGCCGGACATACCCTACAGAACTGATGCCAGAGATGAAGGAGATGGCAGCCCTGCACTTCTTTGCTACCGGTACCTTTCAGTACACTGTGGCTACTGCTGGTGGTATGTCGCAAACTATGTTCAGTCGTGTGCTACGCGATGTCTTGGAGGGGATGTTGCATTTCCTTGACCTGTACATCAAGTTTCCTAGTCCAGGTCAACTGACTGACATAAAGGCTGCTTTTTATACACTGGGGAGGATGCCGAACATCATTGGATCTATTGATGGTACACATGTGGCCCTGGTACCACCACAGGCACATGAGCAGACATACCGGAACAGGAAACATTTCCACTCCATCAATGCTCTGGTGTTATGTCTAGCGGACATTTGTATCACACGTGTGTGTGCACGTTTCCCCGGTTCTGCGCATGATGCCTACATCATGAGGAGTAGTCACATTGCAACGATGATGTCAGCGTGCCTGGCTTGTCGCTGTGTACTGACTGTTTACCATTGTGTGTGTTTGGCAATGGTGTATTCCACCCTCTTCCAAAACTCAGCTAATTGTTCAATTGTTTGTATGTAGGTGACTCCGGATACCCCAACATGCCGTGGTTGCTGACACCCCTCAGGAACCCTGTGACACCAGCCGAGATGCGTTACAATGAGGCACATGGTCGGACCAGGAGGGTGATTGAGCGGATATTTGGTCTCCTGAAAAGCTGCTTCCGCTGCCTGGACAAGACCGGAGGGGCCCTCCCATATGACCCTGCAAAGGTATGCAAAATTATCCTTGTATGCTGCATGCTACACAACATGGCAGTGCGGAAAAAGTTGCCTCTCATCCAGGATGACGATCACCTGTGGAGGATCCAGGGCTGGGCCACGATGCCAGTGATGATGATGATGAGGGTGACGTCCGCCCACAGCTCATCAACAACTTCTTCACCTGAATGTGAGTTTACAGGGTTGTTATGTCAATGTATTGAGTTAGCCTGAAATGTGTTGGGGCTGCTCTATTGTTGTTTGAGTGTGTCTGTGTGCTACTTGACTGGATGCGTGCAGTGATGTGTCCTTTCAGGTAGTCTGTACTCCACAATAGTGTCGACATGCTAACTTGTTTCTGTGTAGGTTTCTTGTGACAAGTTTTGTGCATGTGTATTGCATTTCTATCCTGTTCTGCTGTGCTTTTGACTGTGTCTTATGTCTGTCCTTCCCAGGGTACTTTGCCTGTTGTTTGGTCAACTCTGTTCCCCAACACCCAGAATCCAATCCCAGGGTGGAAGTTGCAGATTCCCATCAAGTGATGTACCACACACCCTGGACTTCAATTCTTCGACACTTGGTGACCGTGTGTCCACTGTCACGTACAATTATCTTGCAACTGTTGTGGAATAAACATGTTGCTGATGTGTAATGAACCTGTGCTACACTTTGTTATGTACGTTGTCTGTCTTCCCACATCTGACTGACATTTGCTTACCTCACCTGTGGGCTTGTTACCACTGACTGTGGATAGGTGTGGTGTCTGTGCATTCCACTGTATTTCCGGTCAACATCCTTGTATGCGATGAGTTACATGGCCATGGTGAATATGTGTTGTGGTGCCCTAGTGGTGTGTCTCCCTCACATGTGTCACATCACCATGACTCACATAACGGTGATCACATTGCTGTAGTAGATGGCATGCACTGTGTTCTTTAGCAGATCATCATCTCCATGACACATACCAAGTTAGAATCACAACAGAGGCAAGTATAGTGTAATGGTGAGTTTATTTACAAACATGTGTGAGGATAGTGCACAGGATGGTGGGTGCTGTACATTGGGTTTTGAATCCAAAGTTCATAGAAGTGTTGGAAGTGTTGGTAGCTGAAACGTCCAGAGTAAAGTCCAAAGTCATCTGTTACATTACACCAACATAAACCCTGCATGTCATCTTGGCGAGTTGGGTTATATATGACAAGGTGAACGGTTTGCACACAAAGAACATTTTCCAGAACAGGTTTTGTGTCCCTGGGGCATGTGCATGGCCATCTGCGTCTCATTTGTCCTTTTTCGGACGACCCCTCTTCTTCTTCAGGGGGGGATCCTCAGGTGCAGGCATCTGCGGTGCAGAGGACTCTCCACCAGAGTCATCCTCCCTCCCTGTGGCATTAGCAGATCTAGCGGCAACAGATGTTGTGGGCACACAGGGAGGTGTGGACATGTTGGTGCTTATCTGGCAGAGGCATATGAGTATGTCCCTATGCACCGCAGTAAGTGCATCCCACTTGGACTCCTTGCGAGCATGATGGGCAGCCTGCTCCTGTTGAATGTCCTTGAGGATCCCCACTACCAGGCCGAATCCTCCGGTGCTATCCTGGTACGCATCTGTGATGCGTGCCAGTTGGGGGTCATAATGCAGTCCAGACCCCTCTGCAAGCCGTGACCTCTGCCTACAACCCCTCCCACCACCCCTAGCCACATGGGCAGGACCTGTGGTGGCACGCACTGGTGACCCTGGGCCCCATTGAGTGTTGTTACTGGTGGTGTTGTCCGTTGCTTCCTGGGTGGGCTGTGTCCCTGTGCTGTCGTAATTCTGTGTCCTTGGTCTGTCCGTGTTGGCGGGGGTGCTCTGTCTGTTGCCAGATGTTGGAGGCATGGGTGCAGGGGGTGCAGATGTTTGTACTGCTGGTGCTGCATGATGACTCACACCAGAGGTGTCAGGTTGTTCTTCGTCATCCGAAGAGGACAGAGACTGATCCACACCAGAGAGCTGAGGGTCCACCGGAGTCTCGGACATGGACTCCTCTTCATTTGCTGCTGTGTCCCCAGCACCACCTGTGTTTGGAAGAGACACACAATGTAAGTTATGTTTCTACAGGCATCAATGGTTCACATACATGACATTTGCAACTGTACGTCAGGATGCGGGCCTGTACACTGCATTGTCCAAAGTTGTCACGGACAGAGATTGATATTGTAGCGCATTGTCCAGCCAACATGAAGCATTTCAATGTGCATGGCGAAGTGTGTGCATGACCAGCTCATGTATAGATTTGACTGTACATGGCCATTACTACTCAAGGGCCATCACGTGGCTGACACAGGTGTGTCATCCCTGTCCACATTTGACCTTTAACGGGGACATACATGCAATTCCACTTAGGATATATTGCAAGATTGGGGCATGTGTGGTAGCAGTTTTTGCTAGTCTTTGTGCGTCACATTGGTGTGCTGGTACGACATGTGTTCCTAGTTCTCATCTCATTTCATACAAGTGATGATGTCACCGTAGCTAATGAGTCTGGTGCTGAGTTTTGTACGTGCATATGTGATTTGACTTGTCAATGTTCTCCATGGTGATATGGATTGAGCAAGGCAGCTCTCTGGCTTTTCCATGCGCATGACAGTGATAGCCAGTGTTGTGTGTGTTGCGGTTTTGCTGCTGTGAGTAGCATGTCTCCTCCAATGCAGTCTAGGTTAGACCTTGTGTCTACAGTGTCTATAACAGTGAGTGGTGTGTTGTGTGAAGGATGCATATGTTTCAGGACAATGTAGGAGTGCAATGCAGTTCACAACAGCACCTAGTGTGAATGAGACCATGCTACGATGTCAGCTATATTAGTGTGTCCGTTCCATTCACTGTCAGATGTCCCCTGTCAATGATATATATGTGAGTTCCTGTGTGTTTCGTGCAATGTACTATATATGGATCTCCACACTTGTCATCTGCAAGACACACCTCCACAGCCAGGCCAGGGGGCACCCCTGGACACTGCATCTCCAGACAGTGAGTTTGAACATACAGCTGTGTGTGCAAACGTGTTTGGGTTGGCCAGTGCATATGTGTGATTTGCAGCTACATCGTTTATCAGGCCCATGTGTCAGCCATCTTGCCCGGGCATTTACTTTGTGAGTGACTGGTACCACGTGTGCAATGTGTTTTAGCAGAGAAGGTGTGTGTATGGCCAGCATCGGTGTTGTTTTCAAGTCAGGACCTCCTTCTCCCCCAGGCCAGTTATCCCATCATGAAGCGTGCCACCATTGCAGTGGGTGCAGGTTAACTTTCAGGATGTCAGGCAGTGCAGTCCTGTTGTTTGTTGGTGCCCAGTTCCCAGCATGGCTTTGTGCTCCCCACAACAGAGCCCAGTGTCAGACATCTTGTCAGTCCATTTCCACTCCCTGTGAGGTGAGCATGGTTCAGTGTGAGCTTGCAGGGCCATGTAGGTGGGTGGGGATTGTCTCTGACTGCAACTCCCATCATGCTCTTGGCTACACCCCCCTTCCCAGCATGCCCATACTTCCTTCCTTTTGACTCTGCTTCCCTGTGAGGGAGTGTGACAGCAATGGCAAGGTGGCTGACTGTGCAGTCCTGGTGTTTGTTGGTGCCCAGTTCCCAGCAGGGCTTTGTGCTCTCCACAACAGAGCCCAGTGTCAGACATCTTGTCAGTCCATTTCCACTCCCTGTGAGGTGAGCATGGTTCAGTGTGAGCTTGCAGGGCCATGTAGGTAGGTGGGGATTGTCTGTGACTGCAACTCCCATCATGCTCTTGGCTACACCCCCCTTCCCAGCATGCCCCTACTTCCTTCCCTTTGACTCTGCTTCCCTGTGAGGGAGTGTGAGAGCAATGGCAAGATGGCTGACTGTGCAGTCCTGGTGCTTGTTTGGCTACAAGTCCAAAGAGAGCCCCTGTGCTTCACACAGCAGAACCCAGTGTGGTGTATCTTTGGGTGATATTTCACTACAGTGTAAGTCAATGCATTATCCCAGGTGAGTTGTGTGGAGTTTGTGTTGAGGGGTGCGTGTGTCTAAACATGCTGGTAAGTATGGTCAGAGCTGTCAGTCCTCCTTCCCACCCGGCCAGACATCCCACCATGAAATGTGCTTACGTTGCAGGGCGTGCAAGTTGGCTTTCAGGATGTCAGGCAGTGGTGTCCTGCTTCTGATTTGAGCACAACCCCTACCAGGGCCTTGTGCTCCCCACACCAGGAACCAGTGTCAGCCATCTTGTCAGTTATTTTCCACTCCGTGTGATGTGAGCATGGTTCAGAGAGGTCTTGATGGACCAATTGGAAGGGGGAGCATTATCTGTGACTACAAACCCCATCATGCTTTTGGATACACTCACTTCACCAGCATACCCACTATTCCTTCCTGTCAGTCAGCTGCACTGTGAGGTAGTGTGTTTGTGGTGGCAAAATGTATGACCGTGTTTATTTAGATTTGTGCCACTGCCTTGCTCTATTTGTTGGTAGGTTTGTACATGTCATGACACAGTTACAAGTCACTATGAGATGGCAGGTATTGTGTTTGTCTGACTAGCATACACATCTTGGGATGATTATCTATTGGTTACTGTGGCTTTGCTAACGGTGCATGGTTTCACTGTCCCCTTGTGTGTGTATTGCCACACAATATAGAGTATATTGGTTGTGTACTCACCAGGCTCTGGTATGTCTGATAGACCATGGACGCTCTCTGGTGGTAGGATGTCCTGCACCTTCTCCTCCCAGGACCTGAAGTATACTGGTTTGGCATAAGGGCCACCACCAGTGCGCTGACTCAAGGCGTGATCCTTCTTGATGAGCTTCTTAACCCTCCTGCGCACATCATACCACCTGTTCTGGATGTCATCCTTTGTTCGCAACATTGGTGCTTGTGCGTTGACCTTGTCCACAATCCTCGCCCACATCTTTGTTATCTGTGACATGGGTGTCCTTTGGACCAATGTACCAAACAAATGTGGCTCTACTCTGATGATTTCATCTACCAGGACTTCTAACTCACTATCTGTGAACTTTGGATTCTTCTTTGGGGGCATGGTGATAGGTGGTGGTGGAGAGTGATGTGTGTGTGAGGGTGCAAGTGAGGGTGGGTGATTGTCAGTTTTGCTAGGTGTATGTGTGAGTGCTTTTGGCAAGGGGGTTATGGTGTGAAGGTTGTGTGATGGGTGAGTTGTGAGTGTGTCTGTGGTTGCTGTCTGATGGTGTTCTTTGCTGGCTGTTCTCTTGAATTTGCAAAGGATCATGGTAGTGATTTGTGGCCTTTATATAGGTGGAGTTGTGGGTGTGTCTTTGGTCCAAGTTTTATTTAAATATTTATTGACTTTGTCATTGCTTGTTTGGTCCTTTTTTGTATTTTGCCTTTGGGTTTTTTAGGCATGAAGGAGACGTTCTTCTGACCAAGACGGACGCTGATGTTGGCTCGTGCGGGCTTCTCCGGGTCTTTCACGCTGACTTTCTTCTGTGTTTCATACGTGTCGGTCGCGGAGATCTCTATTGCTTCAGGTCCCTGTTTTCTGTGCGTGTCGGTCATGCGGCTTGGGCTTTATGCGAGTCGGTCTGGTTTTACATGCATTGCATCGAACTGCGCGGGTTGGACATCGCGAGTACGTGTCGGTCGGGTTCATTCCTGGTGCGTGTCGGTCGGTGCGAATCGCGTCCCGTTTCCGGGCGAATCACTGATTTCCCTACATCTCGGTCGTACGGCTTGTATTCCATACGTGTCGGCTGTAATTCACACGTTGCATCGTACTGCAAGGGTCGTACAGCGCCGGTCCGTGTCGGTCGGTCTCCATTCCCGGTCCGTGTCGGTCGGTACGTTTTACGGCCAGAATCGACCCCTATATAGTAATTAATTTTCTATATCCCACACTAAACCCATTTCACCTGCACTCAAGATCTATGAGGCCAAGGCTTTGGGTTCGGCCCTATATGGGGTTGAATTATGGGAGTTTCCCAACCATGATGACGTCACAAGAAATGAGAATGAATTCCTTAGGAATCTTGTATTTCTGCCACCTAGTACCCAGTTATATCCACTGTTTAGTGACTTGGGAGTCGCTACGGTATCGGGTAAAATCAGCTTACGGCCCATATTGTACTGGAGATGCATGTGGACCTCTCCTGAACTTGCCCACTATGTAGAAAGCTTAAAGGATGTCATGAAGGCTGACCAATTTAATAAAATTTCATGGCTCGCAAATATGAAGTCAGCACTGTCCTCGTTAGGGCTACATGATCTGTGGGACCACCCAGATCAACTGTTTTGCCATCTAAGGCCGTGTTGAAAAAGAAATACTGGTCACTGTTGGTTGCTGAGGAATTTTGGAGAGCAGCCAGTTCTAAGTTGACTAGTGACTTTATTGATATTAAGTCCACACTGGGGCTCGAGTCATTCTGGGATTTAGTGTCTGTTTCATTTCATAGGAAACTATATTTTCAGTTCCGATTAGGGACCCTACCCTTTAGACTGTTGACTTCAGGATGGGCTGGCAATGAAGACACCTGCTGTACTATCTGTAACTCCTCAAGAGAATGCGTCTCCAATGTTTTGTTTGCCTGTTCAGACTACTCATCTCCTCAGCATACTTGGCGTGCACCTATATGCAGGTTACTAGGTGTACGTACCCATCAGGAAGCCCTCCGTATCCTTAGATCAGATCCCCACCCAGTAATAGCCATTTCCATGGCTAAATTCATTAGTGCTATGTGGGTGCTCATCTGTAAAGCCCTTTGTCTCCCTGTAATATGACTTTAACTAAGTGTATTTTACTTTATACATGTTTATTGTTGTTTCGTTAATATCCCGATATAATGCTACCTCCCCATACCACAATCAACTGTGTACACATTTATATGCTTTTAGATAATTAATGAGCTTAATTATGAATTAATGTTTTCTTTTATCATTAATAAAATCTAACAATGTATGTGTTTTCATCGGTTATGTATCTTATGGTTGAATTTTTAAGTGTGTTTTACTTATTATATCTGTTTCAAATTGTTTGCACGTTTATAGCCTTGGTTGCTGAAATTAAGTGATTTGAATTCAACTGAGTTCTCCCCTTCCAATTCTTTACATTTTGAGTTAGCCCGCTTTCTTCAGGACTCTGAGACCCATCAAGTTAGATCTGATTGACAGGCTTTTTCTGTACTAATGTCAAGAGCGTATTCATCACTTTCTAGTTCTCTTTATCCAACCAATGATACTGCTTTCCTTTCAAAAACTACAAAAATTGTACCTTATCACGCTCACCACAACACTTTTTTCCTGAGGACCAGTGCACTTCATAAATTAAAATCAATCAATCGGTAAGTATTATAATGTACTATGTGTATGTAGGTATTCATGTCCTAGAGGAGGCTAATTTACACAACAGGTTGTCAAGTGGATTAGGTATTAATTTAGGGAGTGCAACATCTACTAAGTGGGACTGACAATGTTTGGAAAATTAACTAGTATTAATAGATTAATAAAGTACATATCAATAAAAAAGCTAAATTGAAAAAGCCCTATAAATGTGTATGGAATTGAAATTGGAGGCTAAAAATTAAGTTGGTATCTTTACCTTGATTGGTGGGAGCAGCACAAGTAGAGCAAACAGAATCTAGTAGGACGATTGATGTCCTCAAATGAAGTACTGTTATGTGCGACAATAGAGAGCACACATTGTGGCCTATTAAAAAAACTGCATTGTGTAGTACATTTATTAGTATTATAAAAGTACTAGTAACCTACTATAAAATGCTAATTACTAACCTATGTGCGGAGGTCTACGATTCTGCTTCTCCTATCTTTTATGTGCAGGGATCTCTGCCCCGACTGAGGAGATCTCCACATACACAATGGTATTCGTTTTAGTGCTAAATGTGAGAGGGATGGAGTGAGAGGCTGGAAAATTGGGTATGTTTATGAATAAATGGGAGGAATTTTGGGAGAAGAAAGGAATGGTTAGGGAAGGACTAGGGAGGAGTTTAGGGATGGACACGCACCCACACACAAAAAGTACACCCATTGCTATTCACAGACTGCACTTCTATAGTTACTATAGCCAAAAAAGACCCGAAACAATTGTATATTTATTGCAGCTCAGAGGTAGATTTAGTCCAGCACCACACATGGCCAACCACTAGTCGTGCAACACACATCATTAGAAAATAATGGGAGAAGAAACTTAAAAATAAAAGCCCACAGGAACTAATATAAAATGAATTTACCTAATCATAGCTTATTAGAAATATACATTTAATTTCATGGTCAAAAATTATAAATAAATATGACTTAAATATTATTTTAATTACAAAATATGTACACATATTAAATGTATACATAATAATCATTAATAAATAATATAATATAAAAAGTAAATAATTATATAGATAGTTTCAAATAATTGTTACCACATAATAAATAAGTACATAATAAATAAATATAAATGTTATATTGAAGGTGGGAATTTTGCTATACATTTAAATTACCATTTTACATTAATTTACATTAAGATTTAACCTTAAAATATGTTTACTCATTTATTTTTAACATTAAAATATTTGTACTAATTTGTTTTCAAATTTAAAAAACTATTTTTACTTTTCCCTATTGTTTACTAATGGGAGCTCTCTACCCAGTGGCGGAGATGTAAAGTAGTGACTTTACACTTGTAAATTTAGGTTCGAGATCCTTTTTCAGGGAGTGGGGACATGAAAGTATACACATTTGAGTAAATTTACACTTGTAAATGGTGAATAGCCAAAAAAGGAAAGTTACTCGAAAGTGTTAAGAGTAAACTTACACATGTAGATTTACTTTTAAGTTTAACTTTGCTGTGTTATGCTAGAGTCTGGCATATAGATTTCTCTTTAGAAATAAAACCACATTTTAAAAAGAACCCATTAAATTTAAAATGTTGATTTTGTTTATTTTTTGTTTATGAAGTGAATAAAAGGTTTAATAATTTCTGAATTTGCTTCATATATGCCTATTTGTATTTTTGTGTTTTGTTATGAGGCTCAAATGGCAGAAATTACTTAGGTTGGTGTTTCTTGCTTCCAGTAGTGATTCATTGGGGGTCCACAGAAGTCACAATATAAGAACATGCTAGTCAAAGTCTTTACTATTGTTTGCTGTCAGACTGTTATATCACTTTTCTATAGGTTATACTACTTTCCTAATAGAGCTTTTGTACTATTCACTTAACCCTGCAGCTACCTTTAATTCAAATGCACCCATAGTTTTGGCTATATTATTGGAATCCAGTACCAACTAATTTCTGCATCAAGCTTGCATCATTTTCTTTTTTTTTTATTTAATGACAGTTGCAAAAGAAATTACATACAACAAATTGTGAATTTTTGAAAAAAGAATATAATGGATTTGCACGGTTTGGAATGCAATGTACCTTCCAGTGCTGTCCATACACCAGGATACGTTTTTTGGCAATATCAACTCTGTTCCAGGCCAATGCCAAACTAAGTTGATCTGAAGCTAGCATATTTGCACCTAGAAAAAAGAAAAACATGTTATCATTACACACATGAGACTTATTTATATCTGGACCATGTATTTGGAAACAGAGAGAAGGGAGGTTTATAGAAATACATTTCCCCATTGACTTGCATTGAGGTTTTTGTATTTCCCGGACCGGCGACGTGGGGGTAGGTCTGCAGCCACCCTCTTCCTTGGAAACCGACACTACACCTTAGTGTCTCCACTAGCCGGATCTGATACCACACATCCATGACCCTAATGGGGCTATGTTTTTAGAATTACAGGTACCACACTTTCTTCGGGTGCTGTAAGGGTGGTCACCTGTATACTGTACTATAGACCACCACCATTTAAGTGTAGGTAGATTCTTTGGTCCTGACGAATTGCCATCAAATAGACTTAAGGGCAAGAAACATGTTGACCGCTTGACAGACGCATAAACCCCACATCCTTAGAGTTGGGATTAGCGTTTTTTGTCTCATTTTTAATTAGGGTAGGGGCCACGTTCATTAACATTTTCTGAGTGGACCTTCTCCCCTATTTTACTTTTTCCTACACATCATTATCACCTACACAATTTAGGGCCCTCACACGCACTTCACCTACCGGCCTTTGGAAAAAAGATTTCCGCCAGGAAGCCCCCATCTTGGGTGCCGATCGGGGATTGCAGCGCCGCCCTGATAAGGAGCAGACCCGATGATGAAGCAAGACATCTAGCTGGCTGGGTGTGTGAGGGTCTTTTTCCAACAAGGAGAAGTTTCTTCTCCCCTTCTTGCGCAACTACTTACTCTCAAGTAGAGCCCATTTCTCAACACACATTCGCCTGCATTCACATTAGGAACTGCATACCATCCTTGTTATAATTGAGGATTTTGTACCTGGAACGATTTTTGTGGCTCAAACAAGAATTTTACAATATTTTGTAATCCTAATGTAACCATTTTCCTGGTGTAGCAATCCGAATGACCCCTTCCGTCCATTTTAACCCCTTCGATGCTCATGACGGGGCGGTTCCGTCATGAGCATCGGTTGGGCTGTGCTTATGACGGAACCGCTCCGTCATGAGCACAGCCCCTGGGGCATCGATCTTGCCCCCACAGAGGGGGATGGCAGCGGAAGAGTTTCCGCTGCCACCCCCGAGCCCCCCACGCTTTCCCATGACGTCAGCGCGCACAGCGCGCGCCGACGTCATCAGGAAGCGTTGGACGCGCTGGAATTCATTTCTTCCAGCGCGTCCAACGAAGGAGGTACGTGTTTTGCCTCCAGTGGGGCGGGGGGGGCAAATTAGGATGCCTTGAGGCATCGGGGGAGAGGAAAGAGTATTTCCTCCCCCCTGATGTCTCAATGCTGGGCATTCCTGCTTCACGATCGCGCACAGCGTCGCGATCGTGGAGCAGGGATGCCCCACTAGACACCAGGGATGTTTTTTTAGCGTAAAGGAAGCGACCCCTTGGGCAAGGGTCGCTTCCTGGGGGCCAAATTTTAAATTAAGACTTTTCTGCCCCCCATGGGGGCAGATCGGGCTTATGTTAAGCCGTTTCTGGTCCTAGGGAGGGGCAGAAAAGCCCACTAGACCCAGGGATTTATTTGTGCTTCGATTGGGAAGCGACCCCTTGAGCAAGGGTCGCTTCCCGGGGGACAGTATTTTTTTATGATACTCTGCCTTCCCTGGGGGCAGATCGCCTTGTTTTTTGGGCTTTTCAGGGGGGCAGAAACCCCCACTAGACACCAGGGAAATTGTAAAAAATTTGATGGAAGTGACCCCTTGGGCAAGGGTCACTTCCGGGGGCCATTTTTTTTAAATTGGGAATTCTGTCCTCCCCCGGGCGCAGATCGGCCCCTTTTTTGCCCTTTCTGCCCCCAGGGGAGGCAGAAACCCCCACTAGACACCAGGGAACATTTAAAAAATATGATGGAAGTGACCCCTTGGGCAAGGGTCACTTCCGGGGGCCATTTTTTCTTGTATGGGGAATTCTGCCCCCCCCCCCCGGGGGCAGATTGGCCCCTTTTTTGCCCTTTCTGGCCCCAGGGGAGGCAGAAACCCCCACTAGACACCAGGGAATTAGTTTAAATAAAAATGGAAGTGACCCCTTGGGCAAGGGTCGCTTCCAGGGGGCAATTTTTTTTGTAATATGTATTCAGGCCCCCCCCCCGGACATATTAGCCTAATTTGGGTAGTAACATGGCATGTTATAATGTTTTTTGTTATATTTTTTGTGAATTGCAATTGTAATGTTTTTTTTTTTAAACTTTTTTGTTCTAGGTGAAGGCTTTCCAGTTTGCGGTTTCGTTACTGGTGGTTCTGCTGTTTGTGTAGTTTGGTAAGAGACTTTTTTTTGTACAATGTAAATGAGTTTGATTTCTCTGCATGAATTGTTTTTTGCAAATGGTGTAATAATAGCAGTATGTTTGGTTTTTGAGTGTCAAAAACAGTTTGCATTTGTGCTCGATGTGTATTTTGTTGTCTTGTGAGTAATTTGTTTTTTTTTCTTCTTTCTAGTTGGATATCGTTGGTTTTTGCTGTGTCTCTGCAGAGTAGGTTCTGGTGAGTGTAGCTGTCTCTTGTAAGTGAATTCTATAGTTTTTGAGTACATTGATCTTTGTGATAAAGGTACACATTTCTTTACTTACTTGGATTGCACATTGTTGGTTGTTGTTGACTTGTTTGTGCAGTCTTCTATATTAGTAAGTATAATGGCTAGCCGCAGGATTACTGCTCAGCAGGTTGTTGGTTTGCTTTTTGAGACTTCCTCTGACCATGGTTCAGAGACTGACTCTGCATCTGAGGCAGAGGAGGCAGGGGACGATTCTGGCAGTGAGTTTTCTCTCCATATGGAGTCATCGGAAGATGAAGATACTCTTAGTGCGGATGAAGTGCCTGTGTTAGAGGAGGAGATTGATGTGCCGATAGTGCGGCAAGAGGCATCTGGGCTGCAGCCTTGGGCTGCAAGGCTTCCCGTTGGTGTAGTGCGGCAAGAGGCTTCTGGGCTGCAGCCTGCGGCTGCAAGGCTTCCCGTTGGTGTAGTGCGGCAAGAGGCATCTGGGGCTGCAAGGCTTCCCTTTGAAAGTGATGACCTCTGGGTTGCCCCTGGCATGGTGCAGCCGGCATTGCCAGACTTTACTGGTGTTCCAGGGTGTAGAGTGATACTGAAAACTTTTTGCCGATAATTTTTTTTCAGTTGTTTATGGACGATGTGTTTTTGGCATAGATTGTTGAGCAGACTAATTTGTATGCCGAACAGTTTTTGAGGGACAACAGTGCCAGTCTTAAGCCACACTCTAGAGCTACCCGGTGGACTCCCACAAATCTTGAAGAGATGAAGAGGTTCTTGGGTTTAACTTTTTTGATGGGCTTGCTAAGGAAGCCATCGATGTCAATGTCTTCATATCGGTCTACTAGTCCCTTGATGGCAACTGCTATTTTTCCGGCAGTCATGAGTCGTTACAGGCATTTGCTTCTGCTTCGGATGATGCATTTTGTTGATAATGGTTTAGCGTTGCCACGAGATCACCCTGAGTGTGACCGTCTTTTTAAGATTAGGCCTGTCCTCGATCACTTTGTTGATCGATTTTCTGAGATCTATGTTCCTGGGAAAGAAATTGCAGTGGATGAGTCTTTGGTGTTGTTCAAGGGCCGCTTGGTTTTTAGGCAATTCATTCCTAGTAAGAGGGCACGCTATGGAATTAAGCTGTATATGCTGTGTGACAGTAGGACTGGATATGCCTCTAATTTCAGGGTGTACACCGGTAAGGAATCCAGGATTAACCCCCCTGGTTGTCCGTCCACTTTTGAAGTGACTGAGAAAATTGTTTGGGAACTTGGTAGAGGATTTTTTAACAAAGGCCACCATTTATATGTAGATAACTTCTACACTGGTGTGCGGGTGTTCAGGGAATTGGCCAAAGTGGACACTGTTTCAGGAGTCTGTAATAGGCAGCCTTGTTGTAGTGGAACAGGCAAGTGTTCCTAGAGTTGGAGTGGTGGAGGATGTTGCTAGATTGAGAGATCGCCACTTTCCTGATCACATTCCTCCCACACCCTCAAAAGATTTTCCCAGTAGGAGATGTAGAGTCTGTTGGCGAAGAGGTACGCAGAAGGAGATTCGTATGTACTGCCCCGACTGTCCTTCTAAACCTGGGCTGTTGTATCCCTGCTTGTTTTAGAGCGTATCACACGCAAAAGAATTTTTGGGAGCATTCATGAGTTGTAAAGTGAACTGCCTGGTCTGTATTCTTTGGAAAATTTGATTCTGTTTCAAGGTTGGCGTTAGTGCAATGTATTTAGTTTCTGATTTTGTGTTTGTAGATTTGTATCTATTTGCGATTTGTTTGTGTTTTTATTTTTGTCTAAAAAAATCCTAAATGTGATGGCGGTATGTGTAGGATGGCGCTTGGCTGTTGGCGTGTGTGGACTGGCACTTGGTTGGCGGTGTGCGTGGAATGGTGCTTGGCTGGCGGTGTGCGTGGACTGGTACTTGGCTGGCGGTGTGCGTGGACTGGCGGTGTGCGTGGACTGGCACTTGGCTGGTGGTGTGCATGGACTGGAGCTTGGCTGGCGGTGTGCGTGGATTGGCGATTGGCTGCCGGTGTGCCTGGACTGGCGATTGGCTGGCGGTGTGCCTGGACTGGCGCTTGGCTAGCGGTGTGCGTGGACTGGTGTTTGGCCAGCGGTGTGCGTGGACTGGCGCTCGGCTAGCGGTGTGCGTGGACTGGTGCTCGGCTGGCTGTGTGTGAGTAGTGACTTGCTGCTGGTCACTACACACACTGCTAGCTGAGTGCCACTCCACGCAATCCATCAGCTTGTGTAGTTGCTGTGTCAGGAATGTGGGCGTGTGAAAGTGATGGGCCCTTGAATGGCGCTGTGTGCTGGTGTGAGTTTTGTTATGTGATGGGCCCGCGGCTGGCGGTGTGAATGGTTTTGTTTGTCTCACACGTATGAAAGGTGTATGAATGGCCTGTAAAGAGGTTCGTGCCTTGTCGTGGCTTTACAGCTCACGAGCTGTGAGTCAATGGTTCAGTTTCTCGCCCTTTCAATTATTAACAGTGCATTTCATTTTTGTGAAATCTCTTGTTAATAAAATTTAATACACTGAACCATGACTCGCCCTCGTGCCAAATCCAACCAGTATGTGTGTGTGTTTGAGGAATAGATGGTTGTGCAGGAATCTTTGTCTTTAGTTTCTCTGCCAAGGTGTACTTTCCATGTAAGAATAACCCACCAACTGTAGATATTGTCGTAAACTCATGGGAGTTCATGGTGATGTCTCTCTTGTGAATTCAAAAAGTTTTTTTATCCTCAATGTCCTGCAAACCTCAAAATGTCTGTCACATTTTCATTGCAATATTGTTCCAAAATTCTCACGCTGTAGAAACAAACAATTAATTATGTCTAAACAATCTGGTTTTGCAAGGGGTGTCACCTGGGTTTTGCCCCGGTTCTCGGCGGCCATCCTGGGAAACCTACCAAACCCATACATTTCTGAAAACTAGACATCCGGGGGCTTCCAGGGAGGTATGGCTTGCATTGATCCCCCAACGTTTCCTTACCCAGAATCCCCTGCAAACCTCAATTTTAGCTGAAAAAATCACTTTTTTCACACATTTTGGTGTGGGAAAGTTGTGGCATCACCGGGCTCACACAAATTTACCACCACCCAGCATTCCCCCAGGTCTCCCGGTAGAAATGGTGCTTCACTTGTGTCAGAGGCCCAAATACCCGCGACAGGCAAGGGCCCAAAACGTAGTGAGGCGACATCAAAATGGCCTATCGCAAAACCACCTGGTTTTGCAAGGGAGGTCACTTGGGTTTTTGGCCCGGTGCTCGGCGGCCATCTAGGGAAACCTACCAAACCCATACATTTCTGAAAACTAGACACCTGGCGGCTTCCAGGGAGGTATGGCTTGCGTGGATCCCCCAACATTTCCTTACCCAGAATCCCCTGCAAACCTCAATTTTAGCATAAAAAATCACTTTTTTCACACATTTTGGTGTGGGAAAGTTGTGGCATCACCGGGCTCACACAAATTTACCACCACCCAGCATTCCCCCAAGTCTCCCGGTAAAAATGGTGCCTCACTTGTGTCGGAGGCTCAAGTACCCGTGACAGGCAAGGGCCCAAAACGTAGTGAGGCAACATCAAAATGGCCTATCACGAAACCACCTGGTTTTGCAAGGGGGGTCACTTGGGTTTTTGGCCCGGTGCTCGGCGGCCATCTAGGGAAACCTACCAAACCTATACATTTCTGAAAACTAGACTCCTGGCAGCTTCCAGGGAGGTATGGCTTGCATGGATCCCCCAACGTTTCCTTACCCAGAATCCCCTGCAAACCTCAATTTTAGCTGAAAAAAATCACGTTTTTCACACATTTTGGTGTGGGAAAGTTGTGGCATCACGGGGCTCACACAAATTTTCCACCACCCAGCGTTCCCCCAGGTCTCCCAGGAAAAATGGTGCCTCACTTGTGTGGGAGGCCCAAGTACCCGCGACAGGCAAGGGCCCAAAACGTAGTGAGGCGACATCAAAATGGCCTATCGCAAAACCACCTGGTTTTGCAAGGGGGGTCACTTGGGTTTGTGGCCCGGTGCTCGGCGGCCATCTAGGGAAACCTACCAAACCCATACATTTCTGAAATCTAGACACCCGGCGGCTTCCAGGGAGGTATGGCTTGCATGGATCCCCCAATGTTTCCTTACCCAGAATCCCCTGCAACCCCTATGTGCCGGCAGAGCTAGGGTTCAAAAACTACAGCTAGTCACTTTGCCAAAAAAGGGTCATTTTTCACTGCAAAATTGAGGTGTGACCACGTTGCGTTTTGTGCCGTTTTCTGTCGCGGGCACTAGGCCGACCCGCACAAGTGAGGTACCATTTTTCTCGTAGAACTTTGGGGAACGCGGGGTGGGTGGAAATTTGTGGATCCACGCAGATTCCAGAACTTTCCATCACAGAAATGTGGGGAAAATGTGTTTGTTTTTTTAGTCAATTTTTTACGTGTGCAAGGGATTCTGGGTAACAGACCCTGGTGGGAGGCACTCAAGTCACCCCATCCTGGATTCCCCTGGGTGTCTAGTTTTCAAAAATATATAGGTTTGCTAGGTTTCCCTAGGTGTCGGCAGAACTAGGGTTCAAAAACTACAGCTAGTCACTTTGGCAAAAAAAGGGTCATTTTTCACTGCAAAATTGAGGTGTGACCACGTTGCATTTTGCGCCATTTCCTGTCGTGGGCAGTAGGCCAACCTGCACAAGTGAGGTACAATGTTTCTCGTAAGACTTTGGGGAATGCGGGGTGGGTGGAAATTTGTGGATCCACGCAGATTCCAGAACTTTCCATCACAGAAATGTGGGGAAAATGTGTTTTTTTGGTCAATTTTATAGGTTTGCAAGGGATTCTGGGTAACAGATCATGGTGGGAGGCAGTCAAGTCACCCCATCCTGGATTCCCCTGGGTGTCTAGTTTTAAAAAATGTATAGGTTTGCTAGGTTTCCCTAGGTGCCGGCAGAGCTAGGGTTCAAAAACTACAGCTAGACTCTTCGCAGAAAATGTGTAAAATTTCATTGTGAAAATGTGGTGTGTTCACGTTAGGTTTTGAGCCATTTCCTGTCGTGGGCACTATGCCTACCCACACAAGTGAGGTACCATTTTTATCGGGAGACTTGGGGTAGTTCATATTTGTAAAGCAACTGTTATTACCCATTGATTTTTGATGCATTTCTCCCTTCCAAATGAAATACATTGTGTAAAAAAAAAGTCATTTTGAAAAATGACCAATAATTCTCATGCTATTATGAGTATTCCCAATTTCGAAAATGTGCAAATATGCACTGTTTCTAAACTCTGGAATTTGTTCCCATTTCAGAAATACATAGGTGTCTTTCATACCGATTTTTCCATGTATACATTTTCCCACAATAATTGCTATATACCCGGAACATAATAAAAAACCATTACAAAATGCTGCTCAGTTTTTTACTCTGGGTTCGTTGGGCTCTTGGTGAACCTACAAGTCCTATATATCCCCACAACCAGGAAGGTCCAGCGGATGTAACGGTACATTGCTTTCAAAGAGATCTCATAATTAGAAGAAGTTACAGGTGAAAACGTTGACACAAAAGGCTGCTTTTTTCAACTAATTTTTAATTTTTCCTATATTTAACTGGTAGTTTCTATAAAGAAACCTTGATGGATCTACACAAATGACCCCTTGCTGAATTCAGAATTTTGTCTACTTTTTAAAAATGTATAGCTTTCCAGTGTCCATTATTGCTTTTGTACCCATTTCTACCATTAACTGGAAGGAGGTTGAAAGCACAAAAAATAGCAAAAATAGGGTATGTCCCAGAAAAATGCCAAAACTGTGTAAAAAATGTTGGTTTTCTGACAAAATTCTGTCATTCCCTAAAAGCTGGAGAAATGGTGATTTCAGCCCCACAAACCCTTTTTTGATACCATTTGCAGAGAAAAACCCAGACGCTTTCATTTGCAGCCCGTTTTTCCCATTTTTCACAAAAACAACAATGTTTTGCTGTATTTTGACTAATTTCTGGGAACCCTCTAGGAGAATCCACATTCCCTGGGTACCTTTAGAATCCCCATGATGTTGGAAGAAAAGGACGCAAATTTGGCGTGGATACCTAATGTGGTCAAAAGGTTACAGGGGCCTAAGCGCGCACTACCCCAAATGCCCAAAAAAGGCTTAGCACAGGAGGGGAAAAGGCCTAGCAGCGAAGGGGTTAAGGATCCTTCATGTTGAAGCAGCAATGTATTAATGATAGGTGCTACAAAGCTGAATTGCTTAGCCAATCATGCTGGTCCTCAAAAACTTACAGATATAAAGATATTCATCACATAGCACAAAAACATACAGAATCCCAAGTACACAAGCAGACATACACTTACAGAAATACAACTACCACAAAAAACACACACATATTTTTGAGACAAAAAAAACACACAAGGCCAGTCGGATAGACGAACAGACAGTGGGATGGACAGGCGTATGTATGCATGGGTGGATGAATGCATAATTGGCACAAGAGAAATGGAGGCTAAAGGTTTAACGTCTCAGAAGTGAAAATCATATTTGAGTTGAAGAAAGGACTGAGTTGTTAACATACCTCAGTGGACTAAAATTCGAGGGTGCTGGTACCCAGAGCAAGCAATGAAGCTAGGCCCAGCCAGCGGGTATTAATATACTGCTATAAATGAGGTGAAGCATGCCCATCACTTTCTTCATCCATTTAATGCTCTTCTCTCTATCCCCTTTCCCAGTTTCTCTCTTTCCCCTCTCTATCTCTCACTCACCCTCAATTCTTTCATCCCTTCTCTCCTTATTTCTGGTTCCTTACTCTTCCTTTTCCCTTTACCTCTATGCTCATCCTTATCTCCTTTATCACTCAACCTTATTTCCTTCTCCCATTCTGTCACCTTTTCCTGGCCTTATCCATATTCTTTCACCCTCTCTTTTTCTTTCATCCCTTTCCCCTCTCTCTTTGTTATTGTTTCCTTATCCTCTACCCCTTCTATACACTTCACCCTGAAGAGTAAACACAGCCAAGCCCCTGACATGCACTGTGACTAAAAAAAGCAGAACAGGTAGCCTCTGAAATAACATCAGCTGGTGCAGGACAGATCCCAACTCTGGGCCCCTTGCATTGCACCGGCTGCACCAATGGTAGCAACGCCCCTGATGGCCATAGCATCGTTGAGAGGCTTGCTACCCAAATTGGCAGATTGGCTCCTTGATGCCCACCTTTTGCTATGACTCTGCAGATACACTTGCTTCACTTCAACCTACAGCTTGCAAGCCTTGGGATATACGGTGGCTTCAGAGATCCTACCTAGCAATAACAACAATGATAACAAATACGCATTATATTGTCGGGGTTAACGAATACACATAAGAATTGATATAATACATTCCTCTCTAGATGTATGTAAATGTTCTGTTAATTAACCGGTGGAATGTTAATTCTATGGGGCCTTGGACTGCTGTCACACTTTTATGTTTGTGGACCACTGTTCAATGCACATATATTAACCTAAAAACACTTACTATGGTCTGTGTGAGCCATATGCTCATCAATGCAATGTATCAGATTGTTATGTCACTGCCCGCTTCTGCAAGGTCTGTTTCATTTATTGTCATTGAGAAAGGCAAAATAAAAGTTTTGTTTAAAAGAAGTTAATTTGCCTAGAAGAGTGTCTAGACGTCCATTAATCAAAGAGTAGAAATCAACCAATGAGTGTACAATAAAAAATAATTGAGATTGTCATGTTTCTGCTATTTTGTAGACTCTTAGGCCCGGATTACAAGTATACGTGCTCTTTAACACACCTGATAAAAGAAAATATCACAAGGTATATTATTTATTAGGTGTGATAAATAAAATCTATTAAGACTGGGAAATAATATGCAGATGTTGGTGTTTAACGCACCAAAATCCGTATGACACGGTAAAAACAGTATGGTTTTTCCCCATAAAATTTCAGTAGGTTTGACCGAAATTTAACAATGTTGGATGTATTTAATTCTTACGATAGTAATTGGGTGTGTTAAATGCCTCCCAACTCATAATACCACTCTGTGCATAAACAGGGGTTTACGCACAGGTCCGGATACACCGGCAAACTCATAATTGAGGGAGCTGAAACCCTTCCTGCCATGCGAGGACTTCAAATTGGCAGTACAAGCTCTAGTTATCCCTCATGTGGAGTACGGAAGTGTTTCCTTATGTGGCCTCCCAAAAGCTGCTATAGCCCCATTAAGAGCGACTATCAACGAGGCAGCTAGACTCATCACTGGCTCGAAAAGAAATTCTCACATCTCCCCTGACCTAAAATCCCTGAATTGGCTACCATTTGAAGCTAGAATCCATCTAAAAGTTGCATGCATGACTCATAAAGCCCTACATCACAACACTCCCAGCTACCTCGCGCAGAAACTGACGATCTCTGGTGGTCTAAGGTCCTCTAGGAATGCGAAAAAACTTCTACTGAAACCACAAATGTTCAACAAGAAGAAAACTTATAAACGATCCTTTTCAAGGATGGCGCCCAAAATCTGGAACTCTCTTCCCCCTGAAACCAGACTGAATGCCTCTTCCGCTTCGTTAAAAAATGAAGTTAAAGCGTTGCTCATGGTAAAATGTACATGAGTACTATCTAGTCAGGTCCGTGTTCTTTAGAGCCTGTTATATAATGCATTACCATGATTAATCCTCCTATGATTTCTTGCACGAAATGTTGTTATTATATGACGGTGACCTGCGCATTATTGTTTGTTTAAATTACAGTTGGTTGTTATGTAAAGCGCTCTGATATCCGCAAGGATCTTGTTTGCGCTCTATAAGACTTTCTAAATAAATAAATAACTAAAATAATCAGGCCCTTAAGGGAAAGTTAAAATAACCAAAAGTGTTTTCAACATTTTACTGCATTGTAAGTGGTTGTCTCAAATGAAGGTGTATTCTAGAATCATTGCAAACTTTCTCATACTGAATTCCTAAACTGACTACGTGGGGACAGATTCACACACTTTTTGCATACCACCTAAGTTCCACCTTGGTGCCCACAAGGTTCCAGCACTTAGTGAAAAATTCTACTTTTCATACACCAAATTTGATTTTGAGGACATTTGCATCCAAGAATGCAATGTACTACTAGCTAAAATCCAGTGCGGTGAATTTTCTGCAGTCATATATTTTGGGATTGGCTCTGGATTATGGTTTCTAACAAAAAGGCAGGGCAGAAACCGAGATTGGTAAAGTGGTGATTTATGGGCAAAGCCTCATTTGATCATTTAGTGCATTTTTATTGTTTCCTCATAATCCAAATGATAGTGCACCATGGTAATGATTTAACAGGGGTATCCGTCTGTTTTACGAGTCTGAGGTTTCCTTTAATCCGAATCGTCACCTGTGATGCCCCTCTTCGAATAACATGCAAGATTCAAGATGGCCTCCTGCTTGCCAAAGAAGTTTCCAAAATGTACTACTGCATTGATGGCATAACAAATCCTGTGTGCTGAGCATCAAGCCCATTGCATTACAATTATTTCCAGTAAATTACACTCCATCAGCAGACAGCTTCAGACATAGCTTACATTCCAGTTAGCAACGTCCCATTACTATTGAATTTCCGTTGTATCCTACAGAGTCCCTTTTGTTGCTTAAATATACATTTTTCTCTACATTCGATTTTCTTCATATCGGTGTCTTTTTAGCCATTAAATTATATTTATTTGATTTAAGTGATTTGGAATTTTGCAACTATTTCCTAAGTTTAACGTTTTGTTGGTGCTATTTCTCTAAGTAAACCACATGTAATGATCTCTGAGGAATTCCTTGATGCATGTGTCTGGACCTTCCAGAAATCCTTTTTTTTGGTGGCTTGTGGGATTTTTGTCCTCAATCCGTGTATCAAGACAGTTCTCTTTTCAAAACAAAAAGTATATGTGTACCATGGTAATGCTATTTCACTCATAGAACTTGTGCAATGGGTCTATTCATTGTTTGGCTGATCCAAAACGTACTTATTTATTCTTCGCTATGTTTTTGTTTTTTTATCTTGTAGTGTGCAGGTGCCTTCCACCCTAAAAAAAAGAAGTGGGGGGACTCTCCAAGTTAGGTAGTATCACAGGAAGTGACATCACGGCTGGTGGCATTGCAGGAAGTGACATCACAGAAAGTGACATCACGGCATGTGACAGGTTCATTTACCCAAGGATTGACAAACTAACTCTGCTGCCAGCCTACCCCACCAGGCGTAATATTCCATGCACAGCACATTTCCATGTATATGTGATTGCTTTAGCTACCTGGTGGTTAACACATTTGATGGAAAGATCTGTTTTTTTCTAGTCCTACTATTGACTTAAAGTAGCATACAGGGTTAATGTGCCTCCTGCAAAGCACATCATGTAACATGCAGATGGCAAATCTTATTTTATGTAGATAGGTTAGTAGGTGACTAACTTGAACAAAGATATACTTTTGTTACATGCAGTTGCATTGTAATCCTTCTAGTATAGCAGTGAGCTATGAAGGATGATATGTGACTCCTACGCTCAGTAACCCTCACTGTCTTATGTAACTCATCCTGTACAATGATTTACCAACTTGTGTGATTTATTGACAATATATTATATATGTTTGTTGCAAAGTGATCTGGCACCCTACATTGGGATGAAAAGGCCTGTAAAACAAATAAAAGATGCTGGCATTTAAATTGTTATTTGGCACTGGGACAGAATAATGCATCTGACATTCTTACAGTGCATGAATATCTATTATGTATGGGCGTCTAAACAAAGTCAAAATCGTGCCTCTCTATTGCGCCTTTGAAGTGTTAACAAAGCTGCTGCTTTTGCTTCCCTTCCTCTGCATTTACTTCTAGGTGTGAGGCTACAGGCAGTCCCCAGCCTGGATACTCGGACAAAGAAGGCCAAATGGACCCTTAAGTTCGGCCTTTGTTATGGCCCAGCTGGAGTCTCAAATAAGAAACCCTCCCTCCCTGTCTGCACGTCGCTACTCAAACTTACACCGGGACGAGTTCAGCATATTTTAAACTGGGGCTCAACTTCTTGGCAGGGTGGACGGCGTCCACCCTGTGAAAAGAGTGGGTGGACGCCGTCAACCCTTGTGTACCCCGAACCCGAGCCCTGCTTCCACCCTGTTCTGTCTCCTCTTTATTTATGCCTTCACAAAAACAAAAAAAGTCTTAATTAAAAAAACGTATATGTGTGCCCATTTATGCGTGGACTAAAATAACATGTGATTCTTGCATTAGGTCATAGTTATCTTACATTTTCTTTCAAGGTTCCTAGATGGCGTTGTGTTCCTTTCACACAAATAAACGTAAACATTGAGACATAAAAATGCATTATCTCATTTTACAACCGGGGCTTGTTAGATACAATCAATAGAGGAAAAACACACTTTGACTCTCCCACTGCCAGTTGCTTATCTTTCAAACACCACTCACATATACTGGACCAAATACTACCCCTAGTAAGCTCACTAAAACAAATTCAGGTGAAAATGGACGGTAATCCTAATGTATCATGAAGGAACATATGTTGACAAATCAAATCTATAAGTGGTTGTTAAAGCTAAAACTGCTATTTAGTAAAACTTTAGAACATTTTTAGGCTGATTTATTTTGGAAAACATGTTTCTAATACTAATGCATAGTTGCAATATGTAAATCACTTTGTTTGCACCTGGTGCAGATTTAATGCCATACTGTTTTTGTATTTCAATTACACAGACTAATATGCAACTCTGGACATTACATGAAAATGACACATAAATGTCAAATCTCATAGGAAAGTCTAAAGGAGGTAAGCCCCATAGTCCTTGACATTACTCCACTTTGGCAGCAAATAAATTGAGCCTCACAGGAATACTTTGAAGTGTGCATTTTACTTCACATTGTTTCCAATCTTATTTGTTCTCAATCAATCAATCAGTATTTGTATAGCATAGCACTATTACCCCTAGGGGTATCTGGGTGCTGTGGGTGCGATATCTCTGTTGAAGAGCCAGGTCTTGAGTTTCTTCCTGAAGTCCACCAGGGAGGGTGCAGCTCGAAGATGAAGGGGCAGTTTGTTCCAAGTCTTGACAGCAATATAGGAGAAGGAGAGGCCCTCGCTGTGGCTGCACAGCTGCAGGGTGCTGTGCGCACTGGCTCGTGAGGAGTAGCGCAGGTTTCTTGCAGTTAGATGGAAGTTCAGTCAATGGCTGATGTTGGGTGGTCCTTAATTGTGTAGAGCTTTGTAGGTGTGAGTGAGGATCTTGAACTGGCATCTCTTCTGGATGGGGAGCCAGTGGATGTTTCTGAGGTGGGGGGTGATGTGGGTCCATTTGGGGAGGTTCGAGATGAGTCTGGCTGCAGCATTCTGTATAGTCTGGAGTTTTCTGAAGAGCTGGTTGGAGATGCCGGGGTAGAAAGCATTGCCGTAGTCGAGGTGGCTGGTGACAAAGGCCTGAGTGATGGTCTTTCTGGCATTGACTGTGATCCATCTGAAGATTCTGCAGAGCATGCAAAGGGTGTGGAAGCAAGAGGAGGCGACTGCATTCACTTGTCGCTTCATGTTTAGTTCACCATTTAGGATGCTGCCTATGTTGCGTGCATGGTCTGTTGGTGTGGATGTCGGTCTAAGTTCTGCTGGTCACCAGCTGTGGTTCCACAGGGAATTATTCTTCCCAAAAATCATTACTTCCGTTTTTGTTGGAGTTGAGTTTAAGGCAGTTGTTAATCATCCAGTTGGCTACGTTGGTCATGGCATCGCAGAAGTTGTGTTGGGATTCTGTATAGAAACAGAACTATGCCTGGGACTACAGGACATCAGAATGTAGGGACTGAGTCACCATGCCACATCAGCGTCTACGAGCCCAAATCCGACTAGCTCATAGTGCCCTAACTATCCTCCTAACCTTCCCAAAGTAACAGGTAAATTGGCACCCCATAACACAACTCTTTAACCCCCAGGGGGAACCATGAAAAGAAATTGTCACCTTTTGTTTTCTTACTCATGCATCGCAATGATAAACAAAAGAAATACATGAGTAAAGTTACAATATTTATTGAAAGTATTGTGCTCTATTGTGAAACAACTGTGATGCAACTAAAAAATATATGCAAGATAGGAAAGTAATTAGCATTACAAGTAACAACAGTTGGTTCTGGTGGTGGAGATGTCTTCAGTGAGCGAGAGGATAAGTTGAGTGTTGTCTGTGTCTGAAATTATGTTGAGGCCGTGGGATCTGATGATGTCTAGAAGGGTGTTCATATAGGCGTTGAACAAGGTGAGACTGAAGGATGATCCTTTTTGTAAACCGCATATGATGTCCTTTAGTGCGGAGTTGAAGGGAGGCAGCCGGATGCTCTGTTTGGGTCCTGTAAGGGAGGAGGTGATCCACTTGAGGGTGTTTTGCTGCATGCTGATGTTGTAGAATCTGTTGATTAGGGTGTGATGTGAGATGGTGTTCTAAAACTATATCTGAGACTTAGCTCACATACAAACACAGCAAAAGTTCTGATGTGAAGCTTTTGACAGCACCCATAATCAATTTATGTTCTTGTATGCTTCAAATGACAAGTGCTGCTTAACAGAACTGATGTTCTGATTCGCTTCAAATTGAACAGCAATATATTCAGTATGTTGTTCTAAAAGTGCCTAAGTTACTTCTGGAAAATTGTCACAACTTGCACGAAGTGCTTACATTTGTAAATATACTTAATTGAAATATGAGAAATATACATTTGAATAGTACTGTTTCAGTGCTAATGACTGGCATTATATTATAAGAGCAGTTGTGTATTTGTATTAGTTTAACTAAGGTTTATAATAAGATACTACATGCCTGTTTGATATAACAATCATGTTGTTGAAAGTGTATGTAATGCATGGAAAAGGTACTCCACGCTGCTTCCTGGGGTCCCTGTATTTATTAAAGGTATGCTATTTACGTCATTGATAAACGTTTGTATCTGCAAGACTTACTCAATGTATTATACCCCTTTTCTCGAGATAAATCCATATACCATATGTTTATGGACTGAAAATCATTTTAAAATAGTGCATTCAAGTCTAAGGGTCTATTTTAGGTTTGGGAGGAAATTAATTTCTGGGTGAAGTGTCTCGAACGGAACTCAGGCTTAAGAATTGGGCTGGTCCAGCCTCAACAAAAGCCATAAACGAATATAATACACACTGTAATTAGATTGCTTATAATGAATCTATTTCGAAAGCTGTAATGGGGCAGTGACGATACAAAAGACTGTTCAGAAGGAACCTACCAAGCCAAACTACATTTTCCCAAATTGCATCTGCTTGTTACATTTTCAGTAAAGCATGCCAGTTTCAAATACTTTCCCTTTCACAGATGTTAGGCTGTGAAGCAAAAGCAATTATTATATCAATATATTTAAGAGCTAAAGAACTTTCATGGACAAACCAATATGTTACAAAAATAATTTTAAAAAAAATGTAATTTGACACAACAAGGCTTAGAAAAGTGGAAATTGAAAGATATAAATAAGGTCAACAAAACAAATTAGATAACGGGAAAAATTTACTTCGGATAGGTGATATCCCTTAGTGGATTTAATTACAAATATGTTAAAGCAAAAATAAAATGCACGAATACAACCACAAAACAGCCTTTTTGCAGCAGTTTCCATTGAATAAATACAAACATCGAGCACCGAAAATAGTGAAAAACGAAAATGAACAGTAGAAGGCCTCAGTCTGCCTATGTTGCTCATGGGGGAAGTCACTATGTGCCCACTAGAGTGTCTTATTCTTTACATGGACTGGGTATCTTGTGTGAAGTCAGTCTGCTTTATAGGGTGCACGTTATTACAGTATCCCACTGACCTTTTCTCCTTTTCGATTAATTGCTTTCAATGCCTGCAGGGTGGTAAAGACATCTTCAGGACCAGGTTCAGACAGCTAAATCTATGTGGATACATGGTATTTGGCTGCACGGGTCTAAAGCTCAGTCTAACACAGGTTAAGGATCAGTTTTAAGAGTGCAGAAGTGTTTGTTTTAGGGAGAGAGGCAGGTTTCTGGCTTTTCTGTCAGGCCACAGAGCTGCCCTCCGGTCCCCAGGAATACACTCACTGGGGCTCAGCAAAGTAGTCAGAGGACAAGGATTTTTTTAGACCGGAGAGTAAATTTTTAAATACGTATTTAAAAATAATGGGCCAGATGTACGACCATTGTTTGAGGTTGCAAAGGGAATTCCAGCCCCGTTGCGACCGCAAAATAGGTCAGCCCAATTTACTAACCCTATTTTGCGAGTCGTCAATGAATTAGCGACTCGCATAATAGGGTTAGCGATTCGCTATTAGGAAGGGGCATGCCAAGGGCATCCCTTCCTAATAACGAGTCCATAACTCATGTATGAATGTTTTGCTACCGCAAATGCGGTCACAAAACACTCGCAGTTTACCACCCTTCTCAGAAGGATGGTAAGGCACTTGCATACGGGAAGGGTTCCCCAGGGGACACCTTCCCCTTTTTTTTGTTGCAGATTCATATAGCGCGAACTCGACCCGAAGGTATTGGAGCGCTTTACATGAGCACAGGTTACGTTACACAAGGACACATTAATTTTTTGGGTAGGCAGGGGGAGATTAAGTGATTTACCCAGAATCACAGGATCTGGACGTGACCCCGAGGCTCGAACCTTTGTTTCCCAGCTCCAAAATCGGCAATCTAGCCATCAGACCACATCCTCCCCCCATCCTCTTTGGGAATGCATGCACAAATATTTTTTAAGGGCAGGCAGTGGTCCCAGGGACCACTACCTGCCCTTAAAAAATGAAACTGAAAAGTTTCATTTTTATTTTTTAAATGCATCCCGTTTTCCTTTAAGGAAAACAGGCTGCATTTAAAAAAAAACTGCTTTATTGACAAAGCAGTCCCAGACATGGAGGTCTGCTGAGCCCAGCAGGCCACCATCCCTGGGAGTACCAGCCATTCCCAATGGGGTCGCAAATTGCGACAGCCTCATTAATATTCATGAGGCATGCAATTAGCACCCCCCCATTGGGAATCGCAAACAGTGTCTGAGACACTGTTGTACATTGGATTTTGCGACTCGCAATTTGTCGCAAATTGCAAGTTGCAAAATCCAATGGTCATACATCTGGCCCTAGATCTCTTCTAACTTTCAAAATGAATAACTTCACAAACAGATGCATATGCATTTCAATTTACAGGTTACTACGATCTCCCACCTTAGAGATTATAGAAAGCAATTCTATTCATTCAACCTAACAACACAGAGCGCTTAGGCCTCTCATGTGAAAATGTGCTGGCACAGGACAAGCACAGACAGAGGGATCAATTGCATTTTTCCTGCAATCACTGTTCAAAAAGCAGTTACATTTTTATATAGTCTATAGAACTACATGCCACCCAATGAAAAGATATATATTTCATAATACAGAATAGTAAATAATTTGTAAAGAGCAGCAAACCTAGTTAATATGAAATCCCAGATATTACCAATGTGGAGTGCACAAGCATAGGTCTTTATGTCTCTGTCCATGTACAGGAGCACGCGGAACCTTGAGTAAAAAATATGGGCCCCAAACCTGGGAGTCTGCCACGGGAAACATCCATTACAATGCAATCATTACCTTGCACTGCTTTTACAATGCAGCTGTTACAACGCAACTGCCTTTACATCGCATGCCATTACAATGCATGCTATTACAACGCATGCCATTACAACGCATGTCACTACAAGGCATGCCATTACAACGCATGCCATTACAACGCATGCCATTACAAAGCATTATAAGGTAAGTATTAGAGATTTTTTAGTTTTAGGGTGGGTATGGGTTTTGGGGTAGATGGGAATAGTAATTTTTACCCCTACACTATCCAACACTTTCCCTACTGTTGCACTCACTGGAGTGGGAATAGTAATTTTGACCCCTACACTATCCAACACTTACTCTACTGTTGCACTCACTGGAATGGGTATAGTAATTTTTACCCCTACACTATCCAACACTTACCCTACTGTTGCCCTAAAAGTATTATGTGTTTTAATAGTATGCGTTGTAATGGAATGCGTTGTAATGGTAGTTATTAAAAATGCGTTGTAAAATCATGCGATGAAATGGTAGTTGCGATGTAAAAACCGCGTTGTAAAAGCATGCGTTGTAATTGTTTGCATTGTAACATCATATATTCATCTGCCACATCTTACAAGGGTGATAACGAAGGTTAGCGGAAAAAC
Source organism: Triturus cristatus (assembly GCF_964204655.1). Lineage (NCBI taxonomy): Eukaryota > Metazoa > Chordata > Amphibia > Caudata > Salamandridae > Triturus > Triturus cristatus. Next base: position 890,993,552 of record NC_140581.1, read on the forward strand.
TGGTGTTGATTTCAGGTGCATCCCCATATGGATTGCCTAAGTCCTTTACATTTCTCTCAGATAGTGCCAGACACGTCAAGGTGAGCACAGACTGGATAACTCTGCTGAAATAATTTGGTGATGTCATGTGGGATTATTCATGTCTCACAAGATATGCCCGTTAAACTGGCAGGTATGTATTTGTGATCCACCAGGGTACCAGTAATAGGAAAGGCCATATCTACGGACTCATTTTTCAGAGACTGACTTCCTGGCTAAGTATAGTGCCAAAACAAAATTTTAAAACCTCTTGCTTGTTTACCCATATGGAGCAAAAAAAAAAGCTTAATTGCAGTTTTTAATTAACAGAGGCATTGTTTATTATGTCAGTGGATTAGGAAAATAATATAGTAGCACAGAAGCACAGAAAATGAAGTATTCATTCAAGGCACTAATGCAAACAACATACAAGAGAGAACAATCAATCCTCAATACCTACCTTTCAGTAATGCCGTCAAGATTGCTAAATCAATGTCCTGCTGCTCTTCTGACTCTGCATCAAAAATCGTAATCTATGAGATGGTTTAAGAAATATGTCACAACGTTATCTCTTCATATGACACTAAATCTTAAGTAAAGAAACAGCAGAGGGCAAGAATGAATTGACAAGGAACATAAACAATCAAGATTTGCATGAGGGTCTTGCATCCTTATACAGATGCAAACTCCTGCTGGCTATTAAAGAACATGATGCATTTATCACTGTAAGATTAAGGTCCAGATTTAGAGTTTGTCGGACAGCTTAGCATGTTGCCAATGTGATGGAGTACCCCACCCGCCAAGCCATTGGTCCATTGGCCTAATTTAGAGATTGCAAAAAGATATTGCACAGTCCACCGGGTGGTGTAATATTCTTTCTCCAACTGCCTGACAGAGTATGGCCCATCAGAAGAAGGGCATTAGACTGCCCGCCCTATTTAGGGGCGCAGGCCATGGAGCCAACCTCTCCAGCTGTCCACGGTTGACTGTGTGATGTAACAATATAAAGGATGTCACTTTCAGTAAGGCAGACCTATTAGCTTTGTCAAAGGGTCAGTGAGACTAGTGGCTTTATCAAGGGGTCAGCACATCAAACATTAATAAAGCAGATCTGTTGCTTTTGTCAAAAAGTCACCAATAATTGTAATCAAATGTATATTTCATATAGTAACACACATGTAAATATTTACCTGATGTTCTGCCACTGCTCAGACCACCCTCTGTAGCTTATTCCCTGTCCACATCCCAGTATGACAAAAATTAAACATCCTCCCCTCCCTTTCTGCAACAGCTCTCTCCCCTATTATTCTGGGAACATGGAGCGAGCAGTGCCTTCACAGAGGCTCTGTGAGCGGTGCTTCTAGTGCAACTTGAATTTCCCTAGCAGCCACTGGTTTGTCCTGACAAGTAGCTGACATGTGAGATGGCGAGTGGCAATTGGAATAGAACCTGCATTCCCCACCTCCCTTTGAGGCTCTGTAGACCCAGGGTAAGTGTAGAAGATCACCAGAGTGTAGGCTTTAGAGCCCGCTGTTCCAATACTCTGACGTCAGTGTATTTAAAAACTGCTCTTATGCCAGAGCAATAAATAACTGGGTTTTGAAACAATGTATTCCCATGGAAGTCAAATATAAAAAACTATTTTGCTTACCAATTAAGGTCAAACAATTATAAGGAAAGAACATACCCCCAAAACCTATTAAACTTACCGATTCTCTGTGCTCCATACACTCCATAAGAATTTTGAAGAGATGATTTGATTGTTTCTGCCCAAAATTAAATGTCTTTTGAATCATTAGCATTATTTCCTCCTTCAGCTGCGGTCGCGCCTCACTATTGGATCAGACATGGGTGGAGATATGGACATAGTTAACAGCAGCACTTTCAAGTGAACTTTGAACACACAGATCTCCCACAGTCATGCAATACATGTGTTTTTCCAGAAATAAACTAATATTGGAGTATCAGAGAAGATAGCTCAAGATATCAATGGAGTCTCTTGTAAAACACATTTCTGACCACTTACAGCTCAAGCTTGCACACCCTTTAGCAATAACCCCAACATTTCATTCATCTTTTGGCTAGATGGTACCATTCCAGGATTAGTAAGCTTATATAAAAAAACAAAACCTATATAAAATGGATAAGTGGTATCGCAGGTTATTTTTATGTTGAAAAGTGACAACTTAGGTTACAAAACAATTACACATGTGCCAGCTCACCTCTTATCTGCGGTGTGCTTGAATGTGAAAGCCAGGAGGTCTGCTGCTCGGCCAGTTCCCTCACACACCACAACTGGTACAGGTGGGCTGTCTCTGACAAACTCCCACACCATGAGGATCACGTTTGGACCCCCTTCAATTACGAGTCCAACCACCGGCACAGCCTGGCCCATCCCTGGTGGATAGCACATAAACAAGTAAGTCTAATCGTCAGATTACATGTTTTATGGAATATGTTCACTCATTCAATCATTAAATATACTTTTGTACAGCACTATCCTTGCCACTTATTACATTCCTACACTTAGTCGAGCACCTAATATATTTAGTGGCATAATGATAATTATTCAATTACTTAAAATCTGTTCTTATGTACAGGAGAATAATCAGAATCTCAGAAACACTCAAAGAGTTGCAAGTCGAAAATTGTTTACCCATCTCTATCTTACTTTATGGCCATTTATAACAAAGCTGTTACTTGCCATACAGGGTCCAAGGTGCAGCTGTGGTTCCTTCATTCCTATATGTGTTTCTGGATTCAAGTATTCTCCCAAATTACCCATTTGATTTGTAGCATGCGCTTTTAATGAAACTGAGTTTGCCGTGCACTGCTAAATTACATACCATATTACATCACTCATGACATGTTTTATGACCTCATTAATAACATAACTGCATCTTTCTTCAGAAAACAGAATGGGGTGGGAGAGCTGGTTAAAGTTACTTTACTTCACCCGTTATAGTTACTTAATATAACTAGTGAATTTCAGTGTTTGTTTTTAGTTTAAAACTATGTTTTAACTGACATTAGTTTTTTCAGTGACTATATATATATATATACTTTAACATATAATAAATGACTCACCATATGGACATTTGAAGATGATCATTTAGATTCAGACAACATATGAAGGGTTTATAAAATAGTTGTGATGAGGTATCACTTTTACAAAGATCCTTGAAGGATCTGCACTCAACACCAACTTGGCCAGCTTCAATTAATGCCTTCACAAGGCTGAAACACCCTGAAGGGACCTATGGTCTCATTTAGAGTCTGGTGGCAGGAGGGTCTGCTAAGTCAATGGAAGCAATGGACTCCACTCCCCTAGAGGGGGCTGCCAGTCAAATGTAAAGATGCCAGAGAGCTGTCAGTTCAATGCTGCAAGGTGAATCATCATTGATGCTTTGGCAAGCAGGGTTTTGCTTTCAGAAAACAATGGCTTTAATGTGCACAACAATGTATTCCTCTGTGCCCCAATAGCAGCCTCAGGTAGAGAAAAAGAGTGATGGCCTGCCCTAAATAGGGTGAGGTGAGCAACACCATGACATGGGGGCCCACTGCAGGCAGGCTGCCAGGTTAGGCGTTTATGCTGATGCCACACAGGTGTACACCCAACACTTACCCCCGACTCTAAACATAGCGGTTGAATCCTGAGGTGCCATCTAACTTCAAATGACTCTTAGTTTCTGGGATAACTTAGTTCTTCAGAACTGATAAGTGGCAAGTGATGGTAGAGCCTCACACACAGAAAGACATGGTCAAAAATGTATTTATTATGCTTCCCACTGGGCTTGCACCTGAGAAAGGTCAATATAGTATGTACAAATGTCATCTGGCATTCAAATGGTGTTCTAAATATTGTTTACTAGAATATTGTCTCACTGGAATTAATAATAGAACATCTGCACTCAAATAGATTATATTTTTGTAAATGATAATTAGGACAACATTTTTATGTCAGATGACAGTTTTGTCAGATAGTATTCCGGTACCGTACCCTTGGGATTAGGAAATATAACCTGAGATGGAATGGAATACAGAAGAGGTCTCAAATGGCCTCAAGAGATCCAATCTAAAGTGCCAAATGTTACTCAAAAGATCCTTTGAGTGAAAGGACACCAGAGTCTTACCCACACAGGGTGGCATGCTTGATCATTGGGCATGTTCCTCAATCCAAGCGACCAGGTTTTACTAGATTAAAGCTCCACTCTTTAATTGGGGCTTCAATTATTTGTTTTCTGACACAGCACAACCTAGTAGATAAGTGAACCAATTGGGTACACTAAATGTACAGCAAACTACAATATGCTGCAGTTGCCCCCTAATAAATTTGCTTAAGGAAGAACAATGCTATATTTTTTGTCGTTTTTTTGTGACAACTCTAAAAACAAAAGGGCAATTACAACCCTTAATGTCTATTTGCCGAAATGTTAGGTGAATCACACCACAGCATCCAGTGTTTATTGTGTTGTATGATGTGCTATCAAAATGGTCACCACAATGGCTAGAGTTTATTTACAACTAGCTTACTCATCCCTAATAGAAAATGAAACACAGGGAGACAGCAGACATATGCCTCCTTAGAAGTTCCTCAGAATACTATAAGAAAATAATAGAGATCTCTAATTTAGTTATCAGGGCCAAGGTGGAATGTGGTACTGAGCCATGTTTCTCGGTACTAGCGTGCTTGCATGTACCATGTTACAGGGAATCAATGAGGGCCTTGGCTACCCTTCAAGATACTCTCTTCCACTTTGCTCAACTTAGATGGCACCATACTGACTGGATTTCTACTTCCTTTAGCCAACCATGTCACAGCATTAACAGTGACACATAGACACATGAACATCTGGCCACCTAGTACTGTGCCGCAGATCCAGCCCAGAATCCAGCCCAGAGATTTGGAGACTAAGGCCCTTATAAGTGGGCTAGTAATAAATGAGATATATAATGCGCCCAACAAAATTTAACTCCACTGGGTCAGAATCTATTGGGTGTGATAATTAAAAGTTTTCCCCACTATTGGTGAATAACTTGCAGATTTTGGTGCTTCCTGCACCAAAATCAACATGTCTGGTATTTAGCAGGTACATTCCCTGAAAAGTACCAGCAGGTTTGATCTGCTGAAATGTATTGGAGGGATGAAATATTTATTGCAAGACTCCAAAATTCCACTAAGTGAAGTAACATGATTTAGCACACATATTGGAATTTAATGGTCATTTCATAATGAGGGCCCATGTATAGTGCAGCAGCTATGTTGGGTTCTAATGCAAACATATTTTTCTCATAAATAGATTTATATCAAATTACTCATGAGTCCAAGTCTGTACATACTACTGGTCAAATGGTACAATCATATTGCTGTAATGTGAATATCCATAATTGTTCTTTGTTAAAAAGAATGACATTCATTCTTGTTTAGTCTGGATCTGGTTGTCTTTTCTCCAGAGCAACCCAGCTCATATATTTTTCCAAGAGTCCAAGTTTGAGAAAGTGGGACATTTTTATTGCACTACATTTGCACCGGATAGTGCTCTTGTGTTCCAATCTTTTCTCATAGCTTTTCTCATTCCTATATAATGTAAGTTACAAGCACATGTGATGGTGTAAATTACATGTTTTATGACCACATAGGGTGTCCTCTGTAACTGTGCAAGATATAAAGGACATAATCACTATTACAAAAAAGTGATCCTATGGTAATCAGCATATTATTTGTGGGTGCCAAATGTTATTATTTAAACTCAACAATTATTTGTTCAAAATCAATATCTCTCTTTAGCCATTAACTTTCACGTTCTACCATGTTTCAGAAATACCATAGTAAAGAAGGAACAAGTGAAGCGGTTTTAAAATGTATGGGTTCAATGTGTTTAAGGTATATCCAGGTTGACGGAGAATTACACACAGACTTTCGAGACTAAAGAGAATCAACAGATTCTGTTTTTTGGCCATTGTTTCATTAATTCATGTCTACTTTGAAGCCAAGTTGAAAAAATGGTTTAACAAACAGGATGTGAGAGATTTTGAAAAAGGTGGAGATATTAGTCTTAGGGAGCTGTTAGTTGTCTACAACAATGGATGTTGCAGCAATTAGTTGACTTGTGGTGGATTACTGTAAAGAGCTTTATTTCTGTACATATGGCATGGTGACCAAATGAACAATGGATTTAACCCAGATCTATTCACGGGGGGTGAATGTTTGATTTGCTGTACATTCCGTCCATTATCTGTGTGTCTTTTGCTTTCTCGCCCTAAGTGCGTCGGGTATGCCCAGATGTGGGTCCCGGGCTCACTTTGTCACTGGATTCAAGCTAGCCTGGCTGATGAGGGGTGATGCCCCGAAACCGGTCCCAGGATGCTTGTTTCCAGTCCAGGGAAGACCTGGCTTGGCAGTTCCGGCTGGACTGTTCCCATGAGGCACAGGGTCCAGACTGATTTGCATATGGCTGGGTCTAAACTGGGGAGGCATGGTGAGTAAAAGAACAATGGATTTAACCCGGATCTATTGACTGGGGGTGGGTTTTTTATTTCCTCAGTATTCCGTCCATTATATGTGGGTCTTTCTCGCCCTAAGTGTCCCAGATATGCCCAGACGTGTGTCCCAGGCTCACTGTGTCACTGGATTCAAGCTAGCCTGGCTGATATGGGGTGATGGCTCGAAACTAGTCCCAGGAAGCTTGTTTCCGGTCCAGGAAGGACCTGGCTTGGCAGTTCGGGCTGGACTGTTCCCATGAGGCACAGAGTTAAGACTGATATGGCAAGGTCTAAATTGGGGTGGCATGGCAAGCAAAAGAGCAATGGATTTAACCCAGATCTATTGACTGGGGGTGAATGTTTGATTTGCTCTGCATTTCGCCCATTATCTATGTGTCTTTTGCTTATTTCTATACTCAGCATACACATCGGTGTTATCTCTGCAAGTGTCCAAGTTGGTAATATTTTATGCTTTCTATTAAACAAATGATCATTTTTAAGGCCAAAAACATTGAATACACTATTTACTCACGTTTGTGTATTTTCTGAAGGGAAATGTATTTTTCCAAGTTTCTTCTCAATTTCATTTCATTGCCATATTTGCCCACAGTCCCATCATCTGCCAGGATAAAATGGGAGTGCATGCTGTTCAGGCTTGTTAGCTTGCTGAGGGGGTTGCCCAGTGTCTGATACAGACACACTACCTAAAAAACAAATTTAACAGAATTCGGCAAATGACTTGTAAACTACTACCTATCTGTTGTTATTTTCTTTTCGGTATTAAGTAAATTGAACATAGATATATCTGTAAAACTTGGTGGGCAAAAGGATACATACTGCCTGGTAAAATAACTGATTTAAATTTCAAATGTTATCATCCACAAGATTCAAGACTGGTAAGCATATTACAAGGTCACCATAGGAAAAATGCATTCTGTTATCGAAAACTTGTGAAATAGCACCCAAGAAAAATACAATTTAATGAAGGTGTTTAATGTGAGTTTACAAGTCTTATTTGCAAAGACTATGGGCCCAAATCCCAAAGGTAAAGTTAGACGAAAGTCTAACTTTATGACTTTTGGTATTCACAAAGAGCATTTACTACTCATAAATGCCCTTTGTGAATACGGAAAGTCTGAAAGTTTGCCTTTCGGTATTCACAAAGGTCCTTTACAGGTAGTTTATGAACTTTTTGAATACCGAAAGTCGTACAGTTAGACTCTTGTCTAACTTTACCTTTGTGAATCGAACCCTTTTTTCTGCATCTGTATGCAAACATCACTCTCCTTATTTTTCTTCTCTCAAAGACTCTGTCACTTCATATACTATCATAAAAGAAGCTGATATGAAAATATCACCTGGCACGTGTTTTGTCTTTGTTTGTCATATGTCTGCAGACCAAGTATTCTCTAAGTGAAGCGAAGAACGGTCATCCCCCCAGCCCTGATGAAGTTGCGCAAAGTGGTAGCAACAAAACATGTTAGCACTTTGGACATAATAATTATGGTCTAAGTTGAACCATTTTTAATGGAGGACGCTCACAGCCTTGAATAAAGCTAAAATTAGCCAGTGAGTAGGTTCTCATTTTTAATGTTGGGAACTGCAATTTAATTTCCTTTCCCACGGGGACCAGTACAGCACTTTTGTGACATCTGCACTTACAGTGCTTATTCTATTTTCTTTCACTGTTTCTTTCTTCACTTTTGAGACAATTTAAGTTGGAACACATTTCCGTTTTGTGGCAAGAAAGCAACCGATGATGATAAGTGGGTGTCTAGCAAGTACCAACTAGCCAGACCCACCTTGGTGTTGCTACCGTGAGGAGCTTTCTTTCCATTCTCACATTTTTTTCCACAATTTCTCTTACATTTTTTCACCTGTATATCTTCTGGTGGGAATTCTTATGCTGCAGTATAGTGACACTGGGATAAATTGGACATTTGGACACTTGAATGAGCGGTAGTGGTCCGTATCATTGTGGGAGACGTTGTATTCAAGTACGGATCCCCTTTGTGTTGGAATCCTAACTTTACCACTCCTAAATGCCCTTTGTGAATACCGAAAGTCTTAAAGTTAGGATTTTAAGACCAACATTTAAGTTTAACTGAGATAAAATCCTAACTTCACAACTTTTGGTATTCAGAAAGGGCATTTAGTAGTAGTAAAGTTAGGAATCCTAAGTTTGCTACTCCTAAATGCCCTTTGTGAATACCGAAAGTCATAAAGTTAGGATTTTAAGACCAAAACTTTAATTTAACTGAGAGATAATTCTAAATTACGACTTTCAGTATTCAGAAAGGGCATTTAGGAGTAGTAAAGTTAGGAATCCTAACTTTACTATTCCTAAATGCCCTTTGTGAATACCGAAAGTCATAAAGTTAGGATTTTGTCTCAGATTACTTTTGTGAATCAGGCCCAGAAACTCTAACGTGCACTTTGCACGTCTGAGTAAAACGTTGCAGAAACTGAGAAAGTTAAATGTGTTGAAACAAAAAGAATTTGAATACGATTAGTTTAAATGTTTAATAATAAGAGTATTATAATGGAAGAGTAATGAAAATGTATGATGAAAATGCTTTCACTAACAAAACAGTGCAATTCTTAGCATCTCTATTACTTTCATTGTAATACATCATGAAGAAAAATGTGGTGCAAAATTAAAATGCCTAATGTTACCTGAATTATATTTTCAGTATAAACACTTGACATTATTAGGATCATACATACCTAGAAACTATTTTAGTAAAATGATTTTTTAAGAATAAGTTACATATATGTACTTTGAAATGTGTAGAAATACGCTATAATTAGCCCTGGTCATTTCTGTATAATATTCACTGACAGTATTACCACTATTTCTTCATATGAAATTCTTGATTTTTTTTGTTATGTTTGAATTTAATTGTAAATTTAATTTACTAAATAAGAAATGCCAACTCTAAAATGATAAATTGCCTTTTCCCTAAGCTGCCTTATTTCATAGCTTTGAAGAAACATGACTTTTGACATGTTGCTTTATCTGTTCTGTTTATGTAACATTTGTGTATGAATAAGGACATTTTACCAGTCTTTCATTGTGAGTGAAGTGGTGAGAACCTGACCTCCGGATGAAACAAAGTATATAGCTCTTTGTCAACTAACCTGTGAGGACAGAATGGACAGTTGTTTCTCATGAGCTGCATGGGTAAGTGTGCTGGAGTAAAAAATTGTACCTGAGGGTCAGAAGAATAACCAAATGACGATCAGACCATTGTGCTACAGTAACTGATGTCACTAAGGAACATTTTACAATTATAAAAGTGACTCTCAAGAGGAGGAGGCACGCTCGTTTTTGGTCTGGTCCTGGTCAGAGCTAGCCCTTACTTGTCGTCCACTCTTACTTTTTGGACTTCTTTGCTGATGCTGATGCTCTTTGCAGATTGATTGGAATCCTTCTTTGCCGACTGCCTATCTTCTATGCCCCATGTTTTATTCCTTTTGCTAATGAACTTGCTTGCTGGACTATTTGGAGCCGTCTGGTGAGGGACTAGACTTGATCTTTCCTGATTTTGCTCCATTTTCCCCTTCGCCATGCCAATGGACTTTCCCCTAGTGGACTCTAGCTTGAATCCTTCATCCCTTTTTAGAGAAATGTTTTGATCCAGTTAACCATCCTCCTTTCTTTTGTTGGTGGTAGGAATCTGTAACTTTAACCATCCTCTTAGGAGTTTGACTAATAAGTGGTTTTATACTACATTTCGTACGATTCTTGATCGAAATGCTTAAAATGTTACTTATGTGCATTGATTTTGGATCTTTAATATATTAATCAAATTATCAAAATTGCCTGAGTCTCCTCATTGTGTCCTATGTTCTTTCCTTAGAAACTGTGCTTATGAGACAGTGAATTCTAAACGTGTAACAGTGAGAATCATAGATTATTCTCAGAACACCAGGTTCTGCATCTCTTATTTTGTGTTCCAATAGCAGAACGCTTAGTTTGTATAAATCTGGTTAGATTAAACTTCTTTAGGAAGACCCAATCTTCCAATTGCAAAACTTTTATAACATGTTTTTGAGAATAGTGTATTTGAACCTCATCTCTAAATTGTGAGTTGGTTACTAATTATTGGTCCGCATTGGGTGACCAGCTGGTTTGAACATCCTGATTTCTCACCCCTCACTATGAAAGAGAAAGATCCTTTAGAGGACATTGCCTCTGTTGTAAAGTGCAGTGATGAGAATTGTCTAATCGTAATAAAGGCCCAGTAGGTTAGAGAGTTAGTTAAAGTTAAAAAATGCTTTTGCTGGATCAAATATTGGTAGCAGACTTATGGTGCTGTCTAGTGAAGTGAGGTTTTAGGGTGCCAAAAATAGGTTTCCCCTGTCCAAGTCCAAAAAGCCCAGAATTTCATGGTTCTGCAAAAAGAAGGATTGATGGAGTACTGATGAAGTGTCATCTGAAATTCATTGACGTGTAGGAGCAAAGGATTAATAGGGATGTACTTTGTGATAGCTTTGGCTTAGATTGTGTTGTGTGATGAAATGCGAAGTTGAGAAAATGTGTCATATTGCGTAATGCAAAGAAGTTGAAGTTGTTAACGGGTCAGTTTTGGCCTAAGATAAGATCTTGAGATATTCACTTACCCAGTAGTCTCAGTGAAGAATACACTGAGTAAGTTGTCCGCTGTGTTGTGGTGTTGGTCAAGAGATGTTGTGGACAACATCTTATGGTAAGGGCCTTTCTTTTGTGTGTTAGTGGTAAGCGGTTGGCATACTGGATCCCAGATGCACAGGGAATAACTGTATAAATTAGGGTGAAATCCCGCTGGCCAAGATTTCAATTGAAGTGAATGATTATAGAAAAAGTGTTAGTTACCTTGTGAGAGAGAATTTTCTTTAGTGGAGCAGACAGAGTTCATTATTTCTTGCATTGTAATTAGTATTTGATTAGAGAAACATGTCAGAGAAAATTGTAAAGGAGGGTGAGCTCCTGCAAGGAGTGAGATTGACATCACAGTGTGTCGCGCCGTGATTGGTTGGTTGGAAGAAAGTCGCACTGTGATTGGTTGACTACGCCATAAGACTCGTGCTGATATTTGTTGAGATTGTCGAACTAAAGAATTATGGACCAAATTTAATTTCCTGGATCTTACGGAAAACATTTGTGAATAAAACATTGAATAAAAACGAAATTTTTCAAAGCTTTATGAAAACTGATACAAGGAGATGTGACCATACCTGATAAAGTAGGAGAATATGTAGCACCCGAAGGTATGCCAGGATATACTGTATTGATGGACAAAGGGTTACACCCATGTCTATGGCTTGCTCAATAACATAAGATCACAAAGCAAGAAGCTTTACAGTTTCCTTGTTATGGAACATTGAGAATTTATGCAAGAAATTGTAAGAAATTGGATCATCTCCTAGACCTGTCCAGTTTGAGGCATCAAATGTGTGGGATCAGAAAGAGAAAGAGAAATAAGAAGGAAGAAATAGAAGAACCATAGATCAGTATGCAGAAGCTAAATGGGATGCACAACAGAAAATGTGGAGAGCAGATGTTATTCAGGGAACTAGAATGTATCCTTTCCTGGCAGTTGAAGGAAACAATAAGGGAAAGAGATAAGAAAAGCTAAAGCATATTACGACAGAAAATAATGATGCAGAAATAGAAGCAGAAAGTAGTCACATACAATGATCTTTTATTTGATTTGTTGATGAATCGTCCTCCAACATACAATGAGACTCAGAGTGAGGGTTTGACAAATTGAAATGCAGCTGAGATTCCAAATGGCCCTGTAATGCCTGAAATACCAAAAGAGCCTACACTTGTTATTCCTATAAGAGGGGAGACAAACATACCAGCTCCATTGAGCCAGATTGATTCAAATGTTCCAGATGCTTTAACTGTTCCCATTACTATTGGACCTGATGTACATCTTTATAAATCTGAGTCACAGGTAAATACTGCCTATACTTTGACGGTACATGCTGGAGTAAATACTGCACATGGTAATAAATGAGAATTGACAACGAGATCTTTGCTTTAGACGCCTATGGTTCCAACTCGAAGCACTACTACAGGTAGTAAGAGTACAGGTTCTGTTACAAATAAGGCACAATTTGACCCGATGAACCAATTGGTTCAAAGGTTTCCACCTTTTTATTCCCCCCCCCCCGAATACGTGGAGGACCTGAAATTAGTTACAATGCTTCTAAAATTACTGTGCCAATGGGAGTTTCAGTTCCTGGTACATTTGCATCAAATATACAACCTGGTACATGCAGAAATTTGACTAATGATGATCTGAATTTATTACTCAAAGAGAACAATCAGGATTCACTCCTCAAGAATTTGATGAGTGGCTTAAAGGATTTACTACCCCGATCAATATTCAAAGTCCTGAAACAATTTCAGCTCCAGTCCCAGTCCAGAGAAAGGGAAACACATTAGATGTGAGTATATTAAACATAGCGTTGGAAAAAATGATTTTGGGAACTCTTAGTCCATCAGGATTAGATACCTATCAGGAGGAGGAACTATTGTTTACCTGTAAAGACGGTACACAACGAGCTAGATTGACACATGAGAAATTGACTGAATTGGCTTAAAATTATGAAATAGATGTTCAGAGATAAAGGTTTTGCACAGGGCATACAAACTAGACTTTAACCCCTTTGGTGCTCATGGCGGAATGGTTCCGTCATGAGCACCAGTGCTCCAGTGCTCATGACGGAAGCATTCCATCATGAGGACAAGGGCACGAAATCCTTCTGCTGTAAACATCAGATGGATTTCTATTTTTGGGGGGGGGCCTCGGGTGGTGGGGAAAAGCTTCCCCAACCTCCCGAGGCCCTACCCTGGTTTTCAATGTAATGACGATTGCGCGTATGGCGCGCTGTCGTCATTACATTGAAAATGAATCAGTTTTAGTGTTTCAGTGCTTGTGGGGCTATCTTAGCCCCCCGAGCACCAAAACACTTGAGAGAGAGGTATTGTTGAAAAGGGGAGAATCTCCCCTTTCCAATGGTACCCTTCCCTAGTGGATCCATGCTTGGGGATCACCTCAGGAGGGCGATCCCCAAGCAGGGATCCACCCACTAGCACCAGGGAGGGGGGAGCGCCCCCTTGGGCAAGGGCCTTTGCTCCCCCAATTTTATTTTGGGCACAACAGTCTTTCTTTCTTGTCCAGATGAGGACAGTAGCCCCCAATCTGCCCCCCGGGGGGGCAGAAAGCCCAATAGACACCAGGGATTTTTTTTTATTGACGCTGGGGTGGGGGAAGCCCGAAAAGGGCATGGCAATGCCCCCACCCCACCAGAGAAATGTCAGTCTTTCTGCCCTCCCAGGAGGCAGATGGGGGCCGTAGCCCCCAATCTGCCCCCCGGGGGGCAAAAAACCTGCTAGAAACCAGGGATTTTTGTTATTGATTTTGGGGTGGGAGCTGCCCAAAAAGGGTATGACAATGCCCCCCCAGAGAAATGTCAGTCTTTCTGCTCCCCAGGGGCAAGACAGGGGCAGTAGCACCCAATCTGACCGGGGGGGGGGGCAGAAAGCCCACTAGAAACTCGTTTTTTTTTTATTGATGTTGGGGAGGGGGCTGCCCAAAAGGGGCATGACAATGTCCCCATCCCCGTGAAATTCCAGTCTTTCTGCCCCTTGGGGGGAAATGGGGGCAGTAGCCCCCAATCTGCCACCCGGGGCGGCAGAAAGCCCATTAGAAACCAGGGATTTTTTTATATTGATGTAGGGATTGGGGCTGCCCAAGATGGGCAGAACAATGCCTCCACCACCCAAAAAAAATGCAACAGTCTTTATGCTCCCCTGAGGGGCAGATGGGGTCAATAGCCCCTGATCTGCCCCGGGGCTAGGGCAGAAAGCCCACTAGGCACCAGGGATTTTGTTTTAATAATGTAGGGGTGGGGGTTGCCCAGAATGGGCATGATAATGCCCCCACCCCAAACACAATTACCACAGTCTTGCTGCCCCTCCCCGGAGGCATATTGGGGCAATAGCCCCTTATCTGCCTCCACCTCCCCAGGAGGCCAGAAAGCCCACTAGGCCTCAGGAATGTTTTTTTTTTAATTCAGGGATGAGGTCAGCCCAGAATGGGCATGCCAATGCCCACATCTCCCCAAAAAAATCCCACAGTCTTTCTGCCCCCCAGGGCAGAAAGACTGTGTCTTGTCTGGCTCTCACTAGGTTCTGTTACCCAGAATCCCTTGCAAACTTCAAACTTTGTAAAAAAAAGAAAAAAAACATTTTGCTCACATTTCTGTGGTGGAAAGTTCTGGAATCTGCGTGGATCCACAAAATTCTACCCACACCGCATTCCCCGAAGTCTTCTGAGGAAAATGGTACATCACTTGTGTGGGTAGGCCTAGTGCCCGCGACAGGAAACGGCCCAAAACGCATCGTGGACACAACACATTTTCACAGTGAAAACTGACCCTTTTTGTGCAAAGTGCCGAGCTGTAGATTTTGAACCCTAGCTTTGCCGCCACCTAGGGAAACCTAGCAAACCTATACATTTTTTCAAACTAGACACCCAGGGGAATCCAGGATGGAGTGACTTGTCTGGCTCTCACCAGGTTCTGTTACCCAAAATCCCTTGCAAACCTCAAACTCTGTAAAAAACAACAACATTTTCCTCACATTTCTGTGGTGGAAAGTTCTGAAATCTGCGTGGATCCACAACATTCCACCCACCCCGAATTCCTCAAAGTCTTCTGAGAAAAATGGTACCTCACTTGTGTGGGTGGGTAAAGTACCCGCGACAGGCAAGGGCCCAAAACCTATTGAGGCGACTTCAAAATTACCTATCACAAAACAACCTGGTTTTCGAGGGGGGTCCCATGATTTTTTGGCCCCGGGCTCAGCGTCCATCTAGTGAAACCTACCAAACCCACACATTTCTGAAAACTAGACATGCGGGGGAGTCCAGCAAAGTATGGCTTGTGTGGGTCCCCCGACATTTCCCTACCCAGAATCCCCTGCAAACCTCAAATTTAGCTGAAAAAAAATCACTTTTTCTCACATTTCTGTGTGGAAAAGTTCTGGAACCTGCGTGGATCCACAAATTTCCTTCAACACAGCATTCCCTCAGGTCTCCCGATACAAATGGTACCTCACTCGCATGGGTGGGTCAAGTACCCGCGACAAGCAAGGGCCCAAAACCTATTGAGGTGACATCAAAATTGCCTATCACAAAACAACCTGGTTTTTGGTCCCGGGCTCAGGGCCCACCTAGGGAAACATACCAAACCCACACATTTCTGAAAAGTAGACATCAGGGGGAGTCCAGCAAGATATGGCTTGCGTGGGTCCCACAACATTTCCCTACCCAGAATCCCCCGCAAACCTCAAATTTTGTTGAAGAAATCTATTTTTTCTCACATTTCTGTGTGGGAAAGTTGTAGGATCACCGGGCTGACACAAATTTCCTACCACCCAGCATCCCCCCAGGTCTCCCGATAAAAATGGTACCTCACTTGTGTGGGTAGGCATAGTGGCTGCAACAGGAAATGGCCCAAATCATACTGTGGAGACTTCAAAATTAGCTATAACAAAACTACCTGGTTTTGGGGGGGGGCACCTGGGGTTTTTGCCCGGGGCTCACCGCCATCTAGTGAGACCTACCAAACCCACACATTTCTGAAAACTAGACACCCTGGGGCGTCCAGTGAGGTATGGCTTGCGTGGATCCCCCAACCTTTCCCTACCCACAATCCCTTGCAAACCTCAAATTTAGCTGGAAAAAAAAATTCCACATATTTTTGTGTGGAATCACCGTGACGGCACAACTGTCCTACCCCACAGCGTTCTCCTTAGTGTCCCGAGTAAAATGATACCTCACTTGTGTGGGTGTCCAATGCAAAACGTATTTTTTAAAAAAAAGTAGCGCTTAGAATTCTCGGTGCTATACCCTTATTCCCTACGTTTTGGGCTCTTCCCAGTCAAAGGACCTTGCCCCACCCACACAAGTGAGGAATCATTTTACTCGGGAAACTGAGTGGAACGCTGTGGGGTAGGACATTTGTGCCGGCACGGTGACTCCACCCAAAAATATGTGGAAAGTGTGTTTTTTTCAGCTAAATTTGAAGTTTGCCGGGCATTCTGGGTCAGGAGCGCATGGAAACTTAAAATTTTGACATTTTAGTATAGTAAAAAAATTTGAATTGCAAAAGCTTGCAAATTCTGAACTGATCAGAAGCGTTGTAGAGTAAACATAACGTACATCTTAGCGTAATTAAGTTTAAATACTAAAGGGCTTGCTCACGTGGTTACACATCATGAGCCCAAAGAGTATGTTTACTTTTATTTCCTGAGGAAAATATCACAAGTCACAGCACTTTTACTGTAAAATGTGCATGGGAACAAGGGGCCTGCGTGTTACTAGTGACAGAGAGGGGGCATTCATCCAAAGTGATTGCGAAAGAGAGACGGGGATTTCACACGATACTCGTGAAACTTTCATGTGAGGTGAGGCCTTCAGTGTATCATTGTTCCAGTAAACAAATAATAATAATAGCAAGGGTCTTCTTGTGATCACCCAGACAGATTTAATAGTGCTGTAGGCATCGGTACACAGGGGCATCAAAGGCTCCTGGAACCCTGAGTATTGCTTTATTTTACTACGCATACATCAGGCAGGGGCCCCAGTTTTCCTGACTGCACAAGGTTAATTTTTCTAGGCCGATGTCTATCTTTCACCTCTCGATCTTTTAGTGATATTTTATTATTATTGCTCTTTACTATTTATTTATTTACCTTTGCTTGGACCTTATCTATACTCTGTTTTATCTTGTTTGGCTTGTTAGTTTCTGTTTTCCCCTAACTGCTATGTTGGAGTTAGGAATTGAGTCTGGATGTAGCCTCTGCAAGGGTGAGAGGCTAACAGTGCTCCAGGAAGCATTTGACTTATGTCCTTGGATTAGAAGATCTATGTACAGGGGCTTAGAAGCCCAAAGGCGTCCACCAAGCACCCCCAGAGATAACTGTCCAGAATAGCTCTTAACACACTCATAGGTAATGCGAATAATGAGGTCTAGAACATGCACATACACACAACAGGGACACCATCCTGGGGACCTGTGTGCTTGAAAGAGGACCTGTAAAGTGGTTATGTCCCAGTCTTACTTTTTAAATTGCACCGCTTTTTAACAGTTGCTGTGTGCCAGCCACAGAGTCTTTGGCTCAGTCTGTCAAAGGGGGCCCGGAGGCTTCAAGCAGTAATTGCTCACACTTTCTGTCTCAGCCTGACTTGGCAGGAGTCTTCATCTAAGTCTGTGCCTGCTCCCCCTCTGAGCGTAGGGCAGACTGCTCACATCCACACACAGACCAGAGATATCACTGCAAAAAGACCTAGAGCATCAATGGCCATAGAACAACCATATACCTACTGTGAAAGAATAGCACACAGTGGCACAGATAGCCAGAGCACGTGGTAGGTCGGCGTCCGATATGCATCCAATTAGACTGACAGTTTTGCCAGTCACTGTCTTTGTTAGAACAGATTCACAATTGCTTTATTAACCTTCCTGCTTTCTCAAATTTGCTTGAAAATGCACCATTTGTCCACTCTTTTTTCAAAATTTTCTAGGGGGGAGAACACCCCAGAACCCCCTGTTGGTTGTTTGAGCTCCATCGCTACGCTTGCTCGCCACACTGCAGTACAATAATTCTTTTACGCCGCACCACTTTCAAATGTCACCAGCCGCCACTGCTTCCCAAGCAGCATGAGCTTTTAAATCTTTCAAGTCCCTGTTTAAGTCAATAATGTTTTTTATGTAACTTTTTAAGCCTCTGCTCTTATACAGTATGTAGGTGCAACAATGTTGGACCTTGAAGAACCAACAGACTCCGCTCCCTCCTTCACAAGAAAGATGTCATGGGAAAGTCAATTTTGCATCACCATCGATCTTATTGAAATCATTTTAATATTTACTACAGAAAATCCTCCAGTTGTCCTGGTGGCTAATTTATCAACTATATTAGAAAGGTTTCTAATTTTCTGTGAGTTTAGTTATACACCTATAGAAGGTATTAAAACTCCAGAAATATCACCTACTATCTCACTTGCACTCACACCTCTCTTCATTCTCCTGCTCTCTTCTTTTAATTCTCCTTCAATTTGTTTCATATGACAATCTTTTAGAAAAACAATTCCCATGTTACAACTTCCATACCAGCCTTTTGGTAATTTATAATAAGCATTCTTTCCACAAACATAATAACCTCCAGGAAAGATAGTATCAACTCCTTTAAAATAACTTCCCCAGTTTTCATAAACAACAAATGCATGTTCACATTCACTAACACCAACAAATTCTGTGTTAATATTTGATCTTTTTTTTATATACAATGTTTTCCTTAATGTTGCCAGTCTAAAGTTAATGTAGCCATCCCTTCTCTTATTTTGTTTTCTTCTAGCTGTAATTTCCAATGAGTTAGTTTAGGAGGTGCATTAGTATTAATTGTCATATTATCTTGTCTATTTTCTACTAAGTCAGTGAATTTCTTTTCAGCTCTCCCTAGTTTACCTGTTAAGTTCTTTCTATGTTCATAAGTCTTGTCGAAAGATTGAGTTGGTCTAAATAGATAGTCCATAGTCTCAGTGAATGAAGCCTCAGGATGTGGGTTTAAGCATTTTAGCACAGGAAGTTCAGAAAAGATCAGATCGTGATTTGAATAATAATACTGCAAATGATCAGTACCATAAAACAAGCTAGTTAATACACTGCAAGAAATTCCATATGTTAACGGCAAACTATGGTAAGTAACACCTTTGGGAACTGATGAAGGTAATTACACACATACGTAGCAATCACTAACATCCATTGTGTCAATGTAACCATTTAATAAACTAGTGTACACATTCATTGTATAGTCAGTTTTTGAGAGGTTATGATGTTAAGAATTGTCATCCAAAGTAATAGAATCTGGGCTATTAATTTGAGCAATTTCTTCTGAAATTGTAAGCTTAGAATCTCCTACAGGAACATATTGTGGCAAATTTAAAATAAGCTATGCAACTAATAATCAAAGCCATAACAGTAAAGATTCCAGTATATAGCAATTTACATCTGAGAGATTTCAGTGTTAGTCCTCATAGCTTCTTGAAATTCAGATCATTTAATAAAAAATAAAAAAATTGAAAATTGAAGCAAGTGGTTTGAGCAGTTCTGCAAAGTTTGACACAAAAATCTCAAGGCACAATTCAATGGTTCTGTTCAGTACAGAAAAATACGCAGATCAGCTTCGTTGTTGAGTATATTCAGGATGAATTGCATCAGTCCTTCTAGTGGTATACATTTCAAAGAGGTTCAGGTGGACTCGTATTGTTAAAGCAAAAGACAGCAAATTCCTGCTCCCATTAATTTGCAGCCAGAGAAGTCATTCAGAAGATGAGTACTTTTGACTGGGTACTCTTGCTCTTTTTGATCTCCTTACAGCTGTTTGCTCAACATCACTGTCACTTTGATCAGACTGCTCAGAACTTTCAGAAATAGGTGGTGGTACTCATCCTTTGGTCAGGCAGCTTCTCAAGATCTCACTTCTTCGGGGCCATCGGTCTCCGGGTACAACTCGCTTTCTTGCTGCACTAGGCCCGTTGTTAGGATCTGTATCTCTTGCAGTCAACGCTATTGGCTCTATTAGCTCTATTGGCTAAGACCCTTCGGAGCCGTCAATAATTGACTCTCTCAGAGTCCCCTCCCAGCTCCTTGCTGGTCCCCAACAGCTTGACTAACCTATTCCCTCTGTCTCACTGTAACCACCATCACATCGGGAACAGGTGCTGTTGGTCATCAAGGCTACATGGGACTTTGCGAGTTTGGGTGTCGTGCACCCAATTCAGAAGACCTACACAATTTACAGCAGTGTTGGTGACCAGGATCACCTGGTAAGTCCCTTTCCAGTGGGGTTCCAAGCGTGATTTCCACACATGCTTCTTTGCCATTTTCCAGTTACCGGGACTCAGATCAAGGCAGTACTCTTGTTGAGTCGTAAGGGCAGCTTCTCCAACCTGGTGAGACATAGAATGTACCACATCAGCCAAACCTTTGCAGAAATCCAGGATTAGATCATCTGTTATGCTGACAAGTGCATTTGCAAGAACAGCTGGCTGTGTCATCACTTCGCTCATTATAACTTCGTGGGGCGACAATCCTGTCCTCCTGTCTGGTGTACTTCTCAAACTCATTAACACAAGAGGAAGTGCTTGGGGCCACTTCAATGACGTTGAAGCGCACACTTTTGCCAATCTGTATTTCAATGTGCCATTGATCTGCTCCACCAGTTCAGAAGCCTTTGGACGGTAACTGCAATGGAGCTTCTGCTCAACGTGTAGTGCTGCACATAACATTTTCAGGACCTCATTATTAAAATTAGTTACTCAGTCGGACTCAAGAAAAGTCTGAAATCTGAACCGTGGAATCAACTCTCTTAACAATAATTTAGCTACTGTTAAACTATTATTCCTTTGTGTTAGAAAAGCTTCTACCTATTTTGAGAAAATAAAATAATGACCAAAACATATCTCAAACTGTTGCAAACAGGCATCTCTATGAAGTCAATATGTCTCCTGATACCACATTATCAAACAAGGTATTCAAATCAATCCATAAAACCTTTGAAATTTCCACAAACCTTTCAATCTGTCTGCACCAATCCACTGGATTTTCTCACAATTTTGTCCGTGCATGCAGCCTACATAGAGAAAAGGGGAGTGCGCATGACTGTTTTGGTCGGCCCCGGAGGGCCGACCGAACAGTCAGGGCCCACAGCATTGGGCTAGCCACGCCTGCCCTGCTACCCAGCAGATCTGAAACAACCAGGCACTTCTGCTTTCTCGCACTGCAAGAAGCAGAAACATAAAATGGTAGTTTTACCATTTTTTGTTTCTGCTTCTCGCACTGTGAGAATGCAGTAGGGCGACGCCCCCTCCGACCTAATGGAGGAGCCGCCCCTGCTGGGAAGTGATAGGTAAAGGATTGTCAACGGTTAGCAACTGGTTGGGTAACTTGGGTAATAGACTATTGATTTCTATCTTGAGACCATTAGTGGTGATCTCTTTGTGCATAATGCTGATGATATTATCTATCAAATAGGTATAGAAAGGACAAATGAAGAGTAAAAAGAACAACGTTTGATCTTGAACTAGAGGATGAACACTATAAATACTATGATGAAATGAGAATTCTAGAGGAGTTTAGAAGAAAAAGGTTAAAGAAAACAAACCCGTAATTTGTGACGATTTGATGTGGGAAATTGTGATGGCTTGATTCACCATCAGACAGGGGCTTGATGTCACGAAAAATGTGGTTATTGATTACATGACACAACTACTGACTGAGACACAGAAACTCTAACGTACACTTTGCATATGTCTGAGAAAAAGCGTACAGAAAATGAGAAAGTGAAAGTGCCAGCACCATAAAAGCATGATTGCATGTGTAGAAACAAAAGAATTTAAATACAAGGTTAAAAATGTATTAGTAAGAGTATTATCATAGAATAGTTATGAACATTAATGATGAAAATGCATTCATTGACAAAATAGTGCAATTCTTAATGGTGAGACTTAGCATCTCTATTGCTTTCATTGTAATGCATCATGAAGAAGAATGTGGTGCAAATTTAAAATGTCTAATCTTACATGAATGATATTTTCAGTATTAATACTTGACAATATTAGGATTATAAATACTTAGAAATGATTTTAGTCAAATGAGTTGTAAGCATTATTTACATGTATGTACTTTAAAATTTGTGGAAATAAGCCATAGTTAGTATTAATCATTTCTATATAATAATCACTGTCAGCATTACCATTATTTCTTTATATGAAATGCTTGATTTATATCGTTATGTTTTAACTTAATTATGAGTTTAATTTACTAAATAAGAAATGTAACTTTAAAACGTTGAATTGCCTTTTTCCCTAAGCTGCATTATTTCATAGCTTGGTACAACAGAATTTTGACATGTTTCTTCAAATGTTGCTCTATCTGTTCATGTAACTTTTTTATGAATAAGGACATTTTTCTAAGCTTTCATTGTGAATAATTTGGTGAGAATCTGGCCTCTGGTTTGAAACTATAAAGTGAAACAAAGGATATTGGGGCAGATGTACGACCGATTTTGAGGTCACAAACAGGCAATCTTCCAGTTTGCGACTGCAAAATAAGTCTGCCCTATTTACAAACCCTATTTTGCGAGACGGTAACCTATTACTGACTCGCAAAATGGGGTTTGAGACTCGCTATTAGGAAGGGGTGTGCCAAGGGCCTCCCACGGATCCCCCCGACCTTCTAAAAAATGACACAGTAACGTGTAATTTTTCTTTTTAAAATGCATCCTATTTTTCTTTAAGAATAACGGGCTGCATTTTTTTAAAAAACTGCTTTATTGAAAAAGCAGTCACAGACATGGTGGTCTCCAGACCTTAGCAGGCCACCATCCCCGGGAGTGCTAGCCATTCAAAATGGGGTCGCAAATTGCACCTGCCTAATGATTATTAATGAGGCAGGCAATTTGCGACCTCATTAGGAATCGCAAACAGTGTCTGAGACGCTGTTGTAAATTCCAATTTGCGAGTCGCAACCTGCTAGGATTGAATGGACAGTCATTTCTCATGAGCTGCATGAGAAAGTATCCTGGAGTAACAAAATTGTACCTGATGATCCGAAGAATAATCACATGAGGATCATACCATTGTGCTGCGATGAATGATCTCACCAAGGAATATTTTACAGTTATAAAAGTGACTCTCCAGAGAAGGATCATTAGTTCTTGGTCCTGGTCCCAGCCAAAGCCAGTCCTTAATTGTCAACGCGCTCTTACTTTTTGAACTTCTTTGCTGATGCTTATGCTCTTAGGAGATCAACTGGAATCCTTCTTTCCTGACAGCCTATCTTCTATGCCCAAAGCTTTATTCTCTTTCCTAACGAACTTGCTCATTGGACTATTTGGAGCCGTCTGGTGAGAGACTAGACATAAACTTTCCTGATTTTGCTCCATTCTGCCCATGCCCATGGACTTTCCCCTAGTGGTCTTTAGCTTGAATCCTTTATCCCTTTTCAGAGAACTCTTTTGATCCAGTTAACCATCCTCCTTTCTGTTGAAGGTGGTAGGAATCTGTAACTTTAACCATCCTCTTAGGATTTTGACTAATATGCGGTTTTATACTACATGCCGTAAGATTCTTGATTGAAATGCTTAAAATGTTACTTATATGATTTGAATTTAGTTTAATATGTAAGTTCAGTTCTCCGAACATTTTTTCTTGGCAACAGGCATTTTTGCCATGGTCTGCTGAGAAGATGCGTTGGAGATGCTGAGCGCCTATGGTGTTTCAACTATCTTGAATAAATCTTGGAATATCACTAAAGATTGGTGTACTCATTACTCAACAATTTTGGTGGCGAGTTATTGTTGAGACACCATTGAAAAACCCACAATTTTTATGGATTTTTTTTTTTCAACGATTTCCGAAGATTAATTATTTTCCTCTACGTCGTATGCATTGGATCATCATTGCTAAGGAATCACTGCATATTGGCACCTCTGAAGCGTTTGTTGTTTGACATTGCTGAGGATTGCTGTTTATTCGGTGCAGTCTTTACAGTAAGGTTTTTGTAAAACTTAACAACTCACCACTACTTCCTACAGTTGAGAGCATCATTTGAATTGAAGAGCCATTGCAAAGTAGAATTCCTTCGAGGATCTTTGGAATCTTCGTTATTTAAGCTTCTTTGCTGCTGTGCAGTTCCAGCTATTCATCCCGATTCCAGCGTCTCCTAACAGAGTTCAACACCCAACATCATCGTACGTGTACTATGGAGACATGCAAAATCACATACGCAACGCCATCTTGGGTTTTGTTGTTTTAAGCGTCAGCGTGCGTGCCTGTCGAGGTCACGCAAGGTCACGTAACACGACGCTATCTTTGCTATTTCTCACGAAGGTTATTTACTTAGTGACATTGATCGTCAGCACATTTTCGTATTCCACGTATTTAAGGAGCATATTTTCCTCATTATTTCTACGCGTATCTTCATTAAGAAAACATTTCAGGGTACTGTAATTATTGCTATTCTCCTTATTGTTTAACATTTAAAAACGTATTATTATCTAACTTCCTTTTGTGGAAAGTATACCTAATTCTGCATTTGTACAATGGCTACACAAAATTTCACTTTGCAACCACCACAAGCTTTTTGCCAGCAGGGAACAGTCCGTGTATGAAATGGACTGAATGGAAATCTTGTTTTTTAAATTTTATCAATGCCATAGATGAAGATAATAAGATGTCTGCAGAAAGGGAAAAAAGTATTTTTTTACATTCTGTTGGACCAGTTGGACTAAAAGCTTATGAAGAAATGCCAAAAGGGGTGATTAGTGGTGATGTTAATGTTTTCAATGCTATTCTTAATGATTTTGATAACCATTTTGCTCCCATGGTCTGCATAGGTATTGTTAGATATAAGTTTTTTCACAGGAAACAAGAAGTTAATGAGTCGCTAGATGAATATGTCTCAGCTCTTAAGCGGTTAGCAGGTGATTGTAAATTTGACCATTTACAAGGCCAGTTTATTAGAGATCAGGTTGTAATGCACACCAGAGATCCTGCCATTCAAGAGAGATTATGGATTAATGGAGATACAGAATTGAAAGACATCCTTGCTATTGTAAGAAAGGCGGAATTATCCAGCCGCAATGCAAAAGTTCTTAATAGTGATTTCAAAATTGAGCCTGAAAATATTATTAGTAAAGTTAAGAATAGAAGTGCAGAGAAGCCTAGGAACGCTGGTCCTATGAGACATGATTCCGTCAAAAAAACGTAGTAACTTTAGATGGTATAGTTGTGATAGCAGTTCTCATTTAGCTTCCAGTAAATTTTGTCCTGCTTTGAAACAAAAATGATCTAATTGTAATATTGTAGGTCATTTTGCCAAAGTGTACAACATAAAGAAAAGAGTTAAGGTAAAATGTGTAAAGGGTGATATGTTCAGTTCTAGTGAGAAAGAACAGTTATTCAAGAAGTTATCGTCTAACAGTTAAACAGATGGCAATGATCCTAAAAGTTATGATGCCAAATAACTATTTTTACTTAATATTATTGACAAGAAGGTTGATAACAAAAAGAAACCCTTATGTTCAATATCTTTAGGTGGGGTCAATGTATTAATGTATGCAGATTCAGGATCACCTTACACTATTGTGGATAAAGAAACATGGATGAACAAATTTGCTAGTAAGTTAGGGCAAGAATTACTTCCAGCTGACATTGACCCAGAAGGTTTCTCAGGGGAAAAGATCAATATGGTTGGGTTCCGCACTTTGTTATTCAGATTTAACGGTAGAGAGTATTTTGGGAACCTGTACGTAGCTAAGAAAGGTCCTGCTGTTTAAGGATGGAAGGATCATGGTAATTTAGATTTAATTCTTAATCCCAATTGAGCCGATCCAGTCATGATATTTGATGATAACATAGAATTGTGTAAGGTAATTCTAAGCAAATTCCCTAAGGTATTCTGTAAAAAAATCGGTAAAATTAAGGATTTTGAACACCGCATCATTTTAAAACCTGATGCTTGTACTAAAGTTCACAAAGTGAGACATATCCCTATTCTACTTAGAAAAGAAGTGGAATTAATACTGGAGAAATTGACTAAAGCAGACTCGAACCTATTGAGTCCTCACAGTGGATTTCTCCAAGAGTCGTCACTCGATGCAGTAATGGAAAACTGAGACTTTGCATTGATTTGTGCAATTTAGATAATAATATAGTGGTAGAGAGATTTACATTACCTACATTTCTGAAATGCTGACTCTCATAAAAGATGCTTATTGGTTTTCCACCATCGACTTGTCAGCCGCATACCATCAGATATCTTTAAGTGAAGATAGCAAGTCTCTTACTGCGTTTATTACTCCATCAGGTTGTTTTCAGTATAACGGTTACCGTTTGGTCTCGCTTCGGTCGCAGCTATTTTTCAAAGACTTATGCATTAGCTTTTTAGAAAATATGATAAAGTGAGGTGCTTTCAAGATGATAATTTAATTTTTGGCAAAGATGAGTATGACAATGTGTTGAGAGATGTTTTAAGCGTTTTGGAACAAAAAGGTTTGACCGTTGAACATACTAAGTGCAAATTTGGTGTGAAATCCATCACATACTTGGGTCACGTTATTAGTGATGCAGGACTATATACCAAACCTGCATTGGTGGATCCCATTACCAATACTCCTCACTCTAAGAACAAAGATGAAGTACGGTCTTTTATTGGGTTGGTGGAGTTTTACTCCAAATTTGTACGACAGTTTTCAAGCAGAATTTTCAACATAAGACGACTTCTCAAGGACAGGAACAAATTCTTTTGGAGTGAAGAGTGTGACAAAGAATTAGTGAATATTAAGAAAGCTATTGCTGATGCACCTGCCTTAAGCATTTTTTTACCCTGATCTCGATAATTGTATTACCGTAGATGCCAACAACAGAGGTTTAGGTGGAGTACTTTCTCAAATTAATCAAGAGGGCAAAGAACGTATTGTCGCTTATGCTTCACGTGCATTGTCACCCACTGAAGAAATTTTTTTAGTCATAGATAAAGCAACATTAGCATGCATATGGGCTTTAGAACACTTTAGAGCGTTTGTATGGGGAAAGTCTTGCATTGTACGTAGAGACCACAAACCCTTAGTAAGGTTATTAACTACTGAGGGGTTGTTTAATGCCTCTCCCAGGATTGCTAGAATGTCTTTAAGGCTTCAAGATTACATTTACAAAATTGTTTATGTTCCTGGAAAAGAAAATGTTGTTGTGGATTTTTTATCATGTATGCTTACTGAATTACATCATAGCCCTGACCATGAATGGGAAAACAGTCAAGCTGCATTAGTTCATGATCAAGGTCTATCCATCGTCAAGAAAGATGAGTGGGTTATGTTGTACGAAGCTGACAGGGAATTACAACAACTTATCATATTTATTGTTGATGGATGGCCTCCAAAAAACAGTATTTCTAAGGAATTAAAACAGTTTTGGGAAATTCTTGATGAAATATCTGTACTTCATGGCAATATCTTAAGGGGTGACAAAATATTACCACCTTTATCAATCAGATTGAACATTATTAAAATGTGCCATGAAGGTCATGGTGGAATTGTCAAAACAAAACAAAACAAAACAAATAGTAAAACAATTGAGTCGGTGGCCAGGCATGGATTTAAGAATTGAGAGAGTAGTAAGGAATTGTGTATGGTGTGCCAATTCTGATAAGACCCTTGTTACTTTAAAACCTAAAATGTCTGATCCCATTACTCCTAGACAACCTTGGCACACAGTTGCCACTGACATCATGGGACCTATTGGCACCCAAAGTAAATATATATTGTAACTTATAGATATTTTCTCAAGATGGCCTGTAATCAGAGTTGGGGATAAAGTAAATTCGGAAGAAGTTTTAAAATTTGTAGACAGTGTTTTTGTTGGTGAAGGACTTCCGGCACTTCTCATTAGTGACAATGGAGTCCAATTCACTTCTAAAATTGTAAAGGAGTAGTTTGAAAGGGTAAGTATTAAACATTGCACCACTTCTTTGTACTATCCAAGCGGGAATGGTATGGTGGAACATTTTAATAGAGTCCTTAAACAAACCATTCAGTCAGCTATTATCAATAATAGTGATTGGGAGATGCAAATATTCAAAACTCTTTGGATGTACAGAACCACACCACATGACGCTCTAGAAGTATCTCCAATTGAAGTAATGAGAGGGAGATCCGTCAGAACAAAATGCAATCCTGAGTGGTTATTTAATACTTCAAGGCCTAGTGTTCCAGTGGAAGTTTTAAGATCCAGAATTGAAAAAAAACATCTTAAGTATAAAGAAATTCATGACCTCAAACAAGGAACAAAAGCTTGTGACATTAAAGTGGGTTCTTGGGTCAAAGTCAAGAAACCATGGAAAGTTAGGAAAGGTGAGAGCCAATTTTCTGAACCTTTGAAGGTAATCAAACTTTTACACAATGCAGTTCAATTAATTGATGGAAAAGTATGGAATCTTAAGCGCATTGCTGTTTTGAAAGATAACAATAAATTGTTTGAAAATAGTAGGGAACGTGACACCTCTCTCAAGAAGCAATTGAAAATATTTTGGTATTGATTACAGTGGTAGTCTTGATAGAAATGTTCCTGATATTCACACTAATGCTGATATGGATCATGTAGAACTTGACCCTGGTTCTGATTCTTCTATTAGTAAGGGTAACATGGTTAATGTTAGTAAAGAATGTGTGGATGAAGGAGAGGGAAGTCGCTGTACACGCACCCGTATGAAACCAAAATGGTTATCTGACTTTGTTTGTGATGATCACTTTTGATCACTTATTATAACATCTTTATTTTTATTTTTTAAATGTCCTTTAAGGGGAAAGATATGTTTTTTACTTTAATAGCTAGTTATATTATCTCATGCTGCAGAGCGTGTATTGTTATTGTTTAATATGTAAGTTCGGTTCTCCGAACGTTTTTCCTTGGCAACAGGCATTCTTGCCATGGTCTGCTGAGGAGAAGCATTGGATATGCGGAGCTCCTATGGTGTTTTCAACTATCTTAAATACAACTTGGAATTTCACTAAAGATTGGTATACTCATTACTCAACAGTGGTAGGAATCTGTAACTTTAACCATCCTCTTAGGATTTTGACTAATATGCGGTTTTATTATTCTACATGCCGTAAGAATCTTGACTGAAATGCTTAAAATGTTACTTATATGCATTGATTCTGGATCTTTAATATATAACCAAATTATCTAAATAGCCTGAGTCTCCCCATAGTGTCCTATGTTATTTCCTTAGAAACTGTGCTTATGAGGGACTGAGTAGTAAATGTGTAACAGGGAGAATCATAGATTCTTCTGAGAGCAATAGGTTCTGTTACTCTTATTTTGTAATGCAACTGCAGAACATTTAGTTTGTATAAGTCTGGTTAGACTAAACTTCTTTAGGAAGACCCAATCTTCCAATTGCACTACTTTACTTTTATAGCATGGTTTTGAGAATAGTGTATTTGAAACTCATTTCTAACTTGTGAATTAGCTGCTAATGAATGGTCCTCATTGGGTGGCAAACGGTTTTGGACATCCTAATTTCTCACTACGACAGAGAAAAATCCATCAGAGGACCATCGCCTCTGTGGTAAAGTGCGGTGATGTGAATTGTCTAATTGTAGTAAGGGCCCAGTACGACGTGAGAGTTAGTTGAAGTTAAAAAACGCTTTAGCTGGATCAAAACAAAACGTCTTTTTTAGAGCTCACTTGTATCCACTGAAATTATTCACCTTAACTACAAAAAGTCTGTCTGTTGGAGATGTGATGAACTTAAACTCTTCAAGTAGATAGGCTTGTTAAATGCCTAATGGAGGGTGATTCATGGCATGAAGTACATTAAAATATAGTATTCCAACTGAAAACAGCGGCGGGCCCTTCTTGCCGCACCTCACACCAGTTCCTACAATAATTGTAATGATTATCGTGCAAGCTACCCCAAAACGCCAGCCGCTGTGTGGCGCTACTGTGCTCCAGATCAAACGTCAATAGAAAATGAGAAACGGGGGTGCACGAAAAAGAAAAGTCCGAAAAGGATTCTTTAAACTAAGTGTCCTTTTTAATTTTCATTTAAGTTTTGTAGGTAAAAAGTTGGTCAGCCAACGCGTTTCATTCCCTCAACGGGAACTTCATCAGGGCTGTAACATGATAAAAATGACATAAATATTACCAATAAATCAAAAGACACAGGACTTACAACATGAACAAATAACCATACAATATGAAAATCATACAGACAAAACAGATTTACAACAACATTAAAAAGTGTCCATGAAATTACACCAATCAATACTGGACACATTTATATCACATTAAAAACATGTATACAAACAAAGATTTTTTGGAAAAACGAGAATCGAATAGGATTTTTTCAAAAAGTGTTTGTGACTTTATCTGACTGTTAGATTCTTTTGAAAAACAGAGGATTGAACCTCATCAGGTTTTATGGACACCAAAAACGAGGAATTCAGAAAATATTTATAAGTAACAAACATATACTTTTTTATATATTTATTGGAGAGTAAGAGAAAGAAAGCAGAGAAATAGAAGAAAACCTTATAAAAAATATAGATAGGTACAAGGTTATGTGAGTGTTTTGAAAGAAGAGGAAGAGCAAGAAGAGCAATCCAATCCCTAAAAGTGAGCATACCTTGAATCAATATGTAAACTCCTGTGAGAGGACAAATCTTATAATATCCACGAAGTCAAGTACTTCAAGTTTCTGAAAGGAAGCATAATGACCCAATTCATATTGGCTGGCGGTCCATAACAAGTGAAAATAATAATAACTATAATGTAACTATATACGATCCCTCTAGGTTCCCAACAGAAATATCTCCAAGTGAATTCACTATATGGTGTCCGTATGACAACATAGAAGCTATTGGAGCAGTAATTCACACGATATATAAATCAGTTAAAAGCATACAGATGTGTTAAGTGTGCACAACAAGCGCCGAGAACAATTCCATCTAATGGGCGCAAGAATAGACCGGTGCCCGTCCTAAAACCAACAGTTGCACATTCCAAAGACATGTAAGGCGCCTGTAATGCCGAACATCAGTAATAACATGTCTGAGTTAATACAGCCGTATTGTATGAGGGCAGTCCATTGCAACAAAACGTATTACCCTTCCAATTAAGTGCTCCTAACTCGGCATCAAGTAATCAATCACTTTAAAACTGACAATTCTAAGAGCAGGACAGATAGTATCATATTGTCACGGGTACAAGTTATAGTATGTTTATACAATTCTTGTAATCATCCTGAGCATCTAACAACATCGGCAATAATCAGGACAGAGTAGCTGGTACGGCGGCAGGCTCCTCATTAAGTATGGAGCACTCCCTCGTGGCGGACAAACATACGTAACTCCGCCTCTTTGTTTCGAAACTGCAAATGGACACACCATAATAGCGGACAAAAACGTAAATTGTTTCTCCCTTATAAGAAAACTGCAGAAACACACGATAGCTAACAGCTACAAGTACAAGCTGTAATCCATTGCCACGGGCATCACAGCATTTCAGCCAGTGTGCACTAACCGGCAGTAGTCTTAACGGAGTGAAAACTACAGAAACACACAATAACTAACAGCTGAAAATACAAGCTGTAATCCATTGCCACGGGCATAACAGCATTTCAGCCCGTGTGCACTCACCGGCAGTAACCTTTACGGAGTGATCAATACGACGGCGTCTTCCTCGTTGCAGATTGCACAGCCCGCCATTGTAATTAAATGTACGTGACTCCGCCCGCTTAGCAGGATCTGACCAATTGAATTGAGTATAAGTCAGAGTGGTGGCCCCTAAGTTCCTAGCCTAAATCGGCGGCCATTGTTAAGAGTTTAAAAACATACCAGTGAACTAGTACTAAGTAATATTTGTGTCCACCAAAAATATTTGAGCAACATAATTAATTGAAAGTGTATGTTTTCCCAGGTTTAAGGAGCATATGAGTAGCTAAGAGGAGCGTATGCCATTATTGATATATAAATGAATTAAATCACACCTCGCAAAGGACAAGGACAATAGTGTAAAAATAATGTTACATCAGTCCTGAATTGTTTTGAAATTGCGGGAGAACATGAGATACAACAGGACTGTGCGTGGAACCATGTAAAATGAAGAGTAAGCACCATTTTGGAATGGGCAGTACGTTCAAAGTGTATAAGACTATGTGAATTATTACGAACAGATACAGAATTAGCGATATATCGCTCTGAAGTACAAAAACAAACAAAGAAGGTAAGGAATAATAGTAGCAAATAGCTCATGGTATATTTAGACAACCCGGAGAAATGAACAAAGATGTTCTTTTTCATATGTAAAGAGCGCACAGGGTCGCCATTTTGGAATGGGCAATATGTTCCCAATGGGAATGCCACCTAAACTAAATAGTACTCCGTGTATTATGATAACACGGATGCCTCTAGTAGAATTCAGGTGTATTCCAAAAAATAAAAGAGCAATTATCAATAAATGAACAGAATCGTAAGAGCATGGCTGCAATACTGCAAAATAAATATCTAGAAAAGAATATTAATTCCAACAAGATAAGTAACCCGACCAATCATTAGTAATGAGTAGCAAAACGAGGGAAAGAGAGCATGTAAAGTTGGAGAACAAGCCATATTGACATGACAGGTCTGCAATAGTGTGCATGAAAGGGGTTCGAATGTACAGGCACATGAGGAGTAAGTCATACCCGGTCAAGCATGAAAGAGGGAAATGTCGCTTCACAACTACTATTCACATGTAAATTCAATAAAAAGTAAATTGATAAGTCCAAACGGATGAACAAAGTCAGAAATCCAGACTTATATCTCTCATGATGAAATCAGACTTAGTACGAATAAATGTGCTGAGGATAAGAGTTAAAGGACTAATAATAAAGATATGTATCCCATGCTTCACAGTCCATCACCGCGTGTTCATGAGGAAGCAAAGATAGAAAATGTGATGACAAGCAAAAGGAAGATAAATAACAGGGGGAGGTTATAGTCACCGATTTGGTCACATCAATCCTATAGCTGACCCCATATCCGATTGGTAACTGATCATATTTGCACCATTCCTGAACAATACGAAAAATTGCAAAAAATCCCTGACCATTCAGTTCTGGGCTTTAGTCATTTTCCAGAAAATAATGCATTTCATTATCACTGTTAAATCCTTGGATAGCACTGCGTAATCTGCAAATCCATTTTGCCTCACATTGCCTAAGCTGCAGTTCACGATCACCTCCTCTTTCTGCACTTTTCACATGTTCAATAGCATGGAACCAAAAGTTGGCAAGACCCTCATGTTTGTTAACAGAATGCTCCATCATAGGATATCTGGAGTCACGTTTGAGTATGGCCCTCCTATGTTCTTGAATTCTGATTTTTAGGCTACGTTTGGTGCTGGCTACGTAAATGGTTCCACAGGGGCATCCAATCACGTAGACAACAAACTCAGTGTTGCAATTAATAAAGTTGTAGATGTTATAATTTCGGGAGCCATTATAGGAAAAGTTCTTAGTTTTGCTGATCCCCAGTTCACAAATATTACACATTGTACATGTAAAAAAACCCTCTGGCTTAGGTGGTAACCAAGTTGATTGTTTGTTACTACCTTTGCTGATGTAACTCGGGCATAGCTCATTCCTTAGTGTCTTTCCACGCCTATATGTAATCGATGGATTTGCGTGGACCGCTTTTTGTAGACCTGGTACCTCACATAGGAGATTCCAATGTTTCTTCAGCAGCTTAAAAATCGCACTGCTGTGTGAAGTGTACTGGGTCACGAACCTAATGTTATTGTCAAAATTCTTGTTTGTACTCCTGTTTTGTTTTTTCATTGATGTTAAGGTGGCCTCTCTAGTTAATACACGTGCTCTTTTTTCTGCCTTTTCCACAGTCTCTTTTTGGTATCCCCTAGATAGAAGTCTTTTCTTTACTTGTTGGAGATTTATGTCAAAATTAGATTCCTCACTACAGTTTCGTCTGACACGTACCATCTCCCCGTAAGGAATATTTTTAATAGTAGAGCTGGCATGTGCACTTTCTGGGAGTAAAACAGCATTACACGCAGTATCTTTGCGATATAAAGTGCTATGAATGTGCCCATCTCGTATATAGAATTGTAAGTCCAAAAAGTTGATTTTCTCATTACTGGATTCCATTGTCAGTTTAACATTAAATGGATTGGAATTAAGATATTCAAAATAGTCCTGAAGTTGTAAGGTGGAACCCGACCAGAGGCAGATGATATCATCGATGTACCTCCCCCAGAACACGATGTATTTGGTCCAGGGGGAGGCACATCTTCCCCATGCATGCCCCCTCTCATACCATCCCATAAGAAGACAGGCATAAGAGGGGGCAAACCTGGACCCCATGGCCATGCCTCTCCTCTGATGGTACCAGACGTTGTCGTAAAGAAAGTAGTTCCTGTTTAGGACCAACCTCAACATTTCCATGATCATTTGATTTTGGTCAAACTGATCAGCATTCTCCCTGTCCAAGTAGAATTCAACAGCCTTTAGGCCATACTCATGTTGGATGCACGTATATAGACTGGTGACATCGAAGGTGACAAATAGGAGTTCGTCGGACCACTCAAAATCTTGGAATTTGTTTAAAATGTCCTTACTGTCCTGGACATAGGATGGGAGATCTAGGACATGTTTGTTAATTCTGAGGTCAATGAATTCAGACATTTTCTCGGTGACAGACCCAATGCCTGAAATGATCGGTCTCCCTGGAGGGAAGTTGCCCTTTTTGTGCACTTTGGGGAGGATGTAAATACAGGGGAATCTAGGATTCTCCGTCTTGAGATATCTGTATTCCTGTTCACTGATCAGACCCATATCCCTCCATTCCCTTAGCTTCGAGCTGATTTCTATAATCAGTTCCCCTGTGGGATTGTGGTCCAGTCTACCATAGCACTCGTTGTCCCCAAGTTGTCGTTCTATTTCACCTTTGTAGTCTTTTATATCCATGACCACAACATTGCCACCTTTATCAGATTCCCTAATGACGATGTCATTGTCATTCTTCAACCTTTTTAGTGCTAGTCTTTCTCCAGGTGTGAGATTGTGTTGCTGATTGTTTACACACCTACTCTGTTTTTCCAATTGGTATAGACCCTCACTAACCCGCTCAGTAAAGGTGTCAATGTTTCCATGATATGTCATTGGGGTAAACTTGGACTTGGGACGTAACCCACTTTCTTTTGTGATGTTCTCCCTGATGTCAAGATCATCTAAAATCGTGTGTATTTCAACCTCCTCCCCATCACTTAGTGATCGTAAGCATTGAATGTTTTTGACCTCCGCTATTGTGAGGTCTGTTTGTCTTATCTCATCAGAGAATTTATTCGGAGGCAGTTTGTCGTTGAAAAAATCTTTTAATTTTAACATTCTGCTGAATTTGAAAAGATCTACATGTACACTCGTGAAGTCACCACCCTGTGTTGGACAAAATCCCAGCCCTCTACATAACAGATTAGTCTCATCAGTATCCAATATCTTGCTGGACAGGTTAATCACTCTCACTGTACTTGTAGCTGTTAGCTATCGTGTGTTTCTGCAGTTTTCTTATAAGGGAGAAACAATTTACGTTTTTGTCCGCTATTATGGTGTGTCCATTTGCAGTTTCGAAACAAAGAGGCGGAGTTACGTATGTTTGTCCGCCACGAGGGAGTGCTCCATACTTAATGAGGAGCCTGCCGCCGTACCAGCTACTCTGTCCTGATTATTGCCGATGTTGTTAGATGCTCAGGATGATTACAAGAATTGTATAAACATACTATAACTTGTACCCGTGACAATATGATACTATCTGTCCTGCTCTTAGAATTGTCAGTTTTAAAGTGATTGATTACTTGATGCCGAGTTAGGAGCACTTAATTGGAAGGGTAATACGTTTTGTTGCAATGGACTGCCCTCATACAATACGGCTGTATTAACTCAGACATGTTATTACTGATGTTCGGCATTACAGGCGCCTTACATGTCTTTGGAATGTGCAACTGTTGGTTTTAGGACGGGCACCGGTCTATTCTTGCGCCCATTAGATGGAATTGTTCTCGGCGCTTGTTGTGCACACTTAACACATCTGTATGCTTTTAACTGATTTATATATCGTGTGAATTACTGCTCCAATAGCTTCTATGTTGTCATACGGACACCATATAGTGAATTCACTTGGAGATATTTCTGTTGGGAACCTAGAGGGATCGTATATAGTTACATTATAGTTATTATTATTTTCACTTGTTATGGACCGCCAGCCAATATGAATTGGGTCATTATGCTTCCTTTCAGAAACTTGAAGTACTTGACTTCGTGGATATTATAAGATTTGTCCTCTCACAGGAGTTTACATATTGATTCAAGGTATGCTCACTTTTAGGGATTGGATTGCTCTTCTTGCTCTTCCTCTTCTTTCAAAACACTCACATAACCTTGTATCTATCTATATTTTTTATAAGGTTTTCTTTTATTTCTCTGCTTTCTTTCTCTTACTCTCCAATAAATATATAAAAAAGTATATGTTTGTTACTTATAAATATTTTCTGAATTCCTCGTTTTTGGTGTCCATAAAACCTGATGAGGTTCAATCCTCTGTTTTTCAAAAGAATCTAACAGTCAGATAAATTCACAAACACTTTTTGAAAAAATCCTATTCGATTCTCGTTTTTCCAAAAAAAACTTTGTTTGTATACATGTTTTTAATGTGATATAAATGTGTCCAGTATTGATTGGTGTAATTTCATGGACACTTTTTAATGTTGTTGTAAATCTGTTTTGTCTGTATGATTTTCATATTGTATGGTTATTTGTTCATGTTGTAAGTCCTGTGTCTTTTGATTTATTGGTAATATTTATGTCATTTTTATCATGTTACAGCCCTGATGAAGTTCCCGTTGAGGGAATGAAACGCGTTGGCTGACCAACTTTTTACCTACAAAACTTAAATGAAAATTAAAAAGGACACTTAGTTTAAAGAATCCTTTTCGGACTTTTCTTTTTCGTGCACCCCCGTTTCTCATTTTCTATTTACATTAAAATATAGAACCAATTTGCCAGTCACAACATAACTTAGTTCCGTATAATAGGGGTTGATAAGGTAAAGAAGAATTTGCTACATGCAAAAGCCACAACTTATTTGGAAGAATTACTTTACTCACATCTTTTCCAATGAGATCCCTTTGGTTCTCTATGATCCCCCATGGTGGGATTCCAATTGCGCAGATCTTTCTTAGATACTGGGAAGCATGTGCCTTCAGCGCATCACCCACATGCTTAGAAACACCTAAACACAAAGTGCATTTTGAGATTGTCAGAATAAACTCCAATAACGCATGCTCAAACGGACAAGCCGAGAAAAGAAGTTGTCAGAAAAGTTGGGGAAATAGCGCTAAGCAAAAGCATTGATAGCCCCAATAATTGTTGGCATTTGCATACTTGAAAGGTGTTATCCCTCAGAGATACACTAGGTTTAAGACAGGCACTAGCAGTGCTATTGTCCCTCATACACACAACAGCTACAGTGTAGGAAGCAGCACTGCATGCCTACCTCACATACAAAACATATGCAGCACAGCCAGCACCACTCCAAGCTTCTTCACAAACTGAATGGTACAGCAACATGGCACATGAACCAGATGTGCAAGCCTCCCTCCCACAGATTTAGTGGTTCAGGTCGAGATGCATCACTGTGGAGGAGCAATAGTGCAATCTTCAGACATTGTTCCCTCAGACTCAGAATATTTCCAGTGCAGGTAAAATAAATGCAAACCACATTCAGATACGGAACAGGCACAGCACAGCGAGTGGCAGCTCAATTCTACCTACACCCAGAACATGTACAGCACCATCAATGGCCACTTATCTCGCATACACAATAGGTACAGAAGATAAAGAAGTACATAGCCCAAGCATCTTCCAGAAACAGTGCAGCCAACCTTCAATATCAATTGAAATTTACCCCAGATATAGGCAAAATCAATTGCAGTGCAACTGTCACTCTGTTGTAGAATAGGTACAGCACAAGCCCCTTCACATGGAGAGCTGCACTATAATTTTCAATCAGAACATAAGGTGCATAGGTCAGCAACAGTTACTCCTGACCCACAGATCTTGTAGCCGTGTTCAACTGTGGAGAAGGCTCACCAGAGAAGCGCACAAACCACTCATTATTCCCACAGAGATCAATCACAAATGTTCTTTAGACACAATATTCAAACCTCCAATGTGTGTAGATATGGGGGGAAAGGCACAGCATCCTCCCATAAGGACCTTGCAAGGACCACTAGGAATGAATGCAGCCACAATGTCATGTGGATTCCCACCAATCATGGATATGGTCACGGTGATAAGAGGAGGGGCATTCCCCACCATTAAGCCGGCTGACTGAATGAGCCATCCACTGTGGCCTGATGCTGTGATGTCACACTTGCGTCTCTGATGGGTGCAGTGCAAGCCGTGGTAGCTAAAACTCAACACAGACACTGATGGCTACACCAGGGTATCCATCCAGAGTGGCATCTAGCCTATCACTAGACTCTGTCTTTCTGTAGGGTGAGAACATGTAGAGAGAGTGAAGTTGGCATTCCATTTTTTTATTTTTAATAATGTCTATTAAGTTTTCAATCGAACATACGTAGATATAAAAGGAGTAGCAGGATACATATTTTGTGTATAACATCATGCCTATTAATGCCCACTTGTTGGGGGCAACAGATCGTTTTTAGAACAATAATGGTGGCTCAGTAACATTGAACTTTGCCAACATCTTTTTCAAATATTTTGATTCTAAGAACTGTACAACTTTACAATAACAAACATTATCCACTATAACTAGGGTGCCTGTCCGATGGTTACCATACATATACAGTGACCATCTTTGCTGCGTGCTAACAGTGCGTACTGCAAGGTATGTGAACATGTATAAGACGCGGTGAGGAGTGGGGGGGAGGCTGCACAATCTAAATCACACAGATTGAACCTGACGTGTCAGGCCTGGGCGTTATTATGAACCCTATGTGACCACATATCCAATGGGGGAAGAGAGTGGGGGGTGAGAGAAAAGGCTACAGGATGTATTTGTCCGCAGAGTGTGCTCCCCTTAATGAGGCGCATATGTAGATACGTTCGCTTCAAGGCATTCTGGCAGAATGTGATTGTAGTGCCACTGGTGTATTACGGGTTTATGTGTGCCTCACTAAGTTTAGATTCTATTATAGATAAATAATTTCACCAATCTACAGGTTGGGATCGCGAGGACGGGCGTATGGTGTGGGATGACTGCGTTTTGTGTTTTGTGTTTTGTATAATGGGGCCCGCCGGTGACTTCCAGGCCATAGCCAGAATGCGTTTAGCTATGACCAGTGCTAAGTCCAGGAACTTTCCGAACAGGAAATGTGTACCCTGGGCTGCAATTGGAGTTCCCACTGCTGTTGTTAATATTTCGGAAACACCTCCCCAGAATGATGAAAGTTTAGGGCATGTCCAAACCATATGTGGGAATGTGGCATCTGTATTCTGGCATCTAGGACAGATATCATTGGATGTTGGATACAGGTGCGCCAGTTTGTGCGTGGTTAAATAAGTAAGATGTAGGTAAGTGGATAGGGTAAATTTCAATCTGGCATTTGTGGATATTATCTTAGGAATCCCCACACACTCTTCCCACTCTTTGTCAGTAAGTTCGATTGATAGTGTTGCATTCCAGAATTCGCATAAGGGCGTTAGCAAGGGGGCCATATCAGCTCTGAGGGAGTTATGAATGGCTGTAATAGCCTTCCTGCCCCTACCGTATGTTAATAATGTCTGTAGGACTCCTGAGATTGTAGGTTCAGTATTTATGTCTCCCCAGATTTGTGATGCCTGTTGCGTTAATGTCGCATATAATAAGAAGGTCCCTGGTGAGAGACCGTAATCATCCATCAAAGTGTTAAAGTCGCATAGAGTTGAGTCTGTGTATAAATCGCCCCAAGTTGGCATTCCATATCAGCCTGGTATGGTTTGGAAGCGCTCCATTTCGGCTATAGACACCTCTAACTACTAAGTCAATACTTTGGAGAAGGGAAGCAGCTGAACTACATGAGGGTATAGCCTGCATATAAGTCCTTCCCACACTTAAGTAAATCATTCGCAGGAGGGAAGCACTAATCTGCATTCAAAGGAATCAGTGGGCTATGTTTTGCCAATGTGCACTATGGCACTGATATACTGTTTAGTGTAGGTAGAAAACACGAAGCACAATGACAAATACAGCTTTCCCCCCAGTATGGACTGAAGTTAAGATTTAGTAGGGTGTGCAGATGAATACTCTAAAGCCAATTAATATTATTTACCCCTTTTATACTAAGATATTCCTTTCTATGAAGCATGCAAAACGGTAAATATTTTCACGATTATGTACTTATTTTCTTGTTTCCTTTTCACTATTTTGTGTTCTTTTCTCCATTTGTTTGTAGCCAGTTCCCCTCTTTACAAATTTCTCAATGATGATCTCATGCAGTGTTGCTGTCCTGTTCACCCTACAATAAATGTATCACTGTCATGAGTCTTCCGTACAAAATGAAATTAAAAAAGGTTGTCATGACAACCTTCTATCAGAGCAGTCTTTGAAATATTGCAGCTGCAACAAGTGAGACCATTTACTGCTTGCATAGAAACTTCCCTGCACAGCACGCACATGCATAGTTCACACAAGCTGTTAAGAATTCCACACAGACTCCCCTGTTGAATAAACTTCCATGCAGTTGACAGGTAAAGGCACCAATCAACGACTTCGATCAGAGAAGAAAAAGGATTGATTTAAGTTGGTGTCAAAGATACAGGCCCACAAGGAAACCTCTCCAGGGCAAATGAACTGAGGTTCGGGGAGTCCAAGGCTCCGTAGCCGATTGCTGCTTCAACAGAGAGGCCCGGAGCTTGACACCTTGTGAACAGGAACGGATTTAATTAAACTGTACAGATTTCAGACTATGCCCCCAAAGCCTCCAACTATTTTCTTACGAAAGCATCAAGGCTACCTAAGCTTCATGAGCTAGGGCTACTATAGCACCAAGTGAGAGAAGACGGTAGGAAAGTCTTTCCTGTTTTTCTTACCTCTTAACAGAGGATTCTAAAACAGTCACAAACATTTGATTTTTTTATGAAAGGCAAGGAAATTATTTCATGGTTTTTTTTTTACCTCTTTACAGACGATTCTAAAACAGTCACAAACATTTGATTTTTTTATGAAAAGTATTGGGAGACCAACAGTGCATAACGCACAGATTGATGAAAGATTAGATCATTGCCTAACAGTACAGATTACATTATGAATTCTAGTGACTCATCTGGTCATACAAGAAACAACAAATTCAAGGGAAGAATGTCAAAATTAATTTTATGGTAAGTTATGTTATAATATTTTTAAAGCGCAAACTGCTACCCGAAGGTGTCCTGTCGCTATCTACAAAACCTCCCAAAGAGACTCACATATGAGGCCACGTATTAAACGCCAAATAGCCAGGTTTTTAAGGCTTTCCTGAATGCCAGTAAGGCTGTATTCCAATCCATCGTTTTCCCCCATCCACAGTGCCACTTTAAACAGAGACAAGTCACATGTAAATCAGCTTTAGTCTTTCTGAATTAGGAACAGTTCAGCCTAAACTGTCATGCCAGTTCTTGTCTAGAAAGAAAAATAAGCAGCTCTAGATCACCTTCAGTCAACTTAGGCCTTATTAGAGAATTATACCTTGAGTCCTGCAGCACACTGAGCACAGGACGTGTGTCTTAGCATTCCTGTCGTGCTTAGGATGTCTAGGGCAACAAACATCCTAGTCAAGGAAGAAATGACTGAATTAATCTCACTCACCAGTGATGACTCGGAATATTCCAGTCCATCATTTTTCACCGACTGTGCCACTCAACCACACGTGAATAAGTGTTGGTCCTGGTGCAGAGGGAACAGTCCAGCCTGAATTGCTGGTCCTTTTCCACTCTATTTGGGAACGCAAGCAACCTCTGATCAGTTTCCAACTATTAGACTTTATTGGGCCTTGTGGCTCAGAGAGTACGGAAGTCACATCCAGGCATCCCTCTCAACTTAGGGCATCTGCTACAACAAACAATTCAGCCCAATCTGCCAGGCCACTGGCCAGACGTGGATTCTCTACTAACTGTGCCATTGGAATCAAGCTGCAGCTCACTGATGAAGTCAAGTAGGCCAAAACCGGTCTGAGTTAATATATTGCATGATTGTTAGGTAAAAACCGATATTTAAATGTTTTTAAGTCTTAAATATTTACTTAGAAGGTGCACGATCATGGACACAGATGGTACAGAGATTACTGCATTGCACAATAGTGCACATAATGCACCTTATGAAATGCTATTAAATTGTATGGTACAGGATATTGGGCACATATCTTTCATTTTGTTCTGAAAGATGATTATTATTTAGTTGCTCCATATCACACCTATAAAGTTTAATTGTAATAAATAACCGAAGATCCTGGTAGTGGATCGCCTAGAAAGCACCTAAATCGTGTACTGGAGAAGGCAAACAATAAGGGACACACCTGAGAACGCTTAAAAACGAATACAACAAATTCCAAAGTGAGATGGCACACAATGGGTATCTATAAACAAAGCAGGGAAACTACGTGAAAGAAATAGAGCATGGAAAATGCTGGCAAACTACTTAAAATACACTAAAGGGAGATCAATAATACATGCCATTAGGGATAAAAAGGGAATTACCCTCACATCAAAACATTCTTAAAGCCTTTGAAGATTTCTACCAGAACTTATATAATATCAATGAATATATGAAACTCAGTAACTGCATTAAATTCCTAGATAATATTCCACACCCTACAACTTACCATGAGACAAGACTGGCTCTCAACAAGCCTATTGAAAAAGAGGAAATCCATAGAGCCATTTGCTATATTAATATTGCCAAAGCCCCAGGCCCTGGCGGCTTCTTATGGACATTTTTCAAAATGTACACAGACGCATTGATTGACCCGCTTGATTCACTATTCCATCACTTTGCAGAATCAGGGTCTAAATCAAGAACAGCAACTACTGCAACCATAGTTATACCAAAAGAAGGGAAATACCACCTCCAAGTTATGAACTATAGTCCCATCTCACCAATCAACATTGATTGACAGGCATATGCAAAGGTCCTAGCCTTCAGGCTGGAGAAGGTAATTGAGAAAGTAAGACACCAGCCTAGAAAGGGTTTTTTGAGAGGCAGACTTGCATCGGACAATAACAGGTTAATTTGCCATGCTCTAGACACATAAAAGAACTCTGGTTTCTCTGACAGAAACATTGGATTTAGACAAGGTGTCTTGGACTTTCCTATGGGCTGTACTTCAACTATTTTAATTCGGAGACTATTTTATTCACATGGTCATGGCTCTCCATTCAAAACCAGTAGTACAGGTAAGAGTAAATGGACACCTTTCCACCCCATTTAATTTATCTCAAGGTATGCATCATGGTTGCCCATTACCCCATCTCTTAGTTCTACTGGTCACAGAACCACTACTCTAGTCACTAAGATCCAATGACAGAATCAATGGGATTCCATTCACCCTTGGCAAATACACAGTGGTGGCTTATGTTGACAACCTGCTAATTTTCATAGAAGATGTGGACAAAGTAAAGTAAATTATTTAAATAAACAACTACTCAGTAGCAGCAGGATACTCCCTAAATGTAGAAAAAACCAAGGTATTCACGCTAAACATTCTCTATAACCCAGCAGTATTAGGCACTTCAGGGGTAAATTGGCAAAAGAATAATCTCAAATACCTAGCCATCTGGTTTGATAGAGACCTAAAAGATGAATTATCCTTAAACAAAAGTAAAACCCTAACAAATATTAAAGACATGCTAATTGCATGGTCCCCAAGTTAATCACATGATGGGGAAGTACCAAGACCTTAAAGATAATGATCTCCCCTCTAGTAAACTTTCTATCGGTTGGTAAACTGATATCTATAATCAATATTAAGGCACAGTCGAACCCTAGATCCAGGCTAAACTTTTCCAGATTCTTAGCTTTCTCAAATGAAGTCTTGTTGCACCTAAATGGTAGATCATAAAGCATGTTCTTTCCCTACAATAGCTTACTTCCATAGAAGGGACCCACCTCACAACTATATTGTTATGTTC
This sequence comes from Triturus cristatus, assembly GCF_964204655.1. NCBI lineage: Eukaryota > Metazoa > Chordata > Amphibia > Caudata > Salamandridae > Triturus > Triturus cristatus. The sequence goes on from NC_140581.1 coordinate 891,037,835, forward strand.
TGCATTTGTAGATACAAATCTTCCTAAATGCTCCATATTAGCCTTGTTACTCCATTAAAACGAATACATCAATAAACACTTCTGAACTGAAAAATTGTACTCTGTTGAAGAACCCTCCTAGAGGTATGTATATGATAGTGTGTTCAACACTTGCTGTCTGGTGCAGAGGAAACACAAGGACTCAGGGGTACCTACTGTCTGGTTAAATATTACCTAGATCATTGAGCACTAATCAGAATAACTTTTGTGGCTTGAGCTCTGCCTCTTTAAGGTGACTATTCCTGGTCATGTTGTTCCACAACATTGGTGTTCACTCTGCCCTTTTTGCACTGAAAGTATGATATTTCAGATGTCTGTATGGGAATGATTGTTTGAAAGGGGCGATGTTGGTGCGCTACTTTTTGTAGCATGATTTACATGCTTCCCGATTTCTGCAGAGGCCCGGCCCCTCTGGTAGGACTGAAAGAGAGTGAAGAATGACTGTGATGAGAGGGAGAAGGTTGGTAACACCCCTTAAAAGGTACATGGGAATAATACCATACGAATGAGATGAGGAATGCACTGAGCTTTCTTCAAGAGAGAGATGTACCACATTAACACCAACATGTTAACTAAAAACAACAGGGAAATTAACTAGTACTGTTGGCTTGCAGGGTACCATCGGCTGAATTGGTTCTTTGAATGTGAACGCTGATTGCACTATCTGTTGCACACTCAGTGATTTAGAGGTGATGAAAGAGGCTTGAAGTATGGAGGTGGATCATGAGGGGAAGAAAAAGCCTGATAGTGGGCTCTCATATTTTCGTGATCCCTCATTATTTTAATTATATAAATTTGGAGATAAATTGCTTATGCTTGCTTAAAAGGGAACCATTCTAATTGTCATGGCCCCATGTTCTTGTGTAATATTTGATTATTTTTTACTATCTCTGTCAACAAAGCCCATGCATCACGTAACAAATCTATTTTTACTGAGTATTTCCTATTTTATTCATTATTTAAAAAAACACTGTACAGATACAAAACGGACACTGGGAACAACTTCACTTGCCAGCTTTACTCTGCAGGACTTTGCCACACAGGTAAGTTCCACACAAGCCCCTTTTTGGTACTTTACCTCGTGGTACGTTACCACCAGGTCTGTTTTAAAAAAAATTAATTACATAATTAATAAGTCATTTCCAAAAAGAATGATTTAAGGGTTATGGGATGGGCAAGAGTTAAGGGATGAGTAAGGGCAAGGGAGGATATAGGCAAAGGAAGGTAAGGGCTTTTTAGGGTTTAGGGAAGGGTAGAGATAGAGGGAACAGGCTTCCTTAGCCTATCTGGCAGTAGTATTTGGTGGAGATTACAATGCATTTGTCGTAATTCAGACAAGATCCTGCCCCCGGATGGGTTCTAGTTCAGACATTTGCTTACCACCTCTAACCCGCATTCTGGTTTTACTAACAAACTACAACCATGCCAAGTGTTATCTTTTCAGAAAGTCAGGTCTCAGGAAGAAGACTACAATGAGTATCATATGCATCACCATCTTTAAAACTCTAGACAGGATCATTGTTGGATTTTTTCTAGATTGAGTGACTAGTGTCTGAATTAGGTATTGCATGCGGGCAAATTTACGTCAGTGGCCACTAATACGTGCTATTAACGAGCGTTTTCAGAATGGAGATGTGCTGAACATGATGAAACTAGTATAGTTAAGGCCTCCCTCACTTTGTGGAACATATCCAGCTATCACTCTATGTCTAAACTCCCCATTATTGGCATACGTGATGCATTGGGAGACAGCTAACAGTCCTGCTTTCGTCCGAGCCTGCGCTAGTGGACATTTTTTGTTTGTAGTTAAAGCGTGAATGCACGTATTGGAGCACTTTACATGAGGACCAGTTACATTACACAAGATCTCATTCATTTTTTAGGCATGGGGAGATTAAATGATTTGCCCAGAATCACATGCTGTTGAGGCAAATCAAAGACGAAGCTCGAGCTTGGTTCCCCAGTTCCAAAGCCGGCAGATCTGGCCATAATGCAACATCCTGTTCCCTATATCAAACAAAAGATTCTGTGAATTCGGAAAATCAAGTGTCAAGCAATGCTGATTGTTGTAGGGGTATCAAAAGCTTGTGATCAGGCATTTACAACTACTGCAGTGCAGTGAGATGGTGGTTAGGTTTAAAGGACTGCCAAAAAAATGGCTTGCCTTCTTTGTAGTACTTTTGCTTTCAAATCTCATTTCATGGTATCCTTTAGGATGCAGGACTCTGCCTCCATTATTTGACACAGGTTTGCAACCACTGGCAGAGCTACTAAGGAGATAACATTCGGACATTCATCTTTATGTTGATGCTACTTGAAACCCAATTCATGGTGCAATTATGGGAGAAGGCACCAACATTGATCTGACATTTTGCTCCAAGTCCAAAACAGATGCAAAGCACTTTGTTGGGTCCAAGTGGACTATGACAGGAGGTTTGCTCTTAGAAAGCACTGTGCTATCACTGGTCTCAAACTGACTTTCAACTTTTAGACCTATGCTGGAACACACAGAGGCAGTTAAGGATATTTGGTCTGACCATGAAATTACAATGAATGGGCAGGTCAGTGACGGTGTCATTTTATAATTAGCATGTGTATTCTAGTTAGAATTATTCTGCCATGGCTAGATTTCAAGTTCAGGTCTTCTCTGCCTATGCCCATTATATTCTCACAGCTGGCTTATGGGAATGCCCAACATGCAGAAAGCCCATAATATGATTTAAATAATTTGTAATACATCCAGAATCATGTAATGTATACCATTTGAAACTTTTAGAATAGAGATCATGTATCACGCCATACAGAAGGCCTTCACCTGTGGCCAGAGAGTACCGGTTTGAAATGATTTTGACTCTGAATTACTGCCAACTCTTTGCTAGGATCCTTGTGTATTTATTGGTGGTGTTTAAAATGTCTCATCCACCTTGCTTTCTCCAATGCCATTTGGATATAGACAACATTCCCATGTACTGTGGTGTGTATATAATCTTTGAAGACAAGTCACTATAGCTGAGGCAAAATCCTACTGCGCTTGTCTGATGGATGGGAATGCCACACCATTCACTATCTCAGCAGAGCCTTTAATCTATAATCCTATAGTTGAATCCCTAATTCACCGCAACAATGGTACATAATGAGCTGACCCCCATATTCAATGGCCCGGTTCCTAACCCACCATCTTGCATTCCGAACCAGAGGCTCCAGCTACAGGATATGCAGCTCTCGTGCTAGACAACCAAGTGGTTTACTTTTCAAGGTATAAGCAAGCGTGATAGCAGTAAAGGCACTTGATGCACATCCTACTGATCTTCATGGGAAGTTCATAGTTGACTTTGCTATGCCCTGAGCAGGCACACTAGATGAAATGGTGGTATTTATTGGTGGTATTCTCTAATATAGGCTCAAGAACAGAGTTAGTTGCAGACATTACCTCGAAGGATCCTGTGGGACAGTAAAAAAGGTTAAAGCAAGATGGGCAGCTGTCATACTGCGAGTATATGACAGGGTTCCAAAAGAACTTTTGATACACACAAGTTGGTCTGTTGTTGAGGGATTCTAAACTGGTAGTCCAATCAAACTTGTCCAAAAGCATGGAAGAAATCAGACATATTGGAAATCAAGCAACAGTGAAAATGAGTGACCAGCTGTGGGAAAAGTTGTGGTTTCTTGGGATAGAGGATGTGGTGGAATCAAATGTGTGGCATTGCAACTTTGCCCTCCTGTCAAAAGGTCAGCACATTCCTATGGGGATAGACACATTCTCTAGTTATCATGGGGCATCATTCCTATATTGCTTGTTGCCAAAATGCAGTCAACCTAAAGCTTGAAAAAGATGCTTACTGCTCTTGGCCTACTGAAAGTACCACAATAAGACTTACTTTTCTTTTTTTTTTAAAAACACTATACACCCATTTACCCAACATTTCCAAAAGCCTGTAATTAAAAAATAATAAATATTTAATTAAACATATGTGTAAAGAGTTTAAACATGTTAAGTTAAAAACAATCAGTTACAAATGAAAATTAATGATACCTTAATCAATTAATATAAGAAGATATATTTTGAAAAATACCACCTATGCAATCTTCTAAAAAATCACATCCCAAAAATAAAAATAAATAAATGATAAAATTATAACTACATTGCAAATTAAACATAGCAAACAATTAGTATACACTTGAAAATAGCACTACCCATTCAAAGCACAACATAACCACAAGCCATAAAAAGAAATATGCTTAAAATCATTAACAAATAGTTTGATCATTTAAAATAAAACATAAAAATAATTTCCAATTTAAAAAATGTATAATGAACACATTAATACATTATTATAAATATATATTTTATTAAAAACTCTACATGCTCAATCATACACTATAAACCCTACAACCAGAATTTTAAATGTACTACATAGCTAAAAATGTATTAAATATGTAAACAGATAAATAACACACACAAAAACTCTAATGTTCATCCATTAATATTAATGAATGAATACTTTCAGAAAAAACTTCTGCCCATCCACACCCCAAATAAAATGAACAACCTGAACCAAATTATATAGTTCTACAATATTTTTAAAAATAATTTAGCAATATTACCCAAGCGGGAGGACCCTTCCAAGTATTTATTGACCACCCTAAAACCCAACAATTTTGGGACACCATTCTAGTATAATACTGGACACTATCAGGAAAACCTCTAAGATGAAGTTATTGAAAAACAGGACCACTGGTATCAGCTGCCAGAGACGACCTGGACATGACTTAGAACCTGTCCTTTCAGAAGGTTTCAGAAATGGAAAGTCACTTTTGTGCTTTAGGAACTGCTGTTTATTGCTGTGAGACCAACATGATAGACAGCTAGCTAGCGGTGATCCCAGCAACTTTCCCCCTTCTTTTATGAACATAAATCTTGTTAATTCCAATGACAGTCTAGCAGACTTTATATGCCTTTCCAATGTTTCAGTTACTCTCCAGTCTGTAAAGACATTCCTCAGGCTACAACCTTAGAACTCACACAGAAAAACTGTAATTGTTTCCAAAACTATATCCATTAACCCTGCTGAACTTGAATTTGTTCCTTGATTTTCTTTAGCAATGCTGGCATGTTAATAGGGCATAGGTTTAGAGTTTCTTCTGGTTAAACATCCAGGTCTTCAGTTTCCTGCGAAAGTCGAAGAATAGAGAGGTGGTCCTGATGTGTAGAGGAAATGAGTTACAGTTTTTGCCGGAGAAGGAGAAAGGACGACCTCCTGTCTTGCTTCTGTGGATGCGGGGGACTCATGCAAGGCAAAGAGAAGTGGAATGTAGATGTCTGGAGGGTTGGTAGAGTTGGAGTCAATCCTTAAGGTAGACTGGTCCTGCATTGTGGAGGGCTTTGTTGGCATGGATGAGAAGCTTGAATTTGCCGCTGTTCTGGATGGTTAGCAATGTGAGAGGTGATTTGTGCGTTTCTGGGAATGGCTAGGATGAGTCTGGAGGTGGTGTTCTGGAGTGTTTGAGTGAGTTGGCTGGAGATACTGACGTTTGGACCTGCCTTTTTTGCAGGATATCCCCAAACATTTTGCCTTTTGCCTCCCATTTTTCTGACCCTGTTTTCGTTGGCTATAGGATTCTGAGCACTTTACCACTGATGATCTATGCAAAAGTGCATATGCTGTCTGTGCAAATTGTGAATATGATTGGTTATCCATGACTGGCATATTTGATTTACTGGTAAAGTGCCATGAGTGTGTCAGGGCCTTCAAATCAAAGCTACTAGTGGGCTTGCAGCACTGGTTGTGCCACCCACATGAGTAGCCCGGTAAATGAATCTCAGACCCCCATTGCAGTGTCTGCATGCGCAGTTGTACAAAATTGCCATGTTGCCCTGGCAAGTTCAGCCACTTTCCAGGCCCAAACCTTACCTTTCCTTAGATGTAAGGTACCTCTAAGGTAGGCCCAAGGTACCCCCATGGGCAGGGTGTAGCGTATGTGAAAGTAGGACATGTACTGGTGTGTGTGTGTGACATGCCCTGATAGTGAAATACTGTGTATTTCGTTTTTCACTGTTGAAAGGATGTTTGTCCCATAGGCTGTCATTGGGACTGCACTGTAACCATTTTACACGTGTAACTTTCAGTAGGAACAAGATAGAAAAATTGAGTTTAGGCTCTCTGGACTCTGAATTTATTGACACGCCTTTTAGTAAATGTGTTTTTTTTAATTGTGTGTTTGAAAATGCCACTTTTAGAAAGTGGCCATTTTCTTACTTGTCCAATCTGTGTGCCTCTGACTGGTTGTGTATTCAGTGTCTGGTTTCACCAGGGGGGTTGAGGTGTGCCCTGCCTTGCCTGGGCGACTCATCGCTGGGTTGAATAGACCTGGTCTGCATTAAGAGTGGTGGTAGGAGTTTCGCTTGCACCTAAATACGCTGTGTCTCCTTTGCACAATGCTGTCTACACCCCCTCTGGTCATGCTGCACCAGGGAGGACAGGACTGATTTGGACTGGGCTCAGAGACCCTTGCCACTAAGAGAAAATAGAGTATAAGTATTGGACCTTAAACCCAAGAGAACTAGATTGTTTCAAGAAACAAGAGGATCATTCCAAAAAAAAGAGCGGAAGGACTGTGTGAGGAGCTCTGCCTTTGCTGAATGAGGAGTGGGTTGGCCTGCAGTTGCTGCTTCTGTCTATGATGGAGGAGAAGGACTGATTTATTTTGCCCTGCTGTGGTATCTTGCTTGTGAAGGGAATCTCCAAGGAATTGTGTTTGCTTGCCTCCTGTTTATAAGTCTCAGGAAAATCAAAGACTTCAGAAAACGATCCTTGGAAGGAGGACTGTGAGCATTGTGTGAGGAGCGCTGCACCTGCTGTGTGTGGGGTGGACCAGGCCTGCAGTGGCTGCTCTTGTCTGGAGCTGGAGGACGACTGGGATGTCCTTATATCTTCTGCAAAGAAGTAAGCATATGTTGAGCGCTTCACTTCACTGTGAGGCACAAGCTCGTGTTTTCAGCGGGGTGTGTGGAGCCTTTTGTCCTGCTGCACCGAGTGTGGAGAGCGCTGTCTGCAATTACTAGCACTGGAGCAAGTGCAGTGCTGCAAAGTCCCTGGTGTTAGAGGGCAGTGGTAGAGGAGAGCTTGGAGGTGGAATTGCTCTTACCCCCTACCTCCACCGATGGTGTGTGTGCCCGCTGCCGCAGAGACGCCAAAGAAAGCCCTGGGACAGAGCCCCTCCCACATTGCTAGGCAACGGCAATGCCTCCAGAGGGCGGGGGCCCAGCCACCAAAGCCGAGCCAATCCGAGCGCACCCCGGCCCTACCAGCCGCTCAGAACCGGCTGACAGTGTGACTTTCATTAGCAAAGCAGGCCCTGTATGTGAGGCCGCCAACTTCGTCCTTGACTCATCCCGGCCCGCCCTGGTCTTTGGGGCCATATAAGAGCCCAACTACTCCCCCTGCAATGCGGGCCCCGCAGTTGGTGAAGCCCTAGTTGAAAAACCTTCCGGCCTCTCCGAGACCCTACCGCAACTTCCTGAGGGGAGAGAAGGTTACAGTGCCCCTTCAGAGAAATTACTGTAACTGTTCTATAAAGCGCTCTGCTGATTTTAAAGCACCCTTGGGGATATCCGCCATTCATGGTTATTGGCTGGGTTTCGGTGCGACCTTGAATGAGGGGGTCTGAGCGAGATCTTGTGGCACCACTATGGTTTTTGCAGTCCTGGCTAAAACTTGGTAGGAGAACTGAACCTTATGTATGGTATGGGGATATGACAATTTGTGTGCTCTGTGCCAAATCTAACTTGCATTACATATGCTGCTGGTATGATATATGTCATGTTTGCATTACCAAGAGAACAAGTACTAAGTCATAGCATTACATGCCAGTACTTATGATTCCTGAATATCATGTGATGCATTTAGGGTGACATACGGCGAGTCATGTGTGTTTTGCATAATCTTATTCATAGTACATACCCTGTTATTAGGACTTTTGTCATCTGATGCCTTGCAATGACAGGATAACAGTTCTGTTTCAGGATCTGCCTAATATGTACTGTGATTGCATGTGCAACATAAAAGTATTTACTTTATTTCACTAACTGTGATGTTTATGTAATTTGCTTAGTTGGCAAAGTGATTTGTGGTTCATGTAACACAATATAAGTGAGATTTATATATACTATGATGTGGAGTCTCTTTTGTGCTGTGTCTAGTGCGTCCCTGGTGTGTGTGTGTTGCGCAAACGCTTTACACATTGCCTCTGGAATAAGCCTGATTACTCTGCCAAGCTACCAAGAGGGTGAGCAGGGGTTATCTTGGTTGTGTAACTCCCTTAACCTGACTAGAGTGGTGGGTTCTGCCTGGCTTAGGTGCATACCCTAGCCAGCCAGAAACCCCATTTCTAACACTGACGTATAGTGCGTTACCTCAGTCGAGTCCACTGGTAATTAGTGCCTGGGTTACCGTGCGTCTAGTGTGCATAAGGAGCCATCTGAAGATTTTGCTAAGCAATCTGAGAATGTGGCAGCATGATGAGATCATACTGTTGACTTGTTTGTTCATCGAGACCTTGTCATTAAGGATGATGCAGAGGTTTCGGGCATAGTCCCGGGGGGGGGGGGGGGGGGGTGTAGGACTAAGGTCGGGTGGCCACCAGTAGGAATCCCAGGGGGAGTTCTTGTTTTCTGAAGATCAGGACCTCTGTTTTATCCGTGCTGAGCTTGAGGCAGTTCTCTAGCATCCAGTTTGCTATGTCTGACATGCAGGTGGTGAATTAGCTCATGGTGGTGTTTTTCACGTCAGTGAGGGAGAGGATGAGCTGAGTGTCATCAGCTTAGGAGACAATGCTGATGTTGTGGGTTCTTAAGATGCGGGTGAGAGGTGCTATGTAAACATTGAACAGGGCCGGGCCGAGGAAGGAGCTCGCAGATGAATTTCTTGGGTTAAGAGGTGAAAGTGGAGAGCCTGATCTATTGTGTCCTGTTGGAGAGGAAGGAGGAGATCCAGCTTAGGGTGAGTCCTTGGACTCCTGTTTCCTGAAGTCTGGTGATGAGGGTGCAATGGGAGACGTTATCGAATGCTGCCGAGAGGTCAAGCAGGATGAGTGCTGGGGTTTCTCCTCTGTCAATGATTAAGCAGATGTTGTCTGTAGCTGCTGGGAAGGTGGTCTCAGTGCTGTGGTAGCTGCAGAATACTGCTTGGTTGCAGTCCAGGAGGTGGTACACTTCAAGATGGGTAGAGAGCTGTTTGTTGATCTCTTTCTCTAGGACTTTGTCCAGGAAGGGTAGGAGCAAGATGGGCCTGTAGTTGCTGAGATCTTTAGGATTAGTCAAGGGTTTCTTCAGCAGAACGGTGACCTCTGCGTGTTTCCATTTGTCCAGGAAGTGTTCTCTGTGGAAGGAGGTGATGATGATGCTCATGAGGTTGGCGCTGATCATTGTGCTTTTCAGCTTGTACATGTGGTGAGGGCAGAGGTCTGAGGAGGACCCTGAGTGGATGCTCTGCATGGTTCTGGTGGTGTTATCTGTTGTGAGTGGGATCTAGTTTGTTAGGGGGGAGTTCCACGTGGCAATGAGGAGGTTGCGTGGTGATGTCCTGAATGGTGGGTTGGGTGCGAAGTTGGAGTAGATCTTGAGAAATTTGTTGTGAAAGAAGTCCGAAAGTTTGTCTCAGAGGGTCTGAGAGGGGGTGATGGTGATGGTGTGCGGCTGTCAGGTTTGTGGATTCCTTGGGGATATTTTTTTTTAATAAATCTTTTTATTAATCAGCACCAGCACATCAATCACATTACAGAGGTGAAATGAGAAAGTCACAAATTAGCGACAGGGTACATCAAAGTGTGCAAAAAAGTCATATGGAACGTCTAGGGCGAGGGGGAGTCTTCCTCAATGGGGAAAAAAGGTGGCCGACATATATCCCCACAATATGAATTCCACAGGCCCCACACACATGCCCACTTCTTAGGACAGCCATGGGCTACAAACACAGTTTTTTCTCTGAGCATTGACCAGTCTAGGTCCTTCTCCCAATCACCCACCTCCGGAGGCCGGGATGCCCCCTACTTCTGAGCAATGTTTCTTTTAGCAAGCATAAGCCCCAGAGTGGCCCATTGTAGCTGGTAGTCATTCAAATCATTTGGTTCCCAGATATTCAACAGACATCTACGAGCATTCAGGGTGAGCTGCGTGGAGAGGACAGCGTTAATGACATCGTGCATGCTACGCCAGTAAGATTGGATACTAGCACATTCCCAGATGATATGTGTGAAGGTGCCCGTTTGGCCACACCCAGGTATGCAGCTCCCCTCGCCTATTTTCCCCATTCGCACCAATTGGGGACCGGTCAAATATACCCTGTGGAGGATTTTGAGCTGAACTAGCCGGAGGCGCGCCGGTATCGCCATGACTCTTGGCGAAGAGACGGCCTCCCGCCAGTCCTCATCATCCATCTCCATTCCATCTCTGGACCACTTCTCCAGAAGCGACTGGAGGGGGTCCGGTGTGCTGTTTATTAGTTTCTTGTATATTAGGGATATAGTTTTATCAGGGACGAGGCCGTCTAAAACTCTGTCCTCCAGTGGAGAGGATTCAGGAGGGGAGTTACCGCGCTGCAGATGGGAGCGCAAAGCATGCCTGGCCTGTGTGTATCGGAAAAATTCAGAATTTGCTAAGTCGAACTGCTGCTGTACGGTGGCGAGTGATTTAACATCATTTTTGTCCCATAAGTCACGTATTTGCGAGTTTCCTATTAGGTCCCACTTGTCGAACCCCTTGCTCTTCCATAGGCTACCCAGATGTTCGGAGTCCCACAGTGGCATCGCGAGAGTGAGCCTGTGACTCCATCCGAGACATTTGGTGGCTGTGTGCCAGACGTGAACTGTATGTTTGGTGGGACCCGTGAGTGCAAAGCGGCGTGGTCTGGAATAGAGGGCTCCGTTATAGTTCCCACCCGGTAGGAACCACCTATCCATAGCATAGCCTGGATTCCCGAGGAGAGTGTAGGTGCAATGATTTATGGCCGTCAGATGGGCCGCCCAATAATACTTCTTGATATTGGAGAGGCTGATGCCCCCATCATACCAATTTAAAGTGAGCTTTTTAAGGGCAATACGTGGTTTTCCACTCCAAAGCAAGTCACATGATTCCTTGGGGATTTTGAAGAGTTCTTGGTCTGTGTTGGAGCAGAATTTGAATCTGATCATGAGGGCCGCTTTACAGGCCTCTTTAATCTGTGCGTGGTACCTTCTGAAAGTGGATTTCTAGATGTCTCTGGGGGTGTTGTCTCAGCTGGTCCTCCTTCTTCCTTCCAACTGCTGGCCGTAGCGATTGGAGTCTCTGACGTCCTTGGTGTACAGAATGCTTGAGCGCGAGTACTTGTGTGTCTGATCTTTTTCATGGGGGCCATGTTGTTCGCACAGTCTGACATCCAGTTGCTAAAGGTGGTTAAGTCTTTCTGTAGGTCACCTGTGAGGGTTGGTTGGATCTGAGGGCCTCGTCCAGTCTGATTCTGTTATGTTGCTCCACTTGTGGCTGAGTTTGATGGTAGGTTTGGGTATTTTGGGTTAGGGGTGCTGCCGTAGAAGTGTACGATGGACTGTTCTGTCCATGTGAACAGGGAGGTGTGGCTGAAGGTGATCTTGTTGCTGAACAAGTGTGTGTGTGAGTGTGTATGTGTGCGTGTGCACATGTTTGTGTTTGTTCTTTAAGATATGTTCATGAGGGTTGTAGCATGCATCAAGGCAGGGTTCTCTGCAAAATGTCAAGAAATCTAGCAAGTTTCTACAAGATGACAGATCGGTGTTAAGAAGCACAATGAATGTCAGCATGATTTACGGATAGTGTAAGTCTAGTAAGCATGGAACATAACAAGACATAACGATGGTGAGGCAGTGTAAGTAGATAAGCTGCACCAGCAGTCAGGGGCATGGTTGTGGATTTTGTTCACTAATCAGCTTGTCCAAGGGACAAGTCCTATACAGTTCTCCTTGTCCACTTGTCCCATCCACTCCCAACAACCATGACACACATATTCTGGAACAGATGCATAAGCACCACTTTGTAGACAAAACACCTGTGCAAACACACGCATCTCTGCTCAGACACACATAACCACTCCCGCACAGGTGTTGCAAAGACTCGCACTATCTATTTGAAATCTAATACGCAGTAGGATAAATAAGTGGCTTGACTGAATAAAATGTCATGTTGCATGAAAAAGTTCAACAAGTGAGATAAATATGCACATGTACCTGTGTCGATGCCTTCGGTCACAATCCATGCACCTGTAGTCTCTGCAGCTTTGATCAAACCTTTGCTGATGACCTGCTTGACCTTGGAGGGAAGCTTGAAGTTCTGCACTCCCCCGTGCACAGAAATTACTAGCTTGGGCAACTCCATTTGCCATTCTTGTACCATGAGATGCACCAGCTGGTCCAAGTTGGTATCGTAAGAGGTTCTGATGTACTGCAAAAATGTATTCACACATTTAGGGTCAGTTGCAGCATAAGTCAAGCGTAGCACAGTATGTTTTCCTGATGTAGAAGCAAAGAGTAATATTCAACATAGACTGTCAAGAACATGCCTTAAATATCTTCGTTGTGGAAAAAATAGTTTGTGGTTTTTATTGAGTGCAGTCGGGCTCTAACTGTGCTAAAATACCATACAAGCTGGATTAGCATACAGCCTGAAAGCAATGCTAATTCAACATTGTCTTAATTACATGTCAGAACAAGTTACCACCTGTCCTCAGTCACGACCATGATTGTGTGAATGGAAGAATTATTGCAGAGAAAATCCACAGCAATTTCACACAGTGGAATTGGGAGAACAGAGAGCATTTCTAAATAATGTCATCCATGCTAGAGTGCAGAGCCAGGAATACAGCACCTGTTGCATACTTAACCATGAGGTGTTGTGATATTAGTATTTATTGACTGTGTTTTTACCTCTCTGGATAGCAGGGAAGTTGTATTGAGGCCAGACGTTTGTTAAATTCAGGTGATAATGTGTAAAGATAGTGGCCAGGCATAGGCAGACAGCATGGCATGTTTTGTGCTGTTTGAAGATAACTGCTCAAGAGAGAAAGTTGAAATGAAGTTTATAAGAGCATAAAGTTCCAAGACATTACACAGAGGCAGCAGCAGATTCTCAATTAGGGCTTTGGGGCTAAGCCCCCTGATATTCTTTCAAAGTGTACAAATATTTAACAGATCAATGTATTTAAGTCTGGGCTGTCTGTCCCAGGCTGCCTGCCCTGCCTCGCTCTGAAGCAGTTTCTGAACTGTGACATACGACACAGGGCTTACTGTTCTAAAGCTCGTCATAATGAATTATTGCCATTGTATTCTATAGCAGTATTCACTATAGGCCAGTGACAACCTTCGGCATCATGGTTTGGGGAGCGGGAGTCTCCGTCCCTGCGTGAGAGCATCCATCTGTCATTCACAGGTACCGGTCCCACCCTTTCCCATTCATTACATGTAGGAGTGGATAAAAGCATGTGTGTTTTGGTGCCTTGTTCTCGGTAAAGGTAAGTGTTACAATAATCTTCTGTTATGAATATTGTGCTGAGACCCCTCGCCACGCTAACCACCCCCACTGTGACACCCCAGGCCCTGGCTGCACGTCGCTGTCCTCGTTATAAGTGGAGCTGCTGCATTTGTTCCCCCATGAAATGGATCCAAATGCAAGCAGGCGAGGGTTCTTGTTCCCTTGTGAAGTTTATCCAAATATCCAAGTCCAGGGAAAAAGCGACAGTTATCTGCTGTATGACATTAAAACTGACCCTCTCTTCATGCCCTTAACAACATTAATGCCAAAATATGGATTGATTTACAAACGTTAAGGCAATGCATGTCAGCTATTTAGTTCCTCGGTTCTTTCAAGTTTTCCTTAATCTTGCCTCCCTCAAGAGTTAGCTATTTAATCATGTTGTGTTTCCTTCTGTATTTTTTTCCATGCATACTTTGAGCTGTGCAGGGGTTTATGAGGGGCTTTGATATTGAGAGCTCAGATGCTGATGCTGAGGCCAAAGCAAAGTGCCTGTCAGTGGGGTGGCCTCACTGCAGAGCACACAGAACAATGGTCATGTATTCCAGTTGTAATTTCAGTTTTGTGAACATGTGTGTGAAGGGGGTGCACAGATGACAAAATGTTTACAGGGCAAAAGCAAAAGTAAATACATTGCTTAAATGTGAGTGAGTGAGTGCAGTGTATGTTTTGAAGTGGTGAAGTGAGGGAGATGCAAGGAAGAGCATTCTGGGAAAAGTGAAAAGAGAGTGCTGAAGAGGAAAGAGAGGTGGTTGAAGATGTGGAGATGTACAAGATGTGCAGAAAAAAAGGACATTATATATATCTAACATAAAAGGCACATAACTGAAAGCAAAAACTCCTTCCACAGGCCTCAATACTACTGAAACTTCAGAATTGAAACATTTTGAAGGTTAAATATTTATAACAAATCCTTGTTGTTACTCATTTATGTTAAACAGCTAACAACCATTGATAAAGTCAATCGTACTGAGAGGTTTTAGGTGTAGGTCAGTTGAGTTATATATCTGGATGCAATTACATCTCAGAGAGAAACTAAAATACCAGTCAGGTAGCACACTATGGGAATGACAGCATTTTATTTTATGTGTTCCCTTTTAGTTTTCATCCCACTTAAAGACCTGCCCTCGCATATATTTCTATATGACTAATTGCAATCAGCAGCTGTGGGTCCTTTCCGAAGGCTGGTTAGAGCATTTTCTTTCGAAGTTGATGTCGCATGCAATGCAAGACACTGGGCAAGCACACTCTTTAATTGGCTGAAGTTATTGCGTTGTACAATTTGCACATTACAGTAACTGTTGAACATATTAATGCAGTAAGATATAGGGCATCTTCTAATGTGTTTAATATTTCAAAACTATACTTTCCCACTGCATTATAAGCCTTGCTTTATGAATAAATTAATTTGCTTTAAAATGCACAATTTATCAATCTTTTTTTCATTTTCTTTCTCTGAAGGAAGATCTAGCTTGGACCCCACATTTGTCCATTAAGCTTGTCTGCACCACTTACTACATAAAAGTCATACCAAACTTTAACACCCCACCACTTTCAAATGTCACCAGCTTCCACTGCACAGAGCCAGTCAGTAGGCTGAGGAGACCATCAAAAGGATTTGTAAGAGATACTTGGTATACCATAGTTGGTAAGCTATCATGCTCATGAGAGTTTTTGGTAAATCTGCAATCTAGAAAGTGGGGGAAACTGCTGACATAGGGTTCCAAAATAATGGTGGCAACTGCACTTTATACCTTTGTAAATTGGATGGTATGGAGGATACTAATGTGTCAAGCAAGAAAAGTTTTACCAGAGGCTAAGGATAGACAGGCACAGTATATTTTCTCCAGTTAGTGTAAAGAACAAGGCTTCTAACTAGCCCACACAGGTGACAACTGTGAGAGGCATGCTCAGTATTTGATGTACACTTATGTAAGTGAGCAACTTGCACTGATCCAGACAACCGTTATAGTGGTTTTAGTGGTCTTAGACAACCTTAGAAAACTCTCTAAGTGGTAGCTGTGGAGAGCAGCCTTCAGGCTTAGTCCAAAAGGAGTGTAAAGCAGATTGTTTTAACAGAACATAATCTATAGGTATAGATTAAGTGAGAAAGAACCACACAGTGTATTTGTAAAAATATGTATTTATTATAAGACACTCACTAACACATACAGATATCTCCTAGCCAGAGATATACACAATGCTCACAATACTTTGCAATAAAACAGGCAGGAAGCACAGAATAGACAGTGGTCCCCAAGGGGAGACCAAACCATATACTAAAGTAGTGGTATGCAAACCACGACTCCAGTCAAGACAATACTCTGAGGACGTAGAAGTGCCGGGGACCCAAGGAACCACCCAAGGTAAGTATCCAGGATTCCCATGGAGGTCGTGTGCAGTGTAAGAGCACGACCGCGTTCTCCGTACAAATCAATGTGTAAGTCAATGTGTAAGTCGCGGTTGCGATTTTAAAGAAAGAGGACCCTTCCCAGTGGACCCTGAAGAAACCCCATGGAAGACAAGAGTTTGGAGAGTCACCCTACCCGTGGATACCCTAGGAACCAGGTTACCTGCACCAGGGAACATAGGTGTGAAGTGGCGTCGGAAACCATCGTCGAACCAAATGGGAGACTTCAGGAAGATGCCGCTGCTGCTGGAGAAGGTGAAAGTGTCCTGTGGAACCCAAATGTGGATTCAAGATGGAGATTACCTGCAAGCAAAGGGGACAGAGTCTAGGTCACTCGGGGTGACCAGGGGGCATGGAAGACGAGTGCCAACCGATGTGGGGTGTTGCAGGAAGATGACAGTGACCTTGGAGCTTCAGCTGTGAGGACCAGGCGACGCTGTGGAAGACCAGGAGCCGTTCGCGAGCTGTACCACGTTCGTTGTCGAGAGTTGAGGGGTCATGTCTATCGGGAGCACCAACAAGCCATGGCAACTGCAAACAATGTGGAATGCGAATAAGTTGCAATGTGGGGACCAGCAACGTACAGGGGATTTACATCAAGTAGGGTAGTCAGGGCAGGCCCCAAGAAATCATGGGAGCCCAAAGAATTCAAAGGTGACCCTCAACAGGACTCACAGGCTGGAGGCACTGGAGTCGTAAGAGGACCTCGAGCAGCTCTCCAAAGAAGCAGGCCCATGGTGTAAGCGATGAGGTGTGGTTGAAGATTTTGGTCACTGGAGATGCTTGAGGTTGGGGCTACTTGGAGTTCGAAGATCTTGATGGAAGAAAGCCAACAAGCCTTTGCGACAGCAAGTTTACACGGTGCACATGGGTTCGGTTCCTGCGGCTCTGACAAGGGATACTGGCCTCAAACTGGGTGAGAGGACATGGCAGCCCTTGAGGGATGTGAAGGACTACAACCTGTGTTGCTGAGCCTTTTGTTGTCCATGGAAGCCCAGGATCAGCAGACCGGTCATTTTAGTTGCTGTGTCTGCACATGCAGGGAAGGGACTCCTTCACTTCAAAGGATTTTCCTTCAGGTGTCTTGGATGTCCACAGGCCTTGGAAGGTTTCTTGTATGGAGCACAGGAATGAATGTTACAGCAGAGGAGCAGGTCTAAGAGATCAGGAGCAGCAGGAGTCTTTCCGGCTGCAGGCTTGATGCCCATAGCGAAGTCCAGCGAATTCCAGGCTGCCCAGACGGTCGAATTTGAAGTGGTGTCTGAATTGAATCATGCCCCACGACAAATCTAGGGACCCACTCTCAGGTAAGCCCTTAAGTACCCTAAGGAAAGGGTTGGGATGAATCAGGGTTCCCTCCCAGGGGAGGGGATGGACAGTGAGAAGGATACTCTCATGTCCTTTGTCTAGTTTCGTGCCAGAGCAGAAGCCAACGGCTCCCTGAGCTGGTTTGAACTGGACTATGCAAGGAGGGTACCAAATGTGCCCTTCAAGCAGACTGAGCGGCGCTGGCAAGTGCTCCCACCCGGCCCCAATACACTGAACCCTATCTGGGAGGTGGTCACATCTCCCTGTGACAGGATACCTATTGTTCTGCCTTCCCCTGCTCAAGCTTGGCTCAGCGGCAGAATCGTTTCTCTGGTCGGCAGCAGCCATGCTGTGCTGTCTGGGTGTAGAAGACTGGTACCAGGAGCACTGAGGGCCTAACAGAGGGCCTTTACAGTGCTTGGAATCATACCCCACACCGTTTACGGTGTGGGGTAAGATTCCAACATGTTTGATACCAAACATGACAGGGTTCATTACAGCCAGTTTTGAGATGGTTATTGCGTAATGACACGGTGCCCCTCTATATGTTATATGGCTATCTCACTTACAACCCGAGAGAATGGACTCCAAAGTCTGTAGGGGTGTCCTGCTCATGCAGGGGCACCCTCATACTTAGAACCGAGCACCCTGCCTTAAGGATTGAAAAGGCCTGCTGTAAGGGTGACTTTTAGGTTTTAGGTGTTGCCTGCAAAGTGAACATACCAACAAGAAAAATTAAAGTCTCAGATATCTAAAGTTCCCTCCATGTAAGGATGGAGACAACAATAAGCCAATAAAGATCAGGTGCTGACCTCCTCCACCCCTGCTTAAACGCACCTCCTACTCATGAATAAGGATAATGTTCAAACTCTTATGGGAAAGATTAGCTCAGGCTCTCCACTTGACTTAGCTCCTCCTCATGTACTTGGCAAGGTCATGGAGGATTTGCTGCCATCAATAGTGGAAACTCCTAATCCTTCACTAGAGGCAGGCGAAGTTCCAAAAGCCTGGAAACATGCAATCATTAAACCCATATTAAAGAAACCGCACCTAGATTCTGCTCAACCGGAAAAGTTTCAACCTATATCTCTTTTACCATTTATTAGTAAACTGATACAGAAACATGTAAATGGGGTCCTATCAGAATTTCTGGAATCTAACTTCCGTCTTCACCCCACACAGATGGGTTTCCGAGCACAACACAGCATGGAATCTGCACTGTTAACAGTATCTAAAGAATTGAAAAATACCCTAGATCAAGGTGGCTCGGACGCCATATTACTTTTAGATCTAAGTGCAGAATTCTCCACCATCGATTACTCTGTTCTATCTAACAGACTTCTGTAAATCGGTATCCAGGGCAAAGCACTGGAGTGGTTTGTGTCCTTCCTGGAGGACAGATCCTTCCAAGTCATGGAAGACAATTTCTTCTCAGACATAATGCCGCTGACCTGCGGGGTGCCGCAGGGCCCGTCTCTAAGCCCTACATTGTTCAACATTGATATGCGGCCTTTGGCTGATATAGTCCAGGAATTTGCATCTCCTTGATATCATATGCAGACGACACACAGTTGGTGGTCTCGCTTGACTACAGAATTAAAGGTTACTCAGATCAGCTTATAGCATGTTTGGAAAGGATAGTGAAATGGATGACAAGGGGGACAAAACTGAGCTGATGGTCCTCGGAAACACGGCAGTCCACAGGCCTCTAACTAGCCAGCCAAGCTGCTTAGAGATTGTGCCAGTCCCGAGCTCTGCCATAAAAAACATGGATTTTGGATGGATAAGGAGCGAACTATGGAGACCCAAGCAAATAAACTGGCAGGCACTTGCTTTGGGTTACTCAGAATGCTCCATAAGATCTTAGTGCTCATCCCTTTACAGCTAAGAAAGACAGTAATACATGCACTAGTTACATCACACCTGGATTATGGTAACTACCTCTTTCTGTGTGCACCTACATTTGTCATAAAAAATCTTCAGGTTGTGCAGAATGCTGCGGTCAGACTTCTGTGTAAGGTCCCAATTCAGGAACCAGTGGGAAAGTATCTAAGGACACTACACTGGCTACCGATTAAGGCCCGAGTCAAATTTGAAGCACTCTGACAAACACACAGAGCCATAAATACCAAGGGACCCTGTAAAATCAGAAATTTGGTGGGCCTATATGTCCCCAACAGGTGTCTTAGATCCGGCACTGAGTATCTATTAAAAACAACTAGAATAAAAAGAGCTAGATGGGGTGGAAGATCCTTCACCCATCTGGCACCCAAGTTATGGAATTCACTACCATGGGAACTCCGATTCCTAGATACAGAATCTATTTTCAGGAAAAAGCGGACGACCTGGATGTTCCACCAGTTCTGCTAATCCCCCCTCCTGCTGTCTGGACCGTATTTGACGCCTAGCGATAGAAGGCCCTTAGGTAGCTATGCGCTCTACAAACCCATATAGCATAACATAAGTGCAGAGACCTTAGATATAGGGAAACTTTATCTGTCATAAGTGGTGTTAGCACCAGCTTACACAGGCTGCAATGGCAGGCCTGTAGTGACAGTTTGAAGGGTCTCCCATAGGTGGCATAAAACATGCTTTAGCCTATGGGGGACCCCTGGGGTACCTATGCCCTGGGTACCTTAGTACAATATACTAGGAACTTATAAGGGTACCACAGTATTCAATCTGGGATGTACATGTACCTAAGCACTTACCATAACAATTTAGGGGAGAAAGCAGAGAGACTATCGTCCTGATAAGCAGGATCCCAGTCATAGTAGTCAGATAAAGCATAGCACCAGGCAAAAAGTGGGGGTAACCATAAAAGCAGATCCTACTTTCCTACAACAGCATAAACTTTCCTCATTACATGCCAGTAAACAGTGAGCTAACATATCAATGAGTAGAGTCAAAACACATTCTGTAAATTGATTAGCTAAATAAATATTTGCTTATTAGGTAAGTCTTAAAAAGAAGATTTTGAGGTGTTATCATCAATCAATTAGGGTTTTATAGAGTGCACTACTAACCCATGAGGGTCTCAAGGTGCTAAGGGAGGGATGTGAGCAGCTCTGTCAGGTCCTGAGGTCCTTTCTGAATTGGTGCAGTGTCGGCTTCGTAGAAGGTGAAGGGAGAGTTCATTCCAGGTCTTGGCTGCGAGGTAGAAGAAGGATCTTCCACCTGCTCTGGTCCTGTGGAAGCAAGGGACGGTGGCTAGGGCGAGGTTGGATGTGCAGAGGTTTCTCTTGGGGATGTGAAAGGAGATTCGGTCATTGAGGTATTGGGGTCTGGTGTTGTGGAGGGCATTATATGCGTGTGTGAGCAGCTTGAAGGTTATTTTTCTTTCTGCGGGTAGCCAGTGGAGGTCACGGAGGTGTTGGGTGATGTGGTCATGTTGTGGGGTGACGAGGATGAGTCTGGCTGCGGCGTTCTGGACGGTCTGGAGTTTGCAGAGGAGTTGATTCCGGCATAGAAATCGTTGCCGTAGTCAGTCTGCTGGTGATGAGTGCGTGGGAGATGGTTTTCCTGAAATCGGGGGATCCATTTTAACGTCTTGTGAAGTATCCAGAGGGTGTTGAAGCATGCAGAGGATATGGTGTTGACCTGGTGATTCATGGTGAGTGAAGAGTCGAGAATGATGCGAGGGTGCATGCGTAGTCAGTTGGGGTGGGTCGGTTTCCGAGGGCAGGGGGCCACCAGGTGTTGTCCCATGCGGAAGGGTTGGAGCCTAGGATGAGGACTTCTGTTTTTTCCGAGTTGCGCTTCAGGCAGCTGTTGTTCATCCCGGTCACAACAGCTTTCATCCCTTCTTCGAAGTTGCGCCTGGTGTTGTCGGGTTCCTTGGTGAGGGAGAGGATGAACTGGGTGTCGTCGGAGTAGGAAACAATGTTGAGCCCGTGGTTTCTGACGATGGTTATGCGGTGGGCCATGTAAATGTTGAAGAGGGTGGAGCTGAGGGAGGATCCTTGGGGTACTCCACATCTGATATCTGTTGGTTCTGAGAGGAAGGGCGGGAGTCTAATTCTCTGTGTTCTGCCTGAGAGGAAAGATCGTATCCAGGCTAAGGCTTTTCCTTGAATGCCGGCTTCGTGGCGTCTGGTGGCTAGTGTGCGGTGGGAGACAGTGTCGAAGGCTGCCAACAGGTCCAGGAGGATGAGGGCTGCTGTGTGGCCTTGGTCGAGGAGCCCGCGGATTTCGTCGGTGGTGGCAAGGAGGGCGGTCTCGGTGCAGTGGTTGCTGCGGAATCCAGATATAAGCAAGACTGGAGTAGTTATGACTGAGAAAGACATGATTCCTAGAATCTGAGGCCTTCTTTTGGAGGATCGGTTTACAGTTTGTTCCTTTTTCAGCCGCAGGGCTTCAAGGAAGCGTTTCTCCATACAGCAGGCAACGAGGACTCCTTGTGGAATCCACTTTCAGCACCAGTTTTATGCACATGCAGTATGTAAAGACAGTTCATTTACCCTGCTGTTTCTCCTAGTTAGTGCATTGTTTTAGACAGAACAGCCCAGAAAGAGAAAGAGGCAAACCTTGCTCACTGCTTCTAAGCTGTACTGTATAAAAATGAAGTCTAATTCAGACAAATAGAGTTTGTGCACTGCAGGCAAATGATACAAGCGCTCAGCTTTGCGTTAAAATAGCAGGGCCCATCATGATACTGCCCCAGTTATGTAAATCAGGCAGGCAATTTTGATAACACAGGGGTGGACTACTGAAGAGACTACTGAGAGCTCACACTATGCTTTGTCACCCAGGCAAGAGTAGGGATCCCGTGCTGCTTGTAGTATACATGGTGTTTGCAGCATTCAGAGACAACATTTTGGCAACACAGAATGGGTGCTATTTGTGGTTCTTCTGTAAACCCTGGTCAGACAGTCCAGTGATCAGGAAAACCAGGGGTTTCCTGCAGGAGGAACCTCGGTTTACATCACCCTAGTCCTTCTGCTTTCTGCTCTCCCGCACTCCTGTGAAAGTGCGAGCACCTTTGTCATAAGAGAAACCAGACCTCTGTCATCTGCCGCTGAATCAGTAGGCTGCCCATGTGGAATGCAGGGTCTTGAATGCAACAGCCCTCCTTCTACAAAATAGCATGAGACAGTAAAGGTACAATAATTGGAAAGAGGTGAGCAGCCAAGAAAAAAGTGGACAAACTCAGTCCAGTCATTCACACAGCCACCCTCACCATCTCCCCACTAACAGCTTATCTTTTGCCTTATATTTGTTTCGGATATCATGCTTCTAGCATTCTGTCATTCATTCTTTACTCCTTTTGTTTGAATCCTTTTATCTAAGGCCCCTTTATACATTCTGCCTCTGCCCTGCTCTTTTCACAGGCTTCCACTGCTGGGCTAGCACTTCTTGGCCTTTCATTTACTGATTAAAGTCTCATGCTGAAAAAAACATACAGCTGTTACAGCCTACACAATCCCTAGCCTGGAACCCCTGCAAACCTCATACAAATGCCTTTTCTCGTAGGGGAGATGGGATGCCCAGGGGTCATTTTAGGTGACAGGTGCAAAGGTATCAAGAGACACCAATTCAGTTACTCTTCGGATTGCGCTTGGTTTTTCAGGCTGGAGCATAATGCAGAAAGCATAGCACAGAAATGCACCCATTGATGCGCTGATTCCATGTTACGCAAAGGCCCCATCATCAGTGCCGGCTGGGGGGGTTGCAGTCACATGCCAACATTGTTCATTGCTGTTGAGCATCTGTGTTCTGCCCAGGTATTAATCTTGGAATGTACGACAGGCAAAAGCAATCAGGAATTAACCTTGAGAATGGCCTTTTAAAAGCATCAAGAAAGCTACCAGAGCATAGAAGCATGCTAAACTTGCCATGGTCACACAGACCAGAGTATAGAGAAATTCAACAAGGTGGGAAAACCATGGAGATTCCTACTTGAAAAGACAGGCGAAACACTGGAAGAGTAGAGAGCAACACTAGATCACCTGCTGCTACTCCACTCTTTCCTATGTCGACATCAATACTCCGACCAGGACAAATAGCACAAAAACCCTTGCACAGGGAGGGAGTCAACCAAGGACGCAAAGATAATGGGAAAATATCCTTAGCAAGGGCATTTACTTGCCAGCCAAGAGTTCAGTATTTAATGACCATAGCAATTTAAGTAACACCCATGGCTCCGCCTGCACTGAGAACTTGGACGTGTTATATCCTGAATTAAAGAGAGCACTGTACGTAAAGCACAAGCTGAGTATCCTGCCGACTAGGGATTACCTAACCTGAATTTTCAGGCTTGCTGCAGGATCGGAGTGCTGTGATTGTAGATTTGGTGGGTTAGATAACCCAACTCATTTTCTCTTGTTTTGTAGTAAATATGATTACACCCGGCGTTGTTGGCTTCTACCCCTCTTTAAAACTTATGAAGCTTAAGATACATTTTACATACAAACAAAGGGGACAACAATGGGTTGTCCCTTTGCCCCAGAGCTGGCAATACTTTATATGGCTCGATTTGAAGACAGACCTATTCTCAACGACAACCCTTTCCTGCAACATCTGACACAGTGGTACCGTTATATTGATGACATCTGGTGTAGTTGAAACGGATCAGAAGAAGATCTAGGAAGGTTCCATGGATGGTTAAACTCCAGGTATGAGGATATTCAGTTTAGTATCAATAAAAGCAAGACAAATTTGACTTTTCTTTACGTTGATGTCAGACCTTGCAGAAATGAATTGGTGACTACATTACATAGGAAACCAACAGATAAGAATACCATACTTCACTACAAGAGTTTCCACCTAAGAAATTTGAAAGACAATTTACCATATGAGCAACTACTGAGAATTCGGAGAAACTGTTCTTGCAAAGAAGATTTTGAAATTCATGCCACCGCCTTCTGCGATCAACTCAAAGACAGGGAATACCCGAGAAAATTACTTAAACATGCTATCAAAAAAGCGTGGTACACACCATGTGAAGACTTTCTGATGAAAAAGACCAAACTGCCTATGGACAAATTAGTTTGTGTGTCAACTTATGGCCCACACACTAATACATTTCGACAAATCATCCTTAAGAACTGGCATCTCCTACAAAATTTGGAACATCCATTTCAGCGACCATTGTTCGCGATGAAAAAGAATGCCAGCATTGGCCAACAGATCATGCAAACTGAAATTGCATTAACCAACAAAAAGAACGACCTCAGAGCCCGATGGAATCTAAAACCGATTGAAGTGTGGCAATTGTTCTGTCTGTGAGTCCACAATTGAGGGCATTGAATTCACACACGCTACTCAGAAATGGATCCACAAAGATTTTTCTAATTGCAAAACAAGAAACGTTGTGTATGCCATCGTATGCCCATGCCCAAAAATATATATTGGCAAGACCAATCAGCAAGTTAACCAATGTGTTGTGCAGCACCGTTCAAGGATTAAAACAAAGGTGGTGGCTGCCCCGATGGTGAGTCACTTCATGGAAAAAAACACAGTGAGAAAGCATTAAAATGGACTGTACTCTTTGTAACTAAACCAAATCCACGAGGGGGAGATATGGAAGCTTCGTTGTTACAGAAAGAGGCTTGTTTAATAATGAAATAAAATAGCGCTGTCAACAGCTTGAAAGAGATGTCTGAAGTAGCTAGGGCATAAAAATTCCCCATGCCGTTGTTGACATAGAATAAAAGTGTGTGCATCTATTATCGGCAGTCATCTAAATACGCACTCACTACAATTACCAGCATGCAATTTAAATAATAATTGTACCGGGAGTGTGTAAATGATCGTCTACCCGGAAGTAACTGCGAGCACTTTGTCATGAAAGTATGCGCACAAACGCTGATGGCTCCAAGCCTTAAAAGTAAGTTTGGTGCCCCCTTTTTTCGCAGTACTAAAACCATTAATTCTTTTAAAATGCGGCATTAATCCAGGATGGTTTTGTTGTAGAGTAATAATTGACCAGTAAGTCAAAAGCGGATCTTCACCTAAACTAAAGGCTACCAGACAGGAAAAGAAGCCGGATATCTAGGTGTTGCGGTTCCAAACATAGTAAGGTTTACCCTTGTTTATTTTGATTGCGCTCTCCATAAAGTTTTGAAATAAGATGGCTAAAAGGTACTGCCTTTGTTTGTAGATCCCTGACCAGATGGTCAAAGGACACACTTTCAATCTAAAATGATAGATAAGAAGTGCGCTCTGTCTATAACTCTAAATAAAAAGAAAAGACATAAGAACAAACAGGTACTATTTAACATTACATGAAAAACTAAATAGAATACGTAGAGAAGGGGTGGGAAATTACTTGACAAAAAGTGTTATATTCTTGTTCACCTTTTAGATTGTGCACAGTCAGAGCCCTGAAGAGAACCCCAAGTATTTTATCGGGGCTTGAAACGCGTCGGCATTCTCAACCATTGGGGGAACATAGCTATAGAAATAGGAGCAACTTCAAGGAATGGATTGTAATCTTGAAAACCTTAGCTGCTTGAATGTTTGTTCCCAATGGACAGCAACCTTTAAAAAGACTGTTTAAATTGTTTGTATAAATCATGAATAAGGCTGCTGCAGTTATGAAATGATTGACTGGCTCAACACTGAGATGTATTGTCACACTGTGATGGATTGTTTACTGATTCATTTGGTTTGTGTATTGTGTTGTTACGTTTTATGTTTACGAGATTTATTGTATAACTTTTGAAACAAAAAGTGTTTTTTCCATTTCTGATACATATGGCATAAGACAAAACGAAAATTACAGAATAATGGTTGAATAAATAACCGGGACCAATGAAATTTGGTATTGGCTCAAGTCTGTTTAAGTAAATAACAGCAGTGCACGTGACAGCTAGGTATCTTGTTGTGTTACGTGGGGGAGATTGGCAGATCGCAGCGGCTGCCGCTTCCCTGGGTGTGCGGGTGTTGTGTGCGAGGGCTTGCCAATGCTAACTAAGGAGCCTAATGGCGGATTTGGACTGGGTACCCCCACACGGCACCGGGTGTGTAGATACAGTGTCAGGTGCCACCGGCTGTGACGGACCAGGCCCGGGAGCGGTGAGTCACCTGCACCGATCTATCATTTATCCCAGCATGGCTGTGCTAGGCCAATATTGTCACCCTGCCCTGCATGTTGGATGGGCATGAGCAGACCATACACTGCATACACTGTTGCACCAATAAGTAAATGCCTTGGGCAGAGGGGAGCACACAGATAATCAGCTAAAGTAATTAAGCCATGTGGCACGTTGCAAAGTCTAAGAAGACACAGCAGGTGGAGGCACCATGCTCTGGGCATGAGACATACACCACAATGGCAAAGCCAGACAAAAAATTTGCCTCAGCTGCAGTTTGAGCAGCACAAATCCACCAGAATAAGAGAGGATGATGCTGAAACGACCATAACAGAACAAGAGGCCCAAAGCACCAAATTGAGAGGGGACCTGCAACAAATATTAGTAACGATGCAGCAAAGCCTCACCACTATAGATGGCAAGTTAGACTCTCTTTCTTATCGCATGGATTGCATGTCAGAACACATTGATAAACATGCAGAAAGACTGGATACGTTGAAAGGATAGTGTCTGAGGCTGAAGATTTGCAGCTTGAGACCACTGGTGCACAGAAACAAATGAGTAAACTCATTGCGATGCTGCAGAACAAGCAGAAGTCCTTGAAGCACACTCAAGGTGTAATAACCTGTGCATAGTGGGACTGTCCGAAACTAACATGACTGAGAATATCTTCGTAGAGTACCTTATTGGGCCGCGACACCTTGTCCCCAGTATTTATAGTGGAATGCACACAGTGCTCGCTGGCCCCCCAGCCACCCCCCAGGGCCCCTCCTCGTCCACTAATAGCCTGGCTCCTGAACTATAAAGACAGGGACGCAGCCTTGTGGCAAATCAGCGAGCTCCAGCCGCTTTGTTACATGGGCTCTGAACTACCTCTCTACCTTGACTTTACTCTTCAGGTACAGGAGGCGCGGAGAGAGTTTGTGTCACTGAAGCAGAAATTGACTATGCCATGCTTTATCTAGCATGCCTAAGAGTGATGATGGAGGGGAAATCAAAAATCTACATGGATCCTAACAGCCTGCAACAGATGCTCAAGAAATGCACAAAGATTATGACCCACAGACCAGCTCAGGAATTCGACTCAGAGGACAATGCCCCTCATAGCAAGCTAGATCAGCAGGACTAAAGGGTTGTGCACTATAATTGCCTCCAATTTATTCTTGCATATATGAATGTTTACATGTTGACGGAGATGCCACATATGGGTTCGTATAGGAGTACAGAGTGCCGGCAGCGCCATGGCAGCCCGAATCATAGAACTTTGCTGAATGACTCAGTAAGGTGGGAGGGATTGGGGAATCAGCAATACACTCTGGATGTGTGTCTTTCTCAGGGTGCACGAAATAAGAGGTATGTGACACTTGCTGGATGCTGACTGGACTTGCACTCATGTTTAAGCTAACATGTTGGTTTTCAAACCCCATGGATGTGATATATAAGATACCTGACGATTATATAGTTGCTAAAGCTTGTGAGTAGCTTGGGGGTAATTGCCCCCTCATATTTGTCCCACACAGTTTTGGGAGGGAATCTTGGTTTGTAAGGGGGAGAATTTGTGGTTGGGGAACATTGTGCCGTGCCATAAGGTGGGGGAGCATGGCATGGGAGGGGGAACTCACTATATGCTACTATTTGCAATAAGTAGCTAGGTGGGAGGATGTAGGAGGAATCTGAGTAACATCGTAAACATTGTAATTGGGGGAGTACGTGATGAGCAGAGATCTCACTGCACCGCCAGTTACACGTGATGCTTAGCTATGTTTTCTGTCCTGGAATATCAGGGGTTTAAATGACCAGCTGAAAATTCATTAGGTGGTACTGTATTTACGCAGACATCACACAGATATCGCCATATTGCAAGTGAACATACCACAACTTTGTGGTGGAGATTTGAATTGCGTTCAGTCTCCTGAGCTGGACAGATCCAGAGGCCCCCCCAGAAGATTAACGGCAGCAGCTACAGCTATACCCACAATAGACGAAGCGGATGGGTTGGTCGGTGTCTGGCACTTTCGCTCACCTCAGGGCAGGGAATACACTCACTATTAATCCGTTCATGATATACACACCCGCATAGATTATTGGATAGCCTCACGGGACCTCCTGCCCTTTATGTGTGAATGCAAACACATACCACGCACATACTCAGATCACTCACCGGTTAGACTGTCCCTGATGATCGGAGACATACAACCTAGGGCTTCAGCCTGGCAATTCCCGCAATATTCACTATTAGATCCAGTGTTCCGCGGGGCAGTTGTGCAAGCGATAGACGACTATTTCCACACTATTCTTGGAAGTGTGTCCCGTATGGCCACCATTTGGTAAGCATTTAAAGCCTATCCGCGGCATAACAATCTCGAAACATGCAGGGGTGCTTTGATCTATCAGATTTCATATGCAGAGATTGGAGAAGGAACTGGCTGTACTGGAGTGCGCTACGCAGGTGGGGCCAGAGCTTGGGGTGTTAGTGCAGATTAGGGAGAAGTTGGATGAATACAATGAGCTAGCTCAGTCCGAGATAACACATTTAGGGAAACACACAGCCACCACGGTGTTTGGGGAAGACGAGAGACCAAGCGCTATCTGGTGACTCTGACTCAGCCTGAAAGGAGAGACAGTAACGTACTATTGCTACATGACGACAGTGGGTCACCAGTGTGCAGTGCACCACAGATTGTGCCAAGTTCCGCAGTTATTACACTGAAATATACACCTCAAGGTGCTCCCACACATATGAATCTGCAGAGGATTTTCTAGCCCACATTGCGATGAAGTGGCTGACTAACGCGCACAGGGAGCAGTTGCTAGCCCCCCTCCATCAACTGAGATCACCGCTGCGTTAAAATATATGCCCAATGATAAAGCTCCCGGCTCAGACAGCCTAACAGTGGCCTTCTACAAGGCCTATCAGGACTGGCTAATTCCACACCTAGTTAACCTCTTTGAAGAGATGTCCAGGAAGGGCATAATGCCTCTGACCATGCGAGAGGCTGTGTTGATTACCCTACTAAAACCCTGTAAACCACCAGAGAAGTGCTCCTCATACAGACCACTGTCGTTGCTCAATACCGACATGAAACTCTTGGCTGAAATACTGGCAAACAGACTGGCCCCTCTGCTCCCTGGTCTGGTGGGCCCAGAACAGTCTGGTTTGTACCTGGTCATTCCCTCACAAGTAGTTTACACACTTTGTTTAGTGCTATTACCCGTATAGACCCTAAAGTTCAAGTGGCAGCAGTTATTTTAGATGCTGAAAAAGCATTTGATTCGGTGGAGTAGAATTTTTTGCTGGCAGTGTTAAGGCGCGTGGGCGTTGGTGAGCTGTTTATAAAATTGGTCAAAGTACTATACGCAAAACCAGTGGCGTATGAAAAACCAGTGGCCCATGTGCGTTTAATTGGATTGCTGTCAACCCAAATCGCGATTACGGGAGGCACTATAAAAGGCTACCCGCTTTCCTCTTTGGTGGCGGAGCCTCTGGCTTGCGCCAAGGTAGAATATCACGCACACCGCGGCATAAGATTTCCACATTATAACTTAATATTATCCGCGTATGCAGACAATACATTACTGTACGTGCACAATCTGAACCGAAACCTATCATCAATGCTGTGAGAGGTGGAGAGATTTGGCTGCCACTCAGGCTTACACATAAATTGAAATAAGTCACTCATATTTCCCCTTACCGCCAAAACCACCCCTATACAGATGGAGTACCTGCTCTAAAATGGACTATGGACCCTGTCCACCATTCGGGTGTCCAGGTACACACTGACCCAGAAGTGGTGATGCGGGAAAATTATGGACATGCAGTGCAGCTACTCACAGAAGCTATTGAAAAATGGATCTGCCTACCCTTATCTTTGCTTGGGTGCATTGCACTTATGAAAATGATTGTACTACCATGATTTCTATTCTTCCTTGTGAACATACGGATCCTATTACCAAAGATGCTATTCCACAATCTTCGCACTTTATTGAGTAGATTAGCCTGTGCAGGTAAACTACCCTATGTCCAATGGGCTCTATTGGTAATGCCCTATTCTTCAGGTGGGTTTAAGGCCGCAGACCTTGAGGCATATTATAGTGCAGCGCAGCAAATCCACGGATAATATTGGATACGTGTCCCCCAGGAACTGCTGCAATTATATTTGGAAAGAGATTAAGTAAGCCTTCTCCCCCTTCCATGATACTTACTATAAAAACCACAACGGTGGTTCCACTGTTGACCATGTAGGTGTCACTAGGTATCAATTACAAAGGACTGGTGACGCACAGAAGATCACACTCCTTTACTCCCGGAAACTACCAGTTGAGTGGTGTAGCTGGTTTCCACTGGGGGAAGAAAAGGCAGTTATACAGGCACTGCGCAAGCTAAATATAAGCTGCATGGGGGAACTGCTCACAGATGGGTGATCAACACCTGGGAACAGATGCGGACACAAACACCTGAGACATCATTGCTCACCAAATACCATTATCACAGAGTAAGACGGTCGCTGCGCGCGCTGCTGGGAAAAGAGATTTCTGAGCCACAGGGGTTAGCTCCATTTATACGTATTGCAGGCTCGCTCCCCTCAGCGCAGGATCTCAAAGTTATGTACATTAGCAAGGATAAAAGTAACTCAGTGCAGGTTAAGTCATACCAGGAATGGGTGTATTGTGATTTGTTTTTGTTGTTAACTTGTACTTTTGTCCCCCATTCTTGCCTGTGTTGCCAGTTCCTTCAGCCGCCCCGTCTCATCCCTCCCCGCTCCCCGCTTCCCGCCACCACCGCTGACCCCGCCCCTTTTTTCTTTCTGTACCCTCCCCGCTCCCGCCTCCCAGCTGCTCCGCCCACCCGCGCACTTGGCCATATATGGCGACCGTGCGACGCAGGTGAGTGTGACCTAGTTCTAGGACACCCCCGCGCCGCACGGCCACCAGCTGCTGCGTGTGCCTTCCAGCCTCTGCTTCGCTGCCCCGGCTCCGCCGCGTGACCACGCCCCCTGACTTCGAGCGGCGTGGTCTCTGCTCGCTTCTTGCCCTGTGCCTCTGCCTCTGACTGTATTGTGATTTGTTTTTGTTGTTAACTTGTACTTTTGTCCCCCATTCTTGCCTGTGTTGCCAGTTCCTTCAGCCGCCCCGTCTCATCCCTCCCCGCTCCCCGCTTCCCGCCACCACCGCTGACCCCGCCCCTTTTTTCTTTCTGTACCCTCCCCGCTCCCGCCTCCCAGCTGCTCCGCCCACCCGCGCACTTGGCCATATATGGCGACCGTGCGAACGCGCAGCGTGCACGCGCAGCGGGCGCGCCGATTGTGCGCCAAAGGTGCGCCAAAGGTAAGCCCGTCTGCGCCCGTCCGTGCCTGGCCCGCGCCCAGCGCCCGAACCCCTGGCCCACGAGGACCCCGACCGACCCGCCTGACGTACACCGCCGCCACCCTCATCGCACTCAACACCGGCAGGACCCAGGGATGCTATCGAGCTACCCCGAAGCACACCCACGGGCCCTTCAGCTGCCTCGCCTGTAAGTTCACCTGTATCCGGACCTGCCCGGCACCAGCACCTGCCAAGCCGAACACCAGCAGCAACCACCTCAAGTGTATCCTGCTCAACACCCGCTCCATCCACAGACACGCCATCGAACTCTGGAACCTCCTAGACGCCACAGCCCCTGACGTTGCCTTCATCACGGAGACCTGGATGAACGCCTCCTCAGCACCCGACATCGCCATCGCCATCCCAGAAGGCTACAAGATCACCCGGAGGGACCGCAACGCCAACCAGGTGGGAGGAGGCATCGCCATCATCCACAAGAACACCATCCGCATCACGACCAGCACTGACAACACCCCACCCTCCGCCGAACACCTGCATTTCCAGATTCACACCGACCCGAAGACCACCCTCAGAGGCACCTTGATCTACCGACCTCCGGGACCACGCACTCAATTCAGCGAGGACATCGCCGACTTCGTCAGCCCGCACGCCCTCCCCTCCGCTGACTACATCCTCCTAGGGGACTTCAACTTCCACCTGGAGAACAACAACGACTGCAATACCAGCACCCTGCTCGACAACCTCGCCAACCTTGGACTCAAGCAGCTGGTATCCACACCCACCCACCTCGCCGGACACACACTCGACGCCATCTTCTCATCCAGCAAAAACATCGCCTTCAGCCACGCCACAGAACTCCACTGGACGGACCACAGATGCATCCACTTCACCTTCAGTAGAACGACGATCCACCACCACCAGCAACAGGTTGCCCGAAGAAGCTGGAACAAGATCACAGCCGACCAGCTCGCCGCTTCCCTGAGCCAGCACCCTCCGGCCAACTCAGCGAACCCCAGCCAGGCCGCCGACAACCTCTCGAAGTGGATCAGCAAATGCGCAGACGAACTCGCCCCTCTGAGGATCCCGCCCAGCAGACCCGGCAATAAGAGAGCCCCATGGTTCACCGACGAACTCAAGAGCTCCAAGAAGAACTGCCGAGCCCTCGAGAAAGCCTGGAGAAAGGAACCCACGCCGGACAACAGGACCACCCTCAAGCTCGCCACCCGGAAACACCACCAATTGATGCGCACCGCCAAGAAAACTGCATTCAAGGACCGGCTGGACAACAACGCACACAACTGCAAGGAACTCTTCAACATCGTGAAAGAGCTCTCCAACCCCAACGCCGGAAACAACGACATCACCCCATCGCAAGACCTCTGCAACTCCCTCGCCTCCTACTTCCACAACAAAATCGCAGACATACACAACAGCTTCAGCACTCAACCGACGCACGCCACGACCACAGCAACGCCACCCACCACCACCCTCCGCGCCTGGACCCCAGTCAACACCGAAGACACCGTCCACATGATGAACTCCATCCACTCCGGATCTCCGACTGACCCCTGCCCTCACCACGTCTTCAACAAAGCCGACGCTGTCATCGCACCCCACCTGCGGGACATCATCAACACCTCATTCGACACCGCCACCTTCCCCGAGAGCTGGAAGCACGCCGAACTCAGCGCTCTACTCAAGAAACCCACAGCAGACCCCACCGAACTCAAGAATTACCGCCCCATCTCTCTACTCCCGTTTCCAGCCAAAGTCATCGAAAAGACCGTCAACAAACAGCTGGCCGCCTTCCTCGAGACGAACGGATCCCTCGACCCATCGCAGTCGGGATTCCGTGCCAACCCCAGCACCGAGACCGCCCTCATCACCGCCACTGACGACATCCGAGCCCTGATGGACAACGGAGAAACAGCGGCCCTCATCCTCCTAGACCTCTCCGCGGCCTTCAACACGGTCTGCCACCGCACCCTAGTGCAGCGCCTCAGCAACGTCGGAATCCAGGAGAAGGCACTGGGATGGATCGTCTCCTTCCTCGACGGAAGAACACAAAGAGTCCGCCTACCACCGTACAAGTCAGAGGCCACCGAAGTCATCTGCGGCGTCCCTCAAGGATCCTCGCTGAGCCCTACTCTCTTCAACGTCTACATGAGCCCCCTCGCGGCCATCGCACGCCAACACAACCTCAACATAATCTCCTACGCCGACGACACCCAGCTGATCCTCTCCCTGACTAACGACCCCGCCGCCGCCAGAGCCAACCTGCTCGAAGGGATGAGAGAGGTAGCCGAGTGGATGACGACGAGCCGCCTGAAACTGAACTCAGATAAGACGGAGGTCCTCATCCTGGGCTCCTCGCCCTCCGCCTGGGACGACTCCTGGTGGCCCCCCGCCCTAGGCCCCGCACCCAAACCGACGGACCACGCACGCAACCTGGGTTTCATCCTGGACTCCTCCCTCTCCATGACCAGGCAAGTCAACGCCGTCTCCTCGTCGTGCTTCAACATCCTGCGCATGCTTCGGAAGATCTTCTGGTGGATCCCCGCAGAGACCAGGAAGACCGTCACCCAGGCCCTCGTCACCAGCCGACTGGACTACGGCAGCGCACTCTACGCCGGAACCACCGCCAAGATCCAGAAGAGACTCCAGCGCATCCAGAACGCCTCAGCCAGACTCATCCTCGACATCCCACGACACAGCCACATCTCCGGACACCTAAGAGACCTGCACTGGCTCCCGGTCAACAAGAGAATCACCTTCCGCCTCCTTACCCACGCACACAAAGCTCTCCACGATCAAGGCCCGAGCTACCTCAACAACCGCATCAACTTCTACGCTCCCAAACGCCACCTCCGTTCTGCCAGCCACGCCCTCGCCGCCGTCCCACGCATCCGCAGAGCCACTACAGGAGGAAGGTCCTTCTCCTACCTGGCCGCCAAGACCTGGAACTCCCTCCCGGCCGACCTGCGCCTGACCCAAGACCACCCCTCCTTCAGGAAGAAGCTTAAGACCTGGCTGTTCGAGCAGTAGCGGCACCATCCCCCCCAGCGCCTTGAGACCCTACGGGTAGGTAGTGCGCTCTATAAATGTCTTGATTGATTGATTGATTGACATAACCGAGGAGCAGTTGACGCATTGCTGTTCGGCTACGAAGACTATCTCTCAGAAAGGGCAACATCGTTATAATACACTTCAAATACCTTAACAGACTGTATTACACCCCAGCACCGCTACACAAATACGGGTTGCGGGAGGATGATAGTTGTATGAGATGCGGGGCTGAGGGGGCTAACATTACTCAACTTGCCTGGGATTGTCCCGGGATCTGTATGTGGTGGTATGCGGTATTCAAGGCATTACAAGACAAGTCGGAGACACCCTTGTCCTGAGACACCATTAGTAGCTCTCCTGGGACAAGACAAAGACGTGCCAAGGGCATCCCAGAGACTAGTAGCGCTTGGCTTGTTGCCCGCAAGGAGGATAGTCGCTGTGCGATGGCTGAAGGGACCATTGCCCACATTATCGGAGTGGTGCACTGACCTGTATTGTTGCAATATGCAGTCAGACAATTACAATGCCCTCATGCCGATACGCAGCAGACCACAGAATGTATGGGGACCTTCTCAAGCATATCTTAGTCACAGAGCAGCAAACTAAGAGGAAAGGGGAGAGCAGGTCGAGGCAGGGGAACACTAGATTCGGTGCTGACATATAGACACTCCTGACCGGTAGAACCTGCATGTAGTGCGGGTGCGCTCAAATGAACAACATACAAGGGTATTGGGCAGATGCTATGAGATCCATGTTAGTCCTACTGTTTTTAATATGTAAGGTGCCTTGTGATTGTTGGTTGTACCCCACTGACATATGCCTCAATTATTTTACTCAATACTGTTTGGAATGTGCTTTCTCTCTTCACAATGTTTTTTCTCATAACGTGTGATATATTGATACAAATATGTCTACTGTACTGTTATATGTGTATAAAATGACAAATAAAGTTTTACAAATATATAAAGGAATTAATGTGACCTACAGCCCACTGTCATCACTAATCTCCTACCATGACCCACACACAAAGTGCTGAATAATAGAAATCAGTAACATCCTCTATCAAAATTAAGCTGATATTGTACTTTGACAAAGCTACCAGTGTGCGCCAGGCAAGGATAAACAACTAACATAAATGCTTCATTCGCCAAGCAACATTGATTGAACAATCTCTAAAGAATTAGCTGGAGAGAAGAGAAAGTGTCTTACATGAAATGAAACTACTTCAACATTTCTATTTTGTATTTGTTTTTTAGGGCTGATAGATGCTCTGGAGTTACCAAGCTTGACTGAAAGAAAACGAAGGAAAATTTAAAACTGGGTTGTGTACCAAGTCTTTAGAACCCTTTCAAACACGGAGCTGGAGGTGGTTTCCCAAAACTGTAAGGAAAGAGAGCTCAGCATCTGACAACAAAAAAAACGAAAAGGTCTGCCATCATGGAGGATCTGTTCGATAATAGCCACCAAAGCCCTACTCTGTGCATAAGATTTTTTTAAAAGGTCGCTTTTAATGTCCTTGTAGCTTTAAAAAATGTCATGCACTGCCACAAAAACACAAATGAAGTCTGGCAAAATATGGAAGCAGAGTGCGTAAAGACCAGCAATTGATGTGTACAGTGTTCCGAATAAGTCAGAAAGGCATGGTCAGGTATGCTCGTAGACCAAGATATAATGTTTAACACTTGTGAATCAATTACAGCATGGATTACTTTAAAAGGGCAGGCAAAGAAAAAAAAGGCCAGGCTTTTCCCGAAATCTTAGGAAGAAATTAACATGACAAAAAAACGTTGTTGATCTTGGGTTGAGAGGTAGGTTTTTTTGAGCAAACAAAATCCTTAAACTGTGTACAGTCTTCTCTGGGTAAGAAAGAAGTCCAGCTTAAAAAGCCTGCAACTGGTGGTCCAGAGTTAGGGGGTACCTCCAATAATAGCAACTCCGTCTTATAACAATTTAATTTCAACAAATTTTAGTTCATCCATTGTGCAATTCCTGCCATTTAATGGTTAAAGTTAGTTTGGGACATATGAAGGTTACTGTCCATTTCTAAGATGATGTGAATGTCATCCACATATAATATTTAAAAAGGCTGAAAGATATGATCATTGTGGTTTTAGAGTTATTGCTGATTCTATGCATCAAACTAGTAAGAGCATCAAAAGTGGTCAAGACACTTACAATTATGCTTGATTGAGTCTCATTATACCTTGGAGATTAAGGGGCCGATTTCGATGTTGGGAAGAATTGCTTTCGCCCAATACTGACTCGTAAACGGGACCGACCAACCGCGGTCGGTGATCCCAACTGCCTGATTTGGATGCAGCATTTCAACATTTCCCTACGGGAGCATGTTTTCACAGCCATCAACCGGCCATAGTACATGCTCCCATAGGGGAATGGGAAGTGGTGTTAATCCCTGCACCTAGTGGCAGGCACCTCAAGGTGTCTGCCATGGGGGTGTAGGGATTAACAGGGGGCAACATAGGTGTTCCCTCGGCCCCCAATAAGAGGCTGCGCAAACAAGTGGGCTCAGCCGGTCGGAATTGGAACCGACGATGGCGGGAGAAAAGCCTCTGCCCGATAGTCAGTGGATTTCCGACCACCATCATAATAGGGCCCATAGTGTGTAAACATAAACAATAGGCTATCTTGCCAAGGCAATAGCATCCAGAGCTGTAGAGACCTGGGCTGCAAAATTAAAAGAACCAGTGCGTGAGTCTGTATCGGAAAATACAACTGAACAACTGAAAGAGCTGCCAAAAACTATGAGAAGTGAATTTAGAAAAGCAAGGCTTAAATTGATAGAGGTGGGGGGCGTGGCTTGCACGCCGCTGCGAGATGGCGGTTTGTGCTTGAGCTCTGCGCTGGAGCAAGAGCCGACGGAGGTTTGCTGTCGCCTCGGATTGCCCCGGTCATTTGTGAAGTTGGCCTCATGGATATGAAGCTGCCAAGCATGACATGAGAGACGTTTCCTGATCTTTGAGGCTGCCGGTGACCATATTTCGGGCGTTTTTAGGTGGCGCTCGGTGTTTTCGCGAGCGGCCGCCATTTTGTCTCTCTCAAGAGTGGGATGTTTTCTCTCCTCAGCACGACGCCGTCACTGCTACGGATTTGCCAGGAATAAGGACTGACAAGAACTGGTGAAGTTGCTCACATTTCCTACATTTATATTGTTTTTTATTATTTCCTCCTGCTGCTTTGCTGCCTGTTATGACCATATTGTTTGGTTTCCTGCTGTCATATCTCTAGTCAGCGCACCGCCTTCGCCCTCTTAGGTGGTCTCGTTGACTGATATTTCCATACTTCGTGGCTGTTTCTGGTTGTTGGAAGGTGCCGTTTTTGATATCTGCAGGGCATTATATTTTTGTGAGGTGGTTCCTTTCTCTGCCCTGGAAGACGCCATTATTATCGTTCTCTTGATGTGAGCGCGCTCTCTATTTTTGCTTGTTTCCTTTTTTGCTCCTGCTGAGGTGGTGTGCTCTATGGCTGCGAATATGGGCCCGTCACCAAATGCTAAGGACGCAAAAGACTCTAAAGCGTCTCTTAAAAGGTCCAAACAGTTATCCCCTACATCTGAATCTGCGCAAAAGGACCCTAGCGCCACTCTTGAGTCTATCCTGACGCGCCTTAATGAGGTCTATGAAATTGCGCAATCTACCAAGACTAACACAGATTTACTGCAAGTAGAGGTGCTAGCCATCAGGAATGATTTCAAGGCCCTTTCTCTTCGTGTTTCGGACACAGAAGCACGTATTAGTGGCGCAGAGGACTCCATGCAAAAGCAATCTAGATCTCTCTCACAGTTAGAGCGTTCAATGGCAGCATTGCGGAAAGACCTTACTGAGCAAGAAGATCGTAACCGCAGGTCTAATCTGCGCATTTTTGGTCTTCCGGAGGATGTTGAGAAAGATGCATCTTCTATGATTGATTTCCTTTATCAATGGATTCCTTCCACACTGCAAATTTCTTTCCAAAGGGATTTTGAACTGGAACGTGCACACCGTGTTCCCACATTTCGTTCTAAGTCTGCTACGCAACCTAGAGCGATAATTTTCAAGCCACTGCGTCATCAACACACTGAGCAAATTCTGGCTCATATGCGGAAGGTTAGAGTTGTCTCTTGGAATGGCCATCGCATTTCAATTTCTCAAGACTTTGCCAGAGACACGGTCATTAGGAGAAAGGGCTTTCTTAATCTCCGGAAGCGTTTAGCCGAGATGAATATTCCCTTCTCTTTTGCCGGCCCTTCAAAATTCCGTATTACTTTCAAAGGGCGCTCCAGAATCTTTGATGAACCTGCTGATTTGGCCTCGTTTCTGGATAATCAGTTGGAATCGCAGATGGAACTTCAAATGGTGGCCTCGCTGGTTCCTGGCTCCTCTGGCACCTGATATGACTATACATAATGCAATGAGTTTTTTTTTGTCTTTGCCAGGTCTATTAGGTTTACCCTCTCTTAGATCTGCGTGGTGGTCCTAATGTCCAATGTTCTGGACGTGCTGTTGTTGTCTTATGTTTTTCATTCCTATCGTTATAGTGTAGTGGCCTTTTATTGTCGTCAGTCCTACTGTATGATTCGTTCAATTTTTCGTGGTAGTGTTTCTTGATGGTTCTATTTCACTTATGTTCACTTGTCGTCCTTATTACTCTTCTCATCCCCAATGTGCACTTCTATATTGGTCCGGGTCCGTTTCTTCGCCCATTGTAGGGATTCTTAATTTTCTTCAAATTTGTGTGTATGATTTGGTCTTCTTTTTTTCGTTTATGGTCTTTCTGTCTGATCTTTGTCTTCGGTTGTTTCGTTTATCTGGAGTACGCCATTGTTTATTAGTGTTTTGGTATATTGTTTGGTTATGTATTTGAGTCATAGTATTCTTTTTAGATAAGTATTAATTGCTGTTATTAGAGATAATCTTTCTTTCTGTATAATTAGTGTCTATATATTTCTTATTGTTATATCATTGATTGTTTAAGAATTATTATTAATTGTTTTCTTCCACTAGATTGGAGGTATAGCGTTGTACTGTGTTGGTTGGGCTCATGCTTCTTTATTTTCATGCTCATATATTTACGACATTATCGCCTTTCTTAGTTACATTAGATGTAACGGATTCTATGTTTCAGTGGTCAGTTATTTACAAGCTTATTTATAGAGTTTACATACTGATATATAATCTCGTTTCTCTTAATCATCTGCCATAGAGCTTCATTGACTGTTATACTTATCTTTACTACATTCCGTTCTCTACTATGTTTCACTTTTCTCTTTTTTTTATTTTCTCTTCATAAAGTACCATATAATATTCTTTGTAATGTATTTCTTTTTCTTTTTTCTTTTCTGCTCTTGATGGTATCTACTCTGGCTTGGTTATAATTATAGTGTCGTTTTGATTCATTTTTCACTAGCTCTTATTGAATTGTATTTTTAGTTTATTATTATGAAGTTCTGTTTATCTCCTTTAGATGGTTCCTCTTTTTAATTACACATAATCAGCAATGTATTGGTCTGGGGTTATGTATGCTGATGGGTTTTATTCCTCCTGTTGGTTTCCTTGCTCTTTTTCCCATGCTCCCCCTGATATGAATTTGGTCTTTTTCAGACCTTCCTTTTGGGCTCTTATCTCTCCTTCTTTATCTATTTTCTTGCTTTCTTTTTCCTCTTCTTTTTCCTTTTCTTTTCGGATTTCCTCCTTGGATTCTCCTTGTTTCGTGTTGCTGTCTAGTGTCTGGAGGCGTGTCTTTTTGGAAGTTGTACTTCATATATTATATATGCCATATCCTTTTTTCCTGATGCTAGCTCTATGTCTGGTTTGAATATACTCTCCCTTAATGTTAAAGGATTAAATCACCCAGTCAAGAGGTCAAAAATTTTAGACTACTGCAAATCCCTGTCTTCGGATATAGTCCTTTTTCAAGAGACAAAGGTCTCTGTCAAGGAGGCGTCGTTTCTGAAGAAAGAATGGGTTTCTGATGTTGCGTGTTCAGATGCGTGTGGTAAACGTAATGGGGTAATTACTTTAGTTTCTAAACGATCTGGATTATCTATTGTTTCCTCTGAACAGGATACAGAGGGTCGTTGGCTACTTTCTAAGATATCCGATGGTAATGCTGTTCTCTTTGTTATGAACATTTATGCCCCTAACAAAGATGATCCGTCTTTTTGGAAAGTAATCTCCAAAAAGCTAAATAATACTCCTCACTCTGGCAATCTTGTTGTAGGGGGAGACTTTAATTTACCAATGGATCCTATTTTGGATAGGAATTCTGCCTTTACCTTTCGTCCCCCTCAAGCACATAAACAACTGATTAATATGTGCTTTCTGACACATCTCCAGGACGTGTGGCGTCTTCATAATCCCGCTGGCAGTGATTTCTCCTTTTTTTCGTCCCCTCATTCGTCCTTTTCACGCATTGATTACCTTTTGGTTCACTCCTCGCTTGTTCAATCTGCCTCTTCCCCGCTTATCCATCCTATTTTAATTTCAGACCATGCTGCGGTGACGTTCACGCTTATGTCTTTTGCCCCCAGAGCAAGGTCTCGATCTTGGAGACTAAATACAGAAATTTTACATGATGACTCCCTGATTCGAGAATTTTCTAATGATATGGAGACGTTTTTCCTTGAGAATGTTGGATCAGTTAGTTCCCCTGTGGTTCTCTGGGATTCTTTCAAATGCACTTTCCGTGGTCAGGTCATTCAGTGTATGTCAAGGAGGAATGCTGCCATTAAGAAGGAACTCACGGATTTAGCAGATGAGATTAAACGTCAGGAATCTCTTTTTCGCAATTCTAAGGATAAGTCATACTTACAATCTATTCAAAACTTAAAATACACGTACAATACCATAGTTACTAAGAGAGCTCATATTGGCCTTCAGGCTAAAAAATCTAAGAAGTTGTTGTTAAAAAATCGTGCGGGTAAGATTCTTCCAGCTACATTAAAGTTCCAGGAATCTTCTTATAAATCCTCCCAAATCTCTTCTATTACTGACCATCTTGGTACGAAAAAATTCCAGACTGCAGAAATTCTTGAGGTCTTTCGCGACTTCTATAATAATTTATATACTCCCTCTACTCAGGCTTCTTTTGAACGTTGTCAGAAATTCTTGAAGACGGTTCCTTTAAAAGCTGTTTCGGAGGAAGATAATAATTCTTTGAATTGCCCGATTACCTCTGATGAGATCATTTCTGCGATTAAAGCTACTCGTTCTGGTAAGGCTCCGGGCCCTGATGGGTATCCTATTTTGTTTTATAAGACTTTTCTCTCCGTGCTTGTTCCGAAACTTCAATTGGTCTTTGATGCTTTTATTAAAGATGGCTCGGTGTCTGTTTCTGCTGCTGATGCTACTATTGTAGTAATCCC
The DNA here is from genome assembly GCF_964204655.1 of Triturus cristatus. Lineage (NCBI taxonomy): Eukaryota > Metazoa > Chordata > Amphibia > Caudata > Salamandridae > Triturus > Triturus cristatus. The sequence continues at coordinate 891,079,912 of NC_140581.1, forward strand.
CAAAGAAGGGAAAGATCATTCAGACCCCAAAAATTTTCACCCTATTTCCCTTCTTAACATGGAAGCTAAGATTTTTGCTAAAATTTTGGCTAAACGCTTAGAATCCTTTATCCCTCAATTGGTTCATCCTTCCCAGACAGGTTTTGTGAAGGGTCGTCTTGCACGTGATAATATTCGTACTTTCTGTCACATTCTCGGGGCCGCCAAGCGATCCAATCTTCCAGCAGCGGCCTTGGCTCTTGACGCTGAAAAGGCCTTTGATAAGGTTTCGTGGCCTGTTAGACCTGGCATCATTGGCATGAGTCTCTCCTCCATTTTTTTCTGTTTGCCTCCTCTGTTTACGATGTTTTTGCTGGATTATTGCTTTGGGCACTGTGCCACTGCTGATCAGTGCCACAGTGCAAGTGCTCCCTATGTTAAATTGTTACATTGATTGGTGTTACCATGATTGGCTTGGTTGACTTACTGTTCAGACCCTAGTCTAGTGCACTGCGTGTGCCAAGGGCGTGTAAGTTAACTGCTGCTGGTGGGCTTGCAGCACTGGTTGTGCCACCCACAGAAGCAGCGTGTAAAATGTGTCTCAGGCCTGCCACCGCAGCGCCTGCATGCAGTCCCTGACTGCCATGTCGACTTGGCAAGGAAACCTACTTGCCAGTCTCTAAACCTTCACTTTGCCACATTTCAGACACCTCTATGGTAGGCCCTAGGGCAGGGTGCATTGTTGGTAAAAGGTAGGTCATACCCTGATGTGTGGGGCATGACCTAATAGTGAATTACAGCCATTTTCGTTTTTCACTATTGAAGGGCTACCTGCCTCCAATAGGCCAGACTGGGCAGGCTGATTATTAACTCCATTATAATCTATCTGACTCAGGGAGCATGGTAGCATGTCGAGTTTAGTATCCCTGAACTCAGAATTTAATAACACACCCTTTAGGATGGATGGTTTTTAAATTCTATGTTTGAAAATAGCACTTTTAGAAAGTGGCTATTTTCTTGTCCAACTATCTACCGGTCTCTGCTGGTTTGGTGTGTGTGTCAGGGGCTGGGTGGCTCCAGAGGTCTGAATGAGTCAGTGTGGGGTGAATGGGGCGTTTACACATAGAGTGAGGTAAGAGTAGCCTGCCCTGCCTGACACAATACTGGCTCCGCCTCCTGCTGGGCGGCTGAGGACTCTGCCCTGCTCAGTGAATAGGCCAGGTGCCTCTGCCTGGCAACACCCACAACAAACCTGAGATGGTGGGAATTTCCCTGTGTGGACAAAGGGAACAAAGGAGAAATGGGGTATAAGAGAAGGACCCCTGAACCAAGAACTCAGATCACTTCTGACAAGGAAACCTGTACCAAGGACAAGAAGCCTGCTGATCTAAGGACTTGCCTCCCCTTTCTGCCAGAGTGCTGTTTTGCTGTGGAGGAACCTGAAAGATGCTTCTTTATTTTTGCCAAGGAACAAGGAGAGAGGAACTTGGTGTGTACTCTCTGAACACTTGCTAGGAAATCTCCAAGGGCTGGAAGAGTGCCAGTCTCCTGCTGAAGTCACAGGGCCAAAGGACTTCACCATTTGCTGAATTGCTGGAAAGTGTTGTTTCCAGTACACAAGGGAAAATCTGCAGTCTCGACGCCGCCGACGCCGCCGAATCCAGCTCGACATCGTGAGTAACGGCTCCAGTGTCCCGAGCCTTCGACGCCGGCCGCCGGGCCCGATCGACGCCAGCAGCAACGCCAGTGAGCAGTGGGTATTGGCCCCGGCTCCAAGTGACCCCGTCTCGACGCCGGTATCGACGCCAGTGAGGAGTGAGTATCGGCTCCACCTCCAAGCGACCCCGTCCCGACGCCGCTGCTGATCGCATCGACTCGACGCCCTTCTCGACGCCGTGAGCGCTGCTCCGGCCCGACATCCCTCGACACCGCTGCGGATTGACCCGACTCCGAGGCACGATCGACGCCGACCTCGACGCCGACATCTCGACGCCGTGGACCATCGTTTTCTTCGTTTCTCAAGGTACTGTACTTGTGGGGTCTGTTGCAACTCCAGGCTCGACGTAGCGCTCCTCGCGGTCGATGCCGAACCTTGGGAATCTTGTAGACTCGACGTCTTGTGACTCCTGTGGGGGTTACATTGTTGCCAAAGAACTGTGCTCAGAAGAATACTTTGCTAAAGAACTATTTGCCAAGAAGAAACCTTACTTGAACTATTATTTTTCCTGCCAAAGAGTATTTATTAAGACTGTGGTATATTTTTGTCGTTATTTGGTCTTGTGCTAAGCCTTATATAAAAATACTATTTTTATAATAACTTCTGTGTCGTGTCCATCTGTAGTGTATTCACTTTATTACTGTATGTGGTCATAAATGCTTAACACACTGCCTCTGAGATAAGCCTGTCTGCTCTGCCAAGCTACCAAGGGGGTAGCAGGGGTTATCTGAGTGTGTAATCCCCTTTCCCTGACTAGGGTTGGTTGGTCCCTATTTGTCAGAAGTGTATACCTCTGCCAACTAGAGACCGCCGGTTCTAACATGGCCTTTTTTACGAGCCGTTTTATGTGCGCACAACCTTGGTGATTCCTTTATCCGTATGGTTATGTCTCTGTATTCCAGGCCTCGAGCTAACATAAGAGTGAATGGAGCTACGTCATCCTTTTTTAACCTTCGCCAGGGTACTAGACAAGGTTGCCCTTTGTCCCCTCTTTTATTTTTGCTGTCCATTGATCCTCTTCTCAGAATGATTGATGTTCATCCAGACATTAGGGGTTTTTCTTTTGGATCTCATCAGCTTAAAACAGCTGCTTATGCTGATGACGTTCTCATTTTTTCAGAAGATATTGCACGCGCCATCCCTGCTATTTCTGATACAATTTCTATTTTCTCAACGGTTTCAGGGTATACCCTGAACAAGGATAAGACAGAGATGTTCCCATTAAATGCTTATTGTTTCTCCTCTCATATGGGTTCGGCTGGTTTTAAGTGGCAATCTAAGCAATTAAAATATTTGGGTATTTATTTTTGTTCCACTCTTTATGCCACGGTTACATATAATGAATCTCAAACTATTCTTAAGGTACGACATCTTCTAGAAAATTGGTCTCCGAAACATATTTCTTGGTAGGGCCGACTCCAAACTCTTAAAATGATGATAACAACTATTATTAATTTTGTTTCCTCTATGCTTCCAGTTCAGCTCTCTGATGCCTTCTTTCATGAACTTGATTTAATTACTTCCAAATTCTTATGGAATGACAAAAGGGCTAGAATTGCCTATAAATTCTTGAGAAAATCCTATGATAAGGGAGGTTGTAACCTTCCTGATTGGGGGAAATATCAGTCTGCTTTTTTGGCCTCCCAGGGGGCGCTCTGGTTTTTCTCTCCCTCTATTCATGTTCCGGCTTGGTTGCTAATAGAACAGGAATTGGCCTCTCCTCTTCCGACTGCCTCTTTCTTAACCACAAATACCCTTTCTATTCCATTTTCTAGATCTATTATTCTAGACACTATTGCTGCGGTCCGCAAGGTTGATAAGAGAGTGGCGATTCCATTACATAAAACTAGATGGTCATCTATTTGGCGGAATACCAAAATTAAAATTACTATCGATCCAGACTTGGTGTCTTATTGGTCGGGGAAAGGTATCTCACTTGTTAAACATTTATATGATTCCAACAATGATCCTCTCCCTTTCTCTTCCCTGGCTCAGCATTTCTCTTTCTCTAATATAGATTTCTATACCTTCCTTAAGATAAAGGTAGCACTTGCTAAAGTACATCTTCATCCTTCTTCCCCTACGATTACGCTTTTTCAGTTATGGGTTAGGTCTGGTCATGTAGCATCTAGGATTTATAAATTTTTATCGTCCTCGACACTTCCCTCTCAAACTGTTACACAGCAAAAATGGCTCCATCATTTTGAACATGATGTTACCGATCATATTTCTTCAGACACTTGGCAGGATATTGGTAGGCTTTCTCTTCGTAATAAAATTGCCCCCTCTTTAATGCAGTCTAAGTTTTTCTCTATTAATCTTCTTCACTGGACTCCCACTTGTTTGTATTCGTTAAATCTTAAGGAAGATAATTTATGTTGGAGTTGTGGTCTTGCACCAGGCGATTTTCAGCATATGTTCTTTGACTGTTCTCTTCTCCAACCCTTTTGGGGTTTAATTCATAAACACCTCATGCTTATCTTTAATATTAAGTTTCAACTTTCATTTCCGTTAGTCCTTTTAGGCCCGCTGGCGGCCTCGGTCCCATTGCCTCTAGACTCCATGGAGGTACAACTGTTGGATCTTTTACTAACCGTTGCAGCCAAAGTAATTCTCATGGAGTGGAAATCTTTTTCTTCAGTCTCTTATCATACTTGGTGGGCATGGGTTTCTTTTCTACGTAGTGCTCATACTTCAGTTGAGCATGCTCATCTTTCTCCGTCTATATCTTCTGGTGTGTGGTTGGCGCTAGATACGTACATGCAATTGGCCTCAGAGGGGTTGGTGGATCAATATCCTTTTGATTTGTCTATTTAATGTTGTCTTGAGTGTTCGGTGAATCCTTTGGAAATCCCTCTCTTTTCTCTCCCTTTGTCTTGTCTTCCCTCTTCTCTATCCTGTCTCTTCTCTATCTTTGCTTTTTTCCTTTCTTTCCTCTTATCCCCAGTTTAATATCTGATGATGATGCTTTTGATAATTACTTCTCCCGGTTTTTCATTGCTTCCTCCTTAATTGACGTATGTCTCTGATACTTTCAGAATAATGAATGTTAAGATATATTTTTATTGGTTATTATCAAACCTACCATTTTGTATATTTTAGCTGTTATCAATTGTATCATTCTTGCCTGTATATTATGTTTGTATCTAATCTTTTAAAAAATAAATTCTTTTGAAATCCAAAAAAAATTGAGAGAGGTGCTTTTGATAAAGTATGGAACTTAAAAATAGGCTAAATGGTTATGTGAGCTGGCCACACCATTGCTATATGTACCAGATCAGAAGGTAATTTATCAAGTGTGAAACAAAAACACACATAAAGGTCAGAGAGGTGGATATCTGAAATATAAACACAAGTAATTCAGCCTCAGTATATTAAGTTATTTGTGATAGTGAAATAAAGTAGTGAGTGGGATTTGCTCAAATGAAAATATGGCAAGTATGGTGGAATTTCCATGTCAGCAAATCTATTACAAAAAAATGATTTATGGGTGTTCCCTCTGGGTCCAGTTTTCCACATCTATGCCGAGTTTTAAATTGTGAACTACAAAAATATCATGATCCAAAAATCGACTACCAAAATGCTGAGAAGGTAAGTCTACAAACATAGGTATAGGTTTGCTATACTCCGCTCCACACACATGTACCTTGACAATATATATGTTGAGTTAAGTATAACAAACTTATACTTATCTATGTTTACTTAGCTTCTCAATACTTTAGCAGGAGATATTTTGGTGACATTTATTTTGTAAGTTCCAATATTTTTATATTTGATATTATGACATGCTCCCTAGAGGCAAGTCAAATCAATAAACTTTACTCATAAAGGCATAGCATTACTACATATACGAGCAGCAAAATCAGGAATAATTCGGCGGTCCGGGGAACCCAAAACCGTGCTGATGAAGGAGATCAGCTCTCTCGATGCGAAGCTGGAGCTAAAAACTCAATCTGAGGCTTTTCTCTGACCTGCTTTGAGCTGCGAAGCGGGCACCAACCCAAGGGAATAGCGGCCTACCATGCGGCCTGCCCAGAGACAACCTGATCTGGGGATAGTGCGCGACTGAACGGGCAAGGACGCGCAGGGACTAGCAAGCCAAAAGATCCCCGCTGCAGGAAAATAGCCGTGCGGAATCCGGAGATGCCGCGTGTGAAAGCCACCACCAGCTGGGCCGCTTACACAGTGAAGTGGCGGCACACAGTCCTGCAGAGCTGGCAGCAGTGGGCCGCCCAAGACGGGCGCGCATCCAGAGGCGGGAGCACGAGTTGGCGGAGGAGTTGCCCCTGCCGACGCCACAAAACCAAGAGCACTGGCGGGGCACAGCACAGCTGTGAAAATCCAGGTGGGAGCACGGGGCGCTTTGCGTGGAGGTGGAGGAGCCCCAATTAGGATCCGGGGTAGGACAAGCAGACAATTACAGTGACCCGTGAAGGCCTCCCCAGTGGTGCCTCCATCCCACCTGCAACATAGGGAGTGCACCGGAGTAGCTGGAGGTACCGTTGGGCCTTCAACGACGGGCCAGAGCCCGAACGAGGCTAGGGGCCTCCGTGCCAGCCCCAGTGAGACTCGGGGACTGCGCGGACATGACCCAGGGGGCCGGGCCGCCCGCTACCACCGGAGACCTACAAGGAAAATACAGGCAAAACGGCCGCAGCCCGTGTGAGCCGAGAAGTGTGCCTGTGGGTCGAGGGCACTGTGGCTGCTGCGACCCAGCGATAGGAAAACAAGACGTGAAGTAGCACAGAGCTAAATGGAACCTGCTGGTGGTAAAATCTGCATGTGGGAGAGGGAACTACAGTTAAGAGGCTGACTGCCACAGCGGGGTAATGAGCTCACCACTCGCCCCTTGGTTCTGCTCCCCCACCTGACAAGAGAGTCCTGAAGGCACCTGAAAACCCTGAAACTCTTCTGGGGTTGTTCTTGGTGGGTGACACCCACCCTACGTACCGTTACCGAGAACAGACAGCGCTGCAGAGGCGATCTTCCCCCCGTGAGGAGATAGGCTACTAACACTGTTGGAGAAGCAGAGCTTGCCCCGCCAAGTATTACCACAGTTGGCGCCAAACAACAATGGGACACGCTACTGGAGTGTACACTGAGGAGAAAGAAAATGGGCAAACCCGATACCAAGCAGCCCAAACTTACATTCGATGGCCGTCGCCACACATGGCTGGACGATACCTCTCAGGACGGAGAGGGACAGAGCACACAAGTAGTGGGCACAAAGCTCCCAGATGAGGATATCCGGTCACTGCTCATGGACGTTTTGGCTAGCCTAAAAAACTATTGATAACAAATTAGACCTCCTCACAGCTCAGCTAGATCAGGTTAAACAGCGGGAGGACATTCATGATGAGCGTATTACACAAACCGAAACACGAATATCAGACTTGGAAGACCGGCAAGCAGAAGACAAGCAGAAACTGATAAAAATGGACAAAGTACTAGAGATAATAAGGGCTAAAAATGAAGATTTGGGAATCATGCTCCTGCAGAAACAACATTCGTATTACCGGTATCCCGGAAAACAAAGCCATTACCAGAATGGAAGACTACCTCAAAAACCTGCTATGAGAATTATTCGGCAATGACCCATCTACTGTCTTCATTGTCGAGAAAGCACACAGAACTCTATGGCCCCATAATAGCCCCCCTATTGAACGGGATCGGGACATTATCCTTAGCCGTGCAAGAGAACGAAAAGAGGTGCACCACCCTGGAAATACCCTTCAGGTAGAAATCTCTTTCTACTGGCGACCCCCTGTGCCTGCACAGACGGACGCTCCCTCCCACTGCTGCTACCTACCTGCCTCCGCTGCCTGACGCCTGTTTGCCGCTCCTCACCACCTACCTGACGCCGCTGCCTGCATCTCGCCTCCGCCTCCCAGGTACCGCGTGCTGCTTCCTGGTCGCCACCCACGCCGCTACCTTCACTCCTCACGCCCGCTGACCACCGCCACTTACCTGGTCACTCCTTGGGCTCCGTCGCTTCCCGCCGATTTTCCCACCGTTTTCTCGGCGCCGCTGCCCCAGGCGCACACTCCCACTCCCGCCTCCTCCTTCAGTCCCGCCCCCCCTCCCTGCCCATTGGCCACCCCGCTCCCGCCTCCCGCTGACCCTCCCTCCCGGCTCCTTATTTATGACGCCCCCTCAGCGACCGCGCAGCGGACGCGCGCAGTGGGAGCGCCGACTGAGCGCCGAAGGTGCGCCAAAGGTAAGCCCGTCTGTGCCCGTCCGCGCCTGGACCGCGCCCAGCGCCAGACCCCCTGGTCCCCGCGCCCGCCAGCCCCCCCGCAGGACCTACGACTTCGCTACGCTCATCGCACTCAAAACCGCCCGAGCCCCCGGTTGCTACCGAGCGTCCCCGCGACGCACCCATGGACCCTTCGCCTGCCGATCCTGCAACTTCTCTTGCCTCCAAACAAGCACCACGCCCACCAAGACGGACAACAGCAACCACCTCAAGTGCATCCTGCTCAACACCCGCTCCGTCCACAGACACGCCGTGGAACCTCCTCGACACTGCATCTCCAGACGTCGCCTTCCTCACGGAAACCTGGATGAACGACTCTTCAGCCCCCGACATCGCCATAGCCATCCCGGACGGCTACAAGATCATCAGGAAGGATCGCGTCAACCAGACCGGAGGAGGCATCGCCATCGTACACAAGAGCACCATTCGCATCTCGACTGACTCCATCGACGTATTCAACGCCGCCGAATACCTGCACTTCCAGATCCACACCGACCCCAAGACTACCCTCAGAGGCACCCTCATCTACAGACCCCCGGGACCACGCGCACAGTTCTGCGAAGACATCGCCGACTTCATCAGCCCTCACGCCCTCCCCTCCGCCGACTACATCCTCCTCGGGGACCTCAACTTCCACCTGGAGAGCAACAATGACCGCAACACCACCGCCCTGCTGGATAACCTCGCCAACCTCGGACTTCAGCAACTGGTCAACACCCCCACCCACTTCGCCGGCCACACGCTCGACCCACTCTTCTCGTCCAGCAAGCACGTCACCTTCAGCCACTCCACCGGACTTCACTGGACCAACCACAGCTGCGTCCATTTCAGCTTCAGAAAGAACACGGTCCACCATCATCCGAAACAGGCTCCCCACAGAAACTGGAGCAAGATCACCGCCGACCAGCTCGCCACCTCCCTCAGCCAGAGCCCACCTGTCAGGACCACGGACCCTAACACAGCTGCCCTCGACCTCACGCAGTGGCTGACCTCCTGTGCCGACGACCTCGCGCCACTGAAGAACCCCCTCACCAGGCCCAGAAGCAAGAAGGCCCCCTGGTTCACCGACGAACTTAAGGACTCCAAGAAGGCCTGCCGCACCCTCGAGAAGGCCTGGCTCCTCAACAAGACCGCCGACAACAGAACAGCACTGAAACTCGCCACTCGCAGACATCACCAGCTCATCCGCACCACCAAGAAGAAATCTCTGCGGGAACGACTGGACAAGAACGCCCATGACAGCAAGGAGCTCTTCAACATCGTCAAGGAGTTCTCCAACCCCAGCACCGGCAACAACGACATCACTCCCTCACAGGACCTCTGCGACTCCCTCGCCTCGTATTTCCACCGCAAGATCACCAACATCCACAACAGCTTCGACATTTCACCCCCGCACCCATCGGTCGTACCTTCGCACCCCGCCGCCACCCTCCAGACATGGACCGAGGTGACCCCCGAAGACACGTCACGCATGATGAACACCATCCACTCCGGATCTCCGACCGACCCGTTCCCCCATCATGTTTTCAACAAGGCAGCCTCTATCATCGCACCCCAGCTCCGAGACATCATCAACACCTCCTTCAACACAGCAACTTTCCCGGAGAGCTGGAAGCACGCCGAACTCAGCGCTCTGCTGAAGAAACCAACAGCGGACCCGACCGACCTCAAGAACTTCCGCCCCATCTCGCTCCTTCCTTTCCCCGCCAAAGTCATCGAGAAGGTCGTCAACAAGCAACTGGCAGCCTTCCTCGAGACGAACGGATCCCTCGACCCATCACAGTCCGGATTCAGAGCCAACCACAGCACCGAGACCGCCCTCATCGCAGCCACCGACGACATCCGAGCCCTGCTCGACAACGGCGAAACAGCGGCACTCATCCTCCTAGACCTCTCCGCAGCATTTGACACTGTCTGCCACCGCACACTAGTCCAACGCCTCAACGACACCGGCATCCAAGGGAAGGCTCTGGAATGGATCATCTCATACCTCTCCGGCAGAACACAGAGAGTACGCCTCCCTCCGTTCCGCTCCGAGGCCACCGAAGTCATCTGCGGCGTCCCGCAAGGATCGTCGCTCAGCCCCACTCTCTTCAACATCTACATGAAACCCCTCGCTGCCATCGCACGCCAACACAACCTCAACATCATTTCCTACGCCGATGACACCCAGCTAATTCTCTCCCTCACCAGAGACCCCGACACCGCCAAAGCCAGCCTGCACGAAGGGATGACAGACGTCGCTGAATGGATGAACATCAGCCGCCTGAAACTGAACACGGACAAGACAGAAGTCCTCATCCTGGGACCATCACCCTCCGCATGGGACGACTCCTGGTGGCCCCCGGCACTAGGCACCGCACCTGAACCGACGGACCACGCACGCAACTTGGGCGTCATACTGGACTCCTCCCTATCGATGACCAGACAAGTCAACGCCGTCTCCTCAGCTTGCTTCCACAACCTCCGCATGCTCCGAAAGATCTTCCGATGGATCCCAACCGAGACCAGGAAGACGGTCACCCACGCTCTCGTCACCAGCAGACTAGACTACGGAAACACCCTCTACGCCGGTACTACGGCCAAGCTTCAGAAAAGACTTCAGCGTATCCAGAACGCCTCCGCCCGACTCATCCTGGACGTCCCCCGACGCAGCCACATCTCGTGCCACCTGAGAGACCTGCACTGGCTCCCGGTCAACAAGAGGATCACGTTCAGACTCCTCACCCACGCACACAAGTCCCTCCACGACCTAGGCCCAGGGTACCTCAACAGCCGCCTCACCTTCTACACGCCCACCCGCCGGCTACGTTCCGCTAACCTCGCCCTCGCCGTCATCCCTCGCATCCAGAGAGCCACCCCTGGAGGAAGGTCATTCTCCTACCTGGCAGCTAAGACTTGGAACTCCCTACCCGTCCATCTGCGGATGACCCAGGACCACCTGGCCTTCAGGAAACAGCTCAAGACCTGGTTGTTCGAGCAGTAGCAGACCCCCTTCCCCAAGCGCCTTGAGACCCTTACGGGTGAGTAGTGCGCGATATAAGTTCCATGATTGATTGATTGATTGATTGATTGACTTCATGTTGGCAGTGCAAGCGGCGAGAAGAGAATTTCTGCCTGCCAAATGAGCACTCCAGCCCTGCTCTCTCCTACCAAGCTCAGACTCACACATCAAGGGAAAATACAAACATTCACAGATCTGACGGTCACGATGAAACTAGACAAGCAAATCGGCAAGAGCAGGTGTGCCTCATCCAAGTCCCCCCGCTCATCGGAGGAAGCCCGTACTAATGATAATGACTGAGAATGGCAGAATCTACACTTTAAAAGACTGCCACCAGTGTGCGGAAGTAAGACTGAACTGTGGCGGCGGTTTGTTCTGAGTGGCACTGGCTGACGAGGCACGGTCAGCACATGTTTAAAATATGATGAACCTTAATTAACCGCTCAATCACCCTAGTCATGGTGACAGGGTCATACGCCAGGTGTTCCATGGCCCCATGGCACAATCCCCTTTATTATGCTGTTGGGTTAAGTGGGAATTGGGAGGTGGGAGGGAACAATGTCTCAACCTGATTGGGGGGCTGGAGTGGAAGGGGGAGTTTGACCATTGCAATGTTTCTCATTTTGTGGGATATTCAGGGGATACAATGGGGGAGGGACGGTCACACAAGCCCGACTATCCGAGATGACACATAGACTGATTGAACCCAATGCAGACTTCTCAGGCCATACTAGCACTAAAGTCGATCACAACGCTGATGACCCAGACTCCCGGGTACGAGTTAAAATGGGAAAGAGCATAGCTACATTTTACCAAGATGGTAGGCATCAGATGTCTCACTTGGAATATAAGAGGCCTGAATGACTATTGCAAATCCCGACTTGTGCATGCTTACCTAGTAAGACATAACATTGATATATGTCCCCTGTAGGAGACACATATGACTGCTGGCACTCCCACTAGATTGCAAGCCCAATGGTGGGGGTAGACACACTCCTCGCTGTACTCAAATTATAGTAGGGGAGTCACCCTGCTGATCAAAAATGATGTGCCATGGCACACTACACAACTTCACATTGACAAAGAGGGCAGCTACATAATTGCAGTAGGCACGCTATACAAAAAGGCCATGAAATTGATAGCTATGTATGGACCAAATGTAGATGACCCGGAGTTCTTCCTGAATGTGTGCAGACAGGCAGCAAACTCTGGCCTGGGAATGGTGCTCTGGAGGGAACACTTTAATGTGGCGCTAGAGGGGGCACTGGACAGGTCTGGTACACGACGAACAAGTCCACGGGTGGCCGGGTCACTCAATACAATAATGTTGGACAACTTACTCACAGACGCCTGGTGGCACGCCCACCCAATCACACATGAGGGACCATGCTTTCCTCCTCCTCATGGTCACATCTCAACTACTGTTTCATCTCCAGGGTTGCAACTGCAGAGACAACAGAGATCAAGCACCTCCCGCACACGCTCTCTGGCCATGCGCTGGTGTTGCTAATGCTTCAAATCCTGCAGATCATTCCCCGTGCTTTCACTTGGCTGCTCCCCCTGAATGCGCTACCAGATGCAGCCTTCAAGGAGGGTATCTGCGCAGCGATCACGGACTACTTTGCGCGACTGCTTGGTCAATTAGGACTAAGCTATGAATTTATCCAGAAAATTTGCCTCTTGTACACCCTCCCAACGGTGCGTACCCGACTAAACGGCAGTATCTCAGAACCAATCAACATCACCCAGGGCACAAGACAGGGATACCCATTGACCCCGCTCTTGTTCGCTATAGCCATGGAACCACTGGCAGCCAGGCTACTGCAGCATCATGCAGAGTGGGGCATTAGCTTCAAGTCCCGAGGCCTCATAGTGTCCATGTATACTGATGACGTGGCTCATATGTCCGCGATCACACATCTAATCTGGAACCGGTTACACGCAAGGTGATACGCTATGGCAGACACTCTGGCATCCAGAATAACTGGTCTAAGTCAATCCTATTTCCACTGAAAGATACCACCAAACCGTACGCAACTGAATACCCTCTAAAATGGGCATTGGAACCATTTAAATATCTGGGCATATGACTTGGCAGAGAGCCAGCGGTGGTATGGACAGCAAACAACAGCAGTGCCATGGATTGGCTGGAGGCCCGAATCCAATTGTGGACTAAACCACCTCTGTCACTGGCGGGCCGCATAGCCATTGCCAAAATGGTAATACTGCCAACATTTCCATACCTTTTTGTAAATATTCTAACCCTCCTCACGGCTCAATTCCTCAAAGGGCTGCGATCAGGGGGCGTGGCTTCGGCGCAGATGGAAATGGCGGCGCTTTAGGAAAGCTCCAAATCCCAGGTCCCTAAAACCCAGAAAATCCGCACTTCGAGCCAGACAATAGCAATATTAATGCCTGAATAGTATACAGGACTGCCGGAGGCTTCATCAGCGGCAAGTTAGACCAAGAATTGTATCGGAAGACCCCCGATCTGAAGTCAATCTCGGTGGCCAGGGTGCAGGGTACAGTGAACGGGGTGCGGCCATTGTCGGAACGCCGGAGTGAGAGGAGCAGGAGAGACGGCGCTCTGGTACAGGGGGCTTAGTCGGCAGAGGCTCTACTGTGGAAAAACTAAAAATACCGGTGTGAGGGCGACACATGACATGGCAGCCCTGCGGCGAGAGGCACAGCTACTCTCCCCGCCCGGCCTTATCCGCCAGTGAAGCACGACCGGGCCTGGTGGCCCTTTATGAGGGCGCAACACTTGCCTTCTGGAATCTGGAGGAGTAAATCGATGCCTGGAGGACGGCTGGGGGAACAATGGGGGCTCCTTTTTCCATCAGATGCCACCTGCCATCGCGTCGTGGCCGGACGGACGGCCTGGCTGGACACCACCGTTCTCGAATCTGGGACCTGGCAGACTACTGCGGTGGCCAAAAGGGGGACTGGAGGACAAATTGGAGGGCCCGAAAGTGAGAGGTACTTTTTGAAAAGGCGGCGGTACACCGCTGTGGCACCATGGTGCTCCGGCTGACGAGGGCCGCTGGTCCGAGGACACTGTCAGCGTATGTGGCGCAGTTACTCACCACCCTTGAAGCAAGAGGGCTCTGTTCTAGACGCTGATGCCCGGGAGGACAAGGCAACGGCTAGGGGCAACAGAGGGACTGAATGAAGGGCTCCAGCTCCAGTCTGAGGTGCGGACGGGGCATCGCCTTCGCACCATACAATGCCAGCAGGAGAGGCAAGGCCCGTAGGCGACAGGGTAGAAGCAAGCGGCGTACAGAGGCCTACCGGGTGGGTACGAAGTACAGAGCGGCACTTCCCGGCTGGTGGGAGTCACCCCGGCTTAGTAGATCTGACAGTTGGAATAGTAGAACTCCACAACCTAGAGAACAGAATTGGCAGTATATAGGGAGGGTGCTCAATAGAGGGACAGCGGGTGAGCATTGGAGGAACAGGGCCCGAGGTGGCATGAGAAGCACAAAGGTTCTACTTCCTGAACATACAAAGGGGAACAGGCCTCAGTTCCGGTGACAAGAGACGAGACGAACGGTTAGACCTTCAGACCCGGAGTCTCGGAACACCAGGAGATTGAGGTGACCAAGCGAATGAAACCCAAAGGACAAGCAGGGGCACAGTCGAACAATATGTATAAATATGCGGTGCCACTCCAGACTGCGACAACAGCCAGATGGACAGACGGAACCCTCGCTCAGTGCGATCATGGCGGCAATTGCAGACCTCAAGGGCACGATTGAACCTAAAATAGATATGGTAACTGTGGACGTCAATCTTCTGAGAGCAGACTTTAGGAAAATTTGTACAAAGTAGCCGCCACCATGCAAGAGGTGGCCCAATTACAGACTAGCACGAAGAGCCTGGAGGAACAAGTTCAGATCCTCACAAAACAACAAGATGCCATGGCAGCTAAGTTGGAGGACCAGGAGGGACGGGCACGCAGGAACAATATCGGAGTGGTAGGGCTGCCGGAGAGTATGCAGAGACCTAGTATTGACCTGTTTCTGGAGGACTTGATCCTGAACCATCTTAAACTGAAATGTCTTTCCACGTACTTTACAATTGAACGCGCGCACAGGGCTCCCATCCCTAAGCCCAAACCCGGCACTCTACGAAGGACAATCATTGCCAGGATTCTCAATTTCAGAGATCGAGATGCCCTCCTACAAATGGCATGCCACAATGGGGGCTTGCATCATGGGAATGCAGTAATCCGTTTCTTCCCTGATTTTACATTAAACATGCAACGGCAAAGACACGCCTTCGAGTCTGTAAGAAAAGACCTGCGAGCCACAGAACTTAAGTAATCCATGATGTTTCCAGCCAAGTTGAGAGTTGAAGACGAAGGGAAAACATTGTTCTTCAGCTCCCCAGAGGCAGCCATGGAATGGCTGGAGGGGTGGTGCAGCGTAGGCCCAAAGACTCAATGGGGAAGGTGGCGGGAGCAGCATAGGATGACAAGAGACGAATCAGACAGAGAGAGTGGGCAGTAACTGAATGGGAGAACGATGGAGGGTCTGGAAGAGGGGACTTCGACGTGTGCTGAGTCGAAGACTGTGTAAATCAGGTTTTAATGTTGAGTGGAGAGTAATGCAGAGAGCACGAACTATCAATCATTGAGACTTTCGGTATACTGTATATCCGTAAAATTGCTATTGCATGCGTATATACGTATTATGCAGGGGAGTGGGATCCTGGAGGAGGGGCTATAACAGCCCGGCACCGACCAACTCCATTTTGGTTTCTTGTTAGGGGTGACAGGCACTCTGCACGTTGGGGAGGTGGGAGTTGCAATACCCATCAGCAGGGCAGCAGGGAGGGGTATATGTTACCACGGGGATTGTTTTGTTTTGTAAGGTTTTGTTATTGTATCGTTAGTTTCACATCAGTGCGCAGTCAAGGTAATGGGTTGACACAACTTGCTAGTCATAGGATGAGACACTTCATGCATGTATGGGGACGCATGGGAGGGTAGTATTGCAGAGAACGGAGCCGACAACTGAAGTGGGCCGCAGGGAGGGATACTCGGGGCTACTAGCCCTACCTTTTTGTCATTTTGTCATGGAATGTTAATGGCCTAGGGAGTCGTATTAAGAGAAGTATAGTACTACAATGCATGCATAGACACTGCCCAGGAGTGGCGCAGCTACAGAAAACGCACCATAAGGGCCACAGATATTGTGTGCTAGATAGATACGGGTACTAACTGGTGGCACATGTGGGCTACACGGCTGGCTCACACGGAGTGGGGATACAGTCAAAACGGGTCTCCCTTTGGTGGTTGGGAAAATATGGCATGATCTCCTTGGGAGGTATGTGGCCCTCACAGGGACATGGGAAGGACAAACGGTTAATATTGTCTCTTGTTATATACCGTCGGCAATGTGGTCCGAGGCATTTGCAGCGCTGGAGACCTTACTAGTCGATCTTCCACAGGGACTCTTAGTACTGGGTGGTGACATGAACTCTGTCCACACTCCGGGGCTTGACAGAGAATCCACATCACTTAGAAACAGAGGGGCGTTCGTTGAAGCAATGGGTCTGAAAGACCTCTGGCGACTGCATAACCCAAACACTCGCCAATACACCTTTTACTCAGCTGCGCATGGTAGCTACTCTAGACTTGATCGTATTCTGACGCACAGAGGTGAAGAGGCATGATTCTCAGGCACCAGAATTGGTCCACGGGGCATTTCAGACTAATCACCAGTGGAAGTAAGGGTGAGGGAACCGACTCGAAATTGTGCCTTGCCACCCAGGCTGAATTCATGGTTCTTTAAGAACAAAGAAAATGCTCAAAATGTCCAGGAGCGGGCTCAACTCTACTTCCAAGATAACGAGGGAACAGTTGAGGAGGCATTTAAACCAGTCATGAGGAGTCATGTCCAGGACTGCATAGGAGTTAATAACAAAGAAAAGAGACTGAAATGGGATAAACTAGAGGCGACGACAATGGAAATGGAGGCTACCTACCTGGAGGATGGGAGAACTGACACTGAATTAGCACACCGACTAGAACTTAAGAGGCAGGAACTAAAGGACATGGCGAATAATGCCGCAAGATCGGCTGCACTCACTACACAGAGGCATATATATGACCTGGGAGATAAAGCCAACAAAATTATTGCCTGGTTAGAAAAGAGAGACAGGGAAAGGAGTTGGGTGGCAGAAATACGCGACAAAAGTGGTCAGGCATATTCTACTGGAGAGGATGTGACTCGGGTTTTATTATTTTATCAGGGACTATTATGAGGAATTATAGGAGTCCAACCCTGCTAGGTCAGCCATAAATTGTTATGAACTACTAGAGGAGATGAGGCTACAGGTATTGTCGGAAGAGGACAGAGAAGGTATCGATAAGGACATAACCACCGAGGAAATAGTAGCTGCCATACAAGACCTACAGCCAGGGAAGCCACCGGGACCAAACGGTTTACCGGTGGAACTCTTCAAATGCACAGCGAAAACAGTGGCCCCATATCTCTTAGGCATGTTTAATGAGGCGAGAGAGCGGGGATGTTTACCGGTTGATCAGCGGGCAGCAACTATTGTGGTAATCCCCAAGGCGGGCAAACCTGCAGACCAGTGCACCTCGTACCGGCCGATATCCTTGTTAAATATCCTTGTTAAATATGGAGGGTAAAATACTGGCCAAGGTACTGGTCAATTGACTCCTAGTCCCCATTATGACTTTGATAAACCCAGACCAATCGGGCTTTATGTCCCACAGAAGTACCAGGCTTAATCTTCGACGACTCTATGGAGGGATGCACCTGGTAAAGACCAATCAAGGGGTTGAGGCAGCACTCCTGCCTCTGGACGCCCACATGGCATTTGATAGTATAGAGTGGCATTACCTGTTTGAGGTCCTAAACGGTTTGGCCCACGGTTCCAGTCATGGGTTAAGTTGCTGTACACGCAGCCCCTAGCGAGAGTCACATTTAACGGCGCAATGTCCCGTACCTTCGCTCTCCATAAGGACACACAACAGGGGTGCCCTCTTTTGCCGATCCTATTCGCATTGGTGCTCAAGCCACTGGCGGCATGGGTGAGAGGGAACCCGGTAATTACCGGCATCTACGGGGGAGAACAATGGGAAGAGAGGATATCGCTATGTGCAGACGATGTCCTTCTCTACACGATGAGAGCAAGGTTCACAATAAACCGGCTACTGCAGATTTTTTAAACTCTTTGAAAGGTACTCAGGA
The DNA here is from genome assembly GCF_964204655.1 of Triturus cristatus. Taxonomy (NCBI): domain Eukaryota; kingdom Metazoa; phylum Chordata; class Amphibia; order Caudata; family Salamandridae; genus Triturus; species Triturus cristatus. The sequence continues at coordinate 891,098,094 of NC_140581.1, forward strand.
TACCAGATTAACTGGGATAAGTCCCTCCTGTATATGCTATCGGACGGACCACCTCCAATACTCAGTGCTGACAATAGGTCGCAGGTCAAAGATAGTTTTAAATACTTGGGCATGCAAATTGCCAAAACAGACGCAGGATTTCTGGCCGGGAATTTACAACCACAACTGGAACGCTTACAAAGAGACATCGCCCACTGGAGGAAACTGCTGATATCTCTTATGGGGAGAGCTGTCCTCTTTAAGATGATGTCATTACCACGAATACTCTATGTTGTACAGAACACCCCTTGTCTGATACCTGACAAATTTTTCAAAGATGTGGATAGTGAATTAAGAACATTACTGTGGGATGGTGGGGGTGCGAGAATTGCATTAGCCAAATTACAGAAAGGAGTCTACGAGGGTGGTTTGGCCATTCCTGATCTACAAAATTACTACTGGGCCTCACACCTAATGGTAATCAATGACTGGGTATTTGCAGATAGGAATGACCCGGCATACAGAGTGGATCACTGGGCAATGGGGACCAGAGGGCACTTGACAGCGCTATATAGTTGGGGGAAAAAAGGAGACATACCATCCCATACACGGATAGTAGTAAATGTGTGGACGAAGGCTAATCGATTTTTGGGTTGGGCCAATAGACCGACAGAACACACCCCCCTATGGGAAAGTGATACACTTCAGGAAGTGGGTAGGCTACAGGGTTTCGGTAAATGGAAATTGGTAGCTATAGTGCGCCTAGGAAATGTATGACGGAGACAGGCCATGCTTACGTTCCCAGAACTACAGAAAGAATTTCAATTAGCGGACACAGAACACTACAGGTACTTGCAGATGAAACACGCACTGGTCAGGCACCTTAAGGAGGTGGAGCAGATACTAGAGTACAGTCCGCTAGAGGACAGATTACTACTGGATCTCATTCCGGAAAAAGCGCTATCATACACCTATAAGAAGATTATTAATAATGCCCTGGAATTCCCTATGAAGCTAAGGGAGACCTGGAAATCCGATGTGGGCCTGCTAGAAGACGACGACTGAGTGGAGGTGGTGCAAAGCCCTAGAGAGGTGGCGATCAAGGCAAGGTTTAGACTAGTCCAACTGCAAATCCTACACAGGTCTTACTCCACCAGTGTACTGATGTTCCAGCTGGGCGCATACCGACAGAAAATTGTCAGAGGGGGTGTGTTAGACCTGGCATCATTGGCATGAGTCTCTCCTCCATTTTTTTTCTGTTTGCCTCCTCTGTTTACGATGTTTTTGCCGGTTTATTGCTTTGGGCACTGTGCCACTGCTGATCAGTGCCACAGTGCAAGTGCTCCCTATGTTAAATTGTTACATTGATTAGTGTTACCATGATTGGCTTGGTTGACTTACTGTTCAGTCCCTAGTCTAGTGCACTGCGGGTGCCAAGGGTATGTAAGTTAACTGCTGCTGGTGGGCTTGCAGCACTGGTTGTGCCACCCACAGAAGCAGCTTGTAAAATGTGTCTCAGGCCTGCCACCGCAGAGCCTGCGTGCAGTCCCTGACTGCCATGTCGACTTGGCAAGGAAACCTACTTGCCAGTCTCTAAAACCTTCACTTTGCCACATTTCAGACACCTCTATGGTAAGCCCTAGGGCTGGGTGCATTGTGGGTAAAAGGTAGGTCATGCCCCGATGTGTGTGGCATGACCTAATAGTGAATTACAGCCATTTTCGTTTTTCACTATTGAAGGGCTACCTGCCTCCAATAGGCCAGACTGGGCAGACTGATTATTAACTCCATTATAATCTATCTGACTCAGGGAGCATGGTAGCAGGTCGAGTTTAGTATCCCTGAACTCAGAATTTAATAACACACCCTTTAGGATGGATGGTTTTTAGATTCTGTGTTTGAAAATAGCCCTTTTAGAAAGTGGCTATTTTCTTGTCCAACTATCCACCGGTCTCTGCTGGTTTGGTGTGTGTGTCAGGGGCTGGGTGGCTCCAGAGGTCTGAATGAGTCAGTGTGGGGTGAATGAGGCATTTACACATAGAGTGAGGGAAGAGTAGCCTGCCCTGCCTGACACAATACTGGCTCCACCTCCTGCTGGGCGACTGATAGCCCTGCTCCTGCCAGTGACAATACTGGCTCCGCCTCCTGCTGGGCGGCTGAGGACTCTGCCCTGCTCAGTGAATAGGCCAGGTGCCTCTGCCTGGCAACACCCACAACGAACCTGAGATGGGGGGAATTTCCCTGCTTGGACAAAGGTAACAAAGGAGAAAAGGGGTATAAGAGAAGGACCCCTGAACCAAAGACTCAGATTACTTCTGACAAGGAAACCTGTACCAAGGACAAGAAGCCTGCTGATCTAAGGACTTGCCTCCCCTTTCTGCCAGAGTGCTGTTTTGCTGTGGAGGAACCTGAAAGCTGCTTCTTTATTTTTGCCAAGGAACAAGGAGAGAGGAACTTGGTGTGTACTCTCTAAAAGCTTGCTGGAAAATCTCCAAGGGCTGGAAGAGTGCCAGTCTCCTGTTGAAGTCACAGGGCCAAAGGACTTCACCATCTACTGAATTGCTGAATTGCTGGAAAGTGTTGTTTCCAGTACACAAGGGAAAATCTGCAGTCTCGACGCCGCCGACGCCGCCGACACCGCCGAATCCAGCTCGACATCGTGAGTAACGGCTCCAGTGTCCCGAGCCTTCGACGCCGGCCGCCGGGCCCGATCGACGCCAGCAGCATCGCCAGTGAGCAGTGGGTATCGGCCCCAGTTCCAAGTGACCCCGTCTCGACGCCGGTATCGACGCCAGTGAGGAGTGAGTATCGGCTCCACCTCCAAGCGACCCCGTCCCGACGCCGCTGCTGATCGCATCGACTCGACGCCCTTCTCGACGCCGTGAGCGCTGCTCCGGCCCGACATCCCTCGACACCGCTGCGGATTGACCCGACTCCGAGGCACGATCGACGCCGACCTCGACGCCGACCTCTCGACGCCGTGGATCATCGTTTTCCTCATTTCTCAAGGTACTGTACTTGTGGGGTCTGTTGCAACTCCAGGCTCGACGTAGCGCTCCTCGCGGTCGACGCCGAACCTTGGGAATATCGTAGACTCGACATCGTGTGACTCCTGTCGGGGCCACATTGTTGCCAAAAAACTGTGTTTCAGAAGAATACTTAATTCTGTTGCTAAAGAACTATTTGCCAAGAAGAAATCTTACCTGAACTATTATTTTTTTCCTTCCAAAGAGTATTTATTAAGACTGTGGTATATTTTTGTCGTTATTTGGTCTTGTGCTAAGCCTTATATAAAAATACTATTTTTATAATAACTTCTGTGTCGTGTCCATCTGTAGTGTATTCACTTTATTACTGTATGTGGTCATAAATGCTTAACACACTGCCTCTGAGATAAGCCTGTCTGCTCTGCCAATCTACCAAGGGGGTAGCAGGGGTAATCTGAGTGTGTAATCCAATTCCCTGACTAGAGTTGGTTGGTCCCTATTTGTCAGAAGTGTATACCTCTGCCAACTAGAGACCGCCGGTTCTAACAGGGTGCAATCAGAGGAGTACCTTCTTTCATATTATATGGGAATGCCCGATCATACAGCGGTATTGGCGGGGGGTGACGTGGATAATGTCGAAAGTCGTGGGGCAGGAAGTTCCCATCGATGCCAGGTGGCATGTGTTATGCATATCGGGGGAACAGACGTGGCCTAAATATCAACAAATCTGGCTGCTAGTGGCAGCAATGGTGGCCGAAAGAAACATTGCCGGGGCCTGGGGAGCCATACAGCCACCGACAGTGAAACTTTGGAAGAGGGATGTGGACTGGTGATGTGCGGCCGAAAAAACAGTTTATGAAGGCAGGGGGTGTCACAAGAAATGGGAAAAAGTGTGGCGGCTCTTGGAAGTATACAGGGGCAACTGGGAGGTACCTGAAGGCCCAGAACGGAAGGGTGTGGTGGGCAGGGGGTGTTTTGAGATGGGAACTGGACTGGATAGCTGAGTGTGTCACGACGTTCATATGTAACAGAAAATGCACTACGGAAATAATGATGTATTAACGAATATTGCCTGGCAGGATGTTGTGTATTGAAACTGATGAATTTTTAATAAAACATCCAACATGATAACGCTTGCATGGGCGAGTAAACACCTGATGGTGGCCTACAAAAAGTTGGCTCTGCCACCCAGACTGAGAGGCCTAAGGGCACTAGACATGCAGCTATATGCACTATGTGCCTAAGTGCAGTTCTTGCATTACTGGCTACACCCTACCCCCTTCTAGCCCTACGTATCGATTGAGCATGACCAAGCAATGCCACTGCCTCTGACAACTGTGGTGTTTCAACTATATAAAGCCCCTAGAGGGGAGGTTAACACCCTAGAGTGTCTTTGATGGGTGTGGGATGGCCACCGCAAACGGGCCGGCTGCACAACCTTATATGTGCCCTCTATATCCGTGACTGACAACCCCCTACTTCCACTACTGCAGGAAAGAGGCGCTGCAAGATGTGCGGAGGCACGCAGTATGAAGAAATTTGCAGATTTATACCCAGAGCGCGAGTTTCTATCCAGCCTGGCCGCCACGAGCGCGATTTCACAGACATTCTCAGACACACTGCTGTATTCTCAAATCAGAGCACACTATCGGGAAACTTCTTACAGATCCCCCCGCCCACCACCGACACTTACTGCGCTAGAGTACGTACATGCAACAGCTTCACCACGCAAGTTCATTACTCAATTATACCTACTAACACAAAGAGCAACTGCAACTGACACCTGAGGGGCCCGGAAGGCAAGGGAGAAAGGGGTTCTACGATAATAGAGACGCAATGGTCCTATTGCTGTGCCAAAATAGAGAAATTATCTTCCAACTACGGGCTACAACTGATACACTTTTATTACCTACACAGAACCTACCGTACACCAACACAACTACACAAAATGGGACTGACTGCAGATCCACGCTGCTTTCACTGCCGGAGGTCAGAGGCTACTTTCCTACACTTAGCATGGTCCTGTCCTAGGATAGCGGGCTTCACTGGGGAGATGTAGATGACTCACGGCTATGTTGTTCTTACTAGCAATACGTAGGGTGGCGATACACTGGGGGAGGCAACCGGTCCCAACGACGAGGGCCTGGATGGCAGACATTTTACCTTGCCATGAGCTGTTGACGACATACTGGGACATGATGCCCCTAGCTGCACGGCCTAAGGATATTTGGTAGCCTTTTGTGGCTTACCTCAGGCAGGGAGACACGGGCAGGATGCACGCAATGAACACAGACACCCCCCCAGATGGAAGTTGAGAGGGCCTGTTGAGACCAACCTGCAGTGGCTGTACTACCACTAGCCAGGCTTTGACATCATAAAGAGACGGGAGCGTTAATTGTCAGTATGGTTCAATAACATAGCAAAATCCATATTGTATAGATTGAGCATGCTGTCTTATATCACATACAATGAGTACAAAGATACAATGTAACAGGGTCAAGTGTGACTATGTTGGGTGGGGGGGATTTGTTAGTGTTTAAAAATCAATAAAGAAAATAACAATAAAAAAGCTGCAAATGTAATCTATTTAAATAGCATTTATCTTGTGTGTTAGTAACATTTATCAAGTAGACTTGAATCACCTGAAGCATTGGCCCCATGCAATACCTCTGCAATACCTAGTCTTGGTTCTTTCTCGCTGCTCTCTTAGGGCATCCATTTTCCCCAAAAATACAGTTTTAAGCTCTTTTTTCTAAATTGCAGGATGCCAGTGGGGACCAAGACACTAAGGTTACCCCGCCATTCCTGTAATATTCCATCCACAAACTGCAACCATGGGATTTTTTTGTGATGATCAAGTTCTAGACAACCTCTTATGATGTCTCTAGTGAACTTGGTGCCGTTTTTCTCCAAATACTATCCCACTTAGTCAATGGTGAATGGAACCTTCTATGTTTGTTAGATCAAGTTACGTATTAGTAATGTAGGATGGGGTTGATTTAGGAAGTGCCAAAACCCTGCCTAGGAAATGAATTTCCTGTATCTGAATGATGTTACAATTTGTTTTGCCCCATACTGGTGCTCCATACAGTGCAGCTGGAAGGCATTTAGTATTATATAATTTCACAAGCTCTCTAATGGGTTTGCTGATTATTTTGTTAGCAAATCTAAACACCCCTTCGATAGATCCTAATGAATTTTAAATTTGCGGTTTGAGCATGTGGTCCCCAATGTCTTCCTGTGAAAACAGAATGCCCAAATAATTGAAGGTCTTCACTTGCTCAAGTTTGCCTCCTGCGGCAAAATAGCTTTTGCCCTGTTTTCCCTCCTACCATAGTCCATGGTGTAGGTTTTTGTTAATTTCAGTTTTAGGTCTCTGCCCTCCATAAAAGCTACAAAGTTATTAATCAAGAGCTGAAGGCTGTTTGCCGTCCAAGACAACAATACCACGTCATCTGCATATAATAAAATTGGGGTGACATGGGAACCTAATCCTGGGTGAATGTGTTTTTACCCCCTGTAACAAACCATCTACCCAGTTAATGTATAATAAAAATAAAAATGGGGCGAGGAGAGGACGCATTCCTAATTTTTCCCAAAATGTACGCAGGCTGTAAGAGATGAAAAAAATTGTGAGAGATGGCATATGATGTCTGCTGGAGCTCCCATATCCACTGGGGTTTGCAAGAGTTTTGTGTGATTCACTCACTCAAACACACTACTGACATCTGTGAAACAGAGTAGAATGCACCCCTGATGTGCCAAGGTATAGTTACTTACTATTAGATACAGATTAATACCCTGTTCCATTGTGCCAATTTCCTTTCTAAATCCATATTGGGAATCTGTCAGAATGTGATTTTCCTGGGTCCATGTTTCCAAACTGCCTAATATTACCCTCCCCATTATTTTTACAGAAGAATCTAGTAATGAGATTGGACAGTAGCATCTAGCGTCACCTCTGCCCCCCACCCCCCTTAAATATAGGTACAATGATACTATCCCTCGAGTGCTCCGAAAAGTAACCGTCTGCTGCAGCATTACAGACCTGGGTTAAGATCGGCACCCATACCAGTATACTAGATTTGAAAGCGTCAGCTGGGGCTCTGCCTGACATCTTTCCTAGGAAACTTTTGTGTAGGGCTACAGTAACTTCTTCAATATCAACTAGAATCACGGGTACTAACATCAATACATCAGATGGATCTCTGATTGGAAGGACAGCAACATTTTCTAGGTTGAAGATCCCTCCAAAATGGGAGGTCTAAGCTTCTGTAGTGACTGAGACCACAGTGGAGGGCATCTCATTATATTTAAGAAAGGGGAAATTGATTTTTTTCCAGAGCAAGTTACTATCCCCAGTGTCCGCTGCATGTTCTAAATTTACCCAAACCTGTTCCTGGAGTTCCCTTTTCCTTGTAAATCGCACTAACTTATAGTTCCTTCTTAGCTTGTTTACTTCCCCCTATCTCTTGGGGCTTCCTGTAGTGTATTCCGAAGGGTCTGATTTGTTCTAGAGCAGGCGCTATCAAACCATCCCTTGGCCTTTCTACTTTCCCTGGATCCTTCACCTGGATTTTCAATTAATCTGCAATTGCTGATACAATATTGTGAAAAGGCGCCAGCAGTTCTTCACAGTTGATCCCCATTGAGTGCTGGTATTGAAAGCTACCCAGTTCTCTTCAACAAGTGTTTCTGTTAGTTTTTCCTTGTTTATGCCTTACCATTTTAAACTAACGCCATTTCTGCCCACATTTTCAATAGGTAATTACGATCCAACACCCATTATTTTATTATATGTCCTATTAAGTGTAAGCTTAAATACCAAATGATCGCTGAGTACAGTGGGTTCTAGCGTATGAAAATTGCACAGGATAATTTATTTACTGAGATCATAATGTGGTCGATAGTAGAACAATGGTTGTTTCCATGAAATGTACACAGTAAAACTCCAGTTTGTTCTACTTCCTGCTCAATCAGTTCCATAATTAATCTATACATAAGTTAATTTAAAGACCGCTCTTGGGAAGTGCATTTGTTCTTTACAATAATAGTTTGTGTAGCCACATACTATACTAGAAGAGCAATTACATTTACTCCTATTTAAATCACCCACCCAAATATACATGTAATCAACACCAGTTTTCTTTGCATATTACCTCATTCTCTTATTCAATTTCATGACAACAGTGTAATGTGTACTATTAAACACATTGTCATAGACATTTATCAAAATGACCTCATACTTTAGATCAATTAGCAGGTGTGCCAGGTGATAATAAGGAAAGCTATGAATTTTTTTTTTACGGTTATGGAAGCTAAGGTTGAAATAAGCATCACCAGGCCTTATTTTGCTCGCCCACAGCCTGAAGGAGTACTATGGGTGAGTATGGATATAGCCTTAGATATGGAAATCTTCACTGAGCCAGGCTTCCTGCAGGCTAATTATGTGGGCAGAGTTTATGAAGTTCAGCCACCCAGGATTCCCTAATCTACTCTTCACCCCCACAACATTCCATGTTTTTAGTACTAGGTAATCTATGGGGTTATTCTCTTCACCCGGCCTGCGCCCTGTACCACCAATGCCAGTCTCTACTGCTAGGGCTTTGTCACAGATATATATCGAATTTACTTCCTCCCATCAATCCTGTTCATCTAAGTGGGTAACGGGGCAAATCTATTTACGGAAATGAACCAAGTCAAATCAATATCAAAGTCTGGTGAACATTCACAAACCCATAAGTTTGTGTTTCTTTGACAAATATTTTCTGGTACTTTTCCACCATGAAAAAGCTTATATATCTGCATGATCAACAGCAGCAGTAAATGTCTTTCCAAAATAGTATGGGGGAGAACCTTCTAAGAGTTAATGGGGTGTAGAGATGGAGCCTTCTATGGAGGAGAAATATTTTCCCCACAGAGAAATCAAAAAGGTTCACCAGTGCAAATTCAGTTTTGAGTTACATTTGTGCTTGCAAAAATGTATACCGGTTATGTTCCCTTATTGAGAAGAGGTTACTCATCTGAGTACTCTTGGGAATGTGACACTATCATGTATTTTCTGGCCAATTAGAGTTATACTTTCTGAGACAATAAACATTTTTAAAGTTTCTTTAAAATGAGTATTAATTTTCCAACTTTTACCAAGGCATTTAGTAAATCAAACACAGGTTACTCCTTATGTAAAAACATTTCCATAACCTGCTTAAAAATTTAGAAAAATATTGATAGAGAGGTATTATGTATCATACCTTTGCATGGTACGTATGGTCTCCATCTTGGAAGTTGATGGTACCAAAAGCATCAGTAGGACTTGTTTTAGTGTGCTTCTCTATAAACCATTCTTCATCCTCTCTATCTTGTGTACATGTGTAGACTGGCCAACCATTATCTAATTCTGGGTGATCCCCAATGAGTCTCCCACAGCAACATCTGGAAAGATAGAAAGAACTGTTATTTTTACTAAATTAGACATAAAATATACTCATCATATTGTTACAAAAAATGTCAGCATTTTCTGAATATAATTCCTGTAAGTTACTACAGCCAGAAAGGTGCAATAGCCCAGCATCACACAATAACACAATGTCAACCACTGAATCTGCAATATCCTCCCATTACAAATAATGAAAGCAGAAAGAAGGGACTTAAAATAGAACCCAAGAGGAAATATATTATATATATATATATATATATATATATATATATATATATATATATATATATATATTATATATAGTTTTAATTTTTAAACATTTAAATAGAATTAAAACATACATATTTAGCAATAACATATTTTAATAACCTTTTTGTTTTATTTAATGTCTATTTAAAAATAAATATAACTTAAATGTTTAAAAAAATGAATAATTTAAATTAATTTTTTATGTAATATGTTGAAATGTTATAGCGGATAAATAAAAACAATTTACTTTAGGTGGGATTAAATTAATTCTTTATGTAATGTGTTGAAATGTTATAGTGGACAAATAAAAACAATTTACTTTAGGTGGGATGTTATTTAATAAATAATTTATAAAAATATTGTTCATTTATTCAAAATTAAGTTAATAGTGATGTTGCATTTCTTTATTTTGTTCTACATTTAAACAAATAAGTAGTAATATTTATTCAACATTAAAATATTACTAGTTTTTCAAAATGTTAACAAACTTTTTAAATGTTACCTAAATTTGACTGGTGGCACAGATCTCTATTTGACAGGAACGTGTAGGGAAAATTAAAAAAAATGTACATGTTCTATATTTATTTTAAATGCAGAGCGAAATCAAAAAAACTCTCCAGGGCTCTTAACTTAATTTAGATTAAAAAATCGATTAGTTTGTATATATTGAATTAATTTACAATTATGTTTTCTGACATTTAAATTATAAAAAAAATCTCACCTAAAGTAGAGGAATGGTATTTTGTTAAGTAAAAATAATCATTTCAAGTGATGTGCAGACTTAGCGGCCGATTCCGATCTGGGTCGGAAAGCTCTCCGACCGAGCCGGATCCGGAGTGTTTTCCCACCGAGCCAGACTGCTGCAGTCCGACCGAGCGAGTACAATGCGTCCGCATGCTGCTGGACTCGGTTCGGTCGGACTCCCATAGAAGTCAATGGGAGCTGGTCGTATGACACGTACATGGGCTCCCATTGACTGAATGGGTACGTCTCGCACAAGGGCGCCCCCTACAGTGGGTACGCGTCGGTGCCATCCACACCGTTCATGCCAGTGTTGGGGAGACCCTTGGGTCTCCCCCTGTGTCCGAGTCATAAGGCTGCGGGTGATGGGGGGTCCGAAGCGGACCCCCAAAGGCAGCTTTCAGGACATTTTGCGAGCCGGAAACTTCGGCTCGATCCGGCTGTCCGACGCGTACATCGTACTCGCTCGGTCGTAAAACGCCTCGATTGCGCGGTGCAAATCGTGTCCGTACGAGTCAGTCGGAGCGGGTCGGATCCGGAAACGGTTTGGTCAGAACACAGGTGTACAGTCGCATCGTACTTGCTTGCTCATACAGGTGTCCGAGTCGGTCGAGAAACACACGTCCGACTCGTACCTTTTTCCCACCGGATCGCGTTCGGAGCCCTTCCGACCCACCAAGATCGGAATCGGCTTATAATTATACTTTATTAAAATGAATGCTACATTAATTTTTAAATTAAAAAGGGTTTTAAAATATATATATATGTTTTATATTTAGATTATTTTTAACATTATATTACATATATTTATATTTTTAAATAATGTAATTCAATGTAATATTATTTACTATGGGGTTTTTTTTTAGGTCCCTGCTCCATTATTGTCTATGGGAGTGTGTTGTAATACCAGTGGTTGGCCATGGGTGGTGCTGGGCTTACTCTAGCTCTGAGCTAAAGTACATTTACAACAGTTTTGGTTCCTTTTTGGCTTTATTAACTTTAGAGGTGCAGTGTGTGAAAAGGAATTGGCTTACTTTTGTGTGGGTGGGTGCACGTCACTCCCTTAACCCTCCCTAACCCTTGCTAAGTCACTACTTACTCCTCCCTGAACCCCTCCCATTCAGTAGGAAGTATGTACCCTTTTCCAGCCTCTCCTCCTCATCACACATTTACTACTAAGGGCCTGATTACGATGTCGTTAGGAAGGGCTCCAGATGGGATTCAGTATTGTAGAATGCGATTCGGAACCCATGTTCCCGACCGAACCGTACACATTTCCCAACGACCGATTACAATGCCCGGAAACGATTCAAGCAGTCTGAATCGGTTCCGAAAGGCACTGGGACAGTCCGAGTTTTCCAAAGCCGAATCGTACAGCTCTATGGACACTGTTTCCAGTCAAGAGATTACGATGATTGATTCGGACAGCCGTTCCGATTCGGTTTGCCCAAGATAAAACTGATGCCGGAATCGGTCTTTGGGGACCCGTTGCGGGCCCCCCTTCATCCGGAGACATATGGATGTTGACCGGGGGGCACCCATGGGACCCCTCTTCCCAACCATGTACAATGTGGCAGGTACCATGGGGTGTCTGTCACAGGGTCCAAGGTTTTCCTCAACCACCCTGTTTTTCAATGGGAGCCTGTGTTCTCGTTCGGAACACTGGCTCCGACCGAACGATGTTGGGAAGCATCGTAATCGGTCATCTGGACTTGCAGGACCCAATTAGTTTGGAAACTAGTCTGGACCCAATTCATTCGGGACATTTTCCAAACGACATCGTAATCGGGCCCTAAGTAGTAAACTTATATGTCACAAAAGAAAAGGTAGGAGATATGAGGGTCAAAATATGTTTATCAAATGGATTTTGTAGCCAATACTACTAATATGGTACTTCTTTGTGTATTACAAAAGATAGCTTGTGAATTAGGCCCTAGAGGTTTCACCATCATTTTATGTAAGACCAGAATTGCACATTTTTGAAGACCAGAAGTCAAATGTAGGTTTTAATTTGGATTGCTGTGGTGTTGAACAAGCCTGGTTCCAATCTTAACTGTGTGCCATATTTTATGGTGCCGGGAACGGGAATTCTGGAATCTACGTAATGTATGCAGACGTTAAGAACAATGTGAGGGCTAAGGAGAGCCAACTGTCAATGTAGAAGCAAATCCCACTTCACTACCTTGAGTATATCAGTGCAAAAAATTAGCATCCATTTTTTAATGGGCAAAATTGTTTCAGATTTCAATTCGCCTTAGCGAGTCCAGATTTAACCAGAAGCTACTATCATTGATTTTTTTGTGAAATGGTACTTTGCTTGACCTTTTTGTCTGCAATGAACATCCCTGATCTTGATGAGCTATACAAATATAGCAATTTTCCTCATACCTCTTTAGGCTACGTAGGCTCGGAGAAACCAATCGATAAACTTAGCAAAAGCAGACTCTTAAAATCAGAATGGTGACAATAGTGTGAAGGTGAGTGTAGATGTCCTTGAAAACTGGCATCCCTGTTCACAATGAAACAACTTAGAAAGCAAATAGTGAGGTATTTTTCAAGGGTAATCTCACAGAGGTCCAGAAGTAGAGGAACATGCAAATTGATGAGATGTGGCAGACCTTAAAAAACAAAGAGAATTTGACCACAGAACACTCAGAAAATGTCAGTGACAAAAGATGAGAAGGAGTCTTTCTGGATAAATAAGCCAATTGTCTTGCTTTTCCTTCAGGGCACCTGAGCAAGGCTTCAAAATACCATGACACAACATGAACACTCTTCAAAATAAGGACTCTACACACTTTAGAATATCAAAATACAATGTGAACAGAGCTCAACACTCATTTGCCAAGTAAAGGAGAATATTTGTTGCAGCACGTTCCTATATATCAAATGGCAATAATACACAAGAAAAAAAACATAGAAAGATAACTGCATGTACACAAGAATAGATAATTAGAACTTGGAATACTTCACCGGCTGTCTGTCTTGCATCACCCTGCCAGCACGACTGAGGAACCCATTGACAGTCTCAGCAGGAGCTCTCAACCCGGAAAGGGGTCTAGGCAGTGCGTCCACTCCTAGAAGAGTTCCTGTCAAAGCGCCAAGAGGTCTCCGTCTATATACTAACACAGAGAGAGGCTTCTAGAAGTTCCCCCTCCTTTCATCTGCACAGTAGGTGCTGGCTGCACTCTCTGCATCGAGGTCACTCAATGGACCTGGCCAGGCTCCCCTGAGAGCTGAGACAGAATTCTTCACTTTCTCATCCTTGGACACTGTAGAACGCCCACACTGTCTGTTATAGCAGCTTATCTCTCCTGCTCGATGAAGTGAGAAACATAAACAATCTATGTGCAAGCAAGTAGCCCGATCCTGCCTGCCTACGCAGCTGAAAGGCAGGGTCAGACAGACACAAGATAAAATTGTGCTCACAAATGTAGTTAAAGCAACATGGAGTCATGGGTCAATACACAATCTCGCAATGTATGATTGCCTATAGCATTACACCAATGCAGAGAAAATCAAGAAGCATGAGTTAGAGACTATGTAAATTAGGCTCAATAGTTCCTCTATTATCATAATGTGCAATTTATACAGCTTAACATAATACTTCCTAGGCCTTTAGGTACTGTTGTAGGTTTTGTTGTGCATGGATGTTTGTATGTTTACCAAATGTACAGGGCTTCTATCAGGGTTCAGACTAGCAACATTCTAGAAAGCCAATGTGCATATCCTCCACCCTCAGTCTCAAAGCAGTCCTGTTACCTAGGTTGAGTCATATCATTCTCCATGTCACTGCATTGCATTGGCACCGCCTTGAAAAGTGTAGCCGTGATGAAAATCATAATATGCTTGGTGGGGCCGCAGCGGCCCCGCCAAGCATTTTGCAGCCTCAATACCGCTGCACCACCGCCAGGGGCCTGGCTGCGGTTGTCCCAGGGTAGCCAGACCACGCTGGTCTTAATGGGGCGGTTGGAAGACCACTACCACTGCGCCCCTGCGAGTCTGGCTGTCTGTGGACCACCAGGCTCGTAATAAAGCCCCAAATGTCTAAAAGGAATTAAAGCATTTTCCAGCCTAAAGGTGGCGGTTGTGATGGTTTTCATTTTTGGAAGTTATGCAAATTTAAAAATAAACCCCTGAATCTCAATGTGTACCTGTGATGTCTGCTATCAAATTTTACAAACAGATTAAAATTGCTGCTTTAGCCAAATTCCTCAGATAGCTGCAATCTTCTAAATGAGCCAGTTGCTGAATAAGCCCATTTTCTAATGAACATCACCAGGAAGCACTTTCCCTGTGGTGACACCAAGACAGATTTATAAAAGGGCTGAAACCCCTGATGGCAGTGTTCATTGTTATAGGGGAAACCAGCAATAGACCACTGACTTCAAGAGCCATGGGTGATCCCTTCCACTTCCCATGACTGAAAAATGACACAGACTTGGATGTCCGTGGACTGAAAAGTTTGCTTCTTAAAGTCAGGTTCGGAGTAACTCTATTATTTTACCTATCCCTGGCATGAAGACTTGAAGGACAATAACACACAATGGCTAAGTGCTGTTCCAGAATGTTACTACATGGAAACCAGCCTGGAGATGTCTGCCTTATTTCTCAGATCCAAAGTTGTAAGAGTAACAAGTAGAATTTCAACGGTCAGTGTGCAAAGACTCCCTGGGCTGACGTTGTTAAAACTAAGCAATTCAAGGACTTTGACTCTTTTTTGATATTTCATCAGAGACCAGGATGAAAATCCAATACCCCTTGGGTAAAGGCATGACTAATTTAGCTATTTTCAGTTTTACATAGCACTGTTTTGTCTTATTGGGTGTTAGAGCAATTTACAAATAATCAATGAAAAATATATTGAGCTATATAAATCGTTTTAAGTGAAAGGGCCATACTTAAAACACAAAATAGAGGAGATGTGTCTTAGCAGGCATTGATGTCATGAGAATCCTGTGGATACATCACTTGACATAAATCCTGCAATATAAGAATACATTAGCAAGAATAACAATAAAGGTAGGAATAGCGAAACGTGCACAGTGAGTTCAAATAAAGCAGAAAAAGGTGGATTTTCAGCAACTTTCTGAAGACAAACATCCAGTTGAGGCAGAGTGATTGTGCAATGAAGTTCCAGAGAATGGTCACTGTGTCATTAAATGGTTGCTTTGGAGTCACTGTGGTGTTTAAGGGAGGTAAGAGGGAGTATTCTGTGAAGCCCCCTGTGTCCACTGGAAATGGTAAGAAGTGTAGCTATGCTGGGAGGATTACCTACAAGAAGGATAAGAGTGCTAATTTTGCACAGCATTCTTACATGGACTGGGGGTAGAGTTCCTTTACCATCCATCAGATGTGATGGGTGCATGGTTAAGGCAAGAGATGATTAGTGCTTGGTCTGCAGTTCTCATTTTGCCAGAGGTCATAATTTATTATTTCTTTCAGGGCATGTATGAAGAAATTAGAAGAATAGGACAGTTTATTAATATGAGGCACTAAAGACAGATTATTGTCTTTGATGAAATGAAGGGAGTTCACAGAAGTTGGTGAACTAGGATAAAAATCATCAGAAGATAGCTCTTTCAGAAGGGCTTTGTCAAATGTATTTCTGTTTCTAAGAATGTTGAATATAAACTCAGTCTTTTGGTATTTTTAAGAGGAAGTTGCTTCACAGCCAATGCTGTATTTTCTTTAGGCAAATTTCAGTGAAATGATGTCCACCAGGCACCTTGTTTTTAGAACGTCCTCAATGTATGGATATATGTTTATTCCAGTATCTTTTACTTTCTAAGATAGAGGTTCCAGTTAGATTTGGAATAATAATGGTGCAAACATTGATCCTTGAGGTACTCTGTATGTCATGTTAAATGATGAGGTGAAGTTATTGCCACTTTTTATCAGATTGCCATGATTAGAGGAATATGAAGCAAACCTGCAGGAAACCTCCTCTTAGAGACCCATTCTGTGTTCAAGAATGTTTAGTAGCCTATGGAGATCAAGAATGCCAAAATATCTCTCTCTCTCTCTCTCTGTCTGAAGAGAGAGAGAGAGAGAGAGAGAGAGAGAGAGAGAGAGAGAGAGCGAGAGAAAAAGAGAGAGAGAGAGATAGATTCAGGATAACCCAAAGGGAGCAATAACCTTCATCAATGATATGTTCAATGTAGTCAAGCACCTTCAGGGTAACTATTTCCGTGCTGAAGCATGGTCTGAATCTTGGATGGTAGTGATTGAGGAGATGGTTGTTATTGACAAATTTGATAAAATTGATTGAAGTCACAGCATTCTATGGCTTTTTTTAGTGGCGTATCTAGAAGTGATTATTAGGGGGGCATTCTAGGGCAAAGATAAAATGGGTGGGGCCACTTGCAATGGGCAATTGCAAAGAATGTGAAAGTAAGTGTGTGCAAGCGTATGTATGTAAGTGTGTATGTATATTCATAAACTTCACTCACGCAGCAAGCACGGACCAAATTATTTATTTTATTTTCATAGTTTCCATGCAAGTCCATGACACATTTCGGCTGCTTTGACACGGCCTTGATCACATACATTTACACACACACACACATATATATCTATACATACATTATATATAATATATATATATATATATATATATATATATATATATATATATATATATATATCGCACCACTTCCACCTTCTCCAGAAGGAAAGACCGCACACAGAGTGCTGTTTCAAGTTATTTATTAGTCACCATGATCATCAAGGTGCTAGTTGAAACGCATCCAATTCTGTTGCTGTATTAAATAGAAATATATAAGTAGAACTGCCTCGTGGCTGAAAAATGAGGGCCCTCAAGTGATCACCAGTGGCTGAGATTAAATAAAGCATTCCATCCTTCACCTTGTTATATGTTGCAGTTGACTAAATGAGACAGGAGAGCCCAGACATGGGTCCTGTTCTCAGCGTGTCACAGGAATCAAGCTGCACCCTGCTGGCATCACCTAAATAGCCCAAGCCTGGTGTTGGCTTCTAAAGTGGGCCTAGCCTGGCATTTCAGGATGAGTTGTTCCCATGACAAGCTGGGTCAATTCTGATTTGCATAAAGCGGGCCTCTGTCAAACAGTGGCTTCTTGGTTAAAAAATGATGATCTGGAATGTGGTCCGAGCAATCACCCGCAGCTGAGATTAATTCGAGCATTAACCTATCACCTTGTTGTTTGTTGACATTGTAACTCGGGCATTCAAATCCAAGCAAAACAAACCTGCGGGGTTACCTTTAGATATAGAGGGGAATACACCTAATTTGTAGAATACCATGTATTTAAAGATCGTCTTATTCATGAAAGTAGATAGATACTATTAGTATCGAATATCAACATATACATAGTTGGGTTAAAGGATAAAGCTGACAAAATTAACAGTTCTTATATAGAATGTTCATTTCTGCTTTCTAAATCTACAAGGGCTCCTTCAATTCTTTAAAACAATGGTTTCCTTTCTTAAATGCAGGATCTTTGGAGGAATCTGAGAAGAGAGCTGGGGATTCTGCTGGAAACCCTGGATTTAACATGTTATGGCACTGGAGGCTTGGCCATAGCATGCATGACGTAATACTGTTGCAAATACTTGACCCCTAAGATAATGATAATGTGAAATAAATGGAGATGAGGCTTTGGGAGGCTACGTTGAAGAAACTATTAAAAACTTGGAAGGTTCCTACCCCATGAAGATTCAGAGAGCATTTAGTTATGGGATGATGCAGAGATTTTCAACATTAATGCAGGACTGCTCCCAATTGAAGAGTTTGCCAAATTTCATTGGCTCGTGGCTTTAACAAGCAGAAGATAACTTCCTGTAAGTAAAACACATGGATTGTACCAAATGAGAAAAACAAATCACTGCTCTTGAACTGTAGTCCATTGTCAACCTTAACAGATTACCTGTTCTGACAGAATGTAGTCCATCAGAAAATAACAGCTGACGGAATGTAATCCATCAAATAATATGCCCCTCGACTGTTAGAACATGGGCATCAAATACAATCAACAGAACTCATCCATTATGAGAAGTATGTGTGTTTCAGAATGCAGTTTTCCAAAGAGGCCCAACACCACTGACTGCCATGCTATGTCTGGTGGGCAGGACATGCAGAACTACTCCATCAGGCTTGTTTTTTTTTTTTCCGGGCACTACATACAGGAAAATTGAATCACTGCCTTTCACTAATAAGCTTTTTCTTGGCCACGTGCTGTTTCTATTATCTGCTTCCTCAGTTGCTTTGGAATCACAGTCTGTATGCACCAGATAACAAATCACTCAGCTGTTACAGTCGGCTCACCATGAATACGCGTAATGGACTTCAGCGCTTCTATTTCTACATTTGCAGGTGGTTAAGGTGCTTTGTAGATATGACTTCACTGAAGCTGCTGAACTAGCTTTCTGTAGACAGATTACAATAGCTGCTCAAGAGTACAATGGGCTTTTGCACCTGTTCTTGAACATTTGTGGAAATTTGGTGATATAAAATCAGTTAAATATATTTGCAAAATGTCTGTTGAAAAGTTAGAATCCATGAAAAGGAAAGTGGGATTTGCCTAATGTGCATGGGGCTCTGCCCGATCCATTCAGAAAAAAGCCTTTGCCTGGTCAACTTTGTTATAGCCTGACTGTAGCATAACAAGGCATGTGTAAACAAGTCCTGGAAAATGCAGCAAGTAAGTCCAACCCAGGAGATGATGTAGACTTAGTGCCTAAGTAAGACCTCCCTTACTGGCAGAGGTAAGAATGCCTTCACACAGACATTTATATCTGCAACAAATGATGGACGGAATGCTGAATGATTCAAACTTTCTCCCCCAGTCAACAGATCTGGGTTAAATCTATGTTCTTTTGCCCACTATGTCACCCCAGTTTGGACCCAGCCATTTGTAAATCATCCCATGACCCTTTGGCTCATGGATACAGTTCAGACAGAACTGCCAAGCCAGGTTCTCCCTGGACCAGAAACAAGCATCCTGGGACCTGTTTCGGGGTATGTTCCCATGAGGCACAATATAGCTGTGTCTGAACTGGGGTGGCGAAGTGAGCTAAAGAACGATGATGGATTCAACCCAGATCTGTGACTGGGGTCTGAGTGTCTGAAAAGTTTCAGCGCTCCGTCCATCATTTACTTGTGTTTGCTTTGTTCGCCCTAAATTGGCAGGGTATGCCAAGACGTGGGTTCCTTGCTCACTTTGACACTGGATTCATCTAGCCTGGCTGATGAGGGCTGTTAGCCTGAAACCAGTCGCAGGATGCCTATTTCCAGTCCAGGGAAGACATGGCTTGGCAGTTCGGGCTGGACGGTTCCCATGAGGCACAGGGTCAAGACTGATTTGCGAATATATACCTTTTTTTTGCATGCGTTTACAACGCAAGCCATAACAACGCGGTTGTTACGACTGCGTTGTTATTTCGCATACCATTACAACGTAAGTCGAAACAAACACTTGCTGTAGGGAGCGCTGGATGTTGGAATAGTATAATTTACTATTCCAACTCCAGTCTGTGCGGACACTAGGGAAGGTGTTGGATTTTAAATCCAACACCTTCTTCCCCCTTAACGCAAGTCGTTTTTTCGACTTGCGTTGTAACGGAGTGCGAAATAACTCGGTCGTTATAACGACCGCGTTGTTATGGCATGAGTTGTTCCGCTTGCGAACTAAACGGTGTTTACCCTGATTTGCATATAGCTGTGTCTGAACTAGGGTGGCGAAGTGAGCTAAAGAACGATGATAGATTCAACCCAGATCTGTGACTGGGGGCGAGTGTCTGAAAAGTTTCAGCACTCCGTCCATCATCTCCTTGTGTTTGCTTTGTTCACACAGACATTGGCACAAGTCCTATCTTTTGGCGTCCACCCAGATGCACCCGTAAACTCATCCCAAGATTGGTCTTGTTACAGATCAAAATACCTGGTGCATGGTGTAATGTACTCATTCTAAAGCGCGCGCGCTGCAAGAAGCTTGCGGGCAGCTCTCTTCTTAATAGAAGAATAGGGCAGTTCAGTTGTGCAGCTGCACAAACTAGAGTCATGCTGCCACAAATATCTGGCTCCTGAGTTTTTAAAGAGCGGAATATGATGGCATGTAAATAAGTGATAGGCCCACTGAGCAAAACAGCTTATGTACTCCTCTCCCACTGCCTACCCTTAAGAGAAAGGAGGAGGAACTGCGGAAGTACTTCCAATGTGTACTCTTTTTCTGGTTTGTGGACACATTTTAAGTTATACACATATTTCTCACGGCTTGAGACAGAAGGCCATCTTTGTTCTGGGGTTTTTACAAACTGTCAGCAATGCAATAATTGTCTCTTTGAATCAGTAAAAGCTTTCTGCACAAATGAAGGCACGCAGTGATATGAATTCAAGATTAGTATCACCTGTGCACAGCCTCATGTTACACAGCATTGTGGAAATACTACTGATCATTCAGTGGGGTTTTAGTATAAAAGGAATCGGGTTTGTAAAACTGAAACATACGGAAAAAGTTGATAATTCAGCTAGTAAAAGTTCCTTCTTAAGGTTCAGAATGAAATTTGGGTTTTTTCCCAGGACGTGGGGTCCTCTTGGGTTTTTTTTTGTTTCTTTTTGGGACCATCAGGCTTTTTACTGTGAACCCAAACATAAAAATGGTACATAGATTGTCAGTTGTAAATATAAGCAAGCATGTCATTATGTATCCACCTAATTGACTTAGGGGCATATGTATCAACATCTCCATTTGCGATTCTCAAATAGCGATTTTTAAAGAATCGCTATTTGAGAATTGCAAAACGGGATGTATTTAAAAAATCGCAAAACTTTAGCGATTTCTTAAAATTCCTTATTGCGATTAGCAAATTGCAAAATCGCAATTAAGGAATACCTTCCCATTCATTTCTATGGGCCAGGAGACCCATAGGAATGAATGGGAAGTAATTCTCAAATTGCGATTCGCAATTAGCTAATCGCAATTTGAGAATAATTTCAAAGGTGCAAGGGTGTCAAGATGACACCCTGATGCACCCCTGAAATTAGCATGTGTGGTCATATGGCGCACATACATGCCCTAAGGGCATGTATGTGCGCTACGTGGCACTTTGTAAAATTAAAAAAAGTGCATTTTTTAAAAAGATCGCAAATTAACACCAACTTGTAGTTGGTGGTAATTTGCGATTTCTTAAGGATTATTCGCAATACTTTGGTGCGTCTTACATTTCATTTAAGAAATCGCAATTTGCGATTTCTTAAATGCTTACGCAAACTTAAGAAATCGCTAAATTAGCGATTCCTTAAATTTGCGATGAGGATTTGCCTCATACATCCAATTTTGCGAATTTTAAACGCAAACGCTGTTTTTGCAATTCGCAGCGTTTGCGATTAAAAATTCGGTTGATACATATGCCCCTTAGTCACATCATCCCATACTTCCATAAGCAGGACCGGAGGATTTGAATTCTCAAGAACTGCCCTTGGGTAAGAGAGTCTAGGCTTGGTTCATGTGACTTCCTTGGAGTCTGATATGGTGCATGTGGGTCATGTTTGTTGTGTTGGTTTGTGTTATCTGGGACTTCTGACACTGTGTCTAAGCGGTTTGTTTTTTCTTTCTTCTCCTTCCTCCATCGATCTCCCATTAATTCCCTTTACTTGTAGACTTTCATCATCTGTTTCCTATAGTTTGAGTTCTGAATAGGAAGGTTTTTCCGACTACATCTACCCTCTGATTCTCACCTTGCAATAATCTTTACATTAAAAAACTGTTACCTGCACTCTTTAAACGTGCATTAAAGAATTATCTTTTCCAGGCTAGATTCGAATGTGTCAATGGGGTGATCAAGAGATATTCTTCCTCTATTCATTCGGATCTTTAGGTCCTCTAGGAAATGTTGAACTGTCTGGCATTCTGTATTCCAAATATATGTAAAATCAATCACAGGAAATCAGCCTGACTCAAAAAATTCATTTGGAAGTAGTATTCCAGTACTAATACTGCACATACTCCAAAATATAATTCTCAAACCTATGGGTGGAGAACTCTGCCTTTGTCGCGTCTGTTTATGTAAAGATATCTCCTCTCAGGTAATGGAGGTCTCGGCACACATATGTGCAGTAGGTAGAAGATTTAGCAGTAAATGTGGAAAGGACAAAGAGAGTAATTACTACTAAAAGAGCGGGGTTCAGGGTATTTAGGGAGGGGCTTAGGGATGTGCATTTTAATACAAAATAAACACCCACAAACGAGTGAAACCACTGCAATTCACAGAATACACTTCCAAATGTAGTATAAGTGTCGAAAGAGACTTAAATGTACGTTGCCAAGTCTTGGTGTCAGTCAAGCTAGCACCAAGCATGGCCAAACACTGGTATTGCAACACACTCCCAAAGAAAACAATGGAGGTAGCGGATTAATCTTAAACTAACATCCCACAGGAATTGATTTAAATTACGTAGATACATTTACTTTTCTTGATGTAAAATTTAATTTAATTATGGATCGGTTTTAGTTTTTTATAAAGTTGATAATACCTGTAATTTAAAAAAGTTATGTAAACTATTTAACTGAACTTGAAACTTAAATTTTTTTAATTAAAACTACTTTTAACCAAGTGTATTACAAATCAAATATAAATGCTCTTGAGGATAGGTGATTTTTAAAAAAACTTTTTGTTTAAATAAATATATATTGCACAAAACTGAGCTACATGTTGAGAGTGGTGGAAGCCCCACTAAAATATTAACACAATCCTTAAACAAAATGGTCGCACACTGCTCCACCCACTAGCGTGTTACCCCGAAGAACTGTGGTCCCTGTAGTCAGCGTCGGCGGGTACGCCTATGCTCAGTGGTGCGTGCAAGTCAGAGTAGCGTTAGCCATCCCAATCTGATGTAACTTTATATTCAGGCTCCCTTGAGCCGGTGGAGTCGACGGACTCATGGTTACGCACCTGCGCGCTAAGAGAGGTACTAGACCTGATTATGTTTTTAGCAGCTTACACAGCAACCCCACTCTCATTTTCCTACTCCCTGCTGACGAGAGGCAACTACCTCGAAACACTTGTCCAGGGATGGCACACGCCACGCATACTTGCACGCACTCTTGAGCATAGGTGTATCCGCCGACGCTGACCTTCAGGGACCATTTTCATTGGGGGAACACGACTGGTAGGTGTAGCAGTGTGCGACCAATCTGATGTAACTTTATATTCAGGCTCCCTTGAGCCGGTGGAGTCGACGGACTCATGGTTACGCACCTGCGCGCTAAGAGAGGTACTAGACCTGATTATGTTTTTAGCAGCTTACACAGCAACCCCACTCTCATTTTCCTACTCCCTGCTGACGAGAGGCAACTACCTCGAAACACGTGTCCAGGGATGGCACACGCCACGCATACTTGCACGCACTCTTGAGCATAGGTGTATCCGCCGACGCTGACCTTCAGGGACCATTTTCATTGGGGGAACACGACTGGTAGGTGTAGCAGTGTGCGACCAATCTGATGTAACTTTATATTCAGGCTCCCTTGAGCCGGTGGAGTCGACAGACTCATGGTTACGCACCTGCGCGCTAAGAGAGGTACTAGACCTGATTATGTTTTTAGCAGCTTACACAGCAACCCCACTCCCATTTTCCTACTCCCTGCTGACGAGAGGCAACTACCTCGAAACACGTGTCCAGGGATGGCACACGCCACGCATACTTGCACGCACTCTTGATCATAGGTGTATCCGCCGACGCTGACCTTCAGGGACCATTTTCATTGGGGGAACACGACTGGTAGGTGTAGCAGTGTGCGACCAATCTGATGTAACTTTATATTCAGGCTCCCTTGAGCCGGTGGAGTCGACGGACTCATGGTTACGCACCTGCGCGCTAAGAGAGGTACTAGACCTGATTATGTTTTTAGCAGCTTACACAGCAACCCCACTCTCCTTTTCCTACTCCCTGCTGACGAGAGGCAACTACCTCGAAACACGTGTCCAGGGATGGCACACGCCACGCATACTTGCACGCACTCTTGAGCATAGGTGTATCCGCCGACGCTGACCTTCAGGGACCATTTTCATTGGGGGAACACGACTGGTAGGTGTAGCAGTGTGCGACCAATCTGATGTAACTTTATATTCAGGCTCCCTTGAGCCGGTGGAGTCGACGGACTCATGGTTACGCACCTGCGCGCTAAGAGAGGTACTAGACCTGATTATGTTTTTAGCAGCTTACACAGCAACCCCACTCTCATTTTCCTACTCCCTGCTGACGAGAGGCAACTACCTCGAAACACGTGTCCAGGGATGGCACACGCCACGCATACTTGCACGCACTCTTGAGCATAGGTGTATCCGCCGACGCTGACCTTCAGGGACCATTTTCATTGGGGGAACACGACTGGTAGGTGTAGCAGTGTGCGACCAATCTGATGTAACTTTATATTCAGGCTCCCTTGAGCCGGTGGAGTCGACGGACTCATGGTTACGCACCTGCGCGCTAAGAGAGGTACTAGACCTGATTATGTTTTTAGCAGCTTACACAGCAACCCCACTCTCATTTTCCTACTCCCTGCTGACGAGAGGCAACTACCTCGAAACACGTGTCCAGGGATGGCACACGCCACGCATACTTGCACGCACTCTTGAGCATAGGTGTATCCGCCGACGCTGACCTTCAGGGACCATTTTCATTGGGGGAACACGACTGGTAGGTGTAGCAGTGTGCGACCAATCTGATGTAATATTAACACAATCCTTGTCAGGGTGAACCACAAAAGTCACTAATTAAACCTGTGCCTAACCCTCTGGTAACTTGGCACAAAAACAGTCAGGCTTAAATTAGAGGCAATGTGTAAAGTGTTCTTGCAGGACTCAAACAGTAACAGAGTGAAAACACAACACAAAAAATCCCAAACCAATTTAGAAATATAGAGTTTAATAACATCAATCAACAAACATTCAAGCAGGTGTAGGAACAATTTTACCATGTTTAAGGAAGAGAGCACAAGCACTTTACCACTGGTTAGTGGGGGTACAGATCACAGAGTCCTAATACAAACAAAAAAACAAATTTAGCAAAAACAGGGGGCAAAGACAAAAAGCTTAGGGGAATACCATGCCAAAGATGCCAGGTCTAATATTTATAAATTAAATAATTATATTTAAATTATTTTTATATTGACTACAAATTCAACTTGACGCAATGTGTTGTAACTTTTTATCTTAGTACTTTTTGGGCAATATTAACTTTACTAATCTACCCTATATTTTCCTTAACTGAGATCTCCTCCCCATTTGCAGAGACCTTCACACAGAGACACACACAGACTAACTTTAAGGTTGTAAAATTGATTGAAAGAGGTTTCACCCCTCATTTGAGGACGAGGAGACTCAAGTCTATATATAGGTGCAAATATCCACTCAGAAATAGTGAATAGCAGAAAAGGGGCAATTTACAACTAGGTCCAGGAGTTGATCTATACATGAGTAAGTCTACTCATGTATATTTACCTTTGTGAATCGGCCCTAAGGAATATAATATCATACCCATTGGTAAATGGGATATCAACCTATTAAGTTGAGAAAGTTCTTATGAGTAATATCTCTATGTTCCTGATTTGTACTTTGCATTCACATTGCTGAATGCTAAAGGTGCTGTAGGTGCTCCAGTTGGGGTCCTTATGGGGGGCAACGCAGAAGGGGGGAGAAATTCAATTAATGTTTTGTGGTAATAAGGTGGTGTGCTCCAGGACCAACAGATGGCTTGAATCATTGGGCCTGCAGGGGCAACAGTTGCTAGCTGAGAAGGTTATTTTGTATAGATAAGTCTTTACTTGTTGTTATCTGCCACCAAGTCTTATTTATTGGCTGAATCACCATATAAGCAGAGACAAGCAGCATAGTCTGGGCATGCTCTTTGATTGCTGCACACTCAAACTATTTGTTCAGTGTGTGCAGTCTGTGGAAGCTGCCTTACTGAACCAGAGACCATGATTGTGCTCCAGCAGATTGTACACTAAATTCAACAGTAAATCCTACTAATCCTGTGCAGTGGTTTGTATGAGATGGTGCATATGTGGACCCCTTCTACACCGGCTGTCC
The DNA here is from genome assembly GCF_964204655.1 of Triturus cristatus. NCBI lineage: Eukaryota > Metazoa > Chordata > Amphibia > Caudata > Salamandridae > Triturus > Triturus cristatus. The sequence goes on from NC_140581.1 coordinate 891,124,557, forward strand.
AGCTTTACTTTATCACTTTGCAAGAAATCCTGTGCATGAGCAGGACATTTTGCTAGCATGGAGACATCATAAGACATTTGCAGGTGAATGGGGGGTCATTGTGTGACACAGCACATTTTGGGGATTTTATTCTGCAACTCTCTCTTCTAAATTAAGCTCTCTCATAAAATATAACTTGACTGGACATTAACCTTAAAAAGCGTGAATATATTTATAATGTATTTGAGTTCTAAATCCTTTACTCCCCACAGAAGTAAGCCTTGGCTGCTTAAATTTGCCACTTTTGAGAGGCACATTTAAAAAAATGAATAACCCTGTTATCCAAAGGAATAAATATACTCTTTAGTCCTGAAACGCCACTGGTAAATACCAGTATCCACCATGGAGACTGCCCATCATAACCACTTACAGTCCAAGAACACAACAAAGAGGTCTTGCAATCTACTCATGTCTTTTTTCCAATTATATGAACATTTTGGGGGACCTTGGAAAAACAATCAATACTTGTAGTGAGTGCAATAAAATAACTTTCACAGGACCCCTAAAAATAACAAGGGTACTTGACCATAGGACCTCTCTTAGGATAAACCTAAGAGAGCCTGAGAGAACCCCAGACATCTTTGAAAGTATAAAGGTACGACAAGGGCTACATGTACGAAGGCCCCTACCAGGATAAACTGCATCAAACTGAATCTCCTGACCTCCAACCCCTTTCCTTCTCAACTCCCACCTCCAAGTGACTTTCATCTCAGCACCATCTTCACTATTCCAATGATGACATCACAGGCGATTTAGCTGTAGTTGGCACAAGAATGTTCTACCCAGCAGCACACATACCTACCTCAGACACAAGAACAAGGAGAGATGCTAATCAGTAAGTAAAACAATGATGATGCAAGTGTTGCTTACAGCAGAATAATACTGATCTACTAAGTGGCGTAGCAGTATTACCTCTGGTTAGACCTTCATTAATAAGGAAATTCTAGGAACTGTCGTCCTTAGCAATTCAACTGCATTTCAGTCTTCCTCAATGTTGGTGAAGCAAAAAAGATGACAGACTATGAACTTTATTTGGGCAAGCTATCATTTTTGCCAGCACCAACGTGGATGAATGATGGAAGTGATAGTGGAGTCAGCAGGGGCTCTGTAGTATGCAATTTATCTTTGGTTAGCAAGTGAGTTTAGTTGTAATCTTTTTAACTTAACTATAAGGATACAATATTTTCCAGTAATTATCATTCAATAAGACTCTTTCTCAGCAAGGGAAACTGACTGCATGATACATCGACAGTGGCATAAATATTTCTGGCTATGGGGAACATCAAGGAAAATCTTCAAAACATGTACCTGATTAGGTTCTGGCACACCTGACATCCCGTGAGACACCTGTACCAAGGAATAAAAACAACATTAGGGAAATACTCTTTTAGGAGTAATATTTTGTAATAAAACAGACAATGTTGTTGTATGAGGGCTGACGTTCAATTCAGATGCTTCAGAGAATTGCAGGGTATTGGTGCTTCTTAACAAGGTAGAACTAAACTGACTAGGCTAGTTCTTTATTCCTGTAAAAGCTAGTACTTGTACATCTGAAACAAGAGTAAGAAGAGGTCAAAGTGCATATGCAGTCCCACTTACATATTGATTCTAACCCCACATGACTTTTTGAAGTCCATGTCTCAGTGTCTTTTTCCAGTTCACCTTTAGGCCAAGAAGAAGTAATAATGGGCTGATCAGAAGACGGAAATTGCAGGACTAAAAATATTAGACACTACGGTGCTTTAATTGTGCCTACGCTTACACCCATCATTCCTTTCTTCATACTCATTGAAATATTCTAAAACATATAAAACTCTTGTGGGAGGGAGAAGGGAATTCATCTAAAGTCAAAATAGGTCTGCCCTAAGAAGTTCTTCCTCATAATATGATAAAACTCTTAATCAACTATGTAAGCAATGACTACCTCCAATTGTATGCATCAACTGTGGAGTATTGCCTGGGCATTTTGGAATGAGTCAACAAAACTTCACAAGGTCTGACTTGTTCCTAAAAGTCTGCCATAGTCTTTCTGACATGGAGGAAGATTTTTGGGGAAATAATGGTAAAGAGTATGAAAAGAAGCAGCATGAAAAGTGTAGAGTCATCCCCAGCTCAGGAGGATGCAAATCAATAGGCAACACACGGAGCACAGTAAAAGATATCTTTATTCATCAACATCCGATCACACATTGGACGTTATAACCATTAATAACCACACCATAACACTTCCCAGCAACTTACGTAATTCCTCCGGTGAGTCTGCCCAGAACCACAAGGGTCCTAGCGGACATAGTCTCACAACACTACATCTTACCTTTGTTAAATAAAAAGTATAAACAACAGTCGTATCACAGTTCTTCAATAAGTCATTGAGGTGTTCGCACTAGTAAGCCAGATCGAGTGGTGTGAGGTAGATGAGATGCACTCTGATTGTGCACCAATTACACAGTTCCTGATGTTTGATCTGGAACTTCGAGGTAGTTGCTTAAAGTGTGACGAGTCCCGCTTCCAGGACGATGCACCATCACCATCTGTCCTTTGCATGTCACCACCCTCAGAGGATTGACAGCAAACAGAGCTTCTATTTAAGCTTTTGTTTCCGTTTGACAAAGACACAGTCACCTTCACTGAAGACTGTTTCCTGTGCTTGTTGATGGGTATATGTTTTAATTTTACACTTTTGAGGAATATCTGTGACACAAACTATATCGACATTCAGGGATCGGTCGACTGTCCACTGAGGTCGTTTGGTTCCGATAACTCTCCCAAATAGCAAGGTGGCATGACTCTCACCAGTTGTGGAGTAAGGAGTTCAATGATAAACACGGAGGGCTTGACACAGGGCCTGGTTTAACTCGATTCCCTCCATCGATGCTCGTTGAACTACCCTTTTGAGGGTACCCATGAATTGTTCCACAACACCATTGGCTTGGGGCCATGAAGGTGTACTTGTCTGATGCTTGACATTGAGTCTGACTACAAACTCCTTGAATTCTTTGGTATTGAATGGTGGTCTATTGTCAGATTTGAGAATGGCTGGGCTACCCCACGCTAAAAAGATGTCATCCAGCCGCTCGATGACCTTGTCATGGGGTGTTGATGAGAACTCCTCTACTAGAGGAAAGTGTGAATACTCATTAATGACTATCATGAGATGATGTCCATTTACTAAGGCTCAAAGAAATCAACTGTAACTCTTTCCGGGTACATGCAACAATGTGGTCCTACTGACAATTATTTACAAGGAGAAATACAATATTGGTTCAATTATTATGGTCCTGGTGAGAGAGAGAGAAAAAGGGAAGAGAACACATGTGGGATTTTCAAAACAAATTACATTTATATTTTTAAGACATTTTTAGTAATGCATACATATGTTGAGAAGTTTATATCACGGTTGCTCCAAAGAGTGCATAGAAGAGTGTTCATAGAAGTGCTAATGTGCAAGGTGATACAGAAAAGAGGAAACATAATGATTGTCACAGAATAATTTTAACACATTTTTTTAACAATGGCTAAAGCACCTCAAATCAACCAATGTAATATGCCTGTTTGAAAAACTAATCTTTTGCACAAAAATAGTAATTCATAGCTGAGCCTCAGTGATCACTTAATCCTAACACGTCATCCATATGGATCTGTGTATTCAATCCAGGCTTTAAAATCAATGCAGATTATTTCGAACCAACTGTTGCATGAGGTGAATTTAAACCTTGCACACAGGTCTTCATCAAGACAGTGGTGTAGGTATAATAGGGCAAACTACAGCAGTGCAAACATAAGGTAGCCAACAGGGTCCAACTTGGATACATCTGTATAGAGGCCCAAGGCTCCTAATCCAAAATCTCCATGTTATCAAAAAGATCTCTCATCATTAAGGTAATGCGTATGAATCAACTGAGGACACACAAGATAATTGCAGGAATTGCAAGGATGATTAAGCTGATTTAGTTAGGCTTCGTTAATCATGGCCAAGTGAATAAAATGGTTCAATAAATGTGCACCCAGAAAAACAAAAAATCGTAAGGGTCCCTGGGTCAACCCAACAGCCCGAGTGCACTCCCTGCAATTATCTTGTGTGCCCTCAGTTGATTCATTCGCTTTACCTTAATGATAAGAGATCTTTTTGATTATGTCAACATTTTAGACTAAGAGCCTTGGGCCTCTTTACGGGTGACCTACATATGGCATCCCTGATGGCATGTTAAATGCCTTAATTGATGACATTACTGAAGACATCTCAAATGATGTCCTCATTGATACTGCTATAGACATTGGGTGTCTGAAGCGAAGGCATGCGTAGGGAGTAGTTTGGTGGGTGAGCAGTGGCATGAGCGCCGCTGCTGCTGAGCTGCCTGGTGCTGTGCACTCAGGGTGTGTTTGTGGGCGGCACACATACCTGGGAGCAGCCAAGGCAGTACTGGAGCAAAGCAGTGGCTACAGCTGCAGAGCAGAACCAGGGACAGGGGAGTCAGCATGGCGGTGGAGGAAGAGGGGCTTAGGGTATACCAGAGCTTCAGGATTAAGATAGAATTCCATTCTTGACGTATGGTGGACTGTGCTGCAGTACTTGGGACTCTGTGTCCCATAACCCTGCTGGATCTGAGGAGGAGGGGCCCAAGGCCACAAGTTTCCCATGCCGCACGCTGAAACGTGCCATCCACCTACCGTGGCATGAGACGTCTGGTGGGCTGGACTGCCATGCTGGGGACTCTGACTGACTGACTGAAATGTTTGTTAAGCGCACTTATGCCGAGGCGTCTTGGAGCTGTACGAAAGAAAGAGAATAGGACAGCCTAGCCTGTCTATGATTTAGTATAAAGCCAGGTTTTTAATGCTTTTCTAAACAGAGTCTTATTTGTTCCTAGTCTTAGCTCTGTGGGTAGAGTATTCCATAATTTTATCGCCTGAAATGAAAACGCCTTACCGCCCCAACGGGCCCTCTTGATCTTATGTAGATAGATCAGACCTAGACTGCCAGATCTTAATGTACATGTCGGAACATAATGGGGAAAGAGGGATTTCATGTCATCTGCACCTCCTCCATACACAGCTTTGTGTACTAGGCATAGGGCCTTGAACTGTACCCACCGACGAACAGGGAGCCAGTGCAAAAGCTTTATGCCCGATGATGTCGGATGGTGTTTCGGGAGATCTAGCAGTACTCTTACCGCTGCATTCTGCAAAGACTGGAGTTTTGAAAGCTGTCTTTCTCCAATTCCGGCATATAATGCGTTACAGTAGTCAATGCGCGACAGGACTAAGGCTCCTACTACTGTTTTCCTGAATGAAAAAGGGATAAAAGGTAGTATCTTCCGAAGAACTTTAATCGTGAAGAAGCAAGCCGAGGTGACCTGATTGACTTGGGAAGTTAGTGTTAAGTCTTTGTGAACTAGGAAACCCAAGTTTTTTTACTTTCAGTGCTGGAACAGGACATATGCCTGCCTCAGGAGGCCACCATGTGTGGTTCCAGATAGATGGTTTTTGGCCAAATTCAATCACCTCTGTTTTTTCAGTATTGAGCTTTAGGAAGTTCGTGTTCATCCAACTCATAACACTGGAGAGACAAGTTCTAAATCTATCCGCTGTGAATTCCACACTCTGTGTGAGAGACACCACCAGCTGGGTATCGTCAGCATAAGATACCAATTTTAAACCTTGATCTTTTATTAGTTTTGCCAGTGGTGTCACATACAAGTTGAACAGAGTAGGGGATAACGCGGATCCCTGGGGGACGCCACAAGGGAGATAAAACTCTGTGTTCCATAACCCTGCTGGATCTGAGGAGGAGGGCATGTGACCAGTTTCCCTGTGCCACATGCTTAAAAACACCCTCCACCTACTGCAGCACGGGCCACTCCTTGGCAAAGTCCGGGCCAAGGGCAGGCTCATCCGCTCCGTCAGAGCATCTTGGTGCAGGCATATGGGTAGAGTAAGTCACTGGAGTGTAGCTGGTCTACTCCATCTGTCCAACTTGAACGGCAGTGTGTGGTCATGTCATCTCAAGGGGCGCTGATAGAACTCATGCTCCTGCCCATATCAGTCCATTCCTGACTAAATCTTCCTCCCTTGCATCATTGATGTACTTGTTGCGTGTTTTTGCTCGTCTAAGCGCTAGTAAGCTGGCATAAAGTGTGATTTGTTTTTAACAATGAGTCACCTGGTACTTTTCCCCCCTCAACGTTTGTCTGACTGAGGGGTGAGATGGAAATATATGAGAGGCTAACAAATTTGACCTGTTCTCTCGAAGCAGGGGGGCCTTCACGGGCCAAATCCTGGGTAATTGGAATTTGGTTGGTCAAGTCTGGGAGGTGGTCATGGGGAAACACAAGCTCCCTGTTGGCGTTCATAAGGCCCCAACCAACATGGTTACTACCATGGACACCTTTGTGTAACATGCTGAGGGTATCATTGATAAGGAGATAGAGTTGGTCGCTTGCCGTTTATCCCATTCTCCCTCATCTTCCTTGCCGCCTGACCTACCCGGTGAATCTTTGCCTGCTCCTTTAGACTTGGTTCATGGGTCTATAACAACCCCCTCCTCACTGGATAGAGACTGGGAGGGTCCCACATCAGTAACTACTGTTTTGGAAAATTACCCGTTTGTAAAGCCCTGTGACCCTGGCAATTCAGTGGAACCCGTTGCCCTGAAAGAACTGGAAAAGGGATCTAGAGCGGTAGAAAAGAGGAAGAGATTGGAGGTCAGCAGTACATCCAAGCACCCAAGTGTCATTGATCAGTTATTTAGGGATAATGACTCAATTTTAATGGAGAAGCCTAATATGGAAGTTTTAATGGATTCCTTATGTAACACCATAATTGAGGGATGCTAAACTGAAGCCTATAAGTCAGCACCTATTAGCAATTGAAGCAGAACTCTCCAAATGAAATCAGTTGACACAACCCATGAGAGCTACCACTTCCATCTCTGTCTCCACTTTTCTGCCCACATTTACTACGTTGCGGCCTCCACAGAATGCGGTATGGGTAAAGGATGCTGAGACGATGAGGATTCAGGGCAGCGATGTCCCTATTGGATCTTGTACTCATCAGTCAGAGGACAAGCCAACTCCACCAACATCATCAGGGGTAGAAGTGCATAGTGAGGTCTGTGCTCGGAATCAAGACTTAATAAAAGATGTCACATCCAGGGGTTGTGAAGACACGTCCTGTAGTCATGAGGTGAGATTTTCCCTGAAAAACTCAAAAATTCTTCTTTACTACTGTGAGGCCTACCTCTCCCATAGGATAATATTGGGATACCTTATTATATTTTTTATTAAGTGCTAATTATTCACTGGGAACAGGTAGAAAAGTCATGTTTGGTGTCCGAGAAATTGCAATTTAATATCATGTTTAATGGTAAAATCTGATTTTAAGCCACAAGTCTGAAAATGTCACATTTAGAAAGTTGGCATTTTCTTGTCCTACCAATTGGTCCAACATAGGTGAGATGCACATACATCACACGTGATACAATTTTTCTAGTTATTATTTCCAATAGTGATTATTAAACTGTATAGTTCATCCTTAGGGACTTGTAAAAGGCCTAGGCTTATTTGCCGCTACAGGGAGAAACAGAATAGCTGAGCTCTAATAAATATTACCCATTATATAAAGTATTAGTGAAATAAAAGATTGAATTCAAACACCTGGGGAATAATATATTCGTATTATGAAACTGGAAAACTGATGGATCCATGCACAAGAGGGATACTTGCTAATCAGATGAGCTAGATGGGTTATTAATCTCTTTAGAAAATAACAATTAGAACATTGTATTACATGTGGTGCATGTGCATCCCACCTATGTTGGAATAAATACATTTTCAACATGTTGGGCCTAAACCTAGATTGATGCATCTGCAATTGATTAAATTAGCTTTGGATGTTATTGGTCAAAGGAAACAAGTACATTCCCCTTTTTCGTTTTTCTAATTCCTAACCATTTAGTGCCTGAAGCCTGTTCCTGGGTCACATGATGGGGTGCAGTTGGCTATTATGTTTTCTTCCCAGAGACCCACAAAATATAGGGACTAGGAGTGCACAACCCCATTTTACTTCAAAAGGCTGTGCCCTGGTCTTACACAAAGAACTTCACACTAGGCTATTGAGTCTGTTGACAGCTTGGGAACAGGGCAGGGAGGCAGGTAATTCCAGACACTTCTGTGAAGAGAAGCCTATAGAAGTTTCTCCTGCACCAGGTATAAGGATAGGAGCCTCATACCCACTGTTCAAATCACTTCTGGACCTGTGGAAGACTTAGAAGACAATCTCTGTTGCCCTGCTACCAGAAGGAATGCTCTACAACATATGTAGATTATATAAGGACCCAAAAAATCTATGTACATACCCAAAAATCTGCAAACGATACACATACATTAGCATAACATAAACAGAACATAGTTTGCATGTCTATCTCAATATCTTTGAGATTCAGTCCCTGTGTTTTTTTATTTTAAATTGCGAAAAGCATTGTAGAGAAAGAGTGCGTTTTTGACAAAAACTGCAACTTCAGCTAACAGTTCCCTGCCTAACTGTTATTAAGGTGAAAGTCATTGAGGCAAATAGATACAAAAGCGCTGAAAACGACTGGAAAACAGGAAATACAGTATTCACATTTATATATAGCAATAAAGTTAAATACTGAAAATTCCATAACATGATGTGCATTTATAAACGCATATGAGATGAAATCTGAAGACAAGAGATTTAGTGCCGGATTTAGAGTTTGGCAGATGGGTTACTCCATCGCAACCGTGACGGGTATCAAGTCTGCCATCTTACAAGTGTCATTGTATATAATGCACTTGTAGTATGGCAGACGGGATATTTGTTACGTTTGGGATGGAGTAACCTGTCTGCTGAACTCTAAATCAATCCCTTAGTTAATGCCGACATTTATGCACTACAGCAAATTAAGGAAAAGCCACACTACCTGTGAGGGTCTCTTGAACTAGGTATGATTTTTGAACATTCTCTCTTATAGAAGACTCCTTCAATCCACGCTTTCTGGGACTGTAAGAAAAATAGGATGTCACCAATGTTAATATAACCTACAGTGCACACAGATACAATGTAACAATTGATATAAAAGTAGCTAATGTGCAGACTCGAAGAACACATGTCGCCAAAATGTGGTTTAGAACTTGTCCATATTGTATCATTCCCATTTAGTGACAGTGCTGATCTAAAGTTGGATACAAAGTTAGTGACTAATGTGGATGGATATAAAGCTAATTTACCTGGATCATGTTCTAGGAAATATTCAAGCAGGAGGTAAAAGGTTATAATAGAAATGGCACACAAATGTCTTGCAAATGCTCAGAAAACTATGGCTGCAGTAAACTGGAGTGACTCAGTTTTTAAACAAGGGTCACAGCAGAAGAACAATTTGTTGAAATACAGGACATTGATGATGGTGCAGATGGTACAGGGATATGTCCTTCACTTTAAGGATACAAGCAGGAACATTCCTGGTTAAACAAAAATGTCCACCCTTTTATTTGAGATGTTTGCTCCACTAGGGGCTACCGGGGTCCTCTGCATGTAGATTAGCGGTGTGCAAGGTGGTGAACATTTTCCTTTCCAAACTTTGTAAATTTTCTTTTCAAATCTTAGCGAATTTCTAAATGTTTTAGAAAAAGGCCAGCATACCGAAAACCTAATTTAAATCAAAATCTCCTTCATAGTCACCTAACCACACCTTAAACACTAGCTTAAAATGCATGTAAATACAGTGAGGGTCGCGCAAGCACTTGCACCTGAGAACACTGACCTTAAAAAAAGTATAAACTAGATCTGCTTTTAATCACTGAAACCTGGTTCTGCACATCCTCGGCTCTCTCTTTTAACAACCAATGGTTACAGTGTTCTTCGCAAAGACAGGAGCCACAAAACAGGAGGGGGCATTGTTGTCATACATAAATCCATCCTGAAATGTGCAATCACAGATTCCCCTTCCTAAAATGACTTTGATATGATATCTGTAACAGTCAGCTTCAGAATTGTACTGGGTGTCGTTAACATCCCTTGAAATATTGACATAAATCTACCTGTTGCAAAACTGACTGAAGAAATCGACATCACCTCTCCAAACTTATCAAAATTCCTATGCACAGAAAAGGAAAACACTTGAAGTGGTTTTCTCCCTCCTTAACCCCCAAAACATATATGAAGGCACATGATTCTTCACTGGATAGACCTCCAGACACTCTAATTTCACAAAACACACATTCAGATCTACAAATCAGGACAAGCAAAGCCATTTAAGTTGAGAAGACCTCTAAATCACTTCTCCAGTCTGCAGCATCCAATAGATTTGAAATCCGTGGCAAGTGCTAAAATAAACACTTTTATCAGAATATCATACCACAAATTCTCATCATTAAAAAAAAAATTCCCACATTCTCCCAAAAATCATTTAAGGAAACATAATTTAGCTCCATGGTACACTAACAAGTTAATTCAAGAAGGATAACCAGGAAACTTGAAAAGATTTGGAATAAGTTATAAACTTTTGAAATTGTGTAGGCTTTGAAAATACATAGATACCCTCATCGAAAAAAATATCTTGCCCCAAATAATAAATCCTCCAACTGACCCAAAGCCCTTTTCCAAATAATTAAATAATGTTCAAACATAACCCATAAACTTCATCCTCTGCTCCTATTTCTACTGTTGTGTCCACAGGTGTGGACACGAGATGGGTACACTAATGTCTTGGCGGTAAGGCCTGGAAATAAACATACTGAGACAATAGGGTTTTCGTGAACTGCTGGTCACCGCGTACAAGCGCCTACTGATGTCATGGCCGCAGTGACCATATTTATTAAACTTGTATCACGTGACCTGGGTCCATAACACATGACCCGGTCACGGAGGGGAGCACTACCATATATCCCGGGACAGGCGCGTGGGTGCGCCCTGCCGCGGCTGTTACGTCACAGCCGCGACATAACATTCCTCCCAAAAACAGATAACAACAATTTCAGCAAAATAGTCCGTTCAATGCAGTTCACCCACACCCCCCTGGGGCATACTATACGTAAATGTTCAAACGTGAAAACAATAAGGAATAGTCTTACATGAAGTAGTCTATCAGCCTCTTGTTAGGCTCGGGGTTGCGTCGTAGCTGGTACTGAGAGCTTCCTCGTCCACTGGGTTCAACTTCAGATTCCTTACTCTATTTTTCCATCATCAGGTTTTTCCGGGCACCACCGAGGATGATGCGGTATGGAATCGGTGACCACCCGACCCATTGATAGGTGTCCTGGAGCCAGGCCTGTGGTGGTGTGGGGAGTCTGTCGATAGTTCCTCAGGAATGTGAACAAAGCGAGTTCCATGGGTGTCGTTCGTGCGCTATGCAGATAACCTTATTTAATGTCCGCATAAAACGTTCAACCTCTCCGTTTGCTTGCGGCCAGCGGGGAGTGATTCGCCTGTACTTAATACCCAAGGACATTAAATATGTGGCCAGCTCTTGACTCTGAAAAGGTGGCCCGTTGTCGGTTTTGGAGTAGTCGTCGATGGCTACAAAGGTGTGTCTCCCGTCTGGCAGGCTTCCAAAATCAAGACTCACACTCATCCATGGACGAGGGGGCCTTGGCTCGGTGATTACAGGAGCCAGCTTGGGGTTACCTCCAGTCACCTGGCACCACTGGCATTCTCATACGGCAGCCTCCACCAATTCGTCCATTAAAGGAAACCACACCTTGTTGCGCAGTCGCAATTTAGTTTTTACCATCCCTTGATGACCACTGTGGGCGAGTTGGATGACTCTGGCAGTTAGAGAGGAGGGAATCACCAGGCGATGCCCTCGCATGAGACATCCTGTGGTGTCTTCCGTCAACTCATCGCGGACATGATAGAGACTTTCCAGTACCCTTCGAGCTTCCTCCCTGAGTAACTTCCACTCTTCCCGAGCTTTATGCCAGTTGCCATGTTCCATCACTTTCTTGATCCTTTGGAGACACTCATCTCCATCAGTCTCACTCTTCAGATCATCCATCGAGAGTGGTAGAGGGCAGGATTGTTCAGTGATGCACCGTACATACTCTTCTGTGTCTGCGGCATCTTCTTCCAGGGCTGTAGCTTTCCGGAGGTGTCTCGAGAGATAATCCGCTGGATTGCGGCTCCCTGGCTGGTATATGATCCGATAATTGTAGTTCTGCAGTTGCAGCATCCACTTCTCTATTCTTGGTGGAGGTTTCGACGAAGTGCCGGAGAATAGAGGCAGAAGGGGCTTATGGGCAGTAGCCACAACAAACAGTTTTCTGTAGACGTACAGATGAAAATGGCGACATCCCCAGTGGATTGCTATGGCCTCCTTCTCAATTTGAGAGTACCGCTGTTCAGTGTCGGAGAGTGATCGGCTGGCGAATGCCACCGGGGCCCAGTCTTCTTCAGCCATGCGGCGCTGCAAGAGCACAGCGCCGAGTCCCTTTGGTCCTGCATCCACGGCAACCAGTGTAAACTTCTGTGGATCGAAGAATGCTAACGTGATAGCTGTGGACAGTGCATCTTTAATGTCCTGGAACACCTTGGCTTGCGGTTCCTCCCACACCCATGGAACGGAGTCTTTTGTGAGATCTCTCAGGGGTCGAGTGAGAGTCGTTAGATCCTTGATGAAACGCCCGCAGTAATTTACCATGCCAAGGAAACTGCAGACTTCAGTAACATTGATTGGAGCCGATGCATTTATCATGTCCTTGACTTTGACCGGGTCAGGGTTGACGCCATCAGCTGAGAAGGTGTATCCAAGAAATTGTAGCTTATTCCTGAGAAATTCACATTTCTCCCTGTGGAGAGTTAGTCCTGCATCTTTGATTCGCCGGAGTACTTGTACCAGGCGAGAGTGATGTTCTGGGATGGACTTGACATGTACCATTATATCATTACTTACGTTAATGACTCCTGGAATATCCATGATTAGTTTGTGGATTACATTTTGGAACACTTCCGTGTCGCTCGATATGCCGAAGCTCAAACGGGTGTACCTGCGAAGTCCCACATGTGTAGAGAATGTTGTTATATTTCTGGATTCTTGATCGAGGACCAGTTGGTGATAGCCTGATCGCAGGTCGAGTTTAGAGAACCAACACGCCCCTGCCATCTCTCCAATTAAATCATCAATAGTCGGGGTAATGTGTCTCTCCCGTTTGATTTCTGCATTCGGTAACCTCACGTCGACACATATCCTGATGGCTCCCGGTTGCTTTGGCTGCCGGGCGACGACAATTGGGGACACCCACGGTGTGAGACCAGATACCTTCTCTATTATCCCCGCTTGTTCCAACTTCAGTAACTCTTGTTCCACCGGCGGACGTAAATGGAATGCTACTCGACGGTGTTGCAGTGCCACCTGCTGCATGGTGTGGTCGATGTGAAGATGTACTTCCTTTCCACGATACTTTCCAATGCCTTCGAAGACTGCTGCGAACTCCTGAAGTACGTGCTGAATTGATTCCTGGTGAATACCAAAAGCGAAGAACACAATCCCTAGATATTCTGCCGCACGACATTCGAGGAGCATCCCCTGCCCATCCTTGGTGACATATATAACGGTGGTGATGGACTTGCTGTCATACGTCACTGTGGTTTTGAACTTCCTCTTCATTTCCAGTGGCTTGTCCTGGCCATAAGCGAATACCGTGATTTTGGTAGGCTGTAAAACAGGTGTAGGTCTCATGGATTTGTACAGATCATCAGCCATTATATTGATGGTGGCCCCCGTGTCCACGACAGCTGTGATGTCTTGTGCGCCTACCTGGATCCGGCACTGTGGGAGGCGCCTACTTCTGTTCGACGCGGCTCCGATCATGTGTACCTTCTGCACAGCTTTTTCGTCTTCGTCATCATCATCCATGTCGCTGGATCCGCCATTACCCTCCGGTACCGCATTGACTGCTCGCTTGGGTTTTCAGTAGTTCTTGGAACGGCACACCATTTCGAAGTGATTGAAGCATCCACAACCTGTGCATTTCTTGCCCTTCGCTGGACAGTCAGCTGCTTTGTGAGGCAGGCCACCACAATACCCGCAGTAGCGTTGAGTTCCTTGCGGGCTACCCGTAGACGGCTTCTTGGTACGACGGTCTGTCAGTTTCGTCACCACTGCATTTACCGGCTCCGCTTTGACTGGTGATTGCAGTGCCGCCTTCATGTGAGCCGCCCTGGCCTTGGACAGTTTTTTCGTCTGGCCCAGAGTTAGAATATCCTGTAACGGCTTGCCAGATTCCTCTAGGATTCATTCGCGAAGCTTCGCCGACTCACAACCTTGGATGATTTGCCCTCGGAACTCTTCCGTCTCATCTCTGAATCCACACGTTGACGCCATGGAACGCGTCAAGAGATTCGTCCGGGAGTTGACGGGCTTGGCGAAAAATGAAACGCTCATAGTCCCGATTGGCCATCGGTTCGAAATAGCCCGTGAGCGCATTGATGAGTCCTGGGCGTCGCCTCCACAAGGGTCTTGGTGATGCGATGAATGTCTTTACCAACTAGGTGCAGCAACATGGCCCTTATCTGATCTTTGTGGACTTTCGCTGCTTCTACAAATATGATAGGTTCTACCCATTCCTTCTACTTGGACGCCTGAGCGGAGGGGGCACCTTCTACTATGAATGGTTCAATTGGGGGAATTGTGGACATGATTGCGCTGCGTAATGGCACGTGGCGCCGTATACTGTATCACTGTCCTGTCCTTGATGAGGGATGAACTGGGCTCAAGAAGACTCTGCCACCAGCACAGGTTCCACTACCTTCCACAGGCCACTGGCTCCCCTGTAGCACTTCCAGACAGATAGGGCTGGCTGCCTCCACCACGTAGTTCTAGTTGGGGCCCACAAGGAAACAACTGGCTGCCTTCCTGCAGCACTTCCAGGCACTATTCAGCCGGGTCTTTCTTGCACTGACCAATGCCTGTTCACTGGTCACCCCCACAGCAGCGTGAGTGGAGAAGCCAATCTGCAGCCTTCCTCCTGCAGTACCTCAAGTCACCAACGGAGCCACCGGGTGAGTGCTGCACCCAGCGGTGCAGACGGGGCCGATCCAGCCTTCTTTGCTGTAAGCGCAGCTCCCGATGCCGCGTGGGCCCAGCACACAAACGCTGCTTCAGCGGGGACACAGGGCAGCGCACGTAGCTCAGCGCAGGTCCCAGCGATGAAGGGACAGCACACCTGACCTGCTTGGATGCGAGATCTCCCACGACGGGATCCAACAGCTGATCGCCGGCAGGGGCACGAGCATCGCGGGTCCCCCTCCGACCTCACGTGGCCGCCCCCGAGCAGGAATACGACAGGAATACGTCCGCCCTCGTCGCCAGTGTTGTGTCCACAGGTGTGGAAACGAGATGGGTACACTACTGTCTTGGTGGCAAGGCCTGGAAATAAAGATACTGAGACAATAGGGTTATCGTGCACTGCTGGTCACCGCGTACAGGCGTCTACTGACGTCATGGCCGCGGTGACCATATTTATTAAACTTGTATCACATGACCTGGGTCCATACCACATGGCCCGCTCACGGAGGGGAGCACTACCATATATCCCTGTCGGGATAGGCACGTGGGAGAGCCCTGACTGTCACGTCTGTTACGTCACAGCCACGACATAACCTCTACCACTATTGCCAGATCTTTTTCAGACTAGATTTTAAAAACGCACAAACACATAAAATCAGCCAGAGAAAAAAACTGCAGCTACAAATTCTAGAAAGAAATATTAAGGAATGGTCAATATTCACAAAACTTGACAAACAAGACATACTCAAGATCACTGCATCAACAAACCCCTCATCATAAGTAGCTGACCATAGCTCTGCAAACTTTCTAAAACTATGTGCTCAGGACATTGCCCAACCAATTCTGAAAATACTAAATATCACCACAGAAGAGGAAAGGTTCACATGTGTGTTAAATTCTGGGCGCATTACTACCTTCTATAAGAAACCTACCAATAGCCGATGGAAATCTAGATGCTGAGACAAGTGTCTTGGTAAAGTTAATGAAAAGTCCTTCATAGGCAATTCTTCACACACATCTCCAATAAAGACATCAAGAACTGCTTTCAAGTCAGGATTATGACCTAAATGCAGTACTGCTACAGTAGCTCTCCAAATAATGAATGATATTATTCGTGCAACTGACAACGATGTCTCCTGCCTCTTTGTTCAGCCGCTTCTGTTGACGGCATTCAACACCATCGATCACAAAATTGTATCCGCCAAAATGGGAATTAAGAGCTGGGTATCAAGCTGGGTTGTATTTTGTTCTCTCCTAGATCACAATTACATAATTTAGGATTCTTCAGCTCTCCTATTCTGGTATAATGCAGTGTACCTCAAGGCTACATAATCTCTCCTTAACTATCCAGTTCTACATGGAAATTCTTTATCAAATGCCACAAGAAAAGGAAAACAGTTTTCATTAAAATAATGATGCTCTGTCTCAAATTATCCAATCCATATTACATTACAACCTTAAACTATTTCCTCATAAATCACTGGATGAGTTCCTTCTCCTTGAAATTAATTTCAACATAAATGCATTTCTACCTCTCTACACAATGGAAGCAACCCCTCCATTCCAAACATGGGGTCAGTTGTACAAAGAATGAATTCACAAAAAGTAATTGCATATTCCACTCTGACTTTTACAAATTGATTCTGATTTTGTGAACCGATCAATGAACTACTAAGTCAAAATTCACCCTATCTCATCATATTCAAAAGATAAATTGCTACTCACTCAGAATGGATGACATCTCAGTGATGGTGGCCTGCTAAGTTCAGCAGATAACCCTGTCTGTAACTGCATTTAAATAAAATACATATTTTATTAATGCAGCCTGTTTTCCTCAAAGAAAACAAATCTGCATTTAAGAAAAACAAAATATTTTTTAAAGTTTGTTTAAGCATTGGTAGGGGTCCACTTCAAAACAATTTTTTCTTTTACTTACACAAAAGGAAAGGGGTCCTGTAGGGACCACTTTCCCTCTGCAAATGCTTTACCACCTCCTTTGAGGAATCGATAAACTATAAAATGGTTTGCAACCAAAATTGTTGAAGTAAACCATTGATACATGGCATTCTGAATTTCAATTTGGAAGGGACGCCCTAAACATGTGCCTTCCAAATTGCAATTCAGAATGAATTTCTCAACGCATTTTGCAATTTGGTACCCTGTTACCAAATAAAACAATGGGTTTAGTATATTTAATAATGCCATTTAGCTGTTGCAAATCATGTGATTTAGGGAATCGCAAGCTTTACAAACACTAAAAGGCTTAGTACATCTGGCCCATGTTTTTTACAACTCACATTTCGGCATCAGTCCAAGATTAGTCCTATCTGCTAAGTAGCTTGGTTTCACTATCAACCAAACCGGCATCTTATATTGTGAAACGTGTAAAAACAGTTTCACTCCAAATATTCCTACTAAAGAATCTAAACCATTACATACCATATACTGACTTCAGAGAAGGGGTGTGTGATCTAGTCCACTCTCACCTTAACTGTGGCAATATCCTACTGTCAGGTCTTCCAAAACCAACCCTGGTACCCTCAATGCCACTATCCATGCAACAGCTTTCACTATCAAAGGGGTTAAACGATCAGCCAGCATAACCCCAATCCTTAAAAACATGAACTTGCTCACCCTTGAGGCCATAATTGACTTTAGGATGGCTTGCATCACAAATAAATCCTTCATAGCCTTCTAATCTACTTAATAAACAAGCTACACACGTCAGGAGGTAAGAGGAACTTCACAGGTCAATCCAGCCTCCTACTGGAGCACCCAATAACTAAAAAGGATAAGCCACAGAAGCAAGCATTCTCCTTTTAAGTCTCAAGAATTTGCAATCAGCTCACAGACAACATAAGACTGATTCCCTATTTGCTTAGAATTTTCAAAGGCCCTAAGAAAACCTGTTCAAATTGTATCTTTCACTCTAGAAACTTCCATACCAGTAAATACTGCTAATATACTTGATCATTGTCAATGGTTATTGCTAATGTAAATGCTATAGATTTTTGTGAAGTGCTCTACTACTTTTATGGCTAGGACTGCACACTATAAACATGTTGATAAATATAGAAAGTAAAAACATCATTGATATTCAAATCTGTCTGAAAGGAATACTTTCATGAGATCCTCCTCAAGTTATAATAATATCATTAAAATAAATAAAAGGCCTCATTTTTTTTAACTCCCACAGATAGAGAGGATTATAGGTTTGCCTTTTGGTATAGACAGATTATATATCCTTCATTTGTTCTACATGTGATATGTTTTTTTTTTATTCAAATAGAAAAAAGTACTTTAAAGTATTCAAGACAATAACATAAGAGATACATATCTTATACAAATTATTCGCATATCACAAAATCCAGATTTTAAGGACCTTTTATTTAATAAAATTAATGCAACATTTATATGTAAAATGTGGGAATTAATAAATAAAAAGACAGTGGTAAATTAGAACTGTATTGACCAAGTTGTGAACCAATATTTTATATATAACATTTTATTAAATATTCGTATATATAATTATTTATAATAGATCATTAATTAATACATGCTCATTATAAACCTTCAGAACTGAAAATGATAAGAGTTGGTTCTGTAGGGTACTGGAAGGTGATGCATGGCATATGCTTTTCACTTGTCACACTGTTTAACATTTTTGGTTGGGGGTGTAAGAATAAATAAATTTAATTTTTGACAAGGAAGTTCCTCTTTCTCATTCAAATATTATTCTAAGAGGTGTTTTTTAAGTATTGGTACTCTTTGCATGCAAAAGCTAAAATAATAGATCAGATGTTAGCTGCAGCATTTCAATACATTTCTGTGAAATATAAGACTAACTGTGCTATTTGTCAGAGGACTGCTGGACTGTGGTTTCTAGGACCATAGGCTAGTGAAAGCACCTCTAACTCCCATAATTTAGCTATCAAAAGTAGTTGTGATTGCCATTAGCATCTTTCATTGATAGAACATCTGGGCCCATATTACATATAGGGAGCGTTGTCCTGGTTTGCTCCACAGTGCACCTTTAAGCAGGTGCACAAGGCTCAAACAGGGACAGTGCACCCTATTACAGTGAATGTGCTGCCCCCAGGGTAGGCGCAATCCTGCACCACTCTGGGAGCAGAGCATTCAGTGAAATGTGGAAATGCTGCATCAAAGCTACTTGGTGTTACTCTGTGTAGGCGGCAATTTAATTAGGGGTTAGTGATCTACCTGCAGACGGGTGCAAGGAGGATGTTTGGGAAGTTCATGGGGCCCACTTTTGCACATTCAGAGGGCTGCACTCAGAGGGTGTACTGATTATACACCACCTTTTTGTGGCACACTTTCAGTGCATCTATTAAGGGTATTGTGGTTGCAGAGGAACAATGATTCCTTCATTGATTGGAGGCCACGCCAACATGCAAATGAGGAAACACCTTCTGACGATAGTACTGGTGCTACATGTTAGCCATCAGTATTACAGAAGGAGCTGCATCCAAGTCTGTGGACCCTTCTATAAAATCCTTGTACCCCAGGGGTGCAAAAGCAGGTGCCTTTTGCTCCCCTTGGCACAATGTTTAGTCTGCTCAATTCAAGGTAGAACTGTATAGAAGAAGTTGCCTCTATGTCTTTACTGTATAATTCCACTCATATGTTTGAATAAACGGTTTCATTTGAATTAGCCTAAAATTAGAAAATATAACTCATCTAGTGCTCACATATATATGTTTAGTTAAATTCATCTTGGCAGGTTTTATTTACAAGTTTTCAAGAATACTATTATGTTTCAGACACAAATGTTCTTCGCCCCCACCATTCTCCTCTTTTTCCATACTAAAGAGAAAGTTGTAAAAGCCAAGTTTTGTTAACATGCTACCATTAATGTAAAATGTGTTTTTCGATGCTAGAGTGTTATACTATTCATTTAATCATATATTTCATATCATGATATTCTCGGTCAATGATCATGAACTTTTAACTATTTTACAATACATCCAATAAAGCATTTAAACATCAGAAAAATTAATTATATGGTGGCTCAATTCTGATAGTATCTATTTAAGGAATCTGCACACAATATTACAAGGAATGAGTTTTCCAACACAACTAACAGCAGCAGATGCCCTAATCATCTCTTATAAAGTGATTGCAAGGAATAATAAAAAGCCATAATTTATTTTATTGTGAAACTTCGACATAAAGAGATAATATGCTCAATTGACTGTTTGAGGCCGCCACGCAAGTGGTATTTACCCAACTTGACTGTGTAGCTGGACCAAAATGGGTGGGAATTTCTATGGTGGAAACTTCAGAAAAAAACACATGCGCAGAAATTTCTGCAGAACATGTTTACTCATGGAGTTGGAGTTATTGAAAAAACACTGTTTTTAGACCTGCACAGATGCCACTCATGTAAAATTAAAGTTGTAGATTTTTTATACGTGGAATCACATAAAAATATTTCCTAACTTTTACATTTAAATTGTCGCTATGCCAATTGTTAATTTAACCACATAGCTTTGCTTACCCTTTAGTGTTTTCAGTGATTTTCTATGTTTTTAAAATGTACAGTAAGATGTTCATTGCAGTGTGTGGTGTGGGGTTCGGTGCTGAGCTTGGCAGGCCCTGTGCCCAACCTTTTGCAGGCACCCAACCCCACCCTGTGCACAGCTGATTGCTGTGCACAGCGTGGGTTAACCATGGGACCAACTGCCTGCATGTGGCCAACCCACCAAGGACACCCACTCCCCCCCTTTCTTTAATATTTTTCTGATCCTGTAGGACTCTCACAGGTTCCATCTTGGACACTCCTACCAGGTGCAGGGATCAGGGTACATACCCTGTACCTTTACACTTATATTTTTTTTTAAATGTTCATTACATGCAGGCCAATTCCTCGAGTCCTGAAATGCCAGATGCAACATTTCTCCTCATGTTGCAGCCAGCCAATAAGAGGGTGAGCTCTCCGCAGGACTCGTAGGAGCCTGGAGCGAGATAATCAATGGGGAAAAGCCCACTCAGTCAATCAGATTGCATTGTTATTCGAAATTTCGTGCCCATGGGACTCTCACAAGAGTCCCGTGAACCCAACCATATGTAAATACATTTTTTACCTTATTTTCTCAAAAACTATAGAAGAGATTTACACTAAATCGCAAACAGCATGCTTACTGAGCAAAGATGTAGCTTTCTGACAAATTTGGTGTGATTCCGCTCAGACGTTTGGGCTATAGCTCGGATCCAAAAATCCCTAGGGAAATTGCGTTTTGGGACCCCCCTTTTTTCTCGGCTCTCGCTTGACGGGTCACACCAAAACTAACTTTCAAGAAAGGAGCTGAGATTGATTATGTGTTTTGGGAAAGTTTCTTGGAAGATTTGTCAAACTGTGCGAAAGGTATTAGCAAACCAAACAAGTGCTCTTCCTATGGTAACTATAACTTCACAGTGCTGGATTTATTATTCCCCACTTATTGCCTCTTTATTAAAGTGGTACTTGGTATGGAAAATTATCTATAGCGTTCTACATATTTTTTTTTAATGGATGGAGGACCGCTGTACTTTTTAGGAAGTACTACCATATTAAAAAAAATAAACTAAAACCAATATATGTTAAAAAATTGAAAATACACTGTACTACACTATGTTTCAGAAATGTAGTGTACTACAATGTTTTTTCAATTTTCTACATATTTAATGATTTACAAAAAAGTCTGCGGAGTACCGCACTAATATCTACAAATTACTGCATTACTAAACATTAACAAAAAAATGTTTTAAATGAAAAATTATAATACACTTTACAACACACTATTTCAGTGATATAGATTTCTACAGTTTGTTTTTAATTTTGTATATAAATATATATTTTTCTGTAACTACCACTGTATTTTCTAGGTACAAGAGAGGTTCTCCATAAGCTTTTAAAAAAAATATATAGAAAAATATATAAATACATTTCTCTACCTATTAACACTTTAATAAAGTGGTAATAGGTAGGAAACAACAATAAAACGTAATATTTACCTATGTCTAAGGTCCTAACCCAGAACGCGGCCAAAGTGTGCTGAAATCGACATGGCTGCATTTTATGTTTTGAAAAAATACCCATTAGCTAATCATATACTGCATTCTCAATGGCATGTACCGCAGTTTACCGCAAAGTTACCGCCGTATACAGCAAAACAATATATAATCAACTATTTTCACACATATAACTTTAAAACTATTTAAACTATTAGCATCTAGAACCACAAATTTCCATTGTCACCCTATAATCTATACACTCCTGCCACATTACCTCAATATCCATTCACCTACTTTCATACTACATCTTTAAATTACCACACTCTACTCTATGATACTCAATAGTATGCCAATCCACTTTACGCTGTTGCTGGAATATGTCATACCTTGAGAAAACAAGAGACAAGAGGTGTTTGGCAAAACAGGAACAGTTCATTTAAAGAAACATTGCCGCAGGGAGAGCAGTTACAGGCATAGGGTCTGAGAACTGTCTCAACTTACAATCGATCTGAAATGGTTTATATACAATTCATTGACTGCCATAAACAGTTCTGGCGATCATTTTTTGGTAAGGAATGTGTACTGCTGTCTTTGGAGTCGTAAACAAATGTATTCGATGGGGAATCCAGGTTGGCCTCAACCTTGCGTGGACATAATGCGGCCAGTGGGTAAAGTGCCCAGATGTCTGGCATGGGGAACGTGTGATCACTATATGTACTGTGTTCTGATTGGCTATATGTTCCTAACTTTATGTGACATCTGACTTTATGGTATTTTGGGAATGCGCGTGCCCCTCCGGTCATGTGTGTTTTATTGGGGCCAATCTTCCTGGACTATTGTGGTGTCGCTGCGCCTATCTGTGGGAATGATCTGGGATTTCCTGTTTGTGTGTTTTTCTATGTATTTCTGAGTCAGGGTTGACTAGGAATTCAGAAAGGGTGACTTCATTAGTAAAGATGCAGTTTCGTTTTTATACATAAATGTTTCATTCTTTATATTGACATCGACTTTCTCAATATTAAAAATGCCACTCCAGTGTACGCTATTCCAGGCTATGCCACTCCACTCTATGACTCCACTAGATGTCCCTCCACTCTACGCTTACTGACTGTACGCCACTTCACTCTACATCACTCCACTGTATGCCACTCCACTCTACTCAATTCCATTCTATGCCTCTACACCAGTCCACTGTATGCTATTCCAATATATGCCACTCCACTCTACGCCAATCTACTGTACACCACTCCACTGTACTCCATTTCAGTCTACGACACTCCATTGTATGTATTTCACTGTAATCCTTTCCACTCTACGCCACTCCAATCTACGCCATTTGAATTCACGCCCCTCCACTCTACACCACTTGGTTCTATGCTATTCAACTGTATGCAACTCCACTCTACACTGCTCCACTGCGCGCAAATCCACAGTAAGCCACTCCACTCTACACCACTACACTCAACGCTATTCCACTCTACCCAACTCCACAATAAGCTACTCCACTGTATACAACTACGTTCTATGGCACTCCACTCTAAACCACTAAACTCTATATTGCATTCAGTGCCCTTTCACTCTACGTGACTCCACTCTACGTGACTCCACTTTACACTATTACACTGTACGCTGAACACTCTACCCCATTCCACTCTACCTCACTCTACAACACTCCACTCTACGCTATTCCACTCTACGCCACTGCACTCTAAGCCACTCCAGTCTTTGCCACTCCACTCTATGCCATTCCACTGTGCGCCATTTTACTCTGTGCCACTATGGTCTACTCTATTACACTGTAAGCAACTATACTGTATGCCACTCCACTGTAAGCCACTCCACTGTACACTATTCCACTACGTTAGAAATTGGGTTACTGGTTGACTGGGTTCATGCCCTGAGAAATCAATAACCACAAGCCTAGTCATGGTAAAAGGCAGGCAAATCCTAAATGAACCTGTGCTCACCCTCTGGTAGCTTAGCACAGAGCAATAAGGCTTACCTTTATAGGTAATATGTAAAACATTTGTGCAGCCCTTCAACAGTAAAACAGTGAAGACACCACACACATAGATTCCTCACCAGGTTAGAAAAAGAGAGCTTAATTGAATTTAAAAAACATGAACAAAATGACAAAAATACAATAATTAGAACTTTTGAACTTTAAAAGTTTTAGGATAAATAGAGCCTAGAAGCAAAAAGCACTATTTGGGATATCTGGTCGCGCCGGAGCAGGATAAAGTCAAACGTTCAGGCAGAGCCTGCTGGAGTGTGGGCCAGATACAGGGACTCAGTGAGGTTACTGAACAAAAATACCTTAATCCTGGGTGCGTCAACATTGAGGATGCGTAGTACAGTTGAGGTAATGTGTTAGTGACGATCCACACAGCAGTGACGATGAGCGGGTACTGAACTACGCAGCAGTGGTAATGCATCAGTTCCAATGAGCGCTAAGCTGCGATGTGGAAGTTTAGCGTTGCCCTCAAGGCTGTCGCCGACAGGGCTGCGAGGACCTTGCGCCGGGCAGAGGGGTGGTTCCAAAAGAGATGCATAGGGTTGGATCTATGTAACAGCGATAATGCGTCAGTGCTGGGCAACGCAGCAGAGGTGATGCATCGATTCTGATCCATGCAGCAGAGGCAATGTGTCTGTTCTAATCCATGCGGTGATGCGTCTGTTGGCCAGCGGATGCGTCAGTTCTGCTGGAACAAGCACCTTAGGCCCACTTCCAGGGGTCCAGGACTGGGGTGGCACCAATTGACAGGGCAGACTCACAGATAGCAGAGTCCATATGCAGAAGTTGGGTGTAAGCCTTTTATGTCCCTGAGACTTCAGATCAGGAGGCCAGCCAGCTAGCCTTGGAGTCACTCTGATTTCAAGTGAAGCAGGTCCAGTCCTACTCACCCAGGCAGGGGAACAGCAGGGCAGCACAGCAAGGCAAGAGTCCAGCAAAGCGGTAGTCCTTCAGCAGCACAGCAGTCCTTCTTTCACAGGGAAAGAAGTGTACTGAAGTGATGTCAGAGGTCCAGTACTTTAACCCAGTTGGGCCTTTGAAGTGGGGGAGACTTCAAAGACAGGTGCAGGGATACTCCCTTCCTGCCCTGGCTCCGGACCTACCACAGGGGGTATGCAGCCCTTTGTGTGGGGACAGGACACAGCCTATTCAGGTATAAGTGAGACAGGGTCGAGCTCCTTCTTCCCATCCTGCTAGGATGGCCCGTCAAGTCACACCAAAGCCTCCATTGTGTGTGGCCTTCGTAGGGCAATACCCAAATTCCAGTTGTCACACACACAGACTGATCAGAGCCAGGCAGTTTTCCAAACTGGGGTGGTGTGGTGAGCAAAAGATTGATGGATTAAACCCAGATCCTTGTGACTGGGGGTGAATGTTTGCATTGTCCAGCATTCCATCCATCAATTGTTTCTTTTACATATGTCGCCCAAAGTGGGAAGGGTATGCCCAGACGTGGGTCCCGTGCTCACTACACCACTGGATTCAAGCTAGCCTGGATGATGACGGTGATGCTCAGAAACCGGTCCCAGGATGCTTGTTTCTGGTCCAGGGAAGACCTGGCTTGGCAGTTCGGGCTGGACTGTTCCCACAAGGAACAGGGTCAAGACTGATTTGCATATAGCTGGGTCCAAACTGGGGTTGTGTGGTGAGCAAAAGATTGATGGATTAAACCCAGATCCTTGTGACTGGGGGTGAATGTTTGCATTGTCCAGCATTCCGTCCATCAATTGTTTCTTTTGCATATGTCACTCTAAGTGGGAAGGGTATGCCCAGACGTGGGTCCCGTGCTCACTACACCACTGGATTCAAGCTAGCCTGGCTGAAGAGGGGTGTTACCCCGAAACCGGTCCCAGGATGCTGGTTTCCGGTTCAGGGAAGACCTGGCTCAGCAGTTGGGCTGGACTGTTCCCATGAGGCACAGGGTCAAGACTGATTTACATATAGCTGGGTCTGAACTGAGGTGGCGAAGTGAGCTAAAGAACGATGATGGATTCAACCCAGATCTGTGACTGGGGGTGAGTGTCTGAAAAGTTTCAGCACTTCGTCCATCATCTCCTTGTGTTTGCTAAAGTATGAAGATGCCAACTTTCAAAAAGATTCATTTCCCAAATTGTAATTTAAAATCCAACTTCACCATAAATTCAGATTTAAATTAGGACTCCAGAGACACCAGACTTAGGGGTCTTTTCTCTTCTCAATTGGAAATTCGATTTATAACATGTAATAAGGTAATCCCAATGTTATCCTATGGGAGAGATAGGCATTGCAGTAGTGAGAAACGACTTTGGAGTTTTTCACTACCAGGCCATTCAAAACTTAGTAAATGCCATGCCCTTTTAATACATTGCATTTTCCCCTCTGGGTTTTCCAGGGCCTACCTTAGGGGTGGCCGATATGTATAAAAAGGGAAGCTTTGGGCCTGCCAAAAAGCTTTTCATGCCAGGTCGACATGGCAGTGTAAAACTGCACACATTCTCTGCAGTGGCAGGCCTGAGACATGATTAAAGGACACTTCAGTGGGTGGCACAATCAGTGCTGCAGGCACACTAGTAGCATTTAATTTATAGTTCTTCTGTACAGGGGGTACCACGTTATTAGTGAATTATAAGTAAATTAAATATGCCAATTAGGCAACAAGCCAATCATACCATGTTTCGGGGGAGGGCATAAGCACTTTAGCATTGGTTTGCAGTGGTAAAGTGCAGAGAGTCTTAAAGCCAGCAACAACAAGGTCAGAAAAGTGGACGAGGTATGAAAAAGGTTGGTGGGAAAGATCAACCTAAGGCTGTCAGGTCTAACAAACTGTATTCCACTTCACTATATGCCACTCCACTCTATGCCACTCCACTCTACACCACTACACTACGATATTTCACACTACGCCACTGCATTCCATGCCACTACAGTCAAAGCAACTCTACTGTATACCACTCCACTATATGCTACTCCACTCCTTCACTCTATGCCTCGCCACTCTACGTTATTCCAATTTATACTAATACAGTCTATGACACTACACTGTCCACTGTATCCCACTACAATATATCTCACTCCACTCTGTCACTCCAATCTACGCCACTATACTCTACGCTATGCCACTCTATGCCACTCCACTATACGCCTCGCCACTCTAAGCCACTCCACTATACGCTATTCCACTGTATGCCACTCTACTGTACCACACTCTATGACACTCCACTCTACTCTGCTCCACTGTACGATATTTCAGTGTACCCCACTCTACGCCACTCGAGTCTACATCACTCCACTCTACGCTATTCTGCTGTATGCAACTCCACTCTACGCCACTCCACTTTATGGCACTCCAGTCTACACCACTCCACTGTATGCCACTAAACTGTATGCTATTGCACTGTGCACGACTCCATTCTACGCCAATCTACTGTACTCCACTCCTCTACAAGCCACTGCACAACACTCCACTGTACGCTATTACACTGTACACCACTCCACTCTACACCACTCGTCTATGCCATTCCAATGTATGCCACTACACTCAACACTATTCCACTCTACTCCATTCCATTCCACTAAACTCTACACTAATTCAATCTATGCCATTCCACTCTATACCTCTTCACTCTACAGTATTACACTGTATGTCACTACACTCAATGCCACTCCATTCTATGCCACTCCACTGTATGCCACTACACATGCCTCACACCACTCTACACGACTCTGCTGTGTGCTGTCCCAGTCTACGCCACTCCACAGTATGCCACTCCACTCTATACCACTACACTCAAATGACGTATTTTCTTACATATTCCTCACATGGGCTATATAGGCATAAATACACGTTGGTTTAGTCAATGGACTTTAATAGCATGGCCACAATATCACGATGAACTGGATGTAAGGAACAAGTTATAAGAATAATGAACTGCTTGATATGTATCCAATGTGATTTCAAATTATATGTTAAAATAAGGATGATATAGCCACTTTAATCTGGGCTCATGTAGAAACTTTTTGGCACTAACTGTAGGTTTGAATAGTCCTTTGCACGAGGTTGTAAAAATATGGGCTCTATGGCACTAATGCAAAGTGCTACATGATGTGATTACAAATGCTTACTCTGTATTATTTCCAGCCCTGAGGAAGCCGTAGGTTATCCCTACCACG
The DNA here is from genome assembly GCF_964204655.1 of Triturus cristatus. Taxonomy (NCBI): domain Eukaryota; kingdom Metazoa; phylum Chordata; class Amphibia; order Caudata; family Salamandridae; genus Triturus; species Triturus cristatus. Next base: position 891,152,792 of record NC_140581.1, read on the forward strand.
GCGAAACGCGTTGGCGTAGGGGATTGGAATCTGGAATTTGATGATATTAAAGAAGAAGAACAATAAGAGCCCAATTGGATTTTGTTTAATTTTTGTGTTTTATATGCTTAATTGGATTATAGATGTTGTGTGCTCCAAGAAACATTGTTAAATTATTTGTTCAATCGCCCGATTGAGTTCAGGGAAGTAGGGTGTTCTCTTCCCCCTGTTTTAGATGCACCAAAATTCACTATATATTGCAGTGAACCAAGTGTGATTACTATATGAGCGCCATTGTACCCTGTACACCCAACAGTATTGATTCTTAATTGAGGGAGGGCGGCTCTATAGGCACCACTGAAAATATTGAAAATGAGTGATAATTTAGACCGAGATAGACTGGCAGCTGAATTATTTGACAACCTGTGTAAGGGTAGCACTGTCACTGAAGCAGTCAAAAGTGGCAATCAGCAAAAAGACGAAGGACTACGAGAATAATTTGTGAAACTAGAGCGATTGAAAAGATCTGAGATGTCGAAATGGTGGGACGGGGCGACCCTAAAGCAATATGTCAAGCTTAATAGAGTACCTAGGGGACTCCGTTCGCAAATTATACCGACCTATGATGATATTGATGAAGACTTATTAGAGGTATGGGAGAAAGAACTGACATCCAGTTCAATGAAATTAATGGAACTGCCGTATTGTTTTTACACTAGGTTAAGATGGCGCCTAAACAAATGGGGGCTGGAGTAGCCCCTTTTCAATTTCGGATAAAGATTACTTTACCGCAAACCCGGAAGACGCTGGTCCTTGCCTGTACTCGGGTGAAGTGATACAGAGAAACGGAGAGGTAAAAAGAGGGGTTTCTTTTACTTTTATTTCTTAGGTGCATGTAAATTACATAATATGATTGCGAAATAGTAACTTGATGTTTCGGTATCTGTTCTTCCCGCTAGGCGTTGGCGGCGAACTGCCATCACACTGGGCAATATTGGGATTTGAAATAGAACGGTAGGGACGCTTCAATTTTGATTTTTGATATGCATTGCTTTACGTAAAACAGTGAGGGCAGCTTGTGAATTTCGTTGCGCTGGATTTGTGTTTCAGATTTTGAACACTATACATAAGCGGACAGAAAATTGTAGCAATTCTGATTGATGAAATACTTACATAGCGGACTTGGGATCAAGTTACGCCATAACTATCAATATTGGAAGGTAAGGGAAGGACAACTTGATAGTCTTATTGATTTATTTTTGACGAGTAAGGTTTTACTCGGCGAAACGTGTTGGCGTAGGGGATTGGAATCTGGAATTTGATGATATTAAAGAAGAACAACAATAAGAGCCCAATTGCATTTTGTTGAATTTTTGTGTTTTATATGCTTAATTGGATTATAGATGTTGTGTGCTCCAAGAAACATTGTTAAAGTACACTCTATGCTATTCCATTTCATGCCACTACAGTATACCTCACTCCACTCTATGTCACTCAACTGTACGTCATTCCACTCTACCGCACTCCATTACGCTGCTGCACTCCATGGCACTCCATTATATTATATTCCATTGTAAGCAACTCCACTGCACCACACTCTACTCTACGCCACTCTACTCCACACCCTCCATTGTACACTATTCCAGTGTATGCTTCTCCAGTTTATGCCACTATACAGTAAGCTACTACACTCTGTGCCACTCCACTTTATGCTATTCTACTGTACGCAACTTCACTCTATGCTATTCCCCTCTATGCCACTCCACTCTACACTATTCAACTGTATGCAAATCCACTCTAGTCCACTACACTCTATGCTATTCTACTATATACCACTCTACTCTACACTACTCCAGTCTACGTCACTCCACTCTACGCTATTCCTCTGTACACTATTCCACTGTACACCACTCGACTGTACGCTGCTCCACTTTACACCACTCCAATATACGCCATTCTACTGTACGACACTCAATTTTAGGCAATTACAAAGTACACCACTCCAGTCTATCCCACTCCAATGTACTCCACTCTATGCTATTCGACTGTACGCCACGCCACTCCACTCAACGCTATTCAACTGTACGCTACCCCACTGTGTGCCACTTCACTCTATGCCACTAAACTCTGTGGCATTCCACTCTACACAACTCCACTCTACATTATTACATTGTATGCCACTACACTCTACCCCACTTTACAACACTCCACTCTATTCCACTCTACCCACAACAGTCAACGCTATTCCACTTTACATCACTACCCATATGGATAGTCACATACCAGACAATATTTTGTTTTTTCAATGTGTTATTGATGATTTAATGTGTTCTTAATCTATGTACATTGATATACAAATTGTGCCTGTTTATGTATTGAAAAATCGCTCTGTGATTAATACCAGAATTTATTAGGCTGTGTTTTATTAATATAAGCACTGTTTTTAATATTTTTAATAGTTTTACACTACTACTATAATAATAGAATGAGACAATATTATATATAATTGGGGTTCAGTGGTTTAGTTATGTGTGGTAGAGGTGTGAACAGGGGATTGCCTGGTGTGCAAGTAAACATAGTGTCACTTGGGGGACACTACCTTCATTCTTGGTCCATCTACAATTATGGTATGCTGAGCACCAGGGTGGCTTATCATACAATACACCCAAGAGGGATTCACAATAAATAGCCATAACCCAAAGTGCAAAGTTACAAGATCACAATCACCACAGGCATGACAATCACTAATGGTCCTATCACGCAAATAGAATCCTTAGTGCAGGTATCTCTCAAGGCTATGCAGGCTTTGTTATTCCAGTATATCCAGTCTTTTCTGCAGCTTTCACACTCTGCCTTTCTCCAACTGGAAGACAGACTTTGCTGTTTTTCCTCAATGACGTGAATACGTAACCCTGCCTGTCTGGTAATGCTGTGTGCCATGCCTGGGGCTTTGAGTGGACTACACCTGTTACTGTGATCATTAGCCCTCTTCCAGGCCAGATTCAGCTCTCCTCCTATATATACACCACACAGTGCAGACTTGCACCCCACACACTTGGACAAATATATAGAGCGTTCCTCTCAGTGCTGCATCAGTCAGGCACCATAAGCTTGCTGTTTTGTACAGGGAGAGCACACCCACCAGCTCAGCAAAAGTAAGACACACTACCCTTGTCCTGCGTCCTAGGACCTCGATAACAAAGTGCACAGCACTCCCACTGCCTGGGTAGGAGCAAGGAGAGCCCCAAAATAACTAGAAGATATCTTTCACCTTTGAGGTGTCCCTCAGAAAAAAATGGTCCCTTTCAGATTCACACAGTGAATAATGCTACAAGATTAAAGGGTTAACTGGCAACATTTACAGCCATTACATGCTATTCAAAACCTCATTGTTTTGGAAATAGAGAAACAGTGTCGTTCCCAAAAGAGAGAAGTTAACATATATAGGGTCATATTTAATAAGGGCTAACGTTGTCCTTGTGTCATGCAAGGTGATTCAAGGCGGCGTAAGTCCTTAACTGGGATTTACTAAGCGATGCATATTTCGCTGCCTTGCTTTACCTTGCGGCACAGAAGGATTCCATTGATAGAGTGGGAGCGTGCACACTCATTCACTCAACCCTCGATTACAAAGGTCTGTAAACCTGGGATTGTGCCAAAACAGGGTTCCTCCTCGGCCTCAGCATAATGTGGAGAAATATCTTTATTCCTTCTTATTACTTCCTCTTTGTACGCCAGCTGCATTCTGCAGCAAGGGTGCAAGGGTTCCTGAGTTGGCTCTAAGCAGCACGCAGTGCTCCTGAGCAAAGAGGCAGCAGAAATGCACCATATCTTAGTAGATAATATATTGCATTTCTGCTGTCTTCCTTTCATGCAGGGCAGCAAGTTGACTTGCCGCACTGCGTTGCGAGAAATATTTGGTAAATCTGCCACCGTAATGCTTTGCACAGCCTTCTGCTGTCTAGAAAAAAGCCACTGATACCATCACTTCCTGTACCTAAATATGGACAGAAAGTGAGAGACAAAGAACACAGGCAAATGAAAAATAGCTTAGGGATACCCTAGTAGGCGACAGTCCGAGGTGGATTGGCCCTTAAATCCACTGGGCATTTCCCCAGGGGGCTGGAGCCATTAGCAGCTGTTTTTTTAGGTCAACTTGTTATTCAAGAAGGCTCTCCAGCTCTCTGTAGGTTATTGCAGCAGATGTGTGAGAGAGTAAGGAAACGAGAGAAAGAAGAAAAGAAAGAAAGAAAGAAAGAAAGAAAGAAAGAAAGAAAGAAACAAACAAACAAACAAACAAACAAACAAACAAACAAACAAACAAACAAACAAACAAACAAACAAAGACTCTGGCTGGTTTGAATATTTTTGCCTGGGCTGCTTTTGATTCTGAGTAGGCGGTTTCCCAAGAGTAGATAAAAGTGTATAAGCAACACTTAGTATACAACAGGTACCTTTTGGGAAATTCTTCTTACCAACTTGAACAGCGTTCTTAATATTTTGACTACTGTGGACCCCCACTGAAGCAAAACTGGATGCCAGTTGGCCTATGATTTTAACCTCAAAACCATACACAAAAATACAGAAAAATGTATATATCAAATGAATACACAAATTTAAAAAAATTTGATTACATTTACAAACCAAAACATACCATAAAGAGAAGTTCTAATTTTAATGCGAAAGTTAGAGATTCTCAAAATTCGGTTTTATTTCTAAAAGGCAAACGATATGCCAGACTCTAGCTCTATTGCTCTTTTTGCTGGAGCACACCAGCGCTTAAATACAGGCCACTAGTTGTCCGTTCTTGATTCTGTTCGCTGTACTTGCTCTCCTACCAATTGCGGACCCCCGAGTAGGTTTCGTGGAGCCCCAGGGGTCTGCAGACTCCAGGACATGTCCCGCGGAACTGGAGTACAACACTTCTACTATCCTGTCTCTCAATATGATTTACTATCGGTCTTCCGTGTTTGGCTTCATCCCAAGGCACATTCAATATCTCACTGTCCCAAGCAGAACCGTTTCTAGTTACTTCCTAACTGCCGCTCATCATTTTGCATCTCTTCTGATAAACTACGTACATGAGAAATAAACAAACTCCCTGCTCTATGCAGCTGTACATTTTGGATGTAAAACACTGTTTTATGTCGTGTAGTTTCATTGTGCACATATATGCACAGTGCACACAGCGCTAATCGCCTTTTTGTGTGATTTACGACGGAACAGGTGCAGTGGAGAATATGAGAGTAAAGGGAACCTTTACTAGAGTTGGTAGAACGGGAGAGCACCCGATGGACAGAAGTACCGACGCGGAGTGCCCTGCCGAGAGAGTGAACAAAGGTCATAAACCCAGACCTTACACTATTTATAACCCGAGAAACAGTTACAGGCGAAGGGGGCGGTGCACCTGTTAACATCCGCATTGGCTGGTGTCCTCCTAACAGTGCTTCCCAAGACACCCCGCGCCCTCAGCTGCAGACAAGGTATTTCTGTAAAAGCATTCCACCTCAGTGCATCCCATTAAGGTAACGGTGTCAGAGAGGCATCCTCGGTGATGGACGAGATGCAGAGGTAAGGCGCGTGCCAGCCAGAAACCAACCACTCAGAATAACAGCTAGAATATTAGTTACAGAACCAGGTTGTTGGGGCCTTTCAAAAGCTATAAGACCCGTCAATTAAAATACTTTAAGTATATCAATATACATATACCCACATGTAAAATCCCTATTAAGAGAAAAGGGTCATAAAGCCAGCATGTAAGTTAAGAATAGTATGAAATATATACAAGTATAGATGGGTAACCGTGAATTACGGGGGTGTTGTTCACCAAGGGCTTCTGAGTGACACGAAATAGACAAGGAGAGAGAAGTTTGTGTTGTCTATGATGGCACTCAAAAATTCGAGGTGGAAAATATCCCAATAATTCGGTTTTTACCCATCTATAATTTTATGTTGTGCATCCATCCAGCCCCTCCCCCTATCTACCCCTGCTTTCAACTGCTACGCTGGGGTGGAGGAATAATGGGGAAGCCCTACATAACAAGGCCTCTCCTCCCTGTCCCAAATAAAACAAGCATTGGCATAGCCAATAGGTCTCGCCTTTGGGATCTTATATGTGTTTAGCCATGCAACAGTATATGTTGTTGCACCAAGGACATTGTACTGCATAACTAAATACTTATAAGGTCCCAAAGGTGAGACCTATTGGCTATGCCATCTATAAAGGCCAAAGGGGACCTTGCGCAGGGTTGAACGGGACATCCAGTGAGTACCCATGTACTGCCACCCTTTGAGTCTAGAACCCTCCCCCCTTAGTCCCACGACTGTCGCTGTGCTAGTTTTTTTAGACAATTAAATAAACTTTGCCTCCGAGCACTGACAGGTTAATCAATTGAGTATTCAAACATTTTGTATTACTGATCTAGATGTTATGCTTTGGGAATTAATCGAGTAGCTGACTCCTGCACCAAAACTATGGGCATGTCACACAGAGAACTTCTGGCGACTTAAAATGAAGTTCCTGACTGAGATCTGACTATTATAGAAACGTTTAGTGGACAGGAAATAAACAGCCACAGAATGGTCATAAAGGTATATATGGTCAGTTCTTTCAGTTTTGCAAACGTAAACATTAGCAATTCTACGTAAAATGAGTTAAATCTTTCCCCATCATCGTTAAGACCAGAATAATTATTTACCACACGAATATTTCAGCGTTAGGCTGCAAGCCAGGGGGCCGTTTTCAGAGCAAAAAGGGCTGTCATCAGCAACCATTCCACTTCGCAGTTCCGACCTCCGGCAGTGTGTCGGGCTGATTTGGGTGTCCAGTCCAGCCCTGCCTCTGTCCACTGCTGGGCTAGTTAGTAATAAAACCTTTTTTTTTGCCTTTCTGCTTTTCGACAACGGATTTTCCCTGTGGCCATTTTCGCAATTTTGAATCCAATGAAAATATACAATGCATGTATTTGTTATCCATCGCACTCCTTTGCCGATGATGTTTTAATGTGCTAAAGTATTCAATCATGCATTTCCCATGTACATATGTTTTGAATGCTCTTGTTACACTCGTATTGTAATAACAGAGGAAACAGAACTTGAATAAACTAGGCCCCGTATACACCCTCTGATGAGAAACTGCACTCTGCGTTCAAGACCACCAAAAATGTATTTAAAACAACGTGAGAACTCGGACCCATGTTTTTCTTTTTTTTTTTTTTAGAAAAGTGTGAAAGTGCTGATTGAAAATCCAATATTGTATACAGAGGACTAGGTCCATGGATTGACAAGGAACACATTGTTTTTTTTTTTTTTAAAGTACCTTCAGACATTTAAAAGCAAAAAGAAGACAAAGGGAGCTCAATAAAAAGACCGTGAGCTCTACAAATACACACAATATAACTACACAAGAGCCAAGCAGGGTACCATGCTGTTGGTTCCTTGTACTGCATTTATGACACAGAATGGCTGTGCAGTGCTAACTAGTGGCACAATAGAGGGGTAGCCGGGTGGCATTAGACATATCACACAAGAGCAACAACCCAGCCTCACCGTCTTCTGAGAAAGTGGAGACACGCTTGTGACGCCAGCCTTTATGTGAGGAGGGTGAGGCTGGGTTGTTGCAAGCTTGTCTCCACTTTCTCAGAAGACCTCGCTTCCTTCTCCAGAACCTGCTTTCGGCGAGCTGTCTCCTGCACTGCACAGTTCTTGGAGAGATAGAAACTAACCTAACCAGACTATCACCACAAACTCAGCAGTGAAATAAGACCGAGAAAGGTCAAAACATTGCTAATGGAATCTCAGCTTCTAACCTGAAGGGGACATAGATCACTGCCCTGATGACACCAAAGAACACCCAAGCAAGATTCACAACAGGTTAAGGGGGTTTAGGGATGATTTTACTCAGTGTGCAGCAGAGAGAAAGACTTTCTCGAGAAAGAGGGCGTCGCCCACAGACATTTCGCTCCATTCCTCAGATGACATCGCCCCACCCTTACAGCACCATTTCAACTCTTGTGTTCTTTTCGCCATGTAATGAGTAGCCAGGTGATTGAACTAAAATTAGTACAAGAACCAAGCCTCCTAAGCTATATCAGGCGTATGTTGGCTGGACATTAACCACCACAAAACCTAATGTGCAGGTTGCAGCCGGCGACCGCGCGCCCAGCTTTGCTCCTAATGCTCCAGGTTGGCTCTCTCATTATGGCGCAGCGGTCAGCCACTGCTCTGTCATTTTGCCCGCCTCTTCTATTCATGGAAAGCCACGCTTCCTGGTGCCGCGGCCTCGCTGTTGGTGGTGCTGCTGCCTGTTGCAGTCGCCTGGAGTTTACCGACTCAGACTGATACACATCCACCCTCTTCTTCGCCGGTATCTGACGTCTTCCCTTCGCCGGTGGGCCGTGCCCCCAGCCCAACCCAAAATATCTGATTCGCAGTAGCCACCAAGCCTCCCTTTTCTAATAACGATGCTCTAAAGCGTAAGGGGTTTAGAAGCATTTACATGTATTTTTGCCCTGCGTCCGACGCTTTAAAGCAAAAGGTGAAGAATTGTCAACGCGGTGAATTACTCGAGGGGCAGGTGGGGCCCCGGCAGACTGTTGCACCACACAATAAAATTGTGGGGCCGCCAGAAGAAAGTCAGCAGTGAATCACCCCTCTCACACAGAGAGCACATATTAATCTAAAAGACGATACATGAGACTGCCGTTTTATCATTTAAATTAGCAATTGAGAAAAATGAATCACCTCAAATGCATGTGAAATTTCTATTGCTTGAGATAAAGAGGATTCAGTATTTACCTCCCAGCTCGACCTTTTCGCTCATAATATGCAGCAAGGAAACTCCAAGGAGGCAACATTTTCGGAGCACTGATATATAAGGCCATCGTTTTTCTGGCTCAGCAAAAAGCAGACTTTGGCTACAATGCGGTACTGCAAGCCCTTGAACAAACGTGGCAGTGTCTAGGCCTCTTCGCCTCACAACAGACCCGGGCAGAAACCGGTTGTTTGGGTGCTTCCAAAGGGCTGAGACAGCAGAATGTGTGCAAGCAACACAAAGTGCAAGAAGCCCAGCAGTGCTGTTCGTGCGCGCTCTAAAAGGAATTCAAAAACAAGTACGCGTGCCGAGGATTGAGGGGAGTGCGGCCGAGATTACACAAAGCGTTTCCCTTGCAGGAGCGAGCCAGGGACACCATGTGTTTGCAAGTTAATTACAAACATATGGTCACAAAGCTCGCTCTCGCAAGGGAATCGCCAAACGTGCATGCGTTGCCTTTGAAAGCAATGCAACGCGTGCACGTTTTTAGGGCAAAAAGCGAATCGATTTCAAAAGGTCTTTTTCCTTTGCAACGCATGCGCGCTGCGTAGGCGAGACCTAAAAAATATAAATGCCTGACCTTCTATCACCCACCCCTATCTCCTTCAGAAGCTGTGCTCCCTGCATTCCAGCGCTGCTCTGACAGTCTCTCACAGAGCCCAGCCACAGCAGCCTGGAGCCAGGGCCGGACTGACTACCGGGCGTTTTGGAATTCTGCCGAGTAGTGGGCTGATTTCACTGCGGTGGGGGCTGATTTCGTTCATGGAGACCTGCTTGTACTTCGAAATAACTAAAGCAAAATGAATTTCGTTCAGTACACGCAGGTCCCCATCAACGAATTCAGCCCCCAGCTCAGCAGCATTCCAAAACGCCCGGTAGTCAGTCCGGCCCTGCCTGGAGCTCCTTTATGAGGGTAAAAAAAAACACCGGACGCAAAGGCGGCGACCTCCCATCAACAGCAGGCATAAGGAGAGAAAAGCTACAATGTGCATTTACAGCCTACAGAAATGCAAACAAACGAACCAACAGATTTGTCTGTTCGTTTTGTTTTCATTTCTGTGCAAGTGTCAACGGAAGTGCACAGAGGAGCAACACAGGGCATCGGCGATTAAGCTCCATGTATTGCGCTTGTGTGAAGAGCGCTTTTCATTTCAGCCCTCGTCACACATTCTCAACCCATACACAGGCTGCGCATGCTCCGTGCAGCGCAACTTGTCTGAGAATCGATGCATGCACGGGCTGAGGGGCAAAATCGCCCCAGGCCCAATCAGGGGTCAGGATGGAGCAGGAGTGAAACGAATGTTAACACTCCGCTCTAATTTGATTCCTGATAGGGCTGTGATCAGCACGTTCCTGGTGCTGCGATTGAAAGACCAAATGGATCTATTAAAGACGTGCAGAAACATGCAGGTAAGTAAACTATGAAAGAATTCCACTATAACGGGCACAGCACCTACTGAGAATTAAAACTGCCTTAAAATGAAACCTGACACAATTTGCCAATGTTGCCAACGATTAATTTAAAAACGTTTCCTATAACTTTTCATCATACTTGACAATTGCACTTCTGTACACGTTTTATGAATTTATTCTGTACTCATTGTTCTGTCTATGTTTGCTTTAATTGTTGAATTAAGAGAATTTGGAGAAAAAAATACTCCAATGTGTGGCAAAGGAAAGGGTTTTTAAGTCATGAGGGCCAGAGCTTGAAAACTAGAGGGACAGTCCATTTACAAATGTATTTCATAATAAATCTGCAGCAATGACATTGGCACCAAGCACATATTTGACAGTAAATCTATTACAGCTTGCCTCTAATACCTTTCACAAAATACCTGCCGTCCTTCCACCCTCTCCCACCATCGGTATTACCCTTCATTTATCCCAGATAATTAAAAATAAAAACTGGTGTCCTAAAACCCCTACCCAGACATCTCAGTTAAAACCTTCCCTTCCCGGCTCAAATTTTTTTAAAAATGTGTCACCTGCCACCATTCTCCACCATCCTCTCTGCTTCATCCCCCTTCAGACCAGAGCCTCAAGTTCTCTGCTCTCAAAGATAGCGGAGAGCCGGCGTTGTGTCAACAATGGATCTGACTGGGCGACATGTGGGTAGGGGTCAAGGTGGTCCCTTTTAGCGATCTCCAACGGGACTATCAATTCAATAGTGGTGAAACTTTCAGATACCTCCAAGCCCGTAATGCATTACAAAGGGCAATACCAAAGGGCGCTGAGCTTCCGGTCTCCTTGCCCCTAGAGGATAGACTTCTAGAAGATTACCTTCAGAAAAAGGCTATTTCACTGACATATAGAAAACTATGAAGCAATACACCAGACACACTGGGGAGAATCCGTGCAAAATGGGTGGAGGTTGTTGGGGACCTTAGCGACGAGGACTGTCAGGAGGCTTTGGCGTCCCCCCGGGAGGTGGCAATCTGATCCCAATTTAAATGTATTAAACTCAAACTCCTACACAGATCACACTACACAAGTTCAGCGCTGGTTAAAATGGGTGCCCGGAACTCCTCGGCCTGTCCTAGGGGATGTGGTCAAACAGGTACATACCTGCACCAGTGGTGGGAATGCCCGATTCTCCAGAAATATTGGGGGAAGGTCACATCAGCACTGTTTTCGATCTGTCACAAATCTTTGGAGGTCTCGCCCCGCTGGTGCCTTCTTAATATATGGGATGCAATTGACCTATCGAGAACTAAGAGAGTGTGGGTCTCCCTCGGATGCATGGTTGCAAAACGCAACATAGCTAGAACGTGGAAGGGGGTAACTAAGCCCAAAATCGGGGACTGGGAGACTGATATGGATTGGTGCATGCAAGCAGAGAGGGTAATATATGAAAGCAAAGGGTGCCCACATAAATGGACCAAGATCTGGGGTGCGTGGAACGAAAGTAGAGGGATGATACGTGCATCATTCAAGGACACCTCCCCGCTGTCAGTGATCCACATGGATGAATAAATACAGCTCATGATTGATTTAACACGACAGGAGACAGAGTTATTGGTCCCATGTAACATAATGGCTGTGTTGTCCTATTACACTGGGGATGTTGGAGATTAATGAGACTGCACTGTATTATGTTTTCTTTTCTTTGTTGTCTTTGATTTTGTTTTATTCAATAAAAAGATTTTGTTTTAAAAACAATGGCTCTGACTGAACCACACCAACATGCAGATCAACTTCTCTGTGAGCGGCAGTTCTTCACAGACCCACAAGGCTCACAGGGAAAGTGAGGGTTGGTGATTACACAGAACCACATTCTTCTACCCCCTCTTGGTCTGTGGAGTCTCAGGAGAGGCAGAAGATGACAGGACAGATCGTCAATAGCCTCGATACAATAATGTGCGTTTGTTGAAAAGGAAACATGCAATAACTGTTCGTATCTAGGCAGAACAAGTTCATATTTATGTACAAACTGCAAACTTGAACAATTGGAAATATACGTTTTCTTTCTATGTGAGACAGACTTTTCATTTTTGGCAAGGATGCGAGTTTTATACTTTCACAGGCTCTCATTTACGTGGTGGCCTGGGCCAATGTTGGCCGGTGTCCATCTAATTCCTTTTAACATTTGTTGTGCATTGGGAAATGGATTATGAATGCAAGGCTAAGAAGGGCCGTTCATTGTTGTCTCTATCTGTTTGATCTAAGTTCTCTTTGTTTGAAAATCCCACGGGTGTCTGAGAGTCTGAGCTATATATAGTCAGGAGGAAACAGAATTGTTTCCAAGTGATCCTGTTTACTCTTTGCCTTACCCTCTTGCTACAAATTTACACCAACTATAGGCCATGCTGGTATCTTACAGTGCACAGGCACGCTGCATTGAATGCTGACTTTCATCCAAAAAGGTTCTTATGATTGAAACAGCTCTGACATTTAGTGGATCAATATGATAACTTGGAATATATTAGAATGATCATCGATATCCGGGTTTAAGGAGAAAGGGTGGGCTAGTTGAATATCTAATTTGCCCAAAATGTGGTCTTCTCATATGCACCACATTAGACACAACACAATCTTAGAGAGTGTACATCTTCCTTTCATGTAGTCCTGTGACCTCGTATATCTACTCACTTTAGACCCTCGAATCTCTGCATTTACCGGCACTTTAATTTTCTACCCATATCTATAGCGTGGTACTAAGACTTGTACCCATTACTCAATATCTCTTTTTGTACCACTTTCCTGACCCTCCTGCACCTCATTGTGGCTTTTTTGTTGTTGAATTTGTCCAATGTTTTTGAGGAAAGTGTCTACTTTATTTTGGAATTTCTCTCAAAATGGTGGTTTACCAGCCTAGGGTCATCAGGCTGGTGTTCTTCGTTTTGGATATTCTCTAAAAAGGAGATGTGGTCTTGGCAAACACTGGAACACACTGGACAGACCAGAAAGATGGCCCGCAAGTCACATAAAAATGATTTCTGAGTACAGAAGAGACTAACTGTAGGCCAAGAGCACATACACAAGGTAATTCGGAGATGCTTGCACTGCCCCTGTAAGAGACTGAATTGAGGGTGAATATATTACTCTGACGCACCACTCTGATGTGCACACATTTTGTTAAAGCCACAACTCGAAGTTGCTGAAGTCAGCTTGTGAAAGTGTAGGATTTGTGCAAATGTGGGCCTAAATATCCATTCAGAAACTCTGCACATTCCTGAAAACACAAGAAAATGTTTGGTCATGCAGTTTCTGCAGTGTGACAGAACCAGAATTAAAACCGAAATAAAAACAAGCACTGGCAAAGCAAATAGTTCTGGGTTTATTGTGGTAAGGCATGGAAATACAACGTTAAAACTACTTATATCTACAGAAACTTCCAAATTCATCATTACAGCTTGGTAATGCCCCACACCTGCACACTGATGTTAATTTGCTCTTTTGGACTTGAGATGCTCAGCGAAATGGTAATGAACAACGAATCCATAGGCAGTCAAATGTCGTAATCTATCTACTTTAAGGCTGTTGATTTTCAATTGATTTGCGTGATATTTTGCCACAGTGGCACTTTTTGCTTTAGTTACATTAAAATGTATATCAAATGTAAACATGGAGACACTGACTTGACATCAGCAAAAAGGAAATTGCCCACTGGCCCTTCATACATAGGATGGCTTGCAGACCGAAAAAAGTGGGCAAAAGTGGTGGTGTTCTGCTTAAAGACACATGACTCAAATAATATTAGTATGCCAGTGCTAGACTGGGACACACTGTTGGAAGCTGCATCTCACCCCCTATTAGAGTGGCCGCCTTGGACCATAGCTGTGCATTAGCACAAACTAAAGGGAACGAATCAGGGTGCTGCAAGGCCAAGCTGATGGTTGCTGCAGCTGCCTGGGAACTAATATAAGTTCCCAAAAGTTATTATTTTAGTGGGAAGAAAACGAAATGAATAGACATTTCATCACAGTAACAACTTGTGATATGTTTGGTATTTAATTGAATTTAAAACAGACATTTTTCTTTGAGCCCACCCCTACTCTTGAAAAACCAGTACTTTATTTCACAGAAAAGCATTCATAATATGCTAGTGACTGCTAATCTAGCTAATAACCCATGAAAATTATATGATTTATGACAACACATTTGAGAGGATTTGTAGATTGGGTGTACCAAAATCTATTATATGGTTGTAGAATACATTATAAACCCAGGTAAAAGTTGGACAAAATCACGCCTTACCTTAAGCCACATTATTTGGTACCAAATTGTACACTGCTATGCACAAACCAGACGAAAGCCCAGATGTAATGTGCATGAGTGTGTGCCTTATTTGGAACCTATATAAATTCTACTTTTAACAGAGGTGCTTCTACACGGGTCTTTCACTGGTAAACAAGCGAGTCAGTGGGGGTTACAAGCATTCTACATGATCAAGAGCACCACACCACTTATTAAATCCAATCAAGGGGTTCTATCCGCACTAAAAATAGTACATTTGCACCGGTAGAAGTTTGCCTACATACAGTTTCAGACTTGCTACTTTTTTACTAATCACAAACTTTCCCAGTAGTACGCCTGGACAGGTGCACCAGGTGCAGTTTTCCAGGCCCACTCCAGGACACGTCATGTGATATTTCCCGTGGGATCGAATATCTGTGCAGATTTCCTACATAAAGCAGAATTCAGCACAGGCGGGTCGGAGCCATGTGTCCAAATGTGCTTTTTTCTCCTCAGGGAAAAATATAATTATTTGGGGGAAGAGTCCTTCCCCCAATACACCTGCCAGTTCTGGCGGTGGTCTGATCCCCGTCCCCACATTAGGGGAGCTACTTCAGCCTTTGCCGTTGTAAATCGCCGACTATTTCCTGAGTGGGTGGGGTTGGATTGTAGCTTGGCAATGGCCTTAAATGTACCGGGTTGTAACACAAATTGGAACACCCTCTTCCCACGCACTCGAGATGTAAAAATGCGCAGTGGTAAATCTATTACGCCTGCCAGGGATCCCATTCTGGATTTCTGGGAAAACCAAATATTGATTGGCACGTTGGGCAGCAAACATAAGCACCGGAAATACCATTGTGATTATAAATTATGTGGCGATGTATTCAAGTTCTTTATTTCTGCTGTGGAATGGAGAGACTCGTCAATCCCCGCTGTGACAGGAACGTTTCCTATTAAACAAAATGTGCAATAAACAAATAATAAAACGATATCTTATACAAATAGGCAGACGCTATATAATTAATGCAGTTTCTTGTACCAGTGGATACCCCGTCACTTAGTGGTGGAACTGAAAACGTATTCTCCAAGCTGTTTACTTAGACCTTTGCACAGCTCGCAAGGCACATGTATGGATAACGATTAGGCAGGGATGTACTGGGAGTGGAAACAAGACTACAGACAAGGTCTTATAGCGTTACCATAAAGGAATTCGTATCCAGCCGCGAAGGCAACCTGTCCTCTTTTTTCCTATTTGCAATAAGCACGGATATGGCCCCATCAGTGAAAGTAACAGGTGTGGTTGACCTCAGGCCATTGGTTCCCCAAATCTAAGGCGACCTGAGTTCTTGTAAATTCTGTTAATCAGCATATGGGAAATCTATGCAGCGGCAATGAATGAAATCAACACAATCTGTAATAGCACCTCTTCGCTACCCAATTACGTCTAGCAGTTGTGTGAGACTGGGAGACATACATGATCATTAGATCTGCTAGGAGGCCCACTAGTACGCCGCTGCAGGGAATACCCCTCTCAGCAGAAGAGACTGGCCGCCATAAGTGAGATCCAGCATTCACCATGAATGCTGTGGATAGTTTTAGCGAAAGTGCTTCTACCCAGCACTTTCGTCAAAACAGATATGAAGTAAGCTGCCACGTCTTGGGGATCCGCCATTTTTTTGTTCATTTTACAAAATTAAACCTCCAAAGCAGGGGGTTATTTCAACAAAAACAACAAGCGCAATGGCACTGACAAGGAAGAAGTTCTCGCCCTGCATCAGGAGGCCATTGATATTTTTTCCTGCACCATATGGCAGATCTGGATAGGAAAAATGTCGAAATGCCTGGCCTGAAAGGAGCAGGCCTTCCAACATTCAGCCCTGTAGCAGATGCTCCACCAAGCCATAGGTCTTCTGACAACAGAGGCAAATGAAGCGGCATCAGAAACATGGCGGGGACCAATAATCAGATTTGGGAGGAACATCATTTGTTTCAACTTTTAAAGGAGTCCATTATTTTCTAATAGATAATAGGTTAAACACATCTTACTTAAATGGAACTATGACTCCTCTAACACAATAATACATATGAAATCAGCTGAGAGGTTGCAGGTAGGAGTGTGTGGTAGTGGTGTGAGTCAAGCATTCTTAAGTTTCTTAAGTAATCTTCACGTTAGGAACAATATTTCAGTAATAGGGGTAAGGCATGTGCAGCCTGTTGTGTGCTTATCTGATTCTAGAGTGCCAATGTATTTAGGCCATATAGGTATAAGCTCTGCCAGTGAAAAGTATGTTTCCCAGTGGCTAGATGTACATTTATAGTTTGAAACCACGTGATGGCCTTTGACTACCATAATTGACGTTTGGTGTTTTATTTTACCCTAGCCTGAATGTACAACATAACTTCCCTGCATATGCCTTTTTCCCCTTGAATATTTATTTCGTGTAATCTCTTTGCACTTTTAAAGTGGGAGCTGTCACAGGGTAGAACAGCCTTGCCAGGAACAGAATGTGTGGGATGTGCATTGGAAAGCATGAGAGAGAGAGATGTGAAATGTACTTCTTGGTCTAGAAGTGAAGTGTTATAAGCAGTGGTGCTGAAATGTGCATTAGGGAGATGAAGTGTGTGATGCTATAGGCAGAGGTGCACAAATGTGTATTGTGTTGTACATTGGGAAGTATTATGAAGTTCTTACTATTGGCTTTGACATGCCCTCATGTCATCTTGAATTCTGACATTGTCTTGCTTGAGCTTTTTGCGCACACAGGCAGGCCTCCAGATTACTCAAGTTGCTTGGGATATGCACGTTCAAGGTTGCTTTGCTATTTTTTAATGTACTGCCGGAGACTTTCGTAAGCTTCGTTAAGATAAAGGCTGGGACAGATGAAAATGCAGAAGGAACGTGAGAACTCCTTTGCCTTGGAATGCTTGCATGGAAAGTGGCCAACTCCAGTAAGTTTCCTTGGTGCAAGCGAAGGCCTCTTGGAACATTCTAGTGTGTTTTGAGACTATAAAGCTGAGGCTTGTTGACTTAGTGACTGGGATTGTTTGAACCTGAATGGTGGACGCATCATCAGTGCAGGCATCTGATTGCTGAATCTCTTGACCCCAGCTGTGAATCCCCCAGTCTGGAGTGGGCAAGGATAAAGGTTGCACCAGGTGAAGTGTTTGATTTTTGATTGTTGCCATTTTAATGTGTGGCTGTTAGTGTGCATATTCAGTTCCCAGTGGCTATAACAGTCATTGTAATGCGTGACTGTTGGTGTGCACCAAGCAAAACCAAAGGAAATGATGGACGGAGTGTTGAACATTGCAAGCACTCACCCCCAGTCAACTGATCTGAGTTTAATCCATCACCGTTCTTTAGCCCACTCTGCCACCCCAGTTCAGACATGGCCATATGCAAATCAGTCTGACCCTGTGCCTCATGGGAACAGTCCAGCCCGAACTGCCAAACCATGTCTTCCCTGGTCCGGAAACAAGCTTCCTAGGACCGGTTTCTGGCATTTCAGCCGTCTTCAGCCAGGCTTGCTTGAATCCAGTGGCAAAGTGAGCAAGGGACTCACGTCTGAGCACACCCTGCCAACTTATGGCGAACAAAGCAAAACCAAAGGAAATGATAGACGGAGTGTTGAACATTGCAAGCACTCACCCCCAGTCAACTGATCTGGGTTTAATCCATCACCGTTCTTTAGCCCACTCTGCCACCCCAGTTCAGACATGGCCATGTGCAAATCAGTCTGACCCTGTGTTTCATGGGAACAGTCCAGCCCGAACTGCCAAACCATGTCTTCCCTGGACCGGAAACAAGCTTCCTAGGACCGGTTTCTGGCATTTCAGCCGTCTTCAGCCAGGCTTGCTTGAATCCAGTGGCAAAGTGAGCAAGGGACTCACGTCTGAGCATACCCTGCCAACTTATGGCGAACAAAGCAAAACCAAAGGAAATGATAGACGGAGTGTTGAACATTGCAAGCACTCACCCCCAGTCAACTGATCTGAGTTTAATCCATCACCGTTCTTTAGCCCACTCTGCCACCCCAGTTCAGACATGGCCATATGCAAATCAGTCTGACCCTGTGCCTCATGGGAACAGTCCAGCCCGAACTGCCAAACCATGTCTTCCCTGGTCCGGAAACAAGCTTCCTAGGACCGGTTTCTGGCATTTCAGCCGTCTTCAGCCAGGCTTGCTTGAATCCAGTGGCAAAGTGAGCAAGGGACTCACGTCTGAGCATACCCTGCCAACTTATGGCGAACAAAGCAAAACCAAAGGAAATGATAGACGGAGTGTTGAACATTGCAAGCACTCACCCCCAGTCAACTGATCTGGGTTTAATCCATCACCGTTCTTTAGCCCACTCTGCCACCCCAGTTCAGACATGGCCATATGCAAATCAGTCTGACCCTGTGTTTCATGGGAACAGTCCAGCCCGAACTGCCAAACCATGTCTTCCCTGGACCGGAAACAAGCTTCCTAGGACCGGTTTCTGGCATTTCAGCCGTCTTCAACCAGGCTTGCTTGAATCCAGTGGCAAAGTGAGCAAGGGACTCACGTCTGAGCATACCCTGCCAACTTATGGCGAACAAAGCAAAACCAAAGGAAATAATGGACGGAGTGTTGAACATTGCAAGCACTCACCCCCAGTCAACTGATCTGGGTTTAATCCATCACCGTTCTTTAGCCCACTCTGCCACCCCAGTTCAGACATGGTCATATGCAAATCAGTCTGACCCTGTGCCTCATGGGAACAGTCCAGCCCGAACTGCCAAACCATGTCTTCCCTGGACCGGAAACAAGCTTCCTAGGACCGGTTTCTGGCATTTCAGCCGTCTTCAGCCAGGCTTGCTTGAATCCAGTGGCAAAGTGAGCAAGGGACTCGCGTCTGAGCATACCCTGCCAACTTATGGCGAACAAAGCAAAACCAAAGGAAATGATGGACGGAGTGTTGAACATTGCAAGCACTCACCCCCAGTCAACTGATCTGGGTTTAATCTATCACCGTTCTTTTGCCCACTCTGCCACCCCAGTTCAGACATGGCCATATGCAAATCAGTCTGACCCTGTGCCTCATGGGAACAGTCCAGCCCGAACTGCCAAACCATGTCTTCCCTGGACCGGAAACAAGCTTCCTAGGACCGGTTTCTGGCATTTCAGCCGTCTTCAGCCAGGCTTGCTTGAATCCAGCACCCCACCCTACAGCGCCCTTTGCACAGTTTGGATTGGATTTATGGTGAAATTGCAGTTGAAACGAAACCAATAAGTAAGCAGACCAATCAATGGGAAAGGAGGAAAGACAGTAGACTCATCTGGAATCATTGAGCATGAGGTCACGATTTTTGTCTTTGGAGTGGGGGGGGAGGGCAGTGAGATTGTCTGATCTATATCTTGACACACGAGCAAGTTGTTTAGAATTGTGAAATGCCTATTATCTGGATTGACTTTTATGACATTAAAGTCGCTAGAGAACATTTGTTCAGCACTCGTGTTGCTATCAGTGTATTCTGAAATCAACTGTATTAATTTGGAGATGTTTTTGGGTGGGTTGTAGATTGTGTGTATATGGGAAGGAGAAAGTAAGAGATAATTAATATATTCAAAAGTTTCATAATTGCCATAAGGAGAGATCTTGGCTAGGATTCAGTTCTTAATGCTTACTGCCAAGAAGCATTTCTTTGTGTTGTCATCTGTTGCAGTTTTGTGGGGTGAGTGAGAGTATCAAGGATGAAATCTAAACCAAGATTGAGTGATGAAGAGGGTTTCTAGTTTATGTTCACATATTATGTCAAATTACTAATTGGAAAGGGCATAAGCAGATCTTGCATTTACAAGCATGTGTGACATGCCAAAGTTATGGCCAGGGTAAGTAGCATTGCTGGGCGTGATGGGGGTGGATGAGAATAAGGTTGTTAGTATTGGCGCCCGAGTAGGTGGTTTATTTTGTGTTTCGACCGAGTAGATAGAGGAAACTGAGACTATAGGCACACGCTGGCTTTTCTATGGTGTGCAGAGGTGAAAGGTAAGAAAAATGGGAAGACTGCTAAAAAAGGCTGAGGTGTCCGACCAGTAGTGAAAATCATTGCAGAGATATGGCTTAGCTGTGGAAATATTCTTCCGAGACTTTATAGCTGCAACTAACAATTGATCAGCAGGCAGCACTGTAAGGCTAATCAAGACACCAAATGGCATAAACTTAGTTTTAACTCCTAAGAGAGAAAGCAAGGCAAGTGAGTGTGCTTCAGCGATGAGGAAACTGTTCCTGGGATTAAACACAAAATTATTCCAAATCCAAGGAGCCCGAGAAGCTGGTGAAAAGTGAGAGAAAATTAAATGAGGCACAATGGAAGTACAGACATGAATCATAATGGGTGAAGTGGAATTAGAGCATGTTCAATGTGTTCTAGGCTATGTGTAGGAAGAATGTTAACTGGTGGAAGGGTGGGGGTGCGGAGCTGAATTGTGACTAAGGGCCCGATTACGATGACGATGGGACCGCTCCAACATCTGGTTACTGGTGGTCCCACGGCCATCGCAATCATGTTTCCCGCCAGCCACACTTGGATGGCGTGCGCATGTGTAGTAGTTGGAAAGACCAAGTGCCACAGGTCCGACAGTCCGACTGCCCATCGGACCTCCCCAACCCACAGAATGGAGCCGTACGGATAATGATATCCCTTTCGCCTTTCTGTCAGCGGGGGTCAATCCACCGTGACCAGGCAGGCGGAAATGGACATTGGGGGCCCATAGCAGGCCCCTCTCCGCCTGGCCCGAAACTGTGCATTTTGGGGGGCACCTATGGTGCCCCCTTTACATATCCCTGCACCATGTGGCAGGCACCGCCAGCAGCACCCAGCGCAATGCAAAAGATAGGCATTGCGACCCCCATGGTGGCGGTCACATCCTAATGCCTATTTCGGGACCTCTGACAGCCTGTCGGGCGGTCCCTTATACGATAGGGTGGCTTACGTCTGAACACCATCCTAATCACCTACTAAGGGCCAGGCGAGTAGTCAGTAATCAGGTCACGATGTGGAAACAAGTGAGGTGTATCAACAGAGGCTATGATGTTACATTCACCGAGGTTTGGTTACAGTAAATAAAATCAGTGATCATCAAGTGCAAGTCAGAAGTCTAGAAAAATTGAAGCAGGAGGCGGAAGTGAAGTCAGATGAAGATAATAATCGTCATTATGGCAGCAGAACATCAGCAGACGTCATTTTTAATTGAAGGGCATACATTATAGGCTCTTAGGCTTTGAAAAGAATT
Organism: Triturus cristatus; assembly: GCF_964204655.1. Classification (NCBI taxonomy): domain Eukaryota; kingdom Metazoa; phylum Chordata; class Amphibia; order Caudata; family Salamandridae; genus Triturus; species Triturus cristatus. The sequence goes on from NC_140581.1 coordinate 891,174,520, forward strand.
GCAATTTTCTTGGGTATTTTTCGTGCAAGCTGATCAAATGCTTTGTGTATGCATATTGCCACATTTTCTGTTGCTTTAGTTAAAAGGAACATTTCTAAGTGCTGAATAATAACAGTGGGTGCCGATTAGCCTGTAACTAGCTTTGGATTCCGTGGCTAACCGGTTTCAAAGTAACTAATGTTTCCACTCTCCTTCCAATGATCGCATTGTTGTTAGCATGGTGTTGCAAGCACTGGGTTCAAAGTGCATAAAAAATCTCCAACTTCCTAGAAATGCAAAGGAAGAAAAGGTATTAAAACTCACGCTAATCTAGGACGGGGACAGAGAGATAAAATGGTTGGGAGAAATACTGTCAGTCACGACAACGAGCTGAAGACCTGCTGTTTTACTGATATGCAGGGGTATTGCAGGACTTTGCAATAAACTAAACAGTAACAGTGTAATATTGCAGGGCAGCTAGAGAGCATCTGAATAATTCATGTGATGAATAATCTTTGGGGTATGTCTTTGATTCATTCTAATAATATTTGCAATTACATAGCAATTCTTTATCAGAGTGACATTTCTTACTTTCAAAATTTGCAGAGTAGCGCATTATAAATGCCAGTTATGATAAAATACTATGTTTTGTGTGTGCACTGATTTGAGAATTGGGTGTACCTCCTTATTTTTCCCCTGAAGGAGCAACTCTCTGTCAGATTTGATGGGTTCGAAGACTGCCTTCCCTCCTGATAAGTACAGCTCAAAGTTATCGATAAGAAACACCTTTCTCAACAAAGGTCGCAGTTTCCTTTAAGAACTAGGGAAATCAACAGGGTGTGGGTCCCAAAAAAGCAGAGTTCTCACAGGAACGTAAGACTGTCTTGAGCCAAATCTTTCACTCTGCTTGACATCTTTTTTCATTTTCATGATTGTCCGAACCAAGGCCAAGACATGTGACAGGCAGGTAATAGGCTACCCGGATGAAATATCCTGCAAAAACGCATCACACCACCACTCACCTCTGCATTAGTACTGGCACATCTGAAGGCTGCTGCCATATTTTCATGACACATGGACATGACATTGTAGAAATGTTAGACAAAAGCACACCTCAGGTAGTGGTAGACATTAATAAGGTGGCGACTACTATGATGGCTGGATTAGATCGGCCGTGGATCAGCTGGCCCCAGTAAGTAACACCAAAGTCAGGAAGAACAAAACCTCAGCTCCCTGGTATAACACAGACCTCAAACTTATAAAATCAAAATGCAGACGAACAGAGAGGGCATGGAGGGTGGATTACAGCAATCAAGGCAAATATAATTACAATCTAGCATTAGCGGAGTATAAGGCAGCGATTAGAAGCACTAAAACCAAATACTTTACTAATAAAATCGAAGCTGCCAACAACTCCTCAAGAAAACTTTTCAAGACCATCTCGAACTTGTGCAAACTACAATCTATGAATCAATTTTCACTTGCTCAAGCCCTTTGTGACAAAATGGCTGATTTCTTTCAAGAGAAGGTTAAAAAGGTGTACGATGAACTTGCTAGTGAGGTTCCGGAGTCGACCAGACTCCCTCCATTTTTGGCGACGGAAGCCCTTTCAGAATCCATGATCAGCCACCTGAGTAGTTTCTCTGTCTTAATGGTGGGCAAAGTCAACAAGCTGCTATTAGACACAAAATCTGCCTCCCCTTCTGATCCCTGCCCCCCCCAGCAATGATTCACTTAGCTTCTGACACAACTAGTATCACACTAACCTCACTTCTGAATAATATTATTAGTTCAGGTGCCTATCCACTCTCTTGGAAAAAAAACAGTATTAGACCAATTTTTAAAAAAATCCTCCCTTGACCCATTTGATGTGAAAAATTATTGACCTATATCCTGACTACCACTGGCAGCAAAAATACTAGAAAAGTTAACAAACCAAGATCTAATTAGCTTTTTGGATGCCAATGATCTTTTGGACTCAACTCAACATGGTTTCAGACCAAGGCATTCCACAGAGTCAGAGCTAATTATGGCTACAGAGAAAATATGTAAACAAGTGGATGGAGGAGGTAGAGTCGTCCTGGTACTCCTAGACCTATCAGCCGCATTCGACATGGTGAACCATCAGGTGTTGACGCAACGGCTGAAGGCAATAGGGGTCCAGAAGAAGGCTCTGGCCCTTCTCACCTCATTCCTTACTGCTAGAGAACAGAGGGTGTGCTGGGACAATCTGACATCAGAGAGGTTTTCCCTTCCATGTGGAGTTCCGCATGGCTCAGCTCTGTCCCCTACTTTATTTAACATATATGTCATGCCGTTGACTAAGCTAACGAGGGACCGCGCTTTCTCGCTGGTGACCTACGCCAATGACACGCAAATTATCATCTTCATTTCCATAAATGCTGAAATGATGGCTAGGAGATTCCATAATTGCGTGAAGCAAATCATGGGTGGGATGCCACAGAGCTATCTCAAGCTGAACACAACCAAAACAGAGTTCATGGAGTTTGGTAAAGGGCCTCCTCTTTGGGTTCAATCCTGGTGGCTAGTAGAAGCAGGTCTCTGCCCAAACCCATCGACAAAGTTTAGGAACCTAGGAGTTCTGTTTGACGCCCAACTAAACTTTTCCGGACAGATTAACCAAATCACATCCTCCTGCTTTTTACTTTTGAAAATGTTGCGTAAAATCTTGCTGTTTATCGCGTTAGAACTCAGGAAAGTGGTCATAGTCGCTACAGTCCTCTCTGGTACTGATTACTGTAATGCACTCTTCTTGGGTGTTGATAAGCGTCAACTGTCAAAACTTCATTCATTGCAAAACACAGCAGCCCGAGTTTTGCTAAACGTTCCTAAATACCAACACATCTCTAACAGCATCGGGGAGTTGCATTGGCTACCGATCAAGAAACGCATTGAGTTTTAGGTTTGTGCTTGGTGCACAAGGCACTGTATGGGGGAGGGTAGGAGGATTTACAGAAGCTCGTTCAATGGTATTTACCAAATTGGAAGTTTGGATCTGCAAACAAAGGACTAGTTCAGGCCCCCATGATCGATAAGGCCAGATGGGGTGAGAAGCCTCTCGTTCCAACAGCGAAGTTCTGGCATGCGCTACCTTCCTCCATTAGGTTCCAGCACTTCAGAATATGTTTCAGGAAAATATTAAAGACCTGACTTTTCCCGGATAGGAAATGATGCCACTTCTTATAGTCCACTACCTGTTCACTGGCTACCGATAGCACCAAGATGTCTTGGCATTCGTGTCCTACTTACTTACTTACAAATCTTTCATCAGGCCTGAAAGAACTAGGCAACATTTGCCAGCAGAGATTCTATTATACCAGAAGTGAATTTGTACCAACACTTCTCACAAGGACCGCTATTAGTGATGGGCAACGCTGAAACTTTCTGATAGGGCTTCTATACTTGTACGCAAGATTATCAGCACTTCTTATCAAGGCTCTTATAGTTGTAATAGACACTGGCACCACTTCACAAGTGAGATGATAAACGTATAACTGGAAGCAATGCACCTTCCCAGAAGGTAACTCTTGGAATGCTAAAACTGATAGATATCTGATTTTACATTACTTAATTCACCCTAAGAGAGAAGAAGTTGTGCATTGTAGACGACCCACTTTTTAAAAATCCAAATGCAACTATTCACACTTCAAATGTATTCCACGAACCACCAGAATAAAGAAACTGGGAACCACGCTCCCCCAATTTGCACTCACTCTAGATACTCTAAGGGAATGCATCTTAAAAAGGAATAAATCCATCAATGCTTACCCTTTGTAACGTGAAGCCTCCTCCAAAATGAAGATTATGAGCCTGTGTGACGATCACATTTTAATAGAGACATTATCCCTCCATTACAAAGTGCTGCTGCTAAACAAGAAATGTCCTCCTCTGTATATAGATCAGGCTGCTTGGATTCTCCTCTTCTCACCAGCGCAGTAACTGCTGAGGCTGCAATCCGGGGCTCAAAAATGCACAATACCCGGTACCACTGGAAATCCCAGGTTCGCTGAATGCCAGCTCAGACCTCAGGTCTGCTGCAAGGAGTACTAAGGAAGGGTCCCATTCCGCACCGGTTCAACATAATGTGGAGCAAGAACGAATAATGTGCTTAGCAGTTCAATTTCACAGATCTGGTCCAAGAAGAAGCTCTGAATTCTAAACTAATGATATGCGACCTCTGCGAGCTAAAGGTCTGATGCTTCCTTTGTGAAGTTGAGCTTCGTATGAAACGGTTATATTAAGGCAGGGGAGGTCAGTGATATGAAATATGAATCAGGCGCACTGACTGGCTTTTCCTGGGGTGCCAAAAAGTACAGCTTGGTTGAGTGACCAACGGCCACAGTGACTAGTGGTTCTCTTTCTATCTCTGTCTTCACCTTCCTCGCTCTACCTTTTTGTCTGGCCCTCTCTCACATACTCTCTCTCCACCTCTCAATTGAAGAATACTGTAACATGTCTAGGTTTTTGCTGCGCTCCCCTAATTTATCTGACGTTTGGGCTCTGCATATGTTATTATGACCTGTTTTTCGTCTCGCATCTGCTAAGCCGTTCCTATCTGCTTGTGCACTTCCCTATGAATTAAAACCTATTTTGAAATTAAATTGATATATTTGACTCTATGGAAAGTCTTATGTACTGTGTGTACAAATGGCGCAAATGCACAAAAGTTTCATCTTGGACCTAAGTTGCAGAAGAACAATCCCCCAGCATACACCAGGAAAAACATGCAACATGGGCTTAGTACAGCCCATGTGGGTGCGCAGGTTTGTTCAGTGGTTAAACCAAAGAAGAACTCAATGTTAGTAAATAAAATGGTGAGTTTAAAACTTTGTAAGTATATGTACATATAAATTAAAGGTTTGATAACTCAAATCAAATCTGAACTAAAATATTGATTGCCACTTACATTTCAAAATATACCACTTATTGTGCTTTTTAGGTCGAGCCTAGAGTCAGCGTGCATGCACTGCTCTGCGAGGCATGTACTTTATTGGAGTATGCATTGGAAGCACCGCCCACTCTAAGCCCATACTTTTCGTTGGCTTGTGTCATTGCCCTTCGTAAATGCTGGCTTTTGATTCGTAAATAGGCTTGTTAGTCCCTCCTTAGTACTGCCTTGTCTTCATTTATAACCTCCCATGGCGACTGGCCATTTTACTTCGGTTGTTACACGGTACGTGGTATATAGTCTGTAAGCACTATTTTCTTTAGTTTCTCCTACTGGAGGCACGACATGTGATACTTCAGCTGGTTTTTAATGATGTTCCACAACATCGTAGCGTGCTGCACGCTTTTAGTAATGTATTTTAATTACAGAGTGGTCCGCTTTAACTATAGCGGCCGCGCTTATTCACAATGAAGCGCATGCACCACTCGTGGGACGGGACGGGTGTTTTTTAATTTTTTTTACATGAAATCACAGCGGACGTGCGTCTCCCGCAACTTAATTATTTTTTTGTAGCTGGTATTTACCTCGGTGTTTCTTTAATTTCTATATTGCCATTGCATATTGCCATGTAAATTTGGCGCACGTATGTAATGTTCTAATTATTACTTTTTCATAGTAGTTTATGTTCCCAGGAGACTTTAAATTAAAATAAAGTCTATGCACTTAAAGATGGTTGACATGTTTGAGAAATGATTTCAGATGCTCGCCTCTTATGCCGACTTGTTTGTCCCTTTTCTGTGCGAAGCTGGAGCTGTGAGCCGTGGAGGTGTAGGTACAACACATGATGTGTGCTTGAGGCGGATAGTCACTTCTATCTCCACCTTCACTCAGGCCAGATCCGGCAACCACGAAGTCGTTTTTCACTGTGCTCATTAATGCATTGTTGAATTGCTTTGCCGTTGATGAGGCTTAAGGGGAGGCCCAACGTCATAGTGAGTAATACAAATGTGGAGTGTAAAAACTGAGCCTTAGACGGCATACGGTGCCCAGACGTCCCCCTTTATTTCCCAGCGCCACAACTCCAGATTTCACGATGTGTCGGGCACAAGACAAAATTAATTTTGTAGTTTTCTGGTTTTGAACATGAAACATGCTCCCTGATCTGCTATCCTAAATTGTTTCCCGTTTCCCCTGAGAATTATCATTTTCGTTTCAAACTATCAGCCTCTACCTTCTTTCAGTTTAGAATAAATTGAGGGTTCGGTTTGAAAAAGAAAGGCAGCTTTAATAACACAAGCATTTGCAATGCGATAGGTCTCGCATTTGTGAGAGTTTAAGCTATTTGCATTGTAAATGACAATGGCTTTTATTTACGTTTTAAAAACCAAAACATAAATAAAAGGAATTGTCATTTACAATGCTAATAGCTAAAACTCGCGTAAATGCGAGAACTATTGCATTGCAAATGCTTGTTGTAAGAGCTGCTCAAAAGCATTTTCATCTGCAACCTATCTTCACTTACTTCTGTTAGTCACAACTTCCTATCAACAGGACCCATGACTTATGCTTCCTTTGTGAGGAAAAGGTATTCCAGACTCAAAGAAGCCCTTCCAAGCATGAGTTGGGAGCAAGTGTGTTCTTCATGAGTGGGGTTTCTTTGATTCTTGAGTGGGACAAGAGGTAGGAAATACCAGGAAAGGTTTAGAACCACTCATCTATGACACCTGTTGCACAAAGCACTGTGTAATTTGATTTACAGTAAAGCACCAGTATGAATCAGGAAGTGGGTCACAGAATTGCAAAATGTAGGTGGGAAAGGTGCAAGAAGGGTAATTCATTAAAGATTGTCACCATTCATTGTTAAGTTCACTATATAAAACTGCTGCAATGCACTCTGAAGGGAAAGTGTTGATCAGGTCAGAATAATAGACCACGACTCCCTGATACTCGTTAAAAGAATGTCCACATGCCTTGAGAAGGTCTGTGGAAAGACTGGCTTTATGCTGCATCTTTGGGCGTGAAAGGTTGCTCCAAGGTCTAAGAAAGATACCTTCTAGCTGACCCCATGGACAAAGAGATCTAGGTCCTAGACAGGGAATCCTGCTGCTTGATTTCGGAAACACCTCTACTATGGTTAGTTAGCATAGAAGGTCTATGACGGAGAGAAAGCTCTGACCTCCTGGAAGAGAATCAGTGTACGAGTGTACGAGTGACTTGAACATTTTGTTCAGTCATTCAATGAAAAACCTCTCCTCTGTGCCTGGGGTGTGGAGAAGGCCCTCCATACAGAATGAGTTGTAGGTAAGAACCCAGGGAGCAATTGCAACTGGACAACTGCTTAGGCCTGGGGTTATTGATAGCCTCCTTGATGGGAAGTTGTGGACTAGTGTCTGAGGAACAAGTCCTAAAGATCAGGCATTTCTTAACATCAGCTGCTTTTTAAACAAGAGTGTGGAGCAGTGTAATATTAGGCTCCACCTTCTATGTATGAGTTATATGCATTTATGCGTAACTCATACATTCAATGTGTGCTTAACTTCATTAATCTGAGTGTTCCACTATAATAAGAATTTTAGTAAGTCATCACTTCTAACCTGCTAAGTCATATGCAACTGTACTAATTTGAATAATAATCAATGTAACCACATTTACTGAATATACTTACACTTTAATAATAATAATCTTTTGATTGCTAAAGATTAATATCACCATAATGTCCCATTTTGATTTTCGAGGTAGCTTAGCCTGACGTTGGACCTTATCTGAGCATTTTTACACTTTAAAAGTTGCCAGTATGCTGCTTTTTTTCAGCTGCAGGTGGGTTATTGGGTTCCTAGTTAGCTGGAGAAAGGTTTATTGTTATGTATTAGACTGATAGTGAGGCTAGCAAGCTTGCAGCAGATGTGCAGAGATGAAGGTGAAAGGAGACTCCCGTACTCGGTGTGCTAGGAAGATGCAACTTTCAAGGATAAGCAGATGTGTACCTAATTGTGTAAGAATGGGAATTTCTGGAGTCTACTGCTGCCAGAGGATTGTTCTCGGACTGTGGGCGTGAGATATGGATGTTATGGAGCCTTCAATTGTGCTTTTAATTAGTGTTCCATAGTTAGTTACGGTCAGACCATACCCCGATTTAGCAAAGAGCAGACCTTTCTGTTGGGTTTTTCCCTGAGTAGAACGCTTTATGCTAGACACGTTTCTCATTTTCTCTGAACTTCTTCTGAGGTTCACAAAATGCTAACACCTTCCTTCCTTCCTCTTTAAAAATCTCCAGACTCTCCTTTATTCTTTAATCTGGATAGTGTGGGTATCTTTATGGAACACAATATTTGGAGATTTACAGGCTGGTCGTTACTATTCTGCACTTTGTAATAGTTCAATTTAGAATACTTGAGCACCTAAATATAATGGCTCTATTAATTAATATACCTTCTAATCCATTACCAAATTTGCTGATTGATGACTGACTAATAACTTAAAAAATAAACCTTTATGTGAAGCCTCTCAGGTTCACTGTATTTGCAATGTGTTTCCAATGTCAGCTCCCTCTCAAAGCTTCGAGTCGACAAGCAAATGTCCATACGGCCAGTGGGGCATTCTGTTTGATCATTTCACCAAGAGATTGAGGTTCAAATATCCCCACTTCATCAAGTGTTTTCTGCTGTACAAGTGAGTATTTAGGACTTAAGCACTTCAAAAACTGTGTTCGTTTAAGAAAATGCATTATTTCACTGTCCAAAACAAATTCACTGGTGCCCTTAGTAGCTGTTTAGGAGATCCACAGTTGGCAAGTTGCTATAATTCATTTGTGTTCCAAAAACAAACTCTAGCATTAATAATTATCACGTTTTCGACATAGCATTTGATCCCTACAGAAAACTCCTGAATATTTGTTTCGTTTTACTTATTAAATTCTTAGCATAGCACACATTTGTTTCTCAAGGAAGCCTTGTTTCTTGTACCACCAATCAAAATTGAACCAAGTATTCATCACAGAAACCTGTTTATCTGACAGGAGCCATGTTACTGTGTTTTGTAGACACCCAGATGGTTTTCACGTCAAGACTGTCACCTTAGTCTCACCTAGCTTAACAACCCAGTTTCCTACATATACATTATCCCCAAGTGTTCCCTGCTTACCTAAATCATCAACAAAGGGGCATATATTAATCATGTACAGGGTTTCATGTGCACCCCCTTCATTTCTCAGCCTCCCTTAGCAACAGCAAGGAATAAATTGCCCAATTCACATGAGTACACTAACTGATCTGAAGAGAGCAACTTAAACTCCACAGGTCTGCACACACGTGTAAGATCTCCCATTCCGGTGGTTTGTGTGACCAGCCCCTTTATAAATATGAATGTAATGATTTTGCTGCCAATGTCAGCACATTTATTTGTACCCGAGATACTTATGACGATCTACCAATACCCCAGACCTCTATTCTTGGTCAAGAAATATCAAAGTTCTGAAGACAGGCATTACATTAAGTGGCCCCTAGGATTCCTGATGGTGTATAATAGTTTATACCCTTACGAATAAAAGATACACTTCCATTGAGCCTGGCTAACCCACACTTTCCCTCTAATTAAGCACACTCTTCTATCAATGTCCAATAAGTGGGTTAGAAGTTAATCTAAATGTACATAAGCATACACTTGTGATTCAACCCAAAAACATTTTACCCAAAATCTGAACATGAGTGGTTTCAGTTCCCTAATATCATCTTCTTACTCAAAGTAAAGTGTTGTCCCCTTAAAAGCATTAAAAACATAAAATTACATTCGTTGTTGTGGCTTTGTAGCACTTCAAATAAGGATTCACTGCCTATCTCAGTCCTACTCATGTTATCAACCACAAGAACATGAAAGGCTGAGTCAACAGAATGGGTCACAGCACCTACAACATACCAGGTGCTTTATACTGACGACTTAAACTCTAGCACTACTCCCTTTTGTCAGGGCACTGCTCCACAAATGGACCAGTGCACTGTTGGCACCAGAGATAATGTAGGGAGGTCTTTGTGCAAAAGTGAGGACTCCGGACCATCTGTGCCTTTGTTATTGTCCTGGTCTTCCTCTGGTCCCTCATCCCCTCTGGTTCGCCCTCCAACAAATGGTGAGGAAGAAGGCGCTCTGTAACTCATGTGCTGCTCGAACGTAGAACAAAGGCGTGTATGATGCTGCAAGACCCTTCGTAGGGTCCTTCTGTGCAGCGTCTATTAAAAAGGTGACACCATTGCAACCACATAGGACACCCACATTAGCAGGGTCATATTGGAAGTTGTGGATAGCAAAGTAGACCAACCACCAGGAAACATACACAGTATGAACCAAAGCTGCCACTGCAGAGCCATTTTGTAGGTGGCAATGTGCTTAGTTTATTTCACACTCTTGTAAACAATGGTGACGAAGACGGCTATGCTTCAGCGTCATCAGCGCTCGCAAGCCAGTTTAGCCCTCAATTCAGACCACTAATGGGCTGTGCTGGAGCAGTTCAAAAAGGCTAAGAGGGAACCTTGTTGAGGAGGTTGGGGGTCAAGCCATTCACGGATGCAGGCTATCCAAGTTTCAGGCAGGTAGGTTCTATGAGCTATAGCCCTCGATCTCGACAAGGTGCCTCAGCCACCTAATGGAAGGACTTTGTACATGCAATTTACGTTTTTTGACTCATCTTTAAGTGAGAATGAGTGAACGTGGTTGGCAAAAATTGCAGTGAGGTCATCAAGAGAAGGAGACGAAACTGAGACCAAAGAAAAATAATTGACATCAGGCTGTACTGAATGGGCAATCTCGGTTTTTATTTTGAGGTAGAAATTTCCTACAATAGGCCTTGCCCGGCAATAGGACTCTTGTGATTGAGCCATGGAAAGATCAACCATTATACCAAGGTGTGGTGAACTTAGGAACCTTTAAAGGAGAGGCCAGGATGCAGGCCCAAGTCAACTCAAGTGCTCAAAATGCAGTCAGAAATCATGTTTTGTGAAATCCCTGGTGAGCAAAGTCAGCAAGCGAAGAGGACTAGCTCGAGGTATTAGGTCATGATTAAAAGCCTGGAATAGCTCATCGATACACAGCTAGCTGTTTCTAAAGAAGTGACTATAGAGCAGTTTTTCGAAGTACCCGGCAAGGCCAATGCTGCATTAAACGGGGATGTAGATATAATTTTACCTGCATGCTCAGCCTGTGCCTTTGAAAAGTACCCTAGTCACCTAGACCAGCATCAAGTCACTAAAGACTTCAAAATGCAGCGTTTTAAAGATGCCACAAGGGTACAATTTAAGACTACCTGAATTCGGTAGCGAGTTATGGGGATGTGCTGAGATAAACCCTATACAGGTCGAGGAAAATAAGTTCCTAAAAAGACTCCTATGTGTCCCATCAAGTACTTCTAACTTGGTGGTCCACGAAGAACTAGGAGTACCTTATATAGCCGACCAGATAGCAATGAGCCCCATGACTTTCTGGCTACAATGCTGGCTCAACCAAGACATACCCTTGACCCATGAAATACTTAGGGATTGTCTGGCTTTGGAGAACAAGGCACGGATCCCGTGGTTTTCTTATATTAAACAGGGACTCGAATCAATAGGAAGGGGTTCCTTGTTCTCCAAGCCTGAAGAGATCCACAAAAAGGATATTCAATTGGTTAAATCCCTCTTTTTGAATTATAGGATACAGGAAAGGGAAGAGATTGAGCTTATTAAACCCAGTGTCCGATCACATATCGCCTTAAAAACCACCCACACTGCTGAACCCTACCTAATGTCTACTCTTACAACCCATGAAAAAATTTTATTAACCAGATTTAGATGTAATACATTTCATCTTCTACTGGCTAGACCTAAAATGGGTCACCGGGGACAGATGTTACCGGTATGTGGGTGTGATGGGCAGTCTCCACAAAATTTAACACATTTTATGTTTTTTTGCAACTTTTACTCCGTCCCAAGGAAAACTTACCTGACACCAATGTTGAAGAAAATGAAGTTTACCCAGGTTAAACCTGCTTTAATGTTCTTACAATTATTGCATATGGACTGTATATATTTTATTGTCTGTTTTTTAAAATCTACTATGAAATCAAGAGCGGATATGGATTGCTAAACTGTCAATGGAACTTTACTTCTTTTTAATTGGTCTGTGATTTTTAATTTTGTATGTATGTGACTTTTTATGAATTTATATACTAAATTCGAAATAAAGTATATTTTGACTTTGACTACCTGAATTCTATTCTGCCATTTCTGCAAAGTGTCAGGCTCTCTGAAAATTGCCTTCCACGCACTAACAACAACCTACGTGTTTTTATCCTTGATTATTCAGAGCATATAAGTATTCACACTTCTCAGCAATTTCGCCCACTCTATAGTCAGGCAAAGATGGCTCACACTGTGATTGTATAACAAAGTGGTTCACATTGAACTTTTATCTAAACGCAGGGCAAAAATGCCTATAAATAAGTGTTGATGTGTGCAAATAAACTGGGACCGAACATAGGGGATCTTCCTAAAATTGTGGGATTTTTAAATATACACAATATGTAGCACTTATTTTAAAACCTTGTTTCAATTATTTTTCATATTTCTCCCTCATCGATGACTTCTATACAACTATCTACAGGCCTTCGTTATGGGTGGGTCTACCCTCATTTAAAAGGTTTGTAACAGAAAAATAGCTAGTTCCCAAGTGACTCTCCAAAATATTCACCCAGTCCATATACGCCTTAAATGACACCCGGCGGGTTCAACTGCCACCTTCATTTTTCTCTTATTTTTCGGTGTGGCTAATGACGTTGTGTAGAGTTTTGCCTGTGCACCCAGATAAAGCTGTTTCATTGGTAGAGTAGTTGTGTATGTTTGCTCCCGAAGAGGGGGATCCTATTTTTAGGTCTGCCCTAGAAACAGCTTTATCTATCTCGCCAGTCTCATGTAATTAAAAAAAAAAACATAATAAAAAAATGCACACATACATAGATGCATAAGGGGATTTTGAGTCAGCTCTCTTCAACTGTAATTCACATTTCGCTTCTGACCAGCCCAGAATGTCAATAGGTCAAACGACTAAAACCGCAGTCGCTCTTGCACAAGTGATGGCATTTTTTCTGATCGTGTGCAGATTCGCCTGAAATGTTGTGCACTTCAGAGCTAGGACTGGTGGCCAAAACATACTTTGCCAATGGAATTTTCTTTTCATTCTTTATCTTTTTTTCAGTCGTCCTCGTGTGTTTAAAATGTAGCATCAGGTTACATTAATTCAAAGCCAATGTTACCACCAAGAAACATTATCCTTTGATGTGCGTTAAAACTCAAAATGGCTTCAGTATCCGTTCCAAGCACAACTGCTCCTAGGAGATCCCCATACTTGTCTATTCAAATTATATCCAATGGTTATTTTTTTTATGTAATATTTTTCCCACATGCACATGGTTGCCACGTTTAGGCAACACACTTTTTATTCTTTTTCGCTTTGAGTCATTCTTGCAAATAAATAAATAAGCATCGCACCAGCTTGCACAGCTCTTATGTTACAACATAGAATCACAAAATAACATCCTGCAATAATATCGAGTGAAAGATATGGAATACCACTATATCATCAAGGTAAGTACATATACTTTTCGTTTGTTGTTTGTTTTTACTCCATTAACTGCCTTCTTCTGTGCCATTGCCACAACTTGGGACATCAATGCTTGGAACCAATTCCACAAGAGAAAACATTTTCTAGTAATGGTGGGAACGTGAGATGACCTTGGATTGGAGAAAACTGGATCCTTTTGGAGATCGACGGTTGCTCTTCAGATGCAGTTTTTTGACTTAGGAATGCTGTTGTAATGTTTTTCAGCTATTCATTTGCTATGATACCTTTCAGAACACCAGTGTGCAGTGAACGATGAGTGTTTGGACATATTTCATTTAAAAAATATCAGGAGACCGAAATATAGAAGAAATATTGTGGCACAAATATCGTGATGATCAACTATCGTTGACAAGAATACTGTTTTTGAGATACGTAATATCATTGTAAATTATATGGATGTTTTTTAATATAATTTTCACCAATATAGAGGTTAAAAATATGTTTTTTTAATTATTTTAATGTGTTTTAGTTGATGTATTGATTGTATGTGTTGCTATTTTTTATATATATTTTATTAATTGTGTTTAAAATACAGCTTGTCATTTAACGTGATTTCGACTCTTTTAATAATTTTCGAAAAGTAGTTTATAGTATCATAGCGGGTTGCTGGGTTTGTTTGGGGATAGGTAGGGAAGTTAATTAGGTAATATATGATTAAGAATTATTTAATACATTGTATTTAATTATGATTGATATTTATTATGTAATTTATGTAATACTGATTTATTCTGATTATATGTTATTTGCGGGTTGTTCGGTTTGTAGGGTCCTAGGGTGGGAAGTTGATTAAGTAATCATTAACTACAATTAATGAAGAATTGATAATTATTTGTGTTTTAATTATGTAATTTATGGAATACTTATTTATTTTAGTTATATTTTAGGTGTGAGCTGCTAGGTTTGTAGGGGTGTTGTGTGGAAAGTTAATTGAGTAATAGTTAATTAGCAATTTGTTATTAATATGTTCATTATTTAATTGATTTTTAATCATGTTAACTATGGAATATTGGTTTATTTTACTTATATTTTAGTTGCAAAATGCTAGGTTTGTAGGGGTATATGGTGGGAAATTAAGGAAGTAATAATTAATTAACTATTAATCATTATTTTCAATTAATTAATTATTTAATTGGATTTTACAAAATTAAATTGTGGGATACTTATTATATTTCACTTTTAGTTATCGGATGCTAGGTTTGTAGGGGTCTAGGTTAAGAAGTCGATTAAGTAATAATTAAATAATAATTAATTATTTATTGTTAATTAATTTGTTTTAAATATGTAAGTTATGCAAGATATTTTTTTTGCAATATTTTAGGTGTGGGCCACTGGGTTTGTAGGGGTACAGGCTGGGAAGTTAATTAATAATAGAATAACAATTATTTATTAATTGGTCATTTTTTTATTGAATAGTAATTATGTAAATTGATTACTTGTTTTTAGTTCTTTTAATACATATATTGTTTAAGGTCGGGCGGTTCCAATCCAAAAGGGGTGTCGGGTGGATGCAAGTCCACCTGACATAGTAATCAGCCCCATGGTGTCTTTAGTTGAGGAAACTCTGAAGGAAACCATGGGTTTGTATTAACTCAACAAATAGATGAAAGAATTGGAAAGGAAACAGTATATAAAGAAAAATGCAATGCTTGTACAAGAGAGTTCAGAGAAATTTGAAGACTGTGCATTTGCCTCTCTTCCAATCTGGAATCAAAGGTGGAATTGCTATCTAATAAGACCGACGCCTTGATGATTCTATTTCTGTGAGTGTCAAGTTATTCCAATAAAGAGGTGGTGAAGACTGAAGTATAACGGTTTGTTCTAGATGGATGAGAGGGCTGGAGATAACACTGTGCAAGTAGTAAGAGTATCTAAAATACCAATAAAAGGATGGTCAAGGGCACGGATGCTTGGAAAGGTACACTAACCAGTGAAGTGGGCGACCATAAACCAGAACTGCTCTCCAGGCCTATGAGCAAGAATAGAAACCTGTAAATGAGTGGATCACTGGTCAATATAGTCCCAGACTGGAGTCATGAAACCTTAATGGTGTAAAAAGGCAAGCAAACCTTCGAAAATAAGTTGCTTTGGCTGGGTTAGCTGTCTCCTGGGTATATCCGACCAGGTTATGGATGTTCTCCTGGGGAAAGATGTTTCTCTTCTGTAGTCTTGCAGTCACCCAAGAGTGTTTGGAATCAAAGAAAGTAGGCATGTTACAAGCAGCTAGAGTGAGGCTGACATAAATCTAAGAGTAACACTGAGTTGTAACGCTATGGTCCCAGAACATCGTGGCCTAAACTATTGCCGTACCAAAATGCATGTCTGAAATATCATTTATAAAAATATTGCCCTGTTGGAATTTATGGTCAATGAGAGACATATTTGGGCATGCATCCCTTCGAACTTATAAAACTTTTAACTGTCCCTTGAGTTGTATCCCATGCTACTGTGTTGTCCTCTCTCTCTGCTTCCCTCATTCCTTATTTGCACTCAAGATCGGTTTCCGGATGCCAGCGGTTCTAAAGGAATTGTTATACACCTGATGCTAAAATGTTAAGCACTGTTTTATCTTCAACCAGTGGTCGGCAGACCAGGCAGTTTGATGACATGTTTCTTTAAGCCACTTTTAATGTCTACTGCCTTTTATGAATTGTTGCTTAGTAAAACAAGATGTACAACTAAACGAAAACAAAACAATTGTTTTAAGAGGCCAATTGAAAATGAAAAGCCGATATGCTACAATCTTTAAAGGAGGAAAACAAAATGAATGTAACTGATAAATACTGAATGTTCACTAAGTGCAAACAGTTCCATGTGTTAGAGGTTATGCAAAAAAACAACAGAGTGTAACTAGATTTGCCGGGCCTCAAGATTAGCTCCGTTGTTCCCAGAGTTGTATTGTACATGTGCAGAACTTGACTTAACTGAATTAACAAACCGTGATTTGGAAAAAGACAGCCCAGAACCGGACATGTGTTGTGCACTGTACAAAGAGCGGTCTGGCAACCCTTAATGTGACATATGTTATTTCTAGAAAAATTGACTTACTGAGTGGCAGTGCTGCATAAAACCAAAAATGGAAAGGAACAAGACGAGTGAATATTATATACAGTTGCTCATTAGAAATATGGCATGGGTTGGACAGGCATGAAAACTAAAATCCGCCTTTACAAGAATCGATTTTTCCTAGGAGAGACCAAGGACCGAATGGATGGCGACTATCAATTACTTTGTTCACATAAACTATGACTTCTTCTGCAAAAGGGCTAAATATCAGGTTAAAGCAAGGCATAAATTATTCATCCGTCTGTCTGTCGTCCTACTGTCTGTCCGAGTGACTCCTGCCGGTTTGTGCCTGCCTCTGTATTGTGTGGTACTGCAAGTGGGAGAGTGATTTTGTCATCTGTGAATGTGACCTTCGCTATGCTGTCTGCGTGCATTGATACCTATGTACCTATTGTTCTGTTGGCTTTGGGGGCTGTGTGGCTTTCGGTATGTGTGCATGTTTGCACATAGTTCTGGGACCGAGTGTGGCAGTCAGTAGAGGTTTCAGTTCCTCTATGGATGTTTGTACCTGTGTAGCTCTGTCTGCCTATGTCTCTGAGTGTATGTGATCTTTGGCAATTTGTAAAGAAAAGTTGTGTCTCACTGTGTGAATGCACCATTTAAAAGCCAAACCCATTACATTTGTCTGTTTGTATGATTGTATTTATTCGTCCTGGACTTCTAAGCCTTGTCACCAACAGTCCAGTGTCACCAAAAGTGTCTGATTTTGAGTTCATGTGTCACCTAACTCATGTCTATATAGGTCCCTGCTGCGAGAAATGGGAATCTTGTTGGCTGAAATAAGTGGCAAATGTCCTTGGAATGAGTTAACACTGTCAGTGCTGACTCTAGGTAATCTCACATCTACTAAGGAGTGCGAGTCTTATAAAAATAAAAGCAGAGACAGTGTGTAATTTTGAAAATCCATTTGTCCCTTTTTAGGACGAGCCTGGGCAACGATGCGCTGCTCTGCAAGGCAGGTTGTTTTCAAGTATGGACTTGAAGCTCCGCCCACTCTCCGCCCATTTTTCGGTCTCGCCTAGGCAGCACACATGCGCTGCTCTAGGAAGGCCTTTAGCCATCGGTCTTCACTTTTCAAGCACTGTACTCGTGCTTGTGGCGGCATCTACCTTGCAGGAGCGAACAGCGACGCACCACAAGCACAAGTGCAGTGCTTGAAAAGTGAAGACTGATTGTTTTTTTAATGTGGTGAATTTCCCTTTGACTCACTGCCATCTAGTGGTCACTGCCATGAATAGACGGTGAAGACAGTGAAGACCGCTTGTTTTCTCCTCTGCTCGCCCAGCCTACATACACAACATGATACAATCTACTTTATTGGCACGACAAGTCAGACAAGTATTGCCAAAGTAAATACATGGCAGCCCCCCATCCCAGCCCTCTCATCTTTCCCGCTCTCGTCTCTCTCACCCATCCTCCATCCCCTACTTTCACCCTCCGCCCCTGCAGTGCCACTGACACTGCCTCTGCAGGGCCCCCGGGGTGCACAGGGGCTGCACCAGCGCCTTTTATACATGTTCTCAATACGTGTGTGTGTGTGTTTACTTGGCTGGCACCCGCGCAGACGTGCAGTGCCGGAGTTGCACTAGAGCCGTGCACTGAACGGCAGACGCGGGGAGCGAGTCAGGCCAAGTTGAAGGGCGTGCATCTGACAGGACAGGCTCGGTGGTTGTACAGTGGCGGCCACACCCCCGGTGTTGACGACGACATGAATATACACATATATACATCCATAGAGCTATACAGTATGTTGACGCCGCCTGCAACTTGGCCCGCTATTGGCTCCGGTGGCGGTGACGAGAAACACCCCATGCCCTTCGTTGGCGCACAGTGTTGTGTTTCTGCATGGTTCTGTTGTTTTTTTTGTTTTTTTATTTCGGGTCATTTATATGGCGCAGGTGATTAGGCTGACAGGGTTCACGCAGTCCACGTCATGCAGGGTTTTCTTGGGCGGCACTTGCGGCCAATGGAATTTTTTTATTCCGCTCTATTATGTGAATCCCTAGGTACATTAAATTGGGGGCACGGAGCTGCACAAAGGTCATATGAATGTGTCTATTGCTGAAGCCCAAACGGGTTCGGACACCTGACCTGCGCAGCTACAGACCTCTTCCTCTTCTTCCCCTTTACATATTAAGGTAGATCTTAAAACGAGTTTCATAACTTGCCCGGCTCCTCCCTGCCCCACCCATCGCCGGGTCCTTGCGTATTGTGACAGACTTCTCTGGGCGTCCGATGCTCCTGAGCATTCGGCATGACTCGCCCTACCTGCAGTTAGTTGTAAAACCTACAGTGCAATGGGCTTCACAACAGTCTGTGGAGTTCAAGGTGTGAATTCTGCCTGCAGCGTAAACGGATTGCGATTAGCCCGTGGAGGGTCGGGCAGAGGGGTCATTATTCTTCAAGACCCATGCTTTTTCAGCGCCCGACAATCTTGCTGTTAACTGCAACATTTAAAGATTTTGTTGTATTTCAATTCTTTATTAAATTTTGGGAACAATCAAACGACGATCAGTAAACAAATATCTGCACAAAACCAAAGTGTCAAAGGTACAATATGAAACACAAGCAGAAGTAATACAAAGAAGGAAAGGAAAAGAGCATAAGCAAACAGATCACAAGTATTGCAGTAACGTACAAAGAAGATACGTTGAAACATCAAAACCTAAATGTATTATTACATTGAAATACAATTAAGAATCAAACTCATTGTATACTTAAGAAGGGGCCCTATATAGTATCAAACTGATGTAAATTGTTGTTCAGTTTATACATCATTTTCTCAAAGTGAGCCACCCCAAACAAATCTGCAAGCCAGGAATGAAGAGTTGGTTTAACATTGGTTCTCCAATAACGTAAAATATTAACTGCAGCTAAACAGAGCACTGGAAAGCAATTTAAAGGCATGAATGTAGAGATTCGTTTTTTCAGACGTATCGTGTAAAAGTGATAAATGCTTTGTAAGAGAGAAGTTAATAGAGGATTGTGCTTTAAGTAGTCTTCAATCTGAAGCCAAAATGTGCGAATATTGGGACATTCCCACAGAATATGAACTATGTCACAGTCTGGTGTTCTACAGCTCAACAAACAGAATCGGGACTAAGTTTAGCTGAGTGTAATTTAGTCGGAGATCAGTGCCATCGATAGCCAATAGGTCTCGCCTTTGGGACCTTATAAGTATTTAATTATGCAGCACAATATCCTTGGTGCAACATCAACAGTTGCATAGCTAAACACTTATAAGGTCCCAAAGGCGAGACCTATTGGCTATGCCAATGCTTGTTTCAATTGGCTGCTGTGGCTGTCCTTTGTAAATGTTGGCTTTTGATTTGTTAATAGGCTTATTAGTCCCTTCTTAGTACCTCCCTGTCTTCTTTTGTAACCTCCGATCAGGACTGGACCTTTTACTGGTTCCTTACTGTATAGCTTGCATTAGTCCTTTGGGAGAACTGTTTGCTTAATTAATCTAAAGAGCACTGGTGAGACGCCAGCTTTAGAAATGGCAGCCACTTTTTTTAAAAAAATTGCAGTGCACTATGTGTGCTTTCACTTTCACAATGAGACCACAGGCACCACTCGCGGGATGGGTCGCACAGGTCACCCAACTCAATGTTTTTGGTTTTTTTTACATTAAATCATGGAGCCCGCGCCTCTTATTGTGTGCTGCTCGCCCAACTTGTTTTTTTTTTTACATTAAATCATGGAGGCTGCATGTCTTATTGGGGGCAGCTCGCCCCACTTTTGTTTTTTTAACATTAAATCATGGCAGCCACGCGTCTTGTGCGCAGATCGCCCAACTCGTTTATAGTTACTTATTAGCTGAAACTTCGGTATGTCGCTTTATCTGCCTGTGCCTCCCCCTCACCCCTCCCACAACACTGCTTGCAGGCCCCTTGCTTTCCCTTAAACTCCCCGACCAACCCCCTCACCCCTCCCACCTCCCACACCACCACCCCTCCTTGGTCAAGTGTCCTGTTTTCATATGGAATTTATGTTGTGAAGTGCCTGGGCCTCTGCTCTTTCCCTTGATATGTTTCATGCTGTCCACGACTTCCTCTGGCCTCACCCTTCACCTCCACCCGGGAGACGCGATTACTGCTTTTGCTATAACTTAATGGGAGGTGCTTTCTAACTATAATAGGCAACATCTGGGTTTTTTAAAAGAAAAAGATTGAAGATCGTGTCATTTACTGTGCTCACAATAGGTCAGCAGTTTAAAAGGATGACTAAATTGGGTTTTGTGACAATAATGTGTTGTTTTCTATAAAAACCTAGGCTTCTCAATTTTCTGCGGCACATGTTAAAAATATCTGCAATATTGCATGAAAACAGTAGCGTATCTTCACATGAGCATGTTGCTTTTTCGCGTAAAATATGTGACTGTGTTCATGTACATTTGACTTGCATTTGCAGACAGTTGCCCTCATTTATAACACCAGGGACAGTCTTTTTGTTAATTTTCGACAAAGTATGTGGATGGTGTACAATTTGAATGTTTCAGTGTGCGCATCCAATGTGTTTGTAATCGCATGTGCATTCTGTGTGTCCTTGTCTCCATCCTGTGCGTGCAACTAGCGTGTCATTGTATTGGACTCCTAAATGTATGTACCCTGGGTGTTACTGTCTTACATTGAAAGTGTTAGTGTTCACCCTCCGTGTATATGATGTGAACACTGTGCCACATGCAGGTGTCACTATCATCGCCTTATGTGTGGCACTGTCAGCGCCTTGTGTGTGTCATTATAATGGCTGTGTTTGCCACCAGTTCTCCAGTCATGGATTTTCCTTTAACCATTAATTTCTTTCAGGTATGTTACCTTGGTTTATTGGAGTCAAAACAGTTGTTGCCTAGTTACAATGCACTAATCTGTTTAGTTAAATCGCTGTACTAAAAACCTGCAGTCCCAAATCTTAATACTTACTTAAGTCTTTGGCAGTATGCGCATGCAAAGAGGCTCTCTGCACATATAGTTTATACATGTACATGCATTTGCTGTGCAGACTACAGATTTGCTATTCTTCAACCTGTGAGAGGTTTGGTACGTCATTATATACACCCTGTATGTTACATGTTATAAATGTAGTTTTTGAAAATGCTCCCATTTGTGTGTCTTTATTCTCTGTGTATTACTATTTTACCCTGTTCGTGTCACAGTCCCTACTCAGTGTGTCAATGTTCCTTTTGAGTTTCTGTTTCCAGTCTGGACTGTGCGCGTTCATTTTTTGTGTTCTTGCTTTGTGCCAATCTTTGCATCCTTTGCATGTCATCGCGTGCAGCCTGAGTGTTGTCACTGTCCGCTTTCTGTTTCATTATCTTCTAAATTAGTGTTTTTTTCAGTATTTTCTTCTTGTGTATCAGTTGTACATTTTCTGTGCGTCACTGTCTGCGTAATGTCAGTATGTTGTACCTTCTATGTGTCTGTTGTACTCTGTGGGTTCCTATCACTTTATACAGCCTACGGTTCAATTTGTTCATGATCTGTGTGTTTGCTGTGCACCCTGAGTATTTTTGGGTATTTGTAGCATATGTTTTTATCTATTTACTAATGAAGAACCTCTACTGGAAACACTGTGGCCCCTAACATGGTGGCATATTAAATCTCTGACACCATAAATTGTCGGTAGATAGGCAGTGAAAGTGACTGGCTGTGAATGTGATGGTGCATTGAAAGTATAGAACGTTTGAAAGTGAATGTATGACGGAATTCCGCATGCGTTTTTCACGCATGCCTTAGGAACTCCGTCATTTGAACGAATGCGCCTATAGTACGCATTGGTTCTGAACACAAGTCACTCTAACGACTTGCTTTATGGGGACTCTGGATATTGGAATAGTTAGATTTACTATTCCAACTCCAGTCTGCAAAACAGTAGGGAAAGTGTTGGACTTTAATTCCAACACCATTCCAAAATGGCGCCCCCCTAAAGCAAGTTGTTGTAATGACTTGCGTGCAGAACAATTGCGAGCTAAAGATGCATTTGTCCTGTTGCCTGCGCTGTGAAGGCACAGCATGATTCCAGCTTCGTCCTAAAGGACATTTCCCTTTCAAAGTACTCTGCACTCATTTCATTTATTCATTTCGCAGAGTTACTGCCTTCTCGATTTGTAGAAGTCGGTGTGCTCTCAGTCCCACTGCCCAGACTGTGTAGGAGTAAGAATACACACCCTCTTTGGGAGTGATTTGTGTGTGGACACGGTCTACTACCTGTGTAATAACAGTTGTTATATTGCTTGTATCCTTATAGTGTGTGTGCTGCCACTGGTATGGCCTCATAGCACTAACAGGGTCTGCCTCTTTACAAACCTGGTTTTGAGGGTTTCATTACAGATCAAAGTCTTTTGGCAGTACCCCCTGCAGCTGTTTTTAATGTATATTATTAAAGGATAACAAAATACATTCAAGTTAGCGTCTACACCTACACGTACTTTCCTCAATAACACCTATTTACACTCTACTCAATGCCACATAAAGCCACTATCCCACATAAACTGAACAACATTCCACATAATTCTCATCAGCATCATTTTACTCACACCACAGTTCCATGCCACACAAAAGTCAGCTCCACACATTTCCATTCCACACCACATAATTCAACAACAAACCACATAATTCAAATAAACAACACAATTGCACAACACATGCATCCAATCCACACCACATAATTCCACATCATGCCACACAATTCAACAGCACACCACATAATTAAACTCCATGACATACTACACCTCAACACAAAATACAAATCCGCATATTTACATTCCACTACACTCAATCCCACTCTACATAATTTCAGTACACTCAATATCACATAACTATCAACATAATTCGACTGCACACATGCCACATAATTCCACTACACAAATCCACTCCATACCACACTATTCCATGCCACAGAATTCCACAACTAACAATTTCAATCCAGCCCACATAATTCAACTCCACACCACATACACCCACTGCATAAACATAAGTAAAAGACATTGACATTTACAGCTCCATTAGCTCTTACTTTCACAAATGCAAGACTAATTGCATTGCAAATGTGTGTCATTGTCTGACTTGATAGCACAGCCGTTGCCAGACAATTATCTGAGCATCACCAGAGTGGCTTTGCCTACATGTTGGGAGCCAGGCAAACATGTTTCTTTTGATTGGGCAGAAGTTATGCGCTTCCACAAAAAATGTTCTTGCCCTTGCCTTCAAGGCAGCTGTAATAATTTTGTTTATTTATCCAGCTGCTTAAGCTTAAACTTTCAGGGGCATACACATGACACTAGAATGCTATTAAAGTGTCTTATATAACTAGATCATTTATGGCGTTTTGCTCTGGCAGCAGCACAGAAGAGAGGAGGGCAGTCATCAACTTTCATGGATTTTAAGTCTGGCTGGAGAGTACAACTGACCTTTTATCCTACACCAATATTATTCTACAGTTCTGTGCTTCCATACAAATACATAACTATTCCCATATTAACTTGCAGTGCTTCATATTACCATAAAAAATTCCTTTAAAGCGAGAACTATTGGCATTGTCAATGCTAGTTCCTTAGTGCAAGCCAATCTTTGTCAGCAGTATGCTGTTACACTCAAACAAGAAATAGTTCCTGGAATACTGTTGGACTTCGCCCTTTTTGCAGGGTCATCCCAGAACTTTTTGCCTTCCTCATGTTATTTTTTCTGACCTGTCGTTGGTGGTTTTAGGACTCTGGGCACTTTATACCTGCTGTTGAGTGTTAAAGTGCATGTGCCCTCTATGGTAAGCTTGGTAAGATTGGTCTACGCCTGTTTTGCGTATTTAATTTACCTATCAGTCCCTTGTAAAGTGGTATCTCATTCCCAGGGACAGTAAATTAAATGCTACTGGTGGGATTTCAGCGCTGCTTGCGCCACCCACCAAAGTAGCCTTTCAAACCTGTCTCAGGCCTCTGCTATTGCAGGGCCTACGCGTGCAGTTTTACTGCCGCTGTGACATGGCACATACAGTGGGTGCCATGTCGGTGTCTCCCCTTTTACTAAATATAAGTCACCCCTAAGGTAGGCCCTAGCTAGCCCTGTGGGCAGGGTGCAGGGTAGGTAAAAGGTTGAGCATGTGCCTTAACTGTGTGGCATGTCCTGGTATTGACAAACAGCTTATTTTGTTTCTCACTGCTGTAAGGCTGCCATCTCATAGGAATGCATTGGGGATTCCCTGATAAGTGTTTCAGTGGTAATTCCTGATAGGAGAGGGGTGGCGTGATCAAGGTTGGTATGTTTGGAATAGTGGCAATAAATGCTGCGTAATGGTGTTTGCAGATTTATTATCACTATTTTAGAAATGCCACTTTTAGAAGTGGGCATTTCCCTGTGCTATGTGTCGTTGTACCTGACTGTTGTGTATTGCATGTCTGGCTCTGGATGACAGGGGCTGGGGAGATGCAGAGGCTCCAGAGGGCCAGGGTGAGTCAGCGCTTGGCTGAATAGGCCTGATCTGCATTGGGGGGAGTAGCACCTGAACCTGAATAGGACTGTGCCTGCCTTCCACAATGCTGTCTCCGGCCCCCTGTGGTGTGTCTGGGGTCAGAACCTACACTAACAATAAAGGTGTTTCCGCAAGTGAAAAGATGTATGTAAGTATCCCCCAAAACTGGTTTGGTCTAGGCACAGAGCCCTGTGCCAGGGGGAAGAAAAAAGACACTTGGCATATAAATATTGGGGCTGTGACCCCATGTGTGGTGCTTACTTGGACTTTGTGGCTGGTGGACTGCTGAACTACCAGGAGGAACCGCCACTGGGGACCACCTGCTGCCTGATGAGTGGCTTAGAGGACTGCCCATCTGCTCGGGGGACCCGGCCTACTGGCCTGCCTGGACCCTGTCCTCTGCCCCAGTGACCTCAAGGCTGGGGATCATGCCCTGCAGTACTCAGCAGACTTAGCGCTAAGAGAGCGCTGGTTTCACTGGTGGTGCCTCCCCTTTGTTTTGGGGAAATTCTATCTTTGTTTGCCCGATCCTGTGAGCATCAAGCCTCTTGAAACAGCAAAGGGAGCGGTAAGCTTACCGGGGAAGTCTGGGCTGAACCCCCACCCCAAGGTCTGCAGATCTCCTTGAAGGCAGCGCGACGGCTCATAAGCGAAGCCAGCATGAGGAGTGGTCCTCAAGGGAGATATTGTGGAAACTTCGCTCCGTACCTGAGGCCGGAAGACAGGCTAAGGAGCCTGACCGTGGGCAGAGCCCGAACCGGAAGCCAGGCGGAGGTGCAGCCTGTTTGTGGGTGGGGCTCCCGGGTTGACGAGGAGAGCCCCGCGTGCTGCATGAGCCTGCTTGTGGGCAGGGCCGGTAGCAGCAACGCGTCAGAGCCTCGCGGGCTCCTGGTGCAACCGGAGGAAAGACCAGAGCCTCGCGGGCTCCCTCCTGCCGTATCCCGCCTTTTACCTGTAGCAGACAGTCACCCGCTGAGGAGACCAAGGAGTTCGGAGAGGCCCCAGTGAGTGGGGCCTGCAAGGCACACTGTTCTTGGCCTAAAATCATCACAGCTGTGCCGCAGGGTTGCGGGCAGCTGCAACTTCGGGGGCATCCTCCAAAGAGGAGACAAGGGTGAGTTGCACCCCCGCCCCCCCATTACATGATGGGCCTGTTTGGGCATTGTTTTGGCTGCATCTGCAGCTAGGGGAGTAGTGGAAAGCCTTGTATCCACGGAAGGGTCACACAGTGTGGAGAAGCCCTTATTTTAAAACAGGAGCATTGCGGGGAAGCTCAGGAGGAGCCCCCAAAGATGAGACTGCCTAATGTGCGGCCCTAGATTTTGGTGGGACATAATGCAATTAGGTGATGTGCGCACCTAATAAGTGATTGCCATACTCTGCTGATGAAGTATAGGCCTAAGGTGGGCCTAATGGGATTATTATGTTTTGCATAATATGCTTTCCTAGGTGATGTTAGCATGTTCATGCCTAAGCTGTTTATGCTACGTGCAATGTTACCAGTAGTTACTGGTTGTCTACACTAACGGTGATGTTATGACAGTGGCCTGATTGGCCCTGTGGTGTATATAATCCCGGGAAAGTCATATTAAGTGCCAGGTGGCACGGTGTATATATGTGATTACGGTCTAATGTGTTCTTATGCTAATACAAAGGTTATTTTTTATATAACCTTGTGTGGAGTTTCTTTTGTGGTGTGCCTAGTGTGTCGCTGCTGTGTGAGTGTATTGCGCAAACGCTTTACACATTGCCTCTGTGATAAGCCTGACTGCTCTGCCAAGCTACCAAGGGGGTGAGCAGGGGTTATCTTCAGCTTGTAACTCCCTTGCCCTGACTAGAGTGGTGGTTTCTGCCTGGCTTAGGCACATGCCCTAGTCAACCAGAAATCCAATTTCTAAAAAATACCATTCGGGAAACATTTACGTTACAATAACTCTTACATACTGATCATGAATGATGATTGCAATTTTAGTTTACCATTATGTGAGGAGAAAACTTTAAACAATCAATCTGTTTATCATTCTTGCATGAAATTAAATGAATTCAGGAAACTCTACATACTAGAACTGTCAAAATAGGACCCTTAATTGTGCAAGATAATTTAAACCAATCGCTTAGGTCTACTGACTTCCTTCTTGTGTATGCTTTCGTGACTTCTGTCTGCTAATTCAATACAAGACTGCTCGCTCTTAATTAATGCTTATAAAGAACACACTGCAAAAAGAAACACACTGAACCACTACAGCAAAGGAAATAAAGCGATCTGCCCAGAGTAGCACAGTTTGGTAAGGTGGAGAAGCACCGTGTCAAATGCAGCACGCAGGGTGCAGAAGTGTTCACATTAGCCAGTAGACCAACAAAACCCTCTTGCCCCAGTGCCATCACAGTTGTCTGGTGTAGGAATAGTAGAGAGGAAGATGCCAAGTCTGGAAGCATCATCCTTGTAGTATAAAGGGGTGCACTAGAACACCAACCACAATGTTTTATGTTGGCAAAGTCTTTTAAAACACAAATATATTAAATTTTTATTTGTAGAAATTGCATTGTTCTTATTGAAAATAGAACTCAACGCAGCATGAGCAGCATGAGATATCACATTAACGTCCAGTCCTTATTCAGACCCCTTCTCTTGTCCCAGCATCAGCACACCATCACCATGAAGATGTAGTCGCTGATCTTGCTCCAAAAAGGTTGCACTGTGGGCATACGGTAGCATGTGCGTTAAGATCCCCATCAAGCTGCAGCCTCGCTAGCATTCATTGTGAGTAAGTACCCCAAACCCCACAGATGTGTTCTAGTGTTTAATAGAGTCTTAAACTTAACTGTGCCAGCCTGAACCTGGCTATCATAAAAGAGTCCCTGCTTTCTTGTCAGGTAATAAAGCTGTCCCTGCTGATGCACAAAAATAAGATTTCTGGGGTGTTGCAAGAAAAACTTAGGTATGTTAAAGACAAGCTTTGTCTCTTCCCTTCTGTTATTATTTAAAGAAATAGACAGCAAATAGTTTTGCAATTGGGGCCTAGGGGGAGATGTGGCCTTTGTGGTAATCTCTCGGGAAATTCTAGCGAGGGACAGCGGTCTGAAAGGCAAGAGGAGATAAGAGTGACCCGGAGGACAACATGACAGGAAAGAAGAGGGTTAAGGAGGTGTTGCACAGGGGAAGGCTTACTCTTCCACCTGTTCCATGCATACCAGTGACTTCAGGAAGTTTTGAGCCCACAAATCCTGTAGATATAGAGGCTTGAAGGGGTGTAGCTTTAGAAAAAGGAAGCGTTTGGTAAAAGAGGCTTCAGGTTGCTTTTATTGACAGAACTGAGCAAAGGGTGTTTGTTAGTATGTATTGCTCTTAGTAGGAAAGATTGGCAGTGGTTTTACCTTTGGAGAATTTGAGAAAGGATGCATAATTCGAGTTAATGGGAGTTAGGTGTTTCATGTGTATTAGAAAAGCTTTCTGCTTTTGCCTCTAAGGCATTGCCAGTGTGTTATTGCTATTAGTGCAAAACGATCTCTTTAAAGTGGCTCTTTTCACATTAGGACCTATCAAAACTGGTCGACTTGCACACTGTGGTGTCTCACTCAGACACCATGGGCCTAATTTGGAGGCCACTGCAAAGCGTTTAATAAAAACAGGCATAAAAAGATGCATGGATTTTTAAACTTGCACTTATTGTGTGTTATGCAAAATTATTCTCACTTGGGTTTTATATTTCTCTTTACCTTCAACTATAAACTGGTTTAAATGGAAGTGCAGAGGGGGCAGCGCAGACCCGACCACACGCAGGCCTGGGAGATGATCCTACAAGACTGCCTACTGATCGCCTATGATGAGCAGTTGCTCTCCCTCCCAGATGGAGATACCTCTGAGGAGTAACAGCCCTACGCTCGCCAAGCAGTTGAGAATTATTGGGTTGTCACAACTGGCCCAGCCCCCTCACAACCTATAGGGGGAGCTCTGGTGAGGACCATGCAACCGCCATACCTTCACCTGGTGTTAAAGTTTATGTTGCCTGTGTTTGTACATTCTCTTCAGTGGAGCTTTAAAGTCGTTTTATTTAAGGTAGTTGTTTTGTTTTTAAGTTTTGCCTGCACATCATTTGTGTTGTGCTTGCCAAATCTATTGTATTTAAAAGGGGCTTACATCCCACCTTGCTTTCCTTGCTTTTCATTGGTTCCTGTGTTTGCCACTTACTTTTCCTCCGTTTCTATTGGCTGTAGCATAATATTTCCTGTTGTTACTCGTGTTTAACTCTTGTGCTTTTCCTATCAGTTTCCCAGCAACCAAGTACTGTTTCCATCTGCTTTTGTGGCACTATTTTTTTTAAGGTTTTGCCTTGTTTTTATTTTTAAAGTGCTGTCATTTCTGTTCAGAGGCTTAATTAGTTTGTCAAAGGTTTTCGCCATCTGATATCTTTTATTAGTTTATCTGGTATTGGTTTCACTTGCGCTGTAAATTTTATTTCTTACACAAGGCTCACTTCACCGCTGCACCTCACAAACCCCCCTCAACGCAGCCCCCCTCTCAAAGGAACTGTGGTCTACGGCTGCTGGAGGGGTCTACTGCTTAGCTCCAACCTGGGGAGCCTGCGCATAGTGGACTTGTTTTTGTTTCTGCCGCTTATTTATAATTTGTAATCAATGTCTTCTTGCGACTGAAAGTAGTTTTTGATTCTGTGCTTTTTTGGATCATTAATTCTGTGCAATGGACTCTCAAAGCACAGCACTGATTCTTTATATGTCTGTCACCCTCCCTGTAGTGTCACCACAAGCCTTGTAGAGAAATTACTTACTCCTTTTTTTAGACAGCTGATGGATTAAAGATATTGGAGAGCTTTATTTAAGTACCAGTTACATTACACAACAACATATTAATTTTTTGGTAAGCATGGGGAGATTAACTGATTTGCCCAGAATCATAGAATGTTGAGTCATCGCTGAGACTCAAACCTGGTTCCCCAGCTCCAAGTTGGCAGCTCTGGTCGTTACTCCACATCCAAGCCTTGCTTTCTTCAGCTGACCTCCAGAACTTGAAATTACAGGGGAAGGCTGTGGATGTGTGCAGGAATAAACCTTTTAGAGGGCTCCTGCTATATGTTTGCAAGTCGTATTTTGAGTGGGTGGACTGTAAAAGGCACCATCTTGTAATTGCCAAACTTCTGAGTGTTATGCCCCACGAAGGTATTGCATAAACTACAGAGTAACGGCATAAAATCCATTGGGTAAGCTATTGTTCCTTCAAACGCTTTGTTTTACTATTTATACTGCATATAGTGCTGGAGTTGTTTTGTAATATTGCGTCCACTGTATTCCCAACATTCACAGCCCAATACAAATGTTATTTCTTACACAAGCCTCACTACACCTCCGCACCTCATAAACCCCCCTCAAAGCGACCCCCCTCTCAAAGGAACTGAGGTCTGCGGTGCTGGAGGTGTTCACTGCGAAGCCCCAACCCGGGGAGCCTCAGCACAATGGACTTGTTTTTATTGCTGGAGCTTCTTTTTACTTTGTAATCGATGTCTTTTTGTGACTGCAGGTAGTTTTTGATGCTGTGCTTTTTTGGAACATTATTTCTGTGCAGTGGACCTTAAAAGCGCTGTGCTGATTGTTTACATGTTTGTCACCCTCCCCCATTGTGTCACCACAACCCTTGTAGAAAAATTACTTCTTTGTTTTTTTAGACAGCAAAATGGATTTGAAGGTATTGGAGTGCTTTATTTGAGCATCAATTACATTACATGAACAACGCATTAATTTCTTTGGTAGGCATGGGGAGATTAAGTGATTTGCCCAGAATCACAGGATGTTGAGCTGAGACTAGAAACTGGTTCCCCAGCTCCAAAGTTGGCAGCCCTGTCCGTTATTCCACATCCGAGCCATTACTTTATTGAGCTGTCAAATGGAGGGCACTTTAAGCACATCATGCAGAGGTGTAGCAAGGATGCCTGTGCCTGCTGCTGGAGGTGTCTGTCTCTAAACGTGCGCTGTCCTCCAGCACTTGTTAGCACTGTCTAGGCACAGGTCACAGCTCATTAGTACCGGTTCAACACCCAAATATAGCAATAAGCAACAGAAAGGTGACCAGTTAAACTTTGAAAAGGGCATTCCACTGCGCGGCAGCACGTCACTGTGTTTACAGTAACTTTTGAACTGTTTGGACCAGAAACGTTTTGTTTTTTATTTACAGACTATGCATCTGATGATGGATTATGTGGCACATGCGGCAAATCCATAACTGTGTGAAAAACGCTGCAACTGCACATATTGCTTTTTCTCAATCAATAAGTCATAACACTTTTACGAAGTTTCAGTAACTTACATTGCGCAACTGCTCACCAGGTTAAACCCAAAACAAAAATTATTAATCACTTTGGCAAAACCTAATGCATTTACCAATTCTTGTTCCTTTTCCTTTCACTTTCCGTCTACCCATCCATGCTTCTTATATTACAGCCTTTTGTTTTTGGACCTCACTGTTCAAAATAGCCTCATTGTTTTCATTGATACACCAAAGATGTGGTTCAAGATGTCACTTTTTTTTTTGCTGTCGACTCCCACACGGACTGCACTGACTCTTCACAGTTGATGGTTGTTATATCAGAAACTTAATAAAAATCTGCTGCAAAAAACCCTATAGACTGGTTTTGAAAATAGTTCTGAAACAATGCATAAAAAACAAACAGCAAAAACGACAAGTACAACCTGAAGCAATCAAGGAATAACCAAGAAATAAGCACGTATCACTGAATGAGGGCCATAGATTTGAGTGTCTCAGATATGTCTCTGGAAAATGATGCAACCTTATTGTAAAAGTTTTTTTGTATAAAAAAATATAACCAGTTTCTTAATTTCAGACTCCAATATTTTCACTCAGTCCAATGTGCTTCAAGTAAGAGCTCAAGTGGGGTGTCCATTAGAACTCTCAACAGGTTGTGATATGTGAATCCATATCAACTTACAGACAGGTATGCATCTGAAAGTTTTGAAAGGTTGGGCCAGCTTCCTGTCTCTTTCAAATTCACATTGAATAAAATAAAACTTTCCAATGATCCCCAGAGAAGTATGTGGGAAAGACGCAATCAGGTCCCATGCAGCCAAAGTGCTTGCACCAGGCGCTGCCAGAGTTCTTCCTGACTTAAAATGAGTGTTGTGATTTAAAGCTCCATGTTCCTACATATGAATATTTGGGAATCATATACTTGGTAACAGTCTGTGTTTCAAAAAGAGTTAGGGCCTAGATTTACAAAGATTTAGCGTCGGGCTTGCGTCAATATTTTGACGCAGCTCGTTGCAAAATTCTTTTTGGTATTTACAAAGACAAGCAAATGTCATTTTGTGTGGAGTTTTAAGAAAAAGTAACACAACACAGTGCATTGTGCTGCCTTACGTTAATTTACATGAAGTAGGCATTGGTGATCCATCCATGGGTGATGGGTAGGCGTTCCTGTGCATCAACTCATGCACTTTAACACAAAGCCACATTTACAAAGAGATGTAGGCATGGGTTTGCAATAAATTGGTGTGACTGCCAGGGGCTGACATAATGAGGAGAAACATCAAGAAGGCTTTATTTCGATACAAATATATCTTAAAAGCATACATGTACAAGATACACATTAAAATATTAAAAGACATCAGTGCATTAAGAGATAACCAAACATTTCAGAACCGCTACTGGTGTCAATAATTTAAGTAAAAACCAAAATATTTAGATAAAAAACAAATTAAACAAGATAGGCAAGCCTAGTTGATCTAATACGCCAAGCCCAACCTAGGAACTTGGCTAACCCACAAGCAAAAAGGGGACGGGGGTCGTTTTTTAATATTCGGATGGCCTCTATGTGGAGCCTGGTTCCAAGTTCTCTGCAAAGGGGCTTGAGCCATCTACTTCGGGGGGCTGCATAAGCCAGACATTCAAACAGTAGGTGGGATACAGACTCAAGCCTGTTTTCGCAGAAGGGGCAAGAGGAAGTTGTCTGCCTTGGAGCCTTCCACCTAGATGTCAGATCGCCGACAGGGAGTAAACCTACTCTGAATTGGAAGTACAAAGCCCTATCTTTGCGGTTTGAAATAATGTCCAGGTAGGGTTCACAGAAATACACTTCCTTAATCAGGAGAAAATCCATAGATGTCCTACACAAGTTAGCATCACTATTCCTAGTACCAGCTACCCAGGCCCAATAAATCTTTTTCAGCTCTAACTTGGGAGGAGCAGTTCTATTGGTCCAATTTTCGCCAAGGCCGAGGTTAAAGAGAAGACGCTTAACTTCCCTTAACCAAGGAATCTTGACCCAGGCTAATGAACCCAGCACATCGGTTAGGCCATCTGCATAGCTGGATAATTCTGGTGTTCTCCATATTCTTGCCCATAGGAGGAGAGGGCGAAGCTTTGCTTGATCACTCAATAGGCGAATTCCTGTATCCAGAAACAAGGGGAGGTTTGGGGTACTATAGGGAAGCCCCATTAGATCTTTAAGGAATTTGTTTTCCGAACGGGAAAGAAGATCTACCTTATGGACCCCCCAAAGTTCAGCCCCATATAGAGCGGCGCTAACAGCCCTTGCCTTGTAAATGTCCAGAACAGCAGCGATAGGTTTTAAGGATGAAGCGCGGTGTTCCTTGAGCAAAGCACCCACCACCCTCTTATGTGTCAACAACATCTTTTGAAGGTGGCAATTCCAGCTCATAGAGTCACAGAGTCGGACACCCAGGTAATCGAACTCTGAGACTCTCTCCAGCGCGACAGAATCTAGGGTCGGTGGTTTAGCAAGTTTTTTAGGGGGATTGAGAACCAGATACTTTGTCTTTGCAGTGTTAATAACCAACCCTCTTGCATCACAGAAGGATTTGAAGTTAGTTAGCAAACTCTGCAAACCTGCCGGGGATTTTGAGATCAGGAGGGTATCATCTGCAAATAGAAGGGTAGGTATTCTTCTGCCAGCCAGGGATGGTGCATCTGCTGGGTGTTGAAGCAGGTGCTCTACCACTCCATTAACGTATAAGGAGAACAAAGTAGGAGCAAGAACACATCCCTGGCGTACCCCTCTATTTACAGGGATGCATGCTGTTTTTTGCCCCTGACTACCCCACCTGATCTGTGCAAAATTGTCCGCGTGAAGATTTATTAGCAGGTTTAACAGGTAGGGTGGGATACCCAGTTCGTTTAGCACTCTCCAGAGTTGGCTACGGGGAACTAGGTCAAAGGCAGTCCGCAGGTCTATAAAGGCGAGGTATAGACTGCCCTTGGCCAAAAGAACAACCTTCCAATAGAGCATCATTAGTCGAAAGGATTGCTCTATTGTCCCCGTGCCTGCTCTGAACCCTGCCTGGAAATCGGAGAGAATGCCCTTGTCCTCCACCCACTGCAATATCCTGGTTAAAACTACCTTTCCAGCCACCTTTTGTGAGGTATCTAGAAGACTTATTGGACGGTAATTAGCTGGGTCGTTCCGACAGCCTTTCTTAAAAATAGGGACGACCTCAGCACCCATCCATGAAGTCGGAAAAGTTGCCCCTTCCAAGTTGGAATTTAATAGGGCAGAAATAAGTTTTCCCCAGTATTCTGGGTTGGCGCGTAGCAGGTATCCGGGAATGCCGTCCAGACCTGCTGCTTTATTGGGGACCAGTTTGTTTATTGCCCCCTCCACTTCCTTGGGTGTAAACTGAAGCTCATCCTTAAATTCGAAAAGTCGTAAGGGTGACGGGCACTCAAGCTCGCCCCCACTTCCTGAGGCATTGAGTAAAGTTTGGTGAAGTGGTCAACCCAAGCATTCTCTGGAACGTTACACGGAATCATTGAGTCCACAGGTTTCTCCCTGGATCTCAAAAGGTCCCAAAAACCCTTTGCGTCCTTCCTTGCGCTTGCGGCTTTGAGATCGCACCAAAACTGGTCTTCCCAATTTGCCTTTGCTTTTGATAGTGCTCTCTTATAGTTGCCCCTGGCTGCACATACTAGGGTTCTATTCTTGGCTTTTACAGCTTTTAATAGTTCCCTTTTGGCCACTCAACGAGAATCTGTGAACCACCCGGGTGGGCCCTTCCTTGAGTCTCTCTTAGCCCCCTTACCCGCATTCTTGGCTATGAATAAGTCACCTATAGCCTTTGTAGCTTGTGAAAAAACTGCAGATACCTCTGATGCGCTTATGGAGGGGGAGTCTAGGCGCAATGAGATATTAGCCATTACTAGTTGTGCCTCCCGCATCTTGGTCTCATTGCCATTAAACGTCGTCCATTTCAGGCGCCTGCCACAGTTAGAAGGACATACTTCGTGTGATGATTTCCACACGTGAGAAATTGGGATAGGAGGGCTGCCCTTCCACAGGGGAGACAGGGACAAGAGCAGGGGGTTGTGATCACTATCTATAGACGGGCGGACCTCCATATCCACCAAGAAAGACCACAGACAAAAGTTCAACATAATGTAGTCGATCCTGGACGAATGGCCTATTCTATTGAATGTGTGTGCCCCCTTTTGGTCAGACTTGGATCTGCCATTGGTAGCTCTCAGTCCGTATTCCAGACAGAGCGCGTTGAGGTCTATAGCGTTTTGAGACCATCTTTTGATTGGAGCAATGGACAAGGGCGGAATGCCTCTTCTTGCATCATCATCTCTATAACCCAACACGTCCTCAGCTGCAAGAGGTTCGAAAGTGCAATTAAAATCCCCCGCCAATAGGACAAGGGAATTTGAGCCACAGTTTTTAAGTTCCTCTTCAATGCCGGTTGAAGAGAGAATAGATCCTCCACCCCTAGAGCCTCTAACATAGATATTAAGTATTTCAAGTTCCGGTCCTCCACTCGGACCTCGAAGTGAGAGTCTTTGTAAGTCCGGGGAGATAGTGGCAATGCATTTAATAGAACACTGCAGGGAAATGCTTACCCAAATTAAGAGCCCACCGGAGGGGCAGCCCTTACCTTCCTTGGGTCGGACAGCTGGAACGAAATAGGTAGTAAAGCCCAGTTTATACTGTGGTTCCAGGCACCACGTTTCCTGGAACAGGCAAATCCCAAAGGTTTCAATAAATGCATTCCACTCAGGGATGACTAAGTTTCTCGCTAAACCGGCAATATTCCAACTGGCTACCTTCAAAGGCACAATTGGGTCCTTTCCCTGACTTGGAGCTAATGCGCCTATAGTGAGAATAGAGTTAGTAATGTTGTTTACATCACCAGCAAGTGGAGCCACATCGTGGGTAGACGAAAAGCTCTCAGTGTGCAAAACCTTACTAAAATCATGTGTAACCTGAGAGTGTCTACGCAGGATCGGTGGGGACGGGAAAATGCAAGTAGAGGGACTCCCCAATTGGTCTCCTATAGGAGAGTTACCGATGGCTAATTCATCAAGTACTTCAATGTGGCACTCATGTCTAGGGCAAGTTGTGTGTCAATAGTCATGCCAAGGGCAATCCTGTGGCTGGCTGTGATTTATGTTGAATAAGCTGAATTTGGAAGTGTGACCACGGATGGGATGGCTGACCCAACTCTCCCTCGTAAGGAGTCCACTTTGTCTCACAAGCGGGTTTGGAGGATTGAAATAGCTAAGATCGCGGGTATCGATTGAGCCCACACTGCTTATTGAGCTATTTCCCTTCCTAAAGCCCCTACATATGTAGCTGACAACCTTTGGATCTTCAAAGTTCACTATAATGCAATCCCCTTTGGTGGTTTTTTTCCTACTTCCAATCCAGCCCACTCTGCGTACATGGATTATCCGGCCCTCCCAAGACTCGGGCAAGGGTCTGTTCTCTTTGAGCCAGAATAGGGTCTTGTTAAACAGGTCAGTATAGGGCTCATTCTTGCCCGGGCTGAGGACCGGTACACCAGTCAGCACAACCACATAGGGCTGGCAATCAGGAGGCAGATTTATAGTGGGGGCCCGCATTGAGGAAGGGGCCTCATCAGGCTCCGCTGTATTTGTCTTTGCAGTTCCAGTTGAACTAACGATTGGAGTCTCATTTGTACTACGAGCTACTGGCGGAGTAGACATGCTAAGTGAGTTTTCTTCGCCCGAGCCAACCGGGACTAACAGGCGTGTTGTCTTGTTTCCTGAGGTATGGCTTGAAACCTTGGGAATCTTAGGTTTGGCCACATGCTTGTGGGAGGCATGAACCGGGTGTCTAGCAGTATCATCCACTAACACAGTAGGGTACAGGTTACAGTTGGGTGTTTCCAACCCAGCGAATGTCCTGACAGTGGAGGTTACTGAACTAGGTAGAGCTATTGACAACGAGTTGCCGTCATGTCCCCCCCCCAAGTCCTTCATCCCTCGTCTTTAACTGCATTTTTATGAAAGATTTTAGGGAAAAGAAATTGTCTAAAGTTGTCTGTTCCAACTTATCCACACGCTCAGTTAGCCCTTTAATTCTGTTTAGTACTGGAAGGAGTAAGGATTTTATTATATCCTCCATTTTTTTGGTGGGGAGAGACTCTAGGGGGAAAGTCGCTGCACTACCCGCACTATCCGCAGCAGAATTTTTAGACAGAAAAGCAGCGAACCCCTCGCCATTATTTTCTTCTTGAAGTGATCTAAGTGCTCCTTCTACTGCTTTATTGAGATCACCCCTCCTTACGCCTATCCGTCTCTTATTCTTACAGTTCTTTGGCAATCTGGATATCCGGGGTATAGCAGATCTTGCACTCTTAGTAGTGACCGGATAGGTTTCAGCCTGAGCCCCGGTGTCCGCCATAGGAGGCAAAGTTAGAGAAATGGTGGAGTCTACCAAATGTGGAGAGGAGGAAATAGTGCATAATTTAGTTACTGCTGGGATAGAAGCCACTTGATTTTGGGTGTTGAGTGTCGTGGCCGTCAGGCTTTCAAGGCCCTCGATGTTGGCCCTCAAGGCCGCAACTCGAGGATGATCTAAGGAGTGGGGGGCGTTGGGCAACAAAGTTTGAACCGGGGAGGATATTTGGGCTAGCTGGCCAATCGATGAGCGCCTATCAGTAAACGGACTTTGGGATAGCCGGCGTTCTGCCATACTGATTTCCTTGTCAATGACGTTGGCCACCCGCGTAATAAATTGGTCCATGGTGCCCACCATGCCCCCCTCATTCCCCCTCAGACATTTCCCAGAGCGAGTTGGCATAACTATTACTGGACAGGGCTATACCTAAAATCACAAGAAGGCCCTGGAACAAATTCAAGAGTCCGAAGGATGGCACAGAATAACCCGCACTCTATTGTGCTAACATTCGGAGATAGTAGCCCTAGAGATTAGTCCGCTACTGATATTCCCAGTCCACAACCTCTTTATTCAGCAGGAAATCACATGGAACAGCAACAGTACCTGTATGAAGCCGGTTATTCGGGATACCAACGATTTAGAGTGTGAGCCCAGCCCGGCCTCTTCCGGCCCCGGACGGCCACAGACGGCCCGCCCTCTGCCCGGGCTCAGCCCGGCGCCGCCCGCGCGCGTCCCGCGACGCGGGGGGAGCCTGTATTGAAGTAGCGCCTCCGGGCGCGCTTTCCGCGGGATGTGGGCGGGTCGAAGATTGCCTGCTGGGGGCTGTAGTCCACCTCTGCAGCGGCCTCGGGATAACAAGAGGCGGCGAGGGAGACTACCGGCGGCAATACCAACAGGTAAGCGTTGCTCTGCCCCAAACCAGGAGCCAGATGGGAACTGCTGCGTGGCGTGGCGCTGTGTGCCGAATTAGGCTGTGGTGCGATCCCCCCGCTCCACCGGGGGAGCCTGTATTGAAGCAGCGCCTCCGGGCGCGCTTTCCGCGGGATGTGGGCGGGTCGAAGATTGCCTGCTGGGGGCTGTAGTCCACCTCTGCAGCGGCCTCGGGATAACAAGAGGCGGCGAGGGAGACTACCGGCGGCAATACCAACAGGTAAGCGTTGCTCTGCCCCAAACCAGGAGCCAGATGGGAACTGCTGCGTGGCATGGCGCTGTGTGCCGAATTAGGCTGTGGTGCGATCCCCCCGCTCCACCGGGGGAGCCTGTATTGAAGTAGCGCCTCCGGGCGCGCTTTCCGCGGGATGTGGGCGGGTCGAAGATTGCCTGCTGGGGGCTGTAGTCCACCTCTGCAGCGGCCTCGGGATAACAAGAGGCGGCGAGGGAGACTACCGGCGGCAATACCAACAGGTAAGCGTTGCTCTGCCCCAAACCAGGAGCCAGATGGGAACTGCTGCGTGGCGTGGCGCTGTGTGCCGAATTAGGCTGTGGTGCGATCCCCCCGCTCCACCGGGGGAGCCTGTATTGAAGTAGCGCCTCCGGGCGCGCTTTCCGCGGGATGTGGGCGGGTCGAAGATTGCCTGCTGGGGGCTGTAGTCCACCTCTGCAGCGGCCTCGGGATAACAAGAGGCGGCGAGGGAGACTACCGGCGGCAATACCAACAGGTAAGCGTTGCTCTGCCCCAAACCAGGAGCCAGATGGGAACTGCTGCGTGGCATGGCGCTGTGTGCCGAATTAGGCTGTGGTGCGATCCCCCCGCTCCACCGGGGGAGCCTGTATTGAAGTAGCGCCTCCGGGCGCGCTTTCCGCGGGATGTGGGCGGGTCGAAGATTGCCTGCTGGGGGCTGTAGTCCACCTCTGCAGCGGCCTCGGGATAACAAGAGGCGGCGAGGGAGACTACCGGCGGCAATACCAACAGGTAAGCGTTGCTCTGCCCCAAACCAGGAGCCAGATGGGAACTGCTGCGTGGCGTGGCGCTGTGTGCCGAATTAGGCTGTGGTGCGATCCCCCCGCTCCACCGGGGGAGCCTGTATTGAAGTAGCGCCTCCGGGCGCGCTTTCCGCGGGATGTGGGCGGGTCGAAGATTGCCTGCTGGGGGCTGTAGTCCACCTCTGCAGCGGCCTCGGGATAACAAGAGGCGGCGAGGGAGACTACCGGCGGCAATACCAACAGGTAAGCGTTGCTCTGCCCCAAACCAGGAGCCAGATGGGAACTGCTGCGTGGCGTGGCGCTGTGTGCCGAATTAGGCTGTGGTGCGATCCCCCCGCTCCACCGGGGGAGCCTGTATTGAAGTAGCGCCTCCGGGCGCGCTTTCCGCGGGATGTGGGCGGGTCGAAGATTGCCTGCTGGGGGCTGTAGTCCACCTCTGCAGCGGCCTCGGGATAACAAGAGGCGGCGAGGGAGACTACCGGCGGCAATACCAACAGGTAAGCGTTGCTCTGCCCCAAACCAGGAGCCAGATGGGAACTGCTGCGTGGCGTGGCGCTGTGTGCCGAATTAGGCTGTGGTGCTATTTCCTTCTAGCATGTGTTGCATTCTGCACCACTCCGATGAAAAGGACATAGCCTCAAAGGATAGTTTTGTGCAGGAAGATACTCCTTCCTGTACAAAATCTATCCTGACCACCAGCGCTTAAATTGTAAAAAAAAATAGTGCAGGTGCCCAAAGGTCTGCTCTGAAGCCTGCAGCCAGTACAATTAATCAGTGTTAATCAGTTAATCAGAGTGAAATACCAAGGCCTGTAGTCTTAAACCACCTCATGCCTCTTTAGTCCACTACCAAGCCCTCCCTGTCCCTTTATCTCACTCTTCCAGGTTCCTGCTTTCTTATTATGTGATGATTTTTCTGTCTTTCTCTTCCACCGTCTTTCCGATCGGTGTGTTTTTCCCTCACTTGCGCTCAGTAATTATCTGCTGTGGAAAAATTTGTGCCATCCCCAAAAATAAATGCTGTGCCTCCTCACTGCCAGCCACCGTCTCAAATTATGGCCTCCCACCCACAACTCAGGTACCCTTGCACTATGGCGCAAGGGTGCATGCATTGGCGCTAGACTGCGCAAAGAGTGCCAGCCTATGGAGAGAGCAGAACTGATACATTTCTTTAATTATATGGCGCAGTTCGGCTCTCTCCTGGTGTACAATACAACACAGCAATTTTGCTTGTTGCGCTGTGTTACGTTGTGTCATTTATTTGTAAATATGTCCCAGGATTTTTAAGGGTTCAAAACCACCAATTAGTAAATATGTCCCAGGAATTTAAGGGTTCAAAACCACCAATTAGTAAATATGTCTCAGGATTTTAAGGGTTCAAAACCACCAATTAGCATAATGATGACATCACTGGAAATAGCACTGTTGGCAGAAAGGTTGTTGATGCAGTCACCGGGAAGTACAACTCAAGAATTTGCACCCAAAGCTGAGAAAATGACAGTGTGGTTTTAGATCAACATTTGAGAAATAAGTTACATGGCAAAATGATTGACACTGCTGCTGCCAGTCTTAAATGCAGTAACAAATATCGCTGCTAGCAAACATGCACGAGCAGTACAGTGATGACAGTAACTCGGGTAGCTGCTATGAGTCATGCATTTCAAGGTGCTGCGCAGCTTTTACAGGCTTGTTAGCATTTGTCTTCCTACTCAGGCAGCTGGATTTCACCTCTTAACGCCTTAAATACCCAGCCACCCAGTCAGCTATAGAAGGGCTCCAATAAATATGTAGGCAATCGTTTGGTAGAAAAAGCAGTAGCCTACCTCCCAAATCAGTGGAGTATAGAATCAGTGGTTCACGAAGGATGCAACATGCATTAATGCATGCAGGGGACATGGCCCCCTAACTCCGTGTACGGTAGTAAAAAATATTAAAACATGGAGTGCAGCAGGCCGCTCACAGCCGTAGGCCTGATGACACTGCACCTGCCACTCCTCTGATTGCTATGCTCCCCTTAAGAATAGATAACAGAGATTTACCTAAAAATGGAGGAATTTCATTTTCTTGTTATTCTGTACTAAAGAGGGATTTTTTTTAAGCTGGAGAAGGCTAAAATAAATCAACTTTTTGCTTAAAAAGTCGAGCGTCCTCTGACTAAGTCTGGAGCTGTCTCATGTACGAAGGACTGTCTGCCCATTGCTCTAAGTCTAGGCGTGTTTGCATCTTACGCAAATTCGAAAACACAACCTCCTCAACTACAAAGTATTTCGAAAACATTTTGGAACTGGGTGTTGCGCGCATTCTAATTTACGGAATTCCCGTGACGCATCACTCCGCCAACTACCATGAAAAGAAAGACGGAGACTCTATGCACGAGCTCACCTAAGCGGCGGTGCGCCACGACGTACCTTTCGTCCCCGTCACGCACGCATACTTTTAGGGCACGCAAATATCATTGTTTTGTCCGTGAATTACCTCCAGCTGAACTTTCATGTCTCCGCTGCGCTGGGCTCGGTGGCGGGAAGCTGCCGGCCCCCTGCTGCAGGGGTCGCTGCCGCCACCTCAAGGCTGGGTTTCACCGAGGTTTGCGGACTCGGAGAGGGCTGGATCGGCAGCAGTAGCATTGCATCAACCTCCGATTCGTATCCTCGCAGCAACTGAGAGCCGCTGCAGGAAGAGGGAGGAGGCGCCTTCGCACGGTCTCATCTGCGTTACATTTCTTTGGGGCCATAAATGCCACCTTACCCTTGAACTCACGGGAAGAAAGCAAGGGTCGATCGCTCACCGCTCCTGTCCTTGTTTTATAGCCCCTTGCTCCCGAAGATACCGCAGGTTTGTCTCTGTAGCAGACAGTCACACCTGCTGGCAGAGCAGTGACATGTCACCGTGCAAGAGTGCTGGAAAACCAACCTGAGGGTTAACTTCTACCCAGGGCTTTAAGTGGGATGAAAAACTGGGGTGGGGGGTCTCAAAGGGGCGTGGCATGTGTAATTAAGGGCGTGGCTTAAACATATATAGGGTAAAAATCTATGCTTAGCATAGTGTGCCGCCCGAGTTGTATTTTGCTGTTTCTGTCATTGCATCCAGATATATGATGGCACCGGGAAGAGCGGCTGACAGGAGGAGTGGGCTGAGCTTGGGATAATCGGGAACCAAGGGGACAGGTATGAAGCCTTTCCGTTCCAGCAGTAGGCAATCTGAAGACCTACACGGGAAGAGTCCCGTCAATAATTCAGGGGTTTTATTGATGCTTGTCTAGATAAGCAACCTACGCTGGTCATGAAGACATGACAATCGAGTTCTAGGTTGAGGTGGATGTCCGTGTTCCAAATGATAACGCTTTATTACTTCGCAGCAGTACTTACCAGCAGTGAGGGGAACGGCACAGCAGCGGGCTCCTTGCTCCTTGATACCGCCTAAAGATCCACGCCGCCGTGAGGGGAACGGCCATCCTGCCTACAATTCCCAGCATCCTTTGCACCAGCGCACGTGGATGACGACACCCGGCAGCGCCGGGACAGGATAAAGGCTGCCAGGCGCCCACGCAGCGCGGGACGCTTTATTACTTCGCAGCAGTACTTGCCAGCCGTGAGGGGAACGGCACAGCAGCGGGTCCTTGCTCCTTGATACCGCTTAAGGATCCACGCCGCCGTGAGGGGAACGGCCATCCCGCCTACAATTCCCAGCATCCTTTGCACCAGCGCACATGGATGACGACACCCGGCAGCGCCGGGACAGGATAAAGGCTGCCAGGCGCCCACGCAGCGCGGGACGCTTTATTACTTCGCAGCTGTACTTACCAGCCGTGAGGGGAACGGCACAGCAGCGGGCTCCTTGCTCCTTGATACCGCCTAAAGATCCACGCCGCCGTGAGGGGAACGGCCATCCCGCCTACAATTCCCAGCATCCTTTGCACCAGCGCACGTGGATGACGACACCCGGCAGCGCCGGGACAGGATAAAGGCTGCCAGGCGCCCACGCAGCGCAGGACGCTTTATTACTTCGCAGCAGTACTTACCAGCCGTGAGGGGAACGGCACAGCAGCGGGCTCCTTGCTCCTTGATACCGCCTAAAGATCCACGCCGCCGTGAGGGGAACGGCCATCCCGCCTATAATTCCCAGCATCCTTTGCACCAGCGCACGTGGATGACGACACCCGGTAGCGCCGGGACAGGATAAAGGCTGCCAGGCGCCCACGCAGCGCGGGACGCGCGCGGGCAGCGCCTGGGCGAAGCCCAGGCCAAGGACGGGCTCGTCCTTGCCCGTCAGGGACCGTTAGAGGCCGGGCAGGTCCACCCCACTGACGCCCCCTCATCTGGACCCATCAAGTTATAAGGTACTGTTTTAAAAACACGATAGGTGGATGTGTCTACTTATTTTAATACCTTGCAATTGCCCAGGTGATACAATACATTGACTTTTGGACTATATGCCTAATTGTTCCCCCTTTTTTGCAAAGCTCTGTGATATCTATCATTCTAGGGAAGATTGTTAACCAATTGCGTGATTGCGTATTTTCTATTTTCTATCTGTAAACATGAAAGGAATTGGTAAAAAACCCAGTTCGTCCATTTCTCGCCCAGCAACCTGGCACCAGATTGCAACGACGCAATCTCTCCCAAGTCTGACAGCCATTGACAAAATGCTCCAGCAAACAATTGGAGTCGTGGCTTCAGCTAGAAAACACAGAGCGGCGTCTATCAATCACTCCCGTAATTCCTTCTTCTCCCCAACCAATGGAGGATGCTTCAATTGTTACTATTAATCCTCCTGATTTTAATTCCTCCCTCATGTGTTCTTTTGCGGAGCTCCCTTGTGCACAGCCTATCACTAGTGATACGCATGTATTAGAGGTTCTCAAT
Organism: Triturus cristatus; assembly: GCF_964204655.1. Lineage (NCBI taxonomy): Eukaryota > Metazoa > Chordata > Amphibia > Caudata > Salamandridae > Triturus > Triturus cristatus. The sequence continues at coordinate 891,219,038 of NC_140581.1, forward strand.
TCCCCTTCCCATTTTTCACCTAATAAGCCTTCTGTGACCCGCACTGTAGTCAAGAAACCTAGGACTGGGAAGAGCAAAGTACCAAGTAAAAATGTGCCTCTAACCAAACCTTCCACACTGATTGATGGCACCCCTACCCTGTCCCCTACGCGGGCACCTCTCTGGGCCACCCACATGATACTAGATCTTCAGACACATATAGAACAGCTACTTGGCACGCATTTTAAACCCTTGCTAACCAGGTTGGATAGATTGGTTTCCACTATCAATAATGCAGGCCTTGGCAAAGCCAAATCGACTGGCTCCCTTGTAAACCCCGGCTCCAGCTCTGTTCCTATGATAATTCCCTCGTTAGTTCTGAGACTTTGTCCGTACCCCCCCAAATGGTGGTTAACACTGTCCCTGACATAACCACTCCTCTGCTCAGGGACATAGATCCTGAAAGTTGTAAAGTACAGAGAGAGACTATCGAAGCAGGGGAAAAATGTTTAGTTAATCAAGTGAAAGTAAACAGTAATACTGCTAGAGAGGGGTCTAACAATGCACTTCCCTGTATAGACTTGTCGCCCGAGTCCCTTCCATATGTTGTTGTGCTTGCTGGTGTCCCTCCTTTACCCCAAGGGAAGAATGAGAACTATCTGGAATTGAAAAACAAATGTATGCATTGGTTTAATTTAAACAGCCCTCTCCCCTTTAATATCTCTGGAGAAATACTGGGTGTAAGGAGAATAGACTGGATTGGGCCTACCCCCAAATCCATCGTAGGAAATTGTGTCATTGTCAACTTTAGGCACACACTTGCTGTAGATCATATCTGCAGTAGGATACCTCCTAGGTCTAATACCCAAATCATCCCACTGCATTTGTCTTATTTCTATCCAGTATCCAAGCATAGAGCAGGACAGAACATAGGTACTAGGTGGGTGGGGGGACAAAATAAATTGCATGATAGACCATGCCAAGAAATGATAATCCGGGAGGACCGGCATCAGAACATCCCCTTATTGTCACTATTCCCCCCAAAAAATAGATTCAGCATGCTGGAGGAGGTTGACTGACCAGGCGTGACTCAGAGTCTAGTTCCCCAGCCAGATAAAATCATGGGCACCCAAACAGTTGTAGATAGGGGTAGTTGTGAGAGTAGCATGTTAGAATATGTACCAGCGCCTCGCCCCTTGAGTATACCTCTGGAAGGTCTGGAAGCAAGACAAATTATGGATAATGATGTGGTTGTTTTCCCAGAGGACTTCCTATCGGGAGCTAATCCTGGGGATACTATATTAGAAATTAACCCTCAAACACGAGATGTCTGCCAAAATTTAAAGGCTGGTGACCTGCTAGACAGGAATAGAGCCCCACATGGGGAAATAAAAATGTTGTCATGGAACGTGGCTGGAATAAAAAGTAAGTTATCTATCCCTGAATGGAGTAATTTTACAGGCAGTTATGATATCTGTCTATTCCAAGAAACATGGGCTACGGAGGAGAACCCGAGGATTGGCTGTGCCACTTTTGATATTTTGGCTATCTCAAGTGGCAGAGGGAGGCCTTCGGGTGGTCTTTCAATATGGGTAGGGACGCATTTGGGCGCCTTGGCAGTCCAGATTCCAACTAATTCTCTTGACGTCCAATGTGTCCTGCTAACACTAAAAGATAATTCAACGGTTGCTTTAATAAACGTCTATTCTAGACCAGTCAAGAATGGTCAAGAATCTGGCACCATTGACGTATTGAAGCACTTCATATTGTCCCTTGATCCCCCACCCACTCTAATAGTAGGAGGCGATTTCAACTGTCAATTCGAGCCCCTCGAGTCTTCTGACATTGGAGAATTGGACGACGAGGATCAGTTCTGGCATGTTTGTGAACCACAAATTTCTCCTGTCAGAGCTTGGACCCCCTTGGTCCTCCAAATTAATTCTTTATCTCTTGCACTGTCCCTAAGGGCCTGTAATGGGAGATTTAAACCTGACCGTCCGGCCCTTCCAACGTTTAACAGATCAGGCCAAAACGCCAATATTGATTACATACTAATGGAAACAAGACATTGGGATAATATACTGGAGTTTACAATTTATCCTAGGCAAGACAGCGATCATAATGCCCTCGTTTTAACCCTCAAACCGGGAAGCTTCGGCCTAACAAATCCTCCTCCTAATTTAAATAGCTCAATGCTTCCAGTACTCCTTTCCAATAACAGGAGGAGGGTTAAATGGCCCCACTTCCAGAACTCCCACGCTAAACTCGCGGAAATATATCAGATAGTTCTTCCGTTCCTTTCCGCAATGGGGGATGTAAGTGTAGATAACCTGAATGACCCCACTGAGATTCATACTCACTTAGTTGATAACTTGGTGAACTTGTTTAATCCTGTGGGGAAAAAACAACAGCAGGCCAAAACACATCCCTGGTATAATGATCTCTGCAGAAAGGCAAAAAAGGAATTGCTTTTGGCATTAAAAGGCAAAAATAGGGCTAACCTAAAGAAACTCCGCCTAGAATATAAGAAGGCCATTTCTAGGGGAAAGAAGGATTGGGAGGAGCAAAGGTGGGAGGAACTTAGGCTAACCCTTTCCCGAAGAGATCCCAAGGCGTTCTGGGATATTGTGAACTCTGGCGAGAGTAGGGGAGCCATGCCCCAAATTGCAAACATAGCCTCACAAGTGTGGGAAATGCACTTTGGGGAATTGTACGGGGACTTGGGCGATCCTCTAAATACTGATTTACCGCTGGAATGTACACTAACGAGAGGAAGTGATCCTGCCTTCGGCGATACTGAGATTGGTCCTCTGTTTCCTACCCCCGAGCCTCAACAAGAGTGTCAACCGTTTCTATCTGTGGTGGGCGTGAGTACTCCTTCTCTAGAACTGCCTGAGGCAATTACTTTTAAAGAAGTAGAGTTTGCAATAGCAAGGCTTTTGCTCAATAAAGCTCCCGGTTTAGATAAGATGCCCTCGGACTTATTCCGCTCCCAACCTAAAATCTGGGCCCCGTACTTGGTGGTATTATTCAACTCAATCCTCAAGGGGGGTGATCTGCCAGACACCTGGTTGGGCGCAGAGATAGTCCCTATATTCAAGAAAGGTTGTCCGTTAAAGCCGGTAAACTATAGACCAATTAGCCTTATTGACACCTCCCAGAAGCTATTGGGCAGAATTATCCTAGACAGAATCCTGGGATGGATGGATGAAAACAAGATACTGACTATATTGCAGGCAGGGTTCAGATCTGGGATCTCAACTATAGATCAGATTTTCCGGTTACAGGTTTTATACTGGAAAACGGTAAGAGTGGAGGGTGGCAGCCTCTACCTTATCTTTGTCGATCTGCGCTCTGCCTTCGACCTTGTCCCAAGAGGAAAGTTGTGGAAAGTTCTGGCAGATATGGGTCTTCCCCCCATCTGCTGAATATTTTAGTCAGACTCCACAACGGTAATTATGCCCAGGTTAGGTGTGGGAGGCATGGTGATTTGTCCGCACGCTTTCCTGTCAGGAAGGGCGTGCGCCAAGGGTGTGTCTTAGCCCCAACACTATTTAGTCTCTACATTAATGGTCTCGTCAACCATCTGGCTGACGTAGTTAATAATGATGCCCCTAGATTGGCTACGGGAAGAGTGCCCGCTCTGATGTTTGCCGATGACACTCTGTTGTTATCCAAAACATCATCGGGCATTCAGCGTATTTTGGATGGCTTCCTTGCATTTTGTACTGCCCGAGGCTTGGAGATCAACTTGGATAAAACCAAATTTATGATCTTAAATCCTCCAAAACAGACCGTCCAAATCCCACCCTAAATGGCTCCCCTCTTGAGAGAGTCAGGACTTTTATCTATCTTGGGATCACCCTGACTGAGCATCTTGACTGGGGTCCACAAATCTCAAAATCAAGGTTGAAGTTGTCTCAAATAGTGGGAGGGATTAGCAAGGTCCAGCGTATCTCGGTCTTCAAACCAGCAGCCCCGGTAGTTAAAATATATCGACTGCAAGCTAGAACTGCTTCATTGTATGGAGTCGAACTATGGGGTCACAAAAACATCACTAAACTAACCATGGTTGAGCAGGGCTTTATGAGAAGTCTTGTGGGTTTGCCAATAAGCACACCGCTTATTCCCCTACGATTCGATTTGGGGATAGAACCTATTGAAGACTTAGCAACTTTGCGGCCCTTGCTCTATTGGAAAAGACTCTGGACGGTGTCAGAATTGGCATCTTATAGAGAGGAATTTATGGAGGTCTGGGCTTTAATTAAAAATAAGAACATTCCTTGGTTATCCCATATTCAGGACCTTTGCACAAAGATCGGCAGGACCGATCTTTGGGAATGTCCGGAGGTATCCTGCAAAAAGACATCCAAAATTGAAATTACCGGCCATATAAGGCAGCTGAGATTACTTACCCTTCACCGATCAAGCTCCTTGGGGAAACTTACTACAGAGTTTCTCCTAATAAAAGCCGAAGCAAGAGCAGAGGTTTTCCAAGATGTAATCTACCCACCTCTTGCAAGGAAACTCTACTTACAGTTAAGGCATGGTAGCTTACCGCTTAGGGCATTCACCCATAAATGGGCAAAATTAGAAAATGCTGCCTGCCCGGCTTGTAACCATAATCAAGAAGATATATGTCATGTTCTGTTTTTTTGCCCTGCGTACCAACCAATAAGGAAAAAGTGGCTTATCCCCTTATGCACGAATCTTGGGTTTAGACACTGCATGCACGCATGCAGGGTCTTAACATATGACACTCACCCCCCTATTGTGTTCGCTGTGTCCCGTTTCTTATATGGTTTATGGCGTAGAAGGAAAAGTTTTTTGTAATCATTTTTGTCTTTTTATCAAATTAGTTTCTTTGATAACATCAGTTTAATTCATTCTTAACTATTGTATTAACTTGATTCTATTTATTGTTTTAATGTAACATGCAATTTTGCTTTTAATTTTACTTGTGCTTTTATGGTCTTCGACCGAAATAAAGTTATCAAATGAATGAATGAATGATACAACACGTAACATCATACTTACAAGTCAGGACTATTGACTTTGTCAATGGTTGTTAGTTGCATAAGATAAATAAGCAGCAACTATGGCTTGTAACTAATATTGAAAAAGCTTCCACTTAAAGCCCTGGTGACACCACGACAATGTTGCTGCTCCTGAGTTTAACAAGCATTTGCAATGCAATAGGTCTCGCATTTACGCGAGTTTGTGCTATTGACGTTGCAAATGACAAAGCCTTTTATTTTTTTTTTCATTTTTTCATCATAAATAAAAGGCATTCTCATTTACAATGCAAATAGCTTAAACACGCGTAAATGCGAGACCTATTGCATTGCAAACGCTTGTTAGAACTGCCGGTGCTGAGCACAGACAGGACCTGGCCCACTTAAAGCCCTGCCTGAGAGTGTTAGCTATTTCCAGGATGTTGTATTTCTGTATTTCTTTTTGTGCAGGATATAATTCTTGTACACTTTGGACTGAGCTACCTCTGACGGTTTATAAAGGGCCACAATGGAGAGCTTTAGGGTTGAGGCTGCATTGCGAGTGTCTCATAGTGCCTGCCAGTCAGTCCATCATAAAGGTGTTCAGAGTACATGATCATCCAATCCTTGGCCTCTCTGCAGAGCGCACAGGGCTATGGTCACGTGTTACAGTGGCAAATGTCATTCTGTGCGAATGTATGTGAAGAGAGTATACATTTATCAAAATGTTGGCATGGCAAAAGTAAAAGAAAATTCGATGCTTGCAGGTGAGTTGGTGCGTTGTGTGTTTGGGGGTGGTGAAGTGAAACAGATGCGAGGAAATGCATTCAGGCGAGAATGAAAAGAGGGTGCTGAAGAGGGAAGAGATGAGCTGTAAGATATGCAGATAAAGGAGATGCGGATAGAAAAAGGGCGTACATGTCTAATATATAGGGAACATAACAAGAGTGACAGACCCTCTGAAGACCACAATCCCTTCCAGAGGCTCACTAATGTTTAATTCACCATTTCACAATTTCAGAATTGAAACATTTTCAAAATTAGTTGTGTTGCTCATGTATCTTAAAAAGCTAACACCCACTGACAAAGCCAATAGTTCAAGCAGTTTTTTGTGTATGTAAATTGTTGAGTTATATATCTGGATGCGATAAGAGAGAGCTAAGATAGGAACCACAATGCTGGTCTGTGGCGCACTATGTGCATGGGAAAGAATCACAGAAATATAGTTTAGGTGCTAAACCACACCCTTGATTACATAGGCCACGCTCCTTTTAGAGATGAGAAACCTGGCCCCCACACACATTTTTTCCATCCCACTTAAAACCCTGGCTATCTCTTACAAGAAGTTGCTAAATATATGTCAGTGACTACAGTCAAATCACACTTTTCTCTCCCCGGTTTCGGATTTGTTATTCATCTCACATTCCACAACTGTAGAACAATGCGGTCAGGGGGTACACAGAGCACTAGACACCTCTGGAGGTGCCGAGCTCCACCAGGCACAGCTGCAACATCTGTTTTTCAGGGAGTGGCATTTTTTCTGCCATTTTACGAGCACGTGCGGAAGGAGGCGGGCAGGCCCGGCCGGTTCAGGCAGCGTGTGCTTGGCGCCCTGTACAGCACAGTGCAAACAGAGTGCTAAATCCGCTATTTTGCCTGACGTAGAATACAGATGGGCACCCTACATCTAAATATTTGGTAAGATCACAGGGTGAAGCAATCAAATTCGGTGGCTGGCAGGGCCAGAGTTCGATTTGGCTTTCAGCGCCTCGTCAGGGGGTAATGAGAGTTATTTGAATACGAAAACTAATGCACAAGCAGAGCCAGAGCTCTCTTTAAAGTGTAAACAGGCAACAGAGGCACCATAAGTAAGCATTGGCAAAGCAAATAGTTTTGGCTTCTGTTTAAAGGTTTCCTCGCGCTTTAGACACAATTAACAGGTGCATAAATCAGTGCAAGCATGAAGTTGTGAACTTTTCCACTGCTACCGTTCGAATACGACGCCCTGCACACTGGAAAGTGCTATTTTCATGCCTTTAGCAGTCATTGGGTGTCACCAACAGGGGTGCCCTAAAGCTGACGTCTTATCACACCTTATAGAAACATTAAGGAGCTCCCCTAACAAGGAATGTATAGCACAGAGAGCAGTAGTGCAAGCTATATGCCGAAGTACACAGGCACGCAAGACCAGTGCAATCTAAATGTTATACGAACAGCGATAAAAACAAGTGATCGCTTTTCTTCACACCGTCATCTAGCGAAAAGCCGACATGACACAGCGAAAACGGTGCAGTGAAAACCCCCAAACATATGTAGTGCCGCCTCCAATTCATGAATGCCAGTCAATGTAAAGGCAGAGGGAGCACAGTTCACTGAGATGTCATTGTATGAAAAAGCCTCATAATTTGGCCTAACACCACCACAAATGTACAAGCATGAAAGGGACATCGTGTGACTATCCCCAGCTTATCCGTTGACCTCCAATTCAGAAACTTTAAGAGGGTGGCCCCATTAAATTGAATATTCTTCATTGAGCGGTTGGTACCCATTTGCAAAGCGAGTGACCCAATAAAAGGCTTTTGCTTTCGGGCGGGTGGATGTAATTGAAAACAAGCACTCACCTGCTATCTCCAATAATTCATGCTAGCTGGCCGCACCAACACCAAACAAGAAGGCAGAAGCAAGCGGCAGGGTAAGCGATCGCTTCAAAAACAAAGAAGCCCGCGAGTGGTGCACGCGCGTGCCACAGCAAGCCATATGGTTCCAATTATCGCGCCCGTGTCTGGGCACAATAATTGAAACCATATGGCAGGAATGCGCGTAATAGACACCAATAGACCATGGGCGGAGCAATGCGCCCGCCTTTGGTCTATTGTGTGCTATCTTTAAAACAAACACACAGGCAAAGGCCCATAGCAGGCCACAAAAGTAAAAACACACGCACAAGCGTGTACAATTCCAGGGTCCGTTTCGGAATCCCGGACAAAAGCACTCGCTGCGCGAGCAGAGCTGCGCACTGCATCGCTAGGCACGAGACCTAAAAACAGAGAAGGTAAATCCAGTGAGAAAATGACTCTCTTTATAGGATTTCCGTTCCCCCTACAAGGCTCACCTGGCATGACGTCATGCCGTAACTTCTCCACCAGTGAGAAGTAAGCAGTGTGAGCACTCGCGCATCGATGTGCCTACTGTCACTGCAGTCCAATGAAAAATGGACCGCCTGTGCCAGTGTAGTAAGCTTTCATATGAATAAATCCAATAACGAGGTAATCCAAGTAATTGTAAGTTTAATAGGAGAAAAAGGACCCACGACTAACCCTGGGCGTAGTTTGCGAAGTAGCGCTACGCGTAGCTACGCAAAGTGCACTTCGCACTATGCGAGCTACGCGTAGCTTCGCAAACTGCGTAGTGCACTGTGCAAGATGCTGTTCGCACTGATTGCACAGTGCTGGATGCTTGTCTGCACTGTGCAATCAGTGCAAACTGCATCTTGCACAGTGCAAGCGGTCGTTTTCTGCCGCTCGAGTAGATTTCTACTCGAGCGGCAGCTTTCTCAACGCGCACTGGTAGTTTCTCATCGCGAGCGGTCGCGAGCATATGCGACCACTCGCAATGAGAAACCTGACCTCCCCACGTTGAGAAGCTCGCCGGAAAGGTTTATTTTCCACGCTCGCGATCGGCAACTTGATGTTGCTGATCGCGAACGAGGAAAAAGTCTCGCCGGGATGTCATTTTGCTTGCTCGCGGTCGCCAACTTGACGTTGAGGACCGCGAGCAAGCAAAAAATGACCACTGCACTACGCTACGCTTGTTTGCACTGTGCTACGTGCAATTCGCGTAGTGCGAAGTAGCGCAAACTTTGCAAACTATGCGAGAGTAGCGTAGTGGTTTGCCCAGGCTTACCCACGACCTCCTGAATACAGTTTCAATACAGGTACTGCCAATAGTCATGTACAAACATTCTAATCATGAAAGTTCTACTTTCAACATTCCTTAAAGTAACATATAAGCATTCTACATACAACATTCTTTTAAAGCACACACCTACAGACATTACCATATATTACACACACCCCTTTCCTTAAAATAATAAAATAAATAACTATTAAAATAAACAATATAACCTACAATTAATAATTCACATAATCTCTTGAGTGGATAGGAGCAGATCTTACTCTCAAACTACTCCTGATAAAATTGTCACCACCACCTCCAGGAATAGTATCAGATTATGTTGCTGTTGCTGCTGTACTATCAACACCAACAACAAAATCACCTCTGTCCAAGTTATCTTCTCCTCCAGGAATCTGCACATTACGATTGTTGCCAGAATGTAAAGAAGTTTGCACACTTCTATTAAGATCAAAATGTGTTAGAGAATCTAAATCAAACCAATCGTGTCTTTCGCTTCCTCTAGAGGAACCTACTCTTTGTGAAATCATTCTTGCTCGCTCACCAGTTACCTTAACTAAAGCATTACTATTCCACCATCCTCTGTTCTGTAATAAAACAGCTGTCCTATTAATTTTCAAAACTTTTACAGGTTCTGAGAATTTTGACTGACCTTTGCTGACTTTATTAGGCTTTTTAATTAAAACCCAACCTCCGATTTTCAAGGTTCCTTCTTTCACATGCATTCTACAATCATAATTCCGCTTATAACAATTTTGTTTTTCTCTGACATGTTCTCGCACACTCTGCAAGTCAATACTGTGATAACGTTCAACTTTGTCTAATAACCATGTTGGACTAGTAGAAGTAATTGGTTTTCTCCCTCTTAGCAAAACAAAAGGAGCAACATCAGTGGTACTCTGTGGAGTAATATTGTAATTCCACACCTTAAAGTGTAAATAATCCGTCACATCAAGGTTGTTAGCCACTGCTGTTTGAACACCCTCTTTAATCAATCTATTTGCTCTTTCTACTAGACCGTTAGAAGCTGGAATATATAATGGTACCCGGATGTGTCTAACCATTATCAGTAACCACCTCTTTGACCCTGCCCTCAATACAACATAGATGTTTCAAAAATGATGAGACCACTGAAGAGGAATCAGCACTACTTACAAAAGAAAAATATAACCACTTTGAATAGTAATCTATTGCCACAATCAAAAATCTTTTGTCAAATCCAACAACATTGAACGGACCGGTGAAGTCTACACCAATTTTTTCCCAAGCATTATTTGGCCAACTTACAGGACATAAAGGAGCAGTTGAAGTTCTCCAGTGTTTATAAGAGCATAAACATTCAGCACAAGCTTCTACATAGCTTTTGACTTGACCGTCAATGCCTGGCCACCAATAGATTTGTTTGATTTTCTTCACAGTAGCATGAAATACCTGAATGTCCCTCATGGGCTAAAGAAATGATTTTAGACCTAAGACTGATGGGAGGAACAAATAAATCTTGTCTAACCAAGATATTATTGACTAGAGATAATTCTGAAGCAACCTGATGAAAGCCTCTTAAATCCATAGACATACATCTATTACTTGGCCAACCTTTGGCGAGAAATGTCTTCACCTGAACCATGCAATCATCTTTGTCACAACTTTCCAACCATTCTTTCTCTGAAATCTTAAATTGTTCATTTATGTCAATAACAGTGAATACATACTCCAAATCTTCCCAATCAGTTTTCTCGCCTTCATGAACACAATCACCTTCTACTGGTAAACGTGATAAGCAGTCAGCTCTTACATTTTTCCCTCCAGGAATGTATTTTATATCAAAATTAAATTCCTGTAACCTTGCCAACAACCTTATCAATCTAGATGAGGCTTTATTAGAACAACTGTCACCCAACATATTTATAAGGGGTTTATGATCAGTATGCAGTTCAAATTTTGTTCAACAAATATACATTTTGAATTTTTCTGAAGCCCATGAACACGCTAGTGCTTCACGTTCAATTGTACTATAGTTTTTTTCTGCAACATTTAATGTACGTGAAGCAAAGGTGATGGTCCACTCGACCTCCAACCATTTGGCTAAGGACTGCCCCTAAACTCTTAGCACTGGCATCTACAGTAATTATACATTTTGCACCATGTGTAAATGGTTTAATGGCAGGGGCTGTCGTGATCAATATCTTTACAGATTCAAATGCTTGTTGACAATCATCGGACCAGATACATTTTGCATTTTTCTTCAAAAGATTTCTTAAAGGTTGGACAATAACAACATATCCCTGAACAAACGGTGCATAGTATTCACTTAAGGCTAAAAAGGCTCTAAGTGAATCTTTGTTATTGGGAATAGTTGCTTCATTAATTCCTTTCAACAAGGATACTTTAGGTTTTATACCTTCGCCCGAAATATTGTGTCCTAAGTAGTTGACTTCTAGTGATAAAAATTGACATTTGTCAAAATTGACTGTCATACCATGAGAACCTAATTTGCTTATAACTTCTTCTAACAATGTAATATGTTCATCCATACTCTGTGTGAACTAAAATATCATCCTGAAAGGCTTGTACACCACCCTGGTCCCCAAAGATCTGATCCATTAAACGTTGAAAAACACTGGCGCTTGTACATATATACTCCAAAAGGTGTTACAAATGTAGTGAGGTGTTGTGAATCTTCAGATAAAGGTATCTGATGGTACGCGGAGCGTAAATCAATTGTTGAAAAATACTTACTTCCACCTAATCTAGCTAACATTTCATGAATTCTCGGGAGGGGATGACAGTCGACAAGGATGTTTCTATTAAGGACTCTCAGGTCAGCGCATACGCGTATATCCCCAGAACGTTTTCGTGCGACGACAGCAGCCGAAATACATTCTGAGGACTCTACTTGTTTAATAATGCCCTGAGAACACTTGTCATCCAGTAATTTTTTGAGATCTTCTCTGGCTGAAAGGGGAACCGGTCTAACTTTTTGTATGACCGGAATAGCATTGCTCTTCAATACAATAGCTTTTTTTTTTTTATTAAAATATTTTTATTGACAACACAGATACATCAGAAACAAAAGATTAGCTGATATTAGTAGCATATACATTTGATATCAAGTAGGCCATACAAATATATAAACATTAGAGACTTAAAAGGAGAGATTAAAGAAAAGTTCCCCACATTCTATCAAATTTTTTCATTGATTTCAATCCCCTCGTTTTGGCAATAGCACGTTCCATAGTGTAAATTTCATTAATCAAGAACCACCATTCCAGAATATGTGGAGGTTTCTGGGAAATCCAAGCCCTAGCAATAGACAATCAAGCACAAGAAAATAATACTGTTAACAGATCTTTATGTGGGCAATTCGCAAATTGTATGTCTAATAATACAGATAATGGCGAGAGAGAACCAAGAACAATTTGTTTTTGCGATAAAATATTTTCGAATCCGGACCAGAACTCAGACAAGGCTGGACATGAGAAAAATATATGTGTAATGTCAGCCGCCACAAGGTCGCATTTGGGACACTTGGAGCGTTCGCTTGATGAAGAGTTTTGGGACCAATTGGAGATTCTTAGCGGGGTATAATATAAAAGGCAGATGGTTTTGTATAGCTGAATCCTCAGGCTCGAAGATTGTACCACTTTGTTAATATTACAGAGTGAGGCCGAGATTTTGGTAGAAGTGATGTTAATCCCTAATCTAGTTGTCCATTTCAGAGCAATTTTTGGACAGTTATCTTCTTTGAACTTATTTAAACAGCTGTAACCCCTGCTAATTAGTGATTTCTGATTTTCCGAGTAGAAGCACGTCCATAGATCTGAGTCCGAGATTTGGTCGATTTTCATTTTACAAACCAGATAATCTCGAATTTGCGTGTATTTAAATCGCATAGCTTCAGTTAAATTGAAGAGAAGTTTGAGCGTAGTGAAATCTAAAAATCCTTGAGTACCATAAAGGTCCCCCAAAAAGTTGATGCCCAAATTGGCCCAGAAAACCCCAAGTCCGTCATTGAATATTCCTGGTAGCCCAGGGTTACCCCATAAAGAAAGCTTTGGATGAAAAAAAGAAGTCTTACATGTAGTTAATAAAGATATCCAAACCGCAACTATCTCTCTCGCGGTCTTGAATTTGACCCTTTTAAAATAGTTAGGGTCATTTACTCTTGCGAGGAATCGATTAGAGTCGGTGCCCAACATAAATTGGTGGTAATAGTATTGGCTATTGGGGTTAAATAGACTACGAAGGCGATCGAAAAAGGTTGCCAGAAAATATAGTTTAAAGTCGGGGAAGTTTAAACCACCTTTGTTAGTTGGTAATTTAAGCAGAGCACGCGATCTTCTAGCTTTCTTATACCCCCAGATATAGCTACTTAAAATCCCGTCTAGTTTTTTGAAAAAGGAATTATTAACGCGTAAGGGTATAGACCTAAATAAATATAAGAATTTGGGCAGTAACTTCATTTTGATTAAGTTGATCCGGCCTATCAGACTTAAAGGTATTTTGTGCCATTTTTTAAGTAGGCCAGCTATTTCTTTCAATAAAACATCATAGTTGAGGGTATTTATGTCGCTTATTTTGGCTGATATTTTAACACCTAGATACGTCGCCACTCGACAGGTACCTTGGACAAGAGTCAATGATTTGTAGTTTAATATTACCTGTGTTTTATTTAAATTTAATTTGTATCCTGAAATTGATCCAAAAGCATTAGATTCTTCAATTATCGTTGAAAGAGCTTTTACTACATCAGTGGAGTATATGGCAATATCATCGGCTAGCAGACGCCCTTATACAAGGCTCACTAGATACGGACAAACTAGGACTAGAACTAATTAGTCTCCGATCTGCTTCCAAAAATGTTTTTAGAGAGCGAGCCAGTGTAAAATTACATAAATTTAAAATCTCTCAATATGAGAGTGGCGATAAAATCGGTAAGATTTTGGCATACAAAGTTGCGGATGACAAAGCTAATACAATAATCAAATCCATTAAGGGACCTAATAACACTATTTACAATCAACCCATACATATAATGGAACAATTCGTTAAGTATTATAGTCATTTATACACTCCGGAAAATAATCCTACACTACACAATATTCAAGCATACATCGGTAATAATGTCACCAACAATATAGAAATTGAACATAATGGGCAAATAGGGGAGAATGTTACCACTGCCGAAATCAGAACGACAATTACTTCTCTCCCGTCTGGCAAGGCTGCAGGAGAAGATACACTCCCTATAGAACTTTATAAAATCTGTATTGATGAAATACTCCCTCTTCTCTGCTTAGTAATCAACTCGATTGGTCTAACAGGGAAGGTTCCAAATTCTTGGAATTCTGCTAAGATCGTGTTTTTTCTCAAAAAAAATAAACCTGCTGATGAGTGTGGCTCTTATAGGCCTATCTCACTCATTAACGCGGACGCCAAAGTATTCTCTAAAATTCTTGCACTCCGACTGGCTCCTTACATGCCTAAGCTAGTTAATCCACAACAACATGGATTTATTATTGGCAGAGACACTACAGCCCATGTTAATATGGCAATCACTGCTTTTGATGTAGCAGCAACTAATTCCACCCGACTCGGTATGATACTTTTAGATGCTGAAAAGGCATTTGACCGAGTCGGGTGGGATTACCTCTGGGCCGTAATGAAGGCGTACGGCTTTAAAGGCCAATATTTAAGATGGATACAGGCTCTATATGACTCTCCAACTGCCAAAATTAGCTATGCAGGTATGATCTCTCCAGGCTTTAAAATACTTAGGGGTACGCGGCAGGGGTGTCCGCTTTAACCCCTGCTGTTCGCGCTTTCCATGGAACCATTTATAAACTCACTACAAACTCAACCTCATATTATTCCATCGGAATTCGGCCCACACTCTTTGAAAATCACCACCTACGCCGATGATATTGCCATATACTCCACTGATGTAGTAAAAGCTCTTCAATACAATAGTATGTTCAAAATTCTTAATAACACCAATTTTGTTTGAAAATACTCCAGGAAATTTAGCTTGTAGCCTTTTAGTCAAATTATCACAAATGTTTGTCTTGAATTTCTAAAATAGGCATATCACCAAGTATGACAGGTTCGTCATGCCCTGGTCTTAGTATAATACCTAATTTAGCTTGATCCTGCCATCCTAAAATATCGCGTCCATTCACTGCCACGTAAATTTTTGTAAAAATATTTCTTCCTTTAAACAAAATGTTATCATCAAAGTATCCCCTCATTATAATGTCATACTCCCCGAAAGCTTTGGGATTGATAGTAGTAGATTACAATAATTTTCCTGACCAAAATTTATAAAATGTGTTCTCAGCTAAAATTGTAATTGGAGACCCTGAATCTGCCATGACTTCTAAGTCAATTGCACCAATTTTCACATCACATATGGGACCTTTGCATCGTTTCTCAGAATCCCCTAATGCATTAATCTCTACTGATGATAGAGACACATTACTAATAGCTTCTGACAATATATCATTTTCAACGTCAAGTTGACTGACTTTAACCCTTGTTTTGTTAGCATGACAAACATTATAAAAATGTCAAATTTGTTTGCAATTGTTACACCGCTTCCCTTGAGTAGGACAATTAGGAAAATTACCTAAATGAAAATTGGAACCACATCTATAGCAAGTTCCACTCATTCTCTTATCATCACTTTTTTTAACTACATTCCTGTGTGAAACAAAATGTACACTAGTATAATTACTAGATTATATAATTTCTACAGTTGCTACTTCTGAAGTGTCAGTAGTCAAATTGATGGAAGATTCAGATAAAAATTTTGAAGAGACAACTGAGCGTTCTATACTCCTTGCTATATCCATGACTTCATCAAGAGATGGATTCTTACATGTCAAAATACGTTCCTGAATTTTCTTATTAAAACAATTGAAAACTAATTGATCACGTAGAGCAGTGTCTAAATAATTGCCAAAAACACATTTCGAGGCTAAAACACTCAATACTGCTAGATAATCTTCAATGGATTCCTCAGAAGATTGTTTACATTTGAAAAGTGTATGCCTCTCCACCATCACTGACGGTTCATCTACATACTGTTTACCAATATGTGCCAATGCTTCTTTAAAAACATCCCATGAATCATCTCCAGATGGTGCAGGAACTGTGGGCAAATTATCAAAAATGTCTTGCCCAGCGTTGCCTAAATGGTTAAATAATAATGCTTTCTTACGTGAAGCTGAATATTTGCTAGCATCTATAGCCTCAAGATAGTTCTAAACCATTTGTGCCATGGCTTTACAGGCCTACCAGGTAACTCAAGGAATGGAGGTGGTTGCATCACATTGTTGCTGCTACTAGAAGCCATTATATTCAATAATATTATTTTAAAATTACCTATGAAATTGTACCATCAAATAGGAACAATTTATAAACTGTATATAAGTTCTTTTTGAAAATCAAATTGTCTTTAAAGTACTATAAATGGATCTGCAAACATGTGACAAATGATGAAGCACAATTAAAATGAAGCGTTTCAAGAAAAGAAAGTTATGCAAGAAGATAAATACTTCCCAAATATGTTATAAGCGTTAGTACGCGCTTTCTCTTGTTGCTAGGTGACCAATGTTGATTTTTCCTAAAAATGGAGGCACGCCCGGTCGCGTAGAGTGATGACGTCTGAATTCCCCGGTCGATCATCACACAACAGCTTCCATGCCGAAGATTCTCTTAAAGCACACACCTACATACATTACCATATATTACAGGCAGGGCACAAAACAGAACCCGGTAGATACCCTTTTCGAGGCCCCCTTGAAAAAACTGACGGTCCTCAGTGAGACCTGGCCCACTTAAAGCCCTGCTTCTACCATATGTAACTTTCGACAAGTGTCTTCTGCTGGTTCCACGTGATAAGGTTTTTGTAAAACAGCGTTCCACTTTAACTTGTGTTCATGCAGAGAGCTTCTAGAGCTAAAACCAGGCAAAAGAATGGTAGCATTCACCATATACGATAATTATTTCATATAACTGTATGGATGGTAGAGGATAGAACTTGAGGCCATAATGTTCTGAAAAGAGCAACAGAAGACTGTGCCCTTTACTTCCAAGGTATACACCAAGGTGTAAATCTGAGGATGTACCTGCTAACCCCTTGACTATAGAATGAGGGTGAAGTCAGGTATTTAGGAGGGTGATCTCATTAGGGTGAATGGAGACTGAAGAGGGGGATTTGTATAAAAAGATGATGACCCCATTGAAGGTTCTGGAGGGACTGGCAGATAGCTGCATTTTGTATTACGTACGTTTAGTAGTACTACAATCAGAGGGGGCTCCTCCGTTATGGCGAAGGAGCGTTGCCCCACTGCTTTTGAGCAGTGCAGAGTAAAGGAAATATAAAATGATAATAACTTTAAGTTATTATCATTTTATGTTTTCTTGGCGGGCGGGTGGTCGGGCTGCTTTGCTCTCGGAGCAGCACTGGGGAGGAGTGGTATGCCAACTCCTAAGTGCTCAATGACTGTCTCAGGCCGCTCAAACCAATCATACCCACTTTCCCTGTTCTCCATGCAGGTTGCATTACAGCCTGCGTGGAGAACATGCCCAGGCCCCCATTGCCTGGCTGAGCGCCAAACCAGGACACTCAAACCAACCACAACACTGCATTGCAGCGTTGTGATTGGTTAGGGGGCCTGGGTGACTAGCAATCACAACATTGCATTGCAGCGTTGTGATCGGTCCGGTGAGCCTGGCTGTTCTTCCTGTCTCACGAAGAGAGCAGGAGCAGAGACTCGGTACCGGAGGCAAGATAAGTGAATGAATATATACATACATATATATTCACTGAAAAAACCATAGGTTTCACACATGTTATAGTTAGCGGAAATTTTACTGATAAAAAACCAATGAAATTCCCCCGTTATAGTTAGTGCAGGCAACTATAACTCACGCGACCGCAATCCTCTGCTGATGCTAATACTGTATTTAGACACTTATTTACCCATGTCTTCTTCCATACATTTTTAGCTATACATATATTACAAATATTTTTTTTTCATAAAGACACATATGTCATCAGCAGAAGATTGCGGTCGCGTGAGTTATAGTTGCCTGCACTAACTATAACGGGGGAATTTCATTGGTTTTTTATCAGTAAAATTTCCGCTAACTATAACGTGTGTGAAACCTATGGTTTTTTCAGTGAATTTGTACGGTTTTTTAAATGCTAAGTTACTTTACGTCTTTCGTGGCGTGCGCGCCCACTTAACGCAGTTCGTTCCGTGCGCGCACGGTGCGCTTCGCGCACCGTGCGCGCACAGTGAGCACGCGGTGCGCTTCGCGCACCGGGCGCCCACTTTACGCAGTTAGTGCCGTGCACGCACGGTGGGCACGCGGTGCGCTACGCGCACCGCGTGCCCACGTTACGCAAGATGGGCCATGTACGCACAATGCGCTTCGCGCACCGTGCGCACATGGAGGACATATGATGCACTTCGTTTTTAAAGGTAATATTTTAATTTTTCGCAGTAGTTATAAGCCATGCACAAATGGTGCCCTTCGGGCACCATTTGCACACGGGGTGGAGAGAGTGTGGATAATTTTTTTTTTAAATATTTTATTTTTTAATATTTTCGTTTTTTACTTATGTGATAAGCCATGCACAATTGGTGACCTTCGGTCACCAATTGCACCCGGGGTGGGGTTAGTGTGGATAATTTTTTTTTTTTATATATATTTTTACCGTACGCGTACGGTAAGCGTAATCGGCGAAATTAGCGAAAAAATAAAAATTCAGTTTTTGGCCTTGGGGGATCTTTGGGGACTCCCTCTACATGGCTATGTGTGTGGGAGCTGTCAAAACAGCCCCTTTAAATGTTTTTGTGCTTTGTTTGTTAATCATCTCTCTCAGTGCGAGAGAGAAAATGGCGGCCGCCGCTTCCTGGTTTCGGCCGATTCGAATGTTTACTAAGATCTAAGAGCCAATCATAATCGCGCTCGCGCACGCCACCGTACGCGTACGGTAAGCGTACCGTAAGCGCACCGTAAGCTGGCTCAGATATATATATTGATTTAAAGGCTATTTTCTCAGAATCTACTGAACAGATTTACACCAAACCTACAAAAGGCACTTCCTTGACCTGAGGACTACCTCTCTGCCAAATTTCTAGTAATTCTGTTCAGCCGTTCGGGCTGTAGCCCTGTCTAAAGGTCCTATGGAAAAATGCATGGGAAAAACGCGTTTTGGGACCCCCCTTTTATCTCAGCCCCCGCTTGACGAATCCCCCCGAGACTTTCAGGGTAGGAGCGGAGCGTAGCGCCCCACCTATTTTGAAAAATTCATGAGGATTCGTCGACCTGCGCCAAAGTTATTCAAAATAGAATGTTGCGGATTTCCTCTGGAAACGTGGTCCTAACTATAACTACCTACTGGCGACCGCCAGTAGGTAATATATTTATATATATATATATATATATATAATTTTCCATTGTGCAACCCCTGTGCCCCCCGCATCCCCCACCGCCTGCGCTTTTATCATATTTATGACATCAATTAGAACATTTATTTATATACTTATATTTATGTATATATTTATATTTAGTTCTTTTAAACTGAACAACGTCCTTGTCCTTCATTAGCAACATGACTGAATTTTGCATGTAAACAATGCCTTTTTCCATAATTGGACACCAACAAATTAAGTATGTTTTTTAAATAATTGTTCATTATGATTACACAATAATGATGATATGTTTGAAATTTAATGTTTTCAAAAAATCAAAAAAACAAAGAAAAGACATACCGATAACTAAAGAGGTCTGAGAAATTGTTTCTATGTCTATGGTGCTCCATTAAGTATACACCACGTGATTATGCACTGGCACTTTAAGAATGTGACTCTCTTCCTCACATGTCATGTGATCAAGGCCTTTGGTAGGCCGAAACGCATAATGGCGGCAGTGCTGGGTGAAAATAAATAGAAAATTCTTGCACTGATACCTGGGTCTGTTTTCGTCTTTTCCTGACCAACGTGGAAGCTGGTGACGAATTATACAACATATATATATATATATATATATATATATATATATATATATATATATATATATATATATACATTTCCATTGTGCAACCCCTGTGCCCCCCGCATCCCCCACCGCCCGCGCGCCCACCCCGCCACACCACCCGCGATTCATGCCAGCTGCCACTGACTATAATAGTACTAATACCATAGTCCAGAAACTCACGTTCAGAGGATCCGCCTCTATGTATATTTTTCTGTGCGGAGATCTCTGCCACGACTGCATTGTCTCTCCACACAGAAGTATACGTTTTAGTAGTAAATTTGGGATGGACAAAGGGGAGTGGCTAGAAAATGGGAAATACAATTTAAGGAAAGGGGATTGGGGAGAAGTAACATTGATTTTTTGGGGGGGGTAAAGGAGGGGCATGCACTCACCTACAAAAGAGTAGTACACTGCTGTTCACAAACTGCACTTCTAAAGTTACTACAGCAAAAAGGCCCCAAAGAGTGAGTCCAGCACCACAGGTGGCCAACCACTGGTACTGCAACAACCTCTATAGAGAATAATAGAAGTAGGGACTTCAAATAAACACCCATCAGAAAAATGTTAAATTAGATAAAATTATTTAAACTATTTAAAAATATAAATACACTGAATTTAATATTACATTTTTTTGCAAAAACAAAACATTTATTTCATTTAAAAATATTTTAATAACCTTTTTAATTTAAAATTATTGTAAAATTATTTTGTATTAAAATAAAATTAGTTTTCTTATTTTAAACTTCACTTTTACTTACCATTATTACATATTAAAAATGATACATTTTCACTTTAGGTGGGCATTTTTTTAAAAGTTAGACTTTAGAAAAATAATTTTAATTTAATTATATAATCCCCAAATAACTGCATCTTAAATTAAATTGATAATGCCGTAACATATATCTGTTTCGTTATACATTTAAAATAACTATATGAAATTAATTAACGTTACTATGTAACATGAAAATATTTTTAGAGTTTTTTGCAGGTTTACTAAGTCTTCGCAGAGGGAGATATAATACTCCTAAGCAATTGCAACATGGTTTGGGATCTCAAAGTAGACATAATAGGTCCAAGTTCTCCACATTCAGGTGGCTTTTCAAAGAAACTTAAAATCAAGTTTGAGGACATAGGTCTACATAATATTTGGAGGGAACAACACAATGACGAACGAGACCCAGTTCTTGCAGAGTAAATAAAAAAACATATTAAAAACCTCTTGGACATCTTTAAAACAGTCACGAGGGGCATTTGAATTAGCAAAGTAGCTTATTTAAAAAACTGAGATGCCAATATAGGGAGCAGTTGGAAACCAAACTCAAACTATGAGAGAAAGAGTACAGAATTTCTCTTGCTTACCTCAAATTGAGGGCAACTACAAACAAGGATCGGGAGGTGGCAGGTCTCCGTTTCGGGAAAGAGGAACACAAAGTTGTGCTGTTTCAGACTACATATTAACCCTGATGGAGTCTGAGAAATCTTTCCCAAAATTACAGCTACTTTTGAAAGAGTCTCAGATTTCAAGATAAACACAACACATCTAGAATGCTGGACTTGACTCTTCCAGAAGAGGAGGTAATAGCACTCCGGGAACGCATGGCTTTTAGGTCGGCTATGAAAACTATTACCTACCTAGGGGTGTAAATAACACTAAACATGTAATACAATACAAATTAAGGAGTCATCACCTATTACCGGCTGAGGCGGAAGTTCATTGTAGTACTCTAAACCTGATTGCGCCAAGGCTCCAGCTAACAGCTGCCAGGTCTACCAACATCCATCCACAGGTAAAGCTCATGGCAGTACTACACATGTTGGCATCGGGATCCTTTTAGATAACAGCCATCGGAGTGGCAGAATCTCCCAGCCATCTTCCTCACTTCTTCCCTCCATCCTGTATGCCATCATCCGTCTGATACCCCGCTACCTCCTCTTCGCCAACACCCACGAACTGCAGCTGGAGACAAAACAAAGATTTTCCACCTTTACTGGGTTCCCACATGTGCCTGCTGCCATGGACTGCACACATGTGCAACAGGGTCCCCTGCAGCCACATCCCATCTCGACAGGAACTGGGAGCACACCCGGTCCATAAATGTCCAAGCCATCGTGGACCATCGGAGCCTGTTCACTAGCGTGCTGGCAAAATACCCTGGGAGTGCATTCCACCATAAATGACCACTTCCAGAATTGACAATATTGGAATGGCCTACTTGTATGTAAGCAAAACTCGAATACCTAACACACCCATAACATTTAGAAATGGCTGACATAATACCCACCCTTCTGTTGACGCAGATAGGGACGTAAGTATGAGGGGTGTGTCTCATACAGGCACCATGCAGCATGATACATGTGTCATGCAAACACTCAAGTTACACATTTCCAGACACGCAAAGCCACTATGGCTGACGTTGAATGGTGGAAGGGTACAGAGCAATGCATTGCTGAACCAAATGCTGTATATCATCACTGTATGCAAGAGAAGGGTTACATGGGTGTTACTGGGGTGTCTACATGACACTCTCATGGTTCATCAGGCATGTCATGTATCCCACCGCCGACATCTGTGGTTAACGTAGACATACACATCTCTCAGTATAAGGCATGTCTGCTATATCTCTTCCTACCTAGGGAGAGCCAATTACCCAAATATTTGATCCCCAATAGGCCACTTAACAAATGTAGTGAGAGCACATAACATAGAGTGGTCAGGAGCATCTCCAAGCAGAAATCACAGAAAACTACTGGATCAACATGACAGTCAGGATGTAGAAGTGTATGTTGTATCTGTCCTTGTTCAGCATTTGCTATTATACAGGGTAATGGAGGAGATGTGTTAACCAATGAACAACTGTATGACTAACACATATTGTGAAACCAACGTTAGAAATCTGTATGACAATGTAATTACAAATAACACACTTGGTCTGGCATGTATCTGTAACAGCTAGCAAATATTTTGATAGTTGTCCTTTCTTTTTAACTTTCAGCTGACCACGGATATGGGCTTCAGCCGTGGGTAATGACCCCATATGCACACACCCAGACTGAGCCGGAGAAGGCGTACAACCAGGTTCTCAGCAAGACACAGAATATTGTTGAGCCAACCCTTGGCCTGCTTAATGCCAGGCTCCAATGTCTGGACATTTCAGGGGGTATATTGCTCTACTCCCCCCAATGGTGTGTAAAATAATACTGGTGTGTGCCATACTGCACAATATATGTGTGCAGACTAATGTCCCCTGGGACAGGGACCACCAACAGCAGGACCTTCAGAAACAATGTACTGTGCATTGTCATGTGTTGTGTGTAACTCGCCCCTTGCCCATTTCCCAAGTAATATGTCATTGAAAAAACACGTTTTGTAGGAAATGTGACACTTGAGTCAGAAAGGTGTCACTTTTCTAGGAAAGATAACTTTTTACTAGTAAACATGACGCTTTTGTAGGGAAAGTGACGCTTTAGCACAGAATGTGATGCTTGATCAAGAAAGGTGACACTTTTCTGGTAAAGGTGACTTTTTAGTAGTAAATGTGATGCTTTTGTAGGAAAAGTGAAGCTTTTGAGCAAAACTTGACGCTTGAGCAGGAAAGGTGATACTTTTCTAAGAAAGATGACTTTTTTTTATTTTTTTTATTCACATTTTGGAAATGCAATCAACATTTCAACATACAAAACCAAAACAATTAGGTCGTGGTACAATATCATTCGGCCTCTAGGACCTCCCCAGCTCCCCTCAGGTAGTATCGTTATGGTATTAAGCAGCCATCCCCTCCCTCCGTCTTCCAACATTATCACTCATTTTGATGCATTTGTAAATAGTCAATTAGGTACATCCAGTAATCACGTGGTCTCGACCCTCCTGGAAGCTCTTCCTCATAAGTTTTGAGTGTGTCCTTACAGTAAGTTAGATCTTTGAGACATAGCTGAATAGATGGAGCAATCCTACTGTTCCAGCAGAGCGATACACGCCGTTTGGCCATCAGAAGCGCAATCACAGCAAATTTACGTTTCATAGCTCTCAGACCAGGCACTATCCCCAGCAAACAAATCTTTTCCGAACAACCCAATTTCGTTCCCATCATTTCTCCCAACATGTCCGTCACTTTTACCCAATAATCCGCCACCCCTGCGCACCTCCAGGCCAGATGGCAGAAGTCCGCCCCCTCCTCCCCACACCTGCGGCAGCGCGAGTCCTCCCTTAAGCCATACTTGCAAAGCCTAGCCGGTGTGTAATAGGTCTGGTGCAAATATTTGTAATGTAGCATTCTTAAATTTCCATTAGGTGTCAGCATTTCAGTTAATGAACAGGTCACCTCCCATTCCTCCAGTGTCAAGTTATCCTCTAACGCACTGTTCCATTTGTCCAATGATGCCTGCGTAGTGTACGCAATATCTTCTTGCAACTTACGATAAAGTCTCGACACCAGTTTTGTGGCAGATGGCGTGGTCAACACCAATTGCAATGCTTGCATTTGTGGCGGCTCCTCAGGGAAAGAAGGGTAGAGCACCCTCATGGCTTTTTGCAGTCTGTAATATGTAAATCTAAACATTAGTGTTTGATTACTAACATAGGTAAGATCGCTTAGTTCCTGATACGTCCCATTAAGGAACAGATCCCCCATTGTGGTCAGTCCTACTCGTCTTAACAGTCCCATCCCTACCTCCTCCTGGGTCACCGACAATGCTGGATGGTGTAAAAGGGGCAAATCCGGCGCATACAGAGGTAGTTTACCCGCTTTCCTCCCCATTGCCTGCCATGCTTTATTCGTCGTATCTATTGTGTTGATGTCACGTTTATGCAGCGGTGCTCTCCTATGTGGGAGTATTGCCTTTAGCGGAACAGGAGCTGCATCGCCCTCCTCTACCGCTGTGTGTGTCAGGAACGGCACAGGATGATACCAGTAGTGCGCAAACTGCGCCTGTGCGCATAAATAATATAACAGAAAATCCGGCACTTTAAACCCACCTTTCGCATATGGTAACGTTAGCGTCCTCAGTTCAATCCTAGCATGTTTGCCCGCCCAAATCAATCGTAATACCATCGCTGTGATTCTACGAAACACTTCAGTTGGTGGTGGTATCGGTATATTATTGAATAGATACAGCAGTTTGGGTAATACAACCATCTTGACAATGGCCAGCCTATCCGCTAACGAAATGGGGAGTTGTATCCAGCCCTCTATTTTCCCCTCCAGCGTTCCCACCACTCTACCATAGTTCGCCCGGATCACCTCCTCTGGATCCCTATGATACCACACTCCCAGATATCGCACCGGGTCAGATTGCCATTCTATTGGGTAGTCCAGTTGATGCGGCCGAGTAGTGTCCGATAGCGGAACAATAATCGATTTCTCCCAATTAATGCTAATCCCGGACGTCTGCGCAAATCGCACATACTCCCTCAGCAGTGCATTTAAATGCACTTCTGGATCTCTCACATATAGGAGCATATCGTCCGCATATAGCGATATGTGGAGCGGGCGCTGCGGGAACTGCAACGCCGAGTAGTGATGCTTCTGTCGTATTCTACAAGCTAACGGTTCCATCGCCAGTGCGAATAGCAATGGGGACAGTGGGCAGCCCTGTCTCGTCCCCCTGCATATAGGTATCGGGTCTGACACATATCCATTCACTCTCACTCGAGCCACCGGTGCCGTGTATAGTAGCTGTATCCATTGCAAAAAGCGCAGCGGAAATCCCATCCGCCGCATCACCTTGCTCAAATACGGCCATTCCAGGGAATCGAATGCTTTGGCCGCGTCCAGTAGGACCGCAGCCGCCTTGGTCGTTGGTTGCAAATAGTGTGATAGTGCAAAGAGGGTACGTGTATTGTGCGTAGTTGATCTGGTGGGGATAAATCCCGACTGATCCGGTAGAATCAATCGGGTCATCAGCGGCTGTAGCCGTTTCGCCAACAGTTTGGCCAGAATCTTGACGTCCACATTAATGAGGGAGAGTGGCCTGTACGATTCGCAGTGTTCCGGGTCCTTTTTTGGCTTCAAAAGGGCAATAATAAGCGCTTCACGGAGCGTTGGTGGCAATCGCATCTGGTCATGGGCAGTTCCGTACATTTCCACCAGATGTGGAGCTATTTGATCAATGAATGCCTTGTAAAATTCCCCCGTGAACCCGTCAGGGCCCGGTGACTTCCCATTGGGGAGAGTTTTTATCACCTCCTTCACCTCCTCTACTGTAATAGGTGCCGCCAAATATTCTCTATGGTCATCTGATAGCCAGGCTATCGCTACCTCCTCCAGATAGTTCCCTGTCTCCTCCTCCGTCGCTGCCTGCCGTGACTCGTATAGCTTACCGTATGTGGCTCTAAATTCCCTCAAAATGTCTTGTGCCCCATATTTCATGTCTCCATGCTCATCTCGTACCCCACGTACCGCCTGTGGCACTTTCCCCGCGCATATTTTGGCCGCCAACGCTCTACCCGGCCTGCCACCCTCGCCGTAATTCCTGGCCACGTGTCGCTTCGATATATATTTTAACTCATCGTCTGCTAGCGTTTGGTATGTAGTTATGTGGCTTCTGATATCAGCCAGTAATGTCGTGTTTTGGGTACATTCATATTCTCTCTCTAGCACATTAATTTTCTGCTCACATGACGCCAATTGTTGGCGAATATCCTTCAGTATGCCCGCACTCGTTCCAATGCAGATCCCCCTAATGGTGGCCTTAAACGCCTCCCACAGCAACCCGGGGTCTTCTGTGGTTGGCGCATTTAATTCAAAGTATTCCGTCACAGCCTTACTAATTGCGTCTTCGTACAAAGGGTCAGTGAGTGCTCTTGCATTAAATCTCCAACTAAATGGGGGGGGGTGTGTAATTCGGTATCTCAATGGTGAGCTTCACCGGATTGTGATCCGAAAGTGTCCTGGGCAAGTGGCAGATGGATCTCGTCCACAGGAGCACCGCCTCGTTTCCCAACCAATAATCTATCCTGGACCAGCTACTACTAATCGCTGTCGTATGTGTCGCCTCTCTACTCTCCCGATTTCTTGCTCTCCAGACGTCCACCAGCCCCCTATCCTCCATTATGGCCCGCAATTTTCTCCTAGCCCTTGTATGCGGTTCAGTGGTGTTACTCGATCTGTCCCAACCGTCCTGCAACGCTATATTGAAATCTCCCCCCCATATCAGTGGTATGTCAGGTAATTCCCCCAATCGCATCCACACCTCATCATAGAAGTCAGGATCATCAATATTTGGTCCATAAGTATTCACTAATGCCACCTGCTGACCCCGTAGCCGTCCCACCACTAGTACCAAGCGCCCCATCTCATCTTTATGTGTGGACTCCACTTCAAACTGCACCCCTTTCTTGATCAGTATCATGACTCCTCGGGAATAGGAAGAGTATGATGAGTATTGCACCGTCTCCGCCCATCTACTACCCACTCGCATAGGGGCCTTCGGTGTCAGATGTGTTTCCTGCAGCATTGCAATATCAATGTTATGTCGATCTAAATATGCCAACACCTGCCTTATTTTCTTGGGGTTGTTCAGCCCCCGTACATTCCACGTCAGTAAAGATAATCTAGTATCTCGTAGTGCTTTACTCTCCATCATACCCCCATTCAGTCCATACTGGTGCAATCTCTATGCAGTCGTCACCCCCACCGCAGTCAACCTCACGGACCCTGCCTACACCTCGTGTCATATCATCACCCTTCAGATTGTTGTTGCGATCATCGTACCAAAACCTAAGAAACAAACCCCAATGTCCCCTCCGCCTCCCCCCACCCACTTTAGCAACCCAACTCTGCCAAAGACATTTCCCATTATCCCGTAACAGTACAACCCAACTTGATTTGGGGAACTCCCGCGTGGGGGATCCACCAAGAGCGCACTTTTCCATCCAACCTAATGGATGTGGTCAGTGATATAATCTCTATACATGCCAAATCCCAGCACATCTCTCAACTTCTAACATAACAGTTATGTATCCGAACATTTATGGTGCTATCAGGTAATCCATATCTCATACGACAAGTATTCACTCCGGCCCACCTTTCCCCACAGAGCTCCTGTACTCACGTCCGCCATGCCTTACTTTTCGGTGCTCGCGTCAGGGAGCCTGTGTACAAGAGATCAAGCAGCAGTGTCTGCCTCTTATCCCTCCCTTGCGCTCTCCCTTGCAGTATGCTGTCCGGTCTACACCCACCCCTCAAAAGATATATGAGTCAGCCGACATCATGTAGTTCACCATGTTTCATCCCCAGCACAGCCTCTACCGTTATCACCCATTGTGGCAACCAGCACACTTATCCATGTAGTAGTCCTCAGTTCGAGTCTATGGCGGGTTCCGCTCGACGTTGTTCCTTTCGCCGATTGATAGTCCTTTTGATGAAGTCCTGTGCTTCCCTCGGCGTCTGTAGCAGCGTTGTTTTCCCGTCGCAGGTGACCTTCAAACGCGCCGGGTATAACATAGCATAGTCAATTTGCAACTCCCTGAGTTTCTTTTTTATCGGGTTGAACTCCTTGCGTGCCATCTGCACCGTTATTGTAAAGTCCGGGTAGAACTCCAGCTCGTTTCCCTGATAGCTGATCTTGCGTTTTTCTCGGGCTATACGGAGGACAGTGTCGCGATCTCGGTAGTTCATGATCCGCGCCACTATAGGTCTCGGAGGCAGTCCCGGCTTCGGTCGTGGTGCCAGGGTTCTGTGCGCGCGTTCGACTAGGAAGATAGGTGACAGGGATTCCTCTCCACATACAGTTTTTATCGATTCCTCCACATAGGTTTCCATTTTGGTTATGTTCGTGGACTCCGGAACTCCCGCTATTCGTACGTTGTTGCGACGGGACCTCGCTTCCAAGTCCTCCGCTTTGTTTTTTATCACGTCCAGCAGTCGCTCCATGTCCGTACACTTTTGGGTTGTGGCGTGCGCTTCGTCTTCCACCGCCGATATTCTGGTCTCCGCTTCCACCAGCCGTTCCCCGTGACCATCCAGCTTCGCCGCCATATTGTCCACGCGAAGCGTGATCGAGTCAAGTTTTCCATGTATATCCTGCAGGCTTTGCTGTATGGCCTGGAGGGCACCCTCCATTCCCGTTTGCGCTTTCGCCGCTTTTTTCGCGTCAAATTGGAGCTTCGTCTGCCCTCGGTCTGCTTTTCCCATAGCGCCACACACCCCCGCGCATGCTTCAAGTCGCGGCCACTGCGCCCTCCGTTCCGTGAGTGGTTTATGTGGTGCTCGCCTCTGGGTTCTGCGTCTGCAGGTGGCTTCCTTCAGCGCTTATGGCTTTCCGGGCTCCCCGATTGCCACCGCTCACCCTTTGCCAGTCACCTGAACCAGGCGCGCAATTCACCCTACGCCAGGCCTGTAGCGCCCCTTGTCAGCTTCCCGTTCAGCACGCTACCGGCATCTGCTGTGGCTCCCTGTTCGGCCTTACCCCCTCGATTACCGCCGGTCTCCTCCGTGCGACGTTATGTGTAGCGAGGTCGTGTCTCAGTCGCCGCCTTCAGTAACCGCATATCCACTGCCTCTGTTCGCTGCGCACTAAGGGCCGTCCGTCTCCAGCCGTTCTTAACATGGCGGGCGCCATTTTACATACAGGGCGTCTTTTCGCCAGCTTCGTTCACCCCTCTCCTCCGCGATGCCAGTTCAGGGCCGCAGCTCCAGAGATCCCCAGCTTCCAGCCAGCAGCTCCCCAGAACAGCGACAGTGACTCACCGCGGCTCCGTAGGCGATCCCTGTTAGTTTCACCGCTCACCGCTTTGCTGCTCCAGCGCCGCCATGTTGTCTGCCCCTCCGCCAGCTACGATCGTCCGGAGTTTCGCGTTCTGTGACTGTCTGCAGCATCAGTGTCTCAAACTTCACAAATTTAGTCCAGCATATATTAAGGGGCTGTGCCCCCGTTTTTAGGGCGCTAGGATCGCCGCATGCCGCCGATAGCTGCCGTTTCCTCACACCGACCAGCGGAGCCGACTTAGCAGGCGGCCATCTCGCCGTGCGCCCTCTAGCGCCCCCCAAGAAAGATGACTTTTTAGTAGTAAACGAGAGGCCTTTGTAGGAAAATTGAAGCTTTAGCACAAAACGTACTGCTTGAGCAGGAAAGGTGAGACTTTTCTAGGAAAGGTGACTTTTTAGTAATAAACATGAGGCATTTGACGGAAAAGGGATGCTTTAGCACAAAACGTGATGCTTGAGCAGGAAAGGTGACACTTTTCTAGGAAAGGTGACTTATTATTAGTAAACGTGAGGTATTTGTAGGAAAAATGAGGCTTCAGCACAAAACGCGACGCTTGAATCGGAAAGCTGACACTTTTCTAGGAAAGGTGACTTTTGTTGTAAATGTGACTCTTTTGTAGGAAAGGTGACACTGTAGCATAAAACGTGGCACTTTAGTGGAAAGAGCGTAGGGCGGAAGCCACACATCAATGATGAAGCATCAAAAAGAATGCATTGGGCATTGTGTACCTCGCGACTTGGCTGTTTTTCTAGTGAAGCGTCAGAAAAAATTATGCTTTAGTAGGAAACATGACGCATATGTCAGAAACGTGATGCATCCACACAGGAATTGATGCAATGGCTCAGCCATGCTGCAAACCAGGAAATGAAAAGTTCCTTACACTTTCACTTACAGTCTTTGTGTCTGTGCTGGCTGGTGGAGGTGTTTGTTGATTGCTGGAAATTTTGGTGCTCTTTCTTGGTCTTGTTGGGGTCTGTGCTTTCCCTGTTGTGTTCCAAAACTGTAATTAGGTCGAGCCCAGCGCAGCGCGCATGCGTTGCTCTAGGAGATGACCTTTTGGAATCGGTCTGCACTTTTATGACACTCGTGCGTGTGGCGGCATCCACCTTGCGGGAACGAGCAGCGGCGCTCAGGGCGCCTTGTGGCCTGTATCAAGTTTCAATTAGCGTGGTGGCGTTCAGTTTCGCAGGCGCGCGTTAATCGTTTTTTCTGCAATGGCTTGTTAGTTTAGAAATGCACAAGGCATTCCCTTGCCTTGTCTTTTTAGAATTCGATCAGATAACTAGAATTTTTTTTTATCTTCAGATCATGCAGCAGATGAAGTATTTGCAAATCCATAATTATATTGAAAATACTGTGTCCACAAAATAGTATAATTCCTGTGTTCCTTCATATGGCTTGACGTTTTTTGTTAATCTTCAGAAAGGAAACCTAGACTGGCTCTCATTGAAAAGTAAATATATATGAAACAGTCTCTGGCGCCTTCTACTGACAACATGATAATTCGGCAGTTGATAGAAAGACTAAGCCGATGGTATTTATGGAACCTACACAAATCGGTGTTAACACTACTAGAAAGCACCCTGAAGCGGTGCTGGTGGCAAAAACCACTTTGTAAAATAAAAGCAGTAATGTACAAATATTTACATAACCCTCAAGTTCCTTTAACACAGCCAGGCAGGCACAGGCTTCAGGAAACAAGCCTCCGGGTGCCTTTCGGAATCGAAGATTGGTATGTTTTCAGACATTGCAAACTATTAACACGAATGCTGTACGTGTGATTATTTTATTCAGTTTGTAAATATAGCCAGATGGTAAGCTAAGCTGCGGTGCAGATAAAATATATGTATGACTTAAACCCAAGATTTTCTTACAACGTAATGTTACATTACAGAACATCGCTAACTTGTAATAGTGAAAATTCTCCAAGGAGACTGTTGTTCCATTTTAGCATTTTTTATTGTCAATCAATATTGACCGTACAGTTAGTGTTGGCATACTCTGTTGTTTCAAACTCTATGTATCCTATTTGATAATAGGACCACAATATGACGTAGCAAGGAGAAGTCATCTGAAAGTACATTTTATTGTACACAGGCATCGATAGATTTAGTGGAGTCTGTAATGGATGCTCCTAGTTTAGGGTAAGTAGTTGTAAGGTTTGTTAATATATATCGACCAGCAACTAATTGTGATGTCATACTGAGGGTCTTTTGGTTAATGGAGTTACTTACTCTGCACGTACATTTCAATGACATTTTGTAGAGTTAAAGCGCCAGAGATAATCGTACTTCATGAGCCCCCCCACAGCACCGGAGTCTTCACGCAATGAACGCTTCACTTAACAATTTATATCAAATTATCAGGACGGTGATTTTTGTTTCTGCAGATTTCACAACTTCATGTAGTCTGAGGCTGTTCTGCTGAAAAAAGCAGAACTTTGTTTTGCTCAATGCTTCATTTGTTTAAAAAATAGTACAGGGGCCCCAAGTTGTTTATAGGAGCCCACTGTCAACGCTGCTGAATGCCCGGGTTGCGAAATGCAATGGCTGTCTAGTTTTAATTCCGCTTTTTAAGTCTCGCCTGCACAGCGTATGTACTGTGCTTGCAGGGTATTGTTTACAATAAAGGGCTTTTTTCATAGGTTGTTCAATACTCTAGTGATGCAGTCGCACACAGAATGTTATAGTGCTGTTGACCTGCATCGAGGCACTTGTCTTTGTGTCTGTGCCTTAAAGCCTTGGAATGTGTCCATAATTGTTTTCTGATACGAGCATGTATTTCTGCATCAGACTGCATGGCCCAGTGTGTAATAATTGTTTAGCTCTTCAATCCCTGGCGGTACAGCCCCCAGGATAATGTGTTGCATGGCTATACGCTAATAAGGTCCCAAAGGCAAGACCTATTGGCTATGCCAGTGCTTGTTTTTATCTTGTAATTGTATTTTGTATTTTGTGTAGCATATAGTGGGGTGCTTGTTTAAATAGGGGTTTATAGTTATAGGGGTTAAGGTAAGGGAGAGTGTATCTGTTGTTGGGTTTAGGGTGGCTAGTGGGGGGTAGTGAGATGTCGGGCAGGGGCGGGGCCAAGACCCTGACCGCTGAGGAGTTTGGGGGCCTGTTGTGGCTTTTAGTTAAGTACTTGCCCAACATGGTCGTAAGTGGAGGCAGGTTTAGCCAAGGCTAGCCAAACTGAGAGGTGGCACCGATGAGCGAAGTTGCCGTTCCAGATGAGTTGAGTATTTGGTGTCCAGCAGCATCCACCAACTCAATCACCGGTGGGTAGATGTTGTCAGCCAAGATCTCTTGGGTCATCTGGGCATAGAAATTGTTGGGGCTACTGGTAAGTCCCTGTATACCATGAACTGGCAGCTGTGTAGCTTTCACACAATACTTTAGATGCTTTACATTCCGGAAGGGACAGATATGTACATAGGTTACTACGGTATGATACAGGCTAACTTCATTACATACACTGAGGCATGTTTACAAGGGTATTACAAAAACTAAAACACACCATGCAGTGCAGAGGAGGCCCATAGGTGATGTGGGACCCATCTGGCACTGTGCAGGGAATATTGTCAACCAGCATACTAGGTCAATACTTACTCAGAACTGTGGGGGCCATGTATATTGCAAGGGAGCACACTCACATGTCATCAGGCCACAGGTTGGACAGGGTGTTTGGTTGCCTCTCCAATGTTCACACAAACGTCTATGTTACAAAAAATGGTAATCATTCCTTAACGAGCCTGTACGGGCCTTGATTGATCATTGTTCATTTACAGTGCACTGGTCACATGTAAGGAGCTAAGTGAAGAGAACAAACAAGCATGGGTACCGTCTGATGTGTGTAGCATTACAAAGAAGACGTATTGACTTGAGAATGCCCCAGCACTGTCATACTAAGCAGAGTGTGGTCAATCAAATTGGACTGTTCACATAGCCACAAAGCCTGGCACCCTTGCACCTTGTTGCAAGCTAGGCTGGTCTTGTATCGTGTCTGCACTCTATGCACCTGATACGTGATGTGCCTGGTATTATATGAATACACTGCAACATGGCATACATAGGTCCAGCATTAGTGCAATTCAACTTTGCCAGATGCTACCAGTCCAACGTACCAACAATAGCAGGCATTTGTGAAGTGAATGTACTGTGCTTCATATTTACACAGTATACATGTTCAGCATTCAAAGAGCAATGTACCGTCTTTTTGCCTTGTATTTGGACCAAACCCATACACCAATTGCGAGTTGGCAACCTTCTGAGATCCCAATGCTACCTGTGAGTATCAACTTAATGTTCCTGTGCTCAGTAGGGGGTGTGTGTGTTCCCATGAATTAGCTGCAGTGAGATGTGTAAGGGGTACCAACAGTCAGCAGAAATAAGCTTTACCTTAGATGTAGAATCACAACAGAAGTAGGACAAAGTTGCAGGTGCAAATGCCAGGGCCAAATTGCTGTGTGAAATTAATCCTAATGTGTGCAGGCCCACATGATTGATGCCTCAGAATCTGCTGTTCAAACTTTGTGCAAGCTGTGGAGTGGATGCTCATGGCACACTGTCCCATCACCTGCCCAAAAACCAAATGATGATTATTACCTCAAATGTCTCTCTCTCATACATAATATGGACAGAAAGTGGCAACATGTTACCCGGAAATGTTGCGTGAGATAGGTTGTGACTTTCAAGACACACTGTGCCTCATTTACTAAACAATTGGTGTAGGGCAGTGCCGCAAGTCATTTTGCAGCACTGCCCTATTCAAATTTGAAAGTGCAGGAAAGCACTGTATTAACCCCTTCGCTGCTAAGCCTTCCCCCCCCCCCAATCTGTGCTTAACCTTTTTTTTTTAGATATTTGGTATAGTTCGCGCTTAGGCCCCTGTAACGTTTTGACCACATAACGTATCCATGCGAAATTTCCCTCCTTTTCTTCCAACATCATGGGGATTCTAAAGATACTCAGGGTTTGTGGATTCCCCTTGAGGGGACCCAGAAATTAGCCAAAATACAGCTAATTGTTTTAGTTTTTTGGGGAAAAATGGGAAAGAAATGCTGCAAATGGAAGCGTCTGATTTTTTTCCCTGCAAATTGTATCAACAAAGGGTTTGTGGGGCTGAAATCACAATTTTTCCCAGGTTTCAGACACTGACAGACTTTTGTCACAAAACCAACATCTTTTACACAGTTTTGGCATTTTACTGGGACATAGCCTAGTTTTGCTATTTTTTTGTGCTTTCAACCTCCCTCCAATTAAAGGTAGAAATGGGTATGAAAGCAATAATGGATCCTGGAAAGCTATACATTTTAGAAAAGTAGACAAAATTCTAAATTCAGCAAGGGATCATTTGTGTAGATCCTTCAAGGTTTCTTTATAGAAACTAACAGTTGAAAATAGGAAAAATTGAAAATAAGTTGAAAAAAACAGCCATTCGTGCCAAAGTTTTCACCTGTAACTTCTTCTAATTATGACCGATGTTTGAAAGCAATATATCGTTAGATCCAGTGGATCCTTTTGGTTGTGGGGATATATAGGACTTGTAGGTTCACCAAGAACCTGACAAACCCAGAGCCAATAACTGAGCAGTGTCTTGCAATGGTTTTTTATTATGTACCAGGTATATAGCAATTAATTTGGGAAAAATATACATAGTGAAAAATTGGGATGAAACACACCTATGTCTTTCTGAAATTGGAACAAAATATAGAGTTCAGAAACCGTACCTATTTGCACATTTCCGAAATTGTGAATACCCTTACTAGCATGAGAATTATAGGACATTTTTCAAAGTGACTTCTTTTTTACACATTGTCTTTCTTTTGGAAGGCAGAAATGCATCAAAAGTCAATAGGTAATAACAGTTGCTCTACAATTCCTAAGTCTCCCGATACAAATGGTACCGCACTTGTGTGGGTAGGCCTAGTGCCCGCGACAGGAAACGTCTCAAAACGCAACGTGGACACACTTCATTTTTACAGTAAAAACTGACCCATTTTTGGCAAAGTGCCTAGCTGTAGATTTTGAACCGTAGCTCTGCCAGCACCTAGGGAAACCTAGCAAACCTATACATTTTTTTTAAACTAGACACCCAGGGGAAACCAGGATGGGGTGACTTGTCTGACTCTTACCAGGTTTTGTTACCCAGATTCTCTTGCAAACCTCAAACTTTGTAAAACAAACCACATTTTCCTCACATTTCTGTGGTGAAAAGTTCTGAAATCTGCGTGGATCTACAAAATTCCACCCACCCTGCATTCCCCAAAGTCTTCTGAGAAAAATGGTACTTCACTTGTGTGGGTAAGCTTAGTGGCCGCGACAGGAAACGACCCAAAACGTAACGTGGACCCACCACATTTTCACAGTGAAAACTGACCTTTTTTGCATAGTGCCTAGCTGTAGATTTGCACCCTAGCTCTGCAGGCACCTAGGGAAACCTAGCAAACCTATACATTATCGAAAACTAGACACCCAGGGGAATACAGGATGGGGTGACTTGTCTGGCTCTCACCAGGTTCTGTTGCCCAGAATCCCTTGCAAACCACGTTGCGGTTTGAGCCATTTCCTGTCGCGGGCACTAGGCCTACTCACACAAGAGGCGTTTTACTTATTCTATATGTGCTGCAAAATGCAGCACAAATGGAAAGAGGAAAATCAAGGAGAAATGTAAACATTTTCCCCTGTTACGCCTACTCTGGGGAGGCTTAAGTTCTTGGCCCTGCCACAGGTTTATGTGATGTTGTAAATCAGGGGGAGTGTCGAAATTCCTTTGGGTGTTGAGTGGAAACACCTACTGCCACACACGCGGAATGCCTCCTTAATGTGGAGTAAGGCAACGCAGCGCTGTCCACTGCCTTGACTTACTTCATATCTATGAGGCCATGCAAAGTCACGCAGGGTGACTTTGCTTCGCCTCATAGATATGATTGAATGACCTGCAGCACCGCATCGTTTTAAAATGTCTCTTGTAAATGGGGGCCAATATGTTTTCCCAAGTCCAACTTTGCACAGGACACAGGTGTGGTTGGGGTGTAACACATATCTCATCTAATATGGGCATTTGCGCAGTGACCATCTTTTCAAATGTATTTGTCCTCCTATTGTGTGTTCACATCATACCATGCACATGCCTGCAGAGTATGTTCCTCCACCCTACCAAAATTGGTACTGTATCAATGTTTGAAGCCATGTCAGAAATCAATGCCACTCAAACAGCAATTTGTTCTGGGATCTATTGCTCAGTGTCTAGCCAAAGTTTGGACTCCAATGAACTTGGGTGACCATATGAGCAGGCTTGAGATACCAAAACAAAATTCCTTACTAGTGTTAATGTATATGTATTTGTGATGTACCATTGTTGAAATGCAGTATTCATGCTAACAAAAGCAGTGGGCAAGTGACATATCCACATTTGTTGCTGTGAGAGTGTCAGTCCATTGTCCAGACCAATGCCTCACTTGGGTTCATCCCTTATCCCTCATTTTTCATGATATGTGGGAGCTGTCAGCCAGCATTATGGGTACCTGTGCATCCCTCAAAGTACCTTATATCAGTGATATGTTAGATGGGGTGACAGAGGAGCAATTGGCAAAATTGCATGGTGGTTTAAAGGATGTTGTCACTAAACTGGATGTGCACATAGATTTGGAGGTATGAACTTCAATCTGGCTGTCTGATGCACATTACTAGCATATGCGAACACATGGCAATGTATGCTGAATTTTGTGTGGCTGATCCACGCAAGCTGTGATGCTTCCTACCTCAGTGTAGACTGAATAGGTATGAATCATAGTGGGACATGTCACCCGTCTACACCTGCCTATGCAGTCACATGCCTGACTCATGCCCTCATATCCCCAATGCCCTATACTAAACACATTCCCTTTCCTTTGTAGTGTTTTGTGAGGAATAAGGCCAATGTGTCATGTACCACAGGTGTTGATTGATTGATTGATTGATGTACTTATAGAGCGCAGCTATCACCCTACGGGCATCTTGGCGCTTGCATTGGGAACCCGTCCTGGTTTTTCCCTGTAAGATAACCCGTACTGGGCATCCCCAAGGTGAAAGCCAGGCATCCCGCCGCGGGGGGCCGTTGTGGAGATTAAGCAGGCTTGTAAGCATACAGGCCATTCCACATCCCACCAACTGCTGTTGTTACCCATACTGTATCCCCAAGATTTCACTCCTTTGAACAGTTGTTGGACAATTACCTGACAGATACAGCTCAATATACTCAAATATCTGAGATCCACAGCTTGCATGCACACACTCATCTCATGAAATAAGTATGAGTTGATGTGCTTCTAGGTAACAACCCGTACAGAAATTTAGGGACAGACAATGTGGTATGTAAAGGATCACATGCTTTTGTCTTATTTTCATTAGGGGCTCTATGGTAAAGGGTTTGTAGGTATGTCCATGTGTAATTCTTGGAAAAGTATCCAACAGGTCTGTTGGACCGCAGGTAGCTAGCCACACTCCATCTATGTTTCTGCTATGTTTCAATCTATGCCGCAATGCGTGTGGCCTTGTCTATATGCCATAACAGTGAAGCATTGCTCAAGCACAATCTGTGTAGTTTCTATACATCACTCATTTCACATAGGTGATTGGCCATAGATTTTACCCTCTGGCATGTTGCATGACATTCCCCAGGGAGTACCTAGATGGACCATGTGTACCATTCCATGTGTACACAACATCATTGTCCTGAATTTGTCTTCATATGCACATTGGTACATGTTTATGAGGCCTGACACTGCCATTTCCTGTACCTACAAGACCAAGAACTAAGTAATTTAGCATTAGCATTATAGGGGAAGTACATGCTTCTCAGGACGGTTGGTCATGATTCATCACATAGATGTCATTTTTTAGCTGGACATGCCACTTGTGCTGCTAATAGTAATTAATGTAATTGTTGACAATGTGGACAATTCAGCTAGGTTTGATACATGTGTCCTTCCTCTACAGCAGACAACATGGCCTCTTCTCAGGAAAAGGCCTATTGGATACTCCTGGAGAGGTACCTATGGCACGTTGCCAAGGCTTTCAGGCACATGGGGGACAACTTTGAGAGATCAACGGCAGCAGGGACCTAGAAGTCGTCACCCCAGAAACAGCCAGCAATGGACAGGGCAAGTACAATGCCACAAGTGGAGGATACCCATGGTGGTGATCTGGGTCCAGGATGTTTTGGTAGTTTGTGTATAGTTGTAGTTTATGTTAGTCTCATTTGCAAATGTGTTTTAAGGGGGTGAGGGTTGATGTTTAACCTGTCTGTTCTGCATGAACCACATTCTACAATTACAAAGTGAGCAGTGCATATTCCTATTAAACACAATACAACCCCTCTGGACCCCCCCACCCCGCAATTAGCTAACTGGGAAACACACTTGGTATCCACTCAAGTATTCTGAGTAGTACACTATTATATTTGTCAGGTTGCAAAATACAGATTGCCACATCACATTCTAGATAATCACATGAATAATATCGACCTCCTCAACACTATTTACCCTGCGACTTATGAGGTCTGCCCAGTAGTGTACTGCAATAGCATGAGTGACCAATGGCAATACCTATGACATTTCAGTTATTGAATCTTCCGCCATCTGAGTGGACCCATCCCATGTTTTAAAGGCTTCACACAGCATATCCCATGCCATCGCTATGGGTACTTTTCTCTGCCCTCGTTTCTCCTCCCTGCGTATCGCAGCACTTTCTACTAGGCTCCACTTTACTACTTCCTCCTTCCATGATTCTATTTTTGGTGGCCTTGCTGCCTTCCACCTAGTAATGTGCCTCTTTGCTAGTATTAGCGTGAGGTCCTCAAAACGCACCTGCACCTTGTATCCCTTTGGATTTGGATATACCCCTAATATGCAGCACTTTGCCATATTCCAGGTTAGCCCGCCAACCACATCCGTTAATATTTTTGCTACCTGCGCCCAGTAGTGTGTGAGTGCTGGACATGCCCACAACATGTGAACAAACCCTGCATCTGTCTCTATACATCTCGGGCAGTTCGATGACGCTGTAGGGAACATCTTGTGGAGTCTATGAGGAGTTAGATATGCCCTCTGAATGATCAAGTATTGGATAAATTTGAATCGCGAATTACGTGACACTGCTTTCGGGTAGGCAAGAAGTACCGTCCATTCTCTAGCCGACAGTTCTATTTCCATGTCTGCCTCCCACTTAGTCCGCAAGGCTCCTAACGGAGAATCCTGTGTTTCCCTAATGCCCATGTACAGCGATTTCGGCAAATGCCTACTATTACCCATTAAATTCAACATGTAGACTAGTCTATTTGTTGGTGGTTCCTGCCCGTCCGGAGCCCATATCCTTCTCACGTAGTGCGATAATCCAGCGTGTAAGAGGAATAAAATGTGCGGCAAGCCATTAGCATTAACAAAGTCCGCGTGTGACATCAAGATGCCCTCCTGAAACAATGCCCCCACTGTTGTTATCCCTCCATCCTCCCATCCGGTCAGCTGACCCCGTGTGAATGTACCCGTTGGTAAGGGCAATCCCATAGATGCATAGGTCAGGCGTGGTTGTGTATACTTTACAGCATATTTCCAATATTTCAGTGCAGTTTGCAATAGTGGAGAATCTGTGCAGTTGATTGGGCGCGTGCCAAGTAGTTTTGCATGTAATTTACCCTGCATCAGCATTCTGGGTGTATAGCCAATTTCCTGCAAATTACGGCCCGCTAACCAGTATGAGAGCCAATGTAACTGACTCACCATACAGTAGGCCCTAAAATCTGGGGCTCCCATTCCTCCATCTGTTATTGATATTTGTAACTTCTTTAGTGCCACCCTACGCCGTCCACACCCCATACTAGCTCTATCAGCAGGTAATCTAGCACCTGGAACACATTCATGGGATTAGTACCGGGATCGTCGTAAAATAAGTACAATACCCTTGGCAGCATTACCATCTTTGCAATTGCCAGGCAGCCCGTGGCAGACAGCGGCAGTGTGATCCAGAGCACTATTTGTGATCGCAATGCGGCGATTGTGCGCTGTACATTACCGTCTAGTGTATCTTGCTGTGTCCTATGTGCTCTCCCAAATACTTAATCGTGATTAGAGCTGATTGTATCCTACTATCACTAAAATCAGTCGTGTGGTGCATCAGGCTGCTTGAAGGGAAAAGCTACTGACTTGTCAAAGTTTATGTGGAGCCCAACACTCTGCCAAACTCCGCAAAAAGCGCTGCGGCCTTGGGGAGCCCGCTATATAAGTCCAGAGTGTACAATATTATATCATCTGCATATACTGATGCAGCGTGCATCATCGAGCCAACAGGTATTCCCCAGCTCTGGGCCAACACGCACAGTTTGTGTGAAAGTGGTTCCCACGCCAGTATAAAAAGCATTGGGGACAGCGGGCATCCCTGCCTTGTGCCTCTATAAATCCTGTATTCACGTGAGATATGCTTGCCTGATCTTACATGAGCCGTCGGTGCGCCATATAACAGCCTGACCCAGTTTTGATATTCAACTGGTATGTTATACTGACCCAATGCCATCAACATGTACTCCCAAGTCAGCGTATCGAACGCCTTTCGCATATCCAGGGATAGACAACCCGCTGCTGGGAATTTGTCCAGAGGGGCCCACATTACTTGGTATAGCCTCCTCACATTGTGCGCTGTGCTCCTACATGGCACAAACCTACATTGGTCTACATGTATCAACCGATTGAGGTAGGGCATTAATCGTGTCACTAGAATCTTGCTCAATATTTTGTACTCGGTGTTTAAGAGTGACAAGGGTCGGTACGCTGTAATGTCAGCAGTATCCCGCCCTGGCTTCGGCAACGATACCACCAATGCCTGATTTGTGGTCGTGGGAAGTATACCTTCCTCCAAAGCCTCTTCATACAGCTTACTTAATTGTGGCGCTAACTCTTTGGCGTATGCCGCGTAAAATTCTGTCCCCTCTCAATATCCAAGGGTAGTGCGCCCAATCTGCCAGCGCGGTGCTCAGTCGTTGTGTTAAAGATTGCAGGAATCTGTTCGCATGAGCTGAAAGCCATTTTGTACTTGGCAGCCATTTTAGTTAGCTATGTGCTATCCATTTGCTTTCTCCCTCTTCCAGAACTGCGCACATGCTCAGAAAGGCCTAGCTAGTAGATTGCACCTGCTCCTAGTATAGAACTGTTAGGCTGGTCTAACTGATGTCAGCAACTCATTACTCCTCCTACTTGTTGACTGTGCGTTTTCTGTATGACCATCTATGTGTGTAACTCTTCTCACGTGTACTTGTACTGCCTTCTTTGGAGCCCCTGTGTGGGTATATAAGGCCCCTGTTCTCTGTACTCCTTAGAATGCCTCCTACAGTGACTTGAGGGTTCTGTGTGACGCAATCTCCCTCATGTGAGGTTTAATAAATGCATTGTTTTTATATTACAGCTTCTGTGCCAATCTCTTCTTTGTTGGTTTAAAAGGACCAGGTGTATCAGTGAAACCCGTGAGAAGGTTTTGATTTCTTCAGTTGCAGGAACCCTTCTTGCTCTGAATTTGGTGCATATATACTCCCTATCACCAGCGCCTGGCCACCATCTCCCCTTTCAGTAGTACATACCTGCCCTCACAATCCACCCTCTGTTCTAGTAGTCTGAAAGGGACCCTACTCGTATCCACACTGCAGCACACCTTGCAAACGCAGAATAAGTTGTGCTATATAGCTGGCCTCTCCACCTTTTCTGTAGTTTGCTTGCCTCACTGGTATTCAAGTGTGTCTCCTGGAGGAGTACTCTATGCGCTTTTCTGCCTACTCAGCTGTACGTGAATTCGGTACCTCATGTAAGGAGCCCATGCCTCGTACATTCCACGTGAGAACTGTATATGATGCTCTTGACCCCATTTACCCTATATGTGCTTTGTATAACTTGCATGTGTGCCCTGTCCTGTTTTAGGTTTTAACCTATAATAACTGATAAAACCCCACTTTCCAACAAGCAAAAATCCCATAGGGCTTTTCCACCCAAAAAAATACATAACTGTTAGACCTGTCATCCTTAGGGTGGTCTTCTTCCAACTTTTTGACTGCTTATTTACACTTTTTGCTGTATCTTTTTGTTTGCCTTAGGAATCTGAGCACTTTACCACTGCTGACCAGTGCTAAAGTGCATGTGGTTCACCCCTAAAACATGGTGACTTTGGTATTTACCTGATTGGCACTTGTAGTTTACCTTTAAGTCCCCTCTAAAGTGGTATCCCATTTACACAGGGACTGTAATCTAAATGCTACTAGTGGGCATGCAGCACTGATTGTGCCATCCACACAAGTAGCCTTTCAAACCTGTCTCAGGCCTGCCATTGTAAGGCCTGTGTGTGCAGTGTACTTCCACTTCAACTTGACATTTAAAACTGCTTGCCAAGCCTTAAACTCCCCTTTTGTTACACATAGGCCACCCCTAAGGGAGACCCTAGGTAGCCTACTGGGCAAGGTGCTGTATAAATAAAAGGTAGGACACATACGTTAACATTTTGCATGTTCTGGTAGTGGCCTACTCCTCTCATAGGCTAGCATTGTGAATTCTTTAAAACACGTTAAAGCTGTTATTCCTGATTAAAAAGGATTAGCTAAATCATGTTTCATATATTTGCAATGGTAATGATAAAGTCTCTTAATGGGTAAAGCTGGATTTGACATTACTATTTTAGAAATGCCACTTTTAGAAAGTAGACATTTATCTGCTCTAAACCTAGCTCTGTGTGCCTCCAGCATGTCTCCAATACACTTATGGGCTGGGTGACAGCTACCCTTTGTGCATTCACTCTAGACAGCCACAAATACAGTATGGTGGAGCTCATCTGAATTCTGAGCACTCATCTTGATTCATCTGCATTCTGATGGGTCTTTCTGGGCAGGGAGGAATGGAAGAGGCTGACACTTACACTTCAATAGGTAGTGTCTTCTCTACACTCAAAGCCCTCATTCACCCCCCACAGTTAGCCTGGCAGACAGGGCTGGGTTGAAAGGGATTCTTGTGCACTTCAGAGTGTTGCTTTGA
Source organism: Triturus cristatus (assembly GCF_964204655.1). Classification (NCBI taxonomy): domain Eukaryota; kingdom Metazoa; phylum Chordata; class Amphibia; order Caudata; family Salamandridae; genus Triturus; species Triturus cristatus. The sequence continues at coordinate 891,262,715 of NC_140581.1, forward strand.
AGCCATCCCCTACATCAAAGGCAGTTTTGGGTATAAGTACTGGGGCTTTGACCCTACTAAATCAGTACACTACCGGACCTCAGAAGAACTCTGCTGGAGTATGGGTTGCCACTTTTCCTTGACAGATTGACTGTTCTGAGCAACTGGTTCTCTGCTTTGCTGAGCCGCCCTGATGCCTGCTGATCTCTGCCCTTTCGAGGACAAGGACTGGACCCATCTCACTTGAACCCTGAGTGACTCCAAAGTTTTTCTGGCTTGCCTCCTGTTTTTGGAAGACTCAGGGACACAAAAGACTTCAAGCAATTCTGCTTCTGCTGCTAGACTCTGCCATCTGTGAGTCCTACCTTGCCTGAGGTTCCCTCTCCAGTTCTGGGCCTTGGAAGTCGGTTCTGCAGCTGTTTTGCTACAAACCTGACGCATTGTCATCACTGTGCCGATCAGAACTGACACATCGCCCTTTGACGCAGAGGTTGTTCGATGACAGCAGTACAATAGCCTGCACGGCCCAATGACGATGCTCTGCCTTCATCTCTATAGAGCTTGACGATGACGTGGGAACCCACTGCGTGAATCGGAACTGATGCATTGTGCTCTCGACATTGACACTTGCTACATCTTACGTACTTTTTCAGTGGGACCTGCGTGAATCTCATAGCCGGCCTGCCCTCCATCGTGGTCGGCCTGAACTTTGTATCTGTACGGGTCCCTCGCGACCTCAAGTAACCTTTTGGCTGCTAGTGACTTCTAAGCACTATTTGGAATTTATTCTTTAAAAATTCATATCTCAACTTCTACTGATTGGATTTATGTTGTTTTAGTCTTGTTTTACTCAGATACATATTCTCCATAACATGGGTGGAGTCTTTTTGTGGTGTTTGATTTGTGTTACTGTGTATATGTGTTGCACAAATACTTTACACATTACCTCTTAAGTTTTGCCTGCCCGCTCTGTGTCAAACTACCAGAGGGTAAGCACAGATTAGATTAAAATGTGTATCTAACTTACCCTCACTAGAATTGTGGTCTCTCCCTGGACAGGGTGCAAACCTCTGCCAACTAGATACCCGGTTTCTAACAATAAGAAACACAACGGCCATGAGATTGGGTAGATTTTAACTAAAATATTTTGAGGAGAAATTACAAATTCATGTGTACTGAGTTGCATTTCTATCCGGACACTCCGATTACTAAAAGCAGAAAGCAGGAGAATGTCCTCTGCTTATAATACGAGCGAGTGCTGATTTTCGGAAGCAGGGCAAACCCAAATCGTTTACAGAGACTTTCTACCCACCAGGAAAGAAGCAATCTATGACTAATCCACAGTTTCCTGAAAGACCTGGCAGACTGAAAGAACAGGGTGTCCTAGCTTTCAAACTGGGTTGGGCCAAATATACCATCCAATAGCAGAGCTGCTAACCAAAATGTGCTAGCAGATTTGGAAAAACAATCAAATGGTCAGGTAGATCAGGTTACATTGCAATACCAAAGAAAGGAGATCTTACTGACTGGGAAAACTACTGTGCAAATTCCCTGATTTCAAATGGTAGCAAGATAATGCTCAGGATAATTAAAAAGAGATTAGATCTTACAAGGAAAGAGCATTACTGACCATACAAGCTAGGTTCAGGGAGACCAGGGGACAAGCACCTATATTGCTGACATCCTCTGTATAATTGAGAAAAACATCAAAATGCACATTATTGACTACAGCAAGACCTTTTATTTTGTCGACCACATGAAGCTGTTATGTTGTTAGGAAAATTTGTATTGCAGAACCTCTTTTTGTTCTCATCCATAACCTACACACTGGAAAGGAAGCCACAGTCAAGCCAGAACATGATGAAACAGACTGGTTCAAGATTGACAAAGGAGTTATACAAGACTGCATTCCTTCAGCATACCTATTCAACTTGTATGCAGAATATATAATAAGAGAAGCTGGTCTGGAAAGTTGAATCTGGATTCGAAACTAGTGAAAAAACACCAACAGCCTTCATTTCACAGATCACAGAACTCTCAAAGCCAAAAGTCAGTGAGACCTGCAAACCTACTTCTCCTGTCATTACTGGACAAAGCCTCCCTATATAAAATGATGGCGCTCCCTCGTTTTGTTTATATCCTACAGAACACTCCCTATCCCGTCCCATCAAAGTATTTTCAAGCTATAGATTCATACAATCGTTTGGGAAAATGGTACCCCCGAATAGCACTGGCTAAACTGACAAAAAGCTGGTATGACAGAGGAATCGCCCTCCCGGCAATCCAGTATTACTATTGGGCAGCTCAACTTACAGTAACGAATCACTGGGTACATTTGCCACAAACAGAACCAGCTTATAAGATGGACAGACATAATATGGAACCCAGGAACTATCACAGAGCGATCTATGGTGGGAAACAGAGTGCACCAAGATACACACCAACGTCGACAACAATTACGCTATAGCACACCGCATCAGCGGCACTGGGGTGGAAAGATAAGATAACTATGGCTACTCCATTCGGTTCACTGATAGAATATCGATGTCACCAACATCGATGTTCTAAATATCGAGAAAACAACATCGACTGCAAAAATATCGACTCCCATACCTTAACAGGTAAGTGCAAAAATATTGACTCCAAAATATCGAAATTAAAAAATATGATGTAAAAAGAATTGATTTAAAATTATATAAAATAAAATCATATATATTAAATATATTAAATACTAATATCATTTTCCCAAAATAAATTACATTTATTATACATTTTAACTAAATTTAACAGCCCTGCTACTGAACAGAGGGTTTGCGTTTACGCCAGCAAAGACTTGGTTGCTGGCAAGAGGGACTCACTCAGCCCCCAAAGAGTGTTTTTACTACACTTATTCACATTCTTCATGATGGATTTATGACTTATACACATAAGATCCACACTTAAGAAGAGAATTCTGGAATACACTAAATCTTGGACACAGTAATCACTGTTGCCCTATACTGTGCAAATATTACTGGAGTACTAGAACCCATTCCGGGTCGGAAATACAACCGGAACTGAGGATCTATTCAAAGAGATTAGAGCCCTGAAGAAGTCTCTGCACACAACAATTAAGCGTGACGAAACACATGTTGGCTAAGGATCTCAGGATTAAACTGAAGTAACTGTTTCAACGGAGGAACAAGAGTGTTTTTTATTATTGTCAATGATACATAATATATACTGTTGCCGTTTGCAAGGGAATGTTGTTTTGGTTTATCAGTGGTTATCCACACATTGGGGAGGAGGGTGTCTCTCCCCACCCTTATGCACCGCAGTCATAATTATACACTGTTAAATACTCACTGCGTATTTCCCAGGAGCGCTATTACCCTACACAATCCACCGACCAAGAAGTCCCAATATCAGTAACATGTAGGAAGATACTAAACAATTCACCTGTCACCCTAGGGAAAATACGTGCCAAATGGGTGGATGACATCGGAGATATGAGTGACGAGGAGTGGCAGGAGGCGCTGGCGTCCCCTCGGGGGGTGGTCATACGCTCTTGATTTAGATTAATACAATTAAAGATCTTACATAGAGAATACTATACAAGCACAACACTAGTTAAAATGGGCATCTCCATCTCGCTACTGTGCCCCAGGATGTGTGGTTGTTAAAAATGGGGGTCTCTAGTTGGCAATGGCTTGCATCTTTGTCCAAATAGGGACCCTTGCTTCTAGTCTGGGAAAGGGGGATATACTCCTAAAATAACCCCTGCTCGCCCCCTTGGTAGTTTGGCATGAGCAGACAGGCTTATCTCAGTGTGTAAAGCATTTGTGAACACATACAGTAATACAGTGAAAACACTACAAATGGAGACTACACCAGTTTAGAAAAATAATCTTTACAAAACCAAACGACAAAAATCCACAATATACTCTCAAGAATATGACTTTAAGATGGTAAAAATACTTAGTTCAATGTAGATGGTAAATGCGACACTTTACTCTCAAAGTACCTTGGATGTGTCTCGCAAAACAAACAAAAGGGTCGCAGGGAAGATGATGCGTAGGTTCCATGCTTCGGGGTAGGTGATGCATCGGTTCCTTACTGCTGCGCAGGGGAGGTGATGCATCGGTTCCTTACCGGAGAGGAGGTGATGCGATGGTTTCTTACTGCGTTCCGGTTACAATGCGACAAGATGGCGCCTCAATGCGATGCAATGATCGGGTGCGATGCAAACAAATTGTGTCTTTCTTGCGATGCGACAACATGGATGCGATGCGTACACGCCCGACGGCAGTGTTTTGAAATCGATGAACTTTGGAGCCATGACAGGCCCTGCGACATTCTTCTCCGGTGATGCGACGGCAAGCTCTGCGGTGGCACGCTTCTCCGGTGATGCGACACGCTTCCTCGGCGATGCGACGGCGAACAGCTGCAGCGTCGACACACTTCTTTGGTGATGCGACGGCAACTGCTGCGGCGGCGACACGGTTCTTCCTCGTTGCATTGCGATTCCAGTTCCCAGCGACACGTAGTCTCCAGAGGGCCCAAACAACAGCAGGCACCTCACTGCAAGTAGAATTCCAAGCAAGGACATTCAGGGGAGAGCTGGTATTGAAGTCTTTGTGTCCCTGAGACTTCAGAACAGAAGGCAAGCTCAGTTTCAAGCCCTTGGATATCTTCCTCAAGATTGTAAAGGTACACACAAAGTTCCTTTTCTCCTTTTCTCCTTTTCTTGGCAATAAGTAACCACTGCAGACCAACCCCAAACAGAAAACAGCAGAGGGGCAGTCTCCTCCTTCAGCTTCCTTCGTTTCCCTCCTTGGCAAAGGGTTTGTCTTGATTCCCAGAAGTGATCTAAAGTTCTGGGGTCTGGGCCCCAATATTTATACTGCAAAATCCTTTTTCCGAAGCCAGAGGGAGTCTGTGCCCAGCCAAAACCAGTTCTGTCCTCCCTGGTTAAGCTTCCTGGCAGGAGGTGGAGACAGCATTGTTGAAAGCAGACCTGGCCCAGGTAGCTGAAAGGAAGTCTCCTTCCCCTACTCTCTATTCTATGAAGGCTCAGGCAAGTGAAAGGAAATCTCCTCCCCCCCCCCCCTACTCTCTATTCAATGCAGGTCCTATTCAGCCCAGCCCTGACCCATCAGACTGCTGGAGCCAAGGCCCTCTCCAGCCCACTGTCACTCACAAACCAGACATGGAATACACAAACCTAGCAGAGGCATGCTGGATGGTTAAAAAATATCTACTTTCTAAAAGTGGTATTTTCAAACACAGAATGTAAAAATCATCCACACTAACAGATGTATTTGAACATTCTGAGTTCAGGCATACTAAACTTTATTTTCCTATCTTGTTCCTAGGGTCAGTTAGGATTATAAGATGTTATAATCAAATTGCTCATTCTGGCCTATGGGAAAAGATAGCCTTGCAATAGTGAAAAACGAAATTGGCTGTAATTCACTATCAGGACATGCCACACACATCAGGGCATGTCCTACCTTTCACATACAATGCACCCTGCCCTTGGGCCTACCTTAGGGGTGACTACCATGTAGAAAAGGGAAGGTTTTAGGGACTGGCAAGTGGGTACACTTGCCAAGTCGACATGGCAGTCCCAGACTGCACACAGGCTCTGCAATGGCAGGTCTGAGCCACACTTTACAAGCTGCTTCTGTGGGTGGCACAACCAGTGCTACAAGCCCACCAGCAGCATTTGATTTACAGGCCCTGGGCACACATGGTGCACTGTACTAGGGTCTGACAAGTAAATCAAATAAGCCAATCATAGAGTCACTAATCCATTACAACAATTTACAATAGGGGCACTTGCACTTTGGCACTGAATAGCAGTGGCAAAGTGCCCAAAGAATCTAGACTAGCAAAAACATAGGAGGCAACAGCAGAAAAAATGGAAGAGAGACCCACGCCAATGGTGCCAGGTCTAACAGTGGTCAAGTGGGAACTTTTATACATCAATGGTGGGACTGCCCAACAATCCGGAAATACTAGGACAAAATAATTTCAAGATTGCTAACACTGTGCGGGAAGGAAGTAGTGGCCTCGCCCCAATGGTGTCCTAAATATCTGTGAGAAAATGGACCTCACGGCTAGGGAAAGAACCTGGGTCTCCCTAGGTTTTATGGTTGCAAAATGTTGCATCGCAAGAACATGGACGGGGGTGACTGGGCCTAGATATCAAGACTGGAAGGCCGATATGGATTGGTGTATGCAAGTGGAAAGGGTGGCTTATGACGGCAGAGGCTATCCGCAAAAGTGGGCAAAGATCTGGGGGGGATGAAACAAAAGAAGGGGGATGTTTTGCATGCCAGTCAATGGATTTTCCCCACATGGGGAGCAGTAGGGGCAGAGAAGCACCTGATATACAATCAATAAAGGTGGTAATATTACAACTGATGTGTATCGTGCAATGTGTAAGAATCGAAACTGTGAATATGTACTGAATCAAAGGTTGTTTATTGTATTCGCTTTGCAACGAATTTCCAATAAAAATAATTAAATATATATATATATATATATATATATATCAGCAGCAGCAGAAGAAGGGATGTTCAGAATGATGTTGGCTTTGCAATCGTGTGCTAGCAATGCTGGGCACCATAAGAAAGACAACAGAAGGCTGGTCATATTCCCCAGAATATGACCTGGGGAAATGAGGAAAGTCAACTGGAGAGGAGGAAGAGGGCATTTAGAGGCCCCTATCTTCTGTAGCAGTCTGTCCCATAGCCTTCTTGACTATTTCCTCTCTCTCCCAAGGTGACTGGTATCACTCTGGATACAATCCTTTCTCAGGAGGTAAGGAAAGCTGTAGGAAAGTGTGTTATTAGTAAGTGGGATTATTTCCCCTCAGCTAGTAATAATACAACAATCACTAATAGATCCAGCAATGTCACAGCAAATTAATCCTTGCTCAACCCTCGGTAGCTTGGCAAATGAGCAGTCAGGCTTAACTTAAGAGACATGCATGTGTAAAGTATTTAATCCATCAAAATAGTAAATAAGTAAAAAGACACAATAAAAAAAAAATCAACCCCAATTTATAAAAATAGGAAATATTTGTATCTACAAAATATCACTGAAATGATAAAAATCAAATGTAGAGAACCGGAGATAAAAATAACTATAGACTAAATTAAGAAATACACTTTACAGCACCCAAAAGCCTGAAGCGCCACGCGCAACAACTAGGGGGTGTGCTACCATGACAAAGTCAAAGTTTTAGGCTGACCATGATGGACTGCGGGCAGGTTAGGCTGGGGCTAGGTCCTGGTCAAAGTTTTACCTTGGGACTTAGAAACATTCTTGTTTTTTTTGTCTTGTTGATGCCCTGTTCAGATCCCAAGTTTGATTCAATAACAGTGGCCTGCTGAAGCTCAGTGGACAGGTGGAAGTGGGGTCCTTGATCTTGACAGCGAGGAGAACCAAGGAGCTGGCGAAGTCAGCGGCCAAGGCCTGGAAGGTGTCAGTTCAATCAGCAAGTTGACATTGGTGGCTTCACTCTCAACATCGAATAGATCTTCTCCTGGAGCTTTTCGAATAGATCTTCTCCTGGAGCTTTTCTGCAAAAGGTTTCCAAGTTTCCAGATCTTGCTGCTTCTTTGTTACTTTAGGGAGATAAGTGTCCTGGCCAAGGGTACAGAGGCTCTGGGATGCCACTTGGGGGCTAGGACACATTCTCCCACAATGCACTTGCCCAATCTAGGCCTGATCCAGTTGCAACTGGATAATTGGGGTAGTCTTCTCTTTGGTCTTTGCAGGTGACTGCTCCAGCACTTTTGTACCTATTGCTGATCAGGGCACCCACCCCTTTCCTTTTGGAGCCAGGCACAGTGCTTTCTTTGTGGAGCCTTGTGAGTGCAGGACTGGCAATGTTTTAGAGAGAAATCCTTTCTTTAGTGCAGTTCAGGGTCCAGAAGGGCTGTCCTTCTTCTCTTCTTCTTTTCCAGGCAGTGTTGTGGTGAGCTCTGTAGAGCTGAACTAAGCTACCTAGCTCTAGCATGACCATTTCCTGTGAAGTGTGGGAAACATCCAGCCCAGAATACAACATTTTCCAGAAAATCTAAATGGAAAAACTCTCTCATTGGAGTGGGTGTCTGTGTAGCCCAACCTAGAGGTATGGCTATCAACTGATTACACTCCCCTTTAAGCCCATCACTTAATCTAATTAGGAGGCTCACATCTGGCTAGAGATCAAGGAAGTGGGGGTCCTGAGTCCTGTGACATCTGTTTTCTGCAGTAGTCCCTGCCATTGAAGCCCAGTTGGTATACCCAGCCCCCTTTTTCTACCTGGCTTCTCTAGGAAGAAAAGGGAGATCTCCTCACACCAAATGACTGTATTGTTGCTGCCCCAAGCCTCTTCACACCTACTCAGAGAGCAGCTTGGCTCAGGCTGGCAGAGTCTGACCACTTAGAAGAGGCTGCTTTAGGTAACTTCAGGATAGTAAGTTTTAAATCTTCTTTCCTGTAATAGTCATATTAAACCCGACCTTAGAAAGTTTTTGCATTTAATGTAACAATTAATTAGTTACTGTGAATGATATGGCTGACTACCTCCAATCCAAAGTCAGACTTTATAAAAACTGTTATGAGGCCCTCCTCATGTTAGCACATGGGGCTAGCAGCACTACTGTAGGGAAACATTACTTTTGCTGTTTTTTCCTACCTGGGCACATAAAACATGTTTGTAATGTCCCTGCTTTTTATAACTATGCACCCTATCCTTGGGGCAGCTAGGGCAGAATTTAGGGGTGACTTATAAGTAATAAAAAGGTAGTTTTGGACTTTGGATGTGATCTTAATTCCAAAGTCGAATTTGGATATAGTTTTATTTTAAAACCAGCCTGCAAAGCAAGCCTGCCTTTAAAATGACATCAGACCACAGAAGTGCACCCTTACGTACATTAAGGCCACCAGGGTCTCTAAGCCTATATGGTCTAACATATACTAAGGACTTACAGCTAGGCTATCCTTACCATTTAGAACTATACCAATCAGCATATACCTTTGGAGGGTAAAGCACTGGCCCTGGGGCTGGTTAGCAGAGCCCAGGGTCTTCCAGAGTCAGTAACCACCAGCATCAACCCAAAAATGGGGGAGGGTGATCAAGGCAAAAAGGATGGCTTTTCTACAAGAGCTCTGCTAATTATAATAGTATTCTCTAGTCTTGGTTGATGAAACAAACTCACAGCAGCATGTGGACAAGCTTGTTTTTTTCTTAGCATGAATAAGGCAGGTTATCAGCATGCCAGGAAGTGAACCTCCTCCTATGGGTCTACAGAACAGCAGGTCATATCCTTTATCCTGACATATTCTTCAGGTAAGATAGAGAAGCTTTGAGCGTCTGGCCCATCATTTCTCTATGCAGGTGCACATATTTGTTACAAGTCAAAAGACGAACGTGCACACAGGGTCAGCATCTCTTCAGAAAGTTTGAAAATTTGACCCAGCTAACTAATAGCCATTTAACTTTTAAAGTTTCATTAAAATCGTTGGTGGAACCAATCAGTGTATCTCACTATAGGTGTTGTTCAGCTTCATGGAAACAAGATCCTAAAAATATGCTCTTATTTCCTTGGTGATTGCTGAGTTTTTCTTCCATGGCTGATGTGGACACTGGATGCATGAGATGGACGGTTAGCCCATCTACTTGTGGAGGTGTATTGTAATGGCCATGCCCTTGTGCAAAGCCCTGTTCAGATGTCCCCTCTGTCAGGCTACAGACTGACCCAGTGTAACTGTCTTGATGCATAGAAGGAACGAAAAAGTCATGAAGAAAGAGCACCTGCCAGGGGACCTACGACAGGGATCCTCTGCTCAGGAAAACATAATGGGTCAACCAAAATGATGTACATTACCTTTAAAGAAATGTACAATGATCACAACTGTGCATACATTCTGTTTAAAGAAAAAGGCCAAGATCATTCATTCATTTGATAGACATTTTTAAAACACTATAGACAATTCACTTGATAGACCCTGTAAGCAAAACACCGAAAAATAACACTTCATTTGGCAGCACACTTGAAGAACAGCACAACCTCCAACATGTTAAAGAAGAGACACTCTTTAATGAAAAGTGCAATTAGTGACTGTGATTAGACAGGCTCAAAAACAAATGACACATTCCAAACTTATTAGCCTATTCATAAAATAAACACCACACACATAGCAAGTGTAGCACCCTATCACCAACTGAATATCACACTCATAGCAAGAAAAGTACCCTTTTCGCCAACCAAGCACCACACTCATAGCAAGGGCACTATCATATCACCACCCAAACACCAAGCGTAGCAAATGCACTTGCCCTTTCACCAACCAAGCACCACACTCATAGCAAGGGCACAATCATATCACCACCCAAACACCAAGCGTAGCAAATGCACTAGCCCTTTCACCAACCAAGCACCACACTCATAGCAAGGGCACTATCATATCACCACCCAAACACCAAGAGTAGCAAATGCACTAGCCCTTTCACCAACCAAGCACCCCACTCATAGCAAGGGCACCATCATATCACCACCCAAACACCAAGCGTAGCAAATGCACTAGCCCTTTCACCAACCAAGCACCACACTCATAGCAAGGGCACTATCATTTCACCACCCAAACACCAAGAGTAGCAAATGCACTAGCCCTTTCACCAACCAAGCACCACACTCATAGCAAGGGCACCATCATATCACCACCCAAACACCAAGCGTAGCAAATGCACTAGCCCTTTCACCAACAAAGCACTACACACATAGCAAGTGTCTTGGCTTATTTTGACAAATAACAGATGCTTAGCATGTTGGCTAGCCCACCCCGACACTTAGTTGATTCTGACAGGACAGTTATGCGCAACACAAGCGATTTTAGACTAGATAGAAAGCCATAGGTATTGGTTTTGTCAATGTTTGTTTCATTCTGTTCGAAACAAACTCGCACGCAATAAACACTGCACCAAAAGATGCCCCTCAACTAATCATTAGCTTGGCGCTATGAAGTACGTGTCTTTTAAGTAGATAACTTCTGCTAACACTTCAAAACCTATCTGTCAAAGTACACCACTGCTTCCAGCTGGAAACACCAGCAAATCAAACCCTTACACTGTTCTGCAAATTACCTTCAGCCAGAAGGTCAACGAGGATTCTCTGCAGGAAGGGTTGTAGCTCTCCTCCCTGCTGCGCGCTCTGGTGGATGGACGGCCAGTTAACAATGTTATCTCTCAAGTGATAAAGCTTGGGCGCTTCAAGGAGCAGGGATATTTTCTTAGAATAAACATGCACTCATAAAAGCGCAAAGGTGAAAGCAGCAGAATTCACGTGGGAAGTTCAACATAAATCAAGCAAAGTCCAGTGTAAGAAGTCTAGAGTGTAGGAGGTGCATTCCGAATACACCAGAGATAGTCTGTGAGGTAATGCAGCTGCTGCAGGGGCTTTGTTTTGTATGTTTTATTGAAATTAAAAAGAAGTGGAGCACCAGACCTTTCAGAAGTAAAATATTGCAAGTTATTTCTCTGTATGTAAAAGCTATTACATATATGACACAGACATGGTGTGGCAGGGTGAAGGTACGCATAAATAAAGGTAAGTAGGGGAAAATGTTAGAATGCAGCTGTCTTGATGCTTACTAAAAAACTTTTTTAAACGAAGCTCTTAACCTCTCCCAAAGGTCTCAGTGGGAAAGCTTCCAGTCATTATGTTGGAGTATGTCCACATGTTGACTCATAGCTTGCTGTGCCATAGGGGACTCAAGCTGCACCTTAAAGAAAAGGTCCAACAAGGCTTCAACACATCTGAACTTACTTGTATTGTATTTTACTACCCCTGACGAGGCGTTTACTGTTCCTGTTCAAAGGAGACTACTCATTTAGGAATGGAATACCATTAGCATACGGTTAATCAGATTCTGTGTATGCCAATGATCGCTAAAAAGATGGAATGGAATGCAATGGCACACAAACGACTTCCCAGTAGCTGAAACTGGATCAAACATTTCCATAATTTCTTTTTTACTTTCTGTGTTGAAGGCGTGATTATGAAAATGTGAAGCTGTCTGTGGCAGCTGTCCTTGTTGTTTTTACTATTTTTATTTTGCCCCTAAAGTTACGGTTATTGTTCTGGTCTAAGCTAAGATTGAGGGTCCTCTAAAACCAAATTCAGGTCTATTGCTTCTACGGCCCCCTTGGTGTAACCTAGAATAGCTGAGACACCAAACTAATCTTCCCACACCATAGTATTGAGGGGGTTTCCCCAATCAACCCCTTTACCAAAGCATTGGCTGGTGGTGACCTTTGCATAGTTTTGAGAAACTGCTGCTCATGTCTCATGCTCTCTGACAACCATTGTAAATTAAATCACATGAACTCTGTTAAGCTGGGCCCCTTTTGTTTATTTTTTGTTAATCAATTAGCATATTCCTCAATAGTATCTGGATTGCGTTGGCGATTGTGGACTATTGAAGACTAATGTTGATCGCGAATGTAAGATGTTACATCGCATACATTCACATCGCGGTATTTTACATTGCGTTCGTTACAGCGACTTGTGCTGGAGGGCGCTGGACTTAGGAATAGTATGATTTACTATTCCAACTCCAGTCTACGTACAGAAGGGAAGGTGTTGGAATAGTAAATCATACTATTCCTTAGGTTAGAGCGCCATCCAGCGCAAGTCGTTGTAACAACTTGCGTTGTAATGACCGCGATGTGAAGGTACTGCGCGTTGTAATGGATGTTTTCCGTTGATCGCATCATTACACCTGTCATTGGGGCTAACCTTAAAAAACAACAAACATCTTTTTGGGTGAAAGCTGAATTTAAGATGAGGAACAGCAGCAGTCTACAGGACAATCATACTGAAATCCCACTCCACTGCACCTTCCTCCTCTTGCATGTTTGTTCCTGTTAGACCTGGCTTTCTGCAGGGTCCCTCCAGTGTTTTGCCTTCCTTTGCTGAACTGGTTTGTTTGGCTTTAGGACTCTACACACTTTCACTCCTGCTAACCAGTGGTAAGTGCTTGTGCTCTCCCTTTCAAGTGTGGTAACATTGGCCTACACCTGATTGGTACATTTAATTTACTTATAGGTCCCTAGTAAATGTTACTACATGAGTGCCAGGCTTGTAAATGCTACTAGTGGGCTGCAACACTCTTTGTGCCACCCACTAAAGTAGCACTGTTAAACAAGTCTCAGGGATGCCACTGCATCCTATTATGCAGTTTTAAACTGTCATTTCGCCTTGGCAAAATAAATCTTTTGCCAGGCCTAAGCCTTCATTTTAATGTATCTGCCACTCAAAAGGTAGGCCTTAAAGGCTCATAGGGCAGGGTGTATTTAAAAAGAAGGACATGTGTACGTTTTACATGCCCTGACAGTGAGAAACTCCTAAAGTCGTTTGTCACTGTGTCAAGGCTAACTACGAGATCTGGACACTGAGGTATCAGCCATCCCATGCAAGTGAGTGTTGAGCTTTATATTTTTGATCTGACCCGTTCCTCCGGTGCCCATTTGTTTCCCTTTTCTTTTGTTTTATTTATTGCTGCACCCTACGGGCAGCAACAACAGCCTGCACTGGTGCTGATGTGTTCCCGGTTTATCCACATTGAGTGCATTTAATAATGCTCATGTTGATTTCACCTTGCGCCAGTAGCGGCTCGCTGGTGGGAGTGCTGCCACGCAGTGACGTGGGGCAGGGAGGGGAAGGGTGGGGGGTAGTAAACTCTGGAATAAAACAAATAAAGAAATAAAACAAATTTCATTGTGCGCGCTGCATCGCCAAATGTGATGCAGCGCACGCAATGAATTTCGGTTTATTTATTTATTTTTTGTTTACTTATGTCTGTTGGGCCGTATTCCAGAGTTTACTACCCCCCACCCTGCACCTCCCTCGCCCCGCATCACTGCCCAGCAGCACTCCCACCAGGAGCCGCTGCTGCCTTGCGCCCAAAACAGTTTATCATTTGGCCAGGTGCAGTTTGTTTTAATTTACATGTTCCGGCCACTGCTTTTAATTTCTTTTTTTTTGTTTTTCCGGTCAAGCTTTGATCGGCCTGTTAAATCTGTTCTGTGAAGTTTGGCAAACCCACCAATTGCCATTGGATGCTATCTGTGGCATTCAGAAATGCTGGCTTGTTATTGGTGCATTGGTGTAAATGCCCCGCCTTAACGTGCTTAGTTTCTTCTCTGGCGATTTCACTCAGAGAACATTTTGTTTGGCCATCTCACTCTACTGCGTGTGATGGCCCCTCCTCTTTGTATACTTCCACAGCTGTGCTGTAGTCTTTCTTGTTTTTGACAATTTCAATTGTTGCCACTGACTGCCAGGCACTTAGCACAAGGACCGAAAAATCGCTCAAAGCAGGACTTATTCTTAGAAAGTGTTTGGACTATTTGCGTAATGCCAGTATTAGAACTTCAATATTCTATCCACATAATTGATGAGGAGGAACAGCTATGTTTACACTGTTATGTGCTTTTTTAACCGAGGGCGATTCAGTATCCTAGTTTGTAGAACTGCTTTCAGCTTTCAGCACTCAACTAGTTTTCCTGTGCAGTGACAAGGTACTGCTTGTGAGTACCCCATACCAAGGGCAGGTTCTCACCATAATAGGAAAGTTCCGAACCTCCCCAGAACCCCACCTTCCCCCGCTGGCCTCCCCCTCCCTCTTTCCACTATATTGCAGGACTGGTGAGTAGCCGATCTTGTTCTGGCCTTAATAACATTGGTAGGATATCAGGGGCATCCCTCCTTCAGTACGTTACATTCGTTTGACTCCTGTAGCCTCTTTCGCAGGTGGATGAAGAAACCCATATTTCCCTGTTAACTCGATGATTGATCTCGGAGTTTCAGGCTGTACAGGTTTTATTCTTCCCTTGTGATCGCGGTCTCTCGGTGCCTGACAGGCTGTTAGCTTCTGGAGTCGCATCATGTGAGCTAACAGCACCTCTGCCTCTGCATATCTGGTGCTGTCAGATCTATAGACTGAATATGAAATTCAAACGGATTTACTGTAGAAGCACTATGCATTTAAATGTATTCTGTGCCATTTTGTATATCGTTGTGTATAGAACCACAAACGAGCGCTATTTTTAAACATTTAGGGGCAGATTTACAAGCCCCTTGCACCACTTTTGCGTCACTTTTAACATGGGACGTTGCAATTGTTTATGGATTAAATGAACTTGTGCAGTAGCCATAGTTCATTATAGGGGGGTTGATGTGGCAACTTCTAGAGTGCTGCAAATTTTTAAAACCTGCGCTGGATCCATGTCTTTGTGACAGCCTTTTGCCATCCTCTCTCCTTGTTTGTGGGATACTGTGGCAGCCTTGTGTGAATGTTAACAGGACTTCGAAGAAACGTTCACTTTACTATGCAACCTTGAATGAAAACCACTATATTCTAGCTTCTAATGTATTCCTGGAATCAATACATAGTTCCAATGTCCCCGAAGCCACTTTCCTCAAATTGTATCTTATGCAAAAACATGCAAGTTTCGCATACATGCCTATAGACGTTTTACAGCTTGCAATTTAAACCATTGAACCCCGTTCCTTATTGACCATGGGCACTTAGAAAACTTATATTAATTGTGTTTATGTCCATTGGTCTATCTGACATTGCGTTTATAAGGAAGGGCACCGTTTTTGTCTAATTGCCATTTTGTATGCATAGGTTTCTCTTTGTAGTCTCATTTATCACTGGGTAACTCGCCACAATCTGGATTTTTGCAGGTTACAATGGTGAATTTTAAATAATTGATGATCACAGAGATGGGAACATTGTTGTGAACCTCACTGGCAGAGTAAACAAGGTAGGCAATCATTTGAAACCAACACTGTACTTATTTTATGCCTCTCAGACTTGCTCCTGCCATTTAGGAAAGCTATTAACACCCTCTTGTAAATAACTTCTTACTGTCATAAACTCTCTTCCGCTACCAACCATGTTACATTTCCAGTCTTTTTTTCCTATTAATATGAACCCCCTAAAAATCGAACCCCTTTGTTATGGGTCAGCATGTTGCACGTTAGAGGTATGATAGTTTTTTCTTTTTTCTCTTGTTATAGGTTTCCTTGATTTGTACATTTCTTAATTTTCTTGCCTTCTTAAAAAAAAACACTTTATACCAAATGTGGGTTTAAACTTTGTTTTATTATCAAAACAAACAGTTCCAGTGGGGTTAACACAACAGTAAGACTGCAAGTATGAGTAAAGAGCTACAATCCATAATTTACAGATGTAGTATGCTTTGTCTTGTAAACACTTTTATCTAGCGCTTACTACCCCAAACAAGGTGGTTGAAGTCCCCAAAGTGCGGTAGCATGGTGCTTTAGAACCCAAGGTTAATGGTTAATCCAGTGGTTATTTCTTATTGTTGAGTTTTGGTATTAGCCATTTGCTGTTGTATGATAGCACCATCTAAGCATAAATATCATTTTCAATGTTCAATAAATAGCACGAAAACCCAACCTCTGTGAGTGGCCATTCACCAGTGGCATGTGCAGTAACAGTAGTAACCAGGATAATGTGCTGCATGACTAAACACTCATAAGGCCCCAAAGGCGAGACCTATTGGCTATGCCAATGCTTGTTTAACTTGTTGCATTCTGTTCACTGTCATAACCCAAGCTGTCCTGCAAATAACTTTCCATATTTCTAACACACACTGTTTAGAAACCGAAGCTCTGTTCAGTAAAAACAATTCTGCTTCTCACAGGAGTTACAAAGATTCAAGTGCTCAGCTCTGAAGCACGCAGTTTAACAAGGTTGCAATAACGTGCTGAACATCTCCATGTCTGTTTGTGCAACATTACCTTAATTGAATCACAAGACATGTGAGCAATTAAATTATGTACATACAGAGATCTAAATTTGGTATGTGTTATTTACTCCGCTGAATATTTCACAGCCTCTCTAAGCAGCCACAAAAAGTCAAAAAAACATTCTGATATCTTCGTGTTTGAGGAGGAATGTTTGGATTATATTAAGAGACGATCATTTGCTCTCTGGAAGTTATTTCAACATGCATTATAAAGTGGTGATGGGGGCTATGTGGAGTGTTAAAGTGTCACCTGGCAGCTTCAAAGTATCATCAGCCTTCTAAAGACACCAGGTGGCTAAGGTAGCGGCCACCTGCTTCTCCATTCTGGGGTGGCTGCGCAAAATCTTATGGATGCTCCCAGTAGGGTCAAGACGCCAGGTGGTCCAGGCTTTAGTCACCTCTCGCCTGGACTACGGTAATGTGCTCTACCTTGGAATTACCCAGGAGCTCCAGCGGAGACTTCAGCTGGTACAGAATTCAGCGGCTCGCCTCCTTTGTAAGGTCCCTTGGAGATCTTCAATCTCTCCTTTTCTTAGAGACCTTCACTGGCTCCGTATTACAAACCGGATTAAATTCAAGGCCCTTTGTTTTTTGCATAAAATCAAGCAAGGGTGAGCCCCAGGCTATCTTGAGGCCCTGGTTCAACCATACTTTCCATCCCGCACCCTTAGATCTTCAGCTCAGGGCAACTTTCGAGAATGGGCGGCTGCTCCTTTTCTTGCGTCACCCCCAGACTGTGGAACTCTCTTCCGGTCACATTGAAACTTGAACCATCTCTACTGAAATTCCGCAAAGACCTCAAAACCTGGCTCTTCTCTCTTTAACAACTGCGATGGGTAATCATTGAATCTATTGGCGCCGGGAGACCCCTTGTGGGTAGCTGCGCGCCCTACAAATTCAACTACAAATACAAATACAAGTTGGAATACAAAGAATAGAAAACAGAAAAAACATCATAAAACTTGGATTAAGTCTATTAGAAAGTCGAGAGGCAAGATGACACTTGAGTAGCTCCTCACTCAATACGATCCTCCAACCCGACCTCCAGCACCCGAAAATAGCCGATTCAATAGGAGCATACAATACGAGATCTACGTGAGTGTTGAGATCGGAAAGGCAGATCACCGCTGCTCGCTTCACGGAAGGATCTCCGGAGCGGGCTGTGCACGGCGGCCAACGCTGAATCTGCTGTTGCTCCCGGCGGCTCCTGCAGCCTCCCTCTGCCTGTGGCAGCAACTCGCACTGGCTCAGCTGCTGCTCCGGGCATCTCTGATGGTGACAATGAGCCTGCGGCGTTGGCTCGTGCTAAGCCAGCTGCTGCTTCTGACGATTCCCGTTGCCTCACAGAACTTGCGGCTTTGGCACTGGCAGATTGTGTTTAGATCTCCTGCTTCTCAGCGGGGCTGGCCACGGATAGAGATGGCAGGACGTGGTGGGAAAGCCTCGAAACAGAGGGGTGTTCAGTCAGCTCTCTCCTCATCAGCAGCAGCTGTACAGGACTCCCCCCCCCCATGGTGCTAGAAGGTCTTAGAAAATCGCACAAGTGGGGTAAGAAGAGTGACGGTTGAGGTGGCAAGGGGGAAAATGCAGATAAACTGGAAACTGTTAAGAAAGCACCTCAGAAGACTTCATGTGAGGCAGATAGCTGTCACCCTTTGATCACTAAACTCTTTGGCGCTACTGGTACAGGCCCGCAGCTTACGGATGGTCAGGAGAGGGGAGACGGAGTGCAACCAGATGACTGTGAGATAGTAACCCAGCTGTGGAAGCCGAGTCTGATCCATTAGCAAAACCTAGTGTAGAACCTGCCTCAGAAACTTCATTTCCTCCCCATCCATGTCCCCATATAGGTCTCTCGAATGGAGACAAAATGTCTAAAGTCAGCAGCAGAATAATTAAAGCTGCGGTCCCTCGTGTGGATAAAGTTACTAGGTATAAAGCAGTAAGAACCCCTTCAAATCGTGCTATGTCCCCTGATGTGAATGAGAAATTTTATTCCCTGACAGACGAGTCAGAAATCTCGGATGCAAGTATATCAACATCTAGCCTGGAGGGGGTGCGAACTGGAATAGCAGTTCTAGGCCGGAAGACCTAGTAAACCCTCAGTGGCAAAGGAAATCTCTCTCTAAAAAGGGGAGGCAGAAGAAAAGGGCCTAAGGGAAATCTCTGATGGAGGCAGTACAGGGGATCTGAAGTGGGATTATTCGCCTCACAGCTCACTGCCCTAGTTGGACGAGCGGGCATATATGAAGAAGATTTGACAGGCTCTGCAATGGCAAATATTGGGGGGGCATCAGAGACTGGAAATCAGAGTGACCCCTCCCTCTCAATGGTTCTGCAATCTATTAGCTTCCAGGAGGAAGTGAAAAATGATAATCACAGAGCTTAGCTTGCCGCCAAAAACTACAGGGTGCCATAGGAAAGTGGCCAGAACCTGTTCTGATATTGCTGAAAGAATTACTGCCATAGAAACTCAGACAGAAAGCCTTGAAACAAAAGTTGTGGCTCTAAAAACACAGGGCCCGATTCACAGAACTAACTTAAGACAAAATCCTAAACTTACTACCATTTGCGTATTCACAGAAGGCACTTACTCATTTTGGTATTCACAGAAGACACTTACTCACTTCGGTATTCACAGAAGTTAGGAGTCCTAACTTTAGGACTCCTAAATGCCTTCTGTGAATACCGAAAGTCTTAAAATTAGGATTTTTCTCAATTTAGAAGTCCTAAAGTTAGGACTCCTAACTTAACTACTACTAAACTGAGAAAAATCCTAATTGTAAGGCTTTCGGTATTCACAAAAGGCATTTAGGAGTCCTAAAGTTAGGAGTCCTAACTTTACTACTAATAAATTGAGAAAAATCCTAATTTTAAGACTTTCGGTATTCACAGAAGGCATTTAGGAGTCCTAAAGTTAGGAGTCCTAACTATACTACTACTAAACTGAGAAAAATCCTAATTTTAAGGCTTTCGGAATTCACAGAAGGCATTTAGGAGTCCTACAGTTAGGAGTCCTAACTTTACTACTACTAAATTGAGAAAAATCCAAATTTTAAGACTTTCGGTATTCACAGAAGGCATTTAGGAGTCCTAAAGTTAGGAGTCCTAACTATACTACTACTAAACTGAGAAAAATCCTAATTTTAAGGCTTTCGTTATTCACAGAAGGCATTTAGGAGTCCTAAAGTTAGGACGCCTAACTTCCGTGAATACCAAAATGAGTAAGTGCCTTCTCTGAATACCAAAATGAGTAAGTGCCTTCTGTGAATACCAAAATGGTAGTAAGTTTAGGATTTTGTCTTAAGTTAGTTCTGTGAATCGGGCCCACAGAGTGTAGCTCTGGAGGGGATTGTCAAAGACATGATGTGGAAAATGGAAGATCAAGAGAACAGGCAACGTCGTAATAATCTATGTTTCCTGGGAAGTCCTGAAGGGGCCGAATGGAACGATCCCAGAAAATATATAGTTTCCCTACTGAGAGGTACCTTTCCCGAGCTAAACACATGGGACTGGGATAAGGAAATCCAGCGGGCCCACAGGTTTGCTTTAATGCTGCCAAAGTGTTCTCCTAATACACCTGATCAGCCACGGGCAATTTTGTAATATTTTGGAAACCTTTTGTTGCGGCAGGCCCTTTATGATCTAGCCCGCCCAACAGCAAAAAAAAAACATGACGAAATAACTTTCTTCCCCAGACCTGATTTTTCCCATGCTACCATTGCACGGAGGTGGCATGTTGGGCCGCTTTTTGCTCCATTTCAACAGCTTGGGGCAGGAGTATATCTCCAGAACCCAGCTCGACTGAAAATTGACTTTAGGGGGAAAACATGCAGCTTTATCTCAGAAATCCAGGCCCAATTGTATTTAAAGGATACTTCTTGTAGACCCAAGAATGGGGTCTGATGGTATATAATATGTCACAACATGTGGTAATATAGTATATGATTATGGTGTTATTTGTATGTTGTGTTTACTTTGATTGGCAGTAATTTAGTAACTGATTGTTATATTCTCATTTAGGGTGGCTGGGGGAAATGTTGGAGGAGCGGTGGGGATGAGATTGCTTCAGATGACATCATCCTGGCTCTGGTTGAGCCAGGTTGCCACAGTTACTGGTGGTGGGTGGCTGGTGGGGGGGTTCAGGGGTGTTGGGGGTTGCAGGCTGGTGGGAGAGGTGTCCTATATGATTTTGTTCTTTTTTTTCCTTTTCTCTTTCTTTGTTTTTTCGCAGCACTTATGATACAAGGAAACAGTAAGACACCCTTATCTTTTAAGGGATGGGTCAAATACGTGTAGCTACTATTAATATCAGTGGCCTTAATGACCCTAAAAAAGGCGAAATACTGCTGCAGGATTACGTTTACTGAATGCTGATATTGTATGTATCCAGGAGAACAATATAGAGGGTGCCCAACTGTATCTTTTGAATTCACTGGGGTATAGGCTGGTTAGTGGACCAACACAGAACACCCGGACACGAGGTGTAGCTATCCTGACGCGTAACACTAATTTACAATTCACTTACACGCTAGCCGATAAATTTGGTTGATGGGTCATAACTGAATGTTTGAGATGCACTGGAGAAACCTTTACTATATGTTCAATCTATGGTAGTATTTTGGA
The DNA here is from genome assembly GCF_964204655.1 of Triturus cristatus. Lineage (NCBI taxonomy): Eukaryota > Metazoa > Chordata > Amphibia > Caudata > Salamandridae > Triturus > Triturus cristatus. Next base: position 891,284,142 of record NC_140581.1, read on the forward strand.
TGATCCAGGAGTATTTAAGCAGATAACCAGTGAAGTCCCAGCTTGGCCTCTCCCAGTCATCCTCTGAGGTGACTTTAATATTAGTATACCAGCTAATAGGATGCTGAGCTCTGAAATAGATTCGAAATACACCGGCAGGAAACCTAAGGTGTTTCATGCACTAAGGGTGTTATGTAAGGATCATGGGCTAAGTGATTTATGGAATCGGCAAAAGCCATTGGCTCCTGGATATACCTTTTTTCCATACCACATAATGTTCATGCCCAACTTGATTTTGTACTTGTCTCCTATTCTATGCTTCATGAGTGTTCAATAGAGAAAGCTCCGGGTATACTTTCAGACCACAACCTTTTAGTGGTTGAGATTAAAGGGGATGGTACAAGCCCAAGGAAAAATCCTGGAGTTTTGATCTAGCCTTTTTAATTAATGAGTAATATTGCAACTATATGCTGAACTGGATTCAGATTTTTTTTTAAAGAAAATGTAGGAGTGCAGAAATAGATATTGTTTGGGATACATTGGAAGCTGGCATACTGGGGGAAAATCTTAGATATTCTTTGAATCTTAATAAGAAAGGCCAACAGTAAGTATACAACCTACAAGCTGGGCTGGTTCAAGCAGAGGAGGGCTTGGTCAAGGTCCTAAACAGGGTATGGATTTGGAAGAAGCTCAGGCAAATGTGGCAGTGTCCGACTCCTGTATTTTGGAAATTATAGCCAAAAGTGCTGCCGATAAACTTACTGTTTGGAAAGATTAATCATATGAATACAGTGAGCAGACTGGACACCATTTGGTGATGCGAGCCAGGCAAAGGAGCACGCAAAATCTAATCTGCGAGATACAGGATCCAACTAGGGGGCTAATTACAGACTCAGATAATATCAGACAGTCATCCCATCAATACTATCAAAACCTGTATAGGGATGGGCTTGGGATGAACAGCTGACGTGGACCCACACACGCCGCCGCTATGCTTCCTGTTCCTTCCTTCGTAGCCACGCCCCGATGAGCGGAGCGCTGCTGCTCCCTCGCCGCTGCTGGATGCTGATGCCGATGTCGACGCAAACGCCGTCTCGAGTCCCGGAGGCTGTGCGGGCAGGAACCCAGCGGGGGTCATCGGAAAGGAGAGACTTCATTACCTCTGGAGTCAGCGGGGTCCGGGCTCTGAAAACGCTGCGGGACAAGTCGCTTTAAATCTGCTCTCCCGTGCCCCGCCTGACTTCTGTTTTCACAGTCAAGCGGAGTCAGGCAGTAATGCGCTGGAGCCCCCTCGCATGTGGAGCGAATTGAACTATCGAAGTGCAGGAGGTGAGCTGGCGGGAGCCGGGGGGGACTGCTTGCTGGTAGCTGGTCGTCTCGGGAGGAAAGTGCATACCCCTGCGCCCTTACATCGGCGCGCTGTGGAGTTGGTCTGTGCTGGTTGGAGCTCGCAAGGAGTGAAGGGTGCCCCGCTTGCTGGCACATACTATGGTGAATAACTCGATATTGAAGCCATTGGTCACTGGACGCTGGCCTGCTGGTTTTCTTGCGAGGTAAGGCGCGCTGGGATTTACCTAGCCCGCGCTCGCTTTGTCCTACTGCATTTTTCCGCGATTCCCTATCGGTGCATTCACTCTTATTCCGATGTGATGTGATTACTCTGTAAGACTACGAAGCTGACTCTCCCTCCCCATATTCTACGTTGTCGCTCCTACCCACTCCCTCACTCTCTCTTTCAGCAGTGACTTAAAAAAGTGAGATCTATCAGAGAATATCCCGGGCATCTAAAACAGCGTGGTTGATAGTGTCAGTTCTAGATGGCGTCAGGAGTGAGGGGCAAACAGCCCAAGTTAGAGCTGGGAAAGGAGGTTAAACCCTTAACCCCGATCAGATCTCCATCAACAACAAAAAGAGAGAGAAAAAATAAAAGGAAAAATCAACAAAAAGAAGCCCTAAAACAGAAGGCGCTGGAGTCAACAGACTTATACAGAAAAAATAAGTATAATGTACTAAGGGAACAGGCTGAGAATGACGATAATGAGGAAAATGATCAAGAGGAGGGTGAAGAAGATGAAGAGGTAGAGGTAGAGGCTGAGTGCTCAATTCTATCTGAGCTATCTGCAGAACTGAGCTTGCTCGCTGTAGGCTACAAAGAAAAGGCTGATGCGAAAGTCAAGGGGGTAAGAATGGACAAGAGGGGTAATGGTATGGAGAAAGCTGGCGAAATGGTCAAGGTTGCAAGTATGCCCTCCCCTGTCTGCCAAGAGAGTCGTTCTACCCCGAAACAATACCCTCTTTTCTCAAAACCCCTCCTCCAGCAGGGACAGTCTTCTAGTACCCCTATACACGGGGGGTCAAAGCAGGGGAGGCCAAGTCCTACTCTAGGACCTGAAGTTTTAATCACTGAAGGTCAAGTGAGTAGCCCTACTACGCAGAAGATTTCGATAAGGCTAGAAGATGACGCACCACTATTACCTACCTTTCCAACGGTTCCAACTGTGAGCTCTTCCAACACCTCCCCTCCCCTCCATCCTCCGCCACCATCAGCTACAGGCCGCAGCTCGGGCTCAAGCAACAAGCAAACCACGATAGCTCCAAGCCAAGCCCTAAGCCTAGAAGTCTCTCCGATCTCCCAAGATGATGGCTCGCTTGCTCTTTCAGGCGCTACAAAAGCAGGCAAGATGGAAGTTATCCTAGTTACTATCCTCCAGGAACTAAGAGACTTTAAGACCTCTCAGGCTCAGGAAATTTCACTTTTACACAGTAGGCTTACAAAGATGGAGGAGTGCCTCGGCAGCATTCCTTTGAGGGAATCTGAAGCCGAAGTCCGGATTTCTTCTCTAGAGGACACTTTAACTACAACTCAGAGAAATCTTGCGGAGGTGATTAGAGAAAAATCTCACTTAGAGGAAAAACTCCAGGATCTGGAGAATTATAATAGGAGGTCTAATCTACGACTCGTAGGCATCCCGGAGGGCCTTGAAGATAAGGACGTAGTGAAGTGGACAGACTCTTTATTGAAAAAAGCTATCCCTGAGATGCAAGGCGACTTGACTATCACAAGGGCTCACAGAGTCCCTGCTTACAAACCTACTAACTTGAAGTACCCCCGTACAATTCTGCTTAATTTTTCAGACTGTATGGTAAAGGAAAAAATTCTAAATACCGCATTTTCTAAAAGAATTTTCAACGTGGAGGGGGAGAACAATTTTCGAATTTTTGGAGATATGTCGGCAGAGTCTGCTCCCAGACGCAGGGACTTTGTAAAACTAATCGACTCCTTTAAGAGTAAGGGAGCTCAAGCCATGATAGTGCAGCAATCGAAACTCAAAGTCTTGGCTAAAGGAAAATTCTTCATATTCTCGGTTGTACACGAAGCCCAAATATTTCTCGACAGCCTTGGGGGTTAATTAAATGATTTGCTGGCTCTGGCTTTTGCTGAAGTTATAACCACCAAAGGACGGTCATTTGATGGAAAACAGGAAGCACACAAGGATGCAATGAGATGGCATCCAAAAAGAAGATTCAACAGAGAAGGACGGAAGTGGGACACTGGGGTTTCCGTCCACTCATGGGGGGAGGGAGGGGGGGCAAAAAGGGGGGTGAAGGGGGGTGTAGCAAGGGGGGAAAAAGAGAGTTCAAAGGAACTAGGGTTTTTTTTTTTCTCGCACTCGTCAATCCTGTTCATATGGATTATGTCAAGATGATAGGATTATATAAATACATCTGCCTATTTTGCACTAGGGGGGTTTAAATCCTTCAAGCCCATGCTGCTATTTGTATTATTTATACAGAACGTGCCGCTACTTGGTCTACTTCTTGCCTTTCTGCCTTCCTGCATATTTGCACAGATTCAAGCCCATGCTGCTACTTGTACTATTGCTGCTCATCTGCCATTTTTTTGCACAAGGAGGGGCTTAAACTTTAAGCCCCGTGCTGCTATTTGGACAATTTCTTGCTTCCCTGCATATTTGCACAGATTTCGGCACTTTAAATTTATATGGCATAATTTTTTTTAAATTATTTAACGAAGGGTACGCTCCCTCAATTAATATCGTCTTATATTTTTTGTTGTTTATCTGCATATTTGCACATAGGAATTCAGATTTTGTAAATGTTCCTTTCCATTGTTTTTATATATTATCCATTAGCTGCATATGTGGTTGCTGCTTATGTCCTTTCGCACATTTGCCCATTGCACACTTGCATATTAGTCGAAGGCTATGTTTAACATTTTGAATAACAAATAGCATGGTGAAATTTATTTCCTTAAATGTTAATGGCCTAAATAACGCTCGTAAAAGGAACGCTATTGAGTGTTGGTTGAAAAATCTTATACCAGATGTCATCTACTTTCAAGAAACACATCACAAAGACCAGACACAGTCAGCTAAACTCTTCAAAAACTGGGTGGGCTATAACATATCTGCTCCTGCCGGGTTGGCTCAGAGAGGTGTTGCCATATTAATAGGGAGACATGTAGGGTTTATTCTCGAAGGGTCATGTATAGATCCCAGAGGCAGATGGGCAGTTGCACACGGTAAATTAAACAATGTTAATGTTATTTTGGCTACAATCTATGCACCAATCTTGGATGACCCCCAAGCTATTCTGCAGGTCAAGCAGGCATTAACCGGTCTCCCTGGGCTAATAATTTGGGGGGGCGATTTTAATCTATTACAAAACCCCCGATTGGACTCTTCCAAGAAAGACCGCCGACAGAATAAACCCCAAGTTGCCTTAGCTGTCCAAAGTTGTAAAATTGACTTAGATGTTATTGATCATTGGCGTAATTTAAATCCTACCAAGTGCGAGTATACATGCCACTCAGCAAAATATAATTCTGCATCAAGGCTGGATTTTTTTTTAACATCCCATGACTTAGAATTATATAATTACGCCTTTCTACCTAATGCTTTTTCTGACCATGCAGGTTTCTGCATGGAGGTCAATTTGGGGAATCATGAGGCAAGACCCACAAGTAGATGGTTTTTTAATAAACTTAACCTTCTCGACCAACAATGGTGCACAGATATTAATGAAAACATAGAGCATTTCTTCTTACAGAATAGAGATACAGCCCCTTTAAATATAATCTGGGACGCATTTAAAGCCACTCTACGTGGAATAATCACCTCTAAAGAAATTCCCAAGCTCAAGGCAAGAAGAGAGGAGAAGTCCAAACTCCAAACTGAACTCTCGCAGGCAACCCAAGAGCATCTAAGGGCTAGATCTACGATCTCTGGACATAAACTTCAGGAGGCAAAGCGCAAGATGAAGGACTTCTATTATGATTTAGGTGAGGTAAATAGTAATTCACAAGCACAAAAGATTTATGAGGAGAGTGAATATACAGGAAAGCTGTTGGCCTGGCAATCTAATGAAAAGCAGGTGCGAAATAGAATAGATCGTCTTATCGATCCCATTACTAAAATACAAGCCAAGACCACTACTTCCATTGGCGAGCTGTTTCTAAAACACTATGAAGGGATATATCAAGCAATTGAGGGGGCTATTCCTGACTCTATCATGGAATTTCTACAGCCACTCGAAATACCTAAAATAGAGGCCGAGGGCAGAAATTACCTTACACAGGATTTTACTTTATTAGAATTAGATGAAGTGATAGAATCGTTCCCCAATGGCAAGGCCAATGGTGAGGATGGCCTTCCAATTGAATTTTTTAAGAAATTTGGGGGATCATTACGTCAGGAACTTTTGCAATTATTTAATAACTTACTCCAAGGAAGTCCCCCACCGGACTCCTTCCATATAGCGGTGGTGGTTAGTATTTTAAAAAAAGGAAAAGACAAGGAAAATATAAATTCATATAGACCGATTAGCCTTCTGAATACAGACTATAACATTTTTACAAAACTTTTAGCAAACCGATTAAATAAAATAGTAGGATCCCTGGTAGCATATGATCAGTGTGGTTTTATCGCAGGCAGGCATCTCCATTCCAATACTACATTTTTACTGGAGGCACTGGATTATTTTAAAACTAATAAGGTGAAGGCCCAAATTTGGTTCTTAGACGCGGAGAAAGCCTTCGATCTAGTGTCTTGGGACTGCCTGTTTGCTATTTTACGCAGTTTTAACTTTCCAAATGTTTTTATCTTACTTTTACGACAATTGTATATGAATTCTAGGGCACATATTATGTTAATAATACTAATATTGGCTCACGTGAGGTCACTAGAGGCACGCGACAAGGATGCCCCTTGTCGCCAATTCTTTTTGCACTATTTATTGAACCTCTAGCGATCGCCATCAGGAATATTAAAGCTGACACCGCTCCAATATTAGGAATGACAAACATAAAATTGTATGCGGACGATATAGCCCTCTTCATAGACTCTAAACCCTCAAGTCAACTGAAGATTTTAAAAATCTTCTCTGACTTTCAAAAGCTTGGGGGTTATAAAATCAATGTAAGTAAAACGGAAATTATTCTCTTGAACTGCACTATAGACACTTTAGCTCCAGAATTTAGGCGGATATACAATACGGATCCAAAGAGATATCTTGGAGTTCTTTTTTCGAATAGCCCAGAGGATCTCTTCTCTCTTAATTTTTTACCTTTATTAAAAAAGGTGGGCTCACTTTCAGATCGTTGGAATTTATTACCCTTGTCCCTTATGGGGCGGGCATCGTTAATCCGAATGTCGGTGCTACCCCTTTTCAATTTCCTTTTTAGCGCAATTCCCTGTGCAATTCAGGCCTCATACTTTAAAAAAATAGAAGCTCTGATCTCCTCTTTTTCATGGGCAAAAAAAATCTCCTAGACTAGCACTGAGCACTTTATATTTATCATCTACTCAAGGAGGTCTCTCCCTCCCAAATATTAAGGAATATTATTTTGCGTCTTTTGCACATTATAGCTACAGATATCTCTTTTTAGATTCGCATGAGACAGATAACTTTTTTATGAAAAGGATGCTGTTAGAATTGAAAATTCATGACCCGGTCAGAATCACGAAAGATCCAAAAAAAGTTCGATACAAATCCCTTCAGTGGATCTTTAAGGTGAAAACTCAGTTTTTTAAATTCTATGACTTACCTATTTTAAGTAATAAGACGAATTTAATAAATTTTAGCTTGGGAGATGCTTGCTGTTTGGACAAAAAAATATTATCGCTTTGGAAGGAGAACGGCTTTGAGAAAATTGAAGATTTCATTCTGGGAAATAGATGGAAATCCTGGGATGAAATTCAGAACCAGTTAACCCACTCGCACTCAATACTAATCTGGTCCTTTATTAGGATAAATCCAAAACTCACAGAACTTGATATTGGAAATTTATCTAATAAAGAAAAATTTTCCTCTATCTTTAATAATAACATACAAAAAAAAAATGAGTTTTTGGATTAAAACATTAAAAGAAAGTAAGGACCAGGATCTCTACAGTAAGATCATTGCAAGATGGGCAAAGAGGGAAGATATTATAATTAATCAACAGGTATGGGACAAAATAAATAAATTTAACAAAACCATTTTTCGAGGAGCGAATTTTAAACGAATGCAATTTTATAATAAATGGTTATTATACAGAACCCCATCCTTTTTACATAATATCTTCCCTCTCGTAGCCGATAAATGCTTTCGTTGCGTTGAAAAAGGCACTTGGAAACATATCATCTGGGAGTGTCCAAAAATCCAAGTTTTATGAAAGGAAATAGAAAATTATCTCTCAATTATTCTCAAAACTAACATTGTATTTGATGATCTAACTCCCCTCCTAGGTTGTTCTTTTGTCCACACTCAACATGATGAGTCTCTTTTTATAGCTTCTTTAATAGCTAAATCCCTGATTCTACAGTCCTGGAAAACAGATATCGTTCCATCCTTTCAGGCATGGAAGATAAAACTACTTCGAATCCAGGATAGGGAAAGAAAATACGCTCTCAGATCAGGGGCCCTCAAAAAATATGATAAATATTGGAGGGTGTTTGATCTTTAAATCTCCCTCGCTATTACTTAATTAGTTTTCTATTACTATTTTTACTGTCTGGTTCTCCCACACTGCACTTTACAACCTAGCTCTGATCTAGTAAACGTGAAGATGTTCATTGTAATTAAATACTACGTACTGGTTTTACTCTAACAAAATCCTTTGAATATTAACGATAGCTGTTTGACTATCTGCGTCTATACAATCCTGCACTTTATAATTTAAATGTTAAAATGACAATCTGCATGAAAGTCTTTAGTATTCTCTTTTTCGCACTGTATTAATTAGATTTGATTGTTTTCTACTCTGTATTGTTTTATTTGAACTCTCAATAAAAAAATAATAAATAAATAAAAAAAAACCTGTATAGGGATGATTTAAAGGAGAATCTTAGAGAGATTAAGGAGTATCTGGATTTAACCCCTGGAGAACAATTTTCTTTAGAAGAACAGCAGCAGCAGCTAGAGGATCCCCCACAATGGATAGAGATTGTATGGAGTATAAATAGTCTCCCTAGCGGTAAAGCTACTGGCATGGGTAGTATACCTGCTGAATTTTATTGAAACTTTTCTCAACAACTTAAAGAGTGTATGACTCAGTTGTTTGTTCATGTGTTTAAGGGGGGCAGGCCTCCGAGCTCCTTGTCCTCTGCTAAAATTGTGATGTTTCTTAAAAAAACATAAACCAGCAGCGGATCCTAACTCATTTCGCCCGATAACCTTGATTAATAGCGATTGTAAAATCAACTAAAAAATCCTCACCTTCCGCTTAGCGCCAATTATTTATAAGATGATTTCAACCCGTCAGCATGGATTTATTCCAGGAAGGGGGACAATAGATCATATAAGGAGGGTGATTTCACTTTTAGATGCCACAGCAATACTTAAGGATCCAATGGCATTAATTCTGCTTGAAGCAGAAAAAGCCTTTGGCAGGGTCTCTTGGCAATGTCTATGGGAGGCCCTATCAAGGGTGGGAATTAAGGAGGGCTTCTTGCAAAATGCTATATCACCAACCAATGGCCATTGTTTTTGTGAATGGGGCACTGTCGGACCCTTTTTTAATAACTAGAGGGACCCAACAAGGATGTCCTAGTTCCCCTCTGCTGTTTGCTCCACATATTGACCCCGTTATACGTAGGTTGGAAAACAACAGGGCTATTTTATCTATTCATACACAAGGGTGGGAAACAAAAGTGTTGGCCTATGCCAATGATATCGCCCTTGTGACCATCGATCCTCTGACTGCTCTTAAGGAAGTAGAAGATGAAGCAAAGAGGTTTGGTAAACTCTTTGATTATGCTCTTAATCGTTATAAATCACAGGTGGTGGTTAATGGTAATATAACTATACATGATGATATAGTGGTAATAAATGCACCCTACCGGGGAATTAGCATTTCTGCAAATATAGATAATATAATTAAGGAAAATGTAGAAGCCCTTTTAATTAAAACTCAACAGGATTTGTTTAGATTGAACAATCTTTATCTATGAATTTTCGGCAGGTGCAATATGGTTAAAATGCTATTTTTCCCATGGATTTTATTTCTTTTTTGGGTAATCCCTTTAGGGTTTTCAACCAATTGGCTGAAGAGAATGGAAGATCTGTTCTCTAGGTTTCTTTGGGCTTATGCTAAACCAAAAAAGAGCTTTTACATTTCTTACACTACCCAGGGAAAGAGGGGAATGGGCTTTGCCTAATCTGACATTTTATTACTGGGCCACCTCCCTACTGCATAGTTTAGTTCTGTTACAAGTGTAACCGGTGGAAAGGAGTATTGAAGAGTGTTGGAAGTGGAGGTCCTTGTCACATACCACCACCACCAAATGCTGAAGGCGTGCGCCCTCGACCCCTTGCTTCAACGTTAGGCTAAGTAAGGACACCATCTGCTCACCCCCTTAGTAGCTTGGTACGAGCAGCCAGGCTTATCTCCAAGGCACGAGTGTTCAGTATGTGCAACCACGCTCACAATAACCCCATGATGTCATCACAAATAGACTCCACACGGGTATTGATAAAATTAGTATAATCTTTAAATAAGAAATTATACGATACGACCACACAATACAAAATCAACATATAAGAATGGGTTGGTAGGTTCTAATCCCAACCACCGCATCTAACCAACAGTTAAGCTCTTCTCTAACCGTGTCCCAAAAGGTTAGACCCGTTGTACTGCTAGAAACACGCGTTGCAAAAGGAAACAATACTGCAATGTGTAACGATATTCTCTTATACTGTGCAACAGAGAAATAATGCCATACGTAGCGCCACAGTCGTACTTTGCAATTGAAGGACTAATGCAATGCGTATCGCCACCAGCATGCCCGGCACCAGGAAGAAACAAAGCAACGCGTCATGCTACAATCCTGTACGGTGCAATTAAGAATAATACACTGCACCACGTTATGCTCGGATACTGTGCACTGACAAAATCATACAATGCGCCACGTTACAATCAAATAATATGCAAGGGAGAAATAACACAGTGCGTAGCGCACCAAGCATAAATTTCACTGAGCACAATTGAGGTCCGGCGTCATACGACAGTTTGAAAGTTCGTTAGCTGCAATTATGCAAAGTGTAATACAACAGTTTTACATGCTCCAGTAACAGTGCCCCTGTTATGGATCAAATGATGACACACAAAGTACTGCTTCCCACTCCGGCCCCAGTACTGCCCCATCCTGGGTCAGCACGGGCCGGGATCCGAGCCGAAGCAACGGCTCGCGCATATGACTGAGCGGGAGGCCAAGAGAGTGTCCCTCCAGGCCCGCACTCCACCCCAGGTGTTGATTTATGTTACATGGTGGGGCGCGATCCCACTCTCCTTCCCGACGTCAGCGACTTGGGCCTAGATCCAGAACTCCGTCACAGGCTTTGGCGGACACGGGCCAGCGGCTCAGCTCTTCTGTGGCTGCCGGTCCGGGCTGCTACTGATGGACTCCGAGGGCCCCAATGACTTGGCCTTCGCTCCAGTGGTCTCAGTCCACACCGAGACCAGCCCTCAGCACTGTGGAGACTTTACTTTAGTTCGGTGCACAATTTAACCTTGCACTACTCACCAGCACCTCAGATTGCACTTCGACATGCACACCGCGCGTCAGAGACTTGCCACTTCTCTGGTGCTCGCGATGATCCGGCGCTCTTCACCAACGCTCCGCTTGCACCTCAACACGCACCCTGCGCGTTTGAGCCTCGCCTCTTCTCCCGGTGAACACGATGTCCAGGCGCTCTCCACAAACACCCTAGCTGCACCACGACACTCACCCTTGCATGTTGGAGACTCACTTCTTCTTTTGGTGCCTACGAGGCCCAGGCGCTCCTCACCTATACCCGGGCTGCACCACGACATGCACCCAGCGCGTCCGAGACTCACTTCCTCCACTGGTGCACACGATTTCCAGGCATTCCTCACCAACGCCCTGACTGCATCACGACACACACACTGCGCATCCGAGTCTCGCTTCTTCCTTTGGTGCACACGAGACCCCGGCGCTCTTCACTAGCACCCGGGCTGTACCACGACACGCACCCTTGCACGTCCGAGCGTCGCTTCTTCCTGTGCACCACGATCAGACGCTACTCACCAATGCCTTGGCCTGCACCACGACACGCACACTGCACATCTCAGACTTAGCTTACTCCTGCATGCCCACAATCACCAGGCACAACTTCTGAGGGTCTCAAGCGTCACAAAGCACGCGCACACCGCATTGCTTGGGACTTCTCCGGAAACTTTTATGATCCTGTATTTCCAAACAGGAAGCCAGCTCACCTCGGGCCCTTGGGGTTGCAAGACACAGCACAAAGCACAGACTTCTTCAATCTGGGGGACCCGACGCCTCCAAGCATAGTCCCAACAGCCTCTTCCTTAGTTAGAACAACAAACTGCAGGCCAGCCCCAGATCATGAAGCAAGGATTGGTCTATCCACCACAGTCTCTTTAGTTGTTCCTTCTTTAGCAGAGGTTCCTCTTGACCACAGAATGGGTCCAAGCCTTTTCAGTCTCATTCCATATCTGTTTCTTTCCAAAGTTTAGGGGGTTCAGCTCTCATAGTTTATGTCTTTGAAGTTTGTATGTGCTCAGGGGTCCCTGACCCCTCCCTAAATCAGTTCTGGGTGTCTCCTTCCCAGTGTCACCTCTCTCCCTTTGATACTGGGGGTCTGGATCCTTAATCATTCAGCAGGAGATGGGTCCATTGGTTTATAGCACCAGCCCAGGCCTTTTCACCTCCCGGGCTTCTCCTCCCCCTACTCTCCAGATGCAGGGCAGCCTGGTGCTATCTCAACCCCTCCCTGGGTCAAGACCTCTCCCTGCTCCTCTTACCTTTCAATTCCAGACAGACAATCCACATTTCATGAACACACAGAAATGCTCAGAGCACACAACTCAGCCACTTTCTAAAAGAGTGGTTTATAAACACGATCCGGTAAAAAAATTCCCCGTACGACTCGTATCCGGTCTTTTTACCGTACGAATCGTACAAGTGCCGTACAAACTGCCAATTACGATTCGCATGGGAAAAAGTCCATACGAATCGCATTGGGAATTATTCCCCACACGTCCTCGGGTCGGAAAATGTGTCCGACACGTCCACGAACGATTTACCGTACAAATGTGAAAAGTGAAGTCCGACCGCGGAATTACGATCCATCCCGTGCGTCCGATGTTACAACCGTATGGTAAAAACACCGTCCGCACCGAACTCCCATAGCAACCATGAAGACATGTGCCCGCATACGCGCCGACCCCCCCCAGCCCCCGTACGTACGTGTCGAACCCCCCTGTGTATGTACACCCGTGTACGTGTCGTACCCCCCGTGTATGTACACCCGTGTACGTGTCGAACCCCCCCGTGTATGTACACCCGTGTACGTTCGACTCGTACCCCCACCCGTGTATGTACACCCGTGTACGTGTCGAACCCCCCGTGTATGTACACCTGTGTACGTTCGAGTCGTACCCCCACCCGTGTATGTACACCCGTGTACATGTCGAACCCCCCGTGTATGTACACCCGTGTACGTTCGAGTCGTACCCCTGGGGGTACGCACCGTACATACACAGGTGGGGGTACGACTCGAACGTACACGGGTGTACATACACTGAGGGCTTCGACACGTACACGGGTGTACATACACAGGGGGTTCGACACGTACACGGGTGTACATACACGGGTGGGGGTACGACTCGAACGTATGGGGGCTGGGGGGGTACGACTCGAACGTACGGGGGCTGGGGGGGTACGACTCGAACGTACGGGGGCTGGGGGGGTCGGCGCGTACATACGGGGGCTGGGGGGGGGTCGGCGCGTACATACAGGGGCTGGGGGTGGTCGGCGCGTACATACGGGGGCTGGGGGGGGTACGGCACGTACCGGGCCACCTACTCTGGTCATTTCACGCCGTACTTTGCTTTTCCGGCACTTTTTGGGTGCCGTGAAAATATTGCCGTCCGGACTGCTGTTGGTTCGAATCGTACTTTCTGGGTCGTGAAACGCTGCCTGAAAGCGTCCCGACATCACGTCGCAGCATTCCCGGATCACATTCGTATGTATATTTTCGTCGGTCGGTGTTTTTTACGATTCGTACGGAAATGGTGTTTCCGTGCGAATCGTAATTCCATGTTTGTGAAGTTTTACGACCGGGTACGAGTCGGACGGAGAAAACGCTCCGACCGACGGGTCGTACCCGGTTTTTCCAGGATCGTAATCGGCACAGTGACAAAACCACCTTTACAGAAAGATGCATTATGACACTGTGAGTTCACACACACCAAAATTCACCTCTCCATTATAAACTGACAGGAAACTAGGCTACCAAATACAACACCCAGACTCCCCCATTCTGTGCTATGGGCAGAATGGCCTTTCAGCAGTGAAAAACGAAATGAGACACACCTCAGTTTATGTTCTGCCTTTTACCTACACTGCACCCTGCCCAGGGTTTACCTGAGACCTACCACAGGGGTGCCCCATGTGTATGTAAAAGGGAAAGTCAGGCCTGACAAGTGGTTGCACTTGTCAGGACAACATGCTAATTTAGCATTCTGCGTGCAGGTCCTACACTGAAGGCCTGAGATCGCTTCTCTGCGTGCCCTTGCATTACTAGCCCTTGCACACACAGTGCACATCACTAGGGACGTTTACTAGTAAGGCAAACATACCAATCATGGCCAACCAATCACCATATATTTTACATAGGGAACTCCTGTACGTTGACACTGATCAGCAGTGGCAAAGTACTCAAAGCATCTAAATTGGCATCTCTAGGTCAGGAAAACGGTCTAGGGGGAAAGCAAAAAGTTTAGGGAACTTTAACCAAAAAGGCCAAGTCCTACAAAGAGGTTCCATCCTCCATTGAACTTATGATGGGGAAAGATGCTTGGGGATGCTTTTGGCGATATTTAAATGACAGCTACTATATGAATGTTTTTTTCAAGACATTATATGGGGTTTTCAAAATATGGAAGACAGCTCAGAGGTCAATTAGATTAGGTAGGCTTAATTTGTATGCGCCTTTAGCAAATAATCCATATCTTTCCAAGATCTTTGGTGATCGACCGATTAAAAGATGGATGGAGTTCGGTTTGGCTAGACGAGGGTCCTTCTTTTCTTCAGGGGGATTTGTCTCCTTTGACGATCTTAAGAAGATATTTGGGTTACATTGGAGGGAGTTCTTTAAATATCTTCAAATTACGGACTTTTTCATCTAAGAAAGGAGGTGGACCAATTGGATTCTCTAAAAATGTCATAGTTGACAAATCGGTAGAGAATAGGGATTTGTCAATACGGGTCATCTAAGTTCTCCTTAATGCATTGATGAAAGACGATTTGGCGCAATGGCCACTGAAATGGAAAGAAAAAATTGGTATTTCAGATACGTTGTTCCATCAGTCATATACAATGGCACAGAATGTTTTAATACCCCCTCAACTGCAAGCACAAAAGTATAAGACCTGTTTTTCCCTTTATTATACCCCATATAAGATTGCTAAATGGAGGAAGGTTAAGGGGACATATTGTCCTTGCTGTGCATTGTATCGGGCAAGCCTTGTCCATTTTTTTGCTTCATGTAATATGCTTATGAATTTAAAACAAGATATCACTAAATTTTTTAACGAACCCTTTCTCCAGGCCTGATTTTGTTAGGTGTGACAGAAGAGGAGGTGGGGAATGCAGGGCAAGATCTACTTCTTATTAGTATGGTGGTTTTGCGGCAGTGCATTGCATGTGCATGGCTGGGCTCTAACCCTCCAGGGTTTCAGCAGTGTCTTGCCCGGTTTCTAGCAGTCTATAATCTAGAAAAGGCTGTTTATGCAAGAAGGGGGTTCCTGCATGAATGAAAAATTTGAGAATCTGGGCGCCACTGACAGATTGGGTAGAGGGGAGTCGTTAAATAGACAAAGTTGACAGACTGCTGCTATGGCACACTACACTTTACAGGTTTATTTGACTGCTGGATATTTAAGATCTATATTTATATTTGAGAAAGGGGTTTTTATGGAAGTCTTAAGAATGAATTACATATATGTTGTTTGGATCTCTCATCAGCTGCTGGGCGGGGGTTGCTAGGGTGGGAAAAAAATGATAAAATGCACAATGTGATTGGGATGATTGTGTTTTTTTCTTATCATAACCTTCGTTTCTAACTGATGAATTATTTGGTGTATTTATGTATATGAAATAATGTGCAATACAAAAATTATTTTAAATAAATAAAATAGGGATTAAGCACAAATGCTTTCAAACACTGGCAAGTATTTAGAGCTGTAATGAAATCATATGTGTTGCAAAGTTGTGGAATGCTAACAGTCTCTGTTAAAAGCCAGCACCATCCCATAAACTATTCTTTTTTTTGCAAATGTCTAATAATTGCTCTCTTCTCTACTACATAATACCTAAGTGGTTGGTTAATAACAGTTTATGTGCTTCTAAGGGTCCAATTAAATGTTTTTTAAGTTGTGGCCTTCCGTCCACTGTCGTAGTTAGTTTTCATTGTGCCACCACCCCCCCCCCCCTCCCCCCTTGCAGTCCCTTTAACCAGTATTAGTGTTGCCTAGTCCCAACTTTAACGTTATTGGCAAGCCTAGCTTGTTGCAAGACTTTATTTAGCCATTGAAGCTCGCGTTCTGTTTCTGCCTCACTAACGCTGCCAAATAAGCTCCACCACGCATTCTCCTCAGCCCATCTGGAAGTATTTACAAGCCTGTGTGTTCTCACTGTCAAATGCTGCTCGTTCACGCTAAATAACTGCATACCCCGTTGCTGCGAAATAACATGACTTGCTTGGACACGGTGCCTGTGAACAAATTAGGTGCATAACTCCTTTTACCACTGTCACCTTGCTTACCACTGGTAAGTTTTATTAAAGTAAAATGTATGTAGCGCTTTCTGATCTTGATGTAATGCTGAAGCGCTTTGCCTGCGCACCATTGTTACTCGCTTGCAGATTCTTTCATTCAAAAAGTTACGGGTTGCAATTATAAGGCACAATAGGTGCGCTAGCCAGCATTCGTGGGTACTATAGTAAGCAAATATATACTATAAACAAGGGCAAAAGAGCTGCTTACACTTGGAAATAAATGTTTTTCACTTACAAACCACATTGTGGGTTCTTACAATAGAAACATAATCTTATTATGTCATGTCTTCTGTGATATTTATGCTTTGTGCATTTGTTGTTTCCTCGCTGTGCTATGTCTGTGGACCAAAATGTCTCCTTCTCTTTTACAGGCACATTGTTATTTACAACATCAATAGCTCGAACTCTCACAAATGCGAGACCTATTGCATTGCAAATGCTTGCTTTGTTTGGTACTGGTGGTAACAGACTCTGACTGCACCCTGGGCTCTGTTTACCAGGCCCAGGGCCAGTGCTCTGATTATAAGGATATGCAAATTAGGTGTAATTATAATTGTTACTGTTAGCCTAGCTGTAAGTCACTAGTATATGATAGGGCATTTAGGTTTAGAGGCCCAGTAGACTTAATGCACTTAAGTGCACACTACTGTGTTGCCTGCTGTCATTTTATTTGGTTATCACCCAGCAGCGGTCTTCAATCAGGAGCCTGCCACCATGATCCTCATCCTTATCCATTAACGGTTCGCGGTGCACAAGATAAAAACCTGTGGCGCACTATTCACCTTGCAGACACTCTCCCCTCTACTCTTGACTCAAGTGGCTCAGCTTGAGTTACTGGCCACAATACCCACGCTGAAAATCCACTAGTAGCTTTTTTCAAAATAATAATTTTTAGGGTTATGAACCAACTAACAAGTGTACATCAGAATTGAGTCTTGCTATTCACCTACAACAGACTGTGGTCTACCCCTGGTGTCTGAGCAGGACCTGCTGGGTGGGCCAACTCCAATGGCTCCTTCACCCCATCGTGTACACCACCATTCTCCAAGTTATCTTTGTCCTGATGAGACCCTGATATCCACAAAGGGTCGAAACGCCATCGACACCAACAAAGACAGACCTTATTTTTGTATAAATGAACACCTGGACACTACCCGCTGTGTTTGAAAAAGATGTGATTTTATTTAGCTGTCTTGCATAAAAGTAACCTATATACAATTTATGTTCACCTATATTGTCACTTCTTCTTTCATGGTTTTGGTTCTTGCCACTTGGGGTTTTTGCAGTACATCTCTTCACTATTCACTTGACTGTTATTTTTTGTGATTCAGGATATGATTTTGATATTGATGAAAAAATAAATTTCACTTTGGCTGAATTGAATTTTTTTCCAAACACTGGTTGGTTTTTCTTTTAGGATTTAATCAGAACAGAAATTATTTTCGGTGAAAATATTAATGTTCTTCGTGAGATTAAGTCTATCCAGGATGTCCTGTATTACATTATTGTCCATGTGAACATTTGTCTTACGATATAGTCATTTTAAAGGCAGCACTGCCTTTCAGACTGCCTTTACATTAAATTTATATGCAAATTCGACTTTGGGTTTAAAGGTACTTTCAAAGTCTCAAACTACCTTATGTTTACATATAAGCTCCCCTAAGGTCTCCCCTAGTTGCCTCAGGAGTAGGGTGCCTTGTAACTATAAGCAAGGGCATTATAAAAGATGTTTAATATACTTTAAGGTATCTAATTATTAGTTAAGATAAATCCAACAACTTGCCACTCTTAGATTTGTAATAACTATTACAGAAAATAAGTTATTAAACTTTCTTTACAGTGAGCCAATGTCCAGCTTTCCAGCTG
Source organism: Triturus cristatus (assembly GCF_964204655.1). NCBI lineage: Eukaryota > Metazoa > Chordata > Amphibia > Caudata > Salamandridae > Triturus > Triturus cristatus. The sequence goes on from NC_140581.1 coordinate 891,302,310, forward strand.
CCCTCTCCTGATTGGCCAGTACAGTAGAAGGGTGGGTCCCAGTAGGACAATTCTCGAGAACACACACAATTAAATACCAGCAGGCATTGATTCACTCATACTCAATAATTCTTTGTTCATATTATTTAATCATATTGAACATCATGAGATGTTCACACACCAGCAAATCATCTGGAAAGACGTAGCAAAAAAGTGCCCCATGCATAAGCGGGAGACGGGGGGAGAAGGTTGTGTGCATCAAGTGAGGGTTGAAAGAGTGAAAGGAAAGGTAGTGACAATATGTCCATCACACCATTATTTACAATAAAAAACGACTTTGTACAGCCTCACAGTTGAATGATGACAAATACATAGCCATTGTTTGAAATACACTGTCCCAGTGAAGAAGCACTGTTGACCAAACTGGCACAAAACGGTGACACAGTTGACGTTTCGACCCCAAAAACAAAGTAGGCTGCTTAGGTCCTTACACAGGGGTCTTCCTCAGGACTGAGTGTGGGACACCTTGGAATTTAACAGAGGAAATTCTATGTGTCTAGTGTATATTGCATTAAAAAGAATGAAAGGTGAAATATAACTAAATTACCATAGGCCACCCTCGATTGGATGGTGAAGATACTGTAGGTGGGCCCGTAGGCTCCAAAAGCAGAGAGCGGGTCGATGGCACCTGAAAAGCAGGGTGTGGGCCATCAGGTAAACATCACACAGTGTAAATTAATGTGCATGCTCGTGCTCAAAAACACTATCCATCTAACTTACTTTAAATGAAAGGTTCCTTCTTTCTAAATATCACCTCTTGAATGAGGGAGTTGTATAGTTAATTAACTCGGGCCCAGATGAACTTCAAGGTTCCAAAGCCATAGAAAGAGCTGGTAGTACTTTCAGGCTATTAGGTTGATATTCGAACAATCTTCAAGAATACACTCATCGACTTTATACAAAAAATAGCAAAATACATCCTAAGGATAAGAAATAAATAATTTCAGGTTTGATAAAGATGCATGAAGCGTGATATTTTATGTTTTTCACAGCCTCTTCGCTGTGATGCAACCAAGCCATGTGTCAGGACCTCATACACCTCGTCCTACTCTTCCCAACTCTCCAACCGAGATGGCCAAGATGCCATATTAGTGGAAGTTAATGTGCTATACAAGTACATTACATTACTTTAGGCAACTTTCAAATGAAAATCATCATTTACATTGGAAAGTAAATTCCACCACAACACTTTGCCCTGGGATTTATTCACTTTTGTGATGAAAGCCCAGCTCAAAGTGTTAGCAAATCTGGGCCAATGTTCATAAATGCCAGGATCACGGTGTCAGAACTATCAGAACCAAAATAAAACATTGCTTAAAAATTAATTGCTGAATCCTAATGACCTTTTGAATAAGGTGCTGGAAAAGTGATCAAGTAGCGGACATATAACCACTAAGAGAATCATGGAATTTTGGGGAAATTGCAATTGGATTTTAGGCCAGGGAAACAGACTTAGATTTCTTTGATGGGTGTCAGGGAGAGTTTGTTTGAAGCAGCGGGTTGGACTCAGACATCGACCTTGGTGTTGTTGGTCCTGTCCACTGCATTCAACACAGCCTGTATGTCCTAATGTCTTGATGGATCAAATGAAGATGATAGTATAGGTCTCAGATACATCAATGGGTTAGGTGGTGTGTAATATTTATGTTAAACCTCTCCATGACTGTTGTTGGTAAATGTTTAGGAGGGTTTTATATATATGCCAACAAACCCGGATTGTGTTTACTCTTGTAGGAAATGTAGAAGATGACAAAAGTGATAATATAGTCAAGAAGGATGGAAAGGGTTGAATCATGAGAGCACAACATAGGTTATACCGAGCCGATGGGGGTCATTGGGCAGCAATTGCGGCCTTACTCTGGCTCAGGGTAGATCATAATTCAACTTTCCAAACAAGATCTCTCGGCATTATATCAGTTGAATTGCTGAACTTAGAAGGTCATGTTTACCACCTAACAGCACCTCTAGACGACAAATTTATGTAGTGGCTAAACAGTCCGCATTTGTGGGTGAAAAGAGAATGACAGTAGCAAGGGTCATAGCTCCTTATTATGAGTTGGCTAAAATTCAGGGTGGCAAAATGGGGAAAAAATGTGTAATTCCAGCTGGTAACTCCACCTATGATTTCATCCATTATGAGTTAAAATCGGCGGAATAGGAACTATCATGCTGTACCTGGTATCATTGGGTCCTTCTTTGCATGTGTTTCCAGATTTCAGGGACTTTACACAAACATTTTCCACCTGCTCTTGGCATGTGTAAAAGGTCAGTGGACCACTGGGTGATTTTATTATTTTGGAAATGCTGTTGGGAACAGAGATACCTTTTGGTTCAACTTGTAACAAAACGGCTGGAATATTACTCTATAATGTGTTAGAAGTCCCAAAGAAAATCTCAAGTAGGTTAAAGAAGATGCAAAATAATGTTGCTATGGTGGTGGCCAATGTGTGCTACTGGGAAACATATTTCCTCGACACTCATGAGACTCATCTGACTACATAATGCAGAGAGGGTGAATTCTGGAGCTCTGACTATGTTTTTTGAAAAACTACAGGAAGAGGGACTAGAATGTAGCTATAGGGTCAAGCAGTATATTCCTTTAACTCCTTCGCTGCGGCGGGAATTCCGCCGCAGCGCTGAGGGGTGTGGGGGGGGGCAGCGCGGTGGCGCTGTGCTCATGACGGAGCCACTCCGTCATGAGCCACGGTTGAGCTGTGCTCATGAGCGGTTCCGTCATGACTCCGCTCAGTTGCATTGTCCCCCGCACAGGCGGGGAAACAGCGCCGCGTGGGCGGAGCGGCCGCCAACGGTCGCGGCATGACGGAACCGCTCCGTCATGAGCACACGGCAACCGTGGCTCATGATGGAGCGGTTCCGTCATGAGCGGGGAAGGGGTTAAAAACACAGAGGTTAGGGAATAAAAAACAGATGTTGATTCCCAGGGTTCAAAGAAGCACACTGGTATGAAATATGTTGCCGGTGGAAGAAGCTAGAATTTGGAGGAACATCTTCAAATAAGTTAAAATATAAGAAATGTACCTGCATTAAGAAGAATCTAAAGACCTTTTGGGAAATTCACAAAGGCATTTATGAGGAGTACCCTTGTAGCACTATTTCACGTAATCTGTCATCTGATATCACATACAACTCTAACCACACTGATGATTTTACATGTCCCAAAAATACATGCATACACATACACTCAATCAAGCACAATACAACCAACTCCCATGAAAAGGAAATGCCCTTCCCTTAATACAATATGAAAAAAGCACCCGAGTCAAAATCTTAAGTAAACATAACAAGATTGTCTTTCTGCATACACAGCATCACCTCCATTAGTTGTATTCAGAGAACTACGTGGCACATGTACAGTTACCAAAAAAACAAAAGGGGGAGTGAAGAGGTACTGCTCAACACGAGCAGTGGAGGTGGATACGTCCTCCTCAAGTCTATAGATACAAAACAAAAATATCCACCCTCAGATAGATGTACAAGCCATATCCTCCCAGACTACTTGTGTTTCCTACAACGGCGAAGAAACACATAGTTTGTTTAAATACCCCTCACACACTAAAAGGGCCCTTGGTGTCATGCTTCATCATAGGGGTCTTCCCGCCCCGCTGCGGGACGGGGCGTGGCGTGCTGCTCCCACGCAGTCGTCGGTCGAAGCACGCCCCCATGACTCCATGCATGTTGACCCACTTCATTCGCCTTCTTTTTTCAAGTGTTTGCAACTAAGCTGTGTTCATCTACCCAGCGCAAGTAGAGTTCTATGTCAACTGTGCAAAACAGTAAGCTAAATAGCTAAAGAGTGCCAACAGCAATTCCCGAGTCGTCCTTCAAGAAATTCCCCTCCATCCTGCTGCTGATAGGAAAGCAAGTGCCCCAGAAAATGGCTGAGGACAGAGGCGAAAGGGACCTCAAATTTATTCTAGAGGAAGTGGAGTTGATCAGGTAGGGGACCCTTAAACATTATCTTTAGCTCTGTACTGGGCTATATAGCCAGTTGATGAAAAATGCCCGGCCACCTTGAAGATATTGCCAGACATTGCACTGCAATGGAAGTTAAAACCTGTGTGTGCTGAGATTGCCACAGGCGCTGGGATGACCTCTAGCGCTGGGTCAGGCTGACAGTCAAGGGCATCCTGGGAATGTCCCCCAGCCCACACCAGGCGTTCCCAGCTGACCCCACTGTAGACCACCTACCCAGAAATCTGTTTCCAGCATGAACAGCATCAGCATGGTGGTAAATAATGGTTACTGTTAATGAACTCATATACCTCTCGATAGCATGCTTTATTGTGTGATGGCTTCCTCAGTTAGATTTGTTATGTCCATGTTGTCTTGACTCCAGGGTGGAATGTGTGAAGTGTCAAAATTACCAAGCAATTACCAAATTACATAATGCCTATTTAAATATGTGAAATTGTTCCAGTAAAATGGTTCCCCATGCATATTGGCACACAGGAGGCTAGCTGTAGCAGAATATATATTGATTGGAACAGTGTCACTATATCAGGAAGTTCTTATCACAGTTATTTCCCAGTACGCTGTGCAATAATCACACTAGAAGTATGACCATGCTCTGAGAGGTCACATGCACATTTAGCATATGACATGTACTGCACTCAGATACTGTGAAATCTCATTTAGATAACTAAGGTGTTTCACACAAACAATGCACACCTCTAGTTAGCAACCATTGCATGTAAAGCCCACAGTTAACCATACAGCACTCATCAATTGCATCATCCGGATCTCTGAATAAGGCCTCCATCCTTATGTGACATTGTAAGGGTGTGCCTTATGGTATGGCTTGAGTAAGTGGAGCCATCTGATTTGCCAACATGGCTTGTGAAAATTGTGGTATTAAGTAAATATATATGTGAATAGGGGAAAACCATGTGCTATTGCTGCTTCACTTTGTACCGCAGTCACCATACGGACATGATCGCAGAATATATGAGGAACCATTAGGACAGTATCCCACAAAAACGAAGGTGAAATTGATAATGTGATCAGGCATGCTTGCAGGGTCTTGAATCTTTGACAACATTTTCACTGTGCTGAAAGCCACACAGTATGCCCACACAACTCACATCTGTTCTGTCCTCCTGAGCTTCTGTCCTGTCTTACCCGGGAAACAGTCGGAACACTGCGGCCTCAGCCACGTGTGTTCTGACATCGCAAGCATAACCACACTTGCCTTAACCACACATATGCCTTAACCACGCATATGCGTGGTTAAGGCATATGCGCGGATTAGTTGCTGGCTGGCTGGCAGACGAGAAAGGTTCAGGAGAGGATGTGGCGCTGTGAGGTAAATGGGGTTGTGGGGGATAGTTTGTATGGGTTGGGGTAGTTTTCAGGACTGGTAGGTCAGGGTAATTTTCAGGGATGGGCGGTGTCTGGAGTTTTAGGGCTCAGGGTAGGGGACAGGAAAGGGGTAGTTTTTAGGCCAAGGGGCAGTTGGGCTTGAGCAGGGGGGAGGTGGAGGAGGTTTTAGGGGGTGGGGCCTGGTTTTAGGGCTTGGGGAGGAAGTATGGGATCGGAGTTGTTTTTTGGGTCTAGGGGGTGGGGTTTTAAGGATTGGAGTAGGGGGTTGGAGTAGTTGTAATGGCTGGGGTGGGTAGAAGAGACTGCAGGAGGGCCGAATTTTAGAGCTCAGGACAGAGGTGCAGGAGTGTGATCTTTATCACACAAGTCCCTTTACCAATCATGTCTTTACCACGAAATTGTGTGGTAAAGGCATGCATGGTTAATTTTTGGTCATGGTTAAGACCGTGTGGTTCAGGCAGGCATTGTTGAGGCACGGGTTGTTCCATCATACTACCGTCTTACCTATGTCCAAGCTATTGCTTACCACCAGCTGTCATTGTCAGCCCCCGTTCGTCAACAACAACTGGCCCTTTATCTCACCCAATCCTAGGTGATAAGTCCTGCCCTACCAACCACTGTCCCCATGACAAAGTAAGTGGTAGAAGTGACCCTCTCCTCAGACACTGTGAGCTTCCGGATCTCCTTCCCTCAAAAGCAAGACACCAATGAGGAGATCAAGTCTTGGTTCAGGGATGGACTTTGGACAATTTTGTACTTTTGTTTGCTCTTAACTTTGATTAGAGATATTTGGACATTTGTTGAGTTTTCTTCCCTAAAGTATTTTAGTTAGTTATCCCCTGCTACTGGAAATTTCTCTCTCAACTTTTGACACAGGTCCTCAGATCGAATAAACCTTGACTGTCCATTTTTTAATTCACATATGTATTAACAGTCACACATTTCAATGTGAGTATGTTTTCTCTTTATACATTCTGTTTGAGCCTGTCTGTAGTTGGATGTCTGTTTGGTGACCCGAGGCTACTTAGGCCATGACTGGCCTACATATACCATTCCAGGGTCCTGATGTGTTAGAAGAGGCAGTGCTTAGTCTGTGAATTGTTGGGGGTTGTGGTGATTGAAGTCCATGTCCATAATAGAGTCGTTAACAACAAACACTATGCAACACTGGACCTACATTGTAATAAGGATGTACACTAGTGGCAGGCCGGTTTGTGGTTTTCGTGGCCCTTGCAGGTGGCTGTTGACCTTAATTGTCTGTGGGGCATGCATTACCTCAGCAGCTTGAGATGGGCCGCTTTGAGCGAGGGCCTTCATGAGCTGCATCACTTCGGAATGCTGCCTTGCATCCATATGCCTCGATAACCGGCGATGTTCCTGGTGCAACTCAGTGATGTCCTGGAGCCTATTGGTTAGGTTCAGTCAAAACCTGGGTCCATCTCTCAATCAACATTAGAAAGCCTGCTAGTGAATGTCAGTGTTCTCCAGATGGGTAGCAATGGTGTGCATGGTTTCCCTGTTTTTACAGAGCTCATCCTGCAAAGGGTCCTGCTAGTTGAAGAACTTAACTTTCCAGATGGCAGCTATTGCCTAAGCCAAACCTACTACACATGTGTAGCTGTTGCACATGGTCAACTGTTGGTCTCCATGTTGATTGTTGACATCTGAGCGAAAGCAAGGTAGAGATTACTGACTGGGAGAGATCACTGCTCCATGAAAGGTTTCCTCTCCATGAAGAAAGGAAAGAAGACAACAATTGCACCTAGTTTGCATGGTGGAAGAGGGGTCTCAACTGTGATACCTGCAGGATGGATGGTGAGTCCTGTGTAGCAGCGTTCTCAGGGGGAGTTGCAATCTGGAAAACTGTCAAAAGAGAGAGACTGCTGATTAGCAGGGAGATGATATGTGAGCTGGCCTTCTGCCTCCCTGCTCTGCGGTGTTACACTGGATCTTATCCCAGGATTGCACACTGTCCTCCACTTGTGCATGGAAGGACATCATGGCCGGGTGCATCTCTCCCAGCTGCTGTGATAGAAGACATTATCTGTTAGACCTTTGACTTTTGTGATTATATGAAGGTACTTTGATGGCAGTCATGACATATTGAAGGAATTAGATACATAACATTGGTGTATATGTGGAACTGCTGTTTAGAATTGGACCTGGACTCCTGATAGCATTGTGTCTTACCTGCCAGTGTCTCTGATGTTTCTTGTCTGGACAGCTTCTGAAATGTCAGCTGCTGACCTGTGCGCCTCCAGGAAGTGGGGAACATGTGGACATAATAATAATCAACAAGGGGGGAGAAAGAAGGACCCGTGATCCACTCAGCTTCTTTACTTGAATTCTAAATATCAATGGGGGGAATGGATCACTTGACCTGAGTAACCAGGGTTTATGATATCCGTATAGTGTACCGATAAAAAACCCTCATTCACGTACGCAGGTTGAGAAAGCTGTATATCTTGATTCTCCGCTCTGCTATTGATTACGTGACAGCATCATCATAAGGTTAGTTTCATGCTTCCTCCACCAGGAGGTTGAACCACTGGTTATTGCAGTAGTGATCAAGAAATAAGTGATAGTCTTAAAGTGAAGTGAAGCGAGGTGATATTAAAATCTCATACAGCCAGATAACAATTTTAATCACACTGGATTTGAGATATTTAAAAGGTCTTGTTGTGCACTAGGAGACTAATTAGGGTCTAGTGCACTTTAGGGTGTCCATAAAAAGGTCGACATGTTTCAGCCCTTACGGTTGCCAATGAGGGTCAGGTGGGCTTTCTTCAGGACATAAAAAAGTGAAAGAAGGGCGGCTTCTTCTTGTTGGAGTCTCCAGATAAAAGGGTATATTGACCCGATTGGTATATGTTCAATTAGAACCTGTATTGATAGAAGAGGAGAAGAAAAGAAAGAAGAACAGTAAGTACTTCTTTCCTGGTGTGCTGTCTCTCTTTTGAAGAATAAAAATGCAAATGCATGTAACAACTAAAAAATGAAACAACTAAAAAATGGCAATTCTTAAGGCAATTATAGTCATCATGTGATGGCAAACTTTCCCTCATTTCACAAGATAAGACTCGGGTCTCATAGTGATGGTCAAATACCCCATGTAAAATCCATTTATCATATGAATAGAAGTTCATAGTGCTTCTGCAACTGAATGTTAACCGTTAAATATTCATCATTGAAAGTATTGGGGGAGAAAAAACAAAAGCAAAGACAACGTGGTATGCGAATACTTCGGGTCTGTGTTCATGATTAAACAAATGTGGCTTCAATTATGCTCAGCGTGCCATTGTTACAGTAATGTATCGCTAAAGTCAATGTGCTGAACTAGAAGTTTAGCCGCTTATTGTATTAGCCGTGAGTTGTGGCGGTGTATCAATAAATCATATGTGATCCCATATCTACAATCATGATCCTAGTTGGCAGAACTACACAGTAGTTGCGCTAGCAGAGATGTTGCGCTGTGCGGCGGTGGTGTTTGTTTCCATATGAAAATAATCATATGTGTTTGTGTAACGGTATTGAATCGTGGACGGTTACGCCCATATGTAGTAACTGGGGAATATCGAAAAATATGATGCCGGCAATGTGTTGGTGCTGTCGTTGTTAATTATGCAGACAGCCGAACATGCAAACGGGTGGTTACATAACTTGTGTATCGCTAATGATTAATGCCTCCAAATGGCCAGTATTAGCTGTCTGTGGTGTTAACAAAGTGTCCTGCGTTTCCAGTAAGGCGGAGGAGTCTTAGTTCATGGCGCGCAATGAAAGCGAGGAGTTGCTGCGGTGTAATCAGTGCGGCACGTACCGTGTATTTAAACTTCCCGTTAGGATATTATTGGGGGAGCGAGTATAGTCATACCTTAAGTCCCAATGTGCGGGCTTCATCGGGCGTTCATAAGGCTGTGCCTGCTTAGAAAAGACAAATATGTACACTCGTAAATTAGTGTAAAGTAATACGTTACGGTTTAGGCATCCTCGTGTATCTCCTCTCGTACCTCTTTTGCAGTGCAACACGACTTGTGCTGGCTCTGCCTGTCTCGGCCCGGTTGTATTTTGTTACAGGCTTGTGGGATTAAATAGAGGTGTATGGGAAGCGAGGAAAGACTATGTATTAGATTGTAAATAATAATTGTATTAGATCACTGAATGAAGCAGAATTAAAGGAAGGATTAACGTATAGAAGTTGCCTTGGGTTGAGAAATAAATTCTGTAAGTGTCCAGTGAATTTATGCCTCGCATCTACAAGTATGATTAGTCCATTGTTGAGGTATATGGGAGTTTAGTGTCTAATACTCAACCAGGGGATGTTATCGTTTAATCCTTGTACATTTGTTTTTAGATGATGGACCCATCTCTGCTCTTTTTCAAACAGTATCTGTTCTGCGTTGTGATTTTTTGTCTCTAGGGTCTCTAAAATCACCCATTTCAAATCATTGATGGTGTGTCCCATTTCTATGAAGTGACTACTTATTTTCGCGGTGTTCTTTTTGCACTTCACGTTACTCTTGTGTTCGCATATTCTCTGTTTTGCTTTACGGCAAGTCATCCCTATGTATCGTAGTGTACAAGGGCATGTAATCATGTAGATTACATGTGTAGTATTGCAATTAGTGTGGTATCTGATTGTCCATTTTAAGTTTGGCAGTAGTTGTATGCTTTTCGTTGTTGTGGTTAGGTGACAGACAGAGCAGGAACCACATGGGTAATGTCCCACCACAGGTGGGTTGTTCCATAATCTCTGTAGTGGTTCATTTCGTGTTGATGGTGGTGGTCTGGTATGTACCAACATGTCCTTCAAATTTCTGGTTCTCCTATTGACAAATTTGGGTTTGGGCCAACTTAAGGATCCAGAGGTGAAGATGCGCCAATTTTTATTTATAATATTTTTGATGTTGTTTGGTTGGTCTGGCCTTTCCATAAAAAGGCGGCCTTTGTGTGTAACCTTGACCCATTGGTGGTAACATAGGTGCTCCCATTGTTGGTGGGCCTGGGAAATATGAGATCGCCCATCCTTGGAAGTTCGGATTGAAGGGTTGGAAGGGTGCTGATTGAGGTTGATTGCCATAAAACCTAACCTACCTAAAACCTCTGGTACAACAAACCTCCAGCTATCTCAAAGATACCAGAGATCTGTTGAATCTTCTGAAAGACCAACCATACTCAGAGGATAGGATGCTACTGGTAGGACTGGACGTTGAAAGTCTTTATACGAGTCTACCCCAACAAAAAACTCTGGATCAAAACCAGGGATTAATGGCTAAAGTTCACCTATACAGCAAATAACAAAAAATTGGATTTCCTAGACATTACCATCTTTGTGGAAAATGACAAGATTCAAACCAAAACATTTTTCAACCAACTGCTAAGAATAGTCTACTTTCATATAAAAGCTTCCACCCTCGACCGCTTAGAGAAAACCTTCCCTACAGCCAGTTTCTGCGTCTTAGACGGAATTGCAGTAACACTCAAGACTATAAAAGCCAAGCAAAAGACCTCTGTGAAAAGTTGAAGAACCGCGACTACCCAGAAAGAACTGTCAACAAATGTCAGAAAAGGGCAAGAAACCAGCAAAGAGACAGTCTCCTAGAAACCATTAAAATAGAACCAGAGAAAGATGTGGTCACCTGTGTAAGTACTTACAACACAGCCTCAAACAACATCAAGAAGATTATAAATAAAAATTGGCGCATCTTGACCTCTGGATCCTTAAATTGGCCCAAACCCAGATTTGCCAATAGGAGAACCAGAAATTTGAAGGACATGTTGGTACATACCAGACCACCACCATCAACAGGAAATGAACCACTACAGAGATTATGGAGCAACCCACCTGTGGTGAGACCTTACCCATGTGGTTCCTGCTCTGTCTGTCACCTAACCACAGCAACGAAAAGCATACAACTACTGCCAAACTTAAAATGGACGCTCAGATACCACACTAATTGCAATACTACACATGTAATCTACATGATTACATGCCCTTGTAAACTACGATACATAGGGATGACTTGCCGTAAAGCAAAACAGAGTATATGCGAACACAAGAGTAACGTGAAGTGCAAAAAGAACACCACAAAAATGAGTAGTCACTTCATAGAAATGGGACACACCATCAATGATTTGAAATGGGTGATTTTAGAGACCTTAGAGACAAAAAATCACAATGCAGAACAGATACTGTTTGAAAAAGAGCAGAGATGGGTCCATCGTCTAAAACCAAATGTACAAGGATTAAACGATAACATCCCCTGGTTGAGTATTAGACACTAAACTCCCATATACCTCAACAATGGTCTAATCATACTTGTAGATGCGAGGCATAAATTCACTGGACACTTACAGAATTTATTTCTCAACTCAAGACAACTTCTATATGTTAATCCTTCCTTTAATTCTGCTTCATTCAGTGATCTAATACAAGTATTATTTACAATCTAATACATAGTCTTTCCTCGCTTCCCACACACCTCTATTTAATCCCACAAGCCTGTAACAAAATACAACCGGGCTGAGAGAGGCAGAGCCAGCACAAGTCGTGTTGCACTGCAAAAGAGGTACGAGAGGAGATACACGAGAACGCCTAACATATTACTTTACACTAATTTACGAGTGTACATACTTGTCTTTTCTAAGCAGGCACAGCCTTATGAACGCCCGATGAAGACCGCACATTGGGACTTAAGGTATGACTATACTCGCGCTCCCAATAATATCCTAACGGGAAGTTTAAATACACGGTACGCGCCGTACTGATTACACCGCAGCAACTCCTCGCTTTTATTGCGCGCCATGAACTAAGACTCCTCCACCTTACTGGAAACACGTGACACTTTGTTAACACCACAGACAGCTAATACTGGCCATTTGGAGGCATTAATCATTAGCGATACACAAGTTACGTAACCACCCGTTTGTATGTCCGGCTGTCTGCATAATTAACAACGACGGCACCAACACATTGCCGGCATCATATTTTTCGATATTCCCCAGTTACTACATATGGGCGTAACGATTCAATACCGTTACACAAACACATAAGATTATTTTCATATGGAAACAAACACCACCGCCGCACAGCGCAACATCTCTGCTAGCGCAACTACTGTGTAGTTCTGCCAACTAGGATCATGATTGTAGATATGGGATCACATATGATTTATTGATACACCGCCACAACTCCCGGCTAATACAATAAGCGGCTAAACTTCTAGTTCAGCACATTGACTTTAGCGATACATTACTGTAACAATGGCACGCTGAGCATAATTGAAGCCACATTTATTTAATCATGAACACAGACCCGAAGTATTCGCATACCACGTTGTCTTTGCTTTTGGTTTTTCTCCCCCAATACTTTCAATGATGAATATTTAACGGTTAACATTCAGTTGCAGAAGCACTATGAACTTCTATTCATATGACAAAATGGATTTCACATGGGGTATTTGACCATCACTATGAGACTCGAGTTTTATCTTGTGAAATGAGGGAAAGTTTGCCATCACATGATGACTATAATTGCCTTAAGAATTGCCATTTTTTAGTTGTTTCATTTTTTAGTTGTTACATGCATTTGCATTTTTATTCTTCAAAAGAGAGACAGCACACCAGGAAAGAAGTACTTACTGTTCTTCTTTCTTTTCTTTTCCTCTTCTATCAATACAGGTTCTAATTGAACATATACCAATCGGGTCAATATACCCTTTTATCTGGAGACTCCAACAAGAAGAAGCCACCCTTCTTTCACTTTTTAGGTCCTGAAGAAAGCCCACCTGACCCTCATTGGCAACCGTAAGGGCTGAAACATGTCGACCTTTTTATGGACACCCTAAAGTGCACTAGACCCTAATTAGTCTCCTAGTGCACAACAAGACCGTTTAAATATCTCAAATCCAGTGTGATTAAAATTGTTATCTGACTGTACGAGATTTTAATATCACCTCCCTTCACTTCACTTTAACACTATCACGTATCTCTTGATCACTACTGCAATAACCAGTGGTTCAACCTCTTGGTGGAGGAAGCATGAAACTAATCCTATGATGATACTGTCACGTAATCAATAGCAGAGCGGAGAATCAAGATATACCGCTTTCTCAACCTGCGTACGTGAATGAGGGTTTTTTATCGGTACACTATACGAATATCATAAACCCTGATTACGCAGGTCAAGTGATCCATTCCCCCCATTGATATTTAGAACATGTGGACACTGCAGCTGGAAAAACTAGAAATGAGAGCAATGTGAGTCATGGCAATGTGACTGAACAACAGTGATAGGTCTGGTGATGTGTGTCATGGCTGACAAATGTCAAAAGGGAACTGAATACACCCACAACACACACACAACACATACAAGTGACATGTATAATAATGGTAGTTAATGAGATGCAGGAGGCTACATTTCAGTGGATGGGTTAGGTCACAGGCGCATGTGACTGAGATATAACAGAGGGATGAACTGATGTTTGTAAGAAATCCCTTGATGTGGTCTGAGGGGTGTTGTCACCAGGAGACATTGGGTTATTGCTGCTGTGAAGCAGGATCAAAGACTAGTCATATTTCACAGGACCTATCAGTATGTGTGTGGAAGAACATGTCAGTGTATCACAATTACTGTACATAAATATTGTTGTGACCTGGATGATAGCTACAGTGACAATTGGGGCAGTAGAAATCACAGTTTCACATGATATGATACAGGGGTAGGTATGGTAACAAACTTCATATCACACTATAATTGTAAGCAATGGAGGCGTGGGTGCAATAAGTGGGTGGGAAGACATATTTACATTTATTTACTAACCATTAATGGCGCTTTGTGTCATGTTAAAACAAGGATTCGCCTGCTGTGTTAACTCAAAAATACCCTATGGATTCCTGCTGTGGAATGTCAAAATATTGACTGCAGAAATATCAATATCAAACTGCACACATATACTCCAAAATGTCCAATAGCTCTAAATCATGAAGGTAAGTATACATAGGAAATTATAGATTTACCACTAACTAATCTACCTACCCTGACTATATGGTGCAAGTAAATATTCTTAGGTCGATATTTGTGCAGATCAATATTCGAAACTTCACATTTTGAGTCCAAAACATTATTACATTGAATTGCAACGTTTGCATGGTCAGATGTTTCAAGAGTATATTGGGTATGTGTGTTTCAGTACAGCCTTGAGATCCCTGACACCTATGTTGACAAAGTCAAAGGAACATGTGTACTAAGGAAATAAACATGAGATATGTGTGTTTACTCATGATATCTATTGATGATACAAAACTCACATAAGCTCCTTTTTTGGATGACTTATTGACAATGCAAGTTGACCTGGATGTTCCCTTGACCTGGATGTTGACTTACCTGCCTCTGTCATCCATCTGGTATTAGAGGCGCGTCCTAGTGCCAAAGCAGACCGTGCTCCTTGCAGTGGAGATGATGTCAGATAGCCGAGGGGCTGACAACACAGGCCTGCAATGAAGACTATTAAATGATAATGTATGCATCATGCCCATAAACATGTGGGTCTTGGGAGTGCTTCACTTTGAATGCCACACCCAGTCTTGAACTCTGTTGCCTGTGAGCTATCCTCTGATTCCAGCTCCTTAATGAGGTTCCAGCTCTTCAGTATGGTTCAGCATTAAAAGCCACAGATTGTTTGGAGCACTCTGTTTGCTTTTGAGATGGAGCAGCATCCCTTAAAGCTCCAGCCCTGCAGGCTCTACACTAGCTAATCCTAATATCTTCATTGCTCCATAGTGTTCTCCAAAGTCGAGGCACTAGGATTCATCAGCTCTAAAGTTTCAGTTCCACTATCTGCTTTACTGTTCATTGTACAGTAACTGCTGAGAGAACAAGACCTTAGTAAGATTAGTGAATTAAGTATTGCCTTTGCATACTCCATGCACTTTTTTGGGAGTTTCACTCCTAAAGATTGTTTTTAGGGACTAGAGTGTCAATTGCAGACTTTTACTTAGTGTTACAGTGCTACAAGCGTGAACTTGTGGGACCGCATTCAAAACTCAGCTAGTTCAATGCACGTTGCCAGTTGTTTAGGAGCTATAGATGCATCTTTTGATTCTTATTATTTTTAGACCTTTCTCCTGATTAGGTTTAGTTCAGATACTGGCACTATGAAGATTATGGGTTTTCGCTAAGTAGTGCTTCAGAACTTCAGCACTCTCAGTTTACAGCTCAATGCATGACATAATGCATATAGACAAACGGAATTCCAGAACCTTCTACCCTGAGTGTGTACTCGTATAGGTGTGTGTTTCTATATAATGTTTGGTTACTATTATTTCATTATGAGCTTTAACAGACCTTGCTTGTATTGTGCTCACAAAACAATTAAATATTAACCAGCAACTAATTCTGTTTTTAAGACTGTATTTAATTTAATTAAATGCAATACTTAATTTTACTTACTACTGTATTTTTTATTTGGAGACCCTCCTTGGCGACTCCTGGGAGAGTATAGTTTACCGCCCTCCCGGACATAAGAAAGACTTCAGTCACAGGT
Source organism: Triturus cristatus (assembly GCF_964204655.1). NCBI lineage: Eukaryota > Metazoa > Chordata > Amphibia > Caudata > Salamandridae > Triturus > Triturus cristatus. The sequence goes on from NC_140581.1 coordinate 891,318,230, forward strand.
TGGTTGAATGCTTGGTGCCGCATGTACTCGCTACGGATAATTTCCTCTAGGTGGGTGACTTTAAATATCATGCTGAATTGGTCTGTGTCAGAGAGGTATCAATTCTGCTTACTGATCTTGAGATGTTAGGGTTATAGCAGAAGGTTATTGGCCCTACACACATAGGTGGCCACACTTTAGACCTTGTGTTCACCAACTTCCAGTATTTTCAATTTGATCCTCCCAAGCCCTTAGTATAGACGGATAACTACTTTATAGGCTTTCAGTTCCCAAGCACGGGTGGCAACTTTAATCGCAAGTAGAAGAATGGTAAGGCCCTGTAAGCAAGTCACCCCGGTTTCTTTTACATCAGCCTTCCTGGCCCTGAATATAGAAAACACTCAAGATAGGAATCTTGCCCCCACCGAGTATCAGAACCTTCTTCCTCTGGATTTAGACGAAGTTCCCCTCCTAAAACAGTGCTCCCCCCATTTCATCAGATACCACACTCCTTGGTATTCTGAGAAATTGAAAATGGAAAAAAATGACCTGTAGAAGATTGGAGAGAAGAAGGCGTATCATAAAATATACTACTGATGAAAGAGCATTCAAGCTTGCATTAGGGAATTACCATAGGAAGATTAGAGACGCGCGAAAAACATTTGCAATTATAATAGGATTGATTTAGCTGGTAGCTCTGCTAAAGAACTGTTTAAAGTACTAAACGAAATAATAAAGCCTAATTCGTGCACATCCATTATTCCTGCTTCACAATTGCTGTGTGATTTACTTACAGATCACCTTGAGGGTACAATTAACATCATTTATCAGTTTCCCCAATTCTTCATCACTACTGGCTGCTTCACCCACATATAATCTTCCCTACACAAACTCTCCGGCTTCGCTCGGGGAGTTTGAGCTTATCACTCAGGGGTAAGTGTCGGAAATGCTGATTAAAGTTAAATTAAGTTCCACTTCCGACCCCTGCAACCCCATGCATCGTTGTGAACCTGTCAAGTTTACTTTTAACTTCCATCACATCTTTGTTTAATCTTTCTTTGAATTTAGCAACAATGGCACTGGAATGGAAAACCGCACAAGGTTCTTTCATTTTGGTAAAAAGCCTAATGCTGACCCTAATGAGCTCGCCAATTATCAGCACATATATCTCCTTCTTTTACTAGGTAAGATTTTGGAGGCTCTTGTGAACAAACAACTCTCCTCTTACCTGGATTACATGCAATCAGGTTTAATGGCCTTTCACAGTATGCAAACTGCATTGGGGGCTGTTCTTGATTCCAGTAGATTATCTATAGACGCTGGACTGCTGCTGATGCTAGTTTTACTCGACTTGTCAGCTGCATTTGATACTGTCTCTCATTCCATCTTGACCCAAAGACTCCATGAAATAGGAATCTATGGGAAAGCCTTGACCTGGCTTAAAGATTTCTTAGATAATAGAACCCAGATGGTTTCTCTTGACTCGTTCTTCTCTTGACACATGATCTTGGACAAATGGGTACCTCAGGACTCTTCTTTGAGCCCGACTCTTTTTAACATCTATGTGGTACCCCTTACCCAAATAGTCAAATCTTGCACCTTTGAAATAATTTCCCATCCAGATGACACTCAATTAGTTTTTTCTTTTGGGCCCAATCCATAAAATGCCAAAAATTGGTTTACTGAATACATGAGGAAAATTGCCACCTGGGTGACTTCGAACTGTTTACAGCTCAATGGAGTTAAGACAGTGTTTCTGCAGTTTGGCAGGGCTCAGGCCTAGTAGTCGGATGACTGGTGGCCTCCTGAGTTAGGCTCTGCTCCTTATCCCAAGAGGGCAGTTAAAATCTCAGCATCCTGGTTAATGATTATCTTTCCATGAGAGAATAGATTACGTCAGTATGTGGCGCATGCTTTGGTATTATGAGCATGCTCAAAAAGGTTTTACAGTGGCTCCCGCTATAGCCAAGGAGAACTCTCATTCAAGCTCTTATAGTGAGCCACCTTGACTCTTAGAATGCTTGTTATTAGGTGCAAATGAGTTCTCTCTAAATTGTAAATTCTCAACAAATGTGGCCGAACATTTTTAGAAAACGAAGCGTGGGCTCCTGTGCTTCATTCATTATCAGCCTCGGGTGGGCCAGGTCCCAGGGGCATACATTTTATAATGTAGGGGGGGCGCATGGTACCCCCCTTCTAGGGCTGAATATTTCCCCAGCGACCATCACCTCCCCGGGGCTTTTAAAACAAGCATTTGCAATGCAGTAGGTCTCGCACTTGCAAGAGTTTGAGCTATTGGCATTGTAAATGACAATGCCTTTTATTTACGTGTTGGTTTTTAAAACATAAACAAAAGGCATTGTCATTTACAATGCAAATAGCTTAAACTCTCGCAAATGTGAAACCTATTGCATTGCAAATTCTTGTTTGCTTACAGCACTGGATCGCCTGTACAAGGGGAGACGGAGGAGATGTTAAACTGCAGATTAACTGCTCACTGTGAGTGAGTGATAGCATCTGACTTCCAGATCAAAGGTTCTGTGTAAATACTGCTCACTAAAAAAATCTTCGCAACTCTTCACCCAAAGACAAGGCTTGCACCAAAGGAACACGCACAATTAAATGTATACGCATTATGTGTGCGTTATTCTTTCATTAGTTGGCTGGGTAAGAATCGGAGCGTGACCCCGTGCTATCTACCAACTGAGAACTATACTCTTTACCCCTGTGGCTGCAATCAGTGTTAATTTGTGCAGTGGTGGGGCACGTGGTGGGCAGCAGCCCTCGTTGTTGGGAGCTGGGACTTATTATGTGGTGTGCAGTGGTATTATGTGGGTTGTATTGTAATAGTTACTTTGTGGTATTATGTGGTGCAGAAATATGTGGCATGGTGTGCTGTGAAATTATCTGGACAGTAATTAAATGGTATTAAGTGCATTGGAATTATGTAGAGTGAGATTGTGTGTCATGGAGTTTATTATGTGGAATGATATTGTGGAGTGGCATGTGGTAGATTTGAATTATGTGGTGGGCTGTTAAATGTTGTGGCATGATGTGGAAATCTGTGGTGTAGATTGGGGGTATGTGGTGTGTTGTCTGTAAAAATCTGTAAAAACGGAAAACAGGGAACCTTAAATATGAGTACGTGTTAGGCGGTCTCTCCATATTATCTGTATTAGCTTTGAGAGGAATCAGCACACCGAGTAGTGAATGTTCCGAGCCCAACTGACAATTCCAGTAGACTAATGATGAATTGTATTGCATTTATAAAGCACTACCTACTCCTGACGAGGCGTCGAAGCGCTTTTTTGGTGAGTAGAATGCTACTCTGGAACCCAAAAAGGATTAGAGATGAATTAGTATAGTGAAATATGAAATTAGTTTGAGCTGTGGATATGTAGTCTGTTATTTGGTTAGAGAAGGATATTGGAGGGATAGAAGAGTAAAAGGTTTGCATTTATATAGTGCTCGTTACCCCTGATGAGGTGTTGAAGCGCTTTTCAGTGAGTAGCACGCTACTCCGGTTGTTTGTTTTTATAAATTGAAATTCCATTTTAAAACTAAAAAATAACCAAGCACATTCAAATGGGTATGTGAAGTTACCAACTGAAAATTATAAACAGAAAAATAAAACTTAAACTGCCAGTTCTAAGAAGCAAATGGAAATGTGTCCATAGTCGTTAATTAAAGGCACCTAACCCATAAGCCATCACTTATGTCAAGGTAGCTTTTTAGTGGTGGACATTGTGAAATTGTCAGCGATAGCACGCATATTGCTCTGAACTACCATGTTTAAATCCCCTTTACCCACTGGGAGCCTACCCCTCCCAATCTCTTTTATCAAACCAGCACCCCAGCAGGTTTTCCTCGCTGGTTCAGTCTGGAAGCCTTTATTTAACCTGCGGTCCCGGCTGCAGCACAACAAACAAAACGTACAGGCAAAGAGTCCTAGTTATATTTGTTTGGCTTCAATAAAGCATACAAATATGCAATGTATGCGCTTACAGTAAAAAAAAAAAAAGCAAACAATGAAGAAAGCGTGCCAGCAAGAGAGTGGTGTTATTTTTTTACCACTTTTGGCTCACTGGGCGCTTTGTGACCCCCTCCCGTCTTGATATGCGGAGACAGACTGTGCGCAGACTGCGCTCACTACCCAATCGGGCATACCTTGGATACCTCCCCATGCAAACAGAAATGTGCTATGACCCCCACCACACCTTATCTCAACCAACATCGAGTCGGCCCGACGGAATTTGAACATGTGCCAGCAGCCACTACACAACCCGCCAAGCTACTTTACCAGCAAAGCAAGAATACCAACCTTACATGCTCGAAAACTGTAGCATAATTATTTTCTAAAATAAGTCGGAAAGGTTGCATTTCCAAGGCCACAGCACTTCATATTCAAAGATAAGAGGGGGGGGCGGTTGGTAGGGAAGCGTTTCGGAGCAACAACAACAAACAAGCCCCATGGAGAGCATAGATCGCTGTCGACGTCCGACTGTGCCAGTCAGGTTCCGGCATGGCTCCAACCTACTTTCTGTCTGCCAAAAGATGTGCTTCTAGGTGCGTTAGCCCATGCCCATGCAGCCCTTACAAACACTATAACCAGGTTGCAAAGCTCCTCCCAGCAGGGTCAACGAACGGCCACTGATGTGGAGAAAGTGGGAGGGATACGGCGCTATTTGCCAGCAACACAGTAAAACAAGCATTGATCTCTTGTCTTTATGGGGCCATGTGTTTCTAGTTAGAAACATATGGCCCCATAAAGAAAAGAAAGTGCTTTGCGACAGCAGCAAAGCAGGCCACCGAGTCCGGATCGGAGGCAAAAGGGCGGGAACCAAAAACCCTCATTTCCAATGGCAGGCCACCGTTTAGCATAAACGGTGATGCCAGCCAATGGGAATGAGGGGCGGGGCTTCAAGCCCTCTTCTGAAAGTCCTCCTTGACAATAAATCTCGCCGAGCGAACAGCGCATGCGCTGCCATGCTAGGCGAGACCTAAAAAACTAAATCGGGGGAGGCAATCGGGGAGGTGAACTTGTGTTTTAATAGGGAATATCTTTTTTGTATTGCTATGGAATTTTCCAAAAAGGATCTACATTTTGACTCGTTTGCACATGGAAGGTTTTGGGGTGATCTGTCAAGCAGGGGCTGAGAACAAAGGGGGGTTGTGAAACATGTTTCCCCTATTCATTTTTCCGTAGGAACTTTAGACACATATACAGCCCAAACTGCTGAACATAATTACACCAAATTTGGAAGAAATATAGACCTTGGTCCAGAAAGAGTTCTTTTGTGATTTAGTGTAAATCTGTTCAGTAGTTTCTGAGAACTTAATGCTCAAACACTGTATATTTCACACTGCAGAGGATCCGCAGACACAACAGATCTTAAGAAGAGATCTGATTGGCTGCTACAACATCAGCCAGGAAGTGGTGGCAGACATCTTAGGACTGGGGACTATGTCCTATGGAAAAAAGCAAAAGGCCTGGCCTGCAGGGCGTGAGGCCCCTTCCCAGAGCCTACAAAAACCCCCATAACAGCATCCCCCATGGCCAAGAAATTAATGTGGCCCCCCTCCCTGAGTCTAATTAGGCCCCAGCTACCCCATCCCCCCGGCCGAAATGTAAATTAAAGGGGAGAGAGACATCACAACCCAATTCACTAGCCTCAAAGCTCTGTGACACTCTTCAAAAGGGAGGGGGGCCATGAGGCCCCCGTCTCGGAGACCCATCTCCTCGGTTCGGCTCACTAACCGAATCCCAGGGAGGCACCCTTGGTACACTGCAGTTTCCATGACTACACTACTGTTGGCCCAGAAACATTTGTTTGCTCTTGTCTGGCGGGAGCATTTTTTAAATCTCCCACCAAATGGCAGCAAACACTAAGTCTGCTCCGAGTCAGCGGGAGATTTGAAAATGCTTCCGCTGGCTGAGAGCAGACTTGTGTTCTGTTTCCTTGCCTGCACTCACACACATAAATACATATTATTTCCACCGGGAGGGAGCATGTTAAAAGCAGCTACTCCCTCCAGGCAGGAGCAATGCCGGCTTCCTCATCATTCGGGAAGCCGGCTAGGGCCACCGGGGCCCTGGGGCTCCCCCAATGCCTGCATCATGTTGGTGGGTGCCCAGAGTGGGCACCGGTGCACCAACTTAATACCCCCCAGGGCCTGAGTTGACTCAGAGGGGGCCATGTGATCACACATCCCTTTTTAATAAAATACAGCCCCGGGAGATGGAGCCCACGAGGCCTATAAGGGCTTGGGGAGGAGGCCATGTAGCCCCTTTGCCTTTTTAGTGGAATTCGGCCATGGGAATGGGTCCCTGGGGCCTTTGAAGGCTCAGGGAGGGGAAACACATGGCCCAATCCCCTTTTTTGTTGAATTTCTGGGGTCTCATGAGACTCGGGGTATGGGTCCTGCAGGCCCCCTACACAATTTAAATGAATTTGGCCCCAGGGGATGGGATCTCCAGTGCCTAATGAGGCCCAGGTAAGGGGGCTGTGTGGTCCCCTCCCTCATTTTAATTGAATTTAGCCCAAGGTGATGGGGTCACATGGCCCCCCTGGCCTTTTTAATGGTATTCGTCCCTGGGGCCTATTAAGGCTTGGGGAGGGGGGCTGCATGCCCCTCCCCTTAATATATATGTTTTGGCCCCGGGTGTTGGTGTCTCCGTGGCCCAAAGACCCAAAGGCCAAAGGCTGAGTGCTCCAAGTGGTTTGGCCTTTTGGCGAACCTCCTGCTGCACAGGGCAGAAGGCCATGTTCACCAGGGGGTTTGCTGCATGCGGTGGGTTTGGCCAAAGGATCTGGCCACGGACCAGGCCCTGCAGCAAACTAACAACCTCTTGACACGCACAGCCAAAAGCTGTGCGCAGTGTGGGGTTGGCTGCCTGCAGGTGGGTTGGCTACAGCGTCTAGCCACAGACCAGGCACTGTGGCCAACACCCCACTGCACACTGACAAAGGCCATGTGCAGCATGGAGTTGGCTGCCTGTGGTCATCTTTGCTGCCCCAACCCCTGGGGCTAAATTTAATTAAAAAGGGACTGAGGGCCCCACCTCCAGGACTAAATTTAATTGAAAAAGGGGAGAGGCCGCAGGGTGCTCTTTTGTTGATTTTAGCCCTGGGGTGGGGTCACATTTTTTTATTGTATTTGACCCAGGGGAATGTGGTCCCTATGGCCTAATGAGGCCTAGGGAGGGGGCCACGAGCCTCCCTCCCCCTTTTTCATTGAATTAAGTCCCGGGATGGGATATCTGGGGCCTAATGAGGCTTGGGGAGGAAGCCACCGCCCCCCCCCCCCTTTTAATTGAATTGAGGCACAGGGAAAGGGTTTCCAGGTCCTAATGAGGCTCAGGGAGGGGGCCTCACAGATCACCTCCTCTTTTTTTATTGAATTTGGCCCCGGGGTTCAGGTCCCCATTGCCTTTGAAGGCTCAGGAAGAGGGGATGCGCAGCCCCCTCCCGTTTTTTGGTGAATTTGGCCGCGGTGGATGGGGATCCCAGAGCCTAATGGGGCTCATTAGGGGGGCCTGCAACCTACAACCTTTTTTTTTTTTTTTTTTTTTAAACCTTTATTCTTTTAAGTCAGGGACACAGCTATTCAGCCGACAACCCGGAGGTACGGCAGCTTTAGAAACACAACACAAGCGAGCATCCACATTTCACTGATAGGAGAATCAAAAGGTTCTGTTTTAAATAAACACAAACCCAAACCTAAACACAAGCAAGGCGATAAGTACTTAAAGCACAAAAAGGGTTCCCATCAGGGGGAGCGAGCCCCATTACGTCCATCAGACACAGGTCTATAGTAAGGGAAAGAGACTCAAGAAGGCAAACACATACCAGCAAAGAATACAAAGCCGGAAAGTATGCTAAGGGGAGAGCTGCTCCTCAGGCGGGTCCGGGTCTGGGGGCAGGCATATGCCCCCTCTGTACTGGTTCCATCGCCCCCATACGGTGTGCCATTTCCGGGGGCGCCCTCGAGCACAATACACTGTCTTCTCCCTAAACATGCTCCAATCCATGTTTTCCATCCACGCTGTCAATGTAGGAGGCCTAGTAGAGCCCCACAGGCGAGCGATGTCGCGCTTAGCTACCATGTTCCCTAGGGTCACCCACTGAGTCTGTGCCGCGTCGTGGTCAGTAGGACCCCAAACATTCAGGAGACAACACCGCGCCTCCGGCTGCATGGCGATGCCCGTCACCTCCCCCATCACATCGTGGATTCGCTTCCAGAACTCCATGATCGCACCGCATTCCCAAATAATATGTAGGAAGGTGCCCACCATACCACAGCCTCTCTTACATAAGCCCTCCTCAGAGAAACCCATATGGACCAGCCTAGGCCCTGTCACGTAAACTCTATGGAGTATTTTAAGCTGCACCAGCCGCAGGCGCGCAGGGATCGCGACCTCTTTGGGAGAAGAAACTGCATACTGCCAATCCTCATCATCTAATTCGAGGCCATCCCTAGTCCATTGATCGCGCAACCCTAGAAGAAGATCTGCCCGAACATTAATTAGTTTCTTATAAATGAGAGAGATCGTACTCTCTGGCATATGGCCATCCAGGATCCGGTCCTCTAACGGAGAGGACTCAGGCACCGTCTCCCCCTCTACAAGGACTGACCACAAGGCGTGACTCACTTGAGCGTATCGGAAGAACTCCGTGCTCCCTAGCTCATATTCCTTCTGCAGCTCCTCGAATGACTTCACCCTACCCTTAACCAAAAGGTCTCCAACCCTGGATATACCGATCAGGTCCCATTTCTCAAACCCTTTTGTATGCCAAAGCTTTCCCAGAGTATCGGAGTCCTACAACCTTTTTTAATTTAATTTGGCCCTGGGGGATGGCGTCCCAGGGGCCTAATTAGGTCAAGGGAGGGGGGAGTGGGCCTCTCCCCTTTTTAATTGAATATTGCCTTAGATGATGGGGTCCCGAGGCCTATTAAGGCTTGAGGAGGGGCTGTCTGCATTACAGTCTTAAATTAAATCTAATTCTAATCTTATTTGTACATCTATACTTGAAAATGGTGAATAGCGAATACGTGTAGACTTACACATAGATGCATGAGTAGATTTATTTATGAGTAAATCTACACATGTAAATTTAACTTTGTGAATGCTCCAGTGCACATGGAATGAGAGTTGTTTTAGCACAAGCACATTGAGGGTCCCTAACGTTTCAATATACTTAGCCCAATGGTTTATTTGTTTAATATTTATGCAGTTTTGCATAGCACGAACAAGATGCAAATGGATGGCAGTGAACTTGAAATAAGAACAGTTAGAAACATAAACACTTACTGTCCACCACAACCCATAATATTTTAGCTGAGGGTTTTGGGGTGGTTGGTGGTCAGTAGGCACTACACCAGATATCTACCTGAGTGCTTAAAATAATGATCGTTGACTTGTCCATGTTCAGCTTTAGTTGGTTACTACTGATCCAATTCCAGATTAATTTGATTGCATCCTGGTACACTTCTTGGCAGGTTGGTGAGCCATTCATGCGCAATAGAAGTTGAGAATTGTCTGCATAATTATAAAGGCGGCAGTCCTTTGTAGATAGCTCATTGATGAGTGGTCTGATGTATATGTTAAGTGCAGAATCCTAAGGGCCTCCACATGTAAGCTGTTTGAAGTGAAGGAACCTGATTGCACAGTTTGAGTTTGGCCCTCTAAAAATGAGGTCACCGGGCTCAGGCTGTGTCCCTCAATCCTGCACTCTTAAGCGATCCACCAAAATCATGCAGTCAACACTATCAAATGTGGCGGAAAGGTCTAAAAGGACCAATGCTGTCTCCTGGCTTCCATCACCATTCAGTCTCCAGGTCATCAGTAGTTGAACGCATCACTCTTTCTCTGCTATGACCAGGACAGAACCATGCTTGTAGTAGATCCAGGAAATCGGACAATTCTATGTGGCTACACAACAACTGAGCAATGTGTGCCTCCATGACAGTACCAAAATATTGCAGCAATGCAATTAGGTTGTCATTTTTCATGACCTCTGGGTCATCATCTGTTTTTTCAAGTTATAGTTATAGTTTTATTATACAAGATAGGAGCCTAACATGGCCTCACTGAGAAATTTTATCAAATTCAAACCCCGTCATTTTGAAAAATACAATTAAGAAAATAAAGCATATAACAAATGTGCATCTCAGACATATACAATATACATCACAAACACATCTAAAAAACTTCTAAATAGTTAAAAAAAATTTTTAAAAAAAATACTTTTTTAAAATGTCATTGTTGATGGGAATAAGAGATAAACATTTAATGAACAAATTGAACCCATCAAGTTTATAGAAGAGGTACTCCAATTAATCTTTCTGCATGATTGACAATACCGAGCAAACTTTAAGATAAGTACACCATCATATATTTAAATATCAAACTCACTATAAATCTAAAAAAAATTTTAAAAAGTTTAAAAGGGTCTATAACTTATAATTTTTGGTGGAAACAACAAGTAAATTCATAACAACTTCATGAAAAATGGGTTCCAGATTATTATTACATACAATTAGAAATGTTAAACAAAACAAAAAATATTTGCACAATCCTACACTTGGATTGTCAATCCTAATATACATCAAAAAAGCTTCTAAAAAAATGTAAAAGTTTAAAGCATATCATTTTATTTTGAGGAGAAAAAAGAAAGGGATATGCAACATAAGGTGAAACCATATCAAGATCGTAAGAAAGGGAGTACAAATAGTGTTTCTGTACACTTAATTATGCTGGGCGAACAAAAAGCACATGGTCTAAATCTTGAATACACCCTTTACACCACTCACATATGCGGTCATCTCTTTTAATTTTCCCATGCAGCTGTTATAATTCTTAGGGGGAGAGGGTTCTTTCTCATCAGAAAGATTACTCTTCACACCCTGTGATCTAAATTCCATTCCAAATATGGCTGTTCAGATATTTCCTTGCAAGTAGAACTTATATAAAATAACTTATTTGTAGTTACAAGAGTCTATATCCATTTAGTACTGGACAAACGTTCTGGAGAAACTGTTTTTAACACTGCTCTCATCATATTTATACATATTTCTTTCTCCCGTTAAAACTATTTCAAGGCAAAAATTAAAGGTTTACCAAATGTAAGAGAAATACCATTTACCTTTATAATCTCACTGGCTATAATTCTTTCAAGGAATTCTATTCAAACTGCACCAGACAAAGTCCCCAACGTAATAATGTGACCATGCCCAACACAAAACCACTGACAATCTAAGTTCTAACCTCATAGCACATACTGGTGCGGATGTATTTAAAGAGCACACATTTCTGAGGATTTTCCCTTCCATCAATTCCATAAACGCCCAGTTTTCAGTATAATTTGTCTCAACTGCATATAATACAGTAGGGGGAATTTTGATTCAATATAACAATAAGAGATGTGAAAAATATCTGTGACCATATGCATTTTAAAAACTTCTAGCTGATTTGCATGATTCATCTCTCTGTGGGTAATACCAGCTTTGTGTCCTTTAACATCTAGCGAAGAGCAAAAGATCTTCCCTAAATAGGTATACTTTTTTACTGCTTCTAGTGGTTCCATCCCCATGCCACTTCAAACATGTCTTTTTCCACTAGTTACTTTTCGCTGTATTTGTTTTTAAAAAATGGCAGTCAGAAAAACATGCAAATTATTCAGTCTTCTTTGTAACCTTATCAATGTCAGATCGAAAATTACTATATTTTTGGTGCAGAGCAAACATGGTAATTTTTGCTCGCCGACTATAGGAAGATCACCTGCTAATTTAGATAGCACTACCGGTATATCATGAATGTAGAGTAAAAATAGTAATGACACCCCTGTTTTAAACCATTATTTGTAATTATTTTTGGTGTAACTTCTTGTGATCCCCCCATGAGCACTTGACACCAGGTTGAATAATACAGGACAATTATTAACCACAAAAGGGAAGGCGGAATTCATAGTGCAATGAGTTTCTTCCGTAATGTTGATCGATCTACACGATCAAAAGCAGAGGCAAAATCTATAAAAGCTGCATACAAATACTGACTTCTACTTACCCCACATAGTTGCAATGGTATCAAGTGTTGAACAAATTTTTCCAAAGCCCGCTTGATGTAAAGGCAGGATTTCCCTTTCATTACCCATCCTTGTAGATATTCCAGTATGCTCCTAGCGAAGATATTTCCTACCGCATCAATTATTGCTATTTGTCTATCATTGGAATGTGAAGATTTATCTCACTTTTATCCAATGGTATTATACTGCCACTCAACGATGGGTGAATGAACCCACTTGTATGACAAACTTTAAAAACAGGAGTTAGAAAGCTAGATCATCAATGGGCTGCTTTCTTTATCACAGTTATTGGTGTTTCATCGGGGCCCATGGCAGCAGAGGTAGACCGTAGTCCTCCAGTTACCCCGAAATATTAGCTGGTTCAATATGTGAACCATAGCTATTATTACAGTTTGCAACATACAGCCCTGAGATCTATTCGATCGATCAGTCTCCACTAATGGTCAGTGGAAGGGTATATTGTCCTCAATTAATTTTCGAGAATCTTCTACTGTTCTTTGATTTCACAGCCTCTCGTAACGCTACCTATTTATGATCTGCCATTAGTTTCTTACTCAAAGCTTTTTATCTACTTCTTTTTTCCCTTTTATCTGTCCCCTTTCTTAAAAATTACATTTAAAATGACCCCTGATTATACTAATGATTTTCATTGACACACTAACATCTATATTGGGGTCATTTTTCTTCTTAGACCTTGATTTATCTCCCGTCATCTCCAATAAATTCTTTTCTACCATCCTATTCATAAACGATACACATTTTTCTAAAATATCTGTATTAATATTTGGTGCAGTTATCTTCATTGTTGCTTGTTCTAGTGTGCTGAAATCTGCTCATTCCAAAATGTACGACCATTGCCTTTATTCAGGATTAGAGGACCTTTATTTTGATTCCAGATATCCAAATTAATCAAAGATGCCTTCATTGTTAATTCTAAAATCTTATGATCACTCACCAGGGTAGTCAAACCATCTAAACCTACCAACTGACCAAACAGATCTTAAGAACAAAATATATAATCAAGGATGGGTGCATCAAACGTGCCACTATGGGTGAAACGTGTGACAATGTCATTGCTTATTCTTCCATTTACTAGTATGCCGTCTATTTCTCTCAAGAATTCTAGCAATAATTTCCCAAAGGAGTCCACTTTAGAATAACTTGGGAAGGTGAGCCATGGAATATCATATGCCTCTGCTTTTACTGAAACCAAATATACACTAGCTGCATAGCTTGAGATCTTTGCATTTAAATCGCCCACTATCATAACTGAGTAACCTTTTTCTGCTTCAATGGTCATAGCAATGAAATAAAGAGAGATCTTGCCAGAGTGTTCTTCTAAGTGCCTATGGATACGTATAAGTTAAATATCAAAAGTGCCACAGTGGCCACATTTGCTGATACATTCTGCATTAGCTTAATACATTGTACCAAATTTGAGGGATGTCTAATACTGTGAAACAATCAGGTTAATTTTGATTTTAAAAGTGTAGCAATCCCAAGACTCGAATGGCTTTTTTTGGGGACACCCGCACGAAAAACATGGTAGTAGTCAAGAATATTATCTATTAAACTCCAAGTCTCTTGTGTACAGATTATATCAGCTCCTACTTTGGAGAACAAAGTCAGCTTTTTATTGTTTCTCGTATTTCCCGCCATATTCCAAGATTTTTTTTAACATATTGCTATAGATGGCACTGCATACTAAAGGGAGAAGAATGAGTAGTAGTTAGAGCACTCACCAACCAGAACCACTTACTCAGGCCATCATGCCTTGCTAGACGTGGGAAAAGATTTCCTATCATATAGTTGAAACAGATCTTCCAGACTGTCCAACTGACTATGGAGGATTGAGCCTTATGAAATAACTCCCACTGATTCATATGTAGCTGAGAGGCCCTGGAGGTATTTATCGCGAACCTTTTCGGTCCTTTTACTTTTTGGTATCCTTGTTTATAAGGAAAAAATTGAATTAGATTAATACCTCTCAACAGGAAAAAAATCAGAATTCAGTAAAACCAAATTAGCAACAATTAAGGAATGAAAAGATACTCTAGATCTCCTACCTCCAACCTCCTTTAATGACACAACTGAAATAATTGCATTACTTTTCAACAATTTAAGAGCTTCAAATTTCTGCAAAGCAATTCAATAAAAATGAACGAGTAATTCATTCTAGCTGATCTTCAAAGATAACAATATAGTCTACTATGCTAGATCTGTTATCGGTCATGTTGTTATATTTTTCCTCCTTTTCTGTGTTGTTATCAGATTCTATACTCTCTGTCCCTTCTAAAAGGTGACTGTTTCTTGTAAGCTCCTGTGTACCTGTGTTGGTAGAGACAGGAGAAGGGTTAATGGTGAATACATTCCATTCATGTTTGAAATGTCTGTTTACCACTGGACTAGGCTTTTTGACAAAAAGTGAAAAATAACTTCTGACAAAGATTCTAACATTTTCCCAGGTGAAAATATATATATGAAAAGGCTTTTATCAACAATTAAGCCTTCTCAGAAGAAAATGCAGCTTTACCTACACAGTGAAAAGCAGCATTGGGTACCTGCACTGTGCTGAAAATACCTTTCCTTCATATTCAGTAGGGTAAATGAAAAGTGCATTGTAACTGTAATTGTACAAGTGTACCTACAACCGCGCAGTCTTTTTTTGTTGTTTTAAAAAAAAAAAAAAAAAAATTAAATGTGCTAGTCAATGATGATTTAGAGCTTCCCTTAGACATCTTGGCTTTCAACGTGAAACCGTATTAATTTGCTTGCTCAGCCGGAGAGTTGTGTTCTTCTTACAGTTAAAGGCCATAACTCCCATTCCCATGATAACAGACATTTGCACTTTGTAATACTCCTATTGTTCAACAAGGTCATATGAGCTGCATTGAAAGCCTGTTAATAAAATACTAGGATCCAGATTCTGAAAGGTGTCAGGCAATGCAAAGATGCTGCGCTGCCTTGTGAGACAGGGAGAGAGCAGGAGAGCTCCATATTCACAGAGATATGGCACGCTCCTCCCCGCTCCCTAGCGCCGGGGCTGATTTCAGCTGCTATGCGCCAGGCACACACCTTAGCGCCATAGTGCTGGTGTGTGTGCCTGAGTCTAGCAAAGGTTTTGTAGAGGAAGGGTACCCTTCCTGTACAAAATACTATCCCTAGACAAGTTTAAACTCTGTTCCTACTTTGTATGTGTGCTGACAGTGCAGTACCCATGCAAAGTCGGAAAAGCATGGAGAAATTAAAACATTTCTTAGTTTTCTGCCTGCTTTTCGGTGACGTTATTTTTGGCGCTATACCCTTTCTACCAATGTTAGTGAATAGGGTTTAACATCAAAAAGCATGGATGGTGGCATGGGAACGCCCTTGTACCATCCAATTAAAACACCCCCTTGGCCCAAAGTAATGCAAAGCAGCGTTTCGCGATGCTTTGCATTCCTTTTACATATGAACCAACCCTAAAAACAATTAGCGCTGGTTTGTAAATCCCAAAACAGGTTTGGCGTCAGGTTTCCATTGAAAAAGTAACACTAACCTGACGATAAACCTTTGAGAATCTGGGCCCATATATTTTCACCTTGTCTTAGCTTTGAGAGCTCACTTAGTTTTGCGGCTCAGGGGCGAACTCTAGCCAACTGAAACTGTGATTCACAGCAGTGCTTAATTTGAGCCGGAGCTTTCCGGTGCTGAGCACCGGCACTTAATTGGTTTCCAGTGCTCAGCACCGGCACCTAATTGTCAACACCACACTTAGGGCAGTCTGCCACAAGGTGTCGCTGCTAATGTAATTTAGAAATGAGCAGTATAACAGTTGTTTAGGAAAACAATATACATAAAAAAAGTACTAATACCTGCCTCCCCAGCCATTCCTTAAGCTTTGGGGACCTTGAATAATCTGAACTGTCGCATTTAGATGCAAGAGAGATGGTTAGTAGTTGTTTTGGCAGCAATGACAGGGGCGATAGGTGGTGCATGCTGCAGTGGCCCCCTGGTCAGAGCCCTTGCACTTAATATTTGACAAATTAAGCACTGATTCACAGATATATATATTTTGTTGTTAATAAACATTTTAAGACTTTAATTACCATGTGAGTAGATCTTCTTTCACAACCGTTCCCTCTTTTATTCATTAAGAACAAAACCATGTGAGCTTACAATGCACACTTGTAGGTTTTCTACATGGCAAAGGACTTTTGATAGTGATATGTTAGTGTAGTGGTATTAAAGCTTCCCCCAGTCAGCACAGAACAGACGCCATACATTTTGGCCATACATGTGGGTGGTGTAATTATACACTGTAACCAACGTGTGACATTTAACTTCTACACTAATTTGGCATGGCTTTACTTGAAAGTTAGGTAAGTCAAACTGACTGTAACCGATTTTGCATGTGATATAGGAGAAGAATACATTGGCTGTGACACTAGATGACAGTGACATAGGGCACAGAGTTCCAATGCCAGCAAAACCAATTCAGTGGGGGGACCACTACAAACGATGCTATTCCCTATGAATACAGTGTGAATGGCAACAATACAAGCTTCCCTCACTTATGTTTTGCCAGTCTAGCAAAACGCCAGTTTTAATCAAACCATTAACAGTAACAAAGCAAGGTCCCTTCATACACAGCCCACATTTAACACAGGCTGCATCAATCCTAAATCCCATCAAGCAACACAGGTGCAACACTAACAGTCGCATAGTACAGGAGAATAGGAATCTAAAAGACCAACGGAGAATGAACTGTTACTATCTCCGGGCCCGAGTCTCAGTCAAACTTAAGTTTGTCTTAAGTTTATTTTAAGACGAAAACTTAAGTTTAACTGAGACAAAATCCTAACTTAACTACTCCTAAATGCCCTTTGTGAATACCGAAAGTCGTAAAGTTAGGGTTTTGGTCCAGATTACTTTTGTGAATCAGGCCCTCCATGATGGGGAATGTATACATGCATACTTAAATACGCGCAGACACCAGAATCCGCACACAGGTCAAGAACATCAATGAGAATTTCAAGCAAAACAACTCCACATGTCACCTATCTGTGACTGTTCTCCCAGATCATGATTTCATCCTCACGCTTCCTCAGGGTCTTAGGGCACCCTAGGCAAGGTAAATTTAATGTGCCTGCCCATATTTCTTTTGTGTGCATGAAACGTGTGTGTCATACATTACACAGATAAAGAGTATTGATTGAAAAATTACATACTTTTATTTATGATTTTAAATCTAATCAGAATCAATATATTCCCAAATGATGCTGTCATGTGTGACCCCAGAGAAAATTCACTTGTGGTGTACTTTACGAACTTGGATTTTATTTGTAGCACATATTCTGTAAAATCAGTCTGGTCTAGTGGGGAAACATGTTTGCAAACATATATATTTTGTTGAGCACTCTCTGCATCTTAAATACCAGATCATATTTCCTTTTTCACGTATGTACAATTCTTTATACCATATTGTAATCTAGATCCAAATAAGTACTCTCTTTGTGAAAGAAATATGAAAATTCTATCAATGTTCAAATGGTCGATCGCACTAAGGTAGAATATTTTTTAACACAGTGTATACAATAATCTTTGTGGAAAGGGATAGTTTAGTGTTTTTGTATGAAAGGAAGAGTTCTAACACCCTCCCTCTTCCACTTCAGAAAACAGCTCAATACTCTATACCCCGCTTCCCTTATCAGCCAGCCTTCACATACATACTGTAATGATAATTTACATTTTTCAATGATCTTGTTAACATGGTATTTTACTTTTTATCTTATTGTTTCTTTATCCTGTTTCAGCAAACTAGAATAAAACAAATTTGACAATAAAGGAGGTTGGAAAGAACAAAAACACTGGATAAGTCACGCTAACACAAAATATGAACGGTAGCAGCCAGGTCAGGGACATTAGATGAGGTGTATGATATAAACAGCTAAAAGCTCAAAGAAAAATCAGAAGTTCAAGACATAAATCCAAATCTGCTATTCAAAATATTCAGTGGTCTCTTGCACTGACCTGACTGCAAGTTGAAGTCTTTTAGAGGGAAGAACGGGGCATTGGTTAAAGCTTCAGCCTGGCACGGTAGTGACACCATGGAGCAAGTGGTGTCATAGGCAATGACCAACATGGCCAGTGTCCAGAGATAGCACTGCCCCCACTGAACAGCCTACACTGTTAAAATGGTTTACATTCTATGTCAGTCATGAAATGGAAACCATCCAACTCTTTGGAGGTAAGTAAGAAATAGGTTTTACTTTTCAAATATTATATTTCAATGAACACATTTTAGCTCTAGTGATGTGAGAAATTGGGTTATTGGTTGGGGGAGGTGGAGACCCTTCTCAAGCAACAACCATAATCCTTGTCAGGACGAACCATCAAAAAGTTAGTAAGATAACCTATGCTTAACCCTCTGATAGCTTGGCACAAAATCAGTCAGACTTAACTTGGAGGCAAAGTGTATAGTATTTAAGCAGCACTCAAATAGTAATAAGCTGAAAGCATCACACAAGGCAAACCCCACACCAATTTAGAACAATAGAGTAGATTTGAATAAATAAAATGATACCAGAATGACAAACATCCAATCAGTAGAACCAGAGATATGCAATTTCAAAGATTTAGGTAAAAAGGATTGCAAAGCACAAACTGCAGTTATCTGGTCATGCTGGACTGGGACAAGTTCAGGCCGACCGAGATGGAATATGGGATACAGGACGAGTTAATTCCGCTGAAGATAGCACCTGTCTCCTAGGAGTAGAGATGAGAGGTCCGCGTCGGCCTACAACACTCTGTGTTGCTGTCGCTGAAGCCATTAGGAGCTGCAATAGGAGGTCCTAAGTAGAGATGCATCACCCTGGATCAGTTCCGATAAACCTGCCGATCAGGAGCTGCAATGCGAGGTCAGGCATCAAGATGTATCATGCTGCATTGGGCCGACGGGGCCACTAGTCGGGGGCTACAATGTAGAGACTTGCATAGAAATGTGTTGTGCTAGATCGCTGCGAGTGAAGCCACTAATCAGTAGCTGTGATGTGAAGTCTGGCATTGAGGTGAGTCACACTGCCTCAGTTATGATAAAGCCACAAGTCAGGAGATTGCGATACAGAGACTTGTATCGTAAGTTTGTTGCGCTGCTTCACTTACAATGAAGTAGCCAGTTAGGAGCTGGCAATGCGGAGACTTGCGTCAAGATGCACCGCACTGCATCGGTTCCAATGAAGCCGCCGGCCAGGAGCTTGTTGTGTCCCTGAGGCTCAGAATGGGAGGTCAGCCAACTGACTGTTGGAATCACTCAGGTGTTCTAGGAACAAGGAGATGGTTCAGTTCTCCTTCAGCGTAGAGAGCCTCAAGAACCAGGACAGTCCTTTGGGGATTTACCCAGGCCTCTAGCAGCCGGTCAGTCCTCCAGCAACAGCAGGGTAGTCCGCTTGGGTTCTAGGCAAGCCTCTAACAGCTGGGGAACAAGGCGGTCCTTCTGGAATCTTCCATTGAAATGTAAGTGAGGCATGGAACAACTCCACCTGAACCATAATACATAGTCCCCCTTTGTCGCACTGTCTGAAAGGAATACATACAGCCCAACCGCCATGCCATTTCCACTAACGTGACCTAAGATCCAGGCACCAAATGGTTAAGAAAAGAAAATGCCAACTTTCTAAAAGGGTCATTTTCAGAATTGTGACTTAAAGTTGGACTTTACCATTAAAGAGGATATTAAATTACAATTAATTTGTACAATTCAAACTTGTCTTTCTTATATGTTCCAAATCAAAAGTTAGCACTTATTAAATGCAATAATGTAACCCTAAGGTATCCAGTGAGAGAGATAAGCCATGTTATGGTGAAAAACTAATTTAGGTGTTTTTCACTACCAGGACATGTAAAACTTCAAAGCACATCTCCTGCTTTTTAAATACAATCCACCCTGCCCTAGGGGCTGTTTAGGGCCTACCCTAAGGGTGACTTGTATATTTAAAAGGAAGCTTTCAGCCTGGTGAAAGGTATATCTTGCCAGGTCGAAAAGTAGTTAAAATCTGCACTACAGGTTGCAGTGGCAGGCCAGGTACATGTTTCAAAGGGCTACTTTAGTGGGTGGCACAATAAGTGCTGCAGGCATGGAACAACTCCACCTGAACCATAATACATAGTCCCCCTTTGTCGCACTGTCTGAAAGGAATACATACAGCCCAACCGCCATGCCATTTCCACTAACGTGACCTAAGATCCAGGCACCAAATGGTTAAGAAAAGAAAATGCCAACTTTCTAAAAGGGTCATTTTCAGAATTGTGACTTAAAGTTGGACTTTACCATTAAAGAGGATATTAAATTGTACAATTCAAACGTGTCTTTCTTATATGTTCCAAATCAAAAGTTAGCACTTATTAAATGCAATAATGTAACCCTAAGGTATCTAGTGAGAGAGATAAGCCATGTTATGGTGAAAAACGAATTTAGGTGTTTTTCACTACCAGGACATGTAAAACTTCAAAGCACATCTCCTGCTTTTTAAATACAATCCACCCTGCCCTAGGGGCTGTTTAGGGCCTACCCTAAGGGTGACTTGTATATTTAAAAGGAAGCTTTCAGCCTGGTGAAAGGTATAACTTGCCAGGTCGAAAAGTAGTTAAAATCTGCACTACAGGTTGCAATGCCAGGCCAGGTACATGTTTCAAAGGGCTACTTTAGTGGGTGGCAGAATAAGTGCTGCAGGCCCCTTGGTAGCATTTAATATACAAGCCCTGGGTACATGTAGTACACTTTACTAGTGATTTAAAAGTAACTTAAATATGCCAATTAGGTGTAAACCAATGTTACCCTGTTGAAAGGAAAGAGCATAAGCACTTTAACATGTTACCAGTGGTAAAGTCTTCAGAGCCCTACTGCCAACAAAACAAAATTCAGAAAACGGTAGAGGTGTAGGCAAAATGTTTGAGGGAAGAGCTCAAAAATAACACAATCACCAATCCACTGCAAGCAACCATTTCAGGGAATGAAATCTAATTCCACCAAGAAATATAAAAAGAGCACCCTAAAAGAAAACTTTAATTAACAAACGACAGATTTGGTACTCTTGGATACAGAGAAGTACAAAAAGGAAACCACTAAGAGCCTAATTACGAGTGTGGTGGTCCGAGGACGCCAGACTCGTGGTGGTGCGGCGGTGGTGGTCCAGCCACGAACGCAACAGAGGTCCAACCGCCCCATTATGGGTTGGGTGGCCAGGCCACCCTGGGACTGCCACCGCCACCAGGGAACCGCCGTTCCCTGGCAGTGGTGTGGCAGGGAAGAGGCAGCAATATGCCTGGTGGGACCGCCATTATCCCGTCAAGCATATTACGAGTTTCCTCTCCGCCAGCGGTGTCATGGAGGTTCCTACTCCATGAACACCATGGCGGAGGAAACAAAGGGGGCTCTTAAAGGCCCCTTGTGCCTCCTCCGCATGGGGATGCATGCAGGGGGCACCTTATTTGCCCCCAATGTGTATGCACCCCAGTTCCTGGCTATTTCATGGTGTCTGATGCACATGCATGTGCATACGCACTTACGGATGGCCACATTCAAGCAGTTAAAACCCATTTTAAGATGAACACCTGTCAATAGTGTAGCCATCAAAAAAATAAAATAAAATTATCATTGGCAAAGCCAGTTGGTCTTATCTTTGAAATGTTTTAGCTGATCTTTGGTTTTGCCATTAACTGTTGCAACGCTGAACAGCTTCATCAGAAAGAAAAATGTGGTTGCTTTTTTTTTCTTTCTACTGTTAATTTGCCATTCTTTTATGGCAGACAGCCAAAAGTAAAAAGTGTTCAAAAGTGCATTATAGAGGCTTAAGAAACTCAGTGGAAAACTGCAGATGCCAGCCCTCTGAAAAAGAGAAATATAGAAATAAAAACATAAAACCTGGTAAGGGTGGGGAGCAGTGGAGGAGCAAGGGAAGCAACTCAATGCTGGCTAGTGAAGTATAGCAGTGGTGAGCAGGAGAGTAATGGAAGAACTGTTGTGGAAAAACATTTAAGAAAGCAAATCGGATGTGAGGGCAACTGACAAGCTAGGGGGTAGCATCGAAGAGGACGTGGGAGGTAAGGATGTGAGAGGGATAGCCGCACATGAGTGAGAAACCTAGAAACCACTACAATGGAGCACTGACAGAAACAAAATGGAGTCAGAAACACTGTAAAACAGCTTTGCTCCAGAGCATGGGTAAACCGTGGAAGGGGAAGGACAGTCATCGAATATTAAGGAAGCAATGGACTTACCCAAAGCCCCTATGGCAGGCTGCCAAAAATTATAAAATGTACAAAAGCACATTATAGAGATAGCAGTAGCCCAAAAGCTAACTTCTGTTGCCCCACCTCCCTCTGACGAAGAAGGGGAAGGACAGCCATTGAACAAGAAGAAAGCAATGGACTGACCCAAAGCTCACTGTAAGTGCTGGTGTTGTGCACAAAATGTCTTTCAGCAATAGACAGCTAAAGCTGTCTGAAGTGAAGGCCTAAAATCACTGGTCAGCACACTAACAATTTCAGCAATTAACATCTCCCCTACAACTGCTTGCCTGCCCAAGGGCATCGGGCATATTAAAAACCAACATCCTACCAAGTGTTTCCTGCAAATCTTGGAGGGGTGACTTACGTCACGTCTCTTGAAGGGAGGTGAGATCACACCATGGAGGAGTGAACCGTTGGCTTATCACACGATGCAAAGATGCCCTTTCTGCCTCTGTCCACCACCAGATTGGAGGCATTCCTTCTGGCTCAAAAAACTTGGCACCGAGGAGAAAAGTAGGGAGTTGAAATACCCTGGCTATCCCTGGTTTACCCTCTTTCTGCAGCGGCCACATGGATACACGAATGCCTGCCTTCTTATGCAGCAATAAAATGAGAGGCATGTTGGTGGCAGTAATTATGCCAAAAAGGGATCCTTTTATGACTTAGAACACTGACATTTGACGCATCTCTAATCTCTTAAAGAGGGCTTGAGCTGGGTATGGGAGTGGTTGGAGCTTGGGGGGGTTGCCCTACCTGTGAGCCAGACTGTCTATCCCTACCTAGGGTCGCTCATGAGGGAGCGGGGCTAGGGGGCGGTTGTGGTCCAGACCTTTCAGCTCTACCTCTGTGTTGCCATGGTATGAGCTTTTATGGGGTGTGATCGGTCCAGTCACCTGGTGTCCCAGGCAGGGATGGGAAGTGGTGCCTGGCTACTAATTCTATGAATATATATCACTTTTTCAGCTGCATGTCATGTGCTTTTTTGATTACCTCTTATGCAAATGTTTCTTGGCTAAAGGGTCTGTCCCATATGGGGACATAAATAGTGCACATCTCAAAACTGGTATGCCAGCAACACGCTCATTGTCATGATGCCCAAGTCATAGTTTAGTTGGAAAACAAACTGTACAACTTGTATCATGAAGTTTCCTAACTTGTTTTGAAAAAGCTTGAAGCTAAGTCCGATGTCGAATACCACATACGAAATATTGTTTCAATTCAGGTGTCTCAGATGCAGGGAGCATGGTGACATTCCTCCTGCTAGGGCTCAAGTCCTAAAAAAAAGAAGTGAGGGGACTCACCAAGTTAGGCAGAATGGGTGTGACATCACTGCATGTGACCTCACAGCGATTACATTTGTATGTGGCATCACAGGAAGTGGCATCACAACCCATGACCGCGCAGGAAGTGACATCAGAGCTTAAGACCTCACACATGTTTAGCAGGTCTATCATGAGTACATTTGAGTGCATTACAATATTTAACAAATTAGATTTTGCATTGGAGTTGTGCTAAAATATTGAAGCAACCCTGATTCAAAATCTGGGCCTCAACGTATACATTTATATTTTGTTAAACCCTGCCACAAAGAAATTGGCAACAAGGAGAAATGTGTCAGTAAACCTGTTCTGCTTAATTGATTGCAATGTCTGTATTTTAAAATATCTTATAGGGTTCAGGCACCTGCTGCAGATATCTTTGTGTGCCAGCTAAATCTCAGGGAATATTAATAATGATGAAATAATTCCGGAGGATAATGTATTTGCTGGAGAGATCTGTGTTTTGCCTAGTCCTAGTTTTGAATCAAAGTAGCATAGAGGGTTAAAATGTCTCCTGCAAAGCACATCATGCAACATGCAGATGACCGATTATTTTATTTTATGTAGATAGGTAAGTGAGCTACTGCTTTTAAGACAGAGATCCTTATGTTACTTGCAGTTCATAAATTCTAATCCTTCTAATATAGCGCAATGAGGTATGAAGGGCATGTTGCTGCCACACCTTGAAACCCTGTCTTATGTAACACATCCTTTATATTGATGTACACATATGATTTATTGTCAATGTTTAATCTATACATGTGACGTAAAGCTCTCTGACACCTTGCATTGGACTCACACCGAAGCAGCTGTGGCACTGAGAGGATCTCACCTCCATTGGCTGACCTCTGTTCCCTAGACCGACCCCCCCCCCCATTGACCGCTTCACAAGTTCTCCCCACCAGACGTCCCCCCCATGACGCCGGTCCCATAATCACCATACCCTATTATCATCGATCTCCTCGCCCAAGTGCCGAGCTACACGACAACTCATCTAAGCCTGTGTTTGCTTTAAATTACATCCTATTTACTGCTTGAACAGTCCCTACTGGTTACCTCGAAAGGCAACTTCGCAGGCGTTGTACTCGCCTTCTTCCCCTGCACACCACTACCAGGGTGCAACTATTGATTGCCTTATGGCACTTGCCTTACAACTATTACGCAGCATTTAAAATCTGTAATGTGGTCCTGAAGAGGATCTGAACTGATTACATGTCGAAACGCCATTGACCACCCAGCGCAATTTTTGGCGCAATCTCTATACTTCAGCAAATTACCTATCTCCTCTAAATCCTTGTAAATGAATTTGAACCACTAAAAAGTGTGTTTGTATATATTGACATTATTGCTTCCTTTACGCCGTTTTTTGCTGTTTCACTTGTCACTTGCGCCATTCACCTTGTGCACAGGTTTGTACAGGTTACATGTGCATTTATTCTACTATAGTGCCGCCATTGTATTTTTTCCACTTTGTTTAAATATAGACAGCTCTTCGCATTTGTTGCAACAACTATTAATGCCTCCCTGTCTCTTTCTTCTTGCAACTATTGTGCATGTTTTCTGAAACTGTCTTTTACTATTACCTGTTGAGACGTTGTTATTTGGTATACACACTAATCACACAGCTCTCAACTGGGTCTATGGGTAAACTCTTGTGGTTTGTTTTCGTTGGGATGAGTAGTGGCGCTACTCATCCTAATGCAGGGTGTCAGTGCACTTTACATCACACGTACACTAGTTACAATTTAAATACCGCTATTTTGTTTTATTTCTTTTATAGCGCTTTAGCACTATTATAGTGCTAAAGCACTATAAAAGAAATAAAACAATATAGTGATATTTAAATTGTTATTTGTGTAAATACTAGGGCGACCAACACATCTGACATTCTTACAGTGCATGCATATATATATATATATAAGGCGAAGAATTCCCAAACTCCAGCAGATAACTGGAACAGGTACAGACCACCACACGCTGAGAGATATGTTTAAAGCAGGTTTATTCTTTCGAGTCAATCGGCATGACGCGTTTCGGCTTCGTTGCCACGGCCTTGATCACATGACACCTGAAGAACCAAACAATAAAGACATAGTGAAATGTTATATATATATTCACTGAAAAAACCATAGGTTTTACAGACGTCATAGTTAGGAATTAGCATTTAAAAAACCTTTGAAATTCACTAAAAAAACCATAGGTTCCAGGGATGTTATAGTTAGTTGGACATTTGACTAGTTGAGCTAACTATAACTCGCGCACCCGCAATGCACTGCTGATGACGTCACATATTACATCACTGATGACATGGTCAGTGACATCACTGATGACAGCACTGATGACATCTCAAATGACATCACTGATGACATCACCGATTACATCATCCACGTGATAATCTGATGCACATACTGATGCCCTAATATAAACTTTGATACACCCACTCTGAAATACAGACTACTATTTTTGAAACCATTCACACAATGCCAGATACTACATACCACTGACTATTTCCTAGGTCTACACACACATCCAGTCACTTATACATGCAGTTACTCATCAATACAGTACTATAATATGCACTCATACACCTATACATACAGTCACACTCCGCCACTCATCCAAAGAGTTACTCACACACCTAGTCAGTCATGCAAAGAATCAATCATATACCCATTTACTCATGTTTACAGTTATACACACCAACTCCGTTATTTATACACACACCACATCACTTATTTATGCAGATACTAACACATACTTACTGTCTTATACAATCACTGATACAAGCAGACACTCATTTATACACCCACTCTTCAAATAACTTATTCTCACGTATAGTCATTTATATACTCCAACACTCACATAAACTGCCTTAAAACATATGTAGTTAGTCACACATATACCACTGAGACATTCATTCACTCACCAGCACACCCACCCACACACTAACTCACCCATACAGCCCTTCCCAGATGCACTTACAACCAGTAAATCACCCACTCAGACATCTATGCACAGAGTCATACACCCCCCACCCACCCACACAGACACTCAGGCACCCAAACAGATACTCAGAACACAAATCAATAACCCATATAGACACTCATGTAGCTACTCACCAACTCATGCAGTTGCTTACACACCAACTGAGAGACTAATACAGACTTTCACACAGTTTAGTCACTAACCCATGCATTCAGTAACACACGTTCAATCACTCACTTATACAGTCAGTCACGCACCTACTAAATAATCCCTTCAGGCACTTGTAAATCCACTCATTCTTCAAAACACCTTGGTATAGATATATATAAAAAATATTTAAACTTTACAGAAACACACATTCACTGGATGATGTCATCAGTGATGTCATTTGAGATGTCATCAGTGATGTCATCAGTGATGTCACTGACCATGTCATGAGTGATGTAATATGTGACATCATCAGCAGTGCATTGCGGGCGCGCGAGTTATAGTTAGCTCAACTAACTATAACAGGGAATTTCTATGGTTTTATATGAGTCAAATGTCCAACTAACTATAACGTCCCTGAAATCTATGGTTTTTAATGAATTTCAAAGGTTTTTTAAATGCTAATTCCTAACTATAACGTCTGTAAAACCTATGGTTTTTTCAGTGAATTTTGAGGGTTTTTCAAATGTAAATTTCATATTTTAATATTTATAAAACCTATATTTCTATTTTAAAAAAAATATTTTGGAACTCTATTATCCTTTTTTTTTTACTTTAAAAATTATGTAATGTTTTATATCTTCAAAAAAAAATATCTATATATATCTAGCTTTTTTTTAGAAAACTGGAGTCCCATACCGGTAGTGTACCAAGCTCCATCAGCACGCGAATCCTATCCGCCATATTGCTAAACTCGTAAATGATGCGCATTTCGTATCCGACGGGTTTGTGGCACCGCGTCCTGCATAACATCATATACGTATGAGGTTGCACCAGCTGCTACTTTGGTATGCGACAGGTACTCAGTACCAAGCCACGCGTTACGTCATGTACATATAGGGTCGCGCCTGCTGCGCGTTGTGTATGCGACGAGTGCACGCTGCCAGGCCCTGTGTTACGCCGTTCCCTCATTTTTTTTATGCCTCAAAACTATATGTAAATAAGTTTAAAGTGTATATGACAGCAAGCGATAATCTAAAATATTTTAAACATTTATATATTTCTAACTGTAATAAACTTATATTATGGTAAATATATTTTCTCAAAATCGCGTCGGGTGCGGCCTCCTTGCGCGCTCGGTGCGTGATTGCTATGTGACCTTAAAAAAAAGCATTTGATTGGTTCATAACATTTCCCATTGAAACAGTTGGACAACCCCACCCATTTTAGTCATTCTCTCTACAGCGTTTGATGAGAGGCACCTCTTCTACTTAGAGAGTTTTTTTTTAAGTTTTTTGCTGTGTACACATATCTTATACTACACACAACATGCAACGATCATCTTGATCAATTTTCATGGTCTGTACAGTAGCCTTCCACGTGTGATGGCCATGCATCTGAAACGTTACATCAAAAAACAAATGTGTGTTACATGATGCCCCTGGTGTCTGTGTGTGCGCATTATTGTGCCTTTCGGCCTGGGTATTGGTGGCTCGAAGGGGTATCATCAGCCACGGGCAGAGTGCACATCCTAGATCACATGTGACAAACAGTAAAGAGTAATGTGTAGATTTGTGTTGCAGTATGCTCTGTTGTCAGGCTTTACCAGTATAGTAGTGTGTCATATGTGAGACTTTCAGATTCACGTTTGACATGCATTGCTTGACTGTAATGAGCGTTATCACTGTGTATGACGTTGCCTCACTGCTGATCCTCTCTCCATCCGAGCACATTCACATGTGTGCGCTTCGCGATAGCAACGCTTTCAATAATACCGCACACCATTGACATGCGTATCTGCGCATATCCACAAGCTTCACAACGACATGTGATGTTGGCCATTCAGTGTTTTCGGACAGCATCTCATTAGCGATATTTGCCGCCCTCCCAGTACATGCTACATTAATGTAAATTGTGGATTGTGCGAAGTCAAAACTGCAACAGGGACACACACATAAGTACTCTTCCTGGCCAGGCAGGAACTGAACAACGCCCAGGTCCCCGGAATAATTATTCACACCCCTACGCTGGCCCGGCGTACGCAAGCCCAGCCCACTTTGCGTATGTATAAATAGGATAACGACGGCGCCACATGTCCCAGTTCTTCCACACTGCCTCAGGTGATATAGCCGCATCCACATCGCATATCACAATGCGCAATAAGAAAAATGGATCCATGAGGTGCACACCATCCTCGCAATCAAAACTCGATTTGAACTGTGAACCCTGCTGGCCGTTGCGAACAAGCGATGTTGCCGTGCGTAATGATGTGATCTGTGACCTCATTCAGTCACATCTCTGTCTCATTTTAAGGACCTGCTGGACAGTACTGTAGGCCTGAGCCAGCGGGCAGCGCTGCCCTACAGATTTGTGGCGTTGGATTTTGGGGCACTGTAATGAGCTGATTACTAAGTGTACATGCACACAGACTTGAGCCACTGCATTACACGCGCACATTATGCTTCTAGCATGCGCTCTGTTACTTTGTATGTGAACGTTGGCATAACATATTATTATTTAACCTTGTGCATTTCTCATACACTCCAACTCCTCTTTGAACCACGATTACCACTAACAGTTGGTAGATCGTACTTCAAGAAGGAAGGATGCACTCAACTATTGTTCTCTATTAAGCTTGAAATAAACCTTCATTTACCTCAAGACGTTTCCAGCATTATAATATTTCTCCCTTTTCAGACACTGAGTTAGTTGCACCAAAATTGGCGGAGCAGGTAGTCAGCCCGTGATGATGCCCAGGGCATTCTGACGCCTTCCATCATGGTATCAAGACACCGTCCCCGACCGGAGACCTGCTGTGCCACCCTGAGAGAGGCACCCCAAAGTCAGAGCTCGCACCGGCACCTCGTTGGACACACCGGTGGTGGCAGGTGAGCAGTGAAGCCTCTGTGCACAGGAGCTGCAATTGAGCACAGTGCGGGGGAAGGGGCTGGGGTGCAGCAGCCTGGGTGCACAGGTGCAAGCAAGCGATGTTGCCGTAGATAATAATGTAATCTCTGGCCTCATTCATATCTCTGTTTCATTTTTTAAGAACTTGATGGACCGCACTCTTTCTCATGGACCCCAGCGTCCCACACACACGGGTGACGGAAGGAGAACAGTGAGGGCTGGGTGCAGTAGGCCGACGCTCTGCCTCCTCCTCCCTCTGTTCTTTTGACTCTCCCTCCCCTTCTCCCTTCCACCCACTCGCTCTCTGTCCCATTCTCACTTTTTTCCTTTCATTCTGACTACCTTTTGTTGTGTGTAGATTTAGATTCCGTAAATAGGTTTCCTGATTTATGCCCTTATATAGGTAC
This sequence comes from Triturus cristatus, assembly GCF_964204655.1. Classification (NCBI taxonomy): domain Eukaryota; kingdom Metazoa; phylum Chordata; class Amphibia; order Caudata; family Salamandridae; genus Triturus; species Triturus cristatus. The sequence continues at coordinate 891,348,329 of NC_140581.1, forward strand.
AATCCATATTGCCCTTATTTAGGCATAGAAAATCCAGCCCTTATTTAGGTATTATCCATGCTAACCAAATACAGGCATGGTCTCCTACATCCGTCCATCCACGTCACAACGAGTTCTTGGAAAACCGGACTCTTAAGCCTTTAGGAATTTCCCTTGCTTGGATATTGATTTCTCCAAGAACTCATTTAGCATGTATGAACATCTATTCCTTAGTGGTTCATTCATGACGTTCCGATGCCCGACTTTTACGTCAATACAGGCATTCCTAAACACCTTCAAGGTATAAATATACCTGCACTTGCCCCGGCAAACCACGGTTCTGGCACGATCCAGCGCGACTGCCTACTTGCGGTTCGCCACGGCAAGTTCAGAAGGAAATCGAGTTCCAGCCTGATGCACTGACCAGACGCTGTCATCCTCTTCGCAGAGAATCCAGCTCCAGTGTTTCTGACTCCCCTTGCGGGGTGTTAGATATCGAGTCCCAGAAAAGAGATTCCAACCTCGCACATTCTAAGGTATGGAACAGACTACAACTTGGAGAAACTTTTGGCAACTCTTGGCAAAACTAAAACTATAGCTATAGCTAGCTATACTTTAGAAAACAGCACTTACTTCTTACCTCGTACTACACTTAGGTTAGGTACACTGGGGTAGAACTATTTAGAAGCATCAAATGAGTATTCACCTTTTAGCCTGTGTTATTTATGTATGTATTTTAATTAACCCCTTCAGTGCCACGCCCTTTCCCCCTCCTGTGCCGGGCGTTGCACTAGTGGGTGTGGTTCATGACGAGATAGTCTCGTCATGGGCACAGCGCAACCGTGCTCCATGACGAGACTATCTCGTCATGGGCACTGAAGAGGTTAATATATGTCATAGCTACAAACCACGCTATTGCAGTATTATTTTATCTTACTGCTAACTCTGTACATATTGTACTTCACAGCCTGTCTTACGATTGTATCAGTTCATATCTCTTGCATGAGAAATAAGACTGTACAATAAACCCTTTTTATTGAAATGCCCGTCTTTCTGTGCAACTCTGTAGAAACGAAGCATGCACTATTGACTGAGTGAAACTGTTATCTATTATTTCCACGGTTCTGAGATTGTTCCGACTCTAAGGGAAACAAAGTTGTCATGTTTATGCGGTTGTCAGAAACTAATCCCTTCTTGTGTATTCGAGAAGTTTCTAGTGACATCTGAGTTAGCTAGCACACACAATTAAGTTTAATGTACTCGATAGAGACATACTGACCTCAGTCCTATGTCAAATCTATAGTGTATATTATTCCAATGCGCAGAGCCTATCAGGGATATAGGAACTACACTACACTTTCTTTTTCTCTTGGACATGGCACACATACTTATGTTTCTTTTTTGTCTTGCAGGTTTTGTACGCTGCTTCCGGAGGAGTTCCACCCACTTATTTCATGTTATACTGTTGTTTCTTCGAATAAAGTTGCGTTTCCATTTATTTGTGTTGTTTTAATAAAGGTTATTTTTTTTACCAATAAATAAGTGAGTGTATGGTTTTTATTTTTCTGACAACACTTGTCTGTAGTTTATTGTGAAAATCGGTGGTTGATAGGAGGTTATGAGGGAAAACATTTGTAATTTTGCGGTGCACCTACCAAATATAAACCAACAGACTATTACATAAATGAAGCCTGGGTAATTCTACAACTGCAAGGGTTCTATCAGTGTATCACTTTATAACACCCTGAGTGCTGCCCGTGTGATTACAGAACCAATAAGGCACTGCCTAGGGCCATCGAGGCTTCAGGGACTGGCGAGGCCCACCCTGCATGTTTAAGTAAAGCCCCGGAGGGTGGCGATCCCCGGACTTGAGTTGGCCTCGAAGTCCCCCGAACAATTAGTAAACAATACCCGGGGAGGTGGTGATCCCCTAGGCTGCGAAACGTCTTGGTGCCCTCCTGAGCCTAATTTACATGTGAGATTAAGGTCCCCAGTGCTGCAGAGACCCTGCAATATAATAATAGGATTGGCCCCGGAACATTACCCACCAGGGGGCTCATTTAAATGAACGGGTGAGACCCCGCTTCATTTTTTTTTCTCCATTTTTACCATCCGGATCCACTTTATTGAAGCGATACAAGCTTTTCCTCCACTCGCTTCAACGAGGCAAACAACGATTTGCTATCACAGGGTGGAAGCCATGCTCCCGCCCTGTAATTGCAAACATAAATGTCCCGCGGATGCACACCCCAGGACATTGGATGAGCTGCGCCTGGGAGGTGGCACTCCATAGGGCCATGATGCATTGGTTTCTGCATAACTACAGAATTAGTATAAACGCATACTAACACTACTTGCACACATGTAGTACAGCGACCAGAGTGTAGTGAAGAGGCAGAGGAAGTCCAAAATCAAAAAATATAAATCCTACCAGAGGTCGGATGACATAGTTCGACGAGCCGACGACCCTGGGATGAGTAGAAACAGTTTCACAAAGAAAACGGGTATTCAGCAGAATGCAGGGAAGCTCGAAATATTGGTGAGTGCTGCCTTCTTTTTACCTTCTCCTGCTCGTCGCCAAATTTATGTAGTGAATAGGCACACAGCAGTGGATCCGATAAGTAGATTTATTGCAGGAAAAGAAAACAGCTTAAACAGCCACCAACAGGAGCAGACAGCAAGGCAACCGTCTTCTCCAACACCGTGTACAAACTCCCCAAGATTCCCCTCATGACAGCCCTACATTCTAACATTACACACTTACATTCTAGTAGCATTACATACTAACATTCTACTATGACTTACATTGGAATACTACACAGAGCACATGACTTTACAGCAATGAGCTCATGGTTTCATCCACGAGTCTTGAGCCCAGTAGAAGTGAGTAGTTTGCTTCCCACTCACTCTATTGTATAAACACAAACTAACACTACTTCCACAGGTATGCAACAGCGCCCAGAGCACATCACTTTACAGCAATGAGCTCACGATTTAGGCTCACGGTTTAATCCCCGAGTCTTCAGACCAGTAGGGGTGAGTAGTTTGCTTCCCACTCTCTGTATAGTATAAACGCATACTAACACTACTTACACAGTTATACTACAGCGGCCAGTATGCTACAGCGCCCACAGCCCATCCCTTTACAGCAATCAGCTTGGTTTGATCCCCGAGTCTTCACACCGGTAGGTGTGAGTACTTCGCTTCCCGCTTCCGGTATAGTATAAACGCACGGTAAAGGTCAGTAGTTCGCTTCCCACTCCCTGTATGGTATAAACGCCTACTAACACTACTTGCACAGGTATGCTACAAAGACCAGAACACATCACTTTACAGCAATGAACTCACGGTTTAGGCTCTCGGTTTCATACCTAAGTGTAGCAGCATCTCATCTCAGGACCATCTCAGAGGTTACAGTGCTCCTATCCACCTGTTTCCTACTCTTTTTGCCCTTTTTTCCCCTTACTCGTTTCAACGGAATCACAAAATGGCTGTCAACACTTCCTAGTTGCAACAGCTCGTAGCCAATAAGCAGCAAGCTTGTGCTCGTAACGCCTCAGCCAATCAGATCGCAGAATCCCCAAATATTGATATCTGTAAATTTCGATATTTCTCCAAAACTACTGAACAGATTTACACCAAATAAACAAAAGCATGCTTTCAAGACCCTTCTCCCTGCCAAATTTAGGGTAATTCCGTTCACCCGTTCGACCTGTAGCCTTGTCTAAAGTTTCCTATGGAAATTGCATGGAGAAAACATGTTTGGGACCCCCCTTTTTTCTCGGCCCCCCTTGATGAATCACCCCCAAACTTTCAACATAGGAGCTGATATGCACAAAGAATTAGTTTGGGAAATTTCATGAACATTCATCAAACAACGCCACAGTTATAAGCAAAACAAAAAATGCTCCTCCTATTGAAACTTGATCCTAACTAACTATAACTACCTACTGGTGACCAGTAGGTAATATCTTATATACAGGGACTGGATAAAGTCAAAAGCATTTCTCTCTTGAGTGCCTGTGAAGTGATAAGATGTGAGCTTTTATTTCCCCTCCATTGCATCCAGGTGTAAGGCTCCCTCCCAAAGCCAAAGGGGATGATGGACGGAGTGTTGAACATTGCAAGCAGTCACCCCCAGTCAACTGATCTGGGTTTAATGTGTCATCATTCTTAAGCTTACTCCGCCACCCCAGTTCAGACATGGCCATATGCTAATCAGTCTGACCCTGTGGCTCATGGGAACAGTCCAGCACGAACCGCCAAGCCATGTCTTCCCTGGACCGGAAACAAGCACCCTGGGACCGGTTTCTGGCTAATCAGCCGTCATCAGCCAGGCTAGCTTGAATCCAGTGGCAAAGGGAGCAAGGGACCCACGTCTGGGGTCCTAGGATGCTTGTTTCCAGTCCAGGGAGGACCTGGCTTGGCAGTTCGGGCTGAACTGTTCCCATGAGGCACAGGGTCAAGACTGATTTGCATTTGGCTGGGTTCAAACTGGAACGGCATGGTGAGCACGACGGATTTACGCCCAGATCTCTCTACTGGGGTGAATGTATGACATTGTTCTACATTCTGTCCATCAACTGTTGTTTTTGCATTTGTCACCCCGAGTGGGAAGGGTATGCCCAGACGTGGGTCCCATGCTGTCCATGCCACTGGAATCAAGCTATCCTCGCTGAAGCGGGGTGAAACCACGAAACCGGTCCTAGGATGCTTATTTCCAGTACAGGGAGGACCTGGCTTGGCAGTTCGGGCTGGACTGTTCCCATGAGGCACAGGGTCAATACTGATTTGTATATGGCTGGGTGCAAACTGGAACGGCATGGTGAGCAAAAAAAGATGGATTTAGGCCCAGATCTCTGTACTTGGGTGAATGTATGACATTGTTCTACATTCTGTCCATCAACTGTTTTTGCATTTGTCACCCCAAGTGGGAAGGGTATGCCCAGACGTGGGTCCCGTGCTCTCCATGGTGTTGAAATCAAGCTATCATGGCTGAAGAGGGGTGAAACCCCGAAACCAGTCCTAGGATGCTTGTTTCCAGTCCAGGGAGGACCTGGCTTGGCAGTTCGGGTTGGACTGTTCCCATGAGGCACAGGGTCAAGACTGATTTGCATATGGCTGGGTTCAAACTGGAACGGCATGGTGAGCAAAAAAACGATGGATTTAGGCCCAGATCTCTGTACTGGGTTCTACATTTTGTCCATCAACTGTTGTTTTTGCCTTTCCCAATAGCTCCCAGCCAGGAAACTCCAACAATGGCCCCTTAGCTTCGGCCTTTGTAATGGGCCCAGCTTGCAACTGATAAGCCCCCTCCCGGCCTGCACCTTGCTGCTCAGAGCAAAAGCAGACAAGGTGCAGGAGCTGCTGAAAGTGTCCTGGGATCCGAAAATTACACCAGAACAAGTTCAGCGCGTTTCTGTGAATTCCAGGAGAAGCAGGGAAAGAACGGGGAACTCCGCAGAAAGTGGCTAGCTTTGCAGCAGTGTAGACGGCATCTACCCTCTGAAAATAGTGAGTAGACAGCGTCTACCCGCGTCTACCCTCGCCTCGAGCCCTGCCTCCTGCCAAGCATGAACTTTCATTCCGCATTTGGTTGCCCATGCAGACACTTGAAACGCTTGAGTTAGGAAGCCTAGGGAGTGGGGAACAAGTTGGCTATGATGGGAGTGGGGAATCAATGTTTTAAAACAAAGAGCAGAGGGTGAAAAGAAGGAGGAAAAGGTTAACAGAAAGCAGAGAAAATAATCCATCAGCCACTGTAAAGCATGATGTCTGCATTGGAAGGATACAACACATACAATCAAAACAGGGTGAGACCGAAATGCTCCTTCAACGGGTCAAATGCAAAAATAATTAAGAAAGTCTAAGCAGTGGTACTTAAAAAACAGTCCGGGGGCCACTTGCTGCCTTCCTGACCTTTTCATGCAGCCCCTTGGTGAACTGCAGCACTGGTATGCTGTTTACTAGACACGGTACTCACATTCACAATGGAAGTAACTAAGGAGTCCTGCAACTCTTTTTTATAGACATTTTTTATAAACATCTTACAACAAACATGTAAAGATATAATAAAGTGTTTTCAAAAGTCTAAAAAGTGTATTTCATTAACATACAGAACTTTTTCACCCTAGTACATCACTGCATTGAGTTTTTTTTTTTTTTTAGAGGATAGTTTCATACATGAATTTAGAAACTTTCATGCTTCCACCGACCCTGACAACAATGCCAATAGTGAACTAAGAGGCAAGTCAGTTGTCATGTATTGCTTTTTTAAAATAAACTACATCATAGTTTATTAAATCAAACACAAGAGAAAGGAAAAGGAAGCAAAGTGAAAAAAAGTTGCCTAGGATCACACATTTTGGTCAAGTGAGAAAGTCGGGATTGATCCCAGTTTTTCTGGTTTTGCATTGTGCAATTCAGTCACTACATGTACATGCTTGGCTTCCCGTACACCCACCTTACAATCTCCAAATCGCCCAACCGCCACCCTGCTGGCATCAGTGCTGCCCTCGGTCACACCACAGACCATACTTTATGGCCCCGGGGAAAATATATGTGAGTATCCATGCATTAGAGCAAAAGGAGGCAACTGCAAAAGACAATAAGGCCATCCAATTGTGAACAAAGTGCAGACCCGAAGTCTATTCTTTGTTTGCTAGAAAACAATAGGTCTGACCTGCACGAACAAAGTCCGCCCGCCACCGTAACGGTATGCGGAGCCGCCCTCCAGGGATGTGGCGGTCCCGCTGTGCCTATTATGATGTGCCCGCCACACTGGCGTGCGCATCCCGCATATTTTACATTGCGGCGGGCGGTGCTGCAAGCAGCACCCGCCGCAATGTAAAAACTGCATGTTGTGCATTTGCATGCACAACGTGACAGGCACCGCGCGGTGCCTGCCACCTTGTGCATGCAAATGTCAGGGGGTACCATGGGTACCCCCCAAGTGCAAATCATTCACTGGTGATTCTATGGTAAGACTCAATCCTTACTTTTTAGGTGTGTCATAGGCCTCACTTACCGAAGAAGCATAGGAAATATACCCTACTGTAGCAGGAGCACCTACAACTGAGATGTTGTGCGGGTGTGAGGGATTGTGTTGAGAGGTGATCATACAAATAAGACTCAGGGGGTGTGTGTGGTGTTAAACTTATAAATGGGACAGCGCACAATATTGTTGACTTTTACAATTCATTATATATATTATTATTTACATAATTTCACTGATTTACAGTAGCTAATATGTAGAATTGAAGCCCAGGGAGATAGATAAAATGTTTGCAGAGTATGACACAACGGGCCCGACTCACAAAGCAATCAGTGCTTGTAAATCTACATTAGAAGTGACTGTAACTGGATTAACAAATGCAAGGTATTCACAAAAAACACACACCGAACTCATAAATCCATTTATTTCTGCATAATATTAGCCGCAACAGCGTAATATTATGCAGGAGTAACCATCATACAAAGGGTGAGGCATGGGCGGTTCAAGGTGTGGTACACAATGGAAGTTGGTGAATGCCGCAAACATGTCAGTGTGTGGAGTTTCGCAAACTTCCCTCAGATCCCTTGTCCCCCTTGAAGCAGTCAAAGATTGGCTCCTGCCAAGGGATGGTGTGTACCTTTGAAGGGCGAGAGGGAGGATTGAACACCCACAAACTTCCTGGTACTTCACCTGGCAAATATTTTGGCCATGGAGAAAAAAGAAAAAAGTGTGCAATTTGACAAGGACGCTGGCTTCCCAAGTGCAAGATTGTAATTGTGCATCGGTAAAATGGCATTAAATACGAAAGTGAGGTAACTTTTCCCGGACTCTGCTTTGGAAACCTCAAGTGAGTTAGCCTTCGACGAATACTGCTGGAAACGTCAGTGAAAACCAAAATAAAGTTAAATATGTCCATGGAGGACTTGGGCATCATGACAATGAGCGTGTTGCTAGTTTTTATGTATTTTGTTTTGTGATTTGGGCCAAATGTCTTTTTTATTTTTTTATTAAATACTGAAGATAGGATGACATTACAGTCACCAGGTTTCAAACATAGCAACTTAGCCGCTGGAACACATCTGCTCCACAAAGTACACAAGTGTAGCAAATATTCTTATTCTCAGGTAAATTATGTGAATTACCTATTGCTAGAGGTGAATTCACAAAAATAAACTACTATAAACAAAGAAAAGTGAAATCACACACCTTTTGAGGTCCTACATTACAAAGTTCACCTCTTTTTTCACCTTTGACCTCTCAAAAGTCGTCTATTTGCTGCGAACGGTCTATGATAAAGTCATAGGGTCTCATTTATGGGTTTTTTGCCTAAGGGCAGCGCAGCAGGTCTTGCTGCTGCGCTGCCCTACAGCAAAAGAAAAGGGCAGGAATCTATTAGATACAGCGCATTCCTGTCCTTTACCCCTTCGCTGGTGCACAATTGGCCGCTGTGCACCAACGTAGGGACCTTTGCACCACGTTGCAATGGTGCCTGCGTTGCGGGGATGATTATTTTTGTGCAGGAAGGGAAACAAGAGGCTTTGTCCTCTTTCTTTGTGTGCTGCAGAATGCACATAGAAAGAGGAAAAACTAGGAGAAATAAAGATATTTCTCCTCGTTGTGCCTCCCTTACGCCTCCCCTGGGGAGGCGTACGTTTTTGGCGCTGCCTCAGACTTACGATTTCTCATAAATCTGGGTCAGTGTCAAAAAGCCAGAGATGTTGCTGGGAACGCCCCCAGCAACACCCATGGAACGCCCCTTTCACGCTGTTTTCTGCCTTAAAGGGGCATATATTTATAAGGCCATGAAAAGCCAAGTAACGTGGCTTTATGTGGCCTTATAAATATACCAGTAGCACATTGTGCCACCAGAATGTCAGAAAAGTGATGTTTCGGCAGAGAAAAAGTGCCGGTAGGGCCCATTTCAAAAAGCTTTTTCTTAAATAGGTGTGTCTTACTCCAGGCTTTGGGAAGTTGGGGGCTGATTTACTAAGATTTCGCGTGACTTGTGGCACAGCCACAATGCAAAATCATTTTTATTTACTAAATCATGCAAAGCCACTTTGTGGCACTTTGGGTGGTTAAGTAAATTCAAAGTAATACAAGACAGCACTACTTTACGTTAGGAAGGCAATCTATAGGTGGAGCATGGAGGTTCCCATGAATCCACCCATGGATTTTGGCGCATTCCCAGATTTACAAAGGCTTGCAAACTAGGGAATGACTTAAAAAACTACACCTTCCCCAGTGAGGAATAAAGAGGAGAAATATCTTTTGTTCTCCTCACTATTTCCTCTTATCACATGTGCTTCATTTAGCAGCACACATAGAAAGAGGAAAACGTTAAGAATTATTTTAGTGCAGGAAGGTGTACCTTCCTGCACAAAGACAATCCTGCCTCGACCTGCCTTGGCCCTATGCAGCACACAGCTCATCAGTACTAGGACGAAGTAGAAATGTGCCATATCTCAGTTGATACAGTACATTTCTGCTCTTTCCCTTTTATGCAACGCAGTGCAACAACTTTGCTTGCTGCCCTGGGCTACATCAAAATGAGTGCATCTGCCCCTTGGGGTTTAAAGCCCTGCTTACTTTTTGCTCCCCTAGTGTTCCTCGTGATCTCAGAGCCAGAGATAGCAATGCATGGGTCTAGGTTGCCTAACTGCAATCCGGGGCTAGTGGATGGATATTTCTATTGCTCAATGTTATGTTTGAACCATCCTGTGAAAGGTGGTGTCTTTCCCCTTCAAAGTACCATAAACTGAACCATATTTAATTCTGTAGCAGTTGTATGGAAGCAATCAAGTATGTAGTGTAAGCATAAACCATTTTAAATCCTGTCATTTATCAAAAGTTCTGTTATAACAAAACGTTCCCTCTGTATGTACCCAGTTATGCAGATGCTTATGCATATCAACATTCTCCAATGGACATGCAACAGAAGAAGGATATCAAATAAACTAAGAAGGCCGAAATAATTGCAGGCACAGCCATATCAGCATCCAACAGTGGCATCAAATTAACATCATGATATGATTTTGATTATATAAAACTGTGAGTTTTTTAAAGCTATAGAACATTTAAACATAGAGAACATAAGGAAATCAATTCAGAGAAACAGGGTATAACAATTATCTTGCCATGACAGGTGCTCAGATTCACTGCAATACCAGACCTAAGTATCCACCTTTACAGTTAACATTGTGTCTGACACAAGTACTGTGCAAGGAACTCACACTTGGTCAAAGGCAGGGTTAAAAAATTCTATCATTTTTGCATTAATCTACAAGAGTGCACTTTTTGAATGAGAGCAAAAAACATTTTATTCAAAACGAATTCAAACTCCGCAATGTTTTCCTCAGATCTGCACAGGTAAAATTCTCGACACACCCGTTTGAATCAAGGGTGCATTAATAGCATGATAATCTGAAGCACGTTGTTGCACATAGATAAAGGTTATATTGCAAACAGTTTTTTAAGTATTTACCACAAATGCCTTTCTGCTATCACATTGCTCTGCATATATAGATACCATGTTTGTTTGTCAAGGAAGGTCGTGGACTGTCAACTCATTAATTAATGGAAATGCATGCACCCACGTGACCAAAATCATAGCCTTTTAATAGTTATTCACTTCAAACGCCCGGATTGCACCCCAGCCCTCTTATTGTAGGAAATAACTGAGAAAATACATTGACCGTCTTTCAAGAAGACTTGTTTTCTAAACACTTTTAATACACAATTTGCAAAATATAGCCCATATAACAGTCGCTGTTAGAGTTACATTAATGTAAGCGCATTCTGTGGTAAAATAGCATAACATGTTTTCTTTGGAACAAGTGAAATAGGTCGTTTTTGTGGTCTAACACTGACAAACAGGAAGATGCAGAAATCAATGTGCAACTGGTAACACGTCACACATACGAAAGAGCGAAGCATAGCTACTTATTATAAAACAAAAGACAACTTAAGGAAAGAATGTTCAAACTTACCAGTTTCATTCTTCGATCGGTCGATGGCGCTCAGTTGTCGACTCTCAGACTGGTGTTAACGAGCGCAGCCATAGGCGACGCTGCATATGAAGTTCATAGCGCCAGCCACGGCGGCCTCTTGGTCGGTACCCAGGAGCTGTACCTGCCAGCCCGGGTCACCCTTCTGTGCTCGCGACTCACCCTCTCATCGGTTAAGGAGCGTAACCGCAGGGAGTAGGAAATGATTAACAGTTCGAAGTCACTTGTTTGAAATTCCATTCCAGAGAAGCAAATTAATGAAACTGACAATAGCCCTGGGTTTTGTGGTAAATCATTCTGAGTTTCTAAACCTACCTCCCTCGACCTAACTTCACTGGGTGAAACCTGAGGGCGATTCCTGAATCCTCGCTGTCAGTGCATGGCAGATGCTGTCCTAAATGGACTTGTCAACGCACTGCTGAAAACGCAGGACGGAATTGAGAGTTTGGGGTGGAGGGGAGGGGAGGGGAGGGGGGGAGATGGAAGGGAGCTGCCTGTGTAGAAGAAGATATTGTGGATAGTGTAGTCATCATATGACGTGCTATCTTTGTTCCTCCATTTTACACCTCGGTGGATTCCACTGTCAATATCATCAGCTTATGAAAGCATTCAGCTCTTAGGAACACACATTTTTGAAGCATAATGTGCTCTGTGATTTGGAAGTAATGCAAATGATTCATCTGCAACAAGTGTTATCCTCCCCTTCACCCACGCCACAGCAGGAGGACTGTGCTCTGGCACTGTTTGATATCGAACAAGCGTTTGACTCCGTGGGATGGGAATACCTCTGGGAAGTGCTGCGGATAATGGGTGTGGGACAACAGTTCCTGCAATGGGCATGGCTGTTATACTCGGAGCCAAAGGCTAGGATTAAAATGGGAGGGTTGGTATCAAGGACACTTTGATTACAACGCGGCACTAGACAGGGATGTCCTTTGTCGCCGTTACTTTTTCCCATGGCCATGGAGCCTTTAGCAACACTCCTACGGGGAGAGATGGAGACTTTTGGGATTCAGTTGGGTGAGACTAATCAAGTGGTGTCTCTGTATGCGGATGACACTTTGGTATATATACGGGAGCCTATATGGGCGATCTCGATATTGCTGGACGCCCTAGGGCGGTTTAGCCATGTGTCGGGCTGTAGATTAATCGTGAGAAATCTAAACTGATCCCATTGGGGAAACTAGCTGCACTTCCAGATGAGGAACTACCGGAGGTGGGGCTTATGTGAGTAAGGACCGCGCCCCCATACTTAGGTGTCAAATTGGCAGAGTCAGCTGAACAGTACTTGACGCTTAATATAGGCAAGGTATTGGAAGGACTGCGTGCGTCGGTACGTTTCTGGCGAGAGCTGCCTCTGTCTCTTATGGGGAGAATAGCACCTGGTGGTCCTGTCCAGTTGCCTATATGCAATGCAGCATTCTTTCTTTCGGATTCCTCGTCACTTTTTATCACTCTAGACAGGTTATTGATTGACCTACTGTGGGGATCCAAGCGTAAAAGAATTAGCTTAAGCACACTGCAGAGAACGTGGCAAAACGGGGGCTTGGAAGTCCCATGTTTGGAATACTATTATGCAACCTCGCAACTACAATACGCTGTACATTGGCTTGGCGGAAATGATAACTGGGAAAAGACACAGTTGGCGGGGATGCTCGATGGCAGGGATCTGCCTGAGCTACTAATGTTGGGGGCACGGGCGCCTGAGACTAGTCCTTATATTGTTCGACACGTGGCGGGAATATGGAAATCGATAGTCCGGAAAGTGCTGAAGAGAGCCCTGCACGCTCCGGACATGCCATTATGGGTTATCCGACCCTTCCAGCAGATAACTGCGACCATGTCAGTACATAGATGGTGGGAGGGGGGCTGCTTGACCATGGGGGATCTATACGATAATAATCAGTACGTGACGTGGGGCAGGCAATGGAAACCTTTGAGCTAGGCCCAGGACAGGTCCTACAATATAGGAAAATAGCACAGGTGGCAAGGGAGCTATGGCCAATGTTTACGGACGAGCTCCCGGTCTCTAAGGTGTTACAGAACCTACTAATGATGGCCCAAGGGCGCAGACTGATCTCACATCTTTATCGGGCCATTCGAGAGGATGAGGCGGCCAGGACACTGTCAGTACAGGCGAGGCGGTAGGTCCTGATGGTAAACCCCGTCGCTAAGAAAGACTGGGTCAAAATTCATGAAGGGTTGAAGCAGGTGAGCACGAATGTGAGGTTCAAACTCATCCAATATAATTACATACACCAGGTATATTTAACACCCAAGATGCTACATAAGATTTACCCGGAGCGTTCAGGGATGTGCCCCAGATGCAGAGAAGCGGATGCAGAATTCATCCATATGGTCTGGTCCTGCCCGGAACTGCAGGGTTTCTGGACAGAGGTCCTGACTAGGTTGCGTGAAGCGACAGGGTGGGAGATAACCAGTGAGATTCAGGTGGTGCTTCTAGGATTATTACCCAGACCCAAGGGGAAAGGCCTGAGTAGGAGATTCATCCTCTTGGGATTGGTATTGGGGAAGAGACGGATAGCCATATCATGGCTGAGCCGACGACCACCCACAGTGATGCAATAGAAACGAGATAGGACGGAATGGGTGACAGCCGAGTTGCTCAGAATACAACAGACTAGGAGGTATGAAAAGGTGGATGATGACATGCATGCATTAGGGGCGATGTTAAGTGAATTGGCAAATGATAATGCGGACAGTGAAATAAATTAGGAAGATGGTGGGAATGCGCTGGCAGGGCACATGTCATATGCAGGAGACAAGGGAGCCCGCCCATTAGGAGTAAATAGACAATGAATAGATACGGACTGTATGGATACAAGATGAGCAGTTATACTGAAAGAGAATATACCAGACTTGGCGAGGGAGGGGTGTTTGTAGTTGAGGGCGGGGGGTGTTGGGGGAGGGATCACACAGACACTGGGCGGCCCCGGAAACTTAGCATTGTGGATAACATGGGATAATCCGTGTGGGCTGGAATGGGACAAAGGAACATGTATGCCAATGGAGCGTTTTTGAATATGACTGGTTTGGAAGATAATATACGATGTAATTAGACGATAAATTATATGTCTATTCAGTTCTGATGCTCCGCATATGTGTCCGCGAGAACATGTAAATGTTTCGGTAAGGGTAATGCAAAATGTTAATAAAGATATATATATATTTTTAAAGTGTTATACTCCCCAGAGAGTTACTCAGAACGTTTACACAGACCGTATTTTTGGTGTGTGGCAGATCAGACAGCACAGAGCCCTGGAGAATTAGCCCAGGAGCCAAGGATAGAGGAATCCTTGCGGTGGGCAAACTGGGCAACGGGCTCCTGTTTCAATGGCCTGAAAATACTGAGATCGGCTCCTGACTTGTTTAAAAAGTATAAAATCTATTGACTATTGTAGGCATCAAGATTCAATGCAAAGACAGGTGGAAGAAGTTGTGCAGAGAAATAGTGCCTGTTGCGTTATTGCAAAGTATGTTCTATATCATCATTGCACAGTCAAGATTATAAGACTACTGCAAAAAGATTGGTGCAAAAGTGCCACTGGATGAAAGTCAGGCCACAAAATGAAAAAAATAAGAAAGTCAAACGGTGTGGCTTTTTATTAGTGAGTGTATGTGGTTGGGCGCAGGGTGAGAGTGTATGGTTGGGTGCAGGGTTAGTCAGTGATTACTGAGGCTAGGCATGTCAGAGAAATTGGGGAAAGTGAAACCGAAGTATTTTTAATGTGGGATTTCAGCGTTAGCGGCATCATGAAGGACCAGGTGAGTCCTACTTTTAGTTATATAAACATATGTTGTAACATGAGCGCAGAACCCTTGGCGAGTGTGAGGCATGGGGTAAAGAGCCCAGCTGTCCTCTCCTTGTAAGGGCCCTGGTGGAGGATGTCTGAGTGAACCGATAAATGTCAATGTGTAGGTGAATGAGTAGGTGGCACAATAAGGGTGAATGTGAGTATTTAAGTGAACAATAGGTTGGTGAGTAACGTGAGTGATAACCATTTTCGTCGTCGGGAAGGTGCTGGACAAAGTTGTGGTGAAGATTTCTACGTTTGAACTTAGTCTCTTTTTTGGAACTCGAAAATCTCCAGTGGGAAGAGGCTGCAGGCCGCAGCCAACGAGACCTACACAAGGCTGGATAACCTTCCAAAGAGAAGCTGTTGAACAGGATTTGCCACTGCGGAGAAAAACATAGCAGAAAGGAGATACACTTTAGGCGGATCCGCAAGGAGGTAGGGCCCAATCACCTCTCTGTTATCAGAGCACTTTTTGTCAGAAATATTTTAAGTCCCAAGTATTGGATCTGGGCTATCTGGGCACCTTTAGCATCACTTCCAAGGGTCCAGGACTGAAGGGCCACCACTTGGAGGTCCAGGACTCACTCAGTCTGAGTCCAGGTAAGGGTTCAAGATGGTTGAAGCCTTTTCAGTTCCTGAGGCTCTGGTGAGGAGGCTATCCAACTAGCCCTTGGGGTCACTCTGGTGGCCCTGGGTTCAAGCAGAAAAGCAGGTCTCAAGACGTCTAGAGCCCCCCACCCCACACACAGATGGTGTTAGAATTTCCTTCCTTCCTCCCCTGGTCCCAGGATGTTTGCTTGGCACAAAAGGCTAGGGTGAAGATCTTTGTATGTGGGCTAAGGCAGCTCATTTGAAGTGCAAAGTGGGTCTGTGTACATCTCCACCCCCATCCTGCCAGGATGGCCCATTCTGCCGGCACACAATCCACCTATTGCGTCACTGTCTGGGAGGAATAATCAAAGGCAACTGTCAACTACACCTAGTCATGTGACCAAGGAAACAGGCTGCAGGTACTAAATGGTTAAGACAAAAAAAGGCCAACTTTCTGAGATTGTCTCTTTCAGAGTTCTGACTTAAAATCCTACTTTACCATTAAAGAGGATATTAAATTACAAATCTTAGACACCAAACATCACATTTTTACCTGCTCCAAAACAAAAGTTATCCCTTATTAAATGTAATAAGCTAACCCATTGTTATGCTATGGGAGGGGTAGGCCTCACATAGTGAAAATACATTTGTGAGTTTTTCACTGCCAGTACATGTAAAACTTAATAGTGTATGTCCAATGTTTTAAATACACAGCACCATGCCCTATAAGCTGTGTAGGGCCTGCCTTAGGGGTGACGTCTATATATTACAAAGGAACATTTAGGCCTGGCAAGGGGTTGATTTTGCCAGGTCGAATTGGCAGTTTAAAACTGTACACAGGCTGCAATGGTAGATCTGAAACATGTTTTAAGGCGCCACTTAAGTGGATGGCATAATAAGTACTGCAGGCCCACTAGTAGCAGTTATTTTACTGTCCCTGGGTATTGTAAACCACTTTGTTAGGGACCTATAAGTAAGTTAAATATGCCAATCAGGTGTAACACAGTTTTACTATGTTTTAGGAAGTGGGCACAAACAGTTTAGCACTGGTCAGCAGTGGTAAAGTGCACAGAGTCCTAAGACCAACACAAATGAATTCAGAAAAACAGGAGGGGAGAAGACAAAAAGTTTGTTGTTGACCCTGCAGAGAGGGCCAAATCCAACATGCAGCAAATATATAATTATGCGGCAAATATGGGCCACATAATCATATATTTCCTGTGGACCTACACTACTATTATGTGTTTCTACACTTCTCCTTATAAAAATGGCATCCTACTGGTGTGAGTGAGCCTATCGCCTGTGACAGGAAAGGTCCCAAAAGCAACATGAAAGCATCAAGATTTTAGTTTTGATATTCACTCAGTCTGCAGATGTGTGACACACCCTTTTTTGGCCTGGGGTCAGGAAGTACCCTTGGAAACCTATACCACCAGATATTTTCTGAATATTAAAAACTCAGGCGAGTCCAGGATGTCATGGCTTGCACGGACAATACTACATTTTCTTGTCCAGAATGCCCTCCAAACGTAAAACGTTGGCTAAAATAGCAGGTTTTCCTCACATTTATGTGAGAGAGCATTACAGAATTAGTGGGGATCAACAAAAGTCCTACTATTCAGCATTTCTGCACTTATACTGATGTGACAAAAACAGCACCACACTTGTATGGATGGGCCTAGCACCTGCAAAAGGAAAGGTCCCAAAATACAACATTGAAACCTCAAGAACCTGTCAAAACTTGGGTTGTGTGAAATCTTTGTAGTGTCTGCACATGATAGTAGGTATGGTCCTTGCCTACCATGTACATTGCGCCCACACAGACATGTGGGCTGCTGTTCTTCTCTTTAGATGTTTGGGGAACTGTTTACCTCTGAAGAGTTTTGCAAAGTGGTAAGACTAATGTCAGTAACTTTAAATAGCAAAGTTTTCTGTTTCATAAATGTTGGGTTATTTGCATTTTTTACCATTACTTTGTGATCTGCAGAGCATTCTTGTTAAGAAAGTTTGCTGGGATGGATGCAAGCCTCACCGCACTGGACTTCCTAGGTCTCCGGCTTTCAAAAATGGGCAGTTTTGTTGGGGTTCCCAGGGTTCAGCCAACCCAGAACCTAGGTAAAACAGCAATTATCCATGACACGTGAGAGGAAATTGTCTGTTTTTGGCAGAGTTTTGACATTCGCAGAGCATTCTCAGCACAAAAACATACTGGGATTCATGCAAGCCATATCACTCTGGTATCTATTTTTGAGAAATGACCAGGGGTTGTCTCTGGGTATTGGCCGATTTAGTTGCCAAATACTGCAGGCATCCCAATAGCAGATATGAGGGAATTGTGATTTCTTCAAGCTTAATTTTGACTTCTTGTCTGTCAGAGAGGAGGAAATTCATTCACAGGGGGGAGTAGAATGAATCACACCAGGCCACCAGTGAAGAAAAAGAGACTGAATGCGGTGTAGGCTTGTACGACCTGGCACTAGGGTACATCCTACATTCTTGGACATCAGTCTTTCTGCTCCCTTGCGAGGCAAGTTGGATGAATCACCTCCAATATTCCTGCATAGTGGGCCAGAAAGTCAACTAGGTAACAGAGATTAGTGTCCATAAAAGGAATTATGTGGGATGCCAGCATATCTTGGCATCTGGTCCACCCATGGGCACTAGCTACTCTCAGTGCCCACCGGGCAGCTAAAATGGGGGATTTATCCCCACATTTCCTCTCACTTGCCATTGTCTTAGTATTCAGACAGTGGACTCCAGGGGAGCAGAAAGACAGTTTTAGGCCACAGTGTGGGGCAGCCCGATGGCAAGATGGGTCAGCCCACCAATTAATTACGGTACCTGCTTACAACTCCAAGGCGTCTACAGGGCTTCCTGCCCCCATAATGCAGTTGTACTGGGGGTATGCCTTCCCAAAATGAGGGTGGTCTGATGCCAAGACAGGCCAATGCCAACAGGGTTGCTGATTTGAGGCCTTCAGAATTATAAAATGTTCACATTTTCATGGAGTGGTTTTTTTGTTTTAATAATATTATCTGTGGTGTCTAGTGGATGGTAAACTGTCTAATCTGCTCCATTGGGGGCAGAAAAACAACCCGTGCCTGGGGTGCGGCCCATTGCCTAGACAGGCCATGCCTTCGCCTCATTTCTTTTTCTGGTCACCAATCTCTGGAGTCTAGTTGGCTTTCTGCTCCCCTGGGGCGGGTAGATTTGGGGCCATCAAGGTGGTCAGATTGGGGGTAAAACAGGATGGGTCAACCCCACCATCCCTTTTCTCTTAACAAATACATCCTCATGCCTAATGGGACTTTCTGCCCCCTTGGAGTAGGCAGATTGGAGGTAAATGCCCAATCTTCTCACCCCTAGTGGGGTGAGGAAGACATTTGAGGGCTGTCTGACAGGCCTATGTCGTTAAACTTTAGCTCCAAATACGATCTAAACACACAAGTTACAGTCCTGCACTTAATGTCCAGAAGTCATTCAATGATATATGAGGTGCATGGTTTGAAGGTTATCCTCTCTTGAGTGCTGAGGGAAGTGGCCAGTTGCTGCGGACAGTCTTTACCATTTAGAGTCAAAACAATGGTGATTCACATTTAGAAGTAGTTAATGTGTTCATATTTTTTAAATGTTGATGATGAGTGCATGTGTATGCATGTAAATAGAAATGTGGCTACAGAGTGATGTTATTGTATAATGTTGCATTGTGTTATTATGACTAAGACTCCTGGTTTTTTATTTAAATGGATTTCTACTTATAAAGACAGATGGGAAACCTCTTTTGCTTTGTCTGTATTTATAAATAGAAACGGGAAAATACTGACAAAACAAATGGCCCAGTGACCTCCAGTGGCAGCACAATGCTCCTGTTGCCACTGTGCTCCTTTAATTTTAAGTTTTCCATCTCACATGCCCTTGTTTGTGTTGTGGTACATTTAGTGGAGAAAAGAGATCTATATTCATTAAGGTGACATTCCATACTAGGAATTTATGCAAAACTATGAAAATTCTAAGAAAGCTTCACTATTGTGCTGGCACGACAGTTCTATACGGTAACCCCTATATTAAGCCCAAAGAAAAAGGAGATTGGCAATGAAGCGGAAGCAGGTTGAATGTAAATTGTTGGAGGAGTTCCAGCCCCTCTCTTTGGAGGCTGCAAGCAGCCAATGTCCATTAAGAGGTGTGTGAACACCCCAGGACATCAGCTACAACCCCGTCAACCTTCATTTTTTGAGGTCTCGCCTGACCCAGCGCATGCGCTGGTCTGGCGAGACTTATTGAGAGGGCTCCAAAAAGTGCTACCAGGCCAGCCTAGAGCTACAGTGAATGTGCGTGGGTGCGCGCGCTGCGCTTTACCGCGATTACTTTCGGTTTCGTGGCCGCTTTCATGTTTGATGGTGATCGCGATGGTGATCACTTTCACTTTCGCGGCCGCACGGGCCGCTTTGAATAGCCAATAGGTCTCGCTTTTGGGACCTTATAAGTATTTAGTTATGCAACTGTTGCATAGCTAAACACGTATAAGGTCCCAAAGGCGAGACCTATTGGCTATGCCAATGCTTGTTTGTTTAATGGGAAGGGAAGGAGGTTGATGGGGGCAGGGCACTCCAAAGGTAGCCATCATCATAAAGCCTGGCTTTAATGAGCAAATACAGGCACAAACAAATGCTGTTTGCATGCGTTGCATGTACAAATGCTATTTAGCACATTAAAGCTAGTCCTTCTGGCTTTGCCAATACTTGGGAAAAACAAATGATGGCTTTCTGCATTAACGCACACAGGCGATAAGGAACTTAACATGACAGACACTAATGGTTTAGTATACTTTTCAGTTGTAATGCACGATTAAGATTCCTTGTGCATTGCAATGGAAGCACTATCTTGATGGCAAAATGGATCACGAAATGGCCAATGGCATGCGGTGAGAAAAAAAACACTCGTGTAGGTGGATACAAAGCTCATTCTAGGTGAATTTTAAAGAAGGGGTAACAATAGGACTTTGCAGACAGCTGCGCGAACGAGACCTAATCAATACCACTAATTCATGCATCTATTCCAAGAGGAAACGGAAGGTATTTGCTCCCAATATGTAAAGTGAACTTACCATAGGCTCCAATTTCATAAACAGCTGTAACAACTTATAACAACCGAGTGCAGGTGTGCATTGTCTTTTTAAATATATGTGGAAAATACTAGCTGCAGCATCTTCTTTTCCTTGCAACAAAAATAAATGTGGATAAATACAGATAAAATGACCCAAAAATAAATGTTGATAAATACAGACGGAAATGTTAAATAAATACCATAAAACCGAAAACCCTAATTATGACGTATAATGTTTAACATATGACTGAAAAGATAAAGATAAATTGACTGATTTCTTATTTGTAAGGACTAGTGTCAACATTTTAAGAAGAAGAAATATTAAGTAGATAGATAAATGTTAAACTGCAAAAACTGTTAGAAATATTGGGGACTATGGAGGCTTCTTTGGAGAACATGCAAAAGACCTTTCCAGGTGATCAGAAAAAATTACAAAACTATTATCAGGAGTGGTTTAAGGCTGCTCAGAAGCACACGTATCCCTGGCCAAAGGAAGGGACATTTGATAACAAAATATTAGAGCACATTGTCACACACATTAAGAGTAAATATGCAGGAGCTAAATTACAGAATCGAGAAGCCACCTTAGCCTTATGGCGAGTTTTTTGTGAGAAATCTAAGGACTCCTCAAATGACCCCTAATACACTGTCCACTCTCCTAACTCCCTATGACTCAATGAGTACTCCTCCTAAGATATCTGGCATTTATTCACTGACGCAGCTATAGGAAGCCGCATTGGGATTTGAGTATCCTGAAGTTAAGACCCCTTCAGAATTCCCAAAGGGTTCCCCTAATGTTGCCCTACAGATGTAAAAGCAAAGACATACGAGTACTCCCAGACAAGAAGTAAGGGTGCGTGACTCTCAGTTATCAGGACAACTAGAAGGGTAGTTTACACTACATGTAGATCCAGCCTCCCCTCCAGGAAGGTAGAGGTGAAGAGCAGGGTCCAGGAGACAGGGACAATCAGACTCATGTTTCATCAGCAACATCGCACTTATTACTGAAGACGGATGTACAGGAAGGGTAGTTAAGGAGCAGATGTCTACCCCACATGAAAAAGATGCAGATGATGTTAGATGGAATGACTATGTAGACAGGGCTGTAAGTATGGCACAATTGCATGTATCCCAAGAAAGAGATGAGGAGTTTAGGAGGACTGAAGATAATTTACCACCTTGGCAGAAGCAGAAGGGAAATGTAATAGTTTCACCAGAAAGCGTTCAGGAATGGTTATCAATAAATGAGTACAAAAGGGATGTGAGAGAAGCAAGGAGAGAAGAATATTATGATAATCTTTCAGGACAGATTCAGGGACGTTTTGGGAGGATGGCAAAGAGAGTAGAGTCCATACACAGGCGTATAGACAACATGGGTGAAATACTGCGATTTCCAGAGTCTAGGCACTCTACTATGTCATTAACATTCAAGAAAGGCCCCTTATTGGTCGTGGCCATACAGAGGGAGTAATGGCATTGCCTAATTGCACCAGTACTAGAGAAGGAGAACAGAACATGCTCTTTAGAGCTAGGAAACCCAGTGTGACTGAGCTTGAGCAGTGGCGGTTTCAGGGAACGCATTGCCAGCCAGATTCCAGGATAGGATCTTGTTAAACTTTGGGAGGATTGACCCAACATATTAGACCAATGCAGCAGATGAATGCTCAATCAGTTTTACGCAGCACTGATCTTACCCCTAGTGAAATAATTGCTGAAGGAGAAAATAGTTGGTACAGTGTTGTACCTTATGTGGATCATTTAGTAGAGTGGATTGAAGGTTTAGCCTCACAGATAAGTCCATGGCCACAAGAAGGGTCCTTTGATCCACGGGACATGCCAAATGCTGAGGACTGTATTCTTTATGGTGAGGGTGATCCATACTGGGATTATCCCTGCATGCAAAAATGTTTGCATGTGTGGCAAAAATATTTCAGACAGCACAACCCCCAACATTCCGTCACTACCATATATCAGATGCCACTAATGCGTAAGGGACCTGGGGCACCTCAATATTTTCCTTGGCCACAAATGGAAAAAGGGAATCCTAACAAGGGGGAGCAGGGAAATGGATTAGGTCCTTTGAAAGGTAAATTGCAGGCATCACCCTAGAAGTAGGTGACATAAAGAGTTTACTTCGCTCTCTTATAGAAGATGAGACAGATACTGTTTTACAGAAAGTTGGAGTGCGAAGTGTTATCCTCACTGAGACTGGGTATGACGGTTCTACGTTCAATTTTGTTTGGACAGTAGTGTGGGATCAGCTGAGAAAAATGTATTCTGACAGGCCAGGCATTGGGTTCCACATTTGTCAATCAATGCAGCCAAATGAGGATCCCGCTCAGTTTCTCAGCAGGATGGAAAAAAATTGACCCAAGAAGTAGGTCAGGGTTGGGAAGTAAGAGGGGAAAATGCTGTATTGTTTTACAATGTAGTGAGAAAGGGTTTACCCTCTGATGTACAAGACAATCTTGATAATATAGTGGCATTGGAAGCCAAGCCCTGGACAGAGATACAGGCACATACATTCAGTTTTTGTAAAAAAGCAGAAAGCAGCAGCTAAGTTAGTGCAGCAAAAGTTGGCAAATAAAGGAGCAGTGGAAGGAGCTGTAGTAGTACCCACCACTCAGATGACTGTAATGTCTGTGGGATTGGTCCCAGGGGCAACCCAACAACAGTACCCACAACAGCAGGATAGCGTAACGGCAGAAGGAAGTAGCAGAGGAAGACAAGGTTGAATATGAAGAGTCAGGATAGGTCCCCAGAGGATGGATCAAAAGTCACTATTGTCACAGATATGGACATTTTATTAGACAGGACTAAGATATGGGATGAACTAAATGGAAGGACAGGAGTTTACAATCAGCCAGGAAATACAGTAGTGCTGCCACAGTCAAATCTGCAAAGCAAATATGAACCTCAGACACCGCCACAAAATGTGAAGCAACCAGTAATGCCCCAAGTACAACACATGCCACCACAGCAAAGTTACTAAGCACCCCCAATGACGACTCAAAGTGGACAGAAAGGTTTGATTGTGAGAGGTGGAAATCCTCTACAGAAAATTATGTAGGAGGAAACACACAATGAAGGTGCCCACAGAATAGTTCAGTATTGTCAGTGATGCACAGGCTAGATAAGGAACCCACTGTGAGGGTGCAATCAATGATAAGAGGTATGCATTCCTCATAGATAAAGGAGCAACCCTATCTCGTATTAGAGAAAGAGATCTTCCAATTTCTAATAGATCAATGGACACACAATGATTCTCTGGGGAAGTAATTAGGGTTCCATTTACTAAAACAGTGGAGATAGAAGTAGGAGGGAGGTACATTGATGGCTGTTTACTATTCTCCCAAGCTGCCCCAGATAATTTATTGTGGAGAGATCTTATGGACAAATTAAATATCACTATTTACTTTGCGCTTGATGGAACTATGATTTGTTCTACCCCTGGAGTTCCACCTTCTAGGATCATGGTTGTAATAGTCGATATTCTACTGGTGGTCAAATTAGATTCTCGACTCACTGACATAGAAGCATTTACTACTGTAGAATATACAATAATAGCAGAAACATCAGAGTTACTGGGAAGGGAGGTTCAGTTATCTAAAGAGTTTTTATTTCAAGCAACAAGGCCAAGATTCTTGGATACCTGACAATGAGTTAATATTACCAATAGAGGCCTTAGCGATAACACCAACCTGTGTTATATTTATTGAATAAAGGTTAAGTGGTTAGGGAAATATTGGTTGACCAATTGTTTGATGATGATTCTCAGTAAACAGTTACCCCATTGAGAACAATATTGGAAGTAAGGATGCCCACACAAGGGAGAGCTTTTGATTCTGTCAATACCAGACATCTTGTGGACTAAGGTTCCCCATGATATAGGTCATACTCGTACTGCTACTCTGTTAGAAAAACCCCACTCCCACACCGGAAGGGTGGTGGTAATGGGATTTTTCCAGACATAATTGGTGTTCAGTGGTGGGATTGAGCTGTGCCTACGTATACTCGACAATAACTGTGGGTAGTCCATAGGCCTACACCGGGAGTTTTCTCCAAGCGGCCTTCCTAATTGTGAGTTTTTGTTTTTCCAAATTTACTCTGGTGGTGGGAGGAGGTATTATATAAGGTACCCCCCTGCATAGCTTCTGTAAAAACCTGTCTTCTGTTCTGAGTGGGCAAAATGGAGTTTGTGCTAGAAGACCTGGAAACCTATACTGTGGCCCAACTCAGGGAGTTTTGTCAGCGGGAGGGGGTGTATTGTCCCCCAGGAGCAAAGAAGGGTGCACTCCAAACCAGCTTAAGGGCTTGGGGGGAGGCACGACGAGAAAGCAAGGCTGAGGAGGAGGACAGGGATAGAGAGCCCGACAGTGAGGGAGCTGGTTTGTACCAACCTGAGGTGGGGAACCTGTTAGCGGGGCCCAGGACACTTTCTAGGAAGGGCAGCAGTGCCTCTAGCGGTGGCTTGTCTGAAGTGGAGTTAACAGACCGGAGGGAGAAAAGACAGCTCACATGGGACTTAGCAAGGCTGGAGAAAGAGAAGGAGGAACAGAGGATGGCTCATGAGCTAAGGCTGAAAGAGATAGATCTTCAGATCCTACGAGCCGGGGCACACCCTATTCCTAATGGTGGCAGCGAAGAAAGAGAGTTCACCAGGGAACCCAAACCCTATTTGCTGAAAGACATAGTGGCTAGCTATGGTGTGGGCGACGATATTGCCAAGTGGCTAGCGGCCTATGAGGTCTCATTAAGGGCCCATGGGGTTCCAGAGAAGTACTGGGGAGGGGGATTGTACAGGTACATGCCTCCAGCAGGTAGGGATGCATTATTGGCCCTAGAGCAGGATGAGCAGACCCACTACCCCACCATGAAAGTGGCGCTCATACGGAAGTTTGGACTAACACCCGAGAAATACAGACAGAAGTTCCGGGGTAGCCACAAACTGGGCACACAGAATTGGGTGGACTTCCTGGATTATGCAAAGAAGGCATTAGAGGGTTGGATTCAGGGCAGTGAAGTGAGGAACTACGAGGGGTTGTTTGATTTAGTATTGAAGGAACACCTGCTCGAAAAATGTTTCCCTGAACTGCGTCAACACCTGGTGGATAGCAAGCTGACGAATCCCCGGAAGCTTGCTGAGGAGGCGGACATTTGGGCTAGTACCCGGGTGTCCACAAGGGGGACTGGAGGGGATACTAAAAAGGCCGGACAGGGCGCCCCCCAGAAGAAAGAGGGAGGGAAAAAGAAAAAGGAGTTCTCCAAAGGCCCCCAAAATAATTTCCAAGGTAAGGGAACAGGATTCACCCCTAGGGCTAACCCACCCAGAAACCCTAATCCTGGCCAGAGTCAGCAGCCAAGGGTTGTCCATTGCTTCGAGTGCGGTGGCGTTGGACACTATAAGGGAGATGCGAAGTGCCCAAAACGACCACCCCCTCCCATTGGAGGAAAGACCCCCGTAGTAGCTAGTGTAGTGCTTGGGGAGGAGATGCCTTTATATAAGGGAAGGGAGTGGGCGGGTGTCACTTTAGTGTCCCTGGGAGAACGGGAGATGGTTCCTAAGATCCAGGTGCCCGCAAATACTGTAAAGTATGGGCAGTGGGTCACCATCAACGGCCAAAGAGGGGAGGCTCTGAGAGACACAGGAGCCAGTATGACTATGGTGCGTAGCCAACTGGTGTCTCCAGAGCAGGTAATTCCCGATGTACTCCACCCAGCCGCGATGGCTGACGGCAGAACAGGCCACTATCCAGTGGCCGAGGTTCCCTTTGAATGGGAGGGGGTTGCAGGTTCACTTCGAGTTGCCGTAAGCCCTGCCGTGCCAGTCGATTGTCTACTGGGGAATGACATGGAGCACAATGCTTGGAAAGAGGTGGAATACCGGACTCACACTGAGATGCTGGGTACACCTGACTGGGCCTGTGTGAGCACAAGGTCCGCGACTACCCGGAGAGGGAGTTCGTTTCGGCTGGAGCCTGGAACAAAGGCCCAGCCAGCTGCCAGTCAAGGGAAGAACCGAGGACAGGAGGAGCCTGCCTCGGCGTCCACCCCCCGTAGGACGGATAGGCCACCGGAGGTGGTGGACCAGGAGTCTGCGGTGGGGGATGTCACCGAACTGGAGGACCTACCCATCCCGGCCGAGTGGCACGTGGAGGGAGGCCCGTCCAGGGAGGAATTCTGCCAGGGCCAGAGGGAGTGCCCTACCCTTGAGGGACTGAGGCGACAGGCCGAGGCCCAGGCAGCAGGGAACGTTGAAGGGAACTACAGTGTTTACTGGGAGGATGGCCTCCTCTACAGTGAACCCAAGGCACCCCTACATGGATCGTCACGAGCCTTGGTAGTCCCTCAACGTTATCGAGCCTTCCTTCTGGAGTTGGCTCACGAGATCCCATTGGCAGTACACCTGGGGCAAGACAAGACCTTCGCCCGTCTTGTCCCATACTTTTATTGGCCTCAAATGAAAGTGTCGTCCGATACCTACTGCCGGACATGTGTGTCTTGCCAAGCCAGTGGGAAAACAGGGGTGAAGCTGAAAGCTCCCCTGGAACCACTTCCTGTCGTTAGCACCCCCTTTGAAAGGGTGGGCATCGACATTGTGGGTCCATTAGATCCGCCTACTACAGCTGGTCACAGGTTTATCCTGGTTCTGGTGGATCATGCCACACGGTACCCAGAGGCAATACCTCTGAGGACCATAACAGCACCTGTTGTGGCTAGGGCCCTAATGGGAATCTTTACCCGAGTGGGTTTTCCCAAGGAAGTTGTGTCCGACAGGGGGACCAACTTCATGTCAGCGTACATGCGGGCCATGTGGAAGGAGTGTGGAGTGACCTACCGGTTCACAACTCCTTACCACCCCCAGACCAATGGTCTGGTGGAGAGGTTTAACAAAACCTTGAAAGGCATGATCAGAAGTCTGCCTGAAAGCCTGCGGAGGAAATGGGACATCCTCCTACCCTGTTTATTGTTTTCCTACAGGGAAGTGCCACAGAAGGGAGTGGGCTTCAGCCCCTTCGAGCTTTTGTATGGGCACCCTGTACGTGGACCTCTCAACCTGGTGAGAGACGGATGGGAAAGAACTCCCAGGAAGCTTCCCCAGGACGTGGTGAGCTACATGCTGGCCTTCCGGAGCCAAATGGCTAAGTTGTGGAAGCAAGCTTCTGACAACTTGGAAGCCAGCCAAGCAGTAATGAAGGCGTGGTATGAGCACAACGCTCACCCGGTGGAATTGGAGCCTGGCCAGAAGGTGTGGGTGATCGAACCAGGAGAGCTTAGCGCCCTCCAGGATCGCTGGTCAGGACCCTTTGAGGTATTGGAGAAGAAGGGTAAGGCTACCTACTTGGTGGATCTTAAGACCCCTCGTCAGCCCCTACGGGTGCTGCATGCCAACCGCCTCAAACCCCACCACGAGAGGCCCGAAGTCATTTTGATGATGGTGACTGACGGAGCAGAGGACGCGGAAAGCGAGCCTCTCCCCGATTTGTTTGCGTCTCAAGAAAAGGATGGGTCGGTGGAGGGAGTGATTCTCTCCCCATCTCTAACTCCTGAACAGCAGGAGGACTGCCGCCAGGTCCTGGGACAGTACTCTTCGTTGTTCTCCCTTGTTCCGGGTAGGCCTCACCTGTGCGTCCATGACGTGGACACAGGAGACAGCCCACCTGTGAAGTCCAAGATCTACCGGATGTCAGACAAGGTGAAGGCCAGCATTAACAGTGAAGTCACTAAGATGCTGGAGCTAGGAGTGATCGAACCTTCCAGCAGCCCCTGGTCCAGTCCGGTGGTGTTAGTACCAAAAGCTGCACCACCGGGTGCCCAACCGGAACTGAGGTTCTGTGTGTACTACCGGGGACTGAATTCAGTAACCAAAACTGATGCTCATCCGATCCCAAGGGCGGATGAATTGATTGACCGGCTGGGAGCTGCCCAATATCTAAGTACCTTTGACCTTACTTCTGGGTACTGGCAGATCTCTTTGACTGATGGAGCTAGGGAAAGGTCAGCCTTCTCCACGCCCAATGGCCACTACCAGTTCTGTGTGATGCCCTTTGGGCTCAAGAACGCACCTGCCACGTTTCAGCGTCTGGTGAACCAGATCCTCACTGGAATGGAGAGTTTCTCTGCTGCTTATCTGGATGACATAGCCGTCTTCAGTAACAGCTGGGAGGATCACTTGCGTCACCTGCAAGCTGTTCTCCAGGCCCTGAGAAAAGCTGGATTAACGATCAAGGCCAGCAAGTGCCAGATCGGGCAGGGGTCGGTAGTGTACCTTGGACACTTGGTGGGTAGGGGAGCGGTGCAACCCCTCCAGGCGAAGATCGAGGCCATCATGGCCTGGGAACCCCCCAAGACACAGACTGAGGTCCGAGCTTTTCTGGGCCTCACGGGATACTACCGCCGCTTCGTGAAGGGGTACGGAACCATTGTAGCCCCCCTCACGGAGCTCACGTCCAAGAAGCAACCTCGACGGGTAGTCTGGACGGAGGCTTGTCAGCAGGCCTTCGTAAAGCTGAAGCAAGCCATGTGCGAGGCCCCGGTCTTAAGGGCCCCAGACTTTTCCAAGAAGTTCATTGTCCAGACGGATGCATCGGAACATGGCATTGGGGCAGTGTTATCGCAACTCAATGAAGAGGGTCTGGATCAACCCGTGGTCTTCCTATCCCGGAGACTACTTCCCAGGGAACAGAAGTGGAGTGCAATAGAGCGAGAAGCCTTTGCAGTGGTATGGGCTCTGAAGAAGTTGCGGCCAACCTGTTTGGCTCGCACTTCCTGGTTCAGACCGACCACAGACCCCTTCGTTGGCTGATGCAGATGAAGGGGGAGAATCCCAAGTTGTTGAGGTGGTCTATCTCCCTACAGGGAATGGACTTTCAGGTGGAACATCGGCCTGGAGTGGACCACGCCAATGCAGACGGTCTCTCAAGGTATTTCCGCCTTAGTGATGAGAACTCCCAAGGGGTTGGGTAGCTCTCCCCACTTTCAGCTGGGGGGGACGCGTGTTAGACCTGTCAGCCCTTTGGGTAGTCCCTCCTCACCATTATTTATTTTGTCCCACTTTTGCCTCAAACCCTGTTAGTATTTTTTCCTTTTTGGGAACCACCAGACTTTTTAGTATTGATGCAGATTCAGGGAGCCATTTTATCTACCCCTGGAACTTCTGTCTGAGGGCCTGGAGCACAAAATGGTGGCCACCCATTGTCACCTGTGACATCATCAGAACCCACTGGAACCTACTAGAACCTTCTGCAACATTCTGGAACCCTGTGACCGTTGGAGGCGGTTTAGAATGTTGGGAAGCTAAGTCAGAGTTGACAGTTGGAGCTGGCAGTTGGCACCTGACTGGTGAAGAGAGAGGAGCAGAAACCTGAAGGAGGAAGGAGTGAGGCAGCAGGGGTGGAAACTTGTGCCTGGAGTGGGGTCCATAAACACACCCTTGATACTAGTCCCTACTGACTGAGCCCAGCCTGGAGCCCTGTGTGGGAGAAAGCAAGAAAAACCATCTTAAGGACCTGGACAGCAGGAACAGGCCTTAAAAGTAAAGAACAGCGAGTACCTGACCTGGTTACTGGTAATTACCTGAAGTCCAACGTCGTGAAGCCTGGAGACCTGGAGCCCGAGGTGGAGAAGCCGCGCTGACTGGAAAGCAGACGTCGTACCCGGAGCCGCCAGAGGTCGAGAGAGGGCGCCGACGGAGGTCGTGGAGAGTACCAGAGGTCGAGGAGAAAGTCACCCGAGGTCGAGTGAGCGGCGTCGACGGGGGAGTGAAGTCCGCCCTCCGGAGTCGCCGGAGACCGAGGTGAAGCGTGCCGGAGGTCGGGAGTGGAGATCGCACTCCGGAGTCGCCGGAACCTGAAGAGAATCGTGCCGGAGGTCGGGAGTGGAGGTCGCACTCCGGAGTCGCCGGAACCCGAGGAAAGGAGCACCGGAGGTCGGGAGTGGAGATCGCACTCCGGAGCCGCCGGAAGTCGACATCGAGCCGAGGCCGCCCGACGTCATCGAACCGGAGCCGCCCGAAGTCGACATCGAGCCAAGACTGCCCGACGTCAACGAACCGGAGGTCGACATCAAGCCGAGGCCGCCGACATCGAACCGGAACCGCCTACCGGCGTCGACAAGAACTGTCATTGAGCCGAGGCCGCCGACATCGAACCGGAACCGCCTACCGGCGTCGACACGACTCCAGCGGCGCCGGAACTTCATAAAAAGGGCAGTAAGTGGAATAGAGGGCGCCTAAGGCCCTGTGAAGCCCTAAGAGACCATCCTAGAGGCTAGAGAGGTGCTGGAACCAGCTTGATAGTGCCAGGGGTGAGCTGAGTCTAATACAGAGGGGTTGTGTAGTGTGGGAGAGCCAGATCTCTAGATCCCCCCTTGATCTACCTCAGTTTAGGCCTCAGCCTTGACCAAGCCAAGTAGTACATCCCTCAGGTCATCCAAAACTCTACAAGCTGGGACTGGGTCAAATCATCCCATAGTACCTCAGGAATGTGAACTGATTTTCAAGTGTCACTGTTGGCTTTTATTATTTATTGAATCGTTAAGATAGTATTTATTTGACGTACCCTTCCACAGGAAAAGCCTTGTGTACTGTGATTGTATTATTATTTATTTAATCAGCAACTAAGAGAAAAGAAGATAAAGAGATATATTTTCAGTATAATTTTTAAGGTGTAGTGTCGTTTTTGGAACGGATGCACGCATGGTTATTGTGTGGGTATGACGTATGCTTAGCACGGTGCCTGACCCCTGACCACTCGAGCCAAGCTACCACAGTGTATGTCAGGAAGACCCACTACCACCCTTCCGGTGTGGGAGTGGGGTTTTCTAACATACTCCATTAAGAATTACACTGAAGGAAGGTGCTATTCTACCTAGGGTGATACACCATCCTCTTTCTAAAGAAGCAGATGAGGGCATCATCCCAACTATACAGGTGTGCTAGAGCAAGGAGTGATTTACCCTGGAGTTTCTCCTTGTAACACCCCGATTTATTCGATAAAGAAATCTAAGGGTAATATATATACATACATACATAATACATACTTACATATATATATATATGGATAACAGTCCTCACAGCTGCCGGGACTAAGTTAATCACAGCCAGTTGATTACAGCCAGTGAACAAGGGCATGGAGCCCGAAACATGTTTGTTGGCACTTTGCTTGTGGTGGGGATTACGTGCTGTGCCTGCTGCCCACATTAAAGGAGGTTTTCATGCTCAACTATATATACTATATATATATATATATATATATATATATATATATATATATATATATATATAATAGATCTCATCAATGCCTTTCTTAGCATCCCTCTCCATCTAGACAGCCTTTAATTGACAGCGTTTTTCTATCTCTGCACTCAGTATTTGTATTCTCGTTTACCTCAAGGATATTGTGAGTCTCCTAGCATTTACAACAGAGTGGTGAAAAAGGATCTGTCAAACTTTTAGTGTGACAGTACCTTGTTGCAGTCTATCAACGAGATATTGATTTGCATTCCTACAGAACAACAGTGTAGAAAAGATACCACATCTCTTCTGGTTACTCTCACACAGAGAGGATAAAAGGTAGAGAGAGGCAAAATTCAATATTGTCAGGAGGAGGTCCATTACCTTAGACAATTATTGTCACCTTCTGGTTGATAAGTGACTCCTAAAAAAGAGGCATCCATATGTTAAATGTCTGAGCCAGAAATTGTTACGGGAATGCAGAAGTTTATTGTTCCCTGTAATTATGTGAGACAATGGATCTGCGATTACAGCACTTTAATAACACCTTTGTTGGTTTCTATTAAACAGGTAAAAGACAGAAATGATAAGATAACGTAGACACCAGAGATGAGGGACACTTTCCAAACATTGATGACTGAGATAATAAATGCCCCCGTTTTGGGGACTCCTGACTACACTAAGGAGTTTTATCTCTTTTGTCATTGCTATGGTCAAGTGATGACAGCTGTCCTAACACAGAAATACCCCTTGGGACACAAACCCATTGCATATTTTAGTGGACATTTGGATTCAGTGATAAGAGGACATTATCTTTGCGAGTAAGCTATGGCCACTGCAGAGCTCAAAGTGTTTGCTATTATTCAGAAGGCTAAGACTACTCTACCTACACAGAGTGTTAGTATATGAGGTGATACTGTCACTACCATCTTTGAAGGTTGTTAAGTGTCATACAGTGAACCCTGCAACATTCTTTGCTCTTCCTATATTAGATTCAGAGGATAATGCACATGACTGTGCACTTTATATTCCTAATGAATCTAGTCAAGCAACAAAGGAACCTATTCAAGGTAGCATTGTCTATTTTGTTAATGGTTGTTGATGGTACTTCTACTATTGAAGTGGATACAGGAGTGAGATATACAGGTGCAGCAGTAGTAAGAGGACAACAGCATGGTTTTTCAGACACACTCCACATAGTACAGCAACTAACACTACTAGCACATTATTCTGCACAAGCAGCAGAGTTGATAGCCTTGATAGCGGCTCTTCAGCAAGGAGCAGGAAAAGTCATCAGGATCTATACAGATTCAGCTTAGGTAACTACCACTGTGCATTCTAGCATTATGAGATAGAGCAGGAGAGGCTTCCTTAAGTCATACGGGAGTCCTGTTATGCACAGGAATTGTTTAGAGGCTTTAAAAGAGGCACAGGGTTACCACAGGCAGTGGCAGTTGTGACATGTGCCGCACATACAAATGGATAGGATTTTGTGTCACGGGGAAATGCACCTGCAGATTGGGCAGCTAAAGATGCAGCTAAACGCACACCCCGACCTGTGCCATCAGGTTCACGGCCTGTTCGTGTTTTGGTGGCCCAGACAGCCTTGCCGTCTAAGTCTGAATCTGACACTGATAATGCTACTCCTCAATATGCTGAGACAGAGCGTTTACATCTTCGAAAGTTGCAGGAAGCTGCTCCACCATTTGAGAAACAGTCATGGGAGGCTAGTGGAAGCTCCTTGTCAGGGGATGATCTAATTTATAGACAAATATCTAAAGGTAAACCAGTGATGCCTCAGGCTTTATTTATGAAAGCTCATGATCAGTTGCATTTACCAACCACATCTCAAGAGATATTTTGTCTATGCAAGTACAACAAGATTGGTTCGTTCCCAGCTTATATGATGTGCTTACCAAGTAACTTCATAATTGTATATATATATTCCTTATTTTTCGGCATACAACTTCCTTATTGCACATGTAAAGATACAAACAGTTAGAATAAGAACAAATGGGGGTTAGTTATTATTAATACAGTTCATGTCACTGCAATGTACTAACTTTGTTTCTTTTGAGTGAGCGTATGTCCTCTAGTGCAAATAGCAAAAATGTATATAGTTATATATAGAGACATGTGCAAATAGCAATCTAAGAAGATTCATATAAATGAATATAAAAACAATTTATACTCAATTCAATTCAAAGAAGTCTTTATTACGATTATTCATCTTAAAAGACATATATATACAGATAAAACAGTGTGAAATACCACGACCATAAATTGGATATCACAGAATATAAAGGTTTTACACAACCAATACAATACATTAAAAATGTTAAAATATCCATTAAAATTTCTTTTAAAAAACAAAAAGGATAAAAATTAACAAGCTACTATAGTCCGCCATTTCTTTCGCGAATAGCCCAACACCAGCTAAGTAATTTGGCTACCCCTATAATAGTTATTTCGTTTTCACAATTTTTCAGTAACCTTTTGGCAGTCAGAGCAGATGTCGTACCAAGAGTTCTTCTCAGGGGTTTGAGCCACATTCTCCTAGCTGAATGATAGGCTGGACAAACATAGAGGAAGTGGCTTACATTGTCTATACAATTAGGACAAAATGGACACCTATCTCCCTTACCAGTTTTCCATTTGCTGGAAAATTCCCTAAGTGGGAGCGTTTCTACCCGGAATTGATGGTACAACCTGCGGTCTCTAGGTTTAGTAATTAAGTCCCAATAAGATTCGAGGAATGGTTCATCTTTAAAATCCCAGAAGTCTCTAGTCAATGGGGAGCCTACCAGAGTAGAGTATCTCCTAAGTTTTACTAAGCTCCAGTATGCTACTCTAAATTCTGTTTTAGTTGGGAAAACAGCCGCTTCCGGGAATACCCACAAATCCCTCATTCCCATATCAATAAGTAGGGTTTTGATAATTTTTAGCCATATGATCTTGTTTGAATGGTCCAACCCCCTTACTTCAAGCAGGGCCTTTGCAAATGGATGTAATTCGGGGGTAGACCATAGCCTTCTCCAGAAGAACAACATTCTAAGCTGTGCAATATCCTCAATGGGATTGCAACCAAGATCGAACAGAAGAGGGATTCGTGGAGTCGATCTTGGGAGGCCCACAATTGATCTTAAAAATTTATTTTGGGCCAAGACTAAGTCGGACAGATTACTACAACCCCAGATCTCAGCACCATATAAAATAGCAGGGACTATTTTCAGGGAGTACAGCTTAACAGCTGGAGCCACTGGCTTAGTTTGAGAGAGCCTATGCTCCCTTAAAAGGGCTCCTGCTAGCTGTGAGTGTTTCAATGCTAGAAGCTTCACCGGAGGAGTCCAGCTCAACTTTTCGCCAAGGGTAATGCCTAGGTAAGTAAAGACTTTGGCCTGCTCCAAGAGCTTCCCACACATAAAAACTTTTGCCGAAACAGTACCTGCCCCGTGGAGTACCATGAATTTTGTTTTCTCCACATTAACCTCTACCTCATGTTCGCTGCAAAAGGCCTCAAAGCGAAATAGGGCCCGCTGCAAACCCTGCCGCGTTTTAGATAATATCAGGGTATCATCAGCGAACAGGAGCAGGGGCACCCTTTGGCCAGCCAACTTTGGAGCATCAGTGGGGTAGTTGTCAAAGTACTGTACAACCCCGTTTATAAACAGGGAAAACAGGGTTGGGGCCAGGACGCACCCCTGGCGAACTCCTTTCTCTACTTTGAATCTTTCAGTGACCTCTCCTGGTTTCCCCCAACGAACCTGAGCATAATTGGAGCTGTGAAGCTTGATCACGAAATCCACTAGTTCCCTAGGCATCCCTAACCCTAATAAAACATCCCAAAGTTTAGATCTGGGGACAAGATCAAATGCGGATTTTAGGTCCACAAATGCTGTGAAAATTAGCCCTTTACCCAAAAGGACCTCCTTCCAATAAAGTAGGACGAACCTAAAAACCTGATCCAGTGTTCCCATGTGAGCCCGAAACCCTACTTGAAGATTAGATAATATATGCTTTTCATCCATCCAACTTTGGATCCTTCCTAGGATGACACGGGCAATGATCTTTTGTAAGGCATCGATAAGGCTGATTGGCCTATAATTGCCCAGTGCGGAGCGATCCCCCTTTTTAAAAATCAGGATTATTTCCGCACCGGACCAAGAATTGGGAAATGAAGTTCCCCCCGCCAATGAGTTCATCAGATTCTTTATATAGGGGACCCAAAGATCACCATCCTGCCTAAATAGGTCCGCTGGAATACAGTCAGGACCGGGTGCCTTACCACTCGGGATATTCTTCAGGACCACCTCAACCTCCTTGGTACTAAACCGTAAAGGAGCGTCTATGGATATGGATGGAACAGAGGACACCCTCTCCGAGCCCTGCTGGTATTGGGCTTCAAAGTGGGCAACCCAATGGTGGGGGTCCACATTATTATTAGGGATTATCGACCTATACCCATTCCCCCAATTTATTAAATCCTAAAATTGGGTCATATTCCTGCCTTTACATGCTTTCAGCAGGTCCTTCCAACGTTCCTCATCCCACTCTCTTTTAGCATGCCTTAAGGTGGATTTATACAGAATCCGGGCCTGTTTAATTATAGGGTGATTCCTAGATTTGATAGCGGTCAAAAGGGCTTTATGAGTAGACCTACATTGCTCGTTGTACCAGGAATTGGGTTCAGATTGTTGGTTAACCCTCATAGGCTTTGTATTAATAAAATAACTCTTCAGCCTACTAGTGAGCTCCATATGGATCAATGGCAATTTAGCATTGAGAATCTCCTGTGAACTACACTCATTTAATTCTCCTAGGGCCCTTGAGACCAGGGCCCTAATTTCTAACACCTTTGTCTCATCAAGTGCCACCTTAGCCCATTGGACCCTTCTCAAGTCGTTGCCCATTACTAACGGGGCACAACAACTTACTGTATTCCCAACAGCCGTGGGACTAAAGCCTTGAATATCCA
This sequence comes from Triturus cristatus, assembly GCF_964204655.1. Lineage (NCBI taxonomy): Eukaryota > Metazoa > Chordata > Amphibia > Caudata > Salamandridae > Triturus > Triturus cristatus. Next base: position 891,385,029 of record NC_140581.1, read on the forward strand.
TAGTGAGGACCAAGGGGTTGTGGTCGCTTTCAGGGCGAGTTTGTACTACCATATCTAGCACAATGTGCCAGATTTCCAGGTTTACCAGGATATGATCGATCCTACTTTTGGATCGACCGTTATCAAAAGTCGGTGCACCCAAGACATCGGACTTAGTCCTACCATTGGCGGCTCTAAGGCCCCATTCCAGGCACATCCCTTTTACCTGGAGCGCTACCTCAGTCCATTTCTTTATGGGTTGTAAATCCAACTGAGGCACGCCCCAGAGAGCGTCCTCCTCCTCCTCGCTAAATTTACCATTGTCGCTATCCAGGGGCGCAAAACAAGTATTAAAATCCCCCATAATAATCAAATTGTTATTAAAGGGGCCCTCGGCTAAAAAGGTCTCAAGTGCTGCAATAACCTGTGAGCTCTTGCCACCCACTTGGCCCCTGGCATGTATATTAAGCAAAAATAAGTTGGGGCCACTCTGAAATCTAACTCTGATTGCCAAAATGTCTGGGTTATCAAGGGGGATCTCGTCTACTGTAACACCCTCAGTTTGCCTAACCCAGAATGTCAAGCCCCCCACCGGTCTCCCCCTATGTCCCCTAGTTGCGGGTTTCGAGAGATTTAGGTAGCCTACATGGAAGATGTTCTCCACTGCCCATGTTTCTTGGAATGCCCAGATGTCAACTTCATTAATATATGATGACCAATCTGCAAGGCCAGCCTTAGATTCCAGCCCGGCAATATTCCATGAAGCAATGGCCATGGGTTTCCTCAGTACTGAGTTTATCGGGTACCCAAGGAGGGCTATTGGCTCTACTAAAGGGCTGCCTGGGCTCATTGTGAACGGGGGGGGGGGAAACCCGAATTTGGGCATCGGGCTCTGGTGAATTAGCTTGGTGGGCTGCAGGGGGCCCTACGTTAATTCCGATACCACCCTCCACAAGACTCCCTGAACCACCCCACCCCTGTCAATCTATATCTTCTAATTTATACTCATTTGCTTCGGTCAATGGATAAAAAGATAAAAAGGGACACTAGATAAACCTACAGGAGCTTTCTCTGACGGTTTGGCTATCAGGATTAGCAATTATCTAGGGCCTTCTTCCTTTGGTTCCAGGCACAATGCAAGTACCTAGATACTGCAAAGGCTAGTTATTCTCTAGTATCACTCTTGATAAGTATCGCAGCTTCCCAATAGTGTCTCATTCCCAAAGTTTGCAAACAGCTAACAACCATTTCTTGCACACATTCCTATAGAGGGGACAGAAAAACATAAAGTGCTCCTCCGATTCCTCAATATTAGTAGATTTTGGACAAAATTTGGAATGGGAAGATGCATTCGTCCATTTCGATGTGTGAGCTCTCAAGTAAAGTAGCCCACATCTAAATTGCACATATAAACATTTGGACTGAAATGGGTACATTCTGTCCATATAGGACTCAAAGCTTGGTGCACACTTAGGTTCAGAAACTGGCCTGTTAGGCTACTGTCCTGATAAGCTTCACATGTTTGCAGTAAAACTGCCTCCCAATATAGCTGTTTTACTTTCTGCACGTCTCCTTAAACAATCAGCTTGGGGATGTCCATAATTCGCCCATGCCTATTCTATGTGATGTTTCTTTAATGTTCTTCAACCAAAGTATGCTCTGATCCCTGTCAAGATCTAGTAGATCTTTTCTGTAATCTCTATATATTGCTAGTTCTTGCGTGGACCATAGTCTAACTCAATATAACAGAGGTTTCATTAAAACAGTTAAATGTATTGGGTTAAGAGCTAAGTCTAATCTCAATGGTGTTATAGGCAAACTTGGGGGAAGTTTAAAAAGGCCTTAATGAACTTGTTTCCAATTTTGGTTAGAGTCTCGGTTGTGGCATAGCCCCATCTCTCTGCTTCATATATTGCCGATGTTACAGCTGAGGCTCTGTGTACGGTAATAACTGGGGACACAGCTCCTCCTGAGGCAGCCCTATATTTCCTCCCTATTGCAGAGGTTTTCTGTTTAAGGATGGCTCTGCTTTTTTCCAACTGGGGACTCCATGTTATCACAGCCTCACGCCAAGGTAATCTATTGTTATCTTTTAGTTGTAGTTTGTCCTTTTTACCGATGGATTGAAGCAGGACCGTGCATCCACTATGATGCTAAGTCATCTCCTACTTTTCTGATTCGCGAAGCGGTTCCATGCTGAGGAATTCCAGAAGGGGTAAGATCTGGCAATGGCACACACTTTGTTTATGGAATCTATACAGATCTGACAACAATATTAGGAATAAAACATAAGTTATCTTCTGTTTATCATCCCCAAAGTATTGGCATCGATGAGCACCTTAATGGCCTGCTGAAGAATAAGACCAGCAAGCTATGTGCCACGTTGCATAAGAAGTGGTTTTACTGCTTTCCATTAGCACTCTTTTCCCCTTAGGAACACCCCTAGATCTGATCATCACCTGACACACCATCAGATAGTGACAGGGAGACTTATGAATATACAGATAGCTGCCACTAGAAGTAATGCACAGGGAGAATGTATGGCAAATATCTTGAATGATGAAATGCATGTTTACCTCTCTGAATTAACCAAAGTTAATTTCTAAGCAGGTGACCAAAGGGAAGGAGGAGCATGCCACTGATGAGGTCGACGTCTCAGTTGTGCAACTTTTTCTCAGAAATTTTGTTCAGAAATGGAGAGAGCTCAAATTTGAAGGGCCTTTCACAGTGACAATGGTAACCCTCACTGCCCTCAAGGTAGATGGCAAGAAAGGTTGGATTAATCTCTCAGACATTCGATTAAACCCAGCATCATGTCATAAACCACCAGCAATATAAATGGAACAAGATGGGGAAGGAAGATTGTGACCATAAAATACCCCCTTGCCTTTGGTTAATTTTCTGATTTTATAAAAAAATTGGATCAAGAGAACAAAAGTTATGCATTTTTGTTTTCTTTTTCCTTTTTTGTCTCTTATTACTATCACTTCTACTATTGCTCTTTTATAGTAATGTTTCTACTAGTTACATCACACACCTGCGAAGAGAACTCTCTAGGCATGCTAATGTGTCCCATAGTATTCATACTAGGCTATTACATATGTGGTACCAACATATGTGCGACATAGGTTCAGAAAGTACTAATGAATCATGTTTCGCTTGCTCTTTAATTCCTCATGCCACAGGATCAGATAGGGTACATTCAACTAAAGAAGTATTCCCAAGCACAGCTCTATGTCTTTTGCATCTCTACCTTGGTAGGATTAAGGCCCGAATACAGCCAACACATTAGAGTAGTACGGTTTCTAGTAAATGCCACAAAATATGACCCTTCCGCAGACGTTTTATACATCCTTACAGATAGACAGGACAATAAGGATGAAATAGCAACAATGAAGAAATCAGGCCGTCCTAACACTGCGGAACGGATGCAAATGGTCTTAGGTTTAGGGTTTTTGGGAGTAACACTCCCGCCCACTAAGTGTAATGTAGTCAATCCTTTACCCCCAGGTTGTGTTTGTAGGCCACGCTTCAGAGTACTGTATCAGTTTATGTCCAAGATCAATGGCATTCTGATATTGAATTTTCATGTAGGGTCATCTCTTTCTGGAATGGTACTGATAAAAGTCAGGATGCAGTAAGAAAGTGTGTGCGTATGTGAGATGATAATGTTGCGCAATACACTTGGATAGATAGTGCAGTAAGTCCTCAGATAGTTATGAGATTAATGTCTGTTTCAGAGGAAACGGTCCGTTAATGTAGGCAGGAAAATCAACTGCAGTGCCGTCAATTGATAACTCTGACATGCAGGGAGGCACATCCAGCCTCGTGGACTATTATTGGCAGTGTGGAGAACTACTGTACATTCACGCTCCTGCTTTTATTATTCCTGGAACTAATCTGTCGATACTTTATGAACACCCCATGAGCAGTCCAACGACTTTGTTACATCATCACTAAAGGAGAAGAACTACAGAGTATTATGGCACATCCACTTGGAATGATGTTCCCCAAAAATACTGGTTGTTTAATGATGCACAGTTGTTCTTTGTAAGTATTCTGCTTTTTGTTCAGGCAAAGGCAACTGCTCGATGGCTACAGATAACTCAGTGGGAACTGATGTGATCTATAAACTCTACAAAAGATGAATTTAATGCCATAAAGGAAGAACTGCGTGCCATGAGAATGATGAAAATGCAACACTGTTATGTACTTCACCCTATGAAAGCCATGGAAGGAGGAGTATTCACAAAAATTGGTTCTGCTTGCTGTACTTGTGTCCCAGAAAATGATGAGGACAATGGAACTTGGTCAGAGGCTATACAAGCTTTGCATAATGTACAGAAGAAACTGGTAGAAGAAGGAGGAGCCCCAGATAACTGGCTTAGTGGATGGCTTCCTTTACTACCATCCTGGATGGCGGGACTGTTGGAAGCCTTGTTGCCAGCTCTTGTCACCCTGTTATTGATATACTTTGGTATTCAGTTAATTTTAGCATGTTGTAGGATGATCAGAACAAAGGCAGAAGGGATGTTTCCAGTTAGGACACCAACACGAATAGTAGATGCTCAGGACAACATATACCTTCTAGTGCCAAGTACAGATTTGGGATTCGATAATTGAAGAATAGGAGCAGACGATTGAATCAGCCAAGAGCACAAAGAATGATAAGAGGTCTTGGGGGCAGAATGAAAAGCACACATGCAAATACACATGCATTCAAAAGTAGAGAATAGTTTGTTTGTTAAGCATTGTCAGAAATTACAATGAAGGATGTTCAGAGAGAAGTCATAAGGTTAGGAACACAGAGGATGAAATGTTTTCTGTAACCAATATGTAACTGCTAAGTAACTCATTATTTGACATTTGTAATAAGCATTATTAAATATGTTTATAGAAGTGGCTGCCTGTAAAGCAGCAAACTGAGACCAGCTGTGTACCTGTGTGGAGATAGCTACTCTCCCAGCCATGAAAGTAAAAAGCTGTGTTTGCCTTCCCAAGAGGAGTTTTGTCTTTTTTCTTAATCTTAAGTTACCCTACAACAAACAGAAAAACCCAATTGGCTCCTTCTCCTTTTACAGTAAACAAGCTGAATAGCTCCTTCTTTTACCTTCAGTTTCCATGATGTCAGTGCACTATGACCACTAATTGACATTCAAAAAGAAAGCCTTAGGCTGTTGAGGAAACACAAAGTGAGGGCTGTAAAAGAAAATTCACATGGTGCTCACCTTTAGTTGGAGAACACAATGTCATTAAGGTAATACAAAATTCCCCAACACTAAAGGGGTAAAAAATGTCAAGATATTATTATCTTTCAATGACATTCAACCATATATGTGAAATAGTATGCATGTCAATAATCCACTGTTCAATACTATACAGTGTACGAGTCATTCTTATACCTGTATACTAACTCCAAAGCAGACCAAACATAGAAACATAGGTGATAAGACCAATAAACACCACAAGCATGCTTTCAAACTGGAAATAAAATGTCTTCCAGGGTCCTGAATTCCTCTACTTGAAAGGCTTAGGGTGACAATTACAAATGTAAAAGCTGTGGGGGAGCTGGGAGACCCACCACTGCTCCTGGGTGGCACCCAACACGAATGAACTTGTTTTGTGGTGCGCCTGCCCTCCTGGGACACAGCATACCAAATATGAAAATGTATATGGCACCACAGAGGATTCTGGGTTGTTTATTTGCCTTGGGAGCTTCTCTATCTTTTGAAGTCTCTTGCATAATTATTGTTTTGCTCTTTTTATAAACAGATGTGCTCTCTTGCACAGAAATTCCTTTATTTCTTAACGGTGCATGCCCCTCATGAGGGGCAGTAGTGTATTTTCTTTTTGGGCTGAGTGAGAGACCAAGCCAGCACAGCTAGAATGTGTCACCTCCCAATCAGGCACAATTGTCTTTGTGAAGAAAGGGTGAGCCAGCTGCCTTCCTTCCCCCGTCCTCATGTGCTGGCGCAGGCAGGAGCACACTGCTGGGTCTTCTGCTCTGGTGCTACCTGCCTGCCTTCTCCCTCCCATGCCTTATTCCTCAACCTGGAGTAAGGCAGAAGGACCAGCACACTGCCAACTTTGGAGCTTTGAGAGCCCCCATCGCACAAGTGCCTTCTCCTCACAGCCCCAGTGGCTCCTCACAATGGGATGCTGCACACACTGTTTTCACCTCCTAGAGGAGTGTTAAAAAATGCAACAATGTAGCTGATGAGCGCAGCTGGTCCTCTGGGGCACTAGTCCTCACAGAAGCCAACAGGCTGTGGTAGGTGGAGCGTTATGCACTCATTAAGGCAATTCCCCGAGGGAGCGAGCCCTCCCCATAAGATGGTTAGTATACCAAAAGCATGGCAGAGATGATCGCACCTGGGAGGCCTCGGGTACCTGCCGGACAAATTTCCATGAGTGGACACTACAAAAGATGTTTTCTATGCTCCCTGCTTGGATGAATTTCATGCAGTCTAATGCAGTTTACTACTGGTGGCCATCAGGGGAGTAAAATATTCACATTGTCATAGAACTACATTTTCTGAAATTAATTCTTGTTATTGAAAGCTTTCAGTCATACAGTAATCACACAGTAGAAATTTGGTTTACACAGATTGTATGGTATACAATGAAATACATTTGATGAAAGGTAGTTCTTATAATAAATCTACAACATCCGCCTCATCACGTTCCCCAATGAATCTATCACTACACCCCCTTGTGAGTTCTCTCATGAGGGAGATGCAAATATCACTTCTGCATATGTTCCACTTGCCCCATTTTTTGTCCCATTTTCTGGGACAGGCTCTGTTTTTGTATACATCCTTTTCCGTTGTTAGTGTCAATATATAATCTATATGGGACAAGCTGTCGTGGGTCCCAGAGTGAAATGTATATTGTAACGTTTGGGGATTAAGGTTTCGCCAGAAGTCCACCAAGCCAAGTGCGCTGAGAAAGTCAGATTATAGTGTGCAGCATCCCATTGTAGATAACAGTGTGTGAAGCATCCCATTGTGAGGAGCCACTGGGGCTGTGAGGAGAAGGCACGTGTGCGATGGGGGCTCTCAAAGCTCCAAATTTGGCAGTGTGCTGGTCCTTCTGCCTTACTCCAGGTTGAGGAATAAGGCATGGGAGGGAGAAGGCGGGGAGGGAGAAGGCAGGCAGGTAGCACCAGAGCAGAAGACCCAGCAGTGTGCTCCTGTCTGCGCCAGCACATGAGGACGGGAGAAGGAAGGCAGCTGGCTCACCCTGTCTTCACAAAGACAATTGTGCCTGATTGGGAGGGAAGCCATTCTAGCTGTGCCGGCTTAGTCTCTCACTCAGCCCAAAAAGAAAATACTCTACTGCCCCTCATGAGGGGCATGCACCGTTAAGAAATAAAGGAATTTCTGTGCAAGAGAGCACATCTGTTTATAAAAAAAGCAAAACAATAATTGTGCAAGAGACTTCAAGAGATAAAGAAGCTCCCAAGGCAAATAAACAACCCAGAATCCTCGGTGGTGCCATATACATTTGCATATTTGGTTTGCTGTGTCCCAAGAGGGCAGGCGCACCACAAAACAAGTTCATTTGTGTTGGGTGCCACCCAGGAGCAGTGGTGGGCCTCCCAGCACCCCCACAGCTTTTACATTTGTAATTGTCACCCTAAGCCTTTCAAGTAGAGGAATTCAGGACCCTGGAAGACATTTTATTTCCAGTTTGAAAGCATGCTTGAGGTCGGCTTTGGAGCTAGTATAAAGGTATACGAATGACTCATACACTGTATAGTATTGAACAGTGGATTATTGACATGCATACTATTTCACATATATGGTTGAATGTCATTGAAAGATAGTAATATGCCACAATGGAATAATTGGGATTTAGGACGCTTTTCATCGGCGGGGGCCCAAGGGTGGGCCTCATCAACGCAGCCATGAGTGCAGCATGATTTTTGTTTTATTAAAGAAGCACTACAATCCCCAGCATGCAACTGGACATTGCCTTATTCAAGCGGCCCTATTGGGGGCGTGTCAACAGTATAAATTTAGCATGGGGGTGAGTGCAGCACGTTCCTGTTTTAAATAGCCTTTGATAAAGATGTTAATCGAAAAACGTCAGGCTACGAACAGGCTGCGCAATTTAACCTGCCGTTCGAACAGTGCCCGTAGCCTTGAGGAAGGCTGGTAACCTTGTATATATACACATATATATACACCACTGAAAGCACCTGATAAGACTAGTTTTAATCATGTTTTAATTGTTGGGTTAAGTTAATTATTATTATTCCTCATTACAGTGAATCCTTCAGCTGGGACAGAAGTCTATGTACTGCAGTAGGGCAACTCACAGTGTTGGTCTTGCAATCACAAACAAAAATGACCAGTATGTACATACATGTTTTATGACAAACCTATATGTAAATGTTAAAGTATGTGTAGCCATGTCTTTATAGTGGATTCAAAAATCACCTTGACCTTTATACTGGTGCACTAAAATTAGCTAAAGTTCACTTATCTATCAGCCCCTGTGATGTTGTTCCATACATCATCTGCCACTAGAGAGACATCTGCTCATAGCAGTGTTATCACATAAGGACTGACAACACCTAGCAGACAAATGGTAGAGGCTGGTAAGTTCTATTTCAGCTCTTTTTGATAAGTCTCTAATATCTAGACTTTATTCCTGACCATTGGCTTTGATTCACCACAATGTCAGGGGTAACAGACGTGACATCATATAAACACCCACTTACCCAATGGCATCATAGGATTTAATGTCATATGATCTTTGTAGGAAATGGGGTTAATGGTTGAGGGGGGTTGGAACCCTACTGAAGCAGTAACCACAATTCTTGCCACAGTGAAACAAAGGCAAACTCCAACCTTTAACCTGTGCTTAACTCGCTGGTAGCTTGGCACAAAATCAGTCAGGCTTAACTTAGAGGCAACGTGTAAAGTTTTTATGCAGCCCTTCAAACAGTGGAATGGTGAAACAAAAGCAAAACCCAAATAAACCTGTGCTTAACCCTCTGATAGCTTGGCACAAAAGCAGGCAGGCTTAACTTAGAGGCAATGTGTAAAGTATTTATGCAGCCCTTCAAACAGCAATAGAGTTAAAACACAACACAAGAAAAATTCCACACCCATTTAGAAAAATAGAGTAAAATGTAATAAATTATTTGGGAACAAAACAACAAAAATACAATTAGTAGAACCTGAGAAATGCAATATTAAAGATTTAAGTGAAAACAGTGCTTAACTGCACAAAGCGCAAACACGTGCAGGCCAACCATAATGGAGTGCGGGCCAGGTATAAGGACCGGGTTAGACCCCCTGAGAAAAGTACCTTAAATCTGGGTTGGGAACCGTTCCAAGATCCTGTGCAGAAGGTTCTGAGGAGCTGTGGGTCTGCAATACGAGGTCCTGCATCAAGCTGCATCGTGAAGGTGCAGTTCAGAGGAGCTGCGGGGACCACAGTTGGACTGGCAGAGCACCTTTAGGCCCACTTCCATTTGTCCAGGACTGGGCTGGTACCACTTGAGGGTCAGGACTCACAGCATCAGAGTCCAGGTGCAAGGTTCAATGGAATTGGTTCCTTCTCTGTCCCTGAGGCTCTGATCAGGAGACCTGCCAACCAGCCCTTTGAGTCACACTGGTGGTGTGGGTTCAAGGTTCTGGTTCAGTCCTTCTCACTCAGGCAGCAGGGAAGCAGAGTAGCAGTCCTTCTTGAAGACACACACAACATCCTTCTGAGTATTCCACAAGTCTAGAGGTGTACTGAAGAGTTTGGTCTGAGGGTCCAACATTTATACCGAGTCCCCTTTTTGAAGCATGGGAAGTTTCTAGAAGCTTCTTCCCCCAAAAGTACTTGGAATTTCCTGCCTCACTGCCCTGGACCCAGCGTGTCTGGGATCACAACAGTATACTGACAAACCATTTGTGAGCGTGCTTAGTCACATGCTATGTGATATGTAACTGAGGTAGAGAACAGATCCGCCCCCCTATCAAGTCAGAAATGGCCCATACTATTATCCCTATGTCTCTCTGTCTTGCAGCAATACACAAAGAACACCTTCCGGCTAGATCTAGTTACAACTTTCTAAAAGCCACATTTTCAGAATTGTGACTTAAATGCAGCTTTAACATTAAAGAGGGTTTTACATTACAATTTTTTAGACACCGAACATGACATTCCTACCTGCTTCCAATCAAAAGTTATCCCTTATTAAATGTAATAAGTTTACCCCATGTTATCTTATGGGAGGGGTAGACCTCACAATAGTGAAGAATGAATTTAAGAGTGTTTCGCTACCAGGACATGTAAAACTTAAAATTGCATGACTAACCTTTTAAATACACTGCACCTTGCACTCCAGGCTTTGTAGGGTCTAACCTAGGGGTGGCTTAGGTCTATTAAAAAGGGAGGATTGGGCCTGGCAAGAGGCTTGCTTTGCCAGGTCAAAATGACAGTTTAAAACTACACACACAGGATACAATGGCAGGCTTGGACATGTTAAAGGGGCTGCATAAGTGGGTGACACAATAAATGCTGCAGGCCCACTAGTAGCATTTAATTTAGAGGCCCTGTGTACATGTAGTAACACTTTACTAGGGACTTAGAAGTAAACTAAATATGCCAGTTGAGTGTATGCCAATTTTACCATGCTGAGGGAAAGAGCACAAGTATAATAGCATTGGTTAGCAGTGATAAAGTTTGCAGAGTCCTAAGGTCAGCAAAAAGCGGGGGATGGAAGGCAAAAGGTGGGGGAAATCACACCAAGGATGTCAGGTCCAGCAATCTTTGACTCTGCATCCTCCCAGGAAGAAGTGTCACATGATCTTATTCCTGATGGCACCAAAGTAACCAACATAGCTGAACTGAAGCGCACAATTATTTAATAACACAGCTGTTGCTAGCATAGATAAATGTTCACTTAAGATACCATCTACATATAAATAGGGTGCTGACATGATATGAACATTACACATCTCTTTTTTTTTATTGTGTGCAAAATTATGTTTGTTGGAAGAGGAGAATACAGTACCACAAAAAACACTAAACACTGAGAAGCCAAATTATTCATAACACTGTCATAATTTCATGTATTCCTAGTGTATAGCCAAAGCATACGAGGGACCCGCACCCCAGTGAGCCAAATTAAAAAAAAGAAAATTGTGGTTGCCTCGATTCAGCTGGAGTTTTGTGGGAGCCAGCAGGACTCGCTTGCTTCCACAAGCGTTCCACAGGACCGCAGGGGCCGTGTCCACACCCATGAGAATCCCGAGAGATCGTAAAAACATTTTTAAAAAGGAGGGGGTGTGAGCGTCTGTGGTGGGTTTGCCACCTATGGGCAGTTGGCTCTGCGGCCAACCCACGCCGAGCACAGCCTTTGGCTGAGCACGGCCACCGATGGCCACCCGCCGGGGTGTTGAGTGCAGAACCTGGTATAGTTACTTTAGTAATAAAATATTACTGTACCTAAAAAATAAAACTATAAATTCACTGAAAAAAACAAAGGTTAAATTGATGTTATAGTTAGGTATGGTAATAATATGTTACTATGCATTAAAAGAACATCAGAAATTCACTAAAAAAAGAAGGTTAGAGTGACTTTATAGTTAGGTAAAAAATGTGAGGTTTAGTATACTGTTTGAAACTAAACAAAACACTGAAATTCATCAGTTGTAGATACTTCAGGTAAGCATAACTTGTGCCCTTGCCATTCACTGCTTAAGACCTCACATATTGCATCACTCAGGACATGTTCTATGACATCATTGATAAGATTACTGCAACGTCTGAAAAAGCATCATTGATACTAACACTGTGCATGGAAGGGGTAGGAATTATAGTTACTTCAGGAGTTCACTTTTGAATTGCCCCCTACATGTTTTTTATATTTTTTTCCAGGATAGGAGGCTGAACCCCAGAGTCCTAAAATGGCTGCCGCCACGTCTTTGTTCGTGCGGTGGCAGCCAATCAGATGATATCTTTTGATCTATTGGATACGCGGATCCTCCATGTGTCTGTGTCTCTCTTTGTGTGTATGTCTCTCTCTCTACAATATATATATATATATATATATATATATATATATATATATATATATATATATATACATATATACATGCATATTATATATATGTGTGTGTGCATATTTATATATAAATACGCTCATATACGTATATACATTTTGATCCTTAATTTCTCTAAAAATCTACACGGTTTTACACCCGCTTACAAAAAGCACACTTATTAGACCAGGGTCTAACTTTGTTCCAAATCTGGTGTAATTTTATTTACGCGTTTTTCGGCATTGCTGTTCAATTTTTCCATGGAAAATTGCATTTGGAAAACATTTCTCCCCTTTTTCTTGGCCGACACTTGACAGATCACCCCAGAACTTTCATGGTAGAAGCTGATGTGGACGAACTTTTGGAATGTTCTGTGAAAATTCATCACACTATGGCAAAGTGATAAGCAAATAAAAAAAATCTGATTCCTATGACAACGTGATCCCGACTAAGCGTCCACCACTGGGCAAATATATATATATTCACTGAAAAAACAAAGGTTACAGAGATTTATAGTTAGGCTCTTGATTTGTTTTGAAAAAAATCTTTGTGATGTCCTGTTTATTTATTTTGAAATATTTGAATAATTCATTATATGCTTTTAAAATGTGTTGTGTATTATAAGAAATCAACATCCTAAAGCCTTTTCTTTCACCCCAACAAAATTGTGACATGGTTCCCTTAACAAAATCTTCACCCTTTGGAGTAAGAGAAAGAAAAGTAAACATTAGTTTCCATGTTAAAATAATCAGCAATTTCAAAGAAGACTGGACTGACATTTGACCTCTGTCATTCCCAGCTACATCCAGGAACGCCTGGAGAAATACGCCCCAGACCGCTCGCTTAGGTCCTCTACCGAGGGCCTCCTAAAATGCCCGCGTTTCAACTACTCCACCAAGGGAGACGAGCCTTCTCGGTCCTCATACCTACACTCTGGGATAGGCTGCCTGGCCAGCTTCGAGCTGAAAATCGCCTTCTCCCGTTCAGGAAACAGCTTAAGACCCTTCTATTCAAAGACGCATGGGCCTAACCCCGCCCTCTGTGATACTACTCTCTCTGGTACTGACGCTGATCTTCTTGTAGCACTTAGAGACCTGCTGGTTTTAAGTGCTATACAAATCAAAATTAACAATAACAATTCACCTTCAGAACACCAGCATGGTTATGCTGGAGGAGCTACAGCCCCCTCCCACTGGTATTTCCAGCGCCGGATATTGGCCCTCAGCATTATGGTTTTGTCAATGCATGTTTTGTTCTGTTATGACTTTTACAAACTATATATTTGGGAAAGCTGCCATGTCCTCATTAAAAATAAACCTGGCTAAAAAGCTAAATTATGTTTGGCCTCAAAAAACATTAATTCCCGTTGTAGTCTCTGACACTTAAGGGAACTACTTTGTTTGTGGATATGCTACTTGTGAAAGGGCAAAAATCATTTCATTGAAATAAGCCAATTCCTTAAGTGGGCTGATTCATTGACCCTATTATTAAGAATATTATATATATATATATATATATATATATATATATATATATATATATATATATATATATATATATTCCACACGAAAATTTGCTTCATCTGAATACCATAGCCCGTAGACAGTTGGTGCGTTGTGCCGGCAAAGCCTCCCGGCTGTAATATTCACTCCAAACTGAAAAACGGATAAAACGCACTCTCAGGAGATACAGCCAAGTGCAGTTTATTCGGTTACGCATTTCGACAGCGTGGCTGTCTTGCTCACACAGTATACAATAAAGTTCAGAAACCTTTAGTAGTCAAAGAGTTGGCATAAAAGAAGGACTAATGTTGGTAGTGAGGTAGTCCAGTGCTGTGAAATATGGGGGGGCATATTGGAACTATAAAAAGGTCTCTATATACAGTTCATATGGTAATCACAGATAACAATATATATGTATTGTGAATTATTGGAGGTCATAAAGCTATCTTTCTTATCTTTTTTAACTTTTTTAACCTCAAAACATTCAAGAATCTGCAATAAAAACTATTTGTCTGGTGACATAAGATGTTGCATTTGATTATGTATACCCAAAATTACTTTGGTATGGATAACACAGTATATTAACACAGAATGCTTACAATTATGGGTTGATAACATCATATTACAAGTGTATGTACCTGATAGTGGTAATTCAAAAACCAAAGCATAAAATTAGTCTTGGTATCAATATGACGGTATATCAACATAAAATTATAAGTTGATATCATCATAATACAAGTGTGTATACCTAATAGTAGGGGTGGGCGGAATTTGCGAAATCCACTTTCGCAAATTATCGCGAAAATGTTTAAAATTATCGCAAACAAGCAGAAATATCGCGAAGATGCGGAAGTTTTTTTCCCGCATGTTCGCGAGATTTTCTGCATGGTTGCGGCTCGCCAACTTACCCATGTGGTTGCTCGCGGGCGCGGCCATCTTGTTTTCAGTTGTCTCGCGGTGCATGATCGCGAGAAGAGAGATGTGATCGCGCGACGCATGACGTCACTGCGGGTGCGAACTGTCGCGAGACAGCGCAAATAGCGCGACCGAATCAAGAAAACTTGTCGGCGAACGCAGGGATTCAGGTAAGGAGATCGCGCGCGAGCGAGAATGTATTATTTTACAGCGCGAGCAAGAAACAAATTATCGCCAAGCTGCGGAATGCGGAAATTTTGACATTTTCGCGCTTTCCGCGGAACACGAAAATGTCAAATTATCGCAATTTCCGCGAACGGAACGAAATTTTCACCCAGGCCTACCTAATAGTGGTAATACTAAAGAACAAAGCATTCGTGAAATTTATATACCATAGTGGTTAACTTTATTAATATCAATACCATTGTGCATTGACCAGATTTGTTTTTAAGTGTCACATCATAAAAACTTCAAAAACCATAGTGGTTATAAGATGCAATACACCGGATAAAATTCATATATAACTGATTTCCAAAATATTCTAATAATCAGACATAAGAGACCACAGTTAGACTAGATGCATAAAGCCCATAGTTGACAAGGTTCCTATACAACAAATCGTGGAAAAAGTGAAAAAAGTGTCAAAGACAAAAGTCTGATCTTAGAGAAGTGTAGACCCAAAGTAAGGAAGAAAAGGGTAGGGAACCCATATCAGAAATAGCCATCCCTGGAGACCGGGGGTCCCTTCCTTCCCTCCTATGATAAAAAGAAGAAAAAAGTGTAATTTAGAAATTATTAAAATTAACCTAAATGTCTATTATACAACACTTGTTCAATCATAATATTAGAAAAATTAAAAATAACTATTAATACAGTTATGGATGATATTGAATACAGAGACGACTATTATTTACAAGCAAGACATGATCTCAATCTTCACGTTAACGGGTACTCAGTTTCTCGTCCAGATTATGACCCCCTGGGTATTTAGTTTTGAGCTCTAATATCCAATTCCTGTTTGCACAATTTAAGCACTCTATTTCCTCCTCCAGAACTGTTGTGTACTTGTTCTATAATAAAATAGCTAAGTAGGGAGCTGTTAGAGAGGTGGAATTGTTGGAAATGTCGCGCTATGGGGTAACGGAAATCTTTTTTATTTATGGCATGTAGATGTTCTTGTCTCCTTTTTTTGCCATAAATGTAGTGCTGCCCACATATCTAAGCTTACATGGGCATTCCAGGACGTATATAATGAATGGAGTACTGCATGTAAGGAATTGATTGATACGTCTAGATCTGCCTTTTCCGGGCATAGTGAACTTTTGTACCATGTGACTATTATGGCATGCCCTGCAATGTCCACAGGGAAAGAAACCTTTAAGATTGTGTTCTCCTCTAGATGGTGTTTGAGTAATATCATTACGTACAAGTATATCTCTAAGGCTCCGACTTTTTCTGTATGTAATACTGGGTCTTTTTTTCATACTTTGTCCAATTATAGGATCGCTCGTGAAAATATCCCATTTGTCGGCTAGGATTTTTTGTACCTGCTGGGAACTGTCGTTAAAGGTCATGATGACTCTAGTCTCTTCACATGTGGTGTTTTCCCCATCTACTATGTTCTCTTCTCTTGTCTCCAGTGTGGATGCCCTATCAACTTTGCTGATTTTATTTAGTGCTTTGTTAAGCACCCACATTGGATAACCTCTACTTAAAAATCTTTCAATCATAGTCTTTTGTTCAGTAATGAACGTGGATTCCGTACTGCAATTTCTTCTCGCTCTCAGCAGTTCACCATATGGAATGCTCCATTCTTGAATGTTTTGAGGTTAAAAAGTTTTTTAAAAGATAGCTTTATGACTTCCAATAATTCACAATACATATATATTGTTATCTGTGATTACCATATGAACTGTATATAGAGACCTTTTTATAGTTCCAATATGGCCCCCATATTTCACAGCTCTGGACTACCTCACTACTGACATTAGTCCTTCTTTTATGCCAACTCTTTGACTACTAAAGGTTTCTGAACTTTATTGTACACTGTGTGAGCAAGACAGCTACGCTGTCGAAACGCGTAACCGAATAAACTGCACTTGGCTGTATCTCCTGAGAGTGCGTTTTATCTGTTTTCCAGTTTGGAGTGAATATATATAATATGACTAAAAATCAAAAAACGTTGGGTAACTCCAGACCTAAAATTTAATTACCAGGAAAACACAAATTATACATTCGTCTTCATAGACATAATGTCCTTTTATGTTGCTTGTGTTTAAACGTGTATCCACTAGATGGTGGTAGAGCTTTAAAAGAATGAAATGAAAGGGTTTTCTTATATATTGCAACGCTATCATTTCCACCATAATTCGTATCTATTTAATGATAAGGATGTTTTTACGGCACGGTTATATTTTCTGCGTGCCCTTTAAAAGAGTCTTAAGTAGAAGGTACCTCTGAGGCTTATTATAATAATGTATTTTTTAGACTGTGACATGAGAATTCCAAAGTTCTGAATGTGAAAAACTGTTAAGTTTGCACCAATTTACCAGCGTCAACTATTGCCCTTACCCCTAACATATTCATTATCCTGTAGTATAATTATGAGTCTGTTTTATCAATGAGGTCGCTTTGAGTATTATTTTTCTAATTCGTACTTATTTTCAGAAGATGTACCTATGTTTAAATCCGAATGCTGGAGTTAAGTCATTGGAGATGATGGGTCATTATTTAAGCTTATTACACCAATTCATGTTACTAACTACCCTGCTTAACTCTAAAGCTGCATGTGAATTGAATAGAGCGGAGGAGGACTTTACAGAAGAACTGGACGAAAGAAGGACAGAGACTAAGAGGAGGTTAAAGAAACAAGTAAAGGTGAGTTGAGAAAAGAAAGAAGAAATTATGGAAGATTCAGGAATACATCCCAAAAAATGAAAATTATTTTTAAATTGTTTTATATTCGGCAAAAACATACATCCTCATGAAGAGGAGGACAACACATAGTTACAACAGCATGTCAGAATACAAGCTGTAACAGGCTACATTTGAAGGGCATTAGGTACAAATCATACATCAGCGAAATGCAGCTGGTATGACCAATTTGGCTTGATTAAGAGGCAAAGGTGCAAGGAATCCTACCTGGTAGGCAGTCTGTTCATCATGCCAGGTGTAATGCACAGTCCCTCACTCCACGAGGGCATACAGTGCAGCCAGGCGGTCAGGGTGGCCCATCTGGTTCCAGTGTTAGTAAATAGTCTCTGAGCGGCCGCCAGGTATCTTTGGATCTCACTGTAAGGGGCTGCAGCGTGGCATAAACCTCACTGGTAGTGTCACAGTGAATCAAACTTTTCAGCCAGGCATCAGCTGTTGATCAGATTCCACTCCCCCAAAGCAAGGACATTTCCTGCGTAGCCAATAACAGTGCCCTTGCAGTGAACCTGCGGACCCCACTGGGTATCTCCTTAAGATAACCAAGTAGAGCCCCAAGGGGATCAGGAGCAAGTGCAACATCCATCATTGATGACAACTGAGAGCAGACTTTCACCCACTATGTATACACATCCAGGTCAAATGGGCAAAGTCTGCCTGGTTTACATGGCACTTAGGGCGCTGTGATGATCTTGCCGGTTCCATTTTAGCCAAAGCGCTAGGTGTAGTGAATGCTCTGTGTAAGAATGTGTACTGTAGGAGCTTGTGTCTATAGTTGGGGGGGACCAGCTTTGTCTGGGTGCAACAGTAGGACCACACTCTACTAAGTAAGGAATGGCTGAGGTTACCAAACCCCCCGGGATGCCCCGATTATCCCATCACGCGGCAGCATTGGAGCAAGGTAGTCATGGTAAAGTCTAGAGATAAGTCGCCTATTATCCGTGTCAGTTATCATGAGTGACAAGGGGGGAATTCATCAGCTGACAGGGGATAGGTAGGCGTGCGTGCATGCAGAGCACTATGGAGCCACCTCAGGACAAAGTGTGTGTGTGTGTGTGTGTGTGTGTGTGTGTGTGTGTGTGTGTGTGTGTGTGTGTGTGTGTGTGTGTGTGTGTGTGTGTGTGTGTGTGTGTGTGTGTGTGTGTGTGTGTGTGTGTGTGTGTGTGTGTGTGTGTGTGTGTGTGTGTGTGTGTGTGTGTGTGTGTG
Source organism: Triturus cristatus (assembly GCF_964204655.1). Classification (NCBI taxonomy): domain Eukaryota; kingdom Metazoa; phylum Chordata; class Amphibia; order Caudata; family Salamandridae; genus Triturus; species Triturus cristatus. Next base: position 891,403,612 of record NC_140581.1, read on the forward strand.
TGTGTGTGTGTGTGTGTGTGTGTGTGTGTGTGTGTGTGTGTGTGTGTGTGTGTGTGTGTGTGTGTGTGTGTGTGTGTGTGTGTGTGTGTGTGTGTGTGTGTGTGTGTGTGTGTGTGTGTGTGTGTGTGTGTGTGTGTGTGTGTGTGTGTGTGTGTGTGCGCTATGCCCAACTAGCAGTTGAGAGTGTTGTTTGAATGTCAACAGTGTCCAATGAGACACCACTTGAAAGTATGGCCTGCAATAATATAACACAACTTGTCTATTACACAACTTGTCTATTTGTAAGGCGCACGTTCACCCATAATCTAGGTGCTGAATAACAGATGTTTATTGCAATGACACATCCGCAGCCTGATCTTGTTCAGGCCAAACATAAGGAAGAGGGGTGTTCGAGTGATACCAGTGGTATGCAAAGTGACATTGGGCAGCCAGATATTAGAATTGGAAATCTGGCGCCTGATCATACGGGAGAATCAATGTGCTCCACTTGATGCGAGGCCGACAGCCAGCCCAGATGAGCCTCAGCAGGAGGACACGAAGGGTGGCCAAGAAACTATTGGCAAGGGGATGGGTATGTTTAAAAAGAAATATAGGAAGCGTGGTACCACAACCATTTTAATGATGGCAATGTGGCCCACTGTAGACAGACACAGGCGGATCCAGCGTTCTTAATGTGTGGTGAGGTTATGATTTCAGCTAAGTTCTCCACCTGTGCAGTGGAGTCTCCACTGGGTCGTGATGCATGTAGATGTGTATAGTAACTAAGAAGCTCCTGAACAACACCTTGGTTATCAACCACACGACTCCCATTGGCCAGTCGCAGCTCACAAATATAGCCGCTACCACGGTTTGGATGCAAAAGTCTCGCCAGTGTGCAGCCCGGGCGTTCACCCTCCCCGTATTGTCAGGCTCTTGCATATTTCCCAAAGTATGCCATTTCCCTCTCAGCCAGATCTCGGTTAACAAAATCACTCAGCGATGCCGCTAGGGTCCGCGACGAGGTTGCAGGCCTCAAAACATCTTTAAAATATTACTAGACCTGCAGGTCTAGTGACTAGAACAATCCCCTCAACCTCACAGCAAGACACTCGACCCACAAACTGGTTGCATCCTAATTATATTTTAATGCATTTGCAGCACCAACAAAACTGACAGCTGCCTCTTAGTAGCATGAGCATGTCTTTCGAGGAAATTCTTGCATACAATTAATGCAGAAGTAAAGGGAGCAGAACCCAACCACCCTCCGCACTCCATGCCTCTTCCTAGCACGCAGGTCCTGCGCGGTCTCTAGCTTCACCCTTGCTGACCCCTGAACCTGCTTTGAGAAATATGCATTTATCTTTGGATATGGGAACCTTTCAGTGAGGAGGCCATTCATGAAAAGGGAATTGTGAAATGTGTGAGGAAAGAGTTTCTATTCTCTGAGCGTGGGTGAGTTTAGCTCACTTGCAGGGTTGTCTGAGGACGTGTGTTTAGAAGAAGGATGGGTGAGGTCTGAGATTTTGGATGTCCCACCTGATGGTTCTTCTACCACTGACCTTATGGTATTCGTGGATTACAGAATCCAATAATGTTCCCTGTATTGATTTAATATTTCCCGCATCAACATTATATTGGTGAAAACGTATTTTAAAAGCATGCATAAACATTGCTAGTTTGATGAGTGTTAAGTCCAGATATCTAAAGGCATCAACAAGTACTCAAAATGTCAGCCTACACTAGGAATTAGTTACGGTAGAGACCTAGATTTGAAAGGTAATGTGTTTGCTAGAGGTACCACTATTAAGGTTTTTAAGATCCTAACCATGCTAACAGATTAGGTATACTTTTTTGAGACTGAAAGTGAACAGAAGACAAACGCAGTACAGGAAGTTTGAAATATCACTTATTACAGCTAGCTGCACCACACTGCTCTAAAACTCAAGAAAAAATAGGTTGACAAATATATATTGACGTTAAAGGCAGAATGGATATATTTGGGCAGCTTCAAAGTGAAACAAATGATAACATACGGGCAGGGGGTCTTTAATCAGAGAGCTCTACAGTCCTTGGCACCATCACTTATACTTTTCAAAGGTTTATCAGTTCCTGCAGAGAACGGGGCCCGCCATCTCACCCTTGACTCATACACCGCTCTCTCTGTGCCACGCAGGCTAAGTCAAGGAATGCACTTTCAAAGATATGCAGTTCCTATAGAGTAAGGGGGAACAGGTCAGAAGCTCCTAAGATATCAGGTGAAGGGATCTGATTCATCAGGAGCAAGAGCCCTCACACAGCCCAAGGGGTGTCTTACTTCATCATCGGGCAGCTCCTCGTTGGGCTGGTGCTGCAATGTCCAACGGCCCCCTCAGTGGGGGCTCTTTGCTTTGGTTGCTGATGTGAAGAGGGGATTGCTGTGTGGGTGTGGTAGGGTGAGTAGGTTGCAATGAAGTGAGTTAAAATAAAGACTAATCCAAACACAATTTAATATCTGGATTGCTTAGTTATTTTAAAAACAGATAGCGGCCAGAAATGCATGCAATGGTCCAAGATGGCTCTAAAAAGCTATGTGAAGGTCGACATGTTTCTTGCCTATTAAATGTCACTACTGATCACAGCAATTCTTCAGGACCAAATGTAGGCTAAACTACTCGATAGTGGGAGGGTCACTGTTTGTACTGTTACTATAGCCGTCCATACATCAGTCACACAGAGTATATAGGATACCTTAAACTGATTAGTTAAAAACGGACCTGCTATAACCTATTGTTGTTAGTTGGTGCATCTTCCTTATTACTGTTCTGTCCCTTGCTGCTCAGCCATGAATGATGTCACTTGGAATGTTGAGTGTGTGGGACTGAAGGAGATGGCAGTTGGAAGAGATGGGCTGAGCAGCAGGGAGGCTTGGAATGTTGAGTGTGTGGGACTGGAGGAGATGGCAGTTGGAAGAGATGGGCTGAGCAGCAGGGAGGCTGCTCCTGGTGGGGCTTTATATGAACATTACATGGACTTTGTGACTTAACCAATAAATCTATAACTTGTTCTACGTGACCTGTCTACGAGACAATCTTCATTTTAACACTGGCGACGATTTGGGAGAACCTACACGTGTGCTACTTCAAGGGATTTTGGTTTGTGAAACTTAAAGGATTTACAAGTGAAAGGAACTTCAAGAGAACTTACAAGCTGGTATTTGAGGAAACTGCTTTAGAGAACCTGTGTGTTGCTGAAGGAAAACTGTACTGGAACTAACGATGTGAGTAAAGAAATTGAACTGGAACTAGCTGTGCATTTAAGGAAGCTGGCACTTCTGAGCCCCACCGGTGACCACTCCATCGGTCGCCCTAATAAGTGAGTGCCAGTTCCTTTTGAATTTTCCTTTTCTGTACAAGAATCTCTTGTTCAGCTGTTCTTCTACTGTCATGGAACGAGCTACTAATTTGGTGTGGCAGTGACAATTGGTTTTTGAGTTCTGTGATGGGTGCAGGGAAATTGCCAACTGTGACTTTCATGGCGTTTGACTTTCTACTACTGTGGAACCTGCTGTGTCTTCAATCGTTTATGTGGAGTGAAAGTAGTAACTGATGCTTAAGATTGAGCACCAGCGATGGGTTCTGGAGAGAATTGACACCCTTGTGAGAAGTTACATTTGGGAATAATAATAAGCAGAGGCTACTATTTATTTTAAGCCGGTGAAGAGAGGCTGCTGAGGTGAATGCTGACACTGTAAGCCTCGACGCTCCAGAGAAAAGGGAGCGACACGTTCTGGAGGAAATCGGCACCATACACGAACTTCAGTGCAGGTCTGAGTGCCCTGTTAAAACTGCTTTTGGCATGTGAGGCTGCTGTGTTGTTTAACCCCTTGAGTGCCCATGACGAGATGGTCTCGTCATGGGCCGCGGTTGCGCTGTGCCCATGACGAGACTATCTCGTCATGAACCCCGCCCGCTAATTCAACGCCCGGCACAGGGCGGGGAAAGGGCGGGGCACACAAGGGGTTAAAGAGGGCACTAAATTGACCCTGACTGACATTTCAATTGAATTGGCAGCTGCAGGGTGTGCTGGGGAATTGGTATCAGTAAACTGTGAGTTTGAAGGAAAGAAAAGAAGAAGTTGGACTTTGAAACTTTGGGCGTTGGACAACCGCCGTGTTGCAGTTTAAAAGACTGAGGCAGGAGTTACAAACAGCGCGCGCAGCCTTACCTGATTGTCCTGCAATATTTTCAGGTATTTCCTATGACGCTCCAGGCTGCTCGCGGTGTGTACCTGCTTCTGGACGCATGAACGGGCGCGCTGTGAGCCATCCAGCACGGCATGCCATTGCGTGCCGCCATCTTGTGGTTGGATAATGTCACAACCTACAAGTATGTATTGCGGTTTGAAAGCATGTGGAGACATTACATGAACAGCATATTTAGGACATGTCACGTCGTGGGATTCTTTCTTTTTGTTCCATTCTGCACTTTGAGGGTAGAACTAGTTGAGGAATAGACAACGAAGGATTTCTCTTTATTTGCACTTTTGCACAATTGCAAGTTTGTGCTGTCTGGGAAAGTTGCTGGAGGACTTTGGCTTCATTTCAGTTATTTCAGGTACTTTCTCTTTTTCTCTATTCTTTGTGCGGGGAAGTACACAGTGCACAGTTGAGCAACTACATCAGCATGGAAGTACACAGTGCACAGTTGATGAGCAGTTCTTCACGCTGACTTATTGCTTTTGGCTCCTTTTCATTTTTTCTTTGTCGCATTTTTTTTTTTTTGCATTGGAACACTCAGAACTCTGACAGTGGACTTGTTTAAATGGTTATGCCTCCTGGTGTATGGTAGTTCCACTTAACCATCGAGGATATTGTACTCGGGTGAGAGGTCGCTCACCGGCGAGTGCGCAGTTTAAATGTTTTACAGTTATAGTATGAGTATCTCTATTTTAGTCCTATATTCACTCTATTTTACAGTGTATTTTTATTCTTTTCTGGGGGTAGGCATTGCCCAAGTCCTGGATCATAGGGAGGTGAGTTCCCCTATTTTGGTCTTGCTTAATTTCTTAGGGAGGTGTGTTCCCCTATAGGGAGGTGTTTTTCCCCTATTACAGTGTTTTGAATTTTGGAGTATCATAGGGAGGTGTATTTTCCCTATTACAATGTTCGGTGAGTCTTTGGGAGGTGTTTTCCCCTATAGGGAGGTGTTTTTCCCCTATTACAGTGTTTTGAATTTTGGAGTATCATAGGGAGGTGTATTTTCCCTATTACAATATTCGGTGAGTCTTTGGGAGGTGTTTTCCCCTATAGGGAGGTGTTTTTCCCCTATTACAGTGTTTTGAATTTTGGAGTATCATAGGGAGGTGTATTTTCCCTATTACAATGTTCGGTGAGTCTTTGGGAGGTGTTTTCCCCTATAGGGAGGTGTTTTTCCCCTATTACAGTTTTCAGAGTTTCATAGGGAGGTGAGTTTCCCTATTACAATGTTCTGTGTGTCTAAGGGAGATGTATTCCCCAATAGGGAGGTGTGATTCCCCTATTACGTTGTTTTAGTTTCAAAGGGAGGTGTATTCCCCCATAGGGTGGTGTGTTTACCCTAGTACTTTTAGTTTGTTGGTGGCGAGTACCCAGCTAATTATTTTTCCTTGGGAGGGGGATGGGGCTCATTCATTCTTTTGCTAAAGATATTTTCTTGCGAGTATTTTCGGATTCGATGTATGCATTCTTGTTTATGTAAGCAAAGTTATTTTGTGCTATCCTGACTTAATGCATTTATATCTTTTTGCTTAGTTTTCATACGGAAGGGAGATGTGCTATAACCTATTGTTGTTAGTTGGTGCATCTTCCTTATTACTGTTCTGTCCCTTGCTGCTCAGCCATGAATGATGTCACTTGGAATGTTGAGTGTGTGGGACTGGAGGAGATGGCAGTTGGAAGAGATGGACTGAGCAGCCGGGAGGATGCTCCTGGTGGGGCTTTATATGAACATTACATGGACTTTGTGACTTAACCAATAAACCTATAACTTGTTCTACGTGACCTGTCTACGAGACAATCTTCATTTTAACAGGACCTGAAACTAAAGGAGAGGGAAGAGAAAAACATGTAGGGCAATTGCCAAAAATGACAGACATATATGCATGCTATTTATGTGAGGCTTCACAAGCAGAACTAAAAACAGGACTCTGGGGGAGGCGATCTCGCCATGTGTAAGATTTATCCCAGAGTGGTGCTGAGATTAAATAATTTCTTGCAAGCAAAGTGTGAAGTAGCAACATTAAGAACAGGCCTCTGAGGGAGGCAACATCGCCACGTATCATTTTATCCCCAAACAATGGTGCCACAGTAATTTTACTCGTATGCAGTGTAATAACTAGTACAGAGGCAAAGGACTCGAAACCAAAATCTTACTGTCGGGGAACAAAGTATGACCTCTCAGTCAGTTGCAGGGTCCCACTAGATTGCGCCGAACCACATATTAAGAAGAAAAATACAAGGAAGAAAGGGAATCACTGGTACCATGGGGTCTGGTGACAGACATCGGGTCCCAGGAAATTAATGGGGGCATACTTAGTTGGTCGCGAGTGCAGTTGACATGCAAGCTACCCCGGGGGATGCTACCCCCTGGCGATGGCTGTGGAGCAGAGCCGGGAGTTAAATGAAAATAGTAACGGAGGATGCGTCTGGCATGTACCTCAATCAGAACTTCAGGTGACTGGAAACAGAGGGGGACGCTGAGTCCAACCTGACTTCGGCTCCGCAGAACCGTGTCTGAATGTCGATGTTCCTCCCTCGTCTAGTCAATCCTCGACGGACGAGGTGATGTCGAAGTCCACTTAGACGACTTCTTCTGCCTCTTTGAGTGTCCTGAAGTCCTATAGTACGTCCAAGACGACTAGGGGCTCCTGGAGTGGTTTTGCAACCTTCCCTTCTTCGATTGGGACCTCTGAGGAGTTGCACCCGACTGCATCGACTACCAGGCTGCATGGAACTTCATGGACTGCTTCCTCAAGGCCTTTGTTGCAATGGCCCGGCAGTCTGTGCTCGTACACAAGGTGCAGATTAGTGACCGACATGGTGCAGTTGCAAGTGCCACACAGTTTAAACCTACCCTTCTAGAGGTCATTGCTCAACACATGAAGAAGAAATTCGACAAAACATCGAAAAAAGTCTGTCAGAAAGAGAGAGGGGTAGCTCTTCTCCAGATCAGCGCTAACTAGCAGAGAAAGAACCGCCGTCCATGCGCCTGGGTGGCACCTATATAGGTGAAAGCGGCATCACATCCGACGCAGACAATGCCACGCAGAGCCAAATTGAACCACCCTACAGCATGCAGGGGTACTGCTCATGGAAAAGTTTCCAGATTTAGTCTGATACCTGGGAAATTCAAAGGTAAAGAATCTGCAGCTAGAATTCTCTATCAGATGTATCTTGTTTTGTTGCAGATAAATGTAAGCCCCTGAGACACCTATGAGCTAAAAAGTGGATCTTTTCACACTAACCTGATTGGATCGTTTTATGTGTAGGTGTAACAAATGTTAAAATTGTATGATTTAAGGTGAGTAGGTTACAGTTCAGAGCGCTTATAGAATACTTACTGGGCAGACCTTATCCAGACTTTTAGCAGAGTAGTAGATTTAGGGTACTCTCTTTATGGGTTACTTAACTGTTCCTTTTGATGCAACTTTGTGATAGTCCGTCCTCTTACTTATATGACTGATTGATTTGAACTTTCATATTAACTAATGCATTTATACATTGATAATTGATTGCCACCAACTTCATGATTTTTGCTTTCTGTTAATATTTTAACCTTTAATAAACATTTACATGAAACTTAACCACTCCCTGTCTTCCCTGTGAAGTCTAATGTGCTTCATGTTATTTCGTACTGAACTGTTTCCATGAGAGTAGGGTCAAGACTGATTTGCATATGACTGGGTCCAAACTGAGGTGGCCCAAAAACAGATGGTTTGGGATGTGGCTCTGAGTGATTGTCAGTGACTGGGATTAATTCAAGCATTTCATCAATAACCTTGTTTTTGATTTCCAAAGTGACGGGAATGCCCACATGAAAGTTGCGTGCTCACTTTCTCTCACACTAAGACAGAATGAGCCAAAATGTTCATGACCTTCGCACACTCTCCCAACCAAAACTAAATCCGCACCACAAAAATGCAAAGGCGTGAAATTCAATCAGTCCTCTTTTTAACAGCGAAATGTGACAACCTACAGAAGTATCTTTTGGATATTGGAGGCGACACCTCACCAGTCATGTAGCAGCATGCTTCATCATAGATAACTCATCTCACTCGGGTTAGTGAATACCACCCAAAGGGGCTCAACCAAACAGGACATTTTGGGAGCTCGAGATAAGCTATTACTCGAGACAAGTGCAGGGTTCCAGTAAAAAACAAGCATTGGCATAGCCAATATGTCTCGCCTTTGGGACCTTATAAGTGTTTAGCCATGCAACAGTTGCATTACTAAATACTTATAAGGTCCCAAAAGCGAGACCTATTAGCTATGCAAGGCGGCCGTGCGGCCGCGAAAGTGATCGCAATGAAACATCAAAGCGGCCGTGCGGCTGCGAAACCGAAAGTAATTGCGGTAAAGCGCGGCACGCGCGCCCGCGCACATGCACTGTAGCTCTAGGCTGGCCTGGTAGCACTTTTTGGAGCCCTCTCAATAAGTCTCGCCAGACCAGCGCATGCGCTGGGTCAGGCGAGACCTAATGACTATGTGTAAACCCAGGATTTCTATTAGTTAGTGGGTACTCGTGCCACTAGTAAATGTTCAAGTCTGGATGTGTCCGGAAACAATGGTTTATGCACCCAAGAAGTTATATCACCATCATATACTATAATGGTAACCCACTAAAGCCAGTATTAAATTTGACTAAACACAAATCATTGGACTGTCATTCACACCAGACAGGGGATGTGCACTGCATATCTTTTAGGCTCACACATAACCTTCACTTCTGCCACACAGTTCCTGTCAGTTGAAATCCAAGTGCTGTACATGCACAGCCCCTAGAAAGGTGCACTGTGCGAACCATCTTACAATTAATGTGTTAAAGTCTCCACCAATCAAACCAATACAATGAAAATAAGTCTGATTAACACTCCACACCTTGGGGCACCTTAAATGCCGGTCTGGCACCATTTACCATATATATTACTGCAGTTACAATCCGTATACCAGGGCCACACACTAGTCTCCAGGCGCACCATTTGCTTCACATCCAAGAGCTCTAGGCTCCCTATACGGCCATTATGCACCAGATTGAATTCTGAGGTATAAATGCAAAATACCACCACTCATTTGGGGTAATCAAAAAACATGAAAGACGCTTTCAAAATAGCTCTCCTCTGAATTTAATAAAATATTAACGTCACTTCCAACATAGCAACAGCTGACCCAAAGCCTCTGTATATATATATATATATATCTTTTTCATTACATGAGCCCTTAACAGACAGCTGAAGTTGTCTCTAGGCCGGATATGTAAAAAAACAAAAAAAGTATGCAACTGACCTGAAGGTGTTACAAGATACTATTGTGACACCACAGGAAAAATGTTGGGGCAGCATTTTGCTAGGGTGGGCGAAGTTCACGCTTCCCCCACAACCATCATAGAAGCCGCACTTTAGTTAACTGGAAGAAAAAGTTACTTACTTGTAATCCCGAATTACTAAAGTTATTACATCAAATTACCTCCCAAGAGAGCATACAAATTTAGCAAGGCCGATGTAAAGAAGGGCTCCTCTAACTTGCCTCCCATTGCTGAAATTATACTCCTCTACCAAGAATACTATTCCAAAACATTGCAACTTCATGATGCTTGAATGCTGCTAAACGATTTGTTGAGGGGAAAAGGAGGCTGGATAGGCATTACATTGGTACATTTCGAGCAAAGGTCGCCTGTGCCTTTACGAAGCCCAGATGCTTCCTATTCCAGCATGTTGGCGCTGCTTCTTTTTGGCTGAAGAGTAGAGCTAGACTCAAGAACCCACACATTGTTGGCATTCATCCACATGGCAGAGTAAAGTCTTGGGCGATGGGATGGTTGTTTGACTTTAATTAAAATCACAACAATGCAGAACGAGGACTGCAATCTACTATTTCTTCTGCATCGTTGGATATTAATTTGGTCGTAAATTTAAGATTAGAATACCTAGCAAATCGCTATATATGCACCTCTCGCCCACAAAGGATGATGCCAAGCAGCACTGAAGATAACTTCATACTGAACTTGAGTTTATATATTTTGGAGGGTAGCTTGACCCACTATTAAGTAAACCCTAGTGTCAAAAACAACGTGTCCCAAACTGCAGATGGTCAAAATTGCAAACATTAGCCAACTGAATATTTAACCAAACGGTATTTTTGGAAACAACAAACTGCGTTTTCAACATTACCATGTTGGAACAACAGTCGATACAGCCTGCGATTCACCGGCACAAACAAATGGAGCAATGGTAACTAAGGAGGTCATCTTCTAAAATAGATGCAGCAATAGAGCCCTGCGAATGGGTCCAAAGGGAGGGCCTATAATCTAAAAAGTACTATATTTAAGTCCCACAGAGGCAACACCACTGTTATAGGAGGGCAGACGACGTTAAAGCCTTAAAGAAAGTTTTGCTATCGGATATTTGAAAAAGGGGATCAAAGTAGGGACTTTTTCTATATGCGGTTATTGCCGCATGGTGTAAATTATTAGCGGTAAGTTGAAATTTAGTAAGACATGACAAAAAAAAAAACTTCTTCCTGACACTCAGTTGGGTTGAGAATACCATACACACAAAATTCTTTCCATTTAGGAATAAGATTTTCTGCGTGACCGGCTCGTCACTTCCCATGGGATATCCATGAAGTCTTGTGGCATATTTAAATGTCCATATTATCTGATCTCAATATGCTGCCTAATTCAATGTAGTCAGATTCAGATGCCTTATTTGGCCCTGTTGGCGGCAGGTTCGCATGTCAGCCTCTTGTGTGGGGGCTGGAGCTTTGGAGCTACATAGTTTCAGAATGACTGTTGATATTAGATCAATGAGAGGAAAAGAATATAGTTGATCAAAATGTCATTGTCCTAAAACACTGGTTGTAGTTTCCTGTAGCTAGAACATTTTGAGCTGTGGCAAACCGACCCACCTCTAGCAAACCCCAGGCCAGGAAGAGGTCACGTCAGCATCTATAATCCATTTCTCATTTTCTTCGAAAAATCTGCAGAGATAATCTGCTTTATGGTTTTGCGTTCTCCGAAGTTAAACTGCCTTTATGGAATGGTCCCTGGTTTGCAACTACAGCCAGATTGTCTAAGGGCCTGAAAACGAGTTTAGGTGTTATTTATTGCACATGATAAATAACTATACCACGGTGTACGTTATCGTGGGCGATAAATAACACCCATCACGAGTTTGTGGGGATTAACATGCGATTTGGTGTTTAATGCACCCTAATCTGCATGGCATGGTAAATACCATACAGTTTGCCCTGTTAAATTTCAACAGGTTTAACTTGCCAAAATGTAATGACACCAGAGGTATTTAACGCAACGGATAGTTATCGGATGCGTTAAAAACAGCCAAACTCTTAATTCCTACCCGTGCGTAAACAGGGGTTTACACACATGTCAGAATTTGCCAGCCCACACGTAATCAGGCCCTAAGCGTCTAAATGACTAGGGTTTTGACCTGATGCCAGTGTGACCATTTAAGTAGAGCACTGTGCAGTATTTTCCATTTGCACTGTGTTAGAAAAGGGGGTCTCTAATTGGCAGTGATATACACCTTGACCAAATAGGGACCCTTCCTTCTAGTCAGAATGAGTAAAGTACACACCTACGTTTGCCAGTGCTCACCCTCTGGTAGCCTGGCACAGAGCAGTCAGGCTAAACTACAGAGGCAACGTGTGAAGCATTTGCATATAATCCACAGTAACACAGTGAAACCACAAAAGGACACCACACCAGTTTAGAAAATAGAGTATCTTTACCTAAACCAAACAAAAACTAAACGACAAAAAGTCGAACATACAGAACTCAAAATATCATTTGTAAAAGGTTTCTTGCACAAATATAGCTACCAGAAGACGATAGCACCAACTGTGGCTATCTTGACATTATGACAGGTACACATCCAAAGTACGATGCCAACCACGAGGTGCGCGGGCTGACCACAAAGACCCACGGACCACCAGAGAAACAGTACCTTTTGTGATGATACAAACAACAGCATCTGGGAGGTGTTGCAATGCCTGTGCCGGGCAGCGTTGGTTCCTTAGTGCCACAGGGGAGATGAGGAGTCTGTTCCTTACTGCTACGCAGGGGACAGGAGGCATCAGTTCCTTACTGTTGCAGGAGAGGTGAGGCATTCATTCTTTACTGTGCAGGGGAGGTGAGGCAGTGACTGCAGCAAGGCGTCGGTGTCTTACGACAGAGAGGTCAGGCAGTCACCCAGGTCTTTTATCAACTTCGCAATGGTGTGCAGGAGGCGTTGGCATTGGTCAGCGTCGGTCAGTGCTTCGTGCGATCCACGAGTGGTGCCCTTGGTCCAGGTGCAGGCAGTGGCCTAGATGATGACGTCGGAGTTGATGCGAAGACGGCGTTGGGGCTGCAGTGTTGTCGCGATCGGTGCTTTGCTCACCAAGCGAGCAGTGAACACGGCATCAGTGCAGGCAGCAAAGTTGGAGATGGCGTTGGGAATCTTCTTAGGGCTTGCAGCCTAACAAACACCTCCAGTGGCCCAGAACTGGGGTTGGCACCATTAGACAGGTCAGAACTCCCAGCAGTGGAGTTCAGGGATGCTGCAAGTGAAGTCGTTGTGTCCCCGAGACTTCAGAACAGGAGGCAAGTTCTCCTCACAGCTTATCAGCCCTTCTCCTTGGCAGGGGGTCCTCTTGACCCAGAAGTAATCTAAAGTTCTGGAGTTTTAGGTCTAATACTTATACTCCTTTTTCCCTTTGAAGACTTTGTAAGACAGTCTCTGTAGCTCAGTAAAAAACAGTTCTGCCTTCACTGGTCCAGCCACACTACAGGGGGCGGAGACAGAACTGTGCAAGGCAGCCACAGCCTATTCAGGTGTCAATGCCAAATCCTCCCACCTCTCTAGCCCAGGAAGACCCATCAGCATATCAGGGCACACCTCAACTCCCTTTCTGTGAGTGTCTGGAGCGAATGCACAAACAACCCTTGTCAGTCTAAAACCAGACAGTGAATCCACAAGCAGGCAGAGGCATACAGAATGGTAAAGCTAGAAAATACCCACTTTCTAAAAGTGGAATTTTCAAATACACAATTAAAAAAACACTTTCCAAAAAGATGTATTTTTAAATCCCGAGCTCGGAGCCTAAACTCAAAATTTGTAGCTGTTCCCAATTGAAAGTTACACTTGTAAAATGTTACAAGGCAGTTCCAATGATAGCATATGGGAGAGCCAGTCCTTGCAATAATGAAAAACGAAATTGGCAGTATTTCTCTATCAGGTCATTCAACACATATCAGTACATGTCCTACCATTCACATACACTGCACCATGGCCATGGAGGTACCATGGGCCTACCTTAGAGGTGATTTACATGTAAGAAAAGGGAAGGTTATGCCTGGCAAGTGGGCGCACTTGCCAGGTCAACATGGTAGTTAAAAACTGCCCACACAGACACTGCAGTGGCAAATCTGAGACACATTTGAAAGGCTACTGGTGTGAGCGACAACATTAGTGTTGCAGGCCCACTAGTAGCATTTGATTTACAGGCCCTGGGCACACACAGTGCACTTTACTAGGAACTTACCAGTAAATCAAATATGCCAATCATGGATAACCAATTATAATTTACTCAGAGAGCATATGCACCCTAGCACTTATCAGCAGAGGTAAAGTGCCCAGAATCCTCAAGCAAACAAAAACAGATCAGAAAAATAGGAGGCAAAAGGTTTATGGACAAGCCTGCCAAAAGGGCCAGCTCCAACACACTAAGATCCAATCTGCTATTAGAGACAGGCAGGAATGCCGTGCAGGGTGGAGGACTGCTCTCAGCTCCAAGAGGTTGATGTGGTGTGAGTGTCCATAGGCCTTACACTTGCAGATGTACCAGGTGGTCAACCTACCCCACTAATGAGGCGCCATTTACAATGATCTAGGTAGGTAGATCATGCAGAAGCAGAACTACTTGCATTAGATCGCTGGTTCTGCACCACCAGGCTTGAGTACCTAGCTGACTGAGGGAACTTGAGCATGTTGTTCCAGCTGTTTATGAGCCACTGATCCTCCAATCATGGTTTTAGTAGCCTCATATGGAGTATTGTGTTTGGTACAACAGCAATGAATGAAACCATTGAACTGAGGAGAGATGATATTGGACACACTGTTGGGTTTGCGGTCTGATGCGAAGCGGACAAATGATATTTCGTTGTCCTTGTTTTCTAAGGTTGCTCCCAAACAAGGCATGGTTTGAACCAGAGTTGACTTCTTGCAGTTTATCTGGAAACCTAATCAACAAAGAACAGGGATCTACCCATTTCCTGCAGGACATTTGCGGGAAATGGGCAGATGTTACACCCCCCACACACACGGAATGGCTGACCTCCCTGTATAAGACTTCCAATACAGATTTGGGTAGATTGCAGAGTAGCAGGAAAAAAGCAATTTGGGATTGTTTATTGAAGTGGTCTTAGCTAAATTAATTGCTAATAACTTTTGGATCCTATGATTAAGCCTCCCGGATGCTCTCTGGCTGTGTTGGGCCCCCCTCGAAGTTATTACAAAAAGCTGGTCAACATAAACAGTCATCGGTCACAGGGTATCAGATGAGAGTGAGACAACCCCTAAATTTGGAAAGGGTGACAGTGACACTATGTGGGATTGTCGTTTACTGGTAGGCAGGTGTTGTCTCCCGGTTCCATTCTCGATGCCTACACCTCCTTAAAACCAAGTAACGGTAATAGACATCCTACTCTTTGTCAACTAAGGTCTGAAGCGAATGAGGATTAACAAAACAAAACAAAGAAAAAAAAACCAAAGAACAGGGATTAGGGGCGTGGCTGGACCTCGGACCAAGATGGCCGAATAATCTCAGAGCTCCGCCTAACTCCCCTTGGACATCGGCCCTCCTGATGCCCACACGCAGCCAAGCGGCAGGGTGATGATGTGACTGTACTCCTCAGGGCACCCCAATCTCGGCGGTGCCTCGCACTTGTGAATTGGAGGTCCGGAGCCACTGTCCTGGTGAAGTGCACGTCGAGGCCTGCTCGGTGAGTCTGAGCCGCAGCCTCGATTACAGCCTGTGCACCACATGCAGCAGTCGACTTCTCCCCTGGGTGTCCACTGTAACCTATGCGGACAGTGGCGTGGCATGCGCAGGAGATGCGTTACCCCCCCCCCCCCCGCTGCGGAATATCCCGCATTGGGCACCAGATCAGCGTGGGCCCCCCGGATGATAGTGGGTAAGCCAACACTCGTGTCCTACAGCCTGCAGCTCACCTTGTCTCCTCGATGGGGCCATACTTGATCCTGATGGCCCATGCCTTTGAAAACCCAGGCGGAAGTGCAGACCCGTCAAACATCACGATGGCAGAAGGTGGCGACCAGGTGGCTGCCCCTCCGCAGACCAACGTGCAGGGCAATAAAGCGATCATGGCAGAACTTAAGGCGGGCTTCCGTGCAGTGGACTCTCGCTCCGGTACCTTCAACAAACGCCTTGACAAAATGGGGGCCCGATTGGATCAACATGATAAAAGGCTGGACCCTGCGGAGGGCAGGATTTCGGATTTACAGAGGCGTAGCTAGAGCTTGTGGCGCCCGGGGCTATCCCTCAGATTGCCGCCCCTGGAGAGGGGATGAGGGGTGCTGGGAAAAAAGGACCGAGAGACACATAGTATCGCCGCTAATAGTTACCTCGATCATGCAAGTTACATGCACATACATGACACCGTCCAAGGCTACACAGTTAAATACACCGGTGACCGTCAGTACAAAGGAGAACACACAGACTGCTACCCTGCAGGATTTCAGGAAGGGCCTAAAAACATGGTTATTCAATTAACGTCCCTAATCAGCAGCACCGCCCCCACCCTCCAGCGCCTAGATACCCTCACAGGTGATAAATAGCGCTATGCAAATCCTGTTTGTTTGATTGATTTACACCCGATTTCCACACATCGTTTGTGCGCTACATTAGTTTTATCTGTAAAATTGTATGTCTTTGCAAGTTAAGTGATCACTTCAATGGAGATTGTGCTGTCTATAAATGACACTGCGCGAACACACCATGCTTTAATGATGTATTGTGAGTTCAGTGATGAAGCACTGATGGCAGCGACGCCACTCTGAAAATTGTTCGAGCACCACTGGGTGTTCCCAATCCTGTTTCTCTTGGTTATTACCTTCTCTGACTCAACGAAATTCTAGCCCTCTGGACATTATTAAGGCAGGTATTGGCCTGATAATGTGGTAACCAGATATTTTACTCATTTGCATTTTTAAAGAAGGGCGCATGTTGTGTGTGTTTTTAGTGTCTCACCAGAGTGACCAAAAAAAGAAGCCTGCTGTGGTAGGCCCTTTATAGTTTTCAGAGCTTGATACAGTCTCTGACAATTCTATGTTTATTTGTAAATTGCTGGCCTCTGTGCTAAGGCTGGGTGTTAAGCAGTCTGGATTCCTCCTTGCACAATTGTTGGCTCAATTACTTTAACTGTAACTCTAAACCTAGAACACAAACCCTAACCACAAACCTGCGGTAAGACCCAATCGAAACACTTGTGTTCATCCAAACCTTAAAACTAACCCGCAATCTAAGCATAATCATACATGTATCTCTAAACCTATTGTTAATCCAAGCGATGCTAATAATTCCAGTCCTCGTTCCACCCCTAGCCCATTCATCTAACCATCACCCTCATCCTAGTTGTAACCTAATTCTTTCTAACACTAATATTGACTGTCACTCCAACTCAAACACTAATACCAGCTTTAAGGCAACCCCTATCTCGTGCCCTAACTCAAGAATAGCAGATCTTGTTTCAGTGCAAGATTTGTGCATGCTGTGGTGCCGTATGTTAAAAACAAGATCTGCAAACTTTAGTCCATTGTCTAGATGTCACCAGGTAGGTATGTGAAACTGCCCTACTCACTGGCCTATCGAGCCTGGCTTCCCCAACATTATTATTAATCTCAGCAGCAAGGCTTACTGCAAACATGGAAAAGGGCAGACCACAGCTCATCAGTTAGAGAATGTCTGAGCTCGCTCCCAGTAGAGAAACACTGCATACTCAGGACAGTGTGCATAACCTTCAAAGCCCTTCACCAACCTACGTAGCATCAGCAATTACACGTCACTGGGTGTTAGACCTGTCAGCCCTTTGGCAGTTCCCTCCTCATTTTATCATTTTTTCTGTCTTGTCCCTTCCCCTTCTCATTTTTTTTTCTGTCTACTACCAACTTTTAGGGCGTTGATGTAGAGGTTCTGGGTGCCTCATCCTCACTACCTGAGGGAGAGACGCAAGGTGCTCCATTGAGGAAACTAGATAAGGGAGGTTAGATTCACAAAATGGTGGTTCCAACTGTCACCTCAGCACCTGGACCATGACTACCATGAGAGGTTCCGGAACCTTCTGGGCCCCTCTGGCAAGTCAGGCCCAAGGTGATAAATAGAGGTGACAGGAGGGCGGCCATTTTAGAATAGAGTTGAGCTGCCGGTTAGTCAGGAGTAAGGCACTTGAGTGGGGAGGTGGCTGCGCTGGACAGGGAATGACAGGTCTCAGGGTCTGCACGGTTCCCCTCATCAGTGACATCACCCCCAACCTTTTGACCGGTCCCTGAGCGCCGCCAGTGACTTTTGAGACACTCGTACCTTTTGAGATCACCGGGAGGAGTGAACCCCTGACCTCTTAGTCTGGGAGAGGGCCATTACCGGGGGCTATCGACTTCCAACTCTGTTGTTGCCTGGGATTGCCACCTCCTCGGACATAGGGGAAAGATGAATGTGCCTATGCCCTGAGAGTCCCGTCAGCTTCAGCCACGGTGCCGTGAGAGGACCAGCCCCCCCTTTTACTTCAACCCCCCCTCCCCGAGTTCTGCCTTCAAGCCCTGGCCGCCACCCCTGTGCCAGGTTGAGAGGTTACCTGGTGATCTTCGGCTGTGGTCCGCCGTCGTTGAGTGGCCTGAGGAGAGGGGTCGGCACGAGAGGTGTGTTGGGCGTGAGAGAGCGCCGCGACTGCCGGACTCGAGAAACCAACAGTCAGGAAGTGCAAGCGGTGCGGCAGTGAAGCCGCTGCCCGAGTCACCTGAGAGGGGGCCGGAGCGCCACCCCCGGGGTGTCGTACGAGGGCAGAGGCCGCGCCCACGCAAGACGCGCTGTTCCGGGTTGAAGCAGCCGGAGCAGTGGAACGGCCGACAACGTAGACTTTCAGTCAGGTGACCGGTGAGGAAGAGGTTCTGCCTCGTCTACGAAGGAGGAGGGCTCCCGTCAGTGAAGGGAAGTGCATGTGGGGGAATCCCTTGTGGGAGGTGGCCCCGAGGAAGTGAATTATCGTTTCTTTACTCATGTGAGGATTTCCCCGTGAAACCCCCCTTCCGGCTCTGTGTCCAGGGCGAGGGAACACATCTCGCAGCATCGCGAGCTCCAGGAGGAGGACATCTGGTGGACAGTAAGCAGGGTATTGCAGCGCGGGAGAAGGGAGAGAGAACTGAGCGCTGGGGAATACCTTGTCACGGCTTGAAAGGGGGAAGGCCAGCAGTGCTTGTTGTATTTACTGGCGGCAGAGCGCAACCATACACGTGACCAGAATGAAGTAGAAAGGAGAGTCACGTCTGTTGTGGGAGGTGGGAGGTGGGAGGTTAAGCTCCAGTATCAGGAAGCGCTGAGATTTATAGCGTAACGGGGGTGGAGTAGATTCAGTGATCAAACCCTCTAACAGTTGCCAGGATGGAAGTAGCTCTTTGATTGCCAACAGTACTTCCCATTGCCCGATAATTTGTATATGTCAGAGCAGAGGGGAATGACAATCTAAGGGCCAGGAAACCTGATACCCAGGGTAGCCAGTTAACAGACGAACCCTCATTAGATTAAGGGTTACCCTGGATTGTGGGAGTGTTTTACAGAGCGCAGTCTGCAAGGAGTTAGTCGTCCCTCCAGAGTCCAGGTGCCATGTGGAACCCACATAGAGGGTTAGATATGAGTTAGAAGTAATATTCCAGGTCTGATGTTGTGCGAGTAATGCCCGGAAATGTTATTCTGAAATGTAACAGAGTGTTTATTCTAAAAAGTTTGATGGAAAGTTTATCTTGAACTGTAATGTCATTTTGCCCCAAAACAAAGGGGAACGTTCATCTGGAAATGTAATGAAATGTTTCAGAATGTAGTGCGAAATTGAATACTCAAGTTTACTAAAAAAAAAAAAAGACAAAGGCTTCTAGTAAGCTTTAAAGTTAATCTGTGTAGTGTCCTTTTTGTGTGGTGTTGCACTAGGCTGTGAGCTGGGTAGGATGCAAGCCCGAGACACCATGTGAGATGAAAGCCTGTTAACCTGAGCTAAGCTACCCCTAGGACGTAGGTCCAACAAGTTGGTGTTCAGCGGTGGGATCCGGAATCTGTGCTTGCATCCGCTCATTAGCAGTTTGGCGCGCGCCACAACCTACACTGGATTGTTTTTACTGGAGTTTTCTCCAGATTGCCTCCCTAATTGGAATTTTGTTTTTAAAATAATTCTGTCTGGTGGTGTAATTCCTCTTAAAGGAAAGGTCTCCTTTTGTAAACTTCTGTTCTGCGGGATTGGGTCCCACCTGGTAGGATGGAGTTTGAGTTGGGTAGGCTGGAAGAATATACGGTAACTCAACTAAAAGAATTCTGCCAGGAGAGGGAGGTGTTTTTCAAGCAAGGGGCAAAGAAAATAGAACTCCAAACTAGCTTGAGAGCCTGGGTCATGGCCCACCCTAGCGGGAAACGGGTGGAGGGACCAGAACTGGACACCACAGAGGAACCATAATTACTTTTCCCCCCTGAGAGTGGACACATGGATGCAGGACCTAGTGCCCCTTCAAGAGCTGGAAGTAGCGCCTCGGGGGGAAGCCTGTCATCAGCTGACTTAGTTGACAGGAGGGAGGAGAGGCAGTTTAAAATGGAACTGGCCCGTTTGGAGAAAGAGAGGGAGGAGAGGAGGTTCCTCCATGAGCTCCATTTAAAGGAACTGGAACTCAAAGCCCTACAGTTGGGAACCCCCAGCAGTCCCATTGGTGGCAGCGTACCTAGAGAAATCCCCAGGGAGCCCAGGCCCTACCTGCCAAAAGATGTAGTCGCCAGCTATGGTGTCGGGGATGACATCGTTAAATGGCTGGCTGCCTATGAGGTCTCCTTAAGAGCCCATGGGGTCCCCGAAGCTCAGTGGGGGGGTGGTCTATATAGGTATATGCCTCCGGTGGGGAGGGATGCCTTGTTAGCTTTGGAACAGCAAGCTCAGACCAATTACCCCATCATGAAGGTCGCCCTAGTTAGGAAATTTGGGTTGACCCCTGAAAAATTCAGGCAGAGGTTTCGGGGCAGTCAAAAGTTGGCCACCCAGAATTGGGTAGACTTCTTGGACTATGCCAAGAAGGCCTTAGAGGGCTGGGTGCAGGGCAGTGAGGTAAAGGACTACGAGGGATTGTATAATCGGATTTTAAAGGAGCACCTCCTCGAGAAAAGTTTTCCGGAGCTGCGTCAGCACCTGGTGGACAGCAAGCTAACGAATCCTAGGAAGCTTGCAGAGGAGGCGGATATCTGGGCAAGTACTCGGGTATCCTCAAAAGGGACTGGAGGGAATTTCCAGGGGGCTGGACAGGGCGCCCCCCAGAAGAAAGAGGAGGGAGACAAAAAGAAGGAGTTCTCCAAAGGCCCCCAAAAGAGTCCACAAGGGAAGGGAGTAGGATTCCCTCCTAAGGTTGGCCCCCACAAACCCCCTTATCCGGACCGTGGTCAGCAGCCTAGGGTTGTCCGATGTTATGAGTGTGGTGAGGTTGGGCACTATAAGGGGGATGTCAAGTGTCCCAAGAGACCACACCTTCCCATTGGAGGAAAGACCCCTGGGGTGGCGAGTGTAGTGCTTGGGGAGGAGTTGCCCCTAGATAAGGGAGGTGAGTGGGCAGGGCTAACCTTAGTGTCCTTGGGGGATTGTGAGATGGTTCCTAAGACCCAGGTGCCCTCGAATACTACCAAGTTCAGGCAATGGGTCACTATCAATGCCCAGAGGGTGGAGGCTCCGAGGGACACAGGAGCAAGCATGACTATGGTAAGGAGTCAGCTGGTGTCCCCAGAGCAGGTGGTTCCCAATGTAGTCCACCCGGTTGTGATGGCTGACAACCGAGAGGGTCACTATCCGGTGGCCCAGATTCCCTTTGCGTGGGGAGGGGTTGCAGGTCCTCTACGAGTTGCGATAAGCCCTGCCATGCCGGTCGACGGCCTGTTGGGAAATGACCTTGAACACTCGGCGTGGAAGGAGGTCGAGTTCAGGGCCCACATGGGAATGTTGGGGACACCTGAGTGGACGTGTGCCAACACCCGGTCCGCGACTGCCCGAAGAGGGAGTTCACAGAGGTTGGAGCCTGGGACAAAGGCCCAACCAGCTGCCGGAAAGGGTAAACGAGGACGGGGGAAGCCTGCCCCAGCATCGGAACCTCCAAAGGCGGATGGGGCGACTGGTGTGGTCCCGGAGTCTACGGAGGGGGATGTAACTTCCCTGGAGGGCTTACCTACCCCTGCAGACTGGCAGGTGGAGGGGGGACCTACTAGGGAGGAGTTTTGTCAGGCCCAAAAGGAGTGCCCTACCCTTGAGGGTTTACGGCGGCAGGCCGAAGCCCAGGCAGCGGGTAACGATTCGGGGAACTTCCATATATACTGGGAAGATAGACTCCTTTATAGCGAACCCAAGGCTCCGGTGCATGGTTCATCCCGGGCCTTGGTGTTTCCCCAGCGTTACCGAGCCTTCCTATTGAGATTGGCTCACGAAATACCCTTGGCAGGACACTTGGGACAAGACAAGACCTTTGCTCGACTTGTCCCTCATTTTTACTGGCCTCAGATGAGGATTACGTCCGATACTTTTTGTAGGACGTGTGTAACCTGCCAAGCTAGTGGGGAAACAGGGGTGAAGCTGAAGGCTCCCCTGGAACCACTGCCTGTCGTTGGCACCCCCTTTGAAAGGGTGGGCATCGACATTGTTGGGCCATTGGATCCACCAACGTCTGCCGGTCACAGGTTTATCCTGGTTCTGGTGGATCATGCCACCCGGTACCCAGAGGCTATCCCTCTGAGGACTATTACTGCACCTGCGGTGGCACGGGCCCTTATGGGAATTTTCACCCGGATGGGATTCCCCCAGGAAGTTGTGTCAGACAGAGGTACCAACTTCATGTCTGCATATATGCGGGCTATGTGGAAAGAGTGTGGAGTCACTTACCGGTTCTCTACCCCTTATCACCCCCAGACCAATGGTCTGGTGGAGAGGTTTAACAAAACCTTAAAGGGCATGATCAGGAGTCTGCCCGAGAGCCTGCGGAGGAAATGGGACGTCCTCCTACCTTGTTTGCTGTTTTCTTACAGGGAGGTACCACAGAAGGGAGTGGGCTTCAGCCCCTTCGAGCGGTTGTATGGACACCCTGTGCGTGGACCTCTCAGCCTGGTGAAGGATGGATGGGAAAAGACTCCCAGAAAACTTCCCCCGGATGTGGTGAGCTACATGCTGGCCTTTCGTAGCCAAATGGCTAGATTATGGAAGCAAGCTTCTGAAAACCTAGAAGCCAGCCAGACGGTCATGAAGGAATGGTATGACCGGAATGCTCACCCGGTGGAGCTGGAGCCTGGCCAGAAGGTGTGGGTGATGGAACCTGGAGAGCTTAGTGCCCTCCAGGATCGCTGGTCAGGTCCCTTTGAGGTGGTTGAGAAGAAGGGCAAGGTCACCTATGTGGTGGATCTTAAGACCCCCAGGCAGCCCCATCGGGTGCTCCATGTCAACCGCCTCAAGCCTCACCAAGAGAGACCCGAGGTCACTTTAATGATGGTGACTGATGGGTCAGAGGAAGAGGAAAGTGAACCTCTTCCTGATCTTCTTGTGTCCCAAGAGAAGGATGGGTCGGTGGAGGGAGTGATCCTATCACCATCCCTAACTCCAGAACAGCGGAGGGACTGCCGCCAAGTTTTGGAGCAGTTTGCTCCCTTGTTCTCGCTTATCCCAGGAAGGACTCATCTGTGTACCCATGATGTGGACACAGGGGACAGCCCACCTGTGAAGTCCAAGTCCTACCGATTGTCGGATAAGGTGAAGGCTAGCATCCATGGAGAAGTCACCAAGATGCTAGAGCTGGGAGTGATTGAGCCTTCAAGTAGTCCCTGGTCCAGTCCCGTGGTACTGGTCCCCAAAGCTGCCCAGCCGGGCACTACCCCAGAACTCCGGTTCTGTGTGGATTACAGGGGACTGAATTCTGTGACAAAGACAGATACTCATCCCATCCTGAGGGCGGATGAGCTCATTGACCGGTTGGGAGCTGCCCAATATCTCAGTACCTTTGACCTTACATCCGGGTACTGGCAGATTTCCCTGACAGATGGAGCCAAGGAAAGGTCAGCCTTCTCCACACCTGAGGGTCACTACCAGTTGTGTGTGATGCCCTTTGGGCTCAAGAACGCCCCTGCCACGTGCCAGAGGTTGGTGAACCAGGTCCTCTCTGGGAAGGAGGCCTTTTCGGTTGCGTACCTGGATGACATCGCTGTCTTCAGCCGCAGCTAGGAGGACCATTTGTGTCACCTTCAGGCTGTCCTTCAGGCTTTGCAGCAGGCGGGTCTGACGATCAAGGCCAGTAAGTGCCAGATCGGGCAGGGGTCGGTAGTGTACCTCGGTCACTTGGTGGGTCGGGGCAAGGTGCAACCCCTCCAGGCCAAGATCGAAACCATCAGGGCCTGGGAACCCCCCAAGACTCAGGCGGAGGTCCGAGCCTTCTTGGGCCTCACTGGCTACTACCGACGCTTCATCAAGGGATACGGTACTATCGTGGCCCCCTTGACTGAGCTCACTTCTAAAAAGCACCCTCGACGGGTAATCTGGACCGACCGGTGTCAACAAGCCTTTGACACCTTGAAAAAGGCAATGTGTGCGGCACCTGTTCTCAGGGCCCCTGACTTCTCCAAGGAGTTAATCGTCCAAACAGATGCGTCTGAGCATGGCATCGGGGCAGTGCTGTCGCAACCTAATGACGAGGGTCTAGACCAACCGGTGGTTTTCCTGTCTAGGAGACTACTCCCCCGGGAACAGAGGTGGAGTGCAATTGAGAGGGAGGCTTTTGCGGTGGTATGGGCTCTGAAGAAGCTGCGGCCATACCTGTTTGGCTCGCACTTCCTGGTTCAGACCGACCACCGGCCCCTCAGGTGGCTGATGCAGATGAGGGGCGAGAATCCCAAGCTATTGAGGTGGTCCATCTCCCTACAGGGAATGGACTTTAGGGTGGAACATCGCCCAGGAGTGGACCACGCCAATGCGGACGGTCTATCCCGGTATTTCCGCCTTAGTGAAGAGGACTCCCAAGGGGTTGGGTAGCCCTCCCCACTTTCAGCTGGGGGGGGGGACGCGTGTTAGACCTGTCAGCCCTTTGGCAGTTCCCTCCTCATTTTATCATTTTTTCTGTCTTGTCCCTTCCCCTTCTCATTTTTTTTTCTGTCTACTACCAACTTTTAGGGCGTTGATGTAGAGGTTCTGGGCGCCTCATCCTCACTACCTAAGGGAGAGGCGCAAGGTGCTCCATTGAGGAAACTAGATAAGGGAGGTTAGATTCACAAAATGGTGGTTCCAACTGTCACCTCAGCACCTGGACCATGACTACCATGAGAGGTTCCGGAACCTTCTGGGCCCCTCTGGCAAGTCAGGCCCAAGGTGATAAATAGAGGTGACAGGAGGGCGGCCATTTTAGAATAGAGTTGAGCTGCCGGTTAGTCAGGAGTAAGGCACTTGAGTGGGGAGGTGGCTGCGCTGGACAGGGAATGACAGGTCTCAGGGTCTGCACGGTTCCCCTCGTCAGTGACATCACCCCCAACCTTTTGACCGGTCCCTGAGCGCCGCCAGTGACTTTTGAGACACTCGTACCTTTTGAGATCACCGGGAGGAGTGAACCCCTGACCTCTTAGTCTGGGAGAGGGCCATTACCGGGGGCTATCGACTTCCAACTCTGTTGTTGCCTGGGATTGCCACCTCCTCGGACATAGGGGAAAGATGAATGTGCCCATGCCCTGAGAGTCCCGTCAGCTTCAGCCACGGTGCCGTGAGAGGACCGGCCCCCCCTTTTACTTCAACCCCCCCTCCCCTCCACGAGTTCTGCCTTCGAGCCCTGGCCGCCACCCCTGTGCCAGGTTGAGAGGTTACCTGGTGATCTTCGGCTGTGGTCCGCCGTCGTCGAGTGGCCTGAGGAGAGGGGTCGGCACGAGAGGTGTGTTGGGCGTGAGAGAGCGCCGCGGCTGCCGGACTCGAGAAACCAACAGTCAGGAAGTGCAAGCGGTGCGGCAGTGAAGCCGCTGCCCGAGTCACCTGAGAGGGGGCCGGAGCGCCGCCCCCGGGGTGTCGTACGAGGGCGGAGGCCGCGCCCACGCAAGACGCGCTGTTCCGGGTTGAAGCAGCCGGAGCAGTGGAACGGCCGACAACGTAGCCTTTCAGTCAGGTGACCGGTGAGGAAGAGGTTCTGCCTCAGAAGGGGGAGTGCCCTCCGTCTACGAAGGAGGAGGGCTCAAGTCAGCAAAGGGAAGTGCATGTGGGGGAATCCCTTGTGGGAGGTGGCCCCGAGGAAGTGAATTATCGTTTCTTTACTCGTGTGAGGATTTCCCCGTGAAACCCCCCCTTCCGGCTCTGTGTCCAGGGCGAGGGAACACGTCTCGCAGCATCGCGAGCTCCAGGAGGAGGACATCTGGTGGACAGTAAGCAGGGTATTGCAGCGCGGGAGAAGGGAGAGAGAACTGAGCGCTGGGGAATTCCTTGTCACGGCTTGAAAGGGGGAAGGCCAGCAGTGCTTGTTGTATTTACTGGCGGCAGAGCGCAACCATACACGTGACCAGAATGAAGTGGAAAGGAGAGTCACGTCTGTTGTGGGAGATGGTAGGTTAAGCTCCAGTATCAGGAAGCGCTGAGATTTATAGCTTAACGGGGGTGGAGTAGATTCAGTGATCAAACCCTCTAACAGTTGCCAGGATGGAAGTAGCTCTTTGATTGCCAACAGTACTTCCCATTGCCCGATAATTTGTATATATCAGAGCAGAGGGGAATGACAATCTAAGGGCCAGGAAACCTGATACCCAGGGTAGCCAGTTAACAGACGAACCCTCATTAGATTAAGGGTTACCCTGGATTGTGGGAGTGTTTTACTGAGCGCAGTCTGCAAGGAGTTAGTCGTTCCTCTAGAGTCCAGGTGCCATGTGGAACCCACATAGAGGGTTAGATATGAGCTAGAAGAAATATTCCAGGTCTGATGTTGTTCGAGTAATGCCCGGAAATGCTATTCTGAAATGTAACAGAGTGTTTATTCTAAAAAGTTTGATGGAGAGTTTATCTTGAACTGTAATGTCATTTTGCCCCAAAACAAAGGGGAACGTTCATCTGGAAATGTAATGAAATGTTTCAGGTTGTAGTGCGAAATTGAATACTCAAGTTTACTAAAAAAAAAAAAGACAAGGGCTTCTAGTAAGCTTTAAAGTTAATCTGTGTAATGTCCTTTTTGTGTGGTGTTGCGCTAGGCTGTGAGCTGGGTAGGATGCAAGCACGAGACACCATGTGAGATGAAAGCCTGTTAACCTGAGCTAAGCTACCCCTAGGACGTAGGTCCAACACTGGGCAAAACAGAAACCCCAGAAACAAAGAAGCGCTGATGCTTGTAGCTCTGAAATTCAACATAAAAAAATTGTATGGCCTTATTTAGAGATTGGTGAATGGAATATTCTGCCACACAGTGGCACATATCCTGTGCTCTGTATACAAAGGCTATAGGCTACAATGCACCTGTAATACATTTGTGTCTGAGCATCCCATCGGCCAAACTCCAAAGTAGGCCCTTACTCCATCTCAATAACAGCACCCAGAATATGGATTTTTTATTTATCCAATAAAACTCCATATTCATTCCTCATAACACCCAACACTTACGTTTGTGACATTTAATTGCAGCTCTCTCCAGCACCGCCACATATGCAGTGTCATTCTTTTTTTCTTTTTATTTCTTTTTATTTTATTTTATAACATTTTTTATTGTGCAGAGAAAAAGGGTACAAGCACGGGCCTACAACCTCCTGGGCCGGCCGCTAGTATTCAGAAATGATCGAGCAGTTCAAAAAACAATGAGTGGCCCACAGGGGCTCCGCTAAATTACAGGAGATCAGACTGCACAAAAGGGACGTCAAGATATACCCTTTTTACATAAATATCAACAAAAGTAAAGAAAAACAAAAAGCAAGGCGAAAAACATTGAAAGGGCGTCTAACCACAGTAGAGGAACTCCACACCCGACCACCCTAGGGTGGTCAATAAAAGGGGGGGGTCTGAGAGGGAGGGGGGGGGCCACGGGAAAACCAAATCTATACACAGATACACAGATTAACAAATTAAGCAAGGAACCCTCAAGGATCAGGGGGACAAGGCAACCTCAGACGTATCCACCAGGGGGGGGAGAACAGATAGTCCCTCGATACACATTCCACTGACCCCAGATTCTACCCCACGCCCCCGGTTTACCACGAGCCACATACACCGTCTTCTCCCTGAACATGCACCAGTCCATGTTCTCCTTCCATACGGACACGGTGGGAGGCCGTTGGGAACCCCAAAGCTGCGCAATATCTCTCTTTGCGATCATGTTCCCAAGGGCCGCCCACCGAGCCTGGGCCGCATTATAGTCATTGGGCTCCCACACATTCAGAACACATCGGCGCACCTCCGGCAGCAGAGCGACCCCAGTGACTCGTTTCATAACATCATGCACCTGGCGCCAATATTCCGCCACCTCGCGGCACTCCCAGAGGATGTGGAGAAAGGTGGCACTGAGCCCGCAGCCACGCTTACAGAGCCCGTCGTCAGAGAACCCCATCGAGACCAAACGGGGACCCGTCACATAGACACGATGGAGAATCTTAAGCTGGACCAGACGGAGACGGGCCGGGATGGCAACCTCCTTAGGGGATGACAGCGCAGACTGCCAGTCCTCGTCGTCCAACTCAACCCCATCACCCGTCCACGCCTCCCGAAGACGCACCAAGAGATCAGCCCGATTATTTATTAGTTTTTTATAAATCAGGGAGATAGTACTGTCGGGGACGTGTCCGTCGAGTATACGGTCCTCGAGAGGCGAAGAAACAGGGACCGTGGTCCCCTCCCCAAAGACCGAGAGTAGGGCGTGCCGAACCTGGGCATAGCGGAAGAACTCCCTTTCACTAAGCTCGTACTCGCTCTGAAGCGCCGCAAAGGATTTAACCGCGCCTTTAACCCATAGGTCCCCCACTCTGCTAATGCCGATCGTATCCCAGTGCTCAAAGCCTTTCGTTGTCCAGAGGCTTCCCAAGCGCTCTGAGGCGAATAAAGGAGTAGCACACGTTAAACGCTCACTCCAGCCCACAGCTACATTCGCCGCCTTCCACACACGTACCGCAATCCTAGTAGGGCCCGTGAGGGTCCTTCCGGCAGATCGAGAATAAAGCGCTCTGTTATAGTTACCGCCGGGAAGCAGGAATTTATCCATCTCATATGCCGGGTTCGAACCAGGAGCGTACGTAGCATGGTTAATGGCAGCCAGCTGGGAGGCCCAATAGTACCTTCTAATGTCAGGAAGCGCGATGCCCCCGTCATACCAGGGAAGAGTCAGCTTTGCCAAAGCGATGCGCGCACGACCGTCCCAAACCAGTCTCCTCTGCAAACTCTCCACTTCCCTAAAGTAGGCCGCCGGAATGATATCGAAGGAGTTCTGGAGTGCGTAAAAAAATCTGGGAAGGGACATCATTTTAAACAGTGCTGCGCGACCAAGTGGAGACAAGGGCAACTTACACCACCGAGCCGTATCCACTCTCAAACGCCGGAGGGGAGACAGGAGATTCTGCTCGTAGCGGACCGCCGGATCCAACGAGACGTACACCCCCAAGTATTTAAAGCCGGATTGAGATGTTTGGATCGGAAGCCGAGGCGGCAAGAGAGGAAGGCCACCGGAGATAGGATACACGCAAGATTTGGACCAGTTAATTATCAAACCCGAATTTCTCCCGAAGGAAGTAAGAACATCAAAAAGCACATTGAGCGACTTCCGCGGCGAGGTGAGGTACAAAAGAATGTCATCCGCGTACAACGAGACCCGATCCTCGAAGCCCGGGGCCCACCGGATCCCTCTGATCGAGGGCTCCCAGCGGAGCCAGGCAGCGAGCGGCTCCAAGGCGAGAGCAAAGAGCAGAGGGGACAACGGGCACCCCTGCCTAGTACCCCTCCCGAGAGCGAAGGGCCGAGAAACCCGCCCATTGACAACAACCTGAGCCATTGGTCCAGCATAGAGGAGCTTAACCCAACTAATAAATCCCTCCCCAAAGCCAAACTTCGCCAAGACGGCCCAAAGGAATGGCCACTCGATGGTATCAAAGGCCATCGTGGCGTCTAAGGAAACCAATATGGCCGGTTCAGAGAAGGACTCCGCCTTAGCGAGGACGCCATTGAGACGCCGCAAGTTGAGAGCGGTATTACGATGCGGGATAAAGCCGCATTGATCCGGATGTATCAAATCACATATAACTCTCAGCAAGCGATTAGCGAGGACCTTGGCAAGGATTTTCGGTTCGGCATTTAGTAGGGAAATAGGCCTATATGAGGCACAGCGGTCTCGTGGCTTACCGTCCTTGGGAATCACAACTATGGTAGCCAGACGCTGGTCGTCGGGAAGGGAACCCCGCTCGAGCGACTCCAGAAACATACGACGGAGGAAGGGCGCGATTTTACCCGGGCGTAGTTTATACAGTTCAATCGGCAGTCCGTTGGGGCCCATAGCCTTGCCCGAGCGAAGGGAACGAATCGCGGTAGCAATCTCGTCGACAGACAGGGAGGCCTCCATCTGCTCACGGTCCTCGACGGATAAGCCGGGCAAGGCAATATCCCGCAGCAAGAGACGAGAGTCATCCTCATCTCTGTCAGACACCGGGGAGTACACCGCCCGGAGGTGGTCAGCAAAACACTCCACAATCTCACCAGGGTCAGTCACACACACTCCATCCGAAACCCGAAGCTCCGGGACCACACGATTCACTCTCTCCTTCTTATCCAACCAAGCAATCAGTTTCCCGCCTTGTCCCCGGCCTCATACAACCTACCCTGCTGCTCCCTATACATGGTCTTGGCAGCGTCAGTAACAAGGGACTTATATTCAAACTGCTTCAAGCTGAGGGCGTGAAGCCCATCCTGAGTGACACCCGTCTCCAAAGCTGCCTCCAGCCCCGATATTTCAGTCTCCAGCTTCACCACCGCCTCATTCTTAACCCTCTTAGCCTCCACTATCTGGGACAGGGCATGCCTGCGGCGAACTGCTTTGAAGGCTTCCCACAGGGACACTGAGGACAACACCGACCCCTCATTCTCGAGAAAATACCGATCAATCGACTTAACAAGGCTATCACGAATCTTGGGGTCTCGCAAGTACCAAGGGTTAATAGGGGCGATCCGCCCAGCGGACCGCGTCCCGGTGTCAAAAAGCAACCACAGTGGGGAATGATCAGAGATACCCCGGGCCAGGTGCTTAACCTCTCGAATCCGGGCAGTCTGGGCCGTGGGCATAAGAAAATAATCCAATCTGGAGAGACTCCCATGGGCCCCAGAGTGAAATGTGTACTGACACTGTGTCGGATGCATTAACCTCCAACAATCCACCAGACCGAGGGTATCCAAGAGCCCGCCGAGCCACGCCTGGGCAGCAGGGAGGGCCCTGGGCGGGTGGCGATCCAGATCTCCCGAAACAACCGAATTAAAATCCCCACCCAAAAGCAAAAGACTGTCAGGAAGCTCAAGCAGCATACGACCCAAGTCTGAGAAAGTGGAGTTCTGGAGGCCCGGGGGAACATAAACCGAAACCAAGGAAATGGACTGTCCCTCCCACCTCAGTCAGGGCCGCATAGCGCCCTCTATCGTCTAGGACAACCCTGGTGATCTCTAGCGGAAGTGAAGATCGTAGGAGAATGCCCACCCCTCTAGAGCCGGTGGTGAAACCGGAATGGGCCACGAGTCGGTAGCCCCCCCTGTTCATGGCATGACAAACATTACCAACCAAATGCGTCTCCTGTAAGAATACCACATCAGGAGTCAAACGACGCAAATATTGCAGCACAACACCCCGTTTGATACGATCCCCCAATCCATTGACGTTCCAAGACATCAATCTCAACCCGTCCCCCCCCATCCCCTCCAGTAGGTCAAGGGTCCCCTAGCAAATAGCGCGACACCTGAAACTGAAACAGAGCCAATACCTCACCTTGAAAACAAAAAACACAAATCCAAACAACCCCTCCCACCCACCAACCCCCCCCCCGAATTCAACTCCCCCCACCCTGCACCCCTGCGGTCCAAAAAACCACCCCAACTTGCAGTGTGCCTGTCGCCCTACAAACCACATTCTACGAAAAGACCCCGGAGGAGGAAAGGGACCCGTCCCTGACCGCCCCCAACACAGATCATAATTAAACAAAATGTACAAAAGAAGTAGAACCCAGCCGAACAAAACAAAATGTCAAAGTAAAGGACCAAAAGTCACTCCGAAAGAGGCCCGCCACCCTCGGTACCACCAGAAGGCCCAGGCCGGTCACCCCGGTCCGGTAGAGAATCCAGCCAGTCACTCACAGTCGCAGGACAGTCAAAAAAGGTAGTCCGGTCTTCGTATTCCACTCGGAGCCTAGCAGGAAAAAGCATAGAGTACTTAAGACCCAGGTCCTGGAGACGGCGCTTCACCCCCTGGAAGCCCATCCGCTGCTTCTGGACAAGTTGGGTGAAGTCCGGGAAAAAGTTAACGGATGAGTTCTCATATCGGACCGGGCCATGTACCCGTGAGGCCTGCAGAATCGCATCTCGGTCTCTGTAGTGAAAAAGTTTTGCAACAATAGGCCTCGGGGGAGCCCCCGGTCGCGGCCGACCGCCTTGGACTCGATGGGCCCGCTCCACGGCAAAGAACTTACTCAGGCCAGTGGGGGCAAGCTGGTTGAGGATGAGATCCTCAACCATAAGATCAACCGGGCGATTGTCGGAGGTCTCTGGAACATCTATGACGCGGATGTTATTGCGTCGAGCCCGTCCCTCGAAGTCCTCCAGCCGCCGGGCCATCAGGTCGTTGGCCGACTTGAGGTCGCCAAGAGCAGTCTGCAGGTCCGACACATCCGTACCAAGGGTGGACGTCCGCAAATCCAGCGATTGAACCCTCTCATTGGTCTTAGAGAGATCCGCCCGAATTAGCGTAACATCAATGGCCACCGTGTCGATTTTACGGGCCAAGGCCTCGTACTGCTTAGCGATGGTCTCCTTGATGCCATTAATGGCGCCCATGATGTCCTGCAATGACAAATCCGGAGGGACGGACGGAACACCACCAGCGTCATCCGGGAGAACACTGGCCGTCCCAGGGGACCCTTTACCTTGAGTGTAGCGGTCCATGTTGTTAGTCTGGACCGGTCCCCCACGTAGGGATGTCTTGGTCTTACGCCTCTCTGGATCCCCCTTGCCACCCATGTTGAACCACGCTCGCCAAAGGGGACCACCGAGCAAGCGGCGAAGGGGCACAGGCGAAGCAGACACGAGCCGTACCAGAGACCGCAATGTGGCGGTGCGAGAGGATCAAAGTCAATGGGCACACTGGTATCAGGCGGAGGCAAAGGCACCAAGCGAAGGCCGAGTGAAAACCCAGCCGCACAAAGCAACTCCACGGTCCAGCCACTCAGAGATCCAAAAGTGAAACCGAAAGTGATGGGACGGCCGCTGGCACAGCCCCGATGCCGTTGTTGTTCAACTATGCCCCGGCTCCACAGTTCACCTTCGCACCGGGCACAGCCATCAGTTGGGCCTCAAAAGTTCAAACCACCATAGATCAGGTCTCCCAGGTCCGATTTGGTTTCTGAAAAGAGTTTAGGGTTCAGCCAACGTTCATCTTCCAGAATCCGTCAACCAAGTCAGGATAAAGTCAGGATAAATTCCGAGGAGCAGCGAGGGTCCGGGGAGCCCTGTGCTCACGCGACCATCTTGGATGCGTGCTAGGCTCCTCCCCCCTGCAGTGTCATTCTTAAATCAAATATTGTAGCGTGAAGAACAAACTGACTACTTAACGTTCACTATAAGACAACTCGTCTTTGCTAACATGGATTTATATGACTTGGATGCATTTCTCAAAATATGTATCTACAAATTGCAAAATGCTCGGACATCATCCTGAACATTTCTTTGTAAATATGTATGTTTATTATTTGGAATCATTTCTCACATTGGTTTGTAAAAATAAAAAACTGTAGAGTACTTTAACATCGTCTACGTGTGGTATAAATTTCAAATAAAGAAATAAAAACGTAGAAATTACCAGCATTCGCAGGGTTCTATACTTTATGGAATGCTCTCCGACACCCCACCGGCGGCCATGTGTGTACGTTTCTACACGGCAATGCCTGCAATGTTCAGCTCATGGTTTGTGCACGTGGAGGGGCGCAGCTGGCACCGGAAGTACAGCTAACAGCAGCAGGCCGGACATAAGCATAGCTGCCAAGGTTTCAGATTGCTAAGTGTGACATTTTTATAATGTCAGCGTAATTATGAGTGACATTTCAACAACTATGAGTGACACTTTTTTCGCAAGGAAAATCAAGCAATAAAAACAAAGGCAACATAAATATCAGAAATTACACCCATTTGAGCAACGAGAAACTAAGAAGATTTTAAAACGGCTGCAAAGCACTGGAAATGGAAGGGTACACGCGTAGCTTAGAGGTCACAACCCCTCTGCAGACTGTAATTTATCTCAGATGGACACAATGAGCAATTTGATAAAAATCAATTTGTTGATAACAGCAGGGTGTGCGTCACCGCCCGTTATTTATTAACAATCTGAAGCTACGTTGCATTGCTAGTCTAAGCAATTAACATTGAGACACAATTAAGCATGGGGGTGCATGCAAGCCTCAGGAGAAAAGTTTGATTAAAGTACACATAGCCTAGGTGTCACAATTCGGCTGTAGGCAGTTTTATTTCAAATATATACTTTTTGTGAGAGTGAGTATTAAAAAGCCCACACTATCTAAGAGTACTTGCACCAGTACGTGTTATGCAGCAGGCTGTAAAAGTAGTCTAAAAAATACATATGGCACTGCACAGAAGTGTTTGCTTTAAAACATACCTGCACTCGTACTGACTCCTGAAGATGAATGACTTCTTGTGGCAGCTGTGCATCGGATCACACGCGCAGGTGCCAACATGAGAAGCATAGACAGCTCCTATACTTCAGCACAGGTTCGCCGGCGACTCAGAAGGCCTGCCTCACTCGAGTAAGCCATAGGTAGGCCTGAGGTCGAGTAGCCAGGCGGGATCTCATCATGCTGCTTTGAGGCGCTCTCAGCGG
Source organism: Triturus cristatus (assembly GCF_964204655.1). Classification (NCBI taxonomy): domain Eukaryota; kingdom Metazoa; phylum Chordata; class Amphibia; order Caudata; family Salamandridae; genus Triturus; species Triturus cristatus. The sequence continues at coordinate 891,438,166 of NC_140581.1, forward strand.
CCTTGCCTAGCACTTAGCAGGCTGTTGACCAACTTAATTTAGCCGCGGCCGGCGTTGCCTGGGCCCGCCTGTCCTGGATGGCGTGCGTCGTGATGGGAATCAATCCATTTAGGGGAGGGGATGTGGTCCGTCGGCTGCGCTGCCGACTTTGGTGCAGGAAACCAGGGTTCGAGCCTCGAGGTCGCGTCCACATCCTGTGATTCTGGGCAATCACTTAATCTCCCCGTGCCTGAATACAGACATGCCAACCCTCCCGATTCAGGCGGGAGACTACCGATTTCAAGTCTAGTCTCCCGCCTCCCGATTCCTGCAAGCAAAAAACCCGATTCTTCGGGGTTTCACCTGACAGGGCTTGGTATTGTGTAAAGGTGCTAATTCTTCTAGCAATACTCAGAGTGGTAGGGGCTCTAGAAGGGGTGAAAAACCAACAAAGCCTCATTCACATGCAAATGGTCTTTTAAACACCTGTGAAGGACTCGGGGGCGGCTGTGTGCGTGCCCGGGAAGCTGTTTCCGCCCGGGCTGCCAGGGAGTGGAAGGGGGGGGGGGGGGGGGGGGGTGTATGCACTGCCAGGCCAGGGCACAAAGTTTCCATCACCCTCTCTTGTCCTGCCATTGCACTCCATGCTTCTGCAAGGTAAGAAAAAAACTGTTCGATCCTGCAGCAGCACACTTCCAAAGCCCATACATGATAGTAACCCGATTCAAGGCCCCATTCTCCCGATTCTTTTTAGAAAATCTCCCACTTTGCGCTACTGAAATGTTGGCATGTATGTGAATATGTAATGTAAATACGGTGCTCATGTACAGTGCTACAATACCTTCGGGTCGAGTTCGCGCTATATAAAAGATGCAACAAAAAAAAAAAAAATCCCTACCAGGACAGGGTCGAGTAGGTCGAAGCTGGCTCCCACGCTATCGCGTTGTGCAGAATTATGGCACCGCCTAAACATGCAGCACAAATAAATGCCGCCTGCTCGATGTGCACCGCGGGCGGCAGCTGAGCTCAGCACGACTGCGGGACCTGTGACTCGTCCCCGCCTTAGCCCGTGTCTGTGCGCTGGAGTTTGGCATTGCCCAGGAGAGACTGGTGGCCCAGTTGCGACTCGCGCACGCACCGCACCACCACCACCACTATGCGGTGCGTGCGCTTGTGCAGGCAGTAGTTGCAAGCAGCTCACGTCACGTGAGCTTGCTTGCACTTCAAACAGGGCCGCGAGGCACTGGCGGCCCATTGCGGCGGCCTTTATTATTTATTTGGGGACTGGGGACACTGACTGACAAAGTGTTAGACAGTGAGTGTGTCCCCAAATAAATTATAAAGGCCGCCGCAACGGGCCGCCAGTGCCACGCAGCCGCCTCCAAAACAGTGCCGCCTGGGGCGGTCCGCCCCCCCTAAATATGCCAGTGCGGATTTAGAAGATGGCGCAGCTCAAGCAACCAAACGATTAGAGAGGATGGAAGGTCTGTTGAAGAATGTCGCCATCAAGAACGAAGACCTTGAAGCCAGGGGAAGGCGCAACAATGTCCGTATTATGGGTGTTTCTGAATCAACGAGCATGGGTCGGTTGGATGAATTTGTTGAAAGCCTGTTGGTCAGATTCTTTGGACGGGAGTCCTTCACCAACACTTTCGTCATTGAAAGGGCGCACAGAACCCTCGGTCCACGACCCAACCCTGGATATCCACCTCGCCCTATTTTGGCAAGATTACTGAACTTTAGACAGGGACACTGCATTGCGGATGGCACAAGAACGTGGGTCGCTGTATTGGCAGGGCTCTTCCATTTCTTTGTATCCCGACTTCACAGTTATGGTTCAGGAGGCCCATCAAAAGTTTGCTACGATAAAAACGTTACGGAAGGCTGGCCTCAGATTTGGTATGCTGTATCCTGCACAGATGAAGGTCAACGTCGATGGCAGGTCCAGAATCTTTGAAACTCCTGCTGAGGCCCAAGAATTTTGTCAGAACCTGTTCCAAAGCTGGCCGGCCGAGGAGAATCGCCCACGCCAGAGAGATCACCCCTATTGTCGAACTCTGGCTCCAGAATGGAACTGTTTTCCACGGGCTGAAGGCCCTTGCCGTGGTGTAATGTTAAGTATTATGTGAATTGTTTCGCTTTTTTTTTTGCTTTCAGAAATGCTTACTTCTATTAGAATTCCAATATTGGACTCTAGGCTCTGTCAATAATGTACTCTAGTTTTCAATATACGTTTACAGGTCTCCAGGAACAAGGCGAGGCATTGCCTCTCCCCCAGTGTGGTTGCACATTGTGTTATGCTTCCATTTGGTAACTACGATGTTTACTTGACACTATTATGGGGTTGTGGGCTCTCCCCTAATGTTCTATGGAGGGGATGGGTGGGCGGGCAGGGTTTACTTTTGATCATATCGGTTCATTTGTTCCTGACACGGTTGCCTTATCATGATGTTCCGTATGCTTGTGTTGACGCATTCAAGTACATTACAGAGATGACCCTTTAGGATGATGGCGGGTAGGCTCTCCACCATCTCGGACGTCAATTTTATTACATGGAATGTGAGGGGTTTGAATAATGCCAGGAATGGGAAGACATATTTTGAATTATTTGCAGCATCATAAGGCAGATGTGTTTTAAATTTTTTTTTTTTTTTTTTTTTTTTACAGGAGACGCTTTTGTCCCCCTCCTCCTCCTCTACCACGTTTGCCTCCAGTTAGGGGGCCCACCGTTACTTTGCAAATTACAGCGCCTACTCCAGGGGAACTGCCATACTCATACACAAACTCCTACCCTTCCAATTACATGCAGTAAACACTGATAGGGTGGGTGGTCTCACACTGGTGACTGGAAGGCTTATGGGATACAACATAGCTTTCATGTGTGTTTATGCGCCAAATGTAGATGACCCGGATTTCTTTCACTCTCTGCATGCCCTGCTGACCCCCGTGGGTGCCATGTCTGCCTGGGAGGAGATTTTAACCTACTTTTGCAGCCTGCCCTAGATAGTACAGCGGTTTCCCCGGAACGAAACCCTGTTCCAATAAAGTACCTTGGTACATCTGTGATTCGGTAGGTTTGGTGGACATATGGTGCATGCATTGCCCCAAAGATTGCCTACACTCACTATTCAGCTCCCCACGACACCTGGACACACCTGGATTTTTGGCTGGTCTCGCACGCCATGGCTCCTTGGTTTCGCAGTATGACACACTTACCCAGAACTTACTCCGACCACTCACCGGTCAGTATGCATATCCATATTCCTAGGCCAGAGGGGGTAGAACGACAATGGAGGCTCCCGGGACAGACATTAAACGACGCAGTATTTTCTGCCGAAAATCGTGAATCCATTGTGACTTTTTTTTATCTCAATGTGGGCTCTGTCAGCATATGGGCCACCATGTGGGAGGCATTCAAGGCATATATAAGGGGGGAAATGTATTGCTAAACATTCTGGAGTATTGAAATCATTAAGGGGTACACCGGCACGCTTGGAGGACAGTCTGAAAACATTAGACGCAGATTTACTCGTGCACTCAGATTCTGCTAAACAGGCTAATCACTTGTTGTTGATGACAGAATTCAGGGAGGCGGCGGAGAGTGAGACAAATTTTCTGGGAAAATACGCCACTGCCAGACGGTATGGTGAAGGAGACCGGCCGGGACGCACACTGGCGCAATTGTTGCGACCCTGTGTAGGAAAGAGTTATATTGCATCCATTCGCTCCGAGGACGGACGTATTCACACAGACACAGCGGAGATCAGACAGGAGTTTTGTCAATACTACACCAATTTATACACAACGGGCACGCAACTGGACAATGAAGATTGCAGGGCCCATTTAGATGAGATCGCCATGGTGGGGCTCGGGGATTATATGCAGAAGTTCCTGGCGGAGCCATTTTCTAAGGAGGAAATGGTTAGCTTCATAGACGCCTTAAACTGCACTACAGCACCCAGCTTAGATGGCTTTACAGGAGTTTTTTTACAAACATTATAAAGTTATACTTGCTCCTCATCTTCGAGGTTTACACTAGAGCCTTGGAAAATAAATCATTGCCTCCAACACTTCGCTAAGCAGTAATTGTTTCACTTCCCAAACCCGGCAAAGATCCATCGAGTTGCGGCTCTTAAAGGCCGCTATCACTTTTGAATTTGGATTATAAAATCCTTCAAAATGATTGCGTTGAGGCTCACGTTGCTCTTGGATCGTATATCTCCAGTACAGTCCGGCTTTGTCCCCCACAAGTCCACTGCGCTGAACTTGCGTGCCTTGTTTGCGGAGCTTCACAGATTGGCTCAAGAGGTTCTGGATGCAGCGGTTCTGTTGATCTCCGAAAAGGCATTCTATTCACTGGAATGTCCTTTTATATGGGCTGTGATGAGAAAGCTGGGCATCCCCAGGGGTTTTATAGACCTCACAGCGTTGCTTTATACTTATCCCTTCACCAGACTCCGCTTGAATGGTACATTATCCGCTCCATTTAATCTAACACGTGGCACCAGGCAAGGCTGCCCGTTAACCCCCCTACCATTTATATTGGCGTTGGACCCCCTTGGTCCGCCATTTTCAGGAGAAAGACCTCCACAGAGGTATTCAGTTTAATATAGGACCCCTCCTTATCTCGCTCTATGCGGACGACAGTTTTGTATGTCCGATGTCCACAAACCAATTTGGATCCACTGATTAGGGAGATTCTCCATCTTGGTAGATTCTCGGTCTTGGGTATTAACTGGAGCACATCTGAATTGTTCCCTCTGACTACGGGCACCATTGAATGGGAATTCCCACTGACATTGTGTAATGACTCGGTCAGGTACCTGGGTATACAGATACATAGAGAAGCGGAACAGATGCTGCAATTAAACTATGGCACAGCCATGCACAAGCTTGGAGAGCAGATAGACCGCTGGCTACGCCTCCCACTCTCCATGGCAGGCAGAATTGCACTCATGAAGATTATTGTTCGCCCAGTTTTTGTACATGTTCAATAATATTGCCATCCCACCCCCAGACAGTTTTTTCAATACCCTGGAGGGGGGTTCCGGATTTCCGACTATTATCTGGTGGCACAAGCCAGTTGTGCACACTCATAGTATCATTCAGATGCATGCATTCCCTACGGAAGGCCAGAGTCTGACTTGGTACTCCCGATTTGGCTCTCTGCCATTCTGCCCCAGGGCTTTCCTCGGGACCTTAGAGACATTCAGACTGTTTCCACTACCAGTTGGGCATGGCGCAAGCTTTCGCAGCTCTCGGGGTTGGGCTCCCTGTACTCCTCAGACATTCCAATTGCACACAACCCATTGCTTCCCAACACAAAAAATATATTGGTTATGAGAGTGCTTAAATCCCATTTCATGATCAAGTTCGACGATTTATTCCCGGGGGGGCATGTATTTGAAAATGGGGATATAGGGTGACAAGTTCGACCTTTATGGACCAGTTCATTTTTACTAGGATGTGTAGAGCTCTGCGTGTTAAAAATCCAGAATACCCACTTGAACCACAGTCCTTTGGACCCCTATCCCTCGTAATAGCTAACACTGATGGGAAGCAATTGATATCCAAGCTGTAGAAGGCTAGCATTTATCCCGTGCTACAACACCAAGATTCGAGTGGCCTGGGAATCGGACTTAAGTCACTCCATCCTGGACAACCAATGGGCATTTTGCTGTGCGCAAACTAGGCAGATCTCCCTCAAGAGCAGGCATAAATTGATACATTATAAATACCTATGGAGGCCATACATGACCCCTGCAAAGCTTCACGCCATTGACCCTTCCCGGCCTCACACTTGCAGGAAATGCAACAGCCCTTACGCCGACTTCCCCCACTTGACGTGGACTTGCACTAAGATTGCTGAGTTCTGGATTGATGTTCTTGGAAAACCGTCGCAAATAACACTGCAGGACATATTCCCTTCTCCAGAGGTTGCACTTTTGGGATAGGTCTAGAACATGCCCAAGAAAGTGCATAAATTCATTGCTCTTGCCCTACTCTTGGTTAAACGGGAGATTGCGCTTAGATGGGGAAGTAAATTAACCTCCACGAATGCATGGCTGCACCACTAACTGCAACTTATACCCTACATTACTTCCACCCAGGTACCGACCAAAAGATATCAGGAGCCCACTCAAGACATATTTACAGAATTTAGATCCTGGTGCCTCATCTCAAACCCCCGATGGCATATACCCGACGGGTGTAGGTTGAATAGTTTGAATGGGCCTTGTGCTGCTTACGCAACATTATGTACACTCCGTAGTGGGAGTTGTGCTAGAATTTTACAGTTTGGAGTTAGAGCAAAGACAATAATGTTATGGTCATGCAATGGGCTCTGATGTTCTTTTGTCATCTTACCGCTGTTTGCAAATTTATATGATGGCATTAAGTGCATGGAACTGTTAATATTTGCTGTGGGAACAACATTGGCTGTATATGTTGGAAATAATGCTAAATAAAGTTGTTGTTTTTTTAAACAGGGATTAGTGTCTGGAGAACTTTTGTAGTTTCAATGGATTGCTTCCTTTGAAAAGACTTGACATCTTGATTAGGATAGTAAACATAACTCTGCTGCAGTTGGCATCACTGATGATCGGGCCATGGAGGGGGATTACCCCTCTGCTGGGGACAGTGCCTGCCCTCTTTCGGGCAATACTGAGGCCTGAAAATTGTCATCTTGCCCTCTTGCCCCACTGCTTTAAAGGCCTCTGCTTCATTTCTAATGCGCAGCGTTTCCTCCTCTATATATGGACCAACGAGCAAGATTCCAAAGAAAGAATGAACGAGGATCTTTAGCTGACCATCTGTCTTCAAAGATGGCAGTTGCAAATGAGATGTCCCCCTCAAAGCATTTATCTGGTAGTAGTCTCGTACTACCAAGTCATCGGAGGTTATTGAAAAACTGGTGATCCAGTTTGAATTCAGCAGCTACTCCTGCACAATTTCACTGAAATCCTGTGGTTGTCTCTAGGCAACTGCTCTGCAAAGTTTTGCAAAGTCTCCTAAAGTGGTTATCATACCTCCCAAGCAGGGCAGTAGTGCTGGGAGCATAAAAGGAAATGACAGCAATACTACAGATCTTTTTCATGCAGCATCCTTACTTTAGTTTTGTCGGTTGGTGGATCAAGTTCCTGAAGCTGAAGAGTTATGCTTTCCGACAGCCAAAACGAAAAATGAATCTAGCTTAGAATGAAAGCATAGAAAACCCAAGTCTGACACTGGGGGGTCTGTATTTCTTTAATCACATCCCCCCCTCCCAACTCCAGGATATTGTGGCTTCTGTTGCCAAACTTTGCAGCCAAATAAATGCAACATTGGCAGCCCAATTGTGGTATTTTTGTGGAAGGCAGAAAATGTGCCCGTCATAAACATACTGCACAGCCAGTGCTCTGTCACAATCTGTAACCTTGCAGTCTGCAGCAGCACACTATCTTGAATTGGAGCCAGAGTACAAACTGCAGTATGAAACCTCTACTCTCTGGCATCCCAGTCTGCACCCCCTGCAGTGCAAAGGGCAGGCAGGGTCCAGGGAGACACAGGTGCAAAAGATGGGGGTAACCGTAGACGGGGGAAAGAGAGAAGTCAAGGGGCAGCAGAAGTGGGGGACATGGGAGGCAGTGACAGACAGCAGATGGAGAGGGACCAAGAGAAGGAATGCCAAAGTGCAGAGCAGGAATAGGAAATAATCTGACCTTCCCTTGTGAGAACACTTCAGCTATTAAAGATGCACAGGATATTTTCATCCTCATCGGAAGCAATGCAGTCTAGTGCGTTGGCGTAAAGCATCTTGATATCGATACATGCCTTGGTGGCAATGCATGTCTCATATGGTAAAGACAAAAAGCGATACTGAGAATTGCTTCAACATTAAAGCTCTCCATGATGCCGAATGGTAGTAGTGCTTCACCGTCAAGCTCAAACTCGACAGCAAATATGTCAACATCTTACCTCAGGCTGATGTCAAGTGGGAGTGGCATGAATGGTGTCCTCTCCATACCCCCCCCCCTCCCCCCCCTTCTGGATTTTTTGCCCCCCTGGAATTGCCCCCTTTGAGTGTTCTTTGGTGCAGAGGGTTTAGACACAGTAGCAGTAGAACTCTGATGGCCCCTTTTTGCTTTCTATTCCTCCTTGCCCTTCAGGTCTTCAAACTTGCCCAGCAGTCTGATGCCCCAATGATCTTTCAGTGTCCTTTTGGGCATATTTACACAACTTTCAAATTAAGCAGCAAAACCGGTGGGGATACGAAGCTGTATTTTCTTACTGCCACATAAAATGAACTTCACAAAAAGTTACGTTAGTGACTGAACACTCACTGGAAATGCTAAAGAACACTTGAAAAGGCTTTCCAATGAGGAAAGACTTGGAAACAGGGTGAACTACCCAACATTTTCAGAGAAAAATTGAAAATTGGATAAAAGCAACACCCACAATGGTTCCTCTCTCACAAACCAGAAAAAGAACTGGCTCAGAGAGGCAAATAAAATTAAAGTGGTGTAAGAAATTGGATTATTACTTTGAGTGGGAGACTTTTCTCCTGAAGGAGTAATCACATCTCTTGTCAGAGAACCTATATCTAAATTAACTTGAGCTCAACCCCCTGGTAGTAACGGCACAGAGTAGATAGGCTTAACTTGGGGTAATCCAAAAAAGGATAACAGAAATATGATTTTTGAAAGTTTTAAGTAGATATAATGACAAAAAGCAGACTATGGTCACCGCAGACCAGGTCCTAGGGGCATTTTCAGGCTGACCGCGTTGGACTATGGATCAAATATACCAACCAGGTTCGTCCCTGTCAAAGAGTTTGCCCTCTGCCTTAGTCTTTCAAGTCCCAATTAACCACAGGAGTACATTTGTAAAGTTCCCCAGGAATTCAGGGGAGGCACTCAGAGGCCAACAGCAGGGTGCAGTCCGGGCCCTGTTGCCACTGGTCTGCTGGGTACTTCAAGGAAGAGGCTTCTTGCAGCTTGTTGTCTCCCTGTAGACACACAGGTCAACCAACTGAACCCTGGAGTCTATTTTTTTTTTATACAGAGTTCTATATAGCGCGAACTTGACCCGAAGGTATCGGGTATCAGAGCGCTTTACAGGAGCGCCAGTTGCATTACATGAGGACACATTAATTTTTGTTAGGCACAAGGAGATTAAGTGATTTGCACAGGAGAACAGGATGTTCAGCGTCGTTGCCGAGACTCGAAACCGGTTGCCCAGATTTGAGGTCGCCCGCCCGAGCCCTTAGGCCAACTCCTCTCCTCAGTTATCTTGGGTACAAGAGGGAGCATGTCCAGCCCTTAAGGGCTCCTCTCAGTTCAGACAGCGGTCTAGTCTTCATCTGATCTGATCTTTCGCAAGTCCAAAAAGTGTTTTGAAGTGGGTGCCTGGAGGTGCCACATTTACTTTAGAAAATTTGAGAGGGACCCCAAAGACAAAGGAGAGGGGTACCAGATATGACAAAAGTCAGTAGAAAGCAGCCTCCTTGTCAAGAATTTACAACAGTCAATACACCTTTCACACTAGCGGGTTTAAAATGAACAGCATAGATATAATCAAAACAATTGAGAGAAAAATTATGACAAACATTTATTCACAAATTCATTAAAAATTCGATACACAGTTAAAACCACAAATTCTGTGGATGGGAATTCAGTATTGTTATAAAGCTAATTAAGGAGCAATTACAATATCATACCTCAGTAGAAAATACCCACAATAACAATTTATCAACACCATAAGACATACAATTAGGGACAGTCTAAAAAGGACAATAAGTCCTATTCACAGAGAGAAATCACCAAATCAATGATATATCAATTGTGACCGCAGTTAATATTGCTTTAAGTAATGTGTGTCACAAAAACTGTAATCCAAGATTTTATGTGGTTTCCTCTTTGAGAGCATCGACGCGTTTCGGTGGGCACTGATTCCTTGCCAACACCTTCATCAGGAAATTTAAAATAGAGTCCCAATAACAATCATGTAAAAAACGAACAATTTTAAATTTCCTGATGAAGGTGTTGGCAAGGAATCAGTGCCCACCGAAACGCGTCGATGCTCTCAAAGAGGAAACCACATAAAATCTTGGATTACAGTTTTTGTGACACACATTACTTAAAGCAATATTAACTGCGGTCACAATTGATATATCATTGATTTGGTGATTTCTCTCTGTGAATAGGACTTATTGTCCTTTTTAGACTGTCCCTAATTGTATGTCTTATGGTGTTGATAAATTGTTATTGTGGGTATTTTCTACTGAGGTATGATATTGTAATTGCTCCTTAATTAGCTTTATAACAATACTGAATTCCCATCCACAGAATTTGTGGTTTTAACTGTGTATCGAATTTTTAATGAATTTGTGAATAAATGTTTATGTCATAATTTTTCTCTCAATTGTTTTGATTATATCTATGCTGTTCATTTTAAACCCGCTAGTGTGAAAGGTGTATTGACTGTTGTAAATTCTTGACAAGGAGGCTGCTTTCTACTGACTGGTGCCACATTTACGCCAGGCACTTCAATGGACATTCTAAAGTTGTACACCCACTTTCGAAAGAGTTTAAAGAAAAGGTGGGGTCAACATGCGCAGCAGGGAAATTATTCCACCGTTCAAGTCTATCAATGAAGATCCTAAAAAGCAGAAAGTCAATGCACATAGGACGGTGCTGTGTGTATCAAAGTAAAACAATAATGCCAATTGTTACATAAAAGTGCACTCCTCTCCAGTCTGTTAAGTATCACACTTGATTAGGTCAAACATGGCCACCATGTGTAGTTTCCATGTGTTGAGAGGCAAACACCCACTCTATTCGTCCCGTCAGCAATACAATCAACCCTTCAATCTCAATTTCGATACAGTAGGTCAGTGCAGTTTGGTTGGGATGGCAAATTACTATGTATATCCCACTTGGGCAGAAACATAACATTTCTGAAAACAATAGTTTTCCATAAGTCTCAAGAGAAATCTAGCCTTGGATGTGAGGAGAACTGGAGTTAGAGAACACATAAGGGGAATCCCAGATCTTGAACATTCTGGGAATAGTTTCAAAGCAATATTTACTAGCAAGGAATACCCCAAGGAAAAAATATTTCCATCTATGCACCAAAGGCAAGCTTTCCCTTGAAGGGTGTGCAAAGTTATTAAGAACAAAAAGGCTTTATATAACATACACCAGCACAGATCTTTTGGTAGTACACGGACACATGCAGACCATTTTCTCAAAACATGTTTTTTAGCAAGACATTGGATATAATGATGGCAACTTGTATAAGCATGATTAACAATGAAGTTTGAAACTGCATACAAAAAGTAGCTGTTTTATTGATGCAGATCATATCTAACAGTTAACAAAACCCTGTATTTTGGTATAAAGTACTCCACGCAATATGTATACCCCACAAAGCGATCAGTAATGCTATCAACAGTTGCTCTCAAGCTTCTATGTTGACTTGAATTATACATTGGAAATAATACAACAAATGTTTGGTTGTGTTTCACTCCAGACACTTTTCATACTCCCAGAATTGGAATGACTGGAAGCTAAGTAGTTTTAGTCAATTTCATATCAAATCCATTGGAATCCTTAAAGAACTGACATGTTAAGCGAGGTTTAAACAAAGATGAGAATTCTTGACTAACAGGAACATTTTTCTTAGGCTTAAATTAATAACAGTGATAGAAAAATATCACAACAAAGTTGGAATTCAAAAAAATGTATGTATATCACGTTTGTTCCCAGAAAAGAAAAAAAACCACAATGTACTCAAACATTACACAATTCTGTACAGGGAAAACAGCAACAATACAGAAAGTTCTCGAGTGCAGCAGCAAGGCTAAAACGCCTCGTCTATTAATTGCTATTGCTCATCAACAGACCATTTTACAGATAAGTTAGATTGTGTTTCTGCAAATGCATATACATTTTCTATAAGAGGGATGAGTGTAGATTTCTGCTACATAACTTTAGATGAAGACAGATTCCGAAGACGTGCAAAAGAATGATCTCTACTCTCACACATCAAAATATACTCGTTATTTTCAAAACAAGATTTCTTTCAAATTCAACATATTTCTGGTAGTCCCATTGACAGACAAAAACGTTAACTCTCCATTTCAACTTCTGCTCCTTCAGTGCGACTGGCAGGTGTAAATTCCGTTATATTTTCCTCATCCAAATGAACAATTTCAGAGAGATCGATATTGGGCAACGGAACTCTCCAGTAATGGAATGAATTATACTGCCAGCATTCTTCTCCATCCTGCAAAAAAAAAGTAGATTAAAAATAAAGATCACTTTTTAGAAAATAAAAGCTCTATTCACATAAGCATGTTAATCTTTATATCAAGACAATAAATAGACCATAATACAATTTTCAAGTGAGTCAAACTGATTACTTATCGAAATATTAGGATTGAAAACAGCTGTGATTACTTCAAAATTATTAAACTAAGAGTTTAAGAGCTATTCCAGAGAATGCACTCATTCTAGAATATTAATTAATTTGACGGGTATCTACTACAGTGACTACATTTCTTTGCAAGGAAGCTCCTAAGCAAGAAATATTTGAACCCCAGCATTTACATCTATCTAATTAAACCAGTATATAGGTAGGTGAATTCACCAGTAAATAGGTAGACACGTTTTTGTAGCTGTCAGTATTTTACCCCTACTGTGACCTAGAGAGAGCTTTGGGTCTGCCCTTGCTTATTATTGGATAGCTTTCTGGTTTATTTTAGCTCCCTGTCAAGACTGTGATAGCTCTCTTTTCTTGTGTTTGTCTGGCAAAAAGAGCACTGCAACAAAGCAGGAAACTTGGTTCCGGTCTCCCTCTGCAATTTACCCTAGGGAACTGTGAATTTTTCCTGCTCTGTGCTGTCTCCCAGCTATGTCTGTTCTGGCAGCTCAAAGCCACGCATGGCACTCTCCTGCCCCGCCATCTTTCCACAAAGCTGAGCTATATTCAAAGTGGAGCAATGGTTGGCACCAGTCAGGGTCTGAGGTGCAGGCATAGGTGGTCTAACCTCTACCTGCTAGGCCTCCAACAGGAAGAGGTTAGGTACAACACGACTGCCTTGGTGGTTGGGGCTTGCTTGGCCTCACTTTTTCACAAGATGTTGCTTACAGTGTTAACAGAACACTGCCACATGACTCAGCTAGTTCCATGTGCAGGGCTGGAATGATGCTGATCACATTTTGCACAGGCTTCTCTCTACCTATATTAAGGGTCGTCCCTTTCTGTAAAAAGCTTCTCGGTCTCTGCATGCGTTTTTTTCTACACAGTGAAGGCAGTGCTGACCTTTTGCTAGGCACCGTTCACAGCATCTGTGTACCCGAGGACATTAGGCGATATCCAATTTGCATTCAGCTATTTAGACAGCTTTGTGTTTTTGTTTTTTTCTTCTTATATATGTGTGTATGTCCCTGAACGGAATTTCAGATCCAGTACAAAATCGCTCACAATTTAAAGTTCTTATTTTGAGATATATGACAGCTGAGCAATTCGCTGCTTAAAAGGCCATAATTTGCCTGTGTTTTTTTAAAATAAATAATCACGGTGGCGAGTAAGCACACTCTTTCTCCTATGTCTCGTCATCGTCTTGAGTTTAATTATCTTCTGGCTTCAGTGCAATCTGCAGCTGCTCATTATGCATGTACATGTGAATAGCGGTGTAGCAATAGCCGTTTCATAGTAAGGATCTCGGTTCTACAAGTATTTAACATTCCAGCACAATTGCACTGTGTAGACCGCTAAAGTTCAGACTCAGCCCTGGAATAATAAATGATCTTATTCCTGCACACACTTATCCACTGAGACCTGGTCTGTGTTATATCATACTAAATATGAACCAATAGAAATGGATTTAGAGTAGAGGTTTTTTTTCCTGACGGAGGGTGCTAAGTTACTTTAGGAATGAACTACTGACCAGAAATTCTTTTTGGATGAGACGAAAAACTCAGTTTAAGTAGGATTATTCTTCAGATTTCATGAGTCTACGAATGATCGACAAAGCAACGATTTTCAGTGAACTAAGCCAGCTGAACAACTCTCCAAAAACTCCATGAATGGACTTCGGTAATTGACTGTCACTAGATGGATTCCTAAGCTGCCTCCATACAACATCGTTTGGAGGTGAAGACCCTGCCTATGTCAACGTTTTTTTGTGTGTTTTTTTTTTTTACCTAGCCATCCATGAAATGATACATTTTACAAGATAAATGAACACCACAAATGCAAACAGAGGCATGCAAAACATGCTGTTAGTCTTAACATAAAAGGTAGACCTAGAAACGTTGAAAAAGCGTACTCCGTTTTTATGCATATACCATGTATACCACCAATAGAAGCCCCAATTCACCTCAGAGTTCATTAAAGGAGGACGTCAAGGGGCTCCAAGTGGAAGCTAAGTCTTACAGAGCACATACTCTCGAAAGAACTTGCCTTCTCATAGGGACAAGAAACAGAGGTTGTTTGCTAAGATGTTCTTGGTGGCGATTTACCTCAAGTGCAAATAAGCGGAGATGGGGGAAGGTCTCATCAGAGAGAACTAAAAAGGTTTTTGTGACGTGAAGTCATGCATTTATGGACTCTGTAAAATGAAGCGAGAGCCCAAAGCAATGTAGTCTCCCACCTGAGAGATTTGAAGGACACTTTGTGAACAGGTGGTATGATAGCATGGAAAATAATGAGATTTAGATGCCCTTCTGGAGTAAGAGCTCGTAAGGAGGGAAAAGTAAAAACTCCAAATGGAATGTTTAATCACTCAGGGCAAAGAGAGAGAAGGAGGAATGTTTGTCTTCGAATATTGCTGTTAAGTGAACACTAGCAGACATATTTACTAATTCTAAGTTAGCTAGAGATGGATGATGAAGTAGAGTGTTATTGCAGAAAATGCTTCTCCGAACCAAAGAAGGCGAACTAAAAAGAGACTGTGTTGGCTGAGTGATAAATGGGTGCCGTTCACACACTATCCCTGCTAACTCACTGACAAGCTCAAGGTTTTCTTAAAGATACGATATTGCGCAGTGATGCACAAAAACCTCCTGCACACCATTCACTGTTCTTGGACAGATCCATAGGGCAGATTAGCCTTTGTGAAACGGACTGCCAACCCCACACTGATGCTGGGTTGCGCACGTCCTTGAATAAGGTAAAGAAAAATATTTCCAACAATTGTCTAAACTTCTAATCCATTTTAGATTAGGGAAGAGTGAAATTTAGTCAGACCCGATGCTGGATAGAACTGGACTCCTGGATAAGTTTAATATAACAGATATGGCTTTAGTACAAGATTTAACCTCCAACCACAACTTGGTAGATACTTGGCGTGCTGTTTAACTTCAGACCTTTCTGTGATTGGTGGTTCGTGGCAGCTCCTCCAGCCCACATAGACTACTGTGTGGCCTTCTGCTTTGCCAGATGTTATGAATTGAGATTGTAACCAGGAGTCTCTCTGGTAATTCCCCTGGTCAGCTAGACCTTCCCATAGCCGCCTTGTGCAATGCTGGAGGCATCTAAATAAAGGTTACCAGACCAGAAGCAGGTTGTGGACTCATGTTCACCTTTATAGGGAAGACAATGAGCAATTTGTCTCCTCAGTCCAGACTGAATGGGACATGGAGGAGCCTGTTAAAGTGGGACTCTACCTAGGCTACACCAAGTATTTTCACCAGGATGGCTTAGGCTACACAGCATCACCTTCTTGACTGCTGAATAAGGGGTCCACCCTTCCTCTGTTTTCAATGCTGACTGTAGGAGGAGAGTTTCGCTCAACACTGTATATTCTACTGCAGCAGAAAAAAAGCATTGTTCGGCTCAAAGAGAGGCATTACAAGCGAAGGGAAAGAAGCGGTTAGGATGCTCGTTTACTAGTTATGCAAGTGGAAAGCACCGCAGGCTATCCCAGAGATAAAGGACCATGTGGTTCGACTGGTGACACCATGAGGACATCTAAGAGACCTTATTAGGTCGAGCCTGGGCAGTGTATGTGCTGCTCTGCGAGGCATGCTGTAGTTGGTATATGGGCTATCAGGGACTTTGGACACGCTTTTGGTTGGTTAGTTGGCCTGCAATTCCTTTTCTCCGTTTGGTTAATTTTGTGCATCTGTACCGCCTTTCAGGGGTTGGTTCCCTCCCAGTGCACATCACCAAATGATTATTTTTGGTTGCCCAGTTCTGGCCATCTCTTGACTCTTCGCTCGCACACCCTCCCCGCCTCCAGTCATTGCTGCTGGCATGAAACTTTTGAAGGGCGAAACCGTTTTAACAGCACGGGCTGTTGACACAAAAAAGTGAAATAAATGAAACAGTCCATTACAATAAAATAATTTCAGGACCTCTCCACCCATCCTCCCAGGGCAAGTGAAGCATCCGTCCGTGTAGTTATCGGGGGGAAGTTGGGGTCTTTGGGGGGTGGACATTTAGGCCCATTTCTACAGGCCACTGGCCTGATGTTGAAGAACGTCATGGGATCCTGGCGGTAAGATCACGTTTAAACAAGCATTTGCAATGCAATAGGTCTCGCATTACTGAAAGATTGACCTATTGGCGTTACAGATAACGCAGCACCAATAGCCTAAACTTTCAGTAATGTGAGATCTATTGCATTGCAAATGCTGGTTTTCGTTCTATGAGGACTTATAAACCTCCACACAGGACACTTCACCCAAAGAGCAATGTTTCCTTAAATCACTGCACTTATGTTTGCTGAATGACGAAAGGCAGGACAATGATTTGTGGGATTACTCGAAATGATAGCAATGAGGCTAGCTCAAACTTATCAACTATAAGAAAATGCCTCTTTTGTATAGAAAACCGTATGTTTGACTGATGCTGCTGGCTTTTCAAATGCACGGAGGCCTGCTAACCAGATCTTAGTGCCAGTGCCGGACCCTATAGTGTATGCCGAATTGAGTGTGCCCTATTGGAAATTGGTAGTCCCTAGTAAATGGTGCCCTGGATCCCAGGGCATGTAAGTTAAAGGTGTACCACAGGGCATGCAGTACTGGCTGTGCCATACTGGTAATCCCCCCCAAGTAAAACAGGTCCTCCTCCAGTTGGAGACTGGGAGGGCAGACATTCACTGTTGGCCAAACTTGGCCATTAAAAGCAATGGAAAAGCAACCACTTTCCCTGTACATGTGTGTAAGTCACCCCTATGAGAGGCCTACCAAGTCCTAAAGGCAGGGTGCATCATATGGCACAAGCAGGACATGTAATGTTTATGTCCTGACAGTAAAACCCACAAAACTACTGTTTTACTTAGCACTCGCCAATTGGGCGACCAATTTTTTTCCAGAGTTACACGCGGCCCTTTCAACTGTTCTAACTCCGGAATGGTACAAAGTGGGCACTCCAAGTATCAAGCAACTCGTTACATTAAGCCCAACTTGTGTCTTAAGTCGGAATTAATGTAACTTGTTGCAGTGTGCAGGTTTAGCAAAGCTGCCACTTTGTTGCCTTTAAAACGCCTGTGCCTTCCAGGGCACAAATGGAGCCTGCTCCACGACACAGCCTTCTTCCCTTCTGGAGAAATATGCTAACAACTCCCAGGAGAGAGAACACTGAGGGATTACAGGCAAGGAAGTGGTCACCTTCCTCCTGCAGAAAGGAACTTGGCTATTAGTCCCAAAAGGTAGGCTTAGAAGGTAAAGCCGCCTTTGAAGGGTTGATGTGTAACATTAGGGGGAGGGCTGAGCTATAATTGAGGAAGACCGGTTGGCACGGGAAGCAGAGGGGAGAAACCGGTTGCCAAACTGGTTTCCCCAGGGGTGCACAGCCCTCAGGTAGCCACACATTGGGCAGATTAGGGAGGTCTGAACACCGACAGGCTGGTCTCGCCATCTTGAGTGAGCAGAATGGCACATCATGGGATAACCAGATGCCACACCACAGGAAGTGGTCATCAGGTGGGAGGGAACATGGTAGCCCATTGGCTACCAACTGCATCCTGCCCAGAGGGCACTCTGATGAGAAAGAGGGCACCCAGACCTCAGATTTTGTTTGACTTGGAAGAAGTACAGAAGGAGGTATCAAAGAGGTTGCACTGAGGAGTACTTCACTTGGTGGCTAACGTAGAGAGCGACTGCGCCTGCCCTGTACTGCTTGGGCAGAAGTGGTCTCCAGAGGCCAGTCAAGCCAAGAGAACTTTCAGGGTCAGTTGACTGGCCCGTTTGCAGCACAGGGACACAACAGCTGAAGAAGACTGCTGGGGCACGTTTGTAGCCCAAAGTCTCCAAACAGCTACCACCTCTGCCATGCAGCACCGAGGACCATGACATGACGCACAGAATTGCTCCAGAGTTTGCGGAGCTCAAGAGGGCTGCTGGAGAGTTGCTGAGACCCTCAGAAGGTAAGTTATCGGCACAAGGAGGCTTGGTCTGAGACTGGGACAACAGGCAATTGGTAATGGTAGTCCAATGGCAACTAGAATTCGGCCAGACTGGAGAGGATTTCTTGGGACGTTGACCCTGCAGCAAGGACCCCCTCACCCTTTGCGTGAATGGAGGAATCCCTGCTGGAAGACTTCCATCGATCGCATTGCATACACAGCATACTTTGAGCATCTTCAGCATCTTTCATCCCTGATATCAGGACCACTCCATAGGAATCCATTGAAATGCAGATAAAGAGCCTGGAACTACTGGTAATTGGTAATTTATTTATTTGTACATGATTAATTAAAATCTTTACAAAACAATAAAACGTTGCTAAAAATTCATTGTGTGATTTCCTCAGTTTTACAAATTTACTTAGTATCAGTTAATAATTGTCAATAAAATGTTGTTTCGACGGTCAACAGACATCTGGCTTTTGTTGGACCGCCCCCAGCGTGCTCTGGTGTCTTTTTTCTGCTAGTTCAAAAAACTTAACGACCAGACAGTTTAATTTTGTTTTAGTGGGGTTAAAGCACAGTTTGACAGCCTGCATGTCCAAACGCCATATAATTTGAAGGAAGGACGTAATAAATTGTACCTCAAATCCTTTAATTTAGGACAGATACACATAACATGGATGAGGTCTTCCTTGTCAGCTTTGCACAGGCGGCACTGCTGCAGGCAGTTTTTCCTCACCCAGGGTGGTAAGTCCGGGGTAGCCGGGATTAAACCAAGGCGTAATTTTAAAAACTTTTCTTTCATCTTTAAATTCATTCCAATGTTAAGATATTCGAGGTTGCATTCTTCCGTAGTCGCTGAGCGTGATCCAACCATGCGCTCTTTTTGCTAATGCCTCCTTGTCCTCAATTGAAGAGATAATTTGTGCTGATTTTTTTGCTACTTTTTTGAAAGACAAGAGATCTGTTCGAGTGCCCCAAAGGTCTGACTGTCCCAGGACTTGAAGGGAATCAAATAGATAATCTCTGGCTGAGGATTTGTAGTGTCGGAGCAGCTCTTACCATAGGTTAGAGTTTAAAGAGCTTACCTCAGCGCTGCAAATCGTATGCCAGCTGGAAACATACACGCTCCGCCTTTCTAGTGTTTGTTTCAAAAGACCAAATTCTAACCGGATTTGTGCTGGGGAAGACGTATCTTGGCAGGTTAAAGATAGCCCTGTAGGAGTTAGCTATCACTGTGTCCAGTAAAGCAGCGTCCTTCCCTTAAAGTGGTTCGCTCCCATATACGAGAGAGTCGGCTGTAACTTTGCACGCAAAACCTGAAGCAGAGGGTTGAGAGTTAGGTCAGGGAGGTTAGCTTTTAAAGATTTTAATCGCCAGGTGGGTTATGGTTCCCTTTCCTCTCAAGGACTCCAATTGGGGTTTGAACGAGTTCTTGTAGTCCAAGATTACTCACAAGTATTTGTAGGTGCTACCATGTCCAGCCCTGGACCATTTACGTGCCAGCTGATTTTCCTTTTTTTTCCCTGTAGTTCACTGCCATAACCTTGGATTTGTTGAAATTTATTTGTAAGGTATTTCTTTCTGAGAAGGATTGGGCTATATTTAGAAGGTGTTGGAGGCCAATCGGTGTCTGGCTTATCAGCACCAAGTCGTCCGCGTATAGCAGATTGGACAGTGACATTTTCCCTAATTTCAGTGCATGACGGAGGCACTCGTCGAGTTCCAATGGCAAATCAGCGAGAAAAAGGGTAAATAAAAACGGTGCTAGCACGCAACCCTGTTTTAACCCTTTTGTTGTCGGAATAGGGTTGGAGAGGTATGTTCCTGCTCATAATTTAACCTTGATCCGGGTGTTTGAGTGGAGTAATATCAACACATCTAAAAGATGTTTGGGTATTCCCCAGTTGTCCAATTTCAGCCAGAGTTTATTACGATCCACGTGGTCGAATGCGGCAGTGTAATCAATAAAGGAGAGGAATAGGGGAGATTTAGTCCCTATTGCTGCATCCATCAGCATGGTTAGTGCCATGATGTTAGTTGTGGTCCCTTGACCCCGGCAAAAGCCAGTTTGATTTATCGGGATTACAGAGTTTTCAGATGCCCATGAGGTTAGCTCCTCCAGTATGGTTCCTGCAAAATACTTAGCCTCCACATCTATGAGGGCAATAAGCCGATAACTATTTGGAACTTTCCTATTGCCATGTTTGAAGATTGGGCTTATTACTGATCCATGCCAGGATT
This sequence comes from Triturus cristatus, assembly GCF_964204655.1. Classification (NCBI taxonomy): domain Eukaryota; kingdom Metazoa; phylum Chordata; class Amphibia; order Caudata; family Salamandridae; genus Triturus; species Triturus cristatus. Next base: position 891,458,729 of record NC_140581.1, read on the forward strand.
CCGGGAGAGTCAGGGTGTTCTTTATATTTCTGAATAATCGGTGTTCGTGCTACGCCCCAAAATTCCGCGTCTGATTATATAGCATTGGTGGAATGCCATTTGGTCCAGGGGCACGGGTAGGTCTGCCCCTGGCTATTTGCCTTTTGACGTCGGCTCGTGTGCTGGCCAAATGTCCAGACTCGGTGAGGAAAGAACAACTTGAGTCGGGTGTTAATTTATCCATACGAGATGGTGGCACAGCTCGACTGGGGCCTGTTTCTTGGGTCATTGCCATTGTGTGGTAGTTGCCTATTTTTTCCCTCTGGGCTTCATTCCTGGAACTACTGAAGGACTACAACTTGTGGGATGTTTAACTGTTAGAGGACCTTATTGGTCCCCTTGACTAGCTCCCTGGCGGAGTTGGTCACCCCAAGTACTTTAAACTGATTGCATTGACACTTACATACGTTTTCCTAGAAAAAGATTCTAAGGGTCCGTTTCATTGACTTTCCCAAGGCTTGTTCGCGGATCAATCAGTGAAATTGCTTTTATTTATTATTGCTTTTAAAATCAATATCTTGAGGACCCTTCAGTGGATTTTTTTTATTCGAAATTCTTATAAAAAATACCGTCTATTTATATAACGGTGTCAGAATTGTTGAGAGTTGTGTCAATTTCTTCTTCAAATGTTTGGGTGCTGTTTAAATCCTTTACATTTGTTTCTTTGTGTAAGCCATGCTGCTCACTACCATAGCTACCGAGGGTTTTACATATGAAACCTACTGGACTTAAAGAGTTGGAAGCACTACATGGAGAGGTCGCACTACATGGAGAGGTGGCACTACTGATGGAGCAACGTTTCGCATAAAAAAGAAACTTGCTCGTATGCAATCCTCTCAAATAACCTGTAATATTATAATCAACCTGTCTGTGAGTACTATCAGTGCACCACATTCTACATATTGTATACAGGGGACGCTTTCCTATGTGCCTTACTAATGAATAACCAGAGTGTCCTAAAAAGGCTGCCAAAAACGCAGGAACTTTTCTGCGCATGCGTCTACTACATCTACGTAGTATGCGTTTTCTGTCGCTTGAGGGGGAAATCTTTGCAGCTGCGCAATAGCTTTTAATATGGCCGCTTTAAAGTAACGTACTAACGCACATGCTGTGCTGAAACTAACCTATACGAGTTCTACGAAGCTATCAATGCAAAGGATTTATTAAGTAAATGGGGTTAGAGTAGAAGTAAGTGGTATACAGTGAATTCATTTAAGTTTGTATTCTAATATGTTCTTCTTTGACTTAATTAATATTTCATATTTGGGCCTTGGAGGGTGACCGCGTCCCTGTTTCCTTGTGGCTTCTACGCATGTGCAACGTCTGCTTGTTCTGAACAAGTGAAGTAAATTGAATGACTGTCAAACCCTAAGATCGGCAAGGACATGGGAAACCCAACTCTTGGCCCCACGAGAGGAAGAGGATGCAACATTGTAAAATAGACTTATCGATCCACATATATAAATGCTTGTGGGAATAAAGTTTGTGGGTATTAAAATTAAGGGGTGGAGAACTAGACAATAGGCTAAAGAAAAATATTGCATTTAGTATGGTGTGATGTCCTCACCCCACTGCTTGGCCCAATAAAAATTGTAGGTGAACATGGAATTGAAACATTTGGGGGTGGATCATACATTTGAATTGGTATAACAGAGGTAAGTTCTAGATAGTTAGACACACTTGATGCTGAGGCTATGCTGAGATGCTGCCCGGTTTTACTGATATCTGACTGAAGAATCCAACACTAGGGAAATTCGCGGAACAACCGAGGAGGCACATCTAGGAAGGGGTCCGGATGAGCCCGAGCCGGAGAGAGTAGCACCAGAGAGGGGTGTAGCACCGACGTTACACTAGATGAGGTCACCTTACCTGTCCTGAATCCCTGACTCCGATGTTGGGGTCCTCATACCATACTAGGTAAATGTAACTGTAGGGTAAATGCTCTGCACCTGCTCTCTACCCTTTCTCTCCTCAGGGACTGTCATTGCAAGAATTTAATTGATGAAACTGATTATAAGCTAACTGTACTATTTTCCTGATGGAGAATTCAAGTATATCCATGTTTGTTCTGATTTGACTCACAAAACTATTAATTCAGATACACTTTTAAACTTCTTCTGAGTCGGTGGTTCTTTAAAATAAAGTTAAATGCATTATTGTATTTTCCTCCCTTATCTACTACTAGATCTTTTAGAATTGTTCATTTACTCAGGAGACAGGAATGGTAAGAATACTGGTGTAAATGTTTCCTAGGGTAAAATAAAATTGATGACCAGTGGATATTTGCCAGCTCATTACGTGTATGAATGTATATGGGCCCAATTGAGGGTTGTGTGAATGAATGTGTAGAGCTGGTAAATTCCGCTGCATCACTATCACACCATATGATAAACTCCCTTCCCTCACTCTGACTTGTAGATCCCCAGGTGAAGACCTCTAACAGCAAATGCTTTAAGATGTGAAAACCTGAACTGGCTTCTATGCTTTCCGAGGACTTATAGTAAGCACAGACCTCATAACACTCCATCTGAAGAAGGCAAAGACCCACTGGAATGTGGGAGCTACAGACCCATCTACCTCCAACTTTCTAATCAGAAACTTGGTGATGATTCTGGTAATCAGATTGAATAAAGTCATTCCGTCACTCAACACTCACAGATGTGGGCTTTGTTCTATGGTGCTTCTCCAGGAAACACCAGAGAACCTTCCTGTAGTAGGGACTGCTGTGGATTTTGAGGAAGATGCATTAACAATTTTCCAGATCTCTGAAAAAGCTTTCAATTGAGTGGAATATGGGATACCCGTTTTGTGTAATGGACAGGTTCAGGAACTTATTTCTATAATGGAATAGTTGTACCATTCTCCTACAACCTAAACAACTGAGTATTTCTGTCCAGTCCCAATTCAATAAAAAAAAACGCTTAATACAAGGTTTACCCATTATCCCCTCTTCTAGATCTCCTTGCTCTGGAACCATCAGCTGAAGCCATTCAGTCTTCATCCCTGATCAAGGGCATACGCAGTCAATTGAGACCTATAAAGTCCTTCCTCTATGAAGACAATATCCTCATAAGAATCACTGACCCAAGTTTATTGTTGTCCACTTTGATATCCTTTATTGATTTCCTCACACACTTCAGGATATAGCTTACGCTGGGCAAAATACGTGGCAATACCAATGTTCCGTTCCACCACGCCCATTGCTGCTGCTCACCCCAAGCTACAATTAGATTTTTGGGATATTACCTCTTGAGGTAAGGAGACAGATTATAAATCCCATTGACTCAGACAAAAAATATTTCATTTAAGAAGATGCAAGACCTCTGCTAACACAGAGTCTGGTGGCTTATATCTGCTCCATTTAGGTTACTGTTAACTTGTCCTTCACCTCTACCAACTCTCTACTTAGAACCACCATTCCCACCTTCTTGAGTTGACCATTGAGAAAGATGCCCTGTAACTTGAATGCAGACTGGAAGTTCTGTATCGATTCAAATCACTGCCCCAGCTGACTGTTAACCCAAAAGTGGCACCCATCCTTTTGCCCTGGAGACAGTGTGGTGTTTTTCTCATAAAAAAAAAAAACACCTGCTAGCTCCTTGCTGGTGCGAGTCAGAAGGATCATTTTGCCACTCACTGTGGGAGTGCCTAATGCTCCACTTGTGGAGAAGTGTGGCTCAGGGGTTAGAGGCGGCAGACCCGGAAGCTGAGATCGGTCCTGGACCAGGGTTCAATTCCCCGCCTCGGCGGGTCTTGGGCTAAAAATTCCACGGACTCGATAATTCTCGCCCCGGTGCCTCCTCGACTCACGGGTTCACACTCTGCGACTCTGGGCAATAGCTTGCTTAATCTCCACAACGGCCCCTCGCGGCGGGATGCCTGACTTTCACCTTGTGGATACCCTGCTATCTCACAGGGGAATACCAGGATGGGTTCCCTAAGCAAGCGCCGGGAAACCCACAGCGGGTAGCTGTGCGCTATATAAGCCCAACTACATTTACATTTACATATACTGGCAGGAAATAGCTGATGCGATGGCAGCAACAATTAGCATGACGCTACAACGGGAACCAAAATGGTTCCTACTGCTGACCGCAGGAGATGAAAACTGTCCAAGACACGTAAAGAAATGGCTGGCATTGGCAGTAGTGGTGACAAAACTAAATATTGCCCAAAAAATGGTGAGTAATGGCCACTCGTACAGTAGAATAATGGAAAAATGATTTGGATTGGTGCTGGCAAGCAGAACGTACAATATACCAGAGTACAGGATGCCCCAATAAATGGGAAAAGATGTGGGGGCCTGGCAAGCATACAGGGGTCTATAAGGAGGATAGGGTAAAAGGACTGACGGATCAATAATGCTGTTAATATCATTGTATAAAATTTAACAATTGTCAAAACAAAAAGGAGTGAGGGATCAATACAACTGTTTCCTATATGTAAAATGCAGTGCTTTTGTACCAAAAAAAGGGATTGTTATTTTATTTTTTTTAACATGTAAAGCGCATGACTGCCCCAGCAACAGGGCTTCCCAACGCTACACCTTTAACACAATACACCACGCAAAGAACCTCCACACTCTTTCCACATGGCCCGCATGTAGGCCGACATGAAGTTGGTACCTCTGTCCGACACCACTTCCTTGGGGAATCCCATCCGGGTAAAAATTCCCATAAGGGCCCGTGCCACCGCAGGTGCAGTAATGGTCCTCAGAGGGATAGCCTCTGGGTACCGTGTGGCATGATCCACCAGAACCAGGATAAACCGGTGACCGGCAGACGTTGGTGGATCCAATGGCCCGACAATGTCGATGCCCACCGTTTCAAAGGGGGTACCAACGACAGGCAGTGGTTCCAGGGGAGCCTTCAGCTTCACCCCTGTTTTCCCACTAGCTTGGCAGGTTACACACGTTCTACAAAAAGTATCGGACGTAATCCTCATCTGAGGCCAGTAAAAATGAGGGACAAGTCGAGCAAAGGTCTTGTCTTGTCCCAAGTGTCCTGCCAAGGGTATTTCGTGAGCCAGTCCTAATAGGAAGGCTCGGTAACGCTGGGGAACTACCAAGGCCCGGGATGAACCATGCACCGGAGCCTTGGGTTCGCTATACAGGAGTCCATCTTCCCAGTATATGTGGAAGTTCCCCGAATCGTTACCCGCTGCCTGGGCTTCGGCCTGCCGCCGTAAACCCTCAAGGGTAGGGCACTCCTTCTGGGCCCGACAAAACTCTTCCCTAGTAGGTCCTCCCTCCACCTGCCAGTCTGCAGGGGTAGGTAAGCCCTCCAGGGACGTTACATCCCCCTCCGTAGACTCCGGGACCACTTCAGTTGCCTCATCCACCTTTGGAGGGTCAGATGCCGGGGCAGGCTTCCCGCGTCCCAGTCTACCCTTTCCGGCAGCTGGTTGGGACTTTGTCCCAGGCTCCAACCTCTGAATCCCCTCTTCGGGTGGTCACGGACCGAGTGTGGGCACACGTCCACTCAGGGGTCCCCAACATCTCCATGTGGGCCCTGAACTCAACCTCCTTCCACGCCGAGTGTTCAAGGTCGTTTCCCAACAGGCAGTCGACCGGCATGGCAGGGCTGATCGCAACTCGTAGAGGACCCGCAACCCCTCCCCACTCAAAAGGAACCTGGGCCAGCGGATAGTGACCCTCTCGGTTGTCAGCCATCACAACCGGGTGGACTACATTGGGAACCACCTGCTCTGGGGACACCAGCTGACTCCTCACCATAGTCATGCTGGCTCCTGTGTCCCTCAGAGCCTCCACCCTCTGGGCATTGATGGTGACCCATTGCCTGTACTTAGTAGTATTCGAGGGCATCTGGGTCTTAGGAACCATCTCACAATCCCCCAAGGACACTAGGGTTAGCCCTGCCCACTCACCTCCCTTATCTAGGGGCAACTCCCCCCCAAGCACTACACTCGCCACCCCAGGGGTCTTTCCTCCAATGGGAGGGTGTGGTCTCTTGGGACACTTGGCATCCCCCTTATAGTGCCCAACCTCACCACACTCATAACATCGGACAACCCTAGGCTGCTGACCACGGTCAGGATAAGGGGGTTTGTGGGGGCCAACCTTAGGGGGGAATCCTACTCCCCTCCCTTGTGAACTCTTTTGGGGGCCTTTAGAGAACTCCCTTTTTTTGTCTCCCCCCTCTTTCTTCTGGGGGGTGCCCTGTCCAGCCCCTTGGAAATTCCCTCCAGTCCCTTTTGAGGATACCCGGGTACTTGCCCAGATATCCGCCTCCTCTGCAAGCTTCCTGGGATTAGTTAGCTTGCTGTCTACCAGGTGCTGACGCAGCTCTGGAAAACGTTTCTCGAGGAGGTGCTCCTTTAAAATTAAATTGTACAGTCCCTCATAGTCCTTGACATCACTGCCCTCTAAGGCCTTCCTGGCATAGTCCAAGAAGTCCACCCAATTCTGAGTGGACAACTTCTGACTGCCCCGAAACCTCTGCCTGAATTTTTCAGGGGTCAGCCCAAATTTCCTCACTAGGGCTACCTTCATGACGGGGTACCTGGTCTGGCTGTTCTAGCGCTAACAAGGCATCCCTCCCCACCGGAGGCATATACCTATACAGGCCACCCCCCCACTGAGCTTCGGGGACCCCATGGGCTCTTAGAGAAACCACATACGCAGCCAGCCATTTTACAATGTCATCCCCTATACCATAGCTAGCAACTACATCCTTGGGCAGGTAGGGCCTGGACTCTCTCGGGATTTCCCTCGGTATGCTGCCACCATTAGGACTGCTGGGGGTTCCAAGTTGAAGGGCTTTGAGCTCTAACTCTTTTAAGTGGAGCTCATGGAGGAACCTCCTCTCCTCCATCTCCTTTTCCAACCGGGCCAGATCCATTCTAAGCTGCCTCTCTACCCTTCGGTCAACTAGATCCGCAGAGGACAAGCTCCCCCCTGAGGCGCTACTTCCCACCCTTGATGGGGCCCTGGACCCAACGTCCATATTACCGCTCCCAGGGGGAAAAAGGACTTCCGGTTCTTCAAGGAGGTCTAGTCCTGGTTCTTCCTCCCGTTTCCCGCTAGGGTGGGCCATAACCCAGGCTCTTAAGCTTGCTTGGAGCTCTGTTTCCTTCGCCCCCTGCTTAAAGAATACCTCCCGTCCCTGGCAGAACTCAATTGGGCCACTGTATACTCCTCCAGCCTACCCAATTCGAATTCCATCCTACCAGATGGGACCCCAACACAGTTAACAAGAACTTTACTCAAGAAAGGGAATATACACAGGACAATTTTAAAAACCTCCAGTTAGGAAAACACTCTGGAGAAAACTCCAGCCAAAACAATCCAGTGTAGGTGGTGATGCACGCTAAACTGCCACTAAGCGGATGCAAGCACTGAGTAAGTAATCCCACCGCTGCCACCAACTTGTTGGACCTATGTCCTAGGGGTAGCTTGGCTCACGGTCAACAGGCTTACATCTCTACTTGGCCTCTCATACTTGCATCCTACCTAGCTCCAATCTAGCGCAGCACCACTCAAAAAGAAAACTACACCAGTCAAGTTTAAGTTTAACCAGGTCTTTATCTTTTCTTTGCGAACTTGGATTTCTAATTTAAACTTTTAGAATGAAACATTTCATCACATCATAGGGTGAACGCCTCCCTCCATTCAAGATAACCCATGTCATTACATTTCAGGATAACACGTTTCCTCATATTTCAAGATAGACCATGTCATTACATTTCAGGATAACACATTTCCTCATATTTCACGATAAACCATGTCATTACATTTCACAATAACTGTCCCTTCGGGGTAATTATAGCACAGCAGATCTATAGACCCTCTAGGTAACCCCACCCCGGCGCCGGGGCTCTGGAGGGATTGTCAACCTCCTCACGAATTGCGCTCTGAAGAACACTGGCAATTCATATCGTCCCCGCCGGTCTAAACGAGGTTCCCCTGACAGCTGGGCTCACTAAACTGCTGGCAGCCAACTTTGTTACAGACAGGCAAGCTCTAGGATACCCTAGTACTAAGCTAAACTATCCCCGAATGGCAGTACCCCTAGGCTTTCTCGCTGGCAAGGCTTGCCCCGTTATCCCCTACCCTCAACTTGATTGGGACGAGGTGCTTGTAGTTACTACGGGCCCCTGGCTTCCCCTCGGTATGGGCCCCGCTTACTGTCACTCTTGAGGTCCTCCTCGTGGATGGTCCACCGCTGTTGGGAGGCGCGTTCCCTTAACTTTGTGGAACGAAGCTTGCAGGCTGAATAAGAAGAAGGAATCCCTACTCAAAAAGGGGGGTTGGGGGCCTGCGCACACCCTCCAGCCTCCTCCCACAAGGGATCCCTATGTAGCTCTCTCCCCTCACGAGCGACAGCCTCTCTTCTTCGCTACTGCCAGGAGGCGCTCCCACGACGCCAGGATCAGTGCGTCTTGCGGGGGCGCGGCCTCTGCGGGGCGGCGCTAGGCCCCTCGCACGGGATGAGGACCTCGGCCTCACAGCCTTCCCCTCCCGCACTTCCTGGAGATGGGTCTCCTCAGGCCGCCAAACGCACTGCTCACCCGCTCCACACACCCGGGCCAATTCCTCACTCCAGGCCCTCCGGCGGCAGCGACTTCTGCCGAAAGACCCCAGGTACTCTCTCGAACTGGGGGGGTGGCGGTCTGTATTTCAGGACGGGTCTCGTGGAGGGGGGGGGGGGGGAAGGTGGTGAATTGAGCAGTTTCCTTATGCTAAGATGGTTCTGCGTTCCTTCAAAGTAGTGATATGTCGTACCAATGGAGCAGGGGACAGGGCATGGAAAGAACAGCCTCTTGATCTCATTCTTTAGAACTGCAGAGTAAGGACAATATATAAATCAGCCGCGTGGAGGGAACGTACAGAGAGAATAGGGGCCTCTAGTGCATAAAAGATCTAGTGAGCTGTACTCAAGGATTTTAACTGTATGCATTTCTCAATGGGCAGCCAATACAATTCATGAAGGAGCCAGGAGGCGGAATAAAATTTGGAGAGAGAAGAGTAATCTGGAAGCGTCATTTTGGACAAACTATAACCTCTTGATAACCGATCTCTTTGGCACCCAGATAAAGAACGTTGCAGTAGACCAGGCTCGACAAGATTATGGATTGAATTATCTACTGCCGGATTGGAGGATGGAAGAAACCAATGACTGGTTTGAGTCCTCTCAAAAGGCCAAAGTAAGCACCCTCCAGTGTTCTAACTTGGGTTTTGAAGGGGAGAGTGTTGTTCAACCATATGCCAAAATGCTTTATGACAGAATGGCAACTGCAACCATGCATTCCTGATAGTTAGATCTTTTGTCGCATCTGTAGTGAGTGCAACAAAAAGTGGAGTATCATCAACATATGAAAATAAGGAGACCCCGAAGGATTTCACAACCTTTACTAATGGCCTGGCATAAATGCTAAAGAGGGTAAGGCTCATCACATATCCCTGTGGATCGTTATGTTCCAAGGTTCTCTGTGAGGAAGAAAAGGGGGGGGGGGTGGAAGATATTACTTGAAAGGATCGGTCGCTTAGGAAGGAGGAAAACTACATTAGGAACTATATCATGAAGGCGCCGGAGAAGCACCTTATGCGATACTGTGTCAAAGGCAGCACTCGCATCTAGGAGAGTAAGGGCAGATCAGCTGCCTACATCTGCTGCATTATGAAGTGCCTCCATCACCGCTAGGTGTGCAGATTCCATGCAATTGGGAGAGGTCTAAATCTATTTTGGGATATGTCAAAAATGTGTTTTTCCTCTCGAAACGTAGTTAGAAGACTTACATTTTTCGCCACTACGGCTGAAAAGGGTAGCAGGGAGATAGGACGGCAATTTTCAGCTTTAGCCGTGTCAAGGGATCCTTTCTTTAGAAGGCAAATTACTTTTGCATGCTTCCATGTCCCAAGTACTGCTGCAGAGTAAAAAGAGTCTGGCAAATTGGTAATCTCTAAAAAGGACGGTAGAATAAATTCTTGGAATTTTAAAATGAGTTCAGGTTTAATCGGGTCATCAGGAGAACCCGATTTAACTTGATTGCATAGGGCTGTGTCAAGTGAGGCTAATACATTCAGTTCTGCTCATCTATCGGGCAAAGACTGTCCACTGCTTCAGATCGATCACTTGTCGAAAAGAGTATATCGTTGAGTTTTGAGACACAGTAGTCAGCTAATTTATTACAATTTTTTTTTTTTTTTAAACCGTTTTTATTGCAGAACAGTATTATCAGCAGCGTACATTCTTACTTTTCCTGCATCGCTTTTACCAGCGCCCTATTTCTAGTTGTCATTTAGACCGCCGTACACAGCTCATGAGCCCACATCCCGGAGGCCGGGCAGCGACATTCAGGGTACCACAATACCGAACTATATTGTGAACAGTACATTTGCCGCTAACATAGTAGGGCGTCTGCGTTCCGCTTTAGAGTTTTCCTCCCCCCCCCCGTCCCCCACTTCAACACTACCCCTCCCCCATCCCTACTCCCCTGTCCCCCCTCCCCGCCACCCGTGCCCCCGCCCGCGACTGCGACTGTTCCCGGCCTTAGGATTTAGTCTGGGGTACATTTCAGAAGTACTTAACCATTCACTGTGTTTGTGTGGGTGGAATGCTCCGGGGGGTCCCCCTCGGGTTCAGATGGCGTCTCGTCCACCTCCATCGCGTCATTGCGCAGGGCCTGCACCAACCCCTCCCATGCTGTGGCCGCCGCTAGCGCCCTGTCATCGGCCCTGCGAGTCGCTAGTTGATATCTAAGCGTGCTTTCACTCGCCGCCCACCTCTGTAGCTCCTTGGCCCACCTCTCGTATGTGGGGCCCGCCTTCGACTTCGAGTCTCGTCACCTCCCTTTTGGCCAGCAGGAGACCCATCTCGATAAATTTACTGGTATTCTTGTTTTTGGGTGTGTGAGGAAACCAGTGTAGGACACAAACCGCCTTGGTGTATTGCAAGTCCCTGTCCGTCACCGCAGCCAGTGTTTCGCCTACCGCCCACCGCCCTCCAGTATTCCCGCAGGTGAGGGCAGTCCACAACATATGCAAGAGCTCCGCTCCCACCGTTCCACACCTAGGGCACGCCGCATCTGCCACCCCGAAGTGCTTCCCAAGTTTACTCGGTGTAAGGTAGGCCCTGTGGAGGATATAGAAATGTATCAGCTGAAAGCGCGCGTTCCTGGTGCTTTTCCTAGCCCTCCGCACTAGTCCCGCCCACGTAGTGTCAGGGATCTTAGTTTGTATTTCCAGCTCCCATTTTGCCTTGAGCGCCGCCAGCGGCCGCAGGGTTTCGTGCAGCATCCTGGAGTACAAACACGTCACCGCCTTATAAGTGCCAGCAGACATCATGGTGTACTGGCAGGCTGCGGATGTAGCGGGTTCCGAGAGCCCCTCTCCCCAATGCGCCTGCATCGCCCTCGTCACCGCCACATGCATCAGGTAGTCTCCTCTCGGGAGGTCGAATCGCTCCTGCAGCGTTTGGTAAGGGATCAGCGCTCCCTCTTCATATAAGTCGCCCAACATTTGGAGGCCCGCCTCCTCCCATACCTGCAACCCCGACCAGTCTCCGCCGTGCAGAAGCGCCGTTACCATTCCCAGCGGGATCTCCGGCGCATACGGTCGCCGCACCCCAGCCCGGCGCTGCGACCGATTCCAGCATTGCCGGAACGTCTGCTCCTCCAGTAATAAGTCTCTGACAACCAGCCTCTGCTGTAGCGTGATATACGCTAATACATGTCTGGGGGTGCCCCCCTCCCTGTCCTGCTCCGGCCCCCGGTACACCCTTGCCACTTCTTGCGTAAAGATCTGCAACTGCGCTGCCAGATAATAAAGCTCAAAGTCAGGCACCGCCAAGCCCCCTTCGTCTTTTGGCCGGGTCAGAGTCGCCATCGCAACTCTGCGCCGTCCTGTGCTCCATAAGAAAGAGACTAATAATGATCGCAGCTGACGAAAAACGGAGCCCGGTATCCACACTGGCAGCGTGCGGAAATAATACAGAAGGCGCGGCAACGCAATCATTTTCAGCAGCGAGATACGCCCCGTTACCGAGAGCCGGAGTGTGGACAAGAAGGACATGCTGCCCTTCAGTGCTCGGATACAGCGCCCCACATTGCCTTCCAGCATATCCGCGGCAGTGTGGTATATATGTACTCCGAGGTATTTAAGGCAATCAGGTTCCCAGTGAAGCAATGGCCGGACCGCTGGCCGCGGCTCGCCTTGTCGCAACGGGAATAAACCGGTCTTGGCCCAATTCACTCGCAGTCCAGATAGCCTGCCAAATCGCGCAAGAAGCCGCTCCGCTCCGTCCAGTGCCTCCGCCGCATTCTCCAAGAACAGGAGCAAGTCGTCCGCGTATAATGAGATGAGTTGCGGGGCCCCTCTATAGTCCAACCCCCTGTAGTAACAGCCTGTTCTGGCATCCGCCGCGAGGGGCTCCACTGCCAGTGCAAATCGAAGTGGGGAAAGCGAGCATCCCTGCCTGGTGCCCCGACCCACGCAGTACTGGCGCGATACCAGGGGTCCCACCCGCACCCTCGCCACCGCCGAGGCGTATAGGACCTTCGTCCAACCGATGTATCCCTTCCGAGGCCGAAACGCCGCATGGCTTTGTATAGGTAACCCCACTCCAGGCTATCGAAAGCCTTCTCAATATCTACAGATAAGACGAGTGGCGTTCGCGCGTTCTCCTGCGGGTCCCCCATCAGACGGACAAGGCGTCGGATGTTAGCAGTGGTGCTCCTCGCGGGGATGAAGCCCGACTGGTCCCTGTGAACCAATCTCGGCATGTGCCTCAGCAACCTGGTCGCCAGAATGGTGCTCAGTATTTTATAGTCCGTCATCGACAGCGGCCTATAAGAAGCGGGGTCCTTTCCTTCCCTTCCCGGCTTCAGTAGTGGGATCATCAGGGCCTCACACAGAGTGGGGCAGCCTACCCCTCGTCTTGGCCTCCCTATACACCTCCTGAAGCCGCGGGGCCAGTTGGTCCAAGTATCTACCGTCTAGGCCCGGGGTTTTATTCCGCGCCATTCGGTTCACTGCCCCTCTGATTTCCGCGAGGTCGATATCTCCGCCCAAGGCCTCTGCGTCTTCCCGGTCAAGTCGCGGCAGTTGTAGTCCTTCTAAAAAGCCGTCGATATCCTCCTCCCGTCCCTCTAGCGCGCTAGTGTAGAGCGTCTCGTAGTACGTGCTAAAGCCCTCCAATATATCCATCTGGGCCGTGACCACTCCGCCTCCCTCCCTGTTCAAGGCCAAGATCGGTTGGCTACGTTTGTTGGGGTTGGCCAGCCAAGCCAGCAGCGTCCCCGCCTTGTCCTCCTCCGCGTGCGCCCTCACCAGATAGTTCTTGTAGTCGAAGCTACGGAGCCTCTCCACTTCAACCGCCACCGCCTCTCTCGCCTCACTCACCGCCTCTTGGCGCTCGGGTGGCCAAGCCGCGCCAACTCCGCCGCCCTCAACGTCCCCTCCGCCTTGTCCAGGTCCACCAACAGAGTCCACCTCACCCCGGCATATTTCCCTATGCAATGCCCTCTGATAGCAATTTTGAAAGCGTCCCACTCTATCGCTCTAAGCGCTGTGGACTCATTGTTCTCGTCAAAGTATTGGGTAATCCTATCCCCGAGTGCCACCCGGTATTAGCTGCCACGTTGGGACCTTCGAAATCTCAGTCACCCAGTCCAGCGTCAGTAGCAAGGGATTATGATCGGAGAGTGTTCGGGTTAAGTACTCGGTGTGCGCGACTGATTGTATCACGGTCGAGGAACCTAAAAAAGTGTCCAGCCTAACATGGAGGTCATGCAGTGTCGAATAATATGAATAGTCCTTCAGTGTGAGGTGCTGCGCCCTCCAGGCATCCTCCAGGCCCCATCGCCCCTGCCATTCAAGCCGTCGCTAGAGGCGGGTGGGATCTATCAAGCACGGGGTCCGCTATTGAATTAAAGTCTCCCCCCAGAAGGATAGGACCCGCCAAGTACCCGGCCAGCACTCCAGAAAGTCAGCTAATTTATTACAATGATCATTCGAGGCCTTAACCGGCTCTATTGAAGCTGCTGGCTTCATTAGAACGTTGACAATGGAGAAAACGTCTTTTGCTGGATTGTTACTGTTTATAAATTTTGTTTGAGAAGAACTCGAACCGAGCTTGCCTGATCATTTTATGATAAGATTTTTACTGCACACATATCGCACTTTAGCTAGAGTGTCATAAGTTTTCCTCCACACTTGTTCAAACACTTTACAGCACTTCTATTCAGCAACCAATGTTTCATTGAACTAGGGAGAAGGTGTTTATTTTTTACCGGATCCTGATGTGCAGGTAAAAAGACATTGAAGGCCGAAGTATGCCATGACTGTATCTTGGACTCTGCAAGCTCCACGTTAAGATCTATCTGGGGAGTTTTGGATTGATTGCAACTCCAAAATTCAGAAAGATTCAATTTCTGCCATTTCTTTTCACAATAGTGTTGGTAGTGATAGTGCTACTGGTGCTAGCAACGTTGATGGCCATAGGCATCATACAATGGTCTGACCAGGTCAGGAGGTCGACACGCAAATTGGGAAGGGTGGCAAAAAACTGGTCTAAAAGGTGACCCGCCGAAGGCGTAGGTCCCAACATTAATTGAAACAGTTCCATGGATGCTAAATAGTCAGTAAAGTTGCGAGGCCCGTTCTCACTAGCTTGGTCAAAGTGTAAGTTCAGGTTGCCGATAAGGTTAAAGTTGGAAAGCTTGAGTACTAATGGAGCCAGATAATCTATGAAAGCTGCTTTGAAAGCTTTCGAACGGCCGGGGGGGGGGGGGGGGGGGGTGTATATATATATATATATATATATTACCTACTGGCGGTCGCCAGTAGGTAGATATAGTTAGGACCCTGTTTCCATAGGAAATCCGCAACATTCTATTTGGAATAACTTTGGCGCCGGTCGACGAATCCTCGCGAAATTTTCAAAATAGGTGGGGCGCTACGCTCCGCTCCTACCCTGAAAGTCTCGGGGGGATTCGTCAAGCAGGGGCCGAGAAAAAAGGGGGGTCCCAAAACGCGTTTTCCCCATGCATTTTTCCATAGGACCTTTAGACACAGCTACAGCCCGAACGGCTGAACAGAATTACTTGAAATTTGGCAGAGAGGTAGCCATAAGGTCAAGGAAGTGCCTTTTGCAGGTCTGGTGTAAATCTGTTCAGTATTTCCTGAGAAAATAGCATTTAAAAGCATATATATATGTGGGCGGAGCCTAACCACACATCTCATCCTGAGATCTGATTGGCTGTCAGCACTTCATCCAAGAAGTGTTGGCAGCCATCTTGGGACCAATATACATGATAGCACCTCATTAAAAAGCATTGCAGTTAATAGAAGGTTTTAAGACTTTAGTTACATTATAAATCATTTGTTGATGGTACCATACTCATTTTAGGAATTGTGGTATGTTCTAAGGTGATTTCACCATGTGAAAAAGCCTTCTGCTGGGATATCATGATTGAGAGAAAAATATTTTCTCATGCTTTTACCACAGAGGTTTGGAAGGTGATCTATAGGCTAAACTGAGAGCTTATTTTCTGTAAATTCACATTATCTTTCTCAGTCATGTGAGAATGAAGTCTGACATTCTCAGTAAAACATGTACATCCAACAAGGGCAGAGACTGTCAGTTGATTCCTTTGTGTTCTACTGCAGCTTCCCAGAGTGTTCCAAAGAACTACTAGAGCGCTAACAGTCCTACTTATGATAAACGTATGGCACACCTTAAGCCATCTTGCTTGGATTAAAGTGGTAACTCTTAAAACATTTAATTTAAAAAGGAACAAAATGAGGGGGTTCATTTTTCCATAAAAAGTATGATTAGTGCTGCAGAAAGAAAAATTAGGGCACATTTTGAGTGACTTCTCAAATCCTCTTCTATTTCATTAAAAAATTCTGACATGCAGACTGAAACATGCACTTTCAATACCAGCAGCAGTTTTCCCTGGTGAGCAGTAGCTTTACTACAGTGATCTAATGAGCAAAAAGAGTGCTAACATTCTGAATTTATGGCAAATGTGTGACACATCTGAATGCCTTCTTGATGGAATCAAAGTAAAAAACTGAAAGTATTTCCTACTGAGGAGACTGCAGTAAATGAGGAAATTAGGAAACTTCATAACAAATAAGTCTCCCAAGATGGCCACCAGAGACAAAAGAGCCCAAATGTAGCCCAAATATCACCCAGATGTAGCCCAAGTATAGCCCAATGACAGAATGTCCCAGAATGTTCTTAAAAACAACTAGAGCGCTTACTGTCTTCATTATGACAAAAGTAAGGCACACCTGAAGCCATCTTGATTGGAATAAACTGGTAACACTTAAAACATTTAATTTAAAAAGGAACACAATGAGGAGGTTCATTTTGCCATAGAAATTATGATTAATGCTGAAGAAAGAAAATGAGGGCACATTTTGAGTGACTTCTCAAATCCTCTTCTATTTCATTAAAAAATTCTGACATGCAGACTGAAACATGCACTTTTAATACCAGGAGCAGACTTCCATGGTGCAGTAGTTTTACTACAGTGATCTAATGAGCAACTAGAGTGCTAACATTCAGAATTTATGGCAAATGTGTGACATATCTGAATACCTTCATGATGGAATCAAAGTAAAAAACTGAAAGCATTTCCTACTGAGGAGACTGCAGTACATGAGGAAATTAGGAAACTTCATAACAAATAAATCTCCCAAGATGGCCACCGGAGACAAAAGAGCCCAAATGTAGCCCAAAATCACCCAGATGTAGCCCAAATATAGCCCAATGACAGAAGTGTGCAAAACACTTATTATGTTGTGTTTTTGAAGTGTTATATAGTGCAGACTTGTCAGGTATTGGAGTGCTTTACATGAGCATAGGTTACATCACACAAGCACAAATTCATTTTGGTTGTAGACATGGGGAGACTAAGTGATTTGACCAGAATCACAGAATGTCGAGCTGAAGCAGAAACTTCAACCTGGTTCCCCAGTTGCAAAGTCTGCAGTTCTGGAAGTAACACCACATCCTCTCCCCTAAGTGCAACATTTAATCAAGTGGTCAACTGGATAAAAAAACATAAAGATAACAAATAATTTAAAAGTGCTTTGTCGCTATTTGAAAACTCAGAAAATATGTCCTTATTTTAGTCTTTTAGAGCACTAACCATAATTTTGATGCCAATAAGACCCTCTCATATATGTAATTTCTAAAGGAAATGCTTTAGGTATTACAGTTTTGATTACATCAAGATGATGTCAGGCGTTCCACACTTTTGTAATAAATATAGAATGTTAGCAATCTAGTTGTTCATTAGGATACTGTTGAGAGGCAGAGGCCAGGGGCACGGACTCTGAAAATTGAAGGCAGGTAGGAGGGTGCAAAGGCAACAATTTAACCACACTGAGCAGGCAGGAAGGGCCGTGGAAGCACAACAGACTATGGAGGGCAGTGGAAAGGGGGGCAGGGGCAACAAACCAACAATACAGGACTTGCAAGAGAGGCTGTTGGAGGGAAGATCTATTACGGGTCAAGGAAGCTAGGGGCGGTCCCCAGATCCCCGGGAGCCACCACAGAACTGAGCAGGAGAGTGAGTCAGGGACAAAAGGGGCACCTTAATTTGAGCCGGGGTGCCTAGGAACGCTTGCTCCAAAAATGAAGAAAACAGACATATGAGACATGGAATTGGAGGCAGAATACAATGGCAGTTTAATGAGAAGATGCAACTTCAAAGAAACCGCAGAATAGAGACATAAAGTACAAAATACAGAATCCAGATAATCATACAGCTGTCATAATATTCTCTGTATCTCAATTAATGTACTGACAGAGAGAGAGAGAGAAAACACATCTATAAATGCATCATGAGAAACAAGTTACACCAAGGAAAATGTTACCTAGGAACACTCACGTTTACTCTTAGAGCAAGCATTCCTGCAATTACAATACAAAATCATTTAAATGCAAGAGTAAAGAGAACAATGGTTAAACATAACATGACATTTCATATAGGTAAAATAGAATAAGATACTTCAAGCAAAGCAGAGCAAGACATTTTAAGCAAAGGAAGACAAGAGCTCCCAGCTCTTGGGGAAAACCTGCACTGCCTGTTAACCTACATACAGACGGCGAGGTAGTCCGTCGATATCTGTGGGTGCTCCCTTTTTATATCATTTTGTGGGCTCCTTTGCACGCTACATCTACCTACGTATGCTACCCAAAAGCTTCGTCTGCAGATTTTACCAGACATTTCGTCATTTACCCACTTAATGCTGACAATGGACTGGGTGAAAAGGTCAGTCTCTCAGGCCAATCGCTTATCATAAGTTCCATAGAGCAAGCAGAAAATAATGGGTATTGTACGGGAATTCAATATATTCATGTATAAACTCTCCTCAGTTCTCCTAACTTGACGCTCTGCGGTTGCCACTTCCTTAAAAGCGGGAAACCTGCCCAGGAAGCAAGTACCAGTCCAGGATGCAGCCTACTGTATGTCGACAGCTTCAGGGGGATGTTGAACTTTGATACCGAGCACGGAGCACTCGGGTAGGGTGGGGGCTACTAGTTTGGATCAGAAGGCCTCGCAGACCTGCCTTCAGACTGCTATACACTAAAATTGCAGAGCTATGGTCAATTTAACAAAGAGGCCTACATATTGAACAGAAGAACAAGTTACTTACCTTCGGTAACGCTTTTTCTGGTGGATACAGTATCTGCCTGTGGATTCCTCACCTTGTGAATATCCCCTGCGCCAGCATTCCACGGAACTTTTCTTCCCCAGCATTCCACGTCGACGTGGGCGACGTCACAAAACATCGGCTCCGCACGCGACTCCGTACGACGTCATCGGAGCCATAAGAAGCCCACGTCGGCGTGATGACGTCAGTTCCACCCATTTTTTCCGTGCCTTCGAGGCGAACAGGTGAACCAACGACAATCCCAAGTATACACAGTATATAGAAAACCAATACATATACATAGCATACAAAACAAAGGAATGCTAATCAAACAAGCATTTCCTACAAATGTACAAGAGAAAATACAAGCATTTCAAACAAGACCTATTTCATGGTATACAAAAGGTGGACAACGGGGAGGCGGGTGGGTTGGTGAGGAATCCACAGGCAGATACTGTATCCACCAGAAAAAGCGTTACCGAAGGTAAGTAACTTGTTCTTCTGATGGATACATCTGCCAGTGGATTCCTCACCTTGTGAATAGATTCCCACAGCAGTCCCCACTCCCGGAGGAGGGTGTCCACCTTTCTATACCAGAAAGTCTTGCAAGACAGAGCGCGCGAAGTGGCCCTCCCTCCTCATCTCAGAGTCCAAGCAATAATGCTTTGCGAAAGTATGGAGGGAGGCCCAAGTCGCGGCCTTACAAATATCTGCCACAGGAACACCCCGGGCCAGAGCAGATGTTGAAGACTTAGCTCTAGTAGAGTGAGCACGAATACCCTCAGGAGGAGTCTTACCAGCCAGGGCGTAGCAGATCTTGATGGTCAGTATAATCCATCTTGACAGCGTGCGCTTGTGCACCGCTTTACCTTTAGAACGACCAACGTAGCCAATAAAAAGCTGGTCATCAATACGAAAGTCCTTGGTCCTGTCCAAATAAAAACTCATAGCCCTCTTCGGGTCAAGGCGATGGAGTCTTTCTTCTTCTTTGGAAGGATGAGGGGGTGGATAAAAAACAGGGAGGGTAATAGACTGCCCCAAATGGAAAGGAGTAACAACTTTTGGCAGGAAAGCAGCCCTGGTCCTGAGAACCATCCTTTCAGCATGTAAGGTAAGAAAAGGAGGTTTGGAACTAAGAGCTTGAAGCTCACTTACCCTCCTTGCCGAGGTTATGGCGACAAGAAAAACCACCTTAAAGGACAACAGCCTCAAAGGACAATTATGAAGAGGCTCAAATGGGGACCCCATTAAAAAGGTTAAGACAAGATTAAGGTCCCACTGAGGCATTACAAATGGAGTAGGAGGAAACATGTTTGTAAGGCCCTTGATGAACCTCAGAACAACCGGAGATTTAAATAGCGAAGGTTGATCTGGGAGGCACAGAAATGCCGATAAGGCCGAAAGGTAGCCCTTGACCGTGGCCACAGCACAGCCCTGCTGAGCCAAGGAAAGAGCAAACTGAAGCACATCAGAAAGATGAGCCTTTAAAGGGTCAATGGACCTCTCCCCACACCATTTTACAAACTTAGACCACCTGTAAGAGTATATGGACTTGGTGGAGTGTCGCCTGGCCGATAAAATAACGTCCACCACATCAGGTGGGAGAGAGAAGGAACTCAGGTTGCCCCGTTCAATCTCCAGGCATGAAGGTGTAAGCTCTGGAGGTGGGGGTGTAGAACCTGCCCCTCCGACTGCGAGAGGAGGTCTGCCCTCAGAGGGAGACGGAGCGGAGGGCACGAGGAGAGGTGGAGAAGATCTGTGTACCACACCCTTCTTGGCCAGTCCGGGGCGACCAAAATGACTTGGGCCCGGTCTTGGCGAATTTTCCTCAGAACCCGAGGAATCAAGGGTATGGGAGGAAACGCGTAAAGGAGTCGTGAGCCCCAACTCAACTGAAACGCGTCCCCCAACGCCCCCTGCATCGGAAACTGGAGACTGCAGAATGACGGGCAGTGCGCGTTCTCTCGGGTGGCAAACAGGTCCACCCGAGGAGTCCCCCACGTCCGAAAGACGTGACGAACCACCTCCGGATGGAGCCTCCACTCGTGGTCGGCGGAGAACTGCCGACTGAGACTGTCCGCACGCACGTTCAGCACCCCGGCCAGATGATTTGCCATCAGACAAATCTGATGGTCCTGAGCCCAGGACCACAGACGCAGGGCCTCTCTGCAGAGACAAAGAGACCCTACTCCTCCCTGTTTGTTTATATACCACATCGCGGTCGTGTTGTCCGTCAGGACTTGAACTGACTGACCGCGAAGGGAAGGGAGAAAGGCCTTGAGTGCCAAACGAATCGCCCGCAACTCCAGAAGGTTGATATGAAACAACCTCTCCTCTGGAGACCAAAGACCCTTGATCTCCAGATCCCCCAGATGAGCACCCCACCCTAGGGTGGAGGCATCCGTTATCACTGTGGCCACCGATGGAGGTAGATGGAAAGGCTTTCCTTGGGACAGATAGCCCTCCACGCTCCACCAAGACAGATCCGCTGCAGCTTCTCCGGAGATCTTGATCGACTCCCCGAGATCCCCGTTGTGCTGATACCACTGCTTGCGGAGGCACCACTGGAGCGCCCTCATGTGCCAGCGTGCATGGTTGACCAACAGAATGCAGGAAGCGAACAGACCGAGCAGGCGAAGGACCTTCAGAACTGGAACAACCGCTCCACTGTGGAATAAAGGGACCATCTCCTGAATGTCGAGAATCCTTTGAGGAGGAGGGAATGCTCGACACACAGTAGTGTCCAGTACTGCCCCTATAAACAGGTTGCGTTGAGAGGGCACCAGGTGAGACTTGGGCACATTGATCGAAAAACCCAAGTCGAATAACAGCTGAGTTGTCACCTGCAGATGACGCTGCACCATCCCTGGGGACTCTGCCTTCAGAAGCCAGTCGTCCAGGTAGGGGAAAACCGGAATCCCCGACCTCCTGAGATGAGCAGCCACCACTGCCATCACCTTTGTGAAGACTCGAGGTGCGGTAGTAAGACCAAACGGGAGGACCGCAAACTGGTAGTGTTGCGACCCAACCGTAAAACGGAGATACTTCCTGTGCGACTTCAGGATTGGGACATGGAAGTACGCGTCCTGCAAGTCGAGCGACACCATCCAGTCTCCTTGCTGCAACGCTTGAAGAACCTGCGCAAGGGTCAGCATCTTGAACTTCTCCTGTTTCAGGTAAAAATTCAAGATTCTGAGGTCCAGAATCGGACGCAATCTGCCGTCCTTCTTGGGGATCAGGAAATACCGGGAGTAGCATCCCTGACCCCTTTCCTGCTCCGGAACCACCTCTATTGCGCCCTTCTGAAACAAAGCTTGAACTTCTTTCTGCAGGAGAAGCAGGTGGTCCTCCGAGCAATAACCTTGGCAAGGAGGGTAAGGGGGAGGAAACTCCCGAAAGGGAAGGGCGTACCCAGTCTCTACGAGGTTCAAAACCCAAAGGTCGGTTGTAACAGATTTCCAACCCCGTAGAAAGTAGGACACCCGACCCCCCACAGGTCTTACATGATCCGGGATGGGGGATCTAGGGCTGCTTCCCTGAAGCCTCATTTGGAGCAGAGGAGGAGGAGGAAGAAGAGGGGTTACGACCAGAACCTCTCCGACCCCTTTGCTTCCCTCTATAGGAGCGATAGAGGGGATTCTGCTGCTGTTGTTGCTGCTGCTGTTGTGGCTGTCGAAAGGAGCGAAAGGATGACCTTCCGAATCCCCTAGCCTTACGGAAAGTTGAACCTCTCACAGGAACCTGCAGACCCAAGGACTTCGCCGTTAACCTACTGTCCTTAAAACGTTGAAGAGCAGAATCTGCCTTCTCCCCAAACAACTTTTGTCCATCAAAGGGCAGATCCACCAGCGTGGCCTGGACATCTGCAGAAAACCCTGAGGAACGGAGCCAAGCTTGTCTCCTTGCGGCAATGGACGACCCCATAATTCTCGCCACAGAGTCCGCCGTATCCAGCCCAGACTGGATCACCTGCCTGGCAGCTGCCTGAGTGTCCGCCACAACCTCCATGAAGGACGACTTATCCCCCTCAGGTAACTTAGGGGCCAGAGTTTTTATAGAGTCCATCAGGGCATGAACATAACGCCCCAGCAAGCACGTAGCATTTGATGACTTCAACGCCATACTTCCTGAGGAGAAAGACTTTTTGGCCGCCTGATCAACTTTCTTCGACTCCCTATCAGCAGGAGATTGGGGGAAAGCACCCGAGGCATGTTTAGAACATGAAGCCTGCACCACTAGGCTCTCCGGAGAAGGATGCGTGGATAAAAAATCCGGGTCTCCTGGCGCAACCCTGTATCTCCTTGCCACCTGCCTGCAAACTGCTGGAGCTGACAGAGGCTTCTTCCACACCTCCAACACTGGTTCCAAGAGAGCCTCATTGAAAGGTAGCAAAGGCCCCGAAGCCGACGTCGGGGAGTGCAACACCTCTGTGAGCAGATTGGACTTGTATTCCACAGAGGGCAGCTGCAGATCTAACAACTCCGCGGCCTTCTTGATCACAACATGGTAGGGCGCCAATTCCCGTGGTGGAGAAGACCTTGCAGAAGCATGCTCCCACTCCGGGGTGGTATCCAAACCACTTGCTACCTCTATACCTCCAAACTCATCCGAAGAAGAGTCGACTTCACCTTCTTCCACCTCAGCACGAAATCTTTCCTCCTCCAAAACCCTTTGGGCCTCCCGCCTCGATCGATTCCGGGGAGCCGGCGTCGTCGACGTCGTACGCGGCGTCGGTGGAGCCAAAGGCATCGGCGTCGGAGGCGCTACAGGTGGAGTCGGCGGCGCCGGATGCGGCGTCGATGGAGTCGGCCTCGGCGTCAAAGAAGGCTCCGAAGATTGACCATCCATCCGAGGTCGAGCCGGATTCCCAACCGGCGCCGGAAACTGCCAAGAAGGCGCCATCGGCATAAAAGGCAGAAAAGGAGCCTGAGCGTATTGCTGCGGCACTCCCAGAGAAAACGCCATCGGACCCACGGGACCTGCTGGTGCTCCGGATGGGAAGGATGCTCTCTGAAAAATGCCATACATGGCATTCAGAAATCCCGAAGGATCCGTACCTGGAGCCGGGAATTGGGGATAAGGAACTGCCCCTGTATCCTCCTGTGGAGCCACCGGCGTCGGCTCCTCCGAATCCTCCACCGGAACAGCGGAGTCATCAGGCACCGGGACAGACTCTTCCTGCTCCTGCTCCACATCAGATTCCACCCGACCCGGAGTCGAAGCCTTGGACGGCGCCGGCGACGGCGTCGGGGAACGAGCCAGAGTCCGCTTCGGAGAGGGAGACTTCGAAGACTTATCCGGAGAAGGCGAAGGAGACAAGACCTTGCTCTGACGTCGACGAGGCGAAGCCGACCTCGACCTCTTAGACTTCGAGGACCGACGCCGAGAAGAATGCTTCCTCTTCTTATGGTGCTTCTTCGACTTCGACGACCTCGAAGTCGAAGACTCCCGCCTGGACTTCTCCTTTTTCCTCCCTCTCTTCTCCTCACCGATCTTCTTCATGAAGAGTTTGGTCTTCCTCTCCTTCAGTGCTTTAGGATTCATGCTCCTACAGCACCCGCACTCATCCACATCATGATCAGAAGAGAGACACCATAAACAATTCTGATGCGGATCCGTCATGGACATCAGGCCTCCGCACTCCCTACAGGGCTTAAAGCCCGACTTCCTCGTCGAAGACATTCCGATTTTAACAAGAATACACCACTAGATTACAAAGTATCTAGAGAGCACTGGGAAAAAACCGTTGCGCCTCGAAGGCGCGGAAAAAATGGGTGGAACTGACGTCATCACGCCGACGTGGGCTTCTTATGGCTCCGATGACGTCGTACGGAGTCGCGTGCGGAGCCGATGTTTTGTGACGTCGCCCACGTCGACGTGGAATGCTGGGGAAGAAAAGTTCCGTGGAATGCTGGCGCAGGGGATATTCACAAGGTGAGGAATCCACAGGCAGATACTGTATCCACCAGAAAAAGCGTTACCGAAGGTAAGTAACTTGTTCTTCTGTTCAATATGTAGGCCTCTTTGTTAAATTGACCATAGCTCTGCAATTTTAGTGTATAGCAGTCTGAAGGCAGGTCTGCGAGGCCTTCTGATCCAAACTAGTAGCCCCCACCCTACCCGAGTGCTCCGTGCTCGGTATCAAAGTTCAACATCCCCCTGAAGCTGTCGACATACAGTAGGCTGCATCCTGGACTGGTACTTGCTTCCTGGGCAGGTTTCCCGCTTTTAAGGAAGTGGCAACCGCAGAGCGTCAAGTTAGGAGAACTGAGGAGAGTTTATACATGAATATATTGAATTCCCGTACAATACCCATTATTTTCTGCTTGCTCTATGGAACTTATGATAAGCGATTGGCCTGAGAGACTGACCTTTTCACCCAGTCCATTGTCAGCATTAAGTGGGTAAATGACGAAATGTCTGGTAAAATCTGCAGACGAAGCTTTTGGGTAGCATACGTAGGTAGATGTAGCGTGCAAAGGAGCCCACAAAATGATATAAAAAGGGAGCACCCACAGATATCGACGGACTACCTCGCCGTCTGTATGTAGGTTAACAGGCAGTGCAGGTTTTCCCCAAGAGCTGGGAGCTCTTGTCTTCCTTTGCTTAAAATGTCTTGCTCTGCTTTGCTTGAAGTATCTTATTCTATTTTACCTATATGAAATGTCATGTTATGTTTAACCATTGTTCTCTTTACTTTTGCATTTAAATGATTTTGTATTGTAATTGCAGGAATGCTTGCTCTAAGAGTAAACGTGAGTGTTCCTAGGTAACATTTTCCTTGGTGTAACTTGTTTCTCATGATGCATTTATAGATGTGTTTTCTCTCTCTCTCTGTCAGTACATTAATTGAGATACAGAGAATATTATGACAGCTGTATGATTATCTGGATTCTGTATTTTGTACTTTATGTCTCTATTCTGCGGTTTCTTTGAAGTTGCATCTTCTCATTAAACTGCCATTGTATTCTGCCTCCAATTCCATGTCTCATATGTCTGTTTTCTTCATTTTTGGAGCAAGCGTTCCTAGGCACCCCGGCTCAAATTAAGGTGCCCCTTTTGTCCCTGACTCACTCTCCTGCTCAGTTCTGTGGTGGCCTACACAGGGGTTTTATGCTGGCTGAGTGGTAAGGATGTCTCAGGATAATTATATAGCAACACAGGACCCGCTGGTCAATTTAATACGGCCTACAAATGCAGCTGGCAGGGCAAGGACAAGGGTCTCATACTTCAGGTGTGGACAGAACGGGCCAGGGGCCCCCTGTGATACAAAATCTACCCTCCTTCAAGGCTGTGGCAATGTAATAGACCATTGTGGGCAGAAGGAAGAGGCAATGGTAGTACAACCATACATGCCAACAGACCCGATTCAGCCAGGAAACGTCCAATGTTTTTAAGCTCAAATGGGCTTTATTTGATCTGTCTCCTGTCTACAATATCCTCTTTTTCAATGTAACTCAAAGGGGAAAATCAATACCCCAGTTTTTTTTCAAAATCTCCCTCTTACCAAGTTCAAAATGTTCGCAAGTATGGTACATTGGATCATGGAAGGAAATGGGATAGGGACATGGACTTGGATAACAGAGGACAGGAGGGACATGGAGAGGTGCACCAAACTGACCCTGCAGGGCAGGCATCAGGGTTTGCAGCAGCACAATACACCACACAGGGCATGCAGGACGGGAGTGCAGCACAACAATCCATAGAAAGCAAGAGGGAGGGGACAGGACCATGCACATGGACAACAGAGAACAGAGGGGCAAGAGGCAATGGTAGCTAGCTGACCATAATGGACAGACAGGAGAGAAAGCTGCAGTATAACAGACCATAAAGGGCAGGAGGGACGGATCAGGGGCATTACAATGGAACAGACAAGCCAGGAGGGAGGGAGTAGGGCTGGGGGCAAGGGGGCAGGGCAGGAGCAGCAAGATAGCCATGGAGGTCAGGCAGGATGGGCACTAGAAGCAAGACACACCATGAAGAGCAACAGTGAGACTGTGATGGCATACACACAGACCATGGAGGGAAGGTGGGAGGGGGTCAGGGGCAGCTAACTGACCACACAGGGAAGGTGGGAGGGGCCATGGCAGCACAGAAGACCATGCATGGCAAGTGGGAGGGTTAGTGGCAGCACAATGGCTATGATGGGCAAGAAGGAGGGTGGAGGGGCATGCACAAAGGACGATGGAGGATAGAAGGAAGGGTCAGGACCTGTGCACAGACAAGAATGTTCAGGGGAAGGGACCTCACAACAGACCACACGGGGCAGGCAGGAGGAGCAGTTGCAGCACAACAGACCAGGGAGGGCAGAAGGGTGTGGCAGTACAATGGACCATGTAGGACAGGAGGAAGAGGATAGGGGCATGGCATGTGGACAGGCAGGGTGGAGGTGGCAGGGACAGGTTACAGTCATCTGACAATGCTAGGCAGGTGGGAGGGGAGTGGCAGCTCAACAGAACACTCAGAGTAGATAGGAGTGGCAGGTCCATGGGACATGGTGGGCAAAAAGGATGGAGCAGGGGCATGCACAAAGACATCGGAGGGCAGGGGGAAGGAGAATAGGGGCAGCAAGCTGAGCACAGAGTTTAAGCAGGAGGTCAATGATGGGGCATAGAATTGGGCAATGGAGGGCAGGAGGAGTGGACTGGTACATCATACTAAATTGAGGGCAGTGGCAGCACATCAGACCATGCATGGCAGGAGGGAGGAGGCTAGTCCATGGATTCACACAACAGAGGATAGGGAGGAAGGGGATGGGGCAGCAAGCTAACTGTTCAGAGAAGGCGGGTATTAGGAACTTTATTGTTTTTAAAACATTGTGTCTGTGCGAACTACTTAAAATATGAACAAGTATGCAGCATAATCTCACTTTTATTCAGGAAGAAGAGGACGTTTGTGACTGTGACTCCGGGCTCACTTGGCAGAAACACCCCCTGACCCTCCACCCCCTATCGCAAAATGTAATGCCCGTAAAAAGGGTAGGTGAACACAGTGTTATATAGAACATAGTCCTGAGAGCACGATTGAAAATGAAAACTAGATATAGTGTATGGTATAAACTATGCACCAAAAAGTGTGATATAAGATGAACCGGGTGTGAAATATAATATGCAATACATTGTGCGCAATGACAGATTCATTGGAGAGCGTGAGATAGCACAGGCACTAGCGCGTGCTATGCGATATGCGCCTTGGAGTGTAATATGCACAGGGCAGTGTTGTGTAACCTAACTAGTCTCTAAAGTTGTAATATAAAATATGTGCTGGGGAGTGTAACGTTGCATATGCACTGTGACAAAGATATGGATCCCAGATTGTAATATGTATGGCATAGCACTGTGCGTTATAACATAGGCATCGAGAAAGGCACGTTAGATGGGGCAATATAACCCGTGCGAAGACAAGTGTGGCATGACATATTCACGGGGTGGTGTTACAGTGCACATGGGCTAGAGAGTGTCATAGCATATGCACTAGCTAGTGGAATACAACACAGAGGTGTGTGGCACTCGGCAGGCAATGGTGGGTGTAACACAGCATTGGGCTCTGTCAGGAGCACGCTGTGACTCTCAAGTGATGTTCGTCCCCTTTCCAGAGAGTAAAATAAAAAGTATTACACATCCGGCAGTGGATGTGTGTTTTATTAACCGTGAGGGGGGTTTCTTGCATAGTTGGTCGAATTTTTGTCGAATCCCCTTTGAATGGCTTGGTGTGCATGTGTATTAAATGTGCCCGTCAATAGCTACCCATGTTTGTATAAATAAACGACAAGGGTGTCTACCAGGATTAGGCACGGTAGGGCATCAGACATGTCAGAGCTTCACTAGTGGTGTAAATACATTCCACGTGGATTCATTGCATGCATAGTCGCCTTTTAATGAATATCACGCAAATCGTCATGGTGATAGGTACGTACGGTTTGTCCAGCATGTCCTAGGTGTGTCTATAAATATATATTTTTTAAAAATATTAAAAAACAGTGGCCGGCCCTGGGGATTGGGGTCAAAAAAATATAATTAGGTTTCAGGCACGTTATAGTTAGGAATTAGCATTTAAAAAACCTCAAAAATTCACTGACATCTCAAATGTCATCAGTGATGTCATGAGTGATGTAATATGTGACGTCATCAGCAGTGCATTGCGGGCGCGCGAGTTATAGTTAGCTGAACTAACTATAACGGGGGAATTTCAATGGTTTTGTACAAGTGAAAAGTCCAGCTAACTATAACACCCCTGAAACCTATGGTTTTTTCAGTGAATATATATATATATATATATAAATCCAGAGAAGGTAACATTTTTGTTGAAAGGGATTTGGATCAAAGTTCTTTCACAATCTTGGATAGCACAAGGGACCCGACTATTGCCCACAGAGGACTTGTGAATAATCACTTTGTCGCCACCTCTGTCACAGGGCCTATTAGATCTCTTGATGCTGTAGCCAGGAGGCAGGGCTAATATAGGCTCAGCAAATATAGCTATACCTAGCCAGGTTTCCATAAGGAATAAAACATCAGGTAGTAGGTCCAGCAGTTGAAAAATAAACATTCTAAACACAATAAGACAAGCACTTCTATCATGGAACTCGTACACGGGAAGGAAACTCATTTTAAACACAAACCCATACTGCTTACACCTGTAAGCCTACTTCCCCGGGGACCAGGGGTGTAAACAAACTTTATGTGGGACTTGAATGAAAGATAATAGCAAAGACGGAGAGGCAGAGTTCCTGGCCCTGGGTGCAGGCAGACTTACCTTTGGCGAGTCAGCAGCGCATCGGACCCCCTTTTTGGGGCGAGTATAAAGCGGCCCATGGTGGCCACTACACCGTTACTTGCAAATGACTGACGGTCCAACCAAAATGGCTGACCAAAGTAAGCAAAATGCTCCATTCAGCACAAGCCCCCACCCAGTCCAGCTTCCCCAATCAGACTCAATACAGCACAGTTTCAAATGTGCAACGAGTAAAATTAGAAACAGTTAAAAAGATGCCAAGAATTCACACTACAAAGATTTAGCCGGATAACTTGCAAGAGTTAGGTAGCATTGCCCATAATACAGCTCTTGCTGTAGCAAAGGTACACGTCTGAGCCCTGACAAGGAGCCAGGCAATGTTTGGATATTTTTTTAGCTTAGGCAAAACTCCAAAGAGTGAGTGAGTGAGAGAGAGAAAGACAGCCACCATATTCTCTTACCTAGAATGACAGGCAAAAGCAAAAACATGGATTTTTAATTAATAAAATAAACAATTTCCTTGCATTTCTTTAACAGAAAGTTTATGAATTTGGGGAGGGAACTGTAAAACACACCCAGTGCTACCTACCATTAAAAACAGTACTTACCAATTTATCGGACTGTGCATACATATAGCCATGAAGTGCTGTGGGTTGAGGCCAAAGAGTGACGAACCACTGAGCGAGCCAATGCCTGAAGAGCATTTGACAAATAAGGTAATGAACAAAGAAGTCTGACCCGAACCCCTTTATTTACATTGTGTGTTTTGCTGAAATGATGTCGCCAATCACCTAAAGCGGTCTTTAGCAAGACCAAAAAAAGAAGATAGAGGTGCTGCAGTCAAAACAGGATTGATGATCTAAAAGATTTTGTTTTTCAAGTAAGAATTGAGAACATAGTGGCCTTTGGCATATGCAAACATCTCATGGACTTTCAAACTCTCGCTGTAAATTCACTTGAGATTTTATCTAGAAACTCCTGCTGTGAAGGCTGCATCTTCTTCAATCTCTTATATTCATTAATTGAAGGTGTTTTTTTTTCAATCCAGCATGTTAGGCAAAGAGAATTCCAACAATGGAAGGGGGATATTAGTTCACAACTCTTACAAGTCCGGACTCAAGATGAGGATGTGCGCGTGAGGAAGGCCACACTGGCATCAAAGCGATTCCTTTCATATGCTGGCCCTCCACCAACAATAAAGCAGAGCTTGAGTAACCATGCTTGGCCCTTCATGATTACTCAAGGTGTGGATGAACTACATGCTTTTAGTATTCAATGGATTCTGTATGCCGTGAACGGAAAAGACAGCTGGGTTTTCCATTTCTTGTTTTGTTCCATTTCCCACCAAATATAAACGATCAATGAATAAAAATAATATATTTAAATCATATTTCTAATCCATATCAATAGTATTGGTTGTGTTATTTACTCAATCACAAAATATTTGCAAAGGCAATATTTGCTACAGCGGCATGTCAATATATTATTTAAAAAAATGTTTAATTGAATTAAGGGTTATAAAAGATTTAACAGTGAAGAAACTACTTATATAATTCAATTTAAAGTGACTGTTTGCTAAAAAGGCACAAACTGCGTGTTTATTATTACTTATGGGGCCTGAATAGCCTTGCAACCTGTAACAAGTACTGTGGTAAAGGCTATCATTGGACAGCAGATCTCAATGGCATCATGCAAACTGCGCAGGGATTGAATTTGAAGTTAGGGTCAGTGCCTCCTACCGTAACAAATCTGCATGCATACTGTAATCCATCAGCTACTGATAGTTTTAACGTTGTTATTGGTTCCAGCCCACCCATGGTATCAAGTCAGGAAAAAGTCAAAGCATGTGTGCATACCAGTGCAAGATAGAAGGGGAGAGGAACACCCCTTATTCTTTTGACTTGCAAGGGATTGCAATGTGAAACGCAATGCCCTGACTCTTGTTTCCTTTGCTCCACGCCAGCCTGATTGAGACCTGCATACCGAGGAGGGCGGGACTGCGAGGACCAGCTTCCCCAGCGCCTGGAGCACCATCGGCGCAGCTGGGTCCTCTTCCCAGCCACTCCCCTCAATTACTCCGCCTTACGTATACTGCAATAACATTCGCGCTAGCGGAACTCGCGCGGAGCAAAGAGCGGGCCGTTTGAGGCCGTTCGAGGCAAGGCCAAGGACTTACCTTATCGCAAATTTTAGTTCTTAGTATTAGAAGAATTTTATGAGAATGTCGGCTAGAGAAACTAGAAGCAGATCTACCCGGGCTGTAGGAGCGGCTAAAGGTACTTTAGACACTTATTTTGCCAAAGCGGGTTCACTAATAATTGATGAAATATCCATTTTTTTTTTTTTATTTTTTTTTTTTTAAAACCTTTATTGCGGTAAATGCACAATACACAGCGTCTGCCTACAACCCCTCGGGGCCGGCCGCTATGACATTGTAGAACATAGAACAATAATGTCAGGATAAGAAAAGGTTTAATTTTATGATTTTGTCGAGTACAATGTAGTGAACTACGAGAGGAGTCGAAGCTAACATTGACCAGGAGAGACATAACCATTCACGAAGCTCCCAGAAGGAGGCGTTATATAGGAAAGCATTTGCAAGGAAACAGGTAGCCACCATCCGGGAACTAAGAGCAAACACTATACCACAGAATGATAGAACACAATAAACTCCCAACTAACACTGAACCCCGACCCCGAAGAAACAAAGAAACATAAAAGAAAAGGAAACCGAAGAAGAAGAGCGAAAGAAAGAGAAAGAGGGCCATAGAGACAAAGAAAAGACATGGAACACATCCCATCCCCCCACCCTGCATACCAGCGGAAGGCCACGGCCCACCCCCCCCCCAATAGGCATGCCTGTCGCCCCAAATGAACCCCAAGTAGGAAGAGAGTCCGGAGAGTGGGAAAGAACATCCCAGTCTCCGACTCCCAGAGAAGACAGGAGGAGGAAATTTTACATACTCCCGGTCACCACAGCCCCATAAGCATCCCCCACCCTGAGTATCATCAGCACAACTGAAGTAGCAAGCAAAGCAGCAGGTGGGGAGACTCCATTCCAAATGTGCAAATAAATCCGATAATTAACAGTCCCGTCCTAGTACCTGCCCGCCAATACGTACAGCAAACTAAAGGGAATCGCCCAGCCCTGGCCCGATCCTAAGTGGCCCCACAGATCCACCCCCGCAATCAACAATAGCAAGTTACACACATGCGGCACAGCAAATACATGGACAAATATTCTAGTCCGGGTCATGCCAGGCGGTCAGGCAGGATCATCAAGGGAGACAACATCAGCCCTGGCCAGAACGCGGAGACCCCACCAAGCATGGCCACCGCTGGGAGTGTACCTCAGGCAGAACAAAGGAGCAAGATGGCCGCTCCCGGCTTAGAAGACGCAGAGGGAGAGGAAGCGAGAGTTCCCAATCATAAACCATCACCACAGCGATAGTAACCAACACAGTTTTCCCCACAGAACGGCACACACTCCGGCGATGTTGAGG
The DNA here is from genome assembly GCF_964204655.1 of Triturus cristatus. Taxonomy (NCBI): domain Eukaryota; kingdom Metazoa; phylum Chordata; class Amphibia; order Caudata; family Salamandridae; genus Triturus; species Triturus cristatus. The sequence goes on from NC_140581.1 coordinate 891,491,636, forward strand.
AAGCCGTGGCAACACTTGCAGAGGCAGAGTCTCAGCTTGTAAAGTGGAAGGGAGCTTTGTATCCGCAACTTTGTCATTAAAAGAACACTCGACACTGTAGCCAGGGAGAGGACGTTCCACAGTATCCCCCTGTCGCCACATTGTATCCACCTCGAAGGGAATGAGAGGCATTGGGGGGTCAGACAACCGCAGTAGTTCCCTGGATGGCATAGCAGCATCGATCTTCCGCTCCAGTTCTCGAGTGTGTTGGCACCATGTCGCCCTCAAGTCTTCCAGGGCTAGAAGGATATCACCATAGGTCAGGTCAGCTCCTCGCTTCCGCATGTCGGCAGTATGTAAAGGCGCCACCAGGACACCCTCCAGCTCGACAGTAGGCAGGGAAGCTTGCGTCAGGGGTATGGAGGCTTCCGTCTTTCCGGCGAGGTAGACCGGCACCGCCACCATTTTGGCAGTTAGCCCACAGCGGAGGGGTGAGGGCGACTCCATAGGGCGGAGGAATAGTAGTTAAGGCAAGAAAAGTTACTGCTGCTATACGGGGCTCACTCGATGGGAGAGCCCTCGGCTGTATTGCAATGCGGGTGGTGGGCGCTCTAAAACGGATACCGCTCTGACCGCTGGTAGCAGGACAAAGGAAGGTTCGCCAGCCCGGGCCCAATCCTACAGGAATTCTCTCCGTCGCGAAGAAGGCTCCGCCAAGCCGCCCACTCCACCTCCGGTCACATTTCCCCAGGCGCCGGTCCAGCCCCAGGTCGTCTCACCGTACGTGATAAGCGGTGTCCGGTGACGGTGGTCGGGCCAGGGTGCGTGGGCAAGGTCCGAAGTCGGCAAACTCTATGAATCCTCGACCAAAAAAGCCGGCGGGGACATCGGAGGAACGCGGAAAGTATCAGCGCATTCGTGGTTACAGTTGCTCGCACCGTAGGCAGGATTAAAGATCAGGATGTCATATAAACAGCAGACGGGCTGCGGAGCCGGGAGCTCAGACGTCCTGTCCGTCCGCCATCTTGGCTCCTAGAAATATCCATTCTTGAAAGGCGAATATCCCAAGAGATTGACTGGGTTAGAAGATCTTCATTAGGTCCCCTTGCACTTGCTATCACGCCTGAACAAACTGGTGCCCCGAAAAGGGTAGATTTAAGACGGACAAACGTTACTCCTGAATTAGCTGACCTGCGCAGTCCTATCTCTACCACTGACTGCGAGATGTCTGCTATTACGGAGCTAAGCATTTTACCTCTCCCTTGCGCCAGGCCACCATCACTTCCCTCGAATGCTACTCAAACCCTCCCCACTGGTGATGCAATTACCGAGAGCTCTACTTCTAATTCAGACTTAATACGGAGGACGAGGGAAGGAGCAATTCCTAAGAAGAAAATCATAAAAAAGGTTGGCTCCATTGGAGGACGCAAGGTGAATGCTCCTAAAGGTAACTCTAAAAATTAGTCGTCTCACAAGATTCCCAAAACCAAGCTATCGAGCCAATCTGGGAAAAATAGGTTACCACATGCTCCAAATATACATGAGCTACCCCCCAGCCCTAATTGCATAGCAGGGAATGAGCCACCCACTCTCTTGGACATTCGAGTCCTCCTAAGGGAAATTCTCAATCCCCTGGAGGATCGCATTTCCAAGATAGAATCACTCCTATTGAAAATCCATACGGGCCTTTTATGCACAATGGAGGGGAAGAAGATATCTAGTGCTAAGACCAGCAAGGAGAGGGAGAATAAATCTGAGCCCCTCTCCAAGGCCCACTTCCATCCCAGCCTATTTTAATACAAGAACCTTCCGTATGTACATCAGAGAATCCATCTTTACCTAATTCAACTTGTGCAAACATAAATCGCCAAGAAGTTTTGGTCGAACCTCCTCCAGAGGCACCAATGATGGATTCACAGCACAAGATAGTCAACCTTCCACCCCAGGCCATCCCATATGTGGTGATCCTAGCAGGTATTCCTGAATTAATCCCTCCTGCCAGAGAACCAGTGGGTGCATTAAAAAACAAGATTATTCACTGGTTGTCCATTAATAGACCCCTGCCCGAGTGCATACACAGTGAGGTTCTTATGGTGAGAAGAGTCCCCTGGGTAGGCACCACTAGGAAGTCTATTCAGGGTGACTGTGTTGTGATCAACTTCAGGGACCCTGCCACTGTTAAGTACATCTGTGGCTGGCCTCGGAATATGCACGGGTCGTCCATCCAAACCCTCCCCCTGTCTTTTTTCTACCCCTTGGTGGGGCACGAGGGGGAGGGAGAGGGATGGGAACTGGTGCCTAGTAGCAGGGATCGGAGGTGGAGACCCAATGCAAATAAAATTCACCCTATCCCTAGAATCGCGGCGGATAATTATTTTCCCACATATAACAGGTTTAGTTACTTAGATAGGGTGGACTGACTGGGTAGGCAAAGCCTAGGCGAGGTAGTGGACCGTAAAAGGTCTCCACTATATGATGTACAGCTAGATACTCTCATACAGAACAACGGATCCCAGCAGATGCAAACCAACTTGGAATCCTGTGTGGTGGCTTCTACGTTATCTAATGGTGCAGTACAGGGGAGCCTAGCACAGGATGAATTGTCTGCCAACTCAAATGTACACCCTATGGCCACTGTATCGACATCTCCTAACCCTGTGAGGACCCTAGCCCCCCTTCTTAACATTCTATCTTGGAATGTGGCGGGCTTATCTAATAAATTAAATTGCCCGGCTTGGAACATTTTCATAGAGAACAAGAATATATGTCTGTTCCAAGAAACCTGGATGAGGGAAGATCTTACTCGCACTGGCTTCGCCGTTTTTTCCAAGAACGCCAAATGGAGTGGCAAAGGCCGTCCTTCTGGCGGTCTTGCAATTTGGATAGCCGTAGAATTAGGCTGTAGGGCTGTCCGCCTGGAGTGGCCTGGCTCACACCGCCTCTTGGTAATAAATGTCTATTCGAGGCCAGTTAGTATATCGAAAGAATCTTGCACTATTGATGAGCTCGATCTTGCCCTTAACACAATTCCTGAGGGCATCCCCTACATAATAGGTGGAGATCTGAACTGTCATTTTGAGCCACTCATGGGTCCATTGGATGGCCTGACCAAGGAGGAGGATCTGGCCTGGTCTATACCACCCTCCCAGCTACCGGCCCCAAGAGTATGGTCTCCTTTGGCGGTGCAAATGACATCTCTTACTCGCAAACACGGACTCAGGGCCTGCAACGGAAGGTTACCATCAGATATTCCTCCAAAATGCACCTTCCATAGAGGAAACAAAACATCAAGTCTTGATTATATTTTGGTCCCACTGGCCTTGTGGTCACAATTAAGTGATGTCCACATACTGCCAAGAGAGGATAGTGACCATAATGCTTTGGAGCTCGAGTTATACTGCTCTGGCCTGGAATCTAGGGAAAAGAATAGGGAGTCTCCCGATGTGGGGCTACTTCTCTCAAATAACAGACGTAGAATAAAATGGGAGAATATAGTGGCCAAACAAGGGCTGTTACCTAAGCTATACGCCCTACTAACTCCCATGTTAGAGAAGGCCCAAGTTTTAAACACCCAACCCAGTATGATGGGATCATTTACTAAGTTGGGCCAGCTGCATGCAGATCTTACTACATCTGTATCAGGAATTCTACCCAGCAAACCCAAAAAGGCCTGTGGGTTTACTTCTTGTCCCTCCTGGTATAATTCTGCACGTAAGAAGGCTAAAAGCGACCTTCTCTTTGCAATTAAGACTGGACTAGGCCGGGCAGAAATCAGCAAACGAAGACTGGCATACAAATCCCTAATCAAGAATGCAAAACTAGAATGGGAACACGAAAAATGGGAGAAACTAACAAAACTTTTGGCACGCAGAGATTCACGAAAATTCTGGCGCGGTGTAAACACAGGCTCAGACGAGTTGGTCTCTGAGGTCGAACCTAACATCTCAGCCAAGACCTGGCAGGACCATTTCCAGTCTCTATATATGTCACCTGAGGGGACTGGAGCAGACCCTGTCCAGGTAGAAACAAACACACTATCGGGTTTGTCTCTCTCTTTTTCACTCAAAGAAGTTAAAGTAGCCATCATGGGTCTGGCATCAGGAAAGGCACCGGGTTTGGATGGCCTTCCGGGAGACCTATTCAAACAGGAACCCGAAGTCTGGGCACCTTATTTTGTCTTTCTATTTAATTCTATTCTAAAGGGTATGGAGCTTCCCGACACTTGGCTGGGTGCAGAGATTGTCCCAATTTTTAAAAAGGGTTCGCCTCTGCTCCCAGCCAATTATAGACCAATCAGTCTTATTGATGTCTCCCAAAAATTATTTGGCAGACTCATTCTTAACCACCTACAAGACTGGATCGAGGAATCGAACACGATGAGCACATATCAAGCTGGATTCAGAAGAAAAGTCTCTCCCATCGACCAGATTTTTAGATTAAATTGTATTCACTGGAAGACTGTTCTAATAGAGGGCGGTACTCGATTTTTGTTGATTTACGCGCCGCGTTTGATTTAGTGCCACGGGATAAACTGTGGGTCGTCTTGGACGATCTTGGCGTCCCAAATGGTATATTAGATATTTTAAGAAGACTGCACTTGGGGAATTTCGCAAGGGTGAGGTTTGGAAGGGGGGGCACCCTTACTGATAGTTTCCCCGTTGACAGGGGGGTTAGACAGGGTTGTGTGTTGGCACCAACTCTGTTCTGCCTCTTTGTCAACGGGGTGATCAGTCACTTGAATGCACTAGAAAATACTGATGCTCCTAGACTTGGAGGCACGGGGGTACCTGCTATTCTCTTTGCAGATGATACCATGTTGCTCTCCAAGTCTCCTATGGGCATTCAACGGATCCTTGATGGATTCGCAAATTTCTGTGCGATCCGGGGGTTGGAGATCAATGCTTCCAAAACTAAGTATATGATCTTCAACCCCCCCCCGAAATCACGTGCCAACCCTACCCTTGGGCCCTCTAGGCTGGAGAGGGTCTCTACATTCGAGTACTTAGGGATAACATTAAATGAGTCTATGACCTGGGATTCACATCGCACCAAGGCGAGACTCAAATTAACCCAATTGACAGGAGGACTGGCAAGGATGTCCCGCGGTCTGACTTACCAGCCGTTTTCCCCTCGCTTACAAATTTATAGAATGCAGGCAAAAGGGGCAGTGACCTATGGAGCTGAATTATGGGGGCATTCTGCCACCCCGACCATACAGGTCACTGAGAATAATTTCATCAGGCAATTAACAGGGCTCCCGCCTAGCACCCCACTTTTACCACTGAGATTGGATTTAGGCCTTAGACCAATTACAGAAGAACTGGGTCTTAAACCCCTATTGTACTGGCGAAAACTATGGTCGGTACCAGAATTGTCTAATTATAGATCTGAGCTTCAGGAAATAATGAGACTATGCAACCCTGCACGGTTCCCTTGGCTCAGATATATTAAACAAACATGTGAGGCATTAGGCAGACAGAATTTATGGTCCGATCCAGAAAATACTTGCCCTAGAACTTCACAACAGTCTCTTTCAAAAGCCTACTATGAATACCATTTGCGCACTCACATTAATAACACAGAGGAGAGGTCCCTGACGGGCAAATTCTTGGGGTCAAAAGACTCATATCTCCAGGAGGTCGTATACGATAATATTGGCCCGCCGCTTACTAGGAAGCTTTTTATGCAATGGCGGTATGGCACCCTTCCTCTTAAAGTGCACACTGCTCGCTGGACAAGTTCTGAGACTTCACTACAATGCCCAGCTTGCGCCTACTTGAGGGAGTGTGACTTGCACATAATATTCTTCTGTCCAGCATACAGAAGAGCAAGAAACTACTGGTTAGTTCCAATACTCAAAAATCTGGGTTTTAGGCGCCATCTCCCTGCCTATAGGATTCTGAAAAGAGATTTGTCAGCCCCAATTGTATTTGCAGTTGCAAAATTTTTAACATCAATGTGGCACAGACGTAATCAATGCATTAAGTTATTATTAAATGAATGATGGTTTTATATTTTGGTCAATTGACTGTACATTACAATTGTATTTTATCTTCATGAGTTTTTTTATGTTGTAATCCTTTTATGGTCTGAAAGACCGAAATAAAGAATAATTGAATTGAAACGCAATGGTGATTAGAAATCACAGCATAATGTAGCCCACTGCTAATTTGATGGGATTCTGCATTTGCAATTAAAGACTTATGAATCAGACCCACTGTGTTTTCTTCTGGTGATGTTCTGTGCATCTGAAAGTTATTAAATTCAGTCACTGGTGATGGGACCACGAGTGTATCCTATTGCCAATTTTATGAGTAGCTACGCCATCCTTAACTAGTTTTTTAATGCATGGTTTTCCAGCCTACACTGAAATACAGGTTCTGTGGAGATTTACTCATGATCAACGTTGGGACATATGGGCGGTGAATAAATACAGTGTTTTTTAGGCATTATGTTTGCCAGATCCTTAAGAACCCATTTAAATTAGACAAGTGCAAACTAACCCTCTGTATCACTGCTAGCACAGCCACTTCATCCCACTGGTCAGTACTAGGTCACAAATCTGCAGTCAGTGGTTAAACATTTTCAACCAAATAGGAATTTGGAATGTAATTTTTCTTTTGCAGATATTGAACACATTCATTAACAAAGTGCGATTTGCAACGTTAAACAAAATGTGGCTAGGTACTTTATAATAGGTAGGTGCACATAATTATAAGCAAACACTACCGTTAGCGTGTTATAATGAATTAAGTTAGCCTAATATTAGTATGATTTTGAATGTTGACTATTTAAGTCCAAGAGGCCTGTTCACAAATGTTTGTGGTTGTTTTGCACAAAATGTTTTTCTTTCTTTTCCCACTGCAGATGCTGAAATTTTCCAGACCCCTTCTCTTAGCCCAGTGAATAGACATTTGTTATGCATTAGACGACTGTTAGTGAGGTTCTCACCGGAAGAAGAAGGTACCAGGAAGGAGGGCCCGTGGTAGATGCCATCTGTACCAGAGATTCTGCCGAGTGGGACAACTCAAGGACATGGTAATGTATGAACGTTTGTGAAAACTTGGGAATTAAGGAAGCTTACCTGGTGTCAGCTTTTGGAGGAAGAACAATTGCTTCCCGAGAGTGGGAACAAACAGAAATGTTAGAACTAGACTTTTGTTGAATTACAATAGTGTGTGCTCCTTAGACTATGAGAGAAGAATCATTGATGCATGCTAACTTCAATCTGAGAAGATCATTCTAAACTCAGCCAATCTCTACTGCTTGAATGAAAAGGCTGCATGCATGAGCCTTCCAGTTCTCTCATCAGAAACCTTCATTTGGTTTTCGTAAGCTGACACCTTACCTTATTCCCTAAATGCCCTTTTCAATGTATCCCCTTTTAAATTAGAATAGGGAATTCCTTTATGAAAAACACTTGCTGTGTATTCGGCATTCTGATTGTACTTCTTACTAATGTTCTATTTTACCTTATTTTGAAATTTCAACTTTTAGAGAATTTAAATCTGTAATAATGACTGAAAATTGAAATCTGATGCTTTTGGTTTAAATGAAATATTTAATAAATCCCTTTAACTTATTCCTCTTTTCTTTGTCATTTCCGGTTTAGTCACCATCCGTCTTCACTGCATATGGGAATTAACGAAAATGATAGATCCTTACCCGCTCTCCTCGTAGACTAACAAAGGTTCATACGATCAATGGCAGGGATTTTATGATTAGAATACCAGACGTTTGAGATTCAAGAATCCCTGCTCCAGAAAACTCAAATAAAATATTTTATTCAACGTGAGCAGATTCAGATTTAATGGGACCCCAAATTTCCCCTTTTTAATAAATGCCCCCTGCAGGAATTGTGGGTTTTGTTGCCCACTGGGCCACGTTTGGGTTAATTCAACAATCTAGCCGGAAGATTTTATAAAATTCTCTTTGGATTAGCATGGATAAATCTACTCTGAAAACCAAGGAGTAAAAACGTGTACCTTCAAAACCTTATTTGGCGTGTTGGTTCAAATATCTTTGATATTTAAACTGGTTTGAAGAAGGTTACACCCAGTATGCATCACAGTCCCTTTATGAGGGCACAGCTGTTAATGCACAATCAATGACATCTATAACACCACAGAGTCATAGCCTAAATAAAAGAAGGTTGAGGCATTTCTGTGTCAGCATCATGAGAGAAGCTATGGTTTTGTTTTGCAAAGTACTGCCAGAGTCGTACAGAAAAGCCCACAATGCCTCTAAACAATCTTAAGTCTAGCCACAAGAACAGTTCTATTCATGGTTTACAGGCCCCGTGCCAGGATTCTGGATCTGGGTGGGCCATGAAGTAGCATGGGTAGGCCATGATGATGAATGAATTTGCCTAGCATCTCCCAAATGCTAGGGATTTGGGTCTGAGCATGCTGGAGGGTCTTTTAGGGGGGATAAGCTGCATACTCTAAATACTGTTGGGTGAGGGGTAGTACTTACTAGTTTTAAATGTGTCTACAGGTTTGGTTTGTACCCAAGTTCTTTCTCTCTTTTGTTCACTCTGCCCCACCCTCCTTTCTCTCCGCCACACCTGCCTTTCTCTCTGCCTCATCCTACTCTTCTCACCCGCTGCATCATCCTGCCTCATCAGTGTCTCAACACCTCACCCACCTCTTTCTCGCCTTCCCCTTTCTTTTGCCATTTCCTGTCTCCCTTCAGTGGCCTCCCCTTTCTCTCCCCACCTCACCCTAATCTCGCTCTCCCTTTACTATTCTCTCCATCTGCCTCAATCTCATATCTCTCTTTATTTCACTATCTTCTCACTGTGCTTCTACCTCCACCTTATTCTTTTGTTTCCGCCTTCTCTTTACCTCGCTACCCTCATGCTCTCTTCCTCACTATCCTTCCTCTCTTTGCCTCACCCTCCTCTTTCACAATCCTTTCTCCCGTCCCTCTTTCTGCTTCAACATCTCTTCGAAACACAAATTGCTCTCTCTTCATCTAAAACTTGCATCCTCTCAACCTCACCCTCTTCCATGAGCCTCACCATCACTGCTGCTGCTTTTTGGGTCATCATTTTTTGTATGTAAAAAAGCTTCAACTGCTTCTGTACAAGCAGTTGTGCTTGTTTGGGTGTGTACATAGGTCTTGCAATTCTGCTGCCCTGTAACTGATCTCCACTAGCAGTTCTCAAATTTTAAACAGCAGCAGAATCAAGGCCTGGATTATACCGTTTGTGTAAGCAGAAGATATACAAAGACGTGGGGGGGGGGGGGGGGGAGGAAAGCATATTTTAACCCCTTCCCCGCTCATGACGGAACCACTCCGTCATGAGCCACGGTTGCGCTGTGCTCATGACGGAGTGGTTCCGTCATGCCGTGGCCGTTGGCTGCCGCTCCGCCCACGCGGTGAGTTTTCCCCGCCTGTGCGGGCGTCCAACGTAAGTGGGCGGCGCCGTGACGGAACCACTCCGTCATGAGCACATCTCAACCGTGGCTCGTGACGGAGCAGTTCCGTCACGAGCACAGCGCCACCGCACTGCCCCCAAACCCCCCCCAGCGCCGCGGCGGAATTCCTGCCGCGGCGAAGGGGTTAAAGAGACTGTAAACGGCTTTAAGACTTTATGAAGTTGTTGATAGTGCCTTCTGCTGTCCATTTACTGAAAATAAATGTATTAACAATTGAAAGAGCAACCAAAATTAGCCAGAGCCCAAACATCAAATGTATATCAGTTTCTTCCTTTAGCTGCCCACTGTGCCAAGAACGTAGGTTCTGAGGATGATGACTGACCCTAATTTGGTTACTAGTTTTTCAATCAATATTTGGCTGTCAGTCCTTTCAGTAGAATGTATTTTAAGGTGAAAAAAGTTCAAATGTGTAGCTCATACGAGTGCCTCAAGACTGGACAGGTTTTTCTAAATGGTGACTGGCATGTTCCCTCGTCTTCCTTTCTCCCTCTAGTCTCTTCTATTCCATTAGCATCATAGTCTCCATCACCCTCCCTACCCGTCACTCCTCTCCCTTTTGTTCAACCACTCTCCTCTTAATACTCAGTCTCTGCCCCAATACAATTTAGCATTTGCTCATTATGCTCCTCTCTGATTCACTTCCTTTCTTATCAGCATAATCCTTTACCAGCCTTATCCTACACTTTCACCCGCTCCACTCCTCTCCCTCTTGTCCTTTTCTGAGTCCAGGTCTATCAACCACCCTATCCGCATCACCCATATTGCACATTGTTCTCCTGTTAAATCTTAATCCTTCATCCACCTCTAACACCATCTTCATCACAATCTCTACTTTATGGCACACATATATATATCTCCTACTACCTTTCTATTCAGCCCTTCTGTCATATTTCCTCTCTTTCATTCTACTCAGTACTTTCTTTACTCTTATTTTATCCACCCATCTTTTTCCTTATCCTTTTTTAAACTTAACCATATATTTTCTATCCTCGCACTCCCCTCTAAATACCCTTAATTTCTCATTGCTGCACTATTTCAATCACCATTTCCTCCTGGCATAATTTCAGTTTTGGATTAAGTTCCCTACCCTTTCAAATTGCCAGGGATTTTGAGCCAGACCCCCCATACCCCCTCCCCCCACCCCCCAGTCTTTGTTTTTTAGGTTTGACGTCCCAGACCAAATAGAACAAGCACTGGCATGGCCAATAGGTCTCGCCTTTGGGACCTTATAAGTGTTTAGCTATGCAACAGTTAATGTTTTGATGTAAGGATATGTGCTGCATAACTAAATACTTATAAGGTGCCAAAGGCGAGACCTATTGGCTATGCCAATGCTTGTTCTGCAATGCTGATGGTACTGGCACTACATGTGTGCCAGAGCTATTTTGCGAGAGAGTTCCCTCAATTGCACTGGAGCGTGGCCACATGCAAATGAGGGAATCACTTTGCCTTTGCATCCTGTTACAGACAAGAGAGCAGAAGCAAACAGGTCCTTATGAGGCCCACTGGTCATAAAACGTTGGTGAATTGTTACTGCTCTGCCTGAGATCAGTCCTCTGGAGGGGGGTGGCTAGAGATCCCTCAGAAAACCCCTTGCAGGTGGCTGCAGCCACTCCCTGGACTCGCCTGCAGGGGAATCTACATTTCCTGACAAAAGTACAGGCCACTGCTGCCAGCACTGTGGAAGACGGAGAGGCTTGTAAGTAGCCCATTATCTTTTACTAAATGTGCTGCCCTCAGGGCATTCGAGAGTTCAGAGTTGCTCTGGGGAAGCGTATTCAGGATAGGTGTGTGTGTGGCACAGACAGGGACAGTGAGCTTATTATGCAATTGTGGCCCAGGATGGAGAACATTTAGAAGGTTTGTAAATATAGTGTGTGGATGCTTAATACATTTTGGTGGCCTCCTCCAAAACCAACCCCTAATCCACATGCATCTACACTGTGTTCAGAGGACCACTGAAGCAAAACAGTTAAAAACCCAAAAGATCCAAAACGGCTCATTTATACTGCCTTTGGAGAACTAAAATCAACCTCAGAGTTGTTTTAAGCAACATGACTTCTGACTGGTTATGTACGACCGGTGCAGCTGTTTGCTTCCAATGGTCACTGTTCCCTCTACATTCCTACTCACTCACCCTACCACTACTCTCTCAAAAGCGGTTTGTTCTTAACAGCCGGCAAGACATACGTCTGGGCCACACGCATGTTCAGCTTTGTAATAAGAGGGAGACAGGGAGTCAAGAGTCACTATAAAGAGGCAGAGAGACACTCAGGCGGGGCGAGGATGAAAGATGAAAGCGGAATAGAGTGTGTAAGTGAACTGGGGAGACAGCAAGTATGAGACGCTTGGATATGGAGAGGAAGGGAGACCCAGAGCATTTGTGTTGGTACACGCTAATGGTTTGCTCACTAGTGGAGTTTGCAGGGCAGCATCCCGTGCTGCAACTTAAGGAAGCGCACATCACAGTGGTGCTGCACCACCACCTAAATCACACCAATTTGATGGGATGGGCTTGGCACAACGGTGCCAACACATTGAAGAGACACCGACAAAGGGAAAAAAATGAACCCTTTCAGGTGCTGCAGCTCACATTTCTGGAAAGCTAGGTATCTCACATCAAATATTATGGCAGCCCCTGGCCCACAGGATAGATTATTCCAGTGAATTCCGTATATCCTTCGCTTTTTCATATGATGGAGCAACAGCAGTTGACGCACCATTTCTTCATACAACAGATTCGCCGTGGGTAGAAAAAATGAAAACTTCCCTCCTGTAGTAGACCGGTACAGGTGCGGCAGCATTACAAGCTTTCCAAATCCCAGGACACAAAAATTGGGCAGCAGCAATGCAAGCTTTGCTACAAACATGCATAACATAGCAGTAGCAAAGTAAGCCTCCCTCTCAAGTAAGGTAGCAAAGTGCAATCCCCAATTCGTCGCAGAATAGATTGATAGGGCAGATCTGAACAAGGTTTTGTCACTAAAAGCACATGAACAGTGAAGGCATGAGTGACATCTAGGCTACATGCAGATCTCTGGAGTGGGTGCTTGACTCATTAAGAATATGCAGCGAATGAATATACGAGCTCTGACACCACTGCCATTCAAGTGATATTACACATCAGTATGGTGAAGAAGCTGCTGCTGTCACTCAGACCTGCTGTTTAGTCGATTCCTTGTTTTCCATACTGTGAAGAAGCCTTTACTTAGCAGGTCACAGTTTCTCAGGCTGTAGGTAGGCAGCTCCGAATAACTACGGTCTAGACAGGCACAGAGTTGCCAACCACTTTAACAAGGTTTGGAATGCATGCGCACAAGGCGCTTTACAATCCCACCCTCTGTGTTTAAAAGGCTGAGGGCCACCTCAGATTCGGATGTATCACTATTATTACCTACAAGGGTACACGCAGCGCTCAATGAAACCATGCCAGACCAGTCCGAAATGCAGAAAGTCAACAATGTCAAAAGCTAAATCATTTTTAATGTACAGCAACAGTCTAACCAGCCTTACTTGCTTAACGAATTTTTAATCAGCCGAAGATCAATATTCCTGGAAGGCCCAATGCACTGAGCTATTTTCATTTTCAATTTAATTTTCACTCCATACTGAAATGCAGGTGGGTGGAGGAGAGGGAATGACTGTCGGTATGAGCAACCATTTTTTATTCAAGCTCGGGTGTGGGGCTGTATAAGCGAATGTATTTTTGGAAAACTAGCGGCAGATGAGTTACTGCACGAAGAGAAAAGACAAACGAATCTCGTGATTCTGTTGGACTAGCAGCAAATTGCACGACAATTTCAATGCAACGCACGTGTCCTGCTGAGCCGTTAGCATTTCTTAAACAAAAGTGATTGCGATCAAACATCAAAGCGGCCGCGAAAGTGAAAGTAATCGCGGTGAAGCGGGGCGCGCGCGCCCATGCACTGTAGCTCTAGGCTGGCCTGGTAGCACTTTTTGGAGCCCTCTCAAAAAGTCTCGCCAGACCAGCGCATGCACTGGATCAGGCGAGACCTAATAAACAGGAGCGTAGGTTTATATACTTAGCATGCACACTGTATAAACAACCCATTACTATGGCTTGGAAATCTCCAGCTGCTCCAGTATTGGGACACTAGTTTGGGCACCTGAAAATGTGGGCTATGGAGCTAGCCTCCTTGAATACAATATCTAGGCAACATGAAAGGGCACCAGGGATAACTGTCTGGGACACGTAAATTGCTAAGTTAGAAATACAGGCCGCCCTTGTTATGCGCACAGTATCGGACATCACACACACACACACACACACACTGCCTGGTGATCTCTGATAGGATGTTTTCCGGAATGCTAGATTTGTAAATGAGTTGTGTAGGGCGGCCTTTGTCATCAATTGGCAAAGGTGATGTCAATACCATGGCGGAAGGTTCAAATTACATGCTAAGATTGTTTGTGGTGGTGGGTAGTACTATTGAAGTACCTATAGGATGTAGCAACTGCCTGGTGACACAGACAGTGATGCACATGGGGTCTTCTGCTATTATTTGTTGATATATGGTTCGTACTTAGCCTACAAGACACAACCCTTATATGCTTTGACTGATTTGAAAAAACAAATCCATGCCATTTTGATTTTCTTCTTCTTGTGTTGTGATAGCAGGGGTTGTTGAACCCAACGGATGTACATGTAAGCAATCTATGAAGATGATTAATGTGTCTGTTGAATACAAAACTAATAAAAAGACAATTACCAAAAACGTTCACTACCATTTAGAGCCATAAATGCACAGTTCCTTGCACCCTTAAGGGTCTCTGCCTTAAGCTCCTTCTAATTACGTCAGACTCAGCTGTCACCACTGGAAACTGGAAGTAGGCAGGCCAGTGGCAGAATAAGATGCCAGTGCTGCCAATACTGTTCTTTGTATAACAGGAACTGCTCCTCTCGATGTAGTATTTGTGTTGTGTTGGTAAAACTTGAAAAAGTATTTTCAATTCAGAAAACTCAAAACGTGAGGCATTGGGAGTGTGTTTTCATATAGTGCCAAAAGTTAAGGATAGGGTCACAGCAGAAAGAAAATAAAGCAAACCACTACTAAGAAATAAATGGATTGTATGCATATTCTCTATTACTTATCTTGGGATGGCAAAATCCTATCACATTAGTTCTGCCATGTGTAGGGCCCCTGCAATTATTTGCAAGGGAGAACTAAATTGTGCAGTAGGATGTACTAACTAATGCAACAAGAAAAGGCAAATTATGAGGCTTAGTGTGGCATATTTTGAAGCAGCATTCACCCTTTTCACATGTTAACACGGTGTGGACAAATGCTTTACCTTATTAATACGTTCAACAGCAATCAGCAAAAGACAGGTGACCCACGTCTGTGTTCTACCGCTGCACAGCATGAGATGTGGTAGTGCTTTTAATCTGTTTGAGCTATAAACATTTTTTGTTAAGACCTGCATATTCTGTCGAAGATGACGGACAATCTGGCAAATGGCAATCCATAATTATTGGAAGCCACCAGAATGAAAACGTCAGAGGCTCTGGCCATACGTCATCTCTTAAGTACTGTGTGATTGAGGCTTGTGGACCTCTTTTGATACAATAAATGGGTCACTGGTACCCCGGCTTTTTACGCGTGCGTGCTAACAGCCACCATTTACACAGACTTCACATCCGTCACAAGATTTTTCTACCTCTAAATGGACCTTGGGAGGGCCAGGGTGCTATCTTGGGAGGCCCTGCCCCACCTGCTAGAACCGGGCCTGATGGTTTACATAAAACATTATCTAGTGACTTAATAAACTTGCAAAGAAAACGAAGGGCAAAATGAAACGAGTCTTGTATGCGCAAGTGCGGCATTTGAATGGCTCGGTCCTTATTTTTATTTAAACGAACGTAGTAGATTAAAGTAACACTGTATTATATTAACACTATACCACTGATTTGTAACACAAAGCCAAGAACTCGTAAAATTTAGTCCTGCAGACTACGTGCAACGTGAGAACTTTCCAATTAACAGGTATGCTCCCTAGCTCAGCTTTTACGTGGAATGTTAGACTTTCAAGTCAAAACACAGCGGGTCAACCAAGTTTACTAAAACTGTGTTTCAAACAACGAAATGACATCAGACGTGTCTGAGAACGCCGTCAACCTAAAACGCACGTAACAAAAAAACCAACTGGGCTGCAAGCCAGGAAAAAATATATTACACAATTTAACGTTAGACGACTGTGGTGGATTACAAGCGAGTTTTGAGACTTGGGGGCTCGCCTTGAAGTGGCGAGAAACAAGGTCCGCAGCGAAAGTAATGTTTTTGGGGGTTGCTTTTCTGGGCAGTGACGGATTCCCAGTCGTCAAAGGTAGCATCCAGTTGGCAACAAGCCTAAAAACATTGTAGTTTTATGTACTCCAGCCGCCGATCGTTCCGAGTGAAGTCTACTGCGTCAGAATGTGGTCTACCAACTGCCACAGTTGGATTTATTTTACAGGGTTTTTAATATGGCGCGAACTTGACCCGAATCGGATGCGTGCCAGAAGTTAGATTACTTACCAAACACAAGTAAAATCATCTGTTGGCTGGTGAGAACAGACTGTTCTGGTTCATCCAACCCCCTACAGTCTATAAAGAGTACTGGGGCTCGACATCGTCCTTGTTTACCTGCTGATCTTGGCTGCCGTACAGGCTCCTCCGGATGGGCTCGGTGCTCCCGTGCCGCCGGCTTTCCCCCTCTGCGCCAGGGTCAGGCACCGCTTCCTGCTCGCCTTGCATCCCTGCGTCTACGCGGGGTCTCTTCAACCCCCCGTCTGCGCTGCGTGCACGGCAGACAAGCTGCGCGGGAGCGGCAAAACGGGGTCTTTGAGCCTGCCGAGCCCCCTCCCCGGGCCGCTCTTCCGCTAGGTCCATCTTCCGCTTGGCTTGGGCCCGCGGCAAGTAGGGCAGGAGACGACACGCCTCGCCCAAGAAACGTTTGCAAGGGGGCGCGCGCACCGCCACCGTAGAATCCCCTCGCCTCTTAGCCATGCGCCGCCGCGTCACCCTCCAGAAGACGAGACGAATGCGGGGAGTCCCGCCCCCTTGCGGGAAAGAGAGAGCGCCCCCTCCCGACAAACCATGCTTTCTTCCCAAGCGGTGGGTACAGGTACAGCCTTCTAGAAAGCGCACCCTTTTCTGCCAGAGGTCCAGGGCTCTGCAAGCCCACTCGCCCTTCTTATTTAGTTAGGACCCGTTTCAAGTTTTCCTGTTTCGCAAGTGTTAATAGACTCTCTTGTTATATATTGCTTTGGATATCCTCTCTTCTTTTTCTCCTCCGTTTCATTGTCCTTTCCACCCATGTTTCTTCCTCCTGGGTTATGCAATTGGAACATTGCTGTCGGAAAGTTCAGATGAGGATGGTTGGGCCAGTAAAACGGGGTACTGCCTGATAATAGTCCCTGTATAATTGTTGAGCTTAAAGCCTTTTTTATGGCCTGGCTTGGGCAGTCCCCAGACAATTATGTGAGCATCACTAGAGAGGGACTTTGGCTCCACCCACGTTTTTTGAGACAAGACTACATGTTTTGATTGGGCAGAAGTTGTTTGCTTTCGCACAAAAAAGCGTATACATTCCTTGCAGGTGTGGTCATTTTGTTTATTTATCCAGCTGCTTGAACTTTGAGGGGCACATAACACTATAAAGCTATTAAAGTACCTTTAATACCTAGGTAATTTATGGTGTTCTTCTCTGACAGCAGAACAGATGGGGGAGGGAAGTGCTAAACAAGCATTTTTCGGTCTGGCCTGGCAGTGCAACTGGCTCCTGGCCATTTAACCTACACCAATATTCTTCAACGTTGTCTGCTCCCACACAAATACATATCCATCCCCATGCTATCTACTTGTCACCAGAGTTTGTGAGTTTCCAGACCTATCTGTTAAATATTTTGGCGATTAGTTTGGAATCTGATTGAATCCCTGTGGAGGTTCTAGTGATCTTCCATTTGCAGTCAGTAGTGCTGGATCAATTTTCAGAGTGGGGGTGCTGTCCTCAATATTAGTTCACAAACATCATTGGCATTAAGACAATTTCAGGCTTCACACAAAGAACACGTATAGCAAATGAGCCATGCCAGTAATAGGAGTAGAGTGGTAATGTTGTGGTAAGTAGTTGGTGGTGCATTTTGGACTACACGGTTGACGTTGAGTTAATCCTGCTACGGATTTTGTTGCTCCTTACTGAACCTGTGCGTCAATATAAAGCATTCCAGGTGACAATTTCAGTTTAGCACGTAGAATCCATTTGATCCCACAAAAATGACAGACAGAGAAGACTTAAGCCTAAAAGTTTTTTTTTTAAGAATGTTGTCATACAGGAATCAGTTAAAATAGTCAACATTGAGGTGGGTGTGGCCAGCTAAGCACAATGGTGGATGTGCTGTGAGCTTGCTCTGCGAGCCCAACATCCATAGCAGCGCAGCCCACCCAGCGCCATCATCAATCCCCCCAAAAGTGCCCCACGACCATGGGACACCAGGAGTGCTGCACTTGCCCCCGCATCGGACCCTGGTGGCAGCATGAGCCATCAGCGAGTAGCGCAGAAGGCAGGGCCTGCCTGCTACAGGCGTGCCTACTACCACAATAGGGGCTGTGGCAGAGACATCTGGAGGCTGAGGCACGGGGTGAGCCTTTTGTGTGATTCTGGCCCGATGCACTGTCTGACTGAGGCTGAGGTGAGGGGGGGAGGGGCCTCTCCATTGGGGCCAATCAGCTGTACTGGGAGGAGGCAGAGGAGACAGTGGAGTCTGCCTCAATTTTCCTTTGCACAACCCCACCCGAACACGGCACCCCACCCGATCGAGACGGTAATAGACGTGGGTGGTTCAGCAGGGCCAGGCAACTCGGAGATGGACATAGCTTGAGATTGATGGGGAGAATCTTTTAGTCCCCCCTCTTCTGGGGTCCCCCCTGCCATCCACTCAGCCTGGACGCACACGGCCTACAGTACGACCTGGCTCTAAGGGTGGAGCAGAATGAAGGAGGAGCAGACTACATGTATTAAACCATGGGTACTCGTAAACATTTTCCCAAGGGCCAAGAAGTTTGGTCTGTGGTGTGACCGAGGACCGCTTTGATGCCAGCAGGGTGGCCGTCGGTGGGAGGGGGCTTGGGGACTGTAAGATGGGTGTAGCGGAAGTGAAACATGTACATCTAGTAGCTGAATTGTACAATGTCAACCCCATTTGAGGAAATTTTGTGATTCTAAGCAAAGTTTTATTTCACTTTCCCACCTTTTTCTTCATTAATAATATAAGAGGACCTTGAAATACATGACTCCAGGATATGCACTGTATGAAACCTTCTCCTGTGTATTATTTAATAAACTATAATATTGTCCATGCATAATTGCAACCCATGCCATGCAAAAAGTGCACATAACAAGTGACTTGCCTCTTTGTTCACTATTGCGATTATTTTCGGTGTGGGTGGAAGGAAACATGAATGTTTCTTTAATTCATGTTTGAAAAAGATCACTTAAAAAAAAACACTTCTCAATGCACTCACCTAATCTGATGTACTAAGGTATGCTGCATGTTAATAAAAAAACTTTGAATTTTGAAGAGACTTTATCATACTTTCATACGTTTCGTTGCAAGATGTCTTTAAAAATGAAAGTGTTCCTAAAATTAAGTGGTGCAGGAAACCATAGTTACTTCCTTTTCTATAACTTCAATTAACCTGAAAGCAAATTCTTGCCCAATTACGTAACATATTTTTACTGTTAGGGCTGATTCGAGAAAACGGCAGCCCAGTGCTGCTTTTGACCAGGGGGCCGCATCTAAAGGTCGGGAGGGCCACATGCAGCCCCCAGACCGTACTTTCAGTATCACTGTATTAAACATACCGCATTTAAATAAACTGTGCTTTCAATTAGGGCAATTCGTTTGTGACAACTCAGGAAGGCTGGCACCACTCTTCTGAAACATACTACCCTACCACCGAGGGGAATCCTCCTCTGGAGCAAAACGCATGCAAGAACTCGCCTAACCCTGTGCTGTAATGAACTGCCTTGCCTGCTGGCCCTGGGAGACACCGGGCGAGCCAGAAAAACCCACAACTGGGGACGGTGGGCTGCTATTACCGGAAAGCTTTATAAACTCCCATCATTCAGCAGGTTGAGGAAAGGGAGCACTACGCCCTGCAAGGTGCACACAGTCGAGCACACCCTCTTTCTTCCTTCAAAGATAGGGAAGCAGCAGGTTTAGACTGCCATCCAGCACAACACCATTGACAAATACACCAAAACCTCTATATAGATTCTGGAGGGGGCCGGCAGAGGGGCAACAGAGGCACAAGTTATCTCAGAACTGATTTTCCAAGCCATACATGATCATTGCACTAACATGGAGAAGCAACTAGGCGGCATTAGTGCAGAAGTGTGACTGCTCCACCACGACGTGCGGAAAATCGTGGACAGAGTCACTGACACAGAAAAACGGAACTCCATTGCAGCAGACATGATCAATTCCTGTCCAGCAATGTCCTCAAACTCCAAGATTTGGTGAGCTATCTCGAACGCAGAATGGAGGATGTGGAGGGCCTCCACTTCCTGGGTATACTGGAGTGACAGAGGGGTCTAATCAGGAGGCCTTCCCGGACGCATGGTGGAAAACCTGGATACCCACGGGGGCCCTGTCTTCGTTCTTCTATATAAGAGTGCACACAGATCTCTGGTGGCTAGACTGCACCCCTATGACCAATGATAGTCCGTTTCTTAAAATATGCTGACAGGGATTCCATACTTCAACAAGCCCACCTCCGTACCAACATACAAGTGGATTGCACTCAAGTCAGTATTTATCCAGACTAAATTCTACAGGTACAGCAACACCAAAGGTCTTTGCTCGTTGGTCATGTTTCTTATGGCTTCATGTGTTTATAGCACGTTCTTGTGTTGGCTCACTTCTTGTTGTCCTCCTTCTTCACAGATCCTTCACCTTTACGGCGTGGTTACCCCTGGTCCTCCACTGACCGAATCCGGTTGCCCGTTTGTTCCATGTGGTTCCATCCCCCCCCTTGTGTTACTTCGCTGATTTTTCGTTGTGTAGGTATGTTACTCCTATACATCTCCTTTTTATTCTTCTCTTCTCTATGTTTCCTCTTCTCTTCCTACCTAGATTTTTTCATTATTCTATTCATGGGTGTCGTCATTTCTTATTTGAGCTCCTCATACCGTCTTTTTTTTTTTCTTCGCTCTTCTCTCATCTATTTAATCGGTTCCTTCGTTGTAGTACAGTCGTCTCTGACTTTTGTTTTTGGTCTTTGTTCTTTGACTTTTTCAAGTTTCTCTATTCTATTTCTGAACTAATTATCTTCTTCACTCTTATTTCTTCTCATGTTCTTTATTGTTGCCATAATGATTTGGACTCTTGTTTTTTATTTTTTGCTCACTTCGTGTCTAATACTCTATGTCATTAAAATTAATTACATGGAATTTTAGGGGATTAAATTCTCCCATTAAAAGACAAAGGGTTTTGTCTCACTTGGCCAGATTAGATGCCGACATTGTTTTTCTGCAAGAAACGCACCTCTCAGATGTTGAATCCTTAAAATTAAAAAGAGGTTGGGTGGGTGAGGTTTTTTACTCTCCAGGTGATGGTAGACGCAATGGTGTAATGATACTTTGTCGCAAGTCCTTTTAGTTTACACTTGTTTCCATAGAGTCAGACGATGATGGTAGATGGTTGAATGTTAAACTTTTACTGAAGGGTCTTCCAGTCTCTCTTCTCAACGTTTATGCCCCTACTTGTGGAGATTCCACTTTTTGGCCCAAGTTTGCTCGGCAAATCTCTCATTGCATAGAAGATAACTTCATTCTGGACGGCGATTGTAACCAGATTTTTGATCCATTTATAAATAGGAATTCCACTGTCTCTTTTGTTCCTAATAAACCCCAAAAGTCTTTTGTTCACACTGTTACTCAACATAAATGACTTGATGCTTGGCGTCTTTGTCACCGGACTACTAGAGAGTACACGTTTTATTCCCCTTCTCATCATACCCAATCACGAATTGATTATATATTTGTCTCTCATGCAATTTCGCAAACTCTCACTCACGCAGAGATTGGTCCCATTTTATTATCAGACCATGCCCCTGTCTCGATTGGCTTGGATATTTTACCTAAATTTACAGGTTCTAGAAGGTGGCGTTTTAATAATGCCCTCCTCTTGGATCCAAAATTTACTGCCTCCTTCATTACATTTTTTGACAAATTTTTCGAGATAAATCAGACTCCTTCCATGCCTTTCTCAACTGTATGGGTTGCTTTCAAAGCTTCTGCAAGAGATTTTATATTTGGGTTTGTGGCCAAGAAACAGAAAAGCGCCTGTAAATTTACTAAGGCCCTCCTTCAGGACATTAAGAGACTGGAGCACTGTTATTATACTTCTCATTCAAAAAATTGTTTGACAGCTCTCATTAATGCCAAATTGCAATTTAATAAGAAGTCTACTGAAGATGCCTCATTATACTTGCTAAAATCTAGTGCAAAATGTTATGAGGGTAAAAATAAAGTGGGGACATTTTGGCCAATTACTTAAAAGTTAAGCATAACAAATTAAACATTGAAGCAATTTATGATGCACAATCAAATTTACAATTCAAAGGTGTAGAAACTTTGGACGAATTCTCCTCCTTTTATACATCATTATATAGTTCCGAAACGCAACCCACTGATCATTCCTTGTCACAATTTTTTTCTAATATTCAAAAAGCTCAACAAATCCCTCCAGATCTGTCCTCCCTGGAATTAGATATATCACAGCAAGAATTATCAGATGCCCTTCAACACCTTAAAAAAGACAAAGCACCGGGACCGGATGGATTTACAGTTGAGTTTTATCTCCATTTCTCTAAACATCTGATGCCTAAACTTTACTCCCTTATACATTCTTTTAATTTATTAGGTAGTTCCTCTGGCTCCTTTTCTGAAGCACACATCTGCCTCATGCCTAAAGAAGGGAAAGATTCTAAATATTGTAAGAATTATAGGCCTATATCCCTGGTTAATATTAATTATAAAAAATGTTCTCGAGCTTTAGCTATACGGCTAGACTCTTACTTGCCGGATCAGCTGGGAAAAGAACAATCAGGATTTGTTAAGGGTCGATTTATAACTGATAACACACGGCTTCTCTTTAATGTTCTGTCTAAATCCTCTCACTCCAAGCAATCGCTTGCGGCGATAGCATTGGATGCCGAAAAGGCATTTGACAGGGTTGAGTGGACCTACTTATTTCATACCCTTAAGTGGTTCGGTTTCGGCCCTAAATTTATCTCCCTAATTTTCCTTCTTTACTCAAATCCCCGCGCAGCAGCGTGCATCAATGTTTTAATCTTCCCCATTCTTTGATTTGGGTAGAGGAGTACGTCAAGGCTGCCCCTTATCTCCTTTCCTTTTCAATTTGGCTTTGTAACCCTTTCTTTCTAAATTACGTCAAAATCTCAATTTACATGGTTTTCAGACATCACATTCCCATATTAAACTTGCAGCTCATGCGGATGATATTCTGCTTTTTATGTCACAACCAAATGACTCAATACCTGCCTTTTTAGCAGAAGTGCGAGCTTACTCTTCGATTTCTGGCTACAAATTAAATAATGATAAATGCTAGATTTTGCCCCTAAGTAAGTTTACTTTTAAGGCCGACTTTAGTGCTTCTAATTTTACAAGGAAACCTGACCACATTAAATATCTAGGACTATACATTACAACTATAATTTCGGACACGGTTGCCCTCTGTATGAATAAGTGTTCTCAAAAAATTTCAGATCTATCCACTAAATGGCATCCCTTATACTTATCCTGGTGGGGTCGTTTGGATACTATAAAGATGATGTTGTCACCCATAATTCTTTATACCATTTCTAATATTCCAGTCCCTATTCCTGCTAAAATTTTTAAGAGAATTAATTCGATCCTCTCCTCTTTCCTTTGGAATACTAGGAAATCTCGAATGTCCTTAGCCAAACTAAGGGGAGTTAATTTTCCCGATTTTCAGACATACCAGAAAGCCTTCCTTTTACGTCAGGCTTCTCTTTGGTTGTTAGATTCTACTGAGGATTGTCCCCTTTGGACTACAATTGAACATCTCTTCCTGTCCCCTTTCTCCTTTACTGAATACATTTCCTTTTCACGCAAACCGCAGACTTTATCTACTCCCATTCTTAAATTAACCTCCAACCTTCTGGAATCCGTTTCTCCCTCTACTCATGATGCTATGGAGTCCTTCCTTCACTCAACAATCGGGCATAACAAAAACGTGCTCATTCGTAACAAGTCATTCTATTGGCGGTCTTGGAGACAAAAAGGTTTAGTTTGGATCCATCAACTATTCTCACAATCAGACTTCTTTCCCTTTGCTTCACTTAGTCAATTATATGCCTGCCTCATTTATTCATAAATATAATTTACTTAAAAAAGCGGTGATGGATATAAATAACCAACTTTCTGCTACACCCGCTGCTCCCACCAATCCTAACTCCGCCTCACTTCTCTACACATTGTTAAAAACCACACCCAAGGCTTCCACGATATACAGTTATCTACAAGGTAATCACTCTATTCGGCAGAAATCCAAAACGGAAGAGGCATGGGAAAAGGATTTTCCGGTATCCTGGTCAGTGTCCTAATGGAACAAAATATGGACCAAGATTCGTAAGTCATCTGGAGCAGCCAATATAACACAGACGTTATTTTTTGTTTATAATAGGCTTTTCCTGACACCCAATGTCTTATGTAAGCAGTTTACAACTGTACCTGATGCTTGCTGGACATGTACCTCCCCAAATGCTGATTTGTTTCACATGATCTTTTCCTGCCCAATTGTGCATACTTTCTGGAAACAAGTGTGGTCTCAAATTAACTTGTTTTACGGAACTAAATGTCCTTTCTCTTTTACCAATGTTTTCTTAGGCAGTTTATCTTCTTGTTGGGAGAATGTTTCGCTTGATATCAAAATTATTGCTTTGTTGTTAGCGGTTGCATTTCAACAAATTACTGCAAATTGGAAAGATTTTACAAAAATGTCTTACAAGGCATGGTGGTATACTGTTTGCCACAATCATAGAATAGATACTGCTTTTGTTCATCCCTTACATATGGCAACGAAGCGCTTGGATTTGTGGGCACCTATCACAATATACCTTGACACAAATGCCAAGCGGTGTTCCCAGATGCAACCATTTCGACAATAAGTTTTCAAACCCCCTTGAATCCCCTTAATGTTTCTAAATATTTTGATATTTTAGTGGTTCTTGTGACTTTTTCAACTGTTTTTATCCTTCTCTTTTTTAATCTTTATTTATGAGTCCAAACTCTTATTAATGTATTATTGCAACTTCCACTGTACTGACGTGAGTTTTATTTTGTGAATTGTGTATCGACACCTTTCTGGATATCAATAAAGCTTTTCTGAACTTAAAAAAATCAGATAGCGGACACACAGGGATTCTCTGGGGCAATAGCAAGGGTCCCTTTCATCAAGCCAGTACCAGTGGAAGTAGGAGGTAAATGCGTGGAGCAGCATCTGCTCTACTCACCACGGTCCCCAGTGAATCTCTTGGCCCTGACCTCATGGCTAAGTTAAATGTGACCATCCATTTTGATGACAATGGCACAATGATTTGCTCTATTCCCGGTACACCTTTGGCAAGGATGATGGCACTCACTGTGGACTCCTCCATGAAAGATCAAATAAGAGCCCGCGCAGTGGATGAACAAGCATTCTCCACTGCGGTACACATCATTGTTGCTATCACACCAGAACTGCACGGCCGCACTGTCCAGCTCCTAAAAGAATTCCTCTGTTTCCCATAGTCCCAGAATTCCCAAGTATCAGGCAGAAACATGATCTTAGACATACATGCTCTTGAAATTACATCTACATATGGGGCTTTCCAAGCAATTGACGACAAAGCCCACACCTGGGCCTGCGTCATTTTCATTGAGCCTGGACAATTGGTGAGAAACATTTCAGATGACAAACTCTTAGGCCTTCCTGAAGATTATTAAAAAACAGAAATTGTCTACTTAAATGAAGTTCCTCTCTCAGTAGCAATGGAATGAAGGACGCCAAAACCACTCACACAAGTATGCACCATACATGACACAGACCTAGCTCAGGTACCTAACAATCTGTGGATAAAATGGTCCAAATGATGTAGGCCTCATTCGATCAGCTGCACCATTCAGAATAACACTCAAACAGGGCGCCATACTTCAAAGAGTGCGCCAGTACCCTTTGTCCAAGGAAGCAGAGGAGGGAATTGCCCCTACCATACAGGCATTGCTGGATCAGGGAGTGATATACCCCTGCAGATCTCCTTGCAACACGTGCCTGTTTCCTGTGCGGGAATCCAAGTCGAACAAATGACGTTTGGTTCTCGATTTGCGTCCACTTAACAACATTGTCGTACCAGAATTCCCAATCGTTCCTGACTCCTCAGTGATACTTACCAATATTCCTCAAGATGCACAGTATTTTTCCATCATTGACCTGAAAAATGCCTTTTTCAGTGTCCCACTTCACCCAGACAGTCAATATCTGACTTTGTTCCAATTTCGCAATGCTCAAATGCAATATACATGATTGCCACAGGGGTATTGTGAATCCCCCAGTGTCTTTAACAGGGTCGTCAAGGCCGATCTATCGAATTTCCAATGTGACAGTACCCTGCTGCAATATTTCGACAACATGCTGCTCTGTAGTCCAACGGAGCAACAGTGCCGACAGGATACAATTGCTCTGCTCACAACACTAGCGCAGAGAGGATATAAGGTAGACAAACAGAAGCTTCAATACTGTCAGAAAGAAGTACACTACCTTGGACAGTTGCTCTCAGCGTCAGGAAGAAAAGTCACCCAAGACACAATACCAGCTATACAGGGTACACCCAAGCCACAGACAGTCAGAGACATGCAGAAATTCCTAGGCATAGTGAATTATGTCTGACAGTGAGTCTTTGACTTTTCCACCATCACTGTCCCACAGCTAAAAGCTGTTAAAATGGCCAAAGACAGACATAACAAAATAGATTGGACACCTGAAATAGCCTCAGCCTTCACGCAGTTGAAAGATGAAATTACAAAAGCACCACTGTTAGGATCCCCCGACTACACAAAATAATTCTACCTTTTCACCCACTGTGATGGTCAAGCTATGACAGCAGTCCTTACTCAGAAATACCCCATGGGCCACAAACCCATTGCCGACTTCAACGGCATGCTAGATTCAGTAATGAAAGGACATTATCCATGTGAGCAAGCACTGGCTGCCGCTGCATTCGCCGTTGAAAAAAGCACCCCCATAGTCATGGGTTCCCCATTAACATTGTACACTGAACATGCGGTTTTTGCAATTATACAAAAGCCAAAACAACTCTAACCACACAAAGAGTATCAGGTTACGAAGTCATCTTATCATTACCATCTCTGAAGGTTAAGTGCCACACAGTAAATCCCGCCACGTTCTTTGCCCACCCCATTGCAAGCACAGATGATGATCCCCATGACTGTGCCACCCACATACTTTCCAGATGAGTCAGGGACAGCAAAGGCGGACCCATTGCCAGACAGTCCAGTGTACTTTGTCGATGGTTCCTCCACCATCAATCAAGACACAGGGATCAGGTATACAGGAGCTGCAGTGGTTCGAGCACAACAAAATGACTCCTCTGATTCCCTAGACATCATACAGCAAATCACTCTACCTTCACACTACTCAGCACAAGCGGCAGAACTTGTGGCATTGATCGCTACCTTAAAAGAGGGCGCAGACTCACGTATCACTGTATATTCAGATTCTGCTTATATGTCACAACAAAAACACATTCCAGTATCTTACAATGGAAAAGGCATGGCTTCCTCAAATCAGAAGGCACGCCTGTAATGCACAGACAATTGCTCGAAGAGCTGATAGACACATCGACACTGCCAACTGAGGTAGTTGTTGTGAAATGTGCTGCACACACGAATGGCCAAGACTTTGTCTCCAGAGGTAACGCTCTGGCAGACTGGGCAGCTAAAGCCGCAGCTAGGATCCCCATAGCTGCACCACCACCATCTGATGTACCCCCGAAGGACAACATGCTCCCATCTTGCTCGCACAACATGTATCGCCAGTAACACAACAGGACAAAGACGATGCAGATGCAGACACTCCTAAATTTATGCCTCCATATGTAATTGACAGTACAGAGCAATACGATCACATTGCACAGTTACATTTCAGAGAGGTACAGGAGAGTGCCCCATCACAAGAAAAAGAGTTGTAGAAGAAGTGGGGAGTACAACAGGATGCCTCAGATTTCAGTCATGCCCCAGGCCCTGTTACAAGTAGCGCTAGACCAGTTACACCTTCCCACACATGTCTCCCGAGATAATATGACCACCATTTTACAAACTGACTGGTTCATCCCCAATGCCCATTTACTAGTACAGCTTGTCTCATTTGTCAGCAATACTCACCACATCCCTCCATGAAAACAGTTGCATCTACAATACCAAAAGCAGATGGCCCTTTTAAAGAACTGCACATTGATTATGTTGACATGATTGATCAATGCCAAAACTATCGATACCTCATTGTGGTAGTATGCCCATTCTCACAATGGATCGAAGCTGGACCATGTGTCCATTGCGATGCCAAAGCAGCAGCTCATTTCCTGCTCGGTGAGGTCATTTCGCGCTGGGGTATGCCCGCCACGATTCGCTTTGACAATGGCAGCCATTTTTCAAATACAATCTTTGCCCTACTCACATCCATGTCAGGGATCAAACATAAATTGACCTCAGCGTATCACCCACAAAGCAATGGCATTTGTAAGCACCTTAACGGCCTGCTCAAAGGTAAAATAAGCAAGATAAGTGCAACTATTGGAAAGAAATAGCTCTATTGTTTACCAATTGCCTTATTTGCACTCAGAAATTCTCCCAGCTCCGATCACTTTCTCACACCCCACCAGCTTGTTACTGGTCGCTCAATAAATGTGACAGTTCCCTCAACGAGACCCAAAATTGACTCTGAAACTTCTTCTGAGATTGTTAAAGCTGAATTATATGAATATGTGTGTGCATTAACACGTGCTGCGGTGCCTCTCTCTACCCAGGTATCAAACAGAAAGAACAAGGGCCCCACCTCTCCTGAGCTCCCGCCTATCCATCCTGGCACGCACATTTGTGTCAGGAAAGCTGTTAGGAAGTGGAAGGATCCAAAGTATGAAGGTCCATACACTGTACCAGACTCTTCACCCACAGCTGTTTGTATCGCTAAGCTGAAGGCATGGATGCACAGGACCGATGTGCGGCTAAACCCTGCACCATCCCAGAACTGATCGATGACCAACTCCAGGAAGGCACCATGTTTCCATTTACTATCACAGAGGAAGAAGACGGTGATCGCATGGTCGTTTATGGGTTCATCCACAACAAAAGAACACGCCGCACAGAAATAAATCATGCTCAGTTATGTACATGCATATTAATATTGTTCCTTTTTGTGGGAGGAATAGTGGCAACTATCAACCTGCTTGCGATGTGGTCCTATCAATGTGACAGGAACACCTTTGTTATCAAAAAGATAGCTTGTGCAAATGCCACTGTACGCCCCAGGTTATCTTCACCCCTGCCTGGTAACATACCCCATGCCACATATTTTCAGACAAGCGCCCCCGTCAGCGAAAAGGGTTCAACAAGTTCGGCTCCTGCTGTTACCATCTCAGTTCATTCTGAGCATAACACGGCATTCGCTCCTACACCCAGTTGCAATGCAACAGAATGGGATGGGGTCGTCAACATCACAGTAGGGCCCCTGAGGCAATGCCTTTCACGCAGACACGCCCTGCCACCCTGGCTTCCTAAACATGTCATCCATTCCTTCTTGCGACACCGTACGTCCTATCTCGAGTTCCTACTCCCATCACATAGTTCAGGGGAGGACCATGAGGTTCATAACGCACTGTTGGATAAAATTTGGTATAAAGAGATGACAGCAGTTGACAAACAGTCTACAAGCGAACCATGTTATGCATGCTCACACATTCCCCATGCAGTGGGCGCAGATGTACTGATTTTCCCTAGAGAAGTGCCCTCACGCACTGCCAGATGCCTCCTGCATCTGTTTCTTTGCCGCATACAAGGGCTGATTCAAGTCATTAAGGTTGAGATCTCCACTGCATTTGTGAATACTACGGAATGGTATTATGAATACGTCCGATACGTGGTTACTTCTGATAGATCTGACATTGAGGAGGTAATACAAGGGATGTACAGGAGAGGAGTACCTAACATGAACAGTAGGGCACCAATGATAAGACGGAGGGGATATATCGTAGTATCAACACCTTTAGCAGCATGTCACATAAACATATCTCACCGCCCCCCCCAAGTTTGCCCATGTCAGAACAGGACAGTGCTGCAACTATGGGCACGAATATATTATAACAATAAATGGCATGATTCCGACTTTGTATTATGCAAAGCAGCATCTTTGGGCCCCCCCCTTCGTAGATTCAGATTATGAAGAGTGGATTGACTGGGAGGTTGAGAACGATTGTGAGGAAATATGGTCACAGTAGGCTAAAAGATTTGGCCCAGGGACAACGATGTTCGCAACTAAAAAGGCATTTAAACTAAAATCACCTTCTCTTTCTTTCTTAGGAAATGGCATGGTACATGTGGGTCGGAACACAAATTGCAACAGCACTATTTTTAATTCGGACATGATGTTCGGCACCTCCGTCCTAATGGACCTCTACTGGGCTTGTGGAGAACACATTCATCTCCAGCTACCTCCTCAATGGAATGGCCTATGTACACTGTTAACTCTACATGAAGATCACCTGGTTGTTCCGGCAACCAATATCTCTCATGTTCTTTCTCATCCTTTGACTGGCGACGCCACCTTACTCCACCACCATCGACGTACTGCCCAGTACTTTGCCAATGATGCCTTTGATTAAATACCACCAGAATTCCGCATCTTTAACAATGCCCAGCTCTTTTTGGAGGCCTGGTCCCACTGTTTCAAACAAAAGCAAATGCACGTTGGATTGAAGTAACTCGATATGAAGTCATGCGGGTCCTCAATAGCACTAGAGATGGGCTCAATGCAATTAAGGAATAACTACGCTCATTGAGGCTTAAGGTTTTGGAGAATCGGTATGTCCACGACATGCTGACTGCAATCGATCACTAACAAAGGCCATTGAGGACTTGGACAATTTAGGGAAAAGGATGTATGAAGAAGGAGGTGCAATGCCAGACTTCGCAACGGACTGGTTCAATTTCAGCTGGATGCCTTTATGGCTGACTGCTATCCTAAATATGTTACTGCTGATTATCGGCCTGCTGTTGCTTTTGTGTTGCTTCATACAGATAGTGTGTCATTGTGTGAAAAGATTTGGTACTAAAGTAGTTGGGATGAATTATGCCAACACTGGAATTTTCCAGAAGTTCATACGTAACAATACAGAACAAGGCAAGGGGGATAACATGGCAATGTTAGAAATTATCGAAGTCACCACCCCAAGTTCACCCCTATTGCAGACCCTTGCAGACACAGGTCACCAATTTCCTACTGCTCCCCCGCTTCCCCCAGGTAGAGACTTAGTAGGGGAACACCATACCATAAACCCTTACGACACCCTAGTTAAGAGATCTGATGGGGAATATGTCGAGTTGAGAGCACAGGTAAATAGGTATTACAAGTGCCCCTATGTCAATGTCAATGACACCCTTTGGATGATCGAGCGGGATGAAGCACCAGCAAAGTATGCCGTAAGAGTATTGTTCAAAAATGAACAAGAGGAGGGAAATGAAGCGTTTCATTATTGCACTTAAAGTGTTTCCTTTTTCACTTCATGTTTGAAGTGGTTTCATTGTAATAAAGTGCAAACCTGGGGAGAAGATGGCGGCTGACTGAGGAGCTCGGTCGGGAGCTCCCTACCCCGAACCTCACCAAATGAATCGGGATATGGCCGTCAATATAGAAGTGTAAAGTGGGTCTAAAGATTAAATCAACATGGATTAGGAGCAGATCCCAAAAAAAGAACGTACTGACGAAAACTAAAATACCTGCGTTGACGGATCAGCTGCTTGCCGGCGTCTGCATCGGTGCCCTCACTGCTGGTTGACATCGGCATCGATCTCAGCGGTAGCGCACTGTTGTCGCCTGTCATCGGGGGATCGCCTGTGTGGGTGCCTCCCGGAAGGTGGGGGGTTTGCCTGGCCCTAGCGCGGGAGAGCATACTGGAGGTCTCGCAGCGCAGGTCCGCGGGAAGAGCACACTGGAGGTCTCGCAGCGAAGGTCCGCGGGAGTGTGGGCGGAGGCTGCTGGAGCACATTGCAGCAGCAGGAGGGCCGCCGGTAGAGTCTCCTTCCGGGGGAGATTTGTGGTAGCAACTGAAGCAGCCATAGTACCTACAGTAGCACGGGCAGCTCAGACTGCGGGAGAACAGACTGCACAATCAACACTGAGCGGAAGATTGAACGACAGCGTGAATATGAGCCGGTAAGTGTGCTAGGCTCTGGCTCTGAATTAAAATCTGATAAAGTGCTAGTAGAAACGGGGGCAGGGCAGGGAGAGACTTTTTCAGGGGTGTTTCAGGGTTCTTCCCCAGGGTTATCTGGAAATCAAGGGGTAGCAGTGGTTGGGAACCTGGAAGGCATCAAACCCTCCCCCCAACTACTAGTAGAGGTTTTAAGAGTGGATACATCGAAGGAGAGGGTTATTGCCTCAGGAGTAGGCAATTGCCTGCTAAAGGGAGTACGGACCTCAGGACCCCCCCAGCTATTAAAGATACCAGAATCAATAAATTTAGCAAAGAGAAATTTTTAACACTGGCTAACGAACCACCCAAAGTGGCAAGAAGTCACAATAAAAAATATATCTCAGGGCAGCCACAAGCCCCACTGTCCAGGGAAAGTCGCGCTAATCTAAAAACACCGGGTTTGGGTAAAATACAGAAAATCACCCCCTCCCTGAGATCCTACTTCAGGGTTCAGGATAAGGAGCCAGATTCAGGAAGGAGAGGATCAAAGACACCGGTGAAAATCACAAGTAACAACATCACAGAATGATCTTGTCTGTCTTGTTCTCCTTTGGCAGTAGCTACTAAACCAAAAACTATAAAAATGGCAGAGAAAACTAAGGTTGGAAACACAGAAACAGGGTTGAACAATAGATTACAAGACCTCTCTAATCAGGAACTAGAAACCGGAGGAGAGGCACTAGAAGGTGCTGCAAAAGGAGTCGCAGCCGAGGAGGGGGCAGGAATCATCCCAGAAATCAGTCAAAACCCAGTAGCCTCCGTAAGTCGCCACTCAGAAAACATCTTAGAGGAAATGATGAAGGAAATGAGAATTAACTTTGCGATTTCAGAGAGAAACCAAACAAAAATACAAGAAGCCTGTGAAGTACTTGACCAAAAAATAAATACACTCATTGATAGACTGTCGCAGGTGGAAGTAGAAGTAGAGCTACTTAACAAGAAAACAGAGACCAATCGTGAAGAGATAACTAGACTGAAAACTAAAGAAATGGAGATCAGCGAGAGGATGGAATCCCTGGAAAACCACGCTAGGAGGAACAACCTTAAAATTCTAAATGTGCCTGAAGGTATTGAAGGGGAAGATATAAAAGGGTTCATGATTCAGTTACTAGAGGAGAAAATCCCCTGGACTAAATCAGTTAACCTAGCAGAAGATATCCAAAGGATACATCGAGATCCTTTTAGGAAAGGGAAGGCGAGGAAAAACCCCAGAAAAAGTTTGATCAATTTCATGACATATTCCCTGAAAGTGAGAATTCTGAGCGAGGGTCTCAAAGCTGGCTCGTTTCCCAAAAATGACTGGTCTTACAGAATCAGGTCTGACCTATCTAGAACAACCCAAGACAGGCAATGGGAACTGGGACAACATATGCCACAACTAAGATCACTTGGCTCCACAGTCCAAATGCGCTTCCCAGTCTCCCTGAAAATGATGTGGGATAACAAAATGCATAACATGAGAGACCCGAAGGAGGTTGAAGGCCTCATAGAACAAATTAAGTCACAAAGGAAAGATCACTCCTAAACCATAAGATATAAACTATGATTGGATCTTTAATACTAATAAGACGGCAAACACTGTAAAAAACTGGTGAAGGGCAAGGAGCTCAAAAGGGCGGTAAATCTGCCCAGGAAAAAGAAGAAAAGGGAGGCTTCTCCAGGGAAGGGGGGGGGGGGGCTCTCGTAAAAATATATATCACAAAACTTGGAAAAAGAAAAAAATCATAACACGAGGTGGGGAGCAAAATGGGGAAAAAAGGAAAAAAAATGTCCTAAAAGCAAACTTAGGAGGAGAAGGGCTTCCCTTAAGCAAATTACAAGGGATTAAAGATAAAGATGCCGGCCACGGGTAATAAGGCCAAAGAAAAGAGGCTCAACATCCTATCTTGGAATACAAATGGGCTAAGGATAAAAAAACGGAGATTGAAGATCCTGGAATACATAAAAAATATCGACTGTGAAATAATCATACTTCAGGAAACTCATTTATTAAAAGAAGAATGGGTATTGATTTGCAAAAATCAAAGATGGGTGGATCACTGTATATGCACAAACCAAGATTGTAATATAAAGGGCGTAGCAATAATTTTCAAAAAATCTTTGAAAGCGATCATCGAAAAAACAGAAGTAGATAAAAAAGGCAGATGGATAATTGTTAAAGCAAAAATACACAATAATTCTTACACTATAGCAGGATATTACGGCCCTAACATGGACGATCCTGAGCCCCTGCAAAAAATATATTCACACTTAATGACAGCACAGGCCCGATAATAATGGGTGGGGATTTTAACATAATTATAAATTCCAAGGAAGATCGATATCCAGTAAAAAATCTTCCCAATCTACCAAAAATGAGAGAATGGATTGGGATGTGCATTCAAGACTTGGGGCTTGTAGATATCTGGAAAGAAAAGGGAAATAAAAATCATAGATTCACCCTTCAGAATAAAAGGCTTAGGCATGCATCTAGAATCGATTTTTTTTTGATTGATAAGAGTTTGGTTGACTGCACAAACAAGGTTGAACACATCCCAGAACATATTTCAGCCATTCAGCTGTGCAACTCAGCCTCGACTTAAAAACCTCCCCTTGTAATCAAAGATGGACAGCGAATAGAGCTATATTTGCGGACACATCCTGCATTGATAAGCTGGTTGAAGAGACGGATCTCTTTTTTCAACTAAATACAGAAGGTACAACAAAACAAATAGCCTGGGACGCATATAAAGCCTATATTAGGGGGAGGATCATAAGCATCACAGGTCATAGAAACAAGGAGAATAAGTCCTTTTTTAAACAAATCGAAAGGGATCTGGTAACATTGGATGTAGAACACACAAAAGCAAAAACTGCACAAGAAAAGGGAGTAATAGAGGAAAAAAAGAAAAAGAAGAGAGTAGAACTAGCAGATTTTCTTGATTTAAAGGTTAGAGACAGATGGGATGCCAGCAAATTATCACAATATGAATATGGCGAAGGGTGTGGGAGAATTCTGGCTTGGAAAGTCAAAACAGAATCAATACGTAACAGGGTAACGAAAATTCAGAAGAAAGCTCTGTCTGGCTGCTATTCAGAAGACATGGAAATTGGGCGAGAATTTAAGGATTGTTTTGATAAATTATATATGGAAAAGATATCTAGAACTAAAGATCAAATACAAAGCTTTCTAGACGGGATAACAACCCCAGTAACAACCCGCGAGCAGAGAATAGCCCTGAACCAGGAGTTTACCATAGAAAAAGTCTTGGATGCAATAAAAAGCCTAAAAAAAGGAAAAGCGGCAGGCCCGGATGCGCTACCAAATGAACTATACTCAACTTAAAGGAAGTCTTAATATCCCCCCCTAATAGACCTTTTAAATAATATCTTCTCTGGGAAAAACGACATTCCAGTCTCATGGAATGACGCTATAGTGAGCATCTTACTAAAACCAGGAAAGGACCCTGCCAAATGTGAATCTTACCATCCCATCTCACTCTTAAACTCAGACTACAAGATCTACACACAGATACTGGCTAAGAGACATGGGGATGTGGCAGGGTCTCTGATTCACCCAACTCAAAAAGGGTTCATTAAAGGCAGACAAATTTATGAATTATCCCATGAGCTAGTTAGTGCAATCGATATCGCAACCCATAATTCCATATCATTGGCAGTGATAACCTTCGACGCTGCAAAAGCGTTCGACAGGGTCAGCTGGCCCTTCCTGAATGCTACCCTAGCCAAATTCAATCTCGGGGACAACTTTGAGAGCGCAATCATAAATATATATAAAAATCCAGCAGCTAAAGTACTGGTTAATGACGCTCTCACAGATAATATAAAGATAAAAAGAGGCACAAGACAGGAGTGCCCCCTCTCCCCGCTACTATTTGATCTTTATATAGAACCTTTAGCCTGCCTTTTGAGAAGAGAAGAGGGGATAGCACCCTTTAAGCATCGAGGCTGGGAAAAGAAAGTAGCACTATATGCCGACGATTTAATGATATTTACCAGCGACTTAAATAGCTCACTTCCAAAGATAGAAAACGTTATAGACCAGTTTGGGGCAGTCTCAGGATACCTTGTTAAACAATCAAAAACGGAAATCTTAGAATGGAATACAGACTCTGGAAACCCATTAGTAAAGGAAAAAATAAAATACTTAGGAATAGAATCCATAAAAGATCTAGACGGGATAGCCAGTATGAATTTTACTAGAATTCATAAAGATATAAGAAAACTTCTCAAGGCCTGGTCGGGTCTACAACTGTCCTTCCTGGGTAAATCTAACCTGATCAAAATGAATACACTACCCAAATTCACATACTTATTCAACTCCATCCCGTTGAATTTTAAGACGGAACAGATAAAAAAACTGCAAGGGGAGATATCCAGTTTTATTTGGGCGGCCAAGGTGGTTAGGATCAGATGGAAAAAATTGAGAAGAAATAAGGTACAAGGAGCAATCGCGAGCCCAGATGTACTCGAGTACTGCAGAGCTTTCCAATTCAAGAACATAAGGAAACTCCTGGGTAAGCGGGAAACATGGCCTACATATATGGAAGCCCTAGTCGAACCTGATGGAGACCATTTTCTTTATAAATTTGGACTCCCAAAATTTTTCAAAAAGATCAAATTAAAGACATTGAACTTGGTATAGAATAAGAACGATTCTGAAAATTCCCTACTACAGCAGAAATGCACCCATTTGGGATTCACCAGGTACCCCTGAGTGTCTAAAAGACAGTCTAGTGACCCCCATGAGAAAAGGAAACATAAACTATTGGGGACAGTTAATAGAAAACAACAAAATCATAGAATGGGAGACCCTGCAAAAAAAGACTACAGGTTCACTAGCAAGATTTAAATATTACCAACTCAGTAGTTGGGTAAAAGACATTAAGGAAATCTACAAGGGGATAACGCCATTGAAAAAAAGTTGTTAAATACAAATTCTTTCAAAAAGGAGATATAATTTTGGTATTGGGCCCTTATAAGAGCAGGTGAAATAGAATATAAAGTCCTGAATGAAATCTGGGGAAAAGCTTTTCTAAGTTTGGACATTCCTCATCACTGGCAAACCTCAATGGCAATTCTTGGGCGCGTGGTAAAATCAGCCCCACTGAAGAAGAACCACTTGTTCACGATACACAGTTCATACTGGACACCCAAAAAACTGTCTAAAATCAACAGTAACATGATAAAGAAGTGTCCTAAATGTGGGGAAGAAAGAGTGGATGACCTCCACATGTACCGGCACTGTGCTGAGCTGGAAGAATTCTGGAAACAAATCGGTAAGACCCTTTCCGAGGTGCTGGAACAGCCCATAGAGGTAAGCATGGAAACCGTTATTTTTGGGATTAATCAACAAAACACAAATTACCCCTCATTGAACAGGGATCAGGAAAATATCCTTTTCCTATTCACTCTGCTCGCCAGAAGGGAGATCTGTATTAATTGGGTAAAAACTACACCTCCAACTCTCAGAGAATGGCTGGCTTCTATACCAAGGGTGTACAAATTAGACAAACAAGGGAAAAAAAGTAAGAACACATTTTTTGGGAATATCTGGGAACATTATAGTCAAGCAAACAACAGGGTGTCCAATGATTAAGGCAATGGTAACAAAGATTTCAAGCAGGGTCTTGAACTGAGTAGTCATCATGACTAGCTCCCTCCAATCCCAACAATCTTGTGCCAGGAGATGGACAAAAACGGGCCCCAAAGGTTAAGACTGGACCTATTCCCCCCATGTAACACTCTAAGGTATTGGCGCATCGGAAACAGAGTGTTTAAGGGGGCCCCCGACTCCTCCAAAACTCCCCAAAAAATTGCTTATGAGGAATTAAAAAAATAAAAAAATAAAGTGCAAACCAACCTGATTCAATTTCTATCTTTTACATGTGTTTTCTTCCTTAAAACGCAGCACCCCAGTACAAATTAAGCTGCCCAGAATTATCTCTCTCCAACAGCATGATATCCTCTACTTCCTTCTAATACAACTACACCATAATAATTTATTTAAAATGTAACCCTCCCAATAAAACGATACACTTTCAGCATTTTTCAGACTTTCCTTAATCGCCTCTAAAAAAAACCTGTAGAGCAGGTGACATCAAAAAAGTCCATTCTAGATAAAGATTTCAGAGCCTTTTGACGCCCTGTCCGCCCAAATTTCAATATTTCAATAAAACTGGTTTTAAAAGGTTATAACGCTCATATCTAAAAAATAAACAATCCAATAAAATGTGCACATTTAAGCATTTCATCCGTATTCCACAACTACAAAAGCCACCAGAATCCTTTAGTGCCTTAGCTATCTCATGATGGGAATACAAGGGATTAACTCCAAATCGAAATGTAAAAATTTCCTGCCTCATAACCGTATTTGCTAGGGCCATAAAATAGGGGAAGGAGACACAGTCCTCCCAACATAGGGCCATGGACTTCTTTTTTTAACATATATAATATCTCTAGCTCTAGAAATAGATTCTGTTTTTAAATGCAATTCCTTTTTGGACAGTTCTACTCGACGATGCCACATGTGCTGACCCAATGAATACCATCTTTTTATTTCTAATACTGTACATCGTATATTGTCAGCCCATTTCCGTTCACTCTTCATAATTTCATCTCTACACCACAATAAAATCTTTACAGCGCTTGCCACCAATAGCTTATCCCAGAATATCAGTGCAGCTCTTTTGGAAAGACAGGAACATGTTGGTAACTCTGTTTCTAGCCTTATTGCCTGTTCCATTGAGAATTTGGGCAGATGCAATATTGTTTTTAGACACTGTCCTTCAATTGTATACCAATTCCTAGACCCGTTTAAATACACAATTTCTGCACAACATAGCCATTTTGTCTAAACCTATGCTTTATACGCTGTCAAGACTGGGTCTAACCTAGGCCCCCCATACATTTTCCTTAATTTACTTAGCTCCATAATTCTTGGCAAGGCCTTAGCTTTAATTACCTCCAAATGTGCCATCCAGGTTAACTTTGAAGTGACATACATTCCCAGATAATGATACATTTTCACTTCTTCTATCCTTCTCTTCCCCAGATAGCATTTAAATAGGATTTTAGATTTTTCCATCTTGACTGAGTTTTTTGCCCTCTAGATAGCTTTCAAATGCCCTTAATTTTTGCTGCAAGCCAATTTGCGTCATATCTGTTATGACTAAGTCATCTGCATGAACCAGGCAAGCCACATGATGCCCACCTATCGTAGGTGAGAAGGCCTCTACTTCAGTCAGGGTCCTCAGCAGATCACTTAAATACAACGCAAATAAAGTTGGGGCTAAACACATCCTTGTCGCAGCCCATTTCTTAGTATGATCTTCCCTGTTAAGGATCCCCCATTGTCAAGCTCTCCCTGGGCCCACTTACTACCATACAATTATTTTAAAATACTAAGCAGGCCTCTCTGGATAGCTAGTCTTTCCAGGTTTACACATGGTATCTCGATTCACCAATCAAAAGTGGATAGGACGCCAACAATACATCTTCCCTTTCCTATCCATGGCCTTCCTTGCCAAAGCCCACAGACTAATCAATCAATCAGTATTTGGATAGTGCAACACTGTCAGCCCTAGGGGTATCTAACCACTGAGTGCCTCATCTCTGTCGAAGAGTCAAGTCTTGAGTCGCTTTCTGAAGTCCACCAGGAATGGTACTGTTTGGTGGTGGAGGCGCAGGTCGTTCCAGGTCTTGGCGGCAATGTAGGAGAAGGAGCGGCACGCTGTGGCTGCAATGGATGTGGAGGGGTGTGCAAGGGCAAGTGAGGCAGAGCGTAGGTGTCTTGCAGGTAAGGTAGAAGTTCAGTCGATGGTTGATGTAGGAAGGTCTTTGGTTGTGTAGTACCTTGTAAGTGTGTGTGAGGATCTTAAACTGGCATCTCTTCTGGATGGGTAGCCAGTGGAGGTCTCGGAGGTGAGGGGTGATGTGGGTCCATTTGGGGAGGTCCAGGATGAGTCTGGCTTCAATGTTCTGTATGATCT
The DNA here is from genome assembly GCF_964204655.1 of Triturus cristatus. Classification (NCBI taxonomy): domain Eukaryota; kingdom Metazoa; phylum Chordata; class Amphibia; order Caudata; family Salamandridae; genus Triturus; species Triturus cristatus. Next base: position 891,531,620 of record NC_140581.1, read on the forward strand.
GGACTCTCTTGAGGAGTTTGGAGAAAATTCAGGCATAGAGGGCATTGCCATAGTCGAGGTGGCTGGTGATGAGGGCCAGCATGACTTGGTGTTGATTGGGATGCATCTGAAGGTTCTGCAGAGCATGTGCAGGGTGTGGGAGCATGAGGAGGCGATTGCGTTTACTTGACGTTTCATGCTTAGTTACCGGTCGAGGATGATGCTGAGGTTGCATGCATGGTCTGTCAGTGTGGTTGTTGGTCCAAGTTCTGTTGGACACCAGCTGTGGTCCCATGTGGAGGTGTCTTTTCCGAAGATCGGTAATTCTGTTGTCGGTCGGTCATGGCATTGCATTGCAGAAGTTGTTTTTGGCGTTTGAGAGGTCCTCGATGAGCGTGAGGAAGAGTTGGGTGTCGTCAGCGTAGGAGATTATGTTGAGTCCGTGGGTTCTGTCTACGTCCGCGAGGGGGTTCATGTAGATGTTGAACAGGGTGGGGCAGAGAAATGATCCTTGGGGCAACCCGCATATGATGTCTTTGGGAACAGAGGTGAAGGGAGGTAGGTGGAAGCTCTGTGTGTGTCCTAAGAGGAAGAAAGTGATCCACTTGAGGGCGTGTTGCTGTATGCCGATTTTGTGGAATCTGTCAATGAGGATTAGATTGGAGATGGTTTTGAATGCCTCAGAGAGATTGAGGAGAATCGGGGCCACAGTTTCTCCATGGTCGAGGAGGCTTCTGTTATCGTCTGTGGCAGCGATCAGCACGGTCTCGGTGCTGTGGTTGGCCCGGAATCCTGATTGTGAGGTGTTGAGTAGTTGATTTAGTTCCAGGTAGTTGGTGAGTTTTTGGTTGATGGCTTTCTCAAGTACTTTGGCTGAGTATGGGAGCAAGGAAGTCGGACGGTACTTTTTGAGGTTGCTGGGGTCAGCAGAGAGCTTAATTAGGAGGGGTCTGACCTCTGTGTGTTTCCATCCGTCTGGGAAGGTTGCTGTGAAAATGGAGGTGTTGAGGATGCTGGTGAGTTCTGTGCAGATTATGTTGACTATGAGGTTGAAGAGATGGTGGGGGCTGTGGTCGGTGGGTGCTCTGGAGTGGATGCATGACATGATGTTTGTGGTAGTCTGAGTGTAGAGTGGGGACCAGGTTGTTATCGTTTAGCTGATGTTTGCAGGTTGGTTGCAGTTGTCGAGGCTGAGCATGGTGGGTTGAGGGGAGAAGTTGTTGTAGATGGTGGCAATCTTACTGTGGAAGAATTTTGAAAGGGTGTCGCGGAGTTGTTGGGATGAGTGGACAGTGTTCTCTGTGGCTGCCAGGTTTGAGAATTTCTTGATGATTTTGAAGAGTTCCTTCGCATGACTCATCGTAGTGTCGATGCGGTTAGTGATGGCTGTTCTTTTGGCCTCCTTGATGCACAGGTGGTAGTCGCTGAGGACTGCTTTGTGAGTTGCTCTGTCGGAGGAGTCCTTGGTGATGCGCCATCGCTTCTCAAGTCAGTAACAGTTTTGCTCGGTGGTTCTGAGCCCTGGAGTATATAAGGTGACTTGTCATGATTTTTGTTTTGCTTTTTTGTTGGCTTCAGCGCTGCAACTCTGTTGGCACATTTGTTGAATAAGGCGGAGAAGTTGTGAACGGCCTGGTAGAGATCTGCTGACGTTTTGGGTAGTGTGGAGCTGAGTGTCCGAGTCTATTGGGTCTCGGTTACCTTGCCCCAGCTATGGAGGGTGGTGCTCAGCTGCTTGGTGATGGTGTGTTTGTCACGGGAGGTGGTAAAGTGGATGATGGCGTGGTCGGTCAAGGTGACTGGTTGGGTGAGGCCAATGTTGTTAAGGTTCTCCAGGAGGGAGGTAAAGTTGGCGTTCCTTGGGGTCGTCGATTTGAAAGCAGTGATCTAGAGACAAGTGGCCTTCTTTGAAGCCCCTCCTGTTCTACTGGAATCAGAGCCTTTTCTTCAATTCACTCTTTAAGTCTTTTTAATACCAATTTCCAAAAGATCTTCCCCACATCGATTTGGCTAATTAGCCTATAGGACTCAACAAAAAGGGGGGATAAGAGGATTTTACTGGGTTCGTCCTCCTCGACTCTATACTTATTTATACCAAAAACAGAACCCAGCAGGGAGACACTTCAAAACTCTCCATAAAGAAGACAAACTTTCCTATCCTTAAGAAGAGCCAATAGGGGCAAGGCTCAAAAGATGTTGACCCCAAATAACGTAGGTACAATATAACCTCACTTTTTTCAAACCAACCCCTGTTTTTTAACCATATTGACTGGAGGCAGGATTAAAATAGATAGACCTACTAGCCAGGTATTTTTAACTTAGTTTAGCACTTTCCTCCACTCCCCTCCTATAAGATCTTCTTTATCATTGTTTATAATATGCTCCCACGTAACCGTAGGTCGCAGCACACCTCAATCCGCAGCGGATTGGGAAGGACCCAATGATGAAGCATGCCACCAAGAGCCAACCCTGGTGGGTGAGGGTTTTATAAGAAAAACTAAGTTTTTCTTCTTTATTGAGGGTTTTGAAGTGTCTCCCTGCTGTTATCCAAAAAGTGTCTGGGGGCATTAGTACTATGAGACCTGGTGGAGCTATGTTACCTCTAAGGTATTCAGTTAAAAACGCCGCATGTAGGATGGTACATACATGCTGTTTTTTAGTGTTACTAAGTTTAGTCCAATCTTCTGAATTGGAAAGTGTTTGAGAAATATGTGTATCAAGAATACTAGGATTGCTTGTACCATGTCATCAAAAGCCAGTCCTGTATATTCCGTCATGTCAAAGTGAGCAAATAATCTATAGTGATGGCTGTCCCTATATACTATAGGATGACATATGTAGGATGTGTTACCAGAGAAAGACCTAATCAAAACAAATCATCCAAGTCAATCATAAAAACCCACAGCAACTGCTGTACTATATGTGGTTCTCACTAAGGGGTATGAACAAAAGGAGTATCTGCATCCACATCACCACTCCAGAAATTAGTACTCACACAAAGTAATGGGACGCCGATTTTCTAGAAACCAAACTAATGTTAAAGCAAGAAAAAAAGGCGAAAAAAGGAAGGGGAAAGGGGAAGTCCTTGTTTTAAAGACGAGAACCCTCACTCACCCAAGGGTGACATGCTTCATCATTGGGTCCCCTCTTGCACACAGTTACCGCAAGGTATCCAGTGTGGGCTACAACTCTCGCTAAAGAGAGGAGCGTGAGGTGTTTTAATGTACCCAATTTCAACAATTGGGGTGAGGGGCAGAGTGCAAAAAGAGAGGGAAATAGTGTGCGTTTAAAACTAGCTCATGGGTGACTAAACTTAATTTAATATTTGTCCCCAATGACCAGAATTAAAAAGGCTTGTGATATAACACATGTGATAACAACCTGAGGTTTACGGGGGAGGCTAGTAACTCATCTATTGCCTTTTTGGATTTGAGACTATATCCCAAAGAATGAAGGATCTATACTGAACTATATCAGAAGCCTATGGCAAGGAACTCTCTGTTAAGTTATCATAGTTTCCATCCTCGGGCCCTACTGACTAATTTACCAGTTGGTCAATTTCTTAGATTGAGGAGAAATTGTACGGAGCAAGCCAACTATCACAAACATGCCAAGAAATTGAGTGAGGAATTGGCTGTAAGACACTATCCAATGCAACTAATTAAAAGAGCCTCTAAAAGAGCACGCAACAATGACAGAGAGGCACTTTTAGAAACATTTACTAAAGCCAAAACAGAAAGGATGGTGTGTGTGATTACTTTCAGTAATCTCACAGAAAATATCAAAAGGGCCATCAACAAAAATTGGCATATACTCAATACTGGACACTTGACATTAGACCGCCCCCTTTTTGCATTGAAACACAGCAGCAATCTACAAGATCTGATGGTGCATACAAGACCTAGGATTGATACTAGCCAGAGTAGACAATTGACTTTGTGGGGAGCGGCACCAGTGAGTGGCCATTTTCCCTGTGTGTTGTGTTCAGTATGTCCTTTTACGCAACATACGACTGAAGTCACCATATTACCAGGCTCACCATGGAAATTGAATAAGCACACCAATTGTAACACCAGTGGAGTGATTTACATGATAACATGTTCATGTTCACTAATCTATATTGGTATGACAACACGTAAGTTTCGACACAGAATAGTTGAACACCGGAGTGCCTTTCGGTGTAAGAAATCCAACACATGTATAACCAAACAATATTTAGATAAGGCACTTACAGAGGATTATTTACAGTGGGTGATTATTGACAAACCCAACTACGACATCAATATGGGTCCCCTTGAAAGTGTGCTCTTTCGTCGCGAACAACGATGGGTGTTTCGCACAAAGAGCCATTTGAGGGGTTTGAATGAGGACATCCCCTGGTGCTCTGTGTAAGCCCTGTCTTTATCCTTTATCTGAGAGTTTAGTGTAGACATCTATATCTACCATTTTAGGGCACACTTTACCTCTGGACAGTTTTGGGTGCATTTTGCACCAGTGGGCTGTTTTACAGTCTGTTTTGTGTTGCACCCGGTCATACTGGATGATATAGACACGACCCTAACAACACCAGACTAGCTATTGATTCTCATGATATATTTGTATACACAGTTTTTGGTCACACTTACGTTACAAGCCCCCCCCCTTTCTTCTTTTTTGGAAATTAATAGATTATATATACTATGCATACCGTACCAGCGGAATTGCACGGAGTTTTGCCATTATATATTTTCTTTCATAAGGGCTTGTCTCGACCAACAGCGTAAGAATTCCCAATTATGTTGTTGGCGTTTTTTGTTGTTTTTTGTTGTTGTTTTCCTGTTTGTTTGTTTTTTGCCATTAATGCCATTTGAATCTATGAAGGCATTATAGACTTCGATACATATAGGGTAGAGGTTTTTTATCCCCTGTTTTGCTGTCACTAGAGGTTCCATTTTGATATTTCTACATCGGGACCCCTTTAGACTACATTTCCCAAGATTCTTATGACCCGGAAGCCAATGACGTTGACTTCCGGGTCAGACGCATTCACGACTTGGGCTATAAAATCAGATTAGGAGAATGGTTTCTCCCCCTTTTGAGTTTACCGAAAGAAATACGGACACAGAGGTACAAGAGGTAAAGACGACTTTTGATGTAGCAGGAGCGCATTAGTTTGTATGCGCTTTCTTCGTTGACAGTATGAATGTTGATAGTAGTGACTATCTTGTGATAATACAGTTGCTATTAAGTTTTTTCCTCTCGACATTTGAGGTGTTCTTGGCTTTCGCTGTCCTGTGACCTACACATATAGACATTTCACAGTGGCGTGTTGAAGCGGTATGCTTGTGATTGGATATGTGCTAGAGGTGTTTTACTCACCTCCTTATAGAGGCGTTATACCTACATATATAAATATTATCACAGAGATAAACTCAATCTACACGCTCATGTTTGCATATGTGTCTAAGGTGTTTCAATTTGTTTCCTTTGGATTATTTCACTAGCCCTAGTGTATATATTGCCGCATGTTATGAGCAATAGGTACAAATAGAAACAAAGTTTCCTAACAATTTTGTTGTGTATTCTGGAAGTAGACCCCATCAAAAAGATTTCTTTTGTCTTTGTATCCTCAGAACATCTGTGATCTGAGGTAAAAACTCCCATAAGGTGGAGGTAAATTCATATTACCGCCTAGGTGAGTGGTCATTTGATTGTATATTTTAACTTTTCACTTAGTTTATCACGTGTGGGTTTCTCATCACGAGTGTGGTGTTCAAGGGAATTATGGTAGAAAAAATGATCAAGATATTGACATTAATGTTTTTCATTTCTAGACACTGGACCGGACTGCAGCTGGTACCTTTGTCTCCTTTACCATAACAATTAAGTATGGTTTTTACATAAATATTTTGCACTTTTTCTTAGCAGAGTGACCTCGTTTAAGGTCCTGATGAATGCCGCGAACTTGTAGTCATTTGGCAGAAACATGTTGACCATTTACGAATAGGACATTTTTTCAGTCCTTTATATCACGAGCGTTTTTAATTCTGGTCATTGGGGACAAATATTAAATTAAGTTTAGTCACCCATGAGCTAGTTTTAAACGCACACTATTTCCCTCTCTTTTTGCACTCTGCCCCTCACCCCAATTGTTGAAATTGGGTACATTAAAACACCTCACGCTCCTCTCTTTAGTGAGAGTTGTAGCCCACACTAAATACCTTGCTGTAACTGTGTGCAAGAGGGGACCCAATGATGAAGCATGTCACCCATGGGTGAGTGAGGGTTCTCGTCTTTAAAACAAAGACTTCCCCTTTCCCCTTCCTTTTTTCGCCTTTTTTCTCTTGCTTTAAGATTAGTTTGGTTTCTAGAAAACCGGCGTCCCATTACATTGTGTGAGTACTGAATTCTAACGTTTCCTGCCAGTTAGAACTATATGCAGCCATTTTCTTCATTTTAATAGTATTTTTATATTGTTTGCGTAATTTACTAATTTGCCCATCCTGATCTGTGCTCTTCTATCCCATCTGTTGCCTTTTGAATTTTTTTTGCTGACTTTTTAGGTTTTGGCAACTACGTTCATAACACCTCTTCCGTGTCGCATCTCCTTGTCTCATAGTGACTCCCCCATTTCTTGTCTTCCCCTGTTCAACCTTTATACAATCCATTACATTCCCCATTAATTCTGTATACCAGTTGATCATACCTGTTTTTTGCTGGTTTTTGCACCCCCCTAATAGATTCTAATTTCAAGTTTGACAGCATCTCCATCTCCCTTTCCTCTAACATGCGTTTTTAGCCTTCTCGGCAGAGTCATATCTGTAATTATCACCTTCTCCTTTTCCATAGCAAGTCTCAATTGACATATTGTTTGTAACGGTAAGTGGTCACTGCCATCTTCCCCAAGTGCCCTAAAATCCATTAACAAACAGAAATAACAGAATGGCACAAACATATAATCAATTGGGCACTTCTGGGTGGGAATTTGAAAGGTTTGCGCTGCTGGCTATCATTTACAGAGTTCCCATTTAGACAAACAAAACCTAAACTTTATATTACTGTAGTCCACTTTTTATAAATTTTTAGTACCCTACAAGGCGGAAAGACTGCATTGGGCACATTGTTAGCAGACCAACATTTGTAGCTATTATTCTAAGTCCCATTTGGATCAATCCTAGCATTAAAATCCTCCGCTATAAGCAGTATCCGCTTTGAATAGGTATCCATACACGCATATACATCCTCTTGGAATAACATTAGTTGACATTCAGCATGGTTAGTTTTGGATCATCAGAAACCACAGCCTCAACATCATCTCCTACGCCGACAACACCCAGCTCATCCTCTCCCTCACCAAAAAACCCAACATCATCAGGCACAGAAGAGCTGCCTGAAACTCAACTCAAAGAAAAAAGAAGTCCTCATCCTTGGCTCCATCCTCTTCTCATGTGAAGACACCTAGTGGACCCCCAGCCTTGGAAAGCCCCCCCCCCCCAATGGACCATCCACGAAACTTGTGCATCATTCTAGACTCATTGCTCACGATGAACCAACAGATCAATGCCGGATCCTTTGCCTGCTTTAACACTCTCCGCATACTCCAAAAAACATTTAGATGGATCCCACCCAAATCCAGAAAAACTGTCAGTAGCAGACTAGACTACGCCAATGCTCTGTACACCGGAATCAACAAGAAACTACTTTGAGATTGGGGAGAAAATGGCGGCCGGCTGAACAACCCAGTAGGGAGCAACAAAGAATGCGCACAATTTTTCTGCTCCACGGACATTACATTAAAGGAACATAATGAAATGATGCATATTGCCACTTTTAACATACCGGGGGCTGATAGGCAAGAGGCGTAATATCGTGGCCGTAACGGCTGCTGCGATCAGGAAGAGTGCAGCGGGGGGCTCCTCCGGGCACTAAAGGATCTCCTGGAGTGTGGGCGGAAGCAGCCGCTGTACGCCGCAGTAACTGGAGTGCCGCGGCTGGGGTTTCCATCCGGGGTGGGATGGTGGCAGCTGCCAGCAGTGAAGCAGAGGGGCTCCCAAGATTGCCTGTGCCGTGGAGAGACTGTGCAGCTGTGGGAGGAGAGGCAAGAGGCCGTACGAGTGGAGTAAGTGACAAAGGTGGGGCAACTAATAGAATACTAGTTCCTAAAATACCTGATGCAAGTGGGAGCAGGATAAAAGAGAAAAAGTATTTGATAGTTAGTCCCATAAAACCAGCTAAACAGGATTAAGTACACAATAGGAGGATTAGTTACTGCCTGGGGAATAGGCACTTGATTAACACCCCCCAGGAGTCAATAAAGGGAAAAACTGCCCTCTTACCCACAATCACTAAAAAAAGGAGAAACCAATCACACTATCCCAAGAACCTGGCCCTCAACCTCCAGCACGACGTGGTAAACCAACAGGTACCAGGGTAAAAATGACCCCATCACTACGATCATTTTTTAAGGTTCAGGCCAAGCAAGACACCATCAAATCTCTGCGACCTGAACGAGGGAAAAACCAGATAGCACGAATAAAGCTGAGGTAAGGTCAGAAGAGGGGGAAAAGATGGTAATAGGTTTAACGTCCTAGATACAGAGGAGATTGAGGGGGAGGAAAACATCGAAAGTCCCCCCCAACAATGACAAAAAGTAACCATGTATAATTTACAACCAGAAGGGCAAAACCCTTAAGGAGCACAAGTAAATACGGAAAAACTGATAGAGTCTATGATACTAGAAATGAGGGTGAAATTTGCTACATCTGAAAAAATCAATTGAAAATACAGGGGGCTTGTAAAGCCTTGGACACCAAAATAAATGCCCTAACGGAATGAGTAACAACAGTGGAAGCCCCTATAACGACTAAGAAGTAGAATCAAACCAGAAAGAAATAAAACTCCTGAAGACAAACAAAGGGGATCTCAGAGATAAAATCGAATCCCTAGAAAATCAGGTGAGAAGAACCACTTAAGAGTTCTAAATGTACCTGAAGGTTTGGAAGGGGAGGAAATTAAGAAACTCATGATCAACCTACTGGAAGAAAGCTTACCCTGGCTGAAATTGACTGCCTTAGTGGAGGATTTACAGAGGATACATCAAGATCTCTTTGGAAAGGGAAAGCCGAGGAAAAATGTCAAGACTTATGTGTTAAAGGAAAAAATCCTAAGCAAAGCTTTCAAAACCGGTTCCTATACCAAGGACGAATGGGTACTTAGAATCCGGTCAGATATCTCTAAGGCAGAGAAGCTGAAAATAGAGTCAGAACTATTTTTTATTAGGCAGGGACCACTAAACAAATGGCATAGGATGCATATAAAGCTGTCATTAAGGGAAAACTCCTTAGTTTAGCGGCCTTCAAGCACAAGAGCACTATGAAAAACATTAGCCAACTGGAAAAAGAAATACAAAATTTAAGTATGGCAATAGGAAGGGGTGCGAATCTACAAGGAATCAGCAAATTAGAGAAAGAAATTAAGGGAAAAAAAGAGGCACTCACTGATGTCTTAGACTCCATAGTCAAAAGTAAATGGGAAGCATGTAAACTATCCCATTATGAGTACAGAGAGGGTTGCAGTAAGATGCTTGCCTGGAAAATTAAAACAGAACAATCCCCCGGAGTAGGATCCCAATTATAAAGGCGGAGAATCAAACTGCCCCTAGCATAGAAGAGTCAGAGATCGAGAAGGTCTTCACAAATTTCTTTAAAAATCTCTACACTGAAGACACAGGTTCATCAATAGGTAAATAAATTGCTACTTAGAGAGGGTAGTGCTCCCGACCTTGACGCAAGAGCAAGGGATGATCTCAATGCCGATATCACAATGGAAGAAGTGGCAGATACGATAGGAAAGCTAAAAAAGGGGAAAGCTGCAGGTCCCGATGCGCTACCTAATTAAATATATACTATATTAGATGAAACTTTGGTCCCTCTCCTGACAGTGTTGCTAAATGCCATCTTCTGAGAAGAAGCAACGTAGTTGTGTAATCTACAATTAATTTATCTAAATTCAGAATATAATCGTAGATGGGATTTATTCCAATTATTCGTGTCTAGAGTTTATACACAGTGAATTTATCATATGTATAAGTGTTCAGTCATCATAACTCGAGAGAGTGAAAAAAATGAAGCAATCAATTACCTCAAAATAAACTCAATATCAAAGTAATCAAACGAAGCAAAGGTGTGTAAAAGAGAAATAAATTTTATATCAATGAACGATATTCAGGGTACTTAAAAATAACAGCAGTTGTACTTATAATGGAAGGCAATAGTACATTCAATGGTTCCTTCACTTTAACAATAAATCAAACACTTTTTCAACACAGTATTCAATCGTTGTGGAAAAAAGTGAATCAGTCGACGTTTCGGTCTTTTGTTGTCATTTTACAAGACCATCCTCAGGACTACAAGGTTTTAAAAGATGACCCCTTATCATAACAAGTCAGATAGATGTAGCAAATCGTTTTGAAAGCGAGTTCTGATTCCATCCACCCACAGTCAGGATTTCTCAGTTAATGATTAAGTTGCTTATTTTTGAAAAAATGCCATTTTTCACTACTTGCCCGGACGACGCCAAACAAATGCCAGTATCAGTTTGAAAAAGAGATAACTAGCGTGAGGCTTAACTCCCTTGGCACTTTACTTCTCGAACTTCGAGCTATCTGCCAGTTCGGACTTTATGGTGAACAAAAATAAGCAACTTAATCATTAACTGAGAAATCCTGACTGTGGGTGGATGGAATCAGAACTCGCTTTCAAAACGATTTGCTACATCTATCTGACTTGTTATGATAAGGGGTCATCTTTTAAAACCTTGTAGTCCTGAGGATGGTCTTGTAAAATGACAACAAAAGACCGAAACGTCGACTGATTCACTTTTTTCCACAACGATTGAATACTGTGTTGAAAAAGTGTTTGATTTATTGTTAAAGTGAAGGAACCATTGAATGTACTATTGCCTTCCATTATAAGTACAACTGCTGTTATTTTTAAGTACCCTGAATATCGTTCATTGATATAAAATTTATTTCTCTTTTACACACCTTTGCTTCGTTTGATTACTTTGATATTGAGTTTATTTTGAGGTAATTGATTGCTTCATTTTTTTCACTCTCTCGAGTTATGATGACTGAACACTTATACATATGATAAATTCACTGTGTATAAACTCTAGACACGAATAATTGGAATAAATCCCATCTACGATTATATTCTGAATTTAGATAAATTAATTGTAGATTACACAACTACGTTGCTTCTTAAAAAGAATCCCTTGACGGCACTCTGCTACCAGATTATTTGAATTCACCCAAGCCTTCAAGGGTTTATTGGGTTATCCACTTTATATACTAATCTTCTGAGAAGGGCAGGAGTTTCCAGACTCGTGGAACAAAGCAACTATTAGTATATTATTAAAAACAGGGAAGGATCCAAAAGGATGCGATTCGTACAGACCCATATCGCTCCTAAACAGCTATTATAAAATATACACCCCAATCTTAGCTAAGAGGCTGGGACGAGTAGTTGAGCATTTAATACATCAAGACCAAAAAGTCTTCATAAAAGATAGACAGATACAAGAACTGATGCACAAGATGATTAGTGCTATCGACGTGGCAATACATGAGAAGTTACCCCTTTCACTTATCACCTTTGATGCAGCCAAAGCCTTCGATAGAGTTACCTGGACGTTTCTGCATGAAGTGTTGGGGAAATATGACCTGGGGGAAACCTTCCGGGGAGCCGTAAAGTCCTTATACAAAAATCCAACAGCTAGGGTCCTGGTAAATGGCAACCTCACTGAGAAAATAAACATTAAGAGAGGTATTAGGCAAGCGTGTCCCCTGTCCCCCTTGATTTTTAATCTATATATTGAACCGGTGGCGAGTGACTTTAGAGGCAACCGAAAGATTACTCCTTTCAAATATCAAGGGTGGGAGAAGAAAGCGGCCCTCTATGCTGATGATCTAATGATTTTTACCAACAACTTATTAGAGTCACTCCCGGCAATAGAGGATACACTGGACCAATTTGGGAAGGTGTCAGGTTATTTGGTTAATCAATCAAAAATAGAGATCATGGAATGGAACCATCAGAGCAACAATCCATTAGTAAAAGAAATATTATGATATCTGGGTGTGGAGATAGTGAATGATATAGATAAAATAACCCACATAGATTTTAACAAAATACTGTCAGAAGTTAGGAAGTTACTCAAAGTCTGGGGGGGCCTTCCGCTGTCATTTATGGGGCGCTCTAATATTATAAAAAATGACAATCCTCCCAAAATGTATGTACATTTTTAACTCCATACCACTGGAATTAAAAAAAGAATGGCTAAACAAGTTGCAAGGGGAACTGAGTAGCTTCATATGGGCCTCTAAAGGGATCAGGATAGCATGGTGGAAGCTTCGGAGAAAAAAAAGAACACAGGGGCTAGCTAGTCCAGACCTACTTTAGTACTGCAGAGCATTCCAATTTAAGAATATAAGAGCACTGTTAAAGGAACATCATAATCACCCCATCCATCTACAAGCAATGACCAATGTAGAAGGTAGCCACTTCTTATACAAATTTGGACATCCAAAATTCTTCAAACAAGTAAAATTGAAGGTATTATGGTCAGATTCCAAACTGTGGTATCAAATTAGGAAATCTCTGAAAATACCGTATTATAGTGACTATGCCCCAATATGGGCGTCTACAGGAACCCCAGAATGCTTAAAAGATACGCTCGCTATCCCAATGAGAAAAGAAGGCATAACAAAGTGGGGACAACTCATAGAAGAAAATGCTCTAATTGGATGGAACCAACTCACAACCATGACTAAAGGCTCAGTATCAAAATTCAAATAGTACCTGCTAGTGAGCTGGGTTAAGACCCTTGGGGAAGACGAGACAGGAAGTAGAGATATTGAGAAGAAAATACAAGGAAATGAGACACTAAAGAAGGAGGTATCAAGTTGGTACTGGCCATTTATATTGGCCGGACAGGAGGGGTTTACCCTACCTGGTGTAATCTGGGAGAAGGAGCTGCCGACGCTGGATGTACAAGATACAAGGCAAGTATCTATGTCTAAATGTTGGTACATTGTCAAATCTGCCTCTTTAAGAAAAACATTTGATCACTGTGAGAGGTTGGCCTGATATATGCTGTGCACTAGTTATAGTGGGCACCCTGAATCAGTCCAAACAACCCCTTATGGTGATAGGTTAAAGACAACCTTTATTGAAAGCTATCCTAGTGGTAGCTATGGAGAGCAGCCTTCAGGCTAAGTCTTGAAGGAATGTAAAGCAGCTTGTTTTACCAGTCTATAATCTCTTGAATGACCAAGTGAAAGGACAACCACACCAGGTATATATTTAAAATATATGTACTTAAGATAAAACACACCCCTCTAGTCTCTTTATGAGGCTGGAGTTCGAAGTACTTAAGTTACAAGTCAGTATTCAACAGTAAAAGCACAAATACACGTTTGGGCCCTAGGGGCGTACCAAACCATATACCAATAAAGTGGTATAAGAACCACGACTGAGCTAAACACAAGGCCTAGAGTCTGTAGAAGGGCTTGGACCACAAGGAACCACCCAAGGTAGTGACACTGGGAACCCACGGGGGACGTGTGCAGTGCGAGAACACAGCCGCGAATCGCCGTTAACTTCTATGGGGAATGTCGCGGTTGGAAATTAAGAGTTTAAGGACACTTAGAGGATGACTACAAGCGAACCCTTTTGGACTTAGAGGTGTCTCGGGCCAACACCCACGGGAGCACCAGAGTGCTCGAGTTACCTCACCCAGGGAAGCCGGGTGCATAGGTGTCTTTTGGTATCGGGTCGTGTCGCTGTTTTCAATGGAAGCTGGCAAAGAAGTGCTGCTGCCATGAAGGGGAGAAGTGTCCGAAGAGATCCAAGCCTGGATCGAGGATGGAAGGAACCTGAAAGCAGAGGAGACAGAGTCTGGGTCACTTACCAGTGACCAGGGGCACGATAGTCCAATGCCCACAGATGTCGGTGCTTCATTTGAGTTGACGGGTGTCTTGACTCTTCAGCCACGAGGTCCAGGAGGCGTCAACAATGACCAGGAACTGGATTCGAGCTGTCCCACAAAGTCTGTCGAGTGCTGCGGTGTCGGCGACCAGAATGGACCCAACAAGCCTTGGCAACGGCAAGTCAAGTGGAAATAGAAGAAGGACGTCGGTGCAGACCAGCAAGGTCTGGGGGACTCACCCAGCGAGGGTAAGTCGGGGCACGTCTGGAGCAACCAGGAAAGCCCAATCAGAAGAGGAGTTGCCTTCATGGGGACCCACTAGCCAATGGGCTAGCGATCGCGAAGGAGCCTCGAGCAGTGGCACTTGAAACTGGCCCACGGGTCACTCGTGGAGTGGAGGCCAGAGATCTTCGGTGCAGGAGGTGCTCAAGGCTGGGGCTACTCGGAGCCCAAAGCACAACTTCGAGGAAGACTAGGAAGATGATGGACCGGCAAAAGATCACGGTGTCCAGGGGTCACGGTTCCACGTCACCCACGATAGCCACGGGCCTCAGCTTTGCTGTGGACTCAGGGTAGCCTCGGGGAAGTCTGGAAATCCACCTCTGGTGATGCAAAGACTTTGGCGTCCGGCAGAAGCTTCAGAGTTGCAAACTGGACAGTTGTTTCTTTGGTGCCTGCCAAGCAGGGGAGTCACTTCTTGACCCCAAGGGAGATTTCTTCAGTCTTCTAGTTGAAATAGAACGTTGAAGGTCCAGGATATATGTTGCAGAGTTTCATCCAGGGTAATCTAAAGTCTTAAGGACTGGGTTCCCATACTTATATTAAGTTTGGGGGTTGGACATAATCTAGGGACCCACCTATGGGAGGGTTTGGAAAGAGGGGTGGTTACACCCATTTCCTTTGTCCAGTTTCGCGCCAGAGCAGGGGCAGGTAGTCCATGCAACCGGTTTGTACTGGGCTATGCACAGGGACACCAAGTGTGCCCCAAGTGCAGGACTTCAATGCACCAGAGGGTGCTCCCGCCCAGCCCCAATACACATCTGCCTGTCTGGGGAGGTGGTTACACCTCCCTGGGACTGGAAACCTATTGTCCAGGCCTCACCTGCCGGAGTTTCGGTCAGCAGCAGGAGGCCAGACCCGTGTCTGTGGCATCCATTTTGTGATGCCAGGGCTGTAGAAAGTCTTTACTGGGTAGACCAGTGTGAACATGTCTCTCCCTCTAGAAGGGTGGAAAGCTACCCCCGCCGCCAGAACTGGCGGGGGGGGGGGTGTAGTATTCCAAAGTGTTTGACACCAAACACGACATGTTTCTGTGCAGCCAGTCCAAAGTTAGCATTTACCGCGAGGTTATAATGCACTTAAGAGTATATGGTCAGGCTGCACCACAAACAGCATCAGAGGAGGTACTCCGAACGCTGCAGAGTGGCTCTGCTCATGCAGGTGCACCCTCTCACATAAAAACCAAGCACTCTGCCTTCAGGATTGGTAAAGCAAAAACCAAAGGAAATGATGGACAGAGTGTTGAACATTGCAAGCACTCACCCCCAGTCAACTGATCTGGCTTTAATCCAGCATCAGAGGAGGTACTCCGAACGCTGCAGAGTGGCTCTGCTCATGCAGGGGCACCCTCTCACATAAAAACCAAGCACTCTGCCTTCAGGATTGGTAAAGCAAAAACCAAAGGAAATGATGGACGGAGTCTTGAACATTGCAAGCACTCAACCCCAGTCAACTGATCTGGGTTTAGTCCATCACCGTTCTTTAGCCCACTCTGCCACCCCAGTTCAGACATGGCCATATGCAAATCAGTCTGACCCTGTGCCTCATGGGAACAGTCCAGCCCGAACTGCCAAGCCATGTCTTCCCTGGACCGGAAACAAGCTTCCTAGGACCGGTTTCTGGCATTTCAGCCGTCTTCAGCCAGGCTTGCTTGAATCCAGTGGCAAAGTGAGCAAGGGACTCATGTCTGAGCATATCCTGCCAACTTGTGGCGAACAAAGCAAAAACCAAAGGAAATGATGGACGGAGTGTTGAACATTGCAAGCACTCACCCCCAGTCAACTGATCTGGGTTTAATCCATCACCGTTCTTTAGCCCACCCTGCCACCCCAGTTCAGACATGGGCATATGCAAATCAGTCTGACCCTGTGCCTCATGGGAACAGTCCAGCCCGAACTGCCAAGCCATGTCTTCCCTGGACCCGAAACAAGCTTCCTAGGACCGGTTTCTGGCATTTCAGCCGTCTTCAGCCAGGCTTGCTTGAATCCAGTGGCAAAGTGAGCAAGGGACTCACGTCGGAGCATACCCTGCCAACTTATGGCGAACAAAGCAAAAACCAAAGGAAATGATGGACGGAGTGTTGAACATTGCAAGCACTCACCCCCAGTCAACTGATCTGGGTTTAATCCATCACCGTTCTTTAGCCCACTCTGCCACCCCAGTTCAGACATGGCCATATGCAAATCAGTCTGACCCTGTGCCTCATGGGAACAGTCCAGCCCGAACTGCCAAGCCATGTCTCCCTGGACCAGAAACAAGCTCCCTAGGACCGGTTTCTGGCATTTCAGCCGTCTTCAGCCGGGCTTGCTTGAATCCAGTGGCAAAGTGAGCAAGGGACTCACGTCTGAGCATACCCTGCCAACTTATGGCGAACAAAGCAAAAACCAAAGGAAATGATGGACGGAGTGTTGAACATTGCAAGCACTCACCCCCAGTCAACTGATCTGGGTTTAGTCCATCACCGTTCTTTAGCCCACTCTGCCACCCCAGTTCAGACATGGCCATATGCAAATCAGTCTGACCCTGTGCCTCATGGGAACAGTCCAGCCCGAACTGCCAAGCCATGTCTTCCCTGGACCGGAAACAAGCTTCCTAGGACCGGTTTCTGGCATTTCAGCCGTCTTCAGCCAGGCTTGCTTGAATCCAGTGGCAAAGTGAGCAAGGGACTCATGTCTGAGCATACCCTGCCAACTTATGGCGAACAAAGCAAAAACCAAAGGAAATGATGGACGGAGTGTTGAACATTGCAAGCACTCACCCCCAGTCAACTGATCTGGCTTTATTTCATCACCGTTCTTTAGCCCACTCTGCCCCCCCAGTTCAGACGTGGCCATATGCAAATCAGTCTGACCCTGTGCCTCATGGGAACAGTCCAGCCCGAACTGCCAAGCCATGTCTTCCTTGGACCGGAAACAAGCTTCCTAGGACCGGTTTCTGGCATTTCAGCCGTCTTCAGCCAGGCTTGCTTGAATCCAGTGGCAAAGTGAGCAAGGGACTCACGTCTGAGCATACCCTGCCAACTTATGGCGAACAAAGCAAGAACCAAAGGAAATGATGGACGGAGTGTTGAACATTGCAAGCACTCACCCCCAGTCAACTGATCTGGGTTTAATCCATCACCGTTCTTTAGCCCACCCTGCCACCCCAGTTCAGACATGGGCATATGCAAATCAGTCTGACCCTGTGCCTCATGGGAACAGTCCAGCCCGAACTGCCAAGCCATGTCTTCCCTGGACCCGAAACAAGCTTCCTAGGACCGGTTTCTGGCATTTCAGCCG
This sequence comes from Triturus cristatus, assembly GCF_964204655.1. Lineage (NCBI taxonomy): Eukaryota > Metazoa > Chordata > Amphibia > Caudata > Salamandridae > Triturus > Triturus cristatus. The sequence goes on from NC_140581.1 coordinate 891,549,124, forward strand.
TCTTCAGCCAGGCTTGCTTGAATCCAGTGGCAAAGTGAGCAAGGGACTCACGTCGGAGCATACCCTGCCAACTTATGGCGAACAAAGCAAAAACCAAAGGAAATGATGGACGGAGTGTTGAACATTGCAAGCACTCACCCCCAGTCAACTGATCTGGGTTTAATCCATCACCGTTCTTTAGCCCACTCTGCCACCCCAGTTCAGACATGGCCATATGCAAATCAGTCTGACCCTGTGCCTCATGGGAACAGTCCATCCCGAACTGCCAAGCCATGTCTTCCCTGGACCGGAAACAAGCTTCCTAGGACCGGTTTCTGGCATTTCAGCCATCTTCAGCCAGGCTTGCTTGAATCCAGTGGCAAAGTGAGCAAGGGACTCACGTCTGAGCATACCCTGCCAACTTATGGCGAACAAAGCAAAAACCAAAGGAAATGATGAACGGAGTGTTGAACATTGCAAGCACTCACCCCCAGTCAACTGATCTGGGTTTAATCCATCACCGTTCTTTAGCCCACTCTGCCACCCCAGTTCAGACATGGCCATATGCAAATCAGTCTGACCCTGTGCCTCATGGGAACAGTCCAGCCCGAACTGCCAAGCCGTGTCTTCCCTGGACCAGAAACAAGCTTCCTAGGACCGGTTTCTGGCATTTCAGCCGTTTTCAGCCAGGCTTGCTTGAATCCAGTGGCAAAGTGAGCAAGGGACTCACGTCTGAGCATACCCTGCCAACTTATGGCGAACAAAGCAAAAACCAAAGGAAATGATGGACGGAGTGTTGAACATTGCAAGCACTCACCCCCAGTCAACTGATCTGGGTTTAGTCCATCACCGTTCTTTAGCCCACTCTGCCACCCCAGTTCAGACATGGCCATATGCAAATCAGTCTGACCCTGTGCCTCATGGGAACAGTCCAGCCCGAACTGCCAAGCCATGTCTTCCCTGGACCGGAAACAAGCTTCCTAGGACTGGTTTCTGGCATTTCAGCCGTCTTCAGCCAGGCTTGCTTGAATCCAGTGGCAAAGTGAGCAAGGGACTCATGTCTGAGCATACCCTGCCAACTTATGGCGAACAAAGCAAAAACCAAAGGAAATGATGGACGGAGTGTTGAACATTGCAAGCACTCACCCCCAATCAACTGATCTGGGTTTAATCCATCACCGTTCTTTAGCCCACTCTGCCACCCCAGTTCAGACATGGCCATATGCAAATCAGTCTGATCCTGTGCCTCAAGGGAACAGTCCAGCCCGAACTGCCAAGCCATGTCTTCCCTGGACCGTAAACATGGGTGTGAGTGTTTGATTGGTTCTGATGCTCCGTCCATCACCACCCCCTTTTGTACCGCTTCAGGATTGTTAAGGCCTGCCATAGGAGTGACTTATAGGTTTTATATGTGTGTGCAATGGTAGTGATATAGGTAGCCTATACCACAGTAAGTGTTGCATGCACCACCTTACCCAGGCTGCAGTGGCAGACCTGTGGTGTCATTTTGGAGTGCTTCCCATGGGGTGCCATAATACATGCTTCAGCCCCTGGTAGGCCTCTGAGGTACCTATGCCCTGGGTACACAGTATACCATATACTAGGGACTCATAAGGCACTTCAGAATCCTATTAGAAATGTACCTAATGTACATGGGAACCATTTTAGAGAGGAAGCAGCTAGGCTGGGGTCCTGATTAGCAGGGCCACAGCCAGACTAAGGTCGAAAAACAGTGAAACACCAGCAAAAAGCAGGGGTACCCACGTGAAGCAGATCCTACTCTCCTGCACAACCCCCCCCCCCCCCCCAAATGCAGGGGCATTAAACTAACCTTGACCAGTTGAGTCTTCATGTTCTAAGTGGAAATACCTAGAGAGTCCATCTGCATTGGCATGGTTACTCCCAGATCTATGTTCCACTGTAAAGTCCATCTCCTGTAGGGAAATGGACCACCTAAGCAGTTTAGGGTTTTTACCCTTCATTTGTTTTAGCCATAAGAGGGGCTTATGGTCTGTCTGAACAAGGAAGTGAGTACCAAACAAGTATGGCCTCAACTTCTTCAGAGCCCAATCCACAGCAAAGGCCTCCCTCTCAATGGCTGACCAACGTTTCTCTCTAGGGGTCAGCCTTCTGCTTATGAAAGCTACTGGCTGATCCCGACCTTCATCATTCAATTGTGACAGTACAGCCCGACCCCCAATTCAGATGCATCTGTTTGGGCAATGAACTTCTTGGAGTAATCAGGACTCTGTAGAATGGGAGCAGTGCACATGGCCTGCTTCAGGTCATCAAATGCCTTTTGACAGCTAGCTGTCCACTGAACCTTTTTGGGCATTTTCTTAGAAGTTAAGTCATTCAGGGGTGTCACTATTGATCCATACCCCTTGACAAATCTCCTATAGTACCCAGTCAGGCCTAAGAAGGCTCTCTCCGGAGTCTGGGTGGTTGGAGCAACCCATTCCATGATGGTCTGGATTTTGCTCTGCAGTGGTTGAACCTGGCCTCCACCTACAAGGTGGCCCAGGTACACAACCTGACTCCACCCTATCTGGCACTTGGTGGCCTTGATAGTGAGGCCTGCCTTTTGCAGGGCCTCCAAAACATTCCTTAGGTGGACCAGGTGATCCTCCCATGTGGAGCTAAAGACCGCAATATCATCTAGATAAGCTGCACTGTAGGCTTTCAGACCTGTGAGAACTGTATTCACCAACCTTTGGAAAGTGGCAGGTGCATTTTTCAAACCAAAGGGCATCACCACAAATTGGTAGTGCCCACTTGGGGTTGAAAATGCGGTTTTTGGCTTTGCATCATCAGCTAGTCTGATCTGCCAGTAGCCAGCTGTCAGGTCAAATGTGCTAAGGTACTTGGCTGAGGCCAAAGCATCTATAAGCTCATCTTCCCTTGGAATTGGATGAGCATCAGTCCTAGCGACTGCATTGAGACCACTGTAGTCCACACACAACCTCACCTCTCTTTCCCACCACTGGTGTGAGAGTTTGGCACAAGGACCACTGGACTAGCCCAAGGGCTATCTGTGGGTTCAATAACTCCCAAATCCAACATTTTCTGGACTTCTGCCTGATACAGTCCCTGACATGGTCAGGTTGCCTATAAATCTTATTTTTAATAGGCAGACTGTCCCCAGTGTCCACTTCATGAGTGCACCAGGTAGTCTGACTTGGAGTCAGAGAAAACCTGTTTCTGAACTGATTGAGCACCTGTCTGCAATCAGTTTGTTGCTGGGCAGTGAGGCTGCCTGCCAAGGCCACACTATCAACTGACCCATCATCAGGGTTCTGTGAGAGGAGGTTAGGGAGTGGGTCACTCTCTTCCTCCTGTCCCTTATCAGTAGCCATGAGCAAGCCCATGTCAGCCCTGTCTACATATGGCTTTAGCCTGTTGACATGGAGAATCCTGTGGGGACTCCTGGGAGTTCCTAGGTCTACTAAGTAAGTAACCTCTCCCCTCTGTTCAACAATAGTGTGGGGTCCACTCCACTTGTCCTGGAGAGCTGCTGGGGCCACAGGTTTCAACACCCACACTTTCTGTCCTGGCTGATAAACAGTCAGTACAGCCTTTTGGTCATGCCAGGCTTTTTGCAGTTCCTGGCTAGCCTCAAGGTTTTTAGTTGCCTTTTTCATGTACTCAGCCATCCTGTAGCGGAGACCAAGTACATAGTCCACTATGTCTTGCTTTGGGGGCTTGAGAGGTAACTCCCATCCTTCCTTCACCAAACACAATGGACCCCTGACAGGGTGACCAAACAAAAGTTCAAAGGGGCTGTAGCCAACCCCCTTTTGTGGCACCTCCCTGTATGCAAACAAAAGGCAGGGCAGGAAAATGTCCCATCTTTGCCTAAGCTTTTCTGGGAGCCCTTTAATCATGCCCTTTAATGTTTTTGTTGAACCTTTCAACCAAACCATTACATTGTGGGTGATAGCGTGTGGTGAACTTGTAAGTCACTCCACACTCCTTCCACATTGCTCTTAAGTAACCAGACATGAAGTTGGTACCGCTGTCTGATACCACCTCCTTAGGAAAACCCACTCTTGAGAAAATTTCCAAGAGGGCCCTTGCCACCACAGGTGCTGTAGTGGTCCTAAGGGGAATAGCTTCTGGGTACCTGGTAGCATGATCCACTACCACCAGGATAAATCTGTGCCCAGATGCTGTTTGGGGATCCATGGGACCAACAATGTCAATCCCCACCCTTTCAAAGGGCACCCCCACCACAGGCAGTGGTATCAGGGGGGCCTTTGTAGTGCCACCTGCTTTGCCACTGGCTTGGCAGGTTACACAGGAGTGACAAAACTCCTTTGTGTCTTCAGACATGTGGGGCCAGTGAAAGTGAGGGACAAGCCTGTCCCCAGTCTTGTTCTGGCCCAGGTGACCTGCTAAAGGGATATCATGGGCTAGGGTCAATAGGAAGCCCCTGAACTTCAGAGGTATAACCAACCTCCTGATGGCACCAGGATTGGGGTCTCTACACTCGGAGTACAGGAGTCCATCATCCCAATACACCTTATGGGGACCACTAGCACTCCCAGCAGCCTCAGCAGCAGCTTGCTGTCTGAGGGGTACAAGAGAGGGTCAGCTCTGCTGCTCCTGGCTCAGATCTGCCCTGGAAGGGCCCCCTGTTCCCAAGAACTCAACCTGATCAGGCTCAAGCTCCTCTGGGACAGTTCCTTCTTCAGGACTGTGATCATCTCCCTCAAGAGACTGATCCTCCTTCTGAGTAAGGGGGGGAAGGCTCTGCCTTAACCCTTCTGCTCCTCCTCTTGGATGGCACTTTTTCCAGAATCCAAGGCCTGTTCAGTTTCAGACATTTTGGCCTGGGACCTGGTCACAGCAAACACATCTGCAGGGATGCCCAGCATTTCTGCATGAGTCCTGAGCTCTACTTCTGCCCAAGCTGAAGTCTCTAGATCATTGCCAAGCAAGCATTCGACTGGTAGGTCTGCACTCACCACAACCTTCTTAAGGCAAGTTACCCCTCCCCAGGAGAAGTTAACAACTGCCAGAGAATGGTCTGTTCTGACATTGCTAGCATTGGTCACTTGGTACATTTCACCAAGTAGAATCTGCCCAGGATCCACAAGATCTTTTGTCACCATAGTGACACTTGCTCCTGTGTCCCTGAATGCCAAAGCCTGTAATCCATTGATTAGGGGCTGTTGCCTGTACTTGCCCATGTTACTGGGACTCACAGAGGGGGTCATATCCATGCCCCCATCACATACAAGAACAGCCTGAGTTGTTTCTCTGACTAGGCCAGAGCCCAACTCAGTACCCAGGGTCAACCCTACTAAACCCTTGGCTTGTCTACTCCCACCACCAATTGTAACTGCACTAGGGGGAGCAGGTGCCTTAGGGGCATTGGTGGGGGCTGGAATATTCTCTTTGGACTTGGTGCAATCATTGGTCCAGTGTGTCTTTTGCTTACAGACTTGGCACCATGGTTTCTTTTGGCCGTTTCCCTTGTTAGACTGTGAATCCCCACCTGAAGAAGATTTTTGGGGCCCTTGTGAAGACTTCTGGTCTTTACCCTTGTCCCCACCCTTGTCAGAGTTCTTAGAATCTTGCTTCTTAGGGTCACCACCTTGGTTCTGTACCTTCTGCCTCACCCTGGTTCTGACCCATTTGTCTGCCTTCTTTCCCAATTCTTGGGGAGAGGTCAGATCAGAGTCTACCAGGTACTGGTGCAACAGCTGATTTTGACAGTTATTAAGAACCTGCTCCCTCATTATCAGATTGTACAATCCTATAAAGTCACACACTTTACTGCCCAATAACCAACCTTCCAGAACCTTAGCAGCACAGTCAACAAAGTCCACCAAGTCTTGATTTTGTGCCTTTTGGGTATCCCTTAACTTTAACCTGTATTGTTCAGTGGTTAGGCCAAACCCATCTATCAGTGCACTTTTCAAGACCTGGTAATCATCAGCATCCTCTTCTCTTACAGTGAGGAGCTTATCTCTACCTTTGTCTGCAAAGGAGAGCCATAAGATTGCTGCCCACTGCCCTTGGGGGACCCTCTGTACTTTACAGGCCCTCTCCAAGGCAGTTAACCATTTGTGGATGTCATCCCCACTCTGGTAGGGAGGGACAATCTTACTTAGGTTTCTATGGTCATAAGACCTCTCCCTATCTCTAGGGAAGTTGCTGCCACCAAGGGACTCTAGTCCCTCCTTATTTCTAGCTCTGTAGAGCTCTAGGGCCATCTGCTGCTTTCTGAGGTGAAGCTGAGCTTGCTCATACTTCAGCAGTCTCTCTCCTCTCCTGGGAGGTTTCCCTCCCTCTGTGAGAAGAAATAGAGGTCCCTACAGATGAAGTAGACAGGACAGACTCCCTTGAGAGAAATCTGTCCCATCTAACCCTACTTTCAACACTTCCTGGAGGGACAAAGAGGGGAGCATTGTGCTCATCCTCATCCAGGGGAGCTGGGTTTTCCAGATCCTGATCATTGTCATCAGTCTGGTCAACAGCAGAGGTTGGGCCAGGGGGAGTTCCACCCCCAGATCCACCCTCAACTGCTGCCCCACCCACTCTGGCTACCCCTTCAGGCCCACTAGGCCCTGCGAGATCATCCAGCCTGAGTATCTGCAAGAGATGCTGGGTGGTTGGGCTTTTGCCTGTCTTCAGCTTCCTAATGGAACATATGGCCCTAAGCTGAGTAAAGGTGAGATCCTCATATTTATAGGGGAGAAGCCCACTGGCTTCTGGCAGGGACCCACTGGTTCCTGGCTGATTAGACATTACTAGTGTGGTGTATTGCACTACCTACACTAGTGTGGCCTACTAAACACTCTTGAATTATAGAAAGGGTGTGTTATCCCTTCACACACAACTCTAAGTTCAGTAGAACTTACTGTATACTAAGCTTGATATTATATGTACCTAAGGTACCTTTAGTGGTTTTCAGTTCATCAATTCAATTGAGATTATCTGGTAAAACAATAGCAAGCTGTAATCCCACACGCTGCAGACCAATGTGAGAAGTTGGCCTGATATATGTTGTCCACTAGTTATAGTGGACACCCTGTATCAGTCCAAACAACCCCTTATGGTGATAGGTTAAAGACAACCTTTATTGAAAGCTATCCTAGTGGTAGCTATGGTGAGCAGCCTTCAGGCTAAGTCTTGAAGGAATGTAAAGCAGCTTGTTTTACCAGTCTATAATCTCTTGAATGACCAAATGAAAGGACTACCACACCAGGTATATATTTAAAATATATGTATTTAAGATAAAACACACCCTCTAGTCTCTTTATGAGGCTGGAGTTCGAAGTACTTAAGTTACAAGTCAGTATTCAACAGTAAAAGCACAAATACACATTCGGGCCCTAGGGGCGTACCAAACCATATACCAATAAAGTGGTATAAGAACCACGACTGAGCTAGACACAAGGCCTAGAGCCTGTAGAAGGGCTTGGACCACAAGGAACCACCCAAGGTAGTGACACAGGGGACCCATGGGGGACGCGTGCAGTGTGAGAACACAGCACAAATCGCAGTTAACTTCTATGGGGAATGTCGCGGTTGGAAATTAAAAGTTTAAGGACACTTAGAGGATGACTACAAGCGAACCCTTTTGGACTTAGAGGTGTCTCGGGCCAACACCCACGGGAGCACCAGAGTACTAGAGTTACCTCACCCAGGGAAGCCGGGTGCATAGGTGTCTTTTGGTGTCGGGTTGCGTTGCTGTTTTCAATGGAAGCTGGAAAAGAAGTGCTGCTGCCGTGAAGAAGAGAAGTGTCCGAAGAGATCCAAGTCTGGCTGGAGGATGGAAGGAACCTGAAAGCAGAGGGGACAGAGTCTGGGTCACTTACCAGTGACCAGGGGCACGATAGTCCAATGCCCACAGATGTCAGTGCTTCAGGTGAGTTGACGGGTGTCTTGACTCTTCAGCCACGAGGTCCAGGAGGCGTCGATGATGACCAGGAGCTGGATTCGAGCTGTCCCACGAAGTCTGTCGAGTGCCGTAGTGTCGGCGGCCAGAATAGACCCAACAAGCCTTGGCAACGGCAAGTCAAGTGGAAATAGAAGAAGGATGTCGGTGCAGACCAGCAAAGTCTGGGGAACTCACCCAGCGAAGGTAAGTCGGGGCACGTCTGGTGCAACCAGGAAAACCCAATCAGAAGAGGAGTTGCCTTTGTGGGGACCCACTAGTCAACGGGCTAGCGATCGCGAAGGAGCCTCGAGCAGTCGCACTTGAAACTGGCCCACGGGTCACTCGTGGAGTGGAGCCCAGAGATCTTTGGTGCAGGAGGTGCTCAAGGCTGGGGCTATTTGGAGCCCAAAGCACAACTTCGAGGAAGACCAGGAAGATGTTGGACCAGCAAAAGATCACGGTGTCCAGGGGGTCACGGGTCCATGTCACCCACAATAGCCACGGGCCTCAGCTTTGCTGTGGACTCAGGGTAGCCTCGGGGAAGTCTGGAAATCCACCTCTGGTGATGCAAAGACTTCGGCGTCCGGCGGGAGCGTCAGAGTTGCAGACCGGACAGTTGCTTCTTTGGTGCCTGCCAAGCAGGGGAGTCACTCCTTGACCCCAAGGGAGATTTCTTCAGTCTTCTAGTTGAAATAGAACGTTGAAGGTCCAGGATATATGTTGCAGAGTTTCGTCCAGGGTAATCTAAAGTCTCAAGGACTGGATTCCCATACTTATACTAAGTTTGGGGGTTGGACATACTCTAGGGACCCACCTATGGGAGGGTTTGGAAAGAGGGGTGGTTACACCCATTTCCTTTGTCCAGTTTCGCACCAGAGCAGGGGCAGGTAGCCCCTGCAACCGGTTTGTACTGGGCTATGCACAGGGACACCAAGTATGCCCCCAGTGCAGGACTTCAAAGCACCATAGAGTGCTCCCGCCCAGCCCCAATACACATCTGCCTGTCTGGGGAGGTGGTTACACCTCCCTGGGACAGGAAACCTATAGTCAGCAGCAGGAGGCCAGACCCGTGTCTGTGGCAGTGGCATCCATTTTGTGATGCCAGGGCTGTAGAAAGTCTTTACCGGGTAGACCAGTGTGAACATGTCTCGCCCTCTAGAAGGGTGGAATGCTACCCCCGCCGCCAGAACTGGCAGGGGGGTAGTATTCCAAAGTGTTTGACATCAAACACGACATGTTTCCGTGCAGCCAGTCCAAAGTTATCATTTACCTCAAGGTTATAATGCACTTAAGAGTATATGGTCAGGCTGCACCACAAACAGCATCAGAGGAGGTACTCCGAACACTGCAGAGGGGCTCTGCTCATGCAGGGGCACCCTCTCACATAAAGACCAAGCACTCTGCCTTCAGGATTGTTAAGGCCTGCCATAGGAGTGACTTATATGTTTTATATGTGTGTGCAATGGTAGTGATATAGGTAGCCTCTACCACAGTAAGGGGTGCATGCACCACCTTACCCAGGCTGCAGTGGCAGACCTGTGGTGTCATTTTGGAGTGCTTCCCAGGGGTGGCATAATACATGCTTCAGCCCCTGGTAGACCTCTGAGGTACCTATGCACTGGGTACATAGTATACCATATGCTAGGGAGTCATAAGACACTCCAGAATCCAATTCGAAATGTACCTAATGTACAAGGAAACCATTTTAGAGAGGCAGCAGCTAGGCTGGGGTCCTGATTAGCAGGGCCACAGCCAGACTAAGGTCGAAAAACAGTGAAACACCAGGAAAAAGTGGGGGTACCCATGTGAAGCAGATCCTACTCTCCTACAATCACTATACATAGAGCCTACTGGTCACCAAAGACGTTGTCCAAACTAAACAAACAGAAGGTGAAAAGTTGGACAAAATGTGGAGAAGAGATGGAGGATAACATGCACATGTTTCAGCAGTGCCACCAGCTCCAGAAATCTTGGAATGAAGTTGGTAACATCCTTACGGAATTTTTGGGCCAACAAATGGAGGTAAGCATAGATCTGGTTATATTTGAGGTTCAAACTCACACTGAAGGTTTCCCCAAGTTAGGTAAAAAACAAGAGAACCTCCTTTTTGTCTTAATCTTACTAGCTAGGCGCAAAATATGTATTAAATGGCTATTTTTTTTTTAAATGATTTTTATTAACGATTTTCACAAAATTATATAATATTTACATAAACCCCCCACCCTCCCCTTGCACCAAGGTGTTACTTCACAACATACCCATCCACAAGAGCGAAGAAAAACAATTCGGTAAATCTGCAAGATAATACAGCATATTTCATCAAAATCTGTCAAATTACAATGAATATTCTCCCAAATAAGACCATATTGAAGACCAAGCATTTTAGGTGTGCTCTAATTGCCAATGCAAGAGTGGACCCCAGATCTGCATCCCTATTCTCTTTTTTCTCCTCCCTTCAGTTTTATATATGGCTACTTCCAAGGTACAAATTGCTAGGAATCTAGTTCTCCATTGTGCAAAAGCCGGTGAAGTAGCATCCAGCCACGCTGAAGCTATACAGAGTCGGAGGACAGCCATGGCTACAAAAATAAGGCCCTGCATATGATTAGGTCTTTGATTATTAGATACTCCTAACACAATTTCCTCCCGAGTGATAAATATATTACCTTGGAGAATTTCTGAAAGAAAGTCAGAAATTTCTTTAATCAAACCTGATAGTTTGTCGCATGAGGCAAACACAATCCACCAACCGAGTGGGAATGGTTAGCATCTGTATAGAACAGTGTTTCCCAAACTGTGGTCTGCGGACCCCCAGGGGTCCCTGACACATTCCTAGGGGGTCCGCAGGCAGCAGTTTTGAAAGCACTGCAAAGTATCTTGTTTAATTAGCAGTTTTCAAAGAACAATAAAAGTGTCAAGATAACACCAGTGATTAATGTCCCTGCTGGAGAGAGATGAGAGTTTTGTCCAGTGGCAGCTTTGACTAATCTAATGCAGCGCAGAGGGTTAAAATACCTACTGCAAAGAACGTGTACCAAGCATTTTAAAAAACAATATTTTATATGCATAGGTCTGTGGGTTACTGCTTTTGTCAGAGAGATTCTTTTGTTACTGTGCAGTTCATATATACTATAAACTGTCATCAAACAGCTGCTTGCAAACTGCAAGGTACAAGTTAGTGACTTATGTCTTTTCCCGGTCTTTCATTATCCTGATGCTGCTAAAAAGGTTTATTTGGGTGGAAATACATTTTTATTGTTAACGTCAATGATAACCACTGTGTTATGTTCTGAATTCTGAGTTTGTGCTTCTCCAGACCAAGCACTCTTTAAAAATGCCTACCAGTATGAATGACGTGAATTCTACACCTTGTAGTCCCCTTTGCCTTATGTAACATTTTCTATACACTGATTTACATGTATGATTCACTGTCTCTATATGTGTGTGATGTAAAGTGCTCTAACATCCTACAATGGTATGAGAGATGCTATAAAAATGAAATACAGTTGACAGAGGGGCTATGGGGAGATGAGAAGCACTGTTGGAGGGTGATAGTGGGGGAATCATTGAAGACCCCCCAGAAAGATTGTCGTATTCTGGTGCATAGTCACGTCTTCATTTACGGTTCTTTAAAAGCTAATACAATTCAATATATAATGATAAACGTTGTAGACTGCACCATTGTTTCCTAAATGTTTTGGGGGGAGAGCCTCCCAAAGCCTCCTTTGTAGTGGTCAGGCTCACTCACTGCACTTGGTGTGCACCGTATGGGGACTGGTCTGAAATCATCTGCCAGGGCTGCTTTGGATTTCCAGTCTGGCCCTGGCAGGAGCAGGAGCCTTGTACTGCGAAATAAAACCAACAATTTAAAAGTTAGTCACGGAGATGCAGCACCAACCTTCCCATTAACCTTTTCGTTGTCTTGCAAATGCTTTCAATATAAATTACAACAGAAGTGGCGGAGAGTGTCGTTAGCCTCCTTGGCTTAACAACACACCCTGCCACTTCAGAAACGCAGGGCTGCACCATATTTACAAGAATATGGTGCAGCCCTGCATTTCCCCTGAGCTGGCGCTACACTTAACAGGGGAAGATTGTTTATGTCCCCCTTCCTGCACATAAAAAATCTTGAAATGTCGTTTTGTCACTTTTATGTGTGCTGCTTAATGCAGCACATATGGAAGTTACAAAATGTCTTTTTTTTAAAAAAAATGAGATTGCTGATGTGCAGGAAGGGTCACCTTCCTGAAAATAAATAATCCAAGGCGTTTTGCAAAAACGAGGAGAGTTGAAGCATTTCTCCTTGTTTCGCCAAGTTAAGACCAGGTTTACCCTGGTCTTAATTTTGGCGCTGCCTCCCATTTACGCTGCCCTTGTAAATAGGGGGCCGCATCAAAATCAATGGGTGTTGCAGGGGAAATGCCCACCGCAGCACCCACTGCCCACCCTTTTCACGCTAAGCATTGGGTGAAAGAGGGTCTTATTTACAAGGCAGCATTAAGCCACGTTAAGTGGCTTAACGCTGCCTTGTAAATAAGGCGAACCCCTATCGCCACAGGAACGTCTCAAAAAGTTATGTTCCCATGATGATAGGGGCTTGTAAATATGCACCTAAAATCCTTAGTAATTCGAGTATTTGTTTTGTGTGCACACGTTTGTTAATTTTTTTCAAATTACTTTTTAATGTTTGAAATTTAAATCCTACAAATTGCTTGGGAGTCCCCGGCTTTCAGTGGTGACTCGATGTGGGTCTTCAGGAGTCAAAAGATTGGGAAATAATAATAATAATACCACTGGTATAGAAGGTTAATAAGTAAGATCGAAGTGGGAGGCAAAGCAAGAGATTTGGATTCTGGGACACCTGGGAGCAGAAACAAATAGCACACAGCGGGCATGTTGAAGGGTCTTTGGATGACCAATGATTATGCAATAGCAATAACTTGCAAACAAGTTGCTTGTATGAGTAGCTAGAAAAGACTATCTCTCTCCACCAATGGAATGGAAAACAGGGGGTCCTGTCGGACGGCAAAAGATCTCCCCTACTGCCCCGTGTTCATAGTAGGCTGATCTAAGACATAATAGTTAGGACCAGGACCCCTGATACCTCGTACTCCAGTTAAAGAAACTACTTTGCAAACTTCAGACTGTCCAGAACGCCGCAGCCAGACTGATCCTAGACATCCCCCGTCATAACCACATCACCAAACGCCTCCGCGATCTCCCCTGGCTCCCCATCGAAAGAAGAATAACCTTCAAGCTCCTCACTTACACATACACGGCCCTCCACAACATCAAACAGCATACCTAAACAACCACCTCTCCTTCCACACACCCAAGAGACACCTCCGATCAGCTCACCTCTCTGGCCACCATGCCACGCATCTATAAGCTCAGAACGGGAGGAAAGTCCTTCTCCTATCTTGCAGCCTAAGCCTGGAACAACCTCCCCCCTACGGCAAGGTCCTACATTTCTCCAGTTCAGGAAGGACCTCAAGACCTGGCTCCTCAGATGACCCCAGCATTCAAAGGAGTCACCCCACCTCCCCCGTAGCGCCTTGAGACCCTCGCGGGTGAGTAGCTGCGCTTTAACAACCCTGACTGATTGATTGACTTGCAACTGGGTTAGTGAGGTTAGAACGAGCAAAAGGCTGGAAATATTTCAGCTTGTGTTTTTTTTCACCCATCTGTATGTTTTTGAAAATCGGGAACTGCGCGTTTGTCATCCACATGCACAGGTTTGAAAAATCCATAACCAGTATATTCTCGTTTCAGGCCAGCACTCGCCCCTGCAGCTCCGCATTCTCCGCCGCATCGCCCATTCCAGAGCACCTCCCCGGAGCAGGGTTCGCGCATGTAGCCCGCTCCCGCTCGGAGGTGAGCAGAGTTGCTCCCTCCCTAGCCCGCTAGCTGATTTCCTCCTGCTGCCCATTGTCTTTCTTCCTCTTGCTGCCCATTTACCTCTTTTTCCTCCTGCTGCCCATAGTTAAATTATTTCCCCTGTTCTTTTTAATTTTCTTCCCCCCCCTCCGGTTCCCGCCACTGCTGCCCCTGCGGCCCCTCCCCCGACACAGCCCCCACTCCCATCTCCCTACCTCCAGTCCCACCCCCCTCCCCTACTTAATGGCAGCCGCTGTGGGGGAGCGCGTGTGAAACCTTGACCTCTGTCCAGGCCAGCACTCACCCCTGCAGCTCCGCATTCTCCGCTGCATCGCCCAGTCCAGAGCGCCTCCCCGGAGCAGGGATTGTGCCTGCAGTTCGCTCCCGCTCGGAGGCGAGCAGAATTGCTCCCTCGCTAGCCCGCTAGCTGCTTTCCTCCTGCTGCCCATAGTTAAATTATTTCCCCTGTTCTTTTTAATTTTCTTCCCCCCGCCGGTTCCCGCCGCTGCTGCCCCTGCGGCCCCTCCCCCCGACACAGCCCCCACCTCCAGTCCTGCCCCCCTCCCCTTTTTAATGGTGGCCGCTGCGGATGCGCGCAACGGGCACGCCGAAGACACGCCTAAGGCAAGCCCGTCTGCGCCTGTCCGCGACCCGGCCAGCACCAGGAAACCCTGGATCTTCTACTGTCCATTGCTACGACACCACCACCGTCCTCGCAATCAACCCCGGAAGACACAGACTGCAAACTGGCCTCACCGAACACGACCCACGGCCAGTTCTGCCTCCGCTGCCACCGGACCTTCACCACCACTCCAACCACCAACACCACTAGCACCAACACCGAGAACACCCTCAGCTGCATCCTCCTCAACGTGCGCTCTGTACACAAGCACGCCATGGAAATCTGGAATCTACTCGACTCTCTTTCGCCCGACGTCGCCTTTTTCACAGAGACCTGGACTAACACCGCATCCGCCCCAACATCAACACCGCCATCCCGGACGGCTACAAGATTCAGAGGAAGGACCGCCCCAACACCCTGCGCCTCACTGTGAGAAGTTGGCCTGGTATATGCTGTCCACTAGTTATAGTGGGCACATTGTACCAGTCCAAACAACCCTTATTGATGATTAGGTTAAAGACAACCTTTATTGAAAGCTATCCTAGTGGTAGCTATGGAGAGCAGCCTCCAGGCTAAGTCTCAAAGGAATGTAAAGCAGCTTGGTTTACCAGATTATAACCTCTTGAATGACCAAATGAAAGGAGAACCACACAAGGTATATATAAAATAGATGTATATATTTCTAAACACTCTCTACTAACCTCTTTATGAGATTGGAGGACAAGGCACACAATATTTATACACTAGAACAACAGTAAATAGCACAAAACACAGTGGGCCCCAGGGGTAGACCAAACCATATATTAAGAAAGTGGTATAAGAACCACAACTTGACTAGACACAGAACCTAGAGCATGTAGAATCGCTGTGACCCCAAGGAATCACCCAAGGTAGTGGCACGGGGGACGCGTGCAGTGTGAGAAACACAGCCGCGAGCTCCGTACAATTCTATGGGAAAGTCACGGTTGGAATTTTAAAGATTAAGGACACTTAGGAGAGGACTTGGAGCAAACCCTTTCAAACTTAGAAGGTTCTAAGGCCAGTACCCATGTGAGCACCAGAGTACTCGTGTTACCTAACCCAGGGAAGCCGGGTGCATACGTGTCAAATGGTGTCGGGAATCTTCGTTGTTTTCTATGGCGAGATGCTGCAAAGTGCTGCTGCCGTGAAGAGGAAAAGTGTCCGGAATGATCCAAGCCTGGATCGGAAATGTGAAGAACCTGAAAGCAGAAGGGACAGAGTCTGGGTCACTACAGACTAGACCAGACCAATGCCCACCAATGTCGGGTGTTTCATGTGCGAAGAGGTGAAGCTTGACTCCACTACAACGGGGACCAGGAGACATCAACAATGACCAAAGTCCACAGGCGAGCTGTCCCACGAAGGATGTCGAGTGCTGGGGGGGGGGGGGGGGGGGGGGGGGGGGGGTCAGTGTCCGGACTGGAGACCAACAAGCCTTGGCAACGGCAACCCACGCGTTTAGAGTAAAGATGCTTCGGTGTGGACCAGCAAGGTCCTGGGGACTCCCCAAGCGATGGAGCATCAGGGCACGTCTGGAGCAACAAGGTAAGCCCACTGAAAGTTAGAGTACCCTTCTCAGGGACCCACAAGTCGACGGACAAGGGATCGCAAAGGGACCTCGAGAGGAATCACTAAATACCAGCCACGGGAGTGTAGGTCAGTAATCTTCGGTGGAATCACTGCTCGGGGTCGGGACTACAAGTAGCCCAAAGCATAGCCTCAGGGATCGCCAAAAAGCGTATGCTGCTGCAAATGTGCACGGTGTCCGGGAGTTCTGGTTGCACGGTCCCCACAAGGGCTTTGGACACCAGGTTTGCTGAGAGCACAGATTAGCCTTGGGGAACCTTGGAAACCCATCTCCTGTGTTGCAAAATCTCCGGAGTCCTTCAGGAGCTGCGTAGTTGCAAACCGGACAGATGCGTCTTTGGTGCCTGCCTTGCAGGGGAGTAACTCCTTTACTCCAAGGGAGATTCTTCGGTCATTCAACGTCGTGTAGTTAGTTGAAGTTCTGGGATTCTGTAGCAGAGTTTTGTCCAGGTAAATCTAAAGTCCTGTAGCCAGGGGTTCCTACTTTATACCCAAGGAAGAGGTGGGACAAACTCTGGGGACCCACTTATGGGAGGGTCAGGACAGAGGGGTGGCTACACCCATGTCCTTTGTCCAGTTTCGCGCCAGAGCAGGGCCTGATAGCCCCTGCAACCGGTTTGAGCTGGACTATGCACTGGGACACTAAATGTGCCCCCAGCGCAGACATCAAAGCACTCTCAGAGTGCACCCACCAAGTCCCAATACACTAAAGCCTGTCTGGGAGGTGGTCACACCTCCCTGTGACAGGAAGCCTATTGTCCAGATGTCCCCTACTGGAGTTTCTTCCAGCACCAGGAGGGCAGACTCGTGTCTGTGGCTGGCAGCATCCATTTTGTGACACTGCCTTACCCCTACTGCTCCTTTTCTTGGAGGGTGCCTGGTCCATTCTTCCAGGATCCAGGGCCTGTTCAGTGTTAGACATTTTTGCCTGTGGCCTGGTCATAGCAAACACATCTACAGGGATTCTCAACATTTCTGCATGAGTCCTGAGCTCCACTTCAGCCCAAGCTGAAGTTTCTAAATCATTGCCAAGCAAGCATTCAACAGGGAGGTCTGCACTTACCACAACCTTCTTAGGGCCAGTTACCCCTCCCCAGGTGACCCCCTGGCCCCGGACACCCTTCGCCACCACCATCACTGACTTAATCGCACCCCACGCCATCGCATCAACGAACTACATACTCATCGGGGACCTCGCCAACCCCAGCGACCCCAACTCCACCATCCTCCGCGACAACCTCGCCAACATCGGACTCAACCAACTAGTCAACACACCGACACACAGGGCAGGGCACACCCTCGAGCCCATCTTCACTGCAGGAAACAGCGTCCACTTCAGCCACACAATGCAACCACCTTGGGTCGACCACCACTGCGTCCACTTCACCGTTGAGAAACCCAAAACACCTAAACCAGCCCTGCACCCACCACGAAGGAACTGGAGCAAGATCACCGACAAGCAACTGAACTCCACCCTCTCCTGAGACAACCACACCTGGGCATCCGACACAAACACCGCAGCCAGAGAACTCCACACGTGGATCTCCAACTGTGCAGACGAGCTCACCCCGCTATATAACTACGGCAAACAAGGCCCCAGAAAAGCCGCCTCTTTCACCAGCAACCTCAAAGAAGCCAGACGCACCTGCATACGCCTGGAAAAGAACTGGAGGAATACCAAGACTACCGACAACTACTCCACCTACAAGAATGCCATGATGCCATTACGAACTACCACAACCAAATCATAACCAGAAGGCACTTCATCCACAATAAAATCCTCACCAACTCCACCAACTCCAAGGAACTCTTCAACGTCATCCAGGAATTCACCAACCCACGCAGCGAAGCCACAGACATCACCCTGTCCCAGGACCTCTGCGACAAGCTCAGAACCTTCTTCCACCTCAAGATCAGAACACTATGACAACGTCACAGACCACCCTCAAGAGACAGCAGCCAGCCCCTCACCCCCAAGACACCAGCCAGCCCACCATTTCCAACTGGACACCAATCACGACCATGGACACAGCCGCGGCCATGAAAGGCATCCACTCGGGGGTGCCCCCACCGACCCCTGTCCCCGCACATCTACCACAGAGCTGCGGACACCATCGCACCCAAACTGCAACACACCATCAACATCACCTTCAAAACAGGTACTTTCCCAGACGACTGGAAGCGCGCTGAAGTCAGGCCCCTGCTCAAGAAACCCACGGCGGACCCCACCCACCTCAAAAACTACAGGCTCATCTCACTTATCCCCTTCGCAGCCAAAGTGGCAGAAAAGCAGTCAACAGGGAATTGACACGATTCTTCGAAGAACACACCGTCCGCGGCCCGTCCCAATCCGGATTCCAAGCCAACCATAGCACCGAGACCGCCCTACGCGCTGCCACAGACAACATCCACACCCTCCTGGACCAGGGCCACTCTGCGGCCTTCATCCTCCTCGACCTGTCTGCAACCTTCGACACCGTCTCTCATCGCACACTAATCACCAGACTACGCGAGGCCGGCATACAAGGAACTGCCCTAGACTGGATTCGCTCGTTCCTCACCGGAAGAAGCCAAAGGATCAGACTACCGCCCTTCCTCTCCGCCCCCACCGACATCACCTGCGGAGTACCACAGGGGTCATTGCTGAGCCCGACCCTCTTCAACATCTACGTGGCCCCCCTCGCAGAGATCGTCCGACAACACGGCCTCAACATTGTATCCTACGCCAACGACACCCAGCTCATCCTTTCCCTCACCAAAGACCCCACCACCGCTAAACTCAACTTCCAGAGAGGAATGCAAGAAGTGGCAGTCTGGATGACCAACAGCTGCCTAAAACTCAACGCCGAGAAAACAGAAGTCCTCGTCCTTGGAACCACCCCTTCAGCATGGGACAACACCTGGTGGCCCACCGCCCTCGGAAGCCCACCTAGCCCCTCAGACCACACCAAGAACCTCAGCATCGTACTCGACTCATCACTCACCATGAACCGACAGGTCAACGCCGTCATCTACAGCTGTTTCAACACCCTTCGCATCCTCTGAAAGACTTTCAAATGGATCCCCCCGAATCGAGGAAAACAGTCACCCATGCACACATCACCAGCAAACTCGACAATGGCAACGCACTCTACGCCGGCATCAACAAGTCCCTACTCCGCAAACAATACAGAACACCGCTGCTAGACTCATCCTAGGCATCCCCCGGTGCGAACACATAAGCCAACACCTGCGGCGACTCCACTGGCTCTCCGTGGAGAAGAGAGTCACCTTCAAAATCCTCACTCATGCCTACAAGTGCCTGCACAACAACGGACCCAAATACCTCAACGACAGAATAAACTTCCACAACAGAAAACTGCGATCATTCAACTTCGTACTGGCTGAAACCTCGTGGATCCACAGAACCAGATCAGGCGGAAGATCATCTCCCACATCGCAGCCAAGACCTGGAACGAGCTACCAGAAGACATCAGACGCGCCCCTTCCCTGAACACCTTCAGGAAGACCCTCAAGACCTGGCTCTTCAGCTGAATGGAGCGGCATACCCCACCACAGCGCCTTGAGACCCTCACGGGTGAGTAGCGCGCTTACAATTCCCTGATTGATTGATAATTGGAATAAAACAGCTTAATCCTGCATTGATTATCGATTATATTCAAAAACACATTGCATGCGAAAGAATAGGACAAAGGAAGATGAAAGCATGTTGAACCATTTGCTCTAGAAGTAAGCAGATAAGAGCAGACAAAACAGTTTTTTACATGACGGTCCTTATATACTCATCTAACATTTGATATTCAACATTATAACCAAAAATACTTTCCGAATTCGCTTTCTAATGAAAATCTCCCTTCTGTCATTTCTCTATTATTTACTAGTGTTTGATTTACTCTGTCGTTAGGTGATGCATCTCCCTCGGGTCTAACAGCAGGCTAACTACCGAAATTACTATAGCAAACACCAAAGCTACAGGAGCAATTTTGCAGGACACTTGTGATTTCAATGCCATGTTAATCTCTTGTCAGCTCAAGGCATAAAAGAAAATAGCTGTCATGTCAACCTTGGGTATCAGTTTGACTTTCTCGTTTTAGTTATTTTGGTCCACACTCTACACTAGAGTCTCCACCCTACATCGAAATTTACAGTCACCGATGTCTTCCTCAACTGAATGTCTACTGGATCTACACTTTTCTAACCATTGGTCTCAGGGCACAACAGTCTCAAAATCGTTTCTCCATTTCAGTGTAGTTCTGCAAGCTTAAAAATGTTGTGTTTATTTTTTCTCTTCAATTACTGTCTCTTATTTTCAGGGAAGCTCATCAGTCTGAAAGTCATCTAGGTCAGCATCACTCTTCACAAAGTAAGTCCAGTCAGAGCCTGAGTACTTCTTGTTCGATTTTCTCAATCTTCTTGGTCTCTTGATTTCTGGCTGCTCAAAGTCGCTGTCAGTAAGCTCTGCTTGTTCTGTGTCTTCTTGTTCTTCCAACTCTCGTGCCTCCCTTATTTTGTCAGCACACTCATTTTCCTATTTTAATTCTTTGGCCATGTATCTTCGAGATGCAATCTTTCACTTGAGGTACCAGTAACTTCTGGCTCACGGACCACATGTTTGCCTTTGGAGTATGGCTTTACCCTTGTTGCATCTTCTCCCGACTGTGCACTGGTTACTTTTTGATAGTCCTCTGTTCGCCAAGACTCACCAGGGACTCATCAGATGTGGATTTTCAGTCCTGGCACCTGCCTTTATCTCTGAACTGGCGACTCTGGTGCTATGCTTGGGCTCTCTTCTGGCTGCTGCTCATGTAGGTAATGCCACGGACCCTCCGGTTGCACCTTTTCTCCTTCTTCCTCTAATGCATCAGAAACATCGAAAATTGTCTCAACAATGAAACTACCAAGAAGTAAATCTCCATCAAACAAGGGTCTTTCCTCTTAACTATATGAAGTAGGTGCTTCTTTATTTGGTGGAGATGTCCTCATATTCCTCGACATCAAGAACTCCTCACCAAAATCCATGGGAAATGCGCTGGGTGCTTGTTTAGCTATGCATCATCCTGGCAAAAAGCAAGAAGACCGTTGCATACTACTAAGGTGGGCAGGGACAAACAGCGAAGCTTTCAAGCAATTTAAAGGGAAAACCATGAACTCTGCTCTTTCCAGGACGGGACAACAAAGAACTAATTTGTCACAGTCACATACAGATTATTCCCCAATAGTTATACGGTGCATTCACCTCCATGAAGGATTTCAGATTGGTTTTCAATATGGAATTGGAGAGAAAATACATTTGCTTTGCCAGACCCAGAAGTTAGGAACATTTGTCCTTTACAGAAGTGGATCTTCCACAGGGGCACCAGCATTGTTTATATTTGTAAGTCTCCCATGTTAAGGTTTAGTTTCTGTGAAATGACCTTAAAGGCCAAAACAGCCTTGCAAAAACGTGAGGGGGGGGGGGAGGGGGAGGGTCATGGTTCCCCTCCCTAGGCTGATTTCAGCTCAGCGGGCCCTGTCCCCTGGGTCCTAGAACCCTCTTGTAATTTGGCAGTACCCACCTGCCCCTTACCTTTAACACTTTTTATCACCCCCCTCTTCTCTGCACCTGCCCCTCTTATAATTCGCAGGCTCTTTGTCGGGGCAAGCTGTACTGCTTGAGCATGACTTGGCCTATGCTTTGAGATAGGAGACCTTGAATTTAAACCCAAACTCCTTCCCTTTCTCACCATTAATTGACCCAACCACCAACTCACACCCATGATCCTGTCTCCTCACCAACACTGGTCTTTTGGATACATTTACTGACGGACAACCTTCTTCCCCTTGGCCTAAGGGCACATCGTTACTCACAGGTGGGGGGACTACATGTCTTACAGAGGGCATACAAGAATTAATTGCTTACTGCGCCCCCTTCATTCTTCGCCGAAGTATGCGGACCAGTGATTATTGATTATGCTACTTACCAGTATGCATCTGTTCTTGGCATGTAGGGCTGCTGACATTCATATCTGTGCATAGATCGCCGCCTAGTGTTGGGTCCGGATGATTGCACATTGTTGTCCTGGAAGAGTCTTCGAAGATAGGTGGCTCCTCCCCTGGACTACAGTGCGCATGGGCATCCTCTCCATCCTTAGATTGTTTTTCACCATTGTGGCAGTGATGGAGTAGATATAGTAAGTGATGACCATGCTATACAGAAAATACTGAGTGCTGCAGCCGCGACAGGCGCCGGGGAGGAGGGTGGGCGATATGAATGTCAGCAGCCCTACATGCCAAGAACAGATGCATACTGGTAAGTAGCATAATCAGTTCGAGGCATGTGGGCTGCTGAATTCAAATCTGTGCATAGAATATATAGCAGTATCTCCCCTAGCGGCGGCTACCTGTGCCAGCTGCAGCAGTCTGGAAAAGAGTTTTGAGAACAGCCTGTCCTACAGCTGCTTGCTGTCTTGAGTGTACATCTACGCAGTAGTGTTTGGTAAATGTATGTATAGTGGACCATGTGGCTGCTCTACAAATTTCGTGTAAAGGGATGTTTCCTAGGAAAGCCATGGATGCCCCTAACTTTCGTGTTGAGTGGGCTCGTGGGGGAACCGTTAATGTGCGTTTAGCTTTGTGATAGCAAATCTGAATGCATTTAACGATCCATCTGGCTATTCCTGCTTTGGAAATGGCGTTGCCTTTGTGTTGTGGAGAGAAGGCAACGAAGAGTTGTTTAGTTTTTCTAAAATCCTTTGTCCTGTCAATATAGTACATGAGAGCCCGCTTTACATCTAGTGTATGGAGCATTCTTTCCGCGACATTTTGCGGATTTTGGAAGAAAACGGGCAGTTCGATAGTTTGATTAATGTGGAACTGTGATATGACTTTGGGCATGAACTTGGGGTTGGTGCGTAGGACAACCCTGTTTGCGTGGACCTGAATGAATGGCTCCTGAATGGTTAGTGCCTGGAGTTCACTAACTCTCCTTAAGGAAGTGATGGCAACCAGGAAAGCCACTTTCCAGGTGAGGAATTGAATCTCACATGAATGGAGAGGTTCAAAGGGCAGACCCATCAGTCTGGTGAGGACCAAGTTGAGGTTCCACACCGGTGCTGGTGGGTGTCTTGGGGGAATTACTCGGTTAAGTCCTTCCAAGAAGGCTTTGATGGCAGGCACTCTGAATAAAGAGAGGTGCTGCCTGTTTTGTAGATAGGCTGCTATTGCTGTTAAATGGATACGTATTGAGGTGTATGCCAGATTGCATCGGTATAGGTGTAAGAGGTAGCAGATTATGTTTTGAATGGATGCGTCTAGCGGGTTAATGTCATTGTTGTTGCAGTAAATGACAAACCTCTTCCATTTAGCTGCATAGCAAGCTCTGGTAGTGGGTCTCCTGGCCTCCTTGATGATCTCCATACAGTCAGGTGGCAGGTTTAGGTAGCCAAACTCTAAGACTTCAGGAGCCAGATTGCCAGGTTCAGCTGTTGCGGATCTGGGTGCTGAATTTCGCCATGGTTCTGCGTTAAAAGTGCGGGTTTGATCCGCAGCCTTTGATGCGGCACCACGGAAAGTTCCAGAAAGGTGGTGTACCATGGCTGGCGCGCCCACGTTGGAGCAACTAGGATGAGTGTCAGTGAGTGCTGTCGCAGTTTGCGTGCCTCCAGTGGTATTAATGGCGCTGGGGGAAAAGCGTACGCAAATCTGCCGGACCAGTTCATCCATATCGCATTGCCCTGCGACTGTGGATGTGGGAACCTGGCGGCAAAGCTTTGGCATTTTGCGTTTTCGTTTGTGGCGAATAGGTCTATCTCTGGATGACCCCACTGCTGGAAGTACGGTTGGAGTACTGATGGGTGTAGCTCCCACTCGTGCATCTGATGGCTGTGTCTGCTGAGCAGATCCGCCATCTGGTTGTCCTTGCCGGGGAGGTGTTCCGCCATGAGGAATATGTTCCTTTGAATGGCCCACTTCCACATGCTCTGAGCCAGATGAGACAACTGTGGAGAGTGTGTTCCTCCCTGCTTCTGTATGTAGTACATGGCAGTCATGTTGTCCGTCCGGATCAACACGACTTTGTTGCACAGGTGTACTTTGAATGCCTTCATGGCTAGGAAGATTGCCATCAGTTCCAGAAGGTTGATGTGCATCTTCTTTTGCTGTGTCGTCCATAGTCCCTGCACTATGTAATTGAGTACATGAGCTCCCCATCCCTGGAGAGAGGCGTCCGCTGTCAGTACTATTTGTGGTTTATCAAGAAATAAGGGGAAAGTAGAGGTTTTGGTTAGGTTCACCCTCCACTAATATACCTATCAAAAAAACTACCTGAACAAGTCAAGTAGACAGGAACCTAACCGGGAGAGACAAAAGGTGTAGGAAACAATTTGATCCTTAAGACACCGTTTTTAGAAAGAAAGGGAAGGATTATCTCTTTCTATAGTCCCCTCACTCACCAGGGTTTTCCCCACGGTGACATGCTTCATCATAGGGGTCCTCCCAGTCCTCTACGGACTGAGGCGTGCTACGACTTGCGGTGTTACGTAGGAGCACTAGAAACTTGTGGACTATGTGTAGTGAAAGTGAAGTAGTGGTGGAGTGGGATAATTAAAATAATCAGCTAGTGGGCTACAAAATAAACTTTATTGGTGCTCTAAGCTGAAAAAATTAAAAACGGGGTAATATGACAAGAGACCCTAACTGTAATGGAAAGGTGTGCCTAGCATATATTCAGGTCAACTAGTTTCGAGCTTCCCCAGCTCTTCGTCAGGACTACACTGGGACCAGCCCAGTGTCGAGAAACTTGCCACTCCTAGTCAACCTTATTAAGGTGCAATAAGTGTGATGCCACAATAGTAAGGCATGCGTTTTAAAAAAAAAAAATACATACGTAATGTACGTCAGCACAATGGTCTGTAAGGTACAAAACAACAGTTAATTAGGAGGAAAAATATATATGTATAATGTAATACGTAATTGTCACTAAAATTTGTGAGCACACTACACCCAAGTGTGTGCACACTTTCATATCTGACGTGCCGCTAAGTGAAAGAGAGAAGAGATGCAATTATTCACTCCATGCCGGCGCGGTGCTGGAAAAAGTGTGCTGAAATTAATAAAATTATTAAGTCTGACTAAATACACACAAAAACATACAACATAGAACATGTAACATACTTAAGAAAAAGCAACACTGTGCCTCATGGTCACTGGAGGGGATGCGGCGATCTCGTACATCTAATGGAGGATAGGAATCGAGATCGTTAGGGAAAGAGGCGTGTTCCGTAATGACGGATCGCCCAGCGTGGTGAGAGGGAGACGGAGAAGGGTCTCCTCGCTCCGTACGGGTATGGAGAATGGTAGCACTTACTTGTACGTTGAACCCCGCATACTTCTGACACCTACTCGAAGCCAAACCTCTCGGACCGCATTCTGGCGTGTCCTCGTTGCTGCACTGTTTTTATGTGCCGGCGAGCGTGTCACAAGAATAGAGACAGAAGAGAGAAAGCTCCGATGCCGGTATGCGAGTGGAGCCGCCATCTTGGAAAGGGATGAGACTGTGGGTTTAGATACTGTTGAGTATTGTAATATATTTTTTAATGAGGTCATTGTACGTCTCATTGCTCCGGAGTGGGTAGGTAATCACTCGCAACTTAGAACAAGTTATGAGGGCGAGAGATGGTGAGATATGGAGCGATGTTGTTGTAAAGTTAATATAGTAAGGAAAAACTCGAACTTTATTGAGAAGGCAGGCTGGAGCTGCTCAGACATAGGTCAATGAGACCGGCTGTGATGGAAAGGGATGAGACTGTGGGTTTAGATACTGTTAAGTATTGTAATATATTTTTAAATGAGGTCATTGTACGTCTCATTGCTCCGGAGTGGGTAGGTAATCACTCGCAACTTAGAACAAGTTATGAGGGCGAGAGATGGTGAGATATGGAGCGATGTTGTTGTAAAGTTAATATAGTAAGGAAAAACTCGAACTTTATTGAGAAGGCAGGCTGGAGCTGCTCAGACATAGGTCAATGAGACCGGCTGTGATGGAAGCCGCCATCTTGGAGTGGGATGGGGAGGTAGTGAATACTGTTGAGAAATGAGATGCTTGTTTCTAGTAGCTATGGGGCTGTGGAGAGATAGTAATCACTCTCAACTTGGGTGACTCAGGATGCAGAAGTGAAATATGAAGGAGGGATATTGACTGATGGAATGATGTAAATATTACAATAATGGATAACACTGAGCGAGGTTATCGCAATGCCCAACCTGATAGATATTAATGGCTTATTCAGCAGGTATACCAGAGATGGTTGGTCAAGTAAACTGGCACCAGGGTATGTCATCGTTAAGACCCCTGTCGTCTGAGCGTAGCTTGAACACCCAACGTTGTTCCTTCTCATGTAGCTGTTTCTCCATGTTGGGGTGATTCTTGATATGTTCCAAGACAACCCAGTTAAAGTCATTGGGTGTGTGGCGTTTTTCCAGGAAATGGGTGGTCATCTTGGTATTATCACGTTTACACCTGAAATTACTACGGTGCTCAATCATTCGGGTGTTTACTTTCCTGGTAGTCATACCTACATAGTGGAAATTACAAACGCAGGTTATCAAGTAAACAACACCTGTTGTGTTGCAGTTTGTGAAAGACCGAAGATTCCAGGTTATCCCATTGTTGCATTTCACTGTCTTAGTCACTTTTGTGAGGTGACATACACTGCAGTTACCGCACGGGAAATGGCCCTCTGGTAGGGGTTGGAGCAGGCGTTGGGGACCTGCAGTTTTTGTCGTAGTGGGACGTGTATGGACAAGATGATCCCTCAGGTTGCGGGCTTTGCGATGGCTGAACATAGGTTTCTGTAGGTCTAAACCCCCACTGTTCAGGATGCGCCAGTGTTTCTTGATTATTTTACTAACCAAGTTAGATTCAATACTGTATGTAGTGATACAAATTTGTCTTCGTGGCTCATCCTGTATGGCTACGGTTTTTGTCTCTAAAAGGGCCTCCCTATTGTTATTGAAGGCTCTTTTTCTGGATCTGGACACAAGATGTTGCGGGTATTTCAGTTGTATCAATTTTTCTGATAGTTCTTTGGCTTGAATGTTGTAGTCTTGTCTCGTCGTGCAATTCCTTCTAAGGCGCAAGAATTGGCCAAATGGGAGGTTGTCTTTGAGGCTGCGAGGATGGAAGCTGTCATATACCAGTAGGCAGTTCCTTGCTGTGGGTTTGAAATGTGTGGTGCTGAAGAGACGTCCGTCTTGTGCTGATATATTAAGATCTAAAAAGACCATAGTGGATCGGCTCATCGAAAAGGTGAATTTCAGGAAGGGGTCTTGTTGGTTCAGCCAGACTAGGAAATTTTCCGCTTCTTGTTCATTACCTTCCCAGATCAACAGCACATCGTCTATGTACCTTTTCCATAGTTTAATGTTTGATGTGAGGATTGTGTTGGTGGAGAATATTCTGCTTCTCCAAATGATGCACATACAAACCCGCCACACTCGGCGCAAATGTGCTTCCCATGCTGGTACCGTGGGTTTGCTTGTACAGGACATCATTAAATTGGAAAAAATTCTCAGTCAAAGCCAGACGGCAACATTCCAGGACCACATGTCTGGGTGTGTGGTAACCCCAATCGTTTAGATAGAGTACCTCTTCCAGGATGTCTAAGGTATCCTTATGAGGGAGACTCGTGTACAGACTCTCTACATCCAAACTGATTAAAATGTTAGTTGTGGGGTTGAATTCAAGATCCTGGATTAAGCAAAGGACTGCTTTGGTGTCTTGTAGATAGGTTTCAGTAGCCTGAACCAAGGGTCTTAAAAAAGCATCAGCAAATTTAGACAAGGGTTCCAAAATTGAACCGATCCCTGATACTATGGGTCTTCCTGGGGGTGTTTCCATAGATTTATGTATTTTGGGAATCGTGTAGAAATAAGGAGTTATTGGTTTTTTGTTTTCTAGGAAATCTGCTTCTTTTTTGCTGATCCAGTCATTAGTCAAAGATTCTTCCACTAGGCTCGCGATCTCTCTCCGCAGGCGTTCAGTGGGATCCTGTTGTATTGTTAGGTAGTTACGTTCGTCACCTAGTAGTCGTAGGCATTCTCGTTGGTAGTCAGTCGTGTTCTGTAAAACAATAGCTCCGCCTTTGTCGGCTGGTTTAATAGTTAGGTCTTTGTTGTTAGATAGTTGGTAGATGGCCTCCAGCTCGATTTTGCTCGTGTTGTGAAAGACTTTAATTGTTCTTGGGTCTATCTCGGTCACCTCTTTTATAACCGCTTTCTCAAAAGCCAGTTATTCAACCGGAAGGTTATGTGGTGGAGGTGTAAAATTAGATTTTTTATGTAGTCCTGTGTCGGTGGTGACATTATCGTTAGGATCTTTGTCTTTGAAGTAGACTTCCAGTTTGATTTTACGAATAAACTCCTTTAATTCGCATATCAGCTTGAATTTGTCCAATGCTGCTGTGGGGACAAAACCTAATCCTTTTTCTAAAACACTTTTTTGTATAGGTGTAATGGTTGTGCTGGATAGGTTAACTGCTAGACTTGGTTGTGGCTTGTTGAGGGCAAGTTCGGTGGTCCCATACTCCGTGTATGGCTCCTCGTCACCTCTAGTGGTTGGGCCCACTGTACTTGTTGCCCTTGTCTGGTTTTTCCTCTTCTTGGGGTCTTGCCTCTTCCTAAAAAAGACTGATTTTGTCCTTGATTTTGTGGACCATCCCAATATGGGTATGGTTGGGGTGGGAAAGATTGATGAAAAGGTGGTGGTCCATAGAAAAACTGTGGGGGTGGGGCAAATGGTGGCATGTTTTGATAGGGGGGCCAACCAAATCCAGGTCCACCTCTGTTTCTCTGACGTCCTCCTCTTGATCGTCTGTTCCGATTATTGGGGTTATAATTTCTGCTAGTGTCGGATAGATCCGAGCCTGTGTCGGAGCCATCGCTGTCAGTATTATAACCTGGATTGCGATTAGTAGGGACGTAATCATCTCTGGTGTATGGGTAAACCTTTTCTAGAGAGAAAATCTGCTGATCTTTGCGCAGTTTTACATATTTTGTGTCCTTCAGACTTATTTCGAACTCGGTCATGGTTTTATTGAGTTCATCCAATCTTTTTTTCAGTTCAGCTGTACTCTGATATGTTTTGAGGCGTATCTCCAGATCATGAATGTTAATTTTCATTTCTTCAGAGAGGCGTGCTGCAGTTTTTATTATTAGCACAAGCCAATCTCTGGTACAGTGCCAGGATATTAGCGACCAATCTTTCTTAAAAAGTTTATCATTTTGGAAAATGAACGGTTCGTTTCTGACTATAAGGCCTCGTGGGGCCATATTTGCTCTAACATATTCAGTCATCATGATTCCATGTATTAAGGTCTTGATTTGCTCGCGTTTTAATTCAGTCAGTTCATCCCAACATTGACTAGCTTCATTGGAGTCCCTGGTACTGGTCCCAGCCAGGGGAAGCATGGATGCTATAATTCTGTCAACCTCATCCTGAGAATAGGTGAGGCCTGTTATCTCAGTCATGGTGGTATTGAAGTATGGATGTTGGTAGTGTGAAGGAAAGTCAGACTGTGATTAAAAATAAAAGGGGAAGGGATTTCCCACAGCTGTGCGCTGTAAATGTATTTATCAAGAAATAAGGGGAAAGTAGAGGTTTTGGTTAGGTTCACCCTCCACTAATATACCTATCAAAAAAACTACCTGAACAAGTCAAGTAGACAGGAACCTAACCGGGAGAGACAAAAGGTGTAGGAAACAATTTGATCCTTAAGACACCGTTTTTAGAAAGAAAGGGAAGGATTATCTCTTTCTATAGTCCCCTCACTCACCAGGGTTTTCCCCACGGTGACATGCTTCATCATAGGGGTCCTCCCAGTCCTCTACGGACTGAGGCGTGCTACGACTTGCGGTGTTACGTAGGAGCACTAGAAACTTGTGGACTATGTGTAGTGAAAGTGAAGTAGTGGTGGAGTGGGATAATTAAAATAATCAGCTAGTGGGCTACAAAATAAACTTTATTGGTGCTCTAAGCTGAAAAAATTAAAAACGGGGTAATATGACAAGGGACCCTAACTGTAATGGAAAGGTGTGCCTAGCATATATTCAGGTCAACTAGTTTCGAGCTTCCCCAGCTCTTCGTCAGGACTACACTGGGACCAGCCCAGTGTCGAGAAACTTGCCACTCCTAGTCAACCTTATTAAGGTGCAATAAGTGTGATGCCACAATAGTAAGGCATGCGTTTTAAAAAAAAAAAAAATACATACGTAATGTACGTCAGCACAATGGTCTGTAAGGTACAAAACAACAGTTAATTAGGAGGAAAAAATATATATGTATAATGTAATACGTAATTGTCACTAAAATTTGTGAGCACACTACACCCAAGTGTGTGCACACTTTCATATCTGACGTGCCGCTAAGTGAAAGAGAGAAGAGATGCAATTATTCACTCCATGCCGGCGCGGTGCTGGTACTATTTGTGGAACAGGCTCTTGGAACGGTCGGCCCTTGCAAAGGTTTTGTGGATTCCACCAATGCAGAGAGTTGTATGCCCGACCGCTCACCAACACTAGGTCTTTTAATTGCCCGTGAGCCTGATTCCATTGACTTGCCAAGCACTCCTGAAGCGGGCGCATCTGTAGTCTCGCGTGTGGGACTATGAAAATGCAGGAGGCCATCATGCCTATCAACTGCATGAATACTCGCGCAGGAAGGGAGTGCTGAGGTTGGAATTTGGAGATCAGCTGTTGCATGCTGTTGATTCTCACTAAAGTTGGCTGAGCTGTGCCAGCCAGAGTGTCGATCGTTGCGCCTAAGTACTGTTGTACGTGCGCAGGTTGGAGACTTGATTTTGGGTAATTTAGTGAGAATCCCAGACCGTGAAGAAGGTGAATGGTGTGGGACATTGTTGTGCTGACTTGGCCTGAACTAGCCAGTCGTCCAGATAAGGGAAGACATGAATGTTTTGTCTTCGCAGATGCGCGGCCACTGTTGCCAGGCACTTGGTAAAGACCCTGGGTGCTGTTGTTACTCCGAAGGGGAGAACTTTGAACTGATAGTGATTCCCTTGAATAGTGAATCTGAGGTATTTCCTGTGTGAAGGGTGTATTGGTATGTGGAAGTATGCATCCTTCAGGTCTAGCGTAGCTAGGAAATCCCCCTGACTGAGTAGTGGGAGAACCTGCTAGAGGGTGAGCATATGGAAATGCTCCGATAGTATATATAGGTTTAGGGGTCGCAGGTCTAGGATAGGTCTGAGCGAGCCGTCCTTTTTTGGGATTAAGAAGTACAGAGAGTACACCCCTGTGCCCTGCTGGTCGATGGGCACTACTTCTATTGCCCCTTTTGCGAGCATAGCAAGCACTTCTTGCCGGAGTAAATCTAAGTGTTCGGCTGACATAGGACGGTCCTTTGGTGGTATGTTGGGTGGAGTGGAAGTTAGTTCTAGACAGTACCCATGTTGGATGATGTCCCTGACCCACCTGTCCGTGGTGATGTTCTTCCATGCGGACAGGAACAGCTGGAGTCGTCCCCCGACAGGTGTTATGTGGTCGGGGGGTAAGGAGAGGGCGTCACTGTTTGTTTTTTGGAGAGGACCTGGTGTTGCCATAGCCACGTCCCCTGCCTTTGGTGCTGGATCCACAATATCCACCCCTGTTGTTTTTGTCATAGGTGCTTTGTGCGCCACTTTTAGTATACTGCTGTTGTGACCCCTGACCCCTTGTTGTGCCTCTATTTCCAGTGCGACGAAAGGAGCCACTACGAAATTGCTGCGTTTGCAGAGCCCCCATTGATTTCGCAGTGTCAGTGTCTTTCTTTATCTTTTCTAGGGTAGTGTCAACGTCTGGGCCGAATAAGAATTCTGTGTTAACTGGTAAGTTCAGAATATTGTTTTGGATCTCGGGTTTGAAGCCGGAGATTCTTAACCAGGCATGACGTCTTAGCATGACGCTTGTGTTTATTGCCCTAGCCGCTGTGTCAGCTGCGTCAAGGGCGCATTTTATGGATGCATTAGTGAGGAGTTGTCCTTCTCTAATGAGTAGCTCCGCGGACTCCTTATACTCATCTGGTAGATGTTGGAGCAGTGACTCCAGCGTGTCGTAATGTGACCTGTCATAACGTGCCAGGAGTGCCTGTGTATTGGCAATGCGCAGGATGTTCGCTGCTTGCGCTGCAATGCGTTTGCCCGATGTTTCTAGTACTTTTGACTCCTTGTCTGGGGGAGGAGCATCACCAGTTGTTTGTGAGTGGGCTCTCTTGCGAGTATTGGCAACCACCATGGAGTCTAACGGCAATTGACCCCTAATGTATTTAGGGTCACCGGGTGCAGGCTTGTATTTTTTTTCAATCCTAGGATTTAACACCCGGGCTCTTGTGGTGTCCTTGAAAATGTCTTTAGCAGGTTTGAGAACCCCTTTTAACATGGGCAGGGTTTTGACAGTTCTTTCTGAAGATGCGAAAGTGTCAAGCAGGAAGTCTTCCTCAATGGCATCAGAATGGAGTTCCACCCCATGATGAGCAGCAGCCCGCTCGATGAGGGCATTAAATGCAGTTGTGTCCTCGGTAGGAGACGTTTTTACGTTATAGAGTTGCGCATCTTGAGTATGTGGCGCGACACTTTGGTCTGTGGGGTCATCCCAAGCCTGATCCGGGTCTTGTAGGTGCTCATCAGGATCTACGTCCCCAGGGTAGATGGAATCTTCCCCGCCATAGTCCTGTATTGCATCCGATTCGGAGGGGGTAGGAGAAAAGGACTGCGGATCTGGATGGAAGTGTTGGAAGTGTTCTTGGAGCACTGGTTCCTGCTCCGCCGGCAGTTTGCGTTTAAGAGGAATTTTGTAGGGCTCCTCTTCCCTAACTGGCGTTATCTTGCGCTTGTGGAGCATTAACCTGCCAGTGTCGGCGTCGATAAATTGTGGCCCCGAAGACTCTAGTTCTGTAAGGCCAGAGGTGGTGGACTGTGTGTGGAGGACACGTGTCCGAATTTGAAATAGTTTCGGTGCCGATGCCGGTGGCAGCCCAAACGTAATGTTGGAGGGCTCCGAGTGCACTTTACAGGGTTTGGGTGTGTCGGGACCCGAGATAGAGTGGAGGGTTGCCCGGTTATGGATGCGTTGTAAAGATGCGGAGACCTGCTGCACAGTGAACGCAGATGGTGGTTTGATGGGCCCCTTAGTAGTAGACGTCGAGGCCAGCCCCGACTTTTTTGTAGGAAGGGTTCACTGGCCTGAAGGGATGTATCGACAGTCGACGTAGTCGAGGACTTAGTCGGCGCCGGTGCACTAGGTGTTGTCGTAGCCGGGGCGGCCATCTTGACTGCGGAGGTTATGGCCTTCGGTGTCGGCGCCGAAGGTCTCGGTGCCTTGCGGTGCCCGAGGGCGTGCTTTTTCTGGGTGTCAACCGTATCCGCTGCGGTGAGCTCGGCGCCGAAGTCTCTTTGTACGCGGTCGGAGCCTACGACTCTTTTCAGCGTCGGAGCAGTGGATGGTTTCGACGCCTTCGATCCGACCACCACCAGTTTCACTTTCGTTTTTGAAGGGACTGGAGCGATGGATGGTTTTGGGTTTAACAACCCGGTCGTCTTCGGTAATAGTGGCTCTTGCAGAGTGTTCGAGGCCGGACCGGAAGGTGGGGCCGAGGAACCATGTGTTTGATCTTGGGTAAGGCCCGAAGGCGATCCCTCGACCGGAGCCTGATGACGACGTACAGTTTCGGCCTCCGTTTCGACGGATTGGCCTAGCTCTTCGGGAGAGCTGTCTTCTTCGGCCCCGTAGGCCTCGTCGAAGTCTCCTACCTCATCGACGGTTTCTTCACGTCAAAAGATCACTTCGTCGTCGTCCGATCAGGAATCGTGTTCTGAAGCGGGGCTAGAGACTACTTCTTCCACGCTCTCGGCGTCCTCGTCCTCGGTGCTGAATATGTTGGTGGGAGCAGGCGCTGCTTGCTGCGCCTCCAGCCTCGCTGCCCGTCGGTTCCGCAGAGTCTTCTTAGTTCGGAACCGTGCACAGGCCATGCATTTCGATTCGTCGTGATCCGGCGAGAGACATTTATTACAGACGGGGTGGACGTCGATATGAGGGTACTTCGCGTGGCATAACGGACACCTCTTGAATGGAGTCCTCGATTCCATCGTCGATCGAACTTCAAAGTTCGGACCAAACTGGTCTGAAGTTGGAAGAAGGTGCGGAGCACTAAAGCTAGTAGTCGACACCGAACGGTAACTATACCGACAAAAACTAAAGGCCTTTTGGCCTAAAACTAAGTATTCCTAAATTGAGCTAAGATAGTCACATCCGAACCCAATGGCGGAAAAAAACAATCTAAGGATGGAGAGGATGCCCATGCGCACTGTAGTCCAGGGGAGGAGCCACCTATCTCGTGATACTTCGAAGACTCTTCCAGGACAACAATGTGCAATCATCCGGACCCAACACTAGGCGGCGATCTATGCACAGATATGAATTCAGCAGCCCACATGCCTCGAACACTGCGCTCAACGTCGGGAGATTAATATTTTCAATTTAATTAAATCGGAACAGCTTCCAGCTATCAGGCGCTACGTGAAACGTTAGGGTTAACACTCCTTGCGGCACACTCCGGGATGCCCATCAGGGGCGCTTACAACAGAGTAATGTCGTACAGCCAGCCCACAGCCGGGCAGGCATGCACACAGCACGTCGTCAAGGAGGAGGAGAAACATAGAAGTTGGGATTTTTATTGTTTGGTGTTTTAATTTTATTACTGTATTGATTTTTATTACTGTATTGATACTCTATAAATACTTTACACATTGCCGAATGTTAAGCCTGACTGCTGCAATAACTACCTGGAAGTTAAGCACAGGTTAATTTAGTGACTTTGAGGCTCACGCTCACAAGTTAGTGGTATTATTCCTTGAGCTATATATTACCACCTACCCCAAATGACAATCTGCTTCCTACATCGCTATTTAGCTGTGGGATCCAGGACTTGTGTTTTGCAGTCCCACGCATTGATTTAGTTTGAAATACATATTCCCTTTCTAAATTAAAAGCAAAAATTCGTGCACTCAGGTTTTTGCACCTGAAGCCTTTGGGGAACATGGTGGTCGATCTGGGTATACTGGCACTTATAGTGAACTCCAAGCAGTAGAGCACGGAAAAAAAGCTTGAGAGTGGGCTAGGTATTACTGTCTGTCACAACTCATAATCAGACGATAGTCACGGAAGGGGAAAGACACGAGTGCCCCTCCTTCACAGATGGGCAGCAACCCCTGCTAAGCGCTTGATGAACACTCTTAACAGGTGCGGTAACCCCATAAGGTAGTACTTTGAATTGGTATTGATATCTATCTATCACAAACCGGAGGCACTGATGATGGAAAGGGTAGAGAGGTATGTGGAAGTAGGCATCCTTGAAGTCAGGCACCATCATATAGTCACTTTGTCGGAGCAGTTGCATGCCACCCTTAAAGGTTGTCATGTGGAAATGTTTCCACAAGATGTATTTATTTAGAGGCCTGGGGAGCCATCCTTTTTGGGAAAGATGAAATATTCTTTATATTGCCCCTTTCTTGAGAAGCACAGGCACCTCTTCCTCATGAAAGGAGAGATGTTCTCTGCTTAGGGCGTGTGTGTGTGTGCTGGGAATATTGTGGTGAACCACCACTAGAACTCACTGATCTGATTCGATTTGCTCCCACTAAGAGATTAAATCCTGTATTCTCCACCTGGCAAGTGACATGTATTTGAGGGGAAAGGGATTCCTTTGAGGAACTACCTCGGCTCTTCCCTGTTTTTGTATGTATGCACCCTTGATGTAACACTGCTGATGGAAGGTGTGTTGCTTTGGGCTGGCGTTGGCTTATCCCCTGGGCTGTTGCTAACAAAAGGCACCTCTTGCAGATGTAGAATGCAGGCTACCCATAGACCTGGTAATCTTGGGTCCTTATCTTCTATAGCATCTCATCAGCTGGGGGAGAGCTGGCAATGAAATGCTTCTTTTGAATGGGAGATTGAGGAGATGATGCTGGAATTTGGGTTTCAACCCATAGTTGCAAAGCCAGACTTGTCCATCTGAGTAGGAGACTATTGTTGATGCCCCTGGGAGCTAGGTCCATGGTGTTGAGTGCACAATGAATGCTGGTGCTCAAGGTGGTCTTTTACTAGGACACTATCTCCTAGTTCTCTTCTAGTACTCGTTTGGCAGGTGCTTGATGAGTTACTGCATTTCATTCCACTGCGACATGTCGTATCTGGAGAATTCTGACAGAATTGGCTATTTGCCAGTGTGGCTGGCCCTACAGTTACCCCATTACCTGCAGCATCAAGCTTCTTACCCTCCTTTTTTTCTTCAGCATATTACTACCCTAGCATTTACCAGCTCCTTGAAGTTTCCAGGGCTTTTGAACACTGGCAAAAACTAGACTGTGCATTTGGATTTTGAAAGAGCCTCCATTAGGAAGTCATCTTTCTCCCGATTGATGCTTATGATCTGCAACAGTTCTCATGGCAGACTGTGGTAACAGCCCTAACAGCTTGGTGGTTCAAATCAGTATCACCCAGGGAGTCAACACTGTAGTCTTCCCAGGGGTTGTCGGTGGGCTTGCTGTCTAAGGCCTGGTCTTACAGGTCGAAGGAGTAATATGGACTACCTGGATTGGAACAGGTGTCTAGGAACCCTTCAGGTGAGACTAGTGGAGGCGAAACATATGATGCAGGGCCTGTGCCCCAGTCTCTGTGTTTCTTCAGTGCCAGCTCCGGAAGGCCCCCTAAGGATTTTATTTATTTAAAAAGTTTTGTATAGCGCGAACAAGACCCCGAAGGGTATCAGAACGCTTCACATTAATGGGAAGGGGAAACAAAGTAGGGGAACGTTGAGGTAAGGGAGGCTAACATGTTAAGCTAGTACGATTGTACATAAATGTGAGCAAAAAAAAATAAATGTAATACAAAATTATAAGGCACAACGTTACATAATAGGTAAGGCAATGAGTCAAAGACATTAATGATTGATGGTAAAAAAAAACCCGGACACTTCGAAAACAGATGAGCCATGGCCAAATTAAGGCAGGAACTTGTTCATTAGGATTGTTTTTCTTCCTTTTTGAACGCCACCGTGTAGGGATCAAGGGAGGTGTAAACATCTAGTACACACCACAACAGACTTTTTCTGATTAGAACATTTTGGCATTTCTATGTGCTAAGAACAGCTTTCGAAACTCTACTTGCAGTAATTCCACTCACCTCACGACTAAAGGATTATTGGGGGCCACTAATGGTTTATTTGCAGTCAAAACGTGGTAATGGCAGGTAATGTTAGTAGCAGAGAATAGAAATGGGGCTGCAGATACAACATACAAGTTGTCTGATAACCTTGACCGCATTGAACAAGCGTGGGGCCTAAGTGTATTCTCATTGATTTCTGTTTTGCTAGCTGGAGAAAGAAGGGCAACGGTAAGAAGTGAATGTAGACACACTATGTAATAGCAAGGATATGGGGAGGGTATATGTTTTATGTTAATTGTATGTATGCCTTTGTGCACCAAGTCATTTTGAGAGAAAAAAAATATTTTAAAAAAATGTATACAGTGCCAAAGGATGTGCCCAAGGTCTATGGCAGGATTTAGGCGGCAGCAAAGGTCAACTACTAAGTAGTTCAAGATATCTATGGAGTCTGAAATTGACCAACTAACAGTCTGGAGAACAACTAATCACAGACTAATCTATTGAAAATGAAAAAAGAGTAGGCAGGAACCAATAGCCAGCTGTCACTTCTTCCCATAGCTACATTTACTAACAAAACTGTAAACCTAGGTTATGGATGGTTCTTTGAAGGAAAGTCTTCTCTTGCAACAGAACGTCTCTGAGAATTTTTGCAGAGGTGGTTTCACTGAAAATGTCCAGGTAATGGAGTGAATAAAGACATGCTTCTGCCTGGCATTGAGTTCCTCTGGGAGCCATTGTAGAATTGATGCCTCCAATTCCTCAGACCCAGCAGTCGACTAAGCTTTCAGCATCAACTTGATCTTTGGAATCAGCTCAGGGTGTAAGCAAAGGTGCTCTGTGCCCATGGATGGAGTTGGGCTTAATGGCCGGCAAAGCTCAGCGCCCTTTGGCAGAGATTTGGTCAAGCTGAAGCCTTCTCTCTGTACAACCACAGCCCAAAGACAGCAGAGGGCCTGGAATTGGCAGCATTTTGTGTCTGTGTGCGATGCCCGACTCCCATGGGAGCAGTGCTCTTCCAAAGCATGGAACCTCTTGTGTGACCCTGGTTTGGGCACCTGGGTCTCAGATGCAGGTGTTGCACTTACAACCATAGTCATTCTTGGTTTAAGGTCCAGATGTTTTCTTAGCTAGCTTTAGTTGCTTTCCATCTTCATGCTCGGAGCCACCGTAGGAAATCCACTCTGGACTAGGTAAGGGTTGCAATGTCGTGATCCTAGATAGATGGAACTCCATACTCAGCTGCTACAGTGCCTGAAGAGGTGTTTGGCAAATTTGTTTGGAGTCTTAGATGATGTTTGGTGTATCTCTCTGCAGTACCTTAGAGACTTCTTGGAATGGAAGGCGAGGCAGAACTCACAGAAGGCTTTGGTGGAGGCACAGGTAGCAGACAACATGATGATCCACTCATGGATATTTCGGATAGCATTGGAGAACATTTTGGAAAGGCATCTCTTCAGTCACTCGCTTGCAGCCTGCATTGTCTAGTGTCAGTGAAAACGCATGGTCCCTGACTGGCACAGGGAGGCACCCAGGTGCAGAGGCATTGTGAAGTAGTCATCAGACCTCCAAAGGGGTCCGGTGAGGTAATGAGATAGGAAGTCGTCGAAACACGGCTTGTTCTTCCAAAACATCGATGTAAAAATGACAATATACGTTCTTGAAACGCAACTCGAAACACAAACTCTGAGCCATCACCGTATACATCCAAATCTGATGGCAGAAACAAACCAATCTAACAAGAGGTCAATGCCCATGCCTGGAAAAGTAACAATACATCTTGTGACTTGAAACAATTCTTCAAAGAAAACAAACCAGAAAAACAATGTGCACAAGTCTGAGCCCAACTCTAGATGGCAGGAGTATGCAGAGCATGTGTATCTTCAGCCACATATTCTTTAAACAGGATCTTTCAGGCAACCCTACTCAAATGTTCTTGACATTCTGGACACCCAAAAATGCATACTCACATCAAAGGAGAAAATCAGCTAGAAAAAATTATGGAGAATCTTGAACTCCCCTACTCTACACACAAAACGCAAAAGGAAATCTACAGGCATACCATTTCCATGGCCAGAGCCAATTTACAGTATTTAACAAATCTGGCCAAACTACTGTTCCAATTCGTACATACCAGCACCCATCTAGCCTCTGATCTTTCAAGTGCAATTAATTTGTAGACTGCTTTTAACAATAAAATCTTCACCACCAGTTCATCTTATGGTGCTAGCAGCAAATTGCGTCAGATAGCACCCTATCTCCCACTTTCTTTACTGGGCAAGACCAAGGAAAAATGGATTTCCATACTAAATCAATAATGCTGGAAATCTTGGGGGGGAAGGGGGGTTTGCTCTAACCGCGCTGCAAGATGGCCGCTTGGTGAGTGCGCTCTGCTGGCAGAGTTTTAATCCTCTACTTATCCGGGACTTAGGAGAGCCATCCTCACTTGAAAACTGTACCAGGGTATTGCCTGCGCGGAGGTGTGGCAGACGAGCCTGCTCTTGCTGCCATATCTGGGCTGGAGCGGCGGGGGGAGCCTGGCGGGCGTCTGCCTGCCTGTCACGCCTCGAGTCTCGCTCCATGAAGGCAACGCGGACAAGATCTGTGGTCGGAGGTCGAGCAGGGGACCCGCTGAGGTGACCCGGCATCTGCGGCACCGAGGGGCAGCTTGGGGTGGTGGTTCTGCACCGCTGAGTACATGCGGATTCCCGCACTGCTCAGTCAGTCCCCCCCGGACTGAGTCAGAGCTTGGTCACCATCTTGGGTAAGGACTATCTGTGTGCGGGGCCCCGCTTGGAGCGAGCGGAGGAGGTATCGCGGCCCATCGTCTTGCGGGACTGTGCAGAGGGTGGCGATCTCCGTCTTGATATGCATCCCTGGTGCACGTTGTCTGCTGCAGGCGCTGCGGCTGCAGGCGAGATCTGCAATCGCCTCGTCCCTGCGGAGGACGCAGCCGCGTGATTGCTGCCTGGCTGCAGGAGATCCTGTGCCTCATCCCTGGCCCACCGCGGTGCATCTGACGCGGACAAGAGGTGAGGAGCAGAGTGGTGATCTGTGTGGACCGGTCGGGGGTCTGGCGACTTGACATGGCCATGACTGGAGTGGTGGATGCTGGACCTCTCGCGGAGCAGCAGTAAAGGCAAAGATTATTGCTGGATGGGCCTGCCTGAGCCTTTGCTGTGATGATTCAGGATTCTTCCTACTAGAAGCTCAGAATATTCCTTTACTCATCAGCTACAACAGAGTGCACATAATTAAAATGTACTTCTGCTGTGACATGCACGCATCTCCAGTGTGTGTGGAAACGGGCAGTAACTCCATGGATCAATCTAGACTATAATATGTAATATTTACCATTTGTGGCCACAAATGACCTCCATAAACCTGCACAGCATGCAGATGTGTTGGTGAGATATCTCTAGGACCTCTGTTGCAGACTACTTAGTACATGGCAGCTGATAAGAACTGCACAGAGAACTGTTCACTTGGAGCAAGCAGTATCAGGGTTAAACCCCTTGCATGCGGAAGGCACCTGAAGAGAGTTTCTTCCTGCAAAACGTATCCTTCTCCACGCCAAGATTCCTTATGCCCTGTTAAACCCGGCTAAGCTGAAGGTGACCCACGATGGCACAGTGCACTACTTCACAGACGCCAAGTCCGCCATGAAGATCGCCAAACATATAGGAGGAAAGAAGAGTAGCGGAAAAACTGCAAATGGACATAACTCGGAGGCTGGGCTAAGCGACAACAATTGACTTCCTGATGAACCAACGACTAGGTGGATTTGATTCTACTGTGATCACCAATACCCTTCGTCTCCGGGGCGTGGGTGCTCCGGGGGAGCAGTCACTGCAGGCACTAACTCAACTGGTTTGCAGATAACATTTGTCATTTTGTTAACACTTGCTAATGGCTCTCCCACAATTGTCTGGGCCACCCCGTCCTCGGGCAGGGTAGTATGCCGGCAACCCCACGCCCCAGGGAGAGCTCCCAGATTACGCTTCTGTTCCATATCAGAAGCATATGTGGAGTTTGTTTTCTAGGGAGGGTAAGTGCACACAACCTGATTGGGTGGTTGGTGTGGGTGGGAGGAGGGTGGGGACGGGGAATGTTGTCGTTTCAGTCAGGGAGACATTGCGGTGCAGTGGTCATATTGGGAGTAATCATGGAACACGAGGGCCGCATACGGGTCCCACAGGGGACTGGAGGCAAAACTACAGATACCATGAAGCGGGTAGCGATTATGGGGGGGTGACACTTTAAACACTAAACACCGGCATCTATTAGGAGGCCACCTCAGCTCCCATGACATCCTTGAATCTAATAACTTTGAACAATCGGGGTCTGAACGACCATAGAAAAACCAGACTGGTTCAAGCATACCTACATAGATGTAGGTTTCTTACAGGAGACGCACTTGAATAGCACATAAGTTGCAACACAGACGCTGGGGACACATTTACTCATCCATCTACTCAAACTATGCACGAGGGGTTGCCATTTTGTTGCGGCAGGGGCTGGATTGGAAGATGTATGAATCTCACACAGACCCAGATGGTTGTAATGTGATTCCGCTTGGAGTGCTTGCTGGGGTGGCGGTAACGCTTGCCACCGTATATGGGCCTAACACAGACAGCCCAGAGTTCTTCCAGACGGTGTGGGCTAAGATTAACTCCACAGGGTGTGACACTATAATATGGGGGGGGGGGGGGATTTTTGGTTAGTATCACGTGGTGGTGTGGACATTAGAAGTTGCTCATCTTCCCAGAACATTTTCAGACCACGCTCCCTGCCTCTTAAACACCTCACAGAATGTTCAGTTGGAGACTTCCCCCCCCCAATGCCTTATTGGCTGAGGCTTTCAAGGAAGAAAAACGTGGGGACATTGAGGAATATTTTTCATTAAACACTGGCTCGGTTACATCTCAGGCTCCCCTGTGGGAAGCCTTTAAGGTGGTTATCAGAGGGAAATGTATAGCACGTCAAGCTGGGGTTCTGAAAGCAATAAGAGGTACACCGGCCTCCCTCAAGGCCCGCATAAGAGACCTCAAATCACAATACTTCGTTACGGATAATCCTGCACTCCTAGCTTCAATAAAAGAGGTACTCAGAGAATACTAGGAGGAAGAGCAACGGGAATTCATGGGCAAACACACACAAGCTAGACAGTATGGCGAGGGAGATAGGCCTGGTAGAACTCTTGAGAATATGCTCAGGATGCCTCGCTTCACCACGTGTTACTGAGGTTCTGGGTGTAGACAACAATCTGATTAGGGGCCCACAGGGTATTACTGATCGCTTCACACAATTTTATGCCAAGCTGTACAAGGCCACACACCAAATGGTACCAGAGGATCTTCAGCCATTTTTGGAGTCCCTAGAGCTTCACTGGCTTGGGAGGGGACACAGGGAGTACCTTGATGTACCGTTCTCACTAGAAGATATAGTCCAAATTATTTCTAGCCTACCGTTGGATAAGGCCCCAGGCCCCGACGGCCTAACCACAGCTTTTTACAAGACTTGCGTGACAGAATTGGCCTCACATTTATTAGCAGTGCATGAAGAGGCTCGGATCTCGGGCATCCTACCGCCCTCTATGCTTGGAGCCATGATAATTACGTTGCTGAATAATTACGTTGCTGAAACCAGGGAAACATAACTATGAAGTAGACTCTTACAGACCACTCTCATTAATAAATGTAGATGCCAAAATCCTTGCCAAGCTGATTGCAAGGAGAATACAGTCATTACTCCCATCGATTGCTCGACCAGATCAGTCTGGATTTATCCCAGGGAGATTAACCTCCCATAATCTCTGCGCCTTTTTTACAGCATTGCATTATCTACATCCCCTTTCGCAGGCGGAAGCTGTACTACTAGACGCCACAAAAGCGTCTGACAAGCGGGAGTGGACATATTGTTTCGCAAAACTGGAGAATGGGGTTCAGCCCTCTATTTCTGGGTCTCATAAGACTGCTATACACGAAGAGATCCGCAAGAATTCGCTTGAATGGCATGATCTCGCAGCATATCCCCATCACTCGGGGAACGAGGCAGGGTAGTCCCCTCGTGCCTCTCCTGTTCGCCATCACAATGGAACCACTGGCAGCAAGGTTGAGACAGCATCA
Source organism: Triturus cristatus (assembly GCF_964204655.1). Lineage (NCBI taxonomy): Eukaryota > Metazoa > Chordata > Amphibia > Caudata > Salamandridae > Triturus > Triturus cristatus. The sequence goes on from NC_140581.1 coordinate 891,592,412, forward strand.
TGCCGCTAGAGGGTTGGGATTTAGTACAAGAGGTCTTTTGGTCTCGCTCTATGCGGACGACATTACCCTTCATAATATTAATCCAGCCGTGAATGCGGCCCCCATTCTCCGAGAATTGATTAAATTCAGGGGGCTATCCGGCATATCCATAAATTGGGCCAAATCCACACTATTCCCCACTTACAGACCACACAATCCCATTCCCTTTTGAGTACCCCCTCAAGTGGGCAGATGGCCCGGTTAAATATTTGGGCATTTGGCTGAGTAGGGATGAACAGGAGATTTGGAACATGAACTTTGGATGGGCCATCGCATGGTTGGAGGGAAAGTGAATGCCTGGGCTAAGTTTCCCCTGTCGCTAGCTGGCAGGATAGCGATTGCAAAGATGGTGGTCTTACCCAAATTCCTGTATCTATTTGTAAATATCCCGGTTCTCCTCACACAGGCTTTCTCAAAAAATAATTTGTACTTACTTTATTGATTTCCATGGTGTGGGCGGGGCGACAGGCACGGATATCGTGGGAACTTCTTACACTGCCGTTGACTCCGGGAGGGATGGCAGCCCCTGACATGCCACTATATGCTTACTGCGCTCACGCCCAATTCCTGCATTACTGGGTGCACCCCACCCTGTTCCAGCCACACATGGCGGTCGAGAATGATGTGGTGGCATAGGTCCCTCTACAGGTGGCGGTTTATAAACCCTATAAGCGGCCACGAGAGAGTATAGACAGTCGAAACTCTGCGCTGGACATGGGACAGGCTGTGAGACAGAGCCCAGTTGCAAATACTTGATGCCTCTTCCATCCCTCTAGCGCATAATCCCTTGATGTCTGCAATGGAGGAGGGAGCAAGTCGGTTGGTAGCCAAGACTCTGGGACTACACACATTCGCGGATCTTTACCCTGAGGGCGGATTTAGACCCCCGCCAACAACACCGGAGGGAGGGGCTGGGAGCGTCTCGGAACCCTATCTCCATTAGAAACTTCAGGCAACATGCAGGCAGATACACGCCACTTTTCCTGCCCCCCACCTACCCTAACGGCACTTGAAAATATACTCCAGACTGCCTCCCACGCAGGCTTATAATGCGCCTATATAGTAATATGCAGAACACTGCCCCCTTGATAAAGCTGAAGTCCCTTCAGAGCTGGAACTCGGAGCTGCAAACTCATAACGGATGGCCAATGGGCTTTCTGCTGCAACCAGCTCATTGCACCGTCTCCCATTTACAAATTGAGATTAATTCATTTTAAATACATACACCGCTTTTGCAGAACCTCAGTTCAGCTTCATCGCATGGGAATTAGAGCAGACGATTGCTGCTGGAGATGCGGCTTCACACCAGCTACCTTCCTATGCATGGCGTGGAGCTGCCCCCCTTTGGCCACTTACTGGTCCGACATCTTCAGTTAAATACATGACATAATTGGCGTACCGCCTGAGGCGCTTATTGGCCTACTGGGCTATGTGAAAGACTCGGATACAGCAACTCGCAAGTTGCATGCCATGTTGTTGTTGCTAGCTAAGCGCAGGGTAGCTATGTTCTGGGGGAAGAAGGGAGCACCTACAGCAGCAGCCTGGGTGCAAGACGTCACATTCAGTCCTACACAACTAACAATCTTCTGGGAGCGGATGCCATCTGCTTCCAGATCGAAGGACATTTGGGCTCAGTTTCTTGATTGGGCTCGCTCATTACAAGCTCTGGAAGGTGACTCCCGGGAGCAGTCTGTACCCGCAAGCTCATAATAAAGTGATGGGAGGTTAAAGATCAGCTTCATAGGGAAAGTACAGGGGATGTGCAACTGTTTGGGTGCTAGCTGTTCACTGCAAGATTACTGGTCTGGTCCCCCCCCCCCCCCCACTATATCATCCTAGCCCACCAGCTAGGCTTGGTCCCAGTTACTACATGCCTATAGTACTGTTATCCAAATGTGACATTGAGATGCCTCTCTGACTGTGTTGTAACGGTTTGTCGTTTTTGAAATGCCATCAAATACAACAAAAAAATAAAATAATGCTGGAAATCTTGCAACTGCTCATTAATCTGGGTTCAAAACAGGCAACGGTATAGAAACGGTCCCAACAAGACCTCTGGATGACATCCATTGGATGCTGGATGACAGCGACTCATGCCTCCTAGTTCTGCATTAGACAAAATAGACTACAAAGACTGACATCTTTACTTGAATAGTGCTTCAGGATTAGGGGTACTGTACTAAAATAGTTAATCTCATTTCTATTCTACAGACCCCAAATTGTTAAGATCAAAGGCAATGTCCCTAAGCTAGTTCACTTTATTTGTGGGGTCTCCCAAGGCTCTATCTTAGCAATTACACTGTTCAGTTAACACACTGAACCACTAAATGAAGCCTGTGAAGAAACAGGTCTTTCAATCCATCAACATGCAAATCTACTTCAAAACATCAGCTCTGCTTGATATCCATACGCTCTCTACGTTCAAGTAAACTTTCAGAATTGGGTTACTGAGAACGTCTTTACTGGCAATGCCCAAAATACTTAGTTTATCTTGCTGCCCCGAGAACAAAAAAGAGCTTTAACAGAGCTACTCAAACAACTAAGTCACCCGCCTTGACTTTGCTTGGGTAACACACTAGACATATATATATATATATATATATACCAAAATAGCAAACATTCCCCTCCGACACTTGAAGGTAAACCTTTTTTAGCCCCTTCTCTTTTAAAGATAGTTGCTCTCGCCTTAATTCGGTCATGTCTTGACCTTGGTAATGGGGTCTGATCACGAGTCCCCCAAATCCGCTCTAGTGCCACTCCAAACTGTCCTCAAACTACAGTTGAACTGCTTTTCATCAGGGAAGTTTGATCACATAACTCCAATCTTCATTAAGTTACACTGGCTCCTCACTGAGGGGAGAATACAATTTAAATTGGGATATACAGCCTACAAAGCTGTCCGCAACAACTCTTCACCATGCCTGTCCAAGCGCTTCAAACAATTAGGTGGCTTAAGAGGGCTCGGAAGTAAAAACAAAAAGAATCTCTTACTGAAAATCTCAAAATTCAAAACCATTCATGCACAACTATAATCCTCAGGAACGTCACTCTGCTTGGAACTCCCTCCATACTTCAGAACTAAATCATCTTCAATGTCATTCCACCAATACCGAAAGATGCAACAATTCGGACTATCTGATGCAAAAAAACTAAATATTTCAAATTGATTTGATCCTGCTGCTTCGAAGTCCAACTGTTCCTCGCTCTCTGCCCATTACTGTCCTCTCAGCTCTCACCTAGTCATTAGTTCTCCTATACTCCTTCTGGATTGTACTACTTCTACCACCTCTCTCTTGTCCCTCTCTCCCCTTCCCATCTAACCCTGCTGCTAGCACCTATTCCCTCTTCCTCTCCATTAGTTGCTATTCCTTAGTAGGTACTGCTATCTACCCATTCTCAAACTTCAATATCCTCCTGGTCACTACTCTCATTTTTGCCTACGTCAATCTGCCGAGGTGTCTCTCATTCATACCATAATTAGTCTATTTAACACATTGAATCATTGTTCACGTTATATGCAAAGTGCCCCTATAACCATCAGTGCTTCAGCGCTTATAAATCTCTGCCTTCTCAGCTACCTGCAAAAACTAACTACACACCACCAGGCAAGAAAAGCTAGGGGAAAATCCCAGCCTTCTACTGGGAATTCTAAAAGACAAATATGCTAACATAGGCGCTCCTCTGCTAAACTTCTAGAATACGGAAAAAGACTACCACAGAATCTAAAACTTAACCCTAACCTGTTCGCATTTTAGAAGGACGTTAAACAATCCACCTTTTCTGACAAACTACCGATATAAACACCCTTAAATATATAGTTCTAGTACTAGAAAACTGCCACTGACACTGTATTTTCTTTCCTGTACTAAAATACTGTAACAGATTATTACTGTACTTAATTCCTGTTATTTGTAAAGATCTATGTTTCTCTAGCAGCCAGGTTAGCACTGTATAAGGAAAATGCTACTTACCCAGTATGCATCTGTTCTTGGCATAGAGCTGTCGAGTCACATGCTGTGCATAGATTGCCATCTAGTGTTGGGTCCGGATGTTTGCACTTTGTTTTTGTTCGAAGAAGTCTTTCCAGTCACCAGGTAGGTGGCTCCTCCTTTCGGCGATAGTGCTCATGGGCATCGACTCCATAGTTAGATTGGTTTCCCGCAGAGGGTGATAATGGAGCTAGTAAGAGTAGTAAAGAGAGATGTCCATGAATGCATGTCTAAATAAGATGTCACTGCAACAGGTATAGGTACCCAGGGAGGCGGGTGGGCGCATGACTCTACAGCTCTACTCCAAGAACAGATGCATACTGGGTAAGTAGCATTTTCCATTCGAGGCATGTGAGCTGTAGATCACATGCTGTGCATAGACTACAGAGCAGTTATCTCCCAAAGCGATGGTTAACCTGTAGCTGCTGCAGTAGTTTGAAATAATGTAAGTAAAACCGCTTGGCACACACTGGCTTGTTGTCTTGCTAACACAACTACACAGTAGTGTTTTGTCAATGTGTGAGGTGTATACCATGTTGCAGCTTTACATATGTCACACCCCCAGTTTGCGTGTAGAGTGTGCTCTAGGGGGGGAACTGATAATGTTAGTTTTGCTTAGCATATTTGAATGCACTTGACTATCCACCTTGCAATACCTGATTTTGATATGGGATTGGCCTTTATGTGGTGGAGTTGATTTGTCTTACAGAAAGGTTTTATCCTTTCTATGTAGTAGAGTAATGCTTTTTTCACATCCAATGTGCGTAGGGCACGTTCTGCCACAGAATCTGGTTGAGGGAAGAACACAGGCAGCTCAACAGATTGATTGATATGAAAGGCAGAAATGACTGGGTAGAAATGTAGGGTTGGTCCGAACTACCTCCTTATTTTGATGTTTCTGGAAAAAGGGTTCTTCTCTAGTTAGTGCCTGAAGTTCACCCACTCTCCTCAGTGATGTGATAGCTATGAGGAAAGCTACCTTTCATGCGAGAAATTGGAGTTCACATCTGTGCAATGGCTCCCTCGGGTGGACCCATTAATCTGGTGAGAACAATATTGAGGTTCCACACTGGAGCAGGTGGATGTCTTGGGGGAATGACTCTTAAGTCCCTCCATAAACGCTTTGATAACAGGCACTCCGAAGAGAGATAGATGTGGTCTATTCTGGAGGTATTAACCTATTGCAGCCAGAAGTACACGTATGGAAGCGTACGCTAAATTTGTATGTTGCAGATGTAATAAATAACTATATAATGTCCTAAACAGAAGCATCAAGGGAGTTGATGTGATTGTTAGTACAGTACATTACATACCGATTCCACTTCGCTGCGTAGCAGGCTCTTGTGGTAGTACGTCTAGCTTCTTTGATAGATATTCATAGTCTGGCAGTAGATAAAGGTAGCCAAACTCTAGGACTGCAGGTGCCAGATTGACAGGTTCAGTTGACAGGGGTCTGAATGTCTTGTCTCCATGGCTCTGTGCGAGATTGGGTGCAAGATGTAGCTTTTGATGAGGAACTACTGATAGCTCCAACAGGGTTGTGAACCACGGTTGACGTGCCCATGTGGGAGGAACTAGGATTAGTGTCCGGGATGCCTGTCTAAGCTTAAGAACCACTAATGGAATGAGCGGGAGAGGCGGAAAAGCGTAGGCAAATACCCATGACCAGTTCATCCATAGTGCATTGCCTTTGTACAATGGGCGTGGATGCAAAGCTTGGGCATTTCGCGTTTAGGTGTGTGGCGAACAGATCTGTGTCTGGGAAGCCCCACATTTGAAAGAATGGGAGGAGAACTTGAGGGTGTATTTCCCATTCGTGGATTTGTTGTGTTTGATGACTTAACAAATCTGCTATCAGATTGTTTACTCCTGGAAGGTGTTCTGCTAGGAGATACATTTTGTGATGTGTGGCCCATTTCCAGATGGTCTGTGCTAACTTGAGAGTGTACCCCCCCCCGTTTTTGTATGTAGTACATTGCTGTCATGTTGTCTGTACAAATCAAGACAGTTTTGCCTACTAGATGAACTTGAAACGTTTTCAGCGCTAGAAAAATCGCTAGCAGCTCTAGACGATTTATGTGAAGCTGATTATGCTATAAGTTCCACATGCCCTGAATTGTGTGGGTTTGGAGATGAGCTCTCCAATCTGTCAGTGATGCGTCTGCTGTTAGCACCATCTGTGGAACGGGTCGCTGAAGGGCCGCCCATTTAAAAGGTTTTATGTGTTCCACCACTGCAGAGAGCGATGGGTGCGGCCGTCTACCAACACTAGATTGGATAACAGACCCTGAGCCTGGTTCCACTGACGTGCTAAGCACTACTGAAGTGGACGCATTTGCAGTTTTGTGTAAGGGACTATTAGTATGCAAGACGCCATCATCCCTAATAACTTCATGAATACTCGAGCTGGCAAGGAGTGTTAAGGCTGAAACTGGCAGAGCAGTCTGCATGTTGCGGATTCTGGTTGGATTGGGGTAGGCCAAAGCTTTTTGTGTATCTATTGTGGCTCCCAGATATGCCTGTGTGTTGGATGGCTGTAGATGGGAAATAGACAGGTTTACTGTGAATCCAAGATCATGGAGCAACTGCATTGTTTTCTGTGTGTGGTGTAGACAGCTGTTTTGCGAGCTGGCTTTTATGAGCCAGTGGTCCAAGCAAGGGAAGACACGAATGTGTTGCCTTCGTAGATGGGCTGCGACTCCTGCCAAGCATTTGGTGAAAACTCTGGGTGCTGTTACTCCGAATGGGAGCACCTTGAATTGATAATTCTGGCCTGCTACCACGAACCTGTAGTATTTGCCGTGCGCGGGGTGTATCGGAATATGAAAGTAGGCGTCCTTTAAATCTAGAGTGGAGAGAAAGTCGCCTTGCTGAAGGAGCGGAACCACTTGTTGGAGTGTTACTATATGAAAGTGGTCCAACTGAATGTACAGATTTAGTTCTTTGAAGTCCAATATAGGCCTGAGAGAGCTGTCTTTTTGGGAATTAGCAAGTAGAGAGAGTACACCCCTACCCCTTGGTATTGTAATGGGACTGGTTCTATAGCCTCTTTCTGCAACAGAGCGAACTCCTTGCTTTAGAAGGGTGAGATGTTATTGTGACAGGAGGTGTGATTTTGTAGGAATGTTCGGTGGAGTATTTATAAGCTAAAGGCAGTAACCAGATTGGATAATTTGTAAAACCCATGTCAGATGTAATTGCATTCAAAATGGGTAGAAATTGGGAAATACGCCCGCCCCCCCCCCCCCCCCCCGACAGGAGTGGGATGATCAAGGGGTAGGGAAAAGAAGTTACTGTTTGGTATTTGCAGGGAAAGTGCGTGTTGAGTTACCTCTGCCTCTTCCCCTTCCATTGTTTCCTCTATATCCACCTCTAAAGTAACCTCTTGAACAGGGCGATTGATGAGGAGAAGGGATTTTCTGTTGATGTATTTTTGGAGCCACCCCTGTAAAATGAGCGACAAAAGGATCCCCTAGTAGAAGGTGACTGTAAAGCCCCCATGGACTTTGCAACCTCTGTGCCCTTTTTACATTTTTCCAGCGAGGTGTCAACTGCTGGACCAAAGAGGTGTTTTTTGTCAAATGGTTGGTTGAGAATAGAAGCTTGCACTTCAGGTTTGAATCCCGAAAATTCTCAACCAAGCATGCCTACGGAGCAGTACGCTAGCGTTTACTGCTCGGGCTGCTGTGTCTGCTGCATTTAAGGCAGATCTGCTAGAGGCATTTGTTATGAGTTTACTCTCTTGAATAAGGTCATTCGCTCTAGATTTATGTTCATCAGGAAGAAATTGCATGAGCTTTGAGTTCATAATGAGCTCTATCATTTCTAGCTAATACAGCTTAAGCATTAGCAATGCGCCGATGATTAGCTGCTTGTGACGCTACTGTTTTGCCAGAGGCAGCAATTAATTTGGACTCTATCAGGAGGAGGTGCTTCACCTGTGGTCTGAGAGTTAGCTTTCTTACTAGCATTGGAAACCAGAAGAGAGTCCAAGAGTAACTGACCTCTAACATATACGGGGTCAGTAGGTGCAGGTTTATACTTTTTCTCCACCCTGGGAGTAATGATTCTTGCCCTTACATGATCGTTAAAGATGTCAGCTGTATGCTTAAGCATACCTTTTAGCATGGGCAGTGTTTGGGTAGCCCTCTGAAAGGAACTCGGGGTTTCAAACAAAAAATCCTCCTCTAAAGCCTCCTTATGTAGTTCTACCCCATGATATTGTGCAGCTCTGTTAAGTAGCTCAATATATCCAATATTGTTATCTGGAGGAGAAGGTCTGGACAGATATAAGTCAGGGTCATTATCCGGCTGAGGGTCGGTGTTGTATTGATCCCATAGGTCAGTATCCTGTGGTCGATAGTCATCCTCCTCCCCAACCCCTATATCCTGTGGGTCAGGTGATGGTGGTTGATGTGTGGGTGTGATGAGTAAGTTTGGATCAATAGGTTAAGGAGGCAAAATATAAGGTGGAGAAGGGTTAGTACCCACACTTCTTTAGAGGAGTGTGGTAATCGTCTTGTATGCCCATTTTCATTTTTTCAGGCAATTTGGCATGAATATGCCCAGTTTCTGGATTAAACACCAGTTCCTTGTTTCAGATCCGAAGGAGCAACATCGGACCGAGGCTCTTTGGTTAAACTGGTTTCTTTAGATGCCGGTTTTGTTGTCGAAAGGGTCGGCTCCAAACATTTACTCTTCCATAACAGTGGAACGGTTATCAGCCCATGTTTCGATTCAGACGCCGAAGGTTTCGGGTCAGCACCAACTTGGGGACGATTAGAGTCTGAGCCAGAAAGCTTTTCTTTGTGTCTCAGCCCCGAGGCGCTGGAAACTTTTTCTCAATGCCGACCTAGGCCCGAGGAGGGACCGGAGCCTTTTTGTGTAGGAGATGGTAAGGGAAGGAAGTCTCTGTACTCACTATCCATTGGCCCAGTGTGAGGTCTTCGGCATTGGGAGTCGGCTTCCGACATGGAGATGTGTTCTTCGTCCAATTCAGCTTCCTGCGCGTGGGATTCTTCATGTGCGGAGTTGTCTCAGACGAGATCCGATGCGGAGCCGCTTTGTTGGTGCATTTCGTGACGTCGAGCCCGACGGTTACGGAGCGTCTTCTTCGATCGAAACGACCGACACGCGTCACAGTCTCTCTGTGTGTTCCGGGGCTAGGCAAAGGTTGCACACTTCGTGGAAGTCGGTGCACGTAAACTTAGCGCGACACCCAGGACAGAGCTTGAATGGAGTCTGTTCCATCAACTGCTATAGACCCTGGCACTTGTAGGTCCCACAGCCTTCCACGATCTTCCGATCGCAGGAATTTAAGTGTAGACAATACACGGAGAATGGGAAACGCGATGGAGAAACAATATCGTCGAGGGAAGTGGATTGCGGGTTGAAGGGAGCCCGAAAACAGTGCCGAGCCGAACCGCAACAATTCACATTCGAACCCGATGGCGGAAAAAAAAGAAAAAAAACAATCTAACTATGAAGTCGATGCCCATGCGCACTATCACCGAAAGGAGTCGCCTACCTCGCGACTGGAAAGACTACTTCGAACAAAAACAATTTGCAGACATCCGGACCCAACAATAGATGGCGATCTATGCACAGCATGTGATCTACAGCTCACATGCTTCGAACAAACATTTTATATTTAAATAGGTTGTGCACTGTGGGCTTTGCTCAGAAGACTGTAGATGTCAAGCAGCGTGAGCAAAGGGCTTGACCAATAGCCAAAGTAGTACAAATTCACTTGAAAAAAACATAGGTTTCACACACGTTATAGTTAGGAATTAGCATTTAAAAAACCTTGCAAATTCACTTAAAAAACCATAGGTTTCACACATGTTATAGTTAGGTGGACATTTCACTCGTAAAAAAACCAATGAAATTCCCCCGTTCTAGTTAGGTCAGATAACTATAACTCGCGCAACCGCCACTCTATCACAAGGATGATGTCATCAGTGATGTCATGAGTGATGCCACTGACCATGTCATGAGTGATGTAATGTGACGTCATGAGCACAGAATTGCAGGTGCGCGAGTTATAGTTACCTGACCTAACTATAACGGGGGAATTTCATTGGTTTTTTACGAGTGAAATGTCCACCTAACTATAACGTGTGAAACCTATGGTTTTTTAAGTGAATTTGTACGGTTTTTTAAATGCTAAGTTATGTATTAATATATTTTTTTAAGGTTTTTCACCGTGCGCGCACCCCGCGAATTAAAAAAATTAAAAAAAAATGTTTTTCACCCTTCGGGGTCCTTTAGGGACCCCCTGACAAAGGCTAGGGGGTCAGGAACTCTCTACCATGCCCCCTTTTCACGTTCACCACCTCTCTTTTTCACTGTCGCACCCAAAACAAACAAAATGGCGGACGACACTTCCTGATTTCGACCGATTCGAACGTTGACTGACATGTAACCACCGATCAGAATTACGCTCGCGCACGTTCGGGTGCGCGGCTATAGATATTTATGTACTTTTAACTGCAATTTTCTCAGGAACTACTGAACAGATTGACACCATATATGCAAAAGGCACATGCCTGACCTGAGGACTACCTCTTTGCCAAATTTCAAGTAATTCTGTTCAGCCGTTCGGGCTGTACCTTCGACTAAAGGTCCTATGGGAAAATGCATGGGGAAAAAGCGTTTTGGGACCCCCCTGTTTTCTCAGCCCCCGCTTGACGAATCACCCCGAGACTTTCAGGGTAGGAGCGGAGCACCCCATTAGTTTTGAAAATTTGGCGAGGATTTGTCAACCGGCGCCAAAGTTATTCAAAATAGAATTTTCAGACTTCCTATGGAAACACGGTCCTAACTATAACTATCTACTGGCAACCGCCAGTAGATTATATATATATCTATACACATATCTATACACATATATATATATCTATACACATACACACACACAGACACACACACATATATATCTACATTTGAAATATGGTGGGCCACCCTCGGCAGGACACCCACTAAAACTCCCCGATTTTAACACGGTCTTTCAGAAGATCGGGAGTGCAGAGTTCATCTGGTGATATACCACCACATATCAATCTTTGGTGGACTGAGCTTCCAAGAGCTTGTGCTCATTTATTCAATAACAGATAGAATAGAATACTGAGACACCCAACTTCAATACAGAAAAAAGGCACCAAATCACTGCACGTTAAAGAACGTGGAGATTCCCATGAGAAAAACTCAAATGTGGAATTTGTAGAGTAAAACGTTCTAGAGAATCAGATTTGTTAAGGTATGAGTAACCAATTGCAGAGCATTTACTATCAACATATCCAATTTCCACCGATATGCAGATCGTTCTCTGACAAGCTTAACCATTCCTATGTGGTATTCATTTTCCTCCCACCTAACAAACATCCTTTAAGAGGGCAATGTGCACTCTTTCAGTAAGTCTGCAATGTTGGTTTATAAAAAGACAAACGTAGCTTTTGGCCTTTCGGGCAGCACATTAAACATTTTGATGAATAGCAGTCTAAATATATCAGTCTGGTAGTAACAACATATTTTTCTTCAGAACTACTTTCTTTATGCGTCAAGTGGTCTGGTTTATCCAGTATATTCGTTATGGGAAGATATTTTACAATTAATGCACATAAATGTAACTACACTTATAAGAAAAGTTTGTTGCTCCTCATTGTGGTACAAGTTTATTATACCTGATTTGAGTGATCTGGGATATCTGCGATTAAAACATTAAAATTACTATGCCGTTTTTCCTTTTTTCCATTTAATAAAAACACCTAGCAATGGTCATAACATTTTTACAGTACGAATGCTAGCTCCCTTGTACAATTCTATTTTTCAAGGGCAACCAGTGAGAATGAATCTCTTAAGAGGTACCACATTTCACATTCAGCACAAATGTCAACATTTTGTTAGCATTAGTATCTACCATGTTTTAAAAAGGCAAGAACCTAAGAATAAGGTAACTTTCAAGTCCTAGTCATAGCTATGATTATTTCTTCAAAAAATGTATAAAACATAGGAATGTGCAGAAACAATCCATCAGTGAAGACCAGAACAGAAAATGCTGCCAACTGCAGGAGACCGGACAGATCTAGTAGGGTAGATTAGTCAAACACTACTAGGATGACATAAATGACGTTGAACAGACAGGCTATGATGTCCTTGTAGATAGCCTCAATTTCATTTTGAAGATTTATTCCCTTTTAGATACTGCAAGAACTGAGCTAATCTGGCTCCAGAGCAGATTTGGTGGAGGTCAGCCAAAGGTCCACATGTTGAAGGAGCACTTTAAAATGAAGAAACTGTTTTTCTCCCAGAGTACTTCCGGTGGTGGCGATTTAAAGCAACTACCTTTCCACAAATCCTCCTGACAAAATATCAGCATCACAGGATGTATAGTGGTTAACAACAGGGAATTATTATAATAATAAACAGTGTATTTAAGTCCTGAATATGAAGGCACTGCTGAGCTGAGATTTTTATGAAGTTTGAGCCCACTGTGTCATCTTCAAACAATGTTTCACTAGCGCGATTTTCTCCAAGCAGCACTCTGTATGGGCATCTACTCCGGCTTTCGAGCAACAAAAAATACACTTTCGTAGATATATTTCATCATGGAAAGGTCGTTCGCAGTGTAAGTCGATAACACCGATTCATTCTCCACCTAAAATAGGAAAACAAACTTTAAAAAAAGATAACTTTTGAATAGTCTTTAAAAAATACAAGTCAAGCTAATTTAACCTGTAATCTTTGTACATTCCTTTGTGATAAACCCCACAGGTATACCTAATCAACAAATAAGGATAAGAAGGTGAGTAAACTACTCAGTGAGTTCGCTCCTCAAGCCCCTTTGCAACCTACAACTAATCACCAAGTTGGAATACTTCAAAAAGTAACCTTGATGTTACATCATTGTTAATTACATCTATCTCTCGGAAAGCAGCCTTGGGGAATGTTGAGGTAAGGGAGGCTAACATGTTAAGCTAATACGATTGTACATAAATGTGAGCAAAATAAATAAATAAATTTACATAAAAAAATCAACTATAAAACTATAAGGCATAACATTACATAATAAGTACGGCAATGAGTTAAAGACATTAATAACTGATAAAAAAAAAGCAAAAAAGGACACTTCGAAAACAGACAAGCCATGGACAAATTAAGGCAGGAACTTGTTCATTAGGATTGTTTTTACTTCCGTTTTGAACGCCACCGTGTAGGGATCAAGGGAGGTGTAAACAACTAGTACTCACAACAACAGAATTTTTCCGATTAGAACATTTTGGCATTTCTATGTGCTAAGAACAGCTTTTGAAACTGTACTTTCAGTAATTACACTCACCTCTCGACCGAAGGATTGTTGGGGGACACTAATAGTTTATTTCCAGTCAAAACGTGGTAATGGCAAGTAATGTTAGGAGCAGAGGATAGAAATGGGGCTGCAGATACAATATACAATTTGTCTGATAACCTTGACTGCATTGAACAAGCGTGGAGCCTAAGTGTATTCTCACTGATTTCTGTTTTGCTAGCTGGAAAAAGAAGGGGAACGGTAAGAAGTGAATGTAGACACACTATGTAATAGCAAGGATATGGTGCGGTTATATGTTTTATGTTAACTGTATGTATGCCTTTGTGCATTAAGTCATTTTGAAAAGAAAAGGAAACATTTATATAGTGCCTTAGGATGTGCCCAAGGTCTTTGGCAGGATTTAAGAGGCAGCAAAGGTGAACTGCTAAGTAGTTCAAGATATCTATGGAGTCTGAAATTGACCAACTAACAGTCTGGAGAACAACTAATCACAGACTAATCTATTGAAAATTAAGAAGAGAGTGTAGGCAGGAACCAATAGCCAGCTGTTACTTCTTCCCATAACTACATTTACTAACAAAACTGTAAACCTAGGTTATGGAATTACAGGATGGGTTTTCATCCCTGGTATACATTCAGATCACCCTTTAAAGTTGTAAAACAGCCCTCACCCACATTCTGTGGTATGCTTTATCATCAGGGCCATCTACAATTCAACATTAGGATGGGCTTAACCAAGAAGGATTGGGAGCTCTTGATATTATTAAGGGGATCAAATACTGCATGCTAATTAAAGTGAATAAAAAATTGTCCAGAGGAACATCTCCAATAGTTTGCCTCTTGGTGTTCTCAGACAAACTGTAAAATCAAGAAATAGATGAAACAGGAATAAAGTATCCTACCATGACAGATGCTTCAGCCAACCAAGCTGGCAGAGGTCAAGAGCCTTTCGTCAGGGCTATATAATAAGCCCTTTGAACTCCTAATACTAGGTGAGACACAAATGAGTTTAAACCAGAAACACTTGAAGACAAACATGAGAAAAGTACTTGTTTGTATTGAGATCTCAGGGTAATTGCCCTGAGATTATGAGCGAAAGGCCCTACAAGGGACAAGAGAGGACATCACCATGTAGTCAAACAATCTTCAAAAGTAGGACCTCGCTTCCCAAAAGGTGGCTCTTATTCTCCACACTGGCACCTGTTCGGAAGTGACACCCTACCAATAAAAAATGTTTGATTATAAGGGATGACCTTGAGTGATGAAAGCTAATCCTGTAATTCCATAACACAGCTTTACATGTTTGTAAATCACAGACTATAGCTTTCCTTTGTAGGAGTCAGAACATTTGATACGTGGAACGTCTCAATGAAATACAAAGGGTGTTGCAAATGTTCTGCACCTCATAATTGGAAACCGATGCGGTCATCGTAGTGAGTTTTTGCGGCGCGCCAATGTGCCAATACTTTTAATATGCATGCTGTGGTAGCTGGATACCGTGGGTTGGACTTTTGGTAAAGGAGTCATCCATGGCTGGCAGATGTGGTCTTATAATGGAATGAGAGGAATTAAACAGTCATGGCATGAGGGCCTGCTTGAATATACAGCACCACTTGCAAAAAAAAATCTAAAATCTTCTCTGATGTCTACTCCTTAGAGGGGTTGCGTTTCCTTGTGTGCTAGTGTGTTAACCTAATATCAAATAAATCAACCCAAAGGCTGTTTACTGGTCCCTTTTAGGTTTTCAGCAAGATGGCACAGTTTATGTTGCCAATGTTTCTGCTAATCGGTCATTTGTTTCTGGAAATCACTGCTAACACGTAAGGCCCATGGATGGGGTTCCATCATGAAGATGGTAACGCCGACAAACCTGAGCATTCTGCCCTATGTGCTCTTTCAAGATAGCCATAAACCAACTAAGGGGAGTAAAGAGGTGCTGTAGAGCATGGGCTAGTCCTCCTCCGACACAGAACTTTACACAAACTATAGAATCCAACTCAATTGGTTCAATCTAAGAACCCTCCCCTCGACCCAAGGAGAAAATAATCATTTTGCTTTAAAGAACTCTCACCCACCAGAGGTACCCCCTAGTGGCATGCTTCATCATAGAGTTCATTCCAATTCCATTGCGGAACAGGCGTGCTTAAGCCTGTGAGATGCAAGGGAGCAATATGTTGGAAAAGGAATAGGGCAGTGAGCGTAGGGTTGCTCTTGAAGAAAACCTTCCTGTTAACACTAACATTTTAATCTGGGCGCCAGCCGATATAATTAAAAAAGGGAAAAGTAAGGAAGTCCTGGGGCTCTAGTTACCCCAACTTCCTCTTAAGGTCAACATGTTTGTCACTTATGTTCACAAATGATCTTGGCATTAGTCAGGACCGAATATAAAACCACAATCGAAACCTATCCCTTAATGCGGACGTAACTGGTCAGAGTTGCTGCGTGACGCTCTTGATCAGCCAGTCATCTAGGTATGGGAATATCTGAATGCCGCTCCTTTCGAGATTAGCTGCCACTATCGCCAGACATTTGGTGAATTCCAGTGTTCGGCTTTAGGATCAGGCAGACATCAGGGTGACTTGAGCAGCAAGGTTGCAACTACATCATTCCATTTATATTCACCTTTAAAAAGGCAAGACTACATGTGTATATTCAGATGAAATACTCTTAGAGTTCGAACCATCCTGGTCTACTTTTCTAGTAAAAACACAGATGTATGAAAGAATGTGAGAGTACATGCTAAACAAGGCAAAGTCTCAGGTCATGCCATGTAACAGATTGCACATTTAAGTACATGTACACTCTTATAGTCTGAAACCAAAGG
Source organism: Triturus cristatus (assembly GCF_964204655.1). NCBI lineage: Eukaryota > Metazoa > Chordata > Amphibia > Caudata > Salamandridae > Triturus > Triturus cristatus. Next base: position 891,608,571 of record NC_140581.1, read on the forward strand.
ATGACATTCACCACTTAAGAGCTGAGTCTGCTCACACCGAAAAGTATCAAAGCAGGCTAAATTACATTCACAGAAAGTTAAGTATTTTCTGTTATGTACGCTTACCTCCAAGTGAAATCCATACTGCAATATAACATTTTTTATATCTTCATAACTCAGTTCTATTGAAAGTTCATTTGCCAAATTTTCAAAATGGTATAACAGAGGCCCTGTAACAGGGAACACAATGCATATCAGTTATCTGGTCAAATCTGATGTACAAAGAAAAGCACTTAACCTTTGTAATTCAAAATTCGCTAGATCTGCAGATACCTAGAGCCAAGTGCTTACAGCCATCCCCAGATAGTAACAACTGATTCCCTGAAGGATAAGTGTTAATTTGGATTTACAGTTAAGAAACTTTTACAATAAAGTGCAATTAAAAAAAACCAAAAAACCACCAAATTTCCCGACATTACTTCTTTCGGAGATTGTAGTTGCATTCTGACAAACCTTTGGTCAACATATGGCTCGTGTCCAACTTTAGAAAATTACAAATGAATAAATCTATTCAGTGAAAAAAACAAAAGTTACAGGGGTGTTTTGGTTTGCTTCAGATTTTACACACAGAAACCATAGAGATGCAGAAGTTACTGTTACCCGAGGAAACTATAACTTATGCCCCCGCCATGCACAGCTTATGACCTCACATATTACAGGACATGGTCAGTGACATCACTGATTACCTCTCTGATGATATAATCCAGCAAAGTATACATCATAAAATACCACACTTTTTTTTTTTTTAAATAAGACGACACAGGTTAGAAACATACAGCAGAGCTCACTGTAACCTTATCAACTACTACACTCACTTACCACATAAGAGGCAATTCTCAGCGGATAGTCCAGTCTCTTCTGAACCACTACTCTAAACACTAATGGTCAAAGTAAAACATCTAACCGTATAAGCTAGTCTACTGCAAACCATAACACCACCATTCGTGAACCTGGAAAGATGTTTTAGTCCAAATGTCAGATTTACACAAACCACTACAACATACAACCTGTATAGGAGGTCTTGGCAGACAGGCCACTGTGTCACAAACCACTAGTAAAATGATTCTTCAACCTGGAGAAAGGTGTGAGAAGATATGTCAGTCTGTAGCAAATGTCTACTACACTGAACCATCACCATAGAGAAAGGTCTTAGTGAACAGATACATTTATTGGTATCTACTACTACACTCATTCATCACAAAGGACAGAGATCTAAGGAAACTGGCCAGCATGTCATAAAAAAGAACTAGCCTCAGTCATCATTGTGGAGTGAAGTCCTAATGAACAGCTTAGACTGTCTCAGAGCACAACCATACACATACATCAGCAAGGGACATGTGCCAGTGTAGAGGCTAGTTTGCTGCTAAATAATACAACCGCTTTAAGAATGGAATTATAGATCAAATTACGTATGTTACAAATAGTATCACTCAGTAGTACAGAAAGAATAGTAATTTAACTTATGCAGAAGCTTAGTATATATCTGTAAGTCTCAGAAACATTTACGAAACACTTCTACTCAATGGATGAGGTCATGAGTGATAGCATCAGTGTTGTCACTGACCAGGTCGTGAATGATGTATAAAGTAAGGTCATAAGCAGAGCATTGCAGGGGCGCAAGTTATACTTCGCTCAGGTAAATAAAACGGCTGAATTTCTTTGGTTTTGTATTAGTGATATTTATACATACATTAAAATTCAGTAGCTATAATTACATGAGCTAACAATCTCATGCCCCCGTAATACACTGCTAGTGACCTTATATTACATCACTCATGAAATCATCTACAGAACCACTCACACCCTTATAAACCTCTCGTATACCGAAACACCCACACAATTCACATAGCCATTCACAGGCCCATATACATATCACAGACCCATACAAGTACTCAAATAACCACTCACTCCTTCATAGAGCCACTCATAACCCTTCACTCACCCATACAGCTACTCATAACTCACCCATACAGCTACTCATAACTAACCCATACAGCTACTCGGGAGACACAGACAGACAAACAGACAGACAGGACAGACAGACACTCTCAACAGCCACTCACCCAACCATGCAAGCACACACACACACCCCACCCACATACCCATTAATACATCCATACAAGCACTACCACATCCTCTCACTCACCAATACAGTCATTCGTAGACACTCCCTCTCCAATACAGCCACTCAAACACCAACTCACTTAACCAAACTCCCTCTCAGCCACTCACTTAGCCATACATCCACTAACACACCTAGTCACTCACTCATACACCCATTCACACACCCACTAACTCACCCATACAGTCACTCTCACAGCCAGTCACCCACAAAGCTACTCAAACACCCATACAGACACTCACATAACCATACAGACACTCACACATGGATACAGTCACACAACCACTCGGATCACATATGTTAGAAATAGTATCACCCAGTAGTACAGGAAGAATAGCACATTAACGTATGCAGTAACTCAGTATATAGCTTTAAGTCTCAGACCCTTTTACGAAATACTTACACTCACTCGATGTCTTCAGTGATGTAATTTGAGAGGTCAAGAGTGATGTCACTGACCAGGTCATGAGTGATTTAATAAGCGAGGTCATAAGCAGTGCATTGCGGGGCGTAAGTTATAGTTAATTCAGGTATCTAACTGCTGAATTTCAATGGTTTCGTACAAGTGGAATCTGAGCCTAACTATACCGTCCATGTAACATTTTTTATAGTGCATTTTAAAGTTTTTTTAAAAATTCCATTTCCCAAGTAGAAGTACCGGTAACCTTTTTTTTGTGCAGTGAATTTCGTTTTTTTGTTGGTTTTTTTAACGTCAAGTAAAATGCCCATCGCAATGAGGGGGTGGGGGAGTTGTATGCAGGGCCTGCCCTGGCATTGTGCTGCCCCGCCCAAGCTTACTGCTCCTGCCCCCCTCCCCCTTGCCTTCCCATGTCCAAGTCCATGCATTACAGTCATGTGGCTTTATTTCTACCAGTGATCTTCCCGCCTGTCATGAACACTTAGTTGCTGCCTCATCCACCTCCTCCCTACCATCTGCTGTCTATGCACCAACCCCCTCCCGCCTACCCTGCATGGTCCGATGTGCTGCCACAGCCCTCCATTTAGCTTGATGTCCCTGCCCACTCCTCCTGCCCCCTGTTATCCAATTATATGCCCAATCATCCTCCGGCTTAGCCTCTGTGCTTAGCTTTCTGCCCCCCGATGTCTTGCGCTTGCCCATGCTCCCACCTTTTGCTCACCATGTTCCATGGACCTGTCACTGCACCTCCTATCTAATCTGAGTGTTCTGTTGAACTGCCACTGCTCCTTCCACCTGCCTAGCATGGTCAGATGACTGCTGCCTGTTCCTGCCACCTTCACCCTGCCTGCCCGAGTTCCATTCTCCTATCCCCTCCCCGGTTTTAATTAATCATGCACATTAACATACTTATTTACTATCCCCTGCCCCCTGGTTCCTTTTGCTACCACTCCCTTCTGCCCTCTATGCTCTGTTGTGCTGCAACTTCTCATGCCTACTCCGCTTTGTATGTTGTGAAACGCCTTCCCCTGCCCTGCCTGTGTACAGCCCCTACCCATCACTTCTGTCCTCCATTGTCCTTAGTGCATGCCCCTGTCCCCTCACTCTTGCCCACCATGGCTGCTGTGCTGCCACTAACCCTCCCACCTGTCCTGTGCGGTCAACTTGCTGCCCCTGACCACCTCTCACCTTCCCTCCATTGACTGTGTGTATGCCATCATAGTCTCACTGTTGCCCAACATGGTGTGTTCTGCTTCCAGTGCCCATTCTGCCTTCATGGTCAGCTTGCTGCTCCAGCCCTGCCCCCGGACCTCCATTTTCCATGTGCATGCCCCTATCCCCTCCCTCCTTCCTTGTCTGGTTGGTTCTCGTGCCCCTGCCCCCTTCCTCCCTCCTGCCCTTCATGGCAGTTATACTGCAACTGTCCCTCCTGTCTGTCCGGTATGGTCAGCTTGCTGCCCTTGCCTCTTTCACCTCGCTCTCTGTTGTCCATGTGCATGGCAATGTCCCCTTCCTATTCATTTCCATGGTCTGTTGTGCTGCACTGCCGGTCCACTAGTCCAGTGTGGTGTGTTGTGCTGCTGCAACCCCCTACACCAGCCCTGTAAGGTCAGTTTGGTGCCCCTGCCCATCTCCTTCCTACCATCTGTTATCCAAATCCATGTCCCTAACCCATTACTCCTGTTCTCATTGATTTGATGTATCATACTTGCCAACATTTTGAAATTGGTAATAGTGTGATTTTTGAGGGGGGGGGGCGAAACCTGGGGAATTGATTTTCCCCACTGACTTGCATTGAGAAATACGAGATTTTAGGCATGAGACCGATTAAATAAATCTCTTTTGGGCTTCAAAACATCGGGAGTCTCCTGCCTGAATTGGGTCCGTTGTCATGTTTGGTGGTACTACCACTGCCTCTTCCTTCTGTCCTCAATGGTCTTTTATATTGCCACAGCCTCTCTTGGCTGTCCTGCATGGTTGGTTTGTTTGCCTCTGCCCTCCATGGTCTGTTCTGCTGCCACTGCCCCTCCTGCATGCAAGCCCAGCGTGGTCAATTTGTTGCCTCTTCCCTACCCTCAATTATTAGAAGTGTCCCTGACATCTGCCTCCCCACATTCTTCTAATTAACAACTAGATTGCTAACATTCTATATTTATTACAGAAGTGTGGCACGCCTGACATCTTGTGATCAAACCTAATACCTAAAGAATTTTCTATAGAAATTATAACAAGCATTGGAGAGTTAGAGCTATTGGCATTGAAAATGACAATGTCTTTTACCCAAGTTTTTTGGTTTGGAGAGGCTGTATTGTGGGTTGGAGTGGAATTGTGTGGGGGTGGAATTGTGAGGTGTGGAGTGGATTTGTGCAGTGGAATTCCATGGCAAGGTAGATAGATAGGGGTGAGAGCTGCACAGAAGAACAAGTTGCTTACCGTCGGTAACGCTTTTTCTGGTGGATACAGTATCTGCCTGTGGATTCCTCACCTTGTGAATATCCCCTGCGCCAGCATTCCACAGAACTGTTATTTTTCCCCTAGCTCTTTATGCCGACGTGGACGTCATAATACCTCGGCTCCGCTAGCGACTCCGTATGACGTCACCGGAGCCATAAGAGAGCCACGTCGGCATGAGAACGTCAGTTCCACCCATTTTTTCCATGCCTCCGAGGCAAACAGGTGGACCAACGACAGATTCAAAGTATACAACATTCGATCAAATATACATAGTACATATACAAAAGGAAAGCTAAAGAACATAAGCATTTCCCACCAATGTACCAGATAGAAAGAATCTACAAAGTATAACATCTCAAGCAAGACATCCTCTAAGGTATACAAAGGTGGACAACCGGGAGGCGGGTGGGCCAGTGAGGAATCCACAGGCAGATACTGTATCCACCAGAAAAAGCGTTACCGAAGGTAAGTAACTTGTTCTTCTGGTGGATACATCTGCCAGTGGATTCCTCACCTTGTGAATAGATTCCCACTGCAATCCCACTCCGGAGGAGTGTGTCCACATTCTTATACCAAAAAGTCTTGCAAGACAGAGCGCGCAAAGTGTCCCTCCCTCCTCATCCCAGAGTCTAAGCAATAATGTTTTGCGAAAGTATGGAGGGAGGCCCAACAGGAACACCCCTGGCTAAAGCCGAGGTAGAAGACTTAGCTCTAGTTGAATGAGCTCTAATCCCCTCAGGAGGAACCTTACCAGCAAGGGCGTAGCAGATCTTGATGGCTAGGATGATCCATCTGGACAGAGTGCGCTTGTGCACAGCTTTTCCTTAAGAATGTCCAACATAGCCCACGAAGAGCTGATCGTCCAAACAAAAGTCTTTCGTTCTGTCCAAGTAAAAGCTCACAGCTCTTTTTGGGTCCAGTCGATGAAGTCTTTCCTCCTCCTTGGAAGGATGAGGAGGCGGATTAAACACAGGGAGAGTAACAGACTGCCCCAGAAGAAAGGAAGTAACTACCTTAGGAAGGAAAGCAGCCCTGGTCCTAAGAACAATCCTTTCAGCATGCAAGGTTTAAAACGGGGGTTTAGAACTAAGAGCTTGAAGCTCGCTTACCCTCCTTGCCGAGGTTATGGCTACAAGAAAGACCGTCTTAAAAGACAACAGCCTTAAAGGACAACTATGAAGGGGCTCGAAAGGAGACCCCATCAAGAAAGTTAAGACAAGATTAAGGTCCCACTGTGGCATTACAAAAGGAGTAGGTGGAAACCTATTAGTAAGACCTTTGATAAATCTTAATACAATAGGAGATTTAAATAATGACGGCTGATCTGGAAGACACAGAAAAGCCGATAAGGCCGATAGATAGCCCTTGACCGTGGCCACAGCACAGCCCTGCTGAGCCAAGGAAAGAGCAAACTGAAGCACATTAGAAAGATGGGCTTTTAAAGGATCAACGGATCGCTCTCCACACCATTTAACAAACTTAGACCACCGGTATGAGTAAATTGACTTGGTGGAGTGTCGCCTGGCCGATAAAATAACATCCACCACACCAGGCGGGAGAGAGAAGGAACTCAGGTTGCCCCGTTCAATCTCCAGGCATGAAGGTGCAGGCTCTGGAGGTGGGGTGAAGAACCTGCCCCTCCGATTGCGAGAGAAGGTCTGCCCTGAGAGGGGGACGGAGCGGAGGGTGCGATGAGAGGTGAAGTAGATCTGTGTACCACACCCTTCTTGGCCAATCCGGGGCTACCAAAATAACTTGGGCCCGGTCTTGGCGAATTCTCCTCAGAACCCGAGGAATCAAGGGTATGGGAGGAAATGCATAAAGGAGTTGTGAGGCCCAACTGAACTGAAACGCGTCCCCCAACGTCCCCTGCAACGGAAACTGCAGAATGACGGGAAATGAGCGTTCTCGCGGGTGGCGAATAGGTCTATCGGAGGAGTCCCCCACGTCCGAAAAACGTTACAAACCACCTCCGGATGGAGCCTCCACTCGTGGTCGGCCGAGAACTGCCGACAGACTGTCCGCACGTACGTTCAGCACCCCGGCCAGATGATTTGCCATCAAGCAAATATGATGATCCTGAGCCCAGGACCAGCGCCTTAACGCCTCCCTGCAGAGACGACACGACCCTACTCCTCCCTGCTTGTTGACATACCACATCGCGGTAGTGTTGTCCGTTAGGACTTGCACCGACTGACCGCGAAGGGAAAGGAGAAAGGCCTTGAGCGCCAAACGTATAGCCCGTAATTCCAGAAGGTTGATGTGAAGCAACCTTTCCTCTGGAGACCAAAGACCCTTGATCTCCAGATCCCCCAGATGAGCACCCCACCCCAGGGTGGAGGCATCCGTTATCACTGTGGCCACCGATGGAGGAAAATGAAAGGGCTTTCCTTGAGACAGATTGCCCTCCACGCTCCACCAAGACAGATCCCCTGCAGCTTCTCCCGAGATCCTCACAGACTCCCTGAGATCTCCGTTGTGCTGATACCACTGCCTGCGGAGGCACCACTGGAGTGCCCTCATGTGCCAGCGTGCATGACCAACAGAATACAGGAGGCGAACAGACAGAGCAGTCGAAGGACCTCTAGAACTGGAACAACCGCTCCATTTTGGAATAAAGGGATCATCTCCTGAATGTCGAGAATTCTTTGAGGAGGAGGAAATGCTCGACACACAGTAGTGTCCAGTACCTCCCCTATGAACAGGTTGCGTTGAGAGGGCACCAGGTGAGATTTGGGCACATTGATTGAAAAACCCAAGTCGAATAACAGCTGAGATGTTACCTGCAGATGATGTAGCACCATCTCTTGGGACTCTGCTTTCAGAAGCCAGTCGTCCAGGTAGGGAAATACTGGAATCCCCGACCTCCTGAGATGAGCAGCCACCACTGCCATCACCTTCGTGAAGACTCGAGGTGCAGTAGTAAGACCAAACGAGAGGACCGCAAACTGGTAGTGTTGCGACCCAACCGTAAAACGGAGATACTTCCTGTGCGACTTCAGGATTGGGACGTGGAAACACGCATCCTGCAAGTCGATCGACACCATCCAGTCTCCTTGCTGAAACGCTTGAAGAACCTGTGCATGGGTCAGCATCTGAATTTCTCCTGTTTCAGGTAAAAATTCAATCTGCCGTCCTTCTTGGGAATCAGGAAATACCGGGAGTAGCATCCCTGACCCCTTTCCTGCTCCGGAACCACCTCTATCGCACCTTTTTGTAGTAGAGCAAGGACCTCCTTCTGCAGAAGAAGCAGATGGTCTTCCGAGCAGAAACTCGGGTAAGGGGGAGGAAACTCCCGAAAGGGAAGGGCGTACCCATTCTCCACGAGATTTAAAACCCAAAGGTCGGTCGTGACAGATTTCCAACCTCGCAAAAAGTGGGACACCCGACCCCCTACCGGTCTCACATGATCTAGGATGGGGGATCTAGGGCTGCTTCCCTGAAGCCTCATTGGGAGCAGAGGAGGCTGAAGATGAAGATGGGTTGCGGCCAGAACCTCTCCTATCCCTTTGTTTTCCTCTATACGACCTATAGAGGGGATTCTGCTGCTGCTGTTGCTGCTGCTGAGGTTGCCGGAAGGAACGAAATGAGGACCTCCCAAATCCTCCAAATTTCCTGAGTCCAAATCCCTTAGCAGGAGTCTGTAAACCCAAAGACTTCGCAGTAACCCTGCTATCTTTAAACCTTTGCAAGGCGGAATCAGCCTTCTCTCCAAACAGCTTCTCTCCATCAAAAGGCAAGTCGACCAAGGTGGCCTGAACATCCGTTGAAAAGCCGGAAGAACGAAGCCACGCTTGCCTCCTAGTGGCTATCGAAGACCCCATTTTTCTAGCCACAGAATCAGCCGTGTCTAGGCCCGACTGAATAACCTGCCTTGCAGCAGCCCGAGTGTCCGTGACAACCTCCATAAAAGAGGCTCTTCTGGCAGCTTAGTAGCCAATAATTTCATAGAGTCCATCAGAGCATGAACATAACGCCCCAATAAACAAGTGGCATTGGTTGATTTAAGCGCCATGCTTCCTGAAGGAAAGACTTTTTTGGCTGTCTGATCAGTCTTTTTAGAATCCCTATCCGCAGGTGTTTGAGGGAAGGCACCTGAAGAATGCTTCAAGCATGAAGCTTGCACCACAAGGCTTTCTGGAGAAGGGTGGGAAAAAAGAATGCTTGAATCCCCCGGAGCCACCCTATACCTCCTTGCCACGTGTCTGGAGACTGCAGGCGAAGAAAGTGGCTTGCGCCAAACGTCCATCACAGGCTCTAAAATAGCCTCATTAAAGGGCAACAAGGGCTCAACAATCGAAGATAGTGAATGCAGGACTTCAGTTAGGAGGTTAGGCTTATACTCTGCAGTGGGCAACTGTAAGTCCAGCAACTCTGCATCCTTCTTGATGACTGAATAAAAAGGGGCCACTTCTTGTGGTGGTGAAGACCTAGCAGAAGAATGCTCCCACTCCGGAGTAGTATCAAGACCACTAGCATCCTGAATGCCTTCAAAGTCATCAGAGGATCCATCAACCTCACCTTCTTCCACTTCCTCCCTATAATGCTCCTCTTCCAAAATCCTCTGGGCCTCTATTCTAGAACGGATCCGAGGAACCGGCCTCGGCGGCGCCCTACGCGGAGTCGGTGGAACCAAATGTGGAGTCGGCGCCGCCGGGCGTGGAGCCGAAGGAGTCGGCAATGGCGTCGAGAAAGGCTCCGAAGAAGGCCGATCCAGACGAAGCCGGGATGGATCACCAGACGGCGCCGGAAACTGCCACGAAGGAGCCATCGGCAAAAAGGGCATAAAGGGAGCCTGAGCGTAATGCTGCGGCACTCCCAAAGTGTATGCCATAGGACCCACGGGACCAGATGGTGCGCCGGATGGGAAGGCAGCCCTTTGAAAAATCCCATACATCGCATTGAGGAAATGCGTTGAATCTGCACCCGGAGTCGGGAACTGCAGATATGGGATTGGCCCTGGATCCGGTCGAGGAGTACCAGGAACCGGAGCCGAAGTGTCCTCAACTGGCGCCGCAGCCTCAGCTGGTGCTGGAGAAGGCTCTTCTTCCTGATCCGGTTCGGCGTCAGAAGCTAGAGACTCTGGCGCCGGTGACTGCGCCTGGGACCGCGCCGCAGTCCGCTTCGGCGAAGGTGACCTCTCTGGAGACATTCGAGGAGATAGAGATTGAGATATAACTTCCTTGCTTCGACGCCGAGGCAACGGCGACCTCGAAGCCTTACTCCTCGAAGACCGGCACTGAGAGCTATGCTTCCTCTTCTTATGATGTTTCTTCGACTTCGAAGAGTGCAAGTCGACAACTCCAGCCTCGATTTCTCCTTCTTCCTACCTCTTCTTTCCTTCTTCGCCTTGGCCATGAAGAGTTTCGCCTCCCTCTCCTTCAGGGCCCTGGGGTTCATCTTTCTGCAGATGGAGCAGTCATCCACATCATGGTCCGACGAAAGGCACCATAAACAATCCTCATGGGGGTCAGTCATAGACATGTGGCCCCCACATTCCCTACAAGGTTTAAAACCAGACTTCCTTGTCGAAGACATAGCTTATCCAAAAACAGTAACCCACTACAAGACTACGAAGTAGCAGGAGAGTGCTGGAAAACCGTTACGAGTTGACTGCGTGGAAAAAAGGGAACTGACGTCATCACGACGACGTGGCTCTCTTATGGCTCCGGTGACGTCATACAGCGTCGCGAGCGGAGCCGAGGTATTATGACGTCCACGTCAGCGTAGAGAGCTGGGGGGGAAAAAAAGTTCCGTGGAATGCTGGCGCAGGGGATATTCACAAGGTGAGGAATCCACTGGCAGATGTATCCATCAGAATAGACAAACAGGGAGACCGATGGATAAGTAGTTTGTGCACAAATAGGTGAATGAGCTCTAGACAGAGGTGCAGAAAGAATTTGTGAGAAAGAGAGAAAGAAGGGAAGTGTAGACGACAGACGCAAAAAGAGGAGGCACCTGTGTTTGCAGAAGACACCCCAAGAAGAGGTGTAGAGCATGGGATTGAGGGATGGAAGCCTTGAAAAGGCACAGGAAAGGACGAGAAAGGCGTCAAGACATGGCTCGCTAGACCTCCTGCAGCCCTCGGGCCCTAAAGCTCCCTAAAGCTTAGTTTTTTTACTCTAAACTAAACTTGGTGGTGTGAGTACACTCCCAGAGTCGAACGACTCCAATTGGGACACGATGGGTGTCCCTCATACCTACCAAACAGCTGACCAGCGGTCACCTCTGGTGTCATGTGGAGTGACGGCACCATCTTGCCCTGGCTGCTTCGAGGTGGCGTTCGCTGAAGGACAGCCGGAACTGACTTGAGGCCCCAGCGAAGTGGAGATCCATCGCTGCTGCTGGCGCACGCTCTGTGTCCCCTGCTCTTTGAGCAGCTGCGCTGCGGCCATCCCTGGAGCCACGCGGAGTGGCAGCTGTCTTGCCACGGGACACTCTGGCCCGGTGCTCCTCTGGGGGAGGGGCTCGAGGCGGATGGAGGCTGCCGGTGGGGTGGTGCCCCTCCTCTCCCACTCCTGCCTCTTGCTGAACAGACCCGTGCACTGGACCAGATCGGCCCTTGAGAGTGGTAGGACGCGGCTCCTGCTCCTGGCCTTGCCGGATCCCTGATCTTCGTGGGAGGCCTACACGACTGTGGCGGCTGCCCTGTGTGTGGTACGCCGTTGAGAATTGCACCACAACACCAACCACAGAATCTGCCCACCTGCTGGCCCTCTGAAGCTCCCCTGCCTGCAGTAGCGCTGGGGGAGCACTGACTACAGCTGCCTCAGCCGTTGCGGATTCCTGGGGGCAGCGAGTGGCCTTTTGGGCACTTGCTTATCCTGCCGGTGCCCACCCCACTGTGGATGTTCCTGGCCCACCCCCACCCTCCTTCCAGAATAGTTCTGTACTGTGGTTTCCAGTGCCTGGAGGGGCCACAGCACTGACTCCGCAAGCCAGAGCAGTCACTGGAGAGTGTTGGGGTACCTGGAGCTCGAGGGTCGATAAGACTCAGGACTTCTACTGCTGAGAGGGAGGATGCCCCAACTGCCTTCGGACTTGCAGGCCAACTGCACCCTGCCTGCGCACAGGGCCTTCCTTTCTAGTTGGGCTTGGCTCGGGGGTTAGGGCCTCTTTTGAGGGGGCCTCTGTGTGGTCCCTCTCCTGTCCCTTTCCTCTCTCCAGGGGGCGTGGTGAGCCGCTCCTCCATCCCCCCCCTCCCCTCGAGTGTTGCAGTGGGAGCGACTGTCCTCTGGGTGTTTGTGGCCCTCATGTGGCCTTACTGCCTTCCTGAACTCTGATGCTGGGGACACAGACACTGCCTGAAACTGCATGATCATGGGCCTTTGCTGAGACCATTTGCCCCCCACACCACTGACCTTGAGGCGCATGGACTGGAGGCCCTTCCCTTGGACCCATCCGTCCCACGCTGCTGCCACATTTTAGAGCCCCCCCCCCCCCATGAAATCACTGATCTCTGCACTACGTGGGCATTGCTCTCCTTATCCATTAGCTAACTACTCACACTCAACAGCGAACATCGCCTTGTGGTCTTCGGTTCAGCACCCTGGAAGTCAGCTGCAGCGCAGCCTGACCTACTATGCCCAGAGCGTGGTCTCCCTTTGGGCTAAAACAGCTTCCTCTGAAATGAGCAGCAAGAGGGACTCGTCCACGAAGACCCTCCCCATCACGCAGGACTACTAGGAGAAATTCCTAGCAGACATCTGTCAGAGGATTGACATTTTTTGCACATCTCCAAAAGCTGAAAACGAAGCATGCCCACTCCTCGGCTGAGGAAAATTAAAAACAAGCAGAGTATGTCCATGTCTCACCTGAACTGCTTTTAACACTCACTGGCCCACAGAACATCAGCCCACTTGGCAAGGCTGAGATTGCACTCCGAATGCTTGCCAGTTGCATTTTCCATTTTCTCTTTTCCATTACAGGCCTGACTCGCCGCGCAGTTTACTCACTTGAGTTGCTTCTGGGCCTCCCGCCCAGACACTGAGCTTTTCTCCGTAGAGGGCGACACCTCAAGAGGGTCTGGTTCTCTCCTCCTGACCCTTAATGCAGAGGTTTATAAGATTAGGCCTTGTCGGCCCCCGTAGTTACCCCCTGCAGATTCGTAAAACTAAGCCCTACCTGTTCAGTCTCTACACTACTTCCGTGGCCTTTACTGTATTTTGTCAGAGCAAAGGGACTTGCACTCCACAACACTACACATACAGGATGGGTGATTGCCTCTCTAGATGTACGCAGATAACCCCACCCCTTGCATGGGTGCCAAACATGATCTGAAAGTGCTCTTAATGTCTGGGGGCTTAACTCCTCTAGCAAACGGCGCTAGGTTTTGCACTCTCTCATACAACATGACCCAGACGATATTCTCTTCGAAGAGTCACCTGCTTTGAACTGACTGCAACTGCATGGTCACCCTACATACCCACTCCAACACTGGGCATACATGGACCCTTGGTATTGTTATTCTTTGTAAAAGGGGCTGTTATACCAAAGCTGTTAAAATCACTCGGGACCCAGCCAGGCGATTTATCACGCTAACCATGAAAAGGGGCAGAGGCACACTAACATTTCTTAATCTCCATGCTCCAAACCAACCACAAGATCAATTTATACAACACACCGTCTCAGAACAACTACAGCTTGTTAGAGGTGATAATGTGGTGTGGAGTGACTTCAATTTAGTCAGGGACTCTAACCTCGATAGAAACAGCACACATGAAGGGAGCAAGAACCATGTCTGGGATACTAAGTAAGGAGCTTTGGGATGCTAGTTTGGTTGAGGTCTGGCAATACTTACAACCTGCAACAAAGTATTACTCCTTTTATTCACTTGTACACTTATCGTACTCCCGCATCGACTACCTGTTTGTCACTTCTTTCCCCCTAAAAGCCCTCACATCTGCACAGATTTCTGATATCTCCATTTCTGATCACGCGCATGTTGAGCTTACATAGACACCGTGCCTCGGATCTCCTAGCGCTCCCCCGCGATCGCGGCTCTACCCTTAGCTCTTGAGACCCTGTTGATCGGGCAACCATAAAAGATGCTATCACTGAATATTTTATCAAATAACTCCTTGCCCATTCCCTCCCTCCACATCCTTTAGGATGATTTTAAAGCCACTATTCACAGAGTGATGTCCTCCATAGCCAGGGTTCGAGCTCCGCACAAATCTCTTGGCCCAAAGTACTGATATACACAGATGATCTTCTAGCCCAAACACAACAAGACATTTCCCTTCTCGCGGTAGTCCAGGTGTTACAGATCAATGAGCTCTTAGAGCAATAGTTAGTTACTTGAATCCTCTTACCTGTACTGCCACGTTTTTATTTGCTTGTAGGCACTGAGAGAGTTAGTCTCCCGGGGCCGGTTTTCCGGAGTTGCCTGGCTCCATCACTGCCCATGCCTGGTCCTTACTCCCAGGGAGAGCTCCATCTCGGAAGGGCTAATTAGCCCGTTTTAATAATTTTATGTGTTGTTTTCTCACATTTTAATTTGAGACCCTCTTCTTTCCCAGTACCTTTCCCACACAGGGGAGCCTGTGTTAGAGTAAGCAGGGTAGCTGGGCCCCAGGTTTGATCCCAGTTTACTTTGCCCTTTGTTTTTTAGGTCGCACTTAGCGCCGGCGTGTAGACACGCCCCCTAATTTGCAGGGCTATTTCAGGACGGCTACAGGGGAAGCATGCAGCAGGCAGGCTGCTGGTGAGCCAAAGGCAAGCCCGTCTGCGCCACACTCCAGAACCCCTGCCGATTTTAACCCAGATCCCAGACAGAGAATCACTTTCCAATTAAGGAACCTTTAGATCTTAAAGATATCCTCAACTGTAATCATTTGCATATGCCCGCTTTTTGCTTAGCAGGGCAGGAGAGCTGTACAACCTGCGGCTTTCAGCTGGTGGGCCCTGTCACCCGCCCTAGAATCTTCGATTCTCCTCCCAAAGCCAGCAGAAAAGAAAACCCTAATGCGTTCATTTGTACACTTCTAAACGCACGCTCCTTAGTAAAACACGCACTAGAAACCGCAGAGCTCACCTGCTTTCATAAATATGATATTATATTCATAACAGAAACCTGGGCAACCGATACATCCATTCCAGAACTCCTTTTGGCAATCCCTAGAGGATATCGTTTGCACAGACAAGATCGTCTGTTAAAAAAAAGGCAGGGGCTAGCCATCATTTACCGAGAACATCTCAGGGCCAAGTTTATGACCATATTGGTGGACGACTGAAGCCCTGTCGTTCAACACAGAGCTTACAAAAAAATTATACTTTCAGAGGTGCTCTTATATATCACCATCCTGGCCACAAATCTGTTTATTAGGCTCCATCAATTCTCTTCTTGAGGTAGATATTGTAATTCTGACTGTACTGTCCTTGGAGATTTTAATTTAGATCAGAAAGATGACAGGGATACTATCTCCTTAATTGAAATTATGGAGGCTCTTGATCTCCCACAATATACAACTGATCCTACACATAATGCGGGACCATCGACTTGACCTGCTCTTCTCTAATAATAGAAATATTTCTAGCATCAAAACACTCCCTCTCCTTGGTCTGATCACTCAGCTATTTATTTGACGTTTAACTGCCCTGCAGCTGACCCAGTTCCTAATAAGCAGCCCTCCGCAGGTCAGTACCGAGCAGGGACCAATATCGATCAGAGTCAACTGCAGCGACTGCTAACTTCATCCTTGCCTATATTAGTGGAAAAACCGGATTAAGCGGCAGTGAATTACTCTAACTGGCTTCATTCAGCCTTTTCCCAATTGGTGCCCATAAAAAAGGCTCGCCAAGGTAGGATCTGCCCTTCTGCCCCAGATTTTCAGAAGCTCTCAGGCTAGAACGCAAAGGCTGTAGACGCCTAGAGAGAAAATGGAGAGCGCAATATGACTCCTTGGAGAGAAAAAAAATGATAAAAACTCATTAACCAAATATAAATCACTCCTTGTAAAAGAAATGCAACATTTTTCAATGCAAATTGAAACAGCCAAAAATTATGCAAAATAACTATTAAATAATCAGCACTCTCTCCAAACAACCGGAGTACAAGAGGGACTGGGTCAACTAGTCTTTTTGCAATAAGATCGCAGCACACTTTCAGAATAAAATAGACTTAATTTTTGACTCTTAACCATTCAGGCTATCTCCTAACGTTCGACTGATGCCACTAAGTCAGATCCTTCTACCAGTAACCACATGATGGATGCTTTGAATACATTCTGTCCTATACAAACTGTACAAGTCAAAGAAGTCATTATCACTACTAAATCAGGTTCCCCAGATGATCCTTGACCCCCTTCAGTCCTTAAACAGGTCCCTGGCATTATTGCATCAAATTTTACTGATATCTTCAAGAATATGTTCAGAGCGGGCATTTTTCCTTATAGTTGAAAAAAAAGCCTCCATCTTGCCCTCACTCAAGAAATCAAATCTGGACCAAGAGGACCCAGCCACGCATCGACTGATTTAGAGACTCCCATTCCCATGCTAAAATAGCTGAAAAGGTGTTGAACATTCAACTGAATCAATTTATTAAAGACAACTGCTGCCTGGATCCCACTCAATTTGGGTTCAGATCGGAGCATAGTACCAACATTGCTCTGATCAAGGCTACTGATGAACTCAAGATCATTTTGGATGAGGCGGATCAGCGGCATTGATCTTGCTAGATCTATTTGCGGCTTTCGATACAGTGGATCATTCCATCTTGATCCGCCATTTGGAAGAAAAATAAAATATAAATCTGGTCTTAAAATACTCACCTCTTTTCTTTCAAAGAGGGAGAACACTATCAACATTGATGCCTTTTCATCCAATCCCTTTAGTTTCCCCTGTGGAGTTCCCCAGGGATCTTCGCTTAGCCCTACCCTTTTTAGTGTGCATGTTGCAGAACTGGCCCCATTGGTTCAATCTTTTGGCTTTGCTTTGACCTCTTATGCAGATGACACGCAAATAGTGTTCTCCACGCTGACACGCAAATAGTGTTCTCCACGCTGAACACTTCTATTGAAACATGTCACCGCATTAAACAATGTATGAGCCATATCAATACCTGGATGGATAAACACTGTCTCAAGCTTAATGCTGGGAAAACCGAGGTTATTCTGTTTGGGAACAATTCAAACTTCTGGTCAGCTTCTTGCTGGCCTGCCGAAATGGGAACCCTCCCTATTCCCACTAGCAAAGCCAAAAGTTTGTGAGTCCTCTTAGACGACCGCCTAAATTTAGGCAAACAAGTCAATGCGGTGATCTCGTCTTCTTATAATATGCTAAGAATCCTGAAGAAAATACTCATATTTCTCCCTACTGCAGTCAGTCAGTTATATCCACACTCAGATTATCGAGAATAGATTATTGCAATGGCCTTTACAATGGCCTGCAGGCCCAATATTTGGACAAACTAGAAGTACTACAAAACTCTGCAGCAAGATTATTATTGGGACTTCCTAGATACCAATCTCTTTCTCATGCATTGAAAGACATTCACTGGTTGAAGGTGAAACAGAGAATCACGTTTAAGGCACTTTGCCTCACAAAGCTCTTAACTCTGGACCCATGTTTCTGAAAAAAGCCTTAACCTGGTATACGCCTACTAGAAATTGAGGATCGTTAGGTGCTTTCAAAGTCAATTTTATCAGATTTAAAAAAGCTAAATGGGGAGGAAGCAGTTTTGTGGTGGTAGCATCCAAATCCTGGAACCTCCTCCCGCTCGCCCTAAGGGCAACTCCCTCCCTTCTCCAATTTAGAAAGCATTAAACGACATGGCTTTTTAATCAGCAGGTTTCTTCTTTTCACTCAGGCTCACTGTTGTTCGCCGGACTAGTGCCAAGACACCTCCGGGTAAATGCTGAGCTCTAGAAATTGGCTAACATAACCATGAGCAGGTATCTGGGTACAAGATTGACCTGGCCAAGTCGCAAGCACTCAACCTCATTCTCCTGCCCCGGCAACTCCACCACCTACAGGCGCTCACCCCCTTCCAGTGGCCCTCTCGCACTATTCAATATTTAGGCCTTACAATCCAGAACTACCTGGACGCGGGTTATCTGGCCACGCAAGGCGATATTAGAAGACCGTTCCAAATTGTGGGCAGACCGCACCAATTTGGTAAAAATGAATGTCCTGCCCCAGCTCTTATATCTATTTCAGTCATAGCCCAACCCCATCCCCGCTGACTATGTAAGGCAACCACAGGGGAACCTTCTAGAAGGAGACGCCCCCCATGTTTCTGCTGAGCTCCTCATGCTTCATTGCTGAGATCTCACCCAGGACACCTAGTGTGTCTGTGTGGTCTCAACCTCCCAGGGAGTGAGCGCTTCTAAGGAGATTTTCATTGGGATCTGTGGAAAGTTTAAAATTACCTTAAGTCTCCCAGTAAAAATGTATTAGGTTTATGGTTACTTGAGTAAGGTTAAAAACCGGAGGGACGTCAGATGGGGATAAATTACAGGTCCCTTACATCAACTACACAAGCATTTACGCGAGTTTCGGCTATTGGCATTGTAAATGACAACGCCTTTCATTTGTGTTTTAAACAAAAATAAAAGGCATTGTTATTTGCAATGTCAATAGCTCAAACTTGCGTAAATGCGAGACTAATTGCATATCAAATGCTTGTTATTTTTTTGGTAGGCACGGGTAGATTACGTGATTTGCCCCGCATCTCAGGATGTTGAGCTGACGCCAAGCTCTAACCTGGTTCCCCAGCTACAAAGTCGGTAGCTCTGACCGTTAGGCCACAGCCTCTGTCACATTAAGGGGGTTCACTAGACCCATTTCTGCCTTCCAGGTGGTGGGGGAGGTGTGTTTTCTATAGCAGAGCCCTACAGTCAGAAAGCAGCGATTTACACAGAACCAATTCCCAGTAGCCAGCACTGAATAGAAAATGAGCAGCTTATTATCGCCCATCTTTTAGTGGATTTAGTTGAACCTCGGATTACTTATTGAAAAAGAGTTTAGGAGAGAAAGGCAGGGGAGGTCTTTTGAAATGTTCACTCTGGAAGCAATAAATAAACGTAAAAATGGAGTTGAAACACTGTCCTGAGAAATGGCATGTAACCTTTTTAGGAGTTTTAAATATATATGGACACTTTCTTTATTACTTTCTGGAGCATGATGGCAACCAATGATGATAAGTGGGCAGAGCTGATGAGTACCAATCAGTAGGCTCAATTGGTGGTGCGCATGTGAGGTACCATCTCGTCCCTTTCACATTTTTTCACATTTTTTTCATAATTCTTTTACTATTTGTATTTGAAAAAACACCCGGTGTAGTCTGTGTATTCATGCACCTTGAGGTTTGTCAAGGGGATTGCCACAGGTAAAACTCTCATTTTAAAATTGAAGGTGGCTAGCTTAGTGGGTGACTACCCTTTTCCTAAAAAAAACGGGGAGTATCATATACCTAAAGTAATAGGATTTGAACCACAGCTAACAAGAAATTACCTTACCTTCTAAGCCCTAGGCCTTTGTTGATAGATCTTGATTGAGAGGAGGGCGGCCTAGGTTCTTTTTTTCCCTCTGTAGCTCCTTATTGCGTATATATAAAAGATAGGAACCCCTGGCTACAGCATTTTAGATTTACCTCGAAGAAACTGATACAAAATCCTGGAACTGCGACGATCTACAAGGCGCTAAATGACCGAAGAATCTCTCTTGGAGTAAAGGAGTTACTCCCCTGCAAGGCAGGCACCTAAGACGCATCTGACCGGTTTGCATCTCGGAAGCTCCCGCTGGACTCCGAAGAATTTGCAACACAGGAGGTGGGTTCCCAGACTTCCCAGAGGCCGACCCGAGCTCCCAGTAAAGCTGAGACCCGTAACCCTTGTGGGGACTGTGGAACCGGAACACCCGGACACATGCACATTTGCAAGTGCATATGCTTCTCGTCGATCCTTGAGGCTGTGCTTTGGGCTACTTGTAGTCCACAACCTGAGCAGCGTCTCCACCGAAGATTACTGGCCTACACTCACCGAGTGTCCCGTGGGCTGGTATGGTGCGATTCCTCTCGAGGTCCCTCTGCGATCCCTGGTCCGTCGACTGGTGGGTCCCTGTGAAGGCAACTAACTTTAATTGGGCTTACCTGGTGTCTCCAGACGTGCCCTGACTCTCCATTGCTTGGAGAGTCCCCAGGACCTTGCTGGTTCGCACCGAGGCATCTTTTCTCTTCCGACGTGGGTTGCTGTTGCCAAGGCTTGTTGGGTTCAATCCGAGCACCGACACCGCAGCACTCGATATCCTTTGTGGGACAGCTCGAATCTAGCTCCTGGTCGACGTTGACGCCTCCTGGCTGCAGAGTCAAGCTTCACCTCTTCGCACCTGAAACACCCGACATCGGTGGGCATTCGTCTATCGTGCCCCTGGTCACTGGCAAGTGACCCAGACTCTGTCCCCTCTGCTTTCAGGTTCGTCTGATCTTCGATCCAGGCTTGGATCACACAGGATACTTCTCTTCTACCCGGCAGCAGCACTTTGCAGCAGATCGCCATTGAAATCAACGGCGATTCCAGACACCATTTGACACCTATGAACCCAGCTTCCCTGGGTGAGGCAACTAGAGTACTCCGGTGCTCCTGAGGGTGTTGGCCCTAAAACCTCCCCCCCCCCCCCCTCCCCCATAGTCTAAAGGGGCTTGCTCAAAGTCCTCTCCTAAGTGTCCTTAACTTCTAAAATTCCAACCACGACTTTCCCATAGAATAGTACGGGGCTCTCGCCTGTATTCTCAAACTGAACGCGTCCCCCCATGGGTCCCCTGTGTCACTACCTTGGGTGGTTCCTTGGGGTCCCAGTGTTTCTACGTGTTCTAGGCACTGTGTCTAGTCAAGTCATGGTTCTTATACCACTCTTAGTACATGTTTGGTCCCCCACGGAGCCCATTGTATATTGTGCTATTTAATGTCGTTTTAGAACTGTATTATTGTGAATCCTCAAAGAGATTAGTAGGGAGTGTTTAGAAATAAATACATATATTTTATATATACCTAGTGTGGTTCTCCTTTCATTTAGTAATTCAAGAGGTTATATTCTGGTAAACCAAGCTGCTTTACACTCCTTCAAGACTTAGACTAAAGGCTGCTCTCCATAGCTACCACTAGGATAGCTTTCAATAAAGGTGGTCTTTAAACCCATCATCAATAAGGGTTGTTTGGACTGGTGCAAGGTGCCCACTATGACTAGTGGACAGCATATACCAAGTCAACTTCTCACAGTGATCATACAAGAAACAAATGCATCTACTTATGGTTTGTAATCACTTGCTCATTCTTGTATTCACCCACTTACACAACCACAATACAACACATACACAGATTCTACCATGTATACAAGATAAAAGTACAAAACATGTTATTGGCTAAAAATGGCAGATGTATGCTTGCAATAACATAGCAGCAGATGGACATCTTAAAATGGTATTGTAAATAGTGGTGGACATCTTGCAATGGTATTGTACATTGTGTATAGTTACAGCCGACTGTCCCGTTAGAATTCTGTAGACCATCTTGCAATGGTAAAACAATGATGCAGTGTGGATAATATCATTGCATGGAGGCAGCAGTTGGGCAAGTTGCAGTACACTGTAGATGAAGTAAGCAAGTAGTCAATAAGCTCCATCTTTGGAGCTGTAGCATGCTTTAAAAATGAAAATAAAAAGTAGTAAATGAAAGCACTTGTAAGCAGAAAAGGGAAAACTAAAAGACTGGCCTACTAGCTTTGACACCAAGGGCACTCCTTTTCAGATGGATGTGCACATGTGGTCAGACAAATGTCAC
This sequence comes from Triturus cristatus, assembly GCF_964204655.1. Taxonomy (NCBI): domain Eukaryota; kingdom Metazoa; phylum Chordata; class Amphibia; order Caudata; family Salamandridae; genus Triturus; species Triturus cristatus. The sequence continues at coordinate 891,630,382 of NC_140581.1, forward strand.
TTATAGGGTAGGAGAAACAAGAACTGAAGTGGACTGACCGATTTCCCTAAGCTCTATGATGTCAATGACGGAAGGAAAGTGTAAATGATACCCATACAGACCAGTGGGAGAAGATGGCTAACCATAAGCCTCTCTGTATCTATATAGATAAGATCTTGTAATAAAAAAAAAAACCTATTATACAACTAAACCTGTCAGGCCTTCCAAGGAGATCCTAGCAAGAATTATTACAGTGAAAATTTTGCACCCCTAAGGTTTGTTGAAGGGAGTATTCAACACCAAACTCCTTGCCTAAAAACTAATCTGTGGGATTCCATGTAACCAAATACATCTGTCGGCTTTAAGAGGGTCCAGTAGGGATCCATCTATAAATGCCGATAGGCTTTAACAGATGTTTCATAGTGAATAAACCAGGTCTACTGCTTTTGTCTGAACTTTTCATATGAGACAGATCCAAACTATTGCACCAGAATTAACCTTCCCAGTAAACCAATCAGGTGTATAGCTTTTGTCATTGGCTTCTCACTGTAATCAAGTCAGGCCAAATGTATTGAGAATAATCTTTCCTACAAGGCAACCATCATGTATCCTGCGATAAAATGACAATTGTACAAAATGATAGTTCTCTAAAGAACTACCGTATTGCATTTTGCATAAATAAGCATTACCGTTGCATCATTTTCCCCAAATTTTCGGGGGGGCTCCATGAATTCTCTACACCCCTAAATCTTATTCTTTTATTGAATTATGTTTTAGTATGCCATGTTTTTGTATTTCGTTTTTGGGGTGGCTGGGGAATTTGCTGCAGAATGTATGAACCAAAAGTTCCCAATCGAACACATGGTGTCCAATAATGAGTAAAGGAACAGTATTTCTGGACAATTTTTTTTTATTCTTCTCCGAAGAATATGCTGCACCAGATTTCGTGGGGGGGGGGGGGGGGGGGGGGAGAGAGAGAGGTAAAGGCAATGTGGCTAACGGACTACCGAAAGCTTAGGCTCCTTCAGCAGAATGCTTTATTTTCACTCACTGATTGTATTAATGACTCGAAAACTTCTGCACTAACTCAATTCGCTTGCTCGCTGTCAAGCTAATTTTTTTCTGTCTAAATTCAAGAGAAGCTTCAAACTCTTGGTTGTCATTTGTTCGTTCAGTCACTTCATGGTTCACTCACTCAGTTGCTCATTCACTGACTTGTAAACTCACACTAAGTCACTATCATGTGCTCAGTCACTCACTCATTTGCACACTTCTTCACTCACCTCAATCACTTGCATTTATCAGTCACTTACTGACTTGCACACTTGTTCGCTTTCTCACTCACTTACTGCTCACTCTTTCACAGATTTTTCACTTGCTTATTCATTCACTAATTTGCACACTTGCAATCCAAACAATTACTGATTCATTCACATATGCACTCATTCCCACATTAAACTGTTCACTCACTCACTTGTACAATAACTTGGACATTCACTCCACTCACCGACTCACCCACTGTTTCACTTACCTACTCAGTTGTTCATTCTCCTACTTGCTTGGACAGTCACAAACTTATTCAAAAAACCACAATTCCCTTGCCCATTCATTTTTCTTTCTTTCATTCACTGTTTCCTTACATAATCACTAATCCATTCATTAAAATCAAGTTACTGCATAAAGTTATTATTTGAATTATTCTGATTTGCAAAGAAGGAATACAGTTTGCGTCTATCTTTAGCTCTTACTCTACATTTTAGACTTGCCTGAGAAAGTTGTAAGAGGGAGGGGACTCTGCAGCCGCCTGGTGGTACGCACTGTGGTGAGTCTGCTTTCTAGAAGGACTATTTGATCCCACGGTGGCTCATCTGAAAGGCCCCAAAGATGACAAGGTCTCTTGTCTAGAGTAAACTGGGAGAGGGCACACAGGGCTGGCTCGTCTGACATGCCCTTCAGGTTTTCAGGGTGATACTTGGAGCTGTCTGGAGGTGGGTGCGAGTCCTCAGGGACCTTGCTTGTGTGTAAGGGCCTGTGATTGGGACGACCTCCGCGAACCCTTGCTTTTTGTCTCACTAACCTTACGTAGTATGTGCAGTCTTGTTTTTATAACGAGATAAGTACAATCGTGCAATCACTCTGAATGCCCCTGAACGGTTTATGACCTTTCAAAGACTGAGATCCTGGACATGTATTTTCAGTAGTCTAAAAGGCACTCAGTCACCATCACTAGAAGCACCAGCTGCGGGAGAGGGTAATCAGCAACATGAAATTACCTGGATGCCCGAGCATTACAGACACAACAGCTGTGCTTAGCCTTGTCAACTTAGAAACTCAGAAAACTCCTGCCTCACTTTGTGACACAGGAGAATGTGGAAACTCATTTACAAGTAGCTTGTAAGGCTCTTCTGTAATGTCCCAAACTTGGACCTTAAACACCCTACACTCCCAGAAGAAGCATCCAGCAGGCAGGGCCCCAGGGAGGCGTTACATAAAGAATCTGAGGCGAGGATGAAACGGCCTAATTTCACCTCGTTGTTCTGAGGGTGGGCAGAGGGATATGTAGATTGGACTCAACTGCAGGGAATGCTTTAAGGTGCTCTCCTGCTGCTTCAGGGCACCCTGCAGGTATTTATATGCCCATTATTAGCATGCATAAAGACAAACTTTTTTAAAAAAAAAGCATTCAGCAGCGCAGCTTCATAACTATCAGCGCACTTCAAAGGCTCCAGTAAAGAGTTAAATGAATGACGTGGAATCCTTTGTAGTGTGCGCAGATTGTACATCTCTGCGCGGAGGGAAGCCAAGGTGTGCGCGCACACGCAGGCGCGCCGTTTAGAGGGAACTATGCTTACGACTATAATTTAGATAGTAGGAGAAATTAAGTGCCACTTACTTTCCATGCTTCTGGCCTTATTTCCCTAGTTAGTCAAGAAGACAGGTCTCCAGGACAGAAGTGGAAGTAAAGACAGGCCTTGAGTGGTTGCTATATTCTTTGCATGCCAGTAATGTCTCGCTACTGCCCCACTACCCAGTTGGGATCTAACCTACCTACAGGGACATTTGCCGTATTACAATACCACATTCCCTCCCAAGTATCTATAGATAAAGATTTCTTGGCAAAAGGATGACTCACAGAAGTGAGTTGTGCAACGCTTTAGCAAAAGGATGACTCAGAAGTGAGCCGTGCAACGCTTTACTTCTACAAATCCCTCCATTTTTGTTTGCACTATGAGGAAGAGGTCATCCTCACCAGTCCCAGTCCAGGGAGGACCCGATAATCTACCCATGGACCATCCACCTCCCTGGGAGCAACAGGATTGTAGTGTGAATCTCAAGGGTCATACGGGCTGCCTTGGTCCAAGTCAGTGTGTAATGAAAGTAAGAAGGCGTGAGGGCACGGATGTGTTGTTAGTGTGCAATGCCATGGAGGTGGTGGTGATGTGGGAAGGCATGGTGCTGTGGTGGGGAGACTACTAGCCATGTCCTTAATCTTCACTGAACCCTCATCCAAGAATGTCATCTGTGGCTCCTAGGGGAGAAGGTCATCAAAAGAGACCTTTCTTTTTTCCCCCAATTTTAGGAATCTGGGGACTATGTAGTTGTTCCTACAAAGGGGGTCTGGTAAGTATTTGCACTGTGGAGGAATCTATAAAGATTTTCTTCTGCCCCATATTAGGCATCTTGGGGAGCTGCAAGAGGATCAGAAGCCTTGCTCAAATCCGATCCCAGAGTCATGGGCTCTCTTGGCACAGACCTGCGAAAGGGTGTGGATGTCACCTTTGAAGCCAATTTCGGCCCGAGATAGGTTTACTGGGGCTTTCAAGTTGAGGTGGGGTTGGGTGGCACGACTATCTGGCCAGTCGCTCTCTCATGGCTGAAACTTGCTCTGGATTGAGAAATGTTGGTTGCGAGAGGTGGAACCAGAGGTCTGTTTTTTTAGGCTAGGCTCGGGTGCAATGCCAGACTCACTTGGGATGGGTGCTTGGCCTCCACCAGTGAGTGCTTCAGAGCTCAAACCCAGTGAGGATGGCTCTTTTGCACAGGAGGTGGAACAGAAGCCCTGGGTGTGGTCTCTGCCCTGGGGCATATCCTCTGGCATGTTTCCAGCTCCTCTTCCTTGAGCTCCTTCGCCAAGGCTTCACAAGAACGTGCTTCTGGGGTCTGCTCTGCGTATGCCGGCTATAAGCCCAATGGGCATGCCCCACAACATATATGGTGTTTCAGGTGACTAGGGGAATGCATTTTATGGCATGCCCGGTGTAGCCTGTGTCAGGGCCACTTTCCTTGCGCCAGAATGCATTGCACGGCAAGCAGATCTTCCCCAGAGCTGGCACTTGAATATCGGAAACCGATGGTCGGAAAAAACAATCTGAGGTGAAACCTTTGTACTGTTACACTGCAGGCTAAACGTAGAATCATAACAGGTCTTCGGACTAGAAAAAAATGCTACACAGAAAAACAACTTGCAAACCTCGGAGTCTAATACTAGATGGTAGGGGTATGCAGAGCCACCAATGCTACAGACGCATAATTTCAAGAAGGCAGCATTTTTTCTACGGATCCCTTCAAAATTAAGCGTGTGGAGTTTTATAGGTAACATTCAGAAATTTAATTCAGCCTAGTATTTAAGACTGAGTTATTCAGATCAACAGATTTACCAATAATTTAAGAATACCTGAAGCATGCAGTTCAACAGATTTTCTTTGATATCTATGACAGATAGACTGTAGATGTAGTGATGACAGTAAATACCTAAAGACAACTTATGACCATTGAACAGGTAAAGAGATCAGCGCGTTTCGTGCAAATCTTTGTATGGGACTGATTCCATGTTTTTTGTAAGACCCAGAGTGTGCAAAATTGTAAAAAGGGAGCTTCTTTGGGTTAATAAAATATTAAAGGAAGCTTCAATGTCCTTGTATACGCAGTTAAGATGAGCAAGCCTAAATATTTGTGGTCATGAGTTAACAAAAAATTAAATGGCATTTCTTAAAGGGGCAGATGTGACACTCTTGAAGATTTATGGCATACTTTCACAGACAATCATGTTAATTCAACACGGATGTTTTTTAGATAAAAGAATGCAACTTAATCCCTATGCTGATAAAAGCACTATTGCAAGTGGTATAAGCTTGGGGAGGTCCAAGAATCCTCGAAGTGACATTTTATCAACCTCTAGAAGACCCAATGAGACCTGGTCATTGTTTAACCTTTTAATGGTAGAGTACAACGGTTTCGAAAAATCAGATGGGTCATGTGGAGCAACAGCCTAAAGATAAAAAATAAGTCCAACTGGTTAACGTGGTTTCTGCCATAAATACGCCACTGCAGGTCAAGCTCCTATTCATTTGTGCTTGGTTAAAATGATACAAGACAACCCCTCACAAATTACTTTATATTTGCTTTGCCAACTACAGGTCTACCTTCAGATCCATTAAAACAGAGGTCCATTAGTATAGCAGGCGGATCGCCACCGCCCGTATGGCGGTAGCAATCCGCCCGCTAAAAACCTCCGCCAGCATTCAATTTCGCCCCCACCACATTACCATGGCCGGGGGGGGGGGGGGGGACCCCAGCGGACGGGAAGACCGTCCGTCGGTAGGTAATCCGCCCGATTCTGGTAGACACCGCCATCCATATTACTATGAAGGCGGGGACCTGCCGTTGCCGCCATGGAAAGGCAGGCGGCGTTTGACATTGGGGCCCGTAGCGGGCCTCCAGGGATTCGGAGGGTGCACATGGGGGTACCTGTGGTACCCCCCTGCATTTCAATGTACAATGTGGCAGGCACCGCGCAGTGCCTGTCACGTTGTGCATTGAAAGGCACAGGCTACCTTTGTGGCATTGCAGCAGGCGGTGCTCTCTGCACCGCCCGCCGCAATGTTGCATATGCGCCATGCACCCGCCAGTGTGGCGGGCGCATGCTAATCGGGAGTGCGGGACCGCCGCACCCTCAGCGGGCAGTCCTGTTTCCCGAGGGTATGGCGGGCGGACAAAGACCGCCCGCCGGACAAAGTCCGCCCGCCATACTAATGGTGCCCATTGTCTCTGGCTAAAGGTATGTCCACGTAGAGTGGGCCAAGTCCTCTGAGAAATGTTGCAGACACTTGGCACTGACCTGAATAGAGGTCAAAAATGCTGCTGCACATTCTCTAATCACATAAGATTTGAGATAAAATTGTCCAAGAGGGTGAAATGAGCTGCTGGTTTGTTTTATGTGCAGTTTGCCGAATTGCCTCTTTAGACCAAGAGGAAGCTGGTCATCAAAAGATTTCTAGTGCCATTTATCTAGACCAAATCTTCCAACTAAACTGCTGACATTTGACAGGAATAGGGTAAAAGCAGATTGGTTCTAGATCAAGTTATTAATTAACCCCTTCGATGCTCATGACGGAACGGTTCCATCATGAGCATCGGTTGCGCTGTGCGGATGACGGTACCGTTCCGTCATGGCCCCGCCCGCGCTCGAACCCTTCAGCACAGCGCGGGAATCCGCGCCGCGCTGAAGGGGTTAAAAGATATCCAGGATTAGGATGTACAGGGACTGGTCCTTGAAAACTCCCTGTGACAAGCAAAAAGAGCGAATTCACACCATCTGGCCTAAAACAAGTGCAAAAGTGGAATCTATACCCTTTTAAGAAACAGCGATGAGGGGAATATAGGGCCTGTTTCAGTCTTCCAGAATGTCTTGGGCCCATGCAATGGGCCACAATAAAATTACCCAACACAGCTGATTAGGCTGGAAGTGGGCAAGTCTAGCATTTATGGCAGTGTTACTGTGAAATTCATATATTACAGTCAGGGATGGAAAGGTGCCTCCCTTGCCTACTGTGCAATGGTATACAATTATGTTAGAAAACCCCGGGCAACCGGGTTAGCAGTCACCCGTTTTTTCCCAACACAAGGGGTAGCTTGGCTCGAGCGGTGGGGGGTCAGGCACCGTGTTAAGCGTACGTCACACCCTCACAATAACCATGCGTTCATCCGTTCCAAAAACGACTACACCGTACAAATTTATTAAAGAATCACTTTGTGTTTATCTTAGTTTTTCTCTTAGTTGCAGGGTTATGACACAAATACAATACAAAAGGATTTTCTTCAGAAATAGCAGGTCAATTAAATAATAACACTTTGCAGGTGCAATAAATAGGATTAGGTCATAAATACACAAGGAATAAATAGAGGTGCGATAAATACATAGGGCAAATAAATATGGTCAGACAATAAATACAAGGCAGGAATAAATACGGTCAGACAATAAATAAAACACCTTCAATAAATAATATAAGCCATCAAACAATTGCAAATCAGATCACATTTATGAGGTAGATTGATTTTACCTTGCCCAAGTACAGCTTATGGTCACTGGGGTGGCCTGGGGATGTCCCACCTAGAGTGGTCAAGGCTGGGGCCTAAGCTGAGGTAGAATGAGGGAAACCTAAGGTTCTGATTCTTCCAACTACACAGTCCCTCACACAGGTCCCTGCACCAGTCTCAGTTCACCCCCTAGCACTCTCAGGTTGGTCCTAACACCCCTCTAGCCCCAAGACTGGTCTTTTAGGGCTCCACAGGGCCTCAGATGCCCTTTCTACCACTTACTGCCCTTTTCACGAAGATCGGCTCCGCTCGGCGCCGGGTCGACGTCGCTGGGCGGCTCCGGTTCGATGTCGCGTCGATCTGTTCCACTTGACGCCGTGTCGATGCCGTCGGGCGGTTCCGATTCGATGTCGCTGGCCGGCCTCGGTTCGATGTTACGTCGATCTGCTTTACCTGACGCCGGGTCGATGCCGTGAGGCGGCTCCGGATGGATGTCGCTGGGCGGCCTCGGCTCGATGTCGTGTTCCGGCGTCACAGGGTCACGGTTCCCCCGCTTCCGGGCGACTCCGGAGTGCGACCTCCACTCCCGACCTCCGTCGGCTCCACTTCGGGTTCCGGCGACTCCGGAATGCGATCTCCACTCCCGACCTCCTGCGCGCTTCGCCTCGACCTCAGGCGACTCCGGAGTGCGACCTCCACTCCCGACCTCCTGCGCGCTTTACTTCAGCTTCCGGCGACTCCGGAGGGCGGACTTCACTCCCCCGTCGACGCCTCACCTCGACCTCAGGTGACTTCTACTCGACCTCCGGTGTCTCTCCACGACCTCCGTCGACGCCCTCACTCGACCTAGCGGCTCCGGGTACGACGTCTGCCTTCTGTCAGCGCCGCTTCTCCACCTCGGGCTCCAGGTCTCCAGGCTTCTCGACGTTGGGTCTCCAGGAGGATTCCACCAAACAGGTCAGGAACTTGCTGTTCTTCTCCTTTAAGGCTTGTTCAGGTCCTTAAGATGATTTTTCTGGTCTTTATCCCACACAGGGCTTTAGGCTGGGCTTGGTCAGTAGGGACTAGTATAAAGGGTGGGTTTCTGGACCCCACTCCAGGCACAAGTTTCCACCCCTGCTGCCTTACTCCTTCCTCCTTCTGTTTCTCTGTCCTCTCTCCTCTCCAGTCAGGTGCCAACTGCCTACTCCAACTGCCAACTCTGAGCTGGCTTCCCAACATTCTAAACCTGCCTCACACTGTCACAGGGTTCTAGAATGTTCTGGAAGGTACTAGTAGGTTCCAGCTATGTCTCAGGTGACAATGGGTGGCCACCATTTTGTGTTTCAGGCCCTCAGACAGAAGTTCCAGGGGTAGGGAAAATGGCTCCCTGACCCTGCATCAACACTAAAAGTCTGGTGGTTCCCAAAAAGGAAAAATACTAACAGGGTTTGAGGCAAAAGTGGGACAAAATAAATAATGATGAGGAGGGACCACCCAAAGGGCTGACAGGTCTAACACGCGTCCCCCCCAGCTGAAAGTGGGGAGAGCTACCCAACCCCTTGGGAGTTCTCATCACTAAGGCGGAAATACCTTGAGAGACCGTCTGCATTGGCGTGGTCCACTCCAGGCCGATGTTCCACCTGAAAGTCCATTCCCTGTAGGGAGATAGACCACCTTAGCAACTTGGGATTCTCCCCCTTCATCTGCATCAGCCAACGAAGGGGTCTGTGGTCGGTCTGAACTAGGAAGTGCGAGCCAAACAGGTATGGCCGCAGCTTCTTCAGAGCCCATACCACTGCAAAGGCTTCACGCTCTATTGCACTCCACTTCTGTTCCCTGGGAAGTAGTCTCCGGAATAGGAAGACCACGGGTTGATCCAGACCCTCTTCATTGAGTTGCGATAACACTGCCCCAATGCCATGTTCCGATGCATCCGTCTGGACAATGAACTCCTTGGAAAAGTCTGGGGCCCGTAGGACCGGGGCCTCGCACATGGCTTGCTTCAGTTTTACAAAGGCCTGCTGACAAGCCTCCGTCCAGACTACCCGTCGAGGTGGTTTCTTGGACGTAAGCTCCGTGAGGGGGGCCACAATGGTACCGTATCCCTTCACGAAGCGGCGGTAATATCCGGTGAGGCCCAGAAAGGCTCGGACCTCAGTCTGAGTCTTGGGGGGTTCCCAGGCCATGATGGCCTCGATCTTTGCCTGGAGGGGTTGCACCGCTCCCCTACCCACCAAGTGTCCAAGGTACACTACCGACCCCTGCCCGATCTGGCACTTGCTGGCCTTGATCGTCAATCCAGCTGGTCTCAGGGCCTGGAGAACAGCTTGCAGGTGACGCAAGTGATCCTCCCAGCTGTTACTGAAGACGGCTATGTCATCCAGATAAGCAGCAGAGAAATTCTCCATTCCAGTGAGGATCTGGTTCACCAGACGCTGAAACGTGGCAGGTGCGTTCTTGAGCCCAAAGGGCATCACACAGAACTGGTAGTGGCCTTTGGGCGTGGAGAAGGCTGACCTTTCCCTAGCTCCGTCAGAGAGATCTGCCAGTACCCAGAAGTAAGGTCAAAGGTACTTAGATATTGGGCAGCTCCCAGCCGGTCAATCAATTCATCCGCCCTTGGGATCGGATGAGCATCAGTCTTGGTTACTGAGTTCAGTCCCCGGTAGTCCACACAGAACCTCAGTTCCGGTTGGGCACCCGGTGGTGCGGCTTTTGGTACTAGCACCACCGGACTGGACCAGGGGCTGCTGGAAGGTTCGATCACTCCTAGCTCCAGCATCTTAGTGACTTCACTGTGAATGCTGGCCTTCACCTTGTCTGACATCCGGTAGATCTTGGACTTCACAGGTGGGCTGTCTCCTGTGTCCACATCATGGACGCACAGGTGAGTCCTACCCGGAACAAGGGAGAACAACGAAGAGTACTGTCCCAGGACCTGGCGGCAGTCCTCCTGCTGTTCAGGAGTTAGAGATGGGGAGAGAATCACTCCCTCCACCGACCCATCCTTCTCTTGAGACTCAAACAAATCGGGGAGAGGCTCGCTTTCCACGTCCTCTGCTCCGTCAGTCACCATCATCAAAATGACTTCGGGCCTCTCGTGGTGGGGTTTGAGGCGGTTGGCATGCAGCACCCGTAGGGGCTGACGAGGGGTCTTAAGATCCACCAAGTAGGTAGCCTTACCCTTCTTCTCCAATACCTCAAAGGGTCCTGACCAGCGATCCTGGAGGGCGCTAAGCTCTCCTGGTTCGATCACCCACACCTTCTGGCCAGGCTCCAATTCCACCGGGTGAGCGTTGTGGTCATACCACGCCTTCATTACTGCTTGGCTGGCCTCCAAGTTGTCAGAAGCTTGCTTCCACAACTTAGCCATTTGGCTCCGGAAGGCCAGCATGTAGCTCACCACGTCCTGGGGAAGCTTTCTGGGAGTTCTTTCCCATCCGTCTCTCACCAGGCTGAGAGGTCCACGCACAGGGTGCCCATACAAAAGCTCGAAGGGGCTGAAGCCCACTCCCTTCTGTGGCACTTCCCTGTAGGAAAACAATAGACAGGGTAGGAGGACGTCCCATTTCCTCCGCAGGCTTTCAGGCAGACTTCTAATCATGCCTTTCAAGGTTTTGTTAAACCTCTCCACCAGACCATTGGTCTGGGGGTGGTAAGGAGTTGTGAACCGGTAGGTCACTCCACACTCCTTCCACATGGCCCGCATGTATGCTGACATGAAGTTGGTCCCCCTGTCGGACACAACTTCCTTGGGAAAACCCACTCGGGTAAAGATTCCCATCAGGGCCCTAGCCACAACAGGTGCTGTAATGGTCCTTAAAGGTATAGCCTCTGGGTACCGTGTGGCATGATCCACCAGAACCAGGATACACCTGTGACCAGCTGTAGTAGGCGGATCTAATGGACCCACAATGTCGATGCCCACCCTTTCAAAGGGGGTGCTAACGACAGGAAGTGGTTCCAGGGGAGCTTTCAGCTTCACCCCTGTTTTCCCACTGGCTTGGCAAGACACACATGTCCGGCAGAAGGTGTCGGACGACACTTTCATTTGAGGCCAATAAAAGTGTGGGACAAGACGGGCGAAAGTCTTGTCTTGCCCCAGGTGTCCTGCCAAGGGGATCTCGTGAGCCAATTCCAGTAGGAAGGCTCGGTAACGTTGAGGGACTACTAAGGCTCGTGCCGATCCATGTAGGGGTGCCTTGGGTTCACTGTAGAGGAGGCCATCCTCCCAGTAAAGGTTGTAGTTCCCCTCAACGTTCCCTGCTGCCTGGGCTTCGGCCTGTCGCCTCAGTCCCTCAAGGGTAGGGCACTCCCTCTGGCCCTTGCAGAATTCCTCCCTGGTCGGCCCTCCCTCCACGTGCCACTCGGCCCGGATGGGTAGGTCCTCCAGTTTGGTAACATCCCCCACCGCGGACTCCTGGTCCACCACCTCCGGTGGCCTATCCGTCACACGGGGCGCGGATGCCGAGGCAGGCTCCTCCTGTCCTCGGTTCTTCCCTTGGTCGGCAGCCGGCTGTGCCTTTGTTCCAGGCTCCAGTCGAAACAAACTCCCTCTCCGGGTAGTCGCGGACCCTGTGCTAACAGGCCCAGTCAGGTGTACCCAGCATCTCAGCATGAGTCCGGTATTTTACCTCCTTCCAAGCATTGTGCTCCATGTCATTCCCCAGGAGACAATCGACCGGCACGGCAGGGCTTACGGCAACTCGAAGTGAACCTGCAACCCCCTCCCATTCAAAGGGAACCTCGGCCACCGGATAGTGGCCGGTTCTGCCGTCAGCCATCGCGGCTGGGTGGAGTACATCGGGAATTACCTGCTCTGGAGACACCAGTTGGCTACGTACCATAGTCATACTGGCTCCTGTGTCTCTCAGAGCCTCCCCTCTTTGGCCGTTGATGGTGACCCACTGCCCATACTTTATGGTATTTGCGGGCACCTGGATCTTAGGAACCATCTCCCGTTCTCCCAGGGACACTAAAGTGACACCCGCCCACTCCCTTCCCTTAGTTAAGGGCATCTCCTCCCCGAGCACTACACTAGCTACTCCGGGGGCCTTTCCTCCAATGGGAGGGGGTGGTCTTTTCGGGCACTTCACATCTCCCTTATAGTGTCCGACGCCACCGCACTCGAAGCAATGGACAACCCTTGGCTGCTGACTCTGGCCAGGATTAGGGTTTCTGGGTGGGTTAGCCCTAGGGGTGAATCCTGTTCCCTTTCCTTGGAAGTTATTTTGGGGGCCTTTAGAGAACTCCTTTTTCTTTTCCCCTCCCTCTTTCTTCTGGGGGGCGCCCTGTCCGGCCTTTTGAGTATCCCCTCCAGTCCCCCTTGTGGACACCCGGGTACTAGCCCAAATGTCCGCCTCCTCAGCAAGCTTCCGGGGATTGGTCAGCTTGCTATCCACCAGGTGTTGACGCAGTTCAGGGAAACATTTTTCGAGCAGGTGTTCCTTCAACATTAAATCAAACAACCCCTAGTAGTCCCTCACCTCATTGCCCTGAATCCAACCCTCTAATGCCTTCTTTGCATAGTCCAGGAAATCCACCCAATTCTGTGTGCCCAGTTTGTGGCTACCCCGGAACTTCTGTCTGTACTATTCGGGTGTTAGTCCAAACTTTCTTACGAGCGCCACTTTCATGGTGGGGTAGTGGGTCTGCTCATCCTGCTCTAGGGCCAATAATGCATCCCTAACAGCTGGAGGCATGTATTTGTACAATCCCCCTCCCCAGTACTTCTCTGGCACCCCATGGGCCCTTAAAGAGACCTCATAGGCCGCTAGCCACTTGGCAATATCATCCCCTGCACTATAGCTAGCTACTATGTCTTTTGGCAGATAGGGTTTGGGTTCCCTGGTGATTTGTCTTTGCTGCCACCATTAGAAACAGTGTGTGCCCCGACTTGTAGGATCTGGAGATCTATTTCCCTCAGCCTCAACTCGTGAGCCATCCTCTGTCCCTCCTTCTCTTTCTCCAGCTTTGCCAACTCCCATGTGAGCTGTCTTTTCTCCCTCCGGTCCGTTAACTCTGCTTCAGATAAGCCACCGCTAGAGACGGTGCTGCCCTTCCTGGAAAGTGTTCTGGGCCCCGCTAACAGGTTCCCCACCTCAGGTAGGTACAACCCAGCCCCCTCGCTAACAGGCTCTCCATCCCTGTCCTCCTGCTCAGCCTTACTTTCACGTCGTGCCTCCCCCTCAAGCTGGTCTGGAGTTCAGCCTTCTTGGCACCTGGGGGACAATACACCCCCTCTCGCTGACAAAACTCTGAGTTGGGCCACAGTGTAAGTTTCCACATCTTCCAACACAAACTCCATTTTGCCCACTCAGAATAGAAGACAGGTGTTTACAGAAGCTATGCAGGGGGGTACCTTTTGTAATACCTCCAACCACCACCAGAGTAAATTAGGAAAAAACAAAACTCAGAATTAGGAAGTCCGCTTTGAGAAAACTCCCGGTGTAGGCCTATGGACTACCCACAGTTATTGTCGAGTGGACGCAAGCCCAGCTCTATCCCACCGCTGAACACCAATTATGTTAGAAAACCCCGGGCAACCGGGTTAGCAGTCACCCGGTTTTTCCCAACACAAGGGGTAGCTTGGCTCGAGCGGTCGGGGGTCAGGCACCATGTTAAGCGTACGTCACACCCTCACAATAACCATGCGTTCATCCGTTCCAAAAACGACTCTACACCGTAAAAATTTATGAAAGAATCTCTTTGTGTTTATCTTAATTTTTCTCTTAGTTGCAGGGTTATGACACAAATACAATACAAAAGGATTTTCTTCAGAAATAGCAGGTCAATTAAATAATAACACTTTGCAGGTGCAATAAATAGGATTAGGTCATAAATACACAAGGAATAAATAGAGGTGCGATAAATACATAGGGCAAATAAATACGGTCAGACAATAAATACAAGGCAGGAATAAATACGGTCAGACAATAAATAAAACACCTTCAATAAATAATATAAGCCATCAAACAATTGCAAATCAGATCACATTTATGAGGTAGATTGATTTTACCTTGCCCAAGTACAGCTTATGGTCACTGGGGTGGCCTGGGGATGTCCCACCTAGAGTGGTCAAGGCTGGGGCCTAAGCTGAGGTAGAATGAGGGAAACCTAAGGTTCTGATTCTTCCAACTACACAGTCCCTCACACAGGTCCCTGCACCAGTCTCAGTTCACCCCCTAGCACTCTCAGGTTGGTCCTAACACCCCTCTAGCCCCAAGACTGGTCTTTTAGGGCTCCACAGGGCCTCAGATGCCCTTTCTACCACTTACTGCCCTTTTCACGAAGATCGGCTCCGCTCGGCGCCGGGTCGACGTCGCTGGGCGGCTCCAGTTAGATGTCGCGTCGATCTGTTCCACTTGACGCCGTGTCGATGCCGTTGGGCGGTTCCGATTCGATGTCGCTGGCCGGCCTCGGTTCGATGTTGCGTCGATCTGCTTTACCTGACGCCGGGTCGATGCCGTGAGGCGGCTCCGGATGGATGTCGCTGGGCGGCCTCGGCTCGATGTCGTGTTCCGGCGTCACAGGGTCACGGTTCCCCCGCTTCCGGGTGACTCCGGAGTGCGACCTCCACTCCCGACCTCCGTCGGCTCCACTTCGGGTTCCGGCGACTCCGGAGTGCGATCTCCACTCCCGACCTCCTGCGCGCTTCGCCTCGACCTCAGGCGACTCCGGAGTGCGACCTCCACTCCCGACCTCCTGCGCGCTTTACTTCAGCTTCCGGCGACTCTGGAGGGCGGACTTCACTCCCCCGTCGACGCCTCACCTCGACCTCCGGTGACTTTTACTCGACCTCCGGTGTCTCTCCACGACCTCCGTCGGCGCCCTCACTCGACCTCTAGCGGCTCCGGGTACGACGTCTGCCTTCTGTCAGCGCCGCTTCTCCACCTCGGGCTCCAGGTCTCCAGGCTTCTCGACGTTGGGTCTCCAGGAGGATTCCACCAAACAGGTCAGGAACTTGCTGTTCTTCTCCTTTAAGGCCTGTTCAGGTCCTTAAGATGATTTTTCTGGTCTTTATCCCACACAGGGCTTTAGGCTGGGCTTGGTCAGTAGGGACTAGTATCAAGGGTGGGTTTCTGGACCCCACTCCAGGCACAAGTTTCCACCCCTGCTGCCTTACTCCTTCCTCCTTCTGTTTCTCGGTCCTCTCTCCTCTCCAGTCAGGTGACAACTGCCTACTCCAACTGCCAACTCTGAGCTGGCTTCCCAACATTCTAAACCTGCCTCACACTGTCACAGGGTTCTAGAATGTTCTGGAAGGTACTAGTAGGTTCCAGCTATGTCTCAGGTGACAATGGGTGGCCACCATTTTGTGATTCAGGCCCTCAGACAGAAGTTCCAGGGGTTGGGAAAATGGCTCCCTGACCCTGCATCAACACTAAAAAGTCTGGTGGTTCCCAAAAAGGAAAAATACTAACAGGGTTTGAGGCAAAAGTGGGACAAAATAAATAATGATGAGGAGGGACCACCCAAAGGGCTGACAGGTCTAACAAATTAGAACTAGTATCCATTACTTAAATGGTACACTAATCTATCCTGAGGTCCTGATATTATTTTTGTCCATACTCACACTGACTTTTGAATATTGAAATTGGTTTAGTTTAGAACCCTTTATGGAGGAACATTAGCGGTGTAACCCTGTCTGTTTTTTTCTCATCTGCTTATATTAAATTGAATTTATGATTAACAGTCAAACAGAGTAAATAATCGCTGACCTACTATTCTGTGTTTGCAAGATGAGTCATACATGTATTTTTAACTCTTCCCTTTCCAATACTCAAGATTAGTTATTTTAGATGAGAAACACGAAGTTCCAATCTTCACAAGAATGAGGTGTGGATCTGGCCTTGGTTAGTTGCCAAATCATCACTTTAGAATAAATAGATGGATGTGTTTTATATACCAGACACCAGCTTTCTACTGGCATATGTTTCATGTCATTTATTAATCACTCAGCAATTAACCATGGCACATAACCGTTTAAAGAATTTTTAAGGATTATGAACAACTGTATATGTAGAAAAGTAGTAGCATTTTTGGAATGACATTTTCACTGTATTTCTTGGTCTTCTCATACATATTTTGTGTAAACAAACATGTAATGAAACATGATACTGAGTGAATCCTCTCCAACATAAAAGTCTGCTTTAAGCAAAGTTTATGTTATTAGCATCCAGAGCCTGCTTTACTGTGGCTCAATCAAAAGGTAGTCATAGAAAAGCATACTCAGGACAACACTTTTCACTTTAAGGGCAATGTCCCTAGGAATATTCCAGTCTTTTAGATTACCTTGTAGGTTGGGTTAACTTGTAATCCGTAACAAATCTAAATACACTTGGGGTGAAAGAGTGTAACAACTATTCCACAAAATGCATTTAAAATCCATCTAGTGACCTAAAAATGTTAATCACTTTGGAATTACATGTAGCTCAAGAAAAATGCATTGTTGCCCCACTTATTCATTATAGTCCTTTGTAAATTCACATTACACCGGAACAAATGAATGATTTAGAGGACAGATCCATATTCTCAGTTTACTTTGTCATCGATCAAACATTCGGGCATAGCAAGTTGAAACCTCTTTTCCCAATGTCACAATCATGTTCAATTAACAATGGTACGTAGGCATGCCCAATTTTTAGTTTACAGTGATTGTATAAAATATATTAAATAAAACACAGAGCATTGTGCCTGCAAATAAAGAATATACAAGTTGGTGATACAGACAACATGCAACAGACTATAAAAACTTCTTTGTGGTCCCTACAAGGGCACATCACAGCATTACTGCAAAAACACAGGAGGGGTGAAGGAAGGTCTTTCATTGTTCCACTGCAACATGGTTCTCTGATTGGTCAGACTGAATGTGTCAAAATGTGTGCAACCACCACCCTTAAGTTACATTGTCTCACATGCCTGCCTTATTGAGGTCAGCAGTGAGAATTTGAGTTTTGTAATGTTCTTGACCCCAGCAAGACCTGCACAGTGCAAAGAATTGATTAACCTGTACTGTTTAAGTCCAGTCAAGGGATACATACCTCTGTAAATTGTGCGGGTTTTATTTCTCAAAGTCTTGCTTCCGAGGAGAACATGCAGGAATAGCTTTTGAAGTAAAGTAACTCATGTCAGTTCTACTTTAGAATATTGATCTCTATGAGTATAAGAGAAGTTAGTCACCTTGCTACGTCTACTGCCTAATTCGACTTCAACATGTATCGAACACCAACAAAATATTTTCTCTAGCATTATAATCATACACTACACACACTAACAAATAATGGCACAAAGGGACAAATGCGCACACATCCCAACTCAAATTTCCACTTACACATCCTACGAACACACTTAAAAACAGCCAGACTTACTGGATTAGTCATTGCTTGTTCTTATTTAGGAAAACTATTAACAGTCACAAGGCTTAATGAAAGATGGTGAAATGGATTGTTCAAGTCATTAATACAACTCTCCTAAATACTCACAAATTCCATTTACCTAAACAACAATACAATAGTTTGCTTACAAAACATAATGTCTACAGGATTGCTATCATTTGAAAAGAGGCCCGACCCATGCTAGTGCCCATATCAGTACAATAACATTGCTAACTGAATCAACTGTTCATTTTTAAGAACTGGGTATTTTTCTAACAATGTATTTTCCATATTTACACACTTGTTCAGGTTTACCTATAATTTTTCTAAATGGTTTCCAGTAATTGAGGCAGCTCTGATAAAATAATCAATTTCTTTTTAAAATAAAATGGAGTACCTAAGCGTGTACAGCACACATGAAATGTGATCCGTGCATACAAATGGATAAGAATGTTCATTCAGCTGGCTGACCAGCACATTTTCATGGTGACACGGTCAAACCGCTTTCAATTTTTTTTTTTAAAGAGCAAGGAACATAATAGTAAAAGTCCTACTAGGTGAAAATCTAGCAATAACACACTTCTGCAATAAGGTAGATCATGTACTTGATGGTGTTGAATAAGGTTTGCCTATATAAAATATTACATTTCTATCAAGACTTACCCAAGTTTACCCATATTCCTCCTGGTTTCAGGATATTCCAGATTGTCTCAATGTAATCAATAATATTATGTGCGGTGTCTATAAAGAAGCAGGTTGCTATACAGTTCCAAGCATCTGTTGAAAAACAGGAGATGTTAGGTTCATGGGAACTGCTGTAATCTTCGCTCAAAGGCTGTCACTCACTATCATGTTTGGCAACTGTCACCACTTTGTGGTGGTAAAGGGTTCTTTGTACATTGCCACTGTATTGACAACAAAAATACAAAAACTAAAAATTAATATCACTACATTTATGCAAAGCTACCGAAATTATGCGATTATGGACTTGCTGCACTTGCCACATTATCCATCATCTGCAGATTTAACCAAAAACAATTTGTTTCCATCTCAAACTAGATTACTACAAACGTGGCAACAAGTGTTCCTGTGCAGTAGAAAGCTCTTTGCAAGGGTTGCCTGGTCATCTTACAATTGCTTATAGCTGTATTTAGGTGTTACACTGGTACTAATAAGGTGAAATCTTTGCCAGGGCAACAGGATCATGTGTAAAAATGACAAAATAGGGACAGTATTATAACTCAGAACAAAGGAAAGCAGTCCGTCGCATTAATTTACCTTTTCTTGCAGCATAATTTAGCGTACCCGGCTGTATAATTTATTCCTCCCACCGCATAATTCCAGTGACCCTGCACACATGTTGCATTCCACATGTCCAATACACAGTCTCCATCTTCATTTCTAGTCTCCATCCTATCACCGGGCAGGCTTTCAACTGTTTATGCAAGTTGAAATCCGATGTTTTGCACAGGGGTGTGGTTATATCAATTTCAAACTCTTGAGTCTAGCACTCCCATCGAGGAGAGAAAAAGTTTGCCAGGAGTTGATAGCATTGACTCCAGCCAAAAGTAAGTCTAATGAACATGCTGTGCCTTACTTTTTAACAGACTAATCCTTATAAAAACATGTAAAGTTCAATTTAGCTGCACTACTTATTTCACTGACAGGACAGGTATTTGGATAGCTTTGGACAGAGATTTAGATCAGGTGAAATGAACAAGGCTATAGGAGATTTATTGCCACAGTATTACGGTAATCCAACTCCTTCCCATTTGTCCCTTCACATCTGGATGAGAGTCGCCTGTGCCAGCAGGTAGGCATGGAAAACCTCAAGAATAAAGGAAAATGTGACTGCATTTGTTTCTAATGCTGCAGAGTCACTCATGCCATCTAGTGTTGGGCTCGGATGGCTTTAGGTCCTTTATCTGTGAAGAAGTCTTTTGAGGCACAAAATGCGCTAAGACTCCTCTCTTAGTGGGCAATGCGCATTGGCACTAATTCCATCTAAGACAGTTTTTTCGCACAGTGAGTGAGAATGTATATAGTGTGTAGAGAGAGTGTAGCATGATGCATTTTTAACTAGTTAACAGTAGAAGAGATCTGTAATCAATAGACTTCCCAGGAGAAGGGCAGGTGCATGCAAGTCTACAGCACTACACATTACAAATGGATGCTTACGGGGTAAGTATTTTCCATTCGTAGGAGTGTGGCTGTAGGTGCACTTGCTCTAGCTAACCTATGAAGCAGTTCCCTCGTAAAGCGGTAGTTAGTGTGCGCCTGATGTAGATGTCTGGATTTAAGTCCTTAAGACTGTTTGGCCACCTATTGCTTGTTGGTGGGCCAAGATGTTCACACATTAGTGCCTGGTAAACGCGTGAGAGACGGACCAGGTGACCGTTATCAGCTAGTGGAATATCATCCTGAAGGGTAGTCAAATCGACATGTTCCAACATAATGCGTTCATTGAGGGGCCTGGGGTTGCCATCTTTTTTGGGGATGAAAAAGTACAGCGAGTAGATACCTTGTCCCTGCTAGTGTGGAGGCACTCTATTGCGCCTTTCTGGAGACTATGAATGGTGGCACTGGAGATAGCCTTGCCCTTAGACACTATGTCCTCCTTACTTTTCCTGTACTTCTTTGGGAGATGTTTTAAAAGTTGCTACATCTTTTCCAAACTAGGATCTGTTGTAACAGCAAAGATGCCTGGGCTGCTGGAATTGCAGAAGGTCTGATTTCCTCCTCTTCTCCCGAGGAGAAAGGGTCCTAGAATTTGAAAATGTCCAGGATGTCTGTTGGAACATGTTGGCTTTCCTTTTTCGAGTGGATGGTGAAGTAAGATTCAAAAGAGGCATTGTCGTGGCCATGAAAGATGCATGCTGCAGAAGTCATGATGATCAGGCTACGGATATTTAGAGATGCACTGGGGTCAATATTGAACAGTGTCCATTCCATCATCCCTTTTGGCTCTACACTTGCTGAAGCCAAAGTCTTAAGGATAATATGCAGTTCCTGAAGGACAAAGGGAGTGTGGGGGAGTTGAACATCTGTCATCGATCCTCTGCAAGTCTCTGGTGACATAGCACGCTGAAAGGCCATCAAAGCAAGTTTTATTCAATAGGTCAGCATTAAAATGGGATTGTGTGGGCATGAAAAAAAGTTATGAAAAAAAAGTCCTGAGTCCTCTTGGTGTATGCCAAACTAGATGGTAGAAACAAAAGCACAATCAAAGATGGATTCAGAGCCCATAAGGGATGAGTCACTGCACATCTTGTGACTCTAAAGACTTCTTTGAAGTTAAACTCTAAAAAGTTCAAACCCAACATTTAGACTAAGAGTATGCAGAGCATGAGTATCTACAGCCTCAAATGCATGAACAAAATGTTACTGCATTGAAAGTTTCTCCTGTGAGCAATCTTCCACCCGCACCCCAAACCCTGCACCCCCCCCCCACCCCACCATCAATACAGCACTAGATACTATCACCCAATTCCTACAGGTCATTCCAAAAAAACAGACATTGAGGCATGGTACATGCTTAATAAGGAGATTGTCTCTGCACTGCTAAATCATCATGGTAATTTCTGTACAATGTTCTGCTCTTCCATCTTTATAACTGATTGGGAATCGGATTCAATAGCTTAAATGACTGAAGGGGATCACACATATGGCTGGCCAGTACATTGCATAGAACTTCCTGGCTGCATGCAACATCTCACTCTGTAAGCTTTACACACAGTAATGCATGCAAAAATCAAGCAGATTGTGCCATGCTGCAGCAGTAAAAAAATGCATGTGATGGGAACAGGCCTTTGGAAAGTCACTGATTTGGACTAGTCCAAAATGGAAAGTAAATGAGCATTAATTCTGGGACACAAGTCTCTTATCTTATGTCAAAATGGTTAAGACACTGGAGACTGTCTTCTTAGCAACATGTGACTTACATCTCCAAAAGTCTGTCAATTAAACTTTTTCTAAAGAATCCCTTGGGGTAGCAGCCTCTTGTACATCGGTGGTCATTAGGAGTTTGAAAGCTGAAACAGTCATTTATGAATTTTATAATAACCCACTGTAATGTAGTGTTGTACACTGCACTTCTGTCATTTCTAAGAGCTACAAATAATAGATGTTATTTTCACCCAACTTAATTTACAAACCTCAGAAGGAAGAATGTGACGTGCAAGAATTCAAATGTATGGGTTTCGATCCCTACGGAGACTGTAGAAAGCATTCAATCATGCAGCTACCATGAGTACGCTAAGCATAACAAAATGGTTACTTACCAGTAGGAACCCTGAAAAGTTGTTGGGGTATTCCCATGCAGTGCATCTATTCCGCATTCTAGTGGTTGGGTCTGGAATGGTCTCTTGTCCTTTTTGGTGTGTGGGCGTTATAGACCACCATTTGGTGATAAGTCCATTCCCTTTGTGATGTCAGACGGCCCCCTGAATGTTTCGGAGCATGGTCATCTTCAGATTCTTTTTTCTACTGGCGCCTGTGCTGATTGGAACTTTCCTTGCTTTGAAGGGTTGTTCACCTCACCTGCTTGCTTTCTTCCATTTACAAGAGAGGCGGGTAGGTTGCATGTGAACCCAGAAAACTCTTCATTCTGCATAACTACTACTGATAAGAAACCATTACTTTTTGCAGCAAGAATCCATGTCTGGATTCACATGCAGTGCATTTAATTACAAAGTGATATTTGGTTCCTTGGGACGGGTGGGTTGAAATGTAATTGAACTGGTACACAAGTGTGGTTCTAGCACAATCTATGCCAACTGTGCCTCTTTGTTTATCTGGATGTCTACACAGTAGTGTTTCATGTCGGTGTGCTTTTATGACCATGTCACAGCCATACAGATGACGCTTATCGGTACAATTGCCAGGAACGGTAGGCTTGCACCCTTCTTTCTGGTTAACTGTGCCCTGGGACTTGTGGGTAAAGTATTCCCTGATTTGGTGTAGCAGGTCTGGTCAGTTTCTACTATCCATCGCCAAACGGTTCCCTTAGTTACCAAAATACCTTTGCTCAATTCCCTTTTCAAATTTCTTTTCTCTCTTGTAGGTAGTACATTAGTACCCTTCGCACATCCAGGGTGCGAGAGCCCAATTTCTCGTGGTTGATGGAGATGCCAAGGTGTTGTAGAATGACTGTTTGCATGTCTTGGTGGCATCTTTGTTCTACGTTTGCCTTAACTAAACAATCATCCAGATATGGGTAGACGTGTAAACTCAGTTTTCTAAGGTAAGCTATCACTGGCGCTAGCATTTAATGAACACTCCTGATGTGGCTTTTTTGCCAAAGGGTAGCACACTGAACTCGTAGTGTACCTTGTCCAAGACCAATTAGAGTTACCTTTTGTGCCTCTGGTTCATTGGTATGTGTACGTAGGCGTCCTGCAGATCTAGGGTGGCCATAATGTCCCTTCCAAAGGAGTTGGATTACTTTTTGTAGTGTTGTAATTTTTAAGTGTTAGGTTTGCTTGAACTTTATTAGGTTCTCAGTGTTCAGCCTTGTTTTGGTACTAGGAAGTACACAGAGTAGACTCCACCGCTTGTCTCCCTTGTGGAAAGGACTCTCTCTAAGGCTGGTTTCCTGATAAGTTCATTGATTTCTTTTTACAACTATACGAGTTTCCTATCCTTGAAGGGCCTCTTCTTTGAAGGAACATGTGGTGGTAGTGTGAGGCATTCTAAGCAGTAACCATGTCTAATTAGGTTTAAGATCCAACTGTGAGAGATGACCAACCTGCACTCCTGGAGTAATCCTCACATTTACCCCCACCACTCGTGTTATGTGGTGGGGCTGTGGGCAAATGGAGTCACTTGCTTGGTGGTCCCCCTCTTGCGGGTTGTTGTTGGGCAGGATGGTGTATAGCTTATTGGCTGAAACCTTGCTGTTGTTGCTATGGGGCTGGTGAAAACACTGTCCTGCCTCCTGCTGGTCTCCTGTTGGAGATTTCTCCACTCCTTAAAAACACTGAGTCGCAAAGACCTCATGGCTTTGGAGGTCTCATTGTCTTTGATAGAGTGCCTTGTCTGCGGCAGTCCCAAAAAGGCATTACCCAGTGAATGCCATGTGGACGACGGATGGCTGAACTTTTGCTTTGAATTCAGACACCCTCAACTATGTGTGTCTCCAGAGGGTGGTCCAGTGGACATCTGTCTGCTGACAGTATCTGCCACGTCAAGTGCGGACTTAAGCCCTCCTGGATCATACTCTTTGCCGTCTTTTTGAATTCCTCTGGAAGGTTCTGCATGAGCCTTACCATTTCCACCCATTGCTGGTGGCCGTACTGGTTGAACAATGCACTGAAATTCGCAATTCTCCATTGCATCGTTGCTTCCCTTTCCATCTTCCTAATAACCAGGTCAATTCTCGTGCTCTCTCTAGTGGTGGCCCGGTTGATGTGGGTGCATTATTTCTCTTCCGGGCAGTTGCCACTATGATGGAGTCTGCTGGCACGTTCCCTTTAATGTACAGGGAATCTTGAGTGGAATATTTGTATTTCTTCTCCACTCATAAAAGGTTAACCTGAATGCTTCCTTTCCCTGGTCCATTATGCTGGGAAGCATGGATATGTACAAGTTTACCTTTCGTGATGGCATCAGACTTTTGAGGAGGTAGCACGATTCCTTCCTCTTTTCACGGCAGTCTAGCCTTGAGGCTGGCGTCCTTTTGGCCTTGAGCAACCACTCAGCATCAGTCATCGAAGACTGTTGCCACAAAAGACAAAAAAAATTTTTAAAAAAGAAAAGACAATTCCGGATTCAAACACTAAATAGTGAAATACATGCACAGCATGTGAATCCAGAAAATGATTCATGATACAACACTGTGGTTCACTATGCTCAAAAGACTCTTTACGCACATCAATGTGTGAAACAGAACAGAATGACAAACAAGGTTTTAGTTCACAACAGAGACTGAAACCAATCTATTGACTACAGAAAAAGCGTTGACTGATTCGTCCTATGGTGACAACTCTTAGTAAGAGCGGAAAAGCTAAGCACAGAGTAGTATGCATTACTGCTCATACACAAAGCCTTTGTGATGGCATTAGCTGGAATTGGTTTTGATGGACTCAAAATATTTGAGTGTTGTAAACCATACTAAGGTCTAGTGTGAGAAAGTGCCATCTTTCTTGCATGGTATGCCCCCACTTTTTGCTAAATTGCTGAATGTACTTCGATTGAGTGTACCCTGGGTTCCTGCCAATCAGGTGCCCAGGGCCTATGTTCCTTCCTTAAACCACACAAACTCCAAATTGGCAAACCCTAGCCACATGTCAGCCCCTAGTAAATGGTACCCTAGGTACCCAGGGCCTTGTGACCAGGGAAGGCCTCTAAGGGCTGCAGCACTCATTGTGCCACCCTCAGAGGCCCTGTACCCTTACACACACACACTGCCCTTGCAGGCTGAGTGTCTGGGTGCAGGACAAAACAAAGAGTCGACATGGCACACATCACTGTGTACCATGCCCATCACCTACACTGCCAAGGCATATGTCAGCCACCCCTCTAGCTGGGTGCATTACGCCTATGGTGTGGGCACAGGAGCAGGAGCCCTGTGCCCCTACAGTACCCGGGTCCATTCCTGGGCACTGCAAGTGCAGTGCTGTCATTTAAGAATACATGGTGCTGAGAGCTTGTCAAACACGAGCTCCACAGCACCATATTGGCAACACTGAAGCCTGGGAAGTTTGGTATCAAACTTCTCAGCACATTGAACCCACACTGATGCCAGTGTAGGATTTAATGTACTAAGCACCCCAGAGGGCATCTTAGAAGATGCCCCCTTACAGCTAACTTACAATCCACGTCTGCTCTGAGGCTGCCCAGGCTGCCACACAGCAGACACGTTGCTGAACCCCTGGGTGGGAGAGCCCCTGCTCTCCCGGGCCTGCAACAATGCACATCCTGGGTGAGGTGAGAAATCTCCTCCCCCAGGATGAGCAAAGGGAAGCTTCAAAGGCATGCCGCCAGTTGGAGTTTCCCCAGGCCACTGCAACCCCCCACTCTGGCGGGAAGCTTGGCCGGAAACCCCATACAAGGACAGGGGATGTGCCAGCCTGCCCACCCCACCCCTCAGGTGGGGGAGGCGAGGTGAAGCACATCTCCGGGCTCTCGCCATCTTGAAGATGGGAGGCCCTACCCTATCAGGATTAGGCTACTGCCTCCCTCCCACAGGAGAGAGGCAGGATAGGGGGTGTACCCACCCCAGGACAAGGACCCATTGGTCCCTGGCCTTCACCTACCTGTAACGCCCCTAAATCTAGTATTTAGGGGCCCCCTGAACCTTCCTTCCTCAGATTCCAGATAGAAAACGACAAGAAGAGCAAGAAGAACAAAGACCTGCCCTGCAGCTGCTAAAAAGAGAAGACACCAACTGCTTTGGCCCCAGCCCTACCGGCCTGTCGACTCTCGAACCTGCACCAGCGCGGCATCCCACGTGGCCAGCAACCTCACCAACCCCGGAGGACCTGGCTACCTTTTAGCTCTAAGCCCCTGGGACTCCCACGAGTAGAGGCTCTACTCAAGAAACCTATTTGCTATCCCTGGCACCAGCCCGGGACCGCGGACCCAACACACTCTGCACCAGCCAAGCCTGGCCAGTGCCGGAGTGGACAAAGACCCAGAGGACGACCCCACGGCGACTGTGACCCAGAGTCCGGCACCCAAGGCCCCCCTCGACATCCCGGAAGAAGCCTGCAGCCTCAGAACCAAGTGCCACCCCAGCCGCGATCAACCAGAGGGTAAGATTCCCGACGTCAAAAGGCACCCCTGCACCCGGCGCCCTGCGACCCCCTGTGCCCAATCCCGGGGTACCCACCTAACCTACAACTACCCAGCTTACCTCTCGAAGTGGTGGTGGCACCTGAAACATCCTCGTCCCCGAGCCTGCAGCCTCTTTCCAAACCGGAACATTCCCATTGATTTCCATTGAGCGCCCTAAGGCTCAAAAGCACCCTGCACCCAGCTGCCCGAGTGGCCCTGGCAGTGCCCTCTCTACACTAACCTACTTCCCCACTTGCCCTGAGTAAGTGACCAGGAGCCCAGCTCCCACAGCCGCGTGGCTTGCCAGACAGCAGCCACCAACCAAGGCCCCCCTATCCCTCATAGGATAACATTGGGCCCAACTCTCTCTGCACCCGGCCGTCCTGAAACCGCTGAGGGTGAACCAACTGTACCTACCTGACACTGGGGGACCCCCTGAGTCCATGCCCGGAATTTCAACACTACCAGTCGAGTACTTACCCTTAAACCGCTAACTTCATTTTCCTCATAGGGTAACATTGGCTGGCTTTTTCTTCAAAAATCTGTGTGAACTTTTCAAAACTGCAAAAATTCACCAAAAATCAGCCAAGTGACAAAAACGAATTTACTCACCTGCTCCTAGGTGAGCTCCCAGTGCTGGATCTTGGTGCCCAGCCCTGACTCTGAAAAGTGTTCACAACTATACTTACCTCTAACTCATTTTTCTCCCATAGGAAACCATTGTCTGCTTTTCTGTGAAATTTCTTCTAAGTGTCTACTTTTGCAAATTTGAAATATTCTTTTAAAATCGTACCATTTCTGCAAACGAAATTACTTACCTGCTTTTGATAAGGACCCCAGTCCTGGGTCTAGGCACCCAGTCCTGGATTACTAAAGTAACGATAAAGTACTCTACCTGCAATTTGAATTTCTTGCCATAGAGATCCATTGAATTTTTTCTGTGAAATATTTTCTAAGTGCTAACTTTTGAAATAGCTAAATATTGAATATGCTACTTACCAGTATACATCTGTTCTTGGCATGTAGGGCTGCTGACATTCATATCTGTGCATAGATCGCCGCCTAGTGTTGGGTCCGGATGTTTGCACGTTGTTGTCCTGGAAGAGTCTTCGAAGTATCCTTGGATAGGTGACTCCTCCCCTGGACTACAGTGCGCATGGGCATCCTCTCCATCCTCAGATTGTTTTTTGTGGCAGTGATGGAGTAGATACAGAAAGTGATGACCATGCTTGCAGTAATTCTGAGAGCTGCAGCTGCGACAGGCGCCGGGGAGGAGGGAGGGCGATATGAATGTCAGCAGCCCTACATGCCAAGAACAGATGCATACTGGTAAGTAG
Organism: Triturus cristatus; assembly: GCF_964204655.1. Lineage (NCBI taxonomy): Eukaryota > Metazoa > Chordata > Amphibia > Caudata > Salamandridae > Triturus > Triturus cristatus. The sequence goes on from NC_140581.1 coordinate 891,658,148, forward strand.
CATATTCAGTTCGAGGCATGTGGGCTGCTGAATTCATATCTGTGCATAGAATACATAGCAGTGCCCTCTATTGGCGGCGGCTACCCGTGCCAGCTGCAGCGGTCTGAAAAAGTGTTTTGAGAACAGCCTGTCCTACAGCTGCCTGCTGTTTTGACTGCACATCTACGCAATAGTGTTTTGTAAATGTGTGTGTAGTGGACCATGTGGCTGCTCTGCATATTTCATGCAGGGGAATATTTCCTAGGAAGGCCATGGAAGCCCCCAACTTACGTGTTGAGTGGGCTCGTGGTGGAATAGTTAATGTGCGTTTTGCTTTTTGATAACAGATTTGAATACACTTAACTATCCATCTGGCTATCCCTGCTTTGGAGATGGCGTTACCTTTGTGGTGTGGGGCAAAGGCAACGAACAGTTGTTTGGTCTTCTTGAAGGGTTTAGTCCTATCGATGTAGTACATGAGGGCCCTCCGTACATCTAGTGTATGTAGTGCCCTTTCTGCAACAGTTTGTGGGTTTTGGAAGAAAACTGGCAGTTCAATAGTCTGATTCATGTGGAACTGCGATATTACTTTGGGCATGAATTTGGGGTTGGTACGTAGTACGACCCTGTTGGTGTGAACCTGTATAAATGGCTCTTGAACGGTTAGTGCCTGGAGTTCACTAACTCTTCTTAGGGAAGTGATCGCTACAAGGAAGGCCACTTTCCAGGTAAGGAATTGAATCTCGCATGAGTGTAGAGGTTCAAAGGGTGGACCCATCAGGCGTGTGAGGACCAAGTTGAGGTTCCACATTGGAGCCCGTGGGTGGCTTGGTGGAATGACTCGTTTGAGTCCTTCCAAGAATGCTTTGATGGCAGGCACTCTGAATAGAGAGAGGTGCTGCCTGGTTTGCAGATAGGCTGAGATTGCGGTCAAATGGACACGTATAGAGGTGTACGCCAGATTGCATCGATATAGGTGTAAGAGATAACAGATGATGTTTTGGATGGATGCGTCCAGCGGGTTGATGTCATTATTACCGCAATAAATGACGAACCTTTTCCATTTGGCTGCATAGCAAGCTCTGGTAGTGGGTCTCCTGGCCTCCTTGATGATGTCCATACAGTCAGGCGGCAGGTTGAGATAGCCAAACTCTAGGACTTCAGGAGCCAGATCGCCAGATTCAGCTGTTGCGGATCTGGGTGCTGAACCTCTCCATGGTTCTGCGTCAAATGCGCGGGTTTGATCCGCAGCCTTTGATGCGGCACCACGGAAAGTTCGAGGAAGGTGGTGTACCACGGCTGGCGTGCCCACGTGGGAGCAACTAGGACGAGTGTCAGGGAGTGTTGTCGGAGTTTGCGGGCCACTAGCGGTATCAATGGCGCTGGGGGAAAAGCGTACGCAAATCTGCCGGACCAGTTCATCCATATCGCATTGCCCTGCGACTGCGGATGTGGGAATCTGGCGGCGAAGCTTTGGCATTTTGCGTTTTCGCTTGTCGCGAATAGGTCTATCTCCGGATGACCCCACTGCTGGAAGTACGGTTGGAGTACTGATGGGTGTAACTCCCACTCGTGCATCTGGTGGCTGTGTCTGCTGAGCAGATCCGCCGTCTGGTTGTCCTTGCCAGGGAGGTGTTCCGCCATGAGGAACATGTTCCTTTGAATGGCCCACTTCCACATGCTCTGAGCCAGATGAGACAACTGTGGAGAGTGTGTTCCTCCCTGTTTCTGTATGTAGTACATTGCGGTCATGTTGTCCGTCCGGATCAACACGACCTTGTTGCATAGATGTACTTTGAATGCCTTCATGGCTAGGAAGATTGCCATCAATTCCAGAAGGTTGATGTGCAACTTCTTTTGTTGTGTTGTCCATAGTCCTTGCACTGTGTAGTGGAGTACATGAGCTCCCCATCCCTGGAGAGACGCGTCCGCTGTCAGTACTATCTGTGGGACAGGCTCTTGGAATGGTCGGCCCTTGCAAAGGTTTTGTGGATTCCACCAATGCAGAGAGTTGTATGCCCGACCGCTCACCAACACTAGGTCCTTTAACTGTCCTTGAGCCTGATTCCACTGACGTGCTAGGCACTCCTGAAGTGGGCGCATATGTAATCTCGCGTGCGGGACTATGAAGATGCAGGAGGCCATCATGCCTATCAACTGCATAAACACTCGCGCTGGAAGTGAGTGATTGGGTTTGAACTTGGAGATCAGCAGTTGTATGCTGTTGATCCTCACTAAATTTGGCTGAGCTGTGGCCGCCAGAGTGTCTATAGTCGCACCTAGGTACTGTTGTACGTGTGCGGGCTGGAGATGGGACTTTGGATAATTTAGTGAGAATCCCAGACTGTGAAGAAGGTGAATGGTGCGGGACATGTGGCTTGCACATTGCTGGGCTGACTTCGCTTGAACGAGCCAGTCGTCTAGGTAGGGGTAGACGTGTATATGCTGCCTCCGTAGATGTGCTGCCACCGTAGCTAGGCACTTCGTGAAAACCCTGGGCGCTGTTGTCACGCCGAAGGGAAGGACTTTGAACTGATAGTGCTGCCCCTGAACAGTGAACCTGAGGTATTTTTTGTGTGAGGGGTGGATGGGTATGTGAAAGTACGCATCCTTGAGGTCCAGTGTGGCTAGGAAGTCTCCCTGCTTGAGAAGCGGAAGGACTTGCTGTAGAGTGAGCATGTGAAAGTGCTCTGAAAGAATGTACTGGTTCAGGGGTCTCAGGTCTAATATAGGTCTGAGCGACCCGTCCTTTTTTGGAATTAAGAAGTAGAGGGAGTACACTCCCGCACCCTGCTCGTGGATGGGTACGACCTCTATAGCGCCTTTTAGAAGCATACTTTGCACTTCTTGCTGTAAGAGCGTTAAGTGCTCTGAGGACATAGGACGGCTTCTTGGTGGTATTGTGGGTGGAGTGGAGGTTAACTCCAGACAGTAACCGTATTTTACAATATCTTTGACCCACCTGTCCGTGGTGATGGAATTCCACGTGGACAGGAACCTTTGTAGCCTTCCCCCGACAGGTGTTATGTGGTCGGGAGGAAGGGAGAGGGCGTCACTGCTTGTTCTTGGGGGAGGACCTGGTGTTGCCGTAGCCGCGTCCTCTGCCCTTTGTGCTGGAGCCACGATATCCACCTCGGGTGTTTTTATCATAGGTGGTCTGTGTATTGCCTTTGTTATATGTTTGTTGTGACCCCTGTCCTCTACCTGCTCCCTTGTTTCCGGGGCGACGAAAGGAGCCGCTCCGAAAGGACTGAGTTTGTAGGGCGCCCATGGACTTTGCAGTGTCCGTGTCCTTTTTTATCTTTGAGGGTGGTGTCAACCTCTGGCCCGAATAAGTAGTCGGGGTTGACGGGCTGGTTCAGTATATTGTTTTGTACCTCAGGCTTGAATCCTGAGATTCGTAGCCAGGCATGTCGTCGCAGCATGACGCTTGTGTTTATGGCTCTGGCAGCCGTGTCTGCAGCATCTAGTGCGCATTTGATGGAAGCGTTCGTTAGTAGCTGTCCTTCTCTGATGAGCATTTCTGCGCCTTCCTTTAACTGGTCAGGGAGATGTTGGAATATTTGCTCCAGTGTATCATAGTGCGCTCTATCATAGCGAGCAAGGAGCGCTTGAGTGTTGGCTATGCGCCATATGTTGGCAGCTTGGGCGGCAACTCGCTTGCCAGAGGTTTCTAACACCTTGGACTCTTTGTCCGGGGGAGGAGCGTCACCTGTCGTTTGCGAGTGTGCCCTCTTGCGTGCATTCGCTACAACGATGGAGTCGAGTGGTAATTGTCCTCTGATGTAAGTAGGATCCCCAGGTGCTGATCTGTATTTTTTATCAATCCTGGGGTTTATCACTCGTGCCCTGGTGGGTTCTTTGAAAATGTCCTTGGCTGGTTTGAGGACCCCCTTCAACATTGGCAGAGTCTTTACATGTCTTTCTGAGGATGCAAAGGTGTCCATTAGAAAGTCATCTTCGATGGTATCAGAGTGAAGCTGTACCCCATGGTTATTTGCAGCACGTTCGATAAGAGCGTTGAACGCTGCAGTATCCTCCGTAGGAGATGTTTTTGCCCCATAGAGTTGTTGGTCCTGTGCATCGAGAGGTGCACTGGGGTCTGCAGGGTCGCCCCAAGTTTGATCAGGGTCCTGCTGGTCATCAGGGTCCGTGTCTACATGGTAGGGGACTTGGTCATCCATGTAGTCCTCTAATGCATCCGTATCGGAGCGTGTGGGGGAGAACCGGTGTAGATCCTGGTAGGATGAATGGAAGGGTTCATAAAGGAGTGGTTCCGATTCTGCAGGCAACTTCCTTTTTAGTGGGATCCTGAAAGGGTCCAATGGCGGCTCCGAAGTTATCCTTCGGTCGTGGAGAATCATCCTGCCAGTGTCGGCGTCGATGATACGTGCCGGAGACGTCTCAGCAGGTGTGACCGTAGGTTGGGTGACCCGTGTCCTGAGTTGGAACATTTTTGGGATTGTCGACGGAGGCAAGCCGAAGGTAATATTGGCCGGCACCGAAGAGGCTGCTGGAGCTCCGATCAAACCGGAACCCGACGTGTCCTGGAGGACAGCTGTGGTTTTGCTGCCTTGCGTCGCACCAGGTCGTACTTGGGGCGCCGTCGAGGCTTTGGCACCGGCCAGGCTCGTAGAGGCGGACGTGGATTTTTTCGGCGCCGGCGGGTCATCGAGTCGAGGTGCAGAGATCACCGAAGTCTTCGATACCTGAGGCTTAGGTGTCGTCGAGGGAGTGATGCGAGACACAGCAGGCGGTACGGCCCTTGGTGTCGTTGGTGCCGGTAGCCGAGCAGGTTTGTCGGTGCCGATGGCTTTTTTCCGTTTGTCGACTCCAACGTCGCCCGCTTCAAGTTCGGCACCGAAGTCCCTCTTGGTGCGGTCGGTGCCGACGCGGTGCGCTGGCGTCGAAGGCCTCGATCCGACCAGCGCCACTTTCAGTTTCGGTTTCGGTGGAACCGGAGTAGCTTTCGGTTTTGTGGTAGGGAAACCAGCCTGTTTATGTAGTAATGGCTGCCGCTGAACATCCGAGGCCGGGCCCGAGGGCGGAGCCGAAGAACTGCGGGATGGGTCTCGGGTAAGGCCCGAAGGCGATCCCTCGACCGGAGCCATAGGCTGTGGCACTGGTGTTTCAACGGTTTGAACAGGTAGGCCTTGTTCATCATTGGAGCTACTCTCTTCGGCCCCTAAGGCCTCCTCGTCGTCTCCTACCTCGGTGTCGTCTTCACCTCTGTGGAAGAGTGACTCGTCTACCTCGTCCGATCCGGGTTCGTGTTCGGAAACGGGACTGGAGGGCAAGACTTCTAATTCCTCGACGTCTTCGGCCTCGTCGAAGATGTCTGTTGGGGCCGGTGCCGCGTGCTGCGCCTCGAGTCTCGCCGATTCCGCAGAGTCTTCTTGGAACGGAACCGGGCACAGGCCATGCATGTCGATTCGTCGTGGTCCGGTGAAAGGCATTTATTGCACACCGGGTGGACGTCGATGTGTGGGTACTTCGCATTGCATACCGGACACCTTTTGAATGGCGTCCTCGATTCCATCGTCGAAGTAGTCGATGGACAGGTAAATGCGAAAAAAGTCGGTGCTGAAAGTTAGTAAACTAACAGGATTGTATCGAAACCCGATCGATAAACAGTACCGACGCAAACTAAAGGCCTTTTGGCCTCGAAAAAATATTTTCCTAACTTGAGCTAAGATAGCACATCCGAACCCAATGGCGGAAAAAAACAATCTGAGGATGGAGAGGATGCCCATGCGCACTGTAGTCCAGGGGAGGAGTCACCTATCCAAGGATACTTCGAAGACTCTTCCAGGACAACAACGTGCAAACATCCGGACCCAACACTAGGCGGCGATCTATGCACAGATATGAATTCAGCAGCCCACATGCCTCGAACTATTTAAAAATCATTACAGTTATTAAGTCGACTTTCATCACTTGATTCTGAATACTGACCCCAGGCTGGTTCTAGGAGCCAGACCTGGAATTCCAAAAGTAATCTGAAAAGTAATTTATTACAAATAACCTGAATGTACCATTGAGCTCAATGCATTGTTATGTTTAGGAAATAGGATTGTTTATTGCAACCAACTGTGACTGTTTACACAAATTTATTGCTTAAAACAAAAGTATTTATATTCAACCTCTCCTTCTGAGAAAGTATATTTTTACCCCCTTTGTGGTTCTAAAAATAAAACAAGCATATATTTTATATATACAAATCATTGGCCTAGAGTTCAGTTATTGAGTGTGTGAAACCATTTGCTGACTGAGTGTGTACAATAAATGCTTTACACTGTCCTCTGGTACTGCCTTACTGCTCGACCAAGCTACCACTTTTGAGAGTAAGGTCATACCTAACTTTGACCTCTATCAGCCTCTGGGGGACTGTGGACTCTGTACACCCTGTACCCATTAGGGAACAGTATATACAGAGCCACTTTCTCACATCTAGCTTCTGCTATAATCTGCAAATCGTCCACGTTAGGCAAAAGGTGCATTCCTTGAAGGTATAGCATGGAGAGGTGGAAAGAGGTATGCTTAATCACACTAAAAGCAGACATTAGGTCAAAGGCTAGCCATCTGTATTGACAGTGGCGTCTTCCAACGGAAACCTCACAATTACTTTGCGTTTCCTTGGCTGGATTATGAAGCAGACCATCATTGGGATACACGAATTCCCTCTGGTCTTTCACCTCCATGGTCACCAAGATTTTAACCCTCATCACGTGTAAAACACAGCAGACACTGTTTCACGTCAAAAAACTAGGAACAGCCATTTTTCTTTTATTTTGAAATCAGTATGACAGCGCTAAAGAGATCCTTTTAAATTGCTGTTCTTGAGGTAACTTCTGAAATCTTAGAGAGCATGAAGGATAGATTGAAGGGAAGTTTGAAGCCTAGCCCTTTTGGGCTATGTTCAGCACCAATTGTTAATGAGGTATAACTGCCATTTGACTAAGAAAAAAAGGACTGTGTTCTCCCTACCAATGGGAATGCATATGTATATGCCTTGACGTACAAAGGAGCCTCCAGCCTGATTTGTTAGAGACTTTGGCTGCTGAAGCAGAAGACGAAGCTGGCGTTAAATCTTTAGAGTACTTGTAACTATTTACCCTTTGGATCGTTATGCATTCTTTTTTACTTCAACAGTTCGTGAAGCGGTATAAACAACTTGTTTCGTGGTAACCATACTCCAAGATTTTGCTGCATCAGCTTCAATTTTGCAACAATACAACCATCGGCATGGGAAAAACGGTTTTATCATCTAAATTTGAATCTACTTTTTTTATCCTAAATTTCAATGTGCAGTGACGGTGTATGGAAGCATGTGCAAAGAACGGTAAATGGCTTATGCTGCAGTGTCCACAATGCCCATTCTCAATGTTGAATGTAGGGCTGCTTCAATTCCCTCCAACAGCCAAACAAGGAATTCCTCACTCTTGCTCATTATAAATCTAACAGCAAAAACTGAAGTGATCTGTCACAAGTAGAAAGACAAGCTCTGCTAACCTAGTTTCTTTTCCGAGTTTTAACAAGAGCCTGTTCGTGGCTACCTCAGTGGGGAAATTGAAGAGATTGCAAGTCCATCTATCACCAAGTTATTGTTGGGTGTGTAATAAGGGCTTTTACTGGCAAGTAAGGTTTGGCCCCATTTGTGTTTTTTTAGTACTGTAGTGCATGTAATATTAGGCATATTTACTGGGATTTGAAACTACAACCCTGTGTACACTGCTAAAATAACTAACACATAATTACATTTTTGAAGAGCTGCCGGAGATATGAAGTAGACAGGTGCCTACACTGAAAATGATCAGCACACAGATGGTTGATGACAAAAGGTAAGTTGGACAGTTCGAGCTGGGCAGGTCCTTTTGAGACAAGGCCTATACCAATCTGCATTTGTTGTTTTTCTATACCAGCAAAGATAATATAAAACAATTGAATATATTTCTACCCATAGGACAGTTTGGTACAACAATTCCCTCAATAATAGTATAGACACACTAAGGGGGATGGAAATAAATACCACATAGCAAGCAGTCTGAAAAGCAGTAGAGAAAGCAGTCCATTTGTCATAGTAGCAGTAATGCAGACATTTCCTTTTTTTGTTTTTTAAACTGGATGTATATTCAGGATTAGATTTGAATTCCTGCTCATGCGCTTTCTTCATACAATGACAACAAATTAGGCTAATTCTGGCAGGCTTGCAGGGCCTATAGTTTCTGAAGCGGGGGAACTGGCTGATGGGTCAGCCATAGTTAGATGTGTTCTCGCACACAAAGCAGTCTGCAATGTACAGCCAGTCCACTTTAACAATCACAGAAATCTGATCCACCTCCAAATAAGGAAGTCAGATAACATATAAAGGGCTAACGAAAATGTTACTTTATAGTGAAATGGTTTAAGTACTTGTTTACTTTTGTCCAAATACATATTTACACGTATATGCCTAAACTTACGGATACTTTGATGTTTTCTATGAGGAAAGATGCTTTGTGATGCAATTTAAAATACATCGATTGAACAGCAAAAGTAGAAAACATATTATGCACAATCATTTGCAGGACGTGCTTCTTGTGTGCTGCTTATGAAAGAAGAGTTTAATCTTAAACATGACTCAAATTTAAAATGCGTGCAAAAGTTTACTTTAAACTGGAATACTGTTTTTTTTGCAAAACAAATATTAGCGGACTGTATTAAAATAAGATTTATTTTGAATAAAAAAATAGCCAACCGTGTCAAACAGCTGGACCACTTGGCAAACCTTATTCTAGGCTGGTTTGTGATTAATTTAACTCCGCGATGGCCCATAAGATGGAACTACTGATGGATGCAAAGTGACTGACTGCTTGAAAAGAGCTCCAATGACTGAAAAATGGGGTCAATGAAAAAAAGGTCAATAATTGGAAGGAGTATTAAATTGACATGAATACTTTAAATGTACTGGGTTTTCTCAGCCTAAGAGAATTTTCGACAAAGCATGCAAAGCGCAAAAAAACCAATTCTGAAGAAACACAGTGAGAGAGTCTGGTCAACTTGGCTGAAAACAGAAACCTGGTGATGATTTTAATATAATAAGTAGCACCTGAATAATGAGATTTAAGCATTTATACAGCGGCTCAAAAGTTATGCTACTTACTACATTCGGTGTAAATCTCTTGAAAATCTCCAGCGGTCATTGAGAAATTAGCATTTGAAGGAAGGCTATGTGGATTTACATCAGGAAAATATACTGGCCTTATTTGATCTGCAGACCTGCGATTGTTGCTGAACTGGTGTATCCATGGATAAAGCTTAAAACCATTGACTTGACAGCATCTGCAAAACAGAAATTGATTCTATTACTTGCCTATTTTTACTCATTGGGATGAGAATAGCTTTCTCCCCATAGTGGCACGAGTTCATAGCAAAATTTGCTAGGACAAGCCAAAAACAAAACATATCACTGTAAAGGTGTATACATAAATATGGCAGTAGCCACTGTAATCATAGTTAAGCTGCACTTTTCCCAGGAAATGCATTTTTGGTTTGAACTACAACTTTAGACCCCCCCCCCCCCCCCTCCCCCTGCCATGACGAACTTGCACTAAATTTGGCAATCGCTTGGCATACTCAGCAAGGTTCTGGCATGCAAATGTTACAGATAAGTGCAGGGGTAAAAAACTGTTAAAAGGGGAGAAGCACTTTGAGTGGGAGTTCTTTCCTCTCATTTTAGCGCTCCCGTATGAAATTTTGCTTGTGCCTACAGCCCAAACCATTTAACAGATTAATAGCAAACTTGACATGAGAGTAGAACTTTACTCAGAATAAGTGCTTTTGTGAGTTTGGTGTAAATCTGTTCAGCAGTTGTTGTTCGATATAAGCATTTTTAAAAGTTACACAGTAAGCTTGAAAGGGTTAACACTTTTGTAAATTATGGCCATTTGGAATTCGCAATTTAAGAAATTAAAAAAATTAAAGAATTCAGATTTAGGGAGGGAGCCTTTACTCCTGCTGTCCCTTTTGGATGTGGAGATCAAAAATTGGAACCACCGAGCACAGTGATTTTACTGGCTGGCCAAAAGAGAACCATTTCTCGTAACATTTTTGTAGGATGCAGGGACCATGCCCTGCATCCTGAAATATCTCTCAGTAAAAGGACTCCTCAAACTCTGCACTCCCTCGCCCATCTCCCAGGCCAAACTAGGTTGTCACTCAAGAACTCTCTCAAACTCTTTCTCCTTCACACAAAGAGCCCTAAGCTCCTCAGATCTTTTCCAGGAATTGCAGATCCCACACACTTAAAAGGAAACAGTGATCCACAGCACCATGCTAGGTACTGTGGAACCCCGCCGGCATAGGAGGTGTAGGGGATCCATGAATCCGGAAAAGGATCCACAAATCTATGGCAAGTGTCGTGCCTACATACTACAAACTCAGGGCAAGCTTCTCTGAATCCGGCACCGCTGATGGAGCAAGGTTTTGTATTTAAGAAACTTGCTTGTATGCAATCCTCTCAAATAACATGTAACCACATAACCCACAAGTCTTGTAATACTAATATTGCATTACATACAAACATACTGTATCTAGGGGACGCTTGCCTATGTGTATTACTAACAAGTAACCAGAGTGTCTAAAACGGCCGCCAAAAACACGGGAAAGTCTGAGCATGCGTCTACTGCATCTACGTAGTATGACGTCTTCTTTCGCTTGGTGGGAAAGCTGTGCAGCTGCGCAATAGCTTTAAGAATGGCCACTTGAAACTCACATGGTAATGCACATTCTTTCGCATAAACTAAACCTATAAGTGCTACTAAGCACTAATGCGAAAAGATTAAATAAGTAAATGGGGATAGAGTAGAGATAAGTGGTATACAGTGAAATCATTTATTGTCGCATTCTAACGTGTCATTTTGGGACTTTATTATTAGTTCATATTTGGGCCTCGGAGGGTGACTGAAATCCCTACCCCACCTGATCCACGCGCATGCGCATAGTAACTTGCCGGAAACCATGATGGCACACTTGAACCACAGCCAAGGCCACATTGGACGACGACGCCTGGGAAGAAAAACTATTGACCTGAACAAGCAACAATTTTGAATAATATGAATAAACTTGTATTGATCATAATGTGAAATGCGTGTGGGAATAAAGCTATGGGAAAGAAAATTAAGGGGCGGAAACATAGAACAATAGTCCAAAGAGAAATTATTACTTTTAACATGGTGTGATGAACTCACCTCCTGGCCCTGACCAATCAGAATATGGGAAAACAAGGATATTGAAACGTTTGGGGGTGGTACACAAATACAGAATAGTATAATTGAGGTAAGTTAGCTAGAGACTTTGTCAGACTTGTCAGATCCGTCATTCCCACTCGTCACCGACTCAACATGTATGCTGCTACAGATTCTGTCCGAGACGCTGTCTCAGACCCGGCTGATGCCAGAAACTCTGCTCGAGAAAATGAGATACTGATCTTGAGAGAAGGTGCTAAACTGTATTTGATTCTGACTCACAAAAATTATTGATTTAGATAAAGATTTTAAAACCTTTTGAGTTTGTGGTTATTTAGAGTTTAAAGTTAAATGTCATTTTCTACTTTGAACTATCTCAGCAACCTGATTCATTGAGTAAAGGAATTATTAAGGAGATCAAATTGGTAAGACTTGGTAAAGGTGAAAATCAAATTACAGGTAAAACTCAAAACTGATGACAGCAGGGTTTACTAGCTTATCTGTGTGAATTTTTTGGGCCCAGGTGAGTATTAGGTATGTGTGTGTACACTGAGCTGGTAACCCACGCTCCATCACCGCCTACTGTGACTATGGATTCAGAACCTCCGAAACAGGCAGCATTGATCAAAGATTTTGCGCTGGGTTCATGGTACCTGGCAACGGTGCTTGACCTGTATACGAAGTACGAAGCAGAGATCGGCAAAATCCAAACCCCCCCAAAATTAGGCCAGAACAGAAGGACAAGTTCTCATAGATAAACACTTCTGGCAGCACGATTCAGCTGCCCAGAAGGGTGGGTGCAAGCCTGGTTGTCAACCTCAGGGTTTACTGCCTGCTGTGAACTGGGCAGATGGTGCCATGCACAGCAGAGTTGATAGCCTGCAAGAGGTTGTTACCCGCCGGAACAGTCCATGAAGCCTACATCTGCTGCACGCTGGACTGCATATGTGGAGATAGGGGAGTTCAAGACCTTTCCGAAGGCAACGCCCTGGGGCCAATGCCCCCTGCTGCAGGGTTGAACACAGGCCCTCAGCCAACCCCTACTCCTTTCATCATTTTCACACACTCACTGTGCCCATCACTTTCACTCACAAATTTAAAAAAAAAATATTTTTCTCTTTTTAAACCATCAAAGTTGGTTCTGAAAAGAATCTTGCTTTTAAAAGTGTTTTTACTTTTTTGGACGGAAACATTAAAAATCGTTTAAAAAAGGATATATATTTTATTTTTATTACACGTTTTGGTGAAGAAGCATCATGCAATGCAAACCCAAAAAAATACAGCCGGTATCCAGCTCTTTTTGCTTCTCCTGCAGGACATCTTCTGGCAACCTCTCTCCAGCGTGCATGAGGTGCTTGTGCAATGAAGAAGCTCCAAAGCAGTATTCTGCTCAGCTTCTTTTAACATAAAGTACACGTCAATTAATTCACCCAGTAGAATGGAGAACATTTTTACCTATGAATTCTGGTGTAGAGAGCAGGGTAAGTGAAAACTTGTTCGCCTTCCCAACCAATAGCTAATATAACCAAAGAACAACAAGTTTGCTACCTATTTCAATGTCGCTCTAGAGACAAGTCCCTCATAATCTTTAAGGCTAAAGTGCCTTGGAATCCAGTGTGTTTTAAAAGAACCCTCACTCACCTAGTTGGTGACATGCTTCATCATTGAGATCCCACCCTGGTCGCCAAATGTATCAAGGGTGTGCTACAACGCCAAATTGCAATGGAGCTGTTTTTTTGTGTGAGCTGTGACTGTGTGTGATGGTGAAAAGTGTTAGTTTTAGAAACGGCTCAGGACCTCCCATCCCCAATTGTGAGTATTTTAAACAAAGTGCAGATACCAATTAATGGTTAAAACAATTGTGGATATTTGTGGGACATTAGTAGATCCCACTAGTGTGGTCAACGTGTTTCAGCCATCTGTGTTTATGCCCCAAAGGGTCAACGTGGCTTTCGGCAGAACCAAAAGACGAAATACGCATGCATGCTATGGCATGCAAGAATCTAGTTTGTACTTACAAACCCGATCAATACTGGAGATAATCACCTCTTGCAATTCATCTTAGTTTTGTAGTTTCAGGCAACATGGGATGCTTCGAGGGGGAGGACCCTGTTGTCACACTTTCTTCAAGGTGTCTCACCCTCCCATGTACCAGTCAGTCCTCGCAAGTCCTGCATTTTGATCTTTGATCATACGTCTCAACATCTTACAGTTCTTCATTTCATTCCTCTCCATGTCTCCTGCTTGTCAAAAAGCAACTGCAAAAATTGCAAAGGAGCAACATTTTTGGTTCCTCGAAAAAAAAAAAAAAACACGGCAAAAAAAATAAAAATGTATTCTCCCATACTACAGAGCTCTAAGGAGTGTACTGATCTGTGTACTAGAAAAATTTGAGTCTAGAACAATACATTCCCAGGAACCAATAGTTCACAAGGATTCATGGATGTGCTGCGAGTCCTTGGAAGTTGGCACTGTTTAATCGAGCATGCCCTGGATCTGAGGTTCTCATTACCAGGCAATTCAGAAGGCAAAAAACGCTGGACATTGAAATATAATCCTTCAGCTGCGACTTTTTAGTTGAATTTAGATAACTCATAACTTCAAATAATACATTACAATTCGTTTTCAACTTTTTAAAAAAAATTCAGGGTTCACAGAACTCCGTGTTTAATTTGAAGGATTTGCAGACTTGGAACTAAAGTCCTGCCTCTTTGCTCTAGCAAAAGTCACATCTAAAATAAATAAATAAATTTAAAAAATATTCCAGCTTCCACAGTAATCTTTCCAAAAAGAATACAGGTTTTGGCAAAGTCAAAAGGTCTGCCACAGGATGTTACCCTCTAGGCTTTATAAATGCTAGTTTATTTTCTCCTGTTTTTTTTTGCATAACTTATTTCTAGGGGAGCCGTTGTGCCCTTGCCAGTATAATAAAAAAAAAAAAGGCTAAAACCAAAACAACATTTTTACTGACATTCAAGTTCCTTGGACTAAAGAGAAACATTTTGTGTGAGGATGTGCTCCTTGTGAAAGGCAGACTGTTGTCACTCACAGTGAACCAACGCAATGGCTGAAGTGGGCAGTCTTGATGCTTCATAATATAGTAGGCAGGCGAAAAATGTGAATGAAAGCAAAAGACTAATGGATTAGGAGGATTGGCTGAAAGCCTCTGTAAGTAAAATATATATATTATCTACTGGCGGTCGCCAGTAGATAGCTATAGTTAGGACCGAGTTCCCATAGGAAATCTGAAAATTCTATTTTGAATAACTTTGGCGCCGGTTGACTTTTCTTCGTGAAACTTTCAAAACTAATGGGGTGCTCTGCTCAGCTCCTACCCTGAAAGTCTCGGGGTGATTCGTCAAGCCGGGGCTGAGAAAAAAGGGGGGTCCCAAAACGCGTTTTCCCCATGCATTTTCCTATAGGACCTTTAGTCGAAGGTACAGCCCGAACGGCTGAACAGAATTACTTGAAATTTGGCAAATAGGTAGCCCTCAGGTCAGGCATGTGCCTTTTGCTTAAATGGTGTAAATCCGTTCAGTAGTTCCTGAGAAAATCAAAAGTAAAATCACATATCTGGGCGGAGCCTAACCACACTACTCATCGTGAGATCTGATTGGCTGTCAGCACTTCATCCAAGAAGTGTTGGCAGCCATCTTGGGACCAATATACATAATAGCACCTCATTAAAAAGCATTGCAGTTAATAGAAGGTTTTAAGACTTTAGTTACATTATAAATCATTTGTTGATGGTACCATACTCATTTTAGGAATTCTGGTGTGTTCTAAGGTGATTTTACCATGTGAACAAGCTTTCTGCTGTGATATCATGAATCATGTTTGAGAGAAAACTATTTTCTCATGCTTTTCCCACAGAGGTTTGGAAGGTGATCTATAAGCTAAACTGAGAGCATATTTTCTGTAAATTCACATTATCTTTCTCAGTCATGCGAGAATGAAGTCTGACATTCTCAGTAAAACATGTACATCCAACAAGGGCAGTAAAACATGTACATCCAACAAGGGCAGAGACTGTCAGTGGATTCCTTTGTGTTCTACTGCAGCTTCCCAGAGTGTTCTAAAGAACAACTAGAGCGCTAACAGTCCGACTTATGACAAACGTACGGCACACCTGAAGCCATCTTGGTTGGAATAAAGTGGTAATTCTTAAAACATTTAATTTAGATAAGGAACAAAATGAGGGGGTTCATTTAGCCATAGAAAGTAGGATTAGTGCTGCAGAAAGAAAAATTAGGGCACATTTTGACTTCTCAAATCCTCTTCTATTTCATAAAAGAATTCTGACATGCAGACTGAAACATGCACTTTGAATACCAGCAGCAGACTTCCCTGGTGAGCAGTAGCTTTACTACAGTGATCTAATGAGCAACCAGAGTGCTAACATTCAGAATTTATGGCAAATGTGTGACATATCTGGATATCTTCTTGATGGAATCAAAGTAAAAAACTGAAAGCATTTCCTACTGAGGAGACTGCAGTAAATGAGGAAATTAGGAAACTTCATAACAAATAAATCTCCCAAGATGGCCACCAGACACAAAAGAGCCTAAATGCAGCACAAATATCACCCAGATGTAGCCCACATGTAGACCAATGACAGAAGTGTGCAAAACACTTATTTTCTGTGTATTTGCAGTTTTATATAGTGCAGACTTGTCAGGTATTGGAATGCTTTACATGAGCATTGGTTACATCACACAAGATCAAATTCCTTTTGGTTGTAGACATGGGGAGATGAAGTGATTTGACCACAATCACAGAATGTTGAGCTGAAGCAGAAACTCCAACCTGGTTCCCCAGTTGCAAAGTCTGCAGCTCTGGAAGTAACACCACATCCTCTCGCCAAGGTGCAACATTTAATCAAGTGGTCAACTGGATAAAAAAACAAAGATTACAAATAATTTAAAAGTTCTTTGTCGCCATTTGAAAACTCAGAATATGTCCTCATTTTAGTTTTTTAGAGCACTAACCATAATTTTGATGCAAATAAGACCCTCTCATATATGTAATTTCTAAAGGAAATACTCTAGGTATTACAGTTTTGATTACATCAAAATGACGTCAGGCGTGCCACACTTATAGAATGTTAGCATGTTAGCAATCTAGTTGTTCATTGGGATACTGTTGAGAGGCAGAGGCCAGGGGAACGACTCTGAAAATTGAAGGCAGGTAGGAGAGTGCAGAGGCAACAATTTGACCACACTGGGCAGGCAGGAAGGGCAGTGGCAGCACAACAGACTATGGAGGGCAGTGGAAAGGGGGGCAGGGGCAACAAACCAACAATACAGGACTGGCAAGAGAGGCGGTGGCAATATAATAGACCATTGTGGGCAGAAGGAAGAGGCAGTGGTAGTACAACCATACATGCCAACAGACCCGTTTCAGCCAGGAAACGTCCAATGTTTTTAAGCTCAAATGGGCTTTATTTGATCTGTCTCCTGTCTACAATCTCCTCTTTTTCAATGTAACTCAAAGGGGAAAATCAATACCCCAGTTTCTTTTCAAAATCTCCCTCTTACCAAGTTCAAAATGTTCGCAAGTATGGTACATTGAATCATGGTAGGCAGGAGGAATTGGGGTAGGGACATGGACTCAGATAACAGAGGACAGGAGGGACATGGAGAGGTGCACCAAACTGACCCTACAGGGCAGGCATCAGGGTTTGCAGCAGCACAATACACCACACAGCGCATGCGGGACGGGAGTGCAGCACAACAATCCATAGAAAGCAATAGGGAGGGGACAGGACCATGCACATGGACAACAGAGAACAGATGGGAAAGAGGCAATGGTAGCTAGCTGACCATAATGGACAGACAGGAGAGAAAGCTGCAGCATAACAGACCATAAAGGGCAGGAGGGACGGATCAGGGGCATTACAATGGAACAGACAAGCCAGGAGGGAGGGAATAGGGGTCTGCACATGGAAACAGAGGGCTGGGGGCAAGGGGGCAGGGCAGAAGCAGCAAGATGAACATGGAGGTCAGGCAGGATGGGCACTAGAAACAAGACACCATGGAGAGCAACAATGAGACTATGGTGGCATACACAGACCACGGAGGGAAGGTGGGAGGGGGTCAGGGGCAGCTAGCTGACCACACAGGGAAGGTGGGATGGGCCATGGCAGCACAGAAGACCATGCATGGCAAGCGGGAGGGTTAGTGGCAGCACAATGGCTATGATGGGCAAGAAGGAGGGTGCAGGGGCATGCTCAAAGGACCATGGAGGATAGAAGGGAGGGTCAGGACCTGGGCACAGACAAGAGAGTTCAGGGGAAGAGGCCTCACAACAGACCGTGCGGGGCAGGCAGGAGGAGCAGTTGCAGCACAACAGATCAGGGAGGGCAGAAGGGTGTGGCAGTAAAATGGACCATGGAGGACAGGAGGAAGGGGATAGGGGCATGGCATGTGGACAGGCAATGTGGAGGTGGCAGGGACAGGTTACAGTCATCTGACAATGCAAGGCAGGTGGGAGGGGAGTGGCAGCTCAACAGAACACTCAGAGTAGATAGGAGTGGCAGGTCCATGGAACATAGTGGGCAAAAAGGATGGAGCAGGTGCATGCACAAAGACATCGGATGTCAGGAGAATAGGGGCAGCAAGCTAAGCAAGGAGGCTAAGCAGGAGGTCAATGATGGGCCATAGAATTGGGCAATGGAGGGCAGGAGGAATGGACTGGTACATCATGCTAAATGGAGGGCAGTGGCAGCACATCAGACCATGCATGGCAGGAGGGAGGAGGCTAGTCCATGGATTCAGACAACAGAGGATAGGGAGGAGGTGGATGAGGCAGCAAGCTAACTGTTCAGAGAAGGTGGGTATTAGGAACTTTATTGTTTTTAAAATGGGTGTCTGTGCGAACTACTTAAAATATGAACAAGTATGCAGCATAATCTCACTTTTATTCAGGAAGAAGAGGACGTTTGTGACTGTGACTCCGGGCTCACTTGGCAGAAACACCCCCTGACCCTCCACCCCCATCGCAAAATGTAATGCCCGTTTAAAGGGTAGGTGGACGCAGTGTTATATAGAACATAGTCCTGAGAGCACGATTGAAAATGAAAACTAGATGTAGTATATGGTATAAACTATGCACCAAAAAGTGTGATACAAGATGAACCGGGGAGTGAAATAGAATATGCAATACATTGTGCGCAATGACAGATTCATTGGAGAACGCGAGATAGCACAGGCACTAGCGCGTGCTATGCGATATGCGCCTTGGAGTGTAATATGCACAGGGCAGTGTTGTGTAACATAACTAGTCTCTAAAGTTGTAATATAAAATATGTGCTGGGGAGTGTAACGTTGCATATGCACTGTGACAAAGATATGGATCCCAGATTGTAATATGTATGGCATACACATCGAGGAAGGCACGTTAGATGGGGCAATATAACCCGTGCGAAGGCAAGTGTGGCATGACATTCACGCGTGGTGTTACAGTGCACATGGGCTAGAGAGTGTCATAGCATACGCACTAGCTGGTGGAATACAACACAGAGGTGTGAGGCAATCGGCAGGCACTGGTGGGTGTAACACAGCATTGGGCTCAGCCAGGAGCACGCTGTGACTCTCAAGTGAGGTTCGTCTCCTTTCCAGAGAGTAAAATAAAAGGTATTACACATCCGGCGGTGGATGTGTTTTTTATTAACCGTGAGGGGGGTTTCTTGCATAGTTTGGTCGAATTTGTCGAATCCCCTTTGTATGGCTTGGTGTGCGTGTTTATTAAATGTGCCCGTCAATAGCTACCCATGTTTGTATAAATAAACGACAAGGGTGTCTACTTGGAGAGTACCCACCGGCGTGGGCACCGGGATTAGGCACGGTAGGGCGTCAGACACGTCAGAGCTTCACTAGCGGTGTAAATACATTCCATGTGGATTCATTCTATGCATAGTCGCCTTTTAATCAATATCACGCAAATCGTCATGGTGATAGGTACATACGATTTGTCCAGCATGTCCTAGGTGTTTCTATAAATATATATATATTTTTAAAATAAAAAAAACAAAGGCCGGCCCCGGGGGATGGGGTCCCCGGAGCCATAAGTGGCCTGAGGAGGGGGGCAACGCAGCCCCCTCCTAAAGAATTTAAAATAAAAAAAAAAAAAGGCCATGACCCGGGGGTTGGGGTCCCCGGGGCCGATTAACCCCTTCAGTGCCCATGACGAGATGGTCTCGTCATGGGCCGCGGTTGCGCTGTGCCCATGACGAGACCATCTCGTCATGAACTCCGCCCGCTAATAGAAAGCCCGGCACAGGGCAGGGAAAGGGCGGGGCACGCAAGAGGTTAAGGCCTTGGGAGGGCCAAATTAATTTTTTTTCAACAAAACAAATTAGGGCGCAGGCCCTGGGGGATGGGGTCCCCAGGGCCAGTAAATTAGAAAAAGAAGGGGGGGGCCACACAGCCCTTCTTAAAAAAATAAAATAAAAGACCGGCATCGCGCTGGAGGCCACGCCCCCTCCTTGCAGCACTCTGCAAACGCACCCCCTGGCCAGTTGTAAGTTGGGGAATTAATTCCCCTTCAATACTGAGGGTCCCTGAGGGCCAGCTAGCCCAACAGGTCTCCAGTGTGCGCCAGGGAGCTGCGTTGCGGACATGTGTTCTGAGGCCACACCCCTTTTTACACCTCTATGCAATGCAGCTCTGTGGCGCTTACTTGAGGTACCTAGTGGGCTAGTTTGACCCTAGGGACCCTTAGGATTCAAGGGGACTTAATCTCTCAACTTAGAACGGCCACAGGGCGTGTTTACACAGTGTGGAAGTGATGGGACGGGGCCTGAGGCGACGTGTGCAAACACGCCCTGTGGCGCGTTTTAAGAGGTAGTTTTAATCCCCTGCCCCATTATATACTAGGGGCTTACAGAGGAGGTCATGCTGATCACAGGGGGACCCCAACGCATAGTGTTCCCTAGTGTATGTAGGTGTTTTCACTGTATTCTGAGTGTCTTTTAACATAGCACTGGCTCTAGGACTGGTTAGTCAGACTCAGTTACCACCAGTATCCGTCTGAAAAAGTCGAGGGTACAGGATGATTTTGGAACAAGGCTTCTTTCTGCTCTTCTGTTTGTTCTTTCTGCACGTTATCCTTCTTCCTGCACTTTTCTTCGTCTTTGAGGACTTCTGTTGCTTCTTTTTGCATCTCTTTTTTTTCCTTTGTGCGTTTTTTCTTCTTTCTTCACATGTCCTATCTCTGTAGGCATAGTTCGAAATTAGCATTTAAAAAACCTTAGAAATTCACTGAAAAAACCATAGGTTTCAGGGGCGTTCTAGTTAGCTGGACTTTTCACTCGTACAAAACCATTGACATTCCCTGGTTATAGTTAGTTCAGCTAACTATAACTCGCGCGCCCGCAATGCACTGCTGATGACATCACATATTACATCACTCATGACATGGTCAGTGACGTCATCAGCTGTGCATTGCGGGCGCGCGAGTTATAGTTAGCTGAACTAACTATAACGGGGGAATTTCAATGGTTTTGTACGAGTGAAAAGTCCAGCTAACTAGAACGCCCCTGAAACCTATGGTTTTTTCAGTGAAATATATATATATATATATATATATATATATATATATATATATATATATATATATATATTATATATACACATACATATATATACACACACACATACATATATACTAGGGAAAGTTAGTTGGACATTTCTCTCGTACAAAACCCTAGAAATTCCCCTGTTATAGTTAGTTCAGCTAACTATAACTCGCGCCCCCGCAATGCACTGCTGATGACGTCACATATTACATCACTAATGACATGGGCAGTGACATCACCGATGACATCATCCATGTGATAATTTGATGCATCTTCTCACACCCTAATATAACCTTTGATACACCTGCTCTAAATTACAGACTGCCATTGAGTAACTACATATATGAAAGGCAGTATATGTGTGTGTTGGAGTATATAAATGGCTATAAGTGAGAGTGTGTGATTGTGAGAGTGGCTGTATGGAGGAGTGTGTGCTTGTATCATTGATTATATAAGAGCGTAAGAATGTGCTAGTATTTGTATGAGTAATTGAGCTGTTGTGTGTATAACTGTATAGGTGAGTAAATGGCAGTGTGATTAATTATTTGCATGACTGAGTAGGCGTGTGAGTACCTCTATGGATAAGTGGCGGTGTGTGTGTCTATATAGGTGTATGAATGCATATGATAGTTCTGTACTAAGTGACCATAAGTATGAGTGACTGTACGGGTGAGTGAGTGGATGGAGGTGTAGACGTAAGATTCAGTGAGTGGGTATGTAGTTATTGGTGTTGGAGTGTCTATGGTTTTGAGAATGGCAGTCTGTAATTTAGAGCGGGTGTATCAAAGGTTATATTAGGGTGTGAAGATGCATCAAATGATCACATGGATGTCATCAGTGAGGTCACTGACCATGTCATGAGTGATGTAATATGTGACGTCATCAGCAGTGCATTGCGGGGGCGCGAGTTATAGTTAACTGAACTAACAATAACCGGGGAATTTCTCTGGTTTTGTACGAGTGAAATGTCCAACTAACTATAACTTTCCCTAAAACCTATGGTTTTTTCAGTGAATTTCAAAGGTTTTTTAAATGCTAATTTCGAACTATGCCTACAGAGATAGGACATGTGAAGAAAGAAGAAAAAACGCACAAAGAAAAAAAAGAGATGCAAAAAGAAGCAACAGAAGTCCTCAAAGACTAAGAAAAGTGCAGGAAGAAGGATAACGTGCAGAAAGAACAAACAGAAGAGCAGAAAGAAGCCTTGTTGCAAAATCATCCTGTACCCTCAACTTTTTCAGACGGATACTGATGGTAACTGAGTCTGACTAACCAGTCCTAGAGCCAGTGCTATATTAAAAGACACTCCGAATACAGTGGAAACACCTACATACACTAGGGAACACTATGCGTTGGGGTCCCCCTGTGATTAGCAGGACCTCCTCTGTAAGCCCCTAGTATATAATAGGGCATGGGGATTAAAACTACCTCTTAAAACTTGCCACGGGTTGTGTTTGCACAATGGTGAAGGGAGGGGGGGCCTGAGATGAGACGTGTGCAAACACGACCTGTGGCCGTTTTAAGTTGGGAGATTAAGTCCCCTTGAATCCCGAGGGTCCCTAGGCTCCAACTAGCCCACTAGGTACCTCCAGTAAGCGCCACAGAGCTGCGTTGCAGAGGTGTAAAAAGGGGCGTGTCCTCAGAACACCATTTGCAACGCAGCTCCCTGGCGCATACTAGAGATACCTGTTGGGCTAGTTGGCCCTCAGGGACCCTCAGTATTGAAGGGGAATTCATTCCCCAACTTACAACTCGCCAGGGGGCGCGTTTGCACAATGGTGAAGGAAGGGGGCGTGTCCTCAGGGGACATGTCTGCAAACACGCCCTGCGTCACGTTTTAAGTTGGAGAATTAATTATTCCTCAATCTTGGGGGTCCCTGGGGGCCAACTAGCCCACCAGGTACCTCCAGTATGCGCCAGAGCTGCGTTGCACAGAGGTCTTCAGAGGCCACGCCCCTTTTTACAACACTCTTCAACGCAGCTCCGTGGCGCTTACTGGAGGTACCTGGTTGGCTAGTTGGTCCTTGTGGGAGCCGCTAAGTAGGCCTAGGGGGTCAGGGTGTTTCTACCCTGCCCCCTTTTCGCGTTTTGCGCACTTTTATCAAGGATTTCTTGTGCCTCGGTTCTACCGAGGCACAAAATGGCTGCCAAAACTTCCTGGTTTGGAGCTTTGACAGCAAGTTGGCAGCCAATTAACATGCAGCTCTTGATCGGGAGGGTGCGCGAATCCACCACGCCCATAGATCTATATAAATGGTTTTACTTTTGATTTTCTCAGGAACTACTGAACGGATTTACACCATTTAACCAAAAGGCACGACTCTGAACCAAGGGCTACCTTTTTGCCAAATTTGGTGAAATTCCGTTCAGCAGTTCGGGCTGTACCTGCGACTAAAGGTTCCTACGGAATATTGCATGGGGAAAACACGTTTGGGGACCCCCCTTTTTTCTCGGCTCCCGCTTGACGAATCACCCCGAGACTTTCAGGATAGGAGCGGACCAGAGCTGGCCAAAAGTTTTGAAAATGTTGCGAAGATTCGTCAACCGGCGTCAAAGTTATTGGGAATAGAATGTTGCAGATTTTCTATGGAAAATAGGTCCTAACTATAACTACCTACTGGAGACCATACATACACACACAACCAACACATTTCTTTATATTTAAAAAGACTTTTAAAAAAAAGTTTTTTAAAGACACCATTTCACAGCCAATTCTGCATTGACAAGATATACTGAAGAACCAGTTTTATCAGAAAGGAAAATGTCCTAACAGTAAAGCTAGCCACAGCATGCACTAGTTTGCAGACACCAACTTAGCTTGCCGATAAAGAAGAGGTTGAAATACCAACCGAATCAAGAAGTGAGCAAACACCTGGCATGCAAATTCTTCACTCACCTACAGGTTAAAAGAATGTGCATGTTCGCAAAGTCACCTGCAGTTCGTACGAACAAATTCTGCATCGGGGCCACAGTGGACTAAGCCCATTTGGAACCGCAGCTATGATCAGGAATCTCAGATCTATAAATCTAGATTACCCAGGCTGAAACGGAGTGTTGGGAGACAAGACAAGGGACAAGAGGGGGGGTGGGGGGGCGGTAGAAGAGTGCTTGTGTAGTATTGCAGGCACAGAAAGAGGAGACTGTTTCGATGCTCAAAAGGTTTAGAATTTACTGCATAGTGTATTTTTCATTCAGGAGAAGAAAATCCAATGTAATTCACAAATTACGGTATGAGACACATAACTCACACCATCAGCAGGGGTGGGCGGAACTTGTGGCGTTAAATAGAAAATGTACGAAATTCTGAGAAGTTCCGTCAACGAGCAGAAAATATGAACATTGCATTGCAATTTGGTGCCAGTAGTGCAGGCAGTGCTGAAAAAAATCAGTGTGAACTGCACTAGGTGGTGCTCAAGAGCGAGCGGACATTCAAGTTGATTTTGCTTCCGCTGGAGTAGAAAATCTACTTGAGTGGCAGCAGATTTACTCGAGAAGCAGCCCTCTGACCGAGATCGCCCATGTTACAAAATAGTGCTAGGGGGTGCCAAATATCTCTCGCATTGCTGGAGCCTTGCAGGAAAAAAAAGATTCCACCACACTACAATTGGTGAAATTTAGACGGAACTCCATGTTGCAAAAGTCCAAGAGATACCAAAGGGGATGATGGACGGAGCGTTAGAGCAAATCAAACACTCACCCCCAGTCAACTGATCTGGGTTTAATCCATCATCATTCTTCAGCTCACTCCACCACCCCAGTTCAGACATGGTCATATGCAAATCAGTCTGACCCTGTGCCTCATGGGAACAGTCCAGCCCGAACTGCCAAGCCATGTCTTCCCTGGATCGGAAACAAGCATCCTGGGACCGGTTTCGGGTTCATAACCCTCATCAGCCAGGCTATCTTGAATCCAGTGGCAAAGTGAGCAAGGGACCCACGTCTGGGCATACCCTGCCAACTTAGGCCGAACAAAGCAAAAGTCCAAGAAACATTTCGCCCATCCCCAATTATAACCGACAAAACACCAGTTTGCAAACATGGAGGGCATTGCAAGTTATGGTACGGGTTGTGTGTGGTACTTCGCCAAACTGGTGAATTTAATTGGCTTTGCGTGTCTCAGTCAGAATTATAACTCTGGTTTTACAGAGAGAACACACACACATATATATTTACACACAAAAAAAAACTTTTACCTCCCACTCTTAGACTCCTAATCCTCCTAATTCTGAAAGGTATCAGAGCACTTCATAGAGTTTGCATAGCAGCAATTACATAAGTTACATCTGGAGTAAATTAAAATATATAGTGAAAGTCTGTGAACGGAGTATATGGAAGACATCGGTATATGTTGACAAAGTTTTGAGGTAAATACAGTATAAGTGTATATAGCTCATTACAGAATTAGCAAGTCAGTAAGTGCATAAATTACATGTGGAGTAAATAAAAATATGATATATAAAGGAAA
The DNA here is from genome assembly GCF_964204655.1 of Triturus cristatus. NCBI lineage: Eukaryota > Metazoa > Chordata > Amphibia > Caudata > Salamandridae > Triturus > Triturus cristatus. The sequence goes on from NC_140581.1 coordinate 891,683,394, forward strand.
TCTACGATGGACAAGTAGTATACATGGATAACATTTGCGATAGATACGGTATATAAATCTAGGGTATTTGCAGTAGATATATATATACATATATATATATATATACATACATATATATATATATATATATATATATATATATATAGTGGTTTACAGCAGCAAGGGCACAAGTTGCATGTGGAGTAAATAAAATACATAATGACAATATATAAAGGTAATTTACGACAGACAGCAGTATACATGGACAAAATACACTGATGTAGGGTGCTTTGAGGGCAGAGAGACTGAGAAAACTTAGACAAGGATGCAGACTCCAGCAAAGGAAATGGCGCAGTGAGCTTAAACCTGCCGAAAGATTTGCACAAACTTAGACGGCGAGAGTATGAAACTGCCATTACTGAGGAAAAAGGATTATTTTATTCAAGGATACTGGAATCCCTAAAGTCTCCTAGGGAACTTTTTACTGTGATCAATTCTCTTCTGGCCCCCTCAGCCATTGCTTGTACTGACGTTTCCCAAGGTCTTTGTGACAAAAAGGCGTGCTTTTTACAAGCTAAAAATCAAGGAAATACACTCCTCCCTGGAGATCCTCAATGCTAGAGGATCCAATGTAGATCCTCCACTGGATTCCCCGGTTGGGGATCACTGTGCAGCTCCTGGGGAAGAAGGTTATCTTTGGTCCTTCCCCCCTCTATTGCAAGAGGATACAGAGTGGATGTTAAATGGAATAAAGTCTGGTTCCCCGCTGGAGCCCTGCCGTTTAAAATTAAGAAGTTAGGAAGAGAGGCCATTGTTCCACACTTGACCACACTCCTTAATACTGTCATTGCATCTGGGCAGTACCCCATCGCGTGGAAAACTGCGGTGGTTAAACCCCTTCTAAAGAAGCCCTCTCTGGATCCAGCTGAACTAAAGAATTACCGTCCCATTTCCCCTACTACCTGTCCCAGCTAAAATCTTGGAAAAACATCTGAACCTCCATCTCAGCTCATTTTTGGAGGAACATCAGTAGCTTGATGGCTCGCAGCATGGTTTCAGGGGTGAGCACAGTACTGAGATGGCATTAACCTCTTTACTTAACATCCGAAGTCAGTAAAGTCAAAACCTGGGCACACGTAAAGTGGTATTTACAACATAGGTATAGTTCAATTAAAGTGGATAACGTAAGGACTGTCAATGTTCATCTTAGGTTCATTAGTTCTTTGTCTGCATTTATTCATAAAGTGAGCAAAAGAAAACCAGCCAACACATGTTTCATTGCTTATGGCAATTGATCCTGCAATCCTAAGATGAACATAGACAGTCCTTACATTATCCACTTTAATTGAATTATACCTTTGTTGTAAATACCACTTTACGTGTGCCCAGGTTTTCACTTTATATACGTAGTGCAGGGCGTTCCCTTCACACATTTAAGGGAATATCCCCTCGCCTGGTTGCACCGTACCCAATTAATCACAAGAAAGACAAACGTTTACATAGCAGTGCGCCATACTTCCTGAGTCACTGAAAACCCTTTAGCCAGAGTGAAACATCCGACATCAGGTTGATGCCGGTCACAGGGCTCTGCTTATCCTTCTGGACCTTACGGTGGCCTTCAATACTATCTCTCCCTTAAGATTGGTTGGGAGGCTTAGGGAAATAGGGATTAAGGGCATCGCCCTGAATCTGCTCACCTCATTTCTTATGGACCAGTCACAAAGGGTCAAGATGGGTCAATTCTACTCAGCTTCCAATCTATTGTTGTTCTGTGGAGTCCCTCAGGGGTCCTCATTGAGTCCTACCCTTTTTAATATTTATGTAGCCCCTCTCGCCAAGGTGGTAAGATCTTTTGGGTTATAAGTTTTATCCCATGCTGATGACACTCAAATATGGTCTCTATCACCGATGGAGTAGAAGCATCAGCGGCGAATTTTAAAAATTGTATGCAGGCAGTGGCTTCCTGGATGGTAGAGAACTATCGAAGACTCAATGGGGGGGGGAAAAAAATGAAGGTTTTAATTTTTGGAAACCATCAGGATATTTGGTCTGAAGCTTAGTGGCCAGACACGCTTGGTCCTAGCCCCCGCCCTGGCCTCCGTGCCAAAAAAGTGGGCATCATAATTGACAACTCCCTTTCTCTGGGCCCCCAAATCAATAGAACAGTTTCCACCTGCTTTGGGATAAGGATCCTTAGAAAGATCTCCCAATTTCTTTCCTTTTCCTCACGAAAACCGGCCGTTGTGGCCCTTGTGTTGTCTAGATGAGACTACTGTAATGCCCTTTATCTGGGAATTAATAAGGGGCTTGTGCATAGACTTCAGCTAGTGCCGAATGCTGCGGCCAGGCTGGTGATGAGTTTTCCCAAATATCACTCAGTCTCGGCCACTATCAGGAATCTGCACTGGGTTCCGCTTGGTCAGAGAATTGTACTCAAAGCCCTCTGCCTTGTTCATAAGGCTTTCTACAATACAGGGTCAGAAGGCATTAAGAAACTATTTCGGAGATGTGTCCCCACCAAGCAGTCAAGATCGGCTAGCAAGAACTTTCTGATAGTCCCAAGTTTTAGGAAAGCTACGTGGGGATGAAGTGCCTTCTCTGTTGGCACTAGAATCTCACTCTCTCTTCAGTACAGCCTTGAAGACCAGGCTTTTCACTCTTTCAACTCTAAGCCTCATACATATATGCACCTTGGTTCTTCGGACCTCTTTCTGCAGCACCTTGACGCCCCTGGGCTAAGTTCGGGCTTTTTAAAGCTTATATTAATTCATTCAGGGAGAGAAGTGGCACAGTTTCCCCGAGTTAGTGATGCTCACATTTGTTTAGAGGGTATGGTGGGAGCCAGCAAACCAGTCGGATAGTTTAAGGGCGATGGCTGATGTATTTGTTGAAGAGAAGAAGTTTCATTTTCTGTTTGAAGTAAGGCAATGACCGATTGTTCTAGATTCTAGGAGCGTTCCCAGAAAAGAACAGATTTTGAGGGAATCAACAGTAGACTCTTAGAGTTTTAAATAGTCCTCTTTTAACAGGCTTTTGATCATTTATTTGCCAGGTAGATTGGTTTTTCCGTTTAGAGAACTTTGTGGGTTATGCAAGCAGTTTTGAGTATCTATCGTGCCTGGATTGGTTGCCAGTTGAATGTCTTGCGAGTGGGAGTGATGTGGTTGGAACGACTCTCCCCCAACAGCAGTCTAGCTGCTGCATGGAGAGTGGCTTTCAAAGGGGGTAGGTTTTTCTAGGGGCACCGTAATCATGCAGTTGCATAGTTTAGCTTTGGGGGGGGGGGGGGGGGACAAAGACTACAGATTGCACCAAAGTATTTAGGCCTTTTATGTGGAGGATATGTTTGACTTTAAGGTGTTTCAGCGTGTAGAAGGTGCTTTTAGCAGAGGCATTAATGTGCTCTTTCATGCTCCGGTGTCCGTCAAGTGTATTCCACAGGGATTTAACAGAGTTGGAAATGCATAGTTTGCAGTCTAATGCAGTGAGATTGTCAAGCCAGATAGCTACGGGAAAGGACTTTTCTTTTGGTTGGAAGAGTTTGGTTTTGTTGGTGGTGAGCTTAAGATGGTTGCTAGCTAACCAGGATTGAACCTTAGAGAGAGTGTTACTGAAGTGCTGGAAGTCTTTGACTGCTGAGATTTTCATGTACAGATGGAGGTCATCTGCATAGAGATGATAGGCAGTGTTGGCTTGCTTCAGGCTTATTGCACGGGGTTCTATATAGATGTTGAATAGGGCAAGAGACAGATTGACCCTTAGGGTACTGATGTTGCTTTTGAGGTAGAGTTGTTTAGTTTCACGTTGGTTAAAGAAAGAAGCGAACCACTGAAGGACCTTTCCATTGATGCCTGCACTCTGCGGGAGGGTGTTTAAGAGGATGTCATGGTTGACAGTAATCGAAGGCAGCCGAGAGGTTCAGGAGAAAAAGGAGGCATATCTGGCCTTCTTCCAGAGAACTGTGTAGGTCATCTATGATGTCCAGTAGTGCAGTCTCTGTACTGCAGCCTTTCCTGAATATGAGAAGTTAATTCTTGGCTATAGTTGTATTTATCAACCACAATAAGGTCTCAAAGTTCCACAGAGAAGACTCCTGAACAAAACACTAGAATAGATTACATTACTTTTCTAAAAGGTTTCATGGGCCCATTACATGTACCGTTATAGCCCAATGTCCTAAACTCATGGTTCCAAGATCCAAAGGTGTGGAAGTACACCGGGAAAGGTGCTATCAAAGTTTGGGTGCTAATGTTGCAAAGGCCACTGACAAAGTGAAGTGGTTCCACGGGGCTGTTGCTAACTTCGAAAACTTTTTCCTTTGCTTTTCAGCCACACCTGTCCCATAGTGATACAGGCTTTATCCTAAGTAGGCTGGATTATGGTAAAGCATTATTCTTGGGCTCTCCCGATTTTGTCTGCAAACATCTTTACTGCATTCAACAGCTGTGGCTAGACTTTTCCAGGTCCCTCTTTTATCAGAGGTTTTGGATTCACTCCACTGGTTACCTGTACCCAAAATCATTTTGTTTAAATCCCGCTGTGTGGTTCATAAAGAGTTTTGTCAAGTTGGCCCCTTCCATCTTCAGAAGAAACTCCATCTGTACTATCCCAGGAACAGTGCGATCAGCTGATGCCAACTTGCTTGTTTTACCCAAGACAAAAAGGAGCAAAACTTGGTGGTAGAGCCTTCTCTATTCAAGCTGCTTGCCTTTGAAATAATCTTCCTTGTCCTTTTCGATCCATTGAAGAACTTCTTCCTGCTGTAAAGCCTTAAAAACCTGGCTTTATACCTTTCAATGGACCTCTAGGTCTAGTTCACTTTCTAATTAGCGGTTATCAACGACAAGACACCTTTTTGGGAATCAGCAGCACTTCTTAAGAATTTTAATAAATAAATAAACAAATAAATGAATGGTCTGAGGTACCCTCAAGAGGCTCTCAAGTCACATATCCTCAAACGTGCCGATTTTGGTTTCACATTTCTAAAGTGTGAATTTCTCTCCAACCTAAAAAGTACATCATCATGTGAATACTGTACTGACACTGCTTTGGTAAATCTCCGTTCTCTTAGGGTCCAGTGTGCAAAGAGGCAGGTCACAGACAGTAGATGCACATTACTAGCCTTTTTTTTAACCAGCTTGTAATTTTGCAGTATGATCTATGCATAGATAGGCTGCATTGTATAAAGTCAATTTGCAGAGGGGATTGCAAAGCAACCAGATTAATGAATATTAAAATAGGCAAGCCACAATTCACAACTCCCTGTTCTGGCTGCAAATGCAGGGATGAAGGCCTACACTGGACAGCAGACCTCCATCCCTGCATGTGCTTTGCCAAATGGAAAACATTTTCTTCGAGGTCTAGTTCTAAACAACATATTGTTCTCTTAACAAGAACTTACAATGGGTTTAAAGCCTGCCCATTGCTTACTTCATGGTCAATGATTTACTTGGTTCTTTTCGATGGCCTGCCTTGTCCATCTTGTGTTTGTCCATCCCCTGGAGCAAAACTTCTTCACTTGTGTACTTCCACTGATGAACTTTAGGGAACTACGTGTTTTTTTTTTATTTAAGCACTCTGAGTCCAGGTGTTTTCTAGTGGTCTGCCTCGTGCGCTTCTCTCCCTCCGTTGCCCTCCATTTTGCAGTCTCCGACTTGTGTACTTCTGCCCATCCCGAGTGCTCCTCTCCTTCAAGTGATGTTTTTCCTCTCTCCTGCACACTCCCTGTTGCATGCTTATCACACCCACTACTCTGTTGGATTGGTAAATTAGGATTCTTTTATTTTTTTAAATCACCTACATCATGCGCATACTTCGCGATGTATGCGTGCACCTACAAAATGACGTGTGGCCATGTTAATGTACCTTTATTTTTTTGTAAATATACTTTTGTTCATGCTGTACCGCAAGAACAATTGCTGTACCGCAAGAACAAAAAGGTATTACCTGAGCCAATAGAGCAGAGCATTGTAAAAAGCGGTTTTGCAGGCGCAAACCATGAATTTTGTCAAATTAAAGGCTTCGCAACTGCAAAACATTGTTGAGGCCCTGAACAATGAATAGTCAAAACGCTCCATTAAGGGAAACGCAGATGGACTTAAGAGCAGTATTGTTTTCCACACTCATTTCAGAAAACAAATGGTTAAGCCATCTATCATTTTACCTCCAGAAATATTACTGCTAGTCCTTGGGATTTTCCCCCAACATTTTGATACCATGTTACTTAGTGGCGGAACTGCAGGCTGCTACAGTTCCTTTATCCAAAAGTAGTCTACACACTGTATGACACTTTGAACAGCGCCAGATGAGATCATATCCCCTCCTTGCAGAGGTCATATTCCTTACTTTGAGCAGTTTCCTGGTAATTCTATGGCAGGAGCAGAGGCTTCCGATTAGGCTTTACTCTTTCCAATTTTATTACTCCAGCAGCACTTTACAACAACAGCATTCAATAACTGAACCACATTTCCCATGAACACCGGGGAAATGAAAGTGAAGATACCCCAAAACAACATCATCCAATCCCGTGTCAGGTTGCCTCATATCCTCCCCTGCGGGTGCTCTACCCTCCTCTTTCTTCGCTGCTCCAGCAGCATTCAGATGAGTGCTCTTTTATTTCTTTTTTGTGTTCATGTGCTAATGGTGTTTATGCCAGATGTGGGCTTTCTAGCCTTTGTTTACTAACCAGCAACTGTTTTGATGAGAATTTGCCCATTGTTCTCTTTGGTTATTGTACGGCACCGCGGGAACGTCTCATCGCTCCTTTCGCGGTGCCGAGGTTCTCTGTCAGGCTCTTGCGAGGTGCGGCCTCCCGCCGCTAGGGGACCGCGCGCCAGAGCGCTCTCGCTCTGCTGCGAGCTTACCCCCCGGGCGGCCGCAAGTCGTCTAGTTCTACTTTGAAGTTACCGGCGGTTTAGACGGTCTCGCGCGCCGCGGGGGACGACTCCTTTGATCGATTGCAGCGCTTGGGCTGAAGTTGTTTTTCAAGAGCCCCTGCCTGGAACACAAGCGCAGCGTGTAAGACCACAGTGCATATTGCACTGCTTTGAACACACGTGTTGCGTGTAGGAGTTGTATTGCCCTCAGGACCGGCCCAGGCAGGGTATGAGGTTTCCTTTCCCTCAGAATAGAGAGGGCGATTGGTCCTGCTTTTATTGTATTCCCACCCAGTGGGGGTTGAGTGCTTAGGGGTACTGCCCTTATTTATCCCCTGACTTGTGTTAGTATTCATCATACTCCATCGTGAGAGTATGATCCACCTCTATGAGGAGGAAGAGGAAGTAATGTACCTACCTGTGGATGACCACTTCTGCCAGGTTATGGATTCCTCTATTTTTAAAGCGGTTTCGCAGGTGGTTGCGCCTCTGGAGAAGCGGATAGACATGTTACAAACTCAATATCAACCCCTCGCACAGAGGGAAGGTCTCATGGGGTTCTCCGCCCCCTTACCTCAAGGCCAACCTGCCGCTAGTGTCATTCTGCCCAAACGGAAGCCTTCTGGGGCTGGGGGGAGTAGATTCAGACGCTTTCTCACGCCTTAAGAAGGCTTTCCTAGAAACCAAGGCCCCTGTAGCTCCTAGTATTCCGGCGGAAAGTCCGGCTGGTCCCTCTACGGTCCCTGAGGATGAGTCTACACTGGATCCGGGTGACTTCTCAGTCTACTGATGGCGAGGGGGAAGCGGATCGCCCATGGCGCCCCTCGCATCCTGAGCAGCCCACGCCTTCAGAGCTCAGTGCGGACATGCTCAACCCCGACGAACTCTTACATCCTCGTTCGTCGCAATGGGTCAAGGCTCCCAAGGTGGGGCCTACGCAAACCCCTAGATCAGGAAGTGCGCAGCTGTCTGCCAGCGGTGTGTCCGCGTCCTACCCAGGAGGGTAAGGTCGCGGTTACCCCGGAAATAGATAAGATGACCACTTACTTGTCGAAGTTTCAAAAGGATCCCAAGAAAGGGATCGATCACTCATGGAGAGCATGCCAAGATAAACTCTTGGATGTGGCTGGGCCTTTGGCTAAAATATTGGATATGGCCGAGGACGCGAAAGCCTCTGGGTCCTTAATTTCCCCGGACGTTCTCTCCGGAAGGGCTCAGAGAGCGATAATATTCCTAGGGAATGCGAATGTGGCCATCTCTACGGAACGCTGCAGATCCATTCTTATCAAAATTGATCCCAAGTTAGGGGAATTGGCCACTTCGGAGGCAGGACCAGTCGCGGAGGGTAATCTCTTTGGGGATCCCTTCGTCAAATAACTTGGCAAATTCGTAAATACTTTTAATTCATTGGACAAAGCCCAGTCCTCGATCAAACGGATTTTTTCCCCGCATGTTTTTGGCGCAGCCGGTCGTGGCAGGGGGCGCTCGGCCGGCAGACCTCATAATAGAGCCTTCTTCAGACAGGGCGAATCCCACAGGGGGCAGTTACAGGACCCTGACAAGTTCGGGAACTTCTACCCGACTCAGAGTTTTCCCCGTCGCCGAGGTGGCAGAGGCAGAGGAGACGGTGGCCACAACTATCCCAAAGGTGAGAGTTCAACCTTTGAGGGGCATGCGGTTGGGGGGCAGACTCCAATATTTTCTTCCCGGATGGTCTTCACTTACCTCAGACGCTTGTGTCTTACAAACCATAAGCGGTTTTCAAATCGAGTATTCCGACACTCCTGTTCAACCCCTCCGACCCAAACCTATAGCCTTTTCCCAGAATCAGAGTGTTGATAGACAACGAGATATCGGACCTACTAATGAAAGGTGCGATCGTCCCTTCCACTTTACACCCCCGGGGGTTTCTCAGCAACATTTTTCCTGGTGGAGAAACGGAATGGGGGCTATCGTCCCGTGATAAACCTAAAAGAATTCAACAGGTGGCTCACCTATCGCTATTTCAAGATGGAGGACATTCACCTCCTACGGGATTTGCTACAGGAAGGGAATTGGATGGTCCGCTTGGACCTGAAGGATGCATATCTTACAATCCCGATTTTTTCACCTCACAGACTGTTTCTTCAATTTCAGTGGGGCCCACAGAAATTCAAATTCACCTCCCTTCCTTTTGGTCTGTCTTCCGCTCCATGGTGTTTCACCAAGGTGATGAAGCCGGTGATGGAGCGTCTACGTTCGGAAGGTATCCGGTTGATAATTTACTCGACGACATACTCATTATGAGTCAATGTCTGCGGAGACTGAGTTCTCATCTCAGCCAGGCAGTGTCCCTCTTGGAGTCTCTGGGGTTCGTTATCAACGAGGCCAAATCGGATCTTCTACCTTCCCAAAGGATGCAATTTCTGGGATTCAAGATAGACTCTGTGGCGGCCACCTGGTCTCTGCCCTCCCGGAAACTCTCCAAGATCAGACACGAACTAAAGCGCACTCTGGCGAGGCCCACGATCCTGCTTCGACATCTGGCCAGGGTGGTGGGCCTTATTTCATCGTCAATTCAGGCGATTTTTCTGGGCCCCTTACATTACAGGGCCCTTCGGGGCCTCAAAGCCTTCCACTTGCGCAACAGCCTCTCCTACTCACAAGCGGTAGTTCTCACAGAGGATGCGTGGACGGAGTTGCAATGGTGGATAAACACTTAGAGGCTTGGAACGGCAGGGCGATTTTCGGTTCCAAACCGGATCTAGTCATCGAATCCGACGCCAGTGGCTCGGGATGGGGCGCTCGGTGCGGCGAGGTGTCTACCGGCGGACGATGGTCCTCGTCGTAAACGGCCCTCCACATCAACTGTTTGGAGTTGATGGCTGGTTCGTTTGCGGTCAAGTGCTGGACGAAGGACAGGATCCAAACGTGCGTTCTACTCAAGATGGACAATGTGGCGGCGGTGCGCTACATCAACCATCTCAGAGGGACTCGATCGACCGCGTTGTCCAATCTCGCCCGCCAACTATGAGAGTACTGTCCGACCAATCAGATTTCCCTGTCGGCGGAACATCTTCCGGGATCGTCCAACCAGGTGGCGGACTGGTACTCTCGCCACTGGATGGACACCAGCCTCTGGACACTCCATCCTGGGGTCTTCTGAGAGATCCAGTCCCGCTGTGGCCCATTCTCGGTGGACCTCTTTGCGTCTCGATTGGACACACAGCTACCAAGGTACTACAGTTGGCGACCGGATCCGCAGGCTTTGGCGGTGTATGCCTTTCTTCAGGATTGGAGCAAGGAGCAGGGCTATGCGTTTCCCCCCCTTTACAACGATCATGAGGGTATCCACCCAGGTGAGGAGACAACGGACGGACCGAGTACTGATTTCCCCGATATGGAGGTCTCAAGCCTGGTTTCCGGTTCTGATGGAACTTTCCTGGGATTTTCCAATCCCTCTACCCCTCGGTCCGTTTCTCCTCAGAGATCCCCAAGGGAATCCTCACCAGCTTCTGACCACGGGCAGTCTACGTCTGATGGCATGGCGGGTTACAGGCAATGTTGGCAAGTCCCAGGCCTTTCGCAAACATGCTGCCCTGTTGCTCGCAAAATCCTGGGCTGACAGCACCAATAAGAGATACCGTTCAGCCTTGTCTCGATGGAGCAATTGGTGTATGCAACAGGTGGATCTGGTGGGGGCGGATGTTGTCCACATCCTTAATTTCCTAGCCTCTCTCGCAAGAGAGGGATTGGCTTATCGGTCAGTTAACACCTTTCGCTCGGCAATCTCGGCGGGCCATGTTCCACTGGATAATCGACCGGTGGGGGGAGCACCCTTTAGTCTCCAAATTGTTACTAGGTTGTCAACTCCCCCAGAGCCTCGTTACTCGGAATTATGGGACGTGAACAAAGTTTTGTTCCTGTTCCGCTCGTGGCCCTCTAACAAATATCTATCCCGCAAACAGATGTCAGCCAAGCTGGCTATGTTATTGTGTTTGATTTCTTGTCGAAGGGTTTCAGATGTGAGCGCTCTAGACCTCTCCGGTTGGGTTTTTACTCCGGAAGGGGCTACCTTCTATATTTCTAGGCGAACTAAGTGCAATTCACGCTCTGTGTCCTATCCTGCATTTCCTGACGATCCCAAACTGTGTGTGGTGCAAGCTCTCAAAGCCTATGAGGTGGCAACGGTTGATGTTCGCCCTCAGGGTGTTAAACAACTGTTTATTGCTCTTACAAAGCCACACGGGCGGTGTCGTCCCCTACTATTGCACGATGGGTGCGCTGGGTTATGCAGGAGGCTGGTATCGATATCTCCCGATTTGGAGCACATTCTGTCAGGGGCGCAACGGCGTCAAAAGGCGTTTACCCTGGGAGCACGACTGGAGGATATTTTAAATGCCGCGGACTGGTCCTCAGATTCCACCTTCAAACGGTTCTACTTTAAACCTGTGGTGTCCCTGGGTTCTTTGGTGGTGGATAAGCTTTAAACTAGCCTAATCAGAAGCCTCCGCTCCTGCCATAGAATGCTAAATTTCCTAGCTAACGTGCAGGAAAGTTTCAATTCTATTAAGGAGGCGGAGGCGATGATTAGCCCACCCGATATTCAATCTAACCCCCACAGAAGTCCACGTTCCGAGAGTAAGTAAACTCTTTATGGGAATCTTTTGTTACAGGCTATGATAACTGTTAACGTTATTGTTTCGCTACTGTGCATCGATATTTTGCTATGTACTGTTGTATTGCGAGGGAACTTCCATACGCTTAATTAGTCTCTTCTTCCGTAGGTTCAGATTCTGGTAAACAGGAGTAAGTGGAGGACTACCATGGCTGAGTCGCAGGAAGAAAGAGGAGGGTAGAGCACCCGCAGGGGAGGATATGAGGCAACCTGACACGGGATTGGATGATGTTGTTTTGGGACATCTTCATTTTCTTTTCCCCGGTGTTCATGGGAAATGTGGTTCAGTTATTGAATGATGTTGTAAAGAGCAGCTGGAGTAATAAAATTGGAAAGAGTAAAGCCTAATCCCTGCCTCTGCCTCCTTAATAGAATTGAAACTTTCCTGCACGTTAGCTAGGAAATTTTGCATTAGCGGACAAGTTACTTATTTTCTGTAAAGCTCTTTCTGGTAGATACTATCTAAGTGCAGATTCCTCACCTTTTGGATATTGCCTAGGCATCAGACTGAATTTGGAAACTTTTCAGCAGCACCTCTGCGCACCAGAAGATGTCGTGTGGAGCCTCTATACGCGCCTGTTGGAAGCTGGCTCTTTATGTAGTGGATCAAAACGAGGTACACTGTGTTAAGAGTCCAGGCAACCCTTATTGGTTAACAGAGGCAAAAACACTAAATGCTATTTTGTGGTAGTGTGGACGATCAGTTTAGGCTTAGTGTCAACCATTGGTTGTACTCACAGAGGCAATAAATGAGACACATAGAATAAATCCGAGACCAATCTAGAAAAATAACTTGCGGTTTTTATATACATTTTAATACCAAGAACTTCATTATCAGGAGAGAAATGTTTTAAATATGATTTTTCTCAGCTAAGTCAACAATTTACTTAAGTGCTTCTTTACGCAGAAATGCTCCCCTATGGGAGAAAAGGCACATGTTGCATACAGTTACTTACAGTCAGTTTGCAGGGGTCTCCTTCAGGACTTAGTGTAGTAGGGGGCCTAGGTATCACCAGAGGTTACTCGCTACCTGCCCTAGGACGTGCGGGTGCAGAGGTGCTGGTCGGGTTGGTAGGTGTGTGTGCTACGCCGGTGAAAAGAAGGGGCCCACCTATAAACAGGCTGCGGAGGGGGACTTAGAGATAAATCCAGGAGCTCCCAATGGGCCACGCGGGTCCTGGGAACAAGAGGGAACAACCAGTTTGTCAGTACCCGGACTGGGGCGCTTGGTGCAGAGTGGAATGTTCGGCTGGGCTCTGTGCATCCTAGGGCCTTGCGATTGTCAGTCTTGCTGGCTGAGGGTGCAAAACTAGGACAGCTGAGCCACTATGGAGGTGGATCTCTGCAGTGCCGGCGTCTCTCGACAGCTGCTCAGTCTAGTGCGAGTCTGGATTAGACTCTCACAGGCTTGGTTTGCTGCAAGAGGTCAGGTATCCCGGGTATTGGTCCTGTGCAGCTTTGGTTGATCCTGGTGTCATCTCAATAAGTCGGTGGTGGGGGCAGATCTGACCTACAGGAGCCCAGGTTCCTCTTCCTGGGAGGGTGCTGCATTGGGCTGGTCTGCGAGTGGCAAATCGGTGAAACAGACTTTGCGTTTTCAGGGCTTGCGGACTGCAGGAGAGTAGCTACTCTACTTCAAGAGAGATTACTGAAAATTTGCAAAAGACTGGCAGTCTGCAGGGCAAGTCATTGGTCATGCTTGTTGAGACTGGTTCAAGCAGGCCGAGTTTGGCACCGTAAGTCCACAGCAAATCTTCAGTTCTCGCTTTTGTCATAGCTCTTCTTTGTCCTCTTCTTCTGGATCAGTCAAATCTGAGTTCCTGGTGTTAGGGGTGCCCCCTAAATACTCAATATAGGGGCATTAAGGGGAGTGACAGGTAGTCACTGGGCTACTTAACTTTAAGGTGGCCACACCCTCTATATGACCATTTCCTGTGGTAAGTGGGCATAACCCTGACTCAGAGAGCCTAATTCCGCTAAAACGAAGAAGATGGAATTCTAAAATTCGGGTCCACATCAGGTAGCCCATCTCACGGCTGAAACTAGCCTGAGTAAGGGAGAAACACCTGACTAGCTAATATTCTCATCTGTCCTGGTGCCAAATGGGCCCTGAGCAGGGGGTAGGATTTCCCCTGTCTGGGAGACATTGGGCGCATATCAAAGGCGGCAGAGGTCTCTGAAGCCTCCTGCCTGGATATGCTCGATATATATATTTGCTGGATATGCTTAGCCATTCTGCTTGGAGGAAGTGACAACACCTCCGGCGCAAGCAGACATTGTTTCTGCCCTCTGAGAGCTCAGGTTCGAATCTGCAGAGGGGTCAGAAACCGGTCGGTGGTGGCGGGCAGGTCTATAGCAGTCAGCCAGTACACTTGTAGTAGATAGTTTTGCAGGGGTGGGGGGGTTGGGGCACCTCTAAGGTGTCCTATGGGTGCAATCCATCACTGGATTCAGTGTGGGTTTATTAATACAAGATGTTTGATATCAAACATTTCTAGTTGGAGTGAAGCCATCATGTAGCTGGGGAACTCGTAAATACTAGTGTCTAGCACATGTACTCAAAATGGCGTCCCTGTTCACTGGTAATATCCAAGAATCGACTTGGGTATCACAAGGGCATATCTGCTCAAACAGATCTGCTGACATATGTTGTATAGTGCACCCTGCCATAAGGCTGCAAGGCGTGCTGTAGGGGTGACCTACCTATTCTGAATGCAGTGTCTGCAGCCGTGGTATACAAGGGGTGCCATGTTGGGTCTTTACTTTTCTCTGCACCATAGCACACAGCCTGCAATGTCACTTTGCATGTGGGTCCCTTAGGGTGGCACAATACAAGCTGCAGCCCTAGGGGGACCCCCCCCCCCTTTTAGCCTCCTTGCTGTAGATACGAAGGGTGCCATTCCTAGGGATTTATAGAGGGTGCTAAAGGTATTGGCAATTGGGAGAACAATTGCACAGTTTTAGGGAAAGAGATCTGGCACTGGGGACCTGAATAGCAGGAACCCAGTGCACTTCTGTCAAAATTGCATGAGATACTAGGCAAGTGTGGGGATGACCATGCCAAAAAGGGGCCCTTTCAAACATGATGGATGTATGTATGTATGTATGTATGTATGTATGTATGTATGGCTGCCTGAGCCAGAACTAACTTAAAACTATTACTACCATTCATCATGCCTCCAGATTTGCAATTCACCCCCTTGACTGGGACAGTTAACTCTAGAAAACAACAGCATGCCTCTAAATCCAGAAAGTGCAGATGAGTGTTAACCGCTGACTTGGAGATGCCAGTAGTGGCTTCTCCTATAAACTGACGAAACCCCAAGTTTCAGTCAGAGTAGGGGGGAGATAATCAGTTTATGCTGGATCACGTAGTAGAAGAGCTCATCGAAACAGAAAAGAGGCCAAGGAATGGTCAATAGAGCTGTCTCTTGGCAGAAAGCTCTGCCATATTGAAACAGAAATTACTGGGTAATTTCACAGTCAAAGAAAAGGTACTACAAAAGCTGATGTGGAGGGTTTATTAAAAAGTAGTTCAAGTTTTGTGGCATCATTTCTCCAATCACTGGCTTGTGCACAGTATAAATATAGGAAATCTCAAACACAGCCTTCTCATAACATTTTTGGGCATGGCAACACTCCCCCTGAAGAAGGCAGCCCTGCTCGACAAAAGACAACTGATGACTCCTGCTGGAAGATGAGGACTCACTCAAGGACTCCTGCTGGCCCCCAGGGACTGGAACGGTTTTCCACAGGTTGAGTGGCTGGTTTCTAGTTTACCTGATCCAGGTACACAGAAAGCAGAAGTGCTCCAAGATACCCCAGCAGACCAGAGGACTGGACC
The DNA here is from genome assembly GCF_964204655.1 of Triturus cristatus. Classification (NCBI taxonomy): domain Eukaryota; kingdom Metazoa; phylum Chordata; class Amphibia; order Caudata; family Salamandridae; genus Triturus; species Triturus cristatus. The sequence goes on from NC_140581.1 coordinate 891,698,749, forward strand.
CAGTTGGACACCAGGTTACAGAGATCTGGTGCTCAAAGGCCTACCAGTAGAAGCTCTGGGATGCAGGACTGAACCAAAATAACTTTCCTTGTAGTTGGAAACCAATTCCGAAGGTACAAATCTTTAACGAAAAAAATCCACTTGTTATATCGGACCTCGCCTCCAATTAGGTCAGCCTGATATGGCACCTAGGTCCTGGTCCACCATGAACTGGGGCACTTTTCTTTTTCTAGGCACCATTTGCCTTAAAATGTCAACAAGTCATATTTTAGGTTCTCCTAATCCTATTTTAATGACCTTGGTGTATTTGTGTTAATTAAATCCCTCTTCACGTTTCTAAACTGCTTTGGAATTTTATTGTGTTGTGTTCTTCACTTTGAAATTGTTGGCACTGCTTCCACTTAACACTATTTTGGAGGATTGCCTGCTGATTGTGTCAAAGCTACTAGAGGTTGACCTCAGATTCTCTGAGAACTGTAACAAGAGTAGGTTTAGTGAGCTGGTAAGCTTACTCCTATCCCAAACTAAAAACTCCACTCCTGATCCAAGGTTTCTAAAATTCTCCCTCTGTGTCAAAAACAGCGCAAACAAGGTCACTGTTGATCAAACAAAGCTGTCAGATAGCTGGGCAGGTATAAAATCATCTGCTGTCAGGATGAACAGCAACTTACTTTACCATGAATTACTTCGCGGTTGAGCAGTACCATCAATGTTATCAAAGCATTTATAAAACTCCTGGTTTCCAGAGCTACTGCAAAAAGTACACACTTTTACTTAGAAATGCTTGCAATAAATCCTCAGACAATGGCTACAAATGAACGCCTTTGAAATGCCACCAATTTAATGCTAGCCTGCAATTGTTAACAGCAAAATGCTTCTTCCAATCAGACAAGAAAGGTGTTGAAGATAAACCTTTTTTCACTCTTTTATTTAATGTTAGTGTACGGGCGGTTGGGTCTCAATAGTGGAAAGCATCTTTTCCAATGAGTGCTCTTCAAATTAAATAACTCTAACAAATACCATAACTTAGCAAACACTCTATTCTTAGAATCCGGGACCATTGTTTTGACAGTTTTCATATTTGAATACTGGGCGAGACGAAGCATGCCACTTCACTTTTGTAGTCTTAGTTTATGTAGCGTTCTCTGCAACCTGTGCATATGTCTAAAAGCTCCTGAGGAACATTGATCAGAACCAACTTGAACCACACTGTAGTAAAGATAGACCTATCAGACTTTCTTTCCATTGTAGGCCTTGAGGTCATGTTATCACATCTTAAATGTTAATATGCCCACTTGTCGGTGTTTGCTTACCCTTTGGTTTGTTAACTTTTCTAGTACCTTTACTCAGTTACTCTGTCTAGAAGCAAAGCATTCAGGATTTCACCATCATGAAAAGACAACGTCTTGCTACTTCGCAACTTTCAACCACCCATGGCAATCTTCACATGAACTGTGCCTTTAAAGGAACTGAGAAGTCCTCAACACTAACAAAAAGCAAAAACAAAAAAAAAGTTCGGAAACATCCATTGCATTTAACCTAAATGGAAAGATGTGGTGTTGGGTGGCAAAAAGGTGTAGTTACAAGCCTCAGAGATATTGATTTGGTGAGAAATGTTCAAAGAGTGTTACGGAAGTCACCCATCACACTATGGGAAAACAACAAGTGAATTTCATTAGTAAAATTATTCACACAAGCCCAGAGTACATAACTAGTTAGAAGATTGCACGAGTAGTTGCTAGATGGCAGAATCCAAACATCTGAGCTGCTTTAGGTTAACTGGAGTGAGAAAAAATGAAGGAACTGCAATGAAAAAAAAAATTTGGGGTACAAAGAGGAGATGCCAAAATAAGCAACCCGGTTCGCAGATTCAATGCGATCCAGAACTAAGGTCACCAGTGTGGAGCAGGACAGGGGAGTTCAAGATGCTAAAACAATATGTTTAAGGCATTATGAACTGCACTGTACCCGCTGGCTAGTAATCTGATACAAACTGCTAAACACTATTACGAGGTTAAGGTTTTACGTATCCTTTACTGTGGTGTCACCCCATGGCAGGTTCAAAGACTAGAGACTTAGAAACTCTATTCAAGTGCCACCTCTGTTTAAAGCTATTCTTTACGCCAGTGAGAGGTACAGAAAAGGCTTGACTTTTACTTGGTGCAACCATTTACTGCAACTAGTTTATTAATATTAAGCTCAAGTTTTCTGTTAAGTTATCCACTCTGAATAATGGATCTTGAGGGCTTACTAAGAATCAATCAGTATCACCGTTGTCCAGCAGGGTTCGGATGTCGGTGGCGGCGATGAGGGCGGTCTCGGTGCTGTGGTTGCTGCGGAACCCTGACTGGGAAGGGTCCAGGATTCTGTTTTCTTTGAGGTATCGGGTTAGCTGTCTGTTGACAACCTTCTCGATGACCTTGGACGGGAACGGGAGCAGAGAGATGGGCCGGAAGTTCTTGAGGTCTCTAGGGTCTGCTTTGGGTATTTTGAGTAGGGCGTTGACCTCGGAGTGTTTCCAGCTCTCTGGGAAGGTCGCGGTCTCGAGGGAGAGACGGATGACGTTGCGCAGGTGGGGTGCAATGGAGCTGCTGGCTTGGTTGAAGATGTGGTGCGGGAATGGGTCCGACGAGGAGCCGGAGTGGATTGTGCTCATGATCTTGATGGTGTCATCGATGCTCACGCTGGCCCAGGCTAGCAGGGGGTCGTGGTCGATGGTGTGAGGAGAGAGTCTGTTGTGTTGCTGTCTGGGTTTTGAAGCGGTCGTGGATGTCTGCTATCTTGCGGTGGAAAAAAGTGGCGAAGGAGTCGCACAGGGCTTGCGACAGTGGGATGTCGTTGGAGAGTTCCTTCACGATGTTAAAGAGCTCCTTGCTATTGTGTGCGTTGTTGTCGAGGCAGCCTTTGAAGGAGGTCCTCTTGACAGTCCTGATGAGGCGATGGTGGTTGCGGGTGGCATCCTTGTGGGATGAGTGGCTGTCCGGAGTCTGCTCGCTGTGCCATATCTTCTCTAGTTTCCGGCAGGCTCGCCTGGAGTCTAGGAGTTCTGGGGTGAACCAGCTGGCCCTCTTGCTGGTGTCTGTTGGAGGGTTTGGTGGGTGGGCTGAGAGCGAGGTTTGCGTGTAGTTTGTTGTCGGTGATTTTTCGCCAACAGCGGCGGGGGATCGGTTTGTTGCGGTGGTGGGTTTCTGGAAGGTCAGGTGGATGCAGCGGTGGTCGGTCCAGAGGAGTTCGGTGGTGTGGCTGAAGGAGATATGGGGGCTTGAGGAGAAGACGGGGTCGAGCATGTGGCCGGCGGAGTGGGTAGGCGTTGTGACGAGTTGCCTCAGTCCGAGGTTGGCGAGGTTATCGATAATGGTTGTCGAGTTGCTGTCGTTGTTCTCAAGGTGAAAGTTCATGTCTCCGAGGAGGATATAGTCGGTGTAGGTCAGGGTGTGCGTGCTGATGAAGTTGGCGATGGAGTCGCTGAACTGGGGGTCTGTAGACGATGGTGCCTCTGAGGGTGGAGTTTGGGTCTGTGTGGATCTGGAAATGTATGTGTTCGGCGGTGCGGAGAGTGTCGTCTGCTGGTCGAGACCCTGATGCTGTTCTGGTGGACGATGGCGATTCCTCCTCCGACAGTTGGTGCTGTCTCTACGGGTGATCTTGTAGCCGTCTGGGATGGCTATGGCGATGTCGGGTGCGGAGGAGTCGTTCATCCTGGAAGGCGACGTCCGGGGATGATGTGTCAAACAGGTCCCAGAGCTCGACTGTGTATTTGCGTGCGGAACGGGTGTTCAGTAGGATGCATCGGAGGTGGTTGAGGTCTTTCTTGGCAGGTGATTCGACGGCTCTGAGGCTGGTGTCGCTGCAGTTCCGGCAGGTGAAGGGACCATGCGTGCGTTTCGGGGCGGCCTTGAAGAAGGTGTGGATCCGTCCGGAGTTGAGGGCGAAGGAAACAAAATTAATGATTTACCCTCTACAGAGCAACTATCCTTTGCTATTGCATCAAATAACATATGCATAATTCAGTGCCTGTGGAAGGGGCCAAGAGAAAGTTCTTGAAGATACAGTCCTCAATTAACCCACTATATTTTAAATATATATATTGATTAGATTTAACAAATAAATTAACATTTGACGAGTGGGAAAAGTAATAATTCTACAGTCAGTCAAGTGCAGTAGCAATGCAAGTGCACAGGTTTTAGAAAAAGCATTTGCAATGCAACAGGTCTCGCATTTGCGAAACTTTAAGCTTTTGGCATTGTAAATGACAATGCCTTTTATTTATCAGTTTTCAAAACCAACACAGGTAAAAGGTTTGCCATTTACAATGCCAGTAGCTCAAATTCTCCCAAATGCTAGACCTATTGCATTGCAAATGCTGGTTGTGAAATGTCCCGGTTTTTGGCTTTAAAATTCTGGTCACCCTAGCCATGACTCACTCGACTCCTGCTCGCTTTCTGTTCATTCGCCCCCAGCACACAAACCAAACCTTCTTAGTCTGTATCTTCTGTCGGCACTACCATCTACCACCTTACAATGCACTTAGCACTTTCTTTCTGCAAACTTGCACCATGATCCTTCTACAGCTTAGTGCGTTAGCAGAGATGGTAAGCGCTAATCACTTTCTCCTTGTAGACAGGCAATGATCGCCTGGCGACATGGGCGGATTCCGTTCCTTATAAAAGGATGTCGCAGGGGGCCATTTCTATAATGGGGGGGCGGGTGCAAACAGAATGGCTATATCTCCCTTTGTATATCGGCACGGCCGGCATGCGGACTCAGTTATTTTTCTCAGCCAAATGGAAGCTTTGTATTGTGTTGGGAAACTGCCTAGCAGAAATTCAGCAGCTTGAGTGTTCCCTTAACCCAATCCGTCTCCTAGACACTGTTGTGGCTTTAGGATGTCATATGTGCCTATTGTCATCCAAGCCTGTGATCTTTGGCAACAGGGCTCTGTCGTTCAGTGAGAGAGCTTCTTCACTGCTGAATTAATGGCTCTATTAAAGACCCGCAGCAATAAACAAGGTAAGCATTGGGAATTTAGTGACTGTATCAGTGTTTTTGACATTTGACAAACCCAGTTTGTTCACCGGAACCAGAGTCTTCCACTGCCCAATCGATTAGCCCGACCAGCAAGAGCGTGGCGGTGTATTTTGCCTCTCAGTCTAACCTAGCAGGATTCCCCCGAAATTGCTGGGATTAAGCGGGTGCCCACCCCGCGATTGCGGCATTCTGATTTTATTTTACAGAGTGGGAGCCCACCCCGCATTTCACTGCCGCGGCCCGAGTGAGTAATGGCCGCCGACCCGGAAGCCAGGCAAAGTTCACCTGCTTCTGGGCGGGGCCGGCGGCAGGACCAGAAATTGTGCCCATGTCGATGCAGGGCTCCCGTGAGGCGATGGGAGCCCCGGTGTACCAAGGGGGGAGGACGGGAGCCTACCCCGCCTCCCCGAGTAGTGATGACGAGTCCCGAGCCGGCGCGGACACAGGGTAGGATTCGAGGCGTCCCGTATTGAGGACAGATGACACTGCACTATTCAGTGACGGAATCCAGCGCCATCTCGTTGGAACCTGTAACATTGCACTTTAGGGCGTTTTTAACCTTATCCACATAAGTAACCACTTATTAGGGTGCTGTATTAGTGGTAAGTGCTTGAACAGTTGCTACCACTACCAATAAGTGTGTGAACCTTTTTGTCTATTCCTGGTCCTGATGAATTGCGGTTAATATCAGACTATGCAAGAAACATGTTAACCATTGACCATTATAGCGTAAACCAGACACCTTTACTGTAGGATTACGCACCTTTTTGTTTTTAATTAAGAGTGGGACCTCTTCTATTAAACTTAGTTATTTAGGATCTCCACTACTTATTTTAAACACACTTTTTTCAACACACACTTTACTTTAGGGCCCTCACCCGCATTACACCAACCGGCAGATTAAGGAATAAAGATCTCCATTAAAAGGCGCCACAAAGGTCGCCGATCGGGGATTGCAGCGCCGCCCCGATTCGGAGCAGACCTGATGATGAAACATGACATCCGGGCTATATGTTGACGAAGCATGACAGCTAGTCTGCTGGATGTGTGAGGGTCTTTTTCCTAAAGGAGGTAACTCCTCCTGACTTTACCGACTCATATTTCTCAAATATCATTATAAGCCTTTTTTTACATCACTCTTTGAGGAACAGCATACCTTTGTATTTCTAGATGAGTCCCGGGTCCCAGGAGGGGGCCCGGATGAAGAGGCGGCCAGAGCGAGCAGCAACCCCGCAGACCGCCGCAAGAGGAGTCTCGTAAGGAGAGCTGGTGCGGCGGGGGCACGAGGCACATTGTCGGTGCCTGCCCCTCCACGCTGGGTATGGGAAGTCCCCAAGCAGCCCGGTGAGTGGGGTCGAGTCTTACAGTACTTGCCATTATTGGCTTACCGAGCCCCGTGTGGCTCCAACGTCTGACATGTGTTTACAGAGCCTAGGAGGCTCCAACGATCGGCGCAAGACGCCATGAGCGTGCACATGGGCTGTCCAGGCGCCCTCGCTCGCGAAAGTGAAAGCGTGGGTGAGCGCGAGAAGAGACACAGCGGGTGCACATCGGCTGTCTGAAAGATGCCGTGAGCATGCACATGGGATGTCCGGGCACGCGTGCACTTATCCTGTCCCGCATGCAAAGCAAGACGGCGACAATAGATCTCGCTAAGTGAGCAGCTTCGCTGCATCGCTAGGCGAGACCAAAAACCAATGTCATGACTAGAGCAAAGCACTGCCTTATTGGTTCTCTCTTCTATAGTAGTGCGCATCCTAGTTTAAGGTGGGCATACAGAAGGAAAATGTGTTCATACTTCACTAACACACCCAAAGAAGCACAGTCTCTTTGATATTAAATACACTAAACATGTTTACGTCCAGGCTACAGAGAGCACAGAAAAAATTAAGTCTGTAAACATATTTTACAAAGAAAAAAACAAAAGAAAAAACAGGGCAGCATGAAAAAAGGTTTGTGGGTTTCTGGTCCAATCACCTGGCACAGTCTTTAAGAGGTTACACGTCAGTCTACTTACTTATTTAAGAGTACAGAGTCTAATGTAAACTACCATGTGGATGAGGCTTACTTGGGTAAGGGGAATTTCACCAATATAGCATAGATCACAAGTAGAGAAGGCATCTGAACTAATAAAAGTACCTGTTCAGCACAAAGTTGGAGGAAAAAAGCATAAAGAAACTCCATTCATTTCCTTGGCAAGCATAACCAAGATTGGCTATTTCCCACGCCAGTCTACCTAGGCCAGCTCCAGGTACCAGAACTTCCACTTTGGATACGTCACTGTAATGAAGTAACAATTATAACAAAAGTTAACACTACTTGCAATCATAATGCTACATCAGAAGTAAATTAAAAACAGGCTTTGGTGTACATATGTTTGAACAACCTTCACCTTGAAAATAAATTATTTTGATGTTAAGGTGCATCCCTAATTCTGCCTAACGACTCCAAACAAACTCTAGAAGCCAATGCAACATCTGTCACAAAAACAAGATTCTTGCACCTGAAAACCTTGCACTGGATGTTCCAATTTCTCAAATTTACCCAGAGACTGCATCAATGTGCTCATACATTCTAGATTGGATAACGCAGATGCAATATTTCTAAGGATATGTTGCACAATTTCACCAAACTACAACATTTTTAAAATGCTACTGCCAGATTCCTGCTCAGGCTAAATCAATGGAGTACATATCCGACATTCTGCACAAATTACACTGAAGACATATCAGGAAATCAGTCAAATTCAAAGCAGCATATATCACTTATGTACTCTATGTATTGGAAAATATCAAATATGAACCCTAGTCAGCTCCAACCCTCCTTTGCCATGCAGCTAGCCACTACAAAATTCAAAATGAAACAAGCACATGCAAAGCCAATAGGCCTCACTTTAAAATTTAAAAGCAGAGCTGTTGGCTTGGCCAATGTTAGTCTGTATAACTTTTTTTTTTTTAAAGTAAAAGAAAAAAACAATTCAAAATAATGGAGGAAAAGCAAAAACATATCTAATGGTATCTCAAAAAATACATTAAATTCAAGGTTTCCAACGTGTAGAATTGACTTGGTTTATTTTTCTAATTACTCTTCACTCCTGAAACTCTGAACAGACTTTAAAAAGAATAAGGAGGTGTCAGAATGTAAAGGGAAATGCTTCCCAAGGTTTACTTTACTTTCCACAGAAGTCAACCATTTGGTTCTCTGAGACCACCTTCTGCCTGACACGCCAGCTGAGTGTAGATGATGGCCCGACTACTGCACCATAAAACCCTTTGTGTGCCAAAGATTGTGCTTCATGCAATGTGTGGAATGCAAGAGATAAAACAAAAACAACTCAGTCTGTTCTTCAGCCATACCTCATCAAAAATATCTCTGTTGCTGTGCTGCTACAAATAAGATGGAAGGGGTGGGGATAAGCATAGAGCTAGGTGGGGAGGGCAGGCGTTTGAGAGGGGGAGCAGCACACAAGGGAGAGAGCTATAAAACACAGACACTTAGATTGATCAGTGATAAAGAAAACAGTAGCTCCCTTAATACAAGCAGTAGAAGCATACAAGTCAACCAATCAAACGGACCATACAGAGGCTATGCTCCATGCGAGAGACAAACCCAACAAGATAAAGAAAAAACTGAATAAGAATTATCTAAACAAGTGTCACTAAAGCAGAGCAATGCTAAGTTCACAATTGGTGTTTTGCAACCGGATAGCTTGCGCCGTCTGGCAGATGGGACCTACAAATGGGATAGTAGAACATTCATAGTTGCTACCTATTAACTGTTGAACAGCATCACTCTGGAAATTGGCAACTGCCCTCTTTACTAAGTTTGAAAAAACAAATCCCATAACATGGCTCTTCGAGCATAAATTTGTGTGTCTATCCATCTCAGTAGCAGTCGATTTCCCTATTTCGACAATGGTAAGAGAGGCATGAAGTCTGAGCTCTTAACACCAATAGTGTTTAATAAATTATAATAACGCAATAGTGCTCCCTCAAACAGGAAGATATCCTCAATTATTTACCTCGTTCTGATGTACAGTGCTGTTGAATGTAAATAAAACAATTTTATTAAGTTAATGGTTGCGGGGTTGTCTAGGTTGCCATCAGAAATTACCCAAATATTTCAAGCAGGATTTGTTACATACATAGCCCTATAACAATCTAAAACTAACAGCTCACCTTGTTGAAAAGGTCACCAAAAGAAAGGTACAAATGACATTATTGGTACTGAAAAAGTTTCCAGAGTAAGCTGGACATTTTTAAAGTTATGCTATCATTTGGATTGTGGGATACATGTATTAGTGGTATGGCATCCTGTACAGTTTCTGCCAGGACCACACCTACTAGTATTTGCTCTGATGATCTTTGGATACACAGAGGAACAAAAGCAGTGAGTGCCCAATGTCGGCTCTGCTTTTTGCAATGACGATAGAACCCTTGGCAATAGATTAGAGGTAATCAAGAGAAATAATGAAATTCATTTTAGTGGAAGTGAACGAAAGATATTGTCGTTTGCCAATGACATCATGTTAAATATTAGTAACCCAATAAAATTGGTAATACAACTTATTACATTGTTGAGAGAATTTGGCAAGACCTTGTCTTACAAAGTGAACACAGTGAAATTGGTGTTCAGGTGCCTAAACCTAGATAACAAAAGGTAAAACTTACTTGAAAGCAAAACACTTTAAAAAAGCTAAAAGAACCATAAAATACTCCAACGAGACATCTATGATTGCAGGTATCAAGGACGACTTGAGCAGACGGAAATATTTACTTATCTCTTGACTGGGTGGAACAACACACTATAAAAAAAATGTAATTTATACCTAGTCTCCACACATTTGTCAAGCTCTCCAGATGAGGATAGAAAAGCCCATTTTTGAAGGACTTCAAAAAGGTCACTGCTGGACATCATATATATATATATATATATTTTTTTTTTTAAACCACATCGGGAGACAACATCGTGGGAGTTATAGCAGGATTCTTAAATTGCAAGTAATTTTTCAGTCTATTGCTTGGCAGTTCAGTTACTGCCGAGGTAAGCATTATTTGAAGGTTCTTAACTAGAACAGTGCGTGTGCATTTATGTGCTTACATTTATATACAAATATATTGTTTAGGGTTTTTTTTTTTTTAAACACCAAGCCTAGTTTAAAATAAATGTAAATTGAATTCATTTTTAAATTAAAAACTTCATTTGGAATATTTAAATTTAAGGTAAGTGGTACTGAGTGAAAAAAATAAACAATTTCATATTTATTACAATCAATATTTTAAATGTTTGGAACATTTTATTTTTAGGGATTTTTATGGGTTGAGGGGTGGATAGTGTTTAGGGGTTTTGAAAGTCTTGAAGGGTTGAAGGATAGGTAGTCCAAAGGGGTAGTAAGGAGTTTTAAGGTTCACTGAAGAGTAACGTATAGGGGTAGTAAGGAGATTGTATGACTCCGGGAACAGTAGCGTATAGGGGAAGGAAGGACATTTTATGGCTCAGGGACGTTTAGGAGTATTTTTGGGGGGACTAGAGATGGGTAGTTACATTTACAAACTATTAAATAAAAACGTAATTTAATGTCAAGTAATATTTACTTTTGAATCGACAATATTAATGCAACATTAACAATTACTAAATCCTCAATTAGGATTATATTATTTTTAATTTGATGTAATGTTTTAAGTTATTTTAAATGTGTTTATTAAAATAAACATTTAATAACTATACAATTCAACTTTGAAATATATAAGGTTTATTCGTCCCTCAGGTACAGTCACGCACTGGAAAACAGACAAAGCGAACCCAATGGATGGTGCAATATTGTTTATTTAGTGCCCAACACCACCACGACGCGTTCCAGCCCACGTGGGGCCTTGATCACATGACACGGATGAGGAAGTGGAATGTTTTTAAAGTGCAAGTGCATGACGTACTGCCTGGCAATCACTGAAACATGGAAAACATACTTTGCCTGCGCCGTTGGTAGTTCCAGTCATGAGTGCTCCTAATACATGTAAAATACATAAATTCAAACATCAATCGAGCATCATGTGTTGAAATGTCACACCAGAAAAGCAGCATGTAGAATAAATATTTAAAAACACAAATACTTAAAAATATAAATAAATGTGTTTAGAAACATTCACAATATCATACTGGTATGCTAAAAGATGACTCATGACTTGGCAATTCTAAACACACACACACAAAAATTAGGTGATGAGTTGCCTACATTGCCACCCCCACAAGAGATATCTTGGACATATGGGACAAACTAGCTGTCAGCAGGGGTCTCGCCTCCTTACCCTCTCCCAACACCACACTGGCGGCCCAGAACCCACATTTCCTCCAGCTTTGCAACCTCACTCTTTGATCAGTGGCCTCTTCGAGGGGGACACTTTTTCCACCACTGGTTACATACACCTACTAATACACAAGGGGCCACTCGCCCACTTACTCCCTTCTAGACACTTGAGCGTTCCTTTGATGGCTCGGGGAGACTGATTTCACATACATATCAAGTCCTCCAACACCAACTCTCCCCCCCCCCCCCCCAACCCTTAACAGTGGCATACTGACATTCCAGGCGACATCCCTGCAGAGCAATGCATACAGTTATGGCGGGACACAGAAGTATTGCTTAACAGGAGATGTCCTATAAAGTTATGACCCGCTGATATTATACTCCTGTTAATATCCTGTCCGGCTGCAAAAGAGGTTTCCCACTTCCCCACCCCTGTGCTGGCATAACAACTCTGACACGGGACCTATCATCCACATCTAGTGGTCTGCCTATTCTCAACTCTATTCTCGAAGGAGGTGCTGAGCCACATCAAAGTAATGGTGGGGTTCCCTACCCCAAGCATACCGCAGATAATGATTGTGCGAGTTCGACCTCAAACTCTCAAAGCTATGACACTCAGAGTGGTGGGTAATCTTACGCATGCTGGGAACAGCCAAACTGGTCATTGCCCTGCACTGGAAGAAATCTTTGACCCCACCGGCTACGCTGTGGCTTATTAGTCTATGGCACACCATGGCAATGGAGCGTTTAACTTGTCGTACCATACAATCGGACAACAAATTCACAAACATATAGCAACCCCTGCTACTACACCAGTCTAAACTGGAACACTGCCGCCGCCCCCTGGCTTACGCACACTACAGCTCTTTCATAATGCTTTACTAACACGTGGGGCTGAGCACCCATAGTGAAGCTACACACACTAACATAAAAGTAAGAACTTCCTCCCCCCCCCCCCCCCCCTCCCTCCCTCAAGGTACTATCTTTACTCGTCCCGGCAACAATGCACACATCCATGACAACAACTGGTCAGGGCTAAGCCCTGTGTGACAACCTCTATGCCCCCCCTTCGCATAATCCCCTGGTTCTTGTAAGTTTATCTTGTTTGTTGGACACTGGTGAAATACGCTCTAGTGGCAAAGCCTCTTGCTCTAGTTGGGCTACCTAACTACCATAGATGCTACTCTGTGGATAATCTGAACGCTTTAAGGTAAATGCCCGGTAAATCTACTTTTCACTAATAACGCTGGGCCACGGCCCCACAGACTCATGTGTACCCAGAAGGGTACTTATAGCATTCACCAAGATGTTAGCTGTGTGTATGATCGTCAACAGCACTGCATGTATCATAAATGTAACCACAGTTATAAGGAAATAATAAAACAGATTTAAACAAAAAATTAGGCGATGCAATGATGATACAAAAACTGACTCAGGCTTTAAGCTTAGGCACTTGGATAAACAAGAATAATTGATCATAGGTGCGGGAAGGGCAAGAACTTTGTGGATACGCACATCAAAAAGTACTCCTGGGTCCCAACATGTGGGCGGAGCCAAAGCCCTTCTAAAAAGATGCTCATATAATTGTCTGGAGATAGATGTGCTGTCAAAAACAGACTATGAAAAGTACCTCCAGGAGTGGGCTGACAGGAGGCTGAACTTGGTCCATGCTCGATGAACCGAGAGAAATAGGAAGAGAAAGTGAAAGCAGGAGGCGCTGACTAATGAGAAGCAAGGAAATGAGTGACCTTGAAACCAAGCAATGGTAAGTAAGGGGCAGGCTCCATGCCCTTTAAGTTTTTTATTTTTTTAAAGAATAGACTTGAAAGTGACAGCGCATGCAGTCTCAATTGAGACCTAAAAAAGGGTAGATTAATTTACTTGCGCTTTTAATGTCAGACATCATAATCCAGATTCTCCCTACATACTCTTCCTCCTCCAAGCAAGAAATATTAAAGCATTTCAAGCCTAGGGGCAGTAGAACAATAGGATTCTATCAGACATTTATGAAAAGGGACAGATCTGTGGATTTGAGAACTGCAAACAAATGTTTCCCCTTGCGGAAAAGGTCAGATTTAGGCACAATCAGTTCAGACATTAAGCACTACATTCTGTTTTGGCAGCAACATGGGAGAGAAAGGAAACTGAGGAACAAGTTACTTACCTTCGGTAACTATGTATCTGTAAGAAACATTAGTTAGATTCCTCACCCTAGAATATCCCCAGGCGTCAGACTGGATCCGGAAGATTTTGTCAGCAATACCCCTTGTGCGTCGCTAGGCGTCGTCTGCGGCTCCGCGTCAGTCGTCGGCGTCAGAATGACGGAGTACTTAGACGCCGCCCTCGCGCGCTGACGTCAGTTCTTGTACATAGCTTTCCGCGCCAGGAACGCAGAGCCATGCAAGAGACCGACACTGGTGCCAAAAAATTCTAGGGCCCTGAAAGGGATAGCCTTAACCTAGATGTCAGTTCGCAGAACGGGGAGGATGGGTGGGTCGGTGAGGAATCTAACTAATGTTTCTTACAGATACATCGTTACCGAAGGTAAGTAGCTTGTTCATCTGAAAGAAACACGTTAGTTAGATTCCTCACCTTAGAATAGATACCCAAGCAATACCGACCCCGGTGGTGGGTCTGTGAACCAAGATCACACCAGAAAGTCCTGGAGGACAGAACGGCCAAAGAAGCCATCCCTCCGGACTTGGCTGTCTAGGCAATAGTGCCTGGCAAACGTGTGCAGCGAAGCCCACGTCGCCGCCTGACAGATGTCCTGCAATGGGACTCCCCGTCCCAAAGCAGTAGTAGCCGCTGTGGCCCAAGTAGAATGGGCTCGCAGCCCAACAGGAAGGTCCTTTTTCGCCAAGGAATAAGATTTTTATACACAAAACGACCCACCGGGAGATGGTCCGTTTGTGCACAGCTTTTCCCTTCTTTGCACCCACGTAGCCAACGAATAGCTGGTCGTCCACTCGGAACGGTTTTGTGCGGTCCAAATAAAAGGAGAGCGCACGTTTTGGGTCCAGACGGTGGAGCCGCTCTTCCTCTTTGGAAGGATGCGGAGGCGGAAAGAAGGTGGGCAAGGTGACAGATTGCCCAAGATGAAAGGGGGTCACCACTTTCGGTAGAAAGGAAGAACGAGGCCGAAGGACAACCTTGTCCGGATAAACAGATAGAAAAGGAGGCTTGGACGATAGAGCCTGGAGCTCACTCACCCGTCTAGCCGAGGTGATGGCTACCAGGAAAGCAGTCTTAAGAGTTAAAAGACGAAGAGGACAATTGTGAAGAGGCTCAAAGGGAGCGCACATCAGGAATGTTAAGACAAGATTCAAGTCCCACTGAGGCATTACGAAAGGGACAGGAGGAAACGTGTGAGTAATGCCTTTAAGAAAGCGAGACACTACAGGGGACTTTAAAAGAGAGGGCTGATCAGGAAGCCGTAAGAAGGCAGAGACGGCAGCAAGATAACCTTTCAAGGTGCCCAGGGCAGAGCCCTGCCGGGCCAAAGAAAGAAGAAAGAGGAGAACCTCAGAAAGAGGGGCGGAAAGGGGATCCACAGCCTTTGCTGTGCACCATGCCACAAATTTGTTCCACCGGCAGGTGTATACCGTCTTTGTGGAGGGACGCCTGGCTGCCAGAATGATATCACAGACTTTAGGAGGCAAGTCAAATGGCATCAACTGCCGCCGTTCAATCTCCACGCATGGAGGTGGAGGCTGGACAGGTTCGGGTGGAGGACCGTCCCCTGCTGCTGCGACAGAAGATCCTCCCGAAGGGGCAGACGTATCGGAGGATCGGTCAACATATACCGAGTAGCTCGGGATACCAGTACCTTCGTGCCCAATCCGGAGCCACCAAGATGACTTGGGCCCGGTCGCGCCTGATCTTCTTCAGCACTCTGGGCAGAAGTGGTATAGGCGTACAACAGACCGCAACTCCACTCGCGAAGAAAAGGGTCGCCGAGCGAGTGCCGCCTTGGAAATTCCAACGAGCAGAACTGCTGACATTGCGCGTTCTCGTCGGTGGCGAATAGATCTAACCAAGGCTCTCCCCACTGCTGAAAGAGACCTTGCGCCACCTCGGAGTTCAGACGCCATTCGTGATCCATCATGCACCGGCGGCTGAGTTCGTCTGCTCTGGCGTTCAGAGAGCCCGCCAGATGTTGAACCACCAGGGTGATGCCCTGGTGTTCCAGCCATGTCCAGAGGCGCAGAGCCTCCTGACAAAGGGTCCACGACCCCACCCCGCCCTGTTTGTTGCAATACCACATGGCGGTGGTGTTGTCCGTGAACACCTGCACGACACTTCCCCGGACAGAGGGAAGGAAGGCTTTCAGTGCAAGTCGGATCGCTCTCAGCTCCAACAAGTTGATGTGGAGGCGAGACTCCGCTGGAGACCAGAGGCCTCTGATCTCCGCCTCTCCCATATGGCCACCCCATCCCAGGAGGGACGCATCAGTCACTACGACATGCTCCGGTAGGGGTAGGGAGGGGCTCTTGCCCGTGACCCAATCGCGGTCCGTGAGCCACCACTGCAACTGCTGTGCAGTGCCCTCCGAGATCAAGACATGGTCGGACAGGTTGCCGTGATGCTGGGCCCACTGAAACTTCAGGTCCCATTGCAGAGCCCGCATGCGCCGCCTGGCGTGATGCACTAGTAGTATGCAGGAGGCCATCAGCCCCAGAAGCCGCAACACTAGCCTGACCGAACCCCAGGATAGAGGCCGAAAGATGGGAATCAGGGCCTGTATATCCCGGACCCGCTGCTCCGGTGGATGGACCTGGAACTTCGCCTAATCGAGAACTGCTCCGATGAAGAGGAGCTTCTGAGAGGGGCTCAGGTGTGACTTCGGCACGTTGATGGAAAACCCCAGCAAATGCAGGAGATCCGCCGTAGTCTGGAGGTGGGAGACGACTGCCTGGGGCGAGCCCGCCTTCAACAACCAGTCGTCGAGATAGGGGAAGACTGGAACCCCTGATCTGCTCAGATAAGGCGACCACCGCCATCACTGTCGTGAACACCCGAGGGGCACTGGTAAGGCCTAAGGGGAGCACGGTGAACTGAAAGTGCTCCTGACCCACCGTGAACCGCAGGTAACGCCGGTGGGCCGGCAGGACGGGGATGTGGAAATATGCGTCCTGCAAGTCCAACGCTACCATCCAGTCTCCAGGGTCGAGGGCAGCTAGAACCTGAGCCAAAGTTAACATTTTGAACCGTTCCTTCCGGAGGAAGGCATTGACGTTCCGGAGGTCCAAGATAGGGCGTAGGCCCCCTTTGCCCCCTTTGCCCTTCTTGGGAACCAGAAAGTAGTGGAAATAACCACGACCTACTTCTGGGCTCGGAACGCGCTCGACGGCCCCCTTGGCCAAGAGGGCCGTAACTTCCTCGTGGAGAAGATTCAAATGATCCCCGAGATACGGTGGTGCTGCGGTGGCATGGCTGGAGGGGTCGTCTCGAAGGGGAGGGAGTAGCCCCTTCGGACGATTTGCAGCACCCACCTGTCCGACGTGATGGAACGCTAGTGGAGCAGGTGATGGCGAACTCTGCTGCCCACTGTTGTGGAATGGGCCTGAAAGCTCGGACTAGGAAGGCTTTGAGGCGGATGCTGCCGGGGTGGATGTGGACTGACCGCGTCGTCCTCCAGTACCGCCTCGGCGGAAACCACGTCCGCGACCACGTTCAAGCTGGTTCTGCGGCCGGTGGCTAGGCGGACGTGAGGAGGTGCCCCTTCCTTGGCCACGAAAGGAGCGAAAAGCGGAAGTTGTGGCCGCGGGGCCGAGAGGCCCAAGGACATGGCCGTAGCCCGGGAGTCCTTGAAGCGAGCCAGCGCACTGTCCGCTTTCTCACCAAAAAGGCGAGCACCATCAAAAGGCATGTCCATGAGGGTGCTCTGGACATCCCCTGAAAAAAAGACGTGGACCGCAGCCAGGCGTGACGTCGAAGCGCCACCGTGGTAGAAATCGCCCTACCCAGCGAGTCCGTAGTGTCGAGTCCACATCGGATTGCATGGCGCGCTGCATCTCTCCCATCGGCCAGGGCAGAGGAAAGCCGCGCCCGGGCCTCCTCCGGGCACAGTGGCAGCACGTCCTCCACCGCATCCCACAGAGTGGGAATAACGGTCCAAGAGACAGGCGGTGTTCAAAGACCGCAGGCCCAAACTGAGCGAGGAGAACAGCTTCTTACCAAACTGTTCCAGTCTCTTGGAATCCCGGTCCGGAGGAGCGGACGGGAAGGAGGATTGGGAGGTAGAAGCCTGGATAACCAGACTCTCGGGGGTGGGGTGTTGGGACAGAAAACTGGGGTCGCCCGGAGCAGGGCGGTGGCGCCTGGCAACGTTCCTATCCACAGGAGGGACTGTGGAGGGCTTGGACCAGGTGCCCTGCAGAACGTCAGTGAGGGCCTCATTGAATGGCAGCAGAGGCTCAGTGGAGCATGCGGCAGACTGAAGCACCTCAGTGAGGATGTTAGTCCTCACAGCCACGGCAGGCAGCTCAAGCCCAAGGGCTTTGGCCGCCTTGCGCAGCACCACAGAAAAAGCTGCACCCTCCTCCGAAGCCACAGTCGGAGGAGAGATGAATCCAGTGTCCGGTGAGGTATCCAAACCACTGGCCTCCCCCAGTTCATCTGCCCAGTCCTGTGCAAGTTGGCCCTGAAAGGCCATAGGGTCGTCAGACCCCTCCCATTCGCCCCCGTCATCCGATTCCTGGTAAACAGGAGGAATGATCGGAGCCGGTCGATAAGACAATATGCGTCTCTAGCGGCGTCGGATGTGGCGCCGCATCGACGTCGGGACCGGACAGGGGCTGAACCGGGGATCGACGTCGACCGGAAGCGGCGTCGGGGGTGGCATCGGTGTCGGCGGAGGAGGCGTAACGAGGTCGACCGGCGTCGACGGGGGCCCAGGCTCGGGCCCCTCGGGGACCTGTGGCGTCAGGGCCGGAGCCGCCGGCACGTGAGGTCGCCCAGCCGAGTCCGCGGGGCCCGAAGGCGCGCCAGCGGGCGTCGGACGGCGGGGCCAGGCTCCTCATGGCCGAGAGGAAGGCACTGACCTCCGCCGGCGTCGCGTCAGTCCCAGGGACCATCGGGTATGGGGACGTGCCCGGCACCTGCGGCTCCTGCGGAGCCGCGGGGGTGGAACCAGCCGGACCCTCGGCCCAGCCGCGCGACAGGCAAGGGAAGTCCGAAGAGCGGTGTCGCCTCTTGGACTTCTTGGAGTGCCTCGACTTACCCGAAGACTTCGAGCCAGACGAGTGACGATGTCGAGTGCGGCTCCGCGACCGATCCTTGGACCTCCTCCTGGACCGGGATCGAGAGCGGCGCGGAGCCGAGTGGCGAAGCTCGAGAAGCTTGCTGGACCGCTCCCGCCTAGCTTTCGAGGTCAGGGCCATACAATCGGAGCACGACGCCGCGTCGTGGTCGAGGCCCAAGCAGTACAGGCACCGGCGGTGATGGTCGGTCACCGACATCAGTCGGTGATGGTCGGTCACCGACATCAGTCGGTGACAGTCGTCGCAGGCCTTGAAACCAGGCATCCTACCGGCACCAGAGTCGAGAAGTGACCAAAAAGAGTCGAAAAAGTTAGTAAAAAATTGACTAAAGGGGTAGCTCTCCCGGATCGGCGCTTACTGGCGCGGAAAAAAGAAGAACAGACGTCAGCGCGCGAGGGCGGCGTCCAAGTACACCGACGACGTCATTCCGGCGCACGACGCCGACAACGGACGCGGAGCCGCAGACGACGCCTAGCGACGCGCAAGGGGTATTGCGGACGAAAAATCTTCCGGATCCAGTCTGACGCCTGGGGATATTCTAAGGTGAGGAATCTAACTAACGTGTTTCTTTCAGATAAGTTCTGCACCATCGAATGTGGTACAAACCGCGTTGGGGCAGCTTATGATTTAGATAGGAAAGCCCTCGGTATGACTCAGATCAGGAGGGCTTTCCTAGCTAATTGCGCTCCGTGAGTTAGAGCGACCGATTCCGATGCACCCATATGGTGACGGACTAAGTTCGCTCGGACTCCCATTGAACTATGAGAACCTGTATACCGAAGGTGTACACAGGCTCCCATTGCAAAAAAGGGTGGGGAAAGCGTACACCCAGTGGCGGGCAACCTATGGTGCCCGCCACACTGTGCATGCATGGAAAGTGGGGACCCATGGGCACCCCGACGGGACTGATTCGGAGGGCCCCAGGTAAAGGGGGGCCTGCTACAGCCTCCCAAAGTCCGATTCCCACAGCAGTTTTGTCTTGCTGAGACGAAGTTGATAAAGCTGTCCGAATCGTGCATTGTACTCGCTCGCAAGCCGGCTCCAGTGCGCAGCACGATTCAGCTGCGAACGAGTCGGACTGACAGGATCGCGTTCGGAAATGAACCGGTCGACGCAGACAAGATCTTCGCATCGTACTTGGTCGTTCAGAACCCATCAACCCAACCACTTAACGTACCCACTCGTTTTTTTTCTTGAATTGTCCTCATTGCCATTAGGTAGGACATTTTTAAGATAATAAAATGATGTAGTTTGGCATTTGTTGTTGAATCTTAACTTCCCCCTGCAACTTCCTATCTGCCTTAAATACGTCCCGCCCAGACTGGCCTGTGGACCTGGAGGCAGTTGATAGTCTTTACTTTAGGGGCTGGATTAATAACTCACTTTACCAGTGCATCCCGATGAAACTGACAGGGACTAAGCACACGCATGGTACAATGAGTCCCTACGGGCGGATAAGAAAAAGTGCAAAATGCTGAACCGAGCCTGGAGACACACTTATGATGCCGTTGTTAAAAATACCTGTAGGATGGCCATAAAAGCTTCCAGAAATCTGTTCAAAAGGCTAAAGCCTTGTTCTATACCAACTTTCTCTCATCTAGCTCCAACCCCTCCAAAACCATCTTCTGCCTTATGAAAGACATGGCAACACCTCCCACAGGAACCAATAATGCCACATCTCCCAACACTCATTGTGACTCGCTGGCTAGGTACTTTATTAACAAAGTAGAATGCATATACAACACGCTAGAAATGAGGCGGAGTACCACTGAATCCATGGCGCCCCCCCCATCTCTATAGCACTCTCGCACAACTTACAAACTCTGCCACCCATAACTCTCGAAGACCTAGCCACCCTAGCGGCTAAAATCAAATTAGGTTCCCCTGGTGATTCCATAAAACCGGATATCTTCAGGAAATTCTAAAACTGCCTTATGACTGAGGGCCGGGAATTCATCAATGGCAGTGATTCCAAAGTCATGGAAGCACGCCAAAGTCGTCCCACTGCTGAAAAAACCTACACTAGACGCATCTTTGCCGGAGAACTTCTAACCTATCTCCCGGCTTCCCTACTTGGCCAAAATTATGGAGTCCCATGTCAACATCACTCTAACCAAACATCTGGAGGCCAATCAGATCCTAGATAGATCTCAGAATGGATTTCGTCCCAGTCACAGCACAGAATCTGCCCTTTTGGAGGTCACTGAGCAGCTGTGGGCGACACTAGACGAGGGCAATACCCCGGCAGTATTTTTACTTGATCTTAGTGCAGCCTTTGACACTGTCTCCCACAAGATTCTTCTTCAATGTCTTGAGGAGATCGGGGTCACAGGCAGGGCTCTGGCCTAGTTTGCTTCTGTTCTAGCAGAACGCTCTTTTCAGGTACATGCCCACGCTCCCCCTACAACCCCCCCCCGCACCAGTCTAGTAATTACCCTCTTAGCTGTGGTGTCCCACAGGGCTCCGCCTTGAGCCCCACGTTGTCAATGTGTATGTCCACCCTCTGGCCCTCCTGGCTAAAGAGCGCAACATCAAAATGGTATCCTACGCGGACGATACCCAGCTGGTATTCACCTTTACCAACAACCCTGCTCTGGACCAACTAATATTTCGGGCTGATGTTCTGGCCATTGCAGACTGGATGACTAACAACTATTTACAGCTCAATTCGGCAAAGACGGAGGTGCTCCTGATTGGCCGGGACACTCACAAGTGGGACTACCAATGGTGGCCTGCAACCCAGGCCACCCCTTCCACACCGAAAAACGCAGTTAAAGACTTGGGGGTCCAGACTGACACCACCCTCTCTTTTGAGACTCATGCATAAAAAGTGGCTGGTACCTGCTTCGGTCTTCTGTGCGGCTTAAAAGCCATTTTAGGATTCTTTGACGCTGCCACCCGCCAACTGATAGTCCAATCGGCTGTCCAGTCGTATCTGAACTACTGTAATGGTCTTCTGCTTGGCGTAAATAAAACAGTTAATGCAAGACTCCAACGGGTACAGAATGCAGCTGCATTACTTTGTTTGCCCTCCCTAGGAAATGCCATACCTCCAATCTCCTTCACCGTCTACACTGACTGCCAATCAAACAGTGAGTCCAGTTTAAAACCCTCTGCACCACACACACGATTGTACATGGCAAGGGCCCCCAAATCCTGCAGGGACTTTGCACCCCTTATGTTCCTCTGCGTCCATAGCGTTCCTCTGATCAACATCTGCTGTGCATCTCACGGGTCCGCCGGGGCAGAGCAGGGGGTCGCTCCTTTAAATCTCAGGCCCCTGCACTATGGAACTCCATCCCACTGGCCGCCTGCAGCTGCCAGGATTACTGGGCTTTCAGGAAAACTGATCAAAACTTGGCTTTTCGCTTCCATCTAGCCACTTCTCCCCTGGTCACGTGTCCGCAAGCCCTGGGACGCCCTGTTGCTGGGGCAGCTATGCGCTTTATAAATCCCCCTAACATAACAAACTCTGTTTCGCATGTACAGATTTAAAGGTGTAGCATGGATCATATAATATCGGGACTCCATGTTTCACCTCACACCGATTTGCCAACATTCAGAAATAAACTTGCTGTTCGGCTAAACCTAACTAAGCAACATCCGTAAGCAGGGCACAAAATATTGCAATAAATTCAGCAGACTGATACGGAAGTGATGTGCAGTTCATTGCGAGGCACATGAAATAGATGTTTACATTATTTCTGTCGAACTGCAACATTTTGGCAGTTAAAATATCATGTCTACAAAATTTTAGTGTACCATAAACAAATATTTTAAAATCTAGAAAAATGAACCTTTTTTTTTTACTATTTTGTTTTAGTTTATTATTTTACTGTAAAATAATGTTAAAAAATATATTATTTATATTTTTTGGGATGTTCAGGTTGATGGGGAGATTGGGTACTATATTGTACCACAACACTTGTATAGCACTTACCAGCCCTATGTGGTTGCTGAAGCACTGGCCTACATGAGTGGCACGCTACACCGTGTAGGATGTGTGGTTGGAAGGATGTTGCCTTTGTTTAGATCCTATTTGGGAAGTGTTTCCATGAGTGTGAGGACCACCGAAGTACGGTTATCCCGTTATGGGACGCAGCGCTCAGCAGGGTGATGGATAAAGTAGTGCAATGATAGGTGCGTAGTGCGTGGTTTTTGGTAAGCTGGCAGCTATGAAGGTACCTTATGGTGTTTCTTTTGTTCAGTCAACTGGTTATTGCCCTGGGTTGTCTATTGTGAGGCATTTTGTTTAACGTTTATAGACCTTTGCAGGTTTAGTTGAGAGAGAGAAGTGGTGGAGCGATCTGCTGAAATGGACTTTGTTAATATCATCCTAAATCAGACTGTCATTGTGAGATGCCAAGAAAAGACTGTAGCATGTTGCTAGTCAGGACCTGCAGTACGTGACTAAATTAGACTCCTCATTGGCCAGCGTTATGTGGCACCTGTCCAGATGGTAATGGGTGGTTTACTGCTGTGAACTAGAACAATTCTAGGTTGCAGATAGGACTCATAATAGTTTCGTCTTATGAGGGCTTAAGTGTCAAGAAGTAAAGTGAATTAGGCAGCCAGTAAGAACTACAAATCGACAGTCTAACTACTGAATGTTAGGATATTCTTTTTAGTGTAGGTTATATATTGTATTGTGATTGCATTATATATCATTTACTACCCCTGACGAGTATTGTTATACTTTACACTGGGTAGTGCGCTGCTCCAGGTACCAGGGGTAAATTTTTTTTTGGGTAGTTCTTGTGATTAGTTTTATGCTCTACCAAAGCCATTCTACGCCTTCACTCCAGTTTCTAAGTGGTAGACTACATTATTAGGAAATTAGGTGTGATATTTAGTAGGAAACAGAGGTATGGGAATTTCATGCATTAGTTGACAGTATTAAAAGACGAGCTACAGACTAGGTATTGCTGGGGTATGAGTTTGTAAAGGAGAGGTTGTGATCTTTGAAATAAGGTGTGGGCAATTTGCAGAGGTAGTATAATAGGGATTAAGACAAACATGCATGTGACTTAAGAATGGGCTGTGCACAGAGGCATGCTGAGGAAGGAAGGGAAGGACCGGATCATTTGAAGATGGGGTCTCAACATCAAAAGTTTTAAGTCAAGTTGGCTGGTTTTTCATGCAGGGTTTTTAGGAATATTGTGGAGGCTTTCTAAAACAGCATGCAAAAAACTGTAAAAGGAAACATTATCTGCAGGTTACAATACCACTATTTGCCATGAGAGCCCCAGCACTATCATTACCCACCAGATAAATACAGTTAAATAAATATGGTTTAATTTCCCTTAAAACTGAATACAGGGAACCACAAAATAGGAATGTTGTATTTGAAATGTTTGTGCTTGAAATGCTCTTCATCTTTCCATCTGGTGATCAGGGTGGGATGAAGGATAACAGTGTGGTCAATGAATCTGTGTAACAGTAATGTATTTACAACGTAGGCACAATGAAGTGTGAAATCCTGCATCTGGAGGTCATTCAGCCTTCCGGTAGCAGCAATCAGACATGCATAAAGAAAATCTTCACCTTAGCAATTGAAAAGCAACCCCCCCCCCTTCACATTTCGCGTCGCACACACCTTTAGTGCTTGGGAAAAGCAAGTAAACAGCAGCGCCTCCCCAAAGAGGCCCTGTATGAATTTCAAAAGGAGAGCTCTGTCTCTGTTCATTCCAAACCCACCGGCTGGTAAGCCACAGCTTAATATTAGTAGGTTCTTCTCTCACTGAGCTAATAGGTGCCTTGAAGTCAACCTGTAGAGACAGTGTAGTTCTGTGTTGTTAGCGCATGTATATTTTGTATGCGTCACCTTCCTGTACAGTTAAGGCATCTGGTTATGATGATCTCAAACGTATTTGTTATATAGTCTCAAGTGACTCAAGGTCCAGGGAGAACCACCACGCCAAATGCCAGGTTCTACATTGTTTTCCCAACCCCAATTGTACCTGAATTCACACTATAACCAGATTTAAAAGGAGTTTTGCTCAATGAAATTACAAACCTAACCTGTAACAAAACATAATTTTTGTTGCTAGTAATACACCACAGGCAGGTTGTGCGGGGGGCATTTCTCACGTGGCAGCTGTCTGGCACGTCCACAGGTGCAGCCCCCAAAGGGACATTCCTTGGGATCCTGGTGCCTTCCATGGCAGAGAAAGGGCAGAGGATTAAGGGCCACACCCATCCACTTTCTCTGCCTCGGTTTCTCTGTTTTTATATAACACACACAGTACTGCACCTCGCTCTCTAAGCTGTGTACCAATCCGTCTATCTCTCAAGTTGCCCTGTGCAGGTCTATTTTTAGGTTCGCAACAAGTGAACAAACCAACACTGTGTACTTTACATTATACATTTGTTAATTAATTTTTGGATTTTATATTTCATCTTTTTTAGTTATTAGTATAAAAGGTGGAATATATCTTTTTTTAATAGCATGACATTTTTTGAGGGATTGTGTGGGTAAAGATTTTTAATGATATATTACTGTTACCAGATTCATTTGTTTTTTAATTATGTATTAATTTAGGTAAATGTATAATTGTTAATTTTTTTAAAGTTTAAATTATTATTTAAATGTTATAGTTTGAGGTATTAAGTTTTAAATTCGGAGTGTGGGATTTATTGGGGGACTGGGTGGGTAGGTTAATAAAATTTTTAAAATAGACTGATCCTGAATCTATTTATTATTTAAAATGCGGAGACTGGCATGTAATTAATGGTTTGTTAAATTTAAAGTCAAAAGAACATGAATTTTAAAAATATTTTATCATTTAACAGGTTGCGTGGTATTTTGTAGGTTTTACTGTTTGTTATAATTTATTAAAGTAAATAATATCATCTTTGTATCTGAGTTTTAGGTCTCGCCTGACCCAGCGCATGCGCTGGTCTGTCGAGACTTATTGAGAGGGCTCCAAAAAGTGCTACCAGGCCAGCCTAGAGCTACAGTGCATGTGCGCGGGCGCGCCGCGCTGTACCGCCATCACTTTCACTTTCGCGGCCGCAGGGCCGCTTTTCATAGCCAATAGGTCTCGCTTTTGGGACCTTATAAGTATTTAGTTATGCAACTGTTGCATGGCTAAACACTTATAAGGTCCCAAAGGCGTGGCCTATTAGCTATGCCAATGCTTGTTTAAAAGAACTAATAGTTCCGTACATAATTTTATATATAGAGATCTTTTATGGGTGGGTTTGAGGTATTGCAAACAAGGGGGGTTTGACAGCATGCACACCGTTTTGTCGTCTTTTTTTCGGAACTCTTATTCCATTCTGGATTTGAATTGCGTGCAAGCCCGGTAACCGTGGTCCGCCCTAGGCCACGTGAGTAATACAATCTGTCGAGAAAGGGGCATGTGACACCCCAGACGGACGCACAGCATACATTAAGCATGATTCTGATGCCAAAATATCAATTTTCATCTTTTTATTCGAATTTCCTCCAATTTAAACGTTTTCATCCATAGTTTTTATTGACACAAGAGAGACGACTTATGTTCTTTAAATCCTTAACAACTGCTGACATGCCAATCCAGGCCTTATACTGTGGCGCGGTACATAAGTATTATCCATTCAATGATCCAAATAACCCAATGCATTTCGGACCCGTTTTCGGTCCTTTGTCAGGGGTACTCTACAATTTAAAACCATTGTTGTCAAAACGTGCATTTTAAATCACTCCAACGCGTCAATATTTACACTGAATTGTACTACTTTTAACTTGTATGCATTAACGTTTTCCCGCTAGAAAACACCTTAGAGTTATCCCTAGGTTGATGCTCAAAACCACCTCCCCAGTTCTCATTTTTCAAACCTTTTATAATTATGGCCCAATTCGATACCATGACACCCCTTCAAAAACACGTTATTGCCCAACACCTAAGTCACCCCGAACCTTTACCTTCTAGATCAGCTTTCAAAAACGCCTCACGATAAAGCGCAGGCCTCCGTCTCCTGAATGTTTTCCTAAATCTGTGCTTTCAACACCTGTACTCTATTTACGCCCTCCTCCTTTTCGTACCTTCCTCTGTTAACCCTATGTCTCCCTTACCATTGGGCAGTCACCTGCTCTTACGTGTTTCTCAACAATCTTTTGTGATGAATTTCGAACGTCGACGTTTTTAACAATAACCTCCACTTTATCTTGCCCTAGTAATCTTATTACGTTCGAAATAAACTCACCATTCCAAATCTGTGGCTTGTAGTAGATCAGGTTTTTGGTAAACATGACAAGCCACAGATTTGGAATGGTGAGTTTATTTCGAACGTTATTTGGATCATTGAATGGATAATACTTATGTACCGCGCTACAGTATAAGGCCTGGATTGGCATGTCTGCAGTTGTTAAGGATTTAAAGAACATAAGTCGTCTCTCGTGTCAATAAAAACTATGGATGAAAACGTTTAAATTGGAAGAAATTCGAATCAAAAGATGAAAATGGATATTTTGGCATCAGAATCATGCTTAATGTATGCTGTGCGTCCGTCTGGGGTGTCACATCGCCCCTTTCTCGACAGATTGGGTTTGAGGTATACCATTCATGTTAAAATTGTATTAATTGAGATCAATAACAATATTTTTATCATTTACATTTTAATGATCTTTTACAAGACTGGAGTTAGAACAGTATAGTTGACCCCCCCCGCCCCCCCTGTAAGTTTTTTTCCTTGTCCATTAGATTGGATTTAGAATAACAAGTTACTTACCTTCGGGAATGCATTTTCTAGTAGAGACTATCTAGCTGCAGATTCCTCAGCATTTTAATATTTCGGAGGCGTCAAGACTGGATTCGGAATTTTTTTCAATCAGTACTTCTGCACACCGCAAGGTGGCGCCTTGCGGCTCCGCACGGACCCCATTCCACTACAGAAATGAAGTGCGGGGGCTATATAAGCTCCACTACCAGGTACGGATATCAGTTGCTGCAACAGCAGGTCCTACCGGAAGGGTAGTCTGGTCAGAGGACATATGCTCAAGACAAGAAGTTCTATATACCATACTCTCCGTGCCCAATCCGGACCACACTAGCTCGGTCTGTTCTGATCTTCTTGAGAACTCAGGTCAGGAGTTGTATTGGCGAAAAGGCATACAAGAGCCCCGAGCTCCACTCAAGGCAAAATGAGTCTGAGCAAGAGACGCCTTGTAAGCTTCGACACGCAAAAGCGCTGACATTGTGCTTTCTCTGCAGTGGCAAATGGATCGAGCCAAGGATCTCCCCACTCACAGAAGAGACCTTGCACCACCTCCAGATGTAATTGCTACTAGAGAACCACTATTTGCAGATGGCTGAGATCGTCCGCCCTGGCATTGAAGAATCTTGCCAGGTGGTTCACAATCAGGAAAATTCCTTGCCAGTCCAGCCACTTCAGGAAGAGCATGGACACCTGGCACAGGGCCCATGACCCCACACTCCCCTGCTTGTTGCAATACCACATTGCAGCATTGTCCATCAGCACCTGTACCAGCCTTCCCTTGATGGACAGAAGAAAGGCAACACCAAGGGGATGGCCGTCTGCTCCAGAAGGGTGAAGTGCATCAGGCACTTTGCCGGAAACCAGAAACCTCAGAAATCCACCTCTCCCAGATGGCCGCCCAAATTCAGAAGCGATGCATCAGTCACCACTGTCAGCTCTGGGTGAGGAAGGGAAAGGGATCTGCCACTGACCCAATTGCAGTCCAGTATCCACCACTAGAGCTTTGGCAGCCTTCTTCGAAATGTAAACACTGTTGGGGAGGTCCCCTTGATATTGAATCCACTGAGACTTCAGATCCCACTGCAGAGCCAGCATCTGCCACCAGGCATACTGGACCAGCAGGATACCGGAGGTCCAATAGCCTCAGAGTCGACCTCGCTGAAATCTAGTACAGAGGCTGAAAGATCAGGATCATAACCTGAATATCATGGACTATTTCCAGGCAAACATAGTAGCATTAAAATAGGTAACAGTAACAGCGGTTCTTTACAGCTTTCTGAAAAGACTGTAGTGCTGTATCAAGTGCTACATAAATAATTATTTTTCAAACGAGGGCTTGGCCCAGTGGCTGGCAGCAAGTTAATTTCATTCGAAGTAGACCATGCAGTCCCCTTCGTCATTTTCTTGTCTCAAAAAGTCAAGCAATTGTGGCCCAGGGGCGGGTTGGGGGATAAATACATCTATGATGTGCATGCAAACCCTTCACCTTCAACCCCCATCAACCTACACAGGATAAGCATGGTCAAACTGTACTGTTTGGCCTTGGCTTCCTAGTTTGGAAGCATCAAAGTCCCATGTGGCTTCTCCAGCTCTGCATCAAGCAAAAACCTACGCCTTAACATGCTGTGTGTGGTCCTACCATGGGCCCCAAATTAAACAAATTAAATCTCTAATTGAAGCTCCCTCCTCACAGCCCCGCACCAAGCCCTAGGATTAGCTCAGACAACGTCCTGCACATAATCCATATTCAGCCACGGGTTGTTTATGTGGGACTCTCCGAGCCATTCCAGTGCAGCAGGGAGCTTCTTCTGAATTCAGGCAATCCATTTTGCATAATTCAATTGTTCATGTGTCAAGAAATGCTGTCAATATGCCCTAACAAACGTCTGTAAATGGGCATTGAGGGAAGAGGAGGTAGGAAGCAAGCTGGAGTGTGTAGCACACATTGCTTTATTTTACTGCTAGTCACAGCCTTATGCAAATGGCTGAATATGTGCTTGAAGTTGTTTTTTTACTACATAAAAAAAATGCCTGTCTACCCACAAACGCATGCCTGTGCTTCGGCTTGCGCCATAAACATGGTGAAAAGAAACATTCATCTAAAAGCATAGATTCATAGGCTCTCTCTATCCACAGACTATTTAAGAAATGGCCACAGCTCATGCTCTCCATTTTCACAGAATGTTGGGAGCGACCCTTGACCCCGTTTACAGGCAGGTCCCTCCCCGCGCTGCACAGCATCACCTGTGTGTTCCGTGTCCCTGAGCCTGCTGCTGCCGCTTGTAGTAAGTTCGAGGCCCTCCTCCACCCGCAGGCTACCACCTGCACCTCATCCCTGGTGGCCAGTGGTAGGTCATTAGCTCCTGCGCTCACACTGCCCCTTTTGCCCCTGTCGTGACAGTCTTCTGCCCGCGTACTGGTAGTTGTATTTCGCCTTGTTTTCCTTTTTTACTGTTATTGTGCCCTTTTTTTGCCTTCTGTATCCTCCGCCCGCTCTACCCCCTCGCTTTCCCGCCGCTACGTCCCCGCCCCCCTGCTCGCCCATTCGCCGCCCCGCTCCCACCTCCCAGCTGTTCCTCCCTCCCACCTCCCCTTATATTGCGGTGGCTGCACCGAAAGCGCACCTAAGACAAGCCCGTCCGCGCCTGGACCACGCCCAGCGCCAGACTCCCGCGAACACCAAAACGCCCGACACCGCTACGATGCCAGCACCCTCCACGCACTCAACATCTGACGATCACAAACCTGCTTCCTGGCCGCCCCGGAGCACACCAAAGCCCACCTAGCGATTCCTGAGGCGGAAGCCGGGAATCATTTAAAGTACTTTGCCAGCATTTAGCGCTTGGTTTTAACTTGCACCTTACTATTTTTTTAATTGTGCTTTGTTTGGTCTCACGCACTCACAGTCTCAGCCGATTAGGCGCTGACTGGGGAGAGTCTCGGAAACTTTGAAGGCCGCCATCTTCGGGGTAACCACAGCTTGCGGGCCAGTTGTTTTTGCCTTGACAGTTTAAATGATAGTGCTAGCGTGCACACACCGCTGGTCCACCAAAGGCAAGCCCATCTGCGCCCAAACGAGCACAGAGGCAGGAAATGCTGCCCAAAGTAGGACTCCTATTTAGATTACGAATCGCCTGACGTATTCTGGAAAAGCCTTACGCGATATTGGCATGAGAGGATTAATTAATTATTCTCCCAATATATGTTGCTTAACAAAGTTCCCTACTGTCCTTGAAGGACCGGTAGTTTGTAGAACTTGTCTCTTTCAGAGCAACTTGGTCACTACATGCTCACATGACTTATCAAACAAACTGGACTACGACTCTACCAGTCCCAAGTACATTTTATGCAATGTATAATCCCTAGCCAAACATGCAATAGAATGGGATATGATCTCCTCCCACTGCCCAGAGCTTTGCTTTATTACAGAAACCTGGTTAACACCAACTAACCATCCATCAATCAATTTGGCCATTGCGGAGGGCTACACATTTATCCATCTAGATAGAGTGGGCAAAACCGGGGGAGGCATTGCAATAGCCTTTAAAAACCATCTAACAGGTGCAATGGATTTCCACCATGGGCAACGATAGCTTGGAATTGGGAATTTTTAAAATTCACCATGTCCCCCATGGACTGCTGGAACGGAGCGCTAATTTATCAGCCTCCAGGTCCGAGAGCCAATTTCCCCAACTATCTGATCGAACAAATAGCCATGCAGAAATTTATTCTGTTGGGAGACTTTAACGGTGAAGATCTCGCCAATCCAGAAGTAAACAAGCGTATAACTAGTCATAACTTAATTGGTCTCTCCCAAAGGGTTCTTGGCTCCACTCACCATGCTGGTCACGCCCTGGATTTAATTTTCACTAATATTGATTATCTTAGTAGTTATCCCCCATATCCTTTAACATGGACTGACCATTTTATGGACATGTTTACTTATCAACACCCGTCTATACTGACTCCAATTGGAAATTTGGAACGGAAGAAGGAATCACGTAGGCCTTGGCATAAACTCATGCTGGAATCCTTTAATGAGGTTTTCCATCGGTTTTCGTGGGAATGTGGTTCCAACGACTCCGATGTTTCTGGTTTGCTGGAAGGTTTTAACTCTGAGTTAGTGACAGCACTGGACCTAGTTACTCCCCAAATAAAACCTAGGCCAGCCCAGCGGCAGCAATCCGCCCCCTGGTATACAGCCGAGTTGAAAACTGATAAATCCAACTGCAAGACTCTGGAGAGACGTTGGAGAAGTAGCAAAGACTTACTGGACAGACAAGCTTTTAAACTAGCTTTATCCAGCTACCACCAGAATATAGAAACGACCAGACGAATTTAAATCATGAATCAAATTGATTAATCCAATAATTCATCCAAAGTCCTATTCAACGTAGTTAAAGACTTGGTTTCACCTCAAGCCTGTAGACAATCGACGGCCGAATCTCAAGTACTTTGTGATTCAATAGCAAGTTATTTTCAGGAAGAAAAAAAACAAAAAAAAAAAAAAAAAAGAAATCGCTGATTTGCGCTAACTTTCCAACCATTAAATCTCAGAAACCGGCATTCTCCACTGGGCGGGATGAATTGGATACATCAGCTAGTTTTCTTGACCAGTTTGAAACAATCACACTCGACGAGATTTCTAACTCTATCGTCAGCAAAATCTGGTGCGCCTGGCGATTTATGTCCACCAAAAATCATGGCCCTCCTCTTTCCCAGCTGCGCTCCGAAAATTCTCAAAATTTTTAACTGTTTGATTCAATCGGGTATTATTCCTTCCGTCTGGAAAGAAGCTTATGTACGACCTATCCTGAAAAACTTAAAGCCGACCCTCAGATGCTTAGCAACTACAGACCTATATCTTTGCTACCCCTGTTGGGTAAGCAATTGGAAACCATAATAAATAGGCAACTAAGCTCCTATAAAATCTTACACCCCTCACAATCTGGATTTCGTCCATGTTCCAGTACTGAGACCGCTATCCCGGCAGTTACTGACTCCGTGAGGCAGGTGATGGATGCTGCGGAGGGGGGGGGGGGGGGGGGGGGGGGGGGGTTTGGGGAAATCAGTGGTTCGGATCCTCCTAGATCTCTCTGCGGCATTCGATATCAGATAGATGGCAAACCATAATGTTAGGACCGTACCCGTCTCAGAAATCATGTTTAGACAAGGGCGTACCTCAGGGCTCCTGTCTAAGTCCTACACTTTATGTTTATATGGCCCCTCTGGCCAAAACTGTCGAACCGTTTGGCTTCGAAATAATTTCTTCCGCTGACAATACTCAGCTGATGTTCCCAATCGGTTCTAATCTAGAAGATGAGAAAATTCGATTCCGGCAGGTATGCTCGCCATCTCAAGTTGGATGACGGTAAACTGCCTCCAGGTGAATCCTAGCAAAACCGAGCTTATGCTTATGGGTAAAGCCTCAACCATCTGGACGGACCACTGGTGGCCCCCATTCCAACTCAATCCGTAAACAATCTTGGACTAAAGTTGGACCAGACCCTTACTATGAAGGATCACATGGTGACTACTATCAGCTCCGGTTATTACAGTCTACGCAAGATACTCCCTTATCTGCCTATAAAACATCGGAGAACCGTGGTCCAGGCTATGGTAATGAGTTGCCTGGACTACGGGAATGCGTTGTTGGCGGAAGTGGGTGAGACATTGCTCGCCAAGTTACAGGTGATTCAAAACACCGCGGCAAAGATGATTTTAAATCGCCCCCCAGGCTCTTCCTCAGCCCCTTTATTGAGAGAGCTTCACTGGTTACCAGTGAAGAAACAATCCTTTTTTTAAGAGCTGCTGCCTTACCTTTAATGCTTTGAATGGTAAGGGCCCTCTCTACTTGCAAGAGAAATTTACAAAACAGATCTTGGGTTATAATCTTAGATCCAACTCGTAAGCTCTTCTAAAGGTTCACCGAATCTGTCTGGGGGTAAAGCCTTCTCGTACCTTGTCCCCTGGTACTGGAATCAGTTTCCCACGGTCCTTCGAAAATGCACTTCGTACATTGTTTTTAGGAAACAACTAAAAACCTTTGTTTTAAATACACTCATTAAATTACACTGATTTCTTCCTTGTTTTTCACTAGGTAAGCGCCGAGATGCCCCCGGGTGAGTCGTGCGCTATTGAAGTGTGCTTAACATAACATAACAAAGGACCCTTCTCCTGTCGGAGCTGCAGCTTCACCAGCCTCCGAGCCACCAAACAGCCCACTGCGACAGGACGCAACCACCTCAGATGCATACTACTGAAAACCCGCTCCGCACGCAAACACGCCGAACTCTGGGACCTGCTTGACACATCCTCCCCGGACGTCGCCTTCCTGACAGAGACCTAGATGAACGCCTCCTCTGCACCGGACATCGCCATAGCCATCCCGGACGGCTACAAGATCACCCGCAGGGGACGCACCAACGGAATAGGAGGTGGAATCACCATCATCCACAAGAACACCCTCAGGGTCTCGACCAGGACCGACGACACCTTCAGCACTTCCAGATCCACACTGATCCCAACACGACCCTCCGAAGAACTCTTGTCTACAGATCCCCCCCGGACCCGACCTCAGTTCAGCGACTCCATTGCCAACTTACTCAACACGCACGCCCTTGCCTGCACAGACTACATCCTCCTCGGAGACCTGAACTTCCAAATCGAGAACAACAACAACACTAACCCCACAACCCCGATTGACAACCTCGGTCTCAGACAGCTCGTCACAACACCCACCCACTCCGCCGGCCACACACTTGACCCCCATCTTCTCCGCAAGTTCCCACATCACCTTCAGCCAAACCACCAAGCTCCACTGGACCGACCATCGCTGCATCCACTTCACCTTCCGGAAACCCACAACGCACCACCGCACTCAACAGATCCCCCGCTGCAGAAGGAGCAAAATCACAAATACCACCCTTTTCCAAAGCCCACCCGCCGAACCCACTGCCGCCCGCAGCCTCAGGCGCTGGATCGACGACTGCACCAACACTCTCGCCACGATCAAGAAACCCTCCAACAGACACACTAACAAGAAAGCCAGCTGGTTCACCTCAGATCTCCAGACCTCCAAGCAAACCGGTCGAAAAATAGGTAAGAAATGGCACTGCAAACAGAGACCGGACAGCCACGCAGCCCACAAGTACGCCATCATCACATCAGATCTGCCAAAAGGGCATCCTTCAAGGACCGCCTTGACAACAACGCAAACAGGAAAGAGTTCTTCAACATTGTGAAGGAACTCTCCAACCCTAGCTCCAACACCTACGACATCCGACCATCGCAAGACCTGTGCGACTCCCTTGCCACCTTCTTCCATCGCAAGATCGCAGACATCCACGACAGCTTCAACAACCTGACCGCCTCGACAGCCACCGACACTTCAGACCCCACGGCCACCACCCACATCAACCCCCTGCTCACCTGGACCAACATAAACGACGATGACACCATCAAAATCATGAACACCGTCCACTCCGGCTCTCCGTCAGACCCATGCCCGCACCACATCTTCAAAGCTAGCGCCACCATCGCACCCCATCCCCGCAAGGCCATCAACACCTCCTTCGAGACCGCGACCTTCCCGGAGAGAGAGCTGGAAGCACGCCGAGATCAACGCCTTACTCAAGATGCCCAAGGCGGATTCAAGGGACCTCAAGAAATTCCAGCACATCTCCTTGCTCCCGTTCCCGGCGAAGGTCATCGAGAAAACAGTCAGATAGCTGAACCACTACCTCGAGGAGAACGACATCCTGGACCCGTCCTAGTCCAGATTCCGCAGCAACCACAGTACCGAAACTGCCCTCATCGTCGCCACCGATGACATCAGGGCCCTGCTGGACAACGGCGAAACCGCGGCCCTCGTCCTCCTGGACTTATCAGCCGCCTTCGACACCGTCTGCCACCGCACCCTACGCACACGCCTCCACAACGCAGGGATCCGAGACAAGGCTCTGGAATGGACCACCTGCTTCCTCTCCAGCAGAACCCAGAGCGTCCGCCTCCCCCTTTCCGTTCCAAAGAATCCGAAATCATCTGCAGCGTACCCCAAGGATCATCCCTCAGCCCAACATTGTTCAAAATCTACATTGCACCACATCGCCTGACCTCAACATCATCTCTTACGCCGACAACACCCAGTTGATCTTCTCCCCCACCAAGGACCCCCTCACCGCCAAAAACCAACCTCCACGAAGGAATGAAAGCAGTCGCCGAATGGATGAAGAACAGTCGTCTGAAGCTGAACTCTGACAATACAAAGGTCCTCATGCTCGGCCCCACCCCCTCAGCCTGGGACAACTCCTGGTGGCCGACCGCACTGGGAGCAGTACCAACACCCACCGACCACACACGCAACCTGGAGTTTATCCACTCCATGACCAAGCAAGTCAACGCCGTCTCATTATCCTGCTTCAACACCCTCAGCATGCTCCGCAAGATCTACAGGTGGATCCCCACCGAAACAACAAGAACAGTCACCCAGGCCCTCGTTAGCAGCAGGCTGGACTACGGAACGCCCTCTACACAGGAGCCTCGGCCAAACTCCTGAAACTACTACAACACATACAGAACAGAACGCCTCTGCATGCCTGATCCTCAACATCCCTCGCCACAGCCACATTACACCCCACCTGAGAGACCTGCACTGGCTTTCAGTCAACAAGAGAATCACCTTCAAGCTCCTCACCCACGCACACAAGGCACTCCACAACACCAGACCAGCATACCTCAACAGACGACTCACCTTCTACACGGCCAGCTCCGCTCTGCCGACCTCGCCCTCGCCACTGTCCAACGCATCCGAAGACCGACCACCGGCAGCAGATTGTTCTCCCACCTCGCCCCAAAGACCTGGAACACCCTCCCCATAATCCTACGACAGACCCAGGACCTACTAACCTTCAGGAGGCTACTCAAGACCTGGCTAGTCGAGCAGTAGCAGCACCCCTCCACCCCCCCCCCCCCCCCAGCGCCTTGAGACCCTCACGGGCGAGTAGCGCGCTCTACAGATTTCTTGATTGATTGAAGGGATGCATGGCCATAAGCGAACAACAGCACAGTAAGGCCATGCTAATGGTAAACAGTGTGATGTGAAAAAAGGCCATTACTATAACCAATACATTTTCGCCATATAAACCAGAACAATATCCATAATATTTACTCCAAAAAAAAAAAACCTGTTAAGTTGAAATTTAAGTTGAAAGTATCACCACTCTGGTCTAGTAGTATGAAAACCTTTGGGGCGGAAAAAAAGGGAATTTATGCAATACGCTCTACCCACCTCAAAACATCATACATCACCACATTACAAATCACAACACCATTGATTCTCGTATAAAAGAGCTCAATTGACATCACCAATTACATTACAGGACATAATTAAGTGCATTACATAAGGATGTTTCTGAAATTTGGTAAATATGTGCAGGTCCATTATATTTACACTCAGGTTAGATCACTTTGGATTGCAATAGCAGCAGTAATAGGAAGCGGAAATCTATTTCACAAGAATGAACAGGATAGGAAATTATAACTCAGTGCCATCGACAATGAAATATTCCCCTACCCTTTCTTCATGCTCAAGCAAAACACCAGACAACTGTGGCACTGATGCAGCAGTCTCAAGGTATCAAATTCTGTTAGAATACCAGGACATCAGTGCCACCCATTTTGGAGCTGGCTACGCTGGTGTCTTTACAGGACCATACAAAGAGAGCACTTGACGGCAGCAGTTTAGTGGTCCCAGTTATTAGACCAGTTTGGTTAATGGCAACCATTGATAAATACTCAGTTTTGCACACTCAGCTCTCCATCAATGTCCTTAAATGGTTTCACCCTTTTCAAACAAACACTGCCCAATTTCATTGGCTTCGTTTTTTTTACTATTATGGCAATGACAAATATTCTCCTTCGAGGGATGGAAATCGGTGCACAACTGCTCACGGTTTGCATCTAGGTTTGTAAGCTAATGAAAATGGATTCGCATTAAGTGGCTTTAGAACAGTGGAGAGAAGACTGAAGCCATGTTATCTGAACAATCCCTTTTGTTCTCGTCAGAACTCCTGGATTGGAGTGTTTGACTTGGTTTTTACATCTCAAAAAGAAAACACAGACACTCCTCCCACTCAAAGATCTGTTATCACATGTATGATTTCTTTACTTCAGTCTGCCTGAATATTTCCTGCACCGACAGAAGCAGATTAAAAAGCAGCTACATAAGAACATGAGTGAGTTTTGGGGCAACATCAGTTGTGCTCTGCTGGTTTTTATTTTCAAGATTGTGGCAGTAAAATCTTCCGCTGTGCCATCCCACTGGACCCAAACTCTTAACTTTGGCACTATTTTCTCATTAAGCCCATAGGCAACAGAGCCAATCTGGGGGTGATTTTGAGTCTGGTGCGCTTGCATTTTGGCTTCTAATTTGTGGGACATAAAGGGTCAGAAAATGCTAATTTAATAACATATTAACCTCCTTCTGTATACTCGGGAAGCCTAAGAGACAGAGACCAGAAATTGTGGGTGTGCACTCTAGATAACCAAAGACTTATTAAAAGTGAGTTATGTAATAGCTACAAAAGGGGGAATTGTTGGAAGATTTTTTGGGGCAGATAGAAAAAAAAATAACGTAAGCAGATCCTGTATAATCACTTTTCAGTAGTTATTGGTGAAGCAGAGGATCTCATATTTCGTTATAGTGTGCTACCTGGAGCTAAACTTTTATAATTCAACGTTCAAAAAGTTGCAAATAGCAACACCAAGGCTTAGCTTCCAGAACTTTACAATTAATCTTTGTAAACAAGAACACAGCTATATGAATACACAGCTCCTGAAAACAATTAAATTTAAAAAAAGACATGCATCAGACAAAAGAAAAAACTGATAGAGATTTTCCACCAAAACACGAAAGCAAAATCGGTGTTATACAATTTCTGCGGTACGCGTAGAATACCAGACTACAAAGAATAATATTTTCTCTATACAGTTTTAAAAGTATTAGAATGGGAAAAAGTGGTTAAAAGGTGCAAGTTATTATTTTACCATTTGTCTCTGGGAAAGTACTTCACAATTTCATTAATGATTGGCTGATAGCAGGCTTCTCGTTCTGTCCTCCCATCTTCACTCCAATCTCTAATAAATTGTTTAATTGTGGATTTTAATTTGTCCATATCAAACGTGGATGCAGGATAAACTTTTCTGTTTCCCTGTATCAAACATACACAAATGTCAGAAAAATTCAACAGTGTTGAAAAGTTTGTCAGCAGGTACAATATCAGACTCAGAACAAGTTGAGGGACATTTTTACAATGTTACTCTTTGTACTGAACAATAAATTGACATGTAAAATTAACATTTCTTAAAATACATGTTTCAGTAAGCCTTAGACATAAAAAATGCAATTATACTTTGATATTTACTTTTGAGGAAGCAAAGGGGCATGGTTTGCACAACTTTCCGCATTCTATAACAAGGCACCTTTGGGCATATTGCTTCAAATAATCATCTGCACTAAAAACAAAAACACTGACTCAATGTTCATTCTA
This sequence comes from Triturus cristatus, assembly GCF_964204655.1. Taxonomy (NCBI): domain Eukaryota; kingdom Metazoa; phylum Chordata; class Amphibia; order Caudata; family Salamandridae; genus Triturus; species Triturus cristatus. The sequence continues at coordinate 891,737,598 of NC_140581.1, forward strand.
AAATAACGTTGACAAAGAGGAGCCTTTAAGGGATACTATGTATGCATTTTGTATTTACATAGCATAAACATATCCGAAAGTTGGCGAAGCACTGTACAAGTGCAAAGACGCTTTCACCTTGAAAGGAGGAGTAGCTGGTTCATTGATTATTTAGTGCCTAATTGTGCAGTGTTCTTTTCAGAGGAGATTGTTCAACTCTTTCTGAAATTGTAACAGATTTGAGCAACCCTGATTAATATAGGGCTATTGTTCGAGATCCTAGGTGCATAAATAGAGAATGCTTGTTGCTTTGGTTTTCCATTTGTGAGACTATGAGGCCTTCAAACAGCAGTGCTAAAGTCACTTTTTTTTTTTAACGAGCAGTAGTTTTACATGTAGAGAAAGCTGGTACCCGGTCATTTTGGTTTCAGTGGTGATGTATATCCTGAAGATCAGAATTGAATCTGGGTTTAATCTGAGTGACCAGGAATTGGGTGAAAGTGGGGTTTAAATGAGTCTAGGTTCAGGGTATTAAGCCAAGTTTAGACTAACTGTTGCTAGTTGTTAATGACTAATATCAGGTATTCTGTTTTGGTGGGGTTAAGCTTGGGGTAGGTGTTTGACATGGGGGTCTGGATTAAGGGATTGTAAAGTTTAAGGTTTTGGGTGTCTGGAGCAGAGGAGACTTTCAAATATAGTTAGTGTATTGGTGAATTTTGATGTTGCTAACCAAGTCGTTCTTCAAAAATGAAAATACACTTCTAGGAAAAGCAAAAGATTATCACATTAGTCAGTAACACCAATATAGGGCCTTAAAGAATGGTAGAAAATCAGGCCTGCATTATACCACAGTTCTACCCAAGTGTGTCCTTACATTATGTACAACTTAATTTTTCAATCCATCTTCAGAATCTACGCCTGCTGATCTTCAGGAATGCTTTAAATTACAATGGGGTTGGGAAAGGGAGACTCGGCATAACAGTATCATACAATGTGTTCCAAATAATAAAGAAAATGCATTCATCTACACCTTACCCAATGACAAACACTAGCACAACACTTTAGATGTTACCTCCAGACCTGGACATCACTCAAGTCTTTTTTTCTAGAAGTGGTAGCAATATTCCTGATGAGGTATTGGAAGCTGAACAATATGCTATGTGCTTCTTTCAGGAACTGCCAACAGTCCAGTTTGCAGATAAGGACATACTACTTCAGATGACTCCCTACCACTGATCTGCAGACGATTCAGTGGTAACACAAAGCCCTTTTCCTGAGGTTCTCTCACTGCATCACAACCGTTTGGCATATTCCTTGAAGATTGACATGTTTCCTACCTACTTTGGGAGTATCTGCTATTCAGTCTTCAATGTGCTCAAAGGCATGTGCAGTGTGAACAGCTAACTGTGACTATGTTGTACAGGGTGTGAGTCCTGGTGTGAGGCTTGCACAGCTGCTACACATTCTGAACTTAGTCTGTATGGGTGAAGGAAGCTTGCACAACTCTGAGTGTGCGTTTCTTAGGGAAATTATACCAGAACCATTTATTTCACTACATAAAAAAACAAACCAATTGAGTGCAAAAAAATATATATATTTTTTTTTAAACAATGCAGGTTGCATTTTCTTAAGAAAACATTTTACATTAAGAAAAAATATGTTTCTAGCAAAAACTAATTCAGAGAATGTAAATGCTTTCATGAACAAGACAGGATCTACACTTACTGTAAAACTAGGGATAAGGGAAATATATGGGTGTTAAATAGCAAGAGCAAAGAAGTAAATGAGACAAACGAGTTACAAGTAGCTATTACTTGTCCCTCCTACACAAGTTAGGTATCACATATATATTAACATGAACTAAACAATTGCAATAGTTTAGGTATAACATTCAACTATATTGGGTACTCTCTCTAGTCTTGCTAGGTTTTAAAGATTGGTTAAATATGCCGCAAAACATACCAATGCTCACTGCAAGATATTTTGTGAAAAACCCCTCATGGATTTTTCTAAAATCGCATTATAAAGGGGCAACATCCATATTTAACAGAGGAATTTCATCAATTTTGAAAAAAACTAATGTAAATGACACTAAGTATAATGTAGAGTGCTAGGGAATCAACCTTTTTCTTATGCTGGACCTATAGTTTGAAAAGTAGTTGGCCCCAATTGTTTTCTGGCTTTAGGTCTAAATTAGAGCAGTTTATTAGAAGAAAAAATGTCTCCCCCCAAAAATATTTTTACATGACCAAATAAAACTTGCCCCCAAACTGTGCCGAAATGAAAAAGTTGAATGGGCTTTACAAGAGGTGTGATCTAGGAACCATAATTAAAGAGTGTTTTTGAAGTGTGGCTATGCAACAAAGGACACGGCCCAAACCACATGGGCTATAAACCCATGTATGACAAATTCATAAACTGAGACTTCCTTAACAGAGAACAACTGAAATCAGCGAGCAAATATTGGAGTACCCATATCCTCACCAATTATCACAATACAATTTAAGTACAATTACGGTATACCACGAGAAAAAGCAGATTGCTAAATTTGAAGAGATTTGCACCCCTCATTATATCAGACATGTTGGGGTAGCAATGGTTTTGCTATACACATGAAGTGACTTAGATAGAGAGAAGCTTCGATGGGTACAAATATGATATAGTAGCATTTTTAGGTTAAAGAGAGGGCTGAGCTCTGCAAATCAATCAACATGCCAAAATTCAATGGTGCGAACTTGGGTTAAAGTGTGCAAAAGAAAAGTAGAAATGAAAAAACAGAAGTGGTGTGCAAGGTCCCTGTGGCTATCTCAAAGTAGCTACTAATGAAGGGAACAAAGTTTTGTCAGGATAGGCGTGCCAATCACTCAAAGAGGCTTCAGGTAAGCAGTTGATCAACACATCATTCAAAGACCAAACAATTAAGTAATAATATCTACTATACCAGGAATGTGGGCAGAGGTAAAGGCAGGGGATTGGTCTTCATAGCCTTGGTGTTAGCTTGTTCTATTGTATGTGCATGTGTCCGGTCTGGCAGGGAAGTGGAATGAATACAACTGCAAGGAAGACTTAGGAAAGCATAGAAACCAAAAACAAATGTCCTAGGAACATCCCCTACAGTCCAAGTAATAATGAATATGCAGTTCAGTTTAGGGGAGATAATGGCAGTCAGAGTGGAGATAGGCCAGGCAGTGCCTGTTAAATTGTAACTATGGAGTTTCATTCATTTTTGCTTGTGGGATGAGGAAAGAACTTTAGGGGCTTGGTAGTGAACCAGCCCTATGCTTGCTAAATAGTGGAACCTAGCAATTTTGTTCCACAATGTTATAACAAACTGAATTTTAGGCCGTAGTGGTAAACAAGAATAATTGTTACACAAGGAGCTCAACGAGTAACAAGGTATTCATTTTGCTATAGAAAACAGACATGCAAGTTGTACATACTTCGCCATACTCTTTATTTTCAAACATGTGTATACAGTCCTCCACAATGGCCTCCAGGATCTCCCGATTGTGATCTATACATTGTCGAATCCGATCCAAATGAGGAAAGAAGTCTGGAAGAAGATTCTGTTGATTGTCAGGGAGGGATCGGAACTGCCTTTCTGTTCGGTTAACTCGCTCATGAATACCAGTTCTGAAAATTCAAACAAAATTACGTACCACTGAAAATAGCATTGTGCAAACAAAAGCACACCACCCATCCACTTTTAAAGACCAATGGATGCAAGTTGGTCATGTTAATAAGTACTGCATATTTAACAGCCAACATTTCTAGCTTACATACTGTACTTCTGTTCTTTGAGAAATTAGCCAAACCCAACTAGACAGTACTCTAGAGAAGCAACGCAAGTTCGGGTAGCTGAATGGACTCATCACCACTCAACAGTAATATTAGTGGAAAATTAAAAATAAGAAAAAACACTGATCTCTTTTTAGGCAGGAACAACCATTAAAGCAGTTCAAGACAGTGATGAAGTTTCGGTTTACATTTACCACACCTTTTAATTCATGTTGCATGGTATGCGTTTGTGGAAGTTGCAATTTTTTACATAAATGTTAACCTCATAATATAGGAATGTGCTTTACCGGTAACATAGAAAATACGTGTCAATATAGTGGTAATGGAAAATGTGCCTTTTAAACGTGCCAAAAGAAAATGTTGCTCATTTATGCAGAAAGCTCCCATTTTTAGGTCTCGCGAGCCAAAGGCTCGAAGAGACATTTTATATCTGGGCTTTTCAAAGTGCTGCCGTGGCCTAAAGCTACAGTGCACGTGAACGTGCACGCGCGCAGCGCCATGTGTCTTAACTCCGTAGCGATCGTAATCACGATCACTTTCACTTTCGCGGGCTCCTCTGTTGCTGGCATTCCCCCCTCCCTTCTCGTTTCCCTTTCAGATGAGACCAGACAGCTGCTAAAGACCTGGAAGCCTCTCCCTAGAAAAGAAAACACACTGCACACCCATCTACCCGATCCCACCATTGGCTCTGGTTCCCTACATCCCCGCTTCTAAAAATCCTTATACCAGCAGGTCAACACAAGTGCACATTACCTCTCTGTTTTCACTGTCTACCTTTTCTCACTATAGCTTCTCTACAGTTCGTCTTTCCTGTATGTTGCTGTTTCCTAGTTTATATCTTCTTCCTTGTTTTTTTTATGCGTTCCCTCCATTTCTAGCATCTACGGGATGGTTTGAAAATGGGGATTCTCTGCAGCTCAGTGATATTTGGAGTGCAGGGTGGCCTTGTGTGGTAACGAAACCGGATAAAATAAGATAAGGGGGACTGTTGTGATGCACTCGCTGCACAGTGTAAACCCGACTGCATATGTTCCTTAGTTATGACTGAAATGCGCTTTGTCCATTCACCACGCTGCAGCTGGCCGTTATTCAACTTTTGCAACACGTCGAAACAATTCGTTTTTCCCCTACCATTCTACTCCCATTTTTTGTTATTTTGGTACCTGCTGAAATCATTAATCTGGTAGGTGACTTAAAAAAATTGTATGCCGCTTCCACCAAGAGTCCTGCTCCTGCGGCTTCTGACCTCTACGAACAATATGTCTGATTACTACAAATTCAATGTTATTCGATTTCTAGACCACAGAATAGTGAAAGCTGAGTCAACTCCGAACCTGTGATATGCACGTTACACCCATATGTCTGCACCGCATGCAAAAATCCAATTAATTATTTTACCACATAAAAGCCATTAGTGTGTTTCCGCGTTAGAAGGTAAAAGGTGAGCATTTCCCCAGATAAGCGGTGAAAGCGATGTGGACAACAATGTTATTTAAGATGGACGGAGCTCAAATGCAGGACAATGACATTTAACTCAGTCAGTCAGTCACTGCCATAGAAAGCCTGCCGGGAAGGGATTTCACTTGGTCGAGTACTAGTAGCCGCTACTAGCCAGAGATGTCAAGTAACCACATCAGGTGTGAATATTTCCAACGTGAGGCGGCATCCTGGCGCTAGCAGTTAATCGCATACAAAGGTGAAAACACCCATAGCAGAATGTATATAATTATCCAGACGTGGACAAGCTGCTTACACCCGATATAGGAACATTTAAAATCAGTTGTAGCTGGGAGGTTAAAATTCAACTGGGCCGACTCAGCTGTTCATCATGTTGAAGCACCTTAGACACATGAAATAACACCTATAAATGGCGTTAACCACGTACATGAGCACAGCAGGTGGTCTATATGTGCCAACTAAGGCTGTTTGGCGTAACTGGACAGATTTGCAAAGTGTCTTACCTGATGTGGAGGGCTCGGAGTAACAGGTGGGACTCACACGGAGTAGACACAAGAAGCCTCGCAGGCGCTGCTGCCTGCTGGGCTCAACCTAAAAAGGATGGGGTTCGACTGCACGGTACTAAACTGTTGTAGATTTTACCTGAGGCAGGACAGTCACAGAGAGCCCCAGACGCCGCACTTACTGGAGGCCCTGCACTCTGTTACAATCAGAGGTGTGCAATATTCTCATAATTTGCTCTTGCATAATTATGTGAAATATCAGGAAATTACGCCAGTGTTCGCAACATGCTTGTCCTTCATTTTACTCAATATTTTAACATTGTCTCAGTTTTTGGCACGACAAAGCATTCACAGATTAAAAAACAAGCATTTGCAATGCAATAGGTCTCGCATTTATAGGAGTTTGAGCTATTGGCATTGTAAATGACAATGCTTTTTATTTAAGTTTGGGTTTTTTAAAACATAAATAAAAGGCACAGTCATTTATAATGCCAATAGCTCAAACTCGTATAACTGCGAGACCTATTGCATTGCAAATGCTTGTTATAGTTCTTTAACTGCTAGGTCTCAAAATAATCTCATGCTTTACTATCCCTTTAATAAAATGCATCCTTTTTGTAAATTCTGAAAATGTTACAATTGAACTGCATAACTTGACATCTAGAAAGGTCTTTGCAGCAAAATGCATTTTTTTACACCTCACACCATACGATTTCATCATATTTGGATATTTTTTTCCGCTAATTCCATATAAGGAATAAGTAAGTATATCAATGAAAGAAAATGGTTGCTATAGTTTTGATATCCAGGCTCTAACCAGGACATGCTGGGTAATAATGTTTCCTTTCATAGGGCAGACTATTGTTACACAATGGGACACTGAACAGCTAACAGTGTAGGCTCAAAGGGTTTCATGAGAACATTCCTAGATGTATCATTATGTAATTTGTTGTAGCCGCATTCAAATAAGGTTGATATGGACGTTCACCGTGGGAATTGAGGAAGACAACGACAGACCATCGGAAGATCCTTTCCCATTGGCCAGGACTGATTCAACATTTTGAGTTTGCAACATGTCTTGTGCTTTCTATACAGTACGTGTTCCTAGCTAGAGTGTTAATGCGTTCTATACATTCCTTCCCTGCTATACCCCTCAGCACTGGACTGTGCTACTCCTGCGTGAGATTCCTGTAAGCTACTGCCAACAGTGATTTTCTTGTTCTCCTTATCCTTTGTGAGGAGACTTTCTATCTTTATGATGATCATAGATACTGCTGTGATTATTCGCTCCTATCGGATTGATGGTTAATTCTGCAGCTGTTAGAGAACTCGGTGAGTTACAAGAACTACTCTTTATGGGGAGTTCGACCCTTTTATAGCCATTAGCTTTTTGCTCCAAACTTTTACCATTTTCCCAAAAACATTTTTATGGGGCCTAGATTATGTCCTTTAGATTAAGATAAGGACTAATTCCTTCACATAACACTGTCATTTTGTATGCTGGTGCTAACTAAAATTCTCTCAAAATTTCAACAGACTTATCTGGCTAACTTGAATAAAAAGAACAAAAATACAAACTAATCTCTTAATGAGAAATAAAGCTTTTTATAAAACGTCTTCAAACCTCTCATAAATGACTGAACATTAAATGCTATAAGCTGATGATTATTTTAGAAATGTATTCAGGTTGTGATCCATTCTACAGTGGCAAAGATTGTCCACCTGGAGAAGAAATTGGAGGCTGATTTAGTAAGTTTTAAAGTGGAACTGGTCATAAAATATTTATGGGATTTCCACGCTTGCATGTGTCCCCATTCCCAGGTGTGGTTCTGTAGTTGCAACAAGAGTCCTGTATAGCACATACTGGGAATTTATCGAGTTGATGTTCTGAATGCTCGTTCATAACGAAGAGCAATTGAGAGATCTGTAGTGGACACTATTCAGGGAAAGATTGCCTTGACTTTGTTAGAAAAGTTGTCTCTGGTGTATTGGAAGGGCTGCAATGTGAAAGTGGTCACAACGGGCTGTGCATGAAACGGGAAGTCTGACTTTGCTAAGCGGCGTTTCAGCTAGTGCTCGTCTGTTTAGCTGTTCCACAGCACCGCTCCCCTACTTCTAGGTGGGAGCAGGGCTTTAAGTAGTGCTGGGACCTGCCGGTGCTCAGCACCAGCAGTTCTAAAAAGCAGGTGCTGACACTGATCCCTATCGGGTTCTTAGTTTTTGCCCTCCCCTTCAGGGTGGAAAGCAAATCTCAACTCTGCAGCAGTGCCACCCTTCACAGCCTTTGATGTAATTTCAAAGAGACTCTTTATAATGCTTTAACTCTTGTAATTTCAGAAAATATTATAAACAACGAAGCCATAGTTGTTGCTTATTTACCTTAAGCAACTAATAGCCATTGATAAAGGAAATAGTCCTTGGCTTGTTGTAGGTGTAATGTTACTTGTTGTATTATATGTCTGGGGCAATGACAGAAGTAGGAAAATACCAGTGGGGCGGCACATAGTGGTAAGCACAGATCTTTTTTTCGTGGATGTTTTTAAGCCAAGCCCTCAATTATATCGACCACGCCACTTTGAGACAACCCCCCCCCCCCCCCCCCCAACTCCAAAGTATTTTCAGCCCTCCTAAAGCCCTGGGTGGGAGGATTACGAAACATAGACACACTAAAACAGCTTTCGTGTGGAGTTGTGTTACTCACACCTTTACAGAGAGGCTGACCTGTGTGCTTTACCTTACCCATAGTATCGGTATGTGTTTATAATCTTCCAAAAATGCTCGCGCTCCAGCCGCTCCTCCTCCTGTGGGCTCTGCTGTAGCCGCCGCTTGGTGGAGAAGAATATCTCCACTTCCTCCTCTTCCTGGCCACAACCCCCACCTGTGGAGGTGCACAGTTCCGCCTCCTCTTCCCGGGGTCGGCGGATTCCATGCTGAATTGCCTCCGCCATCCCTCGCCTCCAGCACTGACCCTTCTCCAACCGTTTCCGCTAGGACCAACCAGGGAACAGCGTCAATCCAGATAGCATATCATGCAGGGTCAGAGAGCTACGTCAACGCGCTGCCTCGGCGCCATTGGACCGGGCGACAGGAAGGAAAGATCAGATGACGTCACGACGGCAGGAAGACAACACAAAAGGGACACAAAAGCACACGCGGTTTTTTTGGCTGGCTTTAGACGGACACCTGAAACACTAGACTGAGAACTAATTTTCTTCATGGCATCGGGCAGACGACTACGTTTTGCAGAACGCCTCAAAATCTTAGTAAAAATAAAAGTACTTTATAGAATGAAAGTAGAGCCCTCGTAGGACCTCGGCTTCAGTGCTAGAATTGGACAAAATGTTTCGAAATCCTAGAAATTGGAGCCACGGTGTGACAGCATAAAATAAAGGGTGCGCAGTCTGACAGTCAGCTTTGGTTTTTAGGTCTCGCCTACTGTTGCTGCGCACATGCGCAGCTCGCTCCGCGAGATTTATTGTAAATGAGGAGTTTGAGATAAGGACTTGAAGCCCCGCCCCTCATTTCCATTGGCTGGTGTCACCGTTTATGGTAAACAGTGGCCTGCCATTGGAAATTAGGTGTTTGGGTTGGCTCCCTTTCCAGGGGCGGCTGGTGACATTTGAAAGTGGTGAGGCGTAATTACTGCACTGTGGCGAGCGAGCGAGCCCAAACCACCTACAGCGGTTTGAGGAGCGGAAATTAAATATCCCGGGAGACAGAGCAGCCACATTGTCATGGCGCCGGCGCAATATAACAAAAGCATGTTGACTGCTGTAGAGCCAGGGGTCTGGCTTGGCTCTCAGAGCCCGGCGCACACGAGCCGAGCCATGATTCTGGTTGATATAAATTATACTAAACAAACATCATGTAAAAATAATATAAAATCTCTTCAAAATTAAATGTTTTTTTAACATTGGGAAGCAGCACACACAGTGGGCCTCCACTATTTACGGCAGCCCCTACTTCCGACTAAACCCTGTTGATTATCTATGAACTGCTGGGAGTGTCACATGCCCCTCACCACACCCTGCAGAGGCCCCCCATCATGTTGTCTCACAACGCTGAGCATTTCACCACAGCACACCAGTTTATAGCGCTGCACTGAGAGGCATCTGTTAACAGGGATAGTGTAAACTGAGCTTAGAAGCATCCATGTGTCGCCACAGACACAATGCTAACTCGGAGACAAGTCATTGCCTCGTGTAGTCTATAAGGGTCTAGATTTATATTAAACTCGGAGCAACGTCATAGTCTAATATCCTAAACACAAGAGGTCTCTGAACAACGCACATGCTGAAGTCACCATTTCAAGGCGCTCAATTATGCAATAATAAACAACACGTAGGCAGGTTAAATACTCACTGGCCATTTGAGGATGATGTCTGCACATAGTGCTGTGTGTCTGATCAGGTGCAGTGTGACATGTAGCGCTCTGGTGCGGCAGAGTACCGGGCCCGACCCGTTCTGCTCTAGTGCCCCCTGGCATGTCCCTAATGGCGGTGTGGTACCCATGCCCCGTGCTTCCGGTATGCTGTGATCAATGACGTGTACATGACAGCTTGCTCCTCTCACACTGGTGGTTTCTCAAACCCTGTACAGCCCCGTTCCCTGGGGTCATGCCCGGTGGTGCCCTAGTGCTACTGAGCCCCACGCCCTATCGAGTGTGTTGTGCCCAATGGTAAGGGCATGCCATCTCCCCAATTCACTACTCCAGTCATGTGTGTACTCCCTTCCTGAGTATCTAAAGCCCAGCGGGGTGGCTGTGCCCATCCAGGTGTCACTCCCGCTTTCAACACCTAATCCCTCACCTACTGCTCGTCACTGCCCCTCCCACCACCCGGTATATAGTGCGCGCCGCTGGGGAGGGCTGCTAGTGCACAGGTGACAGGCGCTGCTGCCGCAACTCGGAGCCACCACCCTAACCTGCCACGTGAGCCCCTCGCCTGCACTCAGTTCCGCGCCTTCAACCTACGACCCCCTCAAGGCTTTTCAGCTGCGTCTGAGCCAGCACCCCCTTCACCCGGTCTGCCTATCCGCTCACCTCCTGCTCTGGACGTCTCCTCATAGCGCTGTACATAAGCAGGTGGGATTGGGAGCACAGCAGAGCGCGGCAAGTCCAGCCAGTGGGATACGAGACACGAGTGATTGCGCACAATCGACGTTTGAGCTTCCTGCCGCCTGCCTGCAGCTTCTCTACCCCACCCCTTCATAACTCATCATAGGGCAGGAACCGCCCCCTGTGACTAATTGGGAAAGGGATTGGATAGAATGCAGAGATGCCCCCCGCCCATTAGAAGACGGGGCCGGGGCTGCTGCAATGAAGCATGCAATCCTCGGTCCCTTGCTCTCCTAAGGGGAAGGCAGCGGCTAGTAGTAGTGCGCATGTTCGGTCTGGTCATAAAAATGACCATGCACAAAACCGAACATGTGCACTATTACTGCGCTCACAGACAACAACTGCTTCTTGTTGTTTGACTAGTGTCAGTCATCACCAAGTGGGCGTACCCCGGGGTCAGGTGCCGGCCCGGAACAGCAGCGCGACTCGAGTTTCACTTTCTTTCAACACAACAATCAGATTAGATTGAACAAACGAGATTGAACTTCAATCTCGTTCGTCACATTGAACGAATAATGAATGGGCCATGGGGGCATCGTGGCAGGTGGAGCAACGCCCCAGCTCCCAAATTTACGCACTGCCACTGTCCCTTTCGCTTTTTGTGCCGGCCCACCCGGACTGGCTTGCCTGCTTTGCGTCCGTCGCAAAGCACTTTCTTATCTTTATGGGGCCATGTGTTTCTAATTAGAAACACATGGCCCCATAAAGACAAGAGATCCCCATGCTCCGGCTGCAGCGCGGTCCTCTTTCACTTTCGGGGCCGCGCTTGTTTTAATTGGCAGGGCATTGGCGCGCAGTGTGCCAGATGGTGGGCTGGCTGCATTCCAGCTTCAGGTTACTTGTTTCATCGGCTTGGAATGCGCCTCTTTATCACCTCATGCGCACTCTGTTTAAGTTGCAGCATGACATGGGAGTTTATTTAAGCCTGGGAATGTGGAATAAAAGGGATCTGTGCCTTTTTAAGCTGCGGGGAGATATCGGCTTTCCACGTGCTTATAATGGTCGCCTTTGCCTCTTATGTTCACACTGCCTATAGCATCCGCTCTCTGGCGATGCCGCCGTGTGTGTGCCCTCTCCCAGCTCCCACAGCCGCATGCCCACTGTTCTCACAGCTTGTACCCCTCACTGTGCACATGCTCTCGAATGCACACGTACCCATTGCCCCTCACTGTCTGTGTCCCTCTGTTTGTCATTGCCCTCTTTTCCCCCTGCATGCACCAGTGGTTGCGCCCCATGACCCCTCTGTGTGCAGCTCCACCCAGACCACAGTCCGTTTCTACCTGAACCTCCCAATGCCAACGTTCTGCCCAAACCTCTCACTGTCCCCTTTCTGCCTGACCCTCTCACAGTCTCCGTTCTGCCCGTACCTCTCACTGCCCCATTTCTGCCTGAACCTCCCATTGCCCCCCGCTCTGCCCGAATCTCACACTGTCACTTTTCTGCCTGAACCTGTCCCTTTCCCCTTTCTGCTTGAACCTCTCACAGTCCCCGCTCTGCCCAAATCTCTCACTGTCCTATTTCTACTCGAACCTCTCATTGCCCCCGTTCTGCCCGAATCTCACACTGTCACTTTTCTGCCTGAACCTGTCACTTTCTCCTTTCTGTTTGAACCTCTCATTGTCCCGGCTGTCCCCTAACCTGTCACTGTCCTATTTCTGCCCGAACCTCTGATTCCCCCGTTCTGCCCAAACCTATCACTGTCCCTTGTCTGCCCGAACCTGTCACTCCCTCCTTTCGGCCTGAACTTGTTCCTGTCTCTGCTCTGCCCGAACCTGTCACTGTCCTGTTGCATACAATTCTACCTGCATCATTTGTGCACCTGTTAACTCACATTGCCTCGCCTCATAGTGTTTGGAAGCCTCTCTTTGCCCATGCCCGCCTGTGCCTCTCCCTGCCCCTCCACGTGCTTATAATGGTCGCCTTTGTCTCTTATGTTCACACTGCCTATTACATCCACTCTCTAGCTATGCCGCCGTGTGTGTGCCCTGTCCCAGCTCCCACGGCCGCATGCCCACTGTTCTCACGGCTTGTACCCCTCACTGTGCATGCGCTCTGGAATGCCCACGTGCCCATTGCCCCTCACTGTCTGTGTCCCTCTGTTTGTCTTTGCCCTCTGAATGAATGAATGAATGAATGATTTGGGACTTGAAGCGCACAGCTACTCCATAGAGTGTCCCAGCTGTGAGCTTTCAGACATCAGTGATGTGCAGTGAGATCACCTAGCCCTGCTGGAAGAGCCACAGCTTCCAGCTTTTCTTAAGGCAGTAGCCGCTATAGAGAGCAGCTCCAAATGAAGTTTATTCCAAGCCACTGGACGAGGAAGGAGAAGGTCCTTATGTGTTAAGTGTTGCAAACCCATAACCAAACAAGCATTGGCATAGCCAATAGGTCTCGCCTTTAGGACCTTATAACTGTTTAGCCATGCAACAATTAATGTTGTTGCACCGAGGATATTGTGCTGCATAACTAAATACTTATAAGGTCCCAAAAGCGAGACCTTTTGGCTATGTCAATGCTTGTTTTTTTGTAGGCACGGTGATTAAGTGATTTTCCCAGAATCACATGATGCTGAGCAACGCCGAGACTCAAACCTAGTTCCTCAGTAGCAAAGTCGGCAGCCCTTACCGCAAGGCCACATCCTCTCTCTTCTAATCCAGCACAGTCCTTCCAAGTGAGCTATGGACTGTTGTGTCCTGTTGGACACAGTCTAGTGTTTTACCATCCACTCCCACGAGAGCAGGCTCATACACCCACCCCACATCTATCCCTCATAGGCGTCACCGGTCAGGTGACCCTGCCAATAAAAAAACCTGAGTGCACGTGATCGTGGCCAGTTCTAAGCACCATACACCCAGTGTCTGCATCCATCATTTACAAAGTATTTGGGCCTAGAGCCCACAACTTTACATTGCCGACGAGTTTCGTCTGACCTCATGCCGTGCCGCTTCGCAGTTTTCCATGACTGAGCGGGACATCAAGATCTGTGTTGTCGCTCCAGCCTGCCTGTGGAATTGGGCACATCACCCCTAGAAGGGGTGCCCCGTTGGCCTTGCCGTGAAGAGAAGAGAACGGAGACTCCTCATGTCCTATGATTCGCTGAAGCAACAAGGCCCGCAGCATAGGGAGAGCTACCGCGGCCTAAGAGAAGGGGTGACTGCAGTGCCACCTAGCGGTTATTGAGCTGCACCTCATCCATAGCTGCAGCCACCTGACCCATACCCACACACATTGCCAGTGCCCAGCAGCAGCTTAACATTAGTGGTGGCCAGAACGCCACCTAGAGGTCACCTCACCCTGGCCTTGGTAACTACCATTGATGCGCGTCACTCGAGAAGAAGCCCCGAGGATTGAGAGGAATGCAGAAAGCCAAAGAGCTGTCCCTCAAAGAGGAAGGGAGAGCTTTTAATCTCAGCTACCATGGCACTGAAAAGAGTAGCTGCAGTGCCACAGACCAGCCAACTGTGGTACTGCACCTTAGCACAACACAGTCTGCATTGAATTACATAACACTTCAAGTCGTCCTGATTACCAATGTGCCTGTAGGGTCCCATTACCTCATAGGCAGCAAACACTAACAATATAAGAGGCTCACTGAAACACAAAGAGTGTAAGAGATAAGGAATGAATAGCACTACATGCTTCTGGTGGCTACTTGTTGCTACTGCAGGAAGGAAGGAAAACTCACTGGTTTGCCTCCCACCCTGGTGTTAGAGAGCTAGCATTGCTCACAGCATTGAGAAGGTGAGGAACAGCCCAGACTGCTGCTGAGTGCAACATGTGACCCCTTCTGGCAGTAGGCCACCACCACATATGAAAGGACATGTAGAGCAGACACTGCTGTGAGAGTGTTCCATGCTCCCTGGGAATCATCTGATATCACTGCATGCTGCCAGGTAGCTGCCTGACATGGTAGACACTGAAAAGGACTGGAACTGATGACCTGCGCGGGGAGATACTGGCAGGCATCGGATTGATTGAAAACCAAAAGGAAGCTGGTTTCAAACACGAGAGGTGAGAAGTCCCACCATTGCACAAAGGGACACTAGCTCCCCAGGGCACGCCCTTCTAAAGAAAGAAAGGAAAGCGGTTGCTTTGGCAACAGAGGATAAAAGTCTGCAGTTCAAAGTGAAGGAGACCAGCAGGAGCAAAGAGCCACCAAGAAGCTCACAGGTTCTCAGCCAAGAAAGTTGCCAAGAGTCCAGCAAAAGCCAGGCCCAAAGCAGAAAAGTCAACAGAGCAGTATGCTCTGCAACCGCAAAGTCAAGCACGAACCAGAGGAGCCACTATGTACTTTTGCATGAACTGAGAAGCTTCACTAGTGGCAACAGGCCACTGCTGCTTTGCCACCAGTGCAAGAGAGGAGGATGTAGAGCCAGAAACACTGGCCCAGACAAAAGACAGCACCTGTCCCCATAGCAGCCCAAGTACCCGCAAGAACAGCTCCCTGTCTCCCATGCACCAGTGGCTACTGCGGCTGCCAAGGAGCACCAAGACCCCTGTGCGCTGAGCCAGGCAGAGGCTGACCAGGGGCACTGAACGTGCATGGTTGTGCCAGGCACGTGGTACAACAGCGCCCCCCACAATGACTGCCTGAAGAGACTGTGTGTTTCTAACAGCAGCCATGCTGCATTGGCCAGCACCATTACATTCACCACTGCACAAGCCTCGGCACAGACTGGAGCCATTACATTCAAAACAGAGTGGCGGAGGAGCAACTTTTCTGATCATCCGTGGCATGAAGCTCAAGAGAGGAGCAGCCACCATTTGCAAGGTATGAGACAGACTGAGCATTTACTCACTTGGGTGCATAGACAATGAATGGCTGAACGAAGGAGTCTGTGCCAGCCATCTGCCCCAGCACTGAATGGTCACTGTTGGCTCATCAAGGATAGTGTCACACGAAGTGACCAACCCTGTCAAACACATATGAACCTGGGCAGGATGCAGTACCCTGACAGTGCAGTCTCAAGGAGCAAGCACTGTGTCCTCAAGCGGAGAGGAGGCGGAAGGGATGTTACCCACCATCAATAAAGCAAAGAACCTAGGAAATCCCACAGAAGGAGTTCTCAGAGAAGCCACGTGTGGCTTGAATGCAGGGAGGAAATTGTTTTCACCCTAACTACACTAGCACCACCCTGCTGTGGGCCAGAGACTATTCAGTAAGTACCCCCAACACTGCAAGACTGTGTCATGCTTAGGCCCATTAAAGGCACAAAAGGAGTCACACGTCCCCTAGTGGAATGCTGCCACCACTATAAAAGAAAGAAGACTCTCACCTCCCACAGCAAATCTGAATTGCACCCGGAATACCTTGACAAGGAAAAGAAAGGTATGGAAGGGATTGCAGACCACATTCATCAAAGCAATGGCAGACACACTTGAGAAGATGCCCAGTCCTACAGACAGTACCGGACATGTGAGTGGCCCATGACGGGAGAATATGCGCAGTCGAATGGACACGACGGAGGTTGCAGGAGGTCCCTGTGAGAAGAGCTGACAACACGTCGCTACTTGGCACCATGTGCAGAAAAGACATGTGGCTGGACGCCACATAGCGTGGCATGCTGCCACATTTTGAAGAAGAAAAGGAGTGTGACAATCCTGTCACACAAAAGAACAGACAACCACAGGTGCACAGGAGAAATTAACAAGGGGCCAAGAATGAGGACTTGTACCACTATCTGAGTGCACATACTAACACAAGCCAGCCACCGGGGTGAGGTGACGTCACAGAGACAGATCCGCGGGAGTAGTAGGCAGTGGCTCCAAGGTGGTCTTGGGCTGTCCATATGCAGACACGTATGCAGCCCACAGGCAGTCTCATGGCAACTCAACCAAGGGGCTCCACTGAGCCAAAAGATCGGCTTGACTTTGCCCCAACGATGGATTTCAGGAGGTAGCCAGGACAAGTAACAGATACTTCAACAGGTCACAGTATATTATGACTGCCTTCAGTAGATCAAGCAACAACATCATCAATCATTCACAATGGACTCCACCGATGCTCCAGATGCACCCAGTTT
The DNA here is from genome assembly GCF_964204655.1 of Triturus cristatus. Taxonomy (NCBI): domain Eukaryota; kingdom Metazoa; phylum Chordata; class Amphibia; order Caudata; family Salamandridae; genus Triturus; species Triturus cristatus. Next base: position 891,754,475 of record NC_140581.1, read on the forward strand.
GAACTGTTAATTACCAAATGCATCACAATGAGAGCCCGCTGGACTGATCAACATCACATAGGTGGACTGTTACCCAACTGATGTGATGCTGAAGGGTACAGACTTCGTCGGCACCATGTTCATTTGCAGAGGTATCTGGTTAAAGTATGGATGCGTACCAAGATGCCCAGGTGCTCACAGCTACACCTGTACACCGCTGTTCTGCGGACTGCCTCTCAATGCTGTGAGACTTGATTTGTTTTACTTGTTTTTCATTCCTTTTCCACAGGTTGGACTTTCGTTTTTTTTGTTTTTGTTTTTAATAAAATTTGTGACGAATGTTGTATCTTGCTGGACACAGTCTAGTGTTATACCAGCCACTCCCACGTGGGCGAGCCCATGCAAACACCCCACACCCATCCAACACAGGCGTCACCGGTCAGGTGTCCCTGCCAATAAAAAAGCTCAAGTGCATGTGCTCGTGAACAGTGCTATGCATTACATACACCCAGTGGCTGTGTCCATCATTTACAAAGTATGTGGACCTAGAGCTCACGACTTTACATGGACCAGCATCAAAGAGCTGCATGCAAACTGTTCGGCATGGGTTTTGAACTATATTGTTTTTTTGTTGTTGCTCAAACCGTTTCTATTCCAAAGTTGCTAAAAGGGATTCCTTTGGGTAGTAATGAATTCTTCTTAGTATATAAACCTCCATAACTATATTATGCTTTAAATCTTGACTTTGAGTTTCTCCCTATCGTGCACTCTTAAGCAGTGGCGACCAGCACAGGTAAGAGCGCAAGGTAAGTGTTTTTATTCTTTTTAAATTGAATTTAACTTATCCTATCATATGTCGACTTCCCCGCGCCCCCGGCCCGCCCACTGCTCTTACCTGTGCCGGCCTCCACTGCTCTTAACAAAAATTATGCCTACCAATAAGGATATGTGACTCCTACACCTTGTAACCCTCAAAGTCTTATGTAACATTTCCTGTACTTTGATTTACACACTTGTATAATTTCTGCGTGTGATGTCAAGCGCTCTGACACCCTACACTGGGAAGAGTGGAGCCATATATACAGCACCGAAACAGCCCTCATCGCCGCAACCGATGACATCAGAGCCATGATGGACAACGAAAAAAACGCAGCCCTCATCCTCCTGGACCTCTCGGCCGCCTTCGACACCGTCTGCCACCACACCCTCTGCACACGCCTCCACAATGCAGGGATCCGCGACAAAGCCCTGGACTGGACCACCTCCTTCCTCACCAGCAGAACCCAGAGTGTCCGCCTACCCCATTCCGCTCTAAAGACACCAAGATCATCTGCGGCGTACCCCAAGGATTGTTCCTCAGCCCGACACTTTTCAACATCTACATGGCACAGCTCGCCAACATCGCCAGATCGCACGACCTCAACATCGCCTCATACTCCGATGACACCCAGCTGATCCTCTCCCTCACCAAGGCCCCCCCCACCGCCAAATCCAACCTCCACGAAGGAATGAAGGCCATTGCCGAATGGATGATGATCAGCCGCCTGAAACCGAACTCGGACAAGACGGAGGTCCGCATCATCGGATCCACCCCCTCCGCCTGGGATGACACCTGGTGGCCGGCTGCACAGGGAGCTGCACCGACGCCCACTAACCACGCACACAACCTGGGAGTCATCCTGGAGTCCGCATTGTCAATGACCCAGCAAGTGAACGCCGTCTCCGCCTCCTGCTTCCACACCCTCCGCATGCTCCGCAAGATCTACAGATGGATCTCCACTGGTACCAGAAGGACAGTCACCCAGGCCCTTGTCACCAGCAGACTGGACAACGGTAACGCTCTCTACGCAGGAACATCAGCCAAACTCCAGAAACGCCTGCAATGCATACAGAACGCCTCCGCACGCTTCATCCTTGACATCCCCTGCCACAGCCACATCACAGCCCACCTGAAAGACCTACACTGGCTCCCCGTCAACAAGAGGATAACCTTCAAGCTCCTCACCCACGCTCAAAAAGCTCTCCACAAAACCGGACCAGCGTACCTAAACGAACGACTCACCTTCTACACCCCGAACCGCCAGCTTCGCTCCGCTGACCTCGCCCTCGCCACCGTCCCCCGCATGAGCGACCGCCGGCAGCAGATCGTTCTCCCACCTCGCCACTAAAACCTGGAACACCCTCCCCATCCGCCTACGACAGACCCAGGACCTACTGGCCTTCAGGAGACTCCTCAAGACCTGGCTGTTCGAGCAGTAGCAGCACTCCCGCCCCCCCAACCCCCCAGCGCCTTGAGACCCTCACGGGTCAGTTGTGCACTCTACAAATGTATTGATTGATTGATTGATAATTATAATCCATTAAGTGTGGTTTAAACCATTATTTATTTAATTGCTCATATATACAGATATAACTGACATTCTTACAATGCATGCATATCTGTTGTATATAGGAGTTTTAACAAAGTCAAGAACCTGCATATATAAATCACAGTTTCTCTTAAGTACTTGTGAAGTGATTGCTTTCCATCTAGGTGATAAGCTACAGATAGCTCTCAGCCAGGTTGATATGTGAACAGAAGGAGAGCTGATGGCCCTTAAATCAAGCCTTTATTTTGTGACCCAGTTGGAAGTAAAAATAAGCTTTGGAAAAGCCAACAGATATGGCCTTGGCTGCCTGGTTGTAATAGTTATTTTGTTATTATTTTTTTATTGGAAGCACATGCTACAAAAATAAATAGAAAAAAGAAAACATGCAGCAATTTAAACATGGCTTCCATATTCTTAGAATAAAACAAAACGATTCATTTATGTGCCCATTTTATTTGTGATATTTTCAAATAACAAGCCTTTCTGTTAAGCCATGTGTATTATTATTTGTGGAGTAGACAAACATAAATCAGCACCTAATCAAACACTCAAATTGCAGACTACCACACAGTTACAATGTCACTTAAACACTTTAGTAAAGCAAGCTTAAAAAAGAAGACTGACAATAAATTATCATTTAACTAGGCACCCAAAGTGCAGTTACAATTAATAGCTAGTATTTAAAGTTAATATACAAAATAAAACACATGCTGGAACAGATGTTTTACTGAAAATAAAATATTTATATTTCAATTTATGTGAACAATGTACTCAGGCTTTGTGCAGTCAAAGTGAAGAGAGCCAATAGATGAAGGACACTGGCCAAAGCCATCACCGATGTCATGGGAATTGTGAAAAGTTCAAGTGTCACACAAAGAACAAGTGTAGCAAATGAGCCACATCCATTCAGTAGGAGAGTAATAAGGATGTTTTATGTAGCCGGTGATATATTTTGGGCCTTACTGTCCCAAATATATTACTATAGCATGGTATGATAGTGACTGTCACTTACAAACAGCATATTTTGCATTGAAATGGCCACTACATTTTCAGATGTGTAGTTATATCCAGTAAAACTAACTACAAACAAAAATCTGTGGAAATCAGGTTTCAGCAATTAATTATCATTAGCACATCACTGACCCTAATAAAAATCTTTACTTCCATCACATTTCAGAATTACAAAGCAGTAACTCATTAATGCTTTCGGAACTGCTGGTTTGTTGTGAAATATTGTATAATACATTTACATGTATGTTGAGATGGGTGAATACGATGGCAATGAATGTCATGATATGTGCAGGCATGACAACGGCAATATCAGTGAATGCAATGTGAATGTATGCCACAGCTTGTACCAGCGTAATACCTGTCAATGCAATGTATACCGTAACTTGTGCCTGCACAGCAGCGCTGACATCAGCAATGATGATACCAATGTATTTCGTGATCCATGTTCATACAATATTTTTGTTGCTAATAAGAACAATGTCAACGTGTGTTCAGACCAGAGCAAACATAATCTCATTAATTCTAGTACAAACGATACATCTCTGCGTCTCAGCATTTTTACTTGTCGTTCAACTTTGACATACCGTAAAAATATACACATTCTTCTCCCAATAGACCTGTTGCTCCAAAAAATGGTACTATAGTTATTGCCATTACAAAAATGGGGTAACCCTGAAGTGGTCGTGGACCTGGGTACATTTGTAATACAAAATACAATGGTCCTAGACCTTATTTAAAGAAGCAAAACTCAATTCAATATTTAAATACAATTTGATAATAATTCAAAATATTCAATATCTTGTTCTATGAGACAAAGGGAGTGCAAGAACCCATACGTTTGATCACCTCACAATTTTATTTGGTCAATAGTATATTATTCAAAAGTACATTTTATCAAGATTCTAGACGTCAATCATTAAATATAAAGTTGCTCCAGGTGGAACGTGCAGTAAAAGAAAGTGCTCAAGTGTAAAGAGCTGTGAGAAAAGTACTCGAAAAGTAGTGACACAGAATAAAAAGAGAATGGATATTGTTGAAACAAATAGATCGGTTATGATTCACCGTCCTATAAAGCCTGGCCACAATCACAATACATAGTCAATTAATTGTACTTTTTGATTTTGCAAAAAACGAATTCTTGCATAGCACGTCATTGAAAAGAAGAAAATAGGGTCCAGGCTAAATTGAAAGGGCGTCGACGTTTCGACCCGACTTTTGGCCACAAGGGTAATTCAAGCCTCGGCCTTGCGGATCTTCTTCAGGACAGAAAAGGAGCAACCCGAATTATTTGTAAAGTTTAATCATGTACCCGTCGCCAAAATACAGGTACTGGATTACCATTTGATGGAGGTCCGAGGCTTGAATTACCCTTGTGGCCAAAAGTCGGGTCGAAACGTCGACGCCCTTTCAATTTAGCCTGGACCCTATTTTCTTTTTTTCAATGACGTGCTATGCAAGAATTAGTTTTTTGCAAAATCAAAAAGTACAATTAATTGACTATGTATTGTGATTGTGGCCAGGCTTTATAGGACGGTGAATCATAACCAATCTATTTGTTTCAACAATATCCATTCTCTTTTTATTCTGTGTCACTACTTTTCGAGTACTTTTCTCACAGCTCTTTACACTTGAGCACTTTCTTTTACTGCACGGAGCAACTTTATAGTTATTGCCAGCGCCCCTAGTATCTCTCTGTCAAGTATCTTTTTTATAAAGTGTCTCATTGTCCCCTCATTTTCCTTGTAAACTTATTAAAAAAGTCTGATACTATTTATTCCTAATGGAAATGATTCCAAACTTGAATCTTAATGCAGAATTGTTTCCAAATTGACATTTCTGCTGCCTCAATAGGGTTCACATACATCAAGGACAAGACAAGGAGACCTATAACAAGCTGTGCTTCATAAGTACTTATTAACATCTCAGTTCATTTTCTCCCAAATTGGACCTGAACTCTGAAAAGAGCTCCGGCTTGCATTTTATGTTTTTAATAATTATTTTTTTATTGAAACAATCATCGGTTCATACAACAATACAGAGGTCACAGAAACTGAGGAAAAATTAAAAACGGTATGTGGATGATAAGGATTACATTACAACATAAGAAGGAAACATCACAGGGTGAGGGGGGTATTCGGTTCAGAGCATTTCAGCGGTGTACAGATTTCACCCCGATAGCTATTCCAGGGGCTCCAGATATGTGTCAATTTTTTGGGGCTACCCCTAGCGACGTACGTCGTCTTCTCGCCAAAACATACACCAGTCGAGATCTCTCTCCCAGGACTCTAACGCCGGTGGTTTAGCCGCTCCCCACAATTGTGCAATGTTTCTTTTGGCAATCATGAATTCCAGGGTCGCCCATGGTGTCTGGTGAGTGTTAAGATCTGTGGGTTCCCATATGTTGAGGAGGCAACGTCTCACCTCCGGCAAAAGACGGGTATGGAGTACTGCGGACATTACCTCGTGTATCTCGTACCAAAAGGCGCTAACAAACTTGCATTCCCATATAATGTGGAAAAAGGTTCCTAGCTGACCGCATCCTCTCCTGTAGTCCCCTTTGTCAGTGACCCCCATGTGGATCAAGCGTGGCCCAGTGATGTACACACGGTGAAGGATTTTTAATTGTACCAGTCAAAGGCATGCCGGTATGGCGACCACTCTAGGAGATGAAAACGCCCCTTGCCAATCTTCGTCATCTATCTCAATCCCTTCTCCCGTCCACTTCTCCCCTAATACCTGGAGGGGGTCATTCATATTATTTATCTGTTTTTTATATATTAGGGAAATCGTCTTTTCGGGAAGGTGGCCATCCAGGATTCTGTCCTCTAATGGCGTGGCTTCAGGAGGTGTTGTGCCTGCCGGTAGATGCGTTCGGAGCGAGTGTAGGATTTGGGCATATCGGAAGTATTCTGTTGCAGCTAGGTCATGTTCAGTCTGTAATTTGTTGAAAGACTTAACCCCCCCTTCTCCCCAGAGGTCCTTGATTTGCGTAATGCCAATGAGATCCCATCTGTCGAAGCTTTTTGATCTCCATAGGCTGCCCAAAGATTCAGAGTCCAAAGGGGGGTAGCCAGCGTCAGTTTACCTCCCCACCCAAGGGAGTTGGTTGCATCATGCCAAACCTGGACCGAGTGTTTGGTGGGGCCTGTCAAGCTATATTTGTTAGACCGTGAGTAGACTGCCCCTGTTATAGTTTCCTCCAGGGAGGAGCCATTTATCCATGGCGTAGCCTGGGTCATCACCCCGTCCGTCAGTGCCATGATTTATGGCGGCTAAGTGTGCGTCCCAATAATATTTATGCCACCGTCGTACCAGTTCAGGGTCAATTTATTAAGGGCAATTCACGGTTTACCATCCCAGAGTAGTTCTCTCTGCAGGCCCTCAATTTCTTTAAAGTATTGTGCGGGTACCGGGTCAAGAGTATTTTGCAAAGCATAGAGAAAGCGGGACAGGGACATCATTTTAAACAGGGCTGCTCTTCCCAGTAGGGAGAGGGGAAGGGATTTCCATTTTCTGATGTCTTTCTTAAGCCTGTGCAGGGGCGGGAGAAGATTTTGGGTATACCGTACCGAGGAATCATGAGAGATGAAAATGCCAAGGTATTTAAAGCCCGCTGTGTTGACCTGGATTGGGCAATTTCCTGGGGGGGATAGGAGGGTCTCCCCTCAGCGCGAACACCAACGATTTGACACAGTTAACCGTAAAGCCGGAGAATCTATCAAACACTGCCAAAATGTCTAGAACTACTATCAGGGATTTCGTCGGGGAGGCCAAATAGAGTAAAATGTCATCTGAATAGAGCGATATGCGGTCTTCCCATCCGGGGGACCATCGCAGCACTCATATCATCTGGTTTTGTCGGATCCAGGCCGCCAGTGGCTCCAGGGTGAGGGCAAACAAAAGGGGAGAGAGTGGGCAGCCCTGATGGGTTCCACGACTGAGTGGGAACGTGGGTGACAATTTGTTATTGACCACGACCTGCGCCAAGGGTTCCTGATATAGGAGACGCACCCACTGAATGTATTTAGGCCCAAATCCCAGTTTTGTCAATACAGCCCAGAGATATGGCCACTCTACCATGTCGAATGCCATGGTTGCGTCTAGGGACACTATCACCGTCGACTCCTGAAGGGTTGAAGCTCTGCCCAGCACTCCATGGACGCTGCGTAAGTTCAGGGCCGTGTTTCTGTGAGGCATAAAGCCGGATTGGTCCAGGTGCACCAGGGTGCCTATCACCTTAAGTAGGCGAGTAGCCAGAAGTTTAGCCAGGATTTTAGCTTCGGCATTCAGGAGGGAAATTGGTCTATACGAGGCACAATCAGTCCGGGGTTTCCCTTCTTTGTGTATGGTGACTATAGTGGCAATTCTCAGATTTTTCGGTAAGGCCCCATGTTCCAGTGATTCCTCGAACATCGATTTCAGGTGCGGTGCAAGTTTATTGGACTGCAATTTGTATAGCTTAATGGGGATGCCGTTTGGTCCAAGAGCTTTGCCCGATTTTAGTGCCCGTATTGCTTGCGCAATTTCATCTGTAGTCAAGTCACTGTCCATAAAATCGCGATCAGCTGTGGGTAGGTAAGGGAGTCTAATGTCACGTAAGAGGTTGTGGGAGTCTTCCTCAGTGTGTGGAGTCACAGTTGAATATACCAGTTGGAAATGGGTGGCGAATCTGTCTACTATATCTTGGAGTTCAGTCAAAGAGGCGCCCTTGTCATCTTTTAGCTCATGGACTAGTCTGCTCGCCCAGTCCTTCTTATCCAACCAGGCTATTAGTTTCCCTGCTTTGCCACCCAGATCATATAGCCTACCTTGACGTCCTCTACTCAGGGATTTGGCTCTGTCAGTGACCAGGGCCCTATAGTCATGTTGCTTCAGGGTCAGGAGGTGTAGCTTCTCTGGTGTTATGCCCACTTCTAGGTCACTCTCAAGTCGATAGACTTCGGCCTCCATGTCGAGGATTGCTTTTTGTTTTTCTCTCTTTGCCCCACTGATCAAGGACAGAGCCTGAACTTAGATCACTGTCTTGAAAGCTTCCCATAAGGACTGGGATGAGGAGACCGACCCCGTGTTTTCGGTAAAATAGTTGTCTATGGCCTTGAGAAGGTTTATGCGAAGTTTTGGATCTTTAAGGTTCCAGGGGTTGATTGGAGCCAGCCTGCCCACCATGGCTTGACTCAGTACTATGCGTGTCCATACCGGAGAGTGATCGGAAATACCCCTAGCTAAATGTCTAATTTCATGTATGTGCGTAATTTGGGCTGCCGGATCAGGCAATAATCTAAGCGGGATAAGCTATGGTGGGCGCCCGAGTGAAAGGTGTGTTGTATCTGGTCTGGGTGGTAAACTCTCCAAGCGTCCATCAACCCCATGGTGTCAAGGAACTCAGGCAGCCAGCTTGCAGAGGGACCTATTTACCTAGGAGGGTAGCAGTCCAGTGTGCTCGAGACCACCGCGTTAAAATCGCCACCAAGAACCAGGAGGCCGTCTGGCACCATGAGGAGTGAACCCAGATCAGTGAAGGTGGTGTCATGGAGACCCAGAGGTACATATACTGATATGAACGTGATCGTGTTGCCCTCCCAAGTGCCCGAAATCCCAACGTATCTGCCCCTCTCATCCGTCCAGACAGAGCCCACCTCAAGTGGGAGTGAGTTTCTAATCATAATACCAACGCCTCTGGAGCCAGATGTAAAACCTGTGTGTGCTACCATTTTATATCCCCCCCTGTGCATAGCCTTACAGAGGTTCCCCACCAGGTGCGTCTGCTGAAGGAGAACGATATCTGGGGCCCACCGTCTGATGTGTTGAAGAACCACACTGCGCTTGATTCTATCCCCAAGTCCGTTGATGCTCCAGCTTAAGATCTTAACATTTTTGTCCCCCATGTCGCTCATAGCTCAGGTTTCCAATGAGTGGTGCCTCTGCATTAATAGTAAAGTGAATTACCAGTGCGCAAACTGTAATGATGCTAAAATACAACTCCCCAAACCAACACCCCCCCAGCCCAACTACCCCCCACCCTGCTGGCCTGCATTCTAGGTTCAAAACTGCCCATAGGAAACTTGCAGAGTGCCTGTCACCCTGAAAATGAACTATTAGTAGAAAACATAAGGGTGTGGCGTCCCGTATTACCCCCCCCCCCGATATAACAGAGAAAGAAACCCCTGCGTAGGTCACACACCAACGTGACCAGTTTTGGAATGGGAGGCATTTTACCGGGATAAGTTCACTCCACTACCTGTTACCTGCCCAGCTAGACTCGATAGGTAGCCAGTCCAAAAAATGTCTCCTTTCCATTTCCTCCTTGTCAGCCATGGGCCTGGGAGGAGGCCTCATCCCCAGCATCTCGGCCCTGCTGGGCTCGCTCCGTTCGATACTCAAGCCAGTCTGCTGCCTCCTCCGGTTGTTCGAAAAACCAGATTTTCCCACCAGATTCCACTCGGAGACGTGCTGGGAACAACATAGAATACTTTAGGCCCATGTCCCTGAGTTTCTGCTTCACTGCCGTGAAGGATCGCCTTTGACGCTGCACCCGTTGTATAGAGTCGGGGAAAAAGGAGATGTCCACGTTCTCGAAGTGAAGTGGAGCTCCCACTTTGGCGTTTAGAAGCATGACGTCCCTGTCCCGAAAGTTGAGCACTCTCGCCAGCATAGGTCGTGTGGGGGCTCCCGGCTTGGGTCGACCGCCAGGGACCCTGTGCGCCCTCTCGATAACAAAAAACTTACTGAGGCCCTTAGGTTTCAGGTGTTGTAGCACAAGGTCTTCAACAAAGAGGTCCGGCGCTTGCCCCTCTGCTTTCTCTGGTACACCCAAAATGTGCAGTTTGTTACGGCGTAGACGCCCTTCATTGTCGTCTAACTTGAGTTCAGTGGCTTTCCGAAAGGTTTGGATGTCTTGGAATTGACCCTGGAGCTCGGCGACGTCATCAACGAGACTGGCGGTGGTGAGTTCTACCTGCTTAACTTTCTCATTCAGCTTGGAGAGATCGGCTCGGATCAGGTTGACCTCGATGGCGATGGTATCCATTTTGTGTTCTAGCGCGGTGTGACCAGTGGTGATTGCCTTCATCACGTCCTTCAAGGATAGTTCCTGGTCTTCCCCACCTTGGTCGCTGGAGTGGCCACCCCCAGACTGTTGATTTTGGAGGGCGTAGCGGTCGAGTCTGTTGGCTTGCACCGTCCTCTGTCCCTTTGCGCCAGACACCTTACCCTTCTCCGCTGCCATTTGGGCAAGTTGCTGAAAGGTCCTTGGAATACGCTCCCTAGCGGCTGGAAGTGTATGCGGGCACCCGTGGCGTATCAGGAGGAGCCCGGCTCCATCTGTATGGCGCCAAGCGGGTCCGAGCAAAGACGCAGTACACACCTGGTGCACAGGCCCGGACCCCACTGGGTGGCCAGGCAGGGGCGCAGGCGGCGGTAAAGTACACAGATACAGGCACCCTAGGATCGCCCAGGTGTCATGACACCCCCCTCCAACATCGATCTGAGTCCCGGTAGGCTATGAAAGGCTCGAGGCAATAAGCAGTTTATGTCCCCACCGGCTGACGCACAGGGTAGTGGAGCTTGCGGGTTTACCGCTCCCACATTATCCACTGCCGGGGTTCTGCACACTTTGCAGGGGGGGCGGCCTCCACTCCCCACAAGGCCCCCACAGGGATCACCGGTGCTCCCTCGGTGATCACTGCAGCTGGGGGTGCCTTCCGTGGCCGGTTTATGTCACTGTTGCCACACTCCAAGGCCTCCCCTCCGATTTCAGCCCACCGGACTTACTGCTAGGGCCGGCCGCGGGCACCAGAAGCCTCGTCCGGTATGCCGCAGTCGAGCCGGCGTCCGCGCTCTGGCACTGAGCGCAGAGGCTGTGCCGTGAGGCGGGTGGCTGGGCCGGGATTGCCGCAGGGGCACCAACGAGGCACCAGGAGTCGGGCCTCCGCTCACCAGGATGGGCGCATCCGGCACCCACCGGGAACTTGATCACACCCCTCTCGACACACCACGGCGAGGCTCCAAAATCGAGGCCACGGTCTCACGGCTTGTGCAGGCCCGCCGCTGTTGGGGCTGTTTATTCAAGGCACGAAAGACAGTTTGCGGCGGGGTCAGCTGCGGAGGCTCCACAAGCGCTCTGGTGTGTTTACCCACTGCAGAGGTCCAGGATTTGCGTTCAGAATAGCTGGGGGAGGAAAGGGCTCACGGAGCGATTAGATTAGGCGGCCATTACGCTCCGGGTCTTGGCCACACCTTCTCCCGGCTAGCATTTAAGAGTGAGTAACCATCCATTCAACGTGGTCCATCAAAGACAGATAATTTACAAAAATTGCACTGAGATACTTGTAATTTGATTACACTTCTAATTCCCTTCCATCTAACCTCCATGATTTATTTTTTTAATCGTCATCTTCCTAGAAAACGTTACTTCTCCAACTGGGGATCCTCCTTAATAGTCATAAGCACTGAATTGCCTTGCCTGTGCTCCAGAGCACTTACAAAAATAATGATATATATTTATATGTATGTATTAGAATAGACCCAGTAGAAGGCATCATGCCAAAATGTGTCGGCCGGTAGAACCTTATTTTGTATATGTTTGCACTCGCACATGGAGTTTTGCTCTATTTTGCATAACAATAAAAAAAAAATTCTCCTGCATGAAGAAAACAACTGTGGGATTCTTTTTAATGCTTGGTGCTTCCGCATCTTCACAAAAGTTTCAAAACTAGTCTGTCACTCACCTCAGCTGCTGTCTGAAAAGTTACAGGGTAATTGTTGGACTTGGCCCTTTTTGGCAGGTTCACCCCTAAACATTTTGTCTTTTTTCTGACATGGTGTTGGTGGTTTTAGGCCTCTGGGCACTTTAGCACTGTGGTCCAGTGTAAAGTGCGTGCGGTCTCTGTGTACGTGTGGTGAGGTTGGCCTTCCCTCCCATAGGAATGCATTGGGTATTCCCTGATCAATGTGTGTCAGTTGTAATTCATGGTATGGGAGGAGCAGGGTGGTCGAGTTTAGTATGTATGGAATTGTAATAATAAATGCTGCGCAATGGTGTGCGCAAATTTATTATGACTATGGGAGAAATGTCACTTTTAGAAGTTTGCATTTCTGTGTGCTATGTGTCTGCCTTCCTGATGTGAATTGCATGTCTGGCTTGTGAGTGACAGGGGCTGGGAGGTGCGTGTGATTCCAGGAGGGGCAGGGTGAGTCAGCGCTAGGCTGAATGGGACCTATGTGCTGGGAGTAGTGGGAGGTGTAATTCCCTGACTCTGAATAGGATGGTGCCTGCCCTAGTGAATGCTGGCTCCGCCCGCTGTGGTGTGTCTGATGACGAGCACCCACCTGACAAAGGGGAAGAGGACCTTGGAAAACAAAGTGCTCCAAATTCCCCCTGAACCAGTTGCATCTGGTTCCCCCATGCCCTGCACTACAGACAAAGAGATTTTGTGGTATAAGTACAGGGGCTGTGACCCCATGAGGTTGTTCAATTCCATGATGCTGTGCTGATCCTGCTGGGCGTGCTGCTGCTGGGGCCCAGGAGGAACCGCCATGAGCGCTTGCCTCCCTGAGCATAGCTATGCCCCAGAGACCTTTTGCTTCTTTCTATCCTCCAGGATCTTTGGAGGGCATCTTGCGTCCTGGGGAGCGCTATATTCTAAAATCCCCCAAGAGAAGGAGCACGAGGGGTCTGCAGCGCTGAGCTGCCTGTGGAGGAGGGAATCCCCGGTGTAGGGATTCCCCCGCATTCTTGTCATGCTGAGCGGGAGCCCACCCCGCTTTGTAGATGTTTCCAATGGTGGGTGCCCACCCCGCATTGTGTCGCCTATTTGCGGGTGCCCACCTCGCTCACGTGCTTTGGTTAATGGTGGGTGCCCACCCCGCGTTTCACTGCCGCAGACCGGGCCGCAAAAGAAATCTTCTCCCGGCTGCAGCAGCGCGACCAGGAAGTCAGGCACGTCTGCCTGGCCTGGGGCAGAGCCTGCGGCCGGGAAACCGGAAGTCCGGAGCCTCGCGGGCTCCACATCGAAGTCCCGGGTCCCAGGAGGGGGCCCGGGTAAAGTAGGGAGAAGTGCCGGCCGGCCGGAGGCGGAAGTCAGCAGATGCCGAGCGGGGCTCCCATGAGCGGAGGGAAGCCCCGCGTATGCTGAGGAGAAGCAAGGAGGGGCGGGATTGTTGGTGGGGCTCCCATGCCTGAAGAGAGTCCTGCATGCTGCGAGGAGACCGAGAGAAGGGATAGCAGTCCCACAGCAAAGAGGAGAGCGAGTCCCCGAGGAGTGGTGGCTCTCCTGATGCACGCATGCTGCTGACCCAACGAGAGGAACCCAGAGAGTCCCGGGGAGTGGGGGCTCCATGGGCGTGTTGTTTGGGATTATTCCATGAGCGGACCCGCCCAAGAGCGGGCTGCTCCAACGAGGGGGCAAGTTTGGTTAGTAGAGCCCTAGAGGGGGGCTCAAGGGGCACTGCGGTGCCCAGGGTGATGCCACAGCTGCCCTGCCAGACAGTGGGCAGCTGCAACATGATGGGCATTTTGTTGTGAAGTCCCTGAGTGGGACAGAAGAGGCATAGTGGTGCCAGGCCCCTTTACTTTCTTCACAGCTGCGCCGCACAAGCGCGGGCAGCTGCAACGTTTTCGACAGATTTGCATAGAAGTCCCTGAGCGGGACAAGAGAGGGCACAGTGGTGCCAGGGCCTTCATTTGATTTCCAGCTGTACAGCACTTATTGACAGTTGCTTTGTTTAGGTCTGCGCAATTGCGCACATGGAGTCTGCTGCATTGGCAGGCGCCCTCAAAGGGCATTTGAGCCCTTTGAGAAGGCCTGTTGGCCAGGGGTCGGTGAGGTTTGTAGGGCGCCAGGCCCTAAGGTGGTTTATGTGGTGCTAGGAAATGTGATTCGGATTCATGCCTCTAATGTGGTTTATGTTTATGAGGTAATTTGCATTCTATGATTTATGATTAGAAGGTTATCCACTAATCTAAGAGTTCTGTTTGTGTGCTACTGCATAATGTATTTATGCTGGTGAGATTATTGTCTAATGTGTTTAGACTTATGAAATGATTGCATAATGTATTTATACTAGTGAGGTTATTGTCTAATGCGTTTAGACTTATAAGATGATTGCATAATGTGTTTATGCTGGTGAGGTTGGCGCAAAATGTATTTCACGCCTAAATGTGATACTGTGCATTGCAGGATAATGCTGAGTACAGTGTTTGCCAGTACTGACTGGTTGTGTTCTACGTTTATGATATGTCTTACAGTTACAATGTTCACTGAGTGATGGTTCTGCCAGGTGTACATAATCCCTTGTAGATATTGCCCAGTGCCAGTTGGCACAATGTATATACTGTGATTACTATTCTAATGTGTTATGAGAATACAAAGGCTATTTTTGATGTAACCTTGTGTGGAGTTCCTTTTGTGGTGTGCCTAATATGTTGTTGCTATGTGCGTGTTGCGCAAACGCTTCACAAATTGCCTCTAAGATAATAAGATAAGCCTGACTGCTCGTGCCAAGCTACCAAGGGGGTGAGCAGGAGTTATCTTCAGTGTGTAACTCGCTTGCCCTGACTAGAGTGGTGTTTTCTGCCTGGATTTGGCGCAAGCCTTAGCCGACCAGAAATCCAATTTCTAACAGTAATTCATCAAGCGGGGGCCGAGAAAAAGAAGGGGGTGCCAAAACGCTTTTCCCCAATGCACTGTCTATAGGGATTTTAAAGTTTTTAGACACAAATACAGCCGAACCGCTAAACGGACTTACACCAAATTTTGCAGAAAGGTAGATCTTATCTAGAAACAGCCCTTTTTGTTATTTGGTGTAAATCTGTTCAGTGGTTTCAGTGGTTTGGGAGTTATTAAAGGAAAAGTCAATTTTTATATCTAGGGGTGTGGAGGGTCTGCCGATCTGGCTGATCTCAAATTGAGATCTGATTGGCTGCCAACACTTCAACCAGGAAGAGTTGGCAGCCTTTTTGGGACTCAGGACTCAGCCTGAGACCCCACCAAAAACACAAAAAATCCCAAAAAGGGGTCAGGGTAGGAATACCCTGACCCGCTAGGTCTGGTGGTGGGGTCTCATATGGATGGGGGCAAAAACATAATTTTTACTTTACCGCATTTTTTGTGTGGAGGATCAATGACTATGCTGTAATATAAAAAACAATAAGCGTGGGCTCGCCATGGACTGCTAACTCCACATATCACATCACTCATTTTATTTTCTATGACATCATTGATAGTATCAGTGCAACATTTGCACTGAAATTATTGATGAGAAAACTGAATGTCGCAGACGCGAGTTATAGTTACCTTAGGGTACGAGTTATAGCTACTTGAGATAACTCTAACTATAACTGCTGAATTTCTATGGTTTGGTGTGTGAAATCTGAACCTAATTATACCCTCCCTGTAGCCTTTGGTTTTCTACTGAATTTCTAAAGGTTTTTATAATTCTGTTTACCAACTATAACGTCCCTGTAACCTTTTTCTTTTTTAGTGAATATATATACATATGTATTCATACACACACACACATACACACTCGCTCGCTCTCTCTCTCTCTCTCGCTATCTCTGTCTCTCAAAAAGTGCATTTTAAACAGAAAAACATGTCTTTGCAACCTAATATAGCCACTAGGAGGACTTCAGACTGGTCGGTCTGTCCTTATCTTTTTCTGAACTCAGGGCATAAGTGGTATCTGCAGAAAGGAGTCACACTCAAGACAAAATGTGTCTCCGAGCGAGCACCGCTTTGGAAACTCCAACACGCAGAAGTGCTGACATTGCACGTTTTTGGTGGTGGCTAATAGATCTAATCCAGGTTCTCCCCAATCTTGAAAGAGGCCTTGCACCACCTTTGGATGGAGACACCATTCGTGGCATGCAAGGCATCGATGACTCAGTTCATCTGCCCTGATGGTCTGAAAGACCACCATGTGTTGTACGACTAGGAAAATGTCCTGACGTTGCACTCATGTCCATAGAAGCAGGGCCTCCAGGCACAGGGTCCACGGCCTCACTCTGCTCTGTATGATGCAGTACCTCATGGTGGTACTGTTGTCCATGAACACTTGAAACAACTTTCCCTTGATGTATGGGAGAAAGTCTGCTAATGCCAAGTGAATAGTTTTCAATACCAACAAGTTTATTTAGAGCTGAGACTCCGCCAGAGACCAGAGTCCTCTGATCTCCACCTCAACCAGATGGCTGCCCCAACCCATGAATGACACATCTGTCACCACTGTGAACTATGGGTGGGGAAGGAAGAGGGGTCTGCCGCTGACCCGACTGCTATTAGTCAGCCACTATTGCAGATCTTTTGCAGTTCCCTCCGATTTCTGGTCAGAGTGATTCCCTCGATGCTGCGCCCACTGTTACTTCAGTTCCCACTGCACAGCTGCAAATTGCCAGCAGGCATGCTTTACCACTAGAATGCAGGAGGCCATGAGGCCCATCTGCCTCAGAGTCAGTCTTACCGAAATCCAGGATAAAGGCCAAAATACTGTAATCATAGCCTGAATATACTTGACTTGCCGCTCCTTGAGCATGGGCACGAAAGTGCACTTTGTCCAGAATGGCTTTGATGAAAGAGAAAATCTCAGAGGGGGTCAGGTGTGACTTCAGCGCATTTATAGTGAGCCCCAGTAAATGCAGGAGGTCTGCCATAGTCTGGAAGTGGACGACGATTTCCTGGTGCGAGTCAAGGTAGGGGAAAACTGGAGCCCCAGACCTCTGCAGATTGGCTACAACCACTGCCATCATTTTTGTGAATACCATAGAGGCACTAGTAAGGCCAAAGGAGAGCACAGTGAACTAAAAATGCTTGTGGCCTACCGTGAACCGCAAGTAACATCTGTGGGCTGGCAAGACGGGAATGTGAAAATGTGCCTCCTGCAAGTCCAGCACTACCATCCAGCCTTCAGGGCAGATAGAACCTGAGCCAATGTGAGCGTCATTAATTTCTATTTTTTCAGGAAGTAGTTGAGAGGAGGTAGATCTAGTATATTGCAGAGGCCTCCATCCTTCTTTGGCACCAGAAATTAATGAGAATAGCAACTACAACCTACTTTTGACATCGGATCCCTCTCAATCGCTCCTTTGGCCAAAAGAGCCTGCACTTCCTGATGTAGCAAGGATTTGTGGCCTTCCATCAGCCGATCTGAGAAAGGTGGGAGAAGCAAGGGGATTTTCTTCAAATGGAAGGATGTAACCCTGCCAAAGAATTTGGAGAGCCCACTTGTCCAAAGTTATGGTTTGCCAGCGGGGCAGGTGGTACCTGATCCTGCCAGCAACTGGTTGTCCATGATTTTGTGAGTGCACATTAAAGAGGTTTGGATGCAGCAGCTCCTGGGGTAGGAGGGAAGGAGTGGGAATTGTACTGGGCAGATCTCAGGCCCCGGCTGGTGTGGGCCATGATGTATTCCAACGACCGGGTTTTGGCACTAATCCCCTTAAAGTGTACAAGCACTATGTCGGCCTTGTCACCAAACAGGCAACTACCGTCGAAGGGCATGTCCATAATGAATGCCCAGCAAGTCTGCTGTGTCCAATCCGCTTAGTATTGTGAACTTTGCTACATCTCTGACATCAGCAATAGCCTGGATCAGAATGGCTCGAGCCACCTCCGAGACCAAAGGGAGAACTAGCACAACCAAGTCTGGCCCAAGTGAAACGCAGTGTTCACTAACTGCAGTGTAGGGCTGGTAGAAAATAAAATCCTCTTACCAAAAGTTTCCAGCCTTTTAAGATTCCCTATCCAGTGGAGTGGGTTAAATTTTGATGTTGAGGCTTGCACCAACAGGCTCTCAGGGGTGGGGTGCTTGGTTAGGAAAATTGGATCCCCTGGGGCGGTGGTGATCGGTGATTGTTCTATGCGCAGGGACACCTGTGCAGGACTTGGGACAGGCCCCAAGCCGGACATCGGTGAGGGCTTCTTGGAAGAAGAGAAGGGGTGCTGAGTGGGGTACCTCAGGTTGAAGCACTTCTGTCAAGACAGTGGTCTTGACCTCCACCGAGGGCAGCATAAGGTCTAGGACTGCATCCGCCCTCTACACCACCATAATAAATGAGGCCCCTTCCACCGTAGCCACACTAGCAGGAGACACCAGGCCAGTGTCTGGAGAAGTGTCCAGTCAACTGACAATGGCCGGGTCCTCATACCAGTTATCTTCAGCCATTTCAGGGGGTCAGGGTAGCTAAAGCGATGCTCAGATCTGTCCCAGTCATATTCCTCATAGGCCTGTCAGGAAAGGAAGGCACTGTCTCCGATCGGAAGGCCTAGGCGCTGTTTTGCTGGATTGACAGGAGACCACGCCAAACTGGATCCGTATCCCAATTGGGAATTATGATCGGGTTGGTGGCACCGGGAATGGTGCCATGGGACAGAACTCCTCATCTAACGGTGTGCCAGATTTCAGCTCTACTAAAATCAATG
Organism: Triturus cristatus; assembly: GCF_964204655.1. NCBI lineage: Eukaryota > Metazoa > Chordata > Amphibia > Caudata > Salamandridae > Triturus > Triturus cristatus. The sequence continues at coordinate 891,773,250 of NC_140581.1, forward strand.
GTCTCTTGCATCCTCATAGTCCCTTGTGTCATGCTCCACATAAGACCTCTTTAGCAATGCCTGTGAGGCCAATAGCACCAACTTATGGGCAGCTCGGAAGACACTAACTCAGTCATAGCTTGTAATCCATTCATTTCCCTGGTGCTTCTGGTCTCAAGATCTGTTCAAAGGAGCTCCCTTTTAACAAGAGATTCCATTGCAGACAATCATGACATACATTTCTCCTCACGTGGACCATCTTCAGGTTCAGAGAACACAGCTGGTAAGGGAAAAGTCTTGTCCTGTCAATCTGCTGGAATTTAGAGCAGTTCATATGGTTCTGAAGTCTTTCCTCTCATCCTTCAAAGACAAATTCCCTTCTTCTTTAGATTGATAACACTACAACAATGTACTATCAAAACAAAGAGAGACACATTCCAGACTGCTGCCCCTGGAAGTACAAACAATCTAGAAATGGTACATAGCTAGGGACTTCCAAAGCACAGCAGGTTTTCTTCGAGGGGGTTCAAAACACACATTTGTTTTTGTTTCAAATCTGTTTATTGAATATACTTTGACCAGGAAAAGTCAAAAGAAGATATAGGGCAAAATACATCCCAAATAACATAATACACGGATGGGGTCTTGCAAGAAACACACATTAAAGTATAAAACAAAGTGGGATATGAGAGCAATAAAAGAAAGGGAAGGGGGTAATGCGCTGTCTCCTTAGCTTGAGTTACAAATAAACATTGTTTTTGAAAGAAAGGTCTCCATTAGATAGAGCACCATTTTGTGAGGGTCTTATATGTCCAACCCCATTGGAGAGACAGAATGAGTTGGGTTTATACATGTCTTTGTAGTGCTGTGAACGTGTATTTACCACTGCGCGTTATTGTTAGCAGATTTTGAGAATAGTGGATGTATACCTCAACCGACAAACAGGGGAGGGGTAGACGGACCCCAAGTGAAGGAGACAGGAAGGGGAGGATGCGTTCAGATTGTCGTTGGGGAGGATGATTAGAGCCCCCTGGGGGGGAGGAGGGCATTCCTTTATGGGTCCAATGGAGTAGGAGAAGTCTGCTGTGCACCTCTAGAATAAGGTACGAGGGGTCATCAAAGATCTGTAAAGGTCTCAGGCGGGGAAGGACCAAGCGGGAATGCTCTATCTGGGAGAGATGCTGAATTAGTGGCTGCCAGGTGCGAGTGAATTTAGTGTCTGTATCATTAATACGGGCGGTAAGTAACTCGAGGCCCAGAATGTGCCATAAGCAGAGAAACCATGTGGCAATAGGTGGGGTGTTAGGTTTCTTCCAACATAGAGCTATGGACTGCCGAGCTGCTCCTAGCATTTGTGTTATTAAGTGCCAGTCCGAGTAAGTCATGGTTACCAATGTTGAAGGTGGCAATAGGTGGGGTTTTAGGTTTCTTCCAACATAGAGCTATGGACTGCCGAGCTGCTCCTAGCATTTGTGTTATTAAGCGCCAGTCTGAGTAAGTCATGGCTACCAATGTTGAAGGTCTGATACCTAACAGGGTCACAATCAGAGAGCTAGGAATAGGGAATCCTACTGTGTCTTTGATATGACTAAGGATTTCTTTCCAAAATAGCATCAGACTGGGACAGGACCACCAGATGTGAATTAGGTCACCTCTAGCTCCCTGAAACCTCCAACAAGTTGGCGGAAAGCCTGGTATCATCTGCTGGATATGGACAGGGGTAAAGTACCATCTCGTCATATAAGCCGACTCACGCTGTAGGATGCTTTAGTAGATTTTTGGCATATCTCGCCACAGTCGGTCCCAGCTCTCTGAGAGAATCTCTTCCCCAAGATCTATATTCCATAGTTTTTGATACGTGTGGGGTTGAAGTTGTTACGAGTGTTGCAGTACTTTATAAGTGTGAGAGATCAATCCCCTCGAACCCTCAAAGTCACAAACTAGAGTCTCGAAGGCAGTAAGCTGCTTGGTCGCTCCTTGTGTGTAGGTGGGGCAGAGTAAACAGTGACAAAGTTGATAATATTACATCTTTGCCCTGTCGGTCAGGTGGAAGGATTTTTTGCATTGGTCGAAAGTGATAAATGTGTCACCCTGGTACAAATGCTGTATTATGCGGCACTCGCCATCCGTCCAGGCGCTAAAGGCTCGAGGTTGCAAGGCAGGAGGAAAGATGGGGTTACGTGCTATGGGGGTGTTAGGGGAAGGGAAGGAAGTCAGGCCCGAGATATCACCTGTTTGTCCCATATGTCTAAGACCGTTCTTGTGGGAGTGGATATGTATGCACTACAGGGTGAGCCCCACGAGGAAGCCAGGCTAGGTTCCACAGAGGTCTACATGCTACCACCCAGTCCATGTGGAATCAGTGCTTTTCACTCTCCCGAACCACCCATTCTGAGATGTATTGAAGATGGCAGGCCCAATAGTACTCAAGAAGGTTAAGGCATGCAAGCTCCCCCAATCTCAGAGCAGCAGCAGAACCTTGTTGGAAAAGCGCAAGCGAGACTTTCCCCCAGATAAAGGTGGTTAAATCACGTTGGAGGGACGGAATATCGTTTTGTGGAATTGGGGTAGGGAGGGTTTGGAATAAGTATGGTATTTTTGGGAGGAGTGACATTTTGACAGTGTTAATGCGCCCTAAACAAGGAAGGGGGAGGTAACGCCATCTGTGGATCTCTTCCGGTATGAGGCATCTATAGCTCGGCCAGTTGGCTTGAGTCCAGGAAGAGCACGAATCGGTTATGTCCAGACCTAAATATCGTATCATCTTTTCAGACCATTTCAGAGGAATCAGGTTTTGTAGATATCGTATCTCTGAGGTCGGTAGGGTAAGATTTGGGGCATGGGATTTAGCTAGGTGGATCTTAAAGCCTGGGGCGCCCGCAAAGAAGCGCAGGAGTGCAGCTAGTGTTGGAAGAGATGAGGACAGAGTGTTTAGGGAAAGGAGGAGGTTGTCCAAAAATAAAGAAATCTTGTGTTCGCGTCCTCCAAGGAGAATGCCCAAGATGGCAGGCGAGTGGCGGATTGAGATCGCCAGAGGATCCACCACTAGGGCAAATAAGAGTGGAGATAACGGGCACGCTTGCCTGGTGCCACGATATATGGGGATGGGGGAGGTAAGATGGCCATTAATGCAAATGCATGTGGTCGGCTGCATGTATGGGGCCATCAGTCCAGAAATCATGATAGGGCCTAGCCCTACACATCTCAGAACCTCCTTAAGAAAGCACCAGCCTACTCGGTCAAAGGCTTTCTCAGTGTCTAGTGACACCAGGCAAGCAGGTATGTCTCTATAGTGGACTTTTTCAATGAGATGGGCTATGCGGCCGATGTTATCCACACCCTGGTGATTTTGGATCAAAACACACATTTTATATTTTTGTATTTTACTGTGTTACCAACTAGCACACAAACCTGTACCTGGCAGACCCAAAGCCCACTCTACTAGAGGTAAAGCTGCTACAGCAGCTTTGTTGTGAAATATATCTATATCAAAAATATGTAAGACCGCTACTTCGATGTCTATTCATATGTTTAGAAGACACTATTGTCTTCATTTGGCCTCCAGGGCAGATGCCCATTTTAGGGAAGAATACTTTGAGAAATCATTTAGGGCAATGACGTAATGTTGGTTTGTTCATTCTTTAGCGTTTTTTTAATGGGATGGACTATTGATGAGGATCCTAGGGAGGAGAAGGGAAAGTTACCTGTAATCCCAGTTCTTCTCCAGGAGAATCCTTATCAAAGTCAGAAGAAACCCCTCTACCACCCCAGACAAATGAACATATAACATTGGAACTATCACAGGCTTGTCCCCTGCGGGGCATGATGGAACACTGGAGGGTGATTCTTGTGTCATTACTGGTTTCCCATTGTATATCTATGAATGAATGAAGCACACAGCTGCTACGAGAGTGTACCGGCACTAAGGCAAAATGCCAGAGTAGAACATCATCCACGCTACAATTTTAACAAATTAGTTTTTAGTTGCTTCCGAAAAGTGGTTTTATCTGGAATACATCTGAATTGAAGGGGGAGCTTGTTCCAATGCTCAGCTGCCAAAACAGAGCAGGCAGAACCACCCAACATCTTCCACTTGGTGTGAGGAATAACCAGCAGTCAGGCAGACTGTGATCATAAGGTTCTTCTTGGGCAGAATTTATATGGCCTGTTGGACAGGTATTTAGGGTCAGCCTTGTAGAAGGCTTGGTGCACAAGAGTCAACACCTTTAAAATAACCCTTTTTCAGGTTTTGCCTGCAAAGCACTTGCGCTGTGCTTGTGAAATCTGTTGTATATAATATAAATCTTAAAATGGGCTTACATCCCCCCATTACTTTTCATTGGTTTCTGTGCTTGCCACTTACTTTCCCCCCTTTTCTATTGGCTGAAGCATTCTATTTCCTGTTGTTTCTCGTTTGTTCCTCTAATCATTGTCCCATGGATCAAGTACTGTGGCTTGATGGTAGGACAGTAATTTTCCTGAGGGGAAATTGGACCTGCCTGTCCTTGGAGATCCAGACCCTACACTTCCCTTTGTGGTAGAGGCTGACACTTGTCAATTTGTAATTTGTGGAGTGCTGTCTCAAAGAGACACTAAGAATGGACAATGTCCTGTGCCTTTTTCCTCCTAAAATCAGCTCCCTTTAAAATGCAACTATACCATAATGGAGAAGGAACTATTAGACATTAAAGTAGTCTTTTAAGAATGGAGGATTACCTTATGGGGCGCCTACATACTGTGACCATGTATCGGATCACAAGACCATGCCATTTCTACACTCATTACAAGCATTGACTCCCAGACAAATGTGCTGGAGGTTGCTTTTCCTTGATTTTCACTTGTCATAAAATATCGACCAGAGGCAGATGCCTTGTCCAGTCTTGTGGCCTCAGATGATGACACACTTCTAGGAAGGAACTGTAATAGGTGTAATAGCCTCAGACATATTTCTTCATGAGAGTGCTCTGCTTCTGCAAATATGATTTCACATCGGTGGTTGCCAGAACCCGAAAACACAATTTGAAATGGCCTGTACTTCTAAAAAAGGGGCCTTGTATGTACCCACACAAGACTTGTCCAACAGGTACTTCATTAGGGTAATTCCCCACCACTGGCAAAACATCCAGGGGAGCTGTCTGGAACATTAAGAAAGTCAGGGGCCTTAAAGGTCTTGGCTTTGATCGACATTGCATGATCAGATGATGCCAAGCATGTAAACTTTGGAGAATGGGAGAGTGGAATCTAGAATGAGAATTTCACATCATCACTTCTGGGTTAGATGCAGGACTTCGGGGTAAGAATGGTAGAGCCACTAAATATGGGTCACAGTAACAAAGGTAACACAGTATCTCCTGACAGCTTAACTTAGTCATTTCACTTTGTTCAGCTATTGCCCAGTTTGTCCCCTCCTCTTGCATTCCCACACATTATTGTTTTCTTTCCTTCATAGTTGTCTTATCCACATTTCCTCCTTGTGCCTATGCTTGTCTTTAGAAGCCCTCCTTAATTATATGCAATCTAGTACCTGAATCCATTGCACCACTCTCACAACCTTGCTTCTGTACAGCAGTCGTCCACCTTGCTGGTACATTGATACTCTCCTCGACGGTGGACGTCTTTTTGAACTATGGGGCTGGAGGACTTCTAAGCCCACAATCTTCTGCTGTGTGCTGCCTGTCAGGAGGTGGAAGTGGGACCCCACTACAAAGTGCTTACAGCGTGCATCAGCTTCCCATTGTGTGGAACATACCTGGGCAAAGACCAGACAAAAAGCAGGGCTGTCTGTGCCTGTCAGAGACTGGCAGAGGGTCGACTTGGTCATCCCTCCTTCATCCTCATATTTATTGTTTGCCAGTTTTCTTCACAATGAGAAAGCAAAAAGCAAGAAAGCCATGTTTGTCCAGCCTCCAAGGGTACTACTACTGACAGTGTATTGGAAGAAATTGCACTAACAAAGAGGAGACTGTTCCTTGAAGGAAATAGTCACATTACCCTGCTTGCAAGCTCTAATGCTATAACCCAGTGCACCAGTGTGGGGGCCACAGAAGACTCTAATCATGTACAGCTTTGCAGCATTGAGGTCTTGTCGCCTCCTATTGAGCAGGTAGTTAAACTGAAAAAGAGGGGTGAACGAACCGCAGGGCTGATTGTGGAAAAGCATTACAAATGTATCAATACCATGTGGACTTTGATTCTTGCCCACCTTTGATGTGTCGACTCTGTTGGACCAACGTAATAGAAGGTGTTGAATTTATCTCTAACACCTTCCCTACTGTTGCACACACTGGAGTTGGAATAGTAAATTAAACTATTCCAACTTCCAGCGCGGTCGGGGTAAAGTTTTGTGTTGCAACGGCATGCGGGGTAATGGCATGCGTTGTACGTCACATATCCATCGTGTACATGTCCGAGAGCCCTGTTTGGTATGAGGGTGGTGTAGTAGATTTGCAGTGTCAAGCACAATATGTTGATTCCCTGTCAGCGTGGTTTTAGAGAACAGCTGGGCACAGTGGAGCAATGCCTCATCCTTCATTTGTTAATAGACAAATATACCATAGCTAGGCATAGCCAGGCACTGTACCTTTTTCTTTTTTTAATGTAATTTTATTATTTTACATAATATAAGGTCGTCATCATGCTGCGCATTGACATGTACATTGTGGACGCCTTTTTCTTGGTCCATCACTGCTGTAATCACATTAGTCCTCTTAGGGAGATATACCATATCTGTATCATTGCCCATTGTACCTAACATTTATGGATTTATCCAGGGTAAATCCGACAAAGCTGCACCTCCTTTTATTGGACTTGGGTCTTGATCTAAACCAGAGATTACCAGCCTTACATTGACTACTGATAATTAAAAACCCTTTCCGTTAGGAACAAATATCCTGCTCCCTCATATCTGTCATACTAGATTAGATCATGTAAGCTCAAATCTTCTCCAAATTGCATCTCCGGGAGCATACAACTGGGTGTCAAATTGGTATGGGCTGAGTGGAGGACTGTGACAGTATGCCCCATCTGAGTGCCAGGCTACAGCGGGATCCAAGGATCCTGGAATTTGAGGATCTACTGGAGGATATGAGGATCTAGATCTACTGCAGGATTTGAGGATGCTGCAGTATATAAAAGCCACAGTCAGGACGCGGTCAGGTGCTTGGCTTTTCTTCCTGTTGATGAGATGAGAGGAAATCTCCCCTTGGGCTCTGCTTTTCACATCTGTTCCTCAGCTTGGGTTCTGCCCTTCACCTGCCCTCCTGGCTCTACAGTTGAGCTAATCTTAAATCGGGATGCTAACTTATTCTTCTCAGACGTTTTCACCTTGTGTCACATCTTGGAACTTCTTCTGCCGTGTCACTTCAAATAATTTCCTCTCATTCTTAGAACTCTTCAACAAATTTCCTTGCATCCTTAGAACTCTTCAACCTGTTCATCTTCAGAGGCCTCAGGTTAGTGATTAGCTAGGGAGGGTTAGATATATTTGTTTGGATTCAACTCCTGTCAAGGCCAGTTCAGGCTCTCAACATTCCAGTGTATGTAAATTAAGTAAAATTACATTTCTAATAGTAACATTTGTTACTTATAGTATTAAGTAAACACAAACTGTGGTAGGAAGCACTGTATGCAAAACATGCTAATATTAGAGCATTATAACCTACTCTTGCCCAGCCTTATGAGCCTTTCCAAGGCAGCTGCATTTTTGGGAGTGGGATTTCAATATGCACCAGCCAGCATCTGAAAAACAGAAAAATAAAAATGGTCAGAATATTGTTTGAGGCGGATGCCTCAAGACACGTGTGACACTTATAGTATTTTTGTGGCTCTATTGGAACGATAGAAAGACGCACACAAACAATATGTGTGTGTGCATATGCATATGTATGTGTGTGCCTCTATGTATGTGTGTTTCAGTGTGAGTGTCTGTGTGCGTATGTGTGTTTTGGTATGTTTCTATGTGTCTGTGTTTATATGGGAGTATTGTGTGTCTGTACGAATGTGTCTGACTGTGTAAGTATTTATGCATGTGTGTCTAGGAGCGTGCATGTGTATCTGTGCCTGTATGTCCCTGTGTCTAGCAGTGTGTATGATTATATGTCTCTGCGTGCAAATGTGTGTGTGCTTATCAGTGTGTTAATTTGTCCCTTTTACTATGTATGTTCCAATATGTGGGCATATCAGTGTGTTTGTGTACCCCTACTTGTGTGCGTGTCTGGCAGTATTTATGTATGCCTGTGTGGACCTAGCAGTGTTTATTATCTGTGTGTCAAGGTGCATGCCTTTCTTTATATGTGCCTGTAGGTTTCAATCAATATTTATTTATGTATATGTGCCTGTTTTTCTGTGGGTTGATGGTATGTTTCTATGTGTGCTTTGCAGTGTGTAGGCATGTCTGTGTCTATTCGTGTTTAGCAGTGTTAACATATCTGTGCATGTCGGCAGAGTTTATGAGCCTTTGTGTGTGTACGTCTGTTTGCATTTGTGTGTAGCAGTGTTTACGTGTCTGTGCCAAGGTGTGTCAAGCAGTGTGCCATTGTCTGTGTGTCTAGCAGTGTGTATGTGATACACATGTGTGTGATTAGCAGTGTGTGTGTGTAGCAGTATGTATGTGACTGTGTGCATAGCAGTATGTGTGTGTTGCTTCCTGTGTGTGTCTTGCCTTGCATGTGTCTGTACCTGTGTGTGGTATGCATGTGCCTGTGTGTCTAGCTGTACGTGTGTCTGCGCCTGTATGTCTGTAGCAGTGAGTGTGTGACTGTGCCTGTGTGTCTAGCAGTATGTGTCTAGCTGTGTGTACATGTCTTTGTGTGTATAGCAGGCTGTGTGTGCCTGTGTGTGTCTTGCAGTGTGTTTGAATGTGTAGATTTGGGCTTGTGGCTGTGTATGTGTGTGTTTAGCAGTGTGTATGTGTGTCTCTTACAATATATATATGTGTGTTTAGCAATGTGTGTCTATGAGTTTGCATGTGTCTATGTCTCTGTGCCTGTGTATGTTTAGCAGTATATATTTGTGTGTCTAGCAGTGTGTATATGCATGTATGTGTAGGAGAGTGTGTGTGTGCCTGTGCGGGCTCAGCAGTTTGTCTGTCTGTGCCTGTGTGTCCAGTAGTGTATTTGTGTCTGTGTGTCTAGCAGTGTGTGTGTCTGTGTCTAATAGTGTGAATATGTCTATGTCTGTCTTGTAGTAGGTATTCTACCAGTATGCATGTGCGTGTTTAGTAGTGTAACTATGTGTGTCTAGCAACGTATATGTGTGAGGTGCCTGTAAGTTGATGTAACAACGTATACAAGGCACAGAGATAACATTGCGCATTCATATGTACAGTCTGCCATTTCTCTTTACATTTTAAAAGACGAGCGAGCCAGTAAGGTTAATAATTAAATATTTAAAGTATACAATATGTACTAGTTTAAAATGATGGCCAAATGAATGCAATTTGTATGCTTCTACTAGAGAATTTTCTGGTAATGATGTTTAGACACAGGTGGCCATGCACCTCTTCCTGCAGAGAGTAACCCAAAGGTTGCTGAAGTTTTCAGTGCTGACAGCAGGCATGTGGGGCTTGGAACGAGTACACTGATACAGAGCAATAAAAAATATATATATATATTATTTATTTATTTAAAGTTTCATGAAACATTACAAATGCAGACATCACTTCATCAGGAAAAGACTTGAAATGTCGATTGGCATGAAAAATTTGGCAAAAGAGCACAAACATTACACATAACTTCCACAGAAATTCGTATATAACGTGTATTTGTAAAGCGCACGTTCACCCATAGGTATCTTGGCGCTGAATAACAGATGTTTATTGTTACCCAACTCAATGGTACTCATTTAATCGACCTCAGATGGATGAAGGGCTGAGTGGACCTGCCGGGATTTTAACCTGTGAGCGTGAGGTTGAACACAGGCCCCTGTAGTGGATGCATTAGTCCACTGAGCCACCAAACCCTGCATGACACAATACAATGCAATACAAATAAATGATACAGTTCCAGCCAATGTCTCGGTGATACAATAATTTCCCAACATGCCCACAAACATCACAGGAAAGTTACATAGATACGCCCCGAACGAGAAGCCCAACAGATCATGCGGTAGTCGACAATACAACAGCAGTACAGAAGTAAAACAGGTCTCAATCAGGGTCCAGCTGCAATAAGTAAGAACACAGGGGGTCCCAAAAATCTCGTGGTCAAGCAGCTGGTAGCAGTGTTGCGGCATATGTCCCAGACCAGTCTTCACATAGTGACATATCCTTTAGCCAGCCCTGAAATCTCGGGGCGAGTCTGCTTCCCCACATCATGGCAACTCTGTGCTTTCCCAAAAGCAGGCCAGTGGCGGTAAATTTGTGAAAACATTTAGGAACCTCCTTAAAATAACCCAGTAATACCATAATAGGAGTTATTTGAAAAGCACATGTCAGGCAGCACTGCAAATATGTGATTCAAAACATGGCCACCTCTCAAGAGTCCCATGCCAGATTAAAAATATCTGCTTCCCAAGCACCACATCTCTCACATTTGGTATCATCAATATGAAAATAACAGGTGAGGTTTACAGGGGAGAGACACGTAGATATTTATAATGAATTAACCAATATCTACAGTTAGGGGACACCTCAGATGCAGAACAATTTAACGTTTGTCAAGGAATGGCTATGCCTTGGGGCTGTAGCCGCAGCCGTATTCAGTTCTATTTGAACCTTTGTTTCCGATGAAAGAGCACTGGGCTTGACAACTTAATCTCTTCAACAGATCATCAAAGATTTTTCCCCATTGGTTGTATGGACCTTTGTTGATTGATGTGAAGCATTGAAAGGGAGAAGACATCAATAATACATTTCCAATTTGGAAGTCAATGTGATTCCACACTAAAGACCAAGATTCGCCAAATATGGTTAAAGGGTTTTATTGTGCATTACCAATCAGTCCAGTATATATGCAAACCAATACTAAGTTCAATAAGTACAGCAATACAGCAGATAAGCTGAAATATCTCAATAGGTTAAGTTGCAATTGAATGAGATACAGAATTGTGTGGCTAGACAGATTAATGCAATCAGGTGTTCCATTAAAAACATTTTTCTCTCTTCTAAACATAAGTCATTTATAGGATTGTCTACCAAGAGTCTCTAATTCAGTATCATATAAGGTGTCAGAGTGGTCATACTTCAGTAGAAGTCTTAGAAAAAGGAAATAAGTGTTTAGCATAAAGCATCACACTTGAAAGAATAAAGCAAGCAGAGAGGTCTGTACCTCTTGAGGTCTAAAGGAAGGCAGATGTGTCTCTAACTGTGAGAACACCAATTTAAAAGTAGCCAGAGATACAGAAAAGTCCTTATCTCCGTGCACACTACCAGGGACCAGTCAAATCATTACTTGAGCGCATGTGAAACATCGCTTATGTTTCCCATCACATCAAACTAGGTCTGTAGTTCTGAAACTTGAACATCTCTCCACCCTGGTACATGAAGAACAGAAGGCCTCTTCGACCATTTATTCTCCACGTTCACTGCCAAGTTTTTCCCTCCAGGCCTCTCTATCAGTACTCTAATGCGAACAGTAAGCCTTTCTCTAACTGACTAAATGATAATACCTTCAAAAAACGAACATGGTGGCAAAGCAAAATGGATTTCATTTGCGGCCTGTAGGCAGGCTAACTTTAAGCTAGCAGTGAATATGAATTTGAATACATGATTATACATATGCACATTTAACTTTCAGAATAAATGCAAGTATAACTTAAAGTATAAGTGAGAAACGTGAATAAAGAATACATGTTTACAGATTTCAATTGAGCATTAATGCTCACATATATAAATCTCTAGTCTCTAAAATGATTACATTTCATTAATACGTTGAAATGCTTCACACATTAATTAGGTAAAAGCACACAATGAATATAATGTCAATTATGTGTATGTAATTGCAAAATCATGACGTATGCAGGTGGAGCATAAACTGCGCTGCTCCACAGGTCTATTCATGCTTTTGATTATGTATCTGTGCATCCTGCTCTCCAAGGCCGTTGTGTGCAAACCATTTAAGTATGTCTGGCAGAGCGATGCCTGTCAATAACAAGCCTTGGTACAGTGAAAAAACGTGGAAAGAAAAAGATTCATTTAAGGGGAGCTTTGCCGAAACGAGTGCAGTGTACAACCACTAATGTCCTTATCATGTTTAAAGGGGCCACCTGGTAGAGAAAAAAAAAACATTTTTGTACTGGTGAAAGTGAGATGATCCATATTTGGAAAAAAAAGCAAAAACGTGGCATAGTGGGGGTAGGGCTGCAAGCAACCATGGATCAAGCGAGAAGGTAAACTAACCAGAAACAGAACGGGAAGCAACACAAAAAACAAAGTAACCCAGATCCCAGTGCAAGCAGCGGATGAGCACTAAATGAAGTAGTTAATCTGCACTTCATCTGTGCTCCATGGAAGGGACATTAAGACAAGAAGCAAGTGACAGCAACATGCGCTGCCCAATGAAAAGCAATGAAATCAGTGACAAGGAAGCCCAACAATGGTATGTAATGGGTGGGCTAAAATACAGTTTTTAGAGGTTTTTTCTAAAAAACAATAGGTTGTCGCAAGTGACAAAGCGCATGTGCTGTCTCAGGCAAGACCCAAAAACTGCATGGACCTGAAACTGATGTGACAGTAAAGAGAACAGCAGTCTTTGTGTTACATTTAGTATAAAGGAAACTTGCCCTGAATTGCCTGATTCATTCAGCCAACTTTTGCCACAAATACGGATCTGAATATTACGTTCCATTGATGGTTTGGGCACTACCGCCATGGTCTATATCTACTAAATAACGAAAATTGTCCCTAGCTGGCCCTTGCCACGTTACGGGCATTGGTGTAACCAGTAACCAGGTTTTGGACTCCAATTGAGCATTGCAAGAGTGATGTGGGTCACTTCACCCGTCCCTTTGTCCTGAGGAAGATCCGCATAGCTGAGGTATTAAAGTCCCTCTTTTGCCGATAAGCCGGATCGAAACGTCAACGCTACACCCTACCGCACCTGGACCAATTTCCCCTTCCCCATTACCCCTGTTTACAGCCTTAAGGAAACTCTCCTTACAAATTCAAATTAATAATTTGCATGTGGCCAGGTTGCATCTAACTGTTTATTGATTATCAGTTTTGTACAGTCTTGTAAATATATGCCCTTTACTTTTCTACACACTTTGAGCTCTCTTGACTCCTATATATGCACTTGAGCACTCCTTACACGTTCCCTAGAACATTTTCCTACCTTGTTGACCCTCTCATTATTGTTCCTTTAAATGACTAAATAAATATATTGTAATAATACTTAGTGGTTTTTTCTGCACATTTATTTTCACGATTTACAGACGTTTGGGAGCTGATTAATGTAAGCTCAAATAAGTTGTTAATTCTGTTAATCTTACTCTTCCTTGAATAATTGGTCCAGGACCATTTTTCTTTATAATAGGTGCTACATGAATGACTTAATATTCTGTTGCTCAATATTAAACATACAAATCTAGACAGTAAATATTGTAATGGTAATTGCATTTATATAGCGCTTACTACCCCTGATGAGGCATTGAAGCGATACATTGGGCAGTACACTGCTCCAGAACTCAAGATTAGTGGTTAGTCCAGCATTATTGGTTACCGTAGTTATTGGTATTAGTCTTGTGCACTGAAGTAAACCATTCCATGCAGTCATTTCAGTTTCTTTATGGTCGACTAAATTAACAGGGGTAGTTGCGATCCTTAGAGGCGGGTATCTGAGCTCATGCACATGGTTGGTGGGAGAAATAGATGAGTTAGAGAAGATTAGGTATTGTTAGGTTGTACAGGTATGACTCAGAGGAATGAGGAGAGATTGTTATCTTGTACATGAGTTGTGGCCAATTTATAGCAATGCAATAATAGAGAATAAGACAAACATGCATGCGTCAGAGTAGATTGCAATTGGAGAGAGGAGGCATGCAGAGGATGGAAAAGAAGGAGAGGGATATTTGAAAGAGAAGAAAAAAAGTTGAAGTGACAGTCAGAAGTTTTGATTAAAGATCAGTTTTTTATGCAGGATTTAAGGAATGTAGATAATACTTTTGAGGCGACATGCAGTTTGAGGATGAAAGAATGTAGACAGAAACAGAATTGTTTACTTTTTTAAATTTTTTTTATTGAGCGTTCATAGACTTGAAAACATACAATAATATCATGTATAAAGACATATTTCCAAATATTAATAAACAAATAAATAAAAAAAGATACATTAATTTTAAATCTAGAGTGCAAAATATTAGAGGATTATAAAGATACATTTCAGGATACTCGATAATGCAATGACAATACTCCTATCATGTAGAGAAGGATCCTAAATATTAAAATGCAAAGTGCTAAATCAGGATACATACCTAAATATGTGCCCTATCTTCTTGTACCTATATGTATGTTCTTTCCTTTTATACCCTCTACAGGATATTATCCTGTATTTCAAACACACTCCAATATTTCTCATACTTTCTTACTACCCCTGATCTTATTGCATATCTCTTTTCCGATTCTTGTATTCTGGACAGTTTTGCCTTCCATGTATTAACCCCTTCGATGCGTGTGACGGAGCGGTTCCGTCATGCGCGTCGGTTGCGCTGTGCGCATGACGGAACCGCTCCGTCATGGCCTCGCCCGCGCACGGAACCTTCAGCACGGCGCGGTAATCCGCGACGCGCTGAAGGGGTTAAAGGTAGGTACCTTCTCTGTTCTTCATAATTGCAAAATTAGAGATCTAGCTATTAAAGCTGCAATAAACAGACCCTCCTCATGTACAGAGGTAACAGGAGAGCAGCCCAAAACTGCCGTGAATTTATCAAGAAAAATGAGGGGATCAATTATAAATTTCAGATATTTCTCGATCTCCTCCCAAAAATTCTGGATTTTTGGGCATTCCCATATAATATGCGTCCAGGTTCATTTCTCTGCACAACGAAAACATTTATCTTCTATTTGCAGGTATATTTGATGAAGGAAAGAGGGTGTTCTATATAGCAACCATTTCGTGTAATATTGCATTCGTTTAAAGTTTGCCCCTCTAAATATAACCGCATTAAATTTGTTAAGCCTATTCCAGGTAGGTTTGAGAATCTGTATATCTTCCCTTTTCTTCCACCTATCCCTAACTTTTTCGTATAGTGAGAGAGATTTGTTATCGTCAAAGATCTTAATCCAATTACTAATTTTTCGTTGTGTAGCAGAATTAAGAGCTTCACTAATAGTAGTTTTATGACGCATATTTTCCTTATCTAGTTTTTCAAATAGGAGTTTCAATCTGATAAAAGACCATTTTAAGATTGTGGTTGAATGTTGGAGCCCCATTTCAATTTCCTCCCAGGTTTTCCAACAGTTCCCCTTAATGAAATCCTGGATTTGGGCATACCCATTTCCTTCCCACACCCTTAATATATTGTTCTCTAACAACCCTTCTTCCCCCATATATATAGAAACAGAATTGTTTACTTGTGAACATTGTACTATGTGAGGTACTTTTGATAAGCACTAGAATCAGGTAAACCATCTGTCCACTGCTAGACCCCTTATATATTCAGGTCAGTTGATCAGCTCAAGGGTTGAAAGTGCAAAACAATGAATATGCCAATAAATATCCAGAGCTCTAGGCTGCACTCATATGAAGCAGCAGTGTGAGAAAATACATGGGAAATAATGAACACATTGAAAAAGGGATTCTGCAAATACTGCAGTAGATGTCTTACAGTGTTCATCCTCAGGTGTGGCTGACAGTATTATTTACAAGAGGAGTCTGATCTGTTCGAATCACTCTGGTTTGCATTAGCACAAGGTGGAAGGAGAGGACCGCTTCCCAGACAGTGGTAGTGTATCATCTGCATGCCAGTGGCTGGAGGGTGGGAGATGCAAACACTGGAGTGAGTATGGGGATGGTGAAAGGGCTCCTATTACAAATTCAATGAAGAATGTTTTGCAATGGCTGCTGATTAGACTTCCTGAAGCACTGCCCTTTTGTAGATGCTGTGGGTGAGGCGGGGTGGAGCCGAAAGGTTGTAGTGGCATTTTAGGTTAGACCAAGCCTTTTGACTACCTTGATCACTCTTCAGTGCAGAGCTCTTACACCTCGTTGTGCCTCTGTTGTGGATGCTGCAGGCTGGAGACTGGAGACTGCCTTGCTGTGAGAGATATCACTACACAAAGGCTGTGTCTGGAAAGCAGCCTGAAAAAGGTTTATTCTAAAACAACAGAAGCTCACCAATATTAATGTTAACAATCTCTATGTCGCCCTCACATTTTTAGGTCTCGCCTGAGCCAGCGTATGCGCTGCACTGGCGAGACATTTAGTGAGTGGGTTTTCAAAGTGCGACCGGGTGGCATAGAGCGTGCGGTTACGTGCACAA
The DNA here is from genome assembly GCF_964204655.1 of Triturus cristatus. NCBI lineage: Eukaryota > Metazoa > Chordata > Amphibia > Caudata > Salamandridae > Triturus > Triturus cristatus. Next base: position 891,789,642 of record NC_140581.1, read on the forward strand.
TGATGAGCAGAGGCGCCATCTGGATTTCCTCTCTCGTCATGGTGCGCGCACATCGCACACCACCCGCCAGTCTGCTTTCACTTTTCACTCGCGTCCTTTTTTATTTTCGCATGCTTGTTAATCCAAAGACTTTCCCCTTTGCTTCTTTCATCTAGTATTCTCTCCCCTCCTCTCAAGTCCTTCGTACTACGATTCCCTTCCCGTCTCTAAATTTATGTCCATATGTTTCATGTTTGGGTTTCCTCTGTTACGTCCTTGTTTTAGAACGTGTGCCGTGTGAGAAGCAAATGCATACCGATAGCAGTCTTTTTTGTTTTGCTTCAAGTTAAAACAATTATCTAGCGCACATCACGACAAATAGCTGTCAAAGTAAATACCATAACTAAATACCATGTAAGCACTTATCATGGCTCTATTTTGCTAACGTAATATTCCTCCTCATTATGGTTGAAAAAAAATCGAAAGGCATGTGCTTTGGCTCTTACAGCCAAATCTAACTAGCAGCTTGGTTCTCCCTGCGAATTTGTCGGCTTGCGCGCCTCTACTTGGTTTTAGCAAGCAAGCTGGGTGAGCTGCATACAACTGTCTTGCATTTGTTCATATGGCTTACCTGCACCTTGAAATGCAGGTCATATGCCGCTCAGCAGCAGTCGAAGGCTTGCCAGGCTGCTGCCAGTCAAGCTGGTCTGGGTTTATCAAATACATTGATTCAACCTTTGAGAGTTAAAAGTTTTTTCGACATGCTATTCTGCGGTAGAAAGACTTCCAGTGACGCGAGCCACCCGGCCTGTATTTAGCCTACAGGATATTCCATCGTTTCATGTAGCTCCTTAGAAGGATCTTGTCAGTAGCATTTCTACCCAGAGCCACCCGGTCTGAACTGCGTCACGAGTACGCCACATCAGTAGTCAACAATTGTTTTCAGTAGATCACAATTAATGAAATGGCCGTTTATTCCATGCAATGTACCAAAGAAGGCGTAGAACGAATACGAATGTAATTGCACAATCCACTAAGGTGCACATGCATCAAAAATCGGTAAAGCGATTCCTTATTAGCGACAAATAAGGAATCGCAAATAAGGAATCGTTTTTCGGGATGCATGTACAGATTCAGTAACTTTTAGCAATTTGGTAAAAATTGCTAAAAAACTCCGAATACATGATTGCGAATCCTTAAAATAAAAATTGCCGAATTCGATATTAGCAATTTCGGTAATAGCGAACACGGAAATATCGATTTAACAAAAAACGGGTTGCTCAAGAAGCAGGCTGATGACATCACAATCAGGAAGTCATCCAGTCCATGCTTCATTCAGTGCCCTGAGGAGCTCAGAGGAGGAGGCAGAGGACTGAAGCTGACCTGAGAGACTTCACCCTCACAACCCAGCTACACTACACCTAGCCAGGATGGACAACAATGCTGCAAAGACAACTGCCACGCCCAGGAAGAGGAAGAGAAAGTTCTCTGATAGGGAACTGGAACACCTGATAGAGGGGGTGAGCAGCAACCATGACAAACCTTTTGGAAAGTTGTCCCTGAAGGTGCCAGAAGCTGAGAAGCGCAAAATATGGCTGCGCATCAAGGAGAAGGTAAATGCTGTGGGAGTCACACACCGCAGCATTGACGAGCTGAAGAAAAGGTGTTACGGCCTAAGGAAACGTGCCAAGGAGCGCATAGCAGAAAGGGTGAAGGAAGCAGCTGGCACAGGAGGGGGGCCATCCAAAGTACCCACCAACACAGCCCTGGAGGACCTCGTTGATGGGCCTATTGAGCGTGAGGCAGTCGTGGGAGTCACCCAAATGGACACTTCCGGCGCAGCAACCACACAACAAGGTAAGATGCATGCCTGCACTAATACGCTGCGTATTGTATACCCATGCACATCCCCCCAGGCTAATCACAGTGTGCAGGAAGAAGTTCATTACACATATACCCTCACATACGAATTGCATCATGGGAGTTTTAGTCATGTTAGCCAAGTGTGCATGGATAATCACCAATGCGCAAGAAATGACACCAGCAGTACATGTCCGACAGTGTGTTTAAATATGTTATTTATTATGTGAACAGTAGGCTAAATGATAAATAGATACAGAAACAAAATAAAATAACAATGCACTGTTTCACACACAGATGCATCTCTGGTGGACTCAGATGACAGCGAGCGCCTCATCATTTCTGAGACACCGGCAGAGACAAATGGAGAGACTCTGCTGGACCCACAATCCACACCAACACCACCACCAAAACGCAGAGCACATGTCCCCTCACTGCAGGTAATGGAAACAGAGCCGAGCCCAGCACCCACAAGAGTTTCCAGCCAGACACGTGTTCCAACACCAGCACGTGGCCGAGTCAGACAGCAGCGCAGGTCCATGAGCAGTATTGCGGCGAAATCAGAACAGGCTCCAAATGTCTATGATGGGGTAGAGTCCCAGATGCTATGTGTTCAGCGCCTGCAGGGGAGACATATGGGCACAATAAACCTGCAGATCTCCAAACTGGTCAAAAACATGAGCATGATGACAGACTGTGTGCATGACCTAACCACAGTTGTAGCAGAAGGGAATCAGGAAATTAACAAGAGCCTACAGGAGCTCACCCGTGCCGTCTTAGCAGGACAACGCAGTAAGTGCAGGAGGCATCGTCAGAGCTTGTTTCGTTCTTCTGCGAATACTAGGGCCATCACCAAGCTCTGCAACAGCACTGCTGTTTTGTCACGCCGCTCCGTGTCACTACAGATAGACCTAGGACATTTCTGCGGGGATGTTCCGAAGGCCTTAGGCCAAGTGACCACTGCTGTGGAACATTTACAGTCTGGGACATTGAGTGCCAGCAACTTGGAAGAGGAGGAGAGTAGTGAGGAGGCATCGAGCATGAGTAGCGTGTCCGTGCCGGAGGCCAGTAGCAGGAGGCGCAGTTCGCGTAGCTCAACAGGCGCTAGACATGCAGTTCCGCCTATTTGTCCATGGTGGTGTAACCATGGTCCACTTAAATATTTTGATTGCATTCCTGTGCTGTAGTATTCAATCACCGCCATGTCTCCTAAATATGAATATTTACTTTGACATGTGCTCATGTGAATAAAACATTTGCAATCAACAATATTTTGTGATGGCTCATTCTTACCTGGCTCTGAAGTGATGTTGTGTGATGTATGTCCGCCTCCTCTGACCTTCAGCTGTGTTTGGCATGTGTGACTGTCAGTGTTGTGCGGGTGGTTGGTCATCCCAATCATTATCATTTCCATCCATGACAATTGGTATCCCCCTTCTGGTTGCAATGTTGTGCAGCATCGTACATACTGCTACAATCCTGCAGCAGGTCTCGGGGTTATATTGCAATGCACCACCAGTCTTATGTAAGATCCTGAAGCGACTTTTCAGGATCCTGAATGTTCTCTCAACCACATTTCTGGTGCTGATATGTGCCGCGTTGTAGCGCTGCTCCTGTGGTGTTGCTGAGTTTAGGTAGGGGGTGAGGATATAATCCCGCAAGGCGTATGCACTGTCACCTACAGGTTGGGAAGCAAAGGCTTAGCGGCAGCAATGCAATTACATATGTGATAATGATGTAATGAATAGGTATATGTATGTACCAAGTAGGTGTCCCTCTCCGAATTCACCGTTGAGCAGACGCCTATGGATGCCACTGTGTCGGAATATATATGAGTTGTGTGTGCTTCATGGAAATTGTGCCACTATGTCCTTAATTATGTGCTTGGCATTGCACACGACCTGCACGTTGATCGAGTGATAGGACTTCCTGTTACGGAAGATGTACTCATTGGCTGAGGGGGGACAGATGGGGACATGCATGCAGTCAATGCATCCTATGACATGGGGAAATTGGGCCACCTGGTAGAAGTCCTGTTTGGTCTGGTTCAACTGCTGTGGGGTTGTGGGGAAGGTGATGTGGGTATGTATCATTGTCAGCATGGCATCAATGAATTTACGGAAGAAGCGTGAAAGTGCGCTTTGTGAGACGCCTCCCACTACCGCTACGACCCCCTGGAAACTTCCAGATGCCAGTAGGTGCAGGCTGCATAGGACCTGGACGTGCGCAGGAATGGCATTGGTCCTACGGGTCTGGTGCTGCAGTAGTGGTTCCAGGTCAGCAATTAGGCGCATTATCATGGCACGATTCAGACGGTACTTGTCATATACTTCATCCTCATTTTGGCCCAGCAATGTAATGCGCACTCTGAATACCCTCTCCTGGATCCTCCTCCTGCGTTGCTGCATTTATTCTCATCCTCCTTGCAAGCACGTAGAGGGCTGCAAATTTGAAACAATTATGGGGTCTCCAGTGCCATTTTTGAAGGGTTTCAGATTGTTTACACCTGTGAAAAAAGTTTTTTTTGTGTGTTTCATCAACTTTACCTCCTGGTTGAGATTCCCCTTATTCTGCTCATGCTAAATGGCAATTTTGATGAATTTCGGTATTTGCGAATTTTGATGCATTCCTTTGCGATTCTTTATTTGCTAATCGCTATTGGCAGCGCAATTGTTGTTTTCGCTATTTTCGATTAGCCAACTTGCAATCCGGTAATTTGCCATTTTTTTTTTTGCGAATATGTAGTTTTTTCGCTATTGGGGTTGATGCATTGGAATATGTTGTTTGGCACTCGCTAGCGGCCTATTTTACCGATTCGCAAAATTAGCGAGGACAATTTTGCTTGATGCATGGGCCAGTAAATGCCTACTTTATTATTTAATACTCTTTTCCCCGTCTTTTCAATGACAACTGTTCTGCTTAAAATGCATTTATTAAATAAATATTAATGTACTTAATAGATTTTTAAATATCAATGTTACTGGGCGCTGGACCTTAGAAAATAGCGAACATCCTTTAACGAACGGCGTTCAAAAGTATTTGGAAGGCAGAGCGCCTTTTAAACATGGCCGTACGTCTTGATGCTTCAATAAATTGTTAACTTGTCTTTCCTCTGTTTCCATAGCGCCCTGTGCTAGTGTAACTGGTCTTCTTACTGTGTTATGCTGACAGCCGGGTGTCACTGTCATCTTTAGGAGCGCAACAACCAAGAACGAGCAGGGGGTAAAGTGAATTAACAAGAGGCATGAAGGCAGGCCACCAGCAGAAGAACACCCAACTTCCTGCGCAGATTAATGCTATCAGTACGTTATATAGCGTTATAGACGTGCATACGAAGTACTATAGAAACACAGTTGATTACTCTCTGAGCTACATACCTGTCAAGTAGTTATCTCGCAAATTAGATTGCATTGGACTCAGGTGTTTAAGAAGGTGACCGTTTTAAAATTACTGTAGAACATGACATTTTTGGAAGGTGATGAAGGTTTGCATAGAGAATGCCATAGTGGCCGTCTTCGAGGCAAGTTGCTCTTTAGATGTGGGCGATGCAGCGCGCGCTACGAAATTTGTTTTATTTATTTTATTGTTTACTTACCTGCAATTATCCATATTCCGGTTTTTAGAACCCCCCACCCTGCCCATCCCCCGCCCCGCCTTTCCGTCCCACGGAACTCCCTCCACGGGCCGCGGCTGCGTGTCACTAAGAAAAATCAGACTGCAAAGACCTTAACGAACTGTATATCTTTATATCCATATCTTTTCTAGCATGCAAATGTTGAACTCTTGAAGATCAGACTGCTAGTTGTCTTGTTTGTGGTGCAGTGCAAAGTGGGTGCTTCCCATTCTCAGGAGCGCTCTTAATTTGGTATCGACCTAGCTCTGTCCCACCTTCCTTCTGTCTGTTCCTCCCTTCCCGAGCACAGTGGAAGTGTCTAGCGACACTCGACCCAGACGGAATTCTAGACACTATAGGAGATTGTATTATTTAAAAGAGGGTTTCACCTGCCAAATGGGGGTAGGTTATCAGGAAGGGAGTCTGAGCTTTAAGTAGGGCTGATCTTGCCTTTCGGGATATGTACCAATTGTCATGACTCATTAGCCTTATTAAAGTAAACACTGATCAATGAGTGTAAAAAATCTTACTTTTATGTCGGCAATGAAAACCTGATTTACAGTTCACATTCTATACTTCACCCTGCGTTCCCCAAGTGCATTTGCTTATTTCTGGATGGTATTTTTTTCTGTCTTTTTTGTCACGCAACATAGGATTTTTGTATAGTACGTACTTTGAACTGTGTTGCCTCTAGGTGCCTGAGTAAGTTCAGGTCATAATCACCGTAGACTCCAAACTTTCGGTTTGACTTTTGACGTCAAATATCCTGGAGCCTAGCATCCGCATCCTTGCGTAGTTCATGGATCTGGGAGGCAAGCATGCCCATAAGGTTTGTATTGCTGCGTTCAATGCCCTTACTCATGTCTTCCCGGATATCTTTCCATAGACCCTGCAGAGGGTTCTAGAGATCCTGTTTTATGAGAGACATCTCTTCTGCAGTAGATGTGGTTTTCAGTCCTGCAAAGTTTGCATCAGAGGCCTTTATAGACAGCAGATTATGTGAGGAATGCACATATGCAAAAGATTTAAAGGAGTATATCAGATAGTGTTCCAATTAGTATGAGGTAGCGCTGATTGTCATAAGTGTTTTAGACTACTATGGGTGAACGCTATTAAATAATAACCAGGTGAATTAAACAGCACAAGGATCCTAGTTGGTGAGCGGATGCTGATAATGCTGAACAAATAAATCCAGCCTTTTAATTGTCAGACTGTGTTCAAACGAAAGTGGTGGAGCGCTGATTATCTTAGAGCTTTTCTAATTCTGAGTAAGCACTGGTGATGCTAAGCAGATTGATTACCCTTCACAGGGGTGTGAAGAGATACCCCAATTATTTGGCTGGTGCTGATAAAACTAAGAGGATTAGATTTTCAACGCGATAACGGATATCTGAGGGTCTCGCCCTTGGGACCTTATAAGTATTTAGTTATGCAGCACAATATCATTGGTACAACAGCATCAACTGGTGCATGGCTAAACACTTATAAGGTCCCAAAGGCGCGACCTATTGGCTATGCCAATGCTTGTTCATTTGTGAGATCCTGTTTTCTTTTGATCAAAAAGAAACTTTTTTTTAAAGATGTTGTATAAAACACAAACACAACGTTTCTCTGCAAAATGTCTGTAATAATCTCCACACCCACATTAAAAATAGAGGAAAACTGTATTTAAAACTGTGCCAGAATTATTTACCGTAAAAAACGTCTCTGACGTTATCCCAGCTCAGTTGGCATTCCATAGCCTGGTGTGCCTCGGCTTGACATTGTGCAGTGTGGACTTGTGAAAGGACGAGTCAGAGGGTCATAATTGGCAGCTTTAAACAATGCAGCCTCGGGAGGTACAGGTACTTATTCTGTACCCGCCCGAGGCTGCCTGGAAATATGACGCTGCCAGGCGTCATTTGAAGTTGGGCCCCCAAAAGGGCCAAAACAGTGACTACCGGGCTGGCACCATGTCAGCCCAGTTTACTAAACTTTAATGTGACACATGCGCAAAGCGCAAACGCGCAAACGTTTGTGTCACAACTTCCCAAGAACCTGACTGACTTGGTGCGTCACAGACAGGCAGGCAGCAGGACTAGGGCAGGCTTCCGCAAATGTTTTAAAATGGTAAGTAACATTGCTACTGGTGTTACTTAGCATTTGAAAACAAATGCGGTATGCGGATGCTGGACGGCGCAGAAATAGGGTGGGCGCTGCCCCCCTACCCATTGAAGGAAACCGCCCTTGGTAGGGACCCATTTAATTAGTTATTAATTACTGCGAGGTCTGAGACATGACAGAATTGATCCCATCTAGCGCCCTGATCCTACATAAGGGTGGCTTGAGAACAACACTCATTAGATTTATTCAAATCAAATTTCGAATCCCCTGCAACCAGGACCTATATTAACAACTCTTTCTCTGATCCTACTACATCACCTAGTGGTACATAACAGGGCAACTTCTTAATGCCACAGGCATGCTAAATTAGACAAAACAAATTGACCACAAGCTTAAAAGACCTCATAGGGACACTTCGGAATTACACTAGATTCTAATGATCTTATATGCACGATGGACAATGTTAAAGATTATCTTTTGAAACATTTAAAGGAAATGCAATGTTTCTCTAACGAGTCTGGGGATACAACTGACAAGGAAAAAGACTGACGCTGCTAAAATAATTCCTTATTCTTTTAATGTACTGTAAACACCATTTGGTTATAATGTTTTTTTTAATCGGTTTTAATTTTTAACATGTAATGAGATATTGTGTAGCAATGGTTTTAAGTAACTCTGCTAAATAAAATAAACTTGAATGAATGAATGAGTCCGGGGATACATATTCAACAATAAAAGGTTTAAAGCTCTGACATCTAAAATATCTGTGATTTACCATTTCTCACTCACCTCATACCTTGTTTAGACACAAATTTCCAGAGCTACTGAACACTATGTACAAGGAGATAGATGCATCAAACTGCAAATTGTGTGGTTGGATCATACAAGTGGTGTATTTTTACAACACTTGCTGTACCAAACACATCATTCAGGTAAACTTTCTCTACATTTTAAATCGTAAAACAGGAAGGAGCTCTTGAAATGTGTCTAGGTCCATAAAATGACAAGAGTTGTTAGGAAAGTTTTCTGCTTCGCTATTGCAGAGTGGCTTGCTGATGCCCTGCATCAAAAGATTTTCGATGGAACCACAATTTATTCCATCACGGGGATTTATTTGCATTGAGAAAGAGTAATCAGGAGGCTTGGCTCACTTCGTTCCTCTCTCAGTTGATGCCAATAACGTATGATCCACAGTTCTCCCATAAATTTGCTTATTGGAACATCTTAAGAGCTTTTATCAAGGAGAAGCTATTCAAAGATCGATTGCAGAGGGATTTTGTACAATAAAAAAAGAAATTGACTCACCTGCAGTGGATAGATTTAAATACATCTAGTTATGACTTATCATGTAGCATAAGGGGAAATCAGAAAGCTCTAGTGCTCTAGTAAATTTTCACTCTCTTATTGTAGAACCTCATAATTATATATTTGTTTTACGGACTCTCTTGCAAAAATTCTTTCTGGTAGAAACACAAATATATGTCTTGATGGGGTTATACAACTAGCAACACAATGTTGCACATCTAGTGGTCATCTGACAAGTTTCTGAAAGAACATTTAAGCCAAATTGCTGGCATTCTACTTTAATTGGATCCAGTGCCTTTTCTTTGGAGATGCATTCAGAAGGAGAAGGGTCACTTCTCGACATCCATTAATGGTAGAATAAGTACTCCTATTTGTTGACAGATCAAATCACAAATGCTCTATAACTAGAAATCATTCGATTTTCTTCCAGTTTATATGTGAAAAATGAAGAATATGTCATTCTATGCCATGGAAAAAGAGTTGGCCACGGTATGTCAGGACTCAGAAGTAATATGTGAAATATACCACCATTTACAATCAGCGACAGCACAAGAAAGGGTAGAATTGCAGATGGTTATTGTCTTAACATATGCTTCTCAGCATTCGATTCCTCCAATTACTGCTGTACATATTGAATCAATCAATCAATCAAGGGTTTGTTAAGCGCAACACCTCACCCGAAAGGGTCTCAAGGCGCTGTGTGTGTGTGGTGTGGGGGGCAGGGGGTGGGGGGATGCGCAGCTCCTGAATGTTCATGTCGATCTGTCGAAGAGCCAGGTCTTGAGGTCCTTCTAGAACATGGTGAGTGTTAGTGTCTGTCAGAGGTGGAGAGGGAGGGTGTTCCATGCCTTGGCCACGAGAAAGGAGAAGGAACTACCTCCTGTTCTGGTCTTCTTGATGCATGGCACCATAGCAAGGGAAAGCTGGGCCGAGCGGAGGGATCTTTGAGGTGCATGGAATGAGAGGCAGTGATTCAGGTAGGCAGGTCCGGTGTTGTGGAGGGCTTTGTGGGCGTGGGTGAGAAACTTGAAGGTGATTCTCTTCTCAATGCGGAGCCAGGGTAGTGTCCGCAGGTGTTGGGTGATGTGGCAGCGGTGCGGTAGGTTTAGGAATAGCCTGGTGGAGGCGTTCTGGACATTCTGGAGTTTGCGGGTGAGGCTTTTGATGATCCCAGCGTTGCTGTAGTCCAGTCTGCAGCTGATGAGGGAGTGGGTGACGGTTTTCCTGTGTTCAAGGGGAATCCAGTTGAGGGTCTTTTGTAGGAGTAGGAGGGTGTGGAAACAGGAGGAGGTGACAGCGTTGATTTGGTGGTACATTTTGAGTTCGGAGTCCAGGATGATTCAGAGGTTGCGTGCGTGGTCAGTGGGGAGGGTGGGTTCCTGAAGGCAGGTGTCATTCCAGGCATCGGGGTGTGGGCCCATGATGAGTACTTCAGATTTGTCCGTGTTTAATTGTAGACAGCTGTTCTTCATCAACCTGGCAACTGCTTCCATTCCTTCTTGAAAGTTGTGTTTGGAGATGTTGGGTTAGTTGGATAGGGAGAGGATGAGTTGGGTATCATCTGCGTACGATACGACGTTGAGTCCGTGGGGTCTGACGTTGGATGCGAGCAGGGCCATGTAAACATTGAACAGGGTGGGGCTGATGGAGGATCCTTGGGGAACTGCGCAGGTGGTTGGTGTGGGATCAGAGATGAAGGGTGGGAATCTGACCCACTGCGTCTGCCGGAGAGGAATGAGCAGATCCAGTCGAGTGCCTTGTTCTGGATCCCTGCGTCATGGAGTCTGCGGGATAGGGTGCGGTGTGAGACTGTGTGAAAGGCTGCAGAGAGGTCCAGGAGGATGAGGTCCACAGTCTCTCCTCTGTCGAGGAAGGAGCGGATGTCGTCTGTAGCAGTGAGAAGGGCGGTTTCGGTGTTCTGGTTTTTCCTGAAACCTGATTGGGAGGAGTCGAGCATGTTGTTTTCTTCTATAAAGGAGGCGAGCTGACTGTTGATGGCGTTTCTGATTACTTTCGCCGGGTACGGGAGTAGGGAGATCAGTCTGATGTTCTTGAGGTCGGTGGGGTCCGTCGAGGGTTTTTCTCTGTGTTTTTCCAGTCATCGGGGAAGGAGGCGGTATCGTAGGAGCAGTTGATGTTTCCCGAAGCGCGGGGCGATGATGTCCGTGGCTCTGTGGTAGATGTGGGGGGGCAAGGGACCATGGGGGCTCCGAAGTGGGTTAGCTTCATAGTCTTCAGGTTGTCTTTAGTGGTGAGGGCGGGACTGCTGTCAAGTGCCAGCTGTGTGGTGTAGGTACAGTCGGGTGTAGGTTTCGCGTGTAGGGTGTCGTCGTCAAAGTTGCATAGATGGTCTTGATTTTGTCGGTTTTCTCACTGTTGGGTTGGGCGAACTCTTTGATGATGCTGAAGAGTACCTTCTTGTGTGCGTGGGTGGAGATTCTGTCCTGGAGAGCTTTCTTCCTTGAGTGTCTCACGAGCTTGTGGTGGACGGCGGTGGCTGCTTTAAAGTTGTTGAGTTCTACTGTGATTTTGGAGTTCCTCCATGACTCATTGAGGCGTCTGCAATTACGTCTTGACTCTCGGAGTTCGGTGGAGAACCAGCTGGCCTTCTTGGCGTGTGTGTAAGAAGTTTTCTTGAGGGGGTCAATGGTGTTGGCGCAGTCGGTGATCCAATTGTGTAGGGTACGGGCGTCTGTGGCAGTGGCAGCAAAGCTGCTGAGGACGGCGGTGAGCTGGTCATCGGGGATCTTGTTCCAATTCCTGCGCTAGAGCTGATGTGGACGTTTGGGGATGATGTTTGTTTTGACGGTGAAATGGACGCAACGATGGTCCGTCCATGGGAGTTCAGAGGTGTCGCTGAAGGTGATGGAGTTTCCTGCTGTGAAGATGGGGTTAAGGCTGTGTCCCGCTGAGTGCGTGGGTTCTGGTACGATCTATTTGAGTCTGATGTTAAGGAGGTTGTCCAGGAGGGAGGTGGAGTTGGGGTCTTGAAGGTTGTCGAGGTGGAAGTTGAGGACTCCCAGCATGGTGTAGTCGGTGGCTGTGATGGCTTGCGGGGGTTATAATGTCGCTGATGTAGTTGGAGAAAGGTGCGCAGGGTCCAGGGGGGTTCTGTAGATGAGGGTGCCTCAGATGGTGGTGGTCGGGTTGGTCTGTATCTTGAAATGGAGGTGTTCCATCAGGTCTTTGGGCCCATCCATGTAGGTGCTCAGTCGGAGGTTGTACTTGTGAGCGATGGTGATGCCTCCTCAGGGGCGTATAGGGCGGTCCTCCCGGGTGATCTTGTAGTTTTCGGGGATGGCAATCGCGATGTCAGGTCCTAAGGCGGCGTGTGTCCAGGTTTCTGTAAGGAAGGCGATGTCGGGAGTGGTGCTGTCGAGGAGGTCACAGATTTCCGATGCGTGTTTGTGGAGGGAGCGGATATTGAGGAGGATGCATTGCAGGGTTTGGGGTGTGATGGAGTTGTTGTTTGAGGGTGGAGGTGGGTCCTGGGTCTCGCCGAATGGTAGCAGTGTCGGCAGGTGAAGGGTCCGTGGCTGACGATAGATGAAGAAAGCTTGAAGTTGTTGTTCTTGCCAGCGTTGAGTGTGTAGAGACCCAAGGAGCTGTAGCACTAGCGGGTCAGAGGACCAGGGTCCCTGGCACTGGTTGCTGTCCGGTCGCAGACGGGCTTGCCTTTGGTGCGCCAGCGGCACACCAGCTGTGCACGTCCGCACAGCGGCTGCCATTAAGTTGGGGTCTGGGGAAGGCAGGACAGCTGGGAGGTGGGAGCAGGAGCATGCGGGAGGGGCCGCGAGGGCAGCAGCAACGAGAAAAGAGCGTGATGCAAAGGAAAAAGAGAGGCAAAAAGGCAAAACAGAAAGGCAAAGAGAGACAGAAAAATGGAGAAAGGCAAATGAACGAAATGCAGAGAGGCAGAAGGGCAAAGCAAAAGAGGCAGAAATACAGCGAATGAACAAAAGGCAGAAGGCCTGAGCAGCAGAATGACCATGGTGAGCGGGCCCCGAACACCTGCCTGCTGTAGCGCTAATGGACCCGGCACTTACAGCGGAGCTGTGCAAGGGGTGAGCAGTTTCCTGACCAGGAGTTCGGAGGTCTTGCTCACCCCATCGTGCAGTGGCTGCCATTAAGTATGGGTTGGGGGAGCAGGACAGCTGGGAGGCAGGAGCATGCAGGAGGGGGAGGGGCCGCGGGGATAGCTGGGGCAGGAAAAGAGCACGAGGTAAAGAAAAAAAAGATGCAAAAAGGCAAAGAGAGACAGAAAAACAGAGAAAGGCAAATGAACAAATGGCAAAGGGGCAGAAGGGCAAAGCAAAGAGGCAGAATAACGGCAATGAAACAGAAGGTAGAAGGCTTGAGCAGCAGAAGGACCAAGGGCAAAGGGGGCCTTGAACCCCTGCCTGCGGTAGCTCTAAGGGACCGGGCACTTACAGCATAGCTGCGCGAGGGGAGAACAGTTTGCTGACCAGGAGGTCAGAGGTCTTGCTCGCCCTATCGTGCAGCGGCTGCCATTAAGTAGGGGTCAGGGGGGCTGGGACAGCTGGGAGGCGGAAGCACGCGGGAGGGGGAGGGACCGTGGGGACAGCAACGGCGGGAAAAGAGCACGAGGCAAAGGAAAAAGAGAGGCAAAAAATCAAAACAGAAAGGCAAAGAGACAGAAAAACTGAGAAAGGCAAATGAACAAAAGGTAGAGAGGCAGAAGGGCAAAGCAAAGAGGCCGAAAAACGGCATATGAACAAAAAGGCAGAAGGGCAAAGAAAAGGGGCAAAGAGAGAAAGAGAAAACAGAGAAAGGCAAATGAGCAAAAGGCAGAAGGCCTGAGCATGCAAAAGGACCACGAGCGAGGTGGGCCTTGAACCCCTGCCTGTGGTAGCGCTTAGGGACCTGGCACTTACAGAGGAGCTGCGCTGGGGGAGAGCGGTTTTATGTTATGTTATGAAACAAGAAAAGATTCAGTAATATTGAACTTCTAAACATGCGTGGCAGACATGTTATGTGTACCTTTGGATCTGCGGTCTAGTGGTTCAGTCTGCAGTTATATGTTCCATTGTGGTGACTATTTAAACAGAGTTGGGACAGAAATCTGTGCCTCCCAACTGTTGTTGCTGTGCCAGCTGCTGAAGGAGGATGCTGTAATCTGTCTTTCCTGGTATTGTGCTTCAAGGATTCTTTAAGACTCTTTTATAGAGTTACACATGAGGTAATGTAGTAATGACACCGACACCAAACACTGGATACAGAAAGGCTTTATTACGACAAGAACAATCGAAGCGCCAATCCCCCACTTCCCCACCCTCCTCCCTCTCTTTCCAGCCATTACTTACGGATTTATACAACTTGTCACGAATGTAGACCCAGTCCCATGTACTTTTGGATTTCGTTATCAAGGCTTTTGGTTTTAGAGTGTTTGTTCATAACAATGGTACTGTTGTAATCCGCCCATGCACCCCATATTTTCACATACTTCTGAGGATAACCCCCGGCCTTGTAAATCAGCTGCTTCCTGACCATGCACCAGTCCATGCCTGTCTTCCACTGGGCAACCGAAGTTGGGGCCTCTGCCTGTAGTGTTCTCCAATGCGAGGTAGCGGTGCAGTCTACCCGCGTTGGAGGTATTTCGCTAGCGCGTGTCGTCACGTGCCAGCTATAAATAAAGGGGCGTGGCCCGCGGGAAGGCAGTTGGGACCACGCTGAGAGTCCAATAAGTGTCCCATGTGTTTATTGCGGCCGCAGCGCTGATTACACGTGCTCGTGCGGCCTCTTATCCATTACACTGGCGACGAGGGGCAGAAACGACCCCATGCAGTGAAAATTAATGAGCCTAAACGTCTGGTGACTAATGAGCCTTTGACCAAGGCCCTGGACCCACAAAGTGCTGCCTGGCCTGTGCTGGCCTGCTGTGTGCCCCCAGGCGAGTCTGCTGCATCCAAGGAAATCCCTGCAGCCCCGAGAGTACCTGGAGGGAAGGGAGGTCTTTCCTGCACACTCGGTGGAGCCCACGGATGAATGTGCCCCAGCATCTTGGATGAGGAGGAAACTACAGTGAGGCCTAGGACAGACAGGCCACAGAAGAGGACCTTGACAGCATCTTCATCGCCCTCGGCCAGGCTGCTGCTATTGCGCCCAGGAGGTAAGCAGTGCACGTGCCGCGAGGTGTGACTGCGTCTGCACCAAGATGGCGTCGATCCCCGCCATTGAGCCCTTTGTGGTGGATGGGGCCCCCTCATCCCTTGCTCCGCGATGGAGAGACTGGACCGATCGCCTCCAGATCTACTTTGAAGGGGCGGGCATAGCCCGGGACAGGCGCAGAGCCCTACTCCTCCATCTCGGAGGCAAAGACATCCACCGCATCTACAAGACCCTGGTGGAGGCCACACCCAAAACATATGTCACGCTTCTCAGCGCCCTAAATGCGCACTTCGAGCCGATGGCGAATAGGGACTTACAAAGATTCATCTTTCGCCAGGCCAAGCAAGAGGCGGAGGAATCGTTAGACGCGTTCCACGGGCGCTTGAAAGAACTGGCCAGCACGTGCGGATTTCGTGACGAACAGGAAGAAATCCGAGGTCAGATAATACAAGGGTGCTACTCGTCCAAACTCAGAGTAAACATTCTTCAGGAGGATGGCAAGTCTCTAGTGGACATCCTCACCCTGGGCCGGTCAAAAGAACTGTCGCAAGCCAGAGCACCCCACATGGAGGCGGCCCTCCACCGCCCTGTCAAGACGGAGCAGGTCAACGCGGTGGAAACGGCGATCGTGGTGAGGCCCAAAGCGCACCAAAACACAGGGAGAAGACAGCAAGACAGGACATAGGGATGCGGCTACTGCGGAGGCGCACTCCATCGCATACAAGACTGCCCGGCGAGTGGGAAGAAGTGCAGTGCCTGTGGGTGGATGAACCACTTTGCGGCGGTATGCCGGTCTACAAAATCACGGAAAGAGGCAGCACAGACAGTGGCTGAAGAGCGGGACAGTGAAGACATGGATGATGACACGGGAGACTACCCAGTCCACTACGTATACTCGCAGTACATCAGCCACAACGGAAGAGACGACGACTTCCAAGGTGCAGAATCAAGATCCACCACCAGGATGTGAGATCCACCATAGACACGGGGGCTTCGATCGAGCTAATGGCTGCCAATGTGTATAATCAACTAAGTCTACGTCCACCATTATGCGAAGCAAGGATCAGGGTATTTGCCTACGGACAAAAGACAACCATCCCGCTAATGGGTTGTTTCAAGACCGAGCTGAGGCACCAAGACCTCAAGATCCCCACCACAGTGTACGTGACTACAGAAGGAAGCGGTATGCTGATAAGCGGACAATAAGCAGAAGAGCTGAGGCTGATATCATTTGCCATGGCAGTACAAGAGGAGGAAATGGAGGCCATCATGGAGGAGTTCAAAGACGTTTTCAAAGGCATTGGATGCCTGAAAGGGAAGGAAGTCTCTCTCCACATTGACCCGTCAGTCCAACCGGCGGCGCTGAGGCACAGGCGCATTGCGTTCCACTTGTGCAAGAAGGTCGAAGAAGAGCTGGAGGCACTGGAGAAGCAAGGGATTATAGAAAAGGTCAGTGGACCCACCCCTTGGGTGTCCCCGATCGTAGTGGCACGGAAACCGAAACAGCCAGGGCAGGTCCGCATCTGCGTTGACATGCGCCTCCCAAACGCCGTGGTGAAAAGGGAACGTCACCTAACCCCCACCATCGATGACATCTTGGGGGGCACAACAAAGAGCTTACCTGGCTGGTGGACGCTCCGCTGCGCACTCTGCATAGCCCGGGGGTCCGGTGGTGTTCTGCTCTCCACATTTGCCGCCAAGACCTTGCTGGACGCCGCGTGGGGACTACAGCCCCCAGAAGCCCTAGCGGCACTTCCTGTTTGAGAGCCCCTGCGCGCCCGGAGGCGCTTAAAGCTGCGAGGCTCCCTCGGTGGAGCGGGGGCACAACAAAGAGCTTACCTGGCTGGTGGACGCTCCGCTGCGCACTCTGCATAGCCCGGGGGTCCGGTGGTGTTCTGCTCTCCACATTTGCCGCCAAGACCTTGCTGGACGCCGCGTGGGGACTACAGCCCCCAGAAGCCCTAGCGGCACTTCCTGTTTGAGAGCCCCTGCGCGCCCGGAGGCGCTTAAAGCTGCGAGGCTCCCTCGGTGGAGCGGGGGCACAACAAAGAGCTTACCTGGCTGGTGGACGCTCCGCTGCGCACTCTGCATAGCCCGGGGGTCCGGTGGTGTTCTGCTCTCCACATTTGCCGCCAAGACCTTGCTGGACGCCGCGTGGGGACTACAGCCCCCAGAAGCCCTAGCGGCACTTCCTGTTTGAGAGCCCCTGCGCGCCCGGAGGCGCTTAAAGCTGCGAGGCTCCCTCGGTGGAGCGGGGGCACAACAAAGAGCTTACCTGGCTGGTGGACGCTCCGCTGCGCACTCTGCATAGCCCGGGGGTCCGGTGGTGTTCTGCTCTCCACATTTGCCGCCAAGACCTTGCTGGACGCCGCGTGGGGACTACAGCCCCCAGAAGCCCTAGCGGCACTTCCTGTTTGAGAGCCCCTGCGCGCCCGGAGGCGCTTAAAGCTGCGAGGCTCCCTCCGCGTCGCGGACGCGCGCGGGCGGCGCCGGGCTAAGCCCGGGCAAAGGGCGGGCCCTCTGTGGCCCTCAGAGGCCTGAGGAGACTGGACTGGGCCAGGGTCGCTGGTTCTGCGAGGATAAGTGGCACAAAGCTGCGGGGGTGATATAGAAATACCTGCTAACAGCAGCCAATGTTGTGTTATTTTTAATTATTTTAAAATTCAAGTGAAAGAGTAAAGGATTGCACGTTATTTCAATTCAGCTAGTTTCAGACGGGGGTGGTACGATTTATAATATACAATATGTCTAGATCTAAACCCTCTACGGGGCCACGTACAATGGATAATTACCTGGTCCAAAAGGTCAGTAAAATTAACTCAGAAAGACGACAATCGCTGGGGAAAAGTAGTACTCCGCATCTAGAGAGTCCTCTAGGAGGTCTATCAACACCTAGTACGGAGGGTGCGAATAATCACTCCGACACTAGTACCTGGGAAGTGGCAGAGTCAACAGAGAGGGGACACCCCGAGAACGTACAAACCATCCCCAATGAGTCTATAATAGATGACGGCCCTGACACGGTGGAGCAATGTATATCTTCCCCAAAGGGACGGGTAGTCAGAAAATGTAGAAAACTCCCGATTAAAAAGGGGACACTGCGTAAAAGGCAGAAACCGGCTGACTCACCAGATACGGAAAGTACGGACCTGAGGGAAATTTATGAGGGGATGACTGAGGATAGTACTACTATTAACATTGAGAAGATTATCGGTATCAAGATTAGGGATATCATAAACCCATTGGTCTCAAAAATAGAGGAGTTAACAAAGGAAGTAGGGAGATTGGGTGGTTTGCTAAATAGGGTCTTAGACAAACAAAGAGACGTGTCTGTTGCTACTACTGCTACAACTGTTGTAACTGACACCACTAACAATCAAGATAAGATCCAAGCACAGGGAGGCACTGCTAAGGAAGGCACAGGGAATAAAGGGAATGACAGTGCTATTCTGATAACGCCCCAAATGAGCACGCCTTTAATTAGCAATACTCTGCCTGTTAAGGATAACATAAATGAGTGGAAGGAAAAGAACGCTAAGGGCGCTGTAAATCTCCCACCTGAGTGTGCCCCTTATGTGGTGGTACTTACTAATGTGCCACCGCTAGATAACAGGGGTTTTCAAGAAAGCCATGATTCCCTAAAAAATAAATGCCTGTCATGGCTAAATAGACAATGTGGCTTTCCATTGAATCTCTCAGATAATATTCTGACAGTAAGGAGAGCCAACTGGATTGGGAGCGATAGGAAAAGATTAAAGGGGGACTGTGTAATTATTAATTTTAAATACCCACAGCATGTTACTACAGTCCTACTGAGAGCGGCATCTCTCCCACTCTCAGATGGCAATGTATGCGCCCGAGCACTAGGATACTTTTATAATCACCTTAATGATAATTGGAGGGACAATACTAGGAGCAATACTAGAAGTACTTATCCACTCACTTGTAAACCCCATAATGATATTCCTACACAGAACAGATTTCTTGCACTTAGTACCTTGGACTCTAATGATTGACGCACAAAAGAGACGGGGATATGTGCAAGCTGGAAAGAAGGACCCAATTTGGAGAACTGTAGAGAGGAATGTCGATCTGTAATTTCTGTAGTAACAACCTTGGTTCCTGGATTTGTGTCTAAACTGAATGAGGCGGAGATCACACAAGAGGGTAGTACGAATACAGGTGAACCGGGCCAAACCTATGAGGAAAGCATAACGGAGGGAAACGCTCGAGGTCCTACTGGTGGGATTAGTATCAGAACAGGTATATGCTCCAGGCTGGTGTGCTGGAATGTAGCTGGTCTGAAATCCAAAAGCAGAGACCCGGGTTGGAACTCCTTTATTAATAGGTACGATATCCTATGTTTTCAGGAAACCTGGTGCAAAGATAATATTGATTTTGAGGGGTTTGTTTCATATAACCTACCAGCATATGGAGACGGACCGGGAAGAGCTAAGGGGGGTTTACTCACGCTTGTATCGGTCCATCGACAGATGATGGTTATAAAGTATGTGCCGGTAGGTGATCTAATACAGATGGTTTGGATCCGAGAAGGCAAAAGCCGTAATATCCTTCTGATCAATTATTATAACAATATTTTTGATAGCACCAGGGGAAGAATCGTAACTGAATTGGCCAATGCAATTGAGAATCTAAGTTTGAACTCTAATGAGGTATTTGATATTATCTGGTGTGGGGATTTCAATGTCTCATTATGTGAATTACTATCCACAAAAGCGTGTGGGGTCACAAATAATGCTGGTTGGGAGGCCCCACACTTTAAGCATGATATGTATGGGGAAAACTTGAATGCATTAATGGGGTGCCTTGACCTGGAAATTTTGGATTGCTGCAGGGATAGTAATGGTTCACCCATCCCTACATTCAGGAATTGGCGTGTCAACTCTGTAATCGATCATGTGTTGGTATCCTCCACTATTGCTGACTGTTTTGCCCCATTGGAAATGGAAACAATGGGCACTAGTGACCATAATTGTATTATTGTGCCCATGTCCTTGTGGGAAGGGAATGATAGAGAGACAGGATCTACGATTGGAAACATTGAGGCACACCGGGTTAATGGGGTAAGGTTGAGGTGGATAGGTGCAAAAGCATCAGAACTAAGGGAATCTATTATTACAAAGAATTTAGCAGACATGGTTTTTATTTTAGAGAATAGATTAGATCATGAGCGGGTCTTATCTAGTTTTAAAGAAATCAACAATGCCATTAACGCTAAGTTTACAAGCAGTGGTAGGGGTGGTAAAAAACCTGGTTTGGTCTGGTTTGACAAAACCTGTTCTACTGCCCTGACTGATCTTAAACAGGCCCTTGCAATTAGACCTAGAGATAAAAAACTAGTAACTACTCTGAGGCTAGAATATAAAAGTGCTATTAAAGCAAGGAAGAAGGTTCTACAGCTTCAGGCCTGGGACTCTCTTAACCAGGCGGCAGAACTTTCTAATTCCGTATTATTTTGGGCAACAGTCAACTCCCCATTCCTTAAGGAAACAAATATGCCTGAGTTAACATCAAATGTTTCCTGTGAAGGCTGGATTACCCACTTCTCAAATATTTTTGACTCAGATAAAAACACTAATGTCGGGACAGATAGCTGGCCGATTATACCATTGGAGATTAGTGTGGAAGAAGTGGAAATGGGGATTAGGGCAAGTAAAGGAGGGAAGGCCCAAGGCCCAGACGGGGTCCCTAGTGATGTATATAAGGATGCCCCAGATGTATGGGGCCCTTTGTTGGCTGTTGTTTTTAATGCCGCGGTTTGTATAGACCCTCCGTTAACATGGGAGGAGTCTATAATTGTACCAATATATAAGAAAGGTTCCAGGTCAGATGCAAAAAATTATAGACCAGTTTCATTACTGGATGCCTCGGTAAAAATTATGAGTAGGATTATGCTAGTTAGGCTCGAAGAATGGGTAGAACAGGATTGTATTCTGTCAGATAGCCAATATGGCTTTAGGAAAGGCAGGGGTACACTCGATCAATGCATTAATCTAGAACTATTGATCGGGAAATATAGCGAAGCCAAATCTGGCCATATTTATATGTGCTTTGCAGATTTAAGTAGCGCTTTCGACATGGTTGACCACTCTATTCTGTGGTCAACCTTGTTGGAATTAGGGGCGCCAAAGGGCATAATCTATTTTCTCGCCAGGATGTATGAGAGATTAAAAACATGTGTACGTTTTGGTAAGAAGGGCGAATGTACCCGGAACTTTAGCGTTAAACGAGGTATAAGGCAGGGTTGTGTTTTAGCACCACTTTTATTTATTTTATTTATAAATAACATTGATGCAATTTTAAAAGAAGTCCCTGCGGATGCTCCTATGATTAACGGTGTCCCAGTACCAGTGTTACTATATGCTGACGACGCTGTATTGTTATCAAGAACCCCGATAGGGTTACAACGACTAATGGATAGTTTTGCTTCTTTTATTAATGATAAAAAACTTGTTATCAACAAAAGCAAAACTTATACAATGATATGTGGCCCAAAGAAACGTAAACATACAGCGAAAGGGTTTTTTATTGACAAAGTAAAAGTACAGCAGGTGGACAAATTCTGTTATTTAGGCATAACTTTTGCTGAAGATAAAAAGTGGAAACATGAATTTAATAATATACGCAATAAAATGGCTAGAAATGCACATGGAATTTTTAGATTTGCCCAGAAAATTGGGGATCGTAGGACCAGAGATATGACAAAAATTTATCAGGCAAGATGTGTTTCGATTGCATTATATGGGGCAGGAATTTGGGGTTACAGTGATGTATGTGAATTACAACTGGAACAGAATTCTTTCCTTAAAAAAGTTTTGTGTTTACCCACTTCGGCCTCTAATGCATTATGTCACCAAGAGTTAAATATGAACTATCTATCCGATCTTTTGTCACTTAGACCTTTGATGGTTTGGCGGTCTATTTGGTTGAATGAAGAAAAATCTTTTAGTAGGGTTATTATCCAGGATTGTATGCGATTAGATAACGCTTTAGCAATACCCTGGATTAAATACATTATTATGTGTTTTTCGGACATTTTTAACCTGAATATTGTAACTGATCCGAACGCTGTCCTATTAATCCCTAAGATCGAGTTAAAAAGGGTGTTTCTTGCCTTTGTTGAGAGGAAAAGAACTGTTATTGCTGGTACTCTGTCCACTGTAATGTTTTATAACAGATATTTGTCCATAGATGGTTTCCCTGTCTATTTAACTCTTGTCACCAGGCCGACACATAAATTTGTGCTGACCAGATTGAGATTTGGAACAGTGCATCATCTGGTGGCACAACCTGTAATGAGGAAATACCCTGTAGGTCCTTGTAGTTGTGACGGGATTTCCAAGCAGAGCACAATGCACTTTATATTATTCTGCAAGCTCTACTCTAACTTTCGTATTATTTTGCTAAAACCCATGTTTGTTAAATATGGTACACGTACGGTCGAGCAAGCTATGAAACTGATTTTTAATTTACAATCGGCTGATATTTGTTTTTATACTGCTACTTTTTTAAACAAATGCATCAATGTTAGGAAAAGCATGTGTTTTTAGATGTGGTTATGTCATTTTAAGGTGTAAATTATTGGTTTTTATTAATTATTAATACTGTTTAACGATGTGTAATCATGTCTGCTATAAGCTGTTCATATTTTGTAATTGTGATTATGTATGCTTTTATGGACATTAATTTGTACCGAATAAAGCTGAATTGAATTGAATTGACATCTTGGGAGAACTGAACGGTGCAAAATGGTTTTTGAAGATGGACCTCCGGTACGGCTATCACTAACTGCCACTACACCCGGACTCTCGCTACATCACCACATTCTCTACGCACGTCGGCCTCAGGCGCTACCGACGCCTCAATTTCGGGATCTCAAGTGCTGCAGAGGTATTCCAAAACACCATCCGTGAAGTCCTTAGCGGGCTACCAGGGGTTTTGAACGTAAGCAACGACCTACTCGTATACACATCGTCCATAGAAGATCACCACCGGAGACTTTGTGGGGTCCTCCAGAGGATCAAAGAATCCGGACTGACCCTACACAGAGAGAAGTGCCAGTTCTTAAAGAGCAAGATCAGCTTCTTTGGCTACACATTCTCCGACCAAGGAGTTGCCCCGGACCCTGACAAGGTGCGAGATGTACAGGAAGCCCCAGCACCCTCCAACATTTCGGAAATAAGGAGTTTCCTAGGGATGGTGAACTTTTGCGGGCGGTTTGTCCCGGATTTGTCTAACCTCACAAAGCTCCTCAGGGAACTGACGAAATCCACCACCACATGGCAGTGGGGCCCCAAACAGGAACAAGCCTTCAAGGATACTAAGGCATCCCTGTCGGCAGACACAACACTATCATACTTTGACCCGGCCCGATCCACCAATGTCGCTGTGGACGCCAGCCCATATGGGCTAGGAGCTGTGCTCACACAATTGCAAGAAAATGGAGAGTGGGCCCCGATACCATACGCGAGCCGCTCCCTGACGGACACAGAACAGAGATACTCGCAAATAGAGCGAGAAGCGATCGCCATCCACTGAGCCTGTCGACATTTCCACGTCTACGTATACGGCCATCCATTCACAGTGTCCACAGACCACAAACCCCTCATCCCCCTCTTTCAAGGGTCTGCGTCCATGCCTCCACCTAGGATTCGAAAAATGGATCCTTCAACTACAGGAGTATGACTATCGAGTGGAATACAAACCAGGCTCATCCAATCCAGCAGACTATCTTTCGAGGCATCCCAGAGTTGCCACCAAAGCGGAAGAAGAGGATGCCGAAGACACAGAGGAATAGGTCCGACTCGTATCGGAAAGATCCCGACCACTTCCCATGAGTCTTGAGACTATTGTAGAAGCCACCCGGAGTGATGAATGCCTGCAACTGGCCCTAACGGCGGTCCAATCGAATGACTGGCGCCCCATTCAGTCCACATTGGCCAGACGAACGCTGCAAGCAAAGACCGTCCTGGAGTCCATTGTGCGGGTCAAGAATGAACTTTCGGTTGACAGCAGTGGTTGTCTGCTCCAAGGCCCACGACTGGTGATCCCATCAAGTCTGACTCAACAAGCGGTGGATCTCGCACACCGGGGACATCAAGGCATGGTGAAGACGAAGTGTCGGCTGAGGTCCAAGGTGTGGTTCCCAGGGATGGACACACTGGTTGAACAAACAGTCAGAACATGCTCGTGGTGCCAGGTATCGGGCCAACCGGATCACCCTCACCCCGTTATCACTGAAGAAAACCCCCAACGGCCATGGGAGCGGGTGAGTGTGGACTTTGGGCACCTCCCCGAGGGACGCTATGCCCTAGTGATCATCGATGACTACACAAAGTACCCAGAGATCGAGATCGTGGGAAGTCAGACAGCCGCGGAGGTCGTTACAAAATTCGAGAAGACCATCGCCACTCACGGAATATTCGAAGTGGTGAAGACAGACAATGGCCCACCCTTCCATGGGCAAGAGTTTGCTGACTGTCTCAAGGCCTGGGGGAGTCAGCACTGAAAAGTGACCCCGCGCTGGCCTCAAGCAAATGGGGAAGTAGAGAGGTTCATGCGTACTCTCAACAAAGTAATACGCATCGCGCATGCCGATGGATCACCGCCCGAGAGGGCCATATACAGTTTCCTGAGAGAATACCGTTTGACGCCCCATCTCACGACCGAGGCAGCTCCAGGACCGGCAAGCATGGGCCGAGTTGTGCGAGACACCATCCCACATCACCCAAGCTGGACCCATCTCAGATTGATGCTGGAAAGGTCCTAGCCAACAGGACCAGCTCCAATGACCAGGCCAGCGCTGACCGACGAGCCTGAATGTCAGCCATTCAAGTGAGAGACAGAGTCTATATCAAGGACAGGTACCCTGGGAGCAAATTCCGGCTTCCATTTGAACATAGGCCCTGGACAGTCATCTGCCGAAACGGCACCATGATAACAGCCAGAAGAGGAACCAAGGAAGTCACACGCAACATCTCTTTCTTCAAAATGGTGCACGCCGGAACTCCGGACCTGCAATTGTCAGAAAACCTGGACGCCAGACCACGTCATACGCCAGCGGAGGAAGGCCCAGATGGTGATCAAGGGACGACCCCCACCGAAGATGAGAACCGATTTGACCAGGGCGCCCCTTCACTTCCGGGAACATCAGTCGGAGGTCTGCCAAGTTCCCCGGTGAGATCCCCTGGGAGCGAAGTCTCGCAGGGGATGACCCCATCATGCCATCATCACAGGGAGAGCACCCCAGATATGGCCTGAGAAGAAACCCGGCTCCATCCTCTCGGCTGGCCGACTTCATGGTGTGACGGACCTGGGACTGGAATTCTAGTGACTGGTAACAGATCTACATTATCACTGTTTGTTTTGTTTAATAAAGGTTAAAAGGAATGCAATGTTCTCCAACCCGGGGTAGCGGTGCATCCACTGACAGCAACATCCCTTATAGCTGCTGTGAGGCCCACCCAGAGCAGCGCTGATTTGCACAGGTTCATATCAGTACCACCCTCGAAGTACAAAAGGAAGAGCTTCGGGTCCCGTAGTAACGGCTGTCGCAGAACACACTACCAAGCAGGTCAGAACACCCACACAGATGCTTCAAGGATTCTTGACTGCCTCTGGAGGAAAACCGGTTTTGTATTTTCTGCTACTAATGTAAAGGACTGCATGAGTTTCCAGATGCTGATATCCTTTGAGTTTATCTTGTGAGAGGAAACTGGAACCAGGAAGTGCTGCTAATTACTTAAAAGATTCAGGGAGCTTGCTGAAGCGAAAATATATGTGTTTATTTTTCATGATTTAAAGAGACTGGAACTCAGAAAGTGTTATCACATGAGTTGATTCTATTTGTGTTCAGGAAATATTAACATTGCCATCTAGTGACGCAACATAGAACTGTTCTAAGAATTCAATGAACTAAAAGATAAGCATTTGGTCCTATTTTATTTTGAGATGGAAACCTTCAGCAGAGTATGAAGTAACCGTTCTGCAATGATTGTGGACAAAAAAGAAATGTCATGGACGTTGAAAATTATATTCTAACCATACACCGGAATTCATGCACACATGCTTTAGTTGAATACCTTTATTTCACACTCGCATTCTAAACTTATGAATCTTAATACATTGGTTTTCTAGATATACACATGCATAAACACATCTCTACTGAGAGGCAGTCAGCCAAGAAATAGTGTTAACCTATAGGTGGGTTTCATTCTTGCTTTGTATGACCATTAAAGTAATACAGAAGTAGTAATGAGTGTTTATCTTCTTGTTTAGGTATTGACCATTTGGTCTATTGCTGGCTGCTGTCTTTTATATCCCTTACCCTTTCCCCTGGGGGTCTCTGCACTGTAAGTTAGTCATTGGAAGTAGAGATTTAGTGGGGAAAGGTGTGAATATTCTTCGGTAGTCGAATATCCCTGCTGAAGTCGCTGCAGTGGGCACCCAGTGAGTCTAACAAGAGGCGAAGAAACATCTGTAGGCTTGGGACCTTCTTCCAGGTGGGTGCAGGGCGCTGTTGCCATCCTGATGCTTCCTCTTGAGCACACCAATATCAGTTGCCACCCTCTCCGATTCTGGATCAACATGCCCCTTCTGTAGGCCAAACACAGCTTTGGGAACTGTTGTGCGGGGGGGGGGGAGCGGGGATATCCACCTCCAGCTGGTTCTGGGGATGGGGGGGGGGGCTGGCCTGTGCGACCCCAACAAGCAGTGCCACTTCACTGCCCCACAGGATTCAACAAATCCTGGAAAGCCACTTAAGACCACCACTCCCCGTGCTCCACCTCAGAGTCCCCCCAGTGCCACAGGTCAATACCCTCAGTGCCAGTCAAACAAGCATTGGCATAGCCAATAGGTCTCGCCTTTGGGGCCTTATAAGTGTTTAGGCAGAGCTATTGACTTTGCCAATGTGTTTAAGCTGTGCTGTAGAGAAGTGTGGCTGCTGTGCAGCATGCTGAAAAGTTGTAATAAAATATGCCAGAAGCATTTGTGTTACCTTATATATGACCAAGAAGGCATTATGTCCACTCGAACGACCATATTAAAAAATGTATGTACAATAAAAAATGTCCTAATTTTTCTTTTGTTCTTGCAATGCTTGTTAAAGTTTTTTTGTGAGGGGGCATAAACAATTGGAGGTTTAAGGTTGTGAACTAGTACCTGTATTATAACACTAGCAGCGACCAGACACTAGGGGAGAATAAACAGATGGCACATTCCGAGAGCAGGTTGAGGTGGTGTTGAGTGATGTTGAGGTGGTAGTGGTGGTGGTGGTGGTGACTGGTGCTGAGACGATGCTGAGGTGATGCTGAATGATACGTAGGTCTTGCTGAGTGATGGTGATGTGGTGGTGTACTATTGCAAAAGCGATGCTGGGTGATACTGATGTGGTGTTGAGTGATGTGGTGGTGCTGAGTGATGCTGTGGTGGTGCTGAGTGATGCTGTGGTGGCCCTGAGTGATGCTGTGGTGGCGCTGAGTGATGCTGTGGTGGTGCTGAGTGATGCTGTGGTGGTGCTGAGTGATGCTGTGGTGGTATTGAGTGATGCTGTGTTGGCCGTGAGTGATGCTGTGTTGGCCATGAGTGATGCTGTGTTGGCCGTGAGTGATGCTGTGCTGGCCATTAGTGATACTGTGTTGGCCGTGAGTGATGCTGTGGTGTTGCTGAGTGATGCTGTGGTGTTACTGAGTGATGCTGTGGTGGCCCTGAGTGATGCTGTGGTGGCGCTGAGTGATGCTGTGGTGGTGCTGAGTGATGCTGTGTTGGTGTTGAGTGATGCTGTGTTGGCGCTGAGTGATGCTGTGTTGGCTGTGAGTGATGCTGTGTTGGCCGTGAGTGATGCTGTGCTGGCCGTGAGTGATGCTGTGCTGGCCGTGAGTGATGCTGTGGTGTTGCTGAGTGATGCTGTGGTGTTGCTGAGTGATGCTGTGGTGGCGCTGAGTCAGTGAGAGAGTCAGTCAGTGAGAGAGAGTGAGCCAGTCAGTGAGAGAGAGTGAGCCAGTCAGTGAGAGAGAGTGAGTCAGTCAGTCAGTGAGAGAGAGTGAGTCAGTCAGTGAGAGTGAGTCAGTCAGTGAGAGTGTGAGAGGGAGTTTGTGAGTGGGAGTGAGAGAGTGTCTGTGAGAGAGTGTCTGTGAGAGTGTTAGAGAGTGTGTGTGAGAGCCTGTGAGAGAGTGTGTGTGAGAGTCTGTGAGGATGTGTGAGTCTGTGAGAGTGTCTGTGAGAGAGTGTCTGTGAGAGAGTGTGTGAGAGTGTCTGTGAAAGAGTGTCTGTGAGAGAGAGTCTGTGAGAGAGAGTCTGTGAGAGAGAGTCTGTGAGAGAGAGTCTGCGAGAGAGTGTTTGTGAGAGTCTGTGAGAGAGTGTCTGTGAGAGTGTGTCTGTGAGAGTGTCTGTGAGTCTGTGAGAGTGTCTGTGAGAGAGTGTCTGTAAAAGAGTGTCTGTGAGAGTGTCTGTGAGAGTGTCTGTGAAAGAGTGTCTGTGAGAGAGAGTCTGTGAGAGAGTGTTTGTGAGAGTCTGTGAGAGAGTGTCTGTCGGAGAGTGTCTGTGAGAGTGTGTCTGTGAGAGAGTGTCTGTGAGTCTGTGAGAGTGTCTGTGAGAGAGTGTCTGTAAAAGAGTGTCTGTGAGAGTGTCTGTGAGAGTGTCTGTGAGAGAGTGTCTGTAAAAGAGTGTCTATTAGAGAGTGTCTGTGAGAGTGTCTGTGAGAGTGTCTGTGAGAGTGTCTGTGAGAGTGTCTGTGAGAGTCTGTGAGAGTGTCTGAGTCTGTAAGAGAGTGTCTGTGAGTCTGTGAGAGAGCGTCTGTGAGAGTGTGAGAGTCTGTGAGAGTGTCTGTGAGAGAGTGTCTGTGAGTCCAGCTCTACCAGCAAAACAGAAGCACAAGACGGTGTGCAGTCAGCTGAGTTTTCTCCGTTTTATAGTCCACTATTGTTTTCGTATCCATCTGTTGAAAATGTCATAATTTGGTTTATAAGGCTGGCTAGTTTTTCAATATTGCATACCCTAATATAAACGCTGAAAGGAAAAATAAACAGTTTCGACTAAGCGTCATTTGGCAAACACATCATCATGTGTTTCTGAAAATAAAGCAGTCTAGCCGCTTTCAGTCACTAATTTACATTTAAACAATGTCCTTAAAAATAACACATGATTATTGGAATGTTATGTATTTTACACAGCGCTTTGTATCTTGTATCTGTCACTGTGAGCGTCACAAAACTGCAGATTGTGGGTCACTGTCATCCAATATACTCCTTTTATAATCCTTGAAATTATTTTGCATTTTAACTGGTGATAAAACGCCGATGTTTGCTGCAAGATCTTATACTGCTCACCAGAAACAGCGCCTTAAAAGCAGGCACTGAGTCACGGCGCTGTGAATCTTTCTGCCAACAGTTTTACTATGTGTAATTTTGTTTCTAGAGAGAGTTTGGCGCTGTCCTCCAAATACATATAATGTAGTCGGCTCCTGTCTGTATTCTGACAAGACACTCTATGAAAAATTAGGCGTTCCTTAGCCATGAGGCAACTGACAGAAAACATGTCTTAATGTGCTGAGTCTCATTGTAAATTGCAAGTGCAAAAATCACCACAGTTTCTTTTAACAATCTGCCTGCAGATTAACACAACTAACAGAAGCGGAAGCAAGCACATTTAGTGGATAACGTGTGTCAATTAAATAAACAACCTGTGCATTCAACAGTGTTAACAAATTAGTTAAAAACGTCGTGGTCTGACATGATCTATTTATTTTTCAGTTCTACTGCACCCAGGAACCTTTTTGCTTTTTATTAGAAGCACTCAGGGCTCACCAGGCCCAGCATTGCACTCGCCAGTAGTCCCTGGGTCTCTCCGGTGCCCGCCACACAGTTCAGAGAGTGGGGCCACCGGTCCAGCCTCGGCCCCTTCCAACTACATTGAAGAGTCTTGTGCCCCGTGGGAGCACCTCACTTTTTTGACTGGTGGGGGGCGGGGGAGGGGGGGGGGGGGTAGTGGCTTGGCTCTGATTGCGCAGTTTTGTGGGCTCACCGGGAGGCATATCAAGGGTGAATCCAGCTTACTCCAGCGAAAAGGTCCCACTGGTGGCTGGAGAGCTGACGCGTCCCTGATTCCATGGCTGCTCATGTCGCCCGCCCCTAAGTGAGCTGGGGGACAGGCGGGCCAGGGGTTGCTGTTTTGCGCCCTGTAGCGGCACTTTCTGCTACTATGGTGGAGGAAAGTATGGGGCGCCCTGATCCCGCAGTGTGGTGGGGGCCAATTGAGAGGCATTTTAAGGGTTAATACAGCTTACACCCGCAAAGGGTCCCACTGGTGGCGTGAGAGCCAATGCCTCCCTGACTCCTCGGCTGCTCATGTTGCCTGCCCACACGTGGGTTAGGGGGCAGGCGGGCCAGTGGTTCCTGTTGGGCCCCCGTTGGGGGCACTCTCTGCAAGCACGGTTAAAGAAAAGCTGCAGCTGTGACAGGGCTAATTGGATACTTTGCCGCACACATAGCAGGGGCCAGACCTGCGGGAGAAAACGGCCGTGGAGGGGGCAGACTCTCGTCCTGGGGTGGAGGCCATCCTGAAGGCCATTGAATCCTCCCCCCATGCCCTGGAGACTAACATTGGGGAGGTTGGTGCCAGATGTAAGTCTGCTAAGCCAGGACCTGAGGAAAACGATGGGGAGGGTGTAGTGGCTGAGACGAAAATCGCAGTGCTGTAGAGCACGGTGAAAGACCTTACCTAGGCGGTACAGAAAATGAGACCCCTGTCCAGAGAATTGGAAGCGAGGATGCCGAGGGCGCTCCTGATGAAACAACTTGTGCTTACTGGGGTTCCTGGAGGGCCCCCAACACGAGCAGTTTCTCAAACTGTGTCTAAAATCATTCCTTCCTGAGGACCGGATTTCCCTGCATCTCCTTGTTGAGTGTGCACACAGGGCACACAGGGCCCTGGTGAGGAAAATGCCTCCAGGAGCTGCCCATGATCGCTCGCTGCTCAATTATAGAGACAGAGATTTGGTGCTTCGCACAGTCACGGACCTC
Source organism: Triturus cristatus (assembly GCF_964204655.1). Lineage (NCBI taxonomy): Eukaryota > Metazoa > Chordata > Amphibia > Caudata > Salamandridae > Triturus > Triturus cristatus. The sequence continues at coordinate 891,820,671 of NC_140581.1, forward strand.
GGGGAAGTGAAATATGAATCCACTGAACATCTTATCTTCCCAGACTTCATCGAACTGGTTCAGGACCAGCTGAAGACTTTTGATCCAGTGAAGCAGAGACTAGGGGTCTGAATCTTTGGTACATGATACTGTACCCAGGAAAGCTTAAGGTGCTTTTCCAAGGTAAGGACTTCATGTTTGACCATCTGGATGGGGCCTGGGAATGGTTGAAGGACTGTCTGCCGTGATAATTGGGCAGGGAGTCCCCCTTCAAGGGGTGCAGTGGTTAAAAAGAGCGCAGGGAGAGACCGGTCAGTAAACGATGATCCAGAGGAGGCAGAAGGGGAGGCTAAGAATGCCAGGAGGGGTGGGGTACACTCACTGGAGGCCCTCTCATCTGACACAGACATCAGAGATGATCTGGTTGCTCCTCACTTGAGTGCCGGCAAAGGGCCCTCTGACACGAATGATTGAGCAGCACCATCCAATACCTTGCGCTACTTGTGTTTCACGTCTGTGTGAGTGTTAAGGGAGGACAGGGGGCTTGCACTCGCTATTGCAAATGGGGATTATTTAACATGTTAATTGTGCAGGAGGGTGGGCGGCATGCATTTCCTGAACTGGGGTGGTATGTAGTTCAAAACCCACCTCATGGAAAAGTGGGATAGCAGGTGCAGTTGGTGTTGGTCTATTTATAGGTTTGGGGGGGGGGGGGGACATGGGAAGACATAACCTCACTAGGCAACAACCCTACATATAGCCAGGTAGATGGCAATAGGGCCCCGGTGGAACCTCCCTTGGATTTTCTTCTTTTCCTTCTATGTTCTCGATGATGCAACTCCCCATTGAGTCGCTGAAGGTCCTGTTGTGGAAAGTGAATGGGCTGGGTTGTAAGTTTAAGTGTGGGGTGGTCACACACGCTATCCGTCAACATGCCCCAGACTTCGTGCACCTACAAGAGACGCACCTACTTGGGAATACCTATAGGCATCTGCAGAGGCAGGTATGTGGTGCTAGCACATGCTGGCATTACAAGTGGCTCCTGGGGAGTTGGTGATTTTATCTTGGAAGAATCCCCCTTTTCAGGTGATGAGAATTTTGGGTGACCCTGGGGGCTGCTATGTGGGGGTGAGAGGCAGATGGCAGAGGGAAATGATTTTGATCGTAAACGTGTATGCCACCCTAGGCTACTGAGATGGGCCCTAGATGGGTTGAGCCCTGTTAAACTTGACCCGACCTGCGAGTTACATATTGAGAGAGGGGAGCGTAACGAGGTCCTGGATCATGGGATGGACAGACATACACTCTGGACAGTGCATGTCGGCCAATCCACAGAGCTTGCTTGCTTCGCTCATGCATTGGGACTTAGGGATGCTTGGCGAAGCCGACACCCACGTGAGAGAAAATATCCATTTTACTTGGGCCCATAAACCCATGTCAAAGTTGGACTATGTATTTTTGCCCATGGGCCAGATACCCTGTGTCAGAGATGTACAATATCTGGCCCATGGGATTTCTGATGACTCCCCCTCTGTTGCTCAAGCTGGGCGCCCGACAGCATCATAGACAGGCATCCTGAAAGTTGAATACCTGGGCTTTTAGAGACTAGGACGTAGCGGAAACTCTTAGAATGGGTACCAAATTATACTTTGAGGAGACCGAGGGATCGGTGTCCTCACCAGATATTCTATGGAAGGAATACAAAACGGTGCTCAGGAATAAAGCTCAGAACCTCCACACCATATGGAAGTAACAAAGGAAGGAAGGAACGCTCCATCTCGAGCGCCGCCTTGTACATTTGGAGAGGACCTGGGTGTCTGTGGGTAATGAAGCTACTAGTCACCTCTTTGAAGTGACGAGAGATCAATAGCACCATCAGCTGACCAAAGCAGCAAGGCAACACTACCTGGGGACCCACAGACGCCTCTACCACACGGGTGACAACACTGCCTGCCTCCTAGTGGGCTGGGGCCAATGGGAGGAGAAAGCAAGGTGGGTGGCAGAGTTAGTGACTGCAGACGGCGATACGGCCCATACAGATGAAGATATTGCCCAGGTCCTTCCTTGGTACTATCGTGGGCTCTATGAGGCTAGGGAGGGCTGCACGGACCAAGACATACCTGAGTTCCTGGCAGAGATACCACTCCTGACCTTAGATGGGGTGAGCAGAGATGCTCTGAATGCAGACTTAATATTGGAGGAGGAGGGGGAGGCCATGCAAGCCATGCAGCTGGGCAATGTTCCAGGTGCCCACGGTTTCCCGATAGAGCTCTATAAGTGATTTGCGGTGCTTCTCCACCCCTGGTTAGTGTCCACGTCAGCGGCAGCAAGGAAGGAGGGGTGCCTGCCTCTGGATCTCAATCACCCCATAATCATGGTTATACTAAAGGAGGGGAGGTCACTCACAGTGCTCCTCATACAAGGCTATCTCCCTATTTAATACTGAAAGTAAAATCTTGGCCAAAATTCTGGCTATTTGGCTTACGGGGGTGATATCAGACTTGGTGAACACCGATTAGACTGGGTTCATGTCCTGGTGCGCAACAAGACTAAACCTTCAATGTCTACATTTGTGGCTGAACTATCTGGGAACTGATGAAACCCCCAGGGCGATAATGTCACTTGACACTGAGAAAGCGTTTGATTCCACTGCTGCTATTTTGTACAGACCCTGAAGCGGTTCCGCTTTGGGGCCTGGTTTCGCAGCTGGGTAGCCTTCCTGTATAAATAACCCACATCAGCCATAAGACTCAATGGTGTGGTCTTGGATGGGAAACGGCCTTTACAACGACTCATTGACAACGAAGGACCTGAAACACGACTCCTTAACTACGACCTGAACCTGAATCACGAGTCTTTTAACCACTAATGCATTTACAACTACCTCTGGCCAGTAGATGGCACTCTTGGATGGTATATGACAGATGTATTACTATTGCTAAAATGGTGGATGGTCGTATTTTATATGGTTTTGTAGAGTGGATGTTTTAGCTTTTATAACAAAATAAGTTTAGGAAACCGTTTTCTAAAATAGTGCTTACTATGTGAAAACGTGTTTGAATTTTGTTGTAAATGGAGTAAAGATAAAGGCATACTCGCAGTAAAAAAAAAATTACTTCAAAATGTAACTATTTTGGTAAGTATTAAAGGTAAGCATTATGTGTAATATATATGTGTGCATATATATATATATATTTATTGTTGCAAGTTTATTTTTCAGGGTTTAGGGTGAGTATGTGTTTTAGGGTGGCAAGGGTATTTTTAAGGTGGGTGTGGTTTTTTCAGTGGCAAGGGTAATTTTAGAGTTTTGGGTGGGTATGGGTTTTTTGGGTGGCAAGGGGAATTTTAGGGTTTATGGTGGGTATGGGTTTTTGGGTGGCAAGGGGAATTTTAGGGTAGGTATGGGTTTTTGGGTGCAAGGGGAATTTTAGAGTTGGGTGGGTATAGGTTTTTCAGTTTGCAAGGGTAATTGTAGGGTGGGTATTGGTTTTTGGGTGGCGAGGGGAATTTTAGGGTTTTGGGTACGTATGGGTTCTTAGGTGGCAAGGATAAGTTTAGGATGGGGCTGGGTTTTTGGGCAGGAAGTGTATTTTTAGGGTTAAGGGTGGGGGTGGGTATTTGGGTGGCAAGGGTAATTTTAGTGTTTAGGGTTGGTATGGGTTTTTGGGATTGCAAGGGTATTATTAGTGTTTAGGGTAGGTATAGGTTTTTGGGTGGAAAGGGATTTTAGAACATTAATAGTGAGCATAGGGTGTGTGTGTATATATAAGTATATAGTGTTAATACTTACCAATATGAATTTTACAACGCATGTGTCTTTAGCATGCATGCCTTTACCACGAAATTTAAGTGTTTTACAGGTACATACAAACCCATTACACACACACACACATACATATATATATATTTATACTTACCTGTAAAATAGATAGATTAATGGGGTAAAGGCAATCGTGGTAACGGCATAGTAGTTGTAAAAATAGTTGTTAAAACTTCAGTGGTTTAGACTAAGTAGTGGTTAGTGTGAGAAGTTGGCCTGGCATATGCTGTCTCCTAGTTATAGGGGACACCTTGCACCAGTCCAATTCGACTCTTATTGATGATAGGTTTAAGACAACCTTTAAAGAAAGCTATCCTAGTGGTAGCTGTGGAGAGCAGCCTTCAGGCTAAGTCTTGAAGGAGTGTTAAGCTTATTGTTTTACCATAGATAACCTCTTGAATGACCAAATGAAAGAGTAGTCCACACAGGTATATATATAAAATATATGTATTTATTCTAAACAGAATCCCACAAGTCTCTTTATGAGGCTGAGGCAAAGTTACAATTCAAACAAGCATTGATAGATACAAAAATAGCACAGGAATCATAGGGCCCCAGGGGGGGACCAAACCATATATTAAAAAAAAGTGGTATAAGAACCACGACAATTCTACAGACAATGCCTAGGGCATTTAGGATCGCTGGCCCCTTAAGAATCCACCCCAGGTTATGAGGAAGGGGACACACGGGAGGCGCGTGCAGTGGAAATAGCTGCTATCGGGATCTCTATTAAAGCCTATGGAGAATGTCGCGGTTTGATTTAAACAGATTAAAGTCACTACTAGCAGGAGTACAAAGTTAAAACTTTAGAGTTAAGTTTTTGAAGAGCCCACTACCACGAGAGTACCGAGGTACCACTGTTACCTGCCCCAGGGAAGCCGGGTGCATAGGTCGTTTTCGATGTCGGGTCGCGGGCTGATTTTCAATGGGAAAATGTTCAAAAGTGCTGCTAGCCAAAAGCGTCGATGATGCCGTGAAGATTGAAGTTGTAGATCTTGTAGAGAAGAGCCTGAAAGCAGAGGGGACAGAGTCTGGGTCACGGCACAGTGACTAGGGAGCTCAAAGCAAAGAGCCCTTCAATGTCGGGTGCTTCAAGTGGAAAGAGGTGTAGCTTGGATCTGCAGCCACGGGCTCCGGGAGGCTTCAAGGAAGGCCAGCTTCGGGAGGGCGACTGTCCCACGTCGGATGAGGGTCGCTGCGGTGTTAGTGTCCGGATTGGATCCACTAAGCCTTGGCAACTGCAGCCCACGCAAGATGAACAAATCAGCTACTGGTGCAGACCCACGAGGTCTGTGAGAGGTCTCCTTTGGAGAGACTGTAGAGCAGGCCTGGAGCAACCAGGAGAACTCTTAGATGTCGAGATTGTCCTCCGCTCGGGCCCACAAGTCGAGAGACAAGGGACCGCGGAAGGCAGCAAAATGGAGTGCGTAAAAGGGAGCCCACAGGCCACCGGAGGGGGCTAGGGCGCTGATCTTTGGCACAAATGCTGCTTGGTGGTTGGCTCAATAATGGGCTAAAGCACAACTTCCCCACTAGTCAGGGTCGTGTGCTATGCAAGAGGTGGCCGGTGTCCTGGGGTATTGGAATCTCGGCACCCACGCGGTCCACGGTGCTCAGGTTTGCTGTGCTCACTCACTGGCCTCTGGGATGCTTAGGAAACCCACCTCGAGGGTGCTGGAAGTCGACGAAGTTCGTGAGAGCAGCGAAGTTCCAACCGGGTCACTTGCAGTGTTTCAGGTGCCTGCCAAGCAGGAGGATAACTCCTTTATCCCAAGGGAGATTTCTTCAGTCAGCTGGGCAGCAGCTCGTCGAAGGTCAAGTCTGTAAAGTCCAAAATTAATCTGAGGCTCTGGGGACACGTTATTCACCTTTATCCCCAAGATTAGGGGAGTGTCCAGAGCAGTGTCCACCAATGAGAGGTGAGGCGGGAAAGGGTGGCTACACCCTCTCTCCTTTGTGTGTTTCCCACCTGGGCGATGGGCAGGATGCCCCTGAACCGGTTCCAGGCGGTGTATGCAGAATGTAGGCGCTGTGGCTGCCTACGTGCAACTCTGAAAAGCAACTTTGGTGCACCCACCCTGTTCCAATCCACATATCCTGTCTGGGGAGATGCTAGCACCTCCCTGCCACAGGAGTCCTATTGTCCAGCTGGCGAGGCTGGGGTTTTCCCCAGCAACAGCCAGCCAGAGTCGTGTGGGTGGCGGGTAGTAGACATTTTGTACTACATGTGCACTTTTAAATTGGTGTCCGAATTCTGCCGCTTTTCCCATATCGCCCCTCTAGCAGGGGGGAATCATGCCCTCATGCCCATGGCTGGACTGGGGGTAGGATTCCTTCATGTTTGACACCAAACACGATATGGTTCTGTGTAGCCATTCTCAAGTTATCACGCTATCACAATAGACTTATAATGCGGTTAAGAGTATATGGTATGGCTACACTACAAACAACCCAGCAATGATTTTACGAGGGTTGCAGAGAGGCCCTACTCAGGTAGGGTTCCCCCCTCACACATACCTCAGCACCCTGCCCTGTAGGATTAGCAAGGCCTGCTATAGGGGTGACCTATGAGAGTACATGTGTTGTAATGGGGTGGGATATAGGGTACCTATTTTCCTGTAAGGGGTGCTAGCACCACCTTACCCAGACTACAGTAGTGGTCTGGTGGTGTCAGTTTGTATGGCTGTCCCAGGGTGGCACAATAAGTGCTGCAGCCCTGGTAGGCCTACTGAGGGACCCATGCCCTGGGTACCTAGGGTACCATCTACAAGGGACTGTCAGGGCACCCTCAGCATCCAATTGGGTTTGTACCTAGGGTACTCACATCAGTTTTAAGGAGAAAGCAGATAGGCTGGGGTCCTGGATAGCAGGATCCCAGCCAGACTAGTCAAAAACCACTGAAATACCAGGCAAAAAGTTGGGGGCAACCATTAGTCAGATTCCACCTTTCTACATAAACCCCCCCCCCACCCCCCCAAACGAAAGGAGATAAGGCTAACCTTCTCAAGATAAGCCTTTATTTCCTGAGTGGCCATATAAGAAAGAACCTGCACTAGCATGGTTGCTCCCTGTCTCATGGTCCACTTGGGAAATCTTACTCCAAGGGGTTCTAGAGTTTCTCCAAAGTCTAGGGGAATTACCTGTATTGGTTTTTGGTACAGAGGTGGTCTGGTGGGGTGTCTGAGTCTGGAAGTGAGGCCCTATTTGGAGTGGTCTCAACCTCCTCAGGTCACTGGTCACTATGGAAGCCTTTCTGCCCATGACTGTGTCATATCTGGCCCTAAGGGTCAACCTCTGGCTGCCTACAGCTGGGGGTTGGGTCCCTCTGGTTGGAATAGTGGAGGGCATAGGAATGTTTGGGGCAGCTATGCCCCAGGTTTCCCTGTGCCCAACAAAGTCCATCTGGGGGGTGCCTATACCTAGGGGTAAGGGGGATCCCTCAGTTTGTAGAGGAATATTCACCTGGCTAGAACTACTCTGCTGGGTGTCCCTAATCTGCTGATGAGGGGGTTCCTCTGGACAGGGGCCCTTTAAGGGTCCACTGACCTCCATGACCTCTGCAGCCCCGGGCTGACTGAGACAGGGTAGAGAGGGGCAGGATACCTGCTCTAGACTGGGTGCCATCTTGGAAGGATCCCCTGCCATCAGAGATGTGGTCAGGCCAGGCCTGTCCACTTCTGGGGCAGTTACTTCACAAGGGGCAGGATCAGTTCCCTTAGAAACTTGACCCTCACCTTTGGTCTGGTGGGGGGAGGACTGTTCCTCTCCCCCTATGCTCTCTGTTTGGGTGGAGTGATCCATAGTTTCAGGCTTCACTCCTTTTACTTTCTCCTGGGGTGGAGGTGAGGCCTTTAAGGTCTCATCCACTCTCTCAGGGATGCCTACCATTTTCAAATGGGCCTTGTGGTCTACCTCAGCCCAGGCTGAGATTTCCAGATCATTCCCCAGTAGACAGTCTACAGGCAAGGTTGGGGACACTGCCACTCTCTTTGGGCCAGTGACCCCTCCCCAGCTGAGATTTACCACTGCCATGGGATGGTCTGTCCTAATTCCATCTATATTGGTCACCTGGTAGCTAAACCCAGGTAAAAGCTGTTCTAGGGGCACTAGCCTCTTGGTCACCATGGTGACACTGGCCCCTGTGTCCTTGTAGGCCACAGCCTTCTGACCATTGATCATGGGCTCTTGTCTGTACCTGCCCAAGATATTGGGACTCATGGTAAAGTTGGCAAACCCCATGCCACCATCACAGACTAGAGTTGCTTGTGTAGGGGACCTGGTTAGGCCAGAGTCCACCTGAGTTCCCCAGGAAAGCCCAACTAAATTTTTGGGTTCACTCCCACCACCTGGGGGATTACTACTAGTAGTAACAGGAGGTGTTGGAGCTGCAATGGGAGGAACATTTTCTTTATTGCCATTCTTTGGACAGCTGGAGTCAGTTTTCCAGTGGCCAGGTTGCTTACACACATGGCAATATGGTTTCTTGTTAGAAGAGGAAGGATTTTGGGACCCGCCCCCAGCACTGGGTTTTTGGGGCCCTTCAGAGGACTTTTCTGTTTTATTATCCCCACCTTTCTCTTTGGGCTTGGTAGAATCTTTCTTCTGGTCACCACCTTGGTTCTTGGGCCTGATCCTGGTTCTGACCCATTTGTCTGCCTTCTTTCCCAATTCTTGGGGAGAGGTCAGATCAGAGTCCACCAGGTGCTGGTGTAAGAGTTGGTTCTGACAATTATTAAGAATCTGCTCCCTCATAATGAGATTGTACAATCCTTGATAATCTTTTACTTTACTGCCATTCAACCAACCTTCCAATGCCTTGGTAGCACAATCCACAAAGTCTACCCAATCTTGATCCTGTGCTTTTTGGGTGTCTCTGAACTTAAGTCTGTACTGATCAGTGGTTAAGCCAAACCTATCAATTAAAGCATCTCTCAAGATATAGTAATCATCTGCATCCTATTCTCTTACAGAGAGGAGCTTGTCTCTTCCTTTGTCTGCAAAGGAGAGCCACAGGATTGCTGCCCACTGCTCTACTGGGACCCTTTGTACTTTACAGGCCCTCTCAAGAGCAGAGATCCATTTGTGGATGTCATCCCCTGTATGATAGGGGGGCACAATCTTGTGGAGGTTCCTATTGTCAGGGACTTTCTCTCTAACTCTAGGGGTTTCATTACTGCCACCAGGGGTCTCTAGACCCCACTTTCTTGAAGCTTTCTGAAGCTCCAGGGATTCCCTGTCCAATGCTAACTGTTCTCTCCTGAGCTGAAGTTTAGCCTGCTCAAACTGGATCAGCCTGCATTTCCTCTCTTGGGAGGATTCTCTTCTCTGAGAATAGGCAGAGGTCCCCTTGGATATCTCAGAATGGTTGGACCCCTCTGAGGGGGATCTGTTCCTTCTGTTTGGACCCACAATTCTCCCTTTAGGGATGGAGAGAGTGCCTTTGGGGCCATCACCTCCATGTTGTGAATGGTCTTGTTCATCCAGGTTGAGTTCATCTTCCTCTTCCTGGTCCTCATCAGAGTCCACCCCAGGGGTGTCCTCTTCTGGGGGATGCCCACCCAACCTGTCTACCCCATCAGACATTAAAGTCTGCTATGAGCAGGATTTCCCTGAGACGTTGGGTATTGGCACCTTTGTTTGTCTTAAGTTGCCTAGAGGTGCACATCTCCCACAGCTCAGCAAAGGAGAGATGATCATATTTGTCGACTGGGACCCTCTGGGGTCCTTCCAGAGCCTTATGGGCACCTGAACTTAAAGACATTTCTAGTGTAGTGGTACTGGTGTATCTACCTACACTAGGTGTGGCCTACTGAACCCTTTCTTGAGTTGTAGTCAAGGTGTGCTAAACCCTCTACACACAACTCCTAAGTTCAGTAGAACTTATTGTATTCTAAGCTTGAATTTTTATGTACCTTTGGTACCAAGTGGCTTTCACTTTAGAAATTCAATTTGTTATCTGGTAAAACAATGGCAAGCTTGAATCCCACCGCTGTGAGAAGTTGGCCTGGCATATGCTGTCTCCTAGTTATAGGGGACACCTTGCACCAGTCCAATTCGACTCTTATTGATGATAGGTTTAAGACAACCTTTAAAGAAAGCTATCCTAGTGGTAGCGGTGGAGGGCAGCCTTCAGGCTAAGTCTTGAAGGAGTGTGAAGCTTATTGTTTTACCATAGATAACCTCTTGAATGACCAAATGAAACAGTAGTCCACACAGGTATATATATAACATATATGTATTTATTCTAAACAGAATCCCACAAGTCTCTTTATGAGGCTGAGGCAAAGTTACAATTCAAACAAGCTTTGATAGATACAAAAATAGCACTGGAATCATAGGGCCCCAGGGGGGGATCAAACCATATATTAAAAAAAAGTGGTATAAGAACCACGACAATTCTACAGACAATGCCTAGGGCATTTAGGATCGCTGGCCCCTTAAGAATCCACCCCAGGTTATGAGGAAGGGGACCCACGGGAGGCGCGTGCAGTTGAAATATAACTGCTATCGGGATCTCTATTAAAGCCTATGGAGAAAGTCGCGGTTTGATTTAAACAGATTAAAGTCACTTCTAGCAGGAGTACAAAGTTAAAACTTTAGAGTTAAGCTTTTGAAGAGCCCACTACCACGAGAGTACCAAGGTACCACTGTTACCTGCCCCAGGGAAGCCGGGTGCATAGGTCGTTTTCGATGTCGGGTCGCGGGCTGATTTTCAATGGGAAAATGTTCAAAAGAGCTGCTAGCCAAAAGCGTCGATGATGCCGTGAAGATTGAAGTTGTAGATCTTGTAGAGAAGAACCCGAGAGCAGAGGGGACAGAGTCTGGGTCACGGCACAGTGACCAGGGAGCTCAAAGCAAAGAGCCCTTCAATGTCGGGTGCTTCAAGTGGAAAGAGGTGTAGCTTGGATCTGCAGCCACGGGCTCCGGGAGGCTTCAAGGAAGGCCAGCTTCGGGAGGGCGACTGTCCCACGTCGGATGAGGGTCGCTGCAGTGTTAGTGTTCGGATTGGATCCACTAAGCCTTGGCAACCGCAACCCACGCAAGATGAACAAATCAGCTACTGGTTCAGACCCACGAGGTCTGTGAGAGGTCTCCTTTGGAGAGACTGTAGAGCAGGCCTGGAGCAACCAGGGGAACTCTTAGATGTCGAGATTGTCCTCCGCTCGGGCCCACAAGCCGAGAGACAAGGGACCGCGGAAGGCAGCAAAATGGAGTGCGTAAAAGGGAGCCCACGGGCCACCGGAGGGGGTTAGGGCGCTGATCTTTGGCACAAATGCTACTTGGTGGTTGGCTCAATAATGGGCTAAAGCACAACTTCCCCCTTGGTCAGGGTCGTGTGCTATGCAAGAGGTGGCCGGTGTCCTGGGGTATTGGGAATCTCGGCACCGACGCGGTCCACGGTGCTCAGGTTTGCTATGCACACTCACTGGCCTCTGGGATGCTTAGGAAACCCACCTCGAGGGTGCTGGAAGTCGACAAAGTTCGTGAGAGCAGCGAAGTTCCAACCGGGTCACTTGCAGTGTTTCAGGTGCCTGCCAAGCAGGGGGGATAACTCCTTTATTCCAAGTGAGATTTCTTCAGTCAGCTGGGCAGCAGCTCGTCGAAGGTCAAGTCTGTAAAGTCCAAAATTAATCTGAGGCTCTGGGGACACGTTATTCACCTTTATCCCCAAGATTAGGGGAGTGTCCAGAGCAGTGTCCACCAATGAGAGGTGAGGCGGGAAAGGGTGGCTACACCCTCTCTCCTTTGTGTGTTTCCCGCCTGGGCGATGGGCAGGATGCCCCTGAACCGGTTCCAGGCGGTGTATGCAGAATGTAGGCGCTGTGGCTGCCTACGTGCAACTCTGAAAGGCAACTTTGGTGCACCCACCCTGTTCCAATCCACATATCCTGTCTGGGGAGATGCTAGCACCTCCCTGCCACAGGAGCCCTATTGTCCAGCTGGCGAGGCTGGGGTTTTCCCCAGCAACAGCCAGCCAGAGTCGTGTGGGTGACGGGTAGTAGCCATTTTGTACTACATGTGCACTTTTAAATTGGTGTCCGAATTCTGCCGCTTTTCTCATATCGCCCCTCTAGCAGGGGGGAATCGTGCCCTCATGCCCATGGCTGGACTGGGGGTAGGATTCCTACATGTTTGACACCAAACACGATATGGTTCTGTGTAGCCATTCTCAAGTTATCACGCTATCGCGATAGACTTATAATGCGGTTAAGAGTATATGGTATGGCTACACTACAAACAACCCAGCAATGATTTTACGAGGGTTGCAGAGAGGCCCTACTCAGGTAGGGGTCCCCCCTCACACATACCTCAGCACCCTGCCCTGTAGGATTAGCAAGGCCTGCTATAGGGGTGACCTATGAGAGTACATGTGTTGTAATGGGGTGGGATATAGGGTACCTATATCCCTGTAAGGGGTGCTAGCACCACCTTACCCAGACTACAGTAGTGGTCTGGTGGTGTCAGTTTGTATGGCTGTCCCAGGGTGGCACAATAAGTGCTGCAGCCCTGGTAGGCCTACTGAGGGACCCATGCACTGGGTACCTAGGGTACCATCTACAAGGGACTGTCAGGGCACCCTCAACATCCAATTGGGTTTGTACCTAGGGTACTCACATCAGTTTTAAGGAGAAAGCAGATAGGCTGGGGTCCTGGATAGCAGGATCCCAGCCAGACTAGTCAAAAACCACTCTAATACCAGTCAAAAAGTTGGGGGCAACCATTAGTCAGATTCCACCTTCCTACAGTTAGGGAGTAGTTGTTAAGACTGCAGTTGTTCAAGTGGTAGTTGTTGCATCATACAACCGTCTCGGACACCATTGTCTTGGGAAGGGGGACGAGGCAATGGTGCCTGATCCCACTCCTCCTCTTTGCTTTGTGCCTAAAGCCACTGGCATGCTGGGTGCAATGCCGAGCAGACATTATGGGCTTCCCCCAAACTATGGTGGAGCCAGAGAAGATCTCGCTATATGTGGATAATGCCTTCCTTTATCTCATAGACCCAATACTTTCAGTCCCCACAGATCTGTCGGTATTTTCCGTCTTTGAGACATACTCAGGGTTCCGCAACAACACAGACAAGTCTGTGACCCCCCAGTTAGTGTGTTTGGACGGCTAGGAGGACGTGGTGAGAGGTGACTTTCACCTCACACAGACGGGTTTTAAAAATCTGGGGATCTCTATTACCAGGGACCGAGACAGGATTTTAGAACTGAACCTTGCCAGAGTGTTGACTGAGTTCTGTGAGGATGCGGATAGATGGAGGGGATTGCCATTGATGATTAGGGGCAGGGCAGCCCTGTTTAAAATGATTACGTTGCCCAAATTGTTGTATGCCTTGCAGAATACTTCCTTCATTATCCCTGGGGCCTACTTCGATAAATCAGATAAGACACTTCATACCCTACTCAGGGATAAGGAGGTCACCTGAGAATATCTCTGAAAATCGTGTACAGATCCTTACATAACGGTGGCCTTGCACTCGCGGATCTTAGAGCATATCACGGTTTACTCAATTGCAGGTGATTAATGATTGAGGTCACAGCTCTTACACCGAACCAACCTATAGAATAGAGAAGAAGGCCATGGAGGGAGCATCTCATATTCTCTGTCTACGGGAAGAAGCATAGAATTCAGCTGCCAGGGCCGACCAGGGCCGCCTTGTGTGCCTGGGATGATGCCATGGCAGCCCTAGGCTGGAAGGGGAAACACACTCAGACTACTTCCCTTTGGAAAGGTACGGTGATGTATGATACAGGTAGACTCACAGGCTAGAGCTTGGGAGCGAATTGGGATTGAAATACTTGAGGATGTGGTTATGGGGATGACTTAGTACCCTTAGAGACATTGCAACAGGAGTATGTAGGCGGATGTGGACCCCCTAGAAGATGTGGATTGGGAGGCTGTTTGATGCATCCTATAGAGGTGGCCAGCTTCGACCTAATACAGTTCAAAATACTGCATAGATCCCATCACCACAGGTCCCGCCTCCATAAAATGGGAAGAGAGGAGAGCCCGCTGTGCTTTCGCTGTGATACAGAAGAGGGGACCTTTCTCCACATGATCTGGGGCTGTTTAGGGATGACACAACATTGGGAGTCCAGTGTTAAAAAAAATTAAGGCGGTATGGGATATGTTTGCCCAGCTGGGACTAGTGCTTGCCAGGCATCATATCGCTATTCCTTGAGCATGTTCTCTGATGCTAGGCAAGTGGTGACATGTTAGAGTTAGCGGTGGCTGAAGAATGTAGGCTTAAAAAGTTACACACGATGAGTATGCAGCGAGTGACTTACAGTTGTGGGGTGCGATGGTGGACTGCCTGGGAGAAGACAGAGAGGAAGTGAAGGATGGTTCATCTCCAGGGTCGATAATATGATAAACAAAAAAAGGACCAGAAGAAATTTAAAGACCCTCAGGGGGCGATTCCCCAATCATACAACAAGAAAACACAATAGTAGGCCCCTGGGTCAAGTTAGTTATTGAATTGCTGGAGTAACCCTTTATTAGGACAATTCCCCTCACCCAACCTTAGGTGGCATGCTTCATCATAGGGGATCTCCTCGCACTACGAGCCGAGTCGTAGTGTGGGCTACAAATCCTTCTCTGAGAGGGAGAACTCAGGGATTTTTTATGAGAGATAAGCAAGGTATGGTGAAAGGTAAGTGAAACAAAAGTGTAGGTGGCTGAAACTAACTCTACGATGTGCTGAACAGTTTTAATATGGTATTCATAGGTCATGATTAAAAATATTGAACTAAGACAGAAGGAGATTCAATCTGTCAAAGAAGTAAAAGGGTCGACATGTTTCAGCCTGACACTCCCCGTAGCGATGTAGTGGCTTTCATCAGGACAGAGGTGTGAAAAAAGTATTAAAAAACATTTAGGAAGTACAGCTTGTAATGCTTAAAAACATGCAAAGGGGCAGCCTGAATCCAGTCAGTGCTCGCATTGTGTAATGAAAGGCAGTCTTTCCTTTGCTGAAAGGCACATAGTGCTGATAGCCTCAAGGTACTGCTTCCCCGCACTTGACAATAAGCAGCACTTTCGACGTAACTTTCTGACAGACTTTACTTGGAATAATAATTGATCCTCCCCTTGAAAGATGAACCAGAGCCTTGTCGTGTGATTGTAAATACTATGTTACTCGGTGGAAGTACCTCCTCTCCTGCAGGAGTATGCTGGAAAAACAGCAGCTTATGTCCCTCAACGATGAACCTATTGTCTGATGAGCTGATTCTATAATTTTATTTTTAATCTGAAAGTCATAGATTTTTGTCAATAAGTCTGGATGGAGATTTCTCTGAGAGCCATACGTCAATATCCTGCATGTTTCATGCTGTTCTAAGTCATCCGAGTTCCATATCTACAACAAAAACGTGAATGTTCTCCATACGAATCCTTCAATGTCTTTTCCTTCTACCTCGACTGGAGACCCGATATTCAGATATCATTTCTTCCAGAACAATTTTCTAAGTCCTAAAATATACCATAATATCATGCTTTGTTCATTCAGGGTAACAAGTTTCTGCTTCAGAAATTACTACTCATGTGCCTTGTTACTATTTGATTCTTCAAGCAAGAAGACTCTTCCCCCTGCTCATTAATGCCTTTTTTTAAAGTTTCGCTTGCACTGTGCTTTTCACATCTCTTCTAAATAAAATAAAATATTTAAAGGTTTTAATAGCCTGCCCATTACTTACCACTACTTAATACTGGCTGGCTTCCATGTAACGTGGGTTTCCTGTCTTCCTACTGGCCAGTGGCTCCTCCTGGCCGACTTCCTTCTGGGCTTTAGAGGCTTAGTCCAAGCTTGGACCAAGTACTGCTTCCTGTGGTCAGTGCTCTTCCAATGGCTGCAGGAACTATTTTTTTAATTTTCCACATGCACTCTTAGAAAGTGCATGTGCTCGGCGTCCTTTCCATGCGTCCGCAGTTCTCTCTTTTACCCTCTTCCACGGTGTCACAAAAATCTTCCTTCTGCTCTACTAGACCCAAAGGTATTGGAGCGCTTTACTTGAGCACCAGTTACATTATACAAAGACATATTTATTTGATTTTTGGGCACTGGGGAGATTATGCGATTGGCCCAGAACCACAGGATGTTGAGCTAACGCTGAGACTCGAACCCGGTTCCCTAAGTCTGCAGTTCTTTCTGTTACACCACATATTTATAGTCACTGTGCTTGCTTTATAGTCACAATGTAGCAGTGGATGTGTCCACAATTCTCAACATGTGTCTGCAGTTCTCTCCTTCACCCTTGCCTGCTCACATGGTTTCACTCCAATAAGTTACTGTGTCCACCAGCACGGCTTCCAGTGTAGGAAAAATATGTGAGGAAAGATAAAGCTCTAGTTTTTTTTAATCAGAACTTGCTGTTACATCAGAAACTATGGAAGCAGAAAAGGGACTATAACAATTCAGTCCAATCCTGGCAACACACTAAACATCTTACTTTAGTTTCTGGTTAAGAGGTACGTATATCTCCCACATAAGAAAATATAAGCTGTTGTACAAAAAATGGTGAGAGTGACGTTCCTTTTTTCAAAGTATAACGTATGAATATAGTATATTTACCTTCAGATGTTGTGTGTGCACTACAGCATTTGATTGTGATTCACATTTCTTTTAGTTGAATTAACATTTTTAATCATAAATGAGTATTTTTGTTGCTGTAATTTTTTATTGAAACAGAAACAGACAGCATAACCACAGTTTAGAACCAGAGTATATAAGTACTAAAGAATACAGTGCAATTTGACAGGGAAGGGGGAAGAAAAGGGGAGCCACAATGCACATGGAACCACTAAAGGAAGTTTCCAACACTGTGGGCCACCCATGTAAGCCTTCCTACTTGGTGGGATGTGTCTTGACCGTTCCTTGGAGGGCACTACTATTGTTCTTTACTCCATACAGGACCTTCAGGCCTGTGTTTATCTTTACAACAACCACTGGGGCTTGGGAGGACGGGGGCAAAACTCAATTATTTCTTGGGGAACTCTGCACTATGGCCTCTGTGCCCTCTGACTGAAAGTGTGGCTCTTGCTAGTAGACAAATGTCCAGGGGACTACTCTCATTCTGTCTTTCTTGAAACTCACCTTCTAGTCAGGACCCCCACTGTCTTGTCAACCTATCCTTCGTATCTCTGATGATTTAGGCGGCTCTTGCTTACTTTAGCAGCATCCACATATGGAAATAAGGCCCCATGACATGGCTCCTAACACTCTCCTTTGGTGTAGAAACTCACCTCTCTCACCAATCGGAATCTTTTCAGCTCCCTCCTATCACTCTCACGGGGGTTTCTAAGGGCAGGTCACAGCCAACCCTGCTCCTCTGCCCATTCCAGGCAGTCTGTTGCTCACTTCTGACCCGAGGAAGCCTGGTTCCTGCACCTTGACATCTCTGCACAGTGGAGGAAGCTCAGTCAGCAGAGGAATTGTCTCCACTCCAGTTGCGCCCCTTCATTGACCCATATCACAGTCATCCGGTTTTAAACATTTCTCCCACAGCACTGTCAACCTGCTGTGCGAACCGAACTGCCCCTGACTAGGCTTGTCTCTGTACCAGTTTCAGTCCACCGCCCATGCCCTTAGCAGTTTTGACTGGTGCCATCCTAGCTTTCCAGCAAGGATGGAGAACAGTTTGACTCATTCAGCTTACTCCTTTGTAGAGTTGTGCACCTTTATTTGGGGTTGGCCCACTGTTGGTGCCTGCTTTTTCATTCTGGTTAAGGCCCCTTTTTGGACCGAAGGTGTAAGACTGCGACAGAAAGGAGGAAGGATACGTCTTACTCCATGCCCATTCCTGAATCACATATTTTAAAAGCATTAAGTAATGTGTTACATCTTTTCACAACAGAACATATTGGGCGGCAGACATCATTCATAATTCTAACATGACACATGCACACACATCTAACAAGATGTACGAGAGTAAGGTGCAGGTTCTAAAAACAAACTTATTGATTATTAGACTGGGATCCTGATTTGGTTCGTTGAATATGCTTCCAAAATTAGCCATGGTCAAACAGTCCAGGAAGTAGTGCACTCTCCACATTAAGTGAAAAAGTAGATGCATTTTATTGTGATGGTATTTTGGAGTATAACGCATTCACAAGTATGCAGCTCAAAATCAATTTGAATTGAATTGTAAAGGTAACTAGCTTGCCTTAGGATGTGCGTAATTGCACAGTCCAATGCATTTTAAAATCCCTGCAAACATTTAAACTGTTTCTCAGTATGACTTCAAATAACTTGTTATTTTGTCTATACATAATAATACGGAGTAGTGTGCTTATAATTACAATATGTTTCAGTGGTTCATATAACAAAGAAACATTGTACTTTGCTGAACAGATTTTAAACTGAGTTCCTTGTCAGGGGATCAATGACTAAAGTCTTGGCATAATGTTACAATGATGTATATCAGCTTTCATATATCATTATCTCTTTTAGGCCTTGAACTGAAGATACAACAGATACCCTAGAAAGAGCCATATACATTAAACTGATTAGAATCACCATCAAATATTAAGATGAGGGAAACAGTCGGGGTTAAATGTTTCCCATGTATCTTAAATCTGCTAAAAAATAGATACACCACTATCGTCTTTACTTCTTTCCATGTCTCTCCTTTCTCTACTATATTCTCACTTTTAAAGTTCTCTTTTCTCCCTATTTTCTCCCCACCCTTCCTTTTCTCTAGTTCCCCTTTCCTCTTTATTGTATTTTTAGCATTCATTTTCTGCTCATAATAGTCTGCACAACTAATAGTTTAGAAATTGGTAACACAATAAAGAGTGACAACTCAGGTATCTTGGCCAGTGGTCAAGAATAGCCAGAAATCAACAGCTGCTTATACAGTCATGAAGGGAAAGCATTTACAACCACAAAACCCATTCCAGAGGTCAAAAATGATCAGGCTATATTACAAAAGGGGTTATTCAGGAAGTAGAAAAAAAGGGGGATGGACAAGGGAGTGGAAATGTGAGTGTCAATTGACAAGGGAGGTAGCTGAAAGCAGAAGAAAGATTACCTCATGCATATGGGTCCACAAAAGGGCGTGGGAGCATATATGATGCATATAGCAAATCGAATAGGACTAACACAAAAGCGGAAAGTGCAGCAAAAAAAAATGATAATGCCATAATCTAAATATTCATACTTTTAGGATTCCTTACTAGTTTTGACTTCAATGCCTAACTCAGCTCATTCATCAGAAAACAATCCCAAACATACAATAATAAAAAAGACAAAGTAAAACGTATCCAGTGCATTTGTGAACTAGCGTTCGGTGAATGATGCAGGAGGCAGGTTCATTTCTCAATAGTGACACAGAAGCAAGAGAAAGTTCAACATTGTTTTTACAATATTTTATAGAGCAGTACATCATGACATCTAAACCTATGAAAATGTATTGTAATTAAAGTAGGTGGCATTTAAACTCTTTCGATAGGCTGTATCTGACAAACTAAACAAAAATTATTAGATAAGGAAAGAAAAAGAAGCGAGGGAGTGGAGATATTCAGGAATGCAAACAGTTTCCCTGTCAAGCTGTCATAAATCAAACGATAAAGTAAGTTGGGTTTTAAAAATGTTGTTCTTCCTCTCTTCTCTTTCCACCTTTAGCCCGCTTTGTGAAGGATTGAACTTTCTCAGTGATTCGCACAGGGTACTCTGAGTGAGGGTGAACTGAGGGAAACTTCACATAAAGCTCAAAAGACACTCTCGTCTTGGTGCTGCAAGCAAAAAACAGCAAAGTATTGCCACTTCCACTCTTTCATCCCCTTTTGAGGCCCAAAACCCGAAGAAAATAGGCAATTGTTTAACATTAACAAAGCGAGGAGACCTGCCTAGATTATTCAAATCTTCTTGGTACAGTAGTTGCTGAAGTAGAGGTATGTCATTTTCCAATTTTTTTGCCTTCCCTCCAACAACCAATGCAGAGTGATTACAAAATTAATATATTTCATAGAAATTATAATTTTAGTGAGGATAGTTCTTGGCATAATCAAGTAAAATAATATTGCACAAAATGTTCGTGAAGCTTTTGCTTTGTAAAAATGTTGCATAAAGATCCGAACTTCCTGTTGCTGCAATATTTCTTTTGCACACCTATGATGTAGTGGTACTCTGCAGATCTAGAAGACAAACATATTCTATCTTTATTAAAAACAAAATACAGAACTGCCTTTTGTACAAAAATAGCAAATGTTAAAGCAAATTCACTTGGTGTATTAATTCAAAGCACTCAAATACATCTGGCACACATTGAAAAAGTATATTCCAATATAATTCTAGTTTTGCCCAAAATTGTAGTCATAAAATATTTTACAAGTATACTTTTTAAGTATGTTTTTGCGCACTTTATAAGGCTATGAGGAGGACATTTTGATTGATTGATTTTATAACAGCTAGGGTTTTGATGTTTTAGGCCTTACCTTCTGCCACTTAGAATGTTGAGAGTCACTTGGGAACGTTTTGGAGTATTCGTGGTTTTCGAACTTGCTATTAATCCCAGAAATTCAATTGGTTCTAATTTGGGGATCAGTATGCACTGTACATTTTGCTGTGAGTACTATTGTATATATTTTTGTTTTTAACTTTTACGAATTTTGGGACAAATAAATTGAATTATGTGTCAGAATGTCTACCTCTTCAATATCGACCTAGCTCTTTATCACTTCCATTATAATGACCCCCAACTGTATCAACTTGCTAAGTCCACTACTGTATTTATCTTTATGTTGTATACCACTAGTATCAACCATATCTTTTAGTGATAATTTATTTAATGTACTTGTTTACTGTGATTTATATTTCTCAACCAAATTCCCAGAAGTGGTTCCAGCATGCAGGTGCTTGTTTTGGGAAACTTTCTCCCTCTATGGACTGCAGAGACATCCTTCAGACTTTAAACCAAACAAATTGCACCTCAAAAAGGCACAGGATATGTCTCAACAGCATCCTTTTTTAAAAGGTATATCTATATATGTATTTATTACCATGAGGGCCTGCAATCAAAGTATAAAAGCCAGTCTCTAATTACTTTATTACAGGTGACTTGTGATGTCTGTTATCCCCGGTAATAAAGAAATGACATAGCAGCTCAACTGTAGTAATGTATTGCAGTTGAGTTCATCTGTCACAATGCATGCTGCCCGAGCTAGTAGTAAGACTGAGAGGCAGATCCCAGAGAATAATAAAATTGCAATTTAAACAACGAAAATGAAACCTGGCTTTACCGTTTGCTCTATTTTCTAGATGAGCAGGGATAAGCAGTAAGGCAATATTCCTAGCAACATATTTCTTTTTTTGCACGCTTTACGTAACTATAGGAAATACAGAATCCCTCCATCTGCATGTATCTACACATTCTGAGCTGCAGCGTTTTTCAAAATATGACATACTAAACTGATTCTAATATATTTTTGAAACACATATCCAACTGCTGTTTTGTGTGTTTAATTTTGCAGTTTGGGATTCTACTTTTATTCTTCATGTTTGCAAACATACTTTCTCTTTCACATGAAAGACCAACACACTAAGGATGTGATCAGTTTGTGGGAAGGGTGATGATGGGACCATGAATTATAATGAATAAAGTACTGTCTGCCATACATTATAAAGATATTACAAGTAAACTCGGAGTTCCATGATCTTATAAAGGAAATCGACCGTCAGCCTCCTTCATGTCTATGGTCACAGAACTTTTAGGTGACTTGCAATATCCTTATAATGTACGGCTGGGAGTACGTTATCCCAATATATTATATATATATGTTACCCTGAGGCAGTCGCCACTGGGTGGTTACAGATAAGTCAGAGTTTTCATAGAAAATGAGTTGTTTCTGTTGCTGATAACCTTGGCCTCGTTTGACAAATCTCTATGAAACTTTCCAAAAAGGTTCTACTTTTTGACTAGTTTGCACATGGAAAGTTTTGGGGGTTATATGTCAAGCAGGGGCTGAGAAAAATAGAGGGTCCCAAAATCCTCATGCATTTTCCATAGACTTCTTTAAAAAGCACTACTGCAGAAACTGCTAAACGGAATGACACCAAATTTCACAGGAATCTAGCTCTCGGCCCACAGGTTTTGATTTTTGTGATTTGGTAAAAAATCTGTTCAGTAGTTTTTGGCAAATTAAGATTAAAAAATATTTGTATATCTGGACAGTTAGGATTGAGGGACTCTTGCTAAAGTCCCTCGAACCCAATAAAAAAAATAGAGCATTCTGATTGGCCCAGGGCACTTTTTTTCCCCTTGGACCATCTCGCTCCCGAAGGAGCAATCACTCTGATTGGCTGCCAGCAACATGAGAAAAATGTTACTGGCAGCCATTACAGGAATTGGGGACTTAGTCCCCTGTTCTAAACTTTAAAACATAAAATAACATATGGGGCAGAGTAAGGATTCCCTGCCCCCCTAGGCCCCATGTGGAGACCAAGAGGTATGCAGCTTGGTACCCCACCAAGTGTTGAGTTAGTAGATGTCACTGTGATGTTTTGTATAATAAAGCTGGCAAAAATTGTATTATGCATAACTTATGGAAAAGATGATTAAAAAAAATGTGGAGACCAAGTGGGACTTACTGGGGCCATAATAAAAACCCAAATCAGCAGAAGGCCATGTGCAGCGAAAAAAACCATAGAATTTCACTGAAAAAACCGAAGGTTAAAGTAATGTTACAACTAGGTGAATGTCAGTGACAACATTAACTTTTTGAACAAAAAAATAAACATTGAAATGTACTAGTTATAGTTAGCTGAGCTAAGTATAACTTGTGCCCTCGCCATGCACTGCTTATGACCTCACATATTACATCCCTTATGACATGTTCTATGGCATCATTGATGACATCAACCAATGAGTGTGTGTCGGCGTGTGGGTATTGCGGGCCGGAAAGTCAGACGAGGAGGCCAGATATAGTGGGCTATAGTGTTGTTTTATTGAACAGAAGTTCTGTTTACACAGGTGTAGGGTTTTGATGTAGCTGTGGAAGAACTCCTCGTCGCGGTCGGGTCGTCGGGGTCGGTGTTTCAGGGACGTCTCCGTTCTTGGTTGTAATCGGCGACCCTAGACAGTGTGGAAGTTCCTCGGAGGACCGGAAGAGAAAGAAAGAGAAGCCGTTAGTCCTGCTGGGACTCAGATGAAGACGCTGGCCCCGTTACCACAAGGTGAAGAGGAGTAAGCAGACTGTGTGGGGAAAGGGTAAGAGGGGGAAAGGCAGGGGTTGGTAAAGGAAGAGTGCTCGGAAGGTTCGTGAGAACAGGGTCTGTACACGGTGTAGGGTGCTGTACATAAGTTACAAGGTGGCGGGACGGGATGGTGAAGAGAGAGAGGCTATATATAAGGGAAGATTATATGGGTACATAGAGTACTCTAACAGACTGAGGGTATGGTGGAAGGTACTCACGCGCTCCGCCGTAACTCTCCTCCGAGTTACGGCCGCTCTCCAGCTTCCTCCGTGGGACTCCACCACTCTTCTGACCACTCCTCGAGTTCTCCACTTCCGTCTTCGTTCTCCACGTGCTCGCCAGCCGAGAGTTCCTGCCACGATCTTTCGACTCCTCCAGTCTCTTTGGATCCGCTTTTTCTGTGGGCGTCTGGTTGTAGGTAGGCGGGACTTCCGGGGCATCGGGCGACTCCTTCCGCTCCGTCGTCACTCCTGATTGGACCCTGAAAGAGAGAGAGGGGTGGGGATTCCGTTGTCACGGACGCTTTGGAGATCATTCGGAATCGGGAATCCGGGAAGGGACAGTTCCGGAGAGGAGGTAATCCGGGTGGTGGGCGTGAGGGATTGGGGACCGGGGGAAAGGATCCGTCACATCCCCTTCCCCTAGGAATGTTTCGTGTACTTGTTGAGGACACGGGATAACGGGACAGGTAGTCCGCGTTCCCTTGGTCTGCCCCTTTTCGGTGTACTGTGGTGAAACGATAGGGTTGGAGGGCAAGGAACCAGCGGAGGACTCGGTCATTATGTCCTTTGTTTCGGGCCATCCATTCCAGAGGGGCATGGTCGGTGTATATAGTGAACTCACGACCCTCTAAGTAATAGCGGAGACTGTCCACTGCCCACTTAATAGCCAGGGCTTCTTTTTCTACCACAGCGTAGTTGCGTTCTCGGGGAAATAACTTCCGGCTGAGGTAGAGAATGGGCTTCTCGTTACCAAACAGGTCCTTTTGGGATAATACTGCCCCCAAACCCTGTTCTGAGGCGTCAGTCTGCAAAAGGAAGGGTCGCGTATAATCAGGGCTCACAAGCACGGGACCGGAGGTCAAAGCACGTTTGAGGTCGGAAAAGGCCTCCCATAACAAGGGTGTTGGGTTTTGGAGCAATGTCTCCGTGGCTGCAGAGTTTTTTAACAGGTCTGTGAGAGGGGCTGCTCTTTGTGAAAAATTGGGTACAAACCTCCGATAATACCCTAGGAGGCCTAGGAACGCACGGAGGTCTTTTTTCGTTTTCGGGAAGGGGAGGGAACGGATGGCTTCGGTTTTGGTAGATTGGGGTCGGATGAGGCCCTCCCCCAGGAGGTAACCCAGATATTGTACCGTTTGTGCGGCCAGGGTGGTTTTGGCGGGATTGATTGTGAAACCATATGACCCCAGGGAGGTGATGACCTTGTACAGGTGGTCCAAGTGTTGTTCCCAGCTATCACTATAGATGATTATGTCGTCTAGGTATGCCCCCGCGTACTGGGTGTGGGGTCTTAAGACGTGGTTCATGGCTCGTTGAAAGGTGGCGGGGGCCCCATGAAGGCCGAACGGGAGAACAAGGAACTGATACAACCCCTCAGGGGTAGAAAACGCTGTTTTCTTTCTGTCCTCTTGCCTGAGGGGTATCTGCCAATACCCTTTACAGAGGTCTAGCGTGGAGATGAATTGCGCATTCCCTATGCGTTCGATCATCTCGTCGACGCGCGGCAGGGGATACGTGTCAAAGGATGAAATTTTGTTGACTTCCCGGAAGTCAATGCAAAATCTGACTGATCCGTCGGGTTTAGGAACGAGGACGATTGGAGAGTTCCAGTCGCTTACTGAGGGTTCTATTATGCCCATCTGCAGCATTAGTTCGGTTTCTTTTTTTATTACCGCCCGACGGGCTTCAGGAACTCGGTATGGCCTTTGCCTGACCACCTTCCCGGGTATTGTGGGTATAGTGTGTTCGGTGATGGTCGTATGACCTGGTACCGAGGAGAACACGTGCCGTAAGGGGTATAGGTGATTTTTGAGGTCGTGACAGTGTTGGGGTGTTAGCCCCGAGTCTATGCAGGGGGCAAAGGAAAGGGGTACCTGTTCTACGGTGGTAGAGAGGACGGGACGGGGGCCTCCCATTTTTTAAGCAGATTCACATGAAAGATCTGTTTGGTGCCTCGTGTAGGATCCAGTTCTATTTCATATGTGACAGGGGTTACCTGTCGAAGCACGGTATACGGGCCCTGCCACTGCCCTAGGAGTTTGTGATCAGAGGATGGCATCATCAACAGTACCAAATCCCCGATGGCAAAGTTCCGGGTTTTTGTCCCCTTGTCATACTGTACTTTCTGTTTATTCTGGGCATTTTCCAGGTTTTGGTGGACGATGTCTCTCATCATTGCCAAGTGGGTTTGTAGGTTGGATATATACTCAGGGAGGGGCCGAGTGCGGTTAGGCTCGGCTTCCCAGGCTTCCTGGGCCATATCTAACAGGGTACGTGGTGGCCGGCCATATAGCAACTCATATGGTGAATAGCCTGTACTACTCTGGGTTTTGCAACGTATAGCGAACAACGCTAGGGGCAACATATCTTCCCATCTTTTGGCTTCTAACCCCAGTAACTTCTTCAGTGTTTGTTTCAAGGTGGCATTGTAGCGCTCCACCAGCCCGTCGGTCTGGGGGTGGTAAGCCGAGGTCCGGATTTGTTTGATACCTAGTTGTGAACAAACCTGTTTCATTAAGGCTGATACAAAGGGGGTGCCCTGATCGGTTAGGATCTCTCGGGGAAATCCTACTCGGGAAAATACGGAGATGAGGGCTTTCGCTATGTTCTGGGTAGTGGGTTGTCGTAAGGGCAAAGCTTCCGGGAAGCGTGTGGCGTAGTCTACGAGGACCAGGGCATATCGACAGCCGCTACGAGAGGGCAACAAGGGGCCTATGAGGTCCATCCCTACTCTACTAAACGGGATGTCAATGATAGGGAGAGGTTGTAGGGGTACCCGAGGGGGTCGATATCTACTGTTTTTTTGACACACCGGGCACTCCCGGCAGTATGTTTTTACTTGTTGGTGGACCCCGGGCCAGTAGAATCTCTCTAGAATGGTTTGGCTGGTTTTTTCGTCACCAAAATGTCCGCCCAGCAGATGGCTATGTGCGAGAAACAGGACCTTCTCGCGGAAAGGGCCGGGGATCAACAGTTGGGCCTTTTGCTGGGCCCCTCCCTTTCGGTATAACAACCCCTGTTTCTTGAAGAAGTAGGGACCTACGGTAAGAGGATCCTCGTTTTCCAACGCCTTAGCCCAGGCTTCCTGCAGAACGGGGTCTTCTTGTTGGGCTGCTCGAAATTCTTGGTCTGTCTGCCATGGATGTTCGTCCGGGATCGCTGGGAAGACGTCGACATAGTCCCTTTTCTCCTTCTTTTTCTGTGCTTTGGTTTTCAGGAGCTTGGGTTGTGTTGTTGGAGAGGATGGCCCCTGAGGAAAGGGTGCTTCTTCCCACCATTGGTTGAGGGAATCCGTTGAATCCTGAAGAAGTCCGGGTAATCCGGGATAGTCACTCCCCAAAATGGCTTCTTCGGGAAGAGAGGGAATAAGTCCTACGGTGAGGGTGGTTCCCGGATCCTTTGGATGTTGGACTTGGACTTGGGTGGTGGGATATCTTCTCGTATCGCCGTGCACACATTGAATGGCAACCGTTCCAGAGGGAGGTTCGGCGGGTGTCTGCAGGGCCTGGGGTCGGAGAACACTCTGTCGACATCCAGAGTCTGCCAACGCTGTGAGGGTTTGTCCATTTATGGTTACGGGTCGGTGGAAGGAGGGTGGTTCAGAACCGGGTACGGAACAAACGTAGTTCCTGGCCAGACCAATCTCCATGGGTTCTTCTTTGTGGGGACACATGCGAGCGATGTGACCAAAACCTCCGCACCCGTAACATTGGGGTCCAGGGTTGGTAGGTCGCGTAGGCACCGGTGTGGGAAACAAATGGGTCATCACGGGTCTTTTAGGTAGAAGAGGGCGGAGAGGTCTGATGCCGGTGGTGAGAGGAGGTTTCTGGGGATGTTCCTCCTTGCCTCGTGGGGTCTCCTGTGCTCGACTGTAGGCACTGGCTATTTCCACGGCGGTATCCAAGGTGAGACGGGCATGTTGACGTACCCACCTTTGGGTACCGGGGTGTAGAGACGAGAGAAATTGTTCTAGGTGGATCTTTTCCAGGATCTCTTCCTTGGTGGACGTTTCGGGTTTCAGCCACCGAGATGTCAGATCCTTGATTCGGAACGATAGTGCTCGAGGAGTCTCTTGTGGTCTTTCTTTGACCTGACGTAACCTCACCCGGTAGGCCTCTGCGTCGATGCCCAATCGTTCCAATATGCACGTTTTGATATCCGCATACGGAGTGGTGCCTTGCACGTTGGCTTGTTGGTAAGCGGCTTGTAAATCACCAGTCAGTAAAGGGCCCAGGTAATGGCCCCAACGGTCTACAGGCCATGACGCAGCCTGGGCTAACCTTTCAAAATTCGTAAAGAAGAAATCCGGATCTTCTCCCGGCACGAACTTCTGGAGGACCACCGAGGGTAATGAGGTTGTGGGTCTCTGTTGCTCGAGGGCGGTGGTCAATTTTCCCATGGCTTGTTCGTGGGTGTCTCCCTGGCCTTTCAGGACATCGTGGAGTTGCCCACGATCGTTTTCGGCGGTTTTCAGGAAGCGTTCCATCAATGTCCCTAATTGTTCTTGGGAGGTAGCCATCCTTTGCAGTACGGCCTCCATGTCTCCAGCTGATCCCACTTCTGACACCACCTGTCGGCGTGTGGGTATTGCGGGCCGGAAAGTCAGACGAGGAGGCCAGATATAGTGGGCTATAGTGTTGTTTTATTGAACAGAAGTTCTGTTTACACAGGTGTAGGGTTTTGATGTAGCTGTGGAAGAACTCCTCGTCGCGGTCGGGTCGTCGGGGTCGGTGTTTCAGGGACGTCTCCGTTCTTGGTTGTAATCGGCGACCCTAGACAGTGTGGAAGTTCCTCGGAGGACCGGAAGAGAAAGAAAGAGGAGCCGTTAGTCCTGCTGGGACTCAGATGAAGACGCTGGCCCCGTTACCACAAGGTGAAGAGGAGTAAGCAGACTGTGTGGGGAAAGGGTAAGAGGGGGAAAGGCAGGGGTTGGTAAAGGAAGAGTGCTCGGAAGGTTCGTGAGAACAGGGTCTGTACACGGTGTAGGGTGCTGTACATAAGTTACAAGGTGGCGGGACGGGATGGTGAAGAGAGAGAGGCTATATATAAGGGAAGATTATATGGGTACATAGAGTACTCTAACAGACTGAGGGTATGGTGGAAGGTACTCACGCGCTCCGCCGTAACTCTCCTCCGAGTTACGGCCGCTCTCCAGCTTCCTCCGTGGGACTCCACCACTCTTCTGACCACTCCTCGAGTTCTCCACTTCCGTCTTCGTTCTCCACGTGCTCGCCAGCCGAGAGTTCCTGCCACGATCTTTCGACTCCTCCAGTCTCTTCGGATCCGCTTTTTCTGTGGGCGTCTGGTTGTAGGTAGGCGGGACTTCCGGGGCATCGGGCGACTCCTTCCGCTCCGTCGTCACTCCTGATTGGACCCTGAAAGAGAGAGAGGGGTGGGGATTCCGTTGTCACGGACGCTTTGGAGATCATTCGGAATCGGGAATCCGGGAAGGGACAGTTCCGGAGAGGAGGTAATCCGGGTGGTGGGCGTGAGGGATTGGGGACCGGGGGAAAGGATCCGTCACATCGTGTTAGTTTGTTTTATAGTTTACATGGTGGCGGGTAGCTACCATAGCACCTTTCCACCTAATGTTCTACAGCCTGTGTTCAGGTAATGGGAGTAAGTGTTTAGAAAACGCATACGTTCCTAATGAATCATTGGTGTGTAGAGGTATTGAACACGTTATAAATCTGTGCATGGAAGAGTAACTCTGTGTGCAGGTGATAGTTGACAACTTGTGTTCAGCATGTTCCACACAAGTTTACATACTGCATACTAAGTATTGTAAGCAGCCCTGAGTTATTAGACAGAATCGTCACAGCATGACAGCTTCTACATAACAAAGGAGACTGTGTGCACCAGGTAATATCCTATGTACATGTACTTCTTTTGCTTCAGAAGATGGGATATCCAGTAGATACTTTTTAATACTCTGTGGTATATTTCTCATGAGAGTTTCACTATCTGCAAACAGTGTGGTACAGAGTAAATTCTCTCCATATAGTAAACACTGTTTCCAGTACCCACTTTTCTACTCATATCAACTTAATTTCTCAATGTAGGTTCAGTTACTGTGAAGGGTTTGATACATATAAAAACTGTCCATAGTAGGGCATTAATTTTGGAACAGGTGTTGAGTATCTTGAGTAACTTGGCTTTCTCTGAACAGTAGTATACACATTGAACTCCATATGCAATGAGGGTTTCCCATATATATGTGGTTGTTTGTTGATGTGAACTAGGCTACCCGTGAAGTGTGTGGTCATATGCACAAGCTTGCTACACTTAAGGGAGTTGTATCTGTGATGGCATTAATAAAGCGTTATGTTATTCTGAGCTATTTTGAATTTACTTTCAGGCCTCTAATGTCATTCTAGTTAATAGAGCAATGTGTACGAAGGAAGCTTGGATGATGTCATCAGTGATGTCATCAATGATGCCATATAACATGTCATGGGTGATGTAATATGTGAGATCATAACAGTTAGTTATGTTAACTATAACTAGTGAATTACTGTGATTTGTTTATTTGTTTTAGATCAAAACATTAATGTTGTCACTGACATATTCACCTAACTATAACACTACTTTAACCTGTTTTTTTTAGTGAACATATAAAATATATAATATATATATTTTTTCCCACTGAAAAAAACAAAGGTTTCAGGGACGTTATAGTTAGGTTCCACATACTATGAAGGGGTAGAGGCAAATCTCTCTACTCTGGCCTCCCCAATCGTATGGCACTAACACATCAGGAGGAGTAGCGAGCAGTGTTGAAATAGTGGCACACGCTCTGTTAGGCTAGCTTACAATACACCCCTGCGCAGGCCAATGCCTGGGGTGGAGCATAAGGGAGGGTAAGACAATACATACATAAAAAAGAAATGATATCTCAATATGCTTTGGGATCACCGAAAGAAATTGCAGTAAAGATATAAAACTAGCTCAGTGGAGTCTTTGTGCAACAATTTATTCCTTGACCCACTGTCTAGGTCTAAAAAGTGAAGGGTGGTGGTGATAGGAGAAGTATTGGGAGTCCCTTCTCCCCTCCTTACTGCCAAAGTGTTAACATGTTTCAGCCGTGTTTAAGAGTGCCCACAGTGTTGGGTCATACCGGCTTTCTTCAGGACCAATCGGATCCCAAGTGTTATATTTATAGTATAGTGAGTGGGTGTGTGTGTGTCTGTATGGGTGAGGAAATGGCTGTGTGACTGACTATATGGATGAGTCAGTAGGTGTGTGAGCAGCTCTATGGGTGACTGACTCAGTTTGTGAGTGGGTGTATGAGTGGATATGTCAGTGGCTGTATTAGTGAGTGAGTGGTGTATGAGTGGCTATATGGGTGAGTGAGTAGATGTGTGTAGACCTATGAATCAGTGTGTGGATGTGTGTGTAGACCTATGAATCAGTGTGTGGGTGTGTAAGTATTGGTATGGGTCTATGAATGGGTTTGTGAATGGTTGAGTGGGAGTGGGTGTATGAAACATTCAATGGGGTGTGCGTGGGTACAACAGTGATTCTGTGGATGTTGTCATCAGTGATGTCACTGACCATGTCATGATTGATGTAATATGTGAGGTCATAAGCAGTGGATTGTGGGGGCACGAGTTATAGTTAGCTCAGATAACTATAACTGCTGAATTTCACTGGTTTTGTATAGTGAAACCTGAGCCTAACTATAACATCCCTGTACACTTTGGTTTTTGCAGTGAATTTGTAAGGTTTTTAAAATGTTAATTCCTAACTATAACATCCTTGTAACCTTTGTTTATTTCAGTGAATTTGGAAGGTTTTTTTAAGTAGTAGTCAAGTTTGGGGAGTGGTGGAGAAAGGGGGCGGGGCCTCCGACCAGCTCTCAGGATTACAGCTGTGTATGACTTATTGGAGGTACTAGAAGGGCTATTGGCCCTCAATGTCCCTCAGCATTCAAGAGGATTTCATCCTTCAACCAGTAGTATGCCAGGAGGTGCATTTGCAGAGTGGTGGAGAAAGGGGGCGTGGCCTCCGACCAGCTCTTAGCAATCCAGCTGTGTGGGACTAACTGGTGGTAACAGGAGGGGTTGTTCCCCCCAAGAACCCTCATCAGCCAAGGGGACTTCATCCCACAATTAGTAGTGCACCAGGAGGTGTGTTTGCAGAGTGGTAGAGAAAGGGGGCGCGGCGACTGACAATCTCTCAGCAATTCCACTGTGTGGGACATACTGGAGGTAACAGGAGGGGCAGTTAGCCGCCAAGGACCCTCAGGAGGAAAGTGGACTTCATTTCCCAACCAGTAGTGTGCCAAGAGGCGTGTCTGCAGAATAGTGGAGAAAGGAGGCGTGGCCTCTGGCGACTTGCTGGTCTTTTGTTTGTTTTATTATTCGGGAACGGGGGCCTTCCCTGGGCCAATTTCGGCCCAGAGACACTATCCCCTGGGGCCTGTACATGTCTACTAGTTACCCTGGAGCTCTCCCAGGGCACCTGCAGGTAGGGAAAGAGATAAAACCTCTGCTTCCAGCAGGCGGGAGAACTTTGACTGCTTCCACCTTTTGGAAATGGAGTGTTTGCTTTTGCTTCTCCCGCCAAGCAAAAGCAAACAGCTATGCATCGGGGTGGGCATCCCAGGACATAGCAGGAGCCGGCCCTTTTGGGAGGGGGGCAATCCTCAGGCCCATGCATGGTTCCAGGAGGGGGGCTGCACAGTCCCCCTCCTGTCTCGTTTACGTGCTGCCCTGGGTAGGTGGTGATATCAAGGGACCTATGTGGCCTGAAAGGAGGGCTGCGTGGATCCTCTGCCATTCTTTAAAACATATTTGGCCCCAGGGAGGTGGTGGTGCCGGGGAGCCCACCCATTAGCTGTTATTTAACCCGGGAGGTGGTGGTCCCTGGGGCTCGGGGGGGATGGGGCGGTCCACGCAGCCGCCCATCACTGTTTCTTCAGCCCCGGGGAGGTTGTGGTCCCCATGTCTTATAAAGCCACAGGATGGGGGCCATGTGTGCCCCCTCCTTTTTTTATTATAAATAAAGCCCCAGGGAGGTGGTGGTGTTCCCCCTCCTTCATTTAAACAATGCCCCTTGACCTGGCCCACCCAAGGGCTTTTTCCAAAATGAGCACTTGTTATTTGATTTTGAATTTTTGCTTGATTTGTGGATCCACCATGAAGTTCTTCTGAAAATAAATAAAAAATGTGTTTTTGTCCTAGTGGGGTCCCTCTGGAACCCCAGCACCAGAACTAAGGGGTCAGGGTATTCCTACTGTGCCGCCTTTTATTTTTAACCTTTTTTAAGGGACTCGGCTGAGGCAGAGTCTCAAGATGGCTGCCAAGTCTTCCTAGTGGAAGTGCTGGCAGCCAATCACATCTCTGCACGAGATCAGGAGGATTCGCGTCCCCATATCTACAAATTTGGTTTTCGTTAAATATCTCTAAAACTACTGAACAGATTTACACCGAATAACAAAAAGCACTCTTTCTGGAACAAGAGCTAACTTTCTGCCAAATTTGGTGTAATTCCATCCTGCGGTTTGGGCTGTAGTCTTGTTCAAAATCCCTATTGTAATTAACATGGGAAATACACTTTTTTTGGACTCCCCTTTTCTCATCTCCCGCTTGACGGATCACCCGGATACTTTCCGTACACAACTAGAATCATGGTGCACTTTTTTTGGGTGACGATTCGTCAACGCGGCCAAAGATTTAGGCAAGTAAAAAAATGCTTTTCCTATGGAAACATGGTCCTAACTATAACTACCTACTGGTGACCGCCAGTAGGTGATCGAGATACACACACACACACACTCTCTCTCTCTCTCTCTCTCTCTCTCTCTCTCTCTCTCTCTCTCTCTCTCTCTCTCTCTCTCTCTCTCTCTCTCTCTCTCTCTATATATATATATATATATATATATATATATATATATATATATATATGTATATATATATATATATATCTCGACTCCAAGCACTCTCAAACCTCCGAACTTCGGCGAGAATAAATGTATATATATATTCACTGTAAAAAACATAGGTTTCAGGCACGTTATAGTTAGAAATTAACATTTAAAAAACCTTAGTAATTCACTGAAAAAAATATAGGTTTCAGAGACGTTATAGTTAGTTGGACATTTCACTCGTACAAAACCTTAGAAATTCCTAAGTTATAGTTAGTTCAGCTAACTATAACTCGCGCCCCCACAATGCACTGCTGATGACGTCACATATTACATCATTCATGACATGGTCAGTGACATCACTGACGACATCACCAGTGACTGTGAGTTTCTATGAAGTTTAAATATGTATTATATATATGCCAAGGTGTATTGAAGAATGAGTGGGTGTGTAAGTGTCTGGATGGAGGATTTAGTAGGTGCGTCACTGACTGTTTACGTGTCTTATTGAATACATGGGTTAGTGACTAACCTGTGTGAATGTCTGTATCAGTCTGTCTGCTGTTGTATAAGCTGCTCCATGGGTTGGTTACTAGCTACATGAGTGTCTATATGGGTTATTGATTGGTTGCCAGAGTATTTGTATGGGTGCCTGAGTGTGTGTGTGGGTGCGTGGGAGGTGTGTGACTCTGTGCATACTTGTTTGAGTGATTGATTCACTGGCTGTATGGGTTCAATAGTGCATGTGGAAACAGCTGTATGGGTGTGTTACTGAGTGAATGGATGTCTCAGTGGTACATGTCCAAGTAACTACATATGTAAAAGGCAGTGTATGTGAGAGTTGGAGTGTATAAATGAATGACTGTATGTGAGAGTCAGTGATTGTGAGAGTGACTGTATAGATGAGTGTTTACTTGCATCAGTGATTGTATAAGAGAGTAATTATGTGTTTGTTTCTGTTTGAATAAGTGATCTGTTATGTGTATAACTCTATAGGTCAGAAAATGGAAGTGTGATTGATTCTTTGCATGACTGACTAGGTGTGTGAGTAACTCCATGAATGATTGGCACTGTGTGAGTGTCTGAATAGGTGTATGAGTGCATATGATAGTGTTGTATTGATGAGCGATTGTATGTATGAGCGACTGTATGGGTAAATGAGTGGATGTGTGTGTAGACCTAGGAATCAGTGAGTGCGAATGTAGTAACTGGTATTGGTATGTCGATGGTTTTGAAAATGGTAGTCTGTATTTTTACAGAGGGTGTATCAAAGGTTATATTAGAGTGTGAGGAGGTGCATCAGATTTTCACATTGGATGATGTCATCAGTGATGTCATCAGTGATGTCACTGACCATGTCATGAATGATGTAATATGTGACGACATCAGCAGTGCACTGCGGGGGCGCGAGTTATAGTTAGCTGAACTAACTATAACGGGGGAATTTCTATGGTTTTGTACGAGTGAAATGTCCAACTAACTATAAAGTCTCTGAAACCTATGGTTTTTTTCAGTGAATTTCTAAGGTTTTTTAAATGCTAATTTCTAACTATAAAATGCCTGAAACCTATGGGGTTTTCAGTGAATTTCAATGGTTTTTTAAATGCTAATTTCTAACTATGCCTACAAAGTTAGGACATGTGAAGAAAGGAGAAAAGCGCAGAAAGAAGCAAGACAAATGCAGAAAGAGGCAAAAGAAGTCCAGAAAGACAAAGAAAACTGCAGAAAGAAGCAAGTGATGTGCAGAAAGAACCAACAGAGGAGCAGAAAGTCCCCCTGTGCCCCCAACCTTTTAGTGATGGGTACTGGTGGTAACTGACTCTGACTAACCAGGACCGGATCCCCCTGAGCAGGCCTAGGGGGTCAGGGTGTTACTACCCTGCCCCCTTCTCTTGTTTTATACCTTTGTTTCTCGCTTCTACCGAGCCACAAGATGGCTGCCAACACTTCCTGGTTTGGAGTGTTGACAGCCAATCACAGTGAAGCTAGTGCACGGGACTTAGGCTCCGCCCAGATATCAACATTTTTATTTTTCTAATCTCTCAGCAACTACTGAACAGATTTACACCATTTAAAAAAAAGGTAACTTTCTGATCCAAGCACTACCTTTTTGCAAAATTTGGGGTAATTCCGTTCAGTAGTTTCGGCTGTAGCCTTGCACAAAGTTTCCTATGGGAAATTGATTTTTTGACTCTTATCTATTGAATGTCTCAAAAACTACTGAACGGATTTACACCATTTAAAAAAAAGGTCGCTTTCTGAACCAAGCTCTGCCTTTCTGCCAAATTTGGGGTAATTCCGTTCAGCAGTTCGGGCTGTAGCTCGTCGCAACATTTCCTATGGAAATTAACATAGGGAAAACGCATTTTGGGAACCCCTTTTTTTCTCAGCCCCCGCCTTACGAATCACCCCCAAACTTTCAAGATAGGAGCTGACCTAAAAAGTGCAACCTTTTGGAAACTTTCATAAAGATTCATTAAACGACGCCAAAGTTATAAGCAAATCATAAAATGCTTTTCCTATGGAAACTAGGTTGTAAGTATAACTACCTACTGGCAACCGGCAGTAAGTTATATATATATATATATCTTCACTGAAAAAACCATAGGTTTCACACACGTTATAGTTAGGAATTAGCATTTAAAAAACCTTGCAAATTCACTTAAAAAACCATAGGTTTCACACATGTTATAGTTAGGTGGATATTTCACTCGTAAAAAACCCTAGAAATTCCCCGGTTATAGTTAGTTCAGATAACTATAACTCGCGCGCCCGCAATCCTCTGCTCATGACGTCACATATTACATCACTCATGACATGGTCAGTGGCATCACTCTTGACATCACTGATGACATCATCCTTGTGATAGAGTGGCGGTCGCGCGAGTTATAGTTATCTGAAGTAACTATAACGGGGGAATTTCATTGGTTTTTTATGAGTGAAATATCCACCTAACTATAACATGTGTGAAACCTATGGTTTTTTAAGTGAATTTGCAAGGTTTTTTAAATGCTAATTCCTAACTATAACGTGTGTGAAACCTATGGTTTTTTCAGTGAATTTGTATGGTTTTTTAAATGCTAAGTTATGTATGTATTATTATTTTTTTTATATATTTATTTTTCAATAAACTACGTATTAAAATATATTTATTTTTTTATGGTTTTTCACTGTGCGCGCACGGTGCGCGCACCCCCGCGATTTAAAAAAAATAATAAATTAAATGGCTTTTTCTGCCTTCGGGGTCCTTCAGGGACCCCCTAACAAATGCTAGAGGGTCAGGAACTCTCTACCCTGCCCCCTTTTCACGTTCGCCACCTTCCTTTTCCACTCTCGCACTGAAAACAAACAAAATGGCGGCCGACACTTCCTGATTTCGACCGATTCGAACGTTGACTGACATGTAACAACCAATCAGAATTACGCTCTCGCACGTTAGGGTGCGCGCACGCTGCGCGCACGGTGCGCGGCAATAGATATGTATGTGCTTTTTACTGCAATTTTCTCTGGAACTACTGAACAGATTGACTCCATATATGCAAAAGGCACTTCCCTGACCTGAGGACTACCTCTCTGCCAAATTTCAAGTAATTCTGTTCAGCCGTTCGGGCTGTATCTTCGACTAAAGGTCCTATGGGAAAATGCATGGGGAAAACGCGTTTTGGGACCCCCCTTTTTTCTCGGCCCCCACTTGACGAATCCCCCCGAGACTTTCAGGGTAGGAGCTGAGCGGAGCGCCCCATTAGATTTAAAAATTTCGCGAAGATTCGTCAACCGGCGCCAAAGTTATTCAAAATAGAATTTTGAGATTTCCTATGGAAACACGGTCCTAACTATAACTATAGTTAGTGCAGGCAACTATAACTCACGCGACCGCAATCCTCTGCTGATGACGTCAGATAAAACATCACTGATGACATATGTGTCTTTATGAAAAATAAATATTTGTTATATATGTATAGCTAAAGATTAATGGAAGAAGACATGGGTAAATAAGTGTCTAAATACAGTGATGTAATATCTGACGTCATCAGCAGAGGATTGCGGTCGCGCGAGTTATAGTTGCCTGCACTAACTATAACGGGGGAATTTCATTGGTTTTTTACGAGTGAAATGTCCAGCTAACTATAACATGTGTGAAACCTATGGTTTTTTAAGTGAATTTGCAAGGTTTTTTAAATGCTAATTCGTAACTATAACGTGTGTGAAACCTATGGTTTTTTCAGTGAATATATATATATTTAGCTATGCTTATCTGGAGCTATAAAGGTTGACACTATTGTAGAAGTGATGTCAGTATAATGGAGGCAACATAAGGGTCTGACGATTTTAAGGATCTGACATTGTGGAAGTGGAATGTAAACTGTAATGCAATATATTTGTAATCATTGAATAAAACTTGCTTACACGCTATATGTATATATTCATCACAACTTCCATTGCGATAAAGGATCTTCAAATAATTATCTGAATTTGGCAGCAGTAGAATTTACACAGCTATTGCTAAGCACCTGCCTGCGAGTGAATCTGTGTCCATGTGATCTCTTTCATCTTGGTTATTAGATAGTTGTTAGGAAACAAAATGAGTAAATATCCAGCTTAAAAGAATTCCAGTGTAGTGGCCAGAGTAACTGAAATCATTTAAACCTAGAAGCAGCACAAGAAATCTTGGGTGTTGCTCAGATGATTTTGTAGGCTAAGCAAGCGTGAATGGGCGATTCAGGTTTCAAAGAGGCAGTTTACTTGTAACACCAGCTTCAATCTAGCCTGCATATTTTACATTCTTCTGCACATATTCAGCACCCCGAATCATGGAGTAGCTGAGTTCTGTAAAGGTCCACATTTACACTTTGCAATTACATAAGCCTGCCTGCTATTTTTACTATGTAATGCATTTGGGGACAGGCCCACGTTATATAAATACCCAATACCAGTAATATAAACATATTAACAAACCTATATGTTATTTTTTAGAACATTTCTCTACAGTCAAATAACAATATATGTAAACGGCTAGTATTTTTGCATGAACTTTATATTTCTCTGAAATGAATCTATGAAAAGCTTAATCCAGCATGATGCCCTTTCCTTAACCCAACAGCTTTTTCATAGTGGATCCGACAAGAACAAATATTTAACGAAAAATGGATGATGCAATTGTTTACAACTCGCAACAGTTTTATTTATTTTAGGTTGGTCTGAAAAGACTGCTAGCTCTTATTGCCAACTTAATGCAGATATAACACAATTGGAACCATTTAAAGGTCTATATAAACAGTTGCACCATGTATTTGTTCTTCATTTGTAAACATCTTGAATGGCATTATTTTAATGTTGCACCATCAGCATATATGTTCTTGCAAGTTCACTGGTGCTGCAGGGTGTACACTGGAACATTTTGCTATGCATCCTAAGGTGCAATTGCCCACCACACTGTACTTCCTCCTAGGTACCTAAAGCCACTAGACTCCATTGTGTGAGCAGCACCCCACACACTATACTGCATCCAAAACACAATTAACAAACTACATTGCACTGAAGCATAGTAAAAAGTAGCCCACTCTAATACATCCTAGAAACACTAATTGCAACACTGTGCTGCCTCATGGGACACTATTATACCACACTGCTCCTCAGGAATGCTTACAGGCTATATTAGAATGAGTCCAGTATGCCACACTGTGAAAGTTGCCAAAGAGCTGCTGTTGATGTGTGTGGCTTGAGAGTTAGTGTAAAATTGGTGTTTTTTTAGCTTTGCTGTGTGAGGGTATCAAGGGTATCCCTCCAGCCACCGTATGCATGTTAAGAGTGTAATGTGCGGTGCTTCACTCTCTGACCTCTGCAACTCGAGTTCCATGGGCTGCTCTTACTTGAGGGACCATACACATTCAAATGTGTTTGATAAGGTGGTGCCTACTGGGCTCCGTTGT
Source organism: Triturus cristatus (assembly GCF_964204655.1). Taxonomy (NCBI): domain Eukaryota; kingdom Metazoa; phylum Chordata; class Amphibia; order Caudata; family Salamandridae; genus Triturus; species Triturus cristatus. Next base: position 891,859,684 of record NC_140581.1, read on the forward strand.
ATTCTCATGTAGCCTTGAAAAATTGAACGAATAGCCTATGTTTACCAGAGGGCTGGCATTGGCTTATACGGGACTCTGGTGTTTCCCCGTACTGTCTCACTGTACGTAGACAATCTTTATGAAAGGGGTGATGTACAAGTGTGTGGGATATATGAAACTGCCCATACCAGTAATGAACAGACAACTTGTTCCACTTTAACTATATGTTATGGAAAAATGTATTCTAATATTCTCTGTAAGAACATGACTCACTTCATTTCTGACCTTCCTGCAAGCATATAATGAAAATAGCTTTCTTTGGCTGGTTAGTTAAGTAGTTACTGCCTTCACATTTCTTCCAGATATTTGCAGTATCTTTTGAATCATATTGTAGCATTTCTACAGTGCTTTCACATTGATTGGCACACTCCTAAATTGCTATGGCACTTACGATCAAGCAACTTGCTACTCCTTGAGTTGTGTACGGTTGGAAGAAGGTGTGGCTGAGACATCAATTATAAGTACATGTTTGAATGAATGAAGAATTTATACTGCAGACGGATACTCAAAGGTGTTCCGATGGTAGTGTGAATAGAGAGGTGGTGACCTTAGAGGTTTAACAGATATGTTTTCAGTTGTTTTCTGAAAACATTCTCGTTGGACGTATTTCTGAGAGGTGCGGAAAGGCGATTCCAGATAGAGGCCTTGCGCACTGAGAAGGACACACTCCCTTGCCTAATTCTTTTATAACGGGGGACCACAATCAGTTGAGCTTTTCTTGAGCGTGGCGTCCTGTTAGGAGAGTACAGACGATACTCTTTTTAGGTATTGAGGGCCTACTCTCTGCAGGGCACAGTGAGCAAGAAATAGGGCTTTGAAGGTGATTATTTTCCTAACTGGTAACCAGTGTAGCTGTTCTAGATATGAGGATGCAAAGGTGCATTTAGAAACATTGAATAAGAGGTGCGCTGCTGCGTTCTGCACCACATGCAAAAGTTGATTTAAGAAAGCAGGAAGACCTAAGTATAGGCAGTTGTGTAGTTCAATCTAGATAAGATAGATACTTGTACCACCATTTTCTGGGTTTCCCAGGGTAAGAGAGGCAGGAATTTCTTCAAAGCCTTAATGATGCAAAAACACACTTTTACTAAAGCGGAGATTTCTTGCAGATCCTGTGGGCGTCGGGGGAGGAGGACCGTCCCCAGGCCAGCAGCCAGATCACCCAGGAGACGGTTAGGGCCCAAAAAGGAGGATTTACGTCTTATCCTGGTTGCCATGTAAGTGATTTATTTTCAGCTAATTAATGACCATCCTCATACAGGCTGAGAAAGATTCCCTAGCTGCATCCGAAGCCCCCTCAAAGGGAAAGAGGAGCGGGATATCATCGGCATAGGAAATAATCTTACTACCATATGCCTCCACTAGAAAAGACATCAGGGCCATGTAAACATTGAACAGCGTAGGGCTTAATTCTGACCCTTGGGGCACACCATACGTAAGAGGTTTTGCATTAGAAAAGTATGGTTTCATCCATACCAACTGTTTTCGGTTAGACAAAAAGAAGCTAAGCCACTTCAAAGCTTCTCCGCCCGGACCAATATCTGCTAGATGTAAAAGCAAGGTATTGTAACAGACAGTGTTGAATACTACCAAATGATCTAATAAGATTAAGGCAGCATTTTGGCCCTGATCCAATTCCAACTTGATGGAATCCGTTATTTTTAACAGGGCCATCTTAGTACTATGGCGTACATGAAACCCGGACTAGGAAGGGTGGTGAAGGTGTTGGTTTCAATAAACTCTGACAGTTGTTGGTTGACAATGGATTCTAAGATTTAGGAGTCTGCCGGAAGGAGGGAAATTGGTCTAAAATTAGAAAAAACGGTGCTGTCAGCTGTGGACTTTTTCAAAAAGGGAACGAAAATTGCCTTTTCCCACACTTCAGGGACAGTACCCATATGAAGGAGAAGCGAAATAGCTTGAGGTAAGTTGGACAAATACTCTCACTGATCTGCCTCAGGATAAAAGGAGAACATGGTTTCAATGGGGAACCTGATTTACAGTTCATAAAGCATGTTATTAGCTGTTCCACTGCCGGAGGTAAGAATTTTAAAAAGCGTACATTTAGGGGAGGGAGTCATAGTCAGGGGGCAGGCATCTCCAGGAACATCCAAAGTTGGGGATGGGAAATTAGCTTGTATTTTGATAATTGTTTCTTCAAAAAAATCACTTAACTTATGGCATAATGTTGGATTAGCTTCAAGGTCGGATAACGTCTTATAGGGTCCATAAAATGAGAGTTAGTCCTTAAAATCTCCTCTGGACTGTTATTAGCACCAGTTAGACTTCTGAGTGTAGAAGACATTTGATATTATTATGACATTTACTTAGGGCTGGTTTATAGGCTATCATATATATATATATATAATATATATATATATATATATATATATATATATATATATATATTCACTTAAAAAACCATAGGTTTCACACATGTTATAGTTAGGTGGATATTTCACTCGTTAAAAACCAATGAAATTCCCCCGTTATAGTTAGTTCAGATAACTATAACTCGCGCGCCCGCAATCCACTGCTCATGACGTCACATATTACATCACTCATGACATGGTCATTGGCATCACTCATGACATCACTGATGACATCATCCTTGTGATAGCGTGGCGGTCGCGCGAGTTATAGTTATCTGAACTAACTATAACGGGGGAATTTCATTGGTTTTTTACGAGTGAAATATCCACCTAACTATAACGTGTGAAACCTATGGTTTTTTTAAGTGAATTTGCAAGGTTTTTTAAATGCTAATTCCTAACTATAACGTGTGTGAAACCTATGGTTTTTTCAGTGAATTTGTACGGTTTTTTAAATGCTAATTTATTTATGCATTATTATTTTTTTATATATTTATTTTACAATAAACTACGTATTAAAATTATTATTATTTTTTTTTGGGTTTCACCGTGCGCGCACGGTGCGCACCCCCACGATTTAAAAAAAAAGAAACATTTTTTTTTTTACCTTCGGGGTCCTTCAGGGACCCCTTGACAAAGGCTAGGGGGTCAGGAACTCTCTACCCTGCCCCCTTTTCACGTTCGCCACCTTCCTTTTTCACTCTCGCACTGAAAACAAACAAAATGGCGGCCGACACTTCCTGATTTCGACCGATTCGAACGTTGACTAACATGTAACCACCAATCAGAATTACGCTTGCGCACGTTAGGGTGCTCGCACGGTACGCGCACCCTGCACGCGTATAGATATTGATATGCTTTTAAATGCTATTTTCTCAGGAAATACTGAACAGATTTACACCAGACCTGCAAAAGGCACTTCCTTGACCTTATGGCTACCTCTCTGCCAAATTTCAAGTAATTCTGTTCAGCCGTTCGGGCTGTAGCTGCGTCTAAAGGTCCTATGGAAAAATGCATGGGGAAAACGCGTTTTGGGACCCCCCTTTTTTCTCGGCCCCCGCTTGACGAATCACCCCGAGACTTTCAGGGTAGGAGCTGAACGGAGCGCCCCATTAGTTTTGAAAATTTCGCGAGGATTCGTCAACCGGCGCCAAAGTTATTCAAAATAGAATTTTGAGATTTCCTATGGAAACATGGTCCTAACTATAACTATCTACTGGCGACCGCCAGTAGATAATATATATATATATATATATATATATATATACACACACACATCTCGGTACTGTTGTCTTCAGACTCTTTCTAGTCTTTCGCAATACTTTTTTTCAATGGAGAGTTCATGGGAAAACCAAGGGGCGGATAGAATAAGCCTCTCTCCCCCTTTAGCTTTAGCTGAGATTACCGCATCAGTGGATATGGACAACCATTGATTCATCGTTATGGCATCTGTATTAGTTTCTCTAGACAGGACTGCTCTGGTGAGTTCTAGTCCTTCCTGAAAATCAACAATCTACACTTTGCGCCAAGCTCTGACAAGAGATGCGCTACTCAGAAGTTTCTTCTCCGGCCGTTCAGGAAAAGGCCAGGTAACAGGGATAAGAAAGTGAACTGACCAAGTGGCCTCCACCAGGGTATTTGTTATAACTAGAATGTCGGATAGAAATAAAATCAATCGTAGGCCATGTCTTATGGGTAGGTCCCAAGGAGTACAGTGGTTGATTAAGGGAGGAGGTTATCTCTAAAAAAGGATTTGGCGGCCATAGCATCCCCAGCAATGTCAACATGGATATTCAGGTCACCAAGGATTGTAAAGTTTGCGAAATTTACTGTTAGAAGCTATTGCCTGGTCAAATGAGTTAATAAATTCCCCAGCATAGACTTGGGGACGGAATATAAGAACACCCGCAAAAGACAAACTAGCTGATGGGGATAAACATAAGCATAATGATTCTGCTCCCATTAAGTTCTCTAGTGAAAATGTGGAGTCTATGAGATTATTTTCATGGGCAATAACCCCATAATAACCCCCGACCCGTTTTAACAACTCTATCCTGATGTATACACACATAATTTTCAGGAAATGCCAATTCAATATCCAGAGATGTATCTTCTCTCTTCCAAATCTCAGTTAAAAAAATTAAAAGGACATCTAATTGCAGATCAGTTAAAAGGTTAACAATGTTGAGTGCATGTTTATGCAAACAGGGTTTGTTAATAAGCCTTGCTTTGATCTTGGTATGGCACTTTGCTGTACTAATACAACCCACAGTGCACCTATACTTAAACTGCAAGGAGCTATTAAAGTTACTACACGACACAGGCCCGTACATTGTGGTACAATCAAACTTACATGTGAACCTGTTTAAAGCCCAGAGTTCTGCCATAGAATATTTAAGACACATGGGGTGTTCTATATTTGAACCGGCATAGTTGCTGGTGCTGGCCACAGGCGGGAAGCAGGTAGGACGCAGTCGTAAGCGCAGACGGGCTTGCCTTTGGAATGCCCAGTGGCGTGCACGCTGCGTGCGGCCGTGTTGCCGCTGTAATTTTGTGGGCTGGCGGCATAAAAACACTAGAGCGCTGCCTCACAACAAACTGCACCTCTAAAGAGCCCAATGGGTAGTGAGGGAGTAAAAATGAAAGCCAACTAAAATCACAAACACATTTTCAAAAAAGATGAAAAGTAGTACCCTGCACACAACAGGGACTAAAAAGTGCGAAGCGCAGTAACCGTATGCCACCCAAACAAAGCGTCAGCCCAATGGATCCCACCAGCATTCAAACACAGTTACTTCCTCTGTACCGCAGTCGTAAATTTATGGGCTGGGTACCATCATGAGTGAGGCCCAGAGATATGCAACAGACTTGCAGCAATAGCATGTAGCAGTGTCTTATGCATAAAGCAGAGGTGTGAAGGAGAGGTCCACATGCTGCATATGCAAACCTAGTACCTTAAAGACCACTTACTTATTAATTCACGATTTTGGGAACTGTTCGGGGGTTGGGGAGGCAGGGGGGATAGACATAAGGTAACCAGGGGCCACTGTGTCTCAGCTATGGGCAGCTGGGGTCATTTACCTCTAATGTCCCACTGTCCATCCTACTATTATTATTATTAAGCAATTTATTGAGCGCACAAATACCCTTAGGTGTCTCGGCGCAGTGGACAGCTAAGTTGAGAAGAGAAGGGGGAAGGATGAGTTATTTATTGAATAGCCAAGTTTTTAATTGTTTATGGAAGGATAACAAGGTGGGAATGGTTTTAATATGCAAAGGGAGTGTGTTCCAGAGTTTGGCAGTGGCGACAGTGAATCTTCTGTCTCCCCAGGTGGCTTTTTTTGTTCTGGGGACAGTCAGCAAATGATCTGATGAAGAGCGTAGGGTTCTGGTTGGTCTGAGGAGGCATATATTTTTTTTGAGAAATTCAGGACCTGTCTTATGTATTGCTTTGTAGGCCTTGAATTTTGTTCTACTTTTGATGGGCAGCCAGTGTAACTGTCGAATTACCCTAGAGATAGGTTTAAACTTAGGAGTCCCCGAGAGAATTCTAGCTGCTGCGTTTTGCACCATCTGCAATTTATGTAGGACTCTTTCCTGGGCATTAATAAGTAGGCTATGGCACTGTAAACATCAGGAAGGCACAACACCTTCAGCACTTGACTGTCAGTGGTAGCAATGGCAAGCTGTCACAAGCTTCTCAGAGAGGTAGTGTGGAGGTGCACAAGCTCAGAATTCAACAATCATGCAACAGTGCAATAACTTATTTGCATGCACTTTCAAAACTCAATATTGCACAGAACAGGCTACAGGTACAATTACTGCACTGCCACTAGGGCTATTACACCCTGGATCCTGGCCCCACACTGCCCCTCTGTCGGATGCCCCTCGATTAAGTAATTCTAGGCAGGTCACCCCTTTTTGAGTTGAAGCTCTTATGGGAGGTATAAAGGCTCAGGTGCAGAGAAATCGGTGATAAGTTTGAAGGGCACAGCTACTTTAACAATCCTAGGACTACCACAATTCTCTTCACGGCAGCGTTATACAGGTTGTTGGGGGACATAAAACATGCATCTTTCTCGCCCCCTCTTCTTGGAGGCAGCACGCTAACTGCAGGTACCACCCACGATTGGGCATCAGGCAGCTGCAGAGACAGGCACCCGGAATCCTTGGTAATGTGGTAGGGCTCAGAGAACAAGTGGGCCTCCAGCTGACAATTGACCCACTTCTGGGTCTTGGGTGAGGTAAAGTGATTGGGTCAGAGGTCACAGCAGCATACAGCAGATGCAGGCGAGTCCTTAACTGTTCAGCATGTTCCCTCAGCACAGCACACAAGTTTAGAGGCATGGTACCCCTAGGCACATACTGTAACCACAAAATGAGGAGAAGGAGGGAGAGATTGGTGGCCTAAGGTATCACCTGTCCTTTCGGAAAACATGAGCTTTGTTAATAAAAAACTGCCCTCACCCACTAGGTAGTGGCATGTTTCATCAAAGGGCTGCTACAACATCCAATGCCTGGGATGGAGCAAAGGGAGGAGAGGACATAAACATAAATGTGTTGTGATCCGTGCAGTAAACAAAAGGACAGTGAAAGGAAAGGAATAAAATTAACTCAGAGATACCCTTTATCAAATTTGGATTCCTGGGTTCCCTGGATAAGATTAAAAGATACAAATCGGAGATGGTCTTGCGGAGATTAGGGCCCCCTTCCTCTCCCGTACTGCTTATATGTCGACATGTTTCGGCCTTTACCATCGCCCATAAAGGGTCATTTTGGCCTTCCTCAGAATCAGTGATCCCTGATCTGGGTAAATCCCTTTCTTGGTAAATGACCAAATCTTCAAGGGAATATGTGTGTTTTGACATGATATAAGTGTTACTACATATAATGACCTGGCTTGTCAATTACTGTATAGACACTCTCATGTGTTACAAGTTTCATCGATATAGTTGCTCAAAATGGAGTGCAAGCGGGAGCACCCCCTGTAGTCACACTTTCCACAAGGGTTTGGATGCCACTCAATCTGTGCTTCTCGCCCCTCCGTGCATTCTTTCTGAAGTGTTCTGCCGCTGGTCCAGACCTATGCAGTGCTTGTACCAGAATGGCTCAGTGATTAAAGAATGACTCACGCCAATGCATCGCTGCCTCAGAAGGTCTACCTCCTTTGCTGCAATCTAAGAAAAGAACAATTCCTGCAGCCTTGGCAAGTTTTAAAAACCCATTTTCACAATATTATAAGAGAAGAGAAATAAAACAGCCTGAAATATTACGAAGGAAATAGGATAATGGTGGACAAAAGCTGCTACTCGCACATCTTGCCCGATAAGCATTTGCAGTAACAGGAAACTGCAAAATATATAAATACATCAATATTCTTTGAGAAACATGTGGGCCACTTATAAGTTAGCTGACAGTAAAAACATTTAAGTAACGCTAAATAACGTGAGGCGTGCCTAATATTTAAATATGCATGTCACAATCAGTTTGCTACCCTTACCTGATACAACTTTCTTTATATCACTGTAGACCTGAGAATAAATATTTTCTGCTTTTGTTCCGTCAATATAAACTGAAAAGAAAGCAAAGACATACAGCTACATCATGGTAAATTATTTGTCGGCATTAACATGGTGTCACTTTTTGAGCAAGGTCACAACTAAGAATACTGTTGGAAATGTTAAATATGATATAAACTATCCTCCCACCAAAAAAAGAGAATAATTAACTTCCTTCAAGTAACCCAGAAGCTGTGGGTAACTCTCAGTACTCTGCATATATCTATAGTGAGAATAGATAATACATTCTTTAACAATCACACAGTTTGACAAGTAACCATCACTTCTCATTTTCCATATAAATATCACGCCTTCCTTAGTTTTCGTATGCAATGAGGAATCACAGTGGCTGTTGTATGAACAGGCATCTACATCTGTGACTATATTATTTCTTTCCATCACTTATGATAATTCTCATATTCTTAACATGAAAAATAAATTAAACATCGTGCATGTAAAGCTACTTAAATACAAATAAAACATAACAAGCAACGAAGCACTAACAAAAAGCATTTAGGTATATGTTCGAAACTGGCTTCCATTTTGAGAGGCAAGAATTAATGACACCGTGTATGGATGGAAACAAATAGTGATGCGTAATTTACCAGAATTAATCTCATTCACAGGTAATTACTAGGAAACATTTTCCAGTTCATTGTTTTTTGCCCACCATGCCACTTAAGACAGGCACTAGTCATATGTACATCAGTGTTGTGTTGCTCAATAGGAACAGTCCAGCTCAAACTGCCTGGCTAGCTGGCAAGTGGCATAGTGGGTGGAAAATTGAGGAATGCAACCTGAGTGACCACCAGTAGCTGAGACCTTTTACGAGCATTCCACCCATCACCTTTGTGTTTTCATTGCAGCAGGTAGGCCCATAAATGGATCGCGTGCTCACTGTGCCACAGGACTGAAGCTACATATCACTGACAATGGCAATCCATGCTGAAACTGGGCTGGAGGTTCTGTTCAGAGGGGACCTGGCCTGGCAGTTGGGGTTACGGGGTTTCTACTGGAGCAGAACTAAGTCTGATTTGCATATGGCTGGGCACTATCTGGAGTGGTACACTGGAAGGCAAACGTTGGACTAAAATGCAGGCCGGACAATTGCCAGTAGCTGATCCTTTCCACAAGCATTCCACCCACCACTTCTGTGCGATACCTTACTTGTGATGGCAATGCCCAGATGTGGGTCCCGTGCTCGCTGTGCCACAGAATTCATTCTATACCTCACCGACAAGGCCTAGGTAGGCCTGGCCAGGGGGAACCTGGCCTGGCAGTTTAGGGTTGGACTGTTTCTATCGAAGCAGGACCCAAACTGGAACGTGGCATTGAGGGCTTACCAGTAGCTGTTACTTTTTGCGGGCATTCTACTTTTTACCTTTGGTTGTCTTTAGTTTGACACCCTAATTATGACCAATATGCCCAAATGTGGGTCCCCACTCATTGTGTCCAGGCCTCAAACTATAAACTGATGTGGCCTAACTGGGTCAAAAACGGTCGGGATTATTATGTTCCAGTTCAGAGGGAACCTGGCCTGAAAGTTTAGGCTGGACTGCCCCTTCTTCAGCAGTACCAAGGCTGATTTGCACATGGCTGGTCTGCTTCTTTAGTTGCACAGTGGGTGAAAAACAACAGACTGGAATGCAGCTTGAGTGTCTGCAATCGTCAGAGACTTTTCACAAGCATTCCAGCCATCACATTTGTGTTTTCTACATTTACCATTCCATCCATATTCCGCTCTCAGTTAATTTGCTGCATTGGTTAGTGTGCATTCACTTCTCAGTGTGTATGCGTTACCAGATCTGAGACCACAGGCAGTGTTTTTTTCTCTCCCTGTAATTAGAATTACCTTAGCACAAGAATAAGTGCCTCCCATGTTGCTTTGTGATTTTAAGCTACACAGAGATACTGGTTGACATGCCTGGCTCTGTATAGGGAACAGTGCATTTCTATTTGATGGTTGATACAACAGGCAAATATGCCGTGCATCTATGGGCATATCTTTAATATCTTCCTTTGCAAACTTGATATTATGGAGATGGTAGTGTTGTATTTTACGTTCATATCACTTTAAGTCCTTACTCTATGTTGTCAATGGCATGCGCTTTGTTATCCTTTGTAGTGCGTTCCAGGTTCTCGTGTGGAACTGTATGATTAGCTTTCCAGTAAAAGACTCAGTAGTTTGGGAGTCCGCTGCTGGAAGGATGTACTGCCGTGCTGTTTATAAATAAAGGAATTCAATGCAAAGTAAATATCTTCAATTTTAATATTGGCGACGAGCTACTAATCTCTCCTGTCAGAACAAGCACGTGAACGGAGAGTAGAAGAATCCACGAAGAGAAGACATTCCAGAAGTTGCTGTATTTTTTTTTGGGGTGAAATTTCTTTTTTTTTAAAAAGAGAGAAAAGGAACACTGGCATGCTGAAGTAGGAAAAGAATTTCAAGGAAAGGTGAAACCAGCTAGTCTCTTGGGAACGAAGCGCGAGTTGAGAGGTAATATTTGGAAAAAAATTAAGTTTACCGTCTTTGAAGAGAACGTCAAGGAGGAACGATCGACGTATCCTAGCACCGCTGTGGAACGCGGAAAAGGAAGGTACGTCATCAAGTGAAGATCGTCACGACGCTAAACGCACGCTGACGTGTGGAGCGTTGTGGAAGTCGTGTTGCTAAGTGATGAAGGATCTCATTGGCAATGCTTAGGCGTCAGTGCGTAACACGCAAGCGAGCGCGAGGAGTGTTTTGGGAGTAATTAAAGGTTGCTAAGGCGACCAATTCACGGAGCAAGCAACACGGAGCGAAGAAAGAGGAAAGTGTTGCGCATTTAAAAGGAACGGTGAGCATCAACAACAGAAGAGCATTTAATGAAAAAAAGTGGGATTTAAGGTCATCACATGTCTAATTCACATTTTAAACTTGTTTTGGGAGGAAGACAAGGAATGTATTTGTTAATTGTTGGGAAGCATCAACTATTGGCTTAAGGAGACTTGGAGAAAACTTTGTTGGTACAAATAAATAAAAAATATATAAATATTACACAAGCATAGTTAAGGAAGGATTGTGTCAGTGAAGGGTCTTTTAAAGAAAAGCAGGAGTACATTTCATACGTATATATAGAGAAGGACATATATTTTTTTTTTGTCGTCTATATTACTCACATACATACAAAAAGGGAAAATATGCAATTTGATCCGCCTGGAAAGTTCCTACAGAATAAGGGAGATCCACCACTACCTTGGACAAGGTGGAAAGAAGAGTTTTTAACATACATGAAGGCGACTATGGAGAACACATGGGGGCGGAAAGAAAGAAAAGTATTTTACTGCACTGTTTAGGTTCAGAAGGACAAGATATTTTCAGAGCGTTACCACAAGTAACACCTCAAGTTGGAGAAGAGAACTTGAACGTGTATAATGAAGCATTACAGAGACTAGAAAAACGGTTCAAACCAACTACAAGCATCGCGTTGAACGATTTAAGTTCTACACAAGAGCGCAGAAGGAGGATGAATCATTCGATGACTTTTGACTGGATTAAGATCATTATGTGTGCATTGTAAATTTGGTATGATGGCTGATGAGATTATAAGGGATCAGATAATTGTGGATGTGAGGAACAAAAAAGTGCAAGAAAACTTATGGGTTATGGGTGATCCAAGTTTGTCAGAAGCAATAGCTAATGCAAAAGCAGTAGAACAGTCTGAAAGTTGGATGCAAACAGTTAGGCAAAGTACAAAGAAAAATGAAAGTGTGGAGGAGGTATGTGCTATAAAGAATATTACGAAAAGTAGTACTCAGGGTCAAAACAACAAGCCGGATGTCGTACAAAAGAGATTTAGAAGCAACAGGTACAACAGTGGAAATGCATTCAGAAGTAATGGGAACCTGGGTGGGCAAAACATGTGCTTTAGATGTGGATGTAAAACGCATTTGGCAAACTTTACAGGTTGTCCTGCTATAAACAGAGAATGCAGGAAGTTTGGAAGGTTGGGTCATTTTAGTATGGTTTGCAGAGAAAATAGAAGAGTTAATCCTTCTACATCTACTTCTGTTTCTATTTCCACAGTTAGTGGTAGCGAAGTGATTCAAAAAGAGATGGAAAGGGAAGAAACTGGCCCCATTATTGAGTGTGAGAGAGGTTTCGTTGTTTCCATTGTTAATAAAGGTGTAAGTGAGGGAAAGGAAATTTTATTAGAGTCTCCCAAATGTAGGGTCGCAGTCTTGGGTGTGGAATTACAGCTCATGGCTGATTCAGGTTCGCCATGGACAATAACTTCAAAAGAATATTTTGAAGAGAAATTGCAGAATGTATGTAAAGGAAAAAAATTACACGCTAGCGATGTTATTGCTGAGAGTTTTGATGGCACTAGAATTGATTTGGAAGGATATTTTAGTGTTGCTTTGTGGTTCAAAGGCAGAAGAGCAGAGATTAAATTGTACATCGCCGTAAAAGGGGTAAATGTACTAGGATGGCGTGATCAATGGAAGATGGGTATTATTTTAAATCCACGAGCTGCAGAACCAGTCATTTTAGGAGAAGAATTATTAAAAGGAAATGTTGCAGTTTTAGAGTCAAATGACAAAGGAAAGATCTTGGTAAACAAGTATAAAAGTGTTTTCAGTGATAAGTTGGGAAGGCTTAAGGATTTTGAACATAAAATTGTTCTAAAACCCAAAGCACGTCCGGATGTACAAAAGTTGAGAGGTGTACCCATTAATGTGAGAGAAGAGCTTAGAGAGATGTTGCAACAACTTACTAATGAAGGCATCATTGAGGAGATTGAGTCGTCGGAATGGGTTTCTCCCATAGTTTTGGTACGCAAGGCGGATAAGAATTTGAGAGTGTGTGTTGATGTCAGATCTTTAAATTCCAACATTGTTATTGATTGCCACCCTCTCCCAAATATAAACGAAGTGGTATCTATGTTGGAAGGAGCAATGGTATTTTCATCATTAGATCTGAGGTCTGCATATCACCAGATCTCTCTGTCTGAAGAGTCAAAAAACCTAACAGCATTTATTACCCCACAAGGTCTGTGTCGCTACACCAGGATGCCGTTTGGTTTGGCTTCAGCTGCATCGGTTTTTCAAAGAGTTATGTTTAGAATTTTCAGAGATATGGATCTTTGTGTGAAGTGTTTTCAAGATGACATACTAGTTTTTTCAAAAAATGAGGATGAACACAACGTTCATCTTAAAGAGGTTTGTAGTAGGTTGGAGAAGAATGGTCTTACGCTCAAGGAAAGCAAATGTAAGTTGTACAGGAAATCAGGTGATGGGGTAGTCCCAAAGAAATCCAATGTAGATGCTATCATCAATGCTCCATCCCCTATAAACAAGGAACAGTTGTTGAGTTTTGCGGGGATGTGTGAATATTATAGCAAATTTGTAAGTAATTTTGCAAGCAAAATGGAACCTTTGAGAGAGTTACTTAGGAAGAATGCAGATTACATCTGGGGTTGTAGCCAACAGAAGGCATTTGATAACATCAAGCAAGAAATAGTGCGTGCACCCACTTTGAAGCCATTTTGTGTTAAAAAAGAGTGCGTTATCACGGTCGATGCTAGCCTGTATGGCATTGGAGGTGTACTTTCGCAGATGTCTGGTAGAAGAATGGAATGTGGCCTTTGCTTCAAAAACTCTCAATGAGTCGGAGAGGAAGTATGCAGTTATTGAAAGAGAATTACTTGCGTGCGTATGGGCCATCGAACATTTCAAGTTGTATGTTTGGGGTGGAAAATTCACATTAAGAACAGACCACAAACCTTTAGTCAACATTCTCTCATCTGGTGGGGGGTGGAATGCTACCGCTAGAATTGCCAGGCTTTCATCTAGGCTTCAAGAGTATAATTTTAAGACAGAATAAGTACCTGGGAAGAAGAATGTCACAGCTGATTTCCTTTCAAGGTTACCATGTGCTCAAAGTTGTGTTAATGTTGTAAAAGAGACTGATTTTGTCCTTAACATTAGTGACATTAGGCCTGCACAGTTCCAGGATATTAGTGAGAAACTTTGGGAAGAATGTGTTAATAAGGATAAGGATTGGTTGGACATTAAAAAATATGTCATGGAAGGATGGCCTAACAAACATCAAATCAGACCTGAGTTATTACCTTTGTTCAAGGTCACAGGCGATCTGGAATTTGAAGGAGAATTTCTGTTTAAGAATTGTAAGTGCATTCCCCCAAAAGGAATGCAAGATGTCATACTTAAAATTGCTCACAAGACACATCCTGGCATTTCATCCATGAAAGGCCTTATAAGAAATTTCTTTTGGTGGCCAGGCATTGACAAGTTCATTGATCGGGTAGTCAGGGAATGTGAGCTATGTGTTTCTAGTGAAAGGATGCTCAGTGTTAAAACTCCTCCTTTAAGGATGGTTGAATGGCCAAAGGAACCTTGGCAAAAGTTAGCCTTCGACATTTCAGGTCCTTTTAACATGCTTCCAGAAAATGCTTAATTTGCATTAGTGTTCGTAGATTACCATTCTAAGTGGCCTGAGGTAAAATTTGTGAACAAAATTACAACAGATCTTGTTTTGAACTTTCTAAGAGAAATTTTTGCACGTGAAGGTTGTCCATCTTATCTGGTCACTGACAACGGTGTGCAATTTACTTCATTAGAGATGAAAAGTTTTGTGAAAGAATGTGGTATAAAACTTACTCTCACTTCTCTTTATGGACCGCATGAAAATGGTCAAGTTGAAAGGTTTAACAGAGTTTTGAAGGACTTTATAGTAGAATCTATAAAGCATGGAGAGGATTGGTTGAATAGTGTGAGAGAGAAATTATGGTTATACAGAATCACTCCGCACACTATAACGGAAGTTAGTCCGTTCAAATTGTTGAAAGGAAGAGAGCCAGCCTCTAAGATTTGTCCTTGGTGGTTTCGTGAGAGGTGTGGGAAACAAATTACGAGCAGTGAATGTGTAAAAGACATTGCTTCAAAAGTGAAGGACAAACAGCAGAAAACTTGTTTGTGGTTTGATAAAAAGTGGAAAACCCAAATACCAACTTTTAGTGTTGGTGATTGGGTTAGAATTCTAAAGCCAGGAATCATCTGCAAGGGTT
Source organism: Triturus cristatus (assembly GCF_964204655.1). NCBI lineage: Eukaryota > Metazoa > Chordata > Amphibia > Caudata > Salamandridae > Triturus > Triturus cristatus. The sequence continues at coordinate 891,874,723 of NC_140581.1, forward strand.
CTAGCAAATTTGGTAAAGCTATTCAAATTAAAAGAGTTTTTAGGAACTCTGTTGCCACTCAAGATGGGCAAGTATGGAATGTTAGAATGGTTGCAAAGTGTCCTTCCAGTGTGAAGAGCAATTTTCCAACTTATGTTCCTGATGAGTCAAACCTTGTTAATGGAAGTAATGCTGGTACCTCTGGTGATTCCGGAAGTTTGAGGAAAGACAATTCCTTTTGCCCTAAGGCCAGAACCTCTACCCGTGTAAAGTATTTTCCTAAGAAGTTGAACGATTATGTTTAGTTTTCTTGTTGCTTACCTTATGTTTCTTTATTTGTTTTTTTTATTTTTGTTCTCTCTTTTTCCTTTCTTTTTTTTCTTTCTTTGCTTTATTTAAAGAAGGGGGATGTGTTGTATTTTACATTCATATCACTTTAAGTGCTTACTCTATGTTGTCAATGGCATGCGCTTTGTTATCCTTTGTAGTGCGTTCCAGGTTCTAGTGTGGAACTATATGATTAGCTTTCCAGTAAAAGACTCAGTTGTTTGGGAGTCCGCTGCTGGAAGGATGTACTGCCGTGCTGTTTATAAATAAAGGAATTCAATGCAAATGAAATATCTTCGATTTTAATAGGTAGGCTTAAGTAGAGTGGGAAATACATTTGATAAGGAGAAATGTATATTATCATTCAGGTACATTTATGACAAGCTGCTCACTTTGAATGGGGGAAAGCTCTTGCTTGGTGTATGCCTTAAGCAACTGAATAGCCTCTTGGAATTTCCTTACATGTACAATCGACATCAAACTACTTGTTTAAAGTTCAGAGTTAGGGTATCTGAATGTAGGTAAACAATATCTACTAATAAGAAACAAGTGGCGGCTCCTCCGCTAAGGTGGAGGAGCGGTGCCCTACTCCGCAAAAAGGAAAAATAAAATGACAATAACATATTGTTATTGTCATTTTATTTTTCCTACTGCATGCAGCCTGTGTGCAGTGTGGTGCAGGGCTGGCCAGAGCAAAGGAGGAGGGGTTTGCACGCCCAAAGTGCGCATGAACTGTTTGGCCGGCCGTCTTGGGCTGACCAAACAGTTCATGAGCACTTTGCATGTTCCTACCAGGCTGCATTATACAGCCTGGTCAGGAACATGCACAGGCTCCCTGTTTGAGTCTGGACGCCAATCCACAGCGCTCAGACCAATCACAACGCTGCTTTGCAGCGTTGTGATTGGCTCAGGGGAGCTTGTGTGCCGGGTGTTTCCTGCTGCTGGTCGGACTGCAGAGGAAGAAGGAAGAGGACGCAGGGGATGTGGAATCCAGCCGTTCTAAGGTAAGTGTTTTATTTATTTATTAATTTCCCCGCCCTCCCACCACCCCTATCTGGTAGCAGTCGCTACTGCAAACTACATAATAGACGTGCCCATCCTCCACTTCTTAAATGCAGTAGCCCATAGGATGAGTTTTTAAGGGCAAGAAGAAATGTTCAAAATAGGGTTACCTCAAGATGGAGGCAGAAACACAATGAGACAATTAAACAAGCATTTACAATGCAATGGTCTCGGCATTGTTAAAGTTAGAGCTATTGGCACTGCTCATGACATTATTTTTGTTTATGTTTTTGTTTTTAAAACATTTAAAGAAACGGCATTGTTATTTTCAATGTCAATAGCTTAATCGCTCTCAAATGCGAGACCTATTGCATTTGCACCCACACACAGAGCCACACACACAAAGCCACCCACACACACAGAGCCACCCACACACACAGAGCCACTCACATAGAGCAACCCACACACAAATAGAGCCACCCACAGAGCCACCTACACACACACACACACACACAGTTACCCACCCACAGACAGAGCCACCCACGCATAGAGCCACCTACCAAAAAAGCCACCCACACAGAGGCACACACACACACACACACAGCCTACCACACACACACACACACACACAGCCTACCACACACACACACACAGATCTTAGAGTGGCTATTGAGGAAATCATGGACTAAAGACGTGAAAGACTAAAGGCAAAAGCAGCACAGGTTGCGGTGACGCTCCTCCCAGACGGGAAACAACCTTTACAACGCAACTATTACATCGCACTACACTTACAAAGCAGGCATTACAACGGAACATCCTTTACAACGCATGGCACTACAACGCATACCATTACAACGCATACCATTACAACGCATGACACTACATCGCATGTCACTACAACGCAGGCATTACAACGCATACCATTACAATGCATACCATTGGAGTTAGAATAGTAATTTTTAACCCCTACACTATCCAACACTTACCCTACTGAGGGACATCTGTGTCACTGCCCCATGGCAGCAGCTCTAAAAGAAAAGAGCGGAAGTGAAAGCACAGCGAGGCCAACAAAGGGAGGGGCAGGGTTGCTTAATGTATCGGGGAGGAGATGGGGGGCTATTCTTTCACTGAGCACAACTGTGCCTTGGCTGGGGTTTACGTCGAATGACGCGGCTCGGGAGTAAAGACAAAAAAGACAACGGGAGGAGGAGGGAGTAAAGACAACACAGACAACCGGAGGGACAGGAGTAAAGACAACACGGAAAACACGATGGGTAGGGGGGTACAGGAGTAAAGACAACACAAACAACGGGAGGGGGCAGGAAGAAATTGAACACAGACAATGGGAGGTGGGGGTCTGGAAAGGCAACACAAACTACCGCGGGGAGGGGGCCGGAGCAAAGTGAACACGGATAACGGGAGGGAGCAAAGTAAACAGGGACAGATTGCGCAACAGGAAAGTTACTATGTAAGCTGAGGCATGATGCCATTTAGCTGTGACCCGGAAGCATGTTAAAGGGCCAGTTAGGTGGTGAAGTCAACAATCCAGTGACATCTCGCAAACTATTTTCTCTTAAAGCTCAGTGCACCCCTCTGAAGCAAGGCGCCCTGGGCCGGGGCCCAGCTTGCACATGGCCAGACACGGCTCTTTTGTCACACTTGGCATGGGAACATTGCCAGCTGTTGAAGGGTGCATTCCTGCTCAGGCCTGAACCCAAGTGATGCGGAGAGGGACAGAGGAGCACAGACAGGCTCTGAAGATGAAACCACGCCTCTGTCTCCGAGGGATATCTGTGTCACTGCCCCAGGGCAGCAGCTCTAAACGAAAAGAGCGGAAGTGAAAGCACAGCAAGACCAACAAAGGGAGGGGCAGGGTTGCTTAATGGATCGGGGAGGAGATGGGGGGGCTATTCTTTCACTGAGCACAACTGTGCCTTGGCTGGGGTTTACGTCGAATGACGCAGCTCGGGAGCAAACACAAACAATCCTCACAAAGGTACCTTTCTGTGCACTACCACCGCCATGTACATTTGTAGCCACATCATTGACACCGCAAACAACTCTCGGTCTGGTCAGCAACAGGAAATGCATCAGAGAGCACGGAACGTTAAATAAAAAAAAATGCATACCACACGTTAATAAAATAATCGTAATCTCCCCCAAAAAACATTAAGTTAAAGACACTAGTACTAAATGCATTCCACGCGCAAGTGAAAGGCATGCAATAGTTAAAAAAAAATTGTGAGGAAAAAAACTCAGCACAGTTTGGCTCCTGCAGCCTCAGTAATGGCGCTGCTATCATGTTACACAGAGTGGCCAATAACTTTTCGGTCCATTAAATAAAGATGTAACAAATGCGTTTGACTTGGTGAAATATTTTTTTTTAAAGTGGCGGGCGGAAGCAGGGATGCCAGAAAGCAAACAGGGAAAGGCTATGTATATATCAGCGCCGGGAGGATAACTGGGGCGAGTTGAGAAGAGAAGGGGACAGATTTAAAGAACAGCAAGAACTAAGGGAAACAAGGCAGAGCAAAAGGCAAGCACACCAAAAGAGCGGAAGTGAAAGCACAGCGAGGCCAACAAAGGGAGGGGCAGGGTTGCTTAATGGATCGGGGAGGAGATGGGGGGGCTATTCTTTCACTGAGCACAACTGTGCCTTGGCTGGGGTTTACGTCGAATGACGCGGCTCGGGAGTAAAGACAAACCAGTAACAATCTCTAAACACACGTCCATATTTTCGCAATGCTGGCTGCAACACAAGGTCCATTTAGGTGGTATCATGTCCTGCATTGTCACCTAATGTTACTGGCTGCATTATATATTTTGATGTAATGACAGAAGAAGTAAAATACCAGTAGCAGCACACTAAGCTAAGCATGGATTTTAAGTTTGCGTGTCACGCCCTTAATTAAATCGGTTACGCCCCTTTGAGAACCTCCTCCCCCTTCAGTTTTGAAGCACTGGTGCTCTGGCATAAGCAGATGCTGCCGAGATCTATGTTATGTGTAACCTGCGGGTCACAGTGTTGAATCTTTGTTCGATAGGGAATCGTTTCTTGGAGCTTTGAATACCTAATGGTGCTCAAATCCTTAGCACTTACTTTCGACTTCAGAAGCCTGAAAGGCTGAGACAACTTTTCGGGGAGAGCGACCTATCTGCTGGTAACAAATATAGCGCTTCATGGAGCGCTCCACTCCAGTTCTCGCTGAGCTGTCTTATCAGCACTCTCCAAAGTGCTCATATCAGGCGATCCTGTTCCTCTTTCTTTCTTACCAGGACATGACCTAGCAATAACCAACTCCACTCTGCCACTCGAGAAGCCGACATTGATGACACAGGCAAGCGCCTGGAAATTGACTCAATATGCTTTAGGTGGACTGCACTGTTGGACACAACATGCCAGATAAAGCCTCCAGGAATGAATGCAACAGCCTGGTGAAGCCTCTTGAACTACAGCAGTGGCTTTAATCATGGGGATCTGTCTGGCAAAGATCTTCTTCTGCCAGAAGATGTGGGTGCCAGGGGCCTTTCTTGGCTTAGAAAAGGGGTGACTGTGTGTGGGTCAACCACCTAAAAAATGTGGGGGTCTTTTTGCGGATGACCTCCAGACACCTCCTCATGTGGTCCCTGTCATCCAGTTTTGCCATCAGCACATCCCTTTCAGCTTTGGGAGTTTTAGGGGTTGCTTTGCTGTAATATGTTTTTTTATTACTTGTTTTCAATTGCATGGTTGATAATTTTCTTCTCCTTTAACTGTAGTATTTTGGGGGGTGGGGGGGGGGGGTGGGGCATTTGTTGGCAATGCAGCTCACATCTGAAACAATTTTGTATGATTGGCTATTTTCATCTTGAGCCTCCAGTGGGGCATTTGGGCGCCTTGAAAATATTTTGGTTGAGGGTGGACGCTGCCACTACTGTTTCTGGCCTGCATTTGGCTGGGGGCTCCATTGTTTGAGCTCTTTCGGGTTGTGAGGGATGCGATCTGTGCTGGGGAATCAATTATTGGTCTGGTTGTCCAGCCCATCTCTTTTCCTGGAGCTCGGGGGTCCTACTGGGGTGGGATACTTCCTGCATGGTTGTTTTAGATTATTATCTGAGCGGGTCTGAAGAACCAACATGTTGGTGGCCCTTCAGACTACCATGGAGAGCTCTGATTTGGTTTCTGGGGATGTTGGGAGGACCTGGGCAAGAGTCAGATATTGAGCTCTGCGTCGGGGTGGTTAGGATGAATATGTCTATCTCTGAGTACTCTGTAAGGGGGGGACATTAATATATGCCAGGAACTTTAACTTGCTGTTTGTTGAAGTAGTTGCTTGGCAGCCATTCATTTTACAGTTTTGCAAAATGTTCTTGTTAATAGATACGGCGAGAGATGTTTATCACCAACAAATGAATTCAGCCTCAGGTCAGTTCCTGTGTTGGCTGGTTGATGCTTGGGGCTCCACGCGGCACTTCCGGGGCCCCATTCTTATGTTACAGTGCTACAAAGTTATAAAATCCGAAGGACAGCTCAGCTATAGAGCGCGTTTCTTCAGTGGAATGTGACCTGCAGATCACGCTGTCGAATAGCTGCAAGTCCACTGCGGCCTGTCATCCTTCCAAGGTTGAAAAACGTAGTATTACCCAGCTAGATATTAATAACTTTCTAAGAGACGGTAAATGAAGGGCAGAATTCAAATAAATCACCCCCTCCCCCTCCAGACACACACACATACAGGTGCAGCTTGGGTGATGACAATAATACAACATTCAGGGTAGACCCTGAAAGTGCAAAGAGCGAGTTAAACGAGGCAACGCGCATTTCAAAGAAGTAAACACACGTGTCTGTACGCGCGTAAAAAAGCCGTATGTGGACTCCGGCCGCCAGGCAGGTGGACGACAAGCTGGCATCTGTAAGAGCGGCCCCTCTGCTATCACAGCTCGGCGAAGTGCGAGACTTGCCTCTATCATCAGATAAACGGAGATTAGAAACCTTTGTGGGTTTTCCTCATTAAAGCCCGGGGTGCCGGGGGCGGAGGGACCGGGGGCGGTCAGCTGCAGTCTTGACAGACATTCGGCAGCGCCGGGCCACTTCAGTCCCACCCCTCTCAGTCTCCTTCCTTCCGAGTGAGACTGACCTCCCCCAGCCCTACCCGCCCATTTCCACCAGATTTCGTTGTTGGCATGGGGTGTTTGGATTTATACTGATAGCTGAGATAAAAGCGTCTGTGACTGACAGATAGCCCGTCTTTGCAGATGTGACGCACTAGATTAAAGAGACATGAGGTGGAATCGACTACGCCGTCTTGGTATTCGCCTCCCCACCCCCTATATTCGAAGCACTGACAGGCCGCATGTTTCTAAATAAACATGACGTTTGGCTCCGGCACCTATTGTTGAACAAAATAAGCACGGTGTACAGCGCGACATCCAGCCAGTCCATAAACACAATGCCAAATGTAAAATTGGAAGACCCTGAAAGTAAATTGTTATTAGCTAAAAGGTCAAGGTAGGTTTTCGAAGTAAGAAATCCAAAAGACCAACAGACAGCTATGAATTGCAGCTATATCTAGTTGTACCACATCTTGTAACTTTGAGGGGGAGAGAAATGGTATAAAGGCGTCTATTCTTGTCAGTTTTTTTTATCAACCCCTATAGCTACCTACGTGTTGTTTTCTGCCTGCAACATATAGTTTATTGTCTAAAGTCCTTATGCTTCCCCACATCTGGATGGAATACATCATTGCAGTTTGTCAAGTGGATTTTCCCACAAAAGTTCTCTCTAGAGCGGTTTCCCCAAACTTTGTACCCCAGAATCGGAGTCCCCGCGTGAAAAAAACAGCAAATGCTGTCTCGGTTCAACTCATTTGAATTTTGAAACTTAGCAGCATTCAAGCGCGTGCAAATACGTACAAGTTCAGATTTTGAGCAAACATGTAGGAGTGAATTGACTCAAATACTCCTTTCGGCGCCTACTGACTGGTAGATGAACAAATACATGTGCGTAGTAAGGCACATGTATTTGTTGTATTCTGCGTTACCTCTCGGTACACTCTGCAGCTAGGGTGGGCGGGGCAAATGAAGCTGGCGCACGAGCCCTCCCAAATACTTTCACTGGCTAGGACGTGTCAAAGCAAAACGAAAGCACCATAACGCGAAGGAACAATCATAACTGAACTGTCTCCCCCCACGGACCACTGGACATCTCGAGTTCTTTAAAAAAACAGAAAAGGGAATGTTGTTGTTTTCGGTTCACCCCACCACCATCCCCCTGTCTCCTCCCCAGAACACGGACACTAATGTCTCGAGCTCCCCCTCCCCGTCTGCGGAGTACACAGTGTCAGACACGAGTCTGCGGAGAGCCCCACCCGCAGGATAAGGCAGAAGTGATAATTGGGCCCCGCGAGCCCCTCGGCTGAAGAATGCCCCGCATTGTGCTCAGCGATAAGTCTCTAACGGGACAGAAGGTTGTTTATACTCAGATATCATTGTGTCCAGGTACAGGACAACTGCTGCATTCAAAACGCAATCGCTCGAAACATCCATCATTTAAAACCAAATTAAGTATATATATATACAGTAAATATGATTTGCTTCAAGCTGCTGAAGTGCTGGCAGTGACGAGCAAAAGGCAAGCACACCACCGCCTTTCTCCGAGGCGGAGCAGAAATGCCTCGGAGAAACGCAGTGTCCTTTTCGGATTCGGGGGCGTGTTTGTCTTTTCTCTCCTCCAGCCATTGGCTGGAGGAGAGAATGAGACTTTCTTTAAAAAACACGCCCCCCGATCCGAAAAGGACGGGGCCTAATCGGAGTGACTGACCTCTTCTCCAGTGGCTGGCCAGCATTTACGAGGCCAGCCAATGGAGAACAGGGGAGAAGAGGGGAGGGTTCAAGCCCCTCTTCTCCAAGTCATAAAATCTCCGACTTCCGGTTCTGCCTTTCGGCAGACCGGTAGTCCTCGACCTAAAAAGTGGCTATACAACGTGGAGAAGTGATAGGGCATTTTTGAGAACCAGAAACGTGAAGAGAAATAACGCCCTTATAAGCAAAAACAGATAGACATATACTGAACAATCCAATGGGAGCAATCTACTGTGAATGAATCTGAAGAAAAGAGCGCAAGCAAATCCAGTGATGCAAGTCTTTAAGAATTGGTAGATACAGATACAGGGAATGAAATACCATACTGTGCATATCCCAGCCTACAGAACCGATTCTTAATTTTCTTCAAGGCAAACGTAATATTAGACAAACAAAGTGGTTGATAATATTTCAAGAATTCACAGTTTGCAGTAATTATAAAGCATGTCCGCATGCAAGGATAGGAACAAAGTATTATGTGAACTCCAAAAGGGACAAAAAAGTGGCAGATTAATTATTTCATTAACTAAAACACAAAGAAAGCGATTTACATTTTGGGCAAGTACGTGTTATGCACGTTGAGCGGACACACAATAGTGAGGTTCGAGAGCTCTCGTTCATTCATGCCAAGTAGATAAGATCTCCAAAAGAAACGATAATTTGAAAAATGCAGACCAAACAAATTTAAGTTCTAGACAAATTTATATTGCAATTTTATCTGACCACAAAATGTGGGTTTTGAGTGGGGAGTGAGAGATTTACCACCTAAATCTAATACAGTGAAATTAATAATACTGAATATGGATCTATGTGCATGTCCTTTGTGCAACTGTGCAAACCTGCGACTGCAGCAGTTTTCAAGACAAACGCCTAGAAAGATTTGTGAATCTACAGGAGGGTGTAAATCTGTACTGAAGTGATGGCGTAACTTCCTGCATGTGCAAATCTACAACGTTTTGTGTAAACCGGCCCCAAAGTATGTCACTGCTAGAAAATGCTCCCAGTAGATCTCCATATGGACATAGTCTGTTGTGTTGAATTTCCGCAAACACAGCGAGTTTTAAAGATTATTTATAATCTTGATTGATTTCAAGTTCCCAAAAGCACACAGATAATTGAATTAAGTGTAAGGGCTTTAAAAATAGTTGTGTTTCCTAGGTCAGGAGTGTCATTGTCCAAATTTGAGTATGAATCGATTTGTCTCAGAATAGATACATCTGTGTGTCAATATCTATTCCGAGACAAATCGATTCATACTCAAATTTGCAGTCAAATGCTGCCAATTACTGTCTAATAGTGATTGCTGTGGTGAATATGTCCCACAGTAGTGATGAGTTTGTTGCATCCAGTGGTGTGGAATTCCTATAGCCTGATGCCCAGGACATATTGTTTGGGGTTTAGGACAACATGTTTTTATGTTTATTTAGTCACTGGGACAAGTAGGCCCAACCCCCTGCAGCAGACACCCTTTGGCTGCCAATTTACAGTAACACATTGTAGATCAAGGAAGGGAATTGTCTGTTGCCAAGGTAATATTTGTCTCCCTATGTTAATGCTATTCAAACTTGTATTTATGGTTCATTAATACAACGCCTTTATTATAAGGGTGAGGGCTTAAAGGAAATGTGGTAAGCTCAGACTACACTACTGACAGTGGTTCCAGTATAAAAATATGTACACGTTTGCGAGGTTTAAAAATATGAAGCTACGTAGAATGTTCCCAGAATAACTGCAGAAGCTTGAAAGCAAGATTGATGATTCTTTGCTTTCAAAATAAAATATTCACAAACAAATGAAACTAGGAAAAACACATTTTGCTAAATTACTGTAACATTTTAGGTACCATTTCTTTGAAGCATCAGTTATTACAATGTGTGGATACATAATAGTATTTCCAAAACAATATTCATAATGTAAAATCAGTGTAACCAGTTTCAACAAGATTATGAGAAACATGAAAACAAACAAAAGCATTGGCAGAGCCAATAGGTCTGAAATTGGAGGTCGGCCATTTCATTTTGTCAATGCGTGTCTTGTTTTGACAAGGTTTTTGTAAAACTTTATTGCTATAGGAGCTGCCAGGCCCTCGCCATTATAACAAACATTGGCAAAATACAAAAATATTTTTGGGTCTCAAAAAGCACACATTGAGACAGCAGTTCCCGGCATTGAACAAAACTTTGTGTGCTGATATGCTTCTTGTGAAAGAGCTGAATAATGTCACAGTCAAGCCAACCGATAGAGAAAGAGAGACACTTTCAACAAAAACTAAAGATCTTTGTTAGCACCTGACCTAATTAGATGCCGGATTCTTAATGAAAATCACAAAGGTGCATCCATGGTACATGCCCTTGCATAAGTGCAGATTTACGGCTTTCATGAATTCACACGAATTTACGGAAGTAGGCCTGGAAATCATACTCCTTGAAAATATTTGTGAATTACATTTTAGCACCACAAAATATGCATGTGTAGATCTGCTCATACAAAAATCAGTTGAGTATTTACAGGTTCACTTTTCCTCCAACCACTTTTTTTCCAACCCTGGAAAAAGTTTGATTTCTTCCCTTGTCAAGGAGTACATTTTCAACCTTTCTCAGGAATGGGAGAAGATTAGAGAAGAGCTGGTGCAAACCTCTAAAACATGCAAGTTAGTAGGTTTGCCCGACTCAAAAGGGCATTACAACCCTGGAACTATTGATTACCGCTACCTCCAATCCCAGTGAGCAGATCTGAAGAAAGGTGGAAAAATAAAGAAATTGCTAGTATTCAGACCGTACTATAGAATGAACCCTGGCATAATCAGAGAGGCTATTTTCAGAGCTCTTATATAATGAGATTGCTGCCATAATGTAGATTTTACCAAGCTTTGATGGTCAGAAAATCTGGATTTTATTAAAGACATGGAGGCTAATATTATTGCAATCTCCATTACTACATGGCACCAAAGGGACAAGTGGATTTTGTTACAGGACAAGTAGATTTAAGAAGCAGCCTGTCCCACTGACAAATAGATATTTTATTAAATTCCACACCTGTTGAGAGTTTGAAACAGGAGAGACAAATAGAGCAAGGAAGGAGAAGACGGAGGAGGAAGACTCAAGCAGAGAGAGAATGATGGTGACTAAAGAGGAGAGAAGGATATAAACAGAAAGGGAGAGACTGAAGGTTGGAATGGTGAGAGTGTACAGTGAGAGCAGAGGAAAGCAAGCAAGGGTTGGCTAAATAAGAAAGAGAAAATTGATGGTGAAAGAGAGACAACATGATGATAATTGGAATGGGGTGGAAAAATAAGTGAGACACAGAAATAGTGTGACATAGAGAAGGATGAAAAGAAAAAACGTAGCAGCATACAAAAAGCGAGGTAGAATGAACAGAGAGGATGCTTGCGGGAGAGAGAAAACGAGAGAGGCAGAGAGGAATGACAAGGGCAAGAGAGAGGAGGGGACAGATAGAGAAAAGGGAAGCTGAGAGAAGAAGAGTTTGAAAAGAGAGTTAACAGAGGGATTATGTGAGGATTCAGGTTGTAACGTGCATTTCAGAGCTTTAATTCCCAATAACATACTTTGCCAAGGGGGCTGAGAGGGATAAAGCGCATGTTGTCAACATTTGTGCCTAACTCCTCCTGAGGGCCCTGCACAGAGTTTAAGTGGGCAGAGCCTATTGGGAACACCATTCCCAAACTATTTTAATTTGACAGGAGCTCCATACTTTTTGTTAAAAAACAACTGCTCCTGATTGGTTAGTGCAAATAGTGAGTGGTCTCAAGCTGAAAAGGAAAGACAGAGTCTCTAGTACTGTGAAGCGAGAGAAGCGACAGACAGCTAAAGAAGAAACAGGCCTCTCCAGGGTGCTTTCTACCTGAACAAAATAAAAAATGTGTGCAATTACTCTAATTCTTTAAAACAAAAATGATTTTTTTTTGGGTGGTGGGGGAGGGGTGAGAGTTTTATATATCACGCAAAGTCGACCCGAAGGTAACAGAGCGCTTTACATGAGCACCAGTTGAGTTACACACGGACACATTCATTTTGTTAGGCATGGAGAGATTACGTGATTTGCCCAGAATCACGGGATTTTGAGTGTCCCTGCCAACACTCGAATCTGGTTCCCCAGCTTCAAGGTCGACCGCTCTGCCTTCTGTCATAGGCTGGGACTATTTAGCAGTATATTCATGCCATTATTCGTCAATGCACCAAACAGGATTCAAATCAGTGACTTGTTGATTTGACACAAACATCTTAAATGATCACATGAAGCAACCAAGCTTCGGAATGGCAGAACCTGGTGCCCAGAGACCACGGAGGAGTCTGTCTGAGCTCTGCACCAGACAGGAGCTTGAGAGAACAGAAACTAGCACTTGGTAACAGCTAGCCCATTAGAAAATGCAGGGAATGGTGGCAGAGACAATAAGTGCCCAGATGATCAAGTGACATTGAACCAGCGAAAGTCTGCATCAATACTCCCCAGTAGTATGTGCAGTCTGCTTCCTATCTAGACGCTTGGCCAGGTGGCACAGAATTGACCCAAATACTCACCAGTGATCAGGCAGCAGGAACGGTGGTGAGTTTTGGTCGGTGAATCGGATAGCCGGCTATGAACACAGAGAGGGCCGTGGAGTGGAGCTCTCTGAGGTGTTGATTAACTCCCATGGAAAGACTACTGGGGGTAACGGTAGCCATACTGATGTGGTCAACTTCATCTTAGGGGTAGCTTTCTAAAACTTTAATAACAACAGCTTGCCACTACCAGAAAGCAGACAAGTCAGCATAATAAGATAATTCTTCCAAGGCGGGTAGAGGACACAGCTCTACAGGAACCGCTACTGATGAGCCCTCCTCACTGTTTTACAGGCAAACACATCGAACTTTCTCGTGGATTAGAGGACTTGATGTGTGAAAATGTGCCTAAAAGTGGGCACACTGGTGCAGGGTCACCCTCTTGTCCACGGGTGCAAAGACCAACAAAATAGAGATCGGCACTGGAGTTGGAATAAATAACAAGTTTATTAACCACTCATGAGTGGGACCACATCCACACAACACTCTCAAGTGCTGCAGGAGGTAGTACACTGAATTCACAAAATGTCATCCCTTTTATACAGGTTTTCTGCAATGTAATCATGTGAACAGAAATAAGAAGAACAAGTTTTAGAAATAGTTATCAGCAAACAAGGGTAGATGGATAACTAAGTGGTCAGCAAAGTGGGAGGGGGAGCAGGAATGCTTATGGCAGCAGTAAATGATCAACAGTTAACATCTGAGACCAGGTGCACTGGCAGCTACAAACCCTCAGCAGGTATATTGGTTTTAGCTGAGTCAAGAAGTCAAGTAAAATAGATAACACAAGCAGAGTGAAAAGTCGAGCAGCAGAGGACGGGAGAATTACGAAGAAAACGAAATGGACACCACAGCCAAAATGGCTGTTGCTTATGCTAAATAAAATATTACACATGTCCACAGATGTGCTCTCTGTCATGGACTACAACATGGAAATTGTACTAATAAATGTCTGAGGTTATAAATCTCGGAAACTCATTTACATAACAGATGATGTAGCTGTTGACTTAACAGTCACTAAAGGCCTCTTCTGTTAATCCCCTGCGCAATACCGAACAGGCATGACACAACCTCTACTCTTTTGTGGCACGCAAATTTCACTAATCAGGACATGGTCAGCCAGCAATCAAGGGAAATGCAGAAGATCACCACAGCCTCACACCTCCCTTCTACAATCAACCTCAGACCCATAAGCTCCACACAGACTATTATTTAGACATACCAATATAATACTCACTGACATCCTGCCCAAGCCACATGGCAAAACCAGCCAGGTCGCTCCTATTCACAGCAATGGTGACAGGTATAAACACCAAACCCTTACATCACCAGACACCATGGAGAAAGACTCAACTCTTGATGTGATCCTGAAAGAGCTCTGCACTTACGGTTTTGGTAACGACTTTCGAAGAGAAACACAGTGAAAACCTCTGCAGACTTATTCCCCTTGCAAATTGAAATAGGGACTTTTAATACTTGCCTCATGGTGATGGAACAGCATCTTAACAAAGGTTGAGCACAAGCTATCTACAGCTATAGACTAGGAGCAATACCAATTGCAGACACAGCAAAGCTCACAGAACTGTAAAATAGGAACAGGAGGAACAACATTGGCTTCTCTGGGGTGCCTGAACAGCTAGAGAAAGGGGACAAGGGGTCTTTTCTCTGAAGCTTCTTGTCGGAATTAAAAGGCCTGCTGTCTTTCGGCCCGCCAATGGAGTTTCAGCAGGCCCACCTAGTATAATCAGGACGAGTGGGCCCTCAAAACTCTCTGCAGCAAATATTCACCTGTTTACTTCAATACCAACAGGGGAGACAGACACAGCAGGAGGGGAAACACAGGGGGACATTTATGTTTGGGGACACTAACATCCGCCTTGCAAGACTTTTCAAATGAGACACTGCAGCAGAGAAATAGATCTAAACTCAACAAGATGGACATTCCCTTTGGGCTACTGGAACTGGCTACCATGCTTATAATAATACACAAAGAAAACTATGAGTCTACTAATATATAAGACCTAAACACTATTACAAAAGGGATGCTTAGTCGAGTCAAACTGCTAGTGTGTATGTGTCAGTATATGTATATATGAATGTATGCATATACAGAACAAAGGACTCCCATCATCCACATAAAGTGGCTCGCTTCATCATCTGGGAACCCGGAACCTGACAGAGAACCGTCTTCTACTTGAATATTGTAGAAATTGGTCCAATGTGCGTCCCAGATGCATATAACAATATGTTGTTTTTATTATGATGAAGGAGACATACTCAAGTAGTAGTTCAGGATGATGATTGCAGTGCGAGTGATAAGTGTTAGTGAAAAAGTGCTGTTTTAAAATTGACTATCAAGGCACAAAAATAATTTATTCAAGCGCTGCCTTGATGACAAAAAATAAAAAACAGTGCTGTAACAGTTTAAACATATAACTGTCATGAGAGATGGTCTACATGTTTCAGCTACCGGATATTTCTATCCAAGCTTTCGTCAGGACCGAAACAAAGCTACTGCAAAAGTGATATAGTGCCAATAGTAACAAAGTAAACAGTTGCGATACAACCTGAACCCTGTTATTGGTCCAGGTGGATCCGTGGAGAACAATTTTAGTTGATTACCTGAAAAAATGGAAGCAGAACAAACTCATAGAAAAAAGCATAACCAATGGTATAGTGACATTATTAGGTCAGAAATGTGCATTTAAATAAATATCTAGTATGCAAATACTCTAAATGTGTCTTGACACCTCCAAGTCTGTCAAATTGAATTAGTTTGAAATTTCTGGGCACTTACCCGATTTGTAGTGGGTACGCGCCTCGCCTCACCTGGCAACTGCTCAGGTTTAGGAGGCACCGCTCTGAAATATAATGAAAGTGTATAACATTACAACAACTCTAAGGTGGTTACTTGTATGTAAACCACTTGATACACGAGGCGTGCAGATAAAAACCATGGCCGAGAAACTCACAGAAAGCCCCATGATTCCAAACGTGCGAGTAGAGAACTGTCTCACGGTGTTATTGCGAGATCGGTAAAAGTAGCATTCTACATGTCTTAGAAAACGAACTATTGATGGTTCCAATCCACTCTTAAGACTAGCATCAGAGGGAGAGAAGAAAAGGAAGGCTACAAGTAGTTACTAAGTATGTTACAACATACGTGCATGTATAAATATACACGAGTACAACAGATAACTCGTGAAACGCGAATACGGACATAGGAGTAAAGCCAGTCTCTCATATTGGTCGCTTAATTGGGAATAGGGAAAAAAAGAAGAGAAGGAAGATGACAAAAGCTCTCACCTCTCCGTCGGTACCCCTCTCTGATGCTGAGCTCGAAGGGGACGTAACCGGCGTGAGTGGAGCTCTCTAATTAAATAAACTTGAGGGACGTGATGTTTACCGCATTTGGTGCGCGCCAGGCGTCAGTTACGGGACGCATGTAGATGACGTCATGCCGTCACCACGTGAAACGGCTACACTCTCTGGGATTTGTAGTTTGTATTTTCCATAAGTATAGCCAATACTTAAAGAGCGTGATATTACATCCAGTACAGATTATGCGTCAATCAAAGGACATACTGGGTGACGTGATGCCATAATGGCATGAATAAGCTTTGGGATTTGTAATTCTTTCTTTACCACAGGTATCAGTGATATGAAAGAATAAAGAAAACACGTTGGCCCGTCTTACGATCGGACAAATAGGTGTTAAACTCTTGATCACTATATACTCACACCATAATCGAAATTACGATTAGTATTTCGAAATGATGAGTATTTCAAAGTGGTACAACACCAGAACGTGACGTATTAACAGTAAAAGGCAGAAATGGCTACATACTCTCTTACTTGATATACGAATTAGACCATGCTGTCAATCAGCATATAACCTCAATCTGAATAAATATTAACAGTGGAGGAAATATTACTGTATGTCTATTGGTGGTACGAAGTAAATGATATAGTAGTATGGTGAGTATCCTATCATAGCAGAGTCCACGGGATATCATCATTTAACCCCTGGCAGTCGCTGTGGAGTTTGAATACCCATTTCTGTTCTTTAATGAAAAGAAATTTAGTTACGTCAGTGACATGCGGTGGGATGAATGGTTGTTCCAGAATGAGCCATCTGAGATCTTCTGGCTTATGGTTACATGTCAAAAAATGGTTGGTTAGTCTGGTGGCTTGTTTCTTGCGCCTGATCGTACTCTTGTGTTCACTGATACGCACTTTGATTTTACGCGTTGTCATCCCCACGTATCTAAGTGAACAGGGACATGTAATCAGATAGATGACTTTCTCTGAGTTACAGTTTGTGTGTTTTCGCAAAATCCATGACGTTATCTACATGCGTCCCGTAACGGACGCCTGGCGCGCACCAAATGCGGTAAACATTACGTCCCTCAAGTTTATTTAATTAGAGAGCTCCACTCACGCCGGTTACCTCCCCTTCGAGCTCAGCATCAGAGAGGGGTACCGGCGGAGAGGTGAGAGCTTTTGTCATCTTCCTTCTCTTCTTTTTTTCCCTATTCCCAATTAAGCGACCGATATGAGAGACTGGCTTTACTCCTATGTCCGTATTCGCGTTTCACGAGTTATCTGTTGTACTCGTGTATATTTATACATGCACGTATGTTGTAACATACTTAGTAACTACTTGTAGCCTTCCTTTTCTTCTCTCCCTCTGATGCTAGTCTTAAGAGTGGATTGGAACCATCAATAGTTCGTTTTCTAAGACATGTAGAATGCTACTTTTACCGATCTCGCAATAACACCGCGAGACAGTTCTCTACTCGCACGTTTGGAATCATGGGGCTTTCTGTGAGTTTCTCGGCCATGGTTTTTATCTGCACGCCTCGTGTATCAAGTGGTTTACATACAAGTAACCACCTTAGAGTTGTTGTAATGTTATACACTTTCATTATATTTCAGAGCGGTGCCTCCTAAACCTGAGCAGTTGCCAGGTGAGGCGAGGCGCGTACCCACTACAAATCGGGTAAGTGCCCAGAAATTTCAAACTAATTCAATTTGACAGACTTGGAGGTGTCAAGACACATTTAGGGTATTTGCATACTAGATATTTATTTATATGCACATTTCTGACCTAATGATGTCACTATACCATTGGTTATGCTTTTTTCTATGAGTTTTTTCTGCTTCCATTTTTTCAGGTAATCAACTAAAATTGTTCTCCACGGATCCACCTGGACCAATAACAGGGTTCAGGTTGTATCGCAACTGTTTTCTTTGTTACTATTGGCACAATATCACTTTTGCAGTAGCTTTGTTTCGGTCCTGACGAAAGCTTGGATACAAATATCCGGTAGCTGAGACATGTAGACCATCTCTCATGACAGTTATTTGTTTAAACTGTTACAGCACTGTTTTTTATTTTTTGTCATCAAGGCAGCGCTTGAATAAATCATTTTTGTGCCTTGATAGTCAATTTTAAAACAGCACTTTTTCACTAACACTTATCACTCGCACTGCAATCATCATCCTGAACTACTACTTGAGTATGTCTCCTTCAGCACAATAAAAACAACATATTGTTATGTGCATCTGGGACGCACATTGGACCAATTTCTACAATATTCAAGTAGAAGACGGTTCTCTGTCAGGTTCCGGGTTCCCAGATGATGAAGCGAGCCACTTTATGTGGATGATGGGAATCCTTTGTTCTGTATATGCATACATTCATATATACATATACTGACACATACACACTAGCAGTTTGACTCGACTAAGCACCCCTTTTGTAATAGTGTTTAGGTCTTATATATTAGTAGACTCATAGTTTTCTTTGTATATTATAATATTGTGACTTGGGGATTATGAAACTATTTGAGTCTTTAAATTAGATCCCTCTGACCCTCACTCTTTTTTGAGATACTTTATTATTGTTATTGGTGCAGCTTTGGCTGCGGGTCTTTCTCTATGAGTACTCACCAATTACTTTAGCTAAATACGAGTACCTTCTTACTGCTCTTTGCACCGCGTGCTTTGTTTTACCATGGCTGAGTTTACCGGTTTGTCCTTTGATGAAGATATGCTACAATCTATCCTGAGCACTAATCCTAGTATTCTTGATAGCTTGCCAACAGTCACCAACAATACACAAGATGACTGGCAAGTTTTACTCAATCTAAAAAAATCACACTCTCGCACCTTTATACACGGTGCCATAATGACGGAGTACCTTAGAAGTAACAGTGCTCCAATGGGTCTGATAGTGACGAATGCTCCTCGACTTTCTTACAGACAAAACCTTTCTTAAAGATTGGTCGCTCATCGCATGGCGCTGCACCCGCGACTGGTTGATTTTAATTATCAGCACAGCCAAGAAAGCGGCAGACCTCATACTAGTAGAGATACAGACTTTGGAGGGCCAGATTAAAGCTACAATCACTAGTGCCCTATATAAAAGGAATTTGGAAGAAACCAATAAATCCAACAAGGAACATAAAGATACTATCCTTTTAAATAAGATCGAAAAATTCAAAAAAGACTTGGCACGTTTTTCGTTTGAAAAGGTATATCCATACACAAGTGATAATTATACCCCTCCAGAGTTTAATAAACAGGGCAGAAGATATGGCTCTAATTATTCCTCGTCAGGGTCAGATACCCTTTCGACAGATTCAGATGGCTCAAATACATCAGTACCACCCTATAGAAATAACAATCAACGCTCTTGCTCTAGTCGTAGACGTGGTACATATAACCATTATGAACAACACGGTTCCTGGTGGCCCCCAGCTCCTTGGGGCTATCAGCCTTCGCCATTTGCACAACCTATGCCACCCTTTCCATGCCAGCCCCCTCCTTTCTTTGGCCAGCAACCTTTGTTAGGACAGGGCCGAGGACGCAGCAGAGGCAGGAGAAGAGGAGGAACACAAGCTCAGGTACATTGGCAGACAGATCAGCTCCCACAGAACCTTCGCAACACGAAGGGCCAACAACCGACAGGGCAGAACACAAACACGACGACCTAGTTGTCAATTTGAGCCAGAGACATCTCACAACAGATGAACTTGATGTCCTTAACAGAGGCTTAGGATTTGTACCGACTTATGCAGGCGACCCTTTCCATCTAAGATGTGAAATTGGCAAATTATTCCGAAAAATTCGACTGCACTTCTTTTTCAAGAATAAGGAGACAGAGGCAACTAGCTTGTCTGACTAAATACAATCTTCTAACACAGGTCTGAAACCACCTTCGACCTTTAATCCACCTGCTCACCTAGTACCAGATCAGGTCAAAGTTTTTGTACAGGCGGTTATTCATGACGTCACTTCACTTTTCTCGAAAGGTGATGGCGGTTACCGGAATTTTCCAGAAATCCAAAAAAATGCTATGATTACATTGTCCAAAGACGAAACAATCATCATCAAGCCCGCCGATAAAGGCGGAGCGATCGTCGTCATGGACACAGCGGTCTACCGCGAAGAATGTTTGAGACAACTTAATGATGATAAATCATACTGTGTTCTATCTGAGGACCCTACTGCCAGACTATCCATGGAAATTTATGATCTGGTCAATGAAGCAAAAGAATCAGGTTGGATCACAACGCAGGAATCTGAGTTTTTAACTACTAAACATCCTGTCATGCCGTACTTTTATATCCTTCCAAAAATACATAAAGCTACTAGACCGCCGCCTGGACGCCCCATCATATCAGGTATCGGGTCTCTTTTGGAACCCTTATCTACTTTCGTTGACTTCTTCTTGCGACCTTTGGTCAAAGAAATGCCTACTTTTCTCTAGGACACCAAAGATGTTCTTAGACTACTACCGGAGATTGCTTTCGACATCGAGACTGACCTGTTGGTTAGCTTCGATGTGGAATCACTTTACACCTGTATTCCTCAAGAGGAGACACTAGAAGCGATAAGGGGCCTTCTAGAAAGCAAAGATCTTGCCACTATAACACCTATCAACTTTATCATGGAATGTGCCAGGCTGGCACTGATGGAGAATTTTTTCAGGTTTGAGGAAACAATCTATCTCCAAACCTCTGGAACATCGATGGGCAGCATTTTTGCGCCCAGCCTGACCAACCTCTATGTTCATCTTTTTGAACAAAATAGTGTGCTAAACAATGCTAACCCCTTTCGAGACAGAATAGTCATTTGGAAGAGATACATTGACGATATCTTTGTAGTATGGCATGGGAGTGTTACTACGCTGCTAGACTTTCATTCTTGGCTTAATTCTCAGAACAGGTTTTTGAGATTTACAGTAACATATGACAAAGCCAGATTGCCCTTTTTGGACATCTTGATCTATCCTACACTTGGGACTCTTGGGAGCGAATTGTACAAGAAG
Source organism: Triturus cristatus (assembly GCF_964204655.1). NCBI lineage: Eukaryota > Metazoa > Chordata > Amphibia > Caudata > Salamandridae > Triturus > Triturus cristatus. The sequence continues at coordinate 891,895,768 of NC_140581.1, forward strand.
CCTCAGGCTAAGAACTCCCTTCTGAGTTTTCAGAGCCATCATCCCAAGTCTCTTCGACAGAATCTACCAGTGGGACAGTTCCTGCGGATTCGCAGGAATTGTTCCACTAAGGAGAGCTTTGATTTTCATGCTAGAGAACTCTCTAAGCAATTGAAAGTTAGAAAATATCCGACACACTTGGTCAGACAAGCCCGCAAAAGGGTGTCCAATAATAACAGAGACGCTTTGCTTGCACCCCCCACACCGAAAACACCACTTACCAGATTGACTTTTGTCAATACCTTTAGTACACTATCTAATAGTGTACAAAAAACAGTTCGCAAACATTGGCGTATTTTGAATGTGGGCAACGAGAAGATTCCACCTCCCCTTTTTTCTTTTAAAAGAGGAACCAGTCTCCGGGATAATCTTACACATACGAGGCCTAAGGCCAAACTAGGCACTAGAACACCAAAACTATGGGATTTGCCACCCATACAAGGCCACTATCCTTGTGGCTCGTGTTCGGTATGCCCCCAGACGCAACCAACAAAATCAGTGGACATCGGGTCTGCGAAACCCTGGATTTTACGAAAACACACAAACTGTAACTCAGAGAAAGTCATCTATCTGATTACATGTCCCTGTTCACTTAGATACGTGGGGATGACAACGCGTAAAATCAAAGTGCGTATCAGTGAACACAAGAGTACGATCAGGCGCAAGAAACAAGCCACCAGACTAACCAACCATTTTTTGACATGTAACCATAAGCCAGAAGATCTCAGATGGCTCATTCTGGAACAACCATTCATCCCACCGCATGTCACTGACGTAACTAAATTTCTTTTCATTAAAGAACAGAAATGGGTATTCAAACTCCACAGCGACTGCCAGGGGTTAAATGATGATATCCCGTGGACTTTGCTATGATAGGATACTCACCATATTACTATATCATTTACTTCGTACCACCAATAGACATACAGTAATATTTCCTCCACTGTTAATATTTATTCAGATTGAGGTTAAAATGTAAAAAATGTAAATTGATACTTGTATAGTGCACTACTCACCCGCAAGGGTCTCAAGGCTCTTGTACGAATACCGCTGTGGAACCCATCCTGGCTTTCCCTGTGAGGCGTCCACTCCTGGGCACCCCCAAGGTGGAGGCCAGGCATCCTTAGCGTTGTGGGGGCCGTTGTGGAGATTAAGCAAGCTATTGCCCAGAGTTGCAGAGTGGGACTCCATGATTGGAATGGCACCGAGGCGAGAATTATCAGGTCCGTGGAATTTTTGAGCCCAAGACCCGCCGAGGCAGGGAATTGAACCCTGGTCCCGGGCTAGACCTCTGCATCAGGGTCTGCCGCTCTAATCATTGAGCCACACTTCTCCATATGCTGATTGACAGCATGGTCTAATTCGTATATCAAGTAAGAGAGTATGTAGCCATTTCTGCCTTTTACTGTTAATACGTCACGTTCTGGTGTTGTACCACTTTGAAATACTCATCATTGCGAAATTGTCTGGTGTCAATGGCATACACATGTAATTAGCCACTAACCTCTGAGGATTGTCAGCGGGAACAATGGCGTGCAGATTAACCTCCCTCTTCCCCAAAGCACAGCAGCGCATAGGGTAAGTACAACTCCCACGCGGACCTGCACCCCGGGGAAAGGGGAAGTGGATAAAACAAAAAACAGGTAGCTGCACAGCTGTCCTCCTTCTCCTGTTCACCCTCTAGTGTATGGCGGGGGATGTGTAGCTATCGGAAGAACAGGTCGAGACTGTATGCACACAAGAGAGAGAATAAGTGGTTAGACAACACGGTAGTGTTACAACACAGTAGTGCTTAAATTGTACTCATATTCTTCTTCTTTTGATTACTCACGGAGAGCTATGGAGAGAGACTCAGAAAACAGTGTAGCCCAACTGAAGAGGTCCACAAACGCTACACCTAGCAGGATTCAAGACCCATGCAAGTGAGTATGGCCATGGATATCAACCGAGAAAACGAGGCTTCCCAAAAACACGGGAAAAAAACAAAGGAGCGCAACCGCGCACAAAGTTCAAAATAAGTCCCACCTATATACAGTCTTGATACTTGAAGGTCTCGGGATCCACAAAGGTGTTTCCAGAGAAACAGAGCTACAGCAGTCCTGCGGGGAGTACCATCCGCTCTGCCTGGCTACGGGACACCACGAATGTGACGAGGGTCGGGTCCTTGGTTCCCCCCAAGGTTTCAGCGTCAAAGAGGTAAAAGGCAAAGCAACTGGAACAAGTCCCTGGGTAACGCGAGTGCAGCGTATAAGCGGCCTGCCAATCATGCACCCGCTAGGATATTGAATCAGGAACAGCAGAGTCAAACTCGGTATATTCGTACACAGGGAGATAAGCAGATACGAGTAACGGCTGGGACCTCGGCTTGAAGGTAAATTGCAAAGCCCCGCGCTGAAGCAGAGGCGGGGCTTTGTAGCGTCTTCCCTGGCCGGAATGCGAGTGACCGTTTCCGGAGTCTCAGCTGTGGGGCTTCTGGGATTTGTAGTTTCTAGCGCCCTGAGGGACCGTACACGGTTTCCCGCCGCCCATGCTTACATTTCCGGGCACTCCACCTGCGGGAAAGCGTATACTGCCGCCTGCACCTCTTCCGTAATCTAGTGAGCGCTACAGAAATACTAATCGTAATTTCGATTATGGTGTGAGTATATAGTGATCAAGAGTTTAACACCTATTTGTCCGATCGTAAGACGGGCCAACGTGTTTTCTTTATTCTTTCATATCACTGATACCTGTGGTAAAGAAAGAATTACAAATCCCAAAGCTTATTCACGCCATTATGGCATCACGTCACCCAGTATGTCCTTTGATTGACGCATAATCTGTACTGGATTTAATATCACGCTCTTTAAGTATTGGCTATACTTATGGTAAAATACAAACTACAAATCCCAGAGAGTGTAGCCGTTTCACGTGGTGACGGCATGACGTCATCTACATGCGTCCCGTAACTGACGCCTGGCGCGCACCAAATGCGGTAAACATCACGTCCCTCAAGTTTATTTAATTATTTAATTAGAGAGCTCCACTCACGCCGGTTACCTCCCCTTCAAGCTCAGCATCAGAGAGGGGTACCGATGGAGAAGTGAGAGCTTTTGTCATCTTCCTTCTCTTCTTTTTTTCCCTATTCCCAATTAAATTGTAAATTGATACTTGTATAGCGCACTACTCACCCGTAAGGGTCTCAAGGCGCTTGTACGAATACCGCTGTGGAACCCATCCTGGCTTTCCCTGTGAGGCGTCCACTCCTGGGCACTCCCAAGGTGGAGGCCAGGCATCCTTAGCGTTGTGGGGGCCGTTGTGGAGATTAAGCAAGCTATTGCCCAGAGTTGCAGAGTGGGACTCCATGATTGGAATGGCACCGAGGCGAGAATTATCAGGTCCGTGGAATTTTTGAGCCCAAGACCCGCCGAGGCGGGGAATTGAACCCTGGTCCTGGGCTAGACCTCTGCATCAGGGTCTGCCGCTCTAATCATTGAGCCACACTTCTGCGACCGATATGAGAGACTGGCTTTACTCCTATGTCCGTATTCGCGTTTCACGAGTTATCTGTTGTACTCGTGTATATTTATACATGCACGTATGTTGAAACATACTTAGTAACTACTTGTAGCCTTCCTTTTCTTCTCTCCCTCTGATGCTAGTCTTAGGAGTGGATTGGAACCATCAATAGTTCGTTTTCTAAGACATGTAGAATGCTACTTTTACCGATCTCGCAATAACACCGCGAGACAGTTCTCTACTCGCACGTTTGGAATCATGGGGCTTTCTGTGAGTTTCTCGGCCATGGTTTTTATCTGCACGCCTCGTGTATCAAGTGGTTTTCATACAAGTAACCACCTTAGAGTTGTTGTAATGTTATACACTTTCATTATATTTCAGAGCGGTGCCTCCTAAACCTGAGCAGTTGCCAGGTGAGGCGAGGCGCGTACCCACTACAAATCGGGTAAGTGCCCAGAAATTTCAAACTAATTCAATTTGACAGACTTGGAGGTGTCAAGACACATTTAGGGTATTTGCATACTAGATATTTATTTATATGCACATTTCTGACCTAATAATCTCACTATACCATTGGTTATGCTTTTTTCTATGAGTTTGTTCTACTTCCATTTTTTCAGGCAATCAACTAAAATTGTTCTCCACGGATCCACCTGGACCAATAACAGGGTTCAGGTTGTATCGCAGCTGTTTTCTTTGTTACTATTGGCACTATATCACTTTTGCAGTAGCTTTGTTTCGGTCCTGACGAAAGCTTGGATAGAAATATCCGGTAGCTGAGACATGTAGACCATCTCTCATGACAGTTATTTGTTTAAACTGTTACAGCACTGTTTTTTATTTTTTGTCATCAAGGCAGCGCTTGAATAAATTATTTTTGTGCCTTGATAGTCAATTTTAAAACAGCACTTTTTCACTAACACTTATCACTCGCACTGCAATCATCATCCTGAACTACTACTTGAGTATGTCTCCTTCATCATAATAAAAACAACATATTGTTATATGCATCTGGGACGCACATTGGACCAATTTCTACAATATTCAAGTAGAAGACGGTTCTCTGTCAGGTTCCGGGTTCCCAGATGATGAAGCGAGCCACTTTATGTGGATGATGGGAATCCTTTGTTCTGTATATGCATACATTCATATATACATATACTGACACATACACACTAGCAGTTTGACTCGACTAAGCATCCCTTTTGTAATAGTGTTTAGGTCTTATATATTAGTAGACTCATAGTTTTCTTTGTGTATTATAATATTGTGACTTGGGGATTATGAAACTATTTGAGTCTTTAAATTAGATCCCTCTGACCCTCACTCTTTTTTTAGATACTTTATTATTGTTACCATGCTTATAACACACAATGGTCGTACGATGAAGTTGAAGGACCCAAATTCTCTGGACAGGTATTTAGATGATCAGACTCTGTCATTATAAGGATACATCACAGCTACTGCCAGGATTCTCATCATTCTCGCCCGACCTACATTATTACCTTAGCTGCGTTAGCTAAGGGAAGAAACTGCTGCCTCGGTGGTGTGATTTGAGAGGCACCGGCAAAGACAACAGAGAGACAAATCAAGATCTCCACTCAATCCTATTCCTGAAGGAAAAGCCTTAAAACTATCTAATGACCGTGATAAATAAGTTTGAACTCTGACAACTTTTTCTTTCAGCACACAGCACTCTCCCTGCACGTTTTTGCCGCTCTTCTTGCCCTTACTTACTGCGAGCACTGCATACTCACTGTCACTTCCATCTGAACTACGATAGGGATGTAAGGTGTAAGGGGGACTATTGCTGCTGTGTTCATTATAATTGCTTATGTAGTTGATTTAGAGTCCTAAGGCCTCATCGCAAGGCCATAGGTGTCTTATGTCATTCGCCGCACAGGTTTGTTAACAATACAAGTATGCTCAATGGATAATAATACGCGCAAAGCCCCCTAGTCCTGTACATCTCCCTCTAGCCGTCCACTCCTAGGCTAGCCTCCGTTATCCCTCAGGCACACATGCTTCATGATGGACTGCGGCCCATTAGGGTGACGTCCTGCACTGATGAGCATCATCCAGCCACTTACTTGGATCCCTAGTCACTCACTCGAACACAGTTACTTTTTAGTTGTGTTTCCATTATGCCTCCAGACTTTGCTCAACTAATAATCTGTAGAATATCCTGTAAACACTTACCCAATTGCAAGTATCTGATTTTAAGTGTGTCAAGTGTACACAGAGGTTTATTTTCCCTGTATTGTCCTATCCCACCCGTAGTGTCGATGACTGGTGACCACCAGAATCACATGTACCATAACAATGACTTAGTGATTGTGTCCCTCAAAGTAAACTGGCTTGATCACCTTAATAATAGAAAGGCGACCCTCTCATATCTTAAAATTACTCAATCCAGGCACAGTCGTACCGCAGGAGACTCTTCTTACACTCCCAGAAACAGAAAACCTAGAAGAGAGTGAGTAGCTGAATTGACATATACCCCGGTAGAAGACAAAGGTACCTTTTTCAAGAATCAGGTTGCTGCACACCAAGGTGTTGTTGGGTGTTGATGGGAAGCTGGTACCAGATCTTAACCTAGATAAGTCACAGCATCAAATGACCCAAAGTCCCAGACACTGGCAATATACATTCACCTCTGTGTCCACGGCACCCATACTCAAGTTGATTACTATTTAACATCACATCTCTACTGCCCAGAATATCCTTCACAGATATTGCGCCCTGCAGCTTATCAGATCACGATATGATAATCGCAAGTATTAATCTTGGATAGCAAAAACTGCCCAGAGGGATCTGGAGACTTATTTTAGCTTGCTATATGGCAAGAGATGAAACGAAGTGTCTCCAGACTTACTTAACTCCCCTCCTCAACACAAATGTTTTGGGTGGCGGCGAAAGCCAGTATAAGGGGTGAACCTATGAGGGACTCTTCCCAATGTAGGAAACAAACCACATAACAACAATCCCTACTAGAGCAAGTTAATACTGACAAATACAGGCAAAAACTCAACCAACAGGAATTACAATCCCTCCTCAAAACCAAGCTTGACTTAAACTCAGTGTTGACTTTGTAGGCAAAATAGGCGTTATTCCACATTTGACAGTGTCACCATGAGAAAGTGGAGGAAAGGACAGCTCTTAGACCTTCAACTCTGACAGAGAGTAGCACAACACGCCATACCTGACATCTGTAACCAACAGATCACTCTATTGAGACATCCATTGGATATCCTAGATACCTTTTTTGAGTTCTATCAGTCCCTGTCCACAACAGAGGGAAGTCATTCTCAGGAGCAAGAAGCTTGCATTGCTTTACTCTCTCTATCTCTCCAGATCTAACTCAAACACTTGAAGGGGAGATTGCTGCAGAGGAAATAATACAAGCAATAGATGCCCTGCCCACAAACATAGCTCCAGGTCCAAGCAACTACCCAGCAGAATAATATAAAATAAAGCAAGATGGTTTCCTTGCTACAAAAGCTCTTTCACCAGAGACACAACCTTTCCCAGAACTCAGCACAGCCTGCATCACATTAATACCAAAACCAGACAAAGATCCTCTTCTTTCTGGGAGCTAAAGCCCAATATCAGTAATTAACACAGACATTATGATCCTGGCCAAAGTTTTAGCCACCCGCCTATCGTGGATACTGCGGACACTGATTCATCCCTCGCTTCGTTCCACACCACTCCTTTGCATTTCACCTTTGGTTATTCTAAGAGGTTCTTTGGCAGGTACGACGTGATGGGGAGGAAAAAGGGGCCATATGACTGGATGCAGAGAAAGCCTTTGATAGAGTAGAGTGGAGCAACATGTTCCGAGTGCGAGAGAGAGGTTTAGAATATGGGAGGGCTTTCTGACCAAAATCAAATGGTTATACTCTAATCCGACTGCCAAAGCCACATTAAAACCATACAATAGATAATAAATATCGACCATCTTCCCAAGGTTTATAGGGTTTTGGGGAAAACCTTAAAGCACTGCATTACTTTTTTAAATCAAAAGAAAAAAAAGCCTTGTATTGTTCTATGGCTTAAATTGTCTAAGATTTTCTTTCCCATCTTTGATTGCTAGACATAAAAATTTCCTCACCAGTCCCACTTGACTAGGTGACCAGCCGTGAAAATAGAAAGGAATAGCCTCCCGTCTAGTTCTTATACCTTCTGTAGTGAAGGAGTGTTTCAGCAGCTTCTTTCTAATGTCTGTTAGTTCAGGGTATCAAACTGGAGGAATGGCAGTTAAAAAACAATTCAGCGTAAAAAAAGAGGAAATTACCTTAGTGTTCAATCTAAAATCTTAATATGGTTGCCTTTGAAATGAGTAGGACTTATACATAGCATTTTTGTGTAGAGATGCCCTCTCGACAACAAGAAGACAGCTAACCTTTATAATTTCTTGCTTAAGCAGAAGTGTTAGACCTGGCACCTTGGCGTGAGTCTCCCTTCCACTTTTTGTCGCTGTGCCTCATGTGTTTTGCTGGTGTTGGCTGCTCAGAGCACTGTGCCACTGCCAACCAGTGCCACAGTGCAAGTGCTCCCTATTTAAAATGTATATGTTGGTTGGATTCCATGATTGGCTTATTTGGTTTACTGTCAGACCCCAGTAGAGTGCACCAGAAGTGCCCAGGGCTTGTAAATACAAATGCTGCTGATGGGCTTGCAGCACTGGTTGTGCCACCCACAGAAGCGGCCTAGTAAAATGTGTCTAAGGTCTGCCATTGCAGAACCTGCGTGCAGTCTGGTACTGTCATGCTGACTGGGCAAGTGCACCCACTTGCCAGTCCCTAAACCTTCCCTTAACTTCATATTAGTCACCCCTATGGTAGGCCCAAGGGCAGGGTGCAATGTAAGCATAAGGTAGGACAAGCCCTGATGTGTGTGGCATGTCCTAATAGTGAATTACAGCCATTTTCGTTTTTCACTATTGCAAGGCTACCTGTTCCCATAGGCCAGAATGGGCTGCAGAATTGTTACATCCTATGATCCTAACAGACCCAGGGAACATGGTAGAAATTCGAGTTTAGTATGCCTGAACTCAGAATAATAAAATACATCTTTTAGTAAAGTTTATTTTAATATTCTGTGTTTGCAAATACCACTTTTAGAAAGTTGATATTTGCTTGCCTAACCATTTCAGCCCGCCTCTGCTATGATGTGTATCTGCCTGTCTGGTTTGTGTGAGTGACAGGGCTGGGGAAACCCAGAGGGACAGGGCTAGGTAGCCTGTTGGTGAATAGAGAGATTGACATCCAGATGGGTGGGAGGAGTGCACCTGGACTCTGAATAGGGCTGTGCTCTGCCACCACAATGCTGGCTCCACCTCCTGTGGAGCGGCTGATGTCTCTGCCCTGCACCCTGAATAGAAAGTCAGAGTCATGTCAACAAAGGGCTCAGGAACTGGTTTGGACTTGGCAAAGGCCCCTCTACCCCAGAGGAACAAAGGAATTAGGGGTATAAGTATTGGGACCCTGCTCCCGAGAGATTAGATCCTGCTCGACAAGAAGAACCTCTGCCTGAGGAGAAGGAACTGGGAAAGCTGTAAGGAGGAGTACTGTCCCTGACCAGGGGGATTGGCTTGCAGTGGTTGCCTTGCTGCCGAAGGAGAGGAGAAAAACTACAAAAGACTTTATTTCAACTTGTGCTTAAAAAGATCTCCAAGTGCTTGGAATAGAGTTTGCCTCCTGCTGAAGTCTCAGGAACAACAGACTTCACCCCCCAGCTCCCCAGAGTTCTTTGGAAGTGCCTGCTGCTGTTGTTGGGCCTTCTGGAAGCGCGACTCAAGGAGGAGAAGCGTGCCGCCGTTGGAGCTGTTGTCGTCGCATCTCGTAAAGTGTGTCGCCGCTGCAGCATCGCATCGAGCGGAAGCGTCTCGCATCATCCAGGAAGTGTCTCGCAACGCCAAAGAAGCGTGTCGCCATCGCAGCCATCGTAGCTGACGCATCGCACCGCGTCAAGAGAAGAGTCTCGCATCGAGGAAGAAGCGTGTCGCCATCGCAGCCATCGTAGCTGTCGCATTGCACTGCAACAAGAAAATCGCCTCGCATCCACGGAGAAGCGTGCCACCGTCGGAGCTGCTGTCGTCGCATCGCGTAAAGGGGTGTCGCCACTGCGACATTGCATCGAGCTGAAGCGTCTCGCAAACGTCGGAGAAGAGTGCCGCTGCCAAGGCCGCTGTCGTCGCATCGCGTAAAGGGTGACGCCGCTGCAGCTGACGCATCGAGTCGAGTCTTCTCGCAACATCGGAGAAGCGTAACGCATCTGGAAGATCTTCACGTCTTTATTTCTTTGCACCAAAAACTTCATTGCATCAACATCGTTGCAACACTTTCGTTGCCCTGCGTGTCGCATCTTAAAGGTACATTGACTTGAAGTGTTGCATTTAAGAACGTAAGAGAACTAAGCAACCTTCTACCATCTAAAGTAACAGTATTGTGTATTTTTGTCGTTTAATGGTCTTGTGGTAACTCTATATAAAGAATCCTTATTTTTAATATAAAACCTGTGTGGTGTCCATTTGTAGTGTTGTCACTTGGTTACTGTATGTGTTCACAAATGCTTTACACACTGCCTCTGAGATAAGCCTGTCTGCTCGTGCTAAGCTACCAAGAGGGTGAACAGGGTTATTTTAGGAGTGTACCCCCTTACCCTGACTAGAGGAAAGGTTCCCTGCTTGATACAAGTACCTACCTGTGCCAACCAGAGAACCCGGATTCTAACAAGAAGCTTCAGAGTGGTTTTGGTCATTTTACATAATTTACTCAGGGATGGCAGATTATTTAATCAGGAGATCCTTCACACAAGATTCTGCCACTGTAATATCATTATGTGAATTAACCAATTATTTATTTATAAGATATCTTATAGTGTTGTTGGGCACCTCCATGCTGGATATATAGTAATTTATGCCGTTAATATTTGTCAGGCGAGTGATCGACAACAGGCTCAGTTCCAAACTAATTAGGCATTGAGGAGTGGCTTTCCGTAGATTGAAAATCTTCCTTATCTTGCCCATAAATGCTGTTTCTGTTCTCTTAATAATTGCCAGCGGCCAGCATATGGCTTCATAAGTGTATATTGGAGCCAGTTTGGCACCAGCAGGAGTCCTAACTTTACTACTCCTAAACTGAGAAAAATCCTAACTTTAAGACTTTCGGTATTCACAGAAGGCATTTAGGAGTCCTAAAGTTAGGAATCCTAACTTTACTGCTCCTAAACTGAGAAAAAGTCTAACTTTAAGACTTTCGTTATTCACAAAAGGCATTTAGGAGTCCTAACTTCTGTGAATACCGAAATGAGTAAGTGCCTTCTGTGAATACCAAAATGGTAGTAAATTTAGGATTTTGTCTTAAGTTAGTTCTGTGAAACGAGCCCATAGTTATTTTTAGATGCCACCAGCCTTATTGGACTCAGGATCATAGTTGTCATTCAAATGTATTATGCTGGTCCTGCAGCAAAAAAGTTTTATATAGCGCAAACGCAACCCGAAAGGTATTGGAGCGCTTTACATGAGCATCAGTTATGTTACACAAGGATACATTAATTGTTTGGTAGGCAAGGGGAGATTAAGGGATTTGCCCAGAATCACAGGATGTTGGGCCGATGCCGAGACTCAAACCTGGATCCTGACGTCCAATTTCAGCAGCTCTGACCGTTACACCATATCCTTTCCTGTTTCTTTTCCCCTTTAAGTAGTGGTCACTGTGTGACTGTTCCCAGGTCTGACTGGCTCCCGGTCACTGATCACAGCAGTTCTCATAATTATGAACAAAAGCTCCTTAAACGGTAAAATGACGGATAACGTGAAAATTACGAACAGATGGGCACCCTACGCCACAGCAAAAATATTTTCCCTTTGGTAAAAATGTATTTTAATAATAGCATAATAAAAGTGAAGTGGCACTCATGCAAAGACAATCTCACATCTATAATTATCTATAATTAGTCATGCCGAACTGCATTCACATAAACACAATTAGGATTTCATAAAATAGTTCCAGAAATACTTTTGGAAAGGACTGTGAATTACTCAACCTTAGAAATATGAACCCACAGGGTGTAAACCTGTGGGTGCAGATTTATGAAAGCTTTTGTAAATCATGCTCAAAGTCTTCAGGAAAGCTCTCTTGGTTGGCTTTAGCACTGGATTCAAAGTTGACCAGAGATCACAGTTAGGCAATGCTGAAATTGACACACATACAAATGAAGAGTGGGGAACCAAAACTTTACTCTTAGGCCCTTCATTACAAAAAGGCCCAATTGTAAATGCAATATTTATCCAACCTCATCAATAACAATACAGTGGGGTACGTAATTTACCAATTGTGATAAACAGCACCTGTTACAACTTTCTCCCCCTAGATTAGGGTATACCATGTGGATCTTGTTGATCACTGCACCAAAATCTGCTAGCACTCTATATTCAGGCATTTGTCTCCCTTTATTTCCAACAGGTTTGAACTGCTGAAATGTATACAAAATAATTTTATTGGTTTTGCATTAATGTCTAAAAGGAAAATAAAAAGGATAAGGGGATTATATTACGTAGTGACAATGACAGCTGAAATCCTCAATTTCTGCTGCAAAATACATACATTTTACAAAAGATACATGGAAAGATAAACCCTCAACTCTTCCCCCCGCCCTTGAACCAAACTACCCCCTCCCGAGAAAGTAAATTTAGCAATCGTTCCCAGTCTGACTCAGCCTTCAGCATTAACTGATAGATTCCAAGAGAGCTTCTCCATGGCCATAAAATGCCGAAGTTGGGTGTACCATTGTATGGTTTCTGGATGATCTTTCTTCTGCCATGAAGACACTATAGCAGTTTTTGCCTCACCTAAACATTTCGGGCCATATGTAGGTAGCAACACATTTACCGATTCATAAATACCGAATTTTACCGATTCGGTATTTATGAATCGGTAAATGTGATGTAGGTAATGATTCGGTAAATTTTAACGAATCGGAAAAATTCTGTAAATATGATTCGGTATTTACCGATTCGGTAATGGGGCATACCTTCCCACTGATTCCTATGGGCCTGGAGGCCCATAGGAATCAATGGGAAGCCAGTCACCATTACCGATTCGGTAAATACCGATTCGGTAATGGGGGGAGCATATACAAGGGTGGCAGGGTGTCACATTGACACCCTGTTGCACCCCTGATTCTTGCATGTGTGCACATGAGGCGCACATACATGCCCTAAGGGCATGTATGTCTGCCACATGGCACTCTTACATCTGCAAAATATTGCGTTTTGCAAGGTATTAGTTATTTATCACCAACCTGTATTTGGTGGTAAATAACGAATTCTTAATTCTAATTTGCACTCTTTAGAGTGCTCCCTACATTCAGGATTCGGTATTTACCGATTCGGTATTTTACCGATTCGGTAATTTACCGAATCCTGAATTATGCTCCTACATCCCAAAAAGCTAAATACCGGTCGATAACGGGATATTTACCGAATTTCGGCCGTTACCGACCGGTATTTAGCTACCTACATGAGGCCCTTCAAGAGGAGGATTCTGTCCCCCCTCCAATTGATATTGTAGCCCCTGTGTGATCACCCCAAATAGCATAAAGGACAAGTACTCAGGGACGGGATATTCCAATATGGCTCCGAGACTGTTTAAGATCTCTTTCCAAAAAGACTGCATCTTAAGGCATGACCACCATATAGGATTTCATTCTTCCACATTACCACACTCTCTCTAACATAGCGGGCTCACCCTGGGGTAAAACTTGTGAAGTTGAACTGGATGAACGTACCATTGGTTTAGTATAGTAATTTATAATCGGCTTCTACGCTTAAAACAATGGATAACGTTTTGCTTAGATTAGACCATATGCATGCCCGTTGTTGCCATGTGAGTTTTTTGCTAAAGTGTGTACCAGTTGGTCTCACAGACATGTACAGGCGACCGTGTTTCTGTGATTAATAACTGATATAGGAAAGAGATTACTCCTTTGGAGCCTGCAATAAATTTGATAAGTTGATCCATTAGTGGGGGGTCTTGCGACATGGCAACTTTAATGGTTGGATGCAAAAACCCATTGAGCATAATGCATAATACAGCCTCTCATGGTCACTTAGTTCAAACTCTTTTTTTACAATCAGGGAATGGTTTGATAGAAAGGGTGCTTTGAAGTACATATCGCTCACCCTGAGACAGTCGTCTCTATGCCAAGCATCAAAAAGTTCTGGGAATAATGCTGGTGTAAAAGACGCAAGTGATCGGCATGCCACAGCTTTATCCATATGCAACCAACCATGATTTTTGTGATTTACACACATTACATACTGCTAGCAACCCATTATTGGGGAGTTACAAAATAAGAGTAGATATTTGGCATGGTTGGCCGCCAATTTTCCTTGTTCTACATAAGATCGTATGGGCAAATCGAGCCCTCTCCAAATATATTTTAGGCAAACCCTCAGAGTGGTAAAGGAAATTCTGGGTAATGTTATTGGTGGGACTTGAAACATGTAAATGAGTCTGTCATAATGTTCATTTTCATGGAATTCATTTGGTCCAGCCACCATTTGAAGTCTCCTCGAATCTCTGTAAGCAAAGGTGATAAGTTGTGCCCACATCAGATAGGTTTACTGAAAATATGACTCGCAAATATGTGATAAATTTGTCTGCCCACCAAATTCTAGTGGCACCTTATGTTCTTTCTAGGATCTCTTGGGGCAGCGTAGGATTGAGGATCTCAGATGTAGCTATATTTATTTTAAGATTCGATGCCCTTTAATAGAGCTCAAAATGAGTTTGCAACTTTGGGAGAGATTTCTCAGGTTCCGTAAGGGTCAGCAGAACATCATCTGCGAACAACATACGTTTGTGTTCATCCTTTCGGAAGTGTAGGCTAGACACCTCTCATGCCCCACAATATATGAGATGCAAAGTGTTCTATACTGCGTGCAAAAGGTAGATGGGAAAGAAGAATGTCTTGGCATGTACCAATGCACAGTGGAAAAGGTGCAGATCTGGTGTCATTCAGCAGGATATGTGATATTGTGGAGTGGTGTCCTCCTAGGGCTAAGGATCGAAACTGTGGGCCAACACCTGCCTTTTGTAGTATATGTGCCAGGAAACCCCAGTCCAACCAGTCAAAAGCTTTTTTTGCATCAAGAGAAATCATGGCTGCTGGGATCGCTTTTTTCTTCGCTTTTCTGATGAGGTGGATACCTCTTATAATGTTGTCATGTGTTTGTCAGTGTGTGATAAAGCTTAGTTGGTTAAGACCAGTGGCCAAGATTTTGGTAAAGGTTTTCACATTTATATTCAGAGGCGCTATGGGCCTATAAGATGCACATCTGTTCGGATCTTTGCATTGTTTATGCAGGAGGGTAATAGTTGTCCGATTCATCAATGGGCTGGCCGTTCTATTTGCTGCAAAAGAGTTTTTGAGATTATTTGCAGAATGGGAGTCACTTGTGCCCCAAAATGTTTATAAACGTTTCCGGTAAAGTCATTAGGCCCAGGAGCCTTATTTAGCTTAAGGGCTTTAATCGCCTGCTTAATTTCTTCCACCGATATTAGCTCTTCTAGTTTTTCATATTGCTGAGGGGTGACAGGCAAGACTCTAGGTAATCATTTTAGAGATTGAACAACAGACCATTTGCAGTATATAGGTGGGATTAAAAGGAGTGGAAGGCTGACAAAGTATGTTCCTCTTTGACAACTCTAGTACATCATCAAAGATGATGTTATTTACAAAGGCTTTTTTTGTTTTACACAAAGTAGACAGGGCAAGTGAGGACCCACGTTATTCCCCAGAGCAAAATATGCATTATTTTATTTTAATAGGGAGAGTTCCTCATTATTGGCATCTAAGGTCCTTATTTGTCCGCAAAGCGCAGTAAGTGTTCTAAGGTTTTGATGTGTAAGCGATGCCCTATACCCCTCTCTTTCATTTTTCAAGTCCAGCTCCAGCTTTTCCCTAAGCTGTCATTGAAGTTTCTTAAGGTTGGCCACCTTGATTATGCAGTTACCCCTGAGGACTGCTTTGAAGGTATACCAAGCACACTGGAGTCTATTCTGTGGCATTATCTTGAAAATAATTAGATATGTGAGTTCCTTTCAGAGAACTGAGTCTCTCAATAGTGATTGATGAAAGGTCCATATGTTACTACCCCTAGGAGCTTCCTGCCAGGCCAAAGTGGCGCTTATCGGGGCATGATCGGAGAGTGGATTTGTGCCAATATTAGTTTGGGGAATTAGTTGCGGAAGAGGAGAAATATGTATTCTATTCTTGTCTCAGTCCTAAAAGTTAGCAAGCTGGCCAACAGATCTGCTTTTGTTTTAGGGTCATGCCTATAGCTTCCTCAACACTATTATTTTTGGCATGGTCTATGGAGTTCTTTTCTCCTGGGGAGGATGCAACTTCAAAAAAGCCTGTGACTTTTTTCTGGGCTTGCCGCTTGGGTAGGGCGTGACTGATGTGAAGCATTTATTGAGTCCCAGAGTACTAGTGACTCTCCTGGTCATTCTGTGATTGGGAGTTCTTGAGGAAAGTTTTGCAAGGCTTGCATTAACTGCCTCCTGCCTCTCTCTCTCTATCACTTGTTATTCCTTGTCCCAACAAAGTCTCTAGAATAAGGCCTTATTTGCCTCGGGGGTGGTTGGCTTGTTTAAAGTCTCAATGCCCTCAGGCGCACTCCGGCCGGGATGGGTGACCGCACTGGTTGTGCCACCCACAGAAGCAGCCTGTAAAAGTGTGTCTAAGGCCTGCCATTGCAGAGCCTGCATGCAGTCTGGTACTGTCATGCTGACTGGGCAAGTGCACCCACTTGCCAGTCCCTAAACCTTCCCTTTTCTTCATATCAGACAACCCTATGGTAGGCCCAAGGGCAGGGTGCATTGTAAGTATAAGGTAGGACATGCCCTGGTGTGTGTGGCATGTTCTAATAGTGAATTACAGCCATTTTCGTTTTTCACTATTGCAAGGCTACCTGTTCTCCATAGGGCAGAATGGGCAGTTTGATTATTACATATTATAATCCTAACTGACTCCGGGAACATGGTAGAAATCGAATTTAGTATGCCTGAACTCAGAATGATAAAATACATATTTTAGTGAAGTTGGTTTTAACATTCAGTGTTTGAAAATACCACTTTCAGAAAGTAGGTATTTTCTTGTCTAACCATCCAAACTTGCCTCTGCTAGGCTGTGTATTCCTTGTCTAGAGTTTGAGTGACAAGGGCTGGGGAAATTCCAGAGACCGGGTGAGTCAGCACAGGGCTGAATCGA
Source organism: Triturus cristatus (assembly GCF_964204655.1). Taxonomy (NCBI): domain Eukaryota; kingdom Metazoa; phylum Chordata; class Amphibia; order Caudata; family Salamandridae; genus Triturus; species Triturus cristatus. Next base: position 891,912,589 of record NC_140581.1, read on the forward strand.
GAGGTCTGCATCTAGATGGGTGGGAGGAGTTGCGCCTGGGACCTGAATAGGTCTGTGCCTTCCCTCCACCATGCTGGCTCCCCCTCCTGTGGTGCGTCTGATGTCTCTGCCCTGCACTGTGAAAGGAAAGAAGGGGTCTTGTCAACAAAGTGCTCCAGGACTGACCAGAACTGGTTTGGACTAGGCAAGGGTCTCTCTGCCTTCAGATAACAAAGAGAAACTGGGTATAAATATTGGGACCCAAGCCCAAGAACTTTAGATCACTTTGGAAAACAAGAAGAAACCTTTGCTGAGGAGTGGAACCAGAAGAAACTGAGGAGAGACTATCCCTAAGCTGAAGTGCTGCTTGTGGGATTGGCCTGCAGTGGTTGCCTGACTGCCAAAGAAAGGAGAAATGACTTTGTGTGCACTTTAATCAACTTGTGAAGGATCTCCAAGGGCTTGGAAAAGAGCCTGCCTCCTGCTGAAGTCTCAGGGCCAACAGACTTCACCCACCAGCTCCCCAAGAGTTCTTTTGAAGTGCCTGCAGTTGTGCTGGACTTTTTGAGGACTTGCGTGTCGCAAGGAGCTTGAAGCGCGACTCAAGAACAAGAAGCGTGTCGCCGAACTGCCGCTGCGGCTTCACAACACGAAGCGCCTCGCATCGCCGGAGAAGAGGATCGATGTTGCATCAGACGCCGCTGCATCACCAGGAAGCGTGTCGCAGAAGAATCGTTGAGTCATTGCAGGTCCACCGAAGCGCCTCGCATCGCCGGAGAAGAGGATCAACGTCGCATCATGCGCCGCCGCATCACCGGGAAGCGTGTTGCATCAAGAAGGAAGCGCCATCTTTGTTTCTTTTCACCGGATGTTCGACGCATCACCGTCCTTGCAACACTTTCGTTGCCCTGCGTGTCGCATCTTGAGGTACATTGAACTCTGAGTGTCGCATTTACCATCTTAAGAGAACTAAGCCAAATTCTACCATTTTAAAGTAACAGTATGTGGATTTGTGTTGTTTGTGGTCTTGTGATAAGTCTATATAAAGAATACTTATTTTTGTTATAAAACTGGTGTGGTGTCCATCTGTAGTGTTGTCACTTGATTACTGTATGTGGTCACAAATGCTTTACACACTGCCTCTGAGATAAGCCTGTCTGCTCGTGCCAAGCTCCCAAGGGGGTGAGCAGGGGTTATTTTAGGAGTGTACCCCCCTTACCCTGACTAGACGCAAGGGCCCCTATTTGTCACAGGTACCTACCTATGCCAACTAGAGACCCCCAAATCTAACAACCACGTACCTTTTTTTTAATAGATTAACAAAGATCTGTAAACTAGTTTTATGCTTCTCAGAGAAGTTTTTCCGAGTAGGTGACAAAAGTAGTGCTTTGAATAACTACATTTTAGTGAGGTAGCGTAAGCTATAAAACTTCTTTCATATTTTATAATACTGCATTTTATATAATTATATTTAGTTCAACTGCATCTCATGAAAATCGATGTTCTGAAGTACCGTCATCAAACAGCGCCACATTCTAGGAGGTTGAAGTGGATGTATAAATATAATGAAATTAATCACATTCGTAAACTCTACCTGAAACAGTATGGCATGAGGTAAAGTGCAGTTTTCTTAGCGTATTTACAGCCCTTCATGGGCAAACTAGAGCATAAACAACCCTGTGCGTTGGATGTGGTGCTTGCTTATTTGTTTTTCCAGGACAGGAAAAGTCGCCTTTCCAGAAACATAGTCTCACAACAGTACTGTTCTGATGAGAAACTGTCCCCTTCCCCGTCGCTGAACCCTCCTTTTAAGCTAGATCCAGTGTATTGTTCTTTCTGCCCCTCTATTTTCAAATTTCACCAGCCACCACTGCAACTTCTGTTCCCTGATGGTGATGAAGCTCTGTTATCTTTACTCAGAACAAAAGATTTATGGAGTACATGTGTATCCACACTGCATCTTCTGCAGAAACGGGGGGTGGGGTTATTGAAAATACACCAAACTGCACTGCCAAAAATGCTGAGTTTCACAGAACCAATTGAGGTGCAGCATTTAAGCCGAAGCCATCTTGCTGATGAACACGAAGCAAACAATGATTTGATCACTTTACTAGCACATCAGACACCAGCTCAGTAAATAACTTTCTTAATTTTTTTTTTTTCATTTCAAAAGAATTTATTGTTTTAAACGCGCAAATATGACACATAAGATATAAACCAAAGTGATACAATTGATATCGGGCAATAAGATAATAAATACATTAATATAAAATTAATTGGTAGGAGAGCAATTCATTGTCATTCATTAATCTGCAGACATCAGATAAATAAATACTTAAGGAGGGAAGACCCAAAATGATGTCTGGCAAAGATATATATCAAAAGTATCACCCACAGATGGCAAATTAGGGAGAAGAGGAAAGAGAAGAAAGGAAGAAAGAAAAGACGGAAAGAATAGGAAAGAGAAGAGGAAAGAAAAAGAGAGACAGAGAGAAGGAAAGGAAGAGGAGAGGATTTCCAGAGGAATCACCCAACATACAAGACAACACTAACCAGACAAATCAAAGGGATATTGCTCCACCAACCCTTCAGCGGCCAACTTCATGTATGAATCTAGGGCTTCCCATACACCAGAGGAAATAGAAGGAGAAAGATGAGCATGGTCCACTGACGTATGAGCACTTCGTAGAAAGGAAACCCAGGCCCACCAAGTATGGTAAGAGACAGACGAAAAGGATTTCCACTCCATGAGAATTACTTTGACTGCAATAGTTAACAAGAGGTCCAACAACTGGAGCTCCATGGGATGTAAAGGCAGAGGGACTGGGGCCGCCAACGGACCCAAAAGAATTAATGGAAAAGACAGTTGAAATTTGATGTTAAAGATGAGCATAAGGTGTTTGTGAACTGAATCCCAAAAGGGTTGGAGAAGGGAACAATCAAGGAACATATGTTGAAAGTCTCCTGGTAGAAGCCCACAGCTCCAACATAAATTGTCTTCTTTGAGATTAAGTGAGTACAGACGAATGGGAGTCCAATGAAGAAGATTAATAGAGAAAAACTTAGACTGCGTTAGAGAGGGGGCAATTTTGTTACGAAGAGAAAATTTACCAATATCTTGCCAGGTATCAGAAGAGATATGAGCAGTAACACTATGATCAAAATGATGTAACCATTTTTGTTGTGTGACAGTATGGGAAGGGAGTGTAGAGGACGATAAAAATTTATAAATCCGAGACGCAACATGGCCAGTCCTGATCCAAAGCTGAAAAAGCGTAATCAACGGGGAAGAAGGATGAAGGTGTACTTTAGCAAGTGCAACCTTAATCTTAAGAAAAGTATAAAAATCTAAATTAGATAAAGAAAAATGTTGAGCAAGGGATGAAAAAGGGGAAGGATCATTGTTGGAATCATAGAGATGTTTAACAAGTGAAACACCTTTCCCAGCCCAGTAAGACATCAACTCAGGGTCAATATTAATTTTGATTTTAGAATTGCGCCAAATAGACGACCATCTAGTTTTATGTAATGGAACTGCTACCCTCTTATCAACCCTACGAACCGCTGCAATAGTGTCTAAAACAATAGAGCGAGACAATGGAATAGAAAGGGTGTTTGTGGTTAAAAAAGATGCAGTCGGTAGAGGGGAGGCCAGTTCCTGTTCTATTGTCAACCAAGCTGGAGCATGAATAGATGGGGAAGAAAACCAAAGGGCACCCTGGGACGCCAGAAAAGCAGTTTGATATTTCCCCCAATCAGGAAAATTACAGCCCCCCATATCATAAGATTTCCGTAAAAATTTATAAGCAATCCTAGCCCTTCTATCATTCCATAACAATTTAGAAGTGAGCAGATCAAGTTCATGGAAGAAGGAATCAGAAAGCCTTACTGGAAGCATAGAGGAAACAAAATTAATAATAGGAGTGATCATCATTTTTAGAGTCTGCATACGGCCCCACCAAGAAATATGCTTCGGAGACCAATTTTCTAAAAGACGTCTCACCTTAAGAATAGTTTGGGATTCATTATAAGAAGCCGTAGCATATAGGGTGGTACAAAAATAGATACCCAGATACTTTAGGTGTTTGGATTGCCATTTAAAGCCCGCCAAACCCATATGAGAGGAGAAGCAGTAAGCATTTAAAGGAAACATCTCTGTCTTATCTTTGTTCAGAGTGTATCCTGAAACTTTTGAAAAAAGAGCAATCGTATCCGAGATAGCAGGGATGGCCAATGCAATATCATCAGAGAAAATGAGAACATCATCTGCATATGCCGCTGTTTTTATCTGATGAGACCCAAAAGAGAACCCTTTAATATCTGGATGCGAGTCAATCATTCTGAGGAGAGGATCAATGGACAACAAAAATAGGAGAGGGGACAAAGGACAACCTTGTCTAGTGCCCTGACACAGGTTAAAAAAGGAAGACGTAGCACCGTTCACCCGTATATTAGCTCTAGGTCGGGAGTAAAGAGACATAACCATACGAATAAAGGAATCACCAAGATTATGTGCACATAGAACCGCTCGTAGAAAAGGCCAAGAGACCTTATCAAAGGCCTTTTCAGCGTCAAGGGCCAAGGCTGCCGCCGGAAGATTAGATCGTTTAGCGGCACCGAGAATATGACAAAAAGTACGAATATTATCCCGTGCAAGACGCCCCTTTACAAAACCTGTTTGGGAGGGATGAACCAAATGAGGAATAAAGGACTCTAATCGTTTAGCTAAAATTTTAGCAAAGATCTTGGCTTCCATGTTAAGGAGGGATATGGGACGAAAATTTTTGGGATCTGCGTGATCCTTCCCTTCTTTGGGGATAACTACAATAGTAGCATCCGCCGCAGAACCAGACACCGAACCATCCTTAATAAAAGCATCAAAAACGGATTGGAGTTTCGGGACAATCACGGGAATAAAGGTCTTATAAAACGCAATAGGATATCCATCAGGACCAGGAGCTTTACCAGACCGAGTAGCTTTAATCGCGGAAATGATTTCATCAGAAGTAATCGGGCAATTTAATGGCTGATTGTCTACCTCCGAAACAACTTTCAAAGGAACCGAATTCAAGAACTCCTGACAATGTTCAAAAGAAGCTTGAGCTGACGGGGTATATAAATTGTTATAAAAATCGCGGAACACCTCAAGGATTTCTGCAGTTTGAAATTTTTTCCTACCAAGCTGGTCAGTAATAGAAGGAATTTGAAAAGTGTTACAAGAAGATTCCTGGAACTTTAAAGTGGCAGCAAGAATCTTGCCCGCACGATTTTTTAACAGCAGTCTCTTAGATTTCTGAGCCTGCAGGCCAATATGAGCTCTCTTAGTGACTATAGTATTGTATGAATACTTTAGATTTTTAATAGACTGGAGGCAGGTCTTATCCTGAGAATGTCGAAAAAGGGATTCCTGACGTTTGATCTCGTCTGCTAAGTCCGTGAGTTCCTTTTTAATGGCTGCGTTTCTCCTTGACATACATTTAATGATCTGACCACGGAAAGTACATTTAAAAGAGTCCCAGAGAACAACCGGGGAACTGACTGACCCAACATTTTCAATAAAAAAAGTCTCAATGTCATTGGAAAACTCTCGCACCAAGGACTCATCATGTAAAATTTCTGTGTTTAGTCTCCACGAACGAGCTCGTGCCCTAGGGACAAAGGAAGTAAGAGTAAATGTGACTGCGGCATGGTCAGAAACTAAAATAGGGTGAATAAGCGGAGAAGAAGAAAATTGAACCAGAGAAGAGTGAACCAAAAGATAATCAATGCGCGAAAAGGACGAATGAGGGGAAGAAAAAAAGGAGAAGTCACTACCAGTGGGATTGTGAAGACGCCACACATCCTGAAGATGGGTAAGAGAGCACATATTAATCATTTGTTTGTGTGCTTTAGGGGGACGAAAGTTAAAGGCAGAATTCCTATCCAAGATCGGGTCCATTGGCAAGTTAAAGTCACCACCTACAATAAGATTACCAGAGTGAGGAGTATCCTCGAGCTTTTTGGTAATCGCATTCCAAAAGGCCGGGTCATCCTTGTTGGGGGCATAAATATTCATGACAAATAAGTCAGCATTACCATTGGACAACTTAGATAGTAACCAACGCCCCTCCGTATCCTGTTCAGAGGAAACGATAGATAGCCCAGAGTGTTTAGAAACTAAGGTAATTACTCCATTCCTTTTACCACAAGCATCTGAACAAGCAACATCAAAGACCCACTCTTTCTTCAGAAACAACGCCTCCTTGGCAGAGAGCTTTGTCTCCTGAAAAAGGACGAGATCCGAAGAAAGAGATTTACAGTAGTCCAAAATCTTCGACCTTTTGACTGGATGATTTAACCCTTTAACATTAAGGGAAAGTATATTTAGTCCAGACATAGAACCAATATCAGGAGAAAAAGATATTCCATATGTGACAAATTAAGCGCAACAACCAGGAGAGCTAACCAGCAGACATCAACAGCCAACACAAAACAGGGTGAGACCAAAGAGGAAATCCGAAAAGAAGAAAGGAAAGAAGGGAAAGAAGAAAGGAAAGAAGAGGAAAAAGAAAGCAGGAGAATACAAAGAAAGAGAGAGAGAAGGGCCCATCCGGCAGGTCTGAAAAAGACCAAATTCATACAAGGGGGGACATGGAAAAAAGAGCGAGGGGCCAACAGGAGAAATAACAACAACAGCATAAAAAGCCCCAAAGCAGTGCATAGCCGATTATACATTTTAAAAGAGAACACTATCTAAAAGCCAAGAACCGGAAATAATTATCACTTATTAGAAGACAAAGCGAAATGAGAAACTATAAAGGCAACACGTTTGACCAAATTAATGTATAGATAACAACTAAAATAAATCATAGAGAACGGTAAGAGCAGAAAAGAGAGAAAAAGAAAGCACGATCAGGCATTAAGAGCTGGTGGAAAGTGAACTAAGAGAAACCATTACTAATAGGTAGAACCAGACCAAAGCGGACTCCATCAAGAGAAAAAGGACCATAATGAAGAGAAAAAAAAGAAATACAATCTAAAGCATACTATATGATACAATATGGGAAAGATACGTGAAATATAATGAAAAACGGTATATAACATCTTATTGATATAACAGTCAGTGAATCCCTATGGCAGCTAAATAAGAGACCTAATACTATATATAAATATGTAAAATCTATATACAAACTTATAGATAACTTGGCATGAATAAATAAAGCCATATACACGCAAACTGGCAGAATAAATATGCTTGCCTAAAAAGTGAACATGTAGATAAGAGGGGCATAAATGTATCAAGAACAAAGCATCTCTAAAAAAAACTAACCTACTCGAAAAAGATAATTAATGACACAATGTAATCAAATCACGCAATGAAAAAATCAATAAAGTAGGTATCTAAATGATACAATATGGGAAAAATAGGTGAAACATAATAAAAAACGGTATGTAGCATCTTGTCAATATAACAGTCAGAGAATCCCTTATAGCAGCTAGATAAGAGACCCAATACTATATATAAATATGTAAAAACTACATACAAACTTAAAGATAGCTGGCCATGAATAAATAAAGCCATATACACACAAACTGGCAAGATAAATATGCATGCCTAACAAAGTGAACATGTATGTAAGAGAGGCATAAGTCTGCCAAGTACAAAGCATCTATAACAAACTAGCTTACTTGAAAAAAACAAATAATAACACAATGTAAACAAATCACTCAATGGAAAAAAAACAACAAAAAAAACAGTGCACTAGGTATAACTAGCAAAGGAACAAACAATGACCTACTCCAAAAAATATGAAATAACAAAAAACAAACATGAAGCAAAAGAACCGACCACAAAAGAATAAGATAAACCAGATTCACCACAAAAATTGACGCACATACCGAAGACATACCACTGAAAAGGAAAAGGACCATGACCTAATACGTCGAAAGACAAACTGGGGAGGCAATGAATGACAGGACGCTACGCGGACAAAAGTGAAGTCACGCCAACAAAAGAAGTTACCACAAAAAATTAAAAGGTTTATACAATAAGACTAACAACACTAAAGACCAATACACCATAACGATACTAAAGGAGCACCAAGAGACGACAAAAATACGTCAAGACCAATGGACATAAAGACCACTGCGCAGATCTAAAAGCAGCTAAGGACGACAAGTGAACATAAGTGAAAATAGAACCATCAAGAAACACTACCACGAAAAATTGGACAGATCATACAGTAGGACTGACGACAATAAAAGGCCACTACACTATAACGATAGGAATGAAAAACATAAGACAACAACAGCAAGTCCAGAAGATTGGACATTAGGACCACCACGCAGATCTAAAAGAGGGTAAACCTAATAGACCTGGCAAAGACAAAAAAAACTCATTGCATTATGTATAGTCATATCAGGTGCCAGAGGAGCCAGGAACCAGCGAGGCCCCCATTTGAAGTTCCATCTGCGATTCCAACTGATTATCCAGAAACGAGGCCAGATCAGCAGGTTCATCAAAGATTCTGGAGCGCCCTTTGAAAGTAATACGGAATTTTGAGGGGCCAGCAAAAGAGAAGGGAACATTCATCTCGGCTAAACGCTTCCGGAGATTAAGAAAACCCTTTCTCCTAATGACCGTGTCTCTGGCAAAGTCTTGAGAAATTGAAATGCGATGGCCATTCCAAGAGACAACTCTAACCTTCTGCATATGAGCCAGAATTTGCTCAGTGTGTTGATGGCGCAGTGGCTTGAAAATTATCGCTCTAGGTTGCGTAGCGGACTTAGGACGAAATGTGGGAACACGGTGTGCACGTTCCAGTTCAAAATCCCTTTGGAAAGAAATTTGCAGTGTGGAAGGGATCCATTGATAAAGGAAATCAATCATAGAAGATGCATCTTTCTCAACATCCTCCGGAAGACCAAAAATGCGCAGATTAGACCTGCGGTTACGATCTTCTTGCTCAGTAAGATCTTTCCGCAATGCTGCCATTGAACGCTCTAACTGTGAGAGAGATCTAGATTGCTTTTGCATGGAGTCCTCTGCGCCACTAATACGTGCTTCTGTGTCCGAAACACGAAGAGAGAGGGCCCTGAAGTCATTCCTGATGGCTAGCACCTCTACTTGCAGTAAATCTGTGTTAGTCTTGGTAGATTGCGCAATTTCATAGACCTCATTGAGGCGCGTCAGTATAGACTCAAGAGTGGCGCTAGGGTCCTTTTGCGCAGATTCAGGTGTAGGGGATAACTGTTTGGACCTTTTAAGAGACGCTTTAGAGTCTTTTGCGTCCTTAGCATTTGGTGACGGGCCCATATTCGCAGCCATAGAGCACACCACCTCAGCAGGAGCAAAACAGGTACCAATCAAAAATAGAGAGCGCGCTCACATCAAGAGAGCGATAATAATGGCGTCTATCAGGGCAGAGAAAGGAGCCACCTCACAAAAATATCATGCCCTACAGATATCAAAAACGGCACCTTCCAACAACCAGAAACAGCCACGAAGTATGGAAATATCAGTCAACGAGACCTCCTAAGAGGGCGATGGCGGTGCGCTGACTAGAAATATGACAGTAGGAAACCAAACAGTATGGTCATAACAGGCAGCAAAGCAGCAGGAGGAAATAATAAAAAAATAATATAAATGTATGAAAAGTGAGCAACTTCACCAGTTCTTGTCAGACCTTATTCCTGGCAAATCCGTGACAGTGACGTCGTCGTGCTGAGGAGAGAAAACATCCCACTCTTGAGAGAGACAAAATGGCGGCCGCTCGCGAAAACACCGAGCGCCACCTAAAAACGCCCGAAATATGGTCACCGGCAGCCTCAAATATCAGGAAACGTCTCTCATTACATGCTTGGCAGCTTCATATCCAGGAGACCATCTTCAGAAATGACCGGGGCAATCCGAGGCGACAGCAAACCTCCGTCGGCTCTCGCTCCAGCGCAGAGCTCAAGCACAAGCCGCCATCTCGCAGCGGCGTGCAAGCCACGCCCCAACTTTCTTAATTTTTTAACATTCTCAACAACAGGTAAATAAAATACAGCCAGTGCGCTGAATCTCAGTCCTATTGACACATATGCCAATACAATGAGAGGGCACAGATCTAAAACTGGGTTCACTCTGAAACAAAAGTAAAATTCCTGCTTTGCGAGGTGCCCGATAAAGGATGTAACTGTGAAATATACATATAGACACATTTGATTTAGTTGAAATCCTGTCAACACAATCAGCCATGAAATATGGCTGGGAAATGTATTCTTGTGCCTAAAGAGGACTCACATCAAACCTTATCTCTGACCATCAATTCTAACTTTGCAATATACACTCAATATAAATTATGTTAAAGGCGCCGATTCCAGAACTTTAGCAGGTAGATAACTTTATTGCTCTGTCCAGCTATTACCTAGATCCTTTGTAATGTCTTCCATTTCTCGCGTGTTCTTAAGGTACATGGGCCACACATGTCCATCAAAATATCCTGGTGGATCTGGAGGCACATAGACTCTGGTACTAGAAACAAAAGCATATGTTTAAAAAAAATCTTTAATGCTTTTAAATAGTACTTCATCATTGTTGTAGATACAGCAAGTTTTCATAAGCACCATGATGAATACTTAGGGTAATAACTCATATATAGCATAATGATGAGGGGCGCAGTGATACATGTTTTTACTATCACTCGCTATGAGTGAGGTAGAGACCATAACTCTCAGTGACACATTTTTAACAGTGCACACTGAATCTCACATGCATTATAAATGCATATTTTTTGGTGGTCGAACACATTTTTTTTTCAAATTGCAGTAAACTATTCAGATCCACAGTACAAGCAACTGAAAATAGGTTTGAAAAACTCCATGAACGTTAGCTAAGGAAGCCAAAAGTTACAAGAGGAAAGGCACACCAAAATAAAACTAGACAAGGATTTTCCAGAACGGGATTCATGCCCACTGGTACTGGAAAATATGTTGAGTTGTTCAATGACCACCTGGCATGCGAATTAGTTCACTCAATTTACAGACCATGGTACATCAGTGTAGACATCCCCCCCAAAAGGTTATTTGCTCACAGCGCCCCCCCCCCCCCCTTCCATTAAGGCGGAGGACCACCGCCCCCCTTGCAACCACCCTCAAATAAAACAATAATAAAACGGGGTTTAATCCCCCTGGCCCCGCCCCCATGGCTCTGACAAGTCTTAGAGGCGGATCCAGAGGGATGACACTGCTGGTGGGGGAGTGGTAGTGCACTGTTACAGTGCCCAGCACATGAGGGTTTGGTCGGCCGTCTCAGGCTGGCCAAACCCTCATGCGCACTGAAGCTCTCTCCAGCCCATCTGCATTGCTGGGGCTGGAGAGAGCAGGCACAGGCTCCCAGTCTGCCTGGGAGCACAAGTTGTCCTGAAGCTGCTATCATGCAGTGTCAGGATTGGCCGAAGTGCAGTCTGGGAGCTTGTTCCCATAAGAAGAAGAAGGAAGAGCGGAATGCTGTCGGCGGCGTTCAAGTAAGTTATTTTTTTACTTTATTTTTGATCTTTTTTGTCCCTGAACACTCCCCCCTTCCCTCTCCGGCCCGCCTTACCACTTTGGCAGGGGAGACGGGCCGCTACTGTTTGTTCATCGAATTTGCAGATCCTCTAAAGAGCAGTAGGTCACAGAGACAGACTATGCACATTTCCACCATCCTTAGGCACTCAAAGGTAACAGTGATCTCCAGAACGCCCCGTTGGCATCACCCAGGTACTGGCAGATAGGCAGATACTCCTAGTTTTTTAAGTATAGGGCGGGACGGGGGCGAGGGAAAAGGGATAGAGATAGTAGTTTTGTTTGATTGTTTTAGTGCTCACACCTTGCCAACAGCACACGAGATGACACCCGCTCAACGCACACCTGCGTGGTGCCATTCCTCTCCCCTCATGACGCTCTGCGACTTCCATGGCGTAAGAAGTACAGCAGTGGGTAAGGCCTAGATCTGTACAGTTAGTTACTTGGAATGTAAACTGGTTACTGGATACATTTAAGAGTGGGGCGGTTCTTGGAACGGCCCGTACGTACATAAGACCCAGACATCCTGCAAGAGACACACCTCATAGACAACAATTGTCCCTTCTTGGCACATATGAGGTTTGCAAAGGTGTCTCACTCAGGATTTCACAGAGGCTCCAGAAGGGTTGCTATACTGTTAAGGGGTCACATCCCGTATCAACATCAACAGACATGACATAATAAATGGGGGTAGTTTGTGGCAATCTCGGGCATGCTGTGGGGTAAATCACTCTCTATACTCAATGGCTACGCTCCTTCTCTCTTGTATGAGGCTTTTCTACATACCATCAAGGCCATTCTCCTGGAGTTCCCAGAGGGATCTTGGGTTTTGGGGGGAGACCTTAATGGAGTAGTCGACCCGAGACTAAAGCGCTCATCCGTGGCCTCTGGGCCTCATTTATCACCCACTGGGATGGCATGTTTTATACCCAGACTTGGGTTATTAGATGCCTGGTGGTTTGGCCACTCCACGGTGAAGGGATACACATTATTCAGGGGCGCACTGCTCTTTTTCGCATCTGGATAATTTCTTACTCCCCAGGTCATGCAGACACATGGTCCAGGAGGCACGAATACTGGTGCAAGGTCTGTCGGACCATGTGCTGTTGGAGCTGCACTTGGTGCTTGGGGAGCAGGATGGCTCACCCCGGTGGGGGTTGAGTCACTACACCCTAGTCAGTGGAGAATGTAAGGCAGCACTCCATATCACAACTCGGGAATACCGGAGCCACAATTTTGGCACAATAGAGACCCCTGGGATTCTCTGGGAGGCGTGGAAAGCCACATGCCCTGGCTTTATTAACAGTTACCATGTCACCAAACGCCGGGAGATGGAGGTGGCAGTGGAGGACCAGGAGGCTTGAGTCCTCGAAATGGAGTACCGATACCTGGTGATATTAGACTCTGCAATTCTTTGAGACTTGATTCATACTGGGTCTGTTCTACGACAGACTCAGATGGAGGAGGCCCGAGCGGCATGAATGGTGACCCAGGGTAGAATTTATCAGTGGGGTGATACATTGAGCAATACCCTACACTGGCTGTGTTCTGCCTCCTATTCCCCATCACCTATTTCATATATTGCTGATGCCCGGGGTCACAGGGTGGTTAATGACTGGCTCAATGCGACCACCTTCAACTCCTATTACAGTGCGCTGTATGCTAACTGCGAGACGGAGAGCCCCACGGAGTTGGCAACATTCGTTCCTGACATTCCGACTAGGTCTCTCTCGATGGAAGATAGGGACGCCCTCAACAAAGATCTGACAGTCGATAAGTTGGCGAGGGGCTTTAGCTCAGCTACATCCAGGGAAGGCGACAGGACCTGATAGTTTCCCAGATGAGTCCCATAGGGCTACCTGGGCACTCACAGGGCCCTATTTGCTCACCGTCTTCCAGAAGGCCATGGGCAGCAGACTGCTTCTGCCTGCTTTCAGAACGGCAGACATTATTGTAATACCGAAATCTCTATAGCCACCACAGCTATGCGAATCATACAAGTTGATTTCTTTTCTCCCCATAAGGGTCAAGGTGTGGGCCAAGGAGCGGGTGAATAGACTGGTCAAGATGATAGACAAAAGGTGTGCTGTTCCTAGGGGGCAAGAGGGAGAAAAAAAAAAGAAAAAAGGGGGGAAAAGGAGAGACATGTCAGTAATGGCGGATGTAGGTAGGTGCTAGAGGGAGCAAGTGACTTAATGCTCGTCCGGGGATAGCTCCAATTGGGAGCAAGGGCACTCACGCACCCCAAGGGGTGTCGTGCTTCATCATAGGGCAGCTCCTCGTTGGGCCAGCGCTGCAATGCCCAACGGTCCCTCGAGGGGGCTCTTTGCCGGTGGTCTTCTCGGTTTTGCCGTAGTGAAGCTAGGTGATATTATGGGAGGGTGGACCTGTGTGAAGGGAGTAGATGTGGGAAGGTGTGATTTAAAAAATGGCTCCTGGATACTCCAAGGGGAATTTATTTGCGGAGTGTCTGGGCCATAAATAAAAACAGACTGAAAAAGTCGCGAACTGAGAGGGAGAATTAGACCTGTGTCAATTCTACTGAATTGTGCAAAAGGGTCAACATTTTTCTTGCCTGTTTAAAAAGTCCAACAGGATCTCGGCAATTTATCAGGACCTATGAACCTCGTCTACTCTTCTCAAGGGGGTGGCAAAATAATATAAGACGGAGGTCAAAGTCACGTCCCCTTATGTCAGGATACTATAGTCGTCCTGGTGTGTGAAAAAAATAATAAATTAAAAGTGAGGTACAATTATACCTTCCGGAGATAGGTGCACTAGAAGAATCAGGTAGAAATGCCCCAACAGGGCCAAACCAGTGGACCCGCTCAAGTCACAAGGGAATACACTTTGTATCCTCAAGGTTCCCAGTGCAGGACCTACCCGTGGCCGGTTATCCCAGGGTTAACCGGCCACAGGTAGGTCTCCCACTGGGAGTCCACCGGTTTGTCCCTGTTGTATCCTGACATACGGGGATGTGACTTTGACCTCCGTCTTATATTTTTTTGCCGCCCCTTTGAGAGTAGAAAATGGGAGTAGAAACCCATGCCCTTCTGGGGATGGGGACTTTTCTATTGCTCCTTTGACTAGAGGGCTAGTTTTCTGAGTAAGTGAAGACGAGGTGGGTGTGCTCCCTTTGGTGGTGTTGTTGGCGGTCTTTTGATGAATTCCAGGCTATGACCATAGGTGATAAGGTCTAATACCCATCTGTCTGCACTTATTTGCTTCAGTTCTGGGAGAAATTGGAAATGTTTGCTCCCACGGCTGGTGCGTAGTAGGGTGCAGTTAACACCTGAAAGAGGTCACTGTCTTCTATTGGCTTCTCTACCCTGAGGGGTTTGTTTCCACCTAGGCCTTTGCTTGTTGTATGCTGCCGCCGGTGGTGGACAACAGGACTACTGTTGGTAAGATGGCCTGTATTGATGCTGATAGGGCTGCTGTAAGTGCTGATAACCCCCTCTATAAGAGGAGAAACCTCTTCCACGTGCTCCTCTGAAGGGAACCGTACGAAACAGCACAGATCCCACCGACTTCGCCGTGTCCGTATATGTCTTGATGGCCTGTAAAGCATCATCTACATGCTTACCGAAAAGGGCTTCCGCATTGTAAGACATATTCAGGGGCTTTGATTTGACCCCAGGCCAGAAAGAGGTTGTTTTTATCCATCCTTGCTGCCTTAACACTGCGGCTCCTGCCAGCTGCCAAAATCCAGTAGAGGCAATGTCCATTATACAATCGATTATTTCGGAGGATGTCCTCTCTCCCTCCTGAAGGATTCTTTTAGCCTCTGATCTTTTGGCACAAGCTCTATCAGAGCACCAATTTTGGACCCTATTTGTCAGTCATACCGGTCCAATATGGCAAGAAAATTAGCAGCGAGGAATGTGATGTTCGACATTGATGAAAACCTATTACCTATATTATCTAGGCGTCTGCTCCCTCAATCTGGTGGAACTGAGACAGGTGTAGAAGGATTTTTTGACTGACGCAGAGCCGCGTGAGAAATAACCGAGTCCAGCTTTGGATGTCACAACAAGCAGGCTGGCAGGCGAATACTCTGGTGCCTTGTATTTTTTGTCTATTCCTGGCAAGACGGCTGCTACTGTAGCTGTGTTTTGCATAATCCGTGTGCCTTCTTCCCAGATGTAGTCTACCATGGGAATGGCGAGCACCGACTTCTTTGCGGGCTCTCTGAAATCATAAAAAAAGTAGTCTGATTGCTTGACAGACATTAAAAGCTGCAAAGTCTTTGCAGCTCTCTCCATCAGGTTGTGGAATCCTCCTATATCATCCAGAGGAGAATACCCAGGTTGGGGAGTCGGTAGAAATGGGGTAGGAATTAGATAGCAATTCCATTCCTAGTGGGAGGGAACGTAAGGAATTTCTCCCTCCTCTCGATCATCATCCCATGATGAAGGATGATCCCTAGGAGGCACTGCAATGTTAGATGCAGGAGTCAACTTGGGTGTTAATGACAGTGGGATATGCCATGGTGTTCTTGGCGATGGAGGTGCAGCACTGGGCTGCACTAGTGATAGTGGTGTTGCCGGATCCGGAAACCTCTTTTGATAACCCGGGAGCATCCCCTGCAGGCCTTGCAATAATGATAGAGGCACTTGTACTATATCATCTTGCGAAGGAGAGTGGCCATACTGTTGGAAATGTTCCCCCTGATATCTAGGACTCTCTGAATAACTTGTTTGAGGCTCATAAGATTTGGTTGGTAATATTGCTCTTCCTCCCCATCCTGGCACTTCACCTGGAGTTCTGAGGGGCTGTGGGCTCTCCTGAATGGGTCGTCATCCTCTGACTCTTCCTTGAACAGAAGGTGGCTTGGAGGGAGAGGAAACACTTTGCTGGGAGAAGTGTGTTCTGGGAGGAGGAACGTCTTTGTCACTTTTAATGTAGTGGACGACGTTGTAATCGATCCTTTTGTTTTCTTCAACAACAATATTCTCATCAATGAGGCGGTCGTCAATGGGGCCGTTGATTACAGGGCCGTCGTCGACGGGAGAACTTGTATTGTTGATGGGGCTTTCGTTGACAATGCTTTACTCAACGGAATAGGTGCCAATGAAAATTTGGAAGGCGTCGTTGATGTTGATGTAGTCGACGTCACTGTTGTGATTGTCGTCGTCATCGACAAAAGTGATTTCACCGGCGAGGTGGAAATCATAGAGATCTTCAAGCCGATGTTGTGGCCTTGAAGACGGTTCTGAGGAGGAATTTGAAGGATGAACTTTAGACTTCACAGATGGAGTAGTAGGCTCAGACCTGCTAGTTCCTGAGGGGATTTTGTCTTGTTTTCCCTTTTTAGAATTGTTCTTGATAGATTCATGTTGAGTCTTTTTTAAGGCCTTCATGGACTCCTTAGAAGTCCCTTGTTCATGAAACCTTTCTTTTTTATGTGACCTTTTGTGAGAGGTCGATGAGTTGTCACTGTCCTCCTAAGAGCTGGTAGACTTCTCAGATTTTGCTTTCTGAAGCCACAAGGGAAGTCTCACCTCTTTGTCTTTTAAGGTTTTAGTTGAGAAGGTGTGACAGATTTTACAGTCTTTCACATTATGATGAGGGTAGGGGCAGTGAATACAATTCTTGTGGGGTTCTTCTGAATGAAACCTTTTCCTCCCACATGCACCACAGAGCCTAAAGAGCCCCTTTTAGATGGTAGTAGAAGTAAATACGTTTTACAATACCTGTTAGAAGATAACTGAGCAGCGCTCAGGGAGACTCCCTTTACATGACGTGCAGTAGAAAATCAGAGGGGTTCAGCCTCTCTTGGGAGTATTCTAGAGGGTGCTATTGCATCATTGGTTGACAATTGTTTCTTTTTTTAAAAGGAAATAGATAGGCTATTAAAGTGACTGTTCATTGCCATTTTGCCTGAGCTAATAATACATACTGCTTTATTATAGTACAGTGGGAATCCCACTTCGAATACGGAAAAATATTCAAGAATGTGTATCTATTAAAGATCCAATACTGGAGAACACTGTGTATTGTTATAGGAGGTACCCTGAGATTAGTGCAAATAGGAAAATGCTGTAATTTATGCCCTGTATATACTTTTAAAAATTCAAGCTTTCAGTCCTATATTCATCTCTTCTATGTGCATGGCATAGAGTGTGGACAGGGCATGGTCATAGACTATGCACAGGCTGCATCTAACAACAGTATACCAATATGAAATGTACACAAATATCTTTGGTGATGAGACATTAAGATAAGCATATTAACCTGTGTTTACAAAAAACGTTATGGAATGCATAAAGCACACTGCAACTGAATGAAGAGGCAGAATAATGCTACATACTGGGGCAGACATGCAGGAGACTAATGCGGTCATTGAACCTGACCGATCAAGGAGCCAGTACTACATTTACCCAGGGAAGCAGTAGCAAACATATAAAGAACATAAGGGGTACATACAAAAAGGGAGAAAGAATGACCAACAGCAGCCCTTCGACGTTTCTGGGTACTCCAGGACAGAACATTTAATGAATACATGGTGTAGCACTCAAAGAAACCAAACAGTGTCTGCAGGCATTAGCTGTTGACCATTAGTAAGCAGTTTCTATAGTGGCCCAGTACCCCCACATTACCAAGTTTTATAGGGCACTAACAGGTTCTTCTTCTTATTTTTTTAATAAAACTTTTTATTTACAATTTCAAGTTCACACAACCAGAAACAATAAAGAGTGCCTCCTCGGTCACAGTGCATCTGTCCCTGACTCCCCACCACTCGTTAAGTGTTGAAGGGGCAAAGCTCCACCACGTCCTTACAAGGTCACGTCTGGTGATCAGGTAGCCCAGCTCAACCAGCGAGTGTATATTACAGCCACCCTTCCATCCAGCCATAATCCCAAACAAAGCAACCTTTGGATCGTTAAGAAGGTGCGACCCAATACACCCTCTAAGTAGGTGTGTACTCTAGCCCACTAAGTGGCGAGGATTGAACAACCCTGGATGACATGCAGGAATGTGCCCTACATGTTATTGCAGCACCATCATTCTCCATGGATAAGGTGAAACCTATTGCAAGTGTATAAACTTGGTTACATAATGTGCCATTAAGTCAAGATTCACAGTATCGAGCACTCATTTCCAGTTACAATAATGCTCTAGCTTCTTTTTACTCCCAGTTTACGTAATGTCCCTGTAGTCGCATTAGTTTCTTATAATCCTAATATGTCCTTACTTGCACAATGCCTGTTAGACCTGCCAGCCTTAGAGTGGTCTTCCCCCAAACCTTTGGCCTTCTCCCTTCCAGTTTTGCTGAATTTGTTTTTGTTGGCCTTAGGACGGACACTGTGCACTTTACCACTGCTCACCAGTACTAAAGTGCCTGTGCTCACTCCCTAAAACAGGGTAAAATTGGCATACATTTGATTGGCATATTTAATTTACTTATAAGTCCCTAGTAAAGTGCAATACCATAGATCCATGGTAGGAAAATTAAATGCTACGAGTGGGCCTGCAGCACTTATTGTGCCACCCACTTAAGTAGCCCTGTAAAACATGTCTCTGGGTGGGGTTAAACTGCCAATTCGATTTGGCATAATAAACCTTTTGCCAAGCCTAAAACACCCTTTTTAATTCACATAAATCACCCTAAAGGTAGACCCTTAACAACACATAGAGCAGAGTGCAGTGTATTTAAATAAGACGGACATGTACTTTTAAGTTTTAGATGTCCTAGTAGTAAAAAACGTCAACATTTGTTTTTCACTACTGTGAGGTCTACCACTCCTATAGGATAATATCGATTACATTAAATAAGTGATAAGTTTAGTTTGGGAACAGGTAGAATATCATGTTTGGTGTTTAAAGAATTGTAATTCGAAATCCTCTTTAATGGTTACACCAGATTTTAATTCACTATTATGAAAATGCCAATTTAGAAAATTGTTATTTTCTTGTCCTAACCATTTGGTAACTACAGCCAGTTTCCTGGGTCACATGACTAGGTATAGCTGTCAGGTGGCCCTTTCGATTCCACCCACAGTCACACAATAAAGAGACTGGGTGCTGGCAGGATGCGGGGGACGGAGCTATGCACAGCTCCACTTGCACTTCAAAGACACTGACTCCGCATACACACAAAGAACCTCACACTAGCCTTTTGTGACTCCAGACATCCTGGGACCAAGGCAAGTAGGCAGGATATTCCAGACACTTCTGTGGGGGGGACTCCAGTAGTATCGTCCACTTCAAAGCTGACTCTAGGAATAAAAATAGGGCCCTCAGACCCACCATTGAGTATGCTTCTGGACCTGTGGAAGATTCAAAAGGACTCCCTATTGCCTTGCTGACAGATGGACTGTCTTGCTGCTTGAAGGACTAACTTGCTGCCCTACTGACTGAAGAAGAACTGGACCTGCTTCTTGGACCCAGGGCCACCAGAATGACTCCAAGCCGTCCCGTGCTTTCGCGCTCTCCGCGCTTCCCCAGGCAGCCAAGGTAGCAGTGCAGAGGAGGACGCCGCATCTACCTGCCACATCGCCACCTCCCAAGACTGCTGCAAGGCCGCAAGGCTCCCGCTACACAGAACTGCGGCCCCCCCACGGCACCCGGCCCCGGAGTAAGTGGTGAGTGGCGGCTGGGCAGTCGGAGCAATGCAGCGCCCACGTAGACTGCAAACTGCGGTGCCTGCTTGCCTCTCACCTGCGGTGCCTGCCAGTGTAAGGGGGGTCTAAACAGGATCCATGGCGACGGCGAGTTGTGGAGCCCCTGGGTCACAGCAGCAGTAAAAAGTGACCGGGGTGTCCTTTCATGCCGAGCAGGAGGGGGTTCTTTCACGCTAAGCGTTTGCCTGGGGAGCAGAGAGAGCAGAGAGAGCCAGTGCGCCTGCCACCGTAATTGCCGCAGCCCTTGCCCCTCACCATCATCGTTGCTGGGAGGTAAGAAACTATACATCCCTGCGTGCTTTGCAGCAGGGGCGCCGCGAGAGTGAGTGCGGGACGCACCAGGAGGCGCTTTAAAAAAGACTCAGGGCTCCCGAGGCGCGGGACGCGTGCAGGCATAGCCTGGGCTAAGGGCGGGCCCGTCAGAGGCTGGGCTGGGACCACCCCCCTAATATTCGTCTGATGGGGCAGGAATACTAAAGGTACTGTTGATTCCACCTATTCTCCGGAGAACCAGACAGCTTGGTTAGCTCTTGATTTAATTGTTCTGACTTTTAGGTTGTTAAATTTGAAATTTTTTAACTTTGGATTACAATGAGTAAAAAGAGGGGTGGCAAGGAAAAGCAAGGGGGTGGACATGTTGGGACTTTGGACGCTTTTTTAACAAGAGCTGAGTCTGTTCTTGCTCACGAAATCGAGCTAACTGACAGAAGACTTTCTTTGGAGTATCTTATTGCCCAGAAACGTTCTTCTTTAGGAGGGCGAGCATTACCCACTGAGCCTTCGATTTCTGGACAACCAATAAGTGAACTTAGGACAGCCATGGCCATAGCTCCAATGTCGAGCTCATCTTTCCCCACTGATATTACATCTAAATGCTGTACAGTCAACCAGGAGCAGTTAGCTTGTCTACACCCAGACAGTGGTAATCCTGTACCTACAACTAGAAGAGAAAGGGAGGAGGTCCTTTAAAGCAAAAAAGCTTGAAAAAGCCATGCAAGGAGAAAAACACTAAGAGCACTGGGGAGGAGGAGTTGGACTCAGGGCCTTTTTTACATCTAAGATCTACAAGAAATACAAGGTAAAAGGATATTATGAGTAAATCTCAATTGGTGAATGATCATGATTATGACTCGGACTTGCTGACACAAATTGAAACTATGGTGACTGTACTTTTAAATCCTATATTGCATAAATTAACCATAATTGAGCAAAAGTTATCATCCTTAGAGGTCTTATGCTCATTGATCCAAGCCCCCCCTAATAATATTGATTCAACTGGGGAAGTGAGGGTGATCCCCCAACCAGGTTGAGTGTCTTCTGGGGTAACTAATAATATAGGAAATCACGACCCTCAACAACCAACAGGGTTTCCTACTTACTCGGCGGGTTCTGTCCAAGAATCTGCCAATCTGACGAGACCTATTGCACATAATAACTGTCACCCGACTTTGAGTCAAATTACCTCTGGAGTACCTACTCAGACTTATGGCTACACCCAGTGAAGTACCGAATCTCATGTCTCTAATGGCACTGTGAACACCCACTCTACTTCGGTCCATCCTTTAGGATTACCTTCCCGGATTTTCCCGGTTACCGATTCTCTTAATGTCCAACCGCTTGTAAACTCTGTCTCCTTAGAGGGCAAAGCTATAGCTCCCTGCAATGGAAGGGAGGTTTCTCAAGTTTTAGCTGAGGATCTGAATGTTAAAGGAAGACTGGATCTTCCTCCCGCAGCCTGCCCGTATGTCATAATCTTGGCTAATGTACCAGAACTAAAAGAAGATTTATTAGAATCGACGGAGCAGTTAATCCATAAGGCTCAGCATTGTCTTTCCAAGTGCACGAGGGATAATTTTAATGTACCCAAACAAATCATTATGGCAAGGAGGGTTAACTGGGTTGGAAGAGCATCTAAAACTATTAAAGGAGATTGTATTGTTATAAATTTTGATAACCATCACTTAGTGAGTGACCTACTAGCTATGTTACCAAGCACTCCTTCACTTTTTACTGAAATTTGTGCCCTTCCGCTAGGTTTCTTTTACAAACCTATTTTCTTACCTCTGACTCCTTTTCGTAGAGTACATAATGCCCGGAAGCCTTTTCGTCTTCCATGTAACCAGACCATTCTTCCCTCTGTTTCACCATTACCCCTTAGCAATAGATTTATTGCATTGGAAGGCATGCCCGTATGTGACTGACTGGATGAGCTGAGTCCAATAGATAATGATGCTAGTAATACACCTATGCAAAATGGACCTACTATGCTCTCCGCTCCTTCTGTAGCTTCTCAACTAGAGCAAAATATCCAGATGGAATCTCCGAATTAGCCCCAGACAGTGATACATTTAGAGAATAGTTCAGACTCTGTTGCAGTAATCTGTTGGAATATTGCTGGATACAAACAAAAAAAGTCTAATATGGAATGCTTGTCTCTAATAACATCTAAAGATTTAATATGCTTATAAGAGACCCAATATATGTGAATGGGTATCGTTAATTTTTTACTCCTGCTATACCCTCTCCAGCTGGTCGTGCAAAGGGAGGTTTATTGACCTTACTTTCCAATAGATTTCCTCTAAAAGTGAAGCCCTTTTCAAATATATCTCCCTATTATCACACTATTCTCTTAAGAGTATTGTGCTGATCAATATTGGCTGCCTATTAATTTTTATTATAATAATTTTGGTGGCAATCATGCAGTTCTATTGGCCTCTTTGGAAACAGACATTGCTAATTTGCAGAACGTATGCTCCAAATCCTGTGATATAATCTGGCTTGGGGATTTCAATGCTCACCCTTGTGACAAGATTAATACTGCAGTATGTGGGTTGGTAGATGATGATGGGGAGTGCATCCCTCATTTTAGTAACAATGATTATAGTAGTGGTTTAAATAGACTTCTAACTATAAACAATCTTGTGTTTTTAAATACTGCTGAAATGTAAACTGGTCAGTTAGGATTCACTTTTTTTTAGTCGTTCCTCTTTTTCCACTCTTAATTATGTTTTGGTTTCTGATTCTATAAGAAAACTTTTCGCTCAGTTTGAGATAAATTTTTATGCTTTTAGTGACCATGCCGCAATCACTTTCTCTATCCCCTATTTAGTGAAAAGGGAATGTTCACTTAAATTGCTTATGAATCCAGTAATAGCAAGAGAGAATGGAATTGTTCTGAAATGGGAGAGAGTTGATGCAGTGAAGTTTTTGGATAATCTAGTCTCTAGTCGAGTAGCAGAGATAACAGTATGCCTAGACCCTCTATCTGATGATGATGACATGGTCACAGCTTTCGAGCAGATATTACTGGAAGTTAAGAAGAATTTAACTCGATCCATACACAATGGACACCATAAAAAATGTAACTGGTTTGATGAGGATTGCGGAAAATCACTCAAAAATCTTCATGTGGCTTTAAAATCTAAACCTCGCAACTCATCCTTGGTTAAATCATTGTGACAGGCTTATAAGAAAGCAAGGGTATCGAGGCTGAAAGCCCTAAAGGAAGACTGGTGGGAAAATCTACAAAAGGCTGCATTACTAAAGAGTTCACAGGCTTATTTGGTCTGTGATTAATGCACCGTTCTTAAAAGATGAACGTTGTATGTCTATAGATAACCATGTTGAGCAGGACGAATGGGTTACGCATTTCGTAGGGCTATTTGGAACTGTTGAAAAGGTAACTATTCAATCTACCTACATAAGCTTAGCTGGTTTAGGAGGTTTTGCCCAGTTTATGCTGGAAGAAATAAAAGATGCTCTAAATCAGTGCAAACGTGCAAAGGCACCACAATCTTTTTTTAGATAATCAGGACCTTTGGGCCCCGCTTTTAACTAATGTTTGTAATAAAATTGCCGAAATTGGTGTTCCTCCCTCATGGAGAACTACTGTAATTATCTACAAAAAGTGAGATAGGTCAATCCCGAAAAACTATAGGTCTATATCTTTGATAGACTCAACTGCAAAATTAATGGTCCTGTTGCTTTTAAATAGACTTGAAGAATGGGCTCTGGAGAATAATATTATAATCCCATGTCAGTTTGGGTTCAGTGTCTGAACCTGAACCTAATAATTGCAAAGCATACAGCAGCAAAAAGAGGCCATTTATACCTTGCCTTCATGGATCTGTCCGCAGCCTTTGACTGCGTGGCACAGCCTAGGCTGTGGCAGATCATGGAGGCAATGGGGGTGGATATACAGATCATTAATATCATTTGTGATTTGTGTTCAGGTGCCTCAGCTTGTGTTCGCTATGGAAAAGGAGGCGAGTGTACTAGGCAAAATTGCTAGAGGTGTGAGACAGGGGTGCGTCTTAGCGCCCTTTTTATTTGCACTTTACACTAATGATGTCGAATCAGCTTTGCAGGGATCTACCCGAGATGTTCCTTACATTAATTCACTACAAATACCGATACTCTTATATGCGGACGACGCAGTGATTTTAGCTCGTACTAGTAATGCGCTCCACCGATTAGTAATGGATTATACTAACTTTATGAACCAGCTGGATATGAAAATTAATTATTCAAAGTCCTTTGTCTTAGTGGCAGGGCCAAAGCAGCGGAATCAACCACAAATCTGTACTGAAGGGGGCAAGTTGGGAGTTTTGGATTCTTTTAATTATTATGGGATTATGTTTGATCGCCAAAACAACTGGCAAAGCATGGTCATAAATAGGGGGTTACAGTTGGAGAAAAATATTGGGGCACTTTTTGAATTTATGAAACAAGTAGGGTCTAAACCTATTGAAGCAATTAAAAAGGTTTATGAAGCCAAAACGGTATATGCTGCCTCTTATGGAGCAGCTGTCTGGGGCATTAGAGACTGCCCAAAATTACAACTTATAGATGATACTTTTTGAAAAATCTGGTTTCACTGCCAAAATCATGCTCTAATTCGAATTGTCACACAGAATTGCGAGTACCTTATATATCAGATAGAATTTCTGTGGCGCCCATCTTAATGTGGCACTCGGTCTAGCGGAAGGAGACTCTCTCGTTAACGAGGGATATTATAAATGATGTCTTGAAGCTTGATGTGCAAATAATATCAGTTGATTATATTACGTTGAATCTACCCTTCAAGCAGTTGGGTTACATCATCTGTTCACAGATCCCACAACTTGCTGGTCTATTTCTAAGAAAGATTTAAAAAATCACATGTTATCTAGATTACAGGCACGGAGGGAGGTCTCCAATTTTAAGATGACAACTGTTAGAGCATTTTTGGAGGTTCCAAGCCTAACGCAAATGGATATGAATGCAATCTATCTATTGTTCGTCACTAATCTACAAGATGGATATATTTTGGTTAGATTTTGACTGAATTATATCTCCTTGATGTTAGGTCTACCTCGTAATACTTATGGAACATCTGAATTGCCATTTTGCACATGTGATGATCGATCTATTCAGAATGATCTGCATTTCTTGTTTTTTTGTAAATTTTATTGCGAGGAAAGGAAAAGGTTTACTGACCCCTATATCCCTAAAATGAATTTTAGGCAGTGTTGTGTGGCCCTATATTATCTGCAGTTATTACCTGATCCGTTTACATGTTTTTCGTTGGCTTCCTTCTTTTTATCAGCTTTAAAAAAGAGACTATCAATTCATCAATCTGATAATTAACTGAAGTATTAACTGAATTGTGTTAATCACTGTATGTATATATGAATTTTTTATTCTTTTCCTTTAATCTTTGTAATAAGAATAATGCTGTTTTTAATGTGTGTGTGTTTTTTTGGGGGTTAGATTGGAAATTGTTTTATCTGTAGAATACTTTTTATGCCATCATTTTGTTGGCAAAATAAAGTTATCTCTGACTGACTGACTCCAAGGGCTAGTTGGCTGTTCTCTTGTTCTGAGCTACAGAGACATAAGCTCCAGCACCATTGAACCCCGCACCTGAACTCTGCCTGCAGTGAGTCCTGATCCCCCAATTGGTGGCTCCCTGGGCTTCACCCTTGAAAGTGGGGCTAAAGATACTGTACCAGCCTAACTGTGAACTCCATCAATACAGACACAGTATGAGGCAACTCTACCTCAGATCGCTGCTCTTGATTGGATCCCGAAGCAGCACGATGAAACTTGCTGCAGGACCTGCACTGCATCCCACGCAGCTCCCCAACGGAACCGATGTAGTGCGAAGCAACGCCTCGCATTCAGTAGGGCTAACATGGTCCCTGTACCCGGCCTTTGCACCATCGCAGTCGGCCTGAACTTGTGACTTTGTCCTAGTCCGGAGACACCAGATAACCACAGTTGGAGATTTGTGCTTTTTGGCGGTATTTCCACTTTAAACTTTAAAGATTTATATATCCGGTTCTACTGATTGTATTTTTGTTGTTTTGGTGACAAATAATGTATAAAATTTTACTCTATTTTATAAAATTGGTATGGGATTTTTCTTGTGTTGTGGTTTCACTTTATTACTGTGTGTTGCATAAATACTTTAAACATTTCTTCTAAATTAAGCCTGACTGATTTTGTGCCATGCTACCAGAGTGTTGAGCACAGGATAATTTAGTGACTTTTGTGGTTCACCCTCACAAGGATGGTGGCTGTTGCTTAAGAAGGTCTCTCACCACCTCAACCAACATCCTAATTTCTCACAGTGCCCTAGTATGCCCTATTTGTAGTTTCCCTAATGCTGTTGTAGGCCTACAACCTATTTTTCTATATGACTCAAGAAATGTCACACTCTACATTTCCATAATCCCCAATACAAAACTCATATTATTGCAAATAATGGCCCTGTGTGCCCACCGGTCTACTTCCCATAATGAACAAAAAATTATTTCTCAGTTTCCAAAATGGCTGGATAAAAACATAATACTTTTTTTCCCATATATATGCCTTCATTTTGTTCTATAATTTCGCAGTATGCCCCATTACAAGCTCCGCACCAGGAAACCCACACAGTTTACATGGTGCCCTATCATATCCTGCTTATCCGTGTTCATCAATTCCCAAGTTTCCAGCAGTACTAAAGGACCCCATACATGAGGCTTCCTCCTACAATGCGTTTGATGCTAAAAGACTGCCGACGTGGCCATGAGTGCTGTGTAGGGAAATTTAATGACCGATCAGTGATTTGATTGTGCCTGTTGCAGGCTTTTGCTTTAAAGTATGATGGCAGTGGAAGGACGAGCCTTACTGTAAGGACTGTAGAAGAGGACCTAGGAAATAAGATCAGACATGCTTATGTTCCCTGAAAACTTAATGGACTTGGTTTGCCTCCAAAGGAAGTTTGCGTAGGCCAGATTCGTCCAGTTCATATATATGCCACCACCAAGTCCAAAACAGCCAGAACTAAGTCCATGATGCCATGAATGAAAGTTCACCAAAAATAGCTGCTGTTTCACTTTAGCTAGTGGCATACACGCATCCTCGTCCACCTGTAAAGCATCTGAAAGAGTCTGAAAGCACTTTGCAAGTAAGTGTAAAAAGTATGTTGCAGCTCACAGGGCCAGGTTCAAACCTGTCCATATCTTGCTGAGAGCAGAATTCACCTTTTTCTAAAATAGATC
This sequence comes from Triturus cristatus, assembly GCF_964204655.1. Lineage (NCBI taxonomy): Eukaryota > Metazoa > Chordata > Amphibia > Caudata > Salamandridae > Triturus > Triturus cristatus. The sequence continues at coordinate 891,940,250 of NC_140581.1, forward strand.
TGAAGAAGCAGCACCAGACGTAATAGTAAATTTTCAGGTTGAATGAGGGATATCTTATTACTCTGTGTGAACGACAAGACATTTTTAAAGGGTTGGAGACCGGTCACCAATCAAAGACAGACATTTACAGGTCTAGCCATTCATGGAAAATGCCATCTTTAGTTGCCTGGTGCATGGGCAATTGTGAAGCAGAATGTCTGCTTTTTCTAAACAGTGGCATGCTGGTCCTGAGACAATTCGGGATTCAAATCATTTTTCAGCCCCGAGACACCATCACCGCAGCCAAACCCTCTTTATTTAGATATTACCAATCAAAACATTCACCCCAGTCAAGAGATCTGAGTTAAATCCATCATTATTTTGCTCATCATGCCACCCCAGTTTAGACCTGGCCGCATGCAAATCAGTCTTGACCCTGTGCCTCATGGGAACAGTCCAGCCCGAACTGCCAAGCCAGGTCCAGGGGTGGCATGGTGAGCAAGAGAACAATGGATTTAACCCAGATCTGTTGATTGGGGGTGAATGTTTTGATTTTTTCTGCATTCCGTCCATCATTTGTGTGTCTTTTGCTTTCTCGCCTTAAGTGTGGCGGGTATGCCCAGACGTGGGTCCCGGGCTCACTGTGCCACTGGATTCAAGATGGCCTGGCTGATGAGGGGAGAAACCTCGAAACTGGTCCTAGGATGCTTGTTTCCGGTGTAGGGAGGACCTGGCTTGGCAATTAGGGCTGGACTGTTCCCCCCATGAGGCACAAGGTCAAGACTGATTTGCTTATGGCTGGGTCTAAACTAGGGTGGCATGGTGAGCAAAAGATCGATGGATTGAATCCAGATCTGTTGACTGGGGGTGAATTTTTTGTTTTGTTCTGCATTGCGTCCATCAGTTGTGTGTCGTGAGCTTTAATTGTGCCAGATCTCATGTCAGCACAACATACAGCCATTGGTGTATTTCTCTGAGCTCTCTTCTTACACTTGCTTGTCCATCATATTTTGGTAACAGCCCACAGTATTTTGCTAAAATGTACATTTTTTTTACCTTGATCCTGACAATGACTGGCTGACATAGGTTGAGTGTTGGAGTTTAGATAAATCAAATCAAAATAAATTATTTCCAAGAATTCAATTCTGACAGAAATATTGCACATTACCCAATTCATAACTAGACAATCCCAAATATCATAGAAAATTAATAACACACATCTAGATCAATTTTAAACAAACACATAACTTTGGCTGAGGAGTATAAACACTAAAAAGTTCAGACGTAAAAAACAGCAAATAGTCGACAACCCAAAGTCCCACATATATTAACAATCCGTCAAATTTTGGATAACACTCTTACCATTATAACACTGATTTGCAGCACTGAAGCATTTACAGTGGCATAGATTTTGCGCTGCTTGTGCGCTACACGTTACAATATAGAACAGGCCCTGAATTTGGACACTTCGGAAACATTAGGATTTAACAGCAAGTGAAATGAGCTGCTTATCAGACATTCTGAGCCAGATGTGATAAATACTTGTTGAGAAAAAACTAGTTGCAATTAGCAACGAGTATTTTATTTTATGAACCGACGTATCTATTAGTAGGTACTTCTTAAAATTCTAATTCGCTGTCTGACCTAACTCATAAATATTAATGAGATAGTCTGCAAATTGTGACTTGCTATGATTTGTGGCAATCAACGGGATGAATGCCTGCTAGGGTCAGCAGACCCACATGTTTGTCATTGCCTTTTAATGAAGTAAACATTTTTAAACATTAATTTTTTTTTAAGTTTGAGGGTCCTTTGTCACAGAAAAAACAGGGAGGTGTGCCAAAATACATTGAGGGAGACCTTATACTTGACTTTTACTGTCTTTGTTCTAAGGCATGCACCATTTAGGGCAGTTGGCATACCATACATTATGCCAGGTGGTGAATGTTTGGCAGTGGTGAGTGTTTGGCATAGTACATACAACTGTAAATTGTCACTGAGTTTGTTGGTTACAAGCTTGAAAGGCTGCTGTGCGTTTAAGGTTTTGTTTTGTTATGTTGCATGGGTTGTGAAGGTGGTGGTATTGTTTGCAGTGGTCTTGCCTACACCATTATTACTCTAAAAGAAGACACCAACTGTCACTTTACCAGTTCTGTCTCTTATTCAAAGTTTCAGATATTACATTTTTTGTCTGAAAGAACGTAAGAAGTTTGACAAACTCACTCATAGTCTTTCAACCTAGTCTATCAAGTTGATTGACCATCCACAACACCACTATCACCACTCATCCATCCAGAAGACACATGCCAGAAATGTAGGTATGGAGGACAGCAGACTCTGAAACCTTGCCGGGTCACCTCTAGCCTAAACATATAATTTGCTCTCAGTATCGTGGCACAAATCAAACCGAGAATACAGAAGACAGGCAACAAAACTACCAACAAATGGCTCAGTTGAGAAGCAACATAGCTAAAATGTGTTAGTCTAGAACTTGGAGCAGCAGTGGCATAATCACAGGCCATAGATGATGAAACCAATTTAAAGCAACACAAGAAAAGATATCAAAAGCCTCAAAAAAGCCAAAGCGTACATCTACATCGAACACGTCTGACAATCAAGTTAAGAAAAACTTCCACATTTATCACAAAGTGTTTAAGCCCGATACCTTCAAAGCCAATCACAGCGCAACCATGAAGCTCTCCTTGATTTTTGAAATCTAAAATTTCCACTATCTATCTATCTATGACACCATCTCCAATTAAAATTATCACTCCCTCTCCTGTCCAATGGCAGGGCGTGGTAAGCAGAAAAACGATGAATTAAACCAAGATCTGTGACTGGAGGTGAATGTTTGATTTGTTCAGCATTCCGTCCATCATTTGTTCCTTTTGCTTTTGTTGCCCTAAGTGGGAAGGGCATGCACAGACGTGGGTCCCGTAATCCTTTGCCACTGGATTAAAGCTAGCCTGCCTGATGAGGGGTGATACCCGAAAACAGTCTCAGGAGGCTTGTTTCTGGTCCAGGAAGGAACTGGCCTAGCAGTTCGGGCTGGACTGTTCCCCTGGGAAGCAGGGTCCAGACTGGTTTGCATATGGCTGGGTCCAAACTGGGGTGGCGTGGTAAGCAAAAAAACGATGGATTAAACCCAGATCTTTGACTGGGGTGAATGCTTGATTTGTTCAGCATTCGGTTCATCATTTGTTCTTTTTGCTTTTGTTGCCCTAAGTGGGAAGTGTATGCCCAGATGTGGGTTCTGTGCTGACTGTGCCTCTGGATTCAAACTAGCCTGGCTGATGATGGGTGATACCCTGAAACCGGTCCCAGGATGCTTGTTTTCAGTCCAGGAAGGGCCTGGCAGCTCAGGCTGGACTGTTCCAATGGGGAGCAGGGTCAAGACTGATTTGCTTATGGCTGGGTCCAAACTGGGGTGGCGTGGTGAGCAAAAAACAATGGATTAAACCCAGATATGTGACTGATGGTGAATGCTTGATTTGTTCAGCATTCCGCCCATCATTTGTTCTTTTTGCTTTTCGCACCACCTCAGCAGCAGGTTTGCCTCATTCATGTCTTTGGAGCCTGACTGGCCATAAAAGATAAAATCATGCAATGCGCTGGGAAATATCGCAGACCTTTGCTTGCTTCTCGCCATCTTGCCAGACACATCTCCCCCCAATTAGTAGTCATCCAATGCCCCTGAAACACTGCATCATCATCATCATCTGAAAGAAAAGCATTACAGACCCAAGAATACTGATGAACCATTGACCTAACTGTAACCCCCTTTTTCATACAAAGGGACGTAAGAAGAGAAATCCAAGAATATGGAGAACTCAACAATCCTCTCAGACTTGCTTGGAACACCAAATCATCCCTCATTAACATCAGAGAGGAGGCTTTCAGTTCCATGGGAAAGGGAAAACATTATCCCTAAATTCCTCAACCCCTCCATGGCTTGAAACACTATTGAATACATTCTATCAGAAATGCTGGAGCAAAGGGATGGGCAAGCTCATTTGTGGAGTCAGTGGCAACGGCTGTCAAAAAATTATGTTTGATTAGATCCACACAACTTGAGCCGTGCGGTAAATCGCAAGGATTATCTCTCTTGTGCCTAACGTTCAACATCTACATATGTCCATGGGAACATTTATCAGATCAATATCATATATACTTCAAAATGTAGACAGATGACACACATATCTACTTCCAGGTAGACAATCATGACAAACTAATCAATTCCACCACATGTTTGAAACACACTTTTCAGGACGGAGAGATTCTTCTAAATGAATGGAACAAAAACTGAAATTCTAGTCACTGGAGCAACCAAGTCGCGCTCTGCGCCCTTCAATTGGATGACAGGGCTTGAAGCCTCTCCATCAACTCAAACCCGGGGATAAACTTTAATGTCAAACTTTCATTTCCTTCTTACTGCAACTCAGTATGTAAGCACACCAACCTCCATCTCTTTTTACTTGAGAAAATTATATTGCTATTCTAAACTGACCACAGATTGGATTAAAAGAGCTTCACTCATGACATGCCTGGATTACAAAAATATAATTTACAAAGGTCTTCCAACTAAGACCATGGATGTCGATTGAGTAAAATGCCTGGGGTAGCGAAAGTGACATCACACTCCATGACTTCAAACCTCATGACGACATAGGAAGTGACCTCACATGATCTTTGACCCCGATGACCTCACAGGAAGTTGTCACATGACAGTGGACAATGTTGCTATTACAGGAAATAACATCACTTATCTTTGGAAACACACATCGTTTAAGCAATACAAATGAAATAAAGACAAAAGACATTAAAACAGAAAATTACTACCCATAGAGTGCTGCCATGGTATGCCAAAGGTGCAAATATGCTAGAAGATGTGCAAGGCAATCGTTGGAAGAAGTACTGCCATCACATTCTTAAGTACAACCTCAAATGGCCTTGCACAACCATCATTTACTGAGGAGCAGTTATCATAACATCACAATGGCCAATTGCAGTCACATAGGAGCATGTGCGCAGGATCTCCTTCTTCTAACAACCAGTCTGTGTACAGGTTAAAAGGGCCATCAGGTCTCACAGCATGTGAAATCCTGTGGTTTCTGCCCCTAACAACTAGGTGAGTGCTCAGGTAACCAGTGGTTTGATCACTGATTTGTGTATTATAAACATACAAAATGTTCTGGTAATTATAATACTGTGGTTTGATATACACTGAATATAACTGGCATGTATATAACATACACCACCAATAATAATAGTGTAGTTTTAAATGCACTAAAATTGTACATCATGTACATAGCACACGCCTCAAACTAAATTGCCATCTGGGGATTTAATTATAGTAGTATGATGAGTGAGATGTAGAGTTTACAATTGTGACTACACACCTTTTACACAGACACTGAGCTATTCTTCCAACAATAAAGCTCTAGATATTTTTCCAAAATACGACAGAAGGGTTACGCTTAAAAACAGAGTACTCACATTACTTTTCTAAACGTCTGCACTGCAGGGCTTCTCATGCCACCGGCCATTTTAGAGTCATGAAGCACAGGGCAAAGTGTAGTAGCAGTATATTGCGATACATGAAGAGCAGCTAGTGTGTAAAAAATGTATTTTAGATTAATGCATTACGGCACATCAATCACTGTTAGAAAAGTGACGCATCGAAGACTTTTGTGTATCCCACAATGTTGGTGATTGTGACTGTTTATTATTAGAAAGTATGTGCACCAGACAGGTGTGGAGTGGAGAACATTCCTGCAAAGAAAGTTGGTTATAACATCATGAGAAGTGGGTATTTAATGTTGTTGAAACCTTGTGAATAGAGCATTCAAAAGGCATACAAAGAAACATGCAAGAATGACAAGCCACGCTGTGTACACAAAAACAAAAATATACTTAGAACTGTGCAACTGTATGTATGTTAAAAAATTGTCACATGCCCAAGCTGGCCCAAAAAACACGTCATCCATACTGATAGACTTAATATGTTAAGAGTGCTTGTTCCGGAGAAATGAAGTGGTAGATTTCCTAGGTTTTCAGGCTGCACAGTAACCAAAGTTGAGTGCTGTGTTGCGTGAAAAGAGAGAGAGCATAAGTGCAACTTATCTACTTAAATATGGAACAGTTGTGCTGTTCTCTAGTGCTGGCGTATCTTAGGCTGCCTTTCACCAATGTACATACCCTTGCACCGTAGTTCAAGGGTGCATATGTGATGGCAAACATAGGTTTTATACTGGAAGGGTACAATTTCCAGCACGAACTTCTATGCGTTGACAAAGTTTAACACTGCCACTTTGCATTTGTGGTGTACAGTGCAGAACACATGCAAAGTTGGAAGGGTTGGGAGAAAATAAATCTTTTCTACAACTTTACACCTGCCTAGAGGAGCATAATTTTTTGACGCAAATCCCTTTCCCACGAAAATCTGTAGGTAGGAATTAGTGTCGAAATCCATGAATAGGTGCATGGGAATGTCCATGTACCAACCATGGTATAGCTACTTGACAAAAAGAAGGGCATAGTGCTACTTTATGTAACTTCAGGATTACTTCCCAACACAAGTCGGGGTTTGCGCTGGAAAGTAAACTCCAAACAACACAGGTTTGCAATACATTTGCGATGCAAACCAGGCGCAGAGAGTTAGTAATTCTGCCCCATAAACCTTGGATGTGAAACATAACACAATGCAATCAATCGTGGGTGTCACACTTGTACAATTGTATTACTACCCCTAAATAGGTCCTTTTTAAGAACCTTAGAATAATGAAAGGCTGAGGAAACAAACAATAAGGTTCTAAACCTATGCCTTGCTGGCAGTTTGCATGTAGTGCTGTGATGCAGTTCATAGCCCACTGCGCTATCTACACTAAATACGAATCCGTAATCTGCCTGTTACACTTCTGCTTTGTAGTGGGAGCATTAACGCTCGCTGCTTCTTTAGCATGAGTCACTGGGACTACACAAATTACAAATCTCTCTATCAAGTGCATTAAGCACCAGAGTTATCAGGCCATTGTTATTGTACCTTGAAAAATGCCAGGCTTCTCTTATCTCACTAAGCCGGTCATGTAATGGGCACCCCCTTGAGCTTGCCAGTCAGTAGATGGTAACATTCTGCACCACCATAAAGGTGGCAAAAGTGAAAGCAAAGCCATTCCTAAATGCATACAAAGGAACACCATAAATATATCTCTTCAGATAACAGAGGGGCAGTGAAAAAAGCTTAAGTCTATATCAATTAATATAAAGACAAGCTGTTCTGCAAGTTTTCTTTTCAGAAAATGAATATCCCTTACTGAACTCTTTCTGGCTGCTAATGTGAAGACAGGGGCAGCAGGGGCAACCCTGAAGAGGTTACAGGAAGCAAGCCGGTGGTCACTACTGCGACCCCTAAACAGAGTCCATGCCAAAGACTCTACAACCCGGCCCCCACAACATGCCTAAACCTCTGCAAGTGCAACCACTTCCGACACAACCTAAAGGCACTTCATTAGCTTTCCTGTTGATACCAGGATCAAATTCAAGGTCATCTGCACTGGCAATAGAACGTACTGGTGCAAAGATTATGAACAACTACAGAAACTGGCATCTCAGTGTGCAACCTTCGGCAACCTTTAAAAGAACATTGGAATGTTGGGAGCTCCATTGAAAACAATGGAGTGCTTTGGGCTTCTAAAGGCCGGTAGACGGCCGGAGCTCCAACATTCCAATGTTGTCGTTCACAGCTGTTGCTGTGAACAAAGGCTTCACGGAGCTCGGGCTCCGTGAAGCTTTGGTTTTATTTGTTACAACATTCTACCCTCTAGAATCGGAATGTTCTAATAGCCTTATAGCCCTCCATAGCTGGACTATACCAGCATTAAAGTCCCGCTCCCTTGATAAAGGCCAGAGCCGAAGCGAGCCTTTAATGGCCGGTATAAACGGCTACGGCGGGCTATAAGGATATATTCAAAGTCTTCCCACTTGATTAACCAACTAAGCTTCAAGAGGATGAAGGGCAGTGATCAATACCTTGATTTCAAGGAATACCCACAACCATTGCCAGAGATCCAATCCCAATCACAAGCGGTTTTGGAAAGATCTGAAAACTTAACTATTTAAACTTGCTTTCAAGTGAACTCTAAACAGGTAAAGAGGCTGCTAAGGAAGAAGTCTTGATTATCTAATTGGACACTAACTCTAACGTCTGTTCCTTCTTCCTATCATGCGATTCTGGTACTCTCCTCAAAGCTTTCAAAGAACCAAACGGCTACATATAGCACTGTACAAAACCTAATACCATAATGATGAGGGAGTGTTTTGTTTGGATGAGAATTCTACCAGGATACAGCTCTAGTTTAACAGTAGAAGATGGGCTGAGCCTTTGGCTCGGGCCTTTAACAAAGGAGAAGGACTTTGGTGCTGGTATAGCCCAGCTACGGAGGACTATAAGGCTATTAGAACATACCGCCACTTGAGAGCAGAATGTTATAATAAATCAAACACACTTCACAGAGCTAGAGGGGATTGAAATCCCATCTGGCTCCGTGAGGCCTTTGTTCACAGCAACTGCTCTGAACAAACATTGGAATGTTGGAGCTCCGGGCTTCTACTGACGATTAGAAGCCCGAAGCACTCCATTGTTTTCAATGGAGCTCCCAACATTCCAATGTTCTAATAACATTTAGTGAGTGGTCTTTGTGAACTAGCCTGGGGCGCAATCCTTTTGCGGCCCACGCTAAGCTTTCAAAGTATAGTTCTTTGAGCATTTTTGCTTAATTTAGATCCTATACATTATCTGCAAAAGGTAGAGGAGCTACTTTTGAGGAGGCCTTTAAGAAGGTCTATGGAAAACTGGAAAGCTTCATGAAACTATGTAAACGAAAAATAAACTTTGCACACTCCTTAACTGAAATTCTAAGAAGATATACAGACTTACAGGTTTATGTAGAGTAGTGTTGTCAATGTAGCAAAATATGGAATTAATATAGTTATGTGATAAATGTAATTTCTTGCTCATCATCTACACAGTATTTATTAATAGGCAATTACACTCAAGTCTCCCACAACCAAAATGTTCGGTAAGAAAATGTAGTTTGTTTTTTACCTTCTTCTTCTTTTACATTCTTCGTATGGAAGTGTCAGAAAATATCTTCTGTTGAACACATCATTAAGAGGCCTAGGAAAATAATGGTGATTTAGTCATGTGGTTTATATTAAAACACCATGGATGCAATTTATTTAAATGCTGTGTGCTGCTTACCTATAGTTATAGAGAAGAAAACCTTCAACAATCAGAATGTGAATGTCGTCTTTTGTGTTGAAAATATTTTGGCTGTTCTTACATTCTTGGGTTGAATTCAAAAGGTTTCTGGGTTGCTTTATCCAGGAATATATACTTGCCATCATTGCTTCCATATTAAGAGCATCAAGTACTGCGGAACAGAAATGATTCATTCTTAAACAAATGTGAATATGTCATTGCATATTAATTCCTTACTGTAGATCTGCATACCATCTCTAACTAAATGATTATCTAAAAGGATTCTTATCCGATACAAAACAGTCGCACTTCTTCTCATTAAGATTCAACTTTAAGAGTAGGGTGGTGTTAAAAAAGGCCTGGATGCAAAGGTATCTTTACACCCAACGTTTTTCAGATCTCGGGCTTGTAGGTGGTTGATGTCACATATTAGGTCATGAGCAAGGCTAGGTGGGGGGTTTGCCCAGCTTACCATAACTTGGGGATTCCAGTGGGGATTAGGTTTTGCATTGTAAACATAAAGTTACTATAGAGTTTACTTCAACTGTAATTGTTAAAGGGAATTGTTGAGCTTTTTATGAACCGTTTGTTATGAGCAAAGGTAACTATAACTTACCTTAAACAGTTTTTCAGTTAACCTTTTCATGATACATTGTACGCCCACACCAGTTGCACATGGCCACACAGGAGATACAGGTCCAATTCCATCTGAACCTAACCAGATACATACAGCCTTAAGCCGTGCACAGCAGCCTTAGAGTGAAGGCCCTAGTCAATGATAAAGCCATATACCCATTAAGGGCATATGGCCTTCAGCAGTGCACAGTGGGATTTGGGCATGGGGCTTGGCTTTCAGACAGTCCCTCCACCCAGATATTAGGTCTACCCAATCCAGATGCACACCACTTTACGCGTTGTGCTGCACGGTCCTCTATCCCACCCAAACAGCTGTGCGTTGCTGCATCACATCAACTCTTGCCAGCTCCAGGACTCTTTATAATCGAGATCTATCACGATCCGATTATCGAGACCATCTTAGTCTCGCTCACAACGGACTCGCAAGTTCATCACTAAATGCTTTTTTACTGCTAAGCGGATCTTAAAGTATCTTCTGGCATAAAACGTACTTGAAGATTTTATCATTTATATAAAAATATACCTACAGGAGAAGTTTCGTCCTCTCAAAAGGATATCAGATAATCAATTTGGTCTAAATAAAAGCAGATATTTCCTATAAAACAAGGAACTACATAATAGAACAAGTCTCCCCATGGTTTTCCCATGCTCATATAAATCAGTGAACAACCACTTGCTAATAAAACACAAATTTGTAGTGGCTACTCCTGACGAAGGCACTCTGTGCCGAAACGCGCGTCGTGAAGAAATTCCACTTTGCCACTATTTCTATTATATTATGTTGATTTATATCATTGGAAAATTCATTTTTTTTTTAAATTGTATATTTTATTATATGTGATTTTACATGTTTCTTATATTAAATTTGTGAATGTCACTATTTGTTTGCTTTACTCATTTCTGTGCTTTATCAATCTGAACTGATAGTCTCAAATATTGCCTGGGAACTATACTCTCCACTGTGTCAGACTCACTTTAGAACATCTGCCTACTCACTAGGAGTGGCCCAATGAAATACATATACTTTTCCACTAAAGTAGCTGCTTTTTTAATGGAATTCTTGATTCTCTGAATGTATTTCAAATTAATAAATCATTTTTATTTGCACCTAGGCAACATCTTTGAGCGCAACAAAGGCTTAGAATCCAATACAAAGTAATTACACAAACATAATATTTCTTTGTTCTCCACCTTCCGTTTAGAGACTCTTAAAAGGGGGTACATGTGTCCTTTCATCAAAGAGGCTAACAAAAGGGCAATGGTCTTGACCACCTGAACACTAAAATAACAGTACTGCAAAAGATCTATGCACATTAATCCCTTTTTTCCTTCAAGGTGACTTAAGGTAGAAGGGCATCACTAAATCTCAATAACTTGAAGTAAACATACTGTACTTTTGTTCGGAGTATGCTTGCGTATATGGGAGAGTCATATAATGAAAATACATTATAGTGAAAAGCCCAATCATTCATTCAACTTTTCAAAATTTGACCAATTTATATATATATATATTATATATATATATATATATAAGTAATTTATATCTGATTACTAATAGCTAAACTATACTAATTTATATATGTAACAAATGTTTAAACAAATAAACTGTTTCACAAACTGTATGTTAACTTAAATACAAATGTTAGGGGTTCAGGAGGTCTCCAGCATGAATATATTATGTACGGGTTTAAAAGTTGCAGGATTCTTTGCTTATGGAGCAAAACGGCTCACTATTTCTTTGTAAAAGAAATCGACGTCCACACATGAACTGACAACATGAATAAAATTTGCCATTATTAGCAACAGACATAATTGCCACCAAATTTGTGCAGTCATATCATGCCCTAATCACAAATTCACAAAATGAGTTAATTGTTCAACTAATTTAAAATATATTAATTCAATCCAAACGTGTTCCCAATAATTAATTCTGATATTTTACATATAAATCATTGTATATTAAACATAGTCAGAAAAACACAAAAGTGACTATTCATATGACATACTTCATCAATCTTTTTCTAGTCGCACTGCTTCAACAACTAGTTGAATCAACTACACTATTTGTGTGGTGCCAATACTCTGTAAATTAATTACAAACAGTAGTTTAGTTTGTAGGTTGATGGACTGATACCACATGTATCATCACTTTACATTCTGTAACAACCTTCGGATGTTAAATCAACAGGTGTTAAACAATGAGATAAATTATTTGGTTGAACTCAGAAAAAAGGTCTTTTGGAAAGGCACTGTAAATAGCTTTATTTAAACTGGACTAAACAATTATTTTAATTCACTGAGAGATTAAATGTACTGCCAACGTCTTATCATTTGAAATAATAAATAAATACAATCACACCCCTGTGCATGGTTTTAAAGTAATTTCCAAAACTACAATTTTCATCCAAGCATATAAATATCAGAGTTATTTTCAAGTATGGGCTTGTCAGGAGTTACGATATTTCGATCCAGAATATTTTCAAAATCAACATGAATTCCCAGGTGGAAGTAAAAAAGATGTATTGTGCCATTTGTATCTAAATATACTATTCAAATATATGTTCATCTGAATGGTTCTACCATTCTTCTTCCCAATTGGAGCCAAAATGTTTGATTGATATCTTATAAATAAGCCCCAAATATGTCTAATTTGAAACAAACAAAAAAAACATTATATATATATATATATATATATACTGCATCAAGAAGGTACTGAGGTCAAGGACTTATATATTTATTTTTGCCTTGACTTAAACAAATGTTCTGAATAGGTTTGTAACAAAACAATGGGGAGGTAAATCTGGTCTCTCGTTGAATGCTTTATTCTGCTATAAAATGACGTAGATTAAACATTAAAAAACAGTTGGTAATTATATTTTAGTACAGTGTTTTTCCCCCTTTGTTGTGCTAAAAGTTTTTGTGATAGGAACTGGCATATTATGTTTCAGAGGTCTACAGTTCACACAATACACAATCTTCAACAAAGGCAATCCGGAGCTTTCTATGAACAGGATTAAAAAAAATATTAAAAATAATATTCATGATACCTGCAAAAGATTTCACAGATTGACTGATAAAGCCATTTCTAAAGCGTTATCTGTAGTATCCAGCAAGAGAATGCAAGGCAGCATTTGGGATAGAATTCCCAGATCCATATCCAGGTAGAAGCAATGTTACATCCCACGTCAGCAAGCAATTTTTCCTTTTAACAATATGCACAATGTACTTAATGGTAAAGGGCGCAATTTAATTTTATTTAGGACAGCCATTATATAAGCTGATTTAGAAGCTTCTGTATGAAGTACCTGTTTCAATAATATAAATTAATTGTAGTAAAATATATATTAATTGAACATTACAAAACAGAACATATTTGTAATTTACAACAGGGATCCAATCAACATTACACAGAAGTACTGAGTAATTTAACTGTACCGATTGTAATATAGTGAAAAGCTGTTGTCAAGCCTCAGTCAGCCAGACAGTACAAGCTCTTCTTGCACACTGCACGGATAGAGCACAGACAGCATCCGCGCAAGCTTTACACAAATAAACACAGAATCTGTAGAGTACAATATAGGTAGAAGGGGTGAAAGATTTGCTCACACAAATGGAATTTTGCTGAGAATCATGTTGCATGGAACTGTGGTTTCAACCCTTTTGAAAAATTGATTTGCCGGGGTGGGAGTAAGAGGCAGGACGTGCAGGATGGGCACAAGCACACAGGGACAGGAAGTTTACTAAAGCACAGTGGAAACAAGGGGCGGTATGATTTGGACATATGGTGCAAGAAGATGTCTGATGCACAGACGTGGGCATGGCGAAAGAAGTACAGAGGGCAAGAGAGGGGAAGCATGGAGTTGTGGGAAGTACAGGGCAAGAAGGCAGAAGTGGAGGAGGCTGAGCCCAGGATGCAGAATTGTATGAAAAGAGAGGCATGGAAGAGGAATGAGCTGTGTTCGGAACATTGACAACGGGCAAGCAACCACAGGAAAAGCATGCGCAGTGAAGTAAAGGAAGGGTCAGAGCAGGGATGCCCTGGAGGACAACGGAGGCACAAAAACAGCACATTTAAGTGGTGCAAAGCATGGCGGGGCACGGGTCACATCTACAAGTGCACAGTAATGGATGTACAGAGCGCAAGGAGAGAGGGAAGCAGGGAGTTACAAGGCGCATAGAGCCCCAGGGTTGCAGATGGACAGGTAAGCATCCAAAGGCAGTATCATGGGAACAGACGGGTTTGTGTTGAATAAGAGGAATTTTTAGGCTGCACACAGACTTTGAGAGGTTAATGATTCTGATAAAATGGCGGAGTTTATCACGATAAGCAAAACTCTGAGAGCGACACGAAGAAGGTAACTCTACCGTCCATATACATGTGCTTATTATAACAGCATATTTTACGAATAGTGACTTCTTTGTAAAGAGGAGGCTCACTTTGCAGGATTTTTAATACTGGCTACATCCCGTTTATACATTTAAAAGAATATGGGGACTAGCCTAGTACCTTTGAGGATACCTGTGTTATTTCACCTCTGTGCTTCTCACATTGTAGGTTTCTCCTCAAGAAGGCCGTACCATTTGTGGCGCAGTGATGCCTGGCACTTAACGCCTGCATAGACTGCGTTGATGTAATGATATGATACGTAGACTGTTGCTACCTTTGAGTCAAACAGTTAGAATGCTCGCATCTCATTTGGTCACTGGATGTGCACCATTCTTGAAACAAGGCAGGATTAAATAATTTAACCCCAGATATTTTTCAAGAGTTACTCTGGAACAAATATCCCCACTCTACTTTGACCGAATAATTACTGTAGGGTGATTTATCATTTCAGTACCACCGACCCGTTTCACTGTGAAAAGACAACTTGCATACATCAGCCTTCTGTTCTCAACCTATGTGAGGGTAAACAGGGATCTACCGTCCTGATACCACACCTGAGAACGAAGAGTTTTTTGTGTATCGAACAAACTAGCTTACAATACAAGATTATTTACTGTCCCTGTGTATTTTACAGCTGCATATGCTTGACTTATTTAATTAGTTTCTGATGAAACAGAATCTTTGACAACTGCATATTCTCCCTAGGAGAACCCGAAGTTCCAGCGGGTCAAAGAGAGAATCGTTTCCCAGGCAAGAATTATGACATTTGTGTTAATGAAATAAGGAATAAAATGTGTCATAAGGTAATAAATTACAGTGCAATGTGACAAGCTCCCGACATTTGTTGCAATATAATGCACTATAGTCGAACACATCGGTTTGAAGAGTTACATACAAGATAAATAATGTGTAAAAGTGATAAAAGTTAACTTTTAAATACGGAGTTCTATAAAGGTTAGTAAATGGACATGTCCTGCACTAGAAGACCCATTTATTTTCTATATACACTCAGACCCTTAAGATTTGGATATGATACACCTTTTTCAAAGTAATAAACACTAGCCATATGGCATCTTAATATATCACCATGACAGTGAAGGGACTCTCAGATGGTTAGCGGCACACTAAGGCGTCTGGCCAACATACATCTGAGTCACAAAAATCATGGTGTGAAGGTAGATAAAAATTCACAATAGGAGTTCTTCTATGATTTGTTGCTGATGGTCCTACAAAACAGAAAATCCTCTAGAAGTTTAATCTGTGGTTGAAGCCAGGGGCTTCTGTCAGCTGCTCACACAAGAGGTTATGTTTGTTTTTTTCCTGGTCCCCCAGACAGCCATCACATTGCCTTTAGAAAATGTACAACATTTATACATAAGAAAAGAATACATCTGACTTGCCAGTTTGGCCTTCAGTGTTTAATCAATAGAGTATGATAAACTGCTGTGGTATATATACTTGTTCTGGTATTCTCTTGTGAGTTTTAGTATAGAAGGGAGGAAGTCCTAGGTGTATGTATGGAAGAGCAGTGGATTAGATGGCCTGTGTGGAAACAAGGGAAAGGGTTAGACGGCAAGAAGGAACAGTGGCATGAATGGCAAGGAGAAGAAGGTAAAGCAAGGGAAGTTCGCTCAGGATAGGGATTCATGTGCACCCTGTATATACAGTCCTGACTGTGCTCTGTATGCTTTAACTATGATTCACCATGGGCTATGGTTTCGCTGCACTAAGCAAAACCTGGCAATCACAGAAGACAATTTTGAGACGGGGCAAAGTAGGTAAACAGGACTCCTATGTATTAGCACAGAGCACTTATCGCTGATCCAGAAGAGCCCACAGAGCTGAAGTGTCAGCAATTTAAGTCATCCAGCATGCATATCTGGAAGGAACATGCATGGAGGAGCTAGAGCTGCAGCTCCATGCAGAGTGGTGGACCAAGAGATGATAATATCTATCTAATGATGGTGGCCTCAGCACTAGCTCGGCCAACCCAAAAGGCCTATTTTCAATTGATCTAATTAATGCACATTTTTAGTTCGATCAATAAAAAAGCGTAAAACAAGTTGTACAACCCAAAAAAGGGATCCAAGAAAGTATTGCGATCTCGCCTTCTCAACAACAACTCCCATCAATTACTACACCCCTGGCATGAGCAATAATCAATTTTGTTAGTAGCACACATTTTATAAAGGTGCCCTGGTGATGAAGAGTTAATTCTTCAACACCAGGGCACATTAAAAAAATTAGTTGGGTTCTACTAGTTTTCTTCTTGAGCAATGCTAAATTTCTCCAAGAAGTTCCGTGAAACAAACCCTTCTTCCTGTGCTTAAGCTGCCAAATGATGCCTTTTTCCTTCTCCCACGCTCATTCTCAAATCCTTTGGAATCTACCCACAGGTTGAGCATGGAAAAGAGCCTAAATGTACAAGGAAAATAAAGTTACCGTCAAAATCCATGGTCGAACCAATTAAAGAGTGCAAAATCTGTGGACCAATTTTTAACATTGCAGCAGAATATAGTGTGTCATGTATATATGTAACATACCTGTATAGCACAAACTAAGCTGAGAAGCAATGGAGCGGTGACTCTTTGTAAATTTGGAGTCCACTAGTGCCAGGTCACAATATTAACTTATCTTACACAAGCCCTTCCTATTTTTAAGAATGTCTTTTGACGACTAGTGTATGAAGCCTGCTGTATTAAAAAGTTTAAAATATAATCACCAAGTCAGGCAGACTTCTCAGCATGTAGGCAGCAGAGAATAATCATAATCAGAGAAAGATCATACTCAGACCATACTCTCAGGTTTTTCACTGCTTTCGCAGGTCACAAGGCCAGTACAAGGGAATACTTTCACCAGCAGGTTCTCCCACTCTGGATATTTCAATTTTTGAAGAAGCATAAGAAACACTCCTTTTCCATCAATAAATGACTCAAGGCAACTAGGGTTCATTTCAGTTATTGGTATGGCTGCTCCCTTGTACATGAACTTGATTGTCATTGGCATACACTTGAATCTGAAATCGATACTGGGAGATCAGCTGAAGAGGCATATCAGCAACAGTCAGGAGACGGAGGCCGTCTTACTGGACTGAACCCCGACTGCTCGTCATGTGGAATTAAATTAAATTCGATTAATTTTTATGCTGTTGAGTAACTTCTCATTTTAGTTGTTGTGTAAGCTTTGTCAGTTTCACAGTTTGATAAGTCTGACTGTGTAATTCATGGAAAAATAAAATAAAACATTAAATGTTAAAAGAGAAGTCAGTATTATCTGGCTTTAAAAAACAATTAATACACTGCATTCAGGAGGCCAATTCCAGAGATGTAGCAGCTGATTTAACTTCAATCACACATGGTCTACGGCTCAAGGATTTTGCATACCTAGATTTGTGTAGAATCAGGGAAGGCATACTTTTTCGAACCACAAATTGCATTTTCATAAAAGGTAATTTTGCCAGGATTATGGGATTTCAATATTCGCAAATTTAGTAGTAGGGGCCGGTTTGTGGGCATTCCTTGGTGTGTGTCTAACTGAAAAAGTTGGGGAACAACAGCAAACCTTGAAGGGATTCACCAAGAAATTTAATGTGTTTTCCATTCCTGGAACCTCAATTAATAGTACTTGTGCTAAGGTAGAAATACAGATTTTTTCATGGTACCAACGAGGAGAAACACCACCAAATTAAATAGGGGTGTAGCAGAAGTTTTTACTTTCATCTTTGTACTAGCCAAAGCTCCACAACCGGGGTTGCATTATAGTGGATCAGCATTACAAAATGCTCATGACTCTGGGGATTAAAAGAAAGCTGAATTTCATGCATTATATCTTCTCCAAGCTATACAAACTAAGTATTCACAGTCATTCATTAAAAACCTAATGGAAAAACTAAGGCTTGTTCCTGTTTTTCTATATGATAGTCTCCCCGAAGAGCTAATACATACGAACATAATATTTTTTCACAAAATAACTGAAAATATCTACACACACTTTCAGTTAAATATCCCCTTATACTAAACGGCACCGTACCATCATATTGTTTAAATCCATTTTCATCCACTGCAACCTCGGAGTCTGGCTAAAAAGGAGGAGAACATCAGTGTTAAAACCAAAATGCTTTTCATTTAGTCAACAAATACTCTGTAATATAGCAAACTAGAAAGTGTACCGCTTCAATTAAGATGTGATAAAAGTGTGTTTCCAATCCAAGTATAAAGCAAAAGCAAATTGGAGGGATACAGCCTGAGAACTTGGGGGATGTAGTACGTGTTGGCATAGGAATATCTCCTGCATGGCAAACAGGCGTGTTCCCCTGCCCTATATGCCCTACTATAGGTGAATCTGGTAGCCAGACAATTTATGTTGGCCCAAGACTCACTCTAATCTAGCGTGTGCGCTGAAGCAATGGCCTTCCCCTGGTAAAGTGTGTTCAAGAGCCTTTGCTGTGATCCGGAGTATGCCTTGATAAGTGTTGTAGAACTACTGTTGATGCCCAAGGTGAATTTCGCAAAGTGGTGGTGAGAGGATATCGCGTTTTCCATGTCAAGTGGGAGGAAAGTCTACTGACCAGGGACAGCCTGTAATGTGCCTGAACAGTTAGTCGGGCCACATGTGCACATACATACTCACACTCACCCATCCACTTGCACACCCATCCATTGACAAGCACACCCGCATACACCCACTATTCAAAAATACACTCACACGCCATTCTCTTCATTTCTAATCTTCATTTGTTGCAAATGTTAAAGGTGTCCCCATGGAACCCCTCTCTCTTTGTGAATGTTTAAATAAATATTTTTTAAGAGCAGACAGTGGATCAAAAGACCACTACCAACTCTTACAAAATGAAACTTATAAGTTCAATTTTATTTTTTGAAACACATCCTGCTTTCCTTTAGGGAAAACTGGATGCATTAAAATAAATAAATAAAATGATTGCTTTATTTAAAGGTCATCACAGATATGATAGTTTGCTGACCCCACAGTCCACCATCCATGTGATGGCTGCAATTCCCAATGGGTTGCCCAAATTGCGACCTACCTCATTAATATTCATGAGGTAGGTCTATTTTCGACCCCATTAGGAATCTCTATCTCAAGTTTGTAATCTTTCTTACATTAGGAATGAAAAATTTCCTAGTAAGCATGAAGGAAAGTTTAATTCTATTGAGGACACGGAGGCGAGGATTAAGCTCTGCTTTCTTTTATTTATTCCATTCCAGCAGACTTCAACATTAAACAACAAATCTAACTTTCCCATGAAGCAAAGGGAAAAGAACTACAACAGTTCGTCCAATCAGAATTCAGATCCTCCCATATAGGCGGACATCCCTTGCATATCTTCCTCCTTCTTGACTGTGACAGGAGCACTTCCATTTTTTTGCATCACTCTCCTTTATTACCATTGGAACCGGAAATAAGCCAAACACAGGAGCCATGAACCTGCACGCCATAACTCAGATTTCTTAGTAAACTTTGAGAATACGCCCAATACATGTACCATGATGACATTCTTGGGGAAGGAACACAGTAAGCCTATAACTAAACTTCGACATATCAAACCCATGGTGCCCATGACCATGATCGAAAACCCAAATACTTAGACCTTATGACTTCTGAAGAAAAGAATAAACCATTATCAACTTGAGCTGACAAGAATATTCAGGAACCATGGACGGGAATAATCCTCGCTTCCGTGTCCTTAAAAGAATTGAAACTTTCCTTCATGCTTACAAGGAAATTTTTCATTCTATGTCAGGACTGGAGGCGAGGAATATGCTCGTTCAAAGCTTATCCACCACCAGAGAGGCCATGTCAAGGACCGGTTTAAAAAACATAGAGACCGAAGACCAGATTGCTGCATTAATGATTGCTCCAGGTGAGTCCCTAGGGAAAAAGCTTTAGAGGTCAGTGCACCTTTAACAGAATGTGCGCCAAATTTCGAAACATCATTACCTGCCTCTTCATTGGCACAGCAGATCCATCTAGCAATGGTTGGGGGGAGTGACTACTTTGAAAGGTTTCCTGAGGGAGATCAACAACTGGCGTTCTCCAGGCAGGTGTAGTTCTTCCATCATGTTCTCCTATGCCTTTAGGAAGTGCACGACACACAACTTTGGGGCTTTATCGAAAGCTGGATAGGACACCACCTTCAAATTCGATTTAGGGCATCTCGAAAATATGAAGGGTGACACTTTGGAGAGTAAAAATCCAACCTGTGATGTCTAGGGCTCGGACATCCGACACCCGTCGACAGGACACCAGGCACAACAACATGGCGAGCTTTGTCGAGAGCTCCTTCCGTGACAAGTATTCATTTTCTACCATGACCGAAAGAGAAAGAAAACTTTGTTGACATCCCAGAGAAATGAACATCTTGGTTCGGGGGGCAGCGCCAAGCGTATCCCTCGCATCAGTTTGCACACCAACGAATGTTCCTCAATGGGAGACCCCTGCAAAGGGACGCGACCTGCGGAAATAGGCGATCTATAGGAGTTTATTGTCCGATAAACTAATCCCTGGGATGCTAGAGATGCCAAGAAATTCATGATAGGGACCACGTTGCACCACCCTTATCATTTTGAACAGACCAACACACCCATCTGGACCATGCAGATCTGTAGCGTTTATTGGTGCCCTCTGTCCAGGCTGCAGCCAGCATTCTTTCAGCTTCCTGTGAAAGTCCTGGGACTTGCCAGCATTGCCGGGAATCCGCCAAGCCATGAGGGGCTTGCGTCTCAGGATCACTAATGGGTAATGATTGCCCAGGGGATTACGAAGGAGATCAAGAGCATGGCTAGAAGGATTGGAGAATCCCAGGAAAGTTCCAGAAGATTTGGAAACCATACTTGAGACCTCCAGCACGTAGTGACTAGGACTACTTTTGCCTTCTGTCTTCTCACTTGGTCGAATAACTTCATGGTCACTGCGAACAGAGGAAATGCATATCCCATCTCTATCGACCAATCCTGTAGGAAGGCATCCATCGCTGTAGCCAGAGGATCTGGCTTCTAGCTGAAATAGCTGGGAACTTGGTCATCAAGCCTGGAGGCAAAT
The DNA here is from genome assembly GCF_964204655.1 of Triturus cristatus. NCBI lineage: Eukaryota > Metazoa > Chordata > Amphibia > Caudata > Salamandridae > Triturus > Triturus cristatus. The sequence goes on from NC_140581.1 coordinate 891,961,570, forward strand.
AGGTCCACTGTGAAAGGACCCCACAGGGCTTCCAACCTTCTGAAAACACTGGGGTAAGTTGTCACAGACTCGTGTCGGACCACTGTCTGGTGCACCAGTCCACCACTGCATTGGAAGCTCTGGGAAGATACTCCTCCATAACTGATACACTGTTGGACACACAAAACCTAGAAATCTTTGACCAGATCTGCCAGAACATTTTGACTTGGTGCATCCCAGATGATTGATATATCGGATGGCTGAGATGTTGTCCATCTTCAAGAGCACAGTGCAGTGCACCATGTCCTTTGTCCAGCATTTTGATTGCAAAGGACCCTGCCATAAGCTCTAAACAATTGATGTGGAGTTGCTACTCCTATGTGGACCATTTTCCTCCTGTAAAGGAGCCCCCGCAGCAGGAACCCCAACCCGACCTGCTGGTGTCGGACTCGATCCCTATATCTTGATCGGAGCCGGAGATGGCCCTCCGATTCTAAGCCTCCATGTGTGCCAGCCACAATTTCATTTCGCCCTTGACCTTTTCTGTGACGGGAATCTGTTCAAAATACTGTAAACCATTGAGTAAATGAGAAGCTTTGAGTCGTTTGAGTGCTCTGCAGTGTAGAGAGCCCAGAAAGATCGCTTCTATGGAAGAGGAGAACAGGCCCACCACACGAGCAACCTGCTGGAGAGGTTATCGGTCTGGACAAGGTTCTCCTCAATTCTCTGCTAATTGTGGCTATTTTCTGGGAGGGAAAGCTTAAGGTCCTTTCTACTGAGTCGATGACGAAGCCCAGAAATGTTGCCTGCTTGGATGGAAAAGAAGTGATTTCTGCTCATTGAGGATGAAGCCCAGACTCTCCAGTTAGTGGATCGTCATCTGCAATTGCTCCGCCAAGCGATTTGGACTTTGGTCCACAAGGAGTAGATTGTTTAAATATATTATAAGGCAGAATCCTTGGGACCTCAGGTTTTCCATCACCGGTTTGAGCACCTTGGTGAAGCACCAGGGGCGGAGGAAAGACCAAACTGTAGTGTCGTGAATTTGTAAACCTGTTCTCGCCATCGGAACTGGAGGAACCTGCGGTGAGGAGGAAATATGGGAACTGTCAGGTACGCCGCGTCCTTTAAATCCAAGCATACCATCCAATCTTCGGGCGGAGCAGATAGCGCAAGAGATGGATTCCCTCCATCTTGAAAGGGCGATAAACCAGCCATCCATTGAACTCCCTGAGTTGATCACTGGCCGTTGCCCCCCCATATCTCTTCTCCACTAAAAAGATGCTGGTGAGAAAATCCCGGGGGTGGAGTTGGATTCAGGTAATTGCCTTTTTCTGCAGAGTTTTATAGGACCCCAATCACATCTTCTTGGCCACGTGCGCAGATTTTTGCAGATGATCAGGCATCACCTACTTCTGTAAATTCTTATGAGTTCATAAAAGCCATAAAATCTGCACTAATGCAAGGACATATGCCATGAGTGAACTTTTGTGCCTTTCTTTAATAATTTGGCCCCTATTTAGGTCTGGAGTTAACCAAGACCTTTTGTTTTTATTACAATTCTATCTCTCTCCATCTACCAGCTGGCTTCACGGTGAGTGACAGCATTCCGCTCTTTCACAAGGAGCATTTCGGCACGCAAAGTAGTTTTGCTCAGTGCCAGGAACTACTGTGACAAAGTGTGTTTTTTGGATCCAAAAATATTTTTACTTTTCTCAATGTTTGCTAGAATGATGAAGGCCCGGCAGCGACCACAACAATAAAGTTGTACAAAAACCATGTCAAAACAAGACACGCATTGACAAAACCAAAAGGCTGTCCACCAATGGTATACCTATTGGCTTTGCCAATGCTTGTTTATTTTCACGTTTCCTATAATTTTGTTGAAACTGGTTACACTGATTTTCCGATTATGAGTATTTTTTGGAAATACTAGCATGCATTCACACATTTTACTAAATGATGCTTCAAAGAAATGGTACCTAAAACTTCACAGTAGTTTAGTAAAACTTTTCTTTCCTAGTAGCATTTTTTTAAATTAATATTTTATTTTGAAAGCAAAGAATCCTCAATCTTGCTTTCAAACTTTTGCATATATTTGCATCTAATCAGAGAGCATCCTGTAAGCACTATTTTCGTAGCTTCATACTGTTCAACTTTGCAAACGTGTGTACACATTTTTATACTGAAACCACTGTCAGTATAGTGCAGTAATTTCCTTTTACCATTCACCCTAATAATAAAGGCTTAGTATTAATGAACCATAAATACAAGTTCAAACAGCGTTAACATTTGGTCACAAATATTACTTTAACTACAGACAATGTAATTTTCTGATCCATAATGTGGTACTGTAATTCGGCAGCCAAAGGGTTTGGTCTACTTGTCTCAAGGACAAAATAAACATGAAAACGGTTTGTGCTTGACCCCAAACAATATGTCCTGGGCATCAGGCTATAGGAAATCCACAGCCCTGGTTTTACTACATGTGTGTCAGTTAGCCTGAAAGCAAACTCAAGGAGGTCTGGTATTTCTTCAAATGTAAGTAAAATGGGTTACAGTTGGGAATATTTGAGGATAAGACAGAAGTTGGATGTTTCATTCAAAGTTACTTTGTAGCATACTGAGTGAGAGCTCAAAATTCGATGAGGAAAGGCAGAGTTGACATGTTTCTGCACATGAAAGAAAGACTTAAGAGGTAGCCTAAACTTTCCACCCAATAGAACTCAGGGTTCTTTTGCCTTCAATGTCGGCACCAAGGTGTCACACATCACCACGTACTGATGGAAATCCATTGGTTCCCCCCTTGCCGGCTCACATCATCTTTAAAACCGCTAAATCATTTCTAAAACCATCACAAACAGCACCCCGCTTATGTTGCAGACAAGCTTGCAATCTCTGGTGGTTCTCAGCACATAAACAGCCATGACACCATCACACTGCAGTCTATGAAGTGTAAAATGGAAAAAACAAGGCAACAGGCCTTTTCCATCTTTGTATCCAGGATCTGAAACAGCACCCCTTTATCGATCCGGACTGCTCCAAAGCTGCTCCGATTTAGAAAACAGTTGAAGACTCATCTTTGTAAAGAACACTACATCTCAATGCATTAATAGTCCCCATACCAGGTACATCTAACATTTGTTGAGATTATGCTGGCCTTTGATCCTGTACAGCATGCTGTGCTGCTTTTTGCGTAGGTTCACACTATAAAAAAATACCATACACATACATACATGCATCATGGTTTTGCTTTCTGGCGCCACTTTTGGCGGTGGAGGGGCTGTTTCTGTCTCGCTCTCTAGCTGTGAAGGGGTTCTACCTGGATTTCCATTCTGCCATGGGTTTGGTCTCACAGTCTGAGTTCGATCTACATTGCTTTTCGAAACTCATTGGAAGGATGTTCTTTCCTTTCATTCTATTTTGTGTAGGGTGACAGTTTGAGAAGATGGCCAGAGCTGTCTCGGTTTTGGGACAGTTCTCGTGCAGTGACCAGTGGTGGTCAGCCTGGTGGGCCCTGTCCGTACCCCAGGCAGAACATTCTTTATGACATTTATTTGCCGAATGCTGCGATTGTGGCCTGGGCTGGGTTAGAGCTTGTGAGTTACTACAGTCAGTGTTCTGCTGTATTGGTATCCAGCGGACTCTGAGCAGTGTGATTCCCCTCCTTGTTTCCCATATTCTCTGAGGTGTCTTTCACCATGGACCATGCTGATGGTTGTCTCTAGCCTGCAAAACCAAAGGGGATGATGGACGGAGTGTTGAACATTGCAAGCACTCACCCCCAGTCAACTGATCTGGGTTTGATCCATCATCATTCTCTAGCCTGCCCACCCACCCACTGCTCTTGCACTGGTGTTTGGAGGGGCAGCCCGTCTAGTTCTTAATTGGTGGCCAGTAGACTGCTGTCCATACAAATGTTTTGCCATGCATATGGTGTGTGGGCCTTCGGTTCTTGCTGCTTTTTTATGCTTGCTTCCCATGGATGCTTTTGCAAACTTGCTTGTATTGCTGGATGCCTGGATGCAGAGAGATCGCCATGGCTACAGTGTAGGGGTTCCGGCATTGCCTTGGTAACTGGGTGGTATCTTTTCTCAAGCTGGCTTGAGTGACAATCTGTTTTGCCTTTGACACATGTGCTTACTATTGCAATGTAACCTGTTTTCGAGAGGTCGGCCCCAGTTTTTACTTTTTTGGGGACTCACCTGCTGGTAGCCTTGATCTCTATCACTGGAACACTGCTATCTAGAGCCCTTTCTATGTGCTTTGGCCTCTGAAATATATTGACATTGTCTTAAAACAGGAATGGTACATTTAACTTTCCAATAAATCCTTGGTATATGGTGCATAAATTCACCATGACATGGAAAGTTAAATGCCACTTGTGGTATGCAGCAGCTATTATGCCATCCACTACAGTGACAATGAAAACAGGGCTCCAGGCCTACCAGATATAGCCTGAGTGTTTCAGTGATAACTGTCAAAATAACACTTTTTGACAGGTAAAGATCTCCCCTTTAAATATTAGTAAGTCAACCCTAAGAAGCCCTTGTAGCCCACAAGATTTTTGTAGGTATTAAAAATCTAATTCAATGACAAAGTCAGATTTTTTATAAACCCTAAAGGAAAGTAACTTTTAGAAAATTACCTTTTCACTGTCAGAGCCTTCAGGAGGTTAATTGTCATTAACCTCTGAGAACTGGCCAGACTGTACTCTGACTGGATGAGGTATGAGAAGGTGTGAAATTCCTCCCAGGGGGTACACAATATGTCAATTTGATTGACAGGTTAATCTGAAGGGGCAGGGAGGACTCGTCTGAGTTCAGCAGAATATTTACGGTGGGGTTTGTGGGCATGCTGTAGGCACAACACTGACATATCCTGCCTGACAGGTCTCTCTGAGGCACAAGTAAAATGTTTGTGTCTTTCGAGAGGATCAAAATGAAACAGAACGCTATGTGCTTCCCCTGTATGGTTTCAAGAGGACTCTGCTTTTGTCCTTCCAGGCATTTGACTCCTGTTTTGTTGTGGGTCCAAGTCCTGCTTCAAACTGGTTTTAGTGTTACATGTGGGAGTATGAAGGCGATTTCCATTGTCCCCTCCCAGATCTCAGAGCCCAAGTTTAGTCATTTTAGCATTTCCCTGGCACATGGAATTTATGGCCTGTTTGCAGTAAGGAACTAAAGAACAAGCATTTGCAATGCAATAGGTCTCACATTTATGAGAGTTTGAGCTTTTGTCAATGCAAATGACAATGCCTTTTATTTATGTGTTGTTTGTAAATGACAATGCCTTTTATTTATCTGTTTTTAAAATGCCACTAGCTCAAACTATTGCAAATGCAATACCTATTGCATTGCAAATGCGTGCTATAAAGATTTATCCTCCCTTTCCTCTTCTAAAAATGTTGGGATGTATGTAATTCATGCAAGCGAAGGCAAGGCGTTCGGTAGGGGATATTTTCTCTAGATGCCAGGGTGCATGAAGTGCTGCAAACGGAAACATTCATTCAGTAACTCAGACTCTTCAACAGGACTGAAACCTCTCACAATATAGCAGATGGACTGTCCTCTAGGAATTGCAATATCTCATCTCATTCATTTACCTATATGTTATCAGTGAATAGCAAGCAAGTATTGGGTGCGGGGGCATATGATATACTGAACTCAAGTGGTTAACTAACTCATTTGGGTAGCTCAGGCAAATAGCAGAATATTGTGGCTGGCTGTGGGAGTTCCAAATTACAAGCCGGCTCATAGTACAGACGTAATGCATGCCTACACCATAAGCAAGTATTGGGTGGGGGAGGGTGGGTATATGATATACTGAACTCAAGTGGTTAACTAACTCATTTGGGTAGCTCATGCAAATAGCAGAATATTGTGGGCTGGCTGTGGGTGTTCAAAATTACAAGCCGGCTCATAGTACAGATGAAATGCATGCCTATACCATAAGCAAGTATTGGGTGGGGGAGGGTGGGTATATGATATACTGAACTCAAGTGGTTAACTAACTCATTTGGGTAGCTCATTCAAATAGCAGAATATTGTGGCTGGCTGTGGGAGTTCAAAATTACAAGCCGGCTCATAGTTCAGCCGAAATGCATGCCTACACCATGTAAACAAATACACGGAGTGCTAGGCAAATACAGCCGTGCCACAAAGGTGAAGGGCACAGCATCTCTGTCTGTGTACACATTGTGGCCTCGGCCGTCCCCACATCCATTATGGTGTCTCTTTGAATAAACATTGGAATACCTCGTGCCGGTGTGTTTGGCAGCGTTCACGCGCAGCCCATGCGGTCACAAGTAAATAAAGGCTCACGAGAGCGAGGCCACCAAGTTCCACGTTGACTGGGAGATATAAAATAATGCTAGGCGTGAGAGTGTGCGCGCGCCACAGCAAGCCATGTGGTTTCAATTATCGCGCCCGTGTCTGGGCACGATAATTGAAACCACATGGCGGGCGTGCAGGTAACCACCACCAATAGGCCATGGGCAGAGCAATGTGCCCGCCTTTGGCCAATTGCGTGCTGTCTTTGTTCAAAAGATGCACGCAAAGGCCAATAGCGTAGGGCAAAAGAAAAAGCACACCCACAAGCGAGTTTGAGGGCAGATTTCAAAATCCCCTACATAAAGTCTTCGCCAGAACAGCGCATGCGCGCTGTTACAGGCTCGACCTAAAAAGTAGGTAGGCAGGGAACTTTTACTCCATTGGTCATAGAGGGACTAGGAGTGTATTTGTAGGTTGGTGAAACCTACAAAGCTTGACCGCCACCTGGCTTTCCTCGAAAAACACTTTAAGGATCTGGGGAGGATCAACAGAGGACTGGACCTGCGGCCTGCAACCTCAGGAGTCCTGAATATCTGGACATACTCACTCTTGTATCCAGGATAAAGAAATGGACTCCAAGGGTCAGATGGCTGAGCTCCTATGTGGCTACAGGTACACAACTAGCTGCAAGAGGCCTTTTCCTGGAAATATTCACATGACCTGTACCAAATAGATCTGGACTGGATCTCTGCTTTTGGCCTCTGCCTAACACCTTGAGGGTCTCTAAGTTCCCTCCCCTGAGGACTTTAGAAATGGACTCCTGTGGTTGTTTGGGTACCGGATGAAAGTTTGGAAACTTTTCAAAACTTTTCCTTTAGACTCTTTCCAGGATCCTATGACAAAGTATCTGAACTGCAGCTCCACAGCGTCGGACTGAATTTCAGCTTCATCTGGCATAAGGCCCCCAGCTCATACACAAAGCCCCATTCTGTGTTGAGATTTAGAACATTATCAGCTATAAATTGCCAAGTCTCCAGCAGGACCAAACAGTATCAAGTATCCGGCCTTTGGTTCCATGGAGGTGGCTACAATTTCAGTGGTGACTCGCTCAAGTAGGATTTTTCTTCTGGAAAAGTGACAATGTCCCTTTCTGCATGGGGAGTTAGAAACGTTTTCAAACTTTTGGACTTCCAGCCTTTTCAACTGGACCAATCCACTTCTTGCATCTGACCAGGGCTCCATTGCTGTCAGCCTCAATTTGTGCTTAGATTCTGATCTACCGCTCACACAGGCTATCACTGCCTATTTCTACCTAAATCTTTAAAACCTCACATCTCGGCTTCCTGTTACTGGATTTTTGTTGTTTTGGTCTTATTTTACTCAGGTGCATTTTCTCTTTATTTTAAAATTGATTGTGTTTTGTGTGACTTTTTCTGCTGTGTGCACTACTTAAATTTCTTACACATTGCCTTTGATTTAAGCCAGAGTGCAGTGTTTCACGTTACTAGGGTCTAATCATAGGTTTATGTTATTTAATTTGTGTGACATCTAGAATGTAGTGGCCTTCACATTTGAGTTGGACACCTGCCCTCTAAAACAATAATCCACTTTCGTACACTTACCTTTTGTTGTGGTTACAGTTCTGGTGTGGCTGGCATCTGGTTTGAAATGTACACCTTAATAATGCTGTGCCTCCGATTAGGGTTGCAGTGTGTCTCACCTGTTCTGGGATACATTTTATTTTCACTGCATCTAGACCTGTTTCCGTGGAGCACTGCATTGTTCTTAATTTCATGAGGTGATAAATCTGCAGGTAGAAGTATCAATCAGAAAAAAAGTAACTTATCTTCAATCACAGTCTTTCCGGTGGACACTATCTACCTGAAGATTCCCCACTATTCCTGTCTGCCTCCCCGATCTGAGATGTGGTTATGTTATGGTAGCATAGATTCTTATTGATTTTCTGCACAGCCCTGCTGATTCTTTCGTCGATCCTGTGTTCGTCACTATGAGTGTTTAAAAAAGGATGGAAAATGACGTTAGTTCACTGATTGGCACCTTATATGGTCTATTATGTTGTGACCTGGGAGGAGCCAGGATGGAGACAGAGCCAAGGTGCCACCTGCTGGTGCAGGAGAGCTATTTCAAGTTTCCAAATCCAGTCTATCGTCTGGAAAGATTCATGAGGTGATTATTTGCATGAAAATATTATTAAGGAAGGTACGTAACTTTTTCTTCTCTGCTCATAAGACTTATACAAGCTACCTGCCTCATGCCACAAATCAGATTCTGCACCGGACTTTTGCTTGCTGGCAGACTTTAAGGTCCCCCCCTACCTCCCAGTTATCCTCTGGCTTCTCTGGTGCTCAAAGCATCCTCAAATTCTCCTTCAAAGAAGGAAACTATCCGGATACGCGCAGCTCCAGTTTCATCTGAGTAACCCAGACAACTGCAGTTCAATTACCAATGGACCCTTTCAGAATAAACTGAAAGATAGAGCAGTGTGAATACAACAGCCACATTGCAGCTCAAGAATAGCCTCCACATGCAAGATCACTGAAATGGGGATGTCACTCTTATACTTCACTTTTCAGCTGCTTTTCATACATTAATCATCCCACCCACCTCCTTCACCTGTGTGATGATTCGGACACTCAACGTAAGGCCTTAAGCTACATTTCATCCTTCCACTCAATCCACCTCCAGTCTCCTCAGTCAGTCGACTCTAGAATACTATAGACATTGTCATTGCTTCAGTCCTTTACAACATGAACCTGAGGGCAATGCCCTACCTCATCAAACCCTCTGGAATTATCTCATGCAAATATCTGGACAGCACACACATTTTGCTGAAACTGGATCCACAATCAAATGCTGGCTGCACCTTACTCAGTTCTCCCCTTCCCACCATCCTTCACCAGTTGACCAGCTTCCCTATGAAACTGAACACTAACAGAACAGAAAGTATGACTTGTGGATCCCTGGCACATATGATGACATCTGCTTGGACGCCTGCTAATCTAAGCAGCCCACTCACACCAGTCAGTGAAAATCCTTTGGTTCTCATTCCAGTTGGGAGTAGTGTAACTAATTCTGGGACAAACTACTCAGCAGAAAAAGAGGACATCTCTACTAATATTGACATGTACTATTTTATTTCTTATAAATGGTGCTCTCCTCACCCAGGGAGATATGCTAGTAGCTGAGCCATTTCAGATTTTGTCTTTTGTGTTATGGAACCTGAGAAACTTGGGAGCTCTGTGTCAGAGGTGGATATTATTCAAAGTTAAACCACTTTTTACTAAATTGCCAAATGTATTTCATTTACCTTGAAGTAGTCATCCTGCGAAATCATGCTGCAGTTTGGAAGCTCCGTATGAAGTCTTTTTGTCAAAGTTGTTTTCCCACCATTTGTCACGCTTGACAAAAATTACAATGTGAAAAACATTATTTGAGAATGATGGCAAAGTTATGAAAAACGTCATAGGTACACATGCAAATGTAATCAGCAAGAACCAGATGTATTTAACCTGGCTAAATCTAAAACAGATTCCAGTATTGAAAGTTAAGGTAGTAAAAAAGAAACGTTCATTGTAAAATGGAGCACGCATGAAAAGATTTTTCATGATCATTTATAATCAATTCCACTCTCTTACATACTTTTATCAAACGTTATTTACCTAAATTCAAGGTAACAGCGAATGTTGAGAAGGGGGCACTTTAATGTGAATTGATTGAGTGAGCACCACGGCTGTGGTACTCCACAAGGCTCGGCGTGCCAGGCTGTGCGACTCTCAGTGGTAGTCAGGACTGGATACAAGCTTCCATATTGTTCAGTCTTGCAGAACATATCATAAATAGGAGTTCAGGGGGCAGGGCCAGTAAGACATATAGGTAAACATTTCATGAGCACCTGGCTGGCTGCTGCAAGAGAAGCGCAGGTTTAGAGGCCTACTGTGAATGAAAGGCTAATGAGAGATGAGAACGAGGCTACAGGACTCAAGTTGCTGGGTGAAGTACACCTACCTACCTTTATTCCATTTTTCAATTTCAAGTGAAAGGACATGCAAAACACACCCTGGTGCGCGGTTTATTCTCCCCTAACTGTAAATAACTATAGTTACCTATTCCCATAAGCATTCTGCTCACAGAGGCAGTAGAGGTTCTTGTGCGGGCACCATATATTTAATTTAACCAAGATAGTATAACAACCAGAGGAGTTTCAATGCTGCTCACCAGGGCTGCAAGCACCAACATCTGGGCATCAAACACCACCCATATTTTGCGTCCTTTGTTTACCAGTGGGTGAGTTTAGTCACATAATGGATGACAGACGTTTCCCCTTATTTTGAGGGCCATGGACGCTGCGAGTTATATTGATTGAACAATAGTAACAGTAAATTATATTTTGAAATAAATAAAATAAGTTGCACCTCAGAATTGGGGCAAAGTCAGAAGGTGTGGCCATGCAAATATTCTGAGTTTGACTGGTCAGCTCTTAAGCTTTGTAATTTTCAAATGCATCATATTCATGGCTCTGAAAGCAAGGCGTGTAGTTCTCTGTTTTTGAGAGATGTTTTGTTGTGGCTATAAAAGACTCTAGATAATGACTTTATTACGACTTGCGTATTAATTGTAAGATAAAAACGTCTAATATGATCAAGTAAGATGGTAGCAGGTTCAATAAATGGAATCTAAAATCCTGACTGGTGGTTCTGCAGTAAATAAGGGTAGTCCTAAATCTCTGCATCCTTTGACCATGACCTGGCCCACCTCTGCTATTAAGAAAAAAAATAGCATCCTTCAAAGCTATGAATACTTTTACTCATGGAAGCGTGAATGCAAAGAAAGAAAATTAGAGATACTCTGATAGGACAGCTCCAGGATGTGAAGTGTGAGGGCAAAGGTTTGAGAAAGCATGTAAGCAAAAGAGTGCTCACAGTCCTGACAACTAAGGTCCCATCATCACTTCAGGCAGTTGAGGAACAATCTTTCTACTATACAGGCAAGTTTGAGAACTTGGAGAATCCCTGTCATAAGGAAAATATCTAAATCTGCAACTTGAAGGGAGGCATCAAGGGCTCAGATAGCAAGATATGCCTCAATGAACTCTTCCTGCAACTTGGTGTTTAGGTCTTGTTGGAATAAGTACACATAGTTAGGAAGAATACATTAACTAATGGAAACATTCTGAAAGACATTTAGGACAAACTACAATACCTACAAATTAAAGAAAGTATTTTCAGAGTGGCTGGAACAAGAGACAAAGCCATTTTCTGAGATAAAGTGACAGAGTTGTACCACAACTAAATACAGGACACCCTATTGAGATGGCACTAGATCAAGCATGAGACAGCTACAAGAGTAAGTCAAATATAAAAGTACTTCGAACTCTGGGATCTTGTTTCAGTACATTGAAGTGCCTCAGAACATCATACCTCTGCAGGAAGGCCTTTGATTCATGCACGTTCCAGATGACCCAAGTGAAAAAATCTCTGACCCTCCTGACTCTTTTTTGTTTACATCTTTTTATGAACTTTTTTGTAATGCAAAATTACATAGAACGTAAGATTCAACATAGGCTAGGAACCACAATATAACATACAAATATAGAATCAAATAGTATGAGTGGGATGGTAACAGTATTGGGCCACTGAGCCTCATTATTCTGACCCCTAAAGACACCTCCCCCCAAGCATCATTCCCCCCCCCTCCCATGTCCCTTTAAGGCCAGAAACACACAGGACCACAAAGTGTATTCCAATGTCCTGAAGCATCAACCTATGTCTCTGAAATCTTTTAACGGCCCTCAGACCTTCTCTGCTTTACTGGGGCACCTATGGGCTGTATATACGGTCTCTTTGGTCGGCACACACCAATTCATATTTGCCGCCCAATCCTCCAATAGATTAAGGTGTACATCGATATTGCACTCATTGGTACTGCCAATGCTATATGTGCATATATAAGGGTATACATTGCTATCGTATTTATCGATCTCAACAAAAGCATTGGAAAACGCATATCCTTACCCTGAGATGAGCTGCCATCAAGGACATCAACTTGGTAAAGAGTTGAAGTGTTGATGGTAATTTGAACAGGAGGACTGTGAATTTGGTAGTGGGTGGAGCCTACCACTAGGTACCTCCTGTGTGACTGCAGGATCGGTATGTGAAAATAGACTTCCTGCAAGATGAAGGATCCAATCTCCAGTTTCCTGGAACCTATGTAAAAGTGAACTTCAGGAACTTCTCCTTGCAAAGGAAGATGTACAAGACCTGAAGGCTGAGAATCAGACAAAGCCCACTGTACTTCTTGGAGACAAGAAAGTAATGCAAATAACATCCCTGCCCGGTTGCATCCTTTTGGACCAGTTGCAAGACTTCCTTACTCAATAGATTCGAGACTTATTGTTGCAGAATGTGGACATGATCCACTAAAGTAGCCAAGTGGACAGTAGGAAATGGTGAGAGGCCACAGACCGAACATGCTCTCTTAGAGCAAGCTCAAGTGGCTTTTTTTGGGTAGGGTGGCAGAGGAGGAGAAGGAAGAAGGCTTTTGCTGGCCGAGATGAACCCATAAACTAGCATGTTCTCTGTATTGGAGCAGCAATTGGTTCATCTCCTGAACTAGCGGGATGGCTGGAGCTGACAAAATGGCATCCCTCTCGAGTACCTGGTAAACTAGAGGTATTCCCTGTGTAATCAATGGGAAGGGGAAGGCTGCCCCAGGGAATGAGACATAGCACAACTCTGCTTTAACTTTTTATGGGCCGAGTCAGCATTCTTGCTGAACAGAAGAGAGCCATCAAATGGTACTCCCAAACGGTATGGACACATTTTTTAATGGTTAGATGTCAACCATATATGCTGCTCTCGAGGTAAAACTGAAGCACTGAGAAGGGGTTAAAAATTAGAGATGCTTGCTGGCTACCGACTACCAGACTAAAAGCAAAACAAGTCAAGTCGCATGTACAAAGCATAAAGAAAACCACAAGAATCATGCATCATATAGATCCCATGAAGTTGTTCTTTAGGTTCTAATAACAAATGATTATTAGTAGTCTATGATAGCAGCATAGTAGGATACATATTTAGTGCAGTGTGAATAACAAAACTACTGTATCTTTTGTAATCGTTCAGCAATTTTTCATTCCAATTCATTTACTTCAATGCAGTGAGGGAACAAATTATTGAGTGCTTTTAGACAAAACTTTATTTCTATAAGTGCATAAATCATTTAAAATGTTTAAAAAGCAGTTGAAAGCTAAATGTGAAGGCCGCAGAATTAGTTACCATGCCCCAAACATGGTGCCTGATTTAGAGTTTGTCAGATAGGTACTCCACCACAAAAGTGACAGCTATCCGGTCTGTCTTATTACAGGTGCTCGGTCACCATCACAGAATATTTAAAACCCCTTCCCACAATACTCCTAAACTCCTCCTCCCAGCCCTCCTCCTCAGTACCAGAAGCAGCATTATTGGTTCTCAGTGTGAGAGTTAGCATTGTGCTAACTACAATCCCGATGTTGATGACAAATAAGGTCCCACCCAATCCCCCACCTCCCATGTCTATAATGGAAACAGCGGATTTTCCACAGTACTGATGGGAACAGACTACAAAAAATTAAGTTGTGCTGTTATAATGAATAAAAAATATAACAAAGTATTTCCAATGCAATTTGTCATATGTGCTTATGGTTATCTAGACAATTTGACTATTTTTTATTTTTTGGTAGGTCAGCTAGCCAGCTATATTATTATCTACATTCTCATTATCCCATCCTCCTTTAAGCCTGTGTAGTTCCATTCAAATACATATTCACGGGTCGGAGCTTGCCTAGCTCGAAGACGGCCGCTTCTTAAGCGAGCTCCTTTGGCCGCCACAATTATCCTTCATTACCCTGCGCCATAACTACATCCATAAGCCCCTGGACTGCTGATCCGGTGCCCCTGTAAGATGCTGACAAGATCAGGAGTCCGGAACAAAAATTGAAGCACCACAGGCGGTAACCAACAGCAGCTGCAAGCACGCGGGCTGGAGAGAGACTGGGTCGACTGATGCAGTGGAGGTCGCAGAAACCTGTCTGACTCGAGAGACTGAGACTACAGCAGAGGCCGACAGACACACCCGGACCGCTGCATGAGAGAGATCGGGCAGAATCCTCACGGATCCGGGGAAATACTGCCACGGAGCCAAGTGCACCGCAGTGGAAGCCTGCGAGCCTGCTGCCTGGAGCCAGTGAGTGGGTCACAGACGGCTGTGGAGAACAGCGCGGCTCCCGGTTGCGGGCCTGCTGGAGAGTGACCCTTAGTAAGGAGAGCCGTGCGGGTGGGGTGGTGACGGCCTCCTCCCCGCTGACTTGCTTACCGCCTGGGGCCAGGCCACCAAGGCCGCTGCGACACACACAAAGTGGGTGCTGCCAGCAGAAGCGCTTCGGGAGTACATTAAAACCTGCAGACACTGTAGATCTGCGCTGCATGTGCCCCAGAGGCCTTTCACCGAATTCTTCCGGCAGGACTCCACTCCAACTACTGGAGAGCTTTTTCTGCAATACAGGCCACAATACGTATAGAACATCTCCAAAGTACTGAGACATGCTACATCAGCCGCTCCTGTGAGCAAATAGGAAAAGGGTAGTAGAACACATGGGGACAAGTACTGGAGCTCCATCTGCATGCAAAGAACGCGGAGGAGAGCATAGTGGACGGTAATCAGCTTCACCCCCATGTGGTTGCGCCCCTCAGTATACCTGAAAAACCCGAACTACAGGAAAAGCATCATTGGGCCGCCATACTAATTATAGTGCAGCATTGGAAAGGAAGCATCCAGCTCTAACTCACTCATCCCAGTGCACTAAGACCATGGGGAAGGCAGCTAAGACGCAATCAAAGCTGCAAATCGAACAACGCAAGCCTCTCGGGCTAAGAAGCGAAGATCAGGAGAAGCCGGGTGCAGACGCACCTTCCCAGGAAGCAGAACTTGGAGGAGACTTTCGCCAAATTCTCACCGCAACGAAAGTTACTCTAACTGCTATCAATGGCAAATTGGATGGTCTGACATATTGCGTTGATAGAATGTCGAAGAGAATAGAAAAGCTCGCAGAGCGCCTCGACACGATAGAGCGCTGGGTTTCTGACACAGCAGACCCTCAGAATACAACCGCAGAGAATCCGAAAAAGATGGAGAAAGCACTAGCATCACTCCAGGAAAAAGCAGAGGACTTGGAAGCACGCTCCAGGCGCAATAACGTCAGAATAACTGGAACTGCTGAAACTACAAACATAGGTAATATGGAGCGCTTCATAGAAAAGCTACTTGTTGACTTGTTACAGAGGGAAACCTTTTCCGAAATATTTATGGATTCTCAACTATCGAGACCGGGATGCAGCATTGCGTCGCTTCAGGGAATTGCAGACCATCAGATATATGGGTGCAGAGATCTCCATCTACTGGGACTTCACAGCACAGGTCGAAGAGGCACAAAATAAATTCCTGCCAATGAGAAGTAATCTCCAAGAAATGAACATCTCATACGCTATGATATATCCGGCTCGCCTCAAGATCACAATAGATGGCAGATCAAAGGTCTTTGGAGAGCCCAAAAACCTACAGCAGTTCCTACAGCAGCGGGAGAGAACAAGCACCTGACGGAAATCTCCCAGATGGGAAGCAGACAAACAAGACCATAATTCAGGACTAGATGACCCTGCTTAATAATGTATAGTGAAACCTAGCCCCACATTAAGATGTGACTATAATGTATAACTAGAAAATCACACCCTGGGCGGCTACAGGAAACTGTTCCCTCTGCAAAATGTCCCTCTTATCGTGAAGTCCGGGGGCATCAGAACTGATCCAATTTTGCAAAGTAAAACACGTAAGGTCCTTCTAACAGACATTATGACACTGGCACACTGAAGAAAACAGACAGGCGGTCCTACCGCAAGTGCCACAAAGCGGGGGTCACCAGTGGGCTGCTTCCGCTCCCATGTGTGCACATGCTATGTTTCTAAAGTTGCAGGGGTGGAGGGGGTAGTTGGGGAATTCGGGCTGAGAGAAGGGATTGTCTCCAATACAGTTGGGGTGTTGGAGTGGGAGGAGGTGGGTACAAGTTGGGGTTGAAAACAGTTGCTATTGGCACTAACCAACACAACACGGCTGACTTACTGCTAGAGTCTGAGCAATGCGTTACCCCGCACATTCTGAGACCCAATACTAGACTGCTCTATGGCACAAACTCTAATACCTCTGACCCTACTCATGTGGAATGTCAGGGGCTTAAACAATCCGCGTAAGACTAGACAGGTACTGGCCTATCTCTACCGCCATGGGGTGGAGGTAGCGTGCCTCCAGGAAACACACCTACCAACCACACAGAGCTAAATGTGGGTACCAGATGGGTTTCCATGTGTATAGCATCCTGCTACTCAACATACGCCTGAGGGGTATTAATGATGGTTAAAAAAGGCACCCCATTCACATTATTGTATACAATCACGGACACCCAAGGCCGGTATGTTATAATACTAGGAAACTTTAGTGGCACAATTCTGACATTAGTAAACATTTATGGACCAAACACTGACGATCCGGCATTTTATGCACAGATATGGGTGCGACTACATGACCAGACACCAACTGAAGTAGTGTGGGGTGGCGATTTCAATACTTGCATTGACCCGATAGTAGATAGATCGAGGATCACTGATAGATATGGCAAACAGGCAGCCAAGGTACTTAGAGACGGTATGTAGGAGCGAAACCTAATTGATCTCTGTAGGATGAGAAATCCAGACAGATGGGAGGGCATCTATTCCTCATCCACACATAACTCATGGTTAAGGGTAAACTATTGGTAAACAACCCGAGGGGTCAGCACCTGGGCAGAGACAATAAAACACATGCCAAAGACGTTATTCGACCACGCGCCCATCCGCCTCGTGTTGAGACTGCACATACATACCCCTCGACAACTTACATTGCGCCTCCCGACGACAGCAAGGCTAGACCAGGTTTTTAGGGCTGACATAAGAAAGGCCATTGTAGAGTATTAAGAGCATAATACAGGAACAGTGGTGAGTGCATAGACGTTGTGGGAGGCCTTTAAGGCAACGCTGCGAGGGCTAAGCATCGGTCGTGCAGTACTGGTGTACTGCACGACATCCACCAGCAACTTATTAAGCTGAAAAATTATATTCAGGCATTGGAGAGGGAACACGAACAAACACTAAATACCACACTACTAGCAGCTATTAGAGTAAAGATAACTGCATATCAGGAGTTAGCAGAAAGCGAAGTAAGTTTCCTCTCACGCAGAAAAACCACACAAAGGCATGGTGAGGGTGGCTGACCTAGCTGCTCACTCGTGGCACAGCTACAGACATCTCGAACTCCCACGCAAATAGTGCAGATAACTGATGTACAAGGCAGGACACATTATGACACACCGCCTACAATAGGGGTATTCATAGACCATTATTCACGTCTGTACTCCACACAGCTGACTAGAATTACATTATGGATTACCTGAAGGACGTTGCCCTGGTCTGGCTCTCTGACGGACATAGGGAACAATTCATGCAGCCTATAACAGAAGACAAAGTTAAGGACTTGATAAACGCCCTTCCAAATGGTAAGGCACCTGGACAGATGGCCTACCGGGCGAATTTTACAAGAAGTTTAGTGACTTATTGACCCCTCATCTGCTCATGATGTACACGGAAGCTTACGAAAGAGGAGTGCTCCCCCCAACTCTACGAGAGGCTCTGTTAATAACATTACTTAAGCCAGAGAAGAGTCCAGACCACAGTGATTCTAAAAGACCTCTTTCCCTTGTAAACACTGATGCCAACATTTTTGCCAAAATACTAGCCATTAGATTATAACCTTTAATGCAACACCTAGTACTAAGTGACCAATCAGGATTTATTACAGCTCGCTCGACAACCCACAATTTATGCACAATCTTCACACTATTCCACCAATTGGAACCTGATCTGCCTGCAGCAGCTGCCCTTTTAGATGCTGTCAAAGCATTTGACTCAGTGGAAAGGGAATTTATGTTTATGGTCTTCAACAAAATGGGGTTCCCGCAAACCTTCCTTTGCCGAATCCAGCTGTTGTATACTGAACCGCTTGCGAGAGCTTGTATCAATGGCAACACAGCAGATCCGTTGGTATCTATAGAGGTAGTCGCCAAGGGGAACCCCAGTCTCCACTATTGTGTACATGACACCTGAGCTGCTGGCATGCAAAATACGCCAACCGCATGCGAGTGCGGCATTGCGGTTTCGATTGCGGCCTATAACCATCTCATTATATGCAGATGACATGGCATTATATGTCCGCCACCCGGCAGAAAACCTAAATCCACTAATACGGGAATACACTTGCTTTGAACGGTACTCCGGACTAAGTATGAACTGGTCTAAGTCAGTGGTTATCTGGTTGATGCCCTCCACATAGCAGTTTCCACTAGACTTTACCCTGCTGTGGCAAATAGACCTGGTTAAATACCTAGGGATCTGTGTACACCGAGATCCGGAACAAGTGGTCCGTGAGAATTATGGGAAAACACTTTCCAAACTAGAAAGCCAGGTGACCCGGTTGAT
The DNA here is from genome assembly GCF_964204655.1 of Triturus cristatus. Taxonomy (NCBI): domain Eukaryota; kingdom Metazoa; phylum Chordata; class Amphibia; order Caudata; family Salamandridae; genus Triturus; species Triturus cristatus. Next base: position 891,980,435 of record NC_140581.1, read on the forward strand.
CCGAATGCTGTTGTCCTTTGCCGACCGGATAGCGATTCAAAAAATGATTGTGTTACTGCGTTTCTTGTATTTATTCCTCAACGTATCATCACCCTGCCGCAACAGTTCTTTCTGAAATTGTGTTCGCATATGAACAAGCTTACGTGGGCGGGCCGGCAGTCAAGAGTTGGTTGGAAGGAGCTTACACGTCCATACGACCAATGAGGCGTTGGAGCCCCGGATTTACAACTTTATTACCTTTGCGCCCAAGCACAGTACGCACACTACTGGCCACATCCCTACAGTTATCTTTCTGAAGTGACCACAACCACAGACGGTTAGAAGTTGAAGACGTGTTTATTCCTGCTCATCTCAACAACAGCTTCCAGGGAAATGAGTTTATGCTTCAAGCACAAACAATGCATCACCATGGAGTTTATAGAACATTCATAGTGCCATGACAACACCTCTAAAGCTATTACAATATCTCCCTTCTTTGCATAAATGATAACAAGCAAACAATAAAGCAAAATAGTAACACAAAATGAATACATTTAAATAAAAATGAACAAATAAATTCACCCTAGATAAATACATTTCAAATAAAGGAAATATGAAAGACAAATAAATTCACCAAAATTACAGAACAAACTTAAACCATCTACATACTATAACACATTACAAATCCATACGTTTGGGAACAAATCTTTTGCGTGTGCTCCTCCTGATTGAGATAGAGGATCCCTCTGGAGATATACCTTGTGATGAACCATCACAAGACGGACTCTCCCCATTCAGTCCAAGCTTCCCACCCTCTCGGACAGAAATACCAATACCTGGTACAGAATTTAACTTCAAACCCATTCGTACCGCAACCTTATCAGGGATCCTATAAACCCTAGACACATTCCACCAATGTTTCCCTTTGACCCTCACAGCATGCCGCAAGACTAAATCTACACAAACAGGATGACTGAACTTAGAAAAACCTTTAGGTACATTGTGTGGAATCTTTATCTTAATCCAATCCCCTTCTTTTATATTGTGAGACCACCTCTCTTTAGTAGAAGTCTCTTCATATGGACAAGAAGTATCTTTTTCAACACAAGCTTTATGACCCACGTGTGAGGGTAACAAACCTGAACTAGACAACGACCCCCACTGTCTCATCCAGGCTGGACACATGTTAAACGTGGCAATTCTCCCTCTCAATAATTCAAAGGGACTTTTCCCAAACTCCAAACCAGGTGTAGTCCGATGTGCCCACAACATGCTCTGCACAGCTCCCCCGATATCCATATTACCAGAGACAGCCCATTGCACACATTCAACTAACATTCGATTCATGCGCTCAATGAAACCATTACCCTGTGGGTGATAGAGAGCTACACGCTTGTGGAGAATACCAGATTGACTCAAAAAGCAAGACATTTCCTTGGAGACAAATTGCACTCCATTGTCTGACACCAGTTCTTTGGGAAATCCTTCCCTCGCAAACAGACTTTCCAAAAACTTGATAACCCTGGTCGTGTTAGGCTCAGTCATAAAACACACTTCCCACCATTTACTGTAATAATCCGCTACCACTAAAGCGAATCTATAGTTACTGGATAAAGCATTAAATGGACCGATGAAATCTACAGCCAACTTCATCCAAGGCCCAGAAGGTAACTCAACTCTTACTTTGGGAGGAATAACCGTCTTTATAACTTTGTCACTAGAACAACAAGTGTAACAATTTTCCACCATACTCTCTATTTGCCGGTCCATTGAAGGCCACCAATATACAGAACGAACTCTGCGTTTAGTACACGTCTGCCCCAAATGACCTTCGTGACCAGCCTTAATTATCCGATCTCTCAAACTCACTGGAGGTACAAATTTGTCACCACGCAAAATCATTCCACCTTCCTCCAAGGTTAGTTCATCACCCACTTTAGCAAAAGGTTGTAAATCAGAGTCTAAGTGTTTCTCCTTTGGCCACCCCTGAATGATATATCTTTTAACTTCTTTAAGAATAGAGTCTGCTTCCACTGCATCAAACCATTCGACCTCCTTGAAACACCCCTCTTTGCAAACATCAATGCTTGCAATCAAACATTCCTCATCTTCTTCCGCATCACATTCTTCTCGTGTCTCTGGCAACGGTAATCTAGAAAGAAAATCTGGTCTAATATTCTTTCCTCCAGGAATGTGTTCAACAATAAAATTATACTGAAGAAGCTTGGAGCTCAACCTAGCAATCCTGGGCGTATGATCTTTTACCAACACACCATTAAGAATCGGAACAAGAGGTTTATGATCAGTCATAAGCTTAAAAGATCTACCCCAGAGAAAACCTTTGAATCTCTCAACTGCCCAGCAACAAGCAACAAGCTCCCTCTCGATCACAGAATAGTTTTTCTCACTGGGACGCAATGATCTGGAAATAAAACCAACCGTGTGTTCTGACCCACCTTTCATTTGAGTCAACATGCCACCTAGACCATCCAGACTAGCATCCACAGATACAATAGACTCTAAAGCAGAATCGTATGGAGTTAGAATATTGCAATGATTCAATTCGTTTTTTATTTTTTCAAAATCATCTTGACATTCCTGATCCCAAAGAAACACAGTACCCCTCTTCAAAAGCTCTCGAAGATGTGCAGTCTTACTTGAAAAATTAGAAATAAATTTGGCATAGAATTCACACATGCCAAGAAAAGATGACACCTGTTCCTTGGATCTAGGGGAAGGAACTTTAACAATGGCTTCAATTAAACCAGCTCTAGGAAGAATGCCTTCGCCTGAAATGCAATGCCCTAGATACTCTATAGACTGGACTCCAAAAACACATTTACTTAAGTTCCCTACAATGCCTTTATCTTGCAATCTGTTCAACACTTCGGTCAAACTCTTATCGTGTGAAGACTTGCAAATACCAGCTACCAGAATATCATCCTGGAAAACCACTGTATTCTGCACACCCATCAGAACCTTTTCCATGACGCGCTGAAAGACAGAAGCAGCGGAAGCTAGCCCAAAAGGCATTCGTTTGAACTGAAAAGTTCCAGACGGGGAAACAAAAGCAGTTAAATGTTTGGATGATGCATCTAACTCCACCTGATGGTATGCTGAAGACAAGTCTATCTTAGAAAACCATTTGAAACCTTGAAACTTTGACACTATATCATCAATACGGGGTAACGGGTGTGAATCTACCCAGGTATTTTTATTGAGACTGCGTAAGTCAATGCAGACTCTGAGGTTGCCATTTTTTTTTCGAGCAACGACTAACGGACTTAACCAAAGAGACGACTCAACTGGTTCAATCACCCCTGTTTCACACATCTTTTCCAACTCTTTAGTCAAATCATCTCTAACACTCAAGGGTACATTGCGCAGTTTGTGTTTGCATGGAATGGCTCCATCTTTTACCTTGATAAAATGTTTAAAACCTTTGATCAACCCTAGAGATTCAGAAAAAACCTTGGGAAAACTGCTCCCCCAACTAGTATATTCTTCATCACTTATTGACTCGTTCACAATAGAAACTGGATCCTTGGTACCTGGCCTAAGGGTCATTTTAAACAAAGCTTGGTGATACCACCCCAAGATATCTAGTCCTTTGATGGCTACATAAATTTTCCCCGTGATAGTTTTTCCCTTGAACATTAAAGTGCTTTCAAAGAAGCCTTTAAGTTGAATCTTTCTTCCTTCGTAGGACACGGGACTTCTATCGGGAGGTTCTAAATGTCTGTCACCCCATACAGATTCGAACAACTCCTCAGTAATCATAGTCATCCGTGCTCCCGAATCAACAAGCAATTTTAAGACTTTGCCATCAACCACTATATCGGCAATTGGGTCTGCGCAATCCTCACAATCGTCCTTTACTACCAACATGAGATCTCTCATGGAACTAACAACTTCTGTGTTGTTTTCTAGATTGTCGCACTCTTCCCACACCACACTGACATTCCTTCTAGAATTGCATACTTTGGCAAAATGACCTTGTTTACCGCAATTCCTACACAAAGCATTCCGAGCAGGGCAGACTCGTGAATTAGGAAAATGTGTAGCATAAACACACTTAGAACACATATTCTTCTTTTGTGGATAGAACTGTTTCCTATCTTGTTTTGCAACCTGTGACTTCCCTTTAACCTCAATATCATTTTTTTCACTGGTGTTCTTATCAGATACACTGTTCTTATCTGCACTATTTTTGCTTACATTTACAACACCAACAGTTGCTTTATCTGATCTCAGCTCATTTGACGATGTTTGCGATAATTCTATACTTTTGACAATGGAAATTGTTTCTTCAAGGGATGGGTTTTTCAAGGTTAGTAACTTTTGTTGAACCTTTTTGTCCCTACACCGTACCACAATTTGATCTCTTATGAGTTGAGATGTGAAAGCTTCAAATTCACAGTCAGATGCCAAAATGCGTAAAGAAGCAACATACGATACAATGCTTTCCGACGTTTGTTGTTCTCTTGTGAAGAACTTATGTCTAGCTACGACTAAACTTTTTTCTACATCAAATTGTTTTTCAAGCATTTGAATTGCCTGGTCAAAATCATTGAGTGGTTCAGCCCCTTCTGCTACTTCTGGCAAAGGTAAATGCTCAAGTACGGCCTGGCCCTCAAAACCCAAATTATGCTCAAGCATAAATCTTTTACGTTCTGCACTAAATCTGAGACCCCCAATGGCCCCTAAATACTTTGTGAAAGCTCTGTACCATACCTTCCACTCTACTGGCGGGTCCCCTGAAAGCTGTAAAAATGGAGCGGGTGCCTGTACATTTTGCATGATGTAAATGTGGATGAAAAACTAATAACCAACTCAAACCACACAACTTACACCAGCAATGTACGTTTCCCTTCTCCTATGCTACTAGAGTAACATTTAAATTCTATTGTAATATATTGTATGACTTTAAATCTTTAGTATGTGCCTATTTTCATCTAAGTAAAAAGAACTTGAAAGAATACTTTGTATTTGACCAACTGTACTATAGGGAATAAAATGCTGAAGCTAAAATAGATGTCCACTAGATGGCGCTGCAATATTGGCTTGAAGATAATAATTCAAACCAACACGAAAAAAAAATGAAAATATGTGTTTTGGTTGTGCTTACTGTTTGCACATCATAAACGAAAAGTACCTAAAACACAGCTGTCGATTCCGTGTGACTGTGCTTGACTGCTTTTATCCCCCAAAGACTTCCGTGACACTCCTTAAGTCCGACGAATGAAGCCTCTATGTGGTAACAGCAACGTCTTTGAATTGAACACAGAAAGCCTCTGAATGCGTGTTGACGATGACGTCAGTGCGCACCGGGACGTAGGTCGTGTCGTTCACGGCACGCTCCTGCTGCACTGCAATGAAGGACAGAAGGACAGAAGAACAAAGGAATCCTGACAGCGCGCGTGACTTCAGTAACGGCAGTGAGTACACGAGCGGTTTACAAAAGAAAATAGATGCAACTGTCAATGTCAAGGACTTGAATAAAAGTTTGTTTAGTTGATTGTAGGTCCTTTACTCACTGTTAAACTCACTCAGTACTGCTCCCATGAAAACCACAACATCGGTGTATGCGCCATGTCCATGAGCTTAACAAACACACTTGAAAAAATAAACGCCTTCCCAGACACTTCAGCTGGATAGAGTAAACAGATGCTCATGTACACGCTCAGGGCATAAAGATCCAACGACGACCCAACGACGATCCAGTCAGCGTTTCAACACGTAGTTAGCAGCGACAAGGTTCAGCTGTCCAGCCAAAAATGAACCAGACCTCAAATGGGTTCAAAACCGAGACGGAACGTCCCATCGGTTGAATGAACCTCTTAGGCACAAAATAAAGGTCTTGAATGAGGATTAAGAACCGTTTCTTAAAAATAAAGTCCGCCGGTCAAAAAAAAAAAAATAGAAAATAGCACAACTCCACAGATGCACGTGGGTGCGAACTGAGAATGAGCAGTATATCCCAAAAAGCGTCGCCAATTGAAGTGACCACAACCACAGACGGTTAGAAGTTGAAGACGTGTTTATTCCTGCTCATCTCAACAACAGCTTCCAGGGAAATGAGTTTATGCTTCAAGCACAAACAATGCATCACCATGGAGTTTATAGAACATTCATAGTGCCATGACAACACCTCTAAAGCTATTACACTTTCACATGTTGCCAGAGACTCAGATGAAGTACACCCGACTCCACTGGCCGCTCTCATACCACAAAAGAAACAAGGGATCTCACGTTCTGCGATAAACCCGGTGCAAAGCACTATAGTAGCATGAAACACATTGGGGCAGCGTGCCCATAAGCTTCCAGTATACGCTCCTACCCTCCCATTGATGCATCATTAGGAAATATCGGTAACACAAGAGCAGAGAGCATGGGGAATATTGGACGAAATGGGCCTGCACACAATGGGCGACATGTTTCACGATGGTCAATTCGTAAATTCCTCGTATGTCTTGCCAGCCTTGGCCCAAACACCATTAATGCTCTTTACATATTTACGACTGCAATTAGCGGGCAAGAATTTGCATCCAACATTACCTCAAGAACCCCCCCACGCGCTACAGCTATTACTGACGGCGCCTACACGCCAGCGCCTTATAACTAAACTATATAATGCAGCTCAACACGAACAATACAGGCGTACTAAACAAGTGCTGGCAAGATGGAACACTAAATCACAATAGATGGTTTCAGTTCCTCCAAGAAGAGGGATTTACAGCCAACAGTTATATGCTGTAAAGAATAGGGGATGTCTCCATAGGATAGGTGAGTATGCAGAGAGGAGAAAGAGTACTCCTTTGTATGGTACGTGGTGCCCTCACACACCCCTACGAGTGTATAGCATCATCATTGGGCAAAATTGCTCCTCGTGGGGGTGGCGCTGCAGTCCCTCACGGGCCCTGTGAGGGGCTCTCTGGCGGAGATCTTTTTAGGAGTTGCCGCATTTGTGACTGAGGGTATGTGGGTGGGAAGTGATAGTGAGTGCAGTTTAAAATGAGCCAGGAGGCCCTAATAACTTTATTTAAAGGACCCCTGGTTCAGAATTTATTTGGTCTTGTTTCCCCTCTCTAAGCGGCACCATTGTGCATCTCCATCCCCGTGGATTTTTATTCTGAACCAAGGGTCCTTTAAATAAAGTTATTAGGGCCTCCTGGCTCATTTTAAACTGCACTCACTATCACTTCCCACCCACATACCCTCAGTCACAAATGCGGCAACTCCTAAAAAGATCTCCGCCAGAGAGCCCCTCACAGGGCCCGTGAGGGACTGCAGCGCCACCCCCACGAGGAGCAATTTTGCCCAATGATGATGCTATACACTCGTAGGGGTGTGTGAGGGCACCACGTACCATACAAAGGAGTACTCTTTCTCCTCTCTGCATACTCACCTATCCTATGGAGACATCCCCTATTCTTTACAGCATATAACCGTTGGCTGTAAATCCCTCTTCTTGAAGGAACTGAAACCATCCATTGTGATTTTGTACTGGTTTTAGGAGCATTGGTTCAGGACCTCTTTCTAATCAGCTCCTTGGCCCCCCTCTGATTTTTGTTTAAGATGGAACACTATGCTGGGCACACGTCTATCCAAAGTCGACTGGGGCTTTTGTTGCGCACTTATGCAGATGTTTACACCAAACTTCAGTCTACGTATTATACATTTCAAATTTTTGCAACAAACCTATTACACACCAGCACAACTACACAAGTATGGATTGGGGGGGAGGGGAGGGGGGAAATGTGTGTGATGCGGAGCCATAAAAAACGATTTTATACATGTCGCCAATTGCTAATACCCTACAATGAAATGAAAATAGTATTTGTAGAGCGCGATTGCTACCCTGAGGTGTCCCAGTGCTGTAGACAAAACGTGTGCAAGGAAAAGGCAGAATGTGGAGATTTAATTGAAAAGGAAGGTTTTTAGGAGTATGCAGAAAGACAGCAGGTTGGACTCCGCTCGCAGCGGGAGGGGAAGAGAGTTCCACAACTTGGCTGAATTGTGGGAAAAGGAGCGGCCGCCACATCTAGCCCTCTTGACCTTCGGGACGAGGGCGACATGGGCTGTAGCTGATCAAAGCTGTCTGGAAGGCTGATAGGGAGATCAGTGAATGGCAGATGTCCGGGCCGGTTTTCCAGAGGGTTCTGTGAGCGATGCACAGGGCCTTGAACTGAATTCGTTCCTTGACTGGGAGCCAGTGACGGTTTTTCAGTCCAGGTTTGGTAGATAGTCGTCGGGGAATTTGAAGAAGGGTTTGGGCGGCACAGTTTTGAATGATCTGAAGCTTGTAATCAGTGGATTGAGGAGCCCCCAGGTATAGAGCGTTCCCGTAGTCTAAGCTGAGGAGCCCCCAGGTATAGAGCGTTCCCGTAGTCTAAGCCGGACACAATAAGGCCCTGGACCAAAATTTGTCTTGCCTGAAATGGGAGCAGGGGAAGGATTTAGCATAATAGTCTGAGCAAGCCATAGCAGGAGGCGGATAGCATTACTGCTTGATGGTTGAAGTTGAGTGATTGGACCAGCCAGATGCCCAGACTTTTTATTTTGCTTTTTGGGGGTGGGGGTGTCCGAGACATGCAGGCCATAGTAAGTTGGTATTGAACGAAGGAGTGTGTCCCAGGAGCATCAGCTCAGTTTTTTCTGAGTTCAGTTTTAAGCAGGAACGGGTCATCCAATTAACCACCTCCACGAGACAGCCGCTCAGATTAGATGATGCAGCGTTTGGCTGGTTGAGAGCCACCACTAGCTTTGTGTCGTCGGCATAGGTGATGATTTTTATGCCAAAGGGACGGACGATCTCAGCTAGGGGGCTCATATATACGTTGAATAGAGTGGGGCTCAGGGAGGAGCCCTGGGGAATGCCACATCTGAGCGGGAGGCTGGAGGAAACGGAGTCGGCCTCAAAGACCTGGAAGGAGCAATCTGCTAAAAAGGACCGAAGCCAAGTAAAGGCTTTTACTGAGACACCTATGTTGGAGCAATATATTGTGGTTTACAGTGTCGAACGCGGCACTTAGGTCTAAAAGAATAATCGCCGCGTTACTTCTCTGGTCAAGAATTCGTCTGGTCTCCTCCATTACTGCGAGGAGGGCAGTCTCGGTACCGTGCTTCGGACGGAACCCTGTTTGGGAAAGATCGGGTAGATGGTTGGTCTCCAGAAATTCAACCAGTGTCGCGTTAATGTGCTTCTCCAAGATCTTACTCACCCAGGTTAGCAGGGTGATTGGCCTATAGTTGCTGGAATTATCTTGGTCGAGAGTGGGCTTCTTTAAGATTGCCCTGACCATAGCATACTTCCATGAAGGGGGAACAGAACCTGATGAGATGGAGGCATTAAGCAGATCCAAGACGATTGGAAGAATGTTATCTATAGCCGGCAGCAAGGCTCGTGGAGGAGCTGGGTCCAGAGGGGAACCGGATTTGACCTTGTGCATGAGGGACATTAGCGTGCTGGGGTCTAGGGGGGAAAAGGAGTCCAGGTTAGCTGCTAGTGCTGGTCCAGAGCTTGTGGGGGACTGAGAGATAGGGAAAGATGTATAGATACCTTGTATTTTGTGTAAGAAAAATTCTGCCAGATTATTACAACATGTTTTGGCGTCTTTTGTGTTAGGAGGTTTCTGGGGAAGTTTAAGCAATTTGTTTATTAGGCCTGATTAAAACAGAAAGATTTTTTATAAAATACATTCACAATTAAAATACACTGCAGATAGAAAATGTTGCCAAAAATCTTGTACATTCACACAAAACAAACTTTGGTATAATTATTTGCATTAAAGGACTACATTTTTCCATTTTGAACACAATGTCGAATATAAATGAAATTAACAATCCATATTAAACAAGCCTCAGCGATGATGTTATCGATATTAACTTACCCACCAATTCCGATTACAAATGTTTTCATTTTATACATTCTTATTAGATTTTCTTCAGCTTGCCTGGAGAGATGTAAAAATAAGGTATTAGTCTAAACTTATGTTTAATTGTAATAATCACTTTATATACAATAAAAGCACATTGAATTGTGCTGACCATTCTTAAATCCTTATGTTTGATAAGGAACTAATTAATTTTAACAAACGTAATCCACAGTCTTCCATTGTTAGCACTGGCGAAAGACAAACTAATAGAAAGCCCCTTAGGTGACTAGCAACAATATTCTCATGAAGCAAGAATGTGTGGCATTTTTGCATCATGCAGACTTGTCAAGAAAAGGGGGGGTGGATTGAAGAATGCTGGATCTCAACTGCCTACACATTCAGCTGCACACTAACTTTCCATAATTATTTTAATTCTTCGACGTATTATTTTTAAATTCAATATTTTTTATGAGATTTTAGCAGTACATAAAGAGAAACAAAAACAATACAGAACAGAGCGCAAAATTAACAAGTAGAATTAAATGTATGTCTCAATATAAAACAAAGTCAAGCAGAATACAGAGAACTGAGGACAAAAATAAAAAGAGCTACTTACAAGTATGTAATGTAAAAAAAAATGTGTATTGTAGATCAAATATCATCTTTTAAATATATAATCTAATAAGTATTATAACGTGTTCAACAATAACTTAGCAACAAAAGAATCAAGGGGCAACCAAAATAATCACTGGTAAGAGAAGGTTCATGTCATCACCTGGTAAGCATAGTCCCACGATGTATGAACAGAAAGTAATCTACTATCCTTCCACTTACATGTAAATGATTTATTATCAGGAGGAATAAGAAAATCAAATATTTTCATTTATGTAATCGGTAAGGGGTGCGTCAATGTGAATGATGTACATATGATTAAGTTATATGAAAAATGATTTCAAATATCAAAAATGTTAGTAATAATTTCCAATATCTTGGAAGAATATAGCAGGACTAGTAGGTATTTATACAGTAAATGTCTTAAAGAACCATGGTCTGGTTTGTAATGCCAACATAATGGATTATCAAGCAATCTAACTTTGAAGAATATACATGGAGAACATAGACAATTACATAAAACAAATATATTAGTCTGATAAAGATAAACTTTCATTCAACCAGAAATATTGCTGGACCACATTTTCTACCATACTTTCATGGAAAGACAGGAAGTCAGTTATGAGTTCCAAAATTCTCAAATACGATAAGATTAGGAGCATTCACATTAACATTTTTATACTTCACCAGAGAGATGACCTGATAAATTATATATGCTTAAACAGAATTCTAAATTACGAATGCTAGCAATATGCAAGGTATTGGCAAAGCTTTAAGAATGTAGGGGTGATATAGAGGTTGGCAGACAGGGTGCTCCGTTGCAGTGGCGTCGGGGGAACCCTGTCACCGAAACTAATAGTCCACATTACCTATTTTGTTTGGGGAGAGCCTCAGCTTTCCATCAATAGAGCCCACGAGAGTCGGGCAGAAGAGGGGGTTCACCTTTTGCAGCATAAATTATAGACACTATTCTCGAATTTTTTTTTTTTTTTTTTTTTTGTTTTTCAAAAACCTTTATTGTTCCATCGAAGAGTACACCGCTATTCAGCCAACAACCCGGAGGCAGGCAGCTAGTATACGAGGCGGAGCTCCGCCCAAGCATTTGAGATCGTACGTTCAAACGGCAATACAGCATTTTACAATGGAACAAACAAAACAGAACTAATAAAGAGCCCGAGTCGAAGGAAAGCAAACAGTAAATGATCGAAATGACATAATCATCTTCACGCTGCGCCCACAGCCCGCCCAGACAGAGCAAGCGACAGACAACCCCCCTCAGAGAACGAACCCCAAATCTCAGATCACTTATGCCAGGCGGATCTCCACTTACAGCACCCCACAGTCGAACTCCAACCTCTCCACGTCATTTAAGCCACGATCAGCCCGCTTGGTCATCTTCCAACGCTGTCGTACTAGCCAACCAGTCTACCAGTGGCTGCCAGATATCTACAGGCCGCGAGCGCTGCGGCAGCTGGTCCCAGTATGAGGTCAGCTGCTCCCTACAGTACACCGCCGATCTTATCCAGGCCTTCACGTTTGGCGGCATTGTCTTCTTCCAGTGTAGCGCTACCTGACGCTTAGCAAGTAATAATAAAATGGCCACAAGCCTACGTGAGGTCTTGGGCACATTTCTAACGAATCCCAATAGGGCCACAAGTGGGTCCGGCCCCAGTACCATCCCCACGATCTGCCCCACGGCATTGAAGACTGCAATCCAGAAGTCGCGTATGGGGCCACACACCCAGACAAGGTGATAGAACGCGGCATCCTGCGCACCGCATCTCCAACAGCACGCATCAGGCCGCAGACCCATCCTACACAATTGAGTGGGCGTCCGGTAGGTCCGGTGCAGATAGTTGAAGTGTACCAACCGCAGCCTATAATTAGGGGATAGGTTTTCAAGTTGGGAGCAACAGTACTCCCACTGCTTCTCGGTAATAGATATACCCGCTTCAAGTTCCCACGCGGATCTGGAGTCAGTGTGCGCAACCGGAGCCGTGCTTTGAGTAGCTCTATAGATCCGTGTGATTAGTTTGCGTGCGGAGGAGTTTGAGAGTACGTCCTCCAAGGCCGCAATCGTCGGCGGAGCCTCTGGAAACATAGGGTACCTGCCCTTGCAGGCGGACCGCAGTTGATAGTAGAGAAGAAGCTCCGAGGCCGTCGGTTCCGGCGCTGCCGCCATGTCCCGCACTGTGAGGAAGGTATCGTCCGGGTACAAGTCTCCCGCCACCTTCAGTCCGCAGGCCTGCGCCCGCCGCGCCACTGCCGCGTCCGTCAATGGCCCCAATAGTGGATTATCCGCGAGGGGCATACTCGGCGCATATAAGTCATCTACGCCTGCACGTTTGGCAATGCTTGACCAGGCCCAGCGTACCATCTCAACAGTGTCAATGTCGTCCCTGGAGCGTCTGTATCTCTGATATGCCGCTGCACGAAGGGGGCAGGGGGCCGCAACATCCATCTCGATGGCCACGTGCGGCTGGTAAGGGATCGGGTGCTGCCAGTAGTGCAGATATTGGGCCTGAGCACTGTACGCATATAGCTCCATGTCCGGGGCTGCGAGTCCCCCCTGACGGAAGGGAAGTGTGAGGAGGTTCCAGGCCACTCTGGGCTGCTTACCCGCCCAGACCAGTTCAATCAAGGCGGAGCGGAGCCGGCGAAAGAACGACTTAGTGAGTGGCACGGGGATGTTTACGAATAAGTAAAGAAACTTAGGAACGACCACCATTTTAGCAATTGCTATGCGGCCCATCAGAGATAGTGGCAGCGCTTTCCAGCGCTTCACTTTGCACTCCAGCCATTCCACGGCCACCCCAAAATTGGCCAGCCATATGTCCTGTATCGATCGGCTAAACCGTATGCCCAGGTATTTAATCTCATCAGTGACCCAGTCAATCGGGAATTCCGTGTGGCATTGAATCGTACCGTCCGTCAGCGGGAACATCGCCGACTTTGACCAGTTGATATCGATACCCGTGAGGCCGCTGTACCTTGTCACCTCACGCATCAGTGGGTCGAAGTTTTCCAATGGATTCATCATATATATGGTTATGTCGTCGGCGTACATAGAGACCAGCAGGCCACGCGACGTGAAGCCGATACTGCGATGAGTGTGGTGTTGGCGCAAACGAGCCGCCAGCGGCTCCGTCGCAATAGCGAACAGCAGTGGCGACAAGGGGCAGCCCTGCCGAGTGCCTCTTGTTATGGGGATCGGGGAAGACGTCTGACCATTAACCCGTACCCTAGCCGTCGGGTGATTATAGATTATTCCAATACGCCTGGCAAAGGAGGGGCTGAAACCCATGCGAGTGAATAGCGCCCGTAGGAATTTCCACTCTAGTGAGTCGAACGCCTTAGTGGCGTCAAGCAATGCGGCCGCGGCTTGTACCTTGGGATCCAAATAATGCAGGAGCCCAAACAGCACTCTTAGATTGTGGGAAGTGGACCGCCCCATCACAAAGCCCGACTGATCGGACAACGCTATCTGAGGCAGCATAAGTTTCAGGCGGTCAGCGAGTAGTTTCGCGTAGATTTTTGCGTCAAGATTAATTAGCGAGAGTGGGCGATATGAGTCCGGGGTAACCGGATTCTTGCCAGGTTTAAGCAGCGTAATGATGAGGGCCTCTCGCATCGAGGCAGGGAGGATGCCAACCTCCATCGCTTCCTCAAAAACATTATGCAAGCGAGGGACCAGTAGGTCTGCGTATTCCTTGTAGAAGGCTGCCGTCAGCCCGTCTGGGCCTGGTGCCTTGCTGAGCGGCATAGCGGCTATAACCGCTCGAATGTCCTCCTGCGTGAAGGGGAGGTCCATATACACTATTCTCGAATTGATTACTTCCTATTGGACAGAGCATTTTCAAAAGCAGCAGAACATCAAGCAGGTACTATCGTGGATCACATGCCAGTTAGTCAAAACAAGTGACTTCTTTGACCTCAACGTTGATAGTGTTTGAGGGAAGATAGTATGGGACGCATATAAGGCATACCCTGGGGGGGGGCATTACACGACTAGCATGTTGAAAGGATAAAGGCGCAAAAGAGAGAAACTTTGCTTATCTGTAGCATCACCCAGAAAGAAAGGGAAGTGCAGGAGGCAGCGTCGGGGTCACTACGAGACAGGTCAAGATACTGTAAAGTGATTATAAAGTTATCCTTGAGCAGAGAATCCAAGCTAGCTAGGTGGGATGCCAGCAGTTTACAGCATTTTGAATATAGAGAAAATAGTGGTGCTCTTTTAGCTTGGAAGATCAAGGTTGATCTCACTAAGAATAATAATCGATAGGCTGGTAGAAGTAGGTTCAGGGAGGGTTTTGAGTCAAAATGAGGAAATAAAACTTGAAATGTTAAATATATCAGAGGAATCTATAAGGAGGTCATTGGCACCTCCCTCTTGAGAATCCAGGACTGGCTGTCAGACAGATAAATAACCTCTCTCTGAGGTGTATAGCGCTTTTCACCAAGAAGACATCTCAGTACAGGAAATTAGAAATCAGGTTAGTGGGCTTAAGAATGGGAAATCGGTATGTATTGATGGGATCCCCAAAGAGCTGTATAAGCACCTGATTGAGGTGTAAGTTCCATACTGGAAAACTTTGTTCAATGCATTTACTGAATAAGGAGGTTCCTCCCTCATGGTATGAGGCAGCCTTGATTATGATTCTTTGCCGGAATTATAGCTAAGAGATTATCTTTGGCCATTGACACAGTTATTAATCTGGAACAAAAAGGTTTTGTAGCAGGCAGACATTTGTACAAGTTAACCCACCTTCCATTGGCACTACTGACTTGCCGGTGTTGCATTATGCCCCTCTCTCAATTGTAGCCAATGATGCTGCTAAAGCTTTCAACCGGGTCAATTGGGTAGGCAACCATATACCGTAGTCCATGACAGGTCGTGATGTGTGTTAAATAGGTACTTTACAGAAATATTTCCTCAAATTGTTCTTGAAGTTGATCAGAAAACCCATAAACTAGTATCTGTTCCCCAGGGACTGCTTTGTGAACAGGCTTGGGTGACATCAGGCTGAAAGGATTACCTTTTAAATTGTGCTTCTTAAAGCACTTCCTGGCTTAAAAGTAAGCAAAAGGGCAGCATTCTGATTGAGGCACACTGCTACATACTACCATGCCCCATGTTCTGCACACCAGACAATTGAACCAAGAACCAAAAAACAAAGACCATTTCTGTTCTTCCTTGCCTTATCAAATGCTCCCTTTTATCATGTTTCAAATAAATAAGGATTGTAAACTGTGGCCAATGTTTGGAAATGTTTTGCCCCCCAAAACCAAAGGTTTAAATGGTAACACAAGCCAAACTTCTTCCTTACCTCTCCAAATGAACTGAAAAACCTTCCTTTGTATTAATGTCAGGCAGCTTCGGGGCTGGGGAAAAACAACAGCAACATGCAAAAGGCTTGATAAAAATTCTACCTTTGCATTAGTCCTAGTAAGTGACCTCGGACTCCAAAATATGATCTTTTGCCTGATCTTGGGCATACTTTCTGACCAACTCTGAATGTCACCACCCTTTCAAAAAACACAGACCAAGAACTTTAATGCGATCTCGCACCTAAGGCCCTAATCTATCATGTCTTCTTTCTAATTTGTGATGAGAATGCAAAATAAAACCTACTGCAATACCACGAAACCTGTTGAATTGAAATGTTATCAGAACAAAACAATAATATCTTATCCACATAGGCAGAAGTAGTGACGGAACACCCCATTCTTCCTGGGACAGGAATCCCTTTAAGAAACTTATCAGCCCTTAAAGTTGGAATAAAGGGTTTGATGGACAAAACAAACTGGAGTGGGGGCAAAGGGGAATCCTTGACTTACTCCGGACAAAATGAGAAAAGAGTCCGTAATGTGCCCTTGACCATGACTTTGCTGTAACAATTTGAGTACAATAAAGTAATCCATGACCTGCATTTTGGACCAAAATTCATGTGCTGTAAAACCTTGAACATAAAAGAGAGTGTCAACCTATCAAAGGCCTTCTTCTGGTCTAGGTTGAGTAAAATAATGAGTATCAATAAGAGAGAGAGGAATAGAAATAGGCTGGTTCACTTCCCCTTGGTATAAATTTGAAAATCAAAAAGAACTAGCTATTGATTAGACGTTTAAAGTGTGTGTTTCAGAGGTAAGGAAAAAACATTTGTTTTTCGATCTCGCCTGAGCCAGCGCGCATGCGCAACCCTGCGAGGCATTCAGTAAGGGCTTTTGACCTCTGAACACACGCTCGTGTGTGCTTTTTTTTTCATAGCCCGCAATTGGCCTCTGCATGTGTCTTTTTTTAAAAACACAGCACGCAGTTGGTGCAAGGTGGGTGATTGTCCCGCCTTGTTTGTTCGATGGCCTAGGGTCCTCGGGCGCGAACTTCAATTCCGCCTGTCTCCAATTATCGCGTTGGCGGTAATTAGAAACAGATGGTGCTCTTTTTTTTGTTTTCCTTAACCTCGTGGTAACTAGAAACTGTGCCTCAGAGGGCGTGGTTCCTCTGCCACTTCAGTGTGTCTATCACCGCGCTGTTACAAAACAGCCGTAACGCGTCTTTTCATAAACTTACACACAGTCAGACACCTTGCTTCGCTTCTGGGCCGCGGCGGTAATCTACAAGAGACAAAGAAAGAAATAATGTGAGTTTGTTGTGCTCTTTGCCACCACTAGAGATGTCAGGCGATGGTTGGAGAGTGTTGTTCTTGTGACTTGCGGCACATTGCAGTCACTATCTATGGAGTGGGCTTTGCTCTTCACTGCCTGCGGGATGGGCAGCGCCAAGAGGCTTGCTTGGCACCTCCGTGTGCACTCCCGCCGTACCCCCGAGTGCCGCTTGTGATCTCGGACAGGGGTGTGTGGGGGCTCTCGTGGCTTGCTGTTGCGCAGAAGGGGGCTCTACTGTTAAGTCCATTGCGCCGGTTGGCCCTTATCACCCCTTTGCCTAAAGTACCCAGAATGCCCCTTGCTGAGGCATGTGTGCTGCTGCTGTAAGAAGCCAAAGTCACCCCTCCTGGTCTCTGCCGGATGGTGTGACATGCAGAGGCTGCGGTTCCACTGCTTGTTCAGCCATGCTGCTCCTCATCCGCCCCCCTTTACAGAGGGTAGATGAGGTTAGCCATTGTTGCGCATCATGCTCTGAGGATACAGGCTCCAACAATCACAGACTGTTCTTGCCTTCGCTGCGTCACCTCGGTGCAGCAGCGATGCATGCTCCCTCTTAATGATCAAGCTGGTAGTGAGGTTCCGCTGTCGCACTGCACGCGGTTTTGGAGCTGGGCGCTATATGGAGCATTGTGTGGGGGTGGTCATCTCAATAGTGGGACATGTGCTGCAGGATTAGTATTAAAATTGGATTACTTGGTCCAGGATGCCTCCGTAGGGTAAAAAAATGCTGCACCATGCCCTCTCCTTAAATTTCGCTGGAGGTGTAGCGAAAGCGGACCTACCGTGCTGTTCATCCTAACGCTGAGGAGCCAGGCAATTAACACCGAGCAGGAAAGGAACTGGCAGCGTTGATGGATGTTACTTTTTGCATGATCATTCTGTTTTCAATACACTTGTGGTCGAGATTACAAGTGCATTGTAACTGCATTAAGATAGTGCTTAGAACACCAATACGAGCACTGAAGCGCGTTTTGTAATGAGTGCTTGGCTGTACTTGACGTGAATCCACGAGAGAAGCGATTTTGTGTCACGTGTGAGTGAACAGTGCGCCGTGCTGACCGTGGCTCGTGTAGCAGCGCTAAGCTGTGCGAGGCAGACAGAATAGGGAGAAAGGAGCGCTCAGTCAAGTTGCATGGACTGACTGTTACTATATTCTCTGCAGGCCCCCTACCGATCGCAAAGACACCGAAGGATTTTCAGTTCATCTCTTCTGCTTTGTCTAGCGCTCCAATAAATAATAATTATCTCTCTTCTATAGATTAAACAATGACTGTCTAATGTTCACACGCCGTGAGTGGGGTTCTTGCACTTCTGGTGTAACATAGTGGTGAGGCGCTAGGGTGGAGGTTCCCAACTGTCCTCTTGTGGGATGCCAGCACATCCCTATTCGGAATCATTTCGGTATGGCGGCGGGTTCCACATGCCAGGGCTTGGTTTCTCGCTTCATGAGTGCTTCCTAATGAAGTTGGATGCTTGCTTGGGAGTTTGAAATATATGTTGCTTGCCGTCGTGCAAGACTCTCTGGGTATAGCATGGAGTATTAAATGTTGGCTTTGAGGAGGAGTTTGACTGGCAGGAATTTCCTCCTCGGACAGTCGCAGTGAATTCCAGGTATAGTGAGCCATTATTGTAGTTGAATGTGAGTACACTACACATACCACTAAATACCACATAATTACAGCCACATAATTACACTATACTCAAACAACTTAAATACACTCCACAAATAACCACTCAGGACCACATAATTACAAGGCACATCATTTCAATCTACTCAATGCACCTTCAACATACTGCACATACCACTAAATAACACATAATTACAAGACACATAATTACACTCTAATCAATGCAACTTAAATACACTCCACATATTACCACTCACTGCCACATATTTACACAGCACATAATTACACTCTAATCAACACAACATAAACACACTCAATATGATAACACTCAGTGCCACATAATTACACACCACATATTTACACTCTACTCAATGCAACATACATACACTACACATACCACTAAGTACCATATGATTACACGCCACATACTTACATTCTACTCAATGCAAAATTAATACACACAACATAATACCACACACTGCCACATAATTAAATGCTACATAATTAAACTGCACTCAATGCAACATACACTCCAAACAACACTAAATGCCACATAATTACCCACCACATAATTAAACACTACTAAATACAATATACACACACCACACAATACCACTCAGTACCACATAATTATATACAACATAATTACACGACACTCAATGCAACATAGCATGCACTACAAATAATACAACGAAATGCCACATAATTACACACCACATACAAGTACAAAAAAATAGAAGACATTTTTTTATTAAAATCTTTTGTTAATAAAGATTTCACTTATATATGTCATCTTCATTTCTATAAAAATAACATAAATAATTAACACTTCTTACTATAACTTTTCAACATAGTGCACAGCAGCAACACTACTCTACAACATAGCCAAAAATTCGGCCTAAACACAAAGTCCCAAAGGCAAGACCTATTGGCTATCTCAATGCTTGTTTATGAAGGCCCTCACCCACCAACCTAGTTGGTGGCATGCTTCATCATCGGGCCCCACCCAGGGTACCAAATGTGCCTCAGGTGTGCTGCGACGTCTGCTTACAGCCGAGCGGATTTTGTTAAGTGAGTGTGTGGTGATGGTGTTAAGAGTGTAGGTTTAAAAACTGTCCTAAGGGTCCCAGTGTCCACAAGGGTAATTTTAATAATGGGCCCCTGGCAGTGTTAAAAGCAAGGCGGTAGATGTGAGTGGAGGTGACTGAGCTTCCACATCGAGTGTGGTCAACATGTTTCAGCCAGGGCTTATGTTAAATCTTGCTTTTGTCAGGACCTTATGTGCAGAGTGAAAATAAAAGGTTGGTCTACAAAATATGTGTGACCAGCTAAGTGACGCACTCGCTAAGGTGCGATATGTGTAAGAGGATGATTTACTCTAGTTTTGTACTCTTGTACTGTTAGAGGGAAACTTCATGAGTCCGGAGGGGGTCCGGCTTTTAGTCACACATTCGTCAAAGCTCGAGGCCCACAAATAAAACCTACTTGGCCTTACCTCTGAAACACACACTAAACTTCTAATCAATAGCTAGTTCTTTTTGATTTTCAAACTAGGTTGAGTAAACACAGAGATTTTCAAGGCATTATGCCTATGTCATAAAGCACTCCATGGCCCCAGGAAGAACAATTCCATGCCTCGCTTTCTGTCTGCCATGCACTTACAAAAACACCAAGATCAACATCTTAACAACTACTGGCCATCTATAGATATAACAAAAAAACATAATGGGACACTGATCACTTTCAGTGACCAGCAAGGGCATGGAACAGCATGCCTCTATGGCTGAGATCTCAAATCAATTTCATAGGTTTGAGAAAGCTGAAGACTTATCTATTTGATCTAAAACTACAACAACAAATGGAATGTCCACTATTCTCTAACTCTCTCTTTTGTTTCTATTTAAGGATCAGGTATGAGAAGCGGTGGGACACCTCTTCATGATGTTTATGATGCGCTATATTATTGTACAATTCATTAATTTGCTTATGCTTAGAACAGTTTGTAAAGCCATAGACTGGCGTACTCTGGGGCATCAGAGCATGCGCATACATGCCAACCCTCCCACTTTAGGCTGGAGACTACCTTTTTCAAGGGGAGTCTCCCGCGTCCCGATTCCTGTATGCAAAACCCCAATTCCTTGGCAGGCTTCTGCAGACAGGGACTGGTCTTGTGTGACTCAAACTATGCAGTGCCAGTAACTTGCTCCGGCAGGCCAGTGCATAATCTTTTTGGCATGCTCTCTCTGCCTGCTATAGCGCTTTCTCTGTGTTACTGACAAGTAAGGGAAAACAATTATATTTACATTTAGCCCATATATGACAATAGACCCGATTCAGACCTCAATAGAAGTCAACTGGAGAAATACATTCTCCTGATTATTTTTTTTAAATCTCCCGTTTTCCTCTTCCAAAATATTGGCATGTATTCAAACATTTCGAAACAGGAAAGAGAAATAGTGAAAACAATTCTGGAGAATTGATTGTACTCATTGACTAACATTAAAACAGTGGCAATTTCAGGTAAGAGAGAGCGGAAATAAAATTTAGGTGGGATAGCGCTGAAATAAAGCCATTTTAGCTTTGAAAATCATGAGTTTCCCGCCTGAATAGAGCTGTTGGCATGTATGTCAGCTCAAACGACTTCAACTCCCTCAGTTAATGTTAGGTAGCCCCAGGGCTTTAAGTGGGAAAATAAACTGGGGGTGCTCTAAAAGTGGCGTAGCAAATTTCTTAAAGGGGTGTGGCCTATCCGAGTAGGGGCGTGGTCTAAATCAAGATAACTAGCATTGTGTGCTTAAGAAAATCATGAAGTCGCTGTTATAACCTGTTGTGTTGTGTGCATCTTCCTTATTATTATTCTGTCCCTTGCTGCTCAGCCATGAGTGATGTCACTTAGAATGTTGAGTGTGTGGGGACTGGAGGAGTTGACAGTTGGAAGAGATGGGCTGAGCAGCAGGGAGGCTGCTCCTGGTGGGGCTCTCATAGGGATTTAACAGAGGCTCTACAAGAGATCTAATGAGCTTATATATGACTTTTCTAACTTGTTGAATAAACCTATGACTTGTTCTAAGCGGCCTGTCTACGAGACATCTTTCATTATTACACTGGCGACGACTGGAAAGAACTTACGTGTGCTACTTCAATGGACTATGGTTTCTGTTGCTTAAAGGATTTTCAAGAGAAAAGGAAAAATTTCAAGAGAACTTTCGAGCTGGTTGCTGTACTGAAACTGTGAGTAAAGTGGAACTTGCTGCGTATTTGCTGTAGGAAACAGTACTCTAGCTAAAAATGTGTGTAAAATGTAAACTGGAACTAAAAAAGGAACTTAAGAGAGATTACAAGTGAACTTTTGGAAGCTGACACTCAAGAGCCCCACCAGTGACCTATCCATCGGTCGCCCTAAATTGTGAGTGCCAGTTCGTTTTGAAACTCTACATGTTGAGGAGGGTTGGTTGTAAATACCCTTTCACCTTCTTTACTAGTCAGCGAAAAGTAAATTAAGGAATTGCTGCCATCCAAGAAGGAAGAATTGCTCTGCCCCAGCTATCTGTTTTGGGAGAGATTGTTTGCTCCACGGCTTTTCAGAGGAAACAGTGACGTATGCTGGTAAACTGACACCCCAGTGAGGAGTTATACAAGTGTGCTGTGTATGTGTGCCTTGGCGCTCCTGAGGAACGTGCTATGGAGGAAATCTGCACCACACTTGCACTCCTGTGAAAACCTATTTGAGGGGTATTATATACAATCTGTGTGTACTGTGCTTGATTTCAGTTGAATCGTGTGTCTTTTGGGCTCCTGGGGGGGGCGGAAGGCTTCTATAAGTGTCATCTTACCGGACTGGATTTGCTGTGCTCTGTTGCCACGCTGTGACGGGCCGTTGGTGCAGGAGGTGTTCGTTGGTGCGAGAGATGTTCCTTCTTCGTTGCCATCCTGGGAGTGATGACGCAATGGAATTCTCTTCCTGACTCAGCGACCGGGACTCAGTACGTGATGCGATGCGCACGGTGCGCGCTGCACTGTTCTACTTTCGTCAGCTACATGTTGATCTGCGAGACGTCAGCTCACGCGTCAGCTCTCGCGTACTTTTGGCATTCATTTTGGGTTGGGAGATTTCAGAAGGATCTCTCGCATTCTCGTTGCATGTTCGTGGAAGCGCATTTGAGACGCGATGTACCCACAGGGTCTACTGATGTGGCACATTCTTCATAAGGAATTATTTATTTTCATTTACTGCACTGTGCACGAGAGGAGTAAAAATGCGGAGCACGGATTTTATAATCCGTGATAATGCAAACAGACATTTTTCCTGAATAGATGGATAGCTTTTACGTGCATAACATGGTTCTTTGTTCTTCTCAAGTGAGCATTTGGGTACATAGTGCACAATTGAGGAGCAATTCTTAACATTGACTGGGGTGAACTTGCTGCGCAGCAGCGAATCGGAGTGTGGCAGTTGCATGCAGCTCTTTCCGTGTCAAGACCTCGGGTGAGAGTTCGCTCACCGGTGTTCATTATATCTTCTCTTGCTTTTGTGTTCATTGTTTTTATTTTCTCTCTTTTAGCAGTGTTAATACTTATTTTATGCTCAAAATGTTTAACGTGCGATCTTCTAACATAGTATAGTGTTTCTTATGAAAGGATTTCGATGTTCAGTTTCTAAAGGAGGTGTATAGGGTGACGTTTTTCCCTATCACAGTGTGTTCTGTGTGTTTTGGGAGGTGTTTTCCCCTATAGGGAAGTGTTTTCTTCCTTATTACAGTGGTCAGAGTATCATAGGGAGGTGTATTTTTCCCTATTGCAAGTTCGGAGAGTCTAAGGGAGGTGACGTCTTTCCCCTATTTCAGAGTTTAGGGAGGTGTTTCTCCCCTATAGGGTGACGTTGTTCCCCTATTTCTGTAATTTGTATCATAGGGAGGTCTATTTTCCCTATTTCTGTGTCTAAGGGAGGTGTTTTTCCCCTATAGGGTGACGTTGTTCCCCTATTTCCGAGTTTAAGGGAGGTGTTTTTCCCCTATAGGGTGACGTTGTTCCCCTATTTCTGTAATTTGTATCATAGGGAGGTCTATTTTCCCTATTTCTGTGTCTAAGGGAGGTGTTTTTCCCCTATAGGGTGACGCTGTTCCCCTATTTCTGAGTTTAAGGGAGGTGTTTTTCCCCTATAGGGTGACGTTGTTCCTCTATTTCTGTAATTTGTATCATAGGGAGGTCTATTTTCCCTATTTCTGTGTCTAAGGGAGGTGTTTTTCCCCTATAGGGTGTAGTTGTTGCCCTATTTCTGTAATTTGTATCATAGGGAAGTTTATTTTCCCTATTTCCGAGTTTATGGGAGGTGTTTTCCCCTATGGGGTGGTGTGTTTACCCCATTGCTGTTCGTTTGTTGGTGGTGTTTGCCATCTAATTATTTCCCTAGGGAGGGGGATGGGGTTTGTTATGGATTTTCTTGCAAGTATTTTCTGATCTGTTGTATGTTTACTTGCATAATGAATTTGCTGTTTATGTATGCAATGGTATTTTGGTGTTATCTTGATTTTATGCATTTGTATCTTTATGCTTTGTTTTTGTAAGGAAGGGAGATGTGTTATAACCTGTTGTGTTGTGTGCATCTTCCAGCCATGAGTGATGTCACTTAGAATGTTGAGTGTGTGGGGACTGGAGGAGTTGACAGTTGGAAGAGATGGGCTGAGCAGCAGGGAGGCTGCTCCTGGTGGGGCTCTCATAGGGATTTAAGAGGCTCTACAAGAGATCTAATGAGCTTATATATGACTTTTCTAACTTGTTGAATAAACCTATGACTAAGCGGCCTGTCTACGAGACATCTTTCATTATTACAGTCGCATCCAGCAAAGGATAATAAAATAGGCAAAAAGGTATATTTATTAAGTACCGACTACAAAAAAATGATTGTATCCTCATGTAACGCAACTGGTGCTATTATGTAAAGCGCTCTGATACCCGAGTTGGGTCAAGTTCTCGCTATATAAAACTCTGTTAAAAAAAACAAAAACTAAGTGAACTTAGGAGAGGATATTTCCCAACAGTTGTTTGGAGAAAATGCCAATTCAAGACTGGAGCAAACTTAACCATCACCAGAGAGAAATTCCACAGTAATCGGTGCAAATTTGCCCAAAGTTTGTTGAGCTGGCTTTAAGTGAGCACTTTCGGTCCATTCCTTCCCATTTTTCTTTAATTATTCTCTTATTACAGACTTAAGGGAAACTGTCTAATTTCAAGTAAGTGTTTATTTGGTATCCCAGTAGTAACTAAGCAATTTCGCTGAGACTGCATAGTTAACAAAGGCACTTGATGCTGACTAATGGTTTCCTTTAAGATGTTTGATGTCGTTTTTCAAAAACATAAAATATGGTATAATTCAAGCATTCCACCCATTACTTTCCCTCACTGAGAAACCCAAGTGTAATGGATTTGTCAAATCACAAGTCGAAGCGAAGTTGCATATCAGCCTTATACCAGTCAGTGTGATTGTATATTCCCCATCTGTGTAGAGTGTCACACAGGACTTAATTACATTAGTGTTAGCTAACATAGGAAGAGCAGAGTAATGCGAACGTAGATGATCATGAAACTCAGAGGGGTCCGTCTGGGTCGGCTTTACTACTGATTTGAGATATTCTACTTACTTCTGAATTGTGCCAGAACATTTTCAATGCAGCCACAAGCAAAACTAAAATTCTCAATTGCAACAATTTTTTCGAATTCTGGGGAACCAGTGGCGCTCAATATTTGCCTTGATTTTCCCATACGCAGTGCTTTCTATGAGGTTGCTTTACCACCGCATATATAAATCAATAAACAGAACAAGTCAGCATTGGCAGTGAGAGTGTTTTGAAAAAGATGAATGGCGCTTTGCGGCGGAATGAGAAAGCTGCGGGGAAGGGGATTAAAAAAACGGCCATTAAAATACTCACGTTGCGGGCTTGCAGGCTGGGAGGGCAAGTCTTGTGTGGCTCCAGAAGGATAGTGGCTGAGGCAGCTCTAATGAGGAGGCAGGGTCCCGACGGTGCTGGTAGGTGTGGGGAGGCGTCACAAAGGTAAGTTTCCTTTTCACTGCTGCTGGATTCTGTTGTAGACCCTTGTCCCTCGCTTGCTTTAAGGCAGAGCAGGGTCACACGGGTTGCGGGAGAAATCTTGCTGAAGGCCGTAAAAGCAGGGTCGTGCCGATTCTAACCAGCTGTTGTTGTGCTGATGGCTGGCACGATGACGTAGGTGGCGCTGCGTGTTCAAAGAGAAGGGAAATCCCGAGAGAAAGTGTCTCTCTTCAAAGGATTTCCCTTCCTGCTATAATGACGTCACGCCTTAAGCAGTGGCCGCGCATGCTCACCCGAAACACCAACAAAGACCGTGACGTCTGTTCACCCTGCTGGAGCGGGTTATGCAAAAAATTTGTATACCCTCCCCATGTTGCATGTTGTTTATTAATTAGATTAATTAATTAATTATAATCGAACTAATGGATTGGAGTGATGTGGAAAATATTTACCAACCTTACTAATGTATGAATTATACGTGGGATTTGCATCTGTATGGCTTAATTAATACGTGAACTAAAATTCGTACGCATTTCTAATCAAAGACAATTAGAATATTGCATGATATATGTCGCTTTTATGATGTTTTTGTGATTCGTGCTTTATTTAGTAAGTATAAACCGCACTGAGTGTTGCTTTGGCTAGATAAATACATACACATATGGGTATTAGCGAGGGAATAACATTTAATTAAGTCATTTTCATGTATTAATTAAGTTTTTGTGTTTCTTTGCTTAAGTTGACCATTTTGGCCTATCGAAAGATGGCTGCCTTTGGTGCCTAACCCGACTGCCAACGCTGAACAAGGCTTGGGTGAAGTGCACCTGCGCTGACAACAGCTACACAGTGGCCTCAATCTGACCCCAGATGAACATGTACCCTTCAAGGTTGCTCCGGGATGCATGCCAGCTTTTCTGAATGAACAATAATGTGCTACTAAAAACCGGATAATTCAAGAACAATGACATCAGAGTCTTTATTTTGATGAGAATCCTGTCAGACAATTTCAATGGACCAATCAGAACATTTGAAGACCCGTTTTTGATACAAATTGTCAATGATTTTTACTATAAATTATGGTAGAATAGAGAGGTGGGTGCGGGTTCGTTTCTGGCCTTTCTCGATTTCCTGACGTTATGCTGACAGAGAGGACGGTGACACTGCAGGACAGCTGTTAGCCTGAATCTTTGACGGACTGAATTAATGCCCAAACTCCTGATGAACTGAACCTGCTAAAATTGATGGGCATAGATTTGCGAGACTGCCAGATTTGACATAGAGGACGACATTTAGCCAGAATAGATAAATATGAATGGCAACTTGATCAAATGAATGATTTAATTTGCAATATTAATATAAATTTGAACATCTACAGAAATGAGTTGGGTTATTTATTCATTGAAATGTGTTAATGAAAAGGTTAATTAGAGAATTAGAAATTCACTTAAACCTACAACTAACTGATCCATTCCCATTTATGAGAGGAATACTAAAGGTGAAGTTTAAGGCCTAATGAGTATCAGAAGGTTGTGTAGCTTTGTCACTCATTAGGGTAGATTGTGGTAATTTTCCCTCTCTAATTTCCAGCGCTTGGAAGGATAATCGCCTCCCACACGGACTGATGGTGAGTGAATGTTGGTGTTATGGGCCCCACCAGCGAATGTATGGATAGTGTGTGTATGTGAGATCTTTTGGTCCGTGACGGTAGAGAGGGATTTTGCACTCCGCGCTGGAGCAGTTTCACTCCGCGCTGGAGCAACCCTACCTTTGAGGCCCGAAAATAGAGCCCCCTAGAGACCCCCACAAGCCCCCTCCACTTAAATCCCTGGGAGCCCCTCGTGTGCCCCCTGGCTCCTCCGCTGATCGAATGTGGTCTCATGGCCTCTTGACAAGTATGACCCGTGTACCCTTCCTTTGAAAATTTGGAGGTGGGTTTGGCGCAGTACCTCACAATAGTGCCCTCTCTCTTACCCCAGAATCCTACTAACAAGGTATGGATCGATGCAGTTGCTTGGACAGGCTGTCACTCAACACTGATCTCCCATCTTACCTTTTAGAACACACACGCCTTTTGTCATTGGCAGGCGGCAGAAAAATTGAGTACTGCTACTGCTACTTGGACTTCCGAGGTTTACTTCGCTTGACACGTGTGCATGCCTTAGTGTGGTGATGTGATGTTAATGCTAACACTGGTAGAGAATGTAATGATGTAACATGGAATGTGTTAGTGGGGGTTCTGCTCCGGAGTTCTGCTGGGAGCAGTTGGGATTTCGTGTTGGAGCAAGGCCGGTTGGGACGGCTCTCTGTACCAAGAAATAAACCTAACGTATCTAAAGTAACCTGAAGCCGTTTCCTCGTCTTTACAGTGGCGACAGAGGATGATGTTACTTATACCGCTACTACAGCTGACTACATTCGGCATTTGGAAACTTCGTATTGATTGCCCGGAGCCTAGGGTTTTCATTCAACTGTGAGTAATTTTTTTTTGTTGTTGTTGTTCGAGTTAACATCGGACGTTCCGTCGTGCAGAGAGCCGTGCCCATATTTTTATTCGTCTGCCTGGATTTTTTTTTTTACTTTAAATAAGAGGTTTGCGGGAGATTCAAAGAATACGAGTAATTAAAAAAAAACTATACCAAAGAGAAGGATAATATTTTAAAGAAGGACTTTATCTTACCGGTCACCGCTATATCTTATTGTTAAATTCGAGCGTCGTTGCAGGGAGCAGGAGGTGCTCATCCTCTCGTTACTCCTCCTGTTTGATGACGTTGTGGAACCTTCAGCGGAGTTTGGCGAAAGAGGCTGAAAAGGGTTCCATGTTCTTCAGTGCGCAGGAAGAATCTTCACCGAGACGTTTCTAATTTGACGTCAGCGCGCAACGTCGCGTTTACAGTGGCCATTTTGGATTGGTCACATACTTTTTCTCGTTTGTTTCATTATTTGCTACTTTCAATACGTAGCGTTCAGTTCGAAGTTATATTTTATCGTTTTGTGCGCACAGCCATTTGTTACGTGCTCTGGGGTGCATTTTTTTTTTTTTTTTCTTTATTGATCGCACGTGGATTGCAAATTGTAAACTTGGGCATTTTTAACGCAAATGTGTTATTGGAAATGCATATTTTTTTTTTTTGTATACACCAAGAATATAACTCCTATGGTGCAACCCTACCATCTGCTGGTCTGAACTGGAATTTCATCTGTTGGTCTGAACTGGAATTTTTTTTTTTGGTCACTATCTGGATTCGCTGCTACCTGTGAGAGGTGTCGGCTTTGTGTTTCTTCTTAGTTTAACAGAGTTTGGCCTTCTCATTTTCTGCTATCTTGCAGAGGCAGTGAATTTTCAGGAATTAATTTTTTTTACTCTTCTTCTCTCTCTTATCCATTTCTATTTTCTTCTTGTTAATCAATTTCATTCCACAGTTTTTTTTTATTATTATTATTTTTGGTTCTTTTTGACGAAATGCAGAGTGTCATTGCACCAGCGCCTTTTCTACAAGAACCCGGAGATCCTCCTTTAGAATGGAAACTATGGTTTAGATCGTTCAAGGCATATCTAGGTGCGATTGATGGACAGAGATACAGGCCTGAGAGGAAAAAGAACTTAATGTATTACCATCTAGGGGTTGAAGGACAAAATGTATTTGACCATCTACCTCCCTACGATCCACCTGAAGGAGAAGATCCTGATGAGTTCCAAACAGCGGTAGCGCAATTGGACAAATATTTCACTAAAACAAAGAATACTGTGGTGCATAGATATAAGTTTTTTACGAGAACACAGAAATCTGATGAGAGCATAGATACTTTTATCACAGCTCTAAAAGTTTTGGCTTCTAAATGTGAATTTGAGAATTTCACTTCCCAAATAGTGAGAGACCAACTGGTCGCACGTTGTTATTGTAAAAAGATACAGGAAAGGCTACTAACATGTAAAAACCCCACTCTAGACAAAGCAGTTGATATTGCTAAAAGTATTGAGAGTTCAATGGATGACGCAAAACAGCTTGAAACTGCTCTATCTAACTCTTCCATTTCAGGTGCTGTTTCTACTAAGCATCCTGGTGCCAGCTCTGTCAAACCTTCTATTCCCATGCTTGACAATGCTTTTAGGGGTAATGTTTTTCGTGGCAATATGAGGAGACCGGGTATTATTAGAGGTGGAAGATCATTTGTACAAGATAGGGAGTTCAACTCTAGAATATATTGTTATAGATGTGGTTCTCCTTTACATGTTTCTTCTTTTAAAAATTGCCCAGTTATCAATCAACAGTGTGGGCAATGTGGAAGAATGGGCCATTTTGCTAAAGTTTGTATGGGTAGCAGAAGGAGAAATGTTAGATGCGTAATTAACGATGAGGAGAATTTTTATGATGAAGATGTTGAAAATCAAGAATATGTTGTGGTGGTAAAGAATCGCAATGAAGAAGGACTATTAAACATTCCTGATCCGGAAGTTTTAGTTACGATTGAAACTAGTCAAATCCGACTTCTGGTTGACACAGGGGCTCGTATCACTATTGTGGCACAAGAAAAGTACCAAAAGTTCTGGTATCAGAAAAGTCTTTTGCCACCTGACGTTCGTACAGTGGCTTTTGAAGGTAGTAAAATTGACTTGTTAGGATACTTTTGGGCCACCATAGGGGTTTTAGGTGAAACTATCAATGGTAAGGTATACGTTGCTAAAAGAGGGATCAATGTTCTTGGGCTCGTTCACCAAGCAGAGTTTGGATTAACCATTAAGCCTGGGTTGAAGAACCCTGTCTTCATTGACAAGCAGCTTGATCAGAAACATTATGATAAACATGCCTACTCACTTTCTAGCACACAGTCATTTAATGATTGGGAACACAAGTTCAGTAATGTTTTTAAAAATAGTCTGGGAAAAATTACTAATTTTCAACATTTTATAAAGCTAAAAGAGAATACCACTCCTGTCAAACACAGATTACGCAATGTCCCGTTGAGTATCAGAGAGGATCTTTCTAAACATCTGCAAAATTTGTGTGAACAAGGCATAATTGAAAAAGTTGAGTCCACTCTTTGGCTTTCTCCTATTGTTTTGGCAAAGAAAAGGTCTGGGGACTTGAGGATGTGTGTCGACTTGAGAAGCTTGAATGAGGCCATTTGGGTTGACGGCTTTCCTCTTCCACGCATTGAGGACCTGATTGCGAAAGTTGGTTTGTCTTCATGGTTTACGAAATTGGACCTCAAAGCTGCGTATCATCAAGTCGAACTTCATCCTCAGTCCTGACACCTCACTGCTTTCGTCACTCCTGATGGTGTTTTCCAGTTTTGTCGACTTCCTTTTGGGCTAGCCTCTGCGGCTGCGGTCTTTCAGAGACTAATGACTGAAATGTTTAGACATAACCCCAATGTGATGGTATTCCAAGATGATATTCTTGTTTTCTCTAAAAGTGAAGCAGAACATGATGTTGTTCTCGATCAAGTTTTTAGTGTACTAGAGAGCAGAGGGGTGACCTTACAGAAAAGTAAGTGTTTTTTTAAGGTGAAAGAGATTGAATATCTAGGGCATGTAATATCAGAACGAGGCATTAAACCAAGACCTGGTTTAGTCAAAAGTATAGTAGAGGCTCCAGCTCCCCAAAACAGAGAACAACTGATGTCTTTTCTCGGACTCTGTGAGTTTTATGCAAAATTTATGAAAGATTTTGCCAAAACCACAGAGTGTTTTAGAAACCTACTTAAAAAAGGAACGGCATTTGTATGGTCAGAAGAATGTGAAAAAGGTTTTCAATCTATTAAGAATCACATTGTTAGTGCACCTGCCTTGCAGGCTTTTGTGGAAGGAAGGCAAACCATCATTACAGTTGATGCATGCGAGTATGGTCTGGGTGCTGTATTGTCGCAGTTTGCTGAAGGGAAAGAGTTCACAGTGGGATTTGCATCCAGGACTCTTCGTCCTGTTGAGCGAAAGTATTCGGTTATTGAAAAAGAACTGTTAGCCTGTGCATGGAGTGTTGAGAAGTTCAAGTCATATTTGTGGGGCAGATCCTTTGTCCTTAGAACTGACCATCGACCATTAGTTGACATTTTGTCAGGAAAAAATATTAAACGTACCACTGCTAGATTAGCTAGGTTATCGACCAAATTGCTAGAATTTACGTTCAAGGTAGAGTATATTCCTGGAGGGAGAAACAGCAGAGTGGATTGTTTATCTAGGCTTCCCATTCAGGATACAGATGAACAAGATTGGGAAACCGATGTAGAGGAATGTTTTGTAGCGTGTGTCAATCAGGACATTCTCTCATTTGCAGAAGAAGACTGGTTCGCTGAAGTTGATAAAGATATTGTACTTAGTGAGGTTATTTCTTTGATCAAGAGAGGTTGGCCTAAGGAGAAACTTCTTACTCCAGAAGTTCAAATGTTTTGGAAAGTCAACAGTGAACTTTCTCTAGAAGGTGGAAAAGTAGTAAGAAGTGACAAACTTGTACCTCCCTCGTGTTACCGAGATAGAATCATTTTGGCTGCTCATGCGGGTCATTTAGGTGCAACCATTACTAAAAGAAAGGTGAGATCTGATTTTTGGTGGCCGAGAATGGATTCTCAAATTGATGAGATGGTTAAACAGTGTGTAAGATGCAATACTAGTGACAAAGTTTTGGTGTTAGAAGGCACTGTTGACTCTCCTGTATCTCCTCCTGGGAGAGCATGGCAGAAAATAGGCATGGATTTTCTTGGACCTTTCCATGTTCTTCCTGCCAATTCTAAATATTTTTTGGTGCTTGTGGACCATCTATCCAGATGGGTTGAGGTTGAGCCCATCAATGTTCCTAATTCCGAAAGTGTTATTGCTTGTCTCAATAAGATTTTTCTTAGGGAAGGTTTTCCGGAGGAAATTCTTACAGACAATGGTGTACAATTTGTCTCGAAAGAGATGGTTGTTTTTTTACGTTCTTGTGGTATTAAACACACAAGAACTCCTCTTTATCACCCACAAAGCAATGGGAAAACTGAGAGATTCAATAGAGTTATTGTAGAGTGTGTTCAAGCAGCTTTTAGGTCTAAGGCTTGCATTTTCAAAGCAGTGAATGATCTCGTGTGGTCGTATCGTACATCGCCCCATGTAGCAGCCAACTTTAGTCCATTTGAACTCATGAGAGGGAGGAAAACTCCTTCACAAGTTTATCCTTTTTGGATGGTGAAATCTTTTCATCGTGTTAGTGACATAGGGAACATGTGGGACTCTGCTAGTAGAAAATCATCCGAAGTCTGTAAAAGAATTGAACCTGTTACTGGAAAAGATGCTCACAGTATTTGCATTGGTGATTGGGTTAGAGTGAAAAATCCGGTGTCAGTTAGAAAAGGTCTTTCAAAGTTTTTAGATTCTCAGCAGGTTGTGGACATCAGAAAGAATGCTGTTAAGTTGGCCAATGGAAATTGGTGGAATACTTCTCGAGTAGCAAAGGATCCAGGTTATTTTAACAAGAATGGGGAACATGAGAAAGTTGCTTTAAGGAGTGATAATTGTGTGAGAAGGAGCACCAGAACTCATACAAAGTCAAGCAGGTTACAGGATTATGTATAAGTTATATTTATATATAGTTATATATATAGCTATGTTTATTTTTATCACTTTACTTTTCCCTTACATTTTTATTGTATTATTTTATTGTTAGAAGTCTGTTTTTTTTTAAAAAAGGGGGGAGGTGTGGTGATGTGATGTTAATGCTAACACTGGTAGAGAATGTAATGATGTAACATGGAATGTGTTAGTGGGGGTTCTGCTCCGGAGTTCTGCTGGGAGCAGTTGGGACTTCGTGTTGGAGCAATGCCGGTTGGGACGGCTCTCTGTACCAAGAAATAAACCTAACGTATCTAAAGTAACCTGAAGCCGTTTCCTCGTCTTTACACTTAGTGTGTGGGAAAACCCACACTAATTGCGCTAATGAAATAGGGCAGGACGTGCATGAAGGAGTTTGCACTTTTTCCCCCTGCAGTTTTATATAGCGCGAGCTCGACCTGAATGTATTAGAGCGCTCTACATGAGCACCAAGTCCATTACAAAACGGCACATTCGTTTATTTTTTTTAAAGCACTGGGAGATTAATTGACTTGCCCAGAACCCCTTTATTGTACATAGAACGATGCAACATCAGGGCATGACGGAGATGCAAACGTGAAGTACAAACATGTTTTACATAGACATGTGATGTGTGCGGCGTGCCAGGGTGATAATATACAGTTGAAAGTGGCCACAGAACCTACCGATTGGAAGATTGGCTCCTCCTGTCCTGCTTGTCTGCTTGTTTGGGACGGCGGCGACGTCACTCCTCTACCTCTATACACTGCCGAATTTTCGCTGACTGTATACGGAAGCTCTGCCCCTTCTCCTCCCCCCCGTCCTGCCCTGCGCGGTACCGTCTAGACTCCTCCCCCTGCAGTGATTGACAGGAGGGCTCTTCCGCATCCTCCATGCTGCAGGAGGAGGTTCTGTGTGAGCCGACAGCAGTGCAGCATCGGCGGATCCCATAGCCCCAGGGATTGGCAGTCAGCGGACCCCGGACCCTGGACTCTTGACGAACTGCAGGACACCAGCAAGCAGCAGACGCACAACCTTCTTTTTTGCTGCCAGTTTAGAGGTTATCATTCTGTTCGTCTGGCCATCATTGAGTCCTCTTTTTTTAAACTAAAAGAGCAGAAAAGAGGAAGCGGAGTGCCTCCCGCCCTGCAACCAACATGTCTAAACCGCCTCCGAAACCAGCCAAACCAGGTAAGGAAGGGAGTGGCACGGCCTGTGCCCCTTGCCTGTAGCGCCCGCTTCCGCCTTTTTTGGTGCTTGTATTATTTCACATAATCCGGCGGAGAAATGTACCTGGTGCAAAATGAGCTGAGTGGAGAGTGTGTCTTTAGTTTGTGTTTCATGTGCTGCATTTCTACGTTTGTTCCCTGCACAATGAATCTCCATTCATATGTCATATTAACACACAAATAACACCAACAACTTGGTTATGTATTTTTGACACAAGAGGACACTCTAATCCCAAATAAGAGATATCTAACAGTGACTACGTCACTGCATACAATATACATCATATATGCCTTCCACTATCTATTTCGCTCTCTCATTCTTACTAGAATATCTTTCTCGCACTTGTCTGTGTCTCATTGACATCATAGCACTACAGGCTTGCATCTTCGGATGAGTGACGTTAGGCTTACCAATAAGCGACCTTTATGTGCTGACCTCCTTATAATTATCTGCATTTGAGGGACATTGGGTGAAATGCAAATTTAATATTTGAATACGAAGAACAGTGGGCTATTTAGGTTTGTAGAAACTTTACAATTCCACTATCCCATGTACAAAGATAGGTGAGTTGATCAGCACATGATATACCACTGTTCTGTCACTGTGCCTGGATCTTCTCTCAGATCCCCTCAGTTTAATAACTCATAATTTCAGTACTTTCTTCCACCCACAGGCTAAATGCAGGCATGAGGAAGTGTAATCGAGGGGTGTGGAAAAAGAAAAATAGACTTGTGAGTTGAAAGCGGGAGTTTTCGAGGCATTCAGGGTTAACAACGCACTGGAACAGCTGAGATGGGTTCAACTTAAAGAACTTTCTGCACACTTGGATTTAGTTGCACGGATGGGAGATGTCTTTTCAGTTAGGTTACTGTTACTTGTTTTCCAGTGAAACCTAAATCCACATCTGCTTCTCAGAGGCTCAGCTTGCATCACAGGTTGAGTAGGAGGAAGTATGTGGAGCCCGCTTCATCCTATTAGATCAACCTTTTATGCATCTGGTTCTTTTTATTGAAGATGACCAGATTTACCAATTCCTTTTTTGAGTGCCTGTAGGATTGAACAGGCAGAAATCATGAATTTGAAAGATTTTTTAAAATTCTTGTTTCATTGCTATCCATAAAGAAGCACCTTCACGTGGCATGAGGTTTGCCACTTTTGTGTGACCACCCTAACCTGACATGTAGGATTGCCCGTTTCTGTGACTGATGAGATGTGCAGGAAGCAGCCTTTGAGTCACTAATATATTTGTGTTTTAAGTTTTTTCACATAACCACAAAGT
This sequence comes from Triturus cristatus, assembly GCF_964204655.1. Lineage (NCBI taxonomy): Eukaryota > Metazoa > Chordata > Amphibia > Caudata > Salamandridae > Triturus > Triturus cristatus. The sequence goes on from NC_140581.1 coordinate 892,016,290, forward strand.
GAGAATTAGGTTACTTTTCCCCGAGTGGTTGTTTGCTCTGAATCCCAGTGTTGGCGGTTTAATTATTATTTCACTCTCGGGGCACAAAAAAGTTGGCTGGCTGTGTTGTGGTTTGCTGCAGACTGACTGCTGGTAAGAGGCATGGCCTCTTTGTATTTTGTTGTAGATTTCACCTTGCTAACCCTTAACCTTGCTGTCCTCATCGGAGGGTTTAAGCCTGCACTTAGGATGGTTGGAAATGTATGCAGACGTTTTGCTTTGATTTTCTTATGTTTATTCCCTTTTATCATCTACAATTTCATACTTCTCATTTGAATTCCTTTGTGCTAATCCTTACCTCCAATTGTGTTCATTTTTGTTTTTCTTGGCTATTAATTGTTACAACTTTGTCACAGTAGAGTTCGAGTGAAGAACACCTCATCTGTTTATTTATCCGAATCTGAAAATTAGACAGCGATTGCATGTAAATACAGCGCTAAAAGCGTGACTAAAAGGAACACTATTCATCACCACCTCCTTGTTTGCATGTAGACACAATTATGCAGTCAGTAACCAACTAACGTAATCTGCTGCCATTTTACCCTTTTGGAAATCAAATAGTGTTGGGTTACGGTCTCCTAAGATTACTTGTAACATCTAAAAATGAACAAGTTAAGGAGTGAACTCAGAATTAAATGGCCACCTCATGAGCACATCAAAAATTATTGCTAGCCAAGTAGTAATTGTACAGAGGTCTATAAAGTGATTACTTTCATGGATGTATTTCAATATAAAATAGTTCCCTGTTAAATTGTAAAGTAGTGTCTCCCATTGGTTCCATCTCAGACTATCGGATCACTCGCCATGGCCAAACAGCTCTTTACTTGCAAGATATTCTAATACTTCTTCATATAGTCGATGGTACTTGCAGTCAGTGCAATGTTGTCGGTGTATATATCTATATATAAAAACATAAGAATGTTGATACACAGACCATCCATCAACCTTTTCGTCAAAACTTTATTGGTATGACTACAACAGGACCGTAGAGATATATATAATATATTGCGCATAGTCTGCAAGTCAGTGGTAAGAGCGTTAGTCAGTCAACAGTTTCATTTATTGCCTGACTGTTCAAATCAGCCTCAGATCTACAAAGAAACCAATGCGTAATTTCAATGTCCGATACATTTAATTCTTACCTTAAGGCAATTGAAAGCAATAGGTTATGGAGAAGCTGGGTTTCTGAATTTGTGTTGGTCGACGGCTGTATTGTGTTTAAAATATCTGGTAGGACCCCAGTGTTTCAATACTAACTTTAACGATGGAATATTGAAATATTTAAAACATTGTTGTTTAACTGACACTCAGAATTATTTAAAATGTTTTTGTAATCCCTTCAACTTTCGTCGGTTGAGCATTGGAAATACAATAGATATGTGACTAAAAGGCATAAGTCATTGATCAGACAGCAGCACCCTTCCGACCATGGCTCAACTAAGTGCTAGAGAAATCAAAAGCCCTTGTCATTAGATGTGGTACTTTATAATAAGTGACAAATAATGACAGTAGCACAAACTGAAATATTTATTTCAAGTAGCTTTTAGCCATAAGAATGTTGAGACACAGACCATCCATCAGCCTTTTCGTCAAAACTTTATTGCTATTATTACAACAGTACCGTGTGACCACGATTTCTGCAACTATTTTCTACTTCTTGTTTTCGTGTGAGAAGCATCCGTATTTGGAACTGGTTTCATAACAGGAAGATGCTGTCCAAGCATCAGCTATTACATGAATGTTTTATTGTAACTGCTTACCTTGTCAGACAGCTCTGATAGCCGCCACCTACGTTATCAGATCCATACTCGTCAGAGGTGAAACAGCAGTCCTGATCCTCCTCGACCTTTCAGCATCATTCAACACTGCATCCCACCACAACCTCATTGACAGACTCTACCTCATCTGCGTCTAGGGGGACACCCTCAAATGGATCACATCCTTCCTTACAGGACAAACTCTGAGAATACACCTACCACCCTTTAACTCGAAAGCCAAGAGCATCATCAATGCAATGTACCCCAATAATCATCCCTCAGCAGGACCCTGTTCAACATCTACATGACACCCCTTGTCAACATCGGCAGAACCCACGGACTCAACATCATATCCTACGCAGACGACACCCAACTCATCCTCACCAAAGACCCATCCACCACGAAAACGAACTTCCGCAACGCCATGACCAGGGTCGCCAACTGGATCAGCACGATCTGCCTGAAACTCAATCAACAAGATGGAAGTGCTGATCTTTGCCCCATTAGCTCGGACCCTCACTGGCAGACCACGCCTGCAACCCCAGCATCATTCTTGACAGAAAACTCACCATGAAGCTCCTAGTCAACGCAGTCACCTCCTGCTTTCACACCCGCTGCATGCTTCAAAAAATCTTCAGATGGATTCCCATCAAAACCAGAAAGACAGTCACCCAGGCCCTCGTCACCAGCCGGCTAGATTACGGTAACGCTCTCTACACAGGCATCAACACCCAACTCCTCAAGAGACTTCAGATCATACAGAACGCAGCAGCCTGTATCATCCTCAACCTCCCCAAATGGACCCACATCACCCCCCCCACCCCACCCCCAGGAACCTCCTTTGACTCCCCATCCAGAAGAGATGCCAGTTCAAGATCCTGATAAATGCCTACAAGTCTGTACACAATCAGAAACCAGCATACATCAACCACTGCCAGAGCTTCCACCAACATGCCAGACTCATGCTTTCTGCTGCCCTGGTCCTCACACAGACCCTCCCTTTTTCACTGACACCACTGCTTACATCGTTCCTTCTCCTACCACACCGCAAAGCCTGGAACTACCTACCCCTCCACCTACAAACATCGCCCTCCCTGGCGGATTTCAGAAGGACTTAAGACCTGGCTCTTCGACTGAGACCAGCTAAACCTAACCACACAGATACCTTCGGGGGTGAAGAGCAGTGGTTTATAAATGGCTGATTGATTGTTTGAGACTGTGGAAAAGGCATTGCCAGTGGAATGAATGACAAGTCTTGCTAAATCATCTCTGGTGCTAGAATCTGGGTGGCATGTGTGTTGCAGTGGCTTCCAACAGCGTTCAACACCAAAGGTGCACCAACTTTGCAAGTAGATGGAGACAGTAAGTCTGGTTCCATCAGTGCAGTCAGTGACCTGTGTAAAGAAAGGATGCATGTACTTGTAGGGAGTAGCTGAAGGTTGAGGAATGGTTAAAAGACTCATGCTCACTCCAATGGCGTGTCAGAGAGACCATGAATGTCCCTTATATCAAAGGTCTGCCCTAGTATGAGCGATTTACTACTCCGCCAGTCTGATACATTCATCAGGCCCAATACATTTCAAGGTCATTTTTGCATCCGCTGTAGACCTCATTGCTTTGACAAGTTATAAACAACAATCTTTTTGGTCTGAAGGAGGGCCATAATTTAACACTAGATTGAATTACATTGATCAGAATATGTTTCTGAACAAGGCTTCTTCAGAGCTCTGGGAGTTTGGGTTGAGTGGGAGACAAGGTAAGGGAAAGGATCATTCATGAGTTACTTTGATTGTGCAGATTCTCTAATGATGAAATTATTGTTAAGGTGGAGGATTGAAATTTAACTGGGATGGGCTTATCCCAGTGTGTGCTGGTCAGCTAGGAAGCAAAGACTGTATCTCAATAACATTGTCTTTAGAAACTGGGAGCATAAATTACCAAACTTAACTATTGGAATCAAACCCTGTTTAGAAAAGTAATTAGTTTATACTTTCTACAGGCAAAATAAAGCGATGTTGGCGCCTTCCTTGTAAAATCCTGTTTCTTTACTTCTCTAGAGAGTTGTGGTCGTATTAGCAATCCAAGACAGTGCGAGGTACCTTGCCTAGACATTCCATGAATCTTTTGTCTACTTCTCAATCGAATAACATTAGCAAGCCTTACTACTCCTCGCACATCAAGGCCCAAAGCAAAAAGTGTTCTACACAGCTATGACAAATTCTGAATTGTGGTAAGCTGTGCAATCTTTAGTCATGAAAACATTTATGTGGAAAAAATGTCTGTAGTTTGGGTTCATTTGATGCCTTGTCGACGTTTCATATTAAGCTGTTATGTGGCCGGGTGCGGTGGAGTATGATATTTCCTGCCATTACTGTACTATTAAGATTGGTCTTTGCAGCTCTTTTTAGGTTCTGCTTCTTAAGATGAATGCCCTTCCATCCGCAATGATGATAAATGGAACGTCCATTATTTTAAAATGGTGTCTGTAATATATTTCAAAAGAGTGGTAAAATCATCACCCTTTTTTTTTTTTTTTTTTTTTTTTTAAACACATTTTATTGATTTATAACAACAAATTCATTACAGGACAACTGCTGCAGCAGCAGGCACAACTACACTCGCACACCACTCAACATTGTCAATGTTTTAATTAAAATTGTGAGTTCCATTAAGTAAACTCTTTAAAAGCATCATTTTTGTTTAACACCAAAGGCTTTGTATTGTACAGTTGTCAGGCTTATCAATTAAGCTAACTAAAGTAGGTATGAGAAGTTGGCCTGGTATATGCTGTCCACTAATTATAGTGGGCACCCTGTATCAGTCCAAACAACCCCTTATTGATGATAGGTTAAAGACCACCTTTATTGAAAGCTATCCTAGTGGTAGCTATGGCGAGCAGCTTTCAGGCTAAGTCTTGAAGGAATGTAAAGCCGCTTGTTTTACCAGTCTATAATCTCTTGAATGGCTAAATGAAAGACAACCACACCAGGTGTGTATATATATATATATATATATATATATTTCTAAACACACCCTCCTAGTCTCTTTATGAGGCTAGAGGTCATAAAACATAAGTTACACTTCAACTATATCAGTAATAAGCACAAGTACACGTCAGGCCCTAGGGGCGAGCCAAACCATAAAGTAAAATAGTGGTATAAGAACCACGACTTTACTAGACACAAGGCCTAGAGCCTGTTGAATCGCTGGGACCCCAAGGAACCACCCAAGGTAGTGACACAGGGGACTCACGGGGGCCATGTGCTGTGTGAAAACACAGCCGCGAGCTCCCGTTAGCTTCTATGGGGAAAGTCGCGGTTAGATTTTTAAAGATTAGGGACACTTAGAAACGAGTCAGGACCAAACCCTTTGGGACTTAGTAAGTTCTAGGGTTAACACCCACGAGAGCACCGGAGTACTCGAGGTACCTCACCCAGGGAAGCCGGGTGCATAGGTGTCAAATGGTGTCGGGTCGCTTCGATTTCAGTGGGAGCTGGCGAAGAAGTGCTGCTGCTGTGAAGATGCGAAGTGTCCGAAGAGATCCAAGCCTGGATCGAAGTCGAGAAGAACCTGAAAGCAGAGGGGACAGAGTCTGGGTCACATGCCAATGACCAGGAGGACGATAGGCGGATGCCCACCGATGTCGGGTGATTGAAGGTGAAGCTTGACTCTTCAGACACGAGGACCAGGAGGCGTCGAGGATGACCAGAAGCTGGATTCGAGCTGTCCCACGAAGGATGTCGAGTGCTGCAGCGTCGGTGCCCGGATTGGACACAACAAGCCTTGGCAACAGCAACCCACGCAGAAAGGAGAAAGATGCTTCGGTGCAGACCAGCAAGGTCCGAGGGACTCACCACTTGGTAGGTTGTCAGGGCACGTCTGGAGCAACCAGGGAAACCCAAGGAAAATCAGAGTTGCTTTCACGGGGACCCACCAGTCGACGGACCTGGGATCACAAAAGAGTCTTGAGAGGAAACGCAAAATGGCGGCCCACGGGTCACTCGGGGTGACTAGGCCGACAAACTTCAGTGGATTCTCTGCTCGAGGTGTGGACTTCAAGAGACGTTGAGAAGTCAATGCACTTGCAAAAGTGCACGGTGACCAGGAATTCCTGTTCCACGCTACTCACGAGGGCTGCGGGTCTCAGCTTTGCTGGGGACTCTGGTCTGCCTCTGAGATGTCTGGAAATCCTCTTCCTGGGCTGCAAATACTTTGGAGTCCGGCGGGAGCTTCGGAGATAGAGACCGGCAAAATGCTTTGTTGGTGCCTGCCAAGCAGGGGAGTCACTCCTTGACTCCAAGGGAGATTTCTTCAGTCCTCTAGTCTTTGGTAGAGCGTCGAAGTTCCAGGATTCAGCTTCAGAGTTTTGTCCAGGGATATCTAAAGTTATGGTTACAGAGGTTCCTTACTTATACCTAAGAAAGGGATTGGACTAACTCTGGGGACCCACCTATGGGAGGGTTTGGAAAGAGTGTGGCTACACCCATTTCCTTTGTCCAGTTTCACGCCAGAGCAGGGGCTGGAATCCCCTGAACCAGTTTGAGCTGAACTATGCACAGGGACACCAAATGTGCCCCCAGTGCAGGACTTCAAAGCACTCAGAGAGTGCTCCCACCCAGCCCCAATACACATAAGCCTGTCTGGGAGGTGGTTACACCTCCCTGTGACAGGAAACCTATCGTCCAGGCCTCCCCTGCCTGAGTTTCGGTTAGCAGCAAGAGGCCAGACCCATGTCTGTGGCTGCAGCATCCATTTTGTGATGCCAGGGCTGTGTTAAGTTTCTACCGGGTATACCAGTACTGCCATATCTCTCCCTCCTAGAAGGGTGGGATCATATTCTCACATCAGGAATTGATGTGGGGGTATGATTCCAAGGTTTTTGACACCAAACATGACTTGTTTCTGTGCAGCCAGTCCAAAGTCAGCACTAACCGTTTTAGTTATAATGCACTTAAGAGTATATGGTCAGGCTGCACCACTGACAACCCCAGAGAAGAGATTCCGAAGGATGCAGAGGGGCTCAGCTCATGCCTGGGCACCCTCTCACATATAACCAAGCACCCTGCCTTCAGGATTGATAAGACCTGCCATAGGGGTGACTGATAGGTCACTATGTGCAGTGATAGGAGAGGTATAGTGAACCTATACCTCAGTAAGGGGTGCATGCACCACCTTACCCAGGCTGCAGTAGCAGACCTGTAGTGTAATCTTGAAGGGCTTTCCAGGGGTGGCACAATACATGCTTCAGGCCCTGGTAGGACTCTGGGGTACCTATGCCCTGGGTACATAGTATACCATATACTAGGGACTCACAAGGGTGCCCCAGAATCCAATCTGGAGTGTACCCAAAGTACATGCAATCAATTTATAAGAGAAAGCAGATAGGCTGGGGACATGAATCGCAGGTTCCCAACCAAACTAAGTCAAAAATCAAAACGCCAGAAAAAAAGTGGGGGCAACCATGCAGTCAGATTCCACCTTCCTACAGTAGGTTAAACATTTTGAAGTGGAATGTCTGAAGGACTGAGACCTTGTATCATTTGGACGATTTGTGAAAGCCTTCTCATTTTGCTTCAGCGAGACAAGCTGTTCTATAGTGTACCACTGGCTGAATGAGATGCAAATTTTGATTAGGGCTCCCGGTTTTATGGTATTTATTTTTTTGCCATTTCCGTCTGTATTTATCCATATTTATTTTTTGGGCATTTTTTCTGTATTTATCCACATTTATTTTTGCCACAAGCAAAAGACGACGCTACAGCTAGTATTTTCCCACATTTATTTAAATTGACAATTGTATTCCTTTTCTAGTACAATATAATCTATATTGTACTAGAAAACAAATAAAAAAATGTAGGACAAAAAAATGATAGATCTTGTATGGCTAATTAGTGGGCTGTGCTGCTTTGTCGTTCTCGCTCTCCATCCTGCTTGACTATGTATCCCTTACACCTAAAGGCGACGCAACAGCTCCAAAAGATTGTGCTTCAAATCAGATGGAGTTTCTTGCTGTGCGAGATAACAAAGCTGGCAAGCCGCACTAGAGTACTTCACAGGTCTTTAAAAAGACCATTCACATGTTAACGAGGCTTTTTTGTTTATTTCACCCCTTTTTACCAGACTGTGGGCAGTGTCTACACCTGTGAGAGTTGCCTTTTACACGGGACACGGGTGGGAGCTACGTGCCCATATTTGTTTTTTATTTAAACAGAAACAGTTGCGGTGCTGTTTGCAAAAGAAAAGAAACACAGCCCTCAGATGCCTGGTCTGAAAGGAAACGGGATGGATGCAGTGGACCTGGAGGACAGCAATCTAAACAACGACCCTCGTCAGGAAGCCTGACACCTGTAGAAAATGTAAATGTGGCAAATGGCTAATGATGAAATGGAAAGGCGGCGTGGGAGCCATTTTGGCTTTAATTGACAGAGTGACATGAATTTTCTTCGAGCGCAGCTAGGAGCGCATGTGAAGGAAGCATACTACCTCCTTGCAAGTGTGGGAAGCTTCTACTACAGCAGGCATCCCAAGTCCACTAGCCACACTTTGCTTCCGTCTGTCTGTGTCCCTTTGTTTCTACCTGGTGCCCTGCTCTCCAAAGTCCTCGCCAGCACGAGACACCGTGACCCGCGAGTCACTGAACACAGGACACCCCCACTCTGCGCTGCCAGCACGGAAGCTGTCCTGTTCATCATTCATTCAACTCTCCCAGTCTCGCTCCGTGCCGGGTGCCTTCCTTCATCCAGCACAGTCTGCCACGGGTACAAGCGCCTTATCTTCCATTCCAAGTGCCCCGTCGGTAGCAAAATACCAGACAGCAGCGTGGCCAAATTTGCTAGTATTTTGCCGTTTATAAATATAAATACAGACAAAGGAAACGATTTCCGTCTGTATTTATATGTATAAATCCGTAAAAACGGAAAACCGGGAGCCCTAATTTTGATATATCAACATGGGCCTATGTACAACACTGTCAAGTACCACGCATATGGGGTCAGACTGACGCATTTATGTGTAGAGGTCCGCATCCTCACACAAAAATGCTTAGTCATGCATTTATAGCGTCCCTGACACCACCGGCGCTGCGAGGCACAAGCTGTGATGTAGTAGCAGCTGTATTAGTAGCGTTAGCCGCCCACTGCCGGACACAGTCATTCTAACACTGAGCCTACATAGCGCCAGCCGCAGTCTCACAGTTTCATCACTTACAAATACTGTGTACTGAACACAATTGGCACCATGGTCTGCCATCGCTCAGCTCGGTCACAATGGCCTCGCGTACCACGTGACATCCAACACACTGACAACCACCTCCAGAATGTGCTTCTCTCTGTGGCGCCTGGGTTTGTGTTATCAAGCACGGCACCGTCAGTGTGTCCACAATAACAAGAAGTCCGTGATTGGGCATTGGGAAGACTAAACTTTGTTTTTGTGTTAGGGCACGCCTGCCGCAGGCAGAGTGAGTGGGGCTGGTGGCGCCCTCAGCCTCACTGTGGCAGTGCTGTTCAGAGATAAGAACTCTGCATAAAGTGTTGTTGGCGGAGAGGAACTGATAGCATTTGCGTGTCCCAAATGTCTTAATGTATTTTATTTACAGTTGGAATGCGCATGGCCCTTTGGGCAGCAGGTACAGACACACGCTTAATACATCAAAGACATGCTTGCTGTAGGCCCCAGCACAGGGCGTGAAGTGTGTAGCAGGATTGCCACGTTTTATTTCAAGTAACATTTATTTTCCCAGTTGAAAGAATCACGCACTGAAGGCTCCGAGCTCACCAGTCATGGGCTGGAAGGAAAAGTCCTCTCGTAAGTAAGTTTTTTTTTTTTTTTTTTTTTTTTAAATGTAAAAAAAAATTCAAACCAGCGACCAAAGTAAATATCTTCACCAGCACCGGCTTTGAATCAATGGAGCAGCAGCACTAGGTCACCTGAGCCAGGAGTGTTGTTTACTGTGGAGCTTCTCCCTACCTGGCCTGCCCTGCTTGGCACTGCCAGTAATATCTGCTGCACAGCAGCGGCCGGGCTAGCTGGCAGAGTTTGAGGCTGACAGAAGCAGTGTGCTCCCGTCTTGTATTGCCTGGGGCACTTAAAACGACATGGGAGTTTTTTAGGTGATCTGATAAATGTGATTTTTATTGGGGTTCATATTTATATGTTTCCCTCGTCTTCATTGCTTGATTTTGCTCGCAAAAAAGTGTCACTCGTAGACGTTGAAATGTCCCTCATAATTGCACTGAAATTATGAAAATGTCACACACAGCAATCCGAAACCTTGGCAGCTATGTATGTAATAAACCCAAAAATAAAGAACCAAACTGGAGGTTGGATTTTTTTTTTTAGGAAATTAGGAGCTGAGAAGAAGAAACATGCCTGAGATTTGGCTTTTCAGCCCTCATGTTTGTAAACACAGAACCATTAACCCCTTCGCTGCTAGGCCTTTTCCCCTCCTGTGCTAAGCCTTTTTTGGGCTATTTGGGGTAGTGCGCGCTTAGGCCTCTGTAACTTTTTGACCACATTAGGTATCCACGCCAAATTTGCGTCCTTTTCTTCCAACATCTTGGGGATTCTAAAGGTACCCAGGGTTTGTGGATTCTCCTAGAGGGTTCCCAGAAATTAGTCAAAATACAGCAAAATTTTGTTTTTTTTGTGAAAAATGGGAAAAACGGGCTGCAAATGAAAGCTTCTGGGTTTTTCTCTGCAAATGGTATCAAAAAAGGGTTTGTGGGGCTGAAATCGCCATTTCTCCAGCTTTTAGGGAATGACAGAATTTTGTTAGAAAACCAACATTTTTTACACAGTTTTGGCATTTTTCTGGGACATACCCTATTTTTGCTATTTTTTGTGCTTTCAACCTCCTAAGGGTAGAAATGGGTACAAAAACAATAATGGATCCTGGAAAGCTATACATTTTTGAAAAGTAGACAAAATTCTGAATTCAGCAAGGGGTCATTTGTGTAGATCCATCAAGGTTTCTTTATAGAAATTTACAGGTAAATATAGGAAAAATTAAAAATTTGTTGAAAAAAGCAGCCTTTTGAGTCAACGTTTTCACCTGTAACTTCTTCGAATTATGACATCTCTTTGAAAGCAATGTACCGTTACATCCGGTAGACCTTCCTGGTTGTGGGGACATATAGGACTTGTAGGTTCACCAAGAGCCCAACGAACCCAGAGTAGAAAACTGAGCAGCATTTTGTAATGTTTTTTTTTTTCCGGGTATATAGCAATTATTGTGGGAAAATGTATACATGGAAAAATCGGTATGAAAGTCACCTATGTATTTCTGAAATGGGAACAAATTACAGAGTTTAGAAACAGTGCATATTTGCACATTTTCGAAATTGGGAATACTCATATTTGCATGACAATTATTGGTCATTTTTCAAAATGACTTTTTTTTTACACAATGTCTTTCATTTGGAAGGGAGAAATGCATCAAAAATCAATAGGTAATAACAGTTGCTTTACAAATTTGAACTACCATAAGTCTCCCGATAAAAATGGTACCTCACTTGTGTGGGTAGGCATAGTGCCCACGACAGGAAGTGGCTCAAAACCTAAGGTGAACGCACCACATTTTCACACTGAAAATTTACACTTTATTTGCGAAGAGTCTAGCTGTAGTTTTTGAACCCTAGCCCTGCCGGCACCTAGGGAAACCTAGCAAACCTATACATTTTTGAAAACTAGACACCCAGGGGAATCCAGGATGGGGTGACTTGACTGCCTCCCACCATGGTCTGTTACCCAGAATCCCTTGCAAACGTAAAAAATTGACAAAAAAAACACATTTTCCTCACATTTCTGTGATGGAAAGTTCTGGAATCTGCGTGGATCCACAAATTTCCACCCACCCCGCGTTCCCCAAAGTCCTACGAGAAAAATGGTACCTCACTTGTGCGGGTCGGCCTAGTGCCCGCGACAGGAAACGGCGCAAAAAGCAAAGTGGTTTTGCAGTGAAAAATGACCCTTTTTTTGGCAAAGTGACTAGCTGTAGATTTTGAACCCTAGCCCTGCCGGCACCTAGGGAAACCTAGCAAACCTATACATTTTTGAAAACTAGACACCCAGGGGAATCCAGGATGGGGTGACTTGACTGCCACCCACCATGGTCTGTTACCCAGAATCCCTTGCAAACGTAAAAAACTGACAAAAAAACACATTTTCCCCACATTTCTGTGATGGAAAGTTCTGGAATCTGCGTGGATCCACAAATTTCCACCCACCCCGCGTTCCCAAAGTCCTACGAGAAAAATGGTACCTCACTTGTGCGGGTCGGCCTAGTGCCCGCGACAGGAAACGGCGCAAAACGCAACATGGTTTTGCAGCGAAAAATGACCCTTTTTTTGGCAAAGTGACTAGCTGTAGATTTTGAACCCTAGCCCTGCCGGCACCTAGGGAAACCTAGCAAACCTATACATTTTTGAAAACTAGACACCCAGGGGAATCCAGGATGGGGTGACTTGACTGCCTCCCACCATGGTCTGTTACCCAGAATCCCTTGCAAACGTAAAAAATTGACAAAAAAAACACATTTTCCCCACATTTCTGTGATGGAAAGTTCTGGAATCTGCGTGGATCCACAAATTTCCACCCACCCCGCGTTCCCCAAAGTCCTACGAGAAAAATGGTACCTCACTTGTGCGGGTCGGCCTAGTGCCCGCGACAGGAAACGGCACAAAAAGCAACGTGGTTTTGCAGTGAAAAATGACCCTTTTTTTGGCAAAGTGACTAGCTGTAGATTTTGAACCCTAGCCCTGCTGGCACCTAGGGAAACCTAGCAAACCTATACATTTTTGAAAACTAGACACCCAGGGGAATCCAGGATGGGGTGACTTGACTGCCTCCCACCATGGTCAGTTACCCAGAATCCCTTGCAAACGTAAAAAATTGACAAAAAAAACACATTTTCCCCACATTTCTGTGATGGAAAGTCTGGAATCTGCGTGGATCCACAAATTTTCACACACCCCGCGTTCCCCAAAGTCCTACGAGAAAAATGGTACCTCACTTGTGCGGGTCGGCCTAGTGCCCGCGACAGGAAACGGCGCAAAACGCAACGTGGTTTTGCAGTGAAAAATGACCCTTTTTTTGGCAAAGTGACTAGCTGTAGATTTTGAACCCTAGCCCTGCCGGCACCTAGGGAAACCTAGCAAACCTATACATTTTTGAAAACTAGACACCCAGGGGAATCCAGGATGGGGTGACTTGACTGCCTCCCACCATGGTCTGTTACCCAGAATCCCTTGCAAACGTAAAAAATTGACAAAAAAAACACATTTTCCCCACATTTCTGTGATGGAAAGTTCTGGAATCTGCGTGGATCCACAAATTTCCACCCACCTCGCGTTCCCCAAAGTCCTACGAGAAAAATGGTACCTCACTTGTGCGGGTCGGCCTAGTGCCCGCGACAGGAAACGGCGCAAAACGCAACGTGGTTTTGCAGTGAAAAATGACCCTTTTTTTGGCAAAGTGACTAGCTGTAGATTTTGAACCCTAGCCCTGCCGGCACCTAGGGAAACCTACCAAACCCACGCATTTCTGAAAACTAGACACCCGGCGGCTTCTAGGGAGGTATGGCTTGCGTGGATCCCCCAACGTTTCCTTACCCAGAATCCCCTGCAAACCTCAATTTTTGCTCAAAAAATCACTTTTTTCACACATTTTGGGGTGGGAAAGTAGTGGCATCACCGGGCTCACACAAATTTACCACCACCCAGCGTTCCCCCAGGTCTCCCGGTAAAAATGGTGCATCACTTGTGTGGGAGGCCCAAGTACCCGCGGCAGGCAAGGGCCCAAAACTTAGTGAGGCGACATCAAAATGGCCTATCGCTAAACCACCTGGTTTTGCAAGGGGGGTCACTTTGGTTTTTGGCCCGGTGCTCGGCGGCCATCTAGGGAAACCTACCAAACCCACGCATTTCTGAAAACTAGACACCCGGCGGCTTCCAGGGAGGTATGGCTTGCGTGGATCCCCCAATGTTTCCTTACCCAGAATCCCCTGCAAACCTCAATTTTTGCTCAAAAAATCACTTTTTTCACACATTTTGGGGTGGGAAAGTAGTGGCATCACCGGGCTCACACAAATTTACCACCACCCAGCGTTCCCCCAGGTCTCCCGGTAAAAATGGTGCCTCACTTGTGTGGGAGGCCCAAGTACCCGCGGCAGGCAAGGGCCCAAAACGTAGTGAGGCGACATCAAAATGGCCTATCGCTAAACCACCTGGTTTTGCAAGGGGGGTCACTTTGGTTTTTGGCCCGGTGCTCAGCGGCCATCTAGGGAAACCTACCAAACCCACGCATTTCTGAAAACTAGACACCCGGCGGCTTCCAGGGAGGTATGGCTTGCATGGATACCCCAACGTTTCCTTACCCAGAATCCCCTGCAAACCTCAATTTTTGCTCAAAAAATCACTTTTTTCACACATTTTGGGGTGGGAAAGTAGTGGCATCACCGGGCTCACACAAATTTAGCACCACCCAGCGTTCCCCCAGGTCTCCCGGTAAAAATGGTGCCTCACTTGTGTGGGAGGCCCAAGTACCCGCGGCAGGCAAGGGCCCAAAACGTAGTGAGGCGACATCAACATTGCCTATCCCAAATGTCGCCTCACTACGTTTTGGGGGATCCACGCAAGCCATACCTCCCTGGAAGCCGCCGGGTCAAAAACCAAAGTGACCCCCCTTGCAAAACCAGGTGGTTTAGCGATAGGCCATTTTGATGTCGCCTCACTACGTTTTGGGCCCTTGCCTGCCGCGGGTACTTGGGCCTCCCACACAAGTGAGGCACCATTTTTACCGGGAGACCTGGGGGAACGCTGGGTGGTGGTAAATTTGTGTGAGCCCGGTGATGCCACAACTTTCCCACCCCAAAATGTGTGAAAAAACTGATTTTTTTGAGCAAAAACTGAGGTTTGCAGGGGATTCTGGGTAAGGAAACGTTGGGGGATCCACGCAAGCCATACCTCCCTGGAAGCCGCCGGGTGTCTAGTTTTCAGAAATGTGTGGGTTTGGTAGGTTTCCCTAGATGGCCGCCGAGCACCGGGCAAAAAACCAAAGTAACCCCCCTTGCAAAACCAGATTAACTATTGTTACTACAGCGTGAGAATTTTGGAATAATACTGCAAAGAAAATGTGGCAGACAGTTTGAGGTTTACAGGACAATGGGGATAAAAAATATTTTTCAATTCACTAGAGAGACATCACCATGAACTCCCAAGGGTTTTCGACAATATCTACAGTTGGTGGGTTATTCTTGCATGGAAAGTGTACCTTGCCAGAGAAACTAAAGACAAAGATTCCTGCACAACCATCTATTCCTCAAACACACACACATACTGGTTGGATTTGGCACGAGGGCGAGTCATGGTTCAGTGTATTAAATTTTATTAACAAGAGATTTCACAAAAATGAAATGCACTGTCAATAATTACATTCTCAAAAAACCAAACCAATGACTCGCAGCTCGTGAGCTGTAAAGCCACGTCAAGGCACCAACCACTTTACAGGCCATTCACACACCTTTCATACGTGATACAAACAAGACCATTCGCGCCACCAGGCACAAAAGCAACACATTACAAAATTCACCAAAAAGGGACAAGGTACACCCTGCTTCAGAAAGACAAATATTACTGCACAGCCATCTAATCCGCAAGCACACACACATACTGGTTGGATTTGGCACGAGGGTGAGTGATGGTTCAGTAGATACAATTGTATTAGCAAGTGATTTCACAGAAATGAAATGCACTGGTAATAATTGAAAGGGCGAGAAACTGAACCATTGACTCACAGCTCGTGAGCTGTAAAGCCACGACAAGGCACCAACCTCTTTACAGGCCATTCACACACCTTTCATACGTGTGAGACATACAAAACCATTCACACCGCCAGCCGCGGGCCCATCACATAACAAAACTCACACCAGCACACAGCGCCATTCAAGGGCCCATCACTTTCACACGCCCACAATCCAGACACAGGAACTACACAGGCTGATGGATTGCGTGGAGTGGCACTCAGCTAGCAGTGTGTGTAGTGACCAGCAGAAAGTCAATACTCACACACAGCCAGCAGAGCACCAGTCCACACACACCGCTAGCCAAACACCAGTCCACGCATACCGCTAGCCAAGCGCCAGTCCCCGACACCACCAGCCAAGCACCAGTCCGCACACACCACCAGTCCACGCACACCGCCTGCCAAGTACCAGTCCACGCACACCGCCTGCCAAGCACCATTCCACGCACACTGCCAGCCAAGCTCCAGTCCACGCACACCACCAGCCAAGCACCAGTCCGCACACACCACCAGTCCACGCACACCGCCAGCCAAGTACCAGTCCACGCACACCGCCTGCAAAGCACCATTCCACGCACACCACCAGCCACGCACCAGTCCACGCACACCGCCAGTCCATGCACACCGCCAGCCAAGCACCATTCCACGCACACCACCAACCAAGTGCCAGTCCACACACACCAACAGCCAAGCGCAAGCCAACACACACCGCCATCACATTTAGGATTTAAAAAAAAAAAAAAAAAAAAAAAACACAAACAAATTGCAAATAGATACAAATCTTCTAACAGAAAATCAGCAACTAAATACATTGCACTAACACCAACCTTGAAACAGAATCAAATTATCCAAAGAATACAGACCAGGCAGTTCACTTTACCACTCAAGAATCCTCCCAAAATGTTTTTCGGGTGTGGTACGCTCTAAAACAAGCATAGAGACACAGTGCAGGATGAGAAGGACAGTCGGGGCAGTACATACGACTCTCCTTCCGCAAACCTTTTCGCCAACAGACTCTACATCTCCTACTGGGAAAATCTTTTGCGGGTGTGGGAGGAATGTGATCTGGAAAGTGGCGTTCTTTCAATCTAGCAACATCCTCCACCAGTCCAACTCTAGGAACACTTGCCTGTTCCACTACAACAAGGCTGCCTATTACAGACTCCTGAAACTTAGCAAAAGTCATCTTTGACTCAGGGCAAGAATCCTGGAACACAACAAAAGCATTAAACATTGCCATGTGGAAAAGATGGATAGCCAACTTCTTGTACCAAATGTAAGCCTTACGAAGAGCAGTGTAAGGTTCCAACCTCTGATCTACTCTGTCAACACCACCCATGTGCCTATTATAGTCTAAAATGCACACAGGTTTGCGCGCTTCAGCGACCTGACCCCAAACAGTCACAGGTGCAGTGCTTTCATCATGGATGGTAGTCAGCATGTAGACATCTCTCCTGTCTGTAAACTTCACAGCAAGAAGCTCCTGGCAACGCAACGCACTGCACTGTCCCCGCACAAGCTTTTGACACACAAGTTCTTTCGGGAAACCTTTACGGTTAGAGCGGATTGTGCCACAAGCAAGAGTGTCCACTTTGGCCAATTCCCTGAACAACCGCACACCAGTGTAGAAGTTGTCTACATATAAATGGTGGCCTTGGTTAAAAAATCCTCTTCCAAGTTCCCAAACAATTTTCTCAGTCACTCCAAAAGTGGACGGACAACCAGGGAGGTTAAACCTAGATTCCTTACCGGTGTACACCCTGAAATTAGAGACATATCCAGTCCTACTGTCACACAGCATATACAGCTTTATTCCATAGCGTGCCCTCTTACTAGGAATGTATTGCCTAAAAACCAAGCGGCCCTTGAACAACACCAAAGACTCATCCACTGCAATTTGTTTCCCAGGAGCATAGATCTCAGGAAATCGATCAACAAAGTGATCAAGGACAGGCCTAATCTTAAAAAGACGGTCACAGTCAGGGTGATCTCGTGGCAACGCTAAACCATTATCAACAAAATGCATCATCCGAAGCAGTAGCAAATACCTGTCACGACTCATGACTGCCGGAAAAATAGACGTTGCCATCAAGGGACTGCTAGACCAATATGAAGACATTGATGGCTTCCTTAGCAAGCCCGTCAAAAAAGTTAAACCCAAGAACTTCTTGATCTCTTCAACATTTGTGGGAGTCCACCGGGTAGCTCTAGAGTGTGGCTTAAGACTGGCACAGTTGTCCCTAAAAAACTGTTCGGCATACAAATTAGTCTGCTCAACAATCTCTGCAAAAAACACATCATCCATAAACAACTGAAAAAAATTGACCGGCAAAAAGTTTTCAGTATTCACTCTAGACCCTGGAACACCAGTAAACTCTAGCAATGCCGGCTGCACCATGCCAGGGGCAACCCAGAGGTCATCACTTTCAAAGGGAAGCCTAGCAGCCCCAGCCTGCAGCCCAGAAGCCTCTTGCCGCACTACACCAACGGGAAGCCTTGCAGCCCCAGCCTGCAACCCAGATGCCTCTTGACGCACTAGCGGCACATCAGTCTCCTCCTCTAACACAGGCACTTCATCCGCACTAAGAGTATCTTCATCATCCGATGACTCCATACGGAGAGACAACTCACTGCCAGAATCGTCCCCTGCCTCCTCTCCCTCAGATGCAGAGTCAGTCTCTGAACCAATATCAGAGGAAGACTCACACAGCAAACCAACAACCTGCTGAGCAGTCATCCTGCGGCTAGCCATTATACTTACTAAGATAGAAGACTGCACAAACAAGTCAACAACAACCACCAATGTGCAAACCAAGTAAGTAAAGAAATGTGTACCTTTATCACAAAGATCAATGTACTCAAAAACTATACAATCCAATTACAAGAGACAGCTGCACTCACCAGAAACTAACTCTGCAGTGACACAGCAAAAACCAACGATATCAAACTAGAAAGAAGAAAAAAAAAAACACATTACTCACAAGACAACAAAATACACATCGAGCACCAATGCAAAAAGTTTTTGACACTCAAAAAACAAACATACTGCTATTATTACACCATTTGCAAAAAAAATTCATGCAGAGAAATCAAACACATTTACATTGTACAAAAAAAGAGTCTCTTACCAAACTACACAAACAGCAGAACCGCCAGAAACACGGCAAACTGAAAAAAGCAAAAGCCTTCACCTAGAACAAAAAAGTAAAAAAAAAAAACATTACTATTGCAATTCACAAAAAAAAAACAATAAACATAACAACATTCTATGTTACTACCCAAATGGTCAATCGTTATGTTCCAGGTGGGGCAGAAAACAGCAGGAAAAAAAAGGCTACTCTGTCCCGGGGCGGGTGGGCCAAATACATATTATAAAAATTGCCCCCTGGAAGCGACACTTGCCAAAGGGGTCACTTCCATTTTTATTTACACTAATTCCCTGGTGTCCAGTGGGCTTTTCTGCCCCCACCCCCCTGGGGCCAGACACGGAGCGAAAGTGGACCGATCTGCCCCCAGGGGGGGCAGAAAAGTCTGTGCAAAAATTTTTCCCCAAGGGGTCGCTTCCCATAACAAAATTGCGAAATTCCCTGGTGTCTAGTGGGCTTTTTTGCCCCCCCCTGGGGGCAGAAACGGACCGGAAGTGGACCGATCTGCCCCCAGGGGGTGCAGAAAAGTCTGTGCACAAATTCTCCCAAATTCAGCCCCAGGGAAGCGACCCTTGCCCAAGGGGTCACTTCCCATATCAATATATCAAAATTCCCTGGTGTCTAGTGGGCTTTTCTGCCCCCCCTGGGGGCAGAAACGGACCGGAAGTGGACCGATCTGCCCCCAGGGGGGGCAGAAGAGTCTTTGCAAAAATTCTCCCCCAGGGAAGCGACCCTTGCCCAAGGGGTCGCTTCCCATATCATCATTACGACATCCCTGGTGTCTAGTGGGCTTTTCTGCCCCCCCTGGGGGCAGAAACGGACCGGAAGTGGACCGATCTGCAGAAACGGACCGGAAGTGGACCGATCTGCCCCCAGGGGGGGCAGAAGAGTCTTTGCCAAATTTCTCCCCCAGGGAAGCGACCCTTGCCCAAGGGGTCGCTTCCCAATTCACCATTACGACATCCCTGGTGTCTAGTGGGCTTTTCTGCCCCCCCCCCTGGGGGCAGAAACGGACCGAAAGTGGACCGATCTGCCCAAGGGGGGGCAGAAAAGTCTGTCAAAAAATTGTCCCCCAGGGAAGCGACCCTTGCCCAAGGGGTCGCTTCCCAAATGGCCGAAAACAACATCCCTGGGGTCTAGTGGGGGCATTCCTGTCCCGCGATCGCGACGCTGTGCGCGATCGTGGAACAGGAATGCCCAGCATTGAGACATCAGGGGAGAGGAAATACTCTTTCCTCTCCCCCGATGCCTCAAGGCCCTGGAATTCCGCCCCCCCGCCACACCGCAGCAAAACACCTACCTGATCCGTTGGACGCGCTGGAAGAAATGAATTCCAGCGCGTCCAACGCTTCCTGATGACGCCAGCGCGCGCTGTGCGCGCTGATGTCACCAGGAAGCGTGGGGGGGCTCGGGGGTGGCAGCGGAAACTCTTCCGCTGCCATCCCCATCTGTGGGGGCACGATCGATGCCCCAGGGGGGGAACGCCAGCGCTTCCCCCAGGGGCTGTGCTCATGACGGAGCGGTTCCGTCATGAGCACAGCTCAACCGATGCTCATGACGGAACCGTTCCGTATTTTAAAATATTCTCCTGCTCTGTGTAGGACAAGTTATAGTTGGGAGTTCAGGTTTAAGGTGAAAGGGTTTAAGGTGAAAGGGTGTCTTGCTAAGGAACATCATTTGCCCTGGAGTGTAAATATTCAATATAATCCTTAGTATAGCTGGAGTTTCAGTCTGCTAGTAGATTTCTCTTTCTTGTGAGAGTACAATAAATGTGTAATATTTGGCAGAGTCATATCACCAGAATTATTGGCCAGTTCTGAAAGTTGTTTGTTTTATTTCATACTTACCTAGTGATTAATGTAAAATATTTAAACCTGAATATATGTTCCATATGTAATTCGTTAGGTAAAAGGCATACGTAAAAATTGCTATACATTTTATTTGTCAGAGCATGCAGTTAATATATTCAAAGGAAGGACGCATGAAGAAAATAAAAGTTTAGAATGGGCGAGTGTCGGCTGTTATTCACCCTCTATGGAATACACCGGATTGCGCGTGGTTTGTTTTGCCCTTGTCTAATCAGTGTAGTTGCACAGTAATTCTGAGGTACTGGGACATAGACACAAATGTTTTACATGGGATAAGATCAGGCTACAGGCGTGTTTTATTATCATAATAAAAAATTATAAATGTATGGTGGTTTATGCTAGATTCAGAGCAGCATGACAGTCCTTCAAGGTGAGGCATATTGTTCTGGGGTGAAGTTTGGCCTCTGTAACTCCCATGCGTGCCCCCGACATTTGCTCGAAAGATCAACACCATGACATCTATTGAACACTATCCACCATTGGAAAAGTTGTTTGTCGTATGAGTTATTCTGTTTTTCAGAAAGGCATTACTTGCAGTGGTTGTTGAATTTGTAACATTATAACAGATGTAATACACATCAGTCAACAGTTGCAGATCTAGCTGTTGTTATTGACACCTCGGTTAGTCACACTTGCCGACATGAACTTGCATTATTCTGTTTTTTGGTTACTTGACAGGCTTGCAGTATAACGTTTGATAGTAGGGATGTAGGTGAATAGTTTACAACTTTTTTTATCAGAAATTCTATTAAGGAGATATCTGATGTTCAGAATGGTTAGTGATCTATGTGTCTGGTCTATATATTTAAAACTTTGTCTATTTCTAGATGGTGTGGGCCCTGGAGTCAAGTAATGCTAACAGCATGTTTTGGTAATGGTGGAAGCTCAAACTTCTTTTCAATTGAAATACTTCAATCTCTTTGCAGCAGACCATTTTTATGATCTCATTGATGGAAGTGTGAAGATTTCTCTCAGTTCTGAATAGCTGGTATCTTTATTGACGCCGCACTGTCAGTCATTCAGTCCAGCTCCTCTTCCAGCTGATGACTAGAGCTCGTGAAGAGGAAAATCAGAGCTTCAGTGTAGTTCTAGCGCATGCATAATGTGGAGATATTTCTTGACGAATATCAGTTACTTTTTGGCACATGTAGTTATAAGGACTTAAATGTGAGACTGGTTGGATGCATGTTCAGAGGGCACTTCGTAATACTGTGGAATCAATTTCATTGTACTGTCAATATCTTGGTGCACTTAATGACCTTAATGACTATTTTATTAAATTGCTAGTGAAAAGACGTCTAAAAATGCACAATGTTCTGCAATGTGTCAAATTACTGTGGGGAAAATTGGAATAACCTTTAGCTTTGGAGGTTCATAAATCCATTATTAATTTTCCGAAGAAAATGGCATAGAATGATTCAGTGTTCAATTTTGGGAAAAGCCTTAGGCAGAACACTTCCCTTTCCTATAAATTCACACATACTCCTTAATTGTCTTCCCATTTCAAATGGTTAATTTAAATATCTGTGTTTCTTCTCCACATGTAATTAAAAAGTGTACACTTATACCGTTTTTTTGACATTCGTTTGCGGTAGGGGATATCCTCCACTTCTAACTTGTTTAGGTCACATTTTTTCATATTTGCATTTGCAACTTTTTTTTTTATTAAACATATTTTATTAAATTTTGATAGTACCACTTGGGCTAAAGCCCGACATAGTCCAATTGGAGACAAAATATTGGTAAGTTACCAGACATGGGAATTTTAATGGGTGCAGTTAGTATATATAACAAAGGTAAAACAAAAACTGAAAACTTTACGCAGACTTTTCCACCCCACCCGCATCGGCAAGCATATTTCGAGACACAGGGATACCTAAAGGGATAAGACAGCACGACATACATTATGGCCCACAACCATCTCATGGAGCTATTTTTACGGGGTTTGCGAAGGAAGAGGAGGGAGATCAATGCCCCGGTATGTAGCCCATCAATACCAAATTTTTCTGTGTTTTTGGGGGCAACCCCTCGCTTGAAATACTGCCATCTCCGCGCACATACATTTGTCTAGCTCTTTTTGCCACTTTCCTATAGTTGGTGGAGATGTTTCTTTCCATAACTGAGCAATGTCACGTCTGGCAATTTGGAGGGCAAGGAAGAGTAAGCGTTGCTTATATCGATTCCTACCTAAATCTTCTGTGCTATGGAGCAGGAACAGTCTAAGATAATTTGGGAGATCCCAGAACAGCACCTCCTTGAGGCAACTCGATACCCTGCACCAGAAGTGCTGTAATGCCGTGCAGCTCCATACCGTATGGAGACATGTCCCCTCCTTGCGTTTGCTACTTTGACTTGTAGTATATATTTTGAATCCAACCATACATATTTTTTTCTTTTCTTGAAATAAGTGTCGTTTGAACTGTTTGCCACCTGCAGTGCAATTGTGTACCTGGCACCCAGATGCAATCGCTGCTCACCAACTGTGACCTAGTTTCCACTTTTTTGTGTGCACTGAGACGAAGCTGAAAACAAAGAGCATTCAGTGCCCATGAATCCTCAGCCCTGCACCCATATGCCGGCATGCCAGTGCAAACAAAATGAACCCCACTTATCCCAACAGCAATTTGGTAGCTGAGGTGCTATGGCAAAGGACCTATTATGGACTTGGGAAAAAATACTCCCTCCAGTGCATGCCTGCGGTTGATTATGTGCAAAGTTTGTTATCACTGTCAAATGAGTGTCCACGCGTGATGATATCCTTTCTGATGTTTTGATGGTTTAGGCTTTGATACTCTTCATCCATTTAAAAACAACAACAAAAATTGTTTATAAACTAAAGTAGCCTAAATTAAGCCTTGTCTGCTGCCTTGCAGGTTATTTTTAGATTGCTGTCTTAGGCAAAATTGATTCGTAGCTGTTACTTAAAGATGAATGATATACTGTTTTATATGTTGAGCTGACAAATGCAGTCCTCGTCTGTCAAACGATAAAGAAATCTCTGAAAAGTGGTTACTGGAAGGTAGCTTAAAATAATATGAATGCATTGGCTTCTCCTGGTAATCTCATCTCGGACAGGTGTGATGACGTGAACATTTTAGGTTTCCAGATATGGCAGTGTTCAGAGCTTCCCAGTTATGATGCAATGTCTTGATGTATAGGGAAACCGTTTTTTGTTTTGCTTAAACTTTGTTGTTTAACAAATCTACACAAAAAATTTCAAAAATGGGGCCTCCTAATCTTGATCCTGCAAAGCTTCTATTCGGTTGTTTAGAAGGGTATAGTTTTTGGATTGGCCAGGAATTATTATGGAGAAGGAAAGCTTGAGAAGACAAGCTGCGCAAAAAAATTCTAATCGAGGCGGTGATTGTCCTTCTTCACGCTCCCTTTTTTTATTTGGTGTAAGCCCGTCCAGCAGTTCTGACAAAACACCATAAAGTTTGTCTTAAAATTAGTATGTTGTTATGGTAGTTGAGTTGGGGAATCGCCTCCCTAACAAAAATTTGACCCTGAACTGGCTCTCTAATTGGCTGGCAGGAGGAATCATTTTGAGATCCACAGAACAAGCTCACAAGCCATGATGCAGGGGGGATAAGCGGAAATTCTGGGTTCGTGTGTGGGCATAGATGAAGACACTAAAGCCTAAAAGGACACAGGCACACCAGAGATATGTTAGCACTCTCCAAGCTGAATATACACTTTTTTGACCCCCAACCATCATACTTAAAGTTGCTTTTAAAAATGCATCTTCGTTGAAAATATGTTTGCACCTGTTTAAACTGAACAGTCTGGGGCTGCAGGACTCACCAAAACATTCAACAATAAAGAATGTGCAGCTGGCATCGTTTCTGGGTGCACAACACGGTCCAAGACCATACACAATTTACAGTTTCTTCCGGGCAGGTCCTGCAAGTACTCCAGGCATAGTTATGTTATGTTATGTTATGTTATGTTATGTTATATGGTTCTTATAAAGCGCCTATCACCACCGATCTCTAAGCGCTAGGTATCCAAAGGGTACATATAGACAAGGCCACAGGGCAGTGCCTACAGATACTGTGGGTATGGTTATTAAGCAAAGATGCCCCTTGAACAGCACATGCAGGGCATGGCCTTAAACAATGATCTCCTCGTACAGTGCCATGCCCTATACTCGATGGACACGGTATATGTAAAGGTCATGCATGCTATGTTGGTATTGCACTCAAAGGGGTTAAGTATATCATTACAAAGTCCAATAAATATTCTGAAAAACCACCAGAACCATTAGCCTTGCACTGACTAAGCATCAGTGCAGAATATTCCCAAAATGTTCAGCGCTCTAGTTTGCAGCTGGCAGTGGACATATACGTCCATGTCCTGTGCATCCTCACCAAGTGTGCTCTCCACCCCTGTATGCTGTGCGTGCGGGATCGAAACGAAGACCACGCGGTTTGTGCTTTACATGCAATACTTGGCATTAGTGCTCCGTACGTACCTGTGTGCACAGTACACGCCCAGCGGCTTTTAATGATCATAAGCAGTCCCGGATTACCAAATAGGCAAAGTAGGCACCGGCCTATGGGCCCCACTCCTTTTAGGGGTGCACAACAACGGATCAACATAATGTTGATTTGATCTTGAAAGAAAATTACAATCGGGCTTTCTTAAATGGTTTCCAGTTAATTTTTGTTAATCACATTAATTATTAATGTTTAGTTTTGTGTAATAAAATTGGTATATTAAAATTGTTGGTTGGTAAAACTAAAAACGTGTTAAAAGATAATTTTTTGAGGGGGGAGGGCCAGACATTTTGACTGCTTATGGGCCTTTACAGGATTCAGTCCAGCACTGATCATAAGGCACAGCTGATGGCCATGCTTTATGTGCATGGTATGTAAGAAATGGTGCCGGTTGTGTCCTGTGCTCTTTAAGAAGCAGGGAGATGTCATGGTTGATAGCACTAGTGATGCACTGGTGACTTAAAGTGTTTTATCTTTAGAAATATAACTGAAACGTCCCTTCATGTGAGGTTTTTTTTATATTAACGTTGCAAGGCGAACATTTAATAGGAAGTTATCTCGAAAAATATGCTGAAAGCATTAAAGGCAGGGGCAAAACCCAAGGATGAGTCAAAACATTATTTAAGTCAGTGGTTTTAGATCTCACTTCTCGGCTTTCTAAGAACTAGTTTGCATGCTTGTTTCACTGATGATAGATAACCACATTGTTAGCAACCTAAACGGGGCTGGCACTTGATTCACAGTAGCAGTAACCACAGGCTGCATGGGGAATGTTTGCCTAGCTGTTCTTATTAAAAGAAGAGTTGTCTCAAGTACTGAAATATCACTTTGTGCATAAGAGTAAGTACAGTAGGACTTAATGTTGCCCAGCACAGAGTAATCAGAGATGTTAAATATTTGTTTTAAACAAATATTCACATAATTGCATGCTGCTAGTGGTTGCAGCGTGGGATTAGACATTCCAGGCTGTAGAAATACAGTAAACCATTGTAAGGACAACCCTAATCTTTTATATTGGAAGACTTTCTGAAGAGGACTTTTTGCTTTACTTTACAATGAAAAGTTTTTTAAATAATATGAAGCATTAACTCTTGCCTTACCTTTCTTTATCCCAATAGCATATCGTAGTCTCACAAGCTGGGGGTTACTGTTCGAACCACGCTTTCTCTATTTTGTCTAGTGTATGTTCCTAAATGGCTGTTTATCATAAGTGTATATCTGAATACGTAAATATAATACAGAATGTTGCAATTTCATAATATTTTAAAATGCTTGGGTTCAAAAAGCATACCGTGCCATTTCGTAGTATATTTTCTGGGTGCTGAATATACGGCTGCAAAGCACTGGATAGTAACCTATGGTAAAAATATATCAAGATGAGGCAACTGTTAGGTTTAATTAGAGCAGTAGCTCTACTGCCACTTACTTTAAATAGAGAATCTTGGCAAGACTCATCACTGGTACAGTCATAATAGTAGTTCTAGTGATTACACTCATAATAGCATTATGCCAGCAGCTGGTATGGTTTTCATTACTCACGCTTTTCATGAACTTTTAGCCAAAGTAATTCAAGCTTTGTAGACTAGTGCTGAAGTGTTTTTATGTAGTTCTAAACTATCTGACTTCAAAATAGTGTATATGTAGTTGAGATGGTATTTTATGGTAGCACTGTTTTTTTTTTAGGTTGAGCCTAATCAGCACATGCACTGTTTCTCTGAGACATGCTGTATTCAATCTGTGGGCTTACAGCCCGCCCACAGCTTTTCATTTGCTTATGTTGGTGTCCTTTAAAAAAATGTTGCTTCTGAGTGCTTAATGTTTCCTGTTTGTGCTACTTTTTTCTCAATTATTAAGTCCCATGGAGTATTGTTGCAGGACTTGTACTCTTCCACTTGTGCCATTGTATTTCATGTCTTTGGAACTTTTTTTAAAATTCAGAACAAGCACTTCTTATAAGTGTAGGTGTTTATGTTTTTATGTCTCAATGCTGTTCCCGTTTCATGTACACCGTGCTTTATCGTTCCAAAAATGTGATGTTTGTGTTGCTGTTCTTTGAGGTGCTTTGGTGCTTTCACTGTTACTGTTTTATGTTTCTTCTTGGGACACAGTGTTTGTGTCTTGTTTTCAAAAACATTTTTTTTTATTACAAGAAGGACTTCAGAAAAAAGTAAGTAAATGTTACTTCATTTCTTGATATGGTGAAATTGGACCACGTTCACAGTATTTGTTTCGTTTTCCATAGTGAGCACAGCATCTGCTTCCTGTCCGTGGTATTATTTCTTTTAAACAACTTTGTATTTGTGTTGCTGGCTTTTTTTTTCCTTCCGTGAAAATAGTCCACTTCCATTACCATACTTTAAATTTGTGTTACTGTTTGTCTTTCTAAGGAGAAAATGGACCAATATTACTGGGTTTGTGTTTTGTTTTTCGTATCCACCACGACGCGTGCTTTATTTTTAACCAACTGGTGATTTGTGTTTCTGTTCTTTGAGGAGCTTTTAGTGTTCCGTGTTTGTTAAGGTCAAACTGCGTTTTTCTTGTTGTTTAATGTAAGAGGCATGTCATTTCGCAGTTTATGAATTGCACAACTTAACTTTGCTTGGTGCCTGCTTCATTGCCACTGTATTTTATCTTTGTAACTTAATCGAGATTTGTGTTACTGTTTTGTTAGGTGCTCTTATTATTCTGTGTTTGTTTGTTTGTTTGTATGAAACAGTATGTATTTTGGCTTGTTTACTTTAGTTGAAACTTAATTTTGTAGTTTTTATATTGGCCATGTTTTCTTTGGCTTGTTGTTGGTTTTCACGGGAAGGACTTCAGATAAATTATGTAAACTCAATACTTTAATGCGTAGAAAATGGACCACTTCCACCATGATTGTGTTTAAAATTTCTTACTTTGCACAGCCTTCCTTCTCGTGGGCGTTGTGTTTTATCTATTATTGCAGCTCCTTTGTGAGGAGGAAGGACCCCGGAGGAAGTAAGGAAAGGCAAAACTCTAATATGTAGAAAATGGACCACGTCCACAGGGATTGTGTTTAAAATGTCTTACTTTGCATGACATCTGTCTCATAGCCGCTGTGTCTTATCTATTATTGTGGCACATTTGTGAGGTGTTTTTATGTTGGCAATAGGATTAATGCATTTTTTTTTTTATATATAAATTCTTTTTATTAAACCATTTCGACTGAGACACATCGATTACATACTAGCAGGCGACTTCAGTTTCTTTCAGTATCAATTTACACATTTCAAAATATGTTACATGTATCATCTCATTGCGGTTAGGGGGTTTCAAGAGCCTCGTCATTGGTTCGCTGACAAGGTGGGGGACAGATATCGCCTCTATACTGGTTCCAGGCTCCCCATACCTTATTCCACTTCCCAGGGCATCCCCTAGCTGCAAACACCGATTTTTCCCTAAACATGCACCAATCTAATCTTCCTTCCACCTCCCCAATAGGGGTGGCCGAACAGCGCCCCACAACTGTGCAATGTTCCTTTTTGCAATCATGAACGCCTGTGTAGCCCGCTGCTTAGTGTATGTGTTGAGGTCTATAGGCTCCCAGACATTTAGTATGCACCTCCGCGCCTCTGGCTTCATATCGACCCCTAGTACTGTCCGCCTAGTGCGATGGATGTCTCTCCAATACGCTTCTATCCGCTGACAGCTCCACAGTATGTGGATAAAGGTCCCTAATTCTCCACACCCCCGTCTACACTCTCCGCTTTCTGCCCGTCCCATGCGAACCAGTCCGGGTCCCGTTACATATGTCCTATGCAGTATTTTAAGCTGCACTAGTCTAAGCCTGGCCTGGGTTGCCACTACCCTCGGGGAGGAGACTGCCTCTTGCCAGTCTTCGTCATCTAATTCTAGGCCTTCACTGTTCCACTTTACCTTAAGAATCTGCAGTGGATCTTCCATATTGTTAATTAACTTCCTATAAATAAGGGAAATGGTCTTCTCTGGGATGTGCCCGTCTAGCAATCTGGCCTCCAGTGGGGAAGCCTCTGGAAGCGTCGTGTCCCTGGGGATCTGTGCCAGCAACGCATGGCGGACCTTGAGATATCGATAATATTCAGTGTCCATCATACTATATTGCTTTTTAAGGGATGCAAATGGCAGAACCATGCCCCTCCCCCAAATGTCCTTGATTCGTGTGATCCCGATAAGATCCCACTTATCAAATCCCTTGAATTTCCAGAGGCTCCCTAGCTTCTCCGAGTTCCATAGCGGGGTGGCCAGCATAAGTTTGCCATCCCATCTCAGGTGCTTATTGACGGTATGCCATATCTGGAATGCGTGCGCGGTAGGGCCAGTCAACGGGAACCTGTCGTGTTTGGCATACAGAGCCCTGGTATAGTCTCCCCCCGGGAGCAGCCACCTATCCATAGCGTACCCGAGATCATCTGGGCTGCAATGTATCCCGTGGTTGATCGCCGCCAGCTGATATGCCCAATAGTATTTTTTTAAGGTCGGGGAGACCGATACCCCCATCGTACCAATTCAGGGTCAGCTTTGAGAACGCGATCCGGGGTCTGCCATCCCAGAGGAGTTTCCTCTGGAGACTCTTAATTTCCTTAAAGTAGGACATTGGGACCAAATCCATCGTGTTTTGGAGAGCATGCAAGAAACGAGGGAGGGCCATCATCTTAGAGGATCGCCCTTCCCAGCATGGAGCGAGGAAGGGACCTCCAGCGTGCGACATCGTGTTTAAGTCGTTGCAGGGGTGGGTCCAGATTATGAGCGAAGCATAGTCTCGAATCCAGGGTCACATAGATCCCGAGGTATCGGAAGCCTTCAGGCGCAATCTTTATTGGGCAACTCGGCAGTATCACGGGCGGGTCGCCCGCCAGCACATAGAGTACTGACTTGGACCAGTTAACTGTAAATCCCGAATATCTACCAAATATAGTTAGTATGTCCAAGAAGCAGGCCAGGGACGCCCCGGGAGCAGCGACGTAGAGTAGGATATCGTCTGCGTACAGGGAGATCTTGTCCTCCCAATCATGAAACCACCTCATTCCTCGGATAGATCGGTCTTGTCTAATCCAGGCTGCCAACGGTTCGATAGCCAGCGCAAAGAGAAGCGGCGACAGGGGGCATCCCTGGCGAGTGCCCCTGCTCAGCTGGAAGTCCTTGGACTTCTGTTTATTCACTATTACTCAGGCCATCGGGTCGGAGTATAGGAGACTGATCCAGCTCAGGAATTCTGGACCAAGCCCAAATTTGCCCAAGACTGCAAACAAATAGGGCCACTCAACCATGTCAAATGCCATGGTAGCATCCAATGAAACCAGAGCAGCCGGTTCCAGTATAGTAGGTGTTCTACTCAGTACTCCATGTAGGCGGCGCAGGTTGGGGGCTGTGTTGCGATGTGGCATAAAGCCCGACTGATCCGGGTGGACAAGTGTACTGATTACCTTAATCAGTCGCGTGGCCAACAGTTTTGCCAGGAATTTGGGCTCCGCATTTAGTAGCGATATTGGTCTGTACGATGCACAATTCGTTCTGGGTTTGCCCTCTTTATGTATGACGACTATGTTGGCCACCCGTTGGTCATACGGAAGCATTCCTTTCTCTCTACTCTCCTCCAGCATAGCACAGATGTGGGGGGCGAGTGTATTAGTTTTCAGCTTGTACAATTCTACGGGAATACCGTTGGGCCCCGTGGCTTTCCCGGACCTCACTC
This sequence comes from Triturus cristatus, assembly GCF_964204655.1. Lineage (NCBI taxonomy): Eukaryota > Metazoa > Chordata > Amphibia > Caudata > Salamandridae > Triturus > Triturus cristatus. Next base: position 892,047,088 of record NC_140581.1, read on the forward strand.
CTCTGATCGCCTGCGCCCCCTCCTCGTCTGTCAGTGGGGACTCCAAGTAGGCCCTATTTTCATCAGAGAGTGTGGGAAGTTTAATGTCCTTTATCAGCGCACTGTTTTCTATCTCCCGGAGGTGCTATATATCAAGTGGTAATAGTTGGCAAATGCGTCTGTGATGGCCTGCGGCTCGTTAATAGGAGTCAAGTCGTCCCCTTGTATCTCGGGTACCAGACGCGACGCCCACTCTCTTCTGTCTAGCCACACTATCAACTTTCCCGCCTTGTCCCCCATTTCGTACACTCTGCTTTGGACCCCTCTACTCTGCGCCCTTGCTCTATCTTTAGCAATGCTATTGAACTCTTCCTGCCTCAACTTCAACAGGTGAAGGCCTTCAGGGGTCACCCTCTGGGCTATCTCCTCCTCTGACTTCAACACATCCTCCTCCGCTCTCACCAAATCCGCCTGTCTGTCCCTCTTTTTTCCGGCTATCAAAGAGACAACCTCTCCCCTAATGACTGTTTTGTACGCCTCCCACAGGATCTGCGCAGAGTCGACCGTGCCCCCATTTTCCTAGAAGTAGTTATCAGTAGCCTTGTTAGTGTTCTTACGGATGTTCGGATCCTCAGATACCATGGGTTTATTGGGGCTATCCTGCCTACAGTGGTGCGTTCTAATTCCACTCGAAGCCACACAGGGGAGTGATCGGAGATACCCCGTCCCAGGTGACAAATCTCTTGGATAGTATGGGCCTGTGATGCTGGGACTAGGATGTAGTCACTGCGCAACAGACTGATGTGCGCACAATACATGTGTGTATTGTGCCCTGTCAGGGTTGAGGGTCCGCCACCCATCCACCATTCCCATTGTTTCCAGAAAATTTGACAGCCACCTCTGGGCGGGTCGAAGTTCTCGCGGTGGGTATCTATCTATCTCTCCGGCTACCACCGCGTTGAAATCTCCCCCCATTACCAGGATACCCAGCGGAAATGTTAAAAAAATTGAGCCCAGGTCTTTGAAGGTATCCGTTTGTAGACCGGGTGGAACATATACGGAGATGAATGTAGCTGTCTTTCCCTCCCATTGGCCCGAAACCCCAACGTATCTGCCACGGACATCAGTCCACTAGGCTTGTATTGTGAAAGGGAATGAGTTCTTAACTAGTATGCCCACCCCTCGGGACCCAGATGTGAATCCCGAGTGTGCCACCATTCTGTACCCTCCCCTATGTAGGGCCATGCATTTATTCCCGACTAGATGTGTTTCCTGTAAGAGGACTACATCCGGGGCGTGTCTCCTAACTAGTTGGCTGACCATCCCCCGCTTAAGTTCATCTCCCAGCCCGTTGACGTTCCAACTGAGGACTTTGACCCCTGAACCCCGCTCATTGCTCATAGTCATGTCTTTGCGGAAGTCGCACTCGCTCTGCTGACCAATTTGACGTCGTCGAAAAACACAATACAATAACAAACTCAACTGTAATACAAAACCCACATTTCCCCCAACTCCCCACCACCCTGCACCCCTGCTGATTGGGTCCACCCATAACAAACTAGCAGAGTGCCTGTCGCCCTATACCCTATCCCTAAAGATAACTAAATGTAGTAACGAGGAGGCAGCTCACCCTCGGCCCCCAGGACCTCTATCTCTAAAGTAACTGTCCCCTGAATGTCTCTCAGCAGTCTGTTACTGCGGTGCCATATGGCAACTCATTATGTCCCCTTCTGGGGTCCATGACCCCCATACCTGACCACGATTACATTGTCCACAAGTCCACTCGCCGACTTCAAGCCAGCTCCTGCAGCGCTTCTTCCTCGCTTCTGTTGCGCCCTCCAGCGCCGAGAGCGTGTCGACTGTCTACCCAGTCCGCAGCCATTTCAGGGGTATCAAAAAAACACACCCTCCCCTCGTTCTCCACTCGCAGACGCGCCGGGAACATCATGGTGTATTTAATCCCTTTGTCCCTGAGCTTTTTCTTGACTGCGAGGAAAGTCCGACATTGTTTCTGCACCAGCTGAGTGAAGTCCGGGAAGAAGGAGAGGGCGGCATTCTCATAGCGTAGAGGGGATGACGTTCGGGCCGACTGCAGGATAGTGTCTCTGTCCCTAAAATTGAGGACTCGTGCAATCAGTGGGCGCGGGGGCGCTCCGGGTTTGGGTCGCCCACCCGGGACCCTATGCGCCTGCTCTATGGTGAAGAATTTTCCGAGGCCCTTAGGCTTGAGGTGATTCAGAATCAAGTCCTCCACGAAGAGATCCGGCGCGGGTCCTTCTGAGTTTTCAGGCACTCCCAAGATGCGGACGTTGTTCCGTCTAGTCCTCCCTTCATAATCGTCCAACTTGCGTTCTGCTAGTTCGCAGAAACCCTTTAGATCTCGGACCTCTCGCTGGAGTTGTGACACGTCATCTGTCAGGCCGGCCGTTTTAATATCTAAGGATTTGACTTTCTCGTTTACCTTAGTGAGATCCGTCCGTATTAGATTTACTTCTATGGAGACCGTGTCCAGCTTGTGCTCCAGGGATTCCAGCTTGTGCTCCAGGGAGGACTTGACCCCGCCTAAGGCGGCCATTACATCTTGCAAGGTCCGCTCCGAAGAGGGGCTCACGGTATCTTTCCCGGCCTTCAGTGAATGTCGCTGGTCCGTTGGCGAGTCTTTAGGCAGCATATAACAGTCTAATTTGTTAGTCTGAATCTGCGTGTTCTCCTTATTAACTCTAGGCTGGGACTTCTCGGCCTCTGCCTTGCTCCCCATATCTCCAGCGGGTCTCTGGATTTTCCTGCTGGTGCTGGATTCCGCTTTTCCGTGGCCGGGTCGGTGCTGCTTTAGTTAAGTACTCCCCCAGAGCTGCGGTATTAATTTTGCCGATGCTTCTTACTGGCCAAATGGGATCACCTCCTAAATGCCGATACTGTGTTGCTTGATATCAAAACTGGTTCCGCCTCCCACTCTCGCGCACTGGGGCGAGAGGAGCCGAAGCAGCCTCCGCGCCTCTGGCGGGTCTTGCCGTTGCCCAACGTCCGCTGTGGTCCGACACCGTTCACCGGCCCTGCAGCTCTATGTCTCGGGGGTAGCTGCGGCCCAGGGGAGCGAGGGGGGGGGGGAAATCTCTGCCGTCCTCCACCTCTGCTATTATTTGCCTGAGTTCACGCTGCTGATGGCGCTTTCCTGACCGGCGACCCCCGGTCCGATTCTCCCGTTCTGCCCCACACCTCAGGCTCTTTCCCAGCACACCGGCCCCCTGCGCGAACCTCGCAGGCAGGCCCGGCCACTCAGCCACCGGAAACAGAAGGGGATGGGCGCAGCTATCCACCCCCCCCTGGCCACGGTGCGCCCAAAGCTCTCATTCAGTGCACAGACCGCAATGTGAATAGCCTCGTGCACTCCCTCGCAGAAAGGCACTGCCGCCCTAGGCACTCTGTGCACTTAACTTTATCCTTCTTGATCTTCCGGTGCCGCAGGTGTCATGCCACAGCCGTCCTCAGGGGAAGGTCTCAGCCTTTGTATGCTGCCGGGGGGGGGAGGGGGGTGGAACAAGAAGTGTCTCACCCAACGCCGATCGTGTGTTAGGAATGGCGTCGCTCCGACCGGTAACTTCTGGTCCGCTTCGCCGCCTCCGCCCGCACCCCCACCGCCACTCCAACACTCGAGCTCCCGGCGCGCAGGCCGCACGCAGGCCCCGACAAGCGGTGCGTAGAACTCCTCTTCCGAGCGGGCTTCAGATTCCGGCTTTGCTGGACTCGGCACCGCTTCTCTTGTGGTCCCCTGACGCGGGTCATTCAGGGCAGGATCACGGGCAGGATAAGAGGTCCCGGGGGTGGCGACGGCGGAGCCCGGAGTCAAGCAGCCATCTTGCTTCGGCGCTTGGCTCCTCTGATTGATGCATTTTTAAATAAACCTTTTCCTGTATACATAGTCTGCCTAGTGGGTCCTTGTTAAGAAGGGCAACATTATAATTGAAAAAGTATGACCTGTAAAGGACACTTTTCTACTTTAAAATGTTTCCGCAAAGCTTATGTGACAAAGTAGGGAGTGGTTCCCTGGGGCTCAGATTCCCCACAGCAACGCCACCCTCTGTTATGATAGCTTCCAACTCCGCATGCTTCGGCTGCTGCACACATGGCTCCCCTATTTCCACTCATCTTAGTGACTTACTAAATAGACACTTTTGATATATACTAACTGTGCTGGAGCTTTAACTGCTCCGTGTTTGTTGGTGGCAAACAGCCAAGTGTCCTTCTTTAGGTCTCGCCTGACCCAGCGCATGCGCTGGTCTGGCGAGACTTATTGAGAGGGCTCCAAAAAGTGCTGCCTGCCTAGAGTTACAGTGCATGTGCACGCACGCGCCACGCTTTATCGCGATTACTTTCACGGCCGCTTTGATGTTTGATCGTGTTCGCGATCACTTTCACTTCCGCTTTGCATAGCCAATAGGTCTCGCTTTTGGGACCTTATAAGTATTTAGTTATGCAACTGTTGCATAGCTAAACACTTATAAGGTCCCAAAGGCGAGACCTATTGGCTATGCCAATGCTTGTTTTGTTATTGTTAGTTGGAAGTTAATTCCGTTGTTTCTAAATTGGCCATTTTTTATTTGTTTTGTTGTTGCTTTTCACAGGAAGAACTACAGAAAAAGTAAGGAAAGGCAATACTTTAATTTGTAGAAAATGGACCACTTCCACAGTGACTGTGTTTAAAAGTTATGTCTGCTGTGTTTTAACTATTATTGTGGCATATTAGTGAGGTGTTTTTATGTTGGCAAAAGGATTCTTACATTTTCAAATAAATCTTTTCCTGGATATTTAGTCTGCATAGTGGCTCCTTTTTAAGACAGGTAACATTTTTATTTAAAATGTATAACCTGTAGGGGCCATTTTTTTAACTTAAAAATGTATCTTCCAATCATATAGGTAAAGAAGCAGGGAGTGGTGCCCTGAAGCTGTATGTATAGTGCAGCAACACATCCCGAGCATCCACACTGCTCTACAACATAGCTTAAAGTCATTGGCAAAGCCAATAGCTCTGCCTAACACTTATAAGGTCCCAAAGGCGAGACCTTTTTGGATATTCCAATTCTTGTTAGTAATCTGCCCTATATTTTTGAATTAATTTTTCTTTTTTTGTCAACCCTCTGCCCACCTTACATGGATTCCAAGTTCTCATTTAGAATAATTCCTTTGGTAAGCTTTGCTAAGTTACTCGAGACTTTCAGATCCACAGACTTTGCTCAGCTCTTTCATATAGTATAAATATTTGAATTACCACAAACCTTTTATTGGGCGTGATAATAGCAATTCAAATGCACTTCTTGGACAAAGGTAATTTAAGCATATTACCAGTTAATAATTTACTTCTAAAAGCAAACGTCCAGCCAGTTTGTCTGCCATACAATTTCAGGAGGATGTAGGGTCTTGTCACGTTCCTGACTCTTGTAAAGTAGGGACCAGGCCCAGACATAGCGTATAGTACACTCTGCTCAAATTACGAGATAATCTTCTCTGGGCCACATATTCAAGCGCAGTTTCTACCCTTTGTTTATTTCGCATTTGACTCCTGGATAACTAAAAATGCTAACTGGAATGCCCCACCCCCCAACCTAGTGGTAAAGGTGTCAGGCGTGAGTTCTATACGACTTCATTCTTTGGTCGCACTGAGGTCTGCACCATCAGCAGCAGAGAATTGTGCTGTTGAAAAGTCACTGCTACCTTACCAAGAGATTATTTAATTATGGTAAGTGGCAGCAATTCAGTTGATTCTCTAATTAAACATTGCAGCTGCATCATTTTAATATAGCTTCTCCGCGTGACTTGATAGTTTCTAGTTGTTTCACAATGCTTTGCAAGGAATGTCTGCCAAAGGGAACTTAAATTTCTGGTGAGTAAGGAGTTGACAGATTGGTGATTGTCTGGGTAATTTGTCTATTTTAGTCACAAATGGAAGTAACGATTTTCTTTTTGGGTATGTATCCCAATATATTTTGCATAAGTAAATGATAAATGAAATAAAGTGGCACCTGCAGCAATAAATCTTAAATCTTGATTCTTGAAATTGACTTCTTTTTTTTTAATTTCAAAGACATTTTTATGAAGATATTTTATGAGCAAAAGAGTACAGATACGGTAGATACATAGAAAAGAAACAGGATCCCGTTGGAGTCTCAGTTGAATACAATATTGTAGGCTTGGCAAGAAAGACAGGTAAAACAGTCGGTGTGTGTATCCGTAAGTGTGTCGGGGTGATGGACAGGGTTTGGCTGATGTACGTGTGGAGAGAAGCGAAGGGGTGATTGTTGGAAGTCAGGAATGGGTTACCATTTCTGATCTCGTATTGTGAGTGGAGAAAAAGAGTGAAGGTTAGAGAGGAGATGGAGCAAGTGAGAAGAAAGTAAAAACAGAATTGTGGCAACGATATGTAAGGAAGGTATGAGAGGGGAGGGAGTGGCAGCTACTATGGGAACTTGTTAAGAACAGAGTCGTCTAACTTGGTCCAAATTTTATCTTAGTTAGTCTTTAGGTAAGTATTTAGAGAGTTACCCGCTCCTCTGTTGAATTGTACCCACTCCCGCCAAGCGTGAGATGAAAGTTTGGTTAGCTCTTTCCATTCAAAGATAATGGCTTTAATCCAGACAAGGATGTCCCATAAGAGACGGTCCCCTGCATCAGGGGAAGGACTGCTAAAGTAATGGAGGCTAGGTCCGGTGTCCATTTCATATTTAGAATTTGTGAGATGGTTTTACTCATTTCTGCCCAAAAATTCATAGAGAACGTACATCCCAGCAGCATGTGTCCCAGGACTCTCGGTTCTTTCTCGCAACACCAGCAAGTGTCTGAGTATTGGATGCGAGTTTAAACAGTTTGGCAGGGGTCCTCTGGGCCATATAAGCCACCCAGTATCTGCACCGAGCTAATGATGGAGTTATCTTGCTTGAGGTAAGGTTTGTCCAGATATTCGACCAGTTCATAAGTGCCACCTAGGGGCTGTTTGTATTGTGTAAGAGCAATTCCCATTCATGTTGTACTGATTTGGTTAGTGCAGCGCTCGTTGGAATGCTACATGGCCTTCTTTGAGGTATGAGTGTAAATTGGAGGGTGGATCGGCATGTGCCAGGCACAGATTTTGACACTTCAAAATCAGCCTAATGGGTGGATTTTCCACAGCCTCAGGTGTGAGGTGGGAGCGAGTGCTGAGGGAGCTGGCTTAGCAATTGCTGTGAGCATCCACAGAGCAGTGAATTTGAGTATGCACAAATCAATCCCTTTTCCCACACTGTCTAACTCTGAGCCTAAATCTCTTTAGTATGTTGCAGGTAGAGCAAAGATTATGCAAATCTGTGCAGTCAAACTTAATAACTTCAAATGCAGGAAGAGGGGGCTGCATGTTGCAAGATTGAGTAGACTGAAAAGATTGTGAGACAAAATAAAAAGGTCTGTCTTCTCTAAATTATTATTGGGGATAACAAACGATAGAGACACAAACTCTTCATGTTAATTATTACAAAATGGACTAAAATAGTCATTTTCGTAGTGCAGTGTACATCTGTGTACATTTTTTGTTCTTTTTGTTGCTTGTAAAGCTGCTGTAATTGTGTTTGTAGTGTGTTCATATTAATTGATTTCGGTTCTAATAAACTTTATTATAAGAAAGGCTTCCTGGGTTTGTTCTTGAAAGCAACTTTTGGGGCTAATAGAGTTGTTTGGCTGGATGAAACAATCTGTCTTAAGTGTTACTTGTAGGCTACTATGAAAAGTTACTCATGGATTCCTTTAAATTAGTCTCAGCTGTACTGGGTATACCGCCAAATTCAGTCTGCAGCGTGAGAATGTTGTGCACTGAGTAATAAACGGAACGTGACTGAGTAGAAGTAGTGACATTATTGATGTAGTTTGCATTTTGTGCGGTTCCCTTCCTCGGGTGATAAACCCACCCGTAACAGTTTTACAGGTAGAAGCCTGGGATTGCTAGATGTAGGACTGTTGCCGTTCCCTGTATAATCCTGATATTTCTGACACTGAAATTATCTTTTTAGGTCAAGCTTGGGCAGCGCTTGCGCTGCTCTGCGAGGCATGCTGTATTTGAATATGGACTTGATTCTCTGCCCACACCCCGCCCATATTTTTCATTGGCTTGTGTCATTATCCTTTGTAAATGCTGGCTTCTGATACGGTAATAGGCTTGTTAGTCCCTCCTTAGTACTGCCCTGTCTTCATTTGTAACCTCTCATGAGGACTGGCCCTTTTACTTCTGTTGTTACACGGTATGTCTTATTTAGTCTGGAGGCTGTATTTTCTTTAATGAGTTTCTCCTACTGCAGGCACCACATGCTTTCATGCAACATTCAGCGTGCCATGTGCAATTTTACTTTACAAGCAGCTCAGTACAATGGAGGCCACTTCTTTGAAGTGAAATCGGTCTTGCATTTACAAGAGTTTGAGCTATTGGCATTATAAACGACAATGCCTTTTATTTATGTGTTCATTATCAAAGCAGATAAATAAAAGGCATTATCATTGACAATGCCAATAGCCTAAACTCTCGCAAACGTGAGACCTATTGCATTGCAAATGTTTGTTAACCTTAGTTTGATATTTGCACTGCACTCTGGAGAAAGCAAGCGCCGGCTATGCCAATAAGCTTTTGACTTTGCCAATGTCTATTAGCTATGTTGTACATCAGTGTGACTGTGCAGCAGGGCTAAAAGTAAAGTCAGAAAAAACAGAGCTACGACCCTCCCAGTGCTGAAGCCCCGTCATAGTGCTTGATTGACCTAAAGTTAAACAAGCATTGGCATAGCCAATATATCTCGCCTTTGGGACCTTGTAAGTTAAAAAAAAAAAAAAAAAAAAAATTACGTGTAAGACTTCACGTTTACCTTTACTTCATATTTACGATGCAGTAAATGTAAACGTGAAGTCTTACACTTCAGTTTCTTTTTTTTTTTTTACTTACAAGGTCCCAAAGGCGAGACCTATTGGTTATGCCAATGCTTGTTTTTATGTTCCAGCCTCTAATAGAGCATATGCACTGTACTACTCTACGGAAAGTACCTGATATTTAAATGTTGTTGCCAAAATAAAAATATTCTCAATAACCTGCAACATATATAGTAACCATCAACACGATCAGCTATTTCATTTGTCATTGTTCTGTGTTAAACCGGAGACATTTGTTATTCTTTGCAGCATATGCTTCCTGATTTCCTCACAAACTATATAGGAGGCATCAAACATTGATCTGAAACTAATACCAAGTCCTGACCCTTTCCTACAACTTTGTTGTGTCATGTGATGGTTGAGCACTGGGCAGAGCTTTAAATGGGTAGGTACTGTCCAGTACTAAGTACATGACTTCTTTAATTTGGAAGTGAGAGTACCTGCACTTCTCAGAACGGCTGCAATACATGTAATGGGAGAGTACTGGCACTTCTCAAAAGCAACCAGGTATTCTGAATAGTAAGTACGTGCACTTATATATTTCATTTAAAGCACTGGGTTAATAGAAAGCGAATCAAAATGCATGATTCAAAATGCATGATTCACCCTATCTTGGTGATAGGGTGAATCCTTGAAACAGTCACACACCGCAGCACACCCAATGCTCAGTCTTTTTATACATGGTGTTATTCACTCTATGATGAGTTTAAGCCTGTGTTCGATGTGACTTATGTTTTATTAAATTTGCCTTACTGTGTTTGGGGAGTGCATAAAATGCAGTATGAATAATAACCAAAACTAGATATTCACAGGATGCAACCAAACTCAAATACTTTAAAATAAAATATCCTACACAAACCAAGATAAAGTGACCCTCTTGCACACTAGTTTAAGAGGACCGAACTCTCTGCACTAGAAAAATCCTTCCTACATGCAGGTGTCCCAGGCTCTGTAGTTCAAGCCTCTAACCTAAAATTCTCTACTCCATCTGCATTGTAAGTGATCCCACTAGCAGCGCAAGAAACCCCAACCAACAGAAATTACATCAGACTCCCACACCTCCCCGGTGCTGGAATCAGACTCCTACAACGAATGCTTCAAACATACTCAGGCGCAGAAAACCCAAACTTACATTCACAAAACTGCAAACAATGTTTGATTTTAAGACAGGAGTGTTTCAGTAGTCAAAAGATGTTATCATGAAAAGGCTGTCGGCTTTACAATTGAAGCAGCTTGTAAGAAGCCTAGCTTCCTGCAAGTGAGGAGTTTACCATGCCTAAAATTGAAAGTAAAGTCCGACGAAGGAAACCACGTGATACAACCCTGTCTGTGTACACATAACACAGCGCAAGTGCTGCACTGCTTATCCTTCGTTTCCCTTTAAACCCTTCCTAGTTCCTGTGACTCCGAGTGATGTGGCACACAACATGGTCACTGATGGAATCTGCAAGATGCAATGAGTGGGGGGGGGGTCTCGACGGAGGCGCTGGTGGTTCATTTCCATCACACTCTTTGAATAAAACACAACCAACCGAACGATAGGCGTATGGAAACAAAAAACAAGACCAACACTAGTTTGTTACAAATAAAGTTTTAACCATGTCTCATACTGCAGCATCACACGCTATTCCAGTAATAGGCATTATCATTAGTGCTCACGTAAAACATAGTATTGGAAAGCATGGGGATGTGAAAGTACGTTAATCCTGTTGATCACGCCTAATTTACTGGGACTGGTACCCACATGCACTTAACAATGCACCTCATCCCTATCCCTCGGCATTGCTCATTTCAATCCGTATAATTCATTCTGTAAACTGCCATCCTGCCCTCTCCTCCATCAACTTGCTATTATTCCAGTAGAAATGGGCTAGCCCAATGAAACTCAGCCTTGACCCGTAGAAGTCCTAACCATTGCTTAGCCATGCTCATTTAAGCCAATGCACTTCAATCAGGCAATACAGCACACCCTTCTATTCACCGTTTAGAGCGAAATAATTCAGGCTAAACTAATTCTGATCTACAGCTCCACATCCTATTTTTAAAATGCGAGCTCGGGCGATGTTCCTCAACCTTGACTAGAGGCACCAAATGATTTAACGGCTATGAGACAAACAACTGTTCTTGTTATGCACCTCTAACACGGCATTTGATTTACCCGTTTATCACTTTCAGAGACTTGTCATACTTTATATTTGTCACATCTGAAACCCTTGAGTAGAAGACTTAAAGTAGCCCAGCCCTTACTGCCTTAGTTGTTCGGGTCTACTAAAGCGGTGCACAGGGGCTATGTGCAGCGTCCCATATGTTCGACTCCAGTCCATGTACATTGCAAAAGCAATACAAGCCACAATGTAAAACCAGCAGATAGTAAATGGCGGCAAAGTGACAAGCCCGCGAGTGGTGCGCGCGCGCCACAGCGAGCGATCTGTTTTCAATTATCGATATGGGCACGATAATTGAAAACAGATGTGGCCTGTGCGGGTAACTGCAAGCAATAGGCCGTGGACGGAGCAAAGGTGGGACATGCACCTGCCTTTGCCCAATTGCTGCTGTCTTTCTTAGAAAGACGCACGCAAGGCCCAATAGCCTGGGAGACCAACAAAAGCACACGAGCGTGTGGTGAGCTTTCTAAAGCCCATTACTAAAAGTTGAGCTAGCAGCGCATGCGCGCTGCTCTAGGCTCGACCTAAAAAGAAAGTAAACCTTGTGGCCATTCCTATTCCCCCCCACTTAATTTGTTTCATTTCATTAATTAGTTTCCTTAGGAAAACATTAGGCATTCTACCTGAATTACACCTTAAAGAATTTATTTTTAGAAATGCATAGATTTGTGGGCTCACCCATGAGTTTCACTTGTATATCTCTCGCAAACTGCAAGGAAGTGGAAATTACAAAAATAGGTATTATTTGCCAACACTATATTGGTATGCAAACGGTCCTAAATGTTCCCCCCCCCGTTCTCGGATGCCATTTTTAGACAGAAAATCCCCACATGTTTTTGACCAAACAATGGTTCCTTTTTTTCTATTTTCTACTAAATCTCCATGACAAATCCCCAAACCTGATAATCATTTCAGACCCACAGCATTAGGGGAAATGATGCATCATTGCCCTGGATAGCATTTGGGGAAAAAAGATTTGAAGACTTAAGTGCAAACTGTCCCCGTTGTCAAAAAAGCATGTAGTGCTGAAGGTGAGAGGTGGCCGTGGGTACCTAAAAGGCCATCTCTCAAAGTTTTTCTAGAATGAAACAAACGTATATAATAATTCAAGAACTATTGGGTTACAGCAATCAATCAATCGTAGCATTTATAAAGCGCAATACATACCCGTGAGGGTCTCAAGGCGCTAGGGGAAGGGGGACGCTGCTACTGTTCGAAGAGCCAGGTCTTGAGGAGTCTCCTGAAAGCATACACCTGAAATCGGCTTCCTCCGAGGTTAAAATTAGTCCCATTCACAAGTCCATCAAAACTGTTGTTGCATTCTTGAACTCAATCAAAACCATAAAAAGTCAGTTTATTTTTCAGTACTCTCGAAATGAATTCTTAGTGCGTTTAGATTCTGCATTTGTACAGTTTGTCCAAGTGATTTTTTTTTTTTTACTTTCTTATGTATGTGAGCAACATTGCAAATGCACTTTTTAGTTCTTAGGTCATATGATAGACAAAGTAGTCATCACTTTCACAAGTGGTCTTTATCCTCAAGGGCGTAAACAGGCTGTATAGCGTAGCCTGCCCTGGGAAGTCGGCGGTGTTATCCTCCAAACAGCCAATTAAGATACTTTTTAGGTAGCAGCCTACCAGGCAGCACAGCTGTCTGGTTTGCTAAAGATATCTTGGGGACATTCAGGAAGTTGACCTAGGAATGCATTCTGGCTGTTGCTTACCATTGGCTTTGTGGTTTATAGCTCACATTTTCTGGCTTTCTACTTGCTGGTTTATTTGCGTTGGGCTGTCCGGCTCAAGATCGTCCCTCCCATTGCCAAAACCTTGTTTACTGTATTCTTCCACAAACTCACTTTCTGTAAACAGGCCTTTCAATGTTGTTATTATATTGTCACATTTGCTGTGCATTCAGAGAGAGAGATCAAATGTCAGGCTGTGTCTTCCAGGGATCTTGGTGTTTACTTTACTTTCTCTGACTTCAAAGTTAGATGATTTATGTGTCAATCATGCTGGCTACTGGGCCCCCCCCTTGAGGAATGCTGTACGATGTTATTTTGTTTTATTAGTGCCCAACAAAATTTAAATGTCTCTAAATGAAGTGTGCTGATTAACAAATCAATACATTGGGTGATTACATTTTCACACATTATCGTTTGTGCACTGTATAGAAATCAGTAAATCTATGTGAGTGCAAATGGAATGGTCATTTGAATTGAAGATGTGTTGTCTGTAATGGGAGTATGCTACATACCATGCATACTTCACATGAACCCACCCCACTCTGCCCCACTTTTTGCCACTGCATGCCGCACTGCGTCACTGCACTCTTCTTCGAGTACTCCACTCTATGCCTTTTTACTATACACCACTCCACTCTATGCCAATGCACTCTACCCCATATTACTCTACCATGCACCACTGCACTATTCACCACTGCACTCTACACCACTCTGCGCCACTTCACTCTATGCCACCCTACTTTGCAACACTGCACTCTATGCCACTGTACTCTACACAAATGCACTCTACTCTGTACCACTCCACTGTATTCCAGTGCACTCTGTGCCAAGCCTGTCTATGGTACTGTAATTTACTCTGCACCACTGCACACTACTCTGAAACAGTCTACTCTACACCACTGTACTCAGCACCACTCCACTCTGCGGCACTGCACTCTCTGCCAATGCACTCTCCACCACTTTACTCAAAATAATGCACTCCATGCCAATCTACTCTGCAGCACTGCACTCTAGTCCACTCTATTCTACTCTGCATCACTGCACTCTACGCCACTCTATTCTACTCTGCGTCACTGCACTCTACACCACTCTATTATACTCTGCGTCACCCTCTATGCCACTCTAGAAAACTCTACTTAACTCCGACACAGTTCTCCACTCTAGGGCACTCAACTCTATGCCCTTCCACTCTACGACACCATACTCCCTCCACGATACTCCACAACACAGTCTGCTACTCCATGACACTTAACTTCACTCCTCCCCATGTCACTAAACTCGACTGTACGCCACTTCATAACATTTCACTTTATAATGGATATTACGGTGGCACTCGTTAAGGTTGGTATTATACACTTTCTTTGTACTTATGCGTCTGGTTCCACAACCTTGAAGTTAATGCATAGTGTTTTCTGTCTTATAGACAAAAAAAGTCTCAGTTGTTTTTCTGTATATTTATTCCTTCGGTTGCAGTAGAAGAGGGGTGTTCATCAGGTACATTATTTCTACACGTATGTCCTGTTACTGTTAATTGTCACCCCTACATCTATAGGAAGAATACTATTTGCATGGTCTCCCTAAGTGAACTAATAGCACAATCAACCTTCTAAGAACTAGGTGCCAGATGTGCCAATTGTGATTGACTCCTTCTCTCTTTCCTTGTTTTGTTTTCCCTTCTTCCCCACATTCACCTCATCGGCTTTGACCTTGTAGGGCAGATTTGGTGGGTGAGGGAAGTTGGGATCCAGCATTGGTTCTTCCACCTCGCTTCTGCGGAAATACCCGGTGAGTCTGACATGCTGGCACTGAAAACAACTGGCAGAACAGCTTAGCTGGCACTTCTCTCAGGTTAGAGAGCTCGGTAATCTCAGTTTTAGTTTAGCTACTAATTAATATGTAAGAGCTCCAAGTGGTGTATTTTAATTTATTTGATATTTTTTGTGAAACCAGATGTCCTTATTCAACCACACTAGGGTATGAACATTTTCCTCACATGCTTCTTGTGTAAATAAATAAATAAATAAATAAATAAATAAATAAATGGACTATTATTTGGGGTGGGCTAGGAATAATAACACTAACTCTTTGGAGTGAAGCCCAAAGTCACTAAATTACTGTGAGCTAAACCTCGTAGTAACTATGGCACATAGTAGACAGACTTAACTTGGGGCAATGTGTAAAATATTTATACAGTACCAAAACAGTAATAAAGTTAAAACACCAAGTAATAAAAATTCCAATCCAAATTAGAAAAATAGAGTAAAATATAATAAACAAAATTACACCAAAACGACAAAAATCCAACACGGAAAACCTGGGTTCTGAATTTTTAAGTAAAAATAGAGCTCAAAAGCATAAGCGCAAATGATAGTGTATGGAAGCGGTAGACCGGTACCTAGGTGTGATTTTATTTTATAGGCAATCCGCGATAGAGCGCAGGTCAGATACACCAAGTGGGTTTATCCCGTTAAAATTTTACCTTTTGACTTAGTATTTTTTATGCAGCTCTAAATCCTCCAGCGGGATAACCCTGAAGCTGTATCGAAACGTACACAACAAAATTGGACACCTTTGCTGTGAGGTCCCCCTGATAGCTTTGGCGGTCTTGGAAGACCAAAACTTTTTAAAGTCAATACTTTTCAGGTTTTGTAGCTGCTCCTCTTGGTCACTTTTTTTTTTTTTTGAAAACCTTTATTAACCGCAGTTGCATCAGTTTACAATGTACTGTCATTTGCCAAGGCGTCAATTCAGCAATGCAAAAATACACATGCTCAGATGGTGAGACACAGCCATTTAGCCGACAACCCGGAGGTCCGGCGGCGGTAAACAGTTGAACATATGCATAGGAATCAGGCATGTACATTGTGTGTAAGTGGGTCGATGGTGCTTTTCTGTATTTCGTCGTGTCTCATCTGAAGCGCATTGCCTGCAAGAGAGGAGGGCGCTGTGTGCCAGCCCTCAGTGCGGCGCCGTCAATTAGCTCCTAGGCCCGTAGGGGGAACCGCGCAAGGCACCAGGTTCCCCACCAAATGCCCAGGTCTCCGGGCAACGGAGCTCTGGTGGCCTACTCTTGGCGTAAGCTGGAGCGCGACAAGGAGGTTGCAGTATAGCTCACAAAGAAGTACATATCCGCGCGTGCATCCGACAAGCCCAGTGTGCCGTTTCGCAGCTCAGCCCGATGCGCATGGCGCTCTATCATCCCTTCATCGGTGCGCTCCCCAGGCCGCCAAGTGCCTGTGCAAGCCTGGCGTGGAACTCTGCGCAGTTCTAGTGGATCATTCCGCGTTTGCCAGGCATAGCCGTTGTCTGCGCGTAGTGTACGCCAGTGCTGCCTCATCAGTGCTACATAGAGCGTGCTAGGTAGGGCAGCGCCTCGGGGGTGTCGGGTAACGCTTCCAGCAACTGCTTCTGTGGTTGGACACGGGTTCGGTCAGGGAGCGTAACCAGTCGCCGAACTGCTCCCCGTGTGTGTAATATGAACGGAGGGGTCAGGGCTAGGGTCGAAAATTCGGGTGAGGTCTAGAATAAGAGGGGAGGTGGGGAGGTGGAGATCGTTCTGCATCAGTGTAGTAGGAGACAGTAGCTGTCAAGCGGGGGCATAGCCGGGCCATATGGGAGGTGTGTCGAGCAGCAATGTCTAGCAGCAGCCCCCTGCAGCGCAATAAGCGAGAGGCGCTAGGGGGGCAAGCAAGCAGTGGGGGCCGGGAGCTATCTCCGTCATGGTCTCAGGGGTGTCGCCATCCAGCCAGCAGGGCAGCGATGCCCTCCCAAGGCTCAGGTTATCCCTCGGTTCCGGCAGGCCACCTGAAAGGCTGTAAGGAGGTCATCCCAAATTTGGGCAATGGGGAACTTCCGGAGCCCTGCAGTTTCCTCACGTAAGAGCACCGCACTCTCCGCTTGCGCCCAGTTTACGAAGGAGGCTCTCCAGTGTCTGATGTGCGGGGGGGCCATCGCCTTCCAATGCTTGGTGAGTAGGCGTTTGGCCGTTACAAGCCCCATGTCCCAAAAGCGCGCCTGCACTTTATTTGCTTTTGTGCGCTTGTATAGGCCTAAGATGCATGCCTCCCACGTGCGTGGTAGCCGTCCATCGGCACCGCGCTCAATCAGTGACAGCACGTCATTCCAGTATGTCTGCACACCAGTGCAATGCCATAGCATATGTAAAAGGTCCGCTCCCGGTAACGAGCACCGCTGGCAGACAGCGTCCGTCCGCAAGAAATATCTGTTTATCTTCTCAGGTGTGAGATACGCACGCTGCAGTATGTAATATTGTATGAGTTTAAAGCGGGGGTTGCGTGGAACGTTGGTCGGGCTGGCCAGTATCATCGCCCATTCTTTGTCTGTCCAGTCTCTGCCCCTGTCTGTCGCCCAGCGCCCCCTCAGTACCAGAGTGGATGGTTGCGAATGCGCCAATAGTGCCTGCGCTAGCCAGTGTATGACATGCGCGCCATTTCCCATAACGTGCAGATATTGGATGAAGGCATGCGTCGGCGGCTCCACCGCCATGTCACCCCAGGAAGCCGTGAGCGTCTGCATGAGGGAGGGAGGCATGCAGGAGGAACTGCCCTGCCGGGAGCGCCGTGCCCTCAGCCAGGGCGGCAAACGTAAGCAAGTCGCCGTCTTCATATAGGTCACTTAGCGTGTCTACTCCTGCCTGTTCCCATCCTGTCAAGTGGGCCTCTGTGAGCGGTCCCGTCGGGCCAGGCATGCCCAATAACGGCAACTCCGGGGCGTACGGTGTGGTCGCGCGTGTGAGGCGAAGGCACCGCTGGAAACATCTGCGCGCCACTGCCAAGTAGACCTGGGAGGGGCAGGCCGCACGGGTCAGCGGGTGGAACAGCGTGTGGATTTGTGTCCGCGTCCAAGCAGGTGCTTGCGAGGCAGTGTCCTCTAGCTGCTTGCCGCCCAGCCACCCCGCCACCCACTGCATCTGCGCCGCTAGGTAGTACAGCTCCATATTGGGGACCGCTAAGCCCCCGGAGTCTGTGGGCATGTATAATTTGGCCAACGCTACACGCGGTCTCCCCTTGTTCCAGATGAGGCTGCGCAGCAGTGCCTCCAGGTCGCGGAACAGTTTGGCGGGTACATACAAGGGCAGGTTTGCAAAATAGTACAATAGGCGGGGCAGCACTATCATCTTTGTCAGTGCCACCCGGCTAGGCACGTTGAGGGGCAGGGTGTTCCAGTAGCCAACCTGCGCACGGACAGATGTGATCGCTCTGAGGAGATTCCCGTCCAAAACGTCTGCCGGGGTTCTATAGATTCTAATCCCCAGATAGCGGAAAGTGGTGGAGTGCCACTGCAGTCTGTCCCCTCCCAGTCGGACGTCGCACTCAGGCGTCTCCGGGCCAAAGGGATAGGCTCCCGACTTGGCCCAGTTAACCCTCAGGCCCGACATTGCCTCGAAGGTGCGGAATACGTCAGCGAGGGAGGCAGGGATAGCGTTTATGTCCCTGACATACAGCAGCAGGTCATCTGCATATAGAGACACCGCGTGCAGGCCATCCGCCAATGGGATTCCCCATTCCAGTCCGTGCGCTCTGAGCGTTGCGGCCAGGGGTTCCATTGCCAGCGCGAACAGCAGCGGCGACAGTGGGCAGCCCTGGCGGGTGCCTCTGCGGACCCGGATGGCGTCAGAGAGGATGCGGCCCGTGCGGACTCGGACGGTCGGTCTGCTATAAAGCAGGTCGATCATGGCGTTATAGCCCCCCCCCCCAGCTGGTATTTCTCTGCAACCGCTCTCAGGTACGGCCACTCAACGGAGTCGAAGGCTTTCTCCAAGTCCAGTATCAGGCATCCCGCCCTTGGCCACTGTTGCGTGGCGTATTCCTGTACCCGAAAGAGCCGGCGGATGTTGTAGGAGGTGTGGCGTGTGGGGACGAATCCATTTTGGTCCCGGTGCACAAGAGCAGGTACATGAGGGGCCAGCCTCCTAGCCAACGCAGAAGCAAGGATTTTATAGTCTGTGTTTAGCAGAGCCAATGGGCGGTAAGAGCCTACTCGCGTGCCGTCCTTGCCTGGTTTAAGTATAGAGACCAGTGTGGCCTCATTCAACGTCGGGGGCAAAGCAGCTCCCTCCGCCGCCGCTGCATACATTCGCAGGAGCTCCGGGACTAGGATGTCCGAGCCAGCCTTGTAAAATTCAGCCGGTAGCCCGTCCGGGCCTGGAGTTTTCCCATTGGAGAGCTGAAAGATGGCCTCTCTGAGCTCGTCCGCCTCCAGCGGGGCGCCAAGTTCGTCTTGCTGTGCAATAGTCAACTGTGGCATTGGCAGGGGGGAGAGATAGTCGGTAATGTCCGGGTAAGGGACTGTGAGACGGGAGCGATACAATGCGTTATAGTGGACAGAAAGTGTCATGGATGCCAGTTTGCGTGTACGTTAGTTCCCCCCCCTCGCCCCGTATAGCCGTCACCGGGGCAGAGCGGGCGTCCCGCGAGATCAGCCATGCTAAAAGCTTGCCCGGTCTGTCACCGAGATGGTGAGTTCTCGCCGAGTGCGCAGCATAGTTGACATTACGAAGTCGCTCCAGAAGGTGCGTATGTTCCGCGTGGGCCTCATGCAGTGGGCCCCAGTCTCCATCCGCAGCCTCCCCCTCCCGCGCAAGCAAGCCCGACTCCAGCCTGGTCAGGTCTCTCTCCAGCTGATGCCGTATCTGCCCCTGAGTGTGCAGACAGTGGCCCCGTATCACTGCCTTGAAGGCGTCCCACTCCACCCTTGAGTCAGTTGCCGTATCGGTGTTGTACTCGAAATATTGCGCGGTGCGCTCGAGCAGGGCAGCGCGGAAAGTCGCATCTAGTAACAGCGCTGGCTGTAGGCGCCATGTAGGGACAGGGGGGTGTGGGCGGGCCCAGGCTAGGGACACGAAGTGTGGATTGTGGTCCGAGTGCGTGCGGCCCATGTATTGCGCGTCCGTCACATGAGGTAGTAGGTCTGTAGACGCCATGAAGCGGTCGAGGCGGACATGCAAATCGTGGGCGCCAGAGTAATAGGAATATGTCCGCGTCCCAGGGTTGCGCTGCCGCCAGACATCTTGCAAGTCCCATTGCGTGGCCCATTCCAACAGCGCTTTCGTGGCTCCCCTGGTAGGGGCATTAGCTGGGGGTGGGGAGGAGCGATCCAGTGCGATGTCTAAGGGGCAGTTGTAGTCACCCCCTATGATCCATGAGGTTGCATGCCAAGTCGCCATAGTCGCTGATAGCCGCGCCAGGAAGCCGCCCTGATCAACATTTGGGGAGTAGAGGGACATCAGCGTAATAAATTGGCCATCTAGCCTGCCCTGCGCAGCCGTGTATCTGCCCTCACTATCTACCACAGTGTCAGTGACCTCCCACGGGGTCCCTGGGCGAACCCATATCAGTGTTCCGTGAGCAAATGAGGAGTATTCCGTAGCATATAGCTGCCCTCGCCATCTACGATGGAGCGCCCTCACCTCGGTCCCGCTCAGGTGGGTTTCTTGGAGCAGCGCTATGTTGACTTTGTGCCGCTTTAGGTATGAATAGATATGATAGCGCCTAGCCGGTGTATGCATCCCCCTGACATTCCAGGTGCATATTTGTATGCTAGCCATAGTGGCCCTGTGCGTGGGCGTCTCCCCCATTCCCCAAGGGCGCATCTCCCACCTCAGGGGTCCCCCAGGGCCAGCAGCCCGCTCCCACCATGCAGCTAAAGCGAGTGATGTGTGTGCAGTGTCGTGATCTCCAGTAGGGTAGGGGGAGAGGGAAGAAAGGGTACATAGAAAGCCTGAACATGGCAACTAGAAAAGCTTAGAATACCAAAAGGTCGGCTTCACAACGGGTCGCCGTCCAAACACTCAAGTGAGCTTATGAACTATACAGTCTCTGGGGGTGGGTGGTTTATCTCTGAACAGGAATGAGAGCAGTGCAGTCTTGGAAGCGCCCTGCATGCTTCCCAGGTGATGCGTGTGTGCTGCTGCTGGCCGGCAGGCGTCTAATGTCTATTTGTTCAAGGCCGTAGCAGCTGTACGCCCGGCCGTCAGGCCAGCGGGGGCAGGAGCGCCCGAGGGGGGGGGGGGCTTGTCCCCCTTCGAATGGCGTCAGTGGCAACAAGCCGGCGACGCGGCACCAAGAGGCATCTCTACATGTCTGTAAATTGGGTGTGCGAGCCGTGCGGTCATAAGCAGAAAATGTACTCACAGTGTCCAGCTCCGTGGGCGGGTCCCTCATAGTGCCATCGGTGTAGGCGTAGGGGGCCTCCGGCAGGCCCGGCCATACAAGGGGCGGCCCAACAGGGACTCCGGTAGGCCAATGTCTCGTGTCAAGTGGCAGCTCTCCACCGGGGCTCCTCAGCCGAAAAGGTCTGCTGTTTGTGGTGTGACCTCCGGGGGTTCCCCAGAGTCCTGTGTGTCCGGGATACCATAGATCGCCTCGTCATCTGTTGAGTGCACTGTCGGGCTGGCGTCCGGTCGAGCCGACGACGCCGGTGAATTGCTGATCTCTGCCACCCTGCGCAAGGCATCCCGCTGTTCCTGTTGGACGAGGTCCACCGGCGGGGAGCGGCTCGCCGTCACTCTGGCCGGCGGCGGCGTGGGCGTCCTGCGGCGGTGCCGTCGTCTTGGTCCCCTCGTCCTCTCCGCCGTGGCAGTTCCCATCGTCCGCCGTGGTGCGTCTGGACTCGCAAAGAAATGTGTTTTGTCGTGCGCCACCACTCGCAGTTTGGCCGGGAAGAGTAGCGAGTACTGGAGGGCCGCTTCGCGCAATCTCCGTTTTATCGCCAGGAAAGAGTGTCTCTGCTTATGTACTCGCGCCGTGTAGTCTGGGAAGAACATCACTGTTGCGTTGTCAATGGTGATTTCCCCTAAGGTTCTGGCTCCTCGCAGTATGGCATCACGGTCTCTATAGTTGAGTACTCGGAGGAGAAACGGCTTAGGATTAGAGCCCGGGGGGGGCGGTCTCGCGGGCACGCGGTGGGCCCTCTCCACCACGAAGTGCGGGGAAAGTGTGTTGTCAGGTAGCAGGTCTCGTAGCCATTCCTCAACCTTGCAGACAGGGTTCGCCCCTTCCCATCTCTCCGGGATGCCCACCAGGCGAATGTTGTTTCTTCGTGCCCGGCCCTCCGCATCCTCAGCCCGTCCCTCTAGCAATTCCACCCGATTCAGAAGGTCTTGCACCTTTGTTTCTGTCCGTTTCGTCGCTGGCTCGACATCCGCCATAGCGCCTTCCAGCGCGGTGGTGCGCGCTTGCAACTTTTTATGGTCGGCTCGGAGGTGTGTTAGGTCGATTGCCACGCTGTCAATTCGGGTCTCCAGGGAGGAGCGCGTCTGCTGTAGCGATTCCTCCATCCTCTCCATGGCCGCCAGAACGCTATCCAGTTTCGCCGTTATGTGATCGGTGTCCATCTTGGGCGTTGCTTTCTCGTGCCGTCCCCTCTCCGCTGCAGCTCCCGGTCCGGAGCGAGTTCGCGCCCCTCTAGGCATGGAGCCGGTGGCGTGCGCAAGGTGTCCTCCCCCGTCACCGAGGGGTAGGGATCCGTTGCCGCGTAGCTAAGCGGTTCCGCTCCGCTAATGCCCCTGTCGTGCTCCTCTTGGTCACTTCTAAGACTCTCCGGACCTCAGGGACAGCACTTAAGGGGCAGGATCCACTCATGTAGAGGCCACCTGCAAGGCCCAATCCAAGTTCAGCTGGAATTGGTCAGCTGTTCACTACAGGAAAAAGCCCTCTTGCAACTGGACATACTGTTTCCCCGTTAGCAAGTAAACAAAGGACAAGGGAAGTGCTCTAAAGAAGCTAAAAGGTTAGACAGCGCACAGAAAGGCCCTGACCGCTTTTTTAATAATCTTTAGCTTGCTCACTAAACAGCCGCGGCTGCTGAAGCTAAGAGCGGTGAGGTGGTGGGGCCAGGTGAGGAGGGATTTCGAGAGACGACTACGAGGGAAAATTAAATAATACATTTTTCATCGTGGTCGTTTCTCGAAATCCCCCCTCATCTGGCCCCCCCCGCTCCACCGCTCTTACCTGCAGTGTCTGTCACTCCGAGAACATAGGGAAAGAGATTCAGACTTTGGGCACACACCAGGATATTACCCCTGGGACCCTAGACCCTAAGGGTATT
Source organism: Triturus cristatus (assembly GCF_964204655.1). Taxonomy (NCBI): domain Eukaryota; kingdom Metazoa; phylum Chordata; class Amphibia; order Caudata; family Salamandridae; genus Triturus; species Triturus cristatus. The sequence goes on from NC_140581.1 coordinate 892,069,976, forward strand.
CGATACGAAATTAAGGTTTCAAATTGGGTCTCCTGTTCACTTAGCTATGAATTGCATCTGAAGTAATATGTAGCAGTGGCAAGAGAATAGCGTTCTTGTTACCACAGAGTGTTAACTAGGAATCTAGAGTTTTCCGGCACTTTGCACTGTCCTGCGAGACAAACCACGTTTAGTTTGATTCTTTTTCCTAGGCAGCAACCAAACTTTATGGGTGGGAATAGATCTCATCTCCCATGTGCTGCTACCAGTTAAATTAGGAAGGAGACACTTTGATTATCCTTTAATAAGTTAGTAATTAATTAGTCAGTAAAATCTCTAGACTATGCAACCTACCTGCGTTTTCATTGTGTTCTAAAATAACTGCTTCATTGTTCTCTGGATTTGAATAGGTATGGTTTTGTTGCAATAGCAAAGAGGTTGGAATTCTAAGAATTATCTTTTTTTACCTAAGGAAGGTTCCAAGAAGACAGGCCCAAAGAAGAAAGTTACCAATCACTTCTCACAACTTGTCACTGTGCAAAGTATGGTCCATAGTGGGATTTTAGTTGTGTGTTGCTCTTGCTAAATCTACCAGTTGGTTTTCAAACCACATCCTATTTCTTCCCTATTGCTTTGCAGGGTGCCAGCTCACATCCTCCTTCCACCCCTTCCTTGGGAGGGACTGGCAGGGTGCCATCAACCCAGGAGTATTGGCGGGAGCAGCGCATGGGGTAATTGTGCTCTGCCTGAACTACCAGACATGACCGGAGTTGAGCGAAGGCATCTGTACCCATGCCAGCTGCAGTTCAACTTTTCCAAATGTTAAATTGCTTCAGCTTTGCATAACGACCTCAGTATGAAACACTACCTTGACAAGCTTAAAACGCTGACATCTTGTCTACATTTCATGTGAGACCTGAAAAAATGGACACCTCACACAGAGCCTGTGCCAGGTGCGGCCCCCAGAACTGGACAAAATAATCCTGATAAGTCCCTACCAAGGAGAAACACCTCATCGGTCCACTTAACTGCTTCAGCATGCCTTCACATTGGTCTCCCTACTAAATTGTTTATTCACTTTGAGGTCATGCCATAGGAAACTCCAAAGATGCTCAAGGACAAGAAGCGTTCACTCCTGCTGCCTTTGCCATATCTGTTCTGTGTATGGAATAGAAACTTGCTCTGATGCTGAGAGAGAGAGATTGTTTGTTTGTTTGTTTTGCTTCTGCTGTCTGGGCTGTGTAAATAAAACTTGGACTGATCTTGCCCATGGTTTACTTCCACTATACTAATGGATCATAAGTGAGTTTGTTAATTCTTCATGTTGAATCTGGAATTCTCAACTGTTTATGTTGTTGTCCTTGTTAATTTAATTTATAAGGCGCAACAGCTACCCAAAAAGGGTTTCCCGGCGCCAACCAGAACGAGGAACAGAACTAGTTGAAGATTATAGGTTATAAAAACACGTTTTTAAGGATTTGCGAAATTGGACATACACAGTTTCATTGCAAATCGATAAGGGAAGAGAGTTCCATAAGGAGGGACCAAGACAGGCAAAGGATCGAACTCCCATCCGTGACAATCTAATTCTGGGCACAGAGAATTTCACTTGAGTGGATGAGCGGAGGAGACGAGAAGGCACCTAAGGATAAACCAAGGACTGCAGATACTGGGGGCCACTCCAGTTTTGATTTTGAACATATAGCTCAGGGCTTTGGACTCAATTCGGTTCTCGATTCAGATCACGCATAACAATCTGGCAGAGTTCTGGACCATCTGCAGCTTGCGCGTCACCTCCTTGTTAGTCCCCAGATAAAGAATGTTGCCGTAGTCCAGTCTAGAGGTGACAAGAGCCTGGACTACGGTTCTCTGGGTATGATCCCGCAGCATCCAAATAATCCTCTTAGGCCATTTCAGGATGGTTTAACATGTAGCAGCCACCTTTACTGCTTGATGTTGCATAGTTAATGAGTTATCGATGATGAAGCCCAAGTTACGAACTTGGTGGGAGGGCTAAGGAAGAGCACCCATTTCAATAGGCCAGTGCTGGGGACCCAAAGATCTTTATTTGTTCCCAAAACCTCGGTCTTCTCTCCATTGAGCTTGAGACCATTTTCCTGCATCCACGAAGCAATTTTACCCAAGCCCATCAGGCGGGGGGGGGGGAGGGGGGGGAGGGGGGTAGTCTCAGCCGCCCTCTCCACTGAATAAGAAAAGGTAATTTGGGTGTCGTCCGTGTAAGAGAGCAAGGACAGCCCAGCTTCCTCTGCAACATCAGCCAATTGATTAAATAATAGAGGGCTAAGAATGGAGCCTTGAGGTACCCCATAAGGTGGAGAATGGGTATTGGAACTGGCTGTTGGAGAGAAGACCTGGAAGGTCCGATTAGCGAGGAAAGAAATGAGCCAATTGGGAGCCGACCCACTGACGCCCAATGATCTTAAGGCTTTCACTAACCCGGTGTGCGACACCGTGTCGAAATCTGCGCTTAAATCAAGCAATACAAGGGCCACCGTGCCTCCAGAATCTAGGTGACGATGCAGTCTTTCGGTGACTCCAAGGAGTGTTGTTTCCCTTGAAAACAAAATATAAACAATGGTTCCATAGGGAAACAATTACTTTCAATCATAATAAATCAAGAATCACAGCATATATAAATCAATCAAATAATCAATATCAAACAAAATTATACAGCAATATAGCTGCTGCACGCGCGTCCATCGCGCTTGCTGATTCACACGATTTGAGCGTTACGTGAGAGATAGAAGCAATCAAGCACCGTCAGGTACGAGGCGCTTTAATCATTTGTAATTTACTTTTACGCCAATCTGGGCAGATTGTGTTCCTGTTGGTTAAGGAATTGAATGACAATTTAGTAGGGAGCACGTCGAGGCAACATGGGTAGTTCCATTTTATATCCATAGGCTTTTCACTAAAGCGAGTGTCACACTACATACTGTGCGATACTAATTAGATTGCCACTTCGTTTGTGATTGAATGCACTGACACTTGGGGAGAATATAGTTTATTTTTCCTTTGCCGTTTGTGAATAGGTCCTCCTCTCTATAGCGTGCGCTATATCGTATATGCTGGATATAGTTGCCAAGTTCGTCTAGCAGATAGAATATATTCTGTGATCAATGATGATCTTTTGGAGCGGTTGCTGGGTGGTTGATGTCACCAACAATTCACCTGATAGGACGCATGCTTAGTGCAAACTGCACAATAATCGATGAAACTAAGCATGTTTTGCTTCTGTATTATAGTGGAACTTGTGTCCTGACGGCCGCATCCATTTTCGAAGTGGTATACGCTAATTTTCAACTCTGAAGTCAGGTGAGCCATCATTTTGGGCTATTCTTAACCTAAAATGGCTTGATTTGTCTATTGTATGGTGCAAACTTTCTATTGACTATCCCCATTTGGGTTTGTAGTTGAAATACTCAAGTTTTGTTAACGAAAGCAGCAAGAATAAGGAGAGAGGGAATCAGAAGAAGCCAACCCGGCAGAATAAGAGGCCCCTTGTGCAGATTAAACTCGTTACAAGCCCGGTAAATCTCTATAAAAAATATTTTCGTATTGACCCAATGGCTAAATTAATTTTATCTTTTTGATACATTCTCATTATTTTGTATATGTGTCATCTGGCAGTTCCCCTTTGATTGACTACAAGAGGTGGCAACTGCAACACTATTGGTTACATCTGTTCAATCACCTATATCCTAGGTGAGTTCTTTTTGGGATTATTTCCCTTCTTTTTTGTTAAAATTTTTTATCACAGCATTGATACCAATTTATTTTCTTTAGGCTGGTATACAATTCCTGTGTCCTGAAGAAGACCCGATATGACTACTTACAACTAGCGGTTGATGTAGGGTCGAAACGTTGGCGGTTCTCCAGTCCCTTATTAATCTGATTTCCTTGTTGACAATAAAAAGATAGGACATGTGCCTTACAAGGTTTATCGCATACCCATGAGGAAACTAAGGACTTTTTCAAAATAAGGAACTTTGTACATATGTTTGTTACATTGTGTAAATACGTACATATACTGTAATTATCTGCACTGTCACTTTATTCACTTGTTCACTGCGTCGTTTTCTTAAAATATTGTATATACAGCCTTAGCTTTATCTTTTTCAATTTTCGGATTTTGCTTACCCCAATTCAAAATACAAAGAATAAATTGCTATATCTAAAAGTGTATAATTTTGTTTGATATTGATTATTTGATTGATTGATTTATATATGCTGTGATTCTTGATTTATTATGATTGAAAGTAATTGTTTCCCTATGGAACCATTGTTTATATTTTGTTGATGAGGCCCAGGTTCCTTGGGTTATAGGGTTACCCCTGTTTCTTTTTTTACTTTTGTTTCCCTTGAAAAGCCATCTCTAACGCCCGATTGAGATGGGTGTAGAAACTTTTGTGACTCTACGAATTGGGACAGCTGTAAATTAATATGCCTCTCTAAAATCTTTGAAAAGGCCGGTAGCCAAGAAATAGGCCGATAGTTGGAGGGCAGATCAGGATCCGCGTTAGCCTTCTTCAGAAGGGGGAGCACCATGGCATGTTTCCATTCTGGTGGGACAATTGCTTACTGTAGGGAGACATTCAAGAGTTCCATGATTACCATCAGTGATGGCGGCTCAAGCTGCTGGAGCACAGAGATAGGGAGAGGGTCCCTGGGAGATCCTGATTTTAACACAGTCTAAAAGAGTCCATGTCTAGTAGAGACCATGTATCCAATTTTTTTTTTTTTTTTTTTTTTTTTTTTAAAGAAACCTTTATTTGACTTCAAAGAGTTACAGACATGGGCCTACAACCACTTGGGCCGGCCGCTAATTAATACGAGACGGGTTAGTTCACCGTTATACAGACATGTCAATCAAAGGATCCCGTTAGTCCATCTGCACTCTGAGTGAAGGCAACGGTTGTATGCGAAAAACAGTGTTACGACGGTTTCAACATCGTGAAGGAGCTCTCCAACCCCAACGCCGGAAACAACGACATCACACCATCGCAAGAACTCTGCAACTCCCTCGCCTCCTACTTCCACAACAAGATCGCTGACATACACAACAGCTTCAGCACACAACCAACGCCCCCCACGACCGCACCAACGCCACCCACCACCACCCTCCGCGCCTGGACCCCGATCAGCACCGAAGACACCATCCGTACGATGAACTCCATCCACTCCGGATCACCGACCGACCCCTGCCCCCACCACATCTTCAACAAGGCCGACGCTGTCATCGCACCCCACCTGCGAGACATCAACACCTCCCTCGACACCGCCACCTTCCCGGAGAGCTGGAAGCACGCCGAACTCAGCGCTCTTCTAAAGAAGCCATCAGCCGACCCCACCGACCTCAAGAACTTTCGCCCCATCTCACTGCTCCCGTTTCCCGCTAAAGTCATCGAGAAGACCGTCAACAAGCAGCTGGCCGCCTTCCTCGAGACGAACGGATCCCTCGACCCCCTCGCAGTCTGGCTTCCGGGCTAACCACAGCACAGAGACCGTCCTGATCGCAGCCACCGACGACATCCGAGCCCTGCTCGACAACGGAGAAACAGCGACCCTCATCCTCCTGGACCTCTCCGCGGCCTTCGACACTGTCTGCCACCGCACCCTAGTACAGCGCCTCAGCAACGTCGGAATCCAGGAGAAGGCACTGGAATGGATCACCTCGTTCCTCGCCGGTAGGACACAGAGAGTCCGCCTCCCCCCGTTTAGATCAGAAGCCACCGAAGTCATCTGCGGCGTTCCTCAAGGCTCCTCGCTCAGCCCAACCCTCTTCAACGTCTACATGAGCCCTCTCGCAGCCATCGCATGCCAACACAACCTCAACATCATCTCCTACGCCGACGACACCCAGATGATCCTCTCCCTCACCAACGACCCCGCCACCGCCAGAACCAACCTACACGAAGGGATGACAGAAGTAGCCAAGTGGATGATGAGCAGCCGCCTGAAACTGAACTCGGACAAGACGGAAGTCCTCATCCTAGGATCTTCACCCACCGCCTGGGATGACTCCTGGTGGCCCCCCGCCTTGGGCAGCGCACCCAAACCAACAGACCACGCACAAAACCTAGGCTTCGTCCTGGACGCCTCCCTCTCCATGACCAGGCAAGTCAATGCCGTATCCTCGTCCTGCCTCAACATCCTGCGCATGCTACGAAAGATCTTCCGGTGGATCCCCACCGAGACCAGGAAGACGGTCACCCAGGCCCTCGTCACCAGCCGTCTGGACTACGGCAACTCCCTCTACGCCGGAACCACCACCAAACTCCAGAAGAGACTCCAGCGGATCGAGAACGCCTCAGCCCGACTCATCCTGGACATCCCCCGTCGCAGCCACATCTCCGGACACCTGAGAGACCTGCACTGGCTCCCGGTCAGCAAGAGAATCACCTTCCGTCTCCTGACCCACGCACACAAAGCATTGCACAACCAAGGACCAGCATACCTCAACAGCCGCCTCAACTTCTACGCTCCCACACGCCACCTTCGTTCGACCAGCCACGCCCTCGCCGCCATCCCCCGGATCCAAACAGCCACCACAGGAGGAAGGTCCTTCTCCTACTTTGCCGCCAAGACTTGGAACTCCCTCCCGTCCCACCTCCGCCTGACCCAGGTCCACCTCGCCTTCAGGAAGCAGCTCAAGACCTGGCTGTTCGAGCGGCTTGAGACCCTCCGGGTGAGTAGTGCGCTATATAAATGCTGTGATTGATTGATTGATTTCATCTTTCAATTTAAAACTTATAAACATTTCACACAAACAAGGCAATAAGAATTGTAAGTATCGGTACGCACTCACCGGGGTAGGAAATTCCACTTTATATAATAATCATGAATGGTCTGTGACAGAGGAGGGGGGGGGGCCCGGGAGCAGAGAAAAAGTCAAACTGTATCATACTCATAACATAGCAAGTTAGGAATGTGCAGCTAGGGGGACAAAGGAACATCCAATACTAACGAATGCCAGAGGAGGGGCGCAGATGTCTCCGCGATAAGAATTCCACGGACCCCACACCTTAGTCCATTTCCTAGGCTTGCCTCTCGCCACATACACCGTCTTTTCTCTAAACATGCACCAGTCCATATTCTCCTTCCATACCGAGACCGTGGGTGACTTCTGAGAACCCCATAACTGTGCAATGTCGCGTTTAGCCACCATATTCCCCAAAGTCGCCCACTGCGTCTGTGCCACATCATAATCATTTGGCTCCCACACGTTCAGCAGACACCTTCGGGCTTCTGGTAACAGAGCGACATGTGTGACCTCTTCCATTACCGCATGCACCCGATTCCAGAAGCGAGCCACCTCAGGACATTCCCATATGACGTGAAGGAAAGTACCCAGCAAACCACAGCCACGCTTACACAGTCCATCAACGGAAAAACCCATGCGCATCAGGCGGGGTCCAGTGACATACACTCTATGGAGTATCTTCAATTGTACGAACCGAAGGCTGGCCGGAATTGCCACCTCCCTCGGGGAGGCTACTGCCGATACCCAGTCCTCATCATCTAATTCCAAACCGTCAGCTACCCAGACCTCCCTCAGGTGGGCCAACAGGTCCGCCCGGTCGTTTATAAGCTTTTTATAAATCAAGGAGATTGTGCTGTCAGGCACATAACCATCTAGCACCCTGTCCTCCAGTGGGGAATATTCCGGGATAGCAGTAACATCAGGGAAAACCGAACACAACGGATGGCGGACCTGAGCATACCGGAAGTACTCCCTATCGTTCAGCTTATATTCCACTTTCAGCATTTCAAACGTTTTAAACTTCCCTTTCACCCAAAAATCACTCACCTTACATATGCCAATCATATCCCATTTCTCAAATCCTTTTGTTTTCCACAAACAACCCAGCCTTTCTGAAGCATACAGTGGAGTCGCTCGAGTCAGGCGGTCCTTCCATCCCATCGCAGCATTCGCAGCATGCCACACACGTACTGCTATCTTTGTTGGGCCTGTCAACTGCACACCGGGAGACTTTGAATAAAGTGCCCTATTGTAATCCCCACCAGACAATAGCAATTTATCCATCTCAAACGCCGGGTTCAGGGCCGGTCCGTACATCCCGTGATTCACCGCCGCCAATTGGGACGCCCAATAATATCGCTTGATATCGGGGAGTGCAATACCCCCATCATACCAAGGGAGTGTCAATTTTGTGAGAGCGATTCGCGACAACCCGTCCCAAAACAATTGCCTCTGCAAACTCTCCACCTCACGGAAATAGCGGGCCGGTATAACATCAAGCGTGTTTTGAAGTGCATACAGGAATCGTGGTAGCGACATCATTTTAAACAACGCCGCACGTCCGAGCGGCGAAAGCGGAAGCCGTCGCCAACCCAGAACGTCGGCCTTTAGTCGTTGAAGTGGGGGGAGTAAGTTCCGCTCATAACGGGCCACAGGGTCTAATGTTATGAAGACTCCCAAGTATTTAAACCCCGACTGCGAAATCTGGATAGGGCAGCCACGCGGAAGGAGAGGAGCATCACCTGAGAGAACGTAGACGCATGACTTAGTCCAGTTAATGACCAAGCCGGAATTACGACCAAATGAGTTTAGAACATCAACTAATACAAGTAAAGACTGCCGGGAAGATGTGAGGTACAGAAGAATGTCATCCGCATAGAGAGAGATGCGGTCCTCAAATTCAGGCGTCCACCTGATGCCCCGCAATGAGGGCTCCCATCGTAGCCAGGCAGCCAGAGGTTCCAAGGCAAGTGCGAAGAGGAGGGGCGACAACGGACAACCCTGCCGCGTGCCTCTTCCCAACACAAAGGGTGTCGACACTCTGCCATTCACTACCACCTGAGCCAATGGTTCATCATACAACAACTTTACCCAACCGATAAACCCGGGGCCAAAACTATATTTCGCGAGCGCCGCCCAAAGATACGGCCATTCTAGAGTATCAAACGCCATTGTTGCATCCAGAGACTCCAAAATGGCCGGCTCACGTATGTACGCCGCTCTGGCGAGCACTCCATGAAGACGCCTCCGGTTCAGAGCCGTGTTACGGTGAGGTATGAAACCAGACTGATCCGGATGGATCAAGTCGCCAACGACCCTAACCAAACGATTAGCTAAAACCTTAGCCAGAATTTTGGGCTCAGCGTTTAACAGTGAGATGGGTCTATAAGAGATACATCGATCCCGCGACTTCCCCTCCTTGTGAATCACGACTATTGTAGCAAGACGCTGATCATAGGGGAGGGAGCCCACGTCTCGTGCTTCAAGAAACATTTCGCGTAGATGAGGCGCCATCTTGTCCGGGCGCAGTTTATACAGTTCGATGGGAAGGTCATTAGGACCCATGGCCTTGCCGGAAGCGACCGAGCGAATGGCCAAAGCAATCTCATCGGCGACAACGTCGCATCCATCAGTATCCTATCCTCCTCCGACAGACGGCAACGCAATATCTCTCAGCAGTAGATGAGTCATCCTCAGGGCAATCCGAGACTGAAGAATATACTTCGCGGAAATAATCCGCGAAACATTCGACAATTTCCACAGGGTCAGTCACACGCACACCATCCGCTCTCTCAATGACCGGTACCACTCGGCTCGCTCTCTCTTTCTTGTCCAACCATGCATTCAACTTTCCAGCCTTATCCCCCACATCGTATAAGCGCCCTTGTTGCTCTCTACTCATCACTTTGGCGGCATCGGTGACCAACGCTCTATAGTCAAGCTGCTTAAGACTGAGAACGTGCAACTTATCATTCGTAACACCCAGCTCCAGGTCCCCTTCCAACTCAGCTATTTCATTTTCAAGGCAAGCCACCTCCTCAATCTTGCTTTTCTTGGTGTAGGAAATTAGAGAAAGGGCTTGCCCACGGATCACTGTTTTGAAGGCTTCCCACAACGAGACAGCAGATGATACTGACCCCACATTTTCATTGAAATAGTGTGCGAGAGACTTGACCAGTTCCGCCCGGATTTTAGGATTACGCAGGTACCAAGAGATAATCGGTGCTACCCTCCCCTCAGCCCCAGGGGTGACCTCCATGTGCAACAGTAGTGGGAAGTGGTCAGAAATACCCCGGGCCAGATGTCCTACTTCCCTAACCATCACAGCTTGGGCTGCCGGCATAAGGACATAATCAAGTCTCGATAGACTTCCATGAGCCCCTGAGTGGAAAGTGTATTGCGCCTGTCCCGGGTGCATTAATCTCCAGCAGTCTATCAGTCCGAGGGTATCTATAAACCCACCCAGCCAGGTCTGTGCCCCAGGGAGATCCCTGGGAGGGTGACGATCCGCTCTACCGGATACGACAGAATTAAAATCGCCCCCTATCGCCAGAACCCCCCCCCCCCCCCCGGGAGTCCAATACCATTCGCCCCAAATCAGCAAATGTTGCAGTCTACAATCCTGGTGGGACATGCACAGAAACCTGCGAGACAGTTCTGCCCTCCCATCGTCCTATGAGTGCAGCATACCGCCCTCTGTCATCGTGAATGATATTGTCCACCTCCAGCGGGAGAGAGGCTCTAACCAAGATGCCCACCCCCCTCGAGCCAGAATTGAAACCAGAGTGAACAGCGAGACGATATCCCCGCCTATTCATAGCATGGCAAGAATTCCCAATTAGATGCGTTTCCTGCAGAAAGACAATGTCTGGCGAAAGTCGTTTCAGAAACTGCAGCACCACCCCACGTTTAATCCTGTCCCCCAATCCATTCACATTCCATGAGAGTACTCCCAATCCCCTACCCCCATCCCAACCTCTCGCACAACCCCCTCCCCCCAGAGAACACGACCCCAACCACCACTCGTATAGCGTTACGTTGCCTTGTGAAACATTCAAACATTCCCCAACCCCCCCCCTCCCCACCAACATTCCCGTTACAACTCCCCCCTCCCTGCACCCCTGCGCGAGCCCATATAGCCCCCCCAACTTGCAGTGTGCCTGTCGCCCTAGCATTAACTAATCTACAAAAAGAAACCCCAGAGGAGAGCCTCACTAAGCACCCCACAACCCCCGGGCATTTAAGAATAAGGCACTGAATAGAAACATCGAACCAAAGTATTGAGGTGTCATCGCAATGTTCAGTCACCAGGAACCAAGAACTACTTCTGCCCCGCCAAGCCGTCTCCGTTCTCCTCAGTCTGTCCCTCTCGACTTCGTCGCTGGGGCAAAGTATCAAGCCAATCTCCAACCACCTCCGGCCGATCGAAGAAATGTGTCCGATCCTCAAACTCAACACGCAACCTGGCCGGAAAGAGCATCGCATATTTCAGCTCCATGTCTCTCAGTCGCCGTTTAACACCCATGAACCCCTGTCTCTGCTTTTGGACCGATTGTGTGAAGTCCGGGTAGAAGCTTATATTAGTGTTCTCAAACTTCGTCGGCCCACTCACCCTCGAGGCCTGCAGGATAGCGTCCCTGTCCCTAAAATTGAAAATTCTGGCAATGATAGGCCGTGGGGGAGCGCCCGTTTTCGGCCTACCACCTGGAACTCTATGGGCCCGCTCAACCGCAGATAATTTTCTCAACCCTTTGGGCGCAAGATGATTGATCACAAGGTCTTCCACGAAAAGGTCGGCCGTAGGAACCTCCGATTTCTCCGGCACCCCTATAATGCGCACATTATTCCGCCGAGCCCTACTTTCAAAGTCCTCCAGCCGACGGACAAATAACTCATTGGATGTCCGCTGATTACGGACCTCGGTCTGCAGATCGGACACGTCCGTTGTCAGGCTCGACGTTTTCAGATCCAAGGATTTGACCTTTTCATTCATTTTTGAAAGATCCGCTCTGACTAGATTAACGTCGATCAAAACCGTGTCCAATTTATGGGCCAAGGTGTCGAATTGCTGACCAACCGCAGCTTTCATCTCGTCGATGGCACCCATGACGTCCTGCAATGTTAATTCCGTGGACGATCCCGGGCCATCCTTGGATCTCTCCGGCGACTTATGCAGTCCACTAGGGGATCCTTTTGACTGAGCATAGCGGTCCATGTTGTTAGCTTGGGTATAACCTCCCCGCCTAGTCGTCTTGGATTTTTGTTTATCTCCGTCCGATCTAGCCGCCATTGTCTGAAGGCCACCAAGGTTGTCGTCCACTAACACGATTAGTAATCCCCGGACATCCGATCTAATGAGCCTCGGCGATCACGAATTGTAGGCCAGACTAGTGTCCAAGATCCAGTCAGGATTCCCAATCTTCCCACTATCGACGTGTCGCTGACAAGCCAGGGTCCCTCAGCCAGTTTCAGAGAGGAGACCCGAAACCGAAAGTGCGGGGTACGCACCAGCCCGGGTCCTTCATGCCGTTGTTGTTCACTTTCTGCCCGGGCATCCCTCCAACTCGAGTCCGGGGCAAGACCAGGAGTAGGCCACCAACTTGAGGTCGATGCTATCCCGGTTCCTGAAGTCCGATTTTAAGTTTGGACAACGGGTATCACCTCCGCTTATGGTCGCCTGTAGAAGCCCGTCGATAGAATCAGGATTTATTCAGGTTAGACGTAAGAGGTTGCGGAGGCCCTCGGGAGCCTTGTGCCTACGCAGCCATCTTGGTTGCGCGCTAGGCTCCTCCCCCCCCATGTATCCAATTTAGTCATGGATTCAAAGGTCACCCTATCTTGATCAGAGTAGATATTGTCTGTTAAAAATAGTGTAGATGCTGGGATTGACAGATTGCGACTGGGGGGGAATTATCAGACTGCAACCCTTCTATTTCAGAATATATTTTCTCTACTTTCTGGAGAAAAAGTTTAGCTAGGTCCTCGCTTTGCCGACTATTCAAAGAAGGGGGCCTAGATTGAGTTTCCGAGCCAGAAAGCTCCTTGACCATTTTAAATAATGTCTTGGAGCAGTTCAAAGCACTGAAGATGGTTGTGGATACGTGTTCTGCACAAGCAGACTTACCGAGATTATGGTATTCTCTTTTGCCCTCTTATAGGCAAATTGTGAATCGGATGCATAGCTCCTCCTTCAGCATCTTTCCAACACCTCACGTTTAGTTTTCTCCATTTTTAATTTCTCAGTGAACCATGGCGCCGGGGGACGGTGGCTGTTTACTTTTTTAAGGAAGGAGGGAGACCGGTATCGATGGCGTTTTAAGAGCCACTTTTGTACGGCACCCGAAAGAGTACCCAACATTTGCTTGGAGATGGGAATATTTGAGGACAAGATCTTATTTAAAGCTACCATATCTAATTTTCTCCAATTTCTTGTGGGTTTCCTGAAGGTTGGTTTAACAGAAAAAGAATTTGCTATAGTCTCCAGACGAAAACCAATAGCAAAGTGATCAGACCAACATAAAGGAAGGGCTGGAGAGCAGTGACTGTTGGATAAACTGGAAAAAATAGGATCCAATAAGTGGCCAGCCACATGAGTGGGGCCAGAAGTATGCAATTCAATATTCATTGCTGCCACATCAGAAATAAAAGTAGCACTGGTAGTACATGTGGGTTCTTCCAAGTGCAAATTAAGGTCACCCAGAATAAAAAAATTTGCAGCATTCATAAGAAAAGGAGTTATTAAACCAGGGAAAGATGAAGCCCCTGGACCAGACGGCCCAGGGGGGCGGTACACTAGTATCCTAGAAAAGGTCAACTTCGAGGTTAGGGCCAGCTTAAATAAAGCTGCCTCACAGTTCCTAAATGGCAGATCTTCAAATTTACACAGGTAGGCTTTTTTAAAATAAATTATAGCAATACCCCCACCTATCTTAGAGCCCCTATCTTTCCTGACTATGGCGTAGTTAAGCGGTAAGGCAGCCGCAATGTCAGGGCCAGAACACTCGTGCAGCCATGTCTCAGTAAGAAACATGGCGTCTGGTTGTTCACTGACCAAAAGATCGAAGATGTCAGCTTTATGTTTGGGAAGAGAGCGGCAGTTAGTGCTAAGGAAGGGAAAGGTCTTTTTGTTTAATGGTCAATGGACTAGAATTATAACAGGGTGCTAATTTAAAAGAAAAGCCACAGCATAAACAATTTTTACCCCCGTCTTCGGGATGTAATAGGGTGCAGTCCGGGAGCGGTAAATTACGGCAAACCATTAGCTGCTTAATAGAATAACATAACCTATGGCTCCTTTTTTAGACCAGGGGTCATGGCCCCGGGTTCCGTTTGGGTGTGGACGGGCGCAGACGGGGTTCGCCTTTGGCGCGCCATTGGCGCGTCTGCTGCACATCCGTTCTGAGGCCATTAAATAGTGATAAGGCAGGACGGCGTGCAGCGACTAGAACGCTGCCCGGAGGGCGCATGTGGCCGAATCAAGATGGCCGTCGGGGAGAAAAAAGCCCTGTGAAGTGCTTAGTGCAAAGAGGTATTGAGGATTGACGTTAACTCTTGGAGGGAATGGACCAGCAATAAATATGAACAATGATTTTTTTAAGGGATGAAATGAATTGCTCTTCTAAAAAAAGAGAAAGGGATTCAAGGATGAGTTGTCGTGGAAGGTAGTGCAAGACTAATTATCAGATTTATTTTTCTCTCCCTTTTGTATCATATGTCCTAAACTCGTGATACCCTTGTAGCTGAAATGCCTAATCAGTCACTTACACGGCTTTATTCTTCTTTTTTTTTTTTTTTTTTTTTTCTTTTTTTTAAAAAAAGGCTTTCTAGTGACTTGAAGGAGGCCTGTTTAGTGGAAATAAATAGACTACGGAGTGTGTATATACGGAAATGGTAACTTATTGAATTTCATTTGTTCAGTGGGGTGCGGCTCACCTTAAGTTCTCAGAAGTTTCTTCCTGGAGTTTATAGGTCACATGAAATGATATGGATTGGGTTCACAAGATGCTTTGTGCTGGGCCTCTGGTTTAGTAAATGGAACTGATGTGTGTTTTTCACCTGTTCATAGGTCATTCGTTTTTGGGATGAAATTACAGGATATATTTTCTTTGTCCTGAAGAAAAATATCAGGGGCTTTCATAGGCTGGTCTTGGTTTTCGTCATCTATATGGAACACATTCAAAGCTTGAAAGAGAATTTGTATTGAACTTCTTTGGGATATCTAAGAAAATGTAGTTAGTGTTTGTTAAAGGGTATCCGTTGCCCAATCATTGATGGCTGGATTCTGGAACTTTGCTACCAAGCAGCTTTAGCAAAATTTTTTTAGAAAACATTGTCCAAGTCCTACATATTCATTTGATGGTTTGACAGCCACTATTTTAGAAGTACATGTGTACTAGTTTCCTACATGTGCATTCCAGCTTTTTTTCAAATTCTCTTATACTTGTTTTAGAATTATGCATCGGTTTGAGTTTTCCTTATTGTGTCACTCCTGTATTTTATTTGTTTTCCGTTGTCATTTTCTTTTCTCAAATTTTATTTTTTATTTTTTCCTTGTTCTCTGTGTGTGTGTGTGTCTGTCTGTCTGTCTGTAGTTTTGATGAAATAGGTGTGCGGTGAACTTTGCTTTCTTTCATTGAACACACGACATTGAGGAAGGGAGCCATGACTCCCGAAACGCGCCTGGCGTTAGACTACATTGATGCGTGTTCTATGTCTGCTGCCTGCTTGCATTTCGCCAATAAACAAGTGAGCTGACTATGTGTCTGAGGTCCCACTCCTTGTCTGTCTGTCTGTCTGTATCCATACACGCAGGTAGCCCCAAAGGAGTGGGACCTCAGACACATAGTCAGCTCACTTGTTTATTGGCGAAATGCAAGCAGGCAGCAGACATAGAACACGCATCAATGTAGTCCAACGCCAGGCGCGTTTCGGGAGTCATGGCTCCCTTCCTCAATGGCGTGTGTTCAATGAAAGAAAGCAAAGTTCACCGCACACCTATTTCATCAAAACTACCCGCCCTAATGGGCGTGGCTCTCTCACAGCTTTCTGGTCGTTGTGGTGCGAAGTTGTCTTATCCCCAGTGGGCATGCTTTCCTCCAAAAAATAATAATAAACAATTTGTTGCCCATGTGGGTTGATGTCCAGTCTTGCCCGTGACCCGCCCCGCTCTCTAGTACTCTCCAGTCTCTAGTACTTTTCTTGGTTCTTTCGAGGCTTGGCCATGGCAGCTCCCTTCTGACCGTCTTTCTTGCCTGGTGCTTAGTTCGAATTAAGTAGGCTTTCCATGCAGTGACCGCTGACTCAGGAAGCAAACAACATGATCAGATCACTCCCATTCATCTAGAGTAGAAAGCAGCCTACTTTACAAAAAATCCAACAAATGGCTACCCCTGAATATCCGAATGAGAATTGTATGATCTCAACATGCATTAAGGAGTGTTGCATCTCCTCTGCTAGGCCCTCCATCCTTTTAGAAACACTGCACTCTAACCCATTCCTTCCTTCCCTGTGTGCACACCCAAAATGTCGATCCTTCTTCCTCTGGCTGTTTGCACTTTTCCATTAAACTCTACTTTCAAGAAAAACTTTTGAATGGCATTTTTTTGAACAACGGATTTAAACGTGCCCGCATTAATGCTATGTTTTTCCAGGACCATTATACATTATTTCCCCATATAATTCTTGTTTCTACTCACCCATTATAGTAGTAATATATTATTGTTCATTCATTCTCCATCACATTTTGCTGCAATTTTTTACAGTTGTTGATGTGTGATATCCTGCTCTACCCTTGCTCAAAACTTCTTTGTGTACTGATTGATCTATACTTCCTCAAAGGTTATACTAGCCTCTATGGAGTCATACCTAGAACTCTGATTGGAATTTTAGTTGCCAGTTCTTCAGGTATAATTTAAGTTACATCCTTTTATGTATCCAAAAGTCGTCACCGTTCCTTTTTTAATTTTTATTCCGGATTGTTTAATGAGGTTTATTGTCTGTGGTGGTTCTACATGTGATCATCACTAATTGTACATTTTATTCTGTAGAACTGTGAGTAGGTTCACGCTATAAAAGTACAAATTTATGAAATTCGTTCTTACTGGAACGACATTCAATCGACAAAGCTTAATGTGGGGTGTACTTCGGGTAGGTAGGAGCTTTCATCAGTTTCCTTCTAAAGGATATCTGGGAAAAAAAAACCTTTGATAGAAGACCAGCGTCGCGTTTGTACTGTGACTTTGAAAATATATTTTCCAACGAGGTTTGGTTGCATGTGGAGTAGAAGACAGTGGCCATGTAACGCCTTCTCCGCCTCCACAGCGGTAATAATCTGCAAAATGATTCTGAAATGTGGAAGAGATTTTTGAACAGGAAGCGTGAAGTGTTCCGTTCAAGTAGGGGTTAATAAATGTTTTTGTTTTTTAAATCTTCCAGTGGCTGTACCGCATGTGAAACCAAAAGTACTGCTTGGAAAGTATACAGCAAACCGTTTTTGCCCGGCATGGCTCCGTTGAACCCTGTGTAGCCCTTTACCCTGCTCCCGTTATCAGCCTTGGTTCTTTAGGCCTAGGACTCGGAGCATGTTGTAGTGTCATGGGAGCACACATAATTTGCTGTGATGACTGGACTCCGAGACTCGGTGTTCAGTGGGCTACCAGAGCCTTCTATTGAGGGCAATGATCTAAATCACGCGACGCAAGAGTAAAACTACAACTCCGTGCTGAGCAATTTGAATATTACACCCCCATCAAAATAGAAGAGAAAGTACTTTACACATATATACACACACACACTGGCACAAAAGTACTTGCATTTCTGTGAAAGCACGGGGTCTGAGTTTAGGTAATAGTGGACTCTCGGAAGCCAGACCATAGGAAGTAGGTACTGACAAGGAGCACACATCACATCAAGCCCTGCATAAGGGCATTGACAGTCAGGGCCCAATGGCAGATGAACAGGTTCTTGACTCTAAAGAAGAGTAGGTTGTTCAAAGTATTTCCAAAGGGTGCAAACAGCTTGATATGCGGGAGCCATCCACATTTGAACCAAGTATTAGACTAAAGTTATTTTGCAATCGCTGACCAGTTTGCTTGGAATGATTGTAAAATCACTTGTATGTTTTCCCTAATTTCGGAGGATAAGACAAATAACATAGTTTTTGGACACCTTTTCTTTGTTCACTTTTCCCAACCTCCATCTGAAAGGTGGGTGTTGCAATTTCTTTGACACACGTCATGATTTTGCTCTTGTGCTTTTTAGAAAATACCTCTCTACATATAACATCAGAGCTACTTATATTCGTTGAAGGCCAACTGTTCGATGTGTTCGAGGTCAAAACAATCACATCATGTGCATGTAAAGGGAATTCATTGGTTTAGAGCCTAGTACAGTGAGAAATGTCCTTCTATTCTCACATTAAAGGAACCCATGCAAATAAAGAGAAAATTAAAAAAGGTCCAGAGGTCTCCCTTGTTTTAATCCATTTGGTGTTTTGATTCTCTCTGTTGAGTATTTTACTATACATCAAGTAAGAGTGCAAACATATCAATAACGTCAGGTGACCCAGTGGCGGCTCCTCGACTAAGGGAGAGGAGCGTTGTCCCACTGCTTTTCAGCATTGTATGGAAAAATAAGATAGTAACTAGTATTTTTTCTTGTTGCAGGCGTGGTAGCTTTGCGAGGGGGGGGGGCGGCGGCTCTGCTGACAGAGCAGGGGAGGTTTGTCCGGCCGTCTTGGGCCGGCCAAACATTCATGCGCACTTAACATGTTCTCCACCCAGGCTGCATTACAGCCTGGGTTGAGAACCTGCCCAGGCTCTCAGACCCCGTCTGAGCGCCGACCCAGGGCGCTCAGACCAATCACAATGCTGTATTGCAGCGTTGTGATTGGTTCTGGGGATCCTGGGTGCTTCCTGTTCCGGAGGGAGGAGTGGAGAGATGCGACGAGGAGGACTCGTGAGGAAGTAAAGTTAATTCTTTTTTTTATTTACCCCCTCCCCCTGCACTTTATTTAGTCCTGGTTGGCTATGGAGGTAAATTAGGAATTGATGGCAAGGCTTGTGGTTACATAGGTGAAAGGTTGGCCATAGTCTTTCTGAGACACTTCTATCTTGAAAATGCCTCATCCGTTAGGCAATGAAAGCAACACCATGCTGGCTGCTGCAGAGCCCATGGGGACTACCCGTGCCTTTTATTGAAGCAAACGCATGAACACAGGGAGAGGCAAAGCTCGTTTTCACACAGGTGCGACTATACATGGGGCCTTATAGTCCTTGCGTTGTTCTACAGCACTGCTTACATCTAGTACACTTTGAGGAACAGATGGCTCCAGGTCACCATGAGGCTACCTTTCCAGCCATTTCGCATATTGCTTTCATATAAACCAGTCTAATAAGTTCAATTCACCTCTGTGTCTTGTACAGCACTTCTGTTAGGAGGAAGTATAATGTCCAATGAATAACAACTGAAATGAATATATGGAACTAAGACTACAACTCCCAGAATGCGCTGATATGGTTATGGAAAACCTAGGACTGGCAACAAGCTGGCTTGGTGTCAAGGAGACATCTGCAAACCCAATGCGAGCGCTCCCCTGGCATTAATCTCCTTAATTTCTGCTGCGACATGAACACGCTTAACTTCAACATTCAAAGTGAAATAATTGTGTTATGTGTACATTATTTGTGCAGGTGCTTTAAATGTAATATCTTTCTCCGAACAAGCATTGGCAAAGCCAAAAGATCTCGCCTGTACAAGAGCTATTGGCTTTGGCAATGTTTTTGCCATGTTGCACATAGTATGGCTGCTGGTCAGCATAGCTAAAAGTGGAGTGGGGGGGGGGGAGTAGAGTGTCGTAAACTAGATTTGCTGGAGTAGAGTGTTGTTGAGTAGAGGAGTAGAGTTCAGTGGCAGAGAGTGTCGTAGACCGCAGTGTTGTGGAGTAGATTAGGGTGGAGTGGGTTGGAGTGGATAGAGGTAGTGGGGTGAATTGGGGTAGATTGGATTGAGGTAGAGTGGGTGTGATTGAGTGGGGTGGATTGGAGTGGGTGGACTAGATGATGAGGTGCATTGGAGTGGGTGGATTGAAATTGCGTGAGGTGGATTGGTTTGGGATGGATTTGAGTGGGGTGGGTTAGATTGGCTTGGGGTGGACTGGAGTGGAGTGGATTGGACTGTGGTGGGTTAGATGGATTGGATTGACTCGGGCGGACTGGACGGGGTGGATTAGATTGATGTGAGATGGATTGAAATGAAATGGAGTGGGGTGGATTGGATTGGAGTGGAGTGGAGTGGAGTGGCATGGGGTGGGGTGGAGTAGATTGCATTGCAGTGGGGTGTATTGGAGTGTGGTGAGTTGAATTGCAGTGGGGTAGATTGGATTTGATTTGGGTGGGGTGAGGTGGATTGAATTAGGGCGGGCAGATTTTGTTGTTGATTGGAGTGGGGCAGATTGTTTTGGATTGGAGTGGGGCAGACACAATTGGTGCAGATTTTTTAATTAGAGCTGAATGGAGTGGGGCCAATTGTTTTGGATTGTTGTGGGGCAGATTGGAGTGGGGAGAGAGTGGGGTGAATAGGATTGGGGCGAGGTGGATTGGATTGGGGCACTGTGGTGGATTGAAGCGGGGTGTTTTGGGATGGTGGAGCGGATTGGACTGGGGAAGATTGTTTTGGATTGGAGTGGGACAGTTTGAATATGGGCAGATTGCTTTGGATTGGAGTGGGGCAGATTGCTTTGGATTGGAGTGGGGCAGATTGCTTTGGATTGGAGTGGGGCAGATTGCTTTGGATTGGAGTGGGGCAGACTGTAGTGTTGAGGATTGGAGTGGAGTGGGTTTTTTGGGTTTGAGTGGGGCAGATTGGAGTGGGTTTAGAAGATTGGAGTGTTGTGGATTGGAGTCAGTGGATTGGAAAGGGGTGAGTGGTTTGGATTTAAGTGGGGTGGATTGGATTGGTCTGGGGTGGATTGGGTTGAGTGGGGCAGATTGGTGTGTGGTGCGGTGGATGGGAGTGGGGTAGATGGGTGTGGGGTGGATTTGGGGTGTACTGCACGATTTTGTTAAAGCATCATTTCTGAAATTCTATGTCAGGACCGGAGGCGAGGATTATGCTCTATCTTTCTTTAATTCAATAGCAGCACTTCAAATTTAAACAAAACCACAGTTCCCATGAACCATAGGGAACATAGTACAAAACAATAGAGTGTGTCCGTGGGCAGATAGTCTATCATCCATGCACCAATCACAGGGCTCCTGGGGGTATGTAGTCCTCTGTCCTTATCTAATCCTCCTCTTTCTTTAATGCTGGCAGCCTGAGATAAGTGTTGTTTCCCTTTCCTTGGTTTGGGTGTGGGAAATATCAAGTTTTATGGTGACAGTTGATTTCATTCGCGCTTCACGCGCGCTGTTTGCTTATGTAAATTAGTTCAGTTGTAATTAGATCAGCTGGCTTGGCTGACGCGTTCATTTGTAGCGCGCTCGTTTTTTCCTCACAACTTCGTTTATTGTGCAGATTGTATCAACAGTATTGTAGATTGTTTTTGTTTCCTTTCAGCAGCTGTGCGAGGGAGCCGCTAGTCGGTTTCCCTCGCTCGCACGGCCGTGGGAGCGTTCTTCCTCCCTAACGGCTGATTGTTGGTGCTCAGGCTCGCGGTGCACCTCCTACCGCTAGAGGGCGCCTGGCGCGCGCCTCATCGGTGAAAACGTCTGGCTTTCTGCGCATTCCTCGCGCGTTTTTCCATGCCAGAGACGTTTCACCGACGAGCCTGCCCTGCCTTACACCCGTGTGGTCTGTTTCCTGCCTTGAGGCAGTGTTAAAGTAAACGCTCCCCCCAGAGCCTGTTGAACGCTCGTTTGACGTGTCTGTATCTGCCATTAGGCAGTAAGTATTAACCTGCCATTAGGCAGCAAGTCTCTTGGCGATTACAATCGCCTTGGGGGGGGGGGGGGGGGGGTCTGTATCATTTCTTCTCCTTAACAACGCTCTGCAGAGCCTGTATTGGGTCCCATATTGTTGGCAGGGTGCCCTAAGTTTTACATCGCACCAGGGCTGTGGGTCCCAGGGCTTGTTCCCTTCTTAAACGCGAGCGCTGCCCGCACCTTATTGAGGCTGACACCCAGCCCCCTACATTTGAGGTTACCCTCTTTGCCCCACTTACCTGCTTGACGCTCTTAGGCATGGAGTCTTACGACGAGGAGCCTTATCAGCAGGACGGTCAGTGGGAGGAGGATCCCTTAGCTGACCTGCAATGGGAGGAGGACTATTATGACACGGTGGATGATTCTATCCACAGGGCGGTTGAGCAGGCCATGGGGCCATTGGAGGATCGCCTTTCCCGTAGGATAGAGCAGGCGTTAGCTAGGGCGCAGAATATTCCTCTGCCTTCCTCCGTCCCCGATGGTACTCTTGGGGATACCCAGCCTCCTCCTGCCAAACGGCCTAAAGAGGCTGGAGTGGATGTGGATGCTTTCGCTCGCCTTAAGCAGGCGTTCCTAGCGAGTAACCCCACACCGGCAACTCCTGCACCTTCGGGAGAGGTCGCAGACACTACTGACTTGGGCCGATGGTACGGTCAAACGCTACCGATCCACTTGGAGACGTTGGGTGCGTTGGTGTGTGCGACGGAATCTCGATCCCGTGGCGGCTGATGTGACCTCAATCGTAAATTTCTTAGCCGCTTTAGCTGAAGACGGGCTGGCTTATAGAACCATCAATACTTTTCGCTCGGCCATTTCGGCCGGACACTCCTTAGTGGACGGCTCCCCGGTGGGAGAGCACCCTTGGGTTTGTCGCCTTCTCCGGGGCATCCGTCTTTCAGTGCCTCCGGAGCCTCGTTATTCCCAGCTGTGGGACGTGAACCAGGTCCTGAATCTTTTCTTGTCTTGGCAACCGAACCGTTACTTATCTCGGAAGGAGCTTTCGGCCAAATTGGCTATGCTTCTTTGCCTCGTATCTTGTCGACGAGTGTCGGATGTGCGGGCATTGGATGTCTCAGGAAGGATTTTTACCCCCTTTGGGGTTACTTTCACTATCCGAAGGCGAACGAAATGCGGTACCACCTCCATTTCCTACCCGGCTTTTCCGGACTCTCCGAAACTTTGCGTAGTATCCTGCCTCAAGGCTTACGAAGAAATGTCGGACGACTACCGTCCTCCCGGAGAGCGTCAGTTGCTTATCGCACTGAGGAAACCGCACAGGGCAGTCTCCTCCCCCACGATAGCCCGTTGGGTTCGTTGGGTAATGCAAGAAGCAGGCATTGACCTCCGTCTTTTTGGGGCCCACTCTACAAGAGGGGCCATGGCTTCTAAAGCGTTTACCCTGGGAGCTCGTCTAGAAGACCTTCTCAATGCGGCAGATTGGTCTTCGGACTCCACCTTTAAACGGTTTTATTTCAAACCAGTGCTGGATATGGCACATTTGGTGGTGAGCAAGCTTTAAACTAGCATAATCCTCGCCTCCGGTCCTGACATAGAATGAAAAATTTCCTAGCTAACGTAACGGAAAGTTTCAATTCTATTAAGGACTCGGAGGCGAGGATTATCCCACCCAGGGTATCGGTGCTGGGGATACCTTCCCACCCTCGTACTGGGGTAAGTAACAGGTCTTCTTCTGGATTTGTATTTTGCTTGTACCTGTTAAATGTGCCGACATTCTTTCCTTGCAGGGCTAAACCTTAGCCAAGGTTCTCGCTTACGCTGTCCTTTGCTTCTACAGGCGATTCTGGCAAACAAGATTCATGAGGATCTGGGACTGGCTGGCCTACAGCATCGAAAGAGGAGGATTAGATAAGGACAGAGGACTACATATCCCCAGGAGCCCTGTGATTGGTGCATGGATGATAGACTATCTGCCCACGGACACACTCTATTGTTTTGTACTATGTTCCCTATGGTTCATGGGAACGGTGGTTTTGTTTAACTTTGAAGTGCTGCTATTGAATTAAAGAAAGATAGAGCATAATCCTCGCCTCCGAGTCCTTAATAGAATTGAAACTTTCCGTTACGTTAGCTAGGAAATTTTTCATTACACTTAAGAAAGAAACAATGTTGCTTTTCAATAAAATAACTCATCTTTTGTGAACAGCGCCCACAAGCAAAAACAAAAGAAAACCTGAGTGCAATGTGAGAAAAGCAGACTTGGCAAAATAAAAAAAACTAAACTGTAGAAAATAAATCTTTGCAATTTTGTTTGTCCTGCTGGGCATATTTTTGCCAGTCACACGCCTTCTGTTTGCAGGTTACTAAAATTTAAACAGAACAAACAGTACCTCAGTCACGTCGGGAGCAGCGGACGGACACTGATTAGGTTGAATCTATCAGTGCTTGGTCCCTGCTCCACAGAGAGGAACGAAAGTGAAATTAGGCCTGCCTTGACAAATTAAGAAACTGTAAAGAAGACTGCCACTCAATCCAACAAATGGTAAGCAACCGGCTGGCTCCAAGCCCTTTCATGTATACAGCAGTGTCTCGCAATCGAGACGTATGAGCTAGTTCATGCTCTCACAGCCTTGACCCTAAAAAGGGACATAAGGCCTAGTGCAAAAGGCATTGGCTCTGAAAATTTGAGGCCCGAATGCTATTTCTCAGTTTAGCGCACACCACTTCAATTTTTGTTCCAGCAAACCTTGATTTACAAGTGTTACAATCCTTTATATTGAATATTTTTGTCCACATTTTTTCAGATTTTAGCTATCTAGTGTAACTTCAATTCAGACCTTTCAGTTCCTTGTTTAACATCGTTTAAATCATCCATTTAGCTGTGTGCCAGGACTTTTTCGCGACTGGAACTGCTCTAAGGGGTATCCGTACCACTGCAAGCCCAGGTTTTATTCTAATTGCTGTGTACTAGTCTGCCCTCAGTGAGAGTATCGTGTAGCCCAGCATTTCCTTAACTGGCACCTTTGTCACAAGAAGTTAATTAACTGTGCTGGATGAAATCCATAACATCCTTTTCTATGGTAGGTTATAATTACCTCTGCAGAACTGCTATTTAAAATTCTCAGTCAAGCACATTCTGAAACTGGTTCTATTCCTTGGTTTTTATCATACATGACGACCAGACCTTTCAAAGGGAAAAATGAGTGCAGGTACTCATTAAAATGAGCTATGGGTATGGCTAGGAGCGGGGCTAAGATCGAGCCATTATGATACAAGAAACACTTCTTTAGGGTATTCATATTGCCCTTGCGTAGCCCTTGATAATAGTCTTAAAGACCCTATATGTGCAGATTCTGTCTGCACATGTTGCACAAGACATATATATTACAGTAATTAAGAGCTAGTATGATGCCTTGTCCCTCAGAAATATGTATGCAGTCTATTGCATGTAAAGGAGAAAGGTTTGGTTAGGTGATCATCCAGATGCCTCGAGTTTTAGTACCAGTTTACCAGGTTTGGAACTATGCATAATGGTCAGCAAGATCTTGATGATGATTTCTACCCACCTGCTTGTGCAAAACCTCCTGAAGGAGATGAGGGTGCTTACATTTGATTATAACTCTCTCATGCTTCGTTCATTCTGATGAAAGCTAAGAAGAAGATATAGTTATTACAATGTATATGTCTCTAGAACTATTAGGTATTCCCTATATGTTGCCATGCATACAGTAAGGTCTGTAATGAGTGGTCGTGGTCCTTCCACCTATCTTCCCCACCATAGAAGGCGATTGAGGGTTCAGCTCCTGCAGACCCGTTTCAACACAAACACTACAATTGCTGCTATCCCATTTTTGTTCTGTTTAACCAGGTAACACCAATTCATACCTGTGCAGTCCTGGGCACCCCTCCTCTTCAGCACCACAGTTTTTAAGTGGTACTCATTTTAAGGGCTCCTCCTCATTTCCTCTTGCCATAAGGGGCATTTTCAGGAGGTCCATTGCATTTATATGGACTGGCCATATCAGACCATGGCAAAGAATCCTTACAACGAATTTGTCACATTTTGAACAGTGCATACTGGCCACCACTGCGTGTGAAATTAGACCTTGACAGTGTTGTAGGTCAGTGTTATGTGATTCCAGCACTGTGGTATATTGGGCGTTGATAGGACAGAATGTGAATTAATGCCATTGATATATTTTGGACAAAAACCGGGTCATACTGGGTGGGCTGTTTATGATACTGTGCATAATTTTTGTGATAATGCCACAAGGTTGAGTGATCTTGCCTACAACTTTCCATTTAGATGGACTGGGTCAGCACTGCATATTGAGATCAGTGCCACTAATGTACCAACAATTATGTACAGAGAATTGGCCATGCATCTCTAAGTGTTTACCAGCTTCACTGTGAAGTATATTTGATTACATGCACCTGATGTAGAGTCATGTGTATTCTCAATACAAGACAGAACATCTTTTCACGGTTACCCAGATGTAGTAATTGTCCAATTGATTGTTATGAAGTTGCAGCGCAACTGATATTATACTGAGTTGGTTTATTAAATTAACTGAAAGTGTCCCTAGTTCTCCTCGCTGGTTGCTGAATTTGAAAGCACCAAGCAGGGGCGGACCAAAACGCCTGAAGAAGCCCAGACAGGATGTAGCTGCACACTGTAAATAGGGTGTGATAGGGGAGCCTTTCAGGGACCAGTCTTTACAAGGTGAAAAGGGGAAGGCCTTTTTCATTTACATAAAGATCGCTGCGGGTCCCTACTGGGAATAGCTCCTAAATCACAATGGAAGAAACCTTTAACGCATGAATGCATCCAAGCCATCTACAGCGGTACTATTGGCCCCATCGGGTTAATAATCGGTGAGCCCCTGGAAGCGGACTGGAATAGCAGCATTAATAGTGACTGGTATACCATATACAGCACATGCCAAGACACGTGATCAATGTATTAAATAAAACAGGTAACTTGTTACACAAAATGAAGGCCAACCACAATGATATGTTAATATTTTCTTGTAATATCTTCAGCTTCTTAATCCCATACTCATATGCTTTCATTTGGCTCGATACTCGTATATTCTTGAGTGTGCGCACACAGGAAAAAACAAGTAGACATGCACACACAGAGCATTCTACGAATTTCCTTTACAGTGACTGCTGCGTGTCCGATTCTCACCGTCTTTTGGTCGCTTTTCTCTCGCACACAAACACGCCCACACAACCAGGCCAACAGACAGATACAAGCAGACACACCCACAAAAGACTGGTGGGATAAAACTTCCAGTGAAGTTCTTAATTGCCACCGTCGGCGGGCAGCCTGGATTCCAGTGTGCCCACAAATACACACGATAGTGTGAATGTGATTGACAGCTCTGGGCCTGAATGGACCATACATACTCTGTCAAACACAGTGTGATGGTGGACGCCCGGACAGTATGCAAATGAGCCTCTGCTGAATAGTTCAGCGGCGGTTCAGCTCGGGGCTACAGAGGCGCTTTGACTGTCAGTGTTACCTAGACAGGCTCCACTCTGACAGCCTCGTGCTCAGCAGCACTAGCAGCATTGGGCTATCTTTTATGAGTACCGGTATTCTTGACAGCAGAGAAGTGCCGGTACTCCGTACCGGCGAGTAGCGGCTTATTTAAAGCACAGATGACTGCCGTTCTTAACAGCCTATTTGGATTGGTAAACTGTGAAATAACGTGAAGTTGGTTCAATCGAAACCGCCATGTTGGGTTAACGTGTTGTTTTTCAGCAGTAGCTCTCACCTCAGTCTTCGAAACTGTTAGCCTTAAGGGAAGGATTATACATTCTCCCTAATTACGGTGAACGGTTGTTTTTGGCAGTGTCTGAGTCTTCATAAGTACAGGCTATCCTTTAAAGCTCGTCTGAGGGTCGGCATCGTGAACGTGTTTTCGGGCCAAGTGTAAATAGCAACGAGTGCCAAATATGGGATTGTTTTTGTTGCTGTTCTCAGTCGCCAGTCTACATGCTATCTGTTGTAATTTCTCTTCATGGTTCAGTCCACTCCCCCCTCCTGTCCCCGTTGGAATGTTCGTAACCGACTTGTCATCTTAAGACTCCACAGCTGACTGGATCCTGTGATGGTATATGATGCATAATAAAGATCTTACCTTCTACTTGTTGCATCTCCTCTTTATAACACCGTCACAGCTCAATCCCAAAAGAAAGGTTCTTTATTCCTGGAAATAATTTTGCATACAAATATGACCTTCTGTGAAACATGATTTGGTAAACGCTGAGTGAGTTCACTGTAGGCCATTCACGCATATTGTTTGAATTGACCATTGGTTGTGCTGTTTTGCCCCTCCATATGGGAATCTTCTGTGGAGTAATTATTTTCTTTTAACTTCTTTATTTATTTAAAAAACACTTTTTATCAGTGTCTCTCACATAAAATAACACTCAGAAGCTAGTTCTTGCTGTAGTTTAGTTTTGTTGTTGTGCGGTGTTGATGGTGCTTGTTATTTGGGTATTTTCTTCCTCTGTAGTAAGAGGGCATTTTCACTGAAATATTTATTGCGCCTTTTGCAAGGGCTTTCTGACCACCGCACTCATTGTGCTATGCCTTCCTTCAATGTTGCATCATTTCTCAGCACAATCCTAAGGATACCCAATTCCATGTTGTTCATATCTGATGCTCTTTCAAGCTGCAGAATCCTTACGCTTGTCTTGAACAACCCACCTTTGTGTCTCTAGCTGTATTGTGTGTTTGTATAAGGCCACCAGATACTAAATTATGTCCTATGTACACTAATTCACCTGGATCACATGCCTCTATTATTTCTCTTTCTAGGTCTGATGAAAGTTGTTGTGCCTTCTCCTTTCAATTCTCTTTGAATTCATCTTGTAGTTCTTATTTGGTCCTCTTTAGTTATAGTTTTAATTCAAATATTGCATGAGTTGTTTAAAAATATATAAATCTGGGGCATGACCTGATCAGCATTGTCTCCTGTGTAACTGCCGAGCTCCGGTGCTCGTAAAAGCTAGTATCCTTGTACCCCGGAGCTTTTGCTAGGCTGGACAAGTGCAAAAAGGCTGGGAGGACTGAAGATACCTGCGGTGGCGCCTGTCAAGACTAGATATCTATACTGAAGCAACAATCAGATGGTGGTGCACTGCTGCAAAATGGTAGTGGCCACGCCATGAGTAGCCTATCGGCCTCCTGGTGTCACGTCCCGGTCCCGAGTAGTGTTCACCCAGTGTCCCAGGGACTTGGCTGGTTCTCCTCTCTTCTCCCGCGTGGATACAGCGAAGCTTCACCCGGTGCGTACAGCAAACAGGTGGTGGCAGTCCCCAGGAACCGAGCCGCAACTGAACCAGGCCACACTGACCTGAGGAAAGAAGTAGGGACGGAAATCGGACAGCCCTGTGATCCTCCATTATATACCCCCCCCCATTATGGTCATTTGTAAAGCGCACTACTCACCCGTGAGGGTGTCAAGGCGCTGGGGGGGGGTTGCTGCTACTGCTCAAACAGCCAGGTCTTGAGAAGTCTCCTGAAGTTTAGCAGGTCCTGGGTCTGCCGCAGGTGGATGGGGAGAGTGTTCCAGGTCTTGGCGGCGAGGTGGGATAACGATCTACCACCGGAGGTTGCTCTTCGGATGTGGGGGATGGTGGCGACTGCGAGGTCGGCGGAGAGGAGCTGGCGGCTCGGGGTGTAGAAGGTGCGTCGTCTGTTGAGGTATGTGGGTCCGGCGTTGTGGAGTGCCTTGTGTGCGTGGGTGAGGAGCTTGAAGGTGATCCTCTTGTTGACGGGGAGCCAGTGCAGGACTCTTAGGTGGGGTGTGATGTGGCTACGGCGAGGGATGTCGAGGATGAGGCGTGAAGAGGCGTTCTGTATTTGTTGTAGTCGTTTCAGGAGTTTGGTTGAGGCTCCTGTGTAGAGGGCGTTGCCGTAGTTCAACCTGCTGCTGACGACGGCCTGGGTGACCGTCCGTCTGGTTTCGGTGGGAATCCATCTGTAGATCTTGCAGGGCATGCAGAGGGTTTTGAAGCAGGAGGATGAGATGGTGTTGACTTGCTTGGTCATTGAGAGTGCTGAGTTGAGGATGAACCCCAGGTTGTGTGCGTGGTCGGTGGGGGTCAGTGCTGCACCCAGAGTGGTCGGCCACCAGGAGTTGCCCCAGGCGGAGGGGGTGGAGCCGAGGATGAGGACCACCGTCTTGTCCGAGTTCAGTTTCAGTTGGCTGTCCTTCATCCATTTGGCGACGGCCTTCATTCCTTCGTGGAGGTTGGTTTTGGGGGTGGAGGGGTCCTTGGTGAGGGAGAGGATCAGCTGGGTGTTGTCAGCGTAGGAGATGATGTTGAGGTTGTGTGATCGGGCTATGTGGGCGAGTGGTGCCATGTAGATGTTGAACAGTGTCAGGCTGAGGGATGATCCTTGGGGTACGCCGCAGATGATCACGGAGGCTTTGGATCAGATTGGCGGGAGGCAGACTCTCTGGGTTCTGCCAGAGAGGAAAGAGGTGGTCCATTCCAGGGTCTTGTCTGTGGAGGCGTGTGCGTAGAGTGTGGTGGCAGACGGTGTCAAAGGCGGCTGAGAGGTCCAGGAGGATGAGGGCCGCGGTTTCTCCATTGTCCAGCAGGGCCCTGATGTCGTCCGTGGCGGCGATGAGGGCAGTTTCGGTACTGTGGTTGCTGCGGAACCGGACGGGTCTAGGATGTTGTTCTCCTCGAGGTAGCGGGTTAGTTGTCTGTTGACGCTCTTTCCAATGACCTACGCTGGGAACGGGAGTAGGAAGATGGGCCGGAAGTTCTTGAGGTCCCTCGGGTCCGCCTTGGGTTTTTTGAGTAAGGCGTTGATCTCTGTGTGCTTCCATATCCGTGATATGAGGCAGTGGGACCTGGAATGGGGAGAACTGATGACTGGTGCCACCGGGGGACTGAAGCCAGATTGGAGCCACCTGCAGCTCTAGGGAACTTGGGCTTGACGGAGAAAGGTTGCATGGACAGCCAAAGATGACCAGTGGAGCGAGTGCAAACGTGCCAATGGCAGAGGTGAGGAGCAGTTGGGGGTGCACGTGCTTGGTGGGGGGGGGGGGGAGTTGGGAGGGGGGTGCATCTGGGTTCTCCTGAGTTGGTGTGGCCTTGGCCCGACTGCAATCCGTGTTAAGGCTCGACAGCCGGCTCCTTGAGGGCTGGTGGAGCTGGGGGCACGGAGGGACATCTCAGCCTGGTCAGCTCTGCGCTGCCTGACAGTGGTGGCTCCCAAACACCTCGGAAGGATTGCGCATTGGCGCAACTAGGGAGGCTGACTAGAGGCAGGGGACCGCCCGGCGGGGCCCTGACCGCAGCGAAGTTATTGAGGATACTGGGTGCGAGGCACAGAGGAGTCGCAATGGTAAGCCCTACTACCTCGACACCTCTCCACCTAGATGGCATCCCGACCAGAGGACGACTCGAAGGTGCAGATGGTCATGACTGCTGGTCAGGGATTGAAGGCACATACAGCGGCTCTATTGGCAGCAATAAAGAAGGCTGAGGTGGCCCTGGAACTTAATATCGACACGGTCGCACAGGAGGTGAACCAACTGAGGGCTGGCAATTAAAAATTGGAAGACAGAATTTCAAACAGTCTACCCTAGCCCAAGCCAGACCCAGAATGGCCGAAAATACTGCCTGCATATGTGCGCTGGAACAGCAGGTAACCTCCTTACTGGAAAACGTGAACAATGCTGGAGTAAGCTCCTGCTATAATAACAGTAGCCTGGTGGGAGTCCCACAGAAAGCTGAAGGCCCTGGCATGGAACTATTCCTGGAGGACTGATTGCCCTGGGCCGGAGGGGGCTTAAAATGGTTCACGATGGAGTGAGCCCATAGTGTCCCTGGGAGACCTCCCATGCCTGGCGCATCATTACAAGCCATTGTGTCTAGACTACTCAACGTATGGGACAGGAGAGCCTTTTTCAAATTGCCAGGATGCATGGGCCTTGGCAGGTGGAACAGGAGAACGTCAACATATACCCAGACTGCTCCACAGTGATACAACACCAAAGAGAGACCTTCATAGGAGCCAGACAACATCTAAGGAAGTTAGGCCTCAGATATGCACTATTCTTCCCTGCCAGACTCCGTATAATCAATCAAGGTGATGCACACTTCTTCACATCGGTACTAGAGGTATTGGATTGGCTGGAGAGACACGGGTACCCACTCCCCAATGACAGGGCGACAACCCAGACTAAAAAATGGCAGGAATGCAAGAGGCATCAAAAGGGACACAGATGCCCACAAGCGGCTCCCACGAAAGACTAGATGGAGTCAGAAACGGTGACAGCAGTGACATATATTCAGCAGAAATGGAAACTGGAGGCTGCCAACAGGTGGGCAACCCTGGCAAGGGAGACTGAAGATTCTGGGGCAGGGGACTCTGAACAGAGAGAAAAAAAGGGCTGACCTGCGCCTACTGGTGGTTACCCCGAGGACGTCTAAGGAGATTATCTTAGAGACTGCACATAAACAACATATCATGGCCTGAGTGTCACTGAATCCCCGGTGGGTGTCACTGGCGCGACATGCAGCTGACTTGATTGATTATTTACAAGCAGCGCCCCCACGCACCGGAGGCATATAGTACGGTTTACTAATGTTTCCACTTCAAAAGTTTGAGATAGTGGACGACGGACATACCATGCAGTGGGAAGGCAGCCAGTTGACAGATTACAGCGTAGTATGGTAGGGTGGTAAGGGACTTGGGGCACAGTTCACTCGTTCTTAGCGATACAAGGGCGCATAGGATATAGGTGAGGAACCAGACGAGGTGGGACTGAACAAGTAAACTGCAATGGCACACTTTCTTAAGTTGTTGACATGAAATGCCATCGGACCTCCAGTTAAGAGAGGTCTGGCTAGCAAAGCACTGATGCGATAAGCAGCACATGTGGTGTTTCTTCAAGAAAAACATGAAAGTTTCCAACTGTAGTTTACGAGGGTGAGGGAAATACACAGTGGCCAGTCACTTGTGACCTACTACAGGCTCTAGAACAGTAGCAATCCTGCGTAAGAAAGATGCTTCTCTTCCTTGCCTATCCCCTATTCTCTGCTAGTGTGATTTGTACTATTAATGTCTCCATGGTGTCCTTGTGGTCCTCAATAGTCCTTCCGAATCCTGTCTAGATGCTTATTTTTCGACCTTAGTACCAGTGATGGCTTACCTGTCCTTTTAGTATTTCCTTCAACAGAGTGTCAGAGAGCTCATGAAATATGATGTTTCCCCCATTTTGTGCACAGGATAAGAATTTATTTTAGAGAGCACCGTTCTGGAGGTTGTTTCTCTTGATGACTGGAATATTTCCAAACTCTCAAAATGGCCCCTTCTGCAGTGAACCTGGAGAAATATATCTTAATTGCATATACCTCGACAAACAAGGCAGCAGTTGAAAAATACTTTTTGGTAGTCTAAGCAATCTTCTGTACACTTGGGTTGGGCATGGTATCGCTGTCCATGTCTGATTTCAGGCAGCAGAGCCAATAATGAATTAATTCTCTCCTCTTGCTCTTGGGAAGGGATCGAGGCTTCTAATAACATTCCATTTTCCATTCCAGTTAAGGTGCAGATCTGAAGTAAATACCAGACCCGACCATGTCTAAGATGGTTTCTGACCTAATTTGGTACCAAGTCGCTTTACAAATCTGTATGTCCCTTTATTTTGAGTTGTGTCTGCCCCAATTTTAGAGTCTCACAACTAAGCCCAATACGCCATAAGTTATATTTGCCAGTTAACAAAGTGAAGAGCATACTTCTGTGAAGTTCCAGTGTGTTTTTCCTGCTCTGTTCTTGCTTTTGTGGTGCTGCCTAAGTATCTATCTCTGTGCCAATTAATTTGCCATACGATTTTTCAAATTGCTGTACACTTGTCGTATTTAGCCCCCTTCTTCCCAATGCAATACAACACGCTTCATTTGTAGAGCACACAGCTACCTCCGAGGAGGTGTCCTGGCGCTAGCGGAAAGGACCACAGACAAAGACAGCAGAAGAGATGCTATTGAATACATGTACTGGAATCAAAAAGAAGGGGTTTTAAAGACTTTCTAAAAGCAGGCAGGCTGATGGGCTGCTTTTGAGATCAAGAGGGAGTGCGTTCCACAGCTTAGCGGCCAGGAAGATGAACAATCTGCCTCCTCTTTATGGTCTTGTGAATTCAGGAGATTTGAAAAAGTTTGAGATTGTTGGATCTTAACGATCTGTCCTGGACATTCGGTTTGAAACGGCACCTAAGGTAAAGAGGGCCTTTGTGGTTGTAGACCTTGAAGGCCAGGATAAGTTCTTTAAACTACATTCTTTTGTTTACGGCAAGCCAGTCAAGATGAAATGTCCTGACACCAAGACCCGAAGGGGGATCTTGAGAACGAGCCAGGCGGCATCATTCTGAATGGTTTGGAGACGCAGAGTCAGTAAGGCAGGGAGTCCCAAGTTCAAACTGTTCGACTAGTCCAACCTAGAGGTTATCAAGGCATTGGTGATAGTCTTGCGATGCTCTACAGAAATGAGGTGCAGCATCCTTCTCAAAGACCTGAAGGTGAAGAAACAGATGGAGGGTAATACCTTAATCTGGGGCTTGAAGGTAAGGTCTGAGCAAAATTTCACCCCGAGGTTTCTTACCACTGGAGAAGTAAGGCGGGCCTATTTTCGATGCCCATCAGCGGCTGGAAGAAGGGGTGGACTTAATGCTGAAAAAGAGAATCTCAGTCTTGTCTTGAGTTAAGTCTGAGACAGCTTGCGTTCATCCATTCCACCACAGGTTTAAGGCAGAGTTTGAAGGAGCCAAGGGATGTGGGCATATTTTCCTGGAAAGCCGCTAGGGGTTGAGTATCATCTGCATAGGATATAACTCTCAATCCCCAGGATTCGACTAACTTAGCCAGGGGCTCCATATAATAAATATTATAGAGTGTGGGGCAGAGCCCTGTGGGACTCCGCATTCTAAGGGTTTAGCCTCTGAAGTAAAAGGGGGAAGGAAGACAGCCTGGGAGCGCCTGCTAATAAAGGATTTAAGGCAAAGTAGGGCTATATATATATATTTTCAAGGTAATGCTGTTGTTCAGTGTTGCACAAACCCACATTTTCTTTGGGATACAAGGTACTCTGTATTTGTCTTTGTCATAATGTTGGCCATTACTGGTATATTGTGAGCATTCTATGCATATTACAGGTCCCTATGGAATTATGTAAACTTTGCCTGGCATATTGTTAGTACCGTTAGCACGATGTCACCACCGTCTTGTATCATGCTGGCACCATAATAATAATGGTCGCTTTTTGCCTTAGTGTTGCTTTACTAACATGATGGGATACAGCATAGCACAGTGTGGGCGTTAATTACATGTAATTGGCTTCTTTTCTGTTATGGAGTCCATTCCTGGTATTAATGGGGTATTGTTACCTATCCTTTGTTATATTGTTGGCATTGTTGACACAGTTGTGACTAGCCCTATCTTACTGGCTGCCCCTGTCATAGGTATGGGTAACCCGCATATTTAATTATTGTACATGGGCATGTAAGGTATAATCTTTAAATGTGTAATGGTAGTAAATGTGAGTACTATAAAATGACTAGTTGATAATTGCAGACCAATGTGCTAAAATAGTAAAGTTGCTTTTTCGTAACAAAAATTGTGTTTTGTACCAAAACAGCAAGGCTTTGTTTGTGACAGTTCAGTTAATTCAAAATGAGAAGTTTGCTTTTGTTTGCAAAACACACTTATTTTCAGAAACTGACAAGCTGATGTTTAGGGCAAAATGTTGAGAAGGTTGTGTTATGCTTCCTTGATGTAAGTTGCAGGACGCTGGCATGTCAGGCCCGTTTTCCAGAGGAATGCAGGACTGCTGTCAGATTCGTCCGGTGTACAGGCGAAACATCAAAACATGTTCGCTAAGAATCAGGGAGGTTACTTTCTCACCGTAGTGGGAAGAAAGGAAGAAGTAGGGCTACTCTAGGTGTGAGTGTTCTGTTTGGAGGAAAGTACGCCATGCTGGGGTCAAGCACCAATATAGACCGCCCCAATCTATAATGGCGGATTATCCATAAGAACAAGCATACGCGTGCACACCAGCCATTAATAATAAAATCAGCGTCCTTAAGTATCCTTCAGATCATAAGTTGCTGCTTCAAACAGTGAAACTTTAATAGCTTTCTTCTTCTAAAACTTCAAGCCAGTACAAAACTTCAAGCCAACACGTGTCGTCATCAGGCTAAATAACCCCACAACCTAATTGCTAATACCCAAGTAGAAACATATTGTTCAAAATAATCTTTGTGATGCTCAGCAACATGCGATTTTGTTATAAAATATCTTGGTTGGTTGTTTAAGATTATATCGTCGACAACAAAGTTCACATATGTGTTGTCTGTTGGTGTACAGTGAAATGACGTAAAGTATTACAAACTGCATGCCATCATCTCAAACAGTATTATTGATCATATGAAGGACATTTTGAGTATCCTTCATCTATAAAGGCAAATGTCTGACAAAAAGACATAAAAAGAAGTTGACGTATTCAGTTATATTTCAATTGTAGAGCTAATGCTGAATATAATGGGCCTACCTTTGAATTGTAGGTAGTGTATATATGCAAGGATATCTATGTTTATTAATTTAAGGTTGATCAATTTGCCCTCATTCAAAAACCTCTGTTAAACTATTCCTTCAATTGTAAATTGATTTCTTCACTAATATTGTATTGAGCGTTACTGTCGTGTTTCCAGTAACAATCGATGTGCTATAACTGGGACATAAATTCCTTGTCATTATAATCCGTATTGTTCATAACCACTATAGTGCTTCCCTTCTCTTCTTCCTGCTCAAAGAGATTAACTGAGGAGTTGCCTTTGATTTTTTTTTTTTTTTTATAAAACAGAATTTATTAATTTTGCATACATACAACAAGTATGGGGCCAAGGCATCTCGCCCCTGCCAGTTAGGAGAGTTACATTCAGGTTATTTGAGATACAAGTGTGGCAACATATGATATCCATGTTATCGAACCGTTTATGGATACATTAAACACTTGGTGAATTAATGTGTTTTATTGATGTGTCGTGCTTTTTATCAATATTTAAAGTTGTTTTGTGAAAAAGGAAGATTTCATCTGATTGTATATTTAGAAAAATAAATTATGCTCTATTCATTCTGGCCATGATGCCAGGGTATACGTGCAAGTGGCAGGTCTGCCATTATAGAGAGAAGACATAGTGACTCGAAAAGCATGTGTGGATGAAAACTACTAGATTGAAGGGTTGTGCAGTTCTGGAGCATGATAAATATGGGAGTTCAAATCGACATTGGACAAATTGTGGATGGGGTCACTTTGAAGTTACTCTGCTCATATATGTTGGCAGAGTTAAGGGAGTTGTTTAACAGCTCTTAGATGTCTGTAATCATGCAAAGTTCATGGAGTGAATTGTCATTGCTTAGTAAAAGGCCGATAATTATAAGCAATTTGCACACTTCTTAATCCACATGTTTCCTTTCCTAGCTAAACAGGTTACTAGAGAAACTTGTCTTTCATCAGCTGAATGCCCTTGTGCAAGTCAGTGGGCTTCCTGACTCTGGCCTGGCAGAAGTACATGCTGTCTGAAGCATGCTCTTCTGCAATGATGTTTACCTAGTTGAAATCATATCTACAAGGCAGAAAACAAATGCGTCCCTCACCAGCTTAGCTTTCTGAGCCTTAAACAATCATCTGTGGAGTCCCTCAAGGGGACTATATGCAAGCCAAGTTACATCTGCCAGGGACTCGTTTTTTACTTGCATGCCAGCAGCTCACAATTGATCTGTGGGTTCTCACAGGAATTTAATGGCATTATCTGAGAAACCTTTCCCCAGAATTTGAATGCCGGCTTTTCTCGATCCACTGGTTGAATATTCAGCGATTTCCTTCAATTTTACTCCCCAAGTTGCAGATGCTTCTAACATTCCAACCTCTGTCCCCAGGTGATAGCACCCCCTTCCAAGCCTGCCAATGTCATCTGAAACCTTGAGATTTATATCAATAGTAAACTATCTTTTGAGGCCAACCTGGCCAATGTAAGTTTCCTACAGTTTAAAACTCGGAAAACAAATCCCTTCATTGAACCCCAGCAGTGTGTTCCAGTTGTGAACACTTTAGTTCCGTCATGGCTGGACTATGGTAACTCCTCCTACCCCGTGGCCCTTCAGAAAATACTCAGCACCCAACATCTGTTCCAGAATGCTACTTTACATTTGATCCTGGGGTCATCTTAATTGGATCATACTTCACCTTTCTTACTATCTCTAGAGTTGCTGCACATCAGGAGTAGAGTGAGTTTCAAGACCACAATAATCACCCACATAGCCGCATATCAGAACACACCAGGTGTTTTGGTTATTAAATTTAAACAGTAAGTACCTGGCGGAACACTTCTTTCAGCTCTTACAGTACGACTTTGTTTACCCAAGTTAAGGATGGTAATATACAGATATAAAACATTTCCAGGCACAGTCCAAAAGTAACAATTTCTTTACAGACCCTTTTTACTCAGAACTCTGCCTCTTGGGATCAAGGAAAGAGTTAAGTAGGATCTGTGTACATTTTACTTTATGCTATGTAATCCATTAGCTCCAAGAAGCATCAGCATAAATGTATTATATACTTAAAATAACTTTCTGTCTTGGGGTGGTCACTTCTTCAAAGAATGAGTTGAAGAGTGATCTACAGGTTGCGGTGGAGAGTGTGATCACAAACTAGTGGGTTTAAGGGTCCAGACGAGAATGGATCGCAATCTTACAGCTCCCTCAAAAAATTCAAAGATGGATATATCTGAAGAAGTTACTGTCATGGTCAGCCTGTGGATTGATAGAAAGATGTGTGCAGACTGCAGTTTGTTGGAAGGATGTAAGGCTTGCGGTTCAAAGGGTTCTTTTCTTTCCGGATCTAAACCCTGACATTTTAGCAAGCACAAAGACTGTCTTAGAACACAATGAGGTGACCACCTCACTCCAGGTCATTTGTAACATTGTCTTCAGTCCTGAACTTTTAACCTGCAAATCCTTGATCTCGGGTGCGGTAGTATGTCATGCTGAATCAAAGGAAAATAAGATTACAACTCCTGGAAGCCATTAGTCTGTCAAACAAAAGTCTAGGACTGGAAACACTGTCCATAATGACCTGCAAGGGGATGGTCACTCAAATGGAGCATCAAATGCGACCTTGGAAATTGTGACCTCACTGCAACACACTGCTTGATGGAAAGTTTTGTATGGGAACAAAAGGTGTGTGCTCTACGTGGAGGAAGATACTAGAGCCCTTCTGGAAAACGTGAACCAGGGTTCAGAAAGAACAAAGGCGCTTTACACTGCAGCTTATTGATATGGTTACTCCAATTAGGCAATTGATTTTTTGAGGTACCAAACATGAGTTGGGGTGACAGTTTCTCTGTGGGGAGGAGAGTTTAAAGTGGAAGGATTCAGTGTTCGGTAGATGTTACCTCTTGTTGACCTTTTAAGTCTCTACTTCACATTGGAAGTGAACGACAGAGAATTGCTTTCTTTTATCATGAAAAACACGTTTTTGGTTTTTACTGCTTCTTGTGCACCGATAGCATCAAACCGCACAGGAACTGTTTGTTTTTTTAAACTTGTATTGACTGCCCAATGTGTTTTTTGCAAAGAGTTTACGAGAATAATGGCAGATGCCTTTGTATGTTGATGTGCTTTATGCCTCGTGTAGGTAGACTGGTCCTCCAGTGCTGAAGTTTAGATTAGCCTTTTATGCCCTTTATTTCTTTTTTTAATCTTGAAATATCTGGGGAAAGTGGTGTATATATTTTTTTTATTGAAAATGGATATCAAGAAGATCGCTGTAGCGCTTGCAGTTTTAGCAGATTAAAAATGGGTATCTGTTGTGATGACTTTTTTTATATTGTCGTGGTTGTTTGCTCTATGTTGTATTAACTTGTTGTAGTATGTAATGGTGTGTGGCCTACAGCAACATAGTAACATTATTTTAAACTTAATTAATCTCCCTCTTTTTAGTAGGGTTTTTGTTTACTTATCTCAATTAGATTTTTTTTTTTTTTTATACCTTTATTTTTCAGTTTTGTAAAACATTACAATTAAAAAACAGCCAGCATAAGCGTGCATGGTGAACAGTACAATACATTTATCATATCATGACATTGCTACCACAGTCTCCAAGTATGCTTGAGCCACCCGCTTTCCCCGAGAAAGTCTGTGTATACCCTGCAGGCCTGCCCCATACTACCTCCGCGGCACAATGTGATTAAGTACCCCGTCAGTGTGTCACCCTGCATTGCCATCACAGTTAGATGAAGTCGTTTCCGCATCTGGATCTGTGAGTGTCACATAGGGCTCGCCAGTCAGCTTGGTAGTCCGGCACCTTATTGTCTCGTCTGTTTAATTTCATCTGAACCTTTTCCGCCAAGATCAATTCCGACACATATTTATACCAGCGAATGATCTCAGGTTCCCTTTGTACCATCCAGATGATTGCAACCCTACTACTCACTAGGACTAACACCAGCTGTAGGAATTTTTATGGAATCTTCCTGCCCTTTAGTCGCTTAATATTACCTAATAGACAACATTGAGGGGAAAGGACTATGTTCAAATGCGTGGACAGTGTTATGTCGACTACCACTTGTCTCCAGAATTCCTGCAATAGGCGGCAATGCCAAGCTAAATACAGGAAGTCGTCCCGATTGCTCCACAGCAGGGGCAGCTATCTGGGTGAGTCAGGGTCATGTGATGCATGCCTCTGTGGCAGAGGCGCAACTAGAGCCAAATTTCGGGGGGGGCTGAATCTTTTAAGCCATAGGCAGAGTGGAGCTGCAGGGGCTCTTAGAAGGGGTGAAATAACAGCGAGGCCTCATTAACATGCAAATGGTCTTTTAAAGACTTGTGAAGTGCTCGGGTGCGGCTGTGTGCGCGCCGGGAAGCTGTCTCATCCCGGGCTGTCACACACGACGGGGGTGGCTGAAGCCCTGTGAGTCCAATGGGTGTTGCACGCCTGCTCTGTGGGTAAGGTAGGTCTTGTAAAAGGAAGTTGTAGTGTATCAACTTGAAGCTGGCATTGCAAGAGACTGTGTGAGTTACTTCATTGACTCTCATCCAGTCCCAGTTCTCTAACTGGGTGTCCACGTCTAGGTCCCAGGTTGGATGAGCCCCAGGCAGTGTCCCCGCTACATCTGTTTGCATAGCCCTGTATAACAGTGCTATCAAGTGTCGGCCTGTACCACAAGTTAGTAGGATCCCAAGCATTGACGATGGACTGGGTGCTGTAGGATAAGTTGGCCATGCTACTCTGGCTATTTCGGCCAGGCCAGCATGGTGGGAGAAGTGACCTGGCCTGAGTACAAACTCCTGGCAAGCCTCCTCGAAGGAAATGAAAGTCTCCCCAGGGTATAAATCACCTAGAAAGCCACACCCTCCCTCATGCCATGCCTGAAAGGACATATTCTCCATTATCTGTCTGACTGGTTTCAGAGTCCAGAGCGAAAGTTCTGTGTGGAATGGAGCTCGTTTCAGAACAGTCTGCACAAAGCATTGACAAACAAGGGCTGTTTGACCGACTATGTACGGTAGGTCTTTCAGGACCCCTGCACCCTCCATCAGCTCCTCCGGTAGCTGCGACTCTACCTTCCAGGAGGCATTTCTCCCAGTTCTCACCCGGGTTGAGCCAACATACTGCATGCTGAAGGTGTGCAGAATAATAATGCAAGTAAAGTGCGGGACTTCCAGTCCCCCATCCTTGTATCTTTTAGTCAGTGTCCTCGAAGCCACCCTGCTGTGTTATTCCCGCTCACAGTAGACTAATAAGAATGGTGTCCAACTGTGTAAAGACCTTTGTTGGAAGGGGGCAAAGCGAGTTCTGCAGCATATACAGACATTTTGGGAGCAGTACCATTTTAGCTTTTCCCAGTCTGTCCTTTAGGGAGAGTGACCACGTGTTCCAGAAGGCCACAGATGCCTTCAACGCTTCCAAGACCCTATCCACGCAATTGTAGTGTTCTGGAGTGCCAAAATGAATATCAAAGGTAGAAGTCAATACAGAAATTTGTATTAAAAGATTATACAGATAGTTAAAAATATCATAGTCAAAATTAAAAACATGGTGTATCAAATCGATGTTATATAAAACATACAATCAAAAAGGCAAGTTCATACACTATTGTTGCCTTGCTGGATGATGAGGGACAAACGGGCAATATCAATCCTAACAATCCCCCCCCCCCCCCCCCCGAGAGAAGAACAACAGACAATACAATTTGTCATAAATTGTGACACATCCGTAAGGGAAAACAAACTGTTGACTGGAGCCCGATATACGCTTGTCTTGTTTTATATGTTGTTTTTAGTATAAATTAGAATTGTTTCTTGTTTTTCATACACAGGTCTTGGTTTATGGGATGTTGTGAGAATTTCCAATCGAGAGAACTATAAGAGAGCCTTGATAAAGATGGTGTACATATAGGAGTGCCATCGAAACGCGTTGATGCAGCTATTTGACACAATTCGGTAGTTGACTCTTTCAACAGATACATCGAGACGAGTGTGTATCGGGCTCCAGTCAACAGTTTGTTTTCCCTTACGGATGCACTAACAATGCGAACCTTAGCAAAGAAATGTTGATTACCGAAAAAGATAGTCCCCACCATGATACAGATTTGTCTGGCTTAATTTACACAAAAATGCCAATAATCGATATGTTATATGTTTATAGTTTTAACAATTCTCCAAACTGACTTTCTTAAATATCTGTGACTCTGACGGATTACACTTGGAAAGAAAAATGACTGGAAGGAATGGGTGTAAGAAAAGCAAGGTGGGAACTGGGGAAAGAAGAAAGCCAAAGCCTAGAAACAGAAGAAGGAAAGCACTAAAAGTTACTAATATATGGTGGTAACCCCATACTCCCTCCATTGCATCATGCCATTATAAACAAACATTGGCAAAGCCAAAAGGTCTGGCGTTGTCCACCAGCCTTTTGGCAATTCTTGTTCATTTTTGTCATGGCTTTTGCAAGATTGGATTGCTTGAGAGGCTGAAAGGTATTTGTCAATCTAAATTTAAAAAAACATTGACCAAAGGCAAAAACATTTTTAGTAAAAAAAAATCACACAATACCATAGTACTCCCTGGCACTGAAAGGAACTACTTTTTGTGTGGAGGTACTTCTTATGCCTTAACTCAATAGTAAAGTCCGCTAATGACTGAAGTGGGGTGATGAGTGTTCTCCTTGATGCATGTTCAAGTGGGTTGGAGAAAAATGTGAATGACACAGCATACACAAATGGATAAAGTGTGGCTGAAGATCCATATACGTAACTATGTCATGCACATACTTTTAGTAAAATCAAAAGGTCTTGGCTAACACAGATCTAAAAAAGACAATAGGTATGCCATTGGCTGCCAGCCTCTTTCCTTTAAGAGAAACAGAAAGAAATAAAGAGCAATAGAAAGCAAGGCAAGTGAGAAGGAAGGGAAGAATGGAAGAAAAAAGTAAATCAAGAAACATGAAAGAGGGAATGAAAGGGAGTGAGAGTAAATAACCAGGAAAGAAAGTAGGCAAGAGAAAGAAAGCTTGAAAGAAAGAAAAAAAAGCAAGAAATAATTAAAGTAATGACAAAATGGAAAAAAGTAAACTAAGAATTAATGAAAGAGAAAAACGGAAACCAAGACTGAAGGAATGAAAGAAAAAGAA
Source organism: Triturus cristatus (assembly GCF_964204655.1). Taxonomy (NCBI): domain Eukaryota; kingdom Metazoa; phylum Chordata; class Amphibia; order Caudata; family Salamandridae; genus Triturus; species Triturus cristatus. Next base: position 892,113,336 of record NC_140581.1, read on the forward strand.
AAGCAAGAAGGAAACAATGACAAAAAAGAAAGCAAAAAGGATAGAATGAAAGAAAAAAGGAAAGCAGGCAGGAACGAAAAAGAAGGGTAAGAAAGAATAAAGGATCAAAGGAAAGCAAGAAAGGATAGAAAGAAAACAGGAATGCAAAGAAGCAAGAAAAAAGAGGAAAACAAGAAAACAAATGAAAAAAATGAGCAAGAAGGCAAGAGACAAGGGGAGAATAAAGAAGGGAAGCAAGAAAGAGGGAATGAAAGCAAGTACAAGGAAAAAAGGAATGAAAGCAAAGATTGTGCTCCTTATGAAAGAGCAAAATGCAGTGATTCAAAGTGAAGTTATCCAGTGGCTGAAGTGGGCTGGGCCTTTGCCCCATGCTTTAGTGGGCGGAAGCAACAGTTGAATGACACACCAACAGACCAATGGATGAAGAAAGCTGGGTGAAAGCCCCTTTAAGTATGTTGTACATATATTTTTTTAAATTAAAAGCAAAGGTCTTGGCTAACGCCATTGCAAAAAATCATTAAACACACAAATTGTTATTAGTGGAATGCTTGCTATAAGACAGTTTACTGGTAATTGGTTAGGGAAGCATTCCAACCCATCCTTCTTTTGCTTACAATGCCACCTCAGTTTGGACCCAGCCATATGCAAATCATTCTTAATCTTGAGCCAATAGAAACAGTGCAGCCTGACCTGCTGGGCCAGGCCCTGAATCGGAACACAATTTGTTGTAGCTTGGTTCCCGTGGCACAGTGAGTACGGGACCCACGTCTGGGCATCCCCTTGCCATGTAGGGCAGTACATCCAACACACAAAAGGATTAAAGATGTCCATCTGCCACACAATTCTGGTTGCCGGACAGTCCTCTTGCACCGTTGCATCCTACTCCTCTGGCAGTGCAGGCGTACCAGGAATTCATAGTTCAGCGGATTGCCGTTCAGAGAACCCAACGATTGCAGGGAAGGTTGCTTTGTCGTTTTGTTAGTGGATCGCACAGGCTTGCAACACTTAGTTCTGCCAGCATCAGCGACCATATCTCCTCACCGCTCCACCACTCCAGCCTGCGGCAGGACAGGATCTGTGAAGCTGCTCTGACAGCCAGACAAAGGGAGTGGGTCCAAAGCTCAAGAAAAGGTAACCACTACTTTTGCTGCAGAGCTCCACCCCAGATCATTCCCAATCATAAAACACTGACATTTAAACATAATAACTTGGTTTACCAAAAACACATTGAATATTGTTCTTCTGTGATTACTTTACACAAATGAGTAAGTGGACAATTAGAACGTCTAGAATCTAAATTTGTTATGGCAAGATTGACAAATATTAAATTTTTTGTCACATTTTTAGTATTGTGAAGATATTATTAATTTGCTAAAAACATGAATGCTGAAGCGTGCTCCGTGATAGGCCTGCTTAAAGTTTTGCTCATAACTCCGGTATTAAACGGAACTGCCGGGCACAATTCTTTCGGATGTGGTTATCAGATGTGGTTAAGAGAGGAAGGGCAGGCTCATGGTGCCCGGGCTTACGTGCCAGGGATTTATATTGAGCAAACCTCATGCCAACCAGCGCAGAAAATCAATACATTGTTTCTATAATGAGTTAAAACTGGAAACCCAATGGCGACACCATGAAAACAGTTTTGAGGTCACTTTTTTTTTTGCACGAGTTTAAAACCGTTACTCTTGGTACATCAGGCTAACGTTGTAGCATGTTGTGGATAGTACGGACTCCGTTCCTGTACTTGATGTGTTGTGTTCTGAGAAATTACGATTGATCATATCCCCCAGGGAGCTTGAAATTTGAATCCCAAAGCACTTGAGTGATGAGTAAAAGTAGTTTGGAAAGATTGTATTATATCTTGGCATCACACCCGCAATACTCCTGTCTCCTAGCCTCGCTTACTCTATACTTTTTCTCAGTCCGCGCTTCAGGTTCTATTTTCACTGTCTTGCCCACACGTAATCTGTTTGTGGCATTAAAGCTTCTGATGCCCTGTCTGGTGACACTTAAAATACTCCTTCCTTCAGCCGGTACACCACGGGTGTTGAAACCTGGACGCAATTCTTTAATGAGAGATTTTCCAACGGTCCTATTTTAACAGATCTGCTGTGCTCAAATCATTATGAAACGTTTCACATAAAATTAGTAGTTTGCTTTTTATTTGTACATTGCGGTTTTGCCGTTCCTATCGTACCTTTATTTTTTTTTTTTTTTTTTTTTTTGAAACAGTTTATTACAAAACTCAAAAAATATACAAAGATGGGCCTACAACCTTCCGGCCGGCCGCTAGCAGACAAAAGGAGCATATGATACACATTGTAGAGCGTGTGTTGCGGCTGAGGAAGATGCACAGGAGTTAGCGTTGATAGCCACACCATCCGGACCCCACTGTACGGTTTCATTTTAAACTGAAAGAACAACCAGAAAAACAAACCCACAAGGCAATCCACAATCAGAAATAGCAGCATGTGCTCCCCTGAGAGGGGGACCCTACCAGTCCATAGGAGTATCAAGAAGGGGAAGAGATCAGGACTAGGGCTGGGTAAACTCAATGCCCGGAACAAGGAAGATGGGTCGGCTAAGGGGATGGGGCAGGCGACGGATCGGGCAATAACGGCGGAGCACAGATTCCCCCGCGGTAGGCGTTCCAGGGGCCCCATACTTTCACCCATGTCCCAGGCTTACCTCTCGCCACATACACCACCTTTTCCCGAAACATGCACCAATCCATATGTTCCTTCCAGGCCGAGACAGTCGGGGACCTCTGGGATCCCCACAGTTGAGCAATATCGCGCTTGGCCACCATATATCCCAGAGTCACCCACCACGTCTGTGGCGCCGAGTAATCGGTAGGTTCCCACACATTCAACAGGCATCTCCTCGCTTCGGGCAGCAGCGCCACATGCGTAACCACTCGCAGGACCTCATGCACACCACGCCAGAATCGCTCCACCTCCGGGCATTCCCACAAGATATGCAGAAAGGTCCCCAAAGCACCACACCCACGCTTACACAACCCGTCCACAGCATAGCCCATACGCAGGAGCCTTGGCCCCGTCATGTAGACCCTGTGGAGTATCTTGAGCTGGACGAAGCGAAGGCGGGCCGGTATGGCCACCTCTTTCGGGGAGGCCACCGCAGAGGTCCAGTCCTCGTCGTCCAGCTCCAGTCCATCGGCAACCCAAGCCTCACGAAGGGCAGTCAGCAATCCCGAGCGGTCATTGATCAGTTTTTTGTAGATCAGTGAGATCGTGCTGTCCGGAACGTGTCCATCCAGCACTCTATCCTCCAGGGGGGAATACTCCGGGATGGAGGCAACGTCCGGGAAGACGGAGCATAGTGCATGACGGACCTGCAAATACCGAAAGTACTCCCTGTCCTGCAACTGGAATTCCGTCTGCAGCATCTCGAACGTTTTAAATCCTCCCCTCGTTCAGAGATCCCCCCACTCTGCTGATGCCCATCATGTCCCACTTCTCGAAGCCCTTCGAGGTCCACAGGGAGCCCAACTGCTCGGACGCGTATAGTGGTGACGCCCTGGTCAAACGGTCCTTCCAGCCCATCGCCACATTAGCCGCGTGCCACACTCGCACCATGACACGCGTGGGGCCCGTTAGCCGAGCGTCGGGCGCGCTGGAGTAGAGCGATTGATTATAGTCACCACCCGGGAGTAGCATCTTATCCATTTCGAATGCCGTGTTTAAGGCGGGCCCTTATAGGCCGTGATTAATCGCAGCCAGCTGGGAGGCCCAATAGTACCGTTTGATATCCGGGAGGGCAATCCCTCCGTCATACCATGGGAGCGTCAGCTTCGCCAGGGCGATACGCGGCCTCCCGTCCCAGAACAGGCGGCGTTGCAAACTCTCCACCTCGCGGAAGTAGCGCGCTGGGACGAGGTCCATAGTATTCTGCAAAGCGTACAGGAAACGCGGCAGAGACATCATCTTAAACAATGCCGCCCGGCCGAGCGGCGAAAGCGGCAAGCGCCGCCAGCGCGTGACACGTACCTTTTATTTTTGTTGGTAGTAGTTTGATGTACTTTTTATAGGGGAATATTTTGCAGTGTTGGAGAACTTGACTAGATTTATCTTTGAAGGTTGTGACACCGAGGCACGCATGGCTAAACCACGCAGGTCTCTACTACGCAGCCCAGACAACGAATGCGTCTGAGCAACGCATTCCTTTACACCCCACCAGGGGTAGCAAGCACTATATTAATGCAAACCTTTTCCCTCTTCTATCCCTCCACTATCCTTCCACTATCCTTCTCAATCCAAATAACTGACTATCGTATCCACCACTCAAATTAATTTCATATTTCACATACTAATTCACCACTAATCCTTTATGGGTTCCAGAGTAGCGTGCTACTCGCCAAAAAGCTCTTTGACGCCTCGTGTGCGGTAGTAAGTGCTATATATATGCAATTACAATTACCATGCATGCCTTTACCATGTAATTTCGAAGTAAAGTCATGATTGGTAAAGGGAAGTATGGTAAAATTCACATCACAGCCCCTCCGCCCTGAGCCCTAAGACCCTGCCCTATAATTAATCCAACCCAAGCCCTAAAAACTACCCCACCCCCTAAACCCTTAAACTACCCCCCTTCTCTGAGCCCTAAAACCCTGGCCCCTGCCCTATAAACAACCCAACCTCCTGGAGCCCTACAAACTACTCCATCCCTAAATCTTAAAACTACCCCCACCCCCCTTGCCCTGAGCCCTAAAACCCTGGCCCCTGCCCTATAAACCAACCTGACCCCCCACCCCAAGCCCTAAAATCTACCCCATCCCTAAAACCACGACCTACCTCGACCCCTCCCCTCTCTTGCCCTGAGCCCTAAAACCCAATCCCCTGACCTATAAACCTCCCGACCTCCCCTCCCCCTGAGCCCAAAAACTGCCCCACCCCTAAAACTAACCCCGATACCCAGCCCCAGCCCCACCTAACAGTCCGCGTCCTCTCCTGATCCTTCCTCTTCCTGTTCTCACCCATGCACAACTCTTGACCGCGCACTGCCTTAACTGTGCATATGCATGGTGAAGGCATATGCATGGTTAAGTCATGCGTGGTTGCGACTGCGGGGAAATGGCACACGTGGCTCTGCCCGCATTGTAAAGGCCGTTTTTTATCTCTGAACATTGCCCACAAACAAATGAAAAAAACACATAGACAAATATACTTTTCTGTAAGACTCAATACAGCAATGAATGACATACAAAAGAAGGTTGTTGTCTGTATGGTTCGAGCTCTTGGTAATTAAATATTTTGGTACTGTTACTAGTCCAGACTGGGTAGCTTTTTTGGGGGGTCGGTTCGCCATAAGAAATCTTGGTGTGCAAAGCAATTTAAGCTGCATCTCTTCTTTTGTTGACAGTCTCTTTTCATTTTTGTGTTTCAGGTCAGGTCAAAGTTTTTCGAGCCCTGTATACATTTGAACCAAGAACAGTAAGTTACAATTTCCATATTTTCTTTCATTATGTGTTTTCAATTCTTTTAGAGTGGTAATCCTTACTTTGCCAAAGCGTATTAGTTGGAAGTCCTTGACTGGTCACAGCAGGATACCACAGGCATTATATTTTGCACAATAACTATTGCGTCCTATTACTCATTGAATGATTCCTGGTATTCAATCACAGCTCGGTGTCTCAATCCTCGTTCATACTTACGATATTCAATTGACAGATTTAACTTTCTCTCTAAAATGCACTTGTAAAATGCTTTTTCATCCCCTTAATATTGCCTCTGATTTAAAATCTCTGCTACTTCAGCAAGACATTAAGGACCAGACATACTAAGTGCCTTATTACGAGTTTGGCGATCTTCCGCAGGCCCTGCACCCAACCTCCTGCCATGCATGCAGATTAATATCTCACTTTCATTTTTAAAAACTTAAACATTTCCTGAAAAATCTAAACATTAAAGTGACGTTCTAGTTAGGAATTCTAATAATATGTTGCTTTACATTAAACAAAACCTTAGTAACTTAGTAATGCAATGAAAGAAAACAAAGGTTAAAGGGGTGTTATAGGTAGGTGAAAATGTCAGTTGAACCATATTGATTTAATTAACAAAACCACTGAAATTCACTAGTTATTATTGTCAAGTAACTGTAGCTCCAGCTCTAGTAGTGCACTGCTAAATACCTCCGATATTACATCGCTTATGGCATGTTGTATGACATCATTGATAACATCACTGCATCATCTGAAATAGCAACATTGTTGACAACACCGTGCATAGCGAGGGACAGAGTTATAGTTAATTTAGGGCACCAGTTATTGTTAGATAAGTGCACTATAACTGCTACATTTGACTGTTTTTGTTAGTTTAGAATAGTATGTTTTAACTGACATTTTGACTAAACTAAAACGTCCCTTTAGCTTAACTTAATTTATTTGGAACACATTCATTTCGGCACTCTGCCTTCTTCAATGTTCAAAAGCACTGCACCCAATATAGCACACATTTAAATACCGTCAACTTGATTTCATTGGGGAAGCACAGAATCACGGCCAACAACAAAGGACTAACAAAGTTCTTGGTCCAGATACGATTATCACTGGTTGCCATATCTGCGTGTGCTTTTACTGATTCAAGCCTTATGGTAAGTATTTTTTTTTTTTTTTTTTTGAAACCGTTTATTGCAATCTCAAGTATATACAAGTATGGGCCTACAACCTTCCGGCCGGCCGCTAGAGTGACAGGAGCACCTGACAAACGTACAAAAAGGCACTTGGCGTTGCAGAGAAGTAAATCAGGAGGTATCAACGACGTGGGCCACATGACTCTAAGCCCACAATACGGTTTCATTTTATACAAACACAACAACACAGAAAAACCACACCCGCAAGGCAACCCGCAATCGAAAGTACCCACACGTGCTCCTCAAATGAGGGACCCCGACCATCTACAGGAATCTAAAGAGGGGGAAGGGAAACAAATCCAGGACTGGGGGAACTCTGTGCCCGGGGCTGGGGGAGGGGGTCAACTAGGGGGACGGAGCTGGTGAGGCAGCAGGCAGCAGTGGTGGCTCGCAGATACCCCCGCGGTAGGCGTTCCAGGGGCCCCATACTTTCATCCACGCCCCAGGCTTACCCCTCGCCACATACACCACCTTTTCTCGGAACATGCACCAATCCATGTGTTCTTTCCAGGCCGACACCGCCGGGGGCCGCTGGGATCCCCACAGTTGAGCGATGTCACGCTTGGCTATCATATATCCCAGAGTCACCCATCGTGTCTGCGGAACCGAGTAATCAGTTGGTTCCCACACATTCAGCAAGCATCTCCTCGCTTCAGGCAACAGCGCGACATGCGTAACCAGTCGCAGGACCTCATGCACACCACGCCAGAATCGCTCCACCTTCGGGCATTCCCACAAAATATGCAAAAAAGTCGCCAAAGCACCACACCCACGCTTACATAACCCATCCTCAGCATAACCCATACGCAGAAGCCTTGGCCCCGTCATGTAAACCCGGTGGAGTATCTTAAGCTGGACGAAGCGAAGGCGAGCCGGTATTGCCACCTCCTTCGGAGAGGCCACCGCGGAAATCCAGTCTTCGTCGTCCAACTCCAGCCCGTCGGCAACCCAAGCCTCACGGAGGCCGGTCAGCAGGCCCGAGCGGTCATTAATCAATTTTTTGTAAATAAGGGAGATCGTGCTGTCCGGAACGTGGCCATCCAGCACTCTATCCTCCAGGGGGGAAGACTCCGGGATGGAGGCGACGTCTGGGAAGACGGAGCCCAGCGCGTGACGGACCTGCAAGTACCGAAAGTATTCACTGCCCTGCAGCTGAAACTCCGTCTGCAGCGTCTCGAATGTTTTAAATCCCCCTCTCGTCCAGAGGTCCCCCACTTTACTGATGCCAATCGTGTCCCACTTCTCGAAGCCCTTCGAGGTCCACAGGGAACCCAACCGCTGAGGCGCATACAACGGCGACGCCCGGGTCAAACGGTCCTTCCACCCCATAGCTGCATTGGCCGCGTGCCACACCCGCACCATGACACGCGTGGGCCCCGTCAAGCGGGGATCCGGCGCGCCAGAGTAGAGCGCTCGATTGTAGTCGCCACCGGGCAGGAGCATCTTGTCCATTTCAAATGCCGGGTTCAAGGCGGGCCCATAGAGGCCGTGATTAATTGCAGCTAGCTGGGAGGCCCAGTAATACCGCTTAATGTCCGGGAGGGCAATCCCCCCGTCATACCACGGGAGCGTCAACTTCGCCAGGGCTATACGCGGCCTCCCGTCCCAGAACAGGCGGCGCTGTAGGCTCTCCACCTCACGGAAGTAGCGCGCCGGGACTAGGTCCATAGTGTTCTGGAGAGCGTACAGGAAGCGCGGTAACGACATCATCTTAAACAATGCCGCCCGGCCGAGCGGCAGGCGCCGCCAGCGCGCGACGTCCTCCTTCAAGCGCTGGAGGGGGGGAAGCAAATTTCGCTCGTAGCGGACCTCCGGGTCCAGCGTGATATAGACACCCAGGTACCGAAACCCCTGCGAAGCAATCTGGATCGGACAGCCCCGCGGGAGGACGGGAGCCTCCCCGGAAAGCACATAGACACATGATTTAGCCCAGTTGATGACAAGGCCTGAGTTACGGCCAAAGGAGCGCAGGACATCAACCAGGACAATCAGTGATTTGCGCGGGGAGGCAGTATTTTGTTTTTCATTTATTTTTGATGTTCTTCTAGGTTCCAGACTTGGGTGGACAATGCTTGTCTTGAGGGTTAAGGGGGAGCTGTGCTGGTTCTTGCTACCCTTGTGATAAGACAGGGTGAAGCACTGTGCCTCACTTGTTATTGCAGTTTTGTAGGTGTTTACATTGCTGACAATCAACTTGCTACATCTCCTTCAGTTGCGTTTGAACTGCAACCAGACAGAAAAATAAATTTTTGTTTTCTTGTTGTGTGTAGGGGGTAGAGAGGATGAGGCAGGTAGACTGCCTGCTAGGAGTCCTGATCCATTACCAGCTGCTATGGGGCCGTGGTGGTGGGGCGGATGGGTAAGAGGGAGGAGGTGGGTGATTAAAAAAGGAACATACACTTTCCGCTGTCACTGTCGCCTGGGCATGTTCTCCAGCCAGGCTGTAATGAAGCCTGGGTGGAGAACATGCAAAGTGCTCATGACGATTTGGCGGGCCGAGACGGCCGGCCAAATCATCATGTGCACATACCACTTGTTAGAAATGGGATTTCTGGTTGGCTAGGGCAAGCACCTAAGCCAGGCTGAAACCATCACTCTAGTCAGGGCAAGGGAGTTGCATACCGAAGATAACCCCTGCTCACCCCCTTGGTAGCTTGGCAGAGCAGTCAGGCCTATCCCAGAGGCAATGTGTAAAGCGTTTGCACACCACACACTCACGCACGCACCAGTGACACCCTAGACACACCACAAAGGAAACTCCACACTAAGGTATGTAAAAAATAGATATCCTTTATGTTGCTTCAAAAAGAAAAGAATGCAGTAGTTCCACAAATGACAGCTTTGACGTAGGATGTTCAAAAGAATGCATTAAGCTTCTTTAATCGCATTAGTAAATGCACATATCTGAAAGAAACACGTTAGTTAGATTCCTCACCTTAGAATATCCCCAGGCATCAGACTGGATCTGGAAAGATTTTTGTAGCAATACCCCTTGCGCGTCGCTAGGCGTCGTCTGCGGCTCCGCGTCTGTCGTTGGCGTCGTGCACCAGAATGACGTCGTCGGAGTACTTAGACGCTGCCCTCGCGTGCTGACGTCAGTTCTTCTTTTTTCCGCGCCAGTAAGCGCCGATCCGGGAAGAGCTTACCCCTAGTCATTTTTTGACTAACTTTTTGACTCTTTTTGGTCTATCGACTCGACTCTGGTGCCGGTAGGATGCCTGGTTTTAAAGCCTGTGACACCTGTCATCGCCTGATGTCGGTGACGGATCAACATCGCCGGTGCCTTTACTGCCTGGGGGCCGACCACGACGTGGAGTCGTGCCCCGACTGTCAGGCCTTGACATCGAACGCTAGGCGGGAGCGGTCCCGTAAGCTTCTCGAGCTTCGGCACTCGGCTCCGCGCCGCTCTCGGTCCCGGTCCAGGAGGAGGTCGCGGAGCCACAGCCATCGTCCTCGCTCGTCGGGGTCTTCGGGTAAGTCGAAGCACTCCAAGAAGTCCAAGAGACGACATCGCTCTTCGGACTCTCCTCGCCGGTCGCGCAACTCGGCCGAGGGTCAGGGTGGTCCCATCCCCGCAGCTCCGTCGGAGCCGCAGGAGCCGCGTCCGTCCCCATACCCACCGGTCCCTGGGAATGACGCGACTCCGGCGGAAGTCAGTTCCTTCCTCTCGGCCATGAGGGGCCTGGCTCGGCCGTCGACGCCTGTCGGCGTGCCTTCGGGCCCCGCAGGTTCGACTGGGCGACCTCGCGTGCCGGCGGCCCCGGGGCTGTCAACAGTGCCGACGCCGCAGGTCCCCGAGGGATCCAGGCCTGGATCTCGGTCGGCGCCGGTCGACCTCACGACGCCTCCTTCGCCGGCGCCAACACTGGTGAACGTTTCATCTACTGCCCGGCTCCGATCGTTCCTCCTGTTTATCGGGAATCGGATGACGAGGGCAACTGGGAGGGGTATGATGGCCCTATGGCCGCTCAGGCCCAACTTTCTCAGGACTGGGCAGAGGAATTGGGGGTGCCAGCGGTCTGGATACCTCCCGGACGCTGGTTTCATCTCTCCTCTGACTGTGGCCTCAGGAGGGTGCAGCCTTCTCAGTGGTGCTGCGCAAGGCGGCCGAAGCCCTAGGACTCGAGTTGCCTGCTGTGGCTGTGAGGACTAACGTCCTCACTGAGGTCCTTCAACCGACAGCAAGCTCCACTGAGCCTCTGCTGCAGTTTAATGAGGCCCTCATTGACGTTCTGCAGGGCACTTGGTCCAAGCCCTCCACAGTCCCTCCTGTGGACCGGAACGTTGCCCGGCGCCACCGCCCTGCTCCGGGCAACCCCAGTTTCCTCTCCCAACACCCCACCCCCGAGAGTCTGGTTATCCAGGCCTCAACCTCCCAATCCTCCTTCCCGTCCGCTCCTCTGGATCGGGAATCCAAGAGGTTAGAGCAGTTTGGCAAGAAACTGTTCTCGTCCCTGAGTTTGGGACTGCGGTCTTTAAATACCGCTTGCCTGTTGGACCGTTATTCCCACTCTCTATGGGATGCGGTGGAGGACGTGCTGCCCTTGTGCCTGGTGGAGGCCCGGACACGGCTCACTCAAGCTCTTGCTGACGGTCGAGATGCAGCACGGCATGCCATACGGTGTGGACTTTACACCACGGACTCGCTGGGTCGGGCGATTTCCACCACGGTGGCGCTTCGGCGTCACGCCTGGCTGAGGTCCACGTCATTTTCGGGGGATGTCCAGAGTTCCCTCATGGACATGCCCTTTGATGGCACTCGCCTTTTTGGTGAGAAGGCGGACCGTGCGCTGGCTCGGTTCGAGGACTCCCGGGCCACAGCCAAGTCCTTGGGTCTTTCGGCCCCGCGGCCGCAAACTTCCTCCTTTCGTGGCCAAGGAAGGGGCGCCTCCTCACGTCCGCCCAGCCACCGGCTGCAGAACCAACCTGCACGCGGTCGCGGACGTGGATTCCGCCGAGGCAGTACTGGAGGTCAACGTGCCGGTCAGTCCACATCCACCCCGGCAGCATCCGCCTCAAAGCCCTCCTAGACCGAGCTTTCAGGCCCATTCAATGTAATGTAAATGTAAATGTAGTTGAGCTTATATAGCGCACAGCTACCCGCTGTGGGTTTCCCGGCGCTTGCTTAGGGAACCCGTCCTGGTATTCCCCTGTGAGATAGCAGGGTATCCACAAGGTGAAAGTCAGGCATCCCGCCGCGAGGGGCCGTTGTGGAGATTAAGCAAGCTATTGCCCAGAGTCGCAGAGTGTGAACCCGTGAGTCGAGGAGGCACCGGGGCGAGAATTATCGAGTCCGTGGAATTTTTTTAGCCCAAGACCCGCCGAGGCGGGGAATTGAACCCTGGTCCAGAACCGATCTCAGCTTCCGGGTCTGCCGCCTCTAACCCCTGAGCCACACTTCTCCACAATGCCAGTGGGCGGCAGAGTTCGCCATCACCTGCTCCACTGGCACTCCATCACGTCGGACAGGTGGGTGCTGCAAATCGTCCGAAGGGGCTATTCCCTCCCCTTCGAGACGACCCCTCCAGCCATGCCACCGCTGAACCACCGTATGTCGGGGGATCATTTGCATCTTCTACGAGAGGAAGTTTCGGCCCTCTTGGCCAAAGAGGCCGTCGTGCGCGTTCCTGGTCCAGAAGTACGTCGTGGTTGTTATTCCCACTACTTTCTGGTTCCCAAGAAGGGCAAAGGGGGCCTACGCCCGATCTTGGACCTCAGGAGCGTCAACGCCTTCCTCCGGAAGGACCGGTTCAAGATGCTCACTTTAGCTCAGGTTCTGGCTGCCCTGGAGACTGGATGGTAGCGTTGGACTTGCAGGACGCTTATTTTCACATCCCCGTCCTGCCGGCCCACCGGTGTTACCTGCGGTTCATGGTGGGTCCGGAGCACTTTCAGTTCACCGTGCTCCCTTCGGCCTCACCTGTGCCCCTCGGGTGTTCACGAAAGTGATGGCGGTGGTCGCAGCTCATCTGCGCAGATCGGGGGTTCCAGTCTACCCCTATCTCGACGACTGGCTGTTGAAGGTGGGCTCGCCCCAGCAAGTTGTCTCCCACCTCCAGACTATGGCCGACCTCCTGCAATCGCTGGGGTTCTCCATCAATGTGCCGAAGTCGCACCTGAGTCCCTCCCAGAAGCTCCTTTTCATCGGAGCGGTTCTCGATTCGGCGCAGTTCCGGGTCTGTCCGCTGGAACAGCGGGTCCAGGACAATCAGGCCCTGATTTCCATCTTCCGGCCTTTGTCCTGGGTTTCGGTCAGGTTGGTGCTGCGGCTTCTGGGGCTGATGGCCTCCTGCATCCTGTTAGTACCTCACGCCAGGTGGCGGATGCGGGCTCTGCTGTGGGACCTGAAGTTTCAGTGGGCCCAGCATTGAGGCAACCTGTCCGACCATGTCCTGATCTCGGAGGGCACTGCGAACCAGCTGCAGTGGTGGCTCACGAATCGCGATTGGGTCAGCGGCAGATCCCTCTCCCTACCCCAACCGGAGCATGTCGTAGTGACGGATGCGTCCCTCCTGGGATGGGGGGGCCATATGGGAGAGGCGGAGATCATTGGACTCTGGTCTCTGGCGGAGACTCAGCTCCATATCAACCTCTTGGAGCTGAGGGCGATCCGACTTGCACTGAAGGCCTTCCTTCCCTCTGTCCGGGGAAGTGTCGTTCCGGTTGTTCACGGTCAACATCACCGCCATGTGGTATTGCAACAAACAGGGCCGGGTGGGGTCGTGGACCCTTTGTCAGGGGGCTCTGCGCCTCTGGACATGGCTGGAACATCAGGGCATCACCCTGGTGGTTCAACATCTGGCGGGCTCTCTGAACGCCAGAGCAGACGAACTCAGCCGCCGGTGCATGATGGATCACGAATGGCGTCTGAACTCCGAAGTGGCGCAAGGTCTCTTTCAGCAGTGGGGAGAGCCTTGGTTAGATCTATTAGCCACCGAAGAGAACGCGCAATGTCAGCAGTTCTGCGCGTTGGAATTTCCAAGGCAGCACTCGCTTGGAGGCGCTTTTCGTTGCGAGTGGAGTTGCGGTCTGTTGTACGCCTTTCCACCTATACCACTTCTGCCCAGAGTGCTGAAGAAGATCAGGCGCGACCGGGCCCAAGTCATCTTGGTGGCTCCGGATTGGGCACAAAGGTACTGGTATCCCGAGCTACTCAGTATGTCCATCGATCCCCCGATACGACTGCCTCTTCAGGAGGACCTTCTGTCGCAGCAGCAGGGGACGGTCCTCCACCCGAACCTGTCCAGCCTCCACCTCCACGCGTGGAGATTGAGCGGCGGCAGTTGATGCCATTTGACTTGCCTCCTGAAGTCTGTGATGTTATTCTGGCAGCCAGGCGTCCCTCCACAAAGACGGTATACGCCTGCCGGTGGAACAAATTTGTGGCATGGTGCACAGCAAAGGCTGTGGATCCCCTTTCTGCCCCTCTTTCTGAGGTTCACCTCTTTCTTCTTTCTCTGGCCCATCAGGGCTCTGCTCTGGGCACCTTGAAGGGTTATCTTGCTGCCATCTCTGCTTTCTTAAGGCTTCCTGATCAGCCTTCTCTTTTCAAGTCCCCGGTTGTCTCCCGTTTTCTCAAGGGCATTACTCGTATGTTCCCTCCTGTTCCATTCGTAATGCCTCAGTGGGACTTGAACCTTGTTCTTACTTTTCTGATGTGCGCTCCCTTTCAGCCCCATCACAACTGTCCACTTCGTCTACTGACTCTGAAAACTGCCTTCCTGGTGGCTATCACCTCCGCTAGGCGGGTGAGTGAGCTCCAGGCTCTGTCAGCTAAGCCTCCCTTCCTTTCGGTTCATTCGGATAAGGTTGTCCTCCTGACCCGTCCTTCTTCCCTTCCTAAAGTCGTGACTCCCTTTCACATCAGGCAATCTGTCACGCTGCCCACCTTCTTTCCGCCTCTGCATCCTTCAAAAGATGAAGAGAGGCTCCACCGTCTGGACCCAAAACGTGCGCTGTCACTTTTTTTTGCCCCGCACAAACCAGTTCCGGGTGGACGACCAACTTTTTGTTGGATATGTAGGTGCGAAGAAGGGTAAAGCTGTGCACAAGCTGACCATCTCGCGATGGGTCGTGTTGTGTATTAAACTCTGCTATTCTTTGGCGAAAAAGGACCCTCCTGTTGGGCTGCGAGCCCATTCCACCCGGGCCACAGCGGCGACAACTGCCCTGGGACGGGGAGTTCCTTGCAGGACATCTGTCAGGCGGTGACATGGGCTTCACTGCACACATTCGCCAAGCACTATTGCCTGGACAGCCAAGTCCGGAGAGATGGCCACTTTGGCCGTTCTGTCCGCAAGGACTTTCTGGTGTGATCTTGGTTCGCAAGCCCACCTCCGGGGTTGGTAATGCTGGGGTATATATTCTAAGGTGAGGAATCTAACTAACGTGTTTCTTTCAGATGAACAAGTTGCTAACCTTCAGTAATGATGCATCTGTAAGAAACATTAGTTAGTTGGATTCCTCACCGACCCACCCAGCCTCCCCGTTCTGCGAACCGACATATAGGGTTAAGGTTCTCCCTTTCAGGGCCCTAGATTTTTTGGCACCAGTGTCGGTCTCTTGCATGACTCAGCGTCCCTGGCGCGGAAAGCTATGTATAAGAACTGACGTCAGCGCGCGAGGGCGGCGTCTAAGTACTCCGACGTCATTCCGGCGCACGACGCCGACGACGGACGCGGAGCCGCAGACGACGCCTAGCGACACGCAAGGGGTATTGCTACAAAAATCTTTCCGGATTCAGTCTGACGCCTGGGGATATTCTAAGGTGAGGAATCTAACTAACTAATGTTTCTTACAGTAACATATTTACCGAAGGTAAGTAACTTGTTCGTCTCTTACAACAGCATAAAGGTGCCCCAGTTTCCACTGATGTTTTTAACAAACAGAAACACGGGCTCCGGTATCCAAAATAAAGGTGCCTCAGTCTCTACTGTTATCTCTTAGGACTTCCCGTTTTCACCTGATTATAGAAAGGTGCCCTCAGGTGCCCCCAGATAGAACAGCAGTAACACTTATGCCCTCAGACACTCTGGATTACAGAAACATCAGTGTGTGGTGGCCCAGGCCTCAAGACTGAGCGTTACCTGGTCTGGGTCATTTGTCCACCTCCAGGCTTCTCCACTGTGCGAGAGGACCCCCGCACGGGCTGACACCATCACCACCACCTGCGGGGAAGAGAGAGAGCTGCTCTGGCCTCAAGCGCTGCACCTGCTCAAGACTGCCCGGGCCTCGGGCGGCTCGACGACAGCAGGTAGGAATTCTCAGCGGCCCAGGGAAACACTGGCTCGAGGTTTCCTTGGTCTCCCGGCTTGCGGGGGTTGGACTCCTGAGAAACGCTGCGTGGGGAAAGCGTCCAACTCTTCCTTGGAGAGAGGGTGTCCGTGGCTATGTGGAAATATGGATTTTTCTGATCAGTTATGTCCCCTATCTTGGACCCCAACGGTTTCATGTATAAATCACAAGTACATGTATGTTCCCTCCAGTTCCAGTTATGAAGACGCAAACACATGTGCGTCCACCGTCAACATGTCCTCTTTCAGATCCGCCATGAATGGGCCGGATATTCCATTCCTAAGTATGAAAGGCCACCGGCTTTATATGGTTCACTTATGCCATTTTACAGTCCAGGCGAGTAGGCCCTGATTCTGCCATCAAGCTTTTCCTGCCTTCTGCCTCTGAGAGCTCCAGTCTGAGCCTGCATCTGTGACCATGAACTTTGTCTCATTCTCTGCGCGGCTAACGGTGCCTGACATCAGCCCGTTGCCTGCCAAAAACTGTATTTCACCTTCGAAATTATCTGCTCCGCTCCCTATCCAATGCATTCCTGTCTAGTAGTTTAAGTAAACATTCTTCCAGCTACCGAGCAAAAGGCCCGGCTTCACTGTCTTTATGCAAGTAATTCATAGCCCTGTTACTATGGAAGATTTCTGCCCTCGCATCTAGTGTAGACACTTAGACGCTTGTACACGCACTAATAGTCAGTATAGTCAGTATAGAATAAGATTCTACTCTAAGAGACTTCTCTTTTGGATAACACAGTTCTTTAAACATAGGATGTTAGATATGATTTGGGATTAGGTTGACTTGACCCTCTAGACTTCTGTCGCCACATGTAGAGCTAAATGTCAAGTCCCCTTCACCCCCTAGTTGCACGTCAATCACACGTCATGCCGCTGCGCGCGCATTTCTGCCAAGTATTTCTGCTGACATTGCGAAATTCTTTCATGGAACCACCCTATTATGACATCATACCTGATGACGTTCTTTAGTTACACCCAGTTCCACCCACTTTTGCTACGCATGTATGTTTTATCTTTACTATCAATTGTTACGCCTCCTGCATTTGCTTCACTGTAATGCCTATTGTATAAAAATGATTACTTGTCAATAAAGTAGCGTCTTCACTTCCTGAACCTTCGTGGTGATGGAATATGGAGCTCCTCAATTTAAATTGATTCTGGAATAAAGCCCGTTCCGAACCTCTAATACCACGGATTCTGCCTCTTATTTTACTGAGCTATTATTATAGATTTTCCGCATCAAATTAAGTTCCGGTAATTAAATTATTTACCACAGCTATCCGGCGGCTGCATCTGACACCCTACTGGGCGCGGTTGAGGTGTCTCGGCTTCCCTAGCCGAGAGATTCCGGTCGCTAGACAACACCTCACAGCCAAGTAGACTGCAGCAATCCCTCTCCTTCATTGTGAATCCTGGTCCCGTATTCGAGCCGGCGGGGGTGATTGGGCAAACAGGTTTTTGGCGGCTTTTTCTTCTGGGGGCAGAGTGCCGCGGCTTCCATGGGTACACAGGGGAAACGAGGCCTGAGGCTAATGGCAGGTAGGCTGGCCCTCAGCGTCTTCCTCCCTTAATGCTGCAGACTCCACAGCGATCGCAGCACACAAAGGGCTGTGTAAGGGCACACACACACACAGCGCAGCTTGGAAGAGAAAGACTTGAAAACTTTGATGTCCCTGAGTTTCCTACAACAGGAAGCCAGCACACACAGGCCCTTTGAGACTCCTCTCAAGCAGGGGGTAAACTCAGCACACAGCAAAGTCCCTTTATTTCCCTTGGCAGAATCAACTACTGCAGAACAACCCCAGACAGCACACAGCAAAGGGGCAGCGCTTCGCCTCCAATCATTCCAGCTCTTCTTCTTGGCAAAGGTCCCTCTTGAATCATGAAGTAGTCTGAAGTCTGGGGTTTTGGGGTCTGATACATATACCCCAAAATGTCTTTGTTCTCTTTGTGCAGGGGCCTCTGAGCCCAGTTCAAACCATTTCTGCCTACACTGGTGCAGCACAACCACAGGAGGTGGAGACCGCATTCTGCAAGGGAGACAGGCTCCATTCATGTGCTGGGTAAATCTCCTCCCACCACTCTATATGCAGCCTGGGTCCATTCAGCTCAGGGCTGGGTCATCCAGGAAAGGCCAGGCACACCTCAACGCCCCAGAGGCTTTCTACAGGGAATGCACATCCTCTGTCCCACTGAAACCAGACAGTCAGTCCACAAACAGGCAGAGGCACACGGATTGGTTGAACAAGAAAATAGCCTCCTTCTAAAAGTACTATTTTCAAACACATAATTTAAAAACTATCTTTACTCAGATGTGTTATAAAATTCTGAGTTCAGGGATACCAAACTCCATTTTTCTATTTCATCCCCATGGGAAGATATGCTTGTAAAAATGTAACAAAGCATTCCCCATTCTGACCTATTGGGCAAGATAGCCTTTCAATAGTGAAAAACAAAATTGGCAGTATTTCACTATCGGGACATGTTACATACTCCAGTACATGTCCTTCTTTTCACATACACTGCACCCTGCCCAGGGGGGTACCTTGGGCCTACCCTAGGGGTGTCCTATGTGTAAGAAAAGGGAAGGGTAGGGCCTGGCAAGTGAGTGCACTTGCCAAGTCGACATGGCAGGTAACAAACTGCGCACAGGCATCACTGTGGCAGGCCTGAGGCATCTTTTCAGGGCTACTCATGTGGGTGGCACAATCAATGCTGCAACCCCACTAGTAGTATTTGATTTACCAGCCCTGGCACACTCAGTGCACTTTACTAGGGACCTACTGGTAAAACAAATATGCCAATCAGGGAGAACCAATCATAATATCAGTTTATACAGGGAGCACTTGCACTTTGACACTGATCAGCAGTGTCATGGTGCCCAAAGCATCCAAGCCAGCACAGCATGAAAAACACAGGAGGTAGAGGCAAAAAGTCAGGGGAAACCACGCCAAGGATGCCTGGTCTAACACCACTCATCCCCCTGCTGACAGCCCGGCCCCTTAATCACAACTGTGCCAGACCTTTAAAAATAAAACGATAATAACATATTATTATTATAATTTTATTTTTCATGTGCGGCAACGCTTCTCTGCCTTAGCACTTAGACGCTCCACTGTCCATTGGTAAATAAAGGCAGAGAAATGCACAGTTTGCTTATGACTGCAGAAGTGGTTTGGAGCTTGTTCTGTTTTTTCCTAGGTGTAACATTGAGCTCCTTGTGGCTAACAGTCAATGGTGGCTAAATATTTGCTGCAGTGTAAAGTTGTGAATGTTGTTACTCCGCCTATTTCCTTTACTTTCAATTATCTCTGTGATACTAGAAATTATGTCAGAACCTGAAGCATGTGACAATCAGGGAGGCGGTGGAGGAATAATTCTCCAATTAGCTTGTTTCATTTAGTGCTTAATACTATTCTTTTCTAAGCATTGGAGGGATTTGGTGGCAGTTGTAGTGGGCGAGGAATGGATAGTGAATTAGAGGAATGGTTGACAGGAGAGGTGTTGATAACAGAAGGTGGCATTGTGTGATAGCTTGAGATCTACCGTTTTTAGGTCTCGCCTAGCGACACAGCGCATGTGCTGCCCGCTTGCGAGATCTATTGTCGTCAGTTTTGCCTCGGAAGCAGGGTGGAAGCTCCACCCATGCTTTGCATTGGTGTGCGTCAAAAATGTGAGCTTTTGATTGGAAGGGAGGCATGTTTGTTCCCTCCCTGTCTCCTGTGTGCCGTGCCTGCCCGGACAGGAGATGTGCACGCGTACAGCTCAAGGTGTATCAGCACAACGCGCGCATGGCACACTTTCACTTTCTTTTGTGTGGTATTCTCTCATCTTGAGTTTTGCGGGCGTCTCGTGATTGCAGAGCTGTCTACAGGGGAGTCTGCAGCCACTTCCAGCCAGAAGAGTTTACTGCTTCGTGAATTTACCCCAGTTCTAGGCTCCAAAGATGCACGCCACTTCTTTGCACTTCGTGAATTGAGGCTCCAAAGACGCACAGCACTTCTTTGCACTTCATGAATTTACCCCAGTTCTAGGCTTTATAGATGCACAACACTTCTTTGCACTTTAAATTTACCCCAGTTCTGGGATCCATGGATTCTTGGCATTTTTTTTTAAGTTTATGAACTTACTGCAGTTCTAGGCTTCATAGAGTCACGGCACTTCTTTACCCTTTGCACATTTACTCCATTTCCAGGCTCAGTAGATGCGCTGTACTATGTTGCACTTTGCGAATTTACCCCAATTTCGGGCAACGTAGATTCACAGCACTACTTTTCACTTTATGAATTTGCCCCAGTGCTTTACTAGGTGACCTCGAAGCGCTTCTCTGACTTTTGAATTCGCCCGAGTTCTGCATAGCCGGTGTCACCACGCTTGTGGGCACACTTCATGGATTTACCTCTGTCTTGCCCTCCATTAATTCACCGCAGTCGTACCCCCACCTGTGTAGTCATCAGCGTGTTTACCAGTCAGGAGGTCAGTGAGTGACGAACTGTGTGCTGTACAAAAACATGCAACATAAGACAGAGCGTCCCTCCGTCTCAGTCTTAGAGCGCTTAGAAGCGCTGTAGTCGGAACACTTTAAGAGTGCCAGTACCGCTGCCTGCCCATGCGACGCAGTGTGTGTATTCGACGTTAGAATGTAAACAAAGGAACGGTGCCCGTGCATGCCTGGTAATCCACTCCGGTATTTTACAAAGGAAGAGAAAAGAAACAAACTTGTGTGATCTGATGAACAGCTGTTGAACTTGGGTGGATCCGGAAATATGTTTGTTTTGAGCGAACAAGCAGTGTGCAATTAAACGTTTCCAGTCCCTGCGGAGGGCGTGAACAGCTGCTACACCCTCTATATAAGCACCTTCTCCAACGAGTAGCGAAAGGGCCAATAACAACCATTAATACCCAACAGCATCTGGGCACGGAGGCCTCTCCGATCTCCTGCAAGTAGGCAGACAGAGTGTCTGTTTCCATCAGCGCCCTGTCTGGCTTCAGACTCGCAGTGCATACACCCTGATGCTGAGGGCTGTGTGCAGTGTGAATACAAGCAGGGCCAGTTTTCCCTTCATCCTTGTGAGGTAGATGAAGAAAGTACTGCTGGGCGTGGTCACGGTTACATGTACTAGCATTGCCTCAGAGAGTTTCCGAGACTGAACCTAAAATCAGTGCAATATTTGGAGGGGAGACAGGTTTGATTACTGTGAAACTAGAAATATTTTGGGACGCAGGACCGGGCAAAATCCGTTGGTAGAGTGAGGGATTTCTTTTTGAGGGATCACGTCAACGTGGTGACGGTGGGGGGCAGGGATCCAGACCTGATTTTTGATTGTCAGGTCTGCTTTTCCTTTTGCTGCAAGTGGGGGAGTAAAATACAGCATCCAATTTGGATCAATGGGCCCCTCGGGGATCTAGGCCCCGGTGCCTCTGGAAATTGAGTCTTGCAAAACGGAATATACTAATGTGTCTCAGACACATTTTGCGAGTCCCTATGGGATCACAAATGACCTGCCTCGTCAATATTCATGAGACTGGCGTCAATTGCTACCCTTTGGGAATGGGCTACAATCATAAGGATAGTGGCCTGCTGGGGACAGCACACCACCGTGTCTTTGATTTCTTTTTAAATACAGCAATGTTTTCTTTCAAATGCAGCCCAATTTTCTCAAAGAAAAATGGGATGCGTTTAAAATAAAAAGAAAGAAAAATTTCCTTTTTATGTTTATAGTGGAGGCAGTGGTTTGTGGGACCACTGTCTACTCTTGAAAAATAATTTTGTATACATTCATAAAGGGGAAGGGTCTTGTGGGGACCATTTCTTATTTGAGACTGGCTTACCACCTACTTGTAGTAGGTGGTAACTGCGATTGTTTTGCGACTGCATTTGCGGCCGCCAAACAATAGTACACCCCCCTGCAACTCGCTATTAGGTAGGTACGCCCTTGGCATGCCTTTTCCTAATAGCGACTCGCAAACCCTATTTTGCTAGTTCGTAATAGGTTATCGACTTCCAAAATAGGGTTTGTACATACTACAACCCTTTTTATCTTTTGCAAACGGCCCGATTTTCTGTTTGCGACCGCTAAAAACGGTCATACATCTGGCCTTTGATGCCACAGACAGTAGTAGGGTTGGGAGAGGGACAATGCATCACACAGCCATCTTACACCATACACCCATGAAAACGATTGCTTCTGATACAAACAGGTCTATGTTTGCACATCAGAGGCGTAGGGCAGTTACAGTGGCGACCAATCAGGGGCGCAGCCTTCAATGTTCAAGTAGATGCTCCAACAACTTTAGGGGCCCATGGTATCCCAAATACCGATGCATTTTAATACCGAAACAGCAAATGGGTGGAATGGGGGCGTGGACGCATTGTCCTGGCTTGCACCAGGGCCCTAGCACCCACCTTTACTACACCACTGTGAGCAATAATATAAACAGGAATTTTCTTGTTTTTTCTATAGGCGAGATAAGACCCTGAGGAGTTTTATAGAGCTTGTGTAGCAAGACACTATCATGGAGACCCAAATAATGCATACTTCATTTACATAGGGGCATCTACTACTATGTTTCGACTCCTTTGCGGATTTAGTGGTGGTGTCTTCCTCAGGTTGGGATCTATAAGGTAAATTGATGTATCCAGTTGTGAGAAAGTGCCATCTTTCTTGCATGGTATGCCCCACTTTTTGCTGAATTGCTGAATGTATTTTGACTGAGTGTGCCCTGGACTCCTACCAATCAGGTGCCCAGGGCCTAAGTTCCTTCCCTAAAACACAAATTGGCAAACCCTGGCCACATGTCAGCCCCTGGTAAATGGTACCCTAGGTACCCAGGGCCTTGGGACCGGGAAGGCCTCTAAGGGCTGCAGCACTTATTGTGCCACCCTTAGAGGCCCTGTACCCTAACACAAACACACTGCCCTTGCAGGCTGAGTGTCTGGGTACAAGACAAAACAAAGAGTCGACATGGCACACATCCCTGTGTGCCATGCCCACAACCTACACTGCCCTGGCATACATCAGCCACCCCTCTAGCTGGGTGCACTATGCCAGTGGTGTGGGCACAGGAGCATGAACCCTGTGCACCTACAGTACCCAGGTCCATTCCTGGGCACTGTAAGTGCAGTGCTGCCATTTAAGAGTATATGGTGCTCAGAGATCGTCAAACACGAACTCCACAGCACCATAATGGCAACACTGAAGACTGAGAAGTTTGGTATCAAACTTCTCAGCACATTAAACCCGCACTGATGCCAGTGTGGGATTTAATGTACGAAGCACTGCAGAGGGCATCTTAGAGATGCCCCCTGAAACCTAACCTACAATGCACGTCTTGTCTGGGAGGCTGCCTGGGCTGCCACACAGCAGACATGTTGCTGGACCCCTGGGTGGAGAGGCCCCGCTCTCCTGGGCCTGCAACAATGCACATCCTGGGCTTGGTGCTAGGTCTCCTCCCCCAGGATGGGCTGGGGGAAGCTTCAAAGGCATGCCGCCTTTGTGAGCTTCTCCAGGCCACTTGCTGTACCCAGCAAACTGGCCCCCACCGGTTCTGACCTCCACTCTGGTGGGAAGACTGGCCGGAAACCCCAAGTAAGGACAGGGGATGTGCCAGCCTCTGCCAACCCCACCCCTCAGGTGGGGAGGCGAGGTGAAGCACATCTCTGGGCTCTCGCCATCTTGAAGATGGGAAGCCCTGCCCAATCAGGATTAGGCTACTGCCCCCCCTCCCACAGGAGAGTGGCAGGATAGGGGGTGTACCCACCCCAGGGCAGGGACCCATTGGTCCTTGCCCTTTACCTACCTATAATGCCCCTAAATCTAGTATTTAGGGGCACCCTGAACCTTCCTTCCTCAGATTCCAGATTCCGTAAAAGCAAAGAAGAACAAGAAGAAAAAAGACCTGCCGTGCAGCTGCTAAGAAAAGGAAGACACCAACTGCTTTGGCCCCAGCCCTAACGGCCTGTCGACCCTCGAACCTGCTCCTGCTAAACCCCGGCACCTCCTGTGGCCAGCAACCTCACAAACCCCGAGGACCTGGCTACCTTGCGACTCTAAGCATCTGGGACTCCCATGAGCAGTGGCTCTGCTCAAAGCAAGTTTCTAACCCCTGGCATCAGCCCGGAACCGCGAACCCTGCACACTCTGCACCCGCCAAGCCTGGCCTGTGCCGGAGTGGACTAAGACCCTGAGGACGTCCCCCCGGCGACTGTGACCCCAAATCCGGCACCAAGGACCCACCTCGAAGCTCCTAACGATGCCTGCAGCCTCAGAACCAGGGACCACTCCAACCGCGATCAACAGAGGGTAAGATTTCCCGACATCAAAAGGCACCCCTGCACCCGGCGCCCTGCGGCCCCCTGTGCCCGAATCCTGGGTACCTACCTATTCTCCAACGACCCAACTTACCTCTCGAAGTGGTGGTGGCACCCGAAGAATCTTCGGCCCCGAACTTGCAGCCTTTGTTCGTCCTTGAGCTTTGTCATTGAAATCCATTGAGCGCCCGAAGGCTCAAAAGCACCCTGCACACAGCCGCCGGAGGGGCCCTGGCAGTGCAACTTCTACTCCTACCTACTTCCCCATTTGCCCTGAGCAAGTGACCAGGAGCCCAGCTCCCACAGCCGCGTGGCCTGCTAGTCAGCAGCCACCAACCAAGGCCCCCCTGCCTTCCATAGGATAACATTGGGCCTAACTCACTCTGCACCCGGCCGCCCCAGTGCCGCTGAGAGTGTAACAACTGTACCAACCTGACCCTGGAAGACCCCTGAGTCTGTGCCCAGAACCTTAACTCTGCCAGTCGAGTACTTACCCAAAGGATGATAACTCACTTTTCTTCCATAGGGTAACATTGACTGGTTTCTTCTGAAATTTCTTCTAAGTGTGGAGTTTCTAAAACCTAAAATATTATCCTAAAATCAACCGAGTAACGAAAACGGAAATACTCACCTGGTATTAGGAGAGATCCCAGTGCTGGATCTTCGTGCCCAGCACTGACCCTGAAAATTACTTACAACCGTACTTACCATTAACCCAGTTTTCTTCCATAGGAAATCATTGACTGTTTTTCTGTGAAATTTCTTCTAAGTGTCGATTTTTGCAAACTACAAATATTCTTTAAAAATCGTACCAACTGGGAAACCGTAATTACTTACCTGTTTTAGATAGATACCCCAGTGCTGAGCCTAGGAGCCCAACACTGGGTTACAAAAGTAACGAGAACCTACTTTAACAGTAACTTGAATTTTCACCCATAGGAAACCATTGACTGTTTTTCTATGAAATTTCTTCTAAGTGTCTATTTTGCAAACCTATAAATATTCCTTACAAATCGCCTGTATAACTTAAACACAGTTTTTCAGCTGCTTACAGGTGGTACACTAGTGCTGGATCCAGGATCCAACACTGACCTAGAAAAAGTAACCATAACCCCACTTACCTGCTAAGTGAACTTCCATCCATAGGATAACATTGGTAATTTGATCAGAAAAAGTTTCTAAGTGTCAACTTTTAAAATAGCAAAATATTGTTTAACAATCACAACATTAACTTAACCAAATTTACTCACTTGTTTCCAAGAACTGTCCCAGGACTGAATCTAGGATCCAGTCCTGGAATTAGAAAAGTAATCCTGAAAGTAATTAATTGCATATAATTTAAAGTTCCCATTGAGCTCAATGTATTATTGTGTTTGAAATTGTGTTGCCTATTGCAACAACCTGTAACTATTCCCTACAAAAGTCCATTGCAGATTGCAAAAGTATTTTAACTAAAGCATCTCATTCTGAGAAAGTATATTTTGATACCTATTGTTGGTTCTAAAATAAAACAACCATATCTGTTTTTATATAAACCATTGGCCTAGAGTTCAGTTCTTGAGTGTGTGAGACCATTTGCTGACTTGAGTGTGTACAACAAATGCTTTACACTGTCCTCTGATACTGCCTTACTGCTCGACCAAGCTACCACTTTAGAGAGTAAGGTTACATCTAACTTTAACCTCTGCCAAACCTCTGGGGACTGTGGACTCTATACACACTGTACCTATTTGGGAACAGTATATACAGAACCACTTTCTCACACCAGTAAGTAGTGGTGGGTCTGTAAATAAAGGGTGTGTGTCAATTAGAAGGTTGGTGGTACTCTTCTCAGGGAGTGGAAACAGGTTCAAGAACATCTGATACCTCATTGAAACCTCTGATAAGGTTTGCAAGATTAAGCGTGGCCCCAGTAACAAACAAAGGTAACTGTTTGTTTTTTATATCTCAGCAAAGAATAATGATTTAAACATGAAAAATAAAAGCAAAATATTTAGTATGCATTTTTGTTCTGAAGTACACAATATTCCCTCCTATGCGGCAATTTGACCATTTTGGGTGATTTCAATGTTCATGTTGATGACCCTACTTCCACTTTAGCAACCCAGCGCGTTCAAACTTTGGCTGGTTTTAATCTAATCCAATGGCCCACCGGGCTGGCCACATGCTTGACCTGATCTTTACCAATGTATCTAGTCTGCTGGTCAATAATCCAGAACAATTGGTATGGTCCCATCATTTTAGTATACATTTTATGATTTCCCATCCAGACTAGGAGAGCCCCTATCCAGGATATGAAAAGAAAGTGATAGAATCTATCTGAGGAATCCCTGGCTCAGTCATCAGCTCCTCTCTACCCACTTTATCAGGAGCAGTTGAATCTGACATCCTGCTGTTTGATAATTGGATTTCTACCTGGTTAGATTGCCTCGCTCCCTTTAAAAAGTATGTGGCAAAAAGGTTGAGGCCATCTTCTCCTTGGTTTTCCCCACTCCTAACAACGGAGAAATGTTTGTGCAAAAAACTCGAGAGTAATTGGATGAAATCGTATGACTCCAATGGTACGACTCTCTATAAAGCAGCGCTTGGGAGCTTACGCAAAAAAATCGTATTGCTATGCAAGAATATTTTGCACTCCACGTGAAGTCAGCAGCGAATTCGCATAAGGAAGTATTTAAACAAGCATTTGCAATGCAATAGGTCTCGCATTTACACGCGTTTCAGCTATTGACATTGCAAATAACAATGTCTTTTATTTTTGTTTTTAAAACATAAATAAAAGGCATTGTCATTTACTATACCAATAGCTCAAACTTGCGTAAGTGCGAGACCTATTGCATTGCAAATGTTTGTTTATTGTATGCTACTGGATATATCTGTAGAGTTCTTGGGTTTGGCTGTTCCACACATCACACGGTCACACATACCTTAGTAACAAATGGCTATTTGAAGAATGCCTGATGCAAATGTGGTTTGGGTGAACAATTCTTGTAATGTCTGATTTCCACTGAAAGCCATTAACATCAGTAAACATATTGAAATCCAGTTATTCACTTGTGTGACATAACAGAGGGAAACAAAAGTGATTCCCCACTGTTGTGAAGTCACCAGGGTACCCACTTGCTTTCCATGTGTTCCACGCCTCATCCAGGTCGTCCGAGTCATACTCGAGGTGGCCAAATGGGTGCTGGCATACTCGCCCGCCTTCTCCCGCTTCTCCTGGGGTAGTCTCAGTGATGCATGGGTGGATACTGTCTGTGTGCCTCCACGTATTGCCTGTGTGATTGTTCACTGCATAACTTTGGAAAGTGTTGTCGGTCTGTGCCTGCACTATATATGTAAGAAAGTGAGCCCTGTCACCTTCATGATGCAAGTGAATGGCAGGGGCGTAGCCTCGGGGATGTATGGGGTGCTATATCTCCCTACTAAATATATTTTCTGATAAATAGTTGGGTACAATACTTTGTCGGGTATAGTGAGGTGTGTATCGATTTTCTCCGGAGATTTTTACATAAGCACAGACAAAACACACACACTCGCTCCCCTTCTCTCTGTTTTGAAATTCGTCAAAATGGTGGTTATTTTTACATCGTGTGTTTTCTCTTACTTACTAACCCTACAAATCTGCATTCCTCTCGCTTTCCACTGCGCCTTAAGCCCCTCTCATGCACCTAAACATTAATTCCCAGCGTGATTGTTGGAAAATCTGAAGCTCACCTCCCCCACCCCCCCTTCAATCTCACTGACCAAGCTACGCCCCTGTTGAACGTTTCTCCTATTTTTTTCCCCCAGCCTGATGAATTATACTTTGAAGAAGGGGACATTATCTACATTGCAGATATGGTGAGTTTACATTAATGCATCTTAACTAGTCATTGATAGTGCACTTTGTTTTCTAATCCTCACTAATTTTGCATCTCCCCTTCTGCTTCTAGAGTGACACAAATTGGTGGAAAGGTACTTGCAAAGGGCGGACAGGACTAATCCCCAGCAACTACGGTAAATGTTAGCAACCTATAAGGATAAGAGTTACTGGAACCTTTCCAGATCTAATTGATGCACGTTTCACGATGACAATTTTCTTTTTTTTTTTTATCAATGGCATGATTTCTGTTTTGGGAGAGAAATTCGGTAAGTGCTTGATTGCCACAAACGTTTACAAGCACAGTGACCTACACTGGTATGTGATACTGCAGACCCTGGAAAAAGGAAGCATGAAGACCTTGCTAAACATGGGTTTCAGTCTATCAAAATACTTACTTGGAATGTTTGCATCGCCCAAGTCCTTTACATACTGCTAACGGAAAGAGCGCTTCATTTCATTCCATGCATCCTGGTTTGCCACAGCCCTTTGGCAGGCACATTTGATAGCATGTTTATTGCACATCTGTGCTACTTTCTTCAGTTTGTTGTGGCAGCAGAAAGTATAAAGTGGATTGTGGATGGGATTTGATGAAATGTAATTTCCATAATTTAGTAAGAACAGACCAATTATGTTCGGAAAGTTGCAGTATTTGTCATTTGCATTCTCGCACGCCTTTTACACAGCCCTCTGAAGGTAGGGGTGGCAGCTATTGCAGTTTGCCCCAGGCTCTGCACTTTTCAGTGCCCCAATATGTTACAAAATGTATTTATGTATCACAGAAGCGGGCTGTACCTCTGACAGGTTACAACGCCTTGCACTACGTTACATCCATCATTTGTTGGAGCTGCTTCCAAATGTTCCAGAGACCTTGTTTTGTTTTAGGTCTGGCGTAAGCGGAGACCTTTTAATTTTACTAAAATTATATGTATAATATACTTACATAAAGGAGCTTTCCGCCATATCTCTTTATCCAGTTGTCTGTTCTTGCATTCACATTTTACTTCCGCCCACTACAGCATACCACATGGGGCAGTGGGTGAGCCTACTTCAGTCACCGGCTAACTTTACTTTGAGTGACTGCATTTATTCCTTTCACAAGGAGCACATCCACACATAAGGTAGTTCCCTTCAGTGCCTGTGCTTTTGTTTTTACTTTAGTATTACTTTGTTTGTAAAGCTTGATGTGATCGGACGCTTTCTACCAGATAAGAGCACAGGGCACATTCCAGCTTTATCAGTTCATGCCTCCTGCCAGTGCTGTTGTTAATTCCTTTTAATGTGCTTTTACTTTATATGACTGCTGCTTTTTTATAGCGTACCAGGAGCTCATATGAACTCTGAATACGAGCTCATGAGGGTGATCTATCTTTGCAACCTTCACTGTCCGCCTCTCATTTCTTCTTTCTATCCTTCTTTCTCTCGTTCTTTCCATTCTTCTTTCTTTTGTTCTTTCCTTCTTTCTTTCTGTCCTTCTTTCCCTCTTCCCTTTCTTTCTTTCTTTCTTTCTTTCTTTCTTTCTTTCTTTCTTTCTTTCTTTCTTTCTTTCTTTCTTTCTTTCTTTCTTTCTTTCTTTCTTTCTTTCTTTCTTTCTTTCTTTCTTTCTTTCTTTCTTTCCACACACTCCACACAACTTTGCATTCTTCATCATAGGTACCCTCCTCACACAGACAAGCGCTTCTCTTTCCCCCAGACAGCACCTGTAGCCGGCATGGCAAAGACCAAGGTTTCACACACCTTATCTGAAGAGTGAGTAGAGGCGAGATCCCTACTTAGTGTTTGTCCAGAATCAGTGGATTATAACAAAAAACACCCTACTATGGATTGTTTTACTTACTTTTGTTATATCAATTCTACTCTTGAAAGTGACACTAGTGGAGAGGTGTATGGTCCTGGAGAGTTCATCCACACTTCTCCTACAAGGGTATCATGTAGGCACAAACATGGTGACACCCTCCATTCCAGGTTGAATCTGCCCCTGTCCTTTTTATTTACGACTGGGTCCAGGAATAACATTTAGAGGCCACCAACAGGAATTTTGTAGCAGCGCTTTGTTTCCCCTCAGCAATTTTTATTTTTTCTCACACTTGCACCACCCCCATAGAGAATCCTCTTTTTTGCCATCTTCTCCAGAGCTCCCCTTTCAGGAGGGTTGTAGCCTACACTGGTTCCCTCGGTGGTGTGTGAAGAGGAGCACTATGATGAAGCATGCTAAGGTTGGGTGGGTGAGGGATTCGTTCTTTCATATAATGGCACGTACAACTCTAGCATGTATTTTATATTTTAGGATAGTCGACTTGGAGTATCTATTGTAGCATTGAAATACACCTCCCATCAGTGACCTTTTCATAAGTTTGGCACTGCTTTTAAGTTGTTGGTCAGTTTAAGGTGGACTTCCTAAACTTTCTTAATATGATCAGTCTGTCCTTATTATGCAAGACTTGAATGTGTAGGCAGGTTTAAAGGGTACCACAGTATAGCCTCTCTCCTTGATCTGCGGGTCTCTGAGATGGAGGGAGTGGGTGTCCTTACTCACACATGAAGAACGTCGTATTATAGTGTATTATATCCTAAGACTTTAGAAGTACGTGTGGAGACAGTTTTTTGTGCTTCACTGATGCTTAGATTTCCTGTCTCCTTGACAATAAGAAGATGCAAGACAATCCATGTACAAGTAGGAAGTAGGAAAATTATGTTCACATGTCATTTGACAATCATACAGATGCAGGGTGTTAAAAAATGTATGTGGAAACTAGTAATTGATACCTCCCTGCTACCTGTGGAACAAGTTTGCTAGTCTTCATAACTCACACTTGGGTATTAGCTTTGTGTTGCCAAGGCAAAATGCCAAAGATAAAAAGATATGAAGAAGGAACTTGTGTTATACTGAGCACTCACTAAGAAGCAGTACTGAACAGAGCAGGTTGCAACGGAGGGTAACTTTACTGAAGAATCATTTTTGTTCTTTTAGGATAACCGTCAATAATGTCCTGAAGTCTAAAGATGTAATTCTGAGTGCTAAAGAATTTAACTGAGATGGTGGTGATGGAGAGATTCCTTCTCATGGCCTGTGAAGTAACTGATGGTTGGGAGATGTAAATCCAGTTTTCATTGTGGAGGCAGTCACGACACAGAAGACTGAACAGATAATCAGGAGTTTGAACTCCACATAGTGTATTGTAGAACCATGTCTGTCTGCATTGGTGAAAGAGCGAGCCTACTCCCTCATTTGACTGATGACTAACGTGATACATTTGGTCTCCTCGGAGAGTTGAGAACTTGGGTGCTTAAAATGTGCTTGTGTCATAGTGCTTTTGAAAATGGCATACAAGGTCTCTGCAGCTTTGATAGTTTTGATCTACGGCAGGTCCTCCTGTTTGATTGAGAAAGTTGTTAATATCCAGCTGACGTGTCATATGAAAACTAATCGTATTTTATACAAACAAGGGAACCCGAAAAATGGCTAAGGACCACGGGTATCAATTGTATATGTAGAAAACAATGGTCCTGAGCAGACACTAAATTTTACATAAAATTAAATATAGACCACAATGGGTTACTATACACATCCGATGTTCAGCCGGACAGGGGATTTTTATTTTTCAGATACTAAAGGATATGGTCAAGGATAATGAAAACACTACATTTATCGTGGGGCACAATCCTGCACCCTACAGCATGGGGAACGTGCGGGGGGAAAAAAGGGAATAACAATGCAGACAGTTTAGGACAAACAACAGTTACAGGCAAAGACTGAGAGCTGTTGCAACTTGCAGGCATAAATCAAGTTGTAGCAAGTTTGACAAAATAGAGACCACAACGAGTAAGCACAATGGATATTTGTGGCACTATTTTTAAAAAGTCGACGTTTCGATCCCAAGCTAATTGATTAACGGGATCATCTTCAGGACTAAATTTATAACATTTGCCTGGTTTTTAACGCCCCAATTGAGGACATAGGGGTATCACATATGGCAGGTCAGAGTGGAAACTGACAATGAAAAACAGCGTTGTTGCTTTTGGTTTGGTCGCTTGCAGTTAAGGTTTCTATAAAACTTAGTGGGCGCTGGAGCGTGCTGCTCCTTGCCTGGATCGGCTGTTGGGTAGTTAGACTGTGGTGCAGATGGGCCACATTTCAATGCGCCAAGGTATTGCTTCAATATACTAATATGTTACAGTCCAAGCTGTGGAGAGATACAGCAATGGAGATCTCTGTCCTCAGCAACAATGTGCTGTGTAGTAACCGGCTAAAGTTTGTTAGCCCTCAGAACTAACCAGACTCAATTGATGAAAGTCAGCTTGCAAATTATATTCTAAAGCTGGGGACGAACCGATGTATGTATTGGTGTGTCTTTTATTAAACTAGTCCCATTAATTACAACACTGGGCTTTACTTTTCATCAATCAAATGCCTCATGAAAATATATCTTTTGAGTAG
Organism: Triturus cristatus; assembly: GCF_964204655.1. Taxonomy (NCBI): domain Eukaryota; kingdom Metazoa; phylum Chordata; class Amphibia; order Caudata; family Salamandridae; genus Triturus; species Triturus cristatus. The sequence goes on from NC_140581.1 coordinate 892,145,900, forward strand.
TCGCATTCTAAGTAAACTTTCCTTGAGAAAAAAAGAGCACATTGGCCAGAGCGATTGTGTTTGTATGCCCTGATCGCTAAAATACTGTTTGCCTGAACACTTAAAAGTATTTAGGTATGAATGATTCAAAAAACAAAATCCTGCTGCTGAGGAGTTGGCAGATCCTAGGAACTGGAACCTTGTTGAACCAATTTTAAGAAACTCTATTTGGTCCTCATTGAGGGTTGTTGAGAGCTATGACAACGGTTATATTAAAATCTTCTTTATTCAAGGTTTGTCAAACCGTTCAAATTACAATCAAGGTTGCAGGCATCAACATACAGAAGTCGACAGGCTCATATTATAATAGTGTCTCAATAGGCAAGATCAATTACTAAGTACCAGTACTTAAGCAAAGGCTGCTGCGGAGGACAAGCTATTAGGGATTCGAGACAGTATTGTATGCTTTAATGATCAAAAATTACTTTGCCCTTTCCACTATGTAGTGGTGCATCTAATACCTAGGTTTGCAACATTGAACCCCTGAGGTAACAAATCGAGAAAGTAAACCACAGTGACCCCCCCCCCACACACACACACACACCCTCCATTCCCCCCCTGCCCCCCCCCCCCCCCCTCCCCCCCAATTGGGACCCCATAGCAGTCACAAGGATGAGTGGGAGACTTGGGGCTAAAAGTCGGCTTTGGTCCAGAAAAGGAGGCAAGATCCATCCCAGCCCCCAGGTGGGTGATATGGGTGTATAAGAGGGAATGGGAAGCAAGGTAACAAGCTTGATTAAGTAAGGCCACAAAATGATGTAATGTACTTCCTTTTCTCATTTCCAGTGTAATGATGCAAAATGTTAAATAAAAAGTTTATTAAAAAAAGAAAAAAAGTAAGGCCACAAAGGTGTGAGAGCCTAAGGGTACGAGCCAGAGAGACATTCTTGCAGCTCTGTAATAATGGAGCAGCAATATGGTTGGCAACAGTCTGGACTTAATTAGGGTGGCATGGCATCCTCCTTAACGTGCTTAATAAAGGCATTGAACAAGAAATGTCAGTAGCCTCGAGAGACCTCTTTTTTTCTCCCCTGAGAAGAGCGGTACCCTCTGCTCATGCCCATTTTATGGCCTCATCGCTCCAGTGGGCCAAAAGGGAGAGTTGAGGGGGGATTTCCACTGCATGGAGATGGCTTGCTTAGCCAGCAGCAATGAGTGGTCTATTAGGCTAGTAGTAACTTTTTTATCTTTAGGCCTGAGAATGAGGACGGGCAGGCAGCTCAGCCGGTCCTCAGATATCGAGTATTCCTTTATGGTATATAGGTCCACAATTACCTTCAACCAAAGCTATTGTACTGATGAGCAGGACCAAAACACATAGAGAATGTCAGCAGTACCTGCAAGGCACTGGGGGCAAACTTCCAGCTATGGCTATGGTCATGTGGTCTCTGGTTCCTTGATCGGTTGTGATGATTGCATGATTTAGATATTCTGTTGTGAAGACACATTTAAGGTCTAGCTCAAATGATCTTACCTGGAAGATTAAACATGAGTGACAGTTCAGTTTTCTTGGTGCACTAATGCTTTAATAATAAGTACTGAGACCTAAAAAAAAATAGACTGAAGACTGTGCATTTACGTTGCTTGTCGCCTTTACTTTGCGGAATTTTGGTCTTCATATATCATTTTTGATTTAACACCATAAAAATCTTTGTACCTGAACTTGAATATGGACCCGTTTATATTGAAGACAAACAATTGTTCGCCTCTTGGATCAATATGTACTGCTACTCTGACAGATGTACTTGTGACCTGTTGTGGATTTCTGCTCACCTTCCAACTAATGCCCCTGTTTCACAAACTGGCCCAAATGCTTCAGCAACCTAGAGGTGCCAATTGATTTTGGTGGTATCCAAGTGGCCACCTATGGTCCTCAGAATCTGTGGCAGGGTAACCTGACCATCATCTTGCAGGCCACAAAGCAGTTTACAGAGAGGCATGGCAATCTAGTTTAGCTATCGTTGACTTATACGTTTTAGCCCATGTTCAGTTGATGATATTACTCTTAACTAAATGAGGGATGTGGGTGGCATTATGTACTGAATATTTATTTTTGAACTTATTGCTTCTTACAATCTCCTTGCCCAATTCTGCTCCGCCTGTGGTGTCTCACGTTGAAGTGGCAAGAGGAACTGGCAGTGGGCAAAGGACTAAGGGAGTGGCAGTGGCGCTGCTTGTAACCAGTGAGAGGAACTGTTTTCTGACTAACCTATATAAAGGATATATATTATGTAGCTGTCACTTCTAGAGAAGACGTAGAGTGAAGCAGCAATATAGTCTGACCTTCGCTATATTCTTCACTCCATATTCATTTCTAGTAGGACAATGGTCCCAAGTAGAAATATCTACACAATGCATCAAACCAAATGACAATTTTAATGAATCTAGAGAATAAACAGAACAGTTGAAAAACACATTGCAGCACTGTGACTATACATGGGGACAAACGTAATTTGTGCTCTCTTTTTAAGTGATATACACACGTGATTTAAAGTGATCAACAAGTATGTCTGTAAACCAAGAATAGCATGGCCCATTAGATAAGCAAATGTGAAGAAGAGTCGTATTCAGAGAGGTGCAATAGATAACTAAACCAGCCCTTCTCCGACTGAGCGCAGTATTGCCTCTGTACTGATTGCGGTATTTACTTAGCTAATGTTTCCACTTTGCAGAGCATTCATTCTCGTGGCCTATTGCTCCGTCGGCCCACGGCGCACATTCCTCCCTGCATTGCTGGTTTGGATATTTGATTCCGCTCGTCACTTTTTGCACCGACCCACAGTCGCTTCGAGTTTTCTTATTGGAGAATCCGTCCATTTACATAGTTCCTCCGTGAGTACGACTTTTCTTCTTTCAGGCCATCCCGGCACTCCTGTGTGTCGCAATGTATTTCTCTGGATTTATGACTGATTCCATTAGTGCACTTTCAGTAAAATACCCTTCTTTTGCCTCGAGCTCACCCTACCGTTTTGAGTCCTGATGATGATCCGACCATCCTTTTTTGGGATAGAAACGCCGTTGAATACAAATTAACACGTACGCTAGTATTGTGCATTTGCTTATCTAATGGGCCTTGCACTTTGCAAAGTGTTTAAATAGGCGGTGACTAACTCAACACTGTACCGATGATAATGGCTAACAAATCAATTGCAAGTGGTACATTGTTTCAAATTTCAGAAGGTTGATTCCTAAGGTAACCTCTTATTGGCTGGGAATTAAACATTTAATAGAGCTTCTTGAAAAGTTTGTTCTTCTTCCTCCTCCTCCTGTTCTTAATACAGTGCTTCTCCTCACCACTAAAGTCATCAAGTGCACCATTTCCCAGGCCAGTGTTTCTGTCTAAAGAAACTATATCGTAGAACCTTTATCTGATGGAGGCTTTCAGCTGCAGATTCCTTACCTTAGAATATCCCCAGGCGACAGACGTGATCCAGAATATTTTTGAGCAGTACCCCTGCGTACCGATATGTAGCATCATTCAGCTCTGCGCCGTCCACTCCGGAAGTGACGTGCATGGTACCTATATAGGTGATACCGTGGAATGCTAACTTCAGTTCTTTCCATTATATACCAAATAGCACTGATCTGGTCTGAGCTACCCTCCGTCTCTTTTTTTGACTGGCTTTTTGCGACTTTACGATTACTCTTTTTGAGAATTTCTTTCTCCTGGTGTGAGGAGTGTCAACCAAGAAACTGACTGGTTTCAAGCCATGTGGAGCCTGTCACAGGCAGATGTCTGTGATAGACTCCCATTTGGTGTGTTTGTGGTGCTTGGAGCATTACCACGACACCAAGACCTGTGAGGACTGCCGTGTCATGCACTCAAAGGTGCTGATGATGCAACCCCTCAGGCTCCTCACTGCCCGACATCGGAGGACTCTGCAATGCTCAAAAATTCGGTCGTGTGGAAGGTCCTGGGATTGTTCGCAGAGCCGCACTCGGCGATCGTTGTTGCACTCCAAGTCATTTAGGAAATCAGATAAGTCCCACAAACTCAATAATTCCAAGAAGTCGGGAGGTATAACCAGGAGCAGACACAGCAGTTAATTGGTAAGATCGATTTCACAATAGGGCGATTGGATCCCTTGGCCGTCGTGGCATTTGACGCGGCTAAGGCATTCGACAGAGTCTGCTGGGTATACCTTTGGGAAGTACTTAGGCAGATGGGCTTTTGGTCCTATTTTTGTTCAAACTTTATTAAACTGCTATCAGGGTGCCTCCGCAAAATTTTGTTAAACGGCATGCTAACTTCCAGCTTTAACATTCAAAGAGGAACCAGACAGGGCTGTCCTATTACCCCGTTGCTCTTCGATATCTATATAGAACCATTGGCACAAGCTATAAAACTAGATGACGTAGTTTCCCCCTTCAAATCTCAGCAATATAGTAGTAAGTTGGCTCTATATGCTGACGATTTATTGTTCTACACGGACAATCCTGGGGTGGTCATCCCTAGGGTTGAGGCCCTGTTGGAAGAATTTGGTTTACTATTGGGTTACCTAGCAAATACCTCCAAAACTGAGGTGATGAGCTGGAACATCAATGGCTGGGTTGGTACCACGAGTAATGAGTTTAAATACCTGGGTATCACCATTGTTAAAGATCTGGACAAAATCCCCTAGATTAATTTGAATAAGATCATAAAAGAAGTGGATCGTTTATTTGCAAGATGTAAAAATCTCCCACTGACAATCTGTGGTAGGGTCAACCTGGTGAAAATGGTTATTTTACCCAAGTTGACTTATTTGTTTAATGCTATTCCCCTTGAATTCTCTAGTAAAGATATAGGTAGAATCCAAAGTAAGATAGGCAGTTTTGTCTGGGCCAATAGGGGGGCAAGGTTGTCGTGGAAAAAGCTAAGACGTAGGCTCATCAAAGGAGGGCTAGCTCTACCAGATATTAGTTGGTACTCCGCCACCTTTCAATTTAAAAACATCAGGATGTTACTTGTAAAACCGGAAGAGACATCTTGGGGGAGATTATTGGGGGAAATGGCAAGGGCAGAAGGGGGTTGTGAAGGTGAAGGCTTTCTATATAAATTTGGGGCTCCTAGGTTCTTTAAATAGGTTCGGTTGAAAGTACTTAGGGCAGCCCTTATTCTTTGGTACAGGGTTAGGTGTAGATAGGGTATAGGATACTATTCAGACTTTGCCCCAATTTGGGACTCTCCAGGGACCCCATTATGTTTGAGGGCTAGCCTTGCAATCCCAATTAAAAGGGCTGGGTTTACTACTTGGTCTGAGCTTGTATCGGCCGAATGAGTATATCCCTGGGAGGTTTTAAGAACCAAAGTCGGAAGAGGCCTTTCTAGATTCAAATATCTGCAACTAGTCTATTGGTATGCATCCGGGAAGGAGGATATACAAGGGAATTGGGAGATGGAGCAATCATTACAACAAGTATGTATCAAAAGAAAGGAGGTTTCTATTTGGTATAAGAAGCTCCTGGAGATGGAAGATTTGGAATACCCCCCGCAGTATACAGTTTGGACTCAATCTGCTTCTGAGCCTGTGATCGAAGCCCTGTATGAACCCTCCTTGAATCTCCTTCATAAAAACGTCAAACCGGCCAGCTTAAAAAAGAATCATTTATTTGTTATTAATAGGCTCTATTATACCCCTGCAAAGATCGCCAAGTTTGCACCACTATCTGCTCCCAAATGTCCGCGGTGTAATTCTCTTAACGCCAACGACATCCACTTTTTTTATGAATGTCGTGATCTCAGATCCTTTTGGAGGGGGGTGGAGGATGTTTTAAGCGGCATCTTTAAACTTGAAATCGAGGTTAATCTCTCTTTGGTAATATTCGGGGATGATGGTATGCTTGTGAAGAATCTTTTGCAGATACATAGAGGTCTGTTGTTATATTTGATATTAATAGCCCAAAGAGAGATTTGTAAGAAGTGGAAAGATCCTCAGCCCCCATCGTGTGAGGACTGGTTTAAAGCTGTGTTCGCCATGGCCCGTCTGGGCCACGAGGGAGAGACTAGCGTGAACATCTGGCAGGCCTTACTCTCCTGGGGTAGGGAGCTGCGCCTGGTATAGTTCCCTCCAGGAACAAACTGGTCCTATGATTACACCAAGCCTCCAACGAAGGTGGTTGGCCCGGTTTGGCCTAAACGCTTGCAGCAGCCGTAGGGCGCACAGATTTGAATAACGGCTTCTCTTTGAGAATTGCAGATGTTTATTGGTGAGATGAGGATAAAAAAAAAAAGAATTCCAAGAAGTCGGAGAGGTTCTCGGCTTTACTGCTCCCGTCAAAGTCGTCTTAGCTGTGGGGGCATCGGTACTCCAGGTCTCACACTTTGGCAGAGCTTGAGTCCGAGTCCGCTCTGCGCTTCCCTGACTGAACCCCATCCATCTCAAATAATTTTATGAGGCCATTCACCACATATTTGGGCGGCCCGGCCCCTCTGAAGCAACTTTGGGCCCCACAAGTTTGGGAGGTGATCCTAACTGGATCCCTGCTGACGGGTTCAGCGTGGGCCCATGGGTCCCTTTCTGGATCCAGAGCAAGGCCGCCGCCGAGACTGCGACTTTCCTCTGCACCCGCTCCAGGGCCGACTCCCCACAGCAGCGACATACCCATTCTCATTCCTGACTGCCGATACGGAGCCGAATAGGTGTCTCACAAGCTATTGCTGAAGGGAGAGTTGCAGTTAAGTTCACCATAAGATGTGGACTTGACACAACCAGCTCGCTGGGTAGAGCGATTTCATTTGTAGTGGCCCTGCAGCACCATGCCTGGCTGAGAATGACTGCTTTTTCAGGGGATTGTCAAGCTTCTCATATGGAGATGCCCTTTGATGACTCTTGCCTTTTTGGAGAGAAGGCAGTCTCATCGCTGGAGCGCTCTAAGGACAGCAGCGCTATGGCCAGGTCTTTGGGCTTGTCGATGTCTCCTCATCATCCCCATTCCACCTTTTGTACCTTTCATAGCCACGGATGTGGTCTCCAACTGTGTCCATACCCTCCCAGCTACTAAGGCCAACAGGCTTCCCAGCCATTTTGGACCGAGGACGCAGGTCCTATAAACCTCATGGAACAGGCAACCAGAGGTCAGGATAGTCAACCCCCCACGGCCCCACCCAGCAGCTTCCAACCCCCTTTAGTTTGAGTGTAACCATCATGAGCATCCAGTGGGAGGCAGGGTACGCTATCGCCTGCACCACTGGTGGTCAGTAACATCGGACCTTGTTTTTTTTTGTTTTTAAATAGTCCAAAGGGGCTACTCCCTTCACTTCGACTAACCCTCCACCCATGCCACCCAATTACAAACAACTGATGAAGGACCACCTCTCCTTGCTCTATCAGGAAGAGATGGTTCTCTTGGCCAAGGGAGCCATTGAGATGGTGCCGGCATCAGAAGTTGGTTGTGGTTGCTAATCCTGCTACTTTCTGGTGCCCAATAATGATGGAGGCCTTGTAATATCCTAGACTTGTGCCTTCTCAATTTCCTCCTGAAAAAGGAGAAATTCAAGTTGCTCATGCTTACACAATTTCTGTCTGCCCTGCACTTGGGACACTGGATGGTAACATTGGATTTGCAGGATGCATATTTCCACATCCCCATCTAGCCTGCCCACAGATGTTACCGGCGATTCACTGTAGGCCAATAGCACTTTCAGGTTGCTGTGCTTCCCTTCAGCCTTACCAGAGCTCCTTGGGTGTTCACGAACGTGATGGCAGTGGTAGTTGCAGCTCATCTGCAGAAGTTGGGTGTTCCATTTGTTCCCTACCTTGACGATTGACTGTTGGAGGTTGGCTCTCCCCAGGCAGTCGTCTCCCACCTCTAGACTACGGCTGGGGTTCACTATCAAGTGCCAAAGTCGCACCTGACTCCCTCTCAGATGCTCTTTCATTGTAGCTGTTCTGGACAGGCTTATTCTCCTGAGCGGCGAGGCCAGGATATTCAGGCTATGATACTGATGTTTCAACCTCAATCCTGGATTTCAGTGAAAAACACTCTGAGGTTGTTGCACCTCATGCCCTCTTGTATCCTGCTTGTGACTCATGCCCGTTGGCATATGCGGGCTCTGCAGAGGGACCTGAAGTCTCAGCGGGCACAGCATCAGTGGAATCTCTCCAACATGGTCCAGATCTCAGAGGGAACTGCGAAAGATCTGTAGTGGTGGCTGACGAACCGCAACGGAGTCCAGGATTGACCCCTCTCCCATTCCCCAACCGAAGTTGACTGTTGTGACAGATGCATCACTCCTGTGACTGGGTGGCCATCATGGAGACGTGGAGATCAGAGGACTGTGGTCTCCTGCGGAGCCTTACCTCCATACCAACCTGTTGGATTTTCAGGCGATTCGCTTGGCATTGAAGGCCTTTCCTTCCTCAATCAGGGGAAGTCTGGTGCAGGTGTTCACGGACAACACCATAGCCATGTGCTACTGGAAACAGGGCAGGTGGGGACCCTTTGCCAACATACTTTGCGTCTCTTGACATGGCTGGAACGCCAGGGCATTTCCCTGGTGGTTCAACACTTGGAGGGCTGTGTGGGCGCCAGAGTGGACAAACTCCGCTGAAGATGCCTGACAGATCACGAATGGCGTCTCCATCCAGAGGTGGTGGAAGGACTCTATCAGCAGTAGCGAGAGCCTTGGTTAGAACCATTCGCCACTATGGAGAACATGCAATGTCAGCAGTTTTGCACGCTGGAGTTTCAAAGGTGACTCTCGCTCTGAGACACCTTTCGTCTTGAGTGGAGCTCTGGCCTCCTGTACACACCTTTCTGCCAATACCCCTCCTGCCCAGAGTTCTCAAGAAGATCAGGAACGACTGGGCCCAAGTTATTCTTGTGGCTCCAGACTGGGTACAGAGAGTCTGGTATCCCAAGCTGTTGAGCATAACAATTGATCTTCCGATCATGCTGCCCCTTTGAGAGTATCTTCTGTGTCCGCAACAGGGAAGGGTTCTGCACCCAAACCTTCACATCACCTTCACCCATGGATATCGAGCGGCAACAGTTGACAGCTTTCAATCTTCCTCCTGAAGTTTGTGATGTTATTCTGTCCAGGCATCCCTCTACCAAGTCTGTATAATCCTGATGTTGAGATGAGTTTGTGACCGTGTAATTCCCACAACGTTGACCCCCGTCTGCACCTCTATCCCAGGTTCTTCTATTTGCTTTCTCTTTAGCTCAGCAGGTCTCTGACCTGGGCAAAGTTGAAGGTTATCTTTTAACCATTTTGGCTTTTTATCGGTTTCTGGACCTACCTTCGTTATTTAAGCCGTCTGTTGGCTAGGTTTCTTAAAGGCTTGCCTAGGCCATTCATCATGCCACAGAGGGATCTGAATATGGTTCTCACCTTCTTGATTTGTGCACCTTTTGAGTCTCTGCACAAGTGCCCTCTTAAGCTCTTGACCATAAACACGGTCTTTCTAGCGGCCATAACATTTGCCAGGAAGGTCCACAAATTACAGGTGCTCTCGACACACCCTCCATACACCACCTTCTACCCAGACACATGTCTCCTTCCTTCCGAAGGTTGTGACTCCCCTCCATGTAGGACAAAACATTACCCTGCCTACCTTTTTTCCTTTGCCTCATCCCTCTGAAGAAGAGAAGAGACTCCACTGTCTGGATCCGACATTTTCTACCTAGACCGTACAAAAGGCTTACAGGTGGATGATCAACTCTTCTTGGAGGTACTTGGAGCTAAGAAGGGGAAGGTTGAGCAGAAATGGACCATTTCAAGATGGATAGTGCTCTGCATTAAGATCTGCTATGCATTGGCCAAGAAGCAACCCCTTTAGGGTTTGTGTGCTCATTCCAACAGAGCTAATGCTGCTACTACTGTGTTAGCCCACGGAATTTCTGTCAAGAATATCTTTCAGGCAGTAACATGGGCATCCTTGCACATGTTTACAAAACACTACTGCATGGACACTCTGGTCCGTCGCAACAGGTATTTTGCCCATTCGGTCGTACAGAACTTTTTGATTTAGAATTGACTTTGCAGACCCACCCCTGAGGAAGGCATTGATTGGGTATCTATTCTAAGGTAAGTTATTTGAAGCTAGAAGTCTCTATCATATGGACTAGTTACTTGCCTTAGTAGCGCTTTATCTGGTAAAGATTCTACCTAGCCGCAGTTTCCTTACCGACCCTCCCATCCTCCCCCCTCTTCGAGCCAATTGTAATATCAGGGCCACCTTTCTCCAGGGCCTTCGTTTTTCCACACCAGCAGTCGGTTATCATCATGGTTCGGTGCTTCTGGCGCGGAAAGTTGCGAAAGTAGCATACATCATTGTGCCAGGGTGGCGTATAAGTACAGGGCACGTCACTTCTGGTGCGGACTCCAACATGGAGCAGAACAAAACCACCTTCAAGCTCGCAGGGGTCCTGGTAAAAAATCTTCTAGATCCATTCTGAAACTTGGGGTTATTCTAAGGTAAGGAATCTGCAGCTAGATTTACTCTCTACCAGATACGGCGTTACTAAATGTAAGTAACTTGTTCTTCAAATTATTTCTATTGAGGTGAACAAGGACAACTCTTCAGATTTCATTAGGTTGCTAGGTGAAATCCAGGACTCCAACATGGCGTCCCTGATGATAGGGGCCCATCTGCTTTCCCTTTCCATTTCCCGTGTGGCTTGGTGTCTTCTTTCCTTTAGACTGGTTTCTGAGGTAGACTACTAGAGCAGCTAGTGGCTAGCTACGGGTATATTCTGTAAGTAGGGATACATCGGGCTGTCGAAGGTACTACTTATCTGCCAGCAAATAAGTTACTTTAACTGAAGGTAATTGGCATCCTTATGTTGCGGCCCATCCACTGCTCATCACCCAGCCTCGGTCTTTTCAGAACATACAACGTGGCGCTCGCTTCAGCAAGGCCAAGCTGATACGTGTGATGGGTGTTTCCGTCTTAGAGTGTAAGCGAAACACGGAGATCACACTGTGGAAAATAAGTGTCAGCGGCCACATGCCGAGGCAGCCTATGAACAGGAAGGCGGAAACGGTGAGACGTCAGAGGTGCTGCTGCCTGTGCACACAGTTCTTCGAAGTGTCTTGGAGCCCTGAGCTAGAAATCGCTGCCAGCGTGATGCAAGCAGTCCTCGGTGGCAGTCACTGTTTATTCATTGCTGCACAGTATCTCTTTTCATACTTCCCATGCAGATGCATACTGTGGGTTGTCTGTTGTGACTAATGTGTACAGTAACTTAAACAGTGGCAGCCATGTCCTCTCGTTTGGCACTCAGGATGTCGACATCTTGGGTCGGGCAGTTGAGGAGGTACTTTTGTGTTCAACTTTTGATCAATTAGACGAATTCATATTTCCACAGTTTTTTGGCCTTTAACATAATTTTCCCGAGTCAGTTATTTATCAACCAATGTGCGCGGCTCCTTTCATGTTAAATGTTTTATGCGCCACTAAAACATGTATGCAGAACACGTTTATTGAGGGACACACACGTGTATTTGCACCTGTCACAAAAGTTTATCAATACAGCTTTCCACTTGCGCCCCCCTCTCTTTTGTTCATGAGGCTAAAAAAAAATCAAGCATTGGCAAAGTCAATAGGCCTCTCCTTTCAATGGCCTTAACCAACATTTTGGCTTTGCCAGGTATTTTTGCCAATGCTGTTCGCCATCGATAAAAATGAACGCTTGTTTCAGATTTGGAACAGCATCGGCAAAAACAAAAACAATCGGCTGCAGTGTGATGACATATACTTTTAATCTACCACTCCAGGGTGGCGGTTGCCAATCTTGGAGCATAAAATTAAAACCATACGTGCAAAATCACTTTAAAGAAAAAAGAGCAGGCTGGTAGTAAATTGGAGTTGCCAGGCCCTCCCCCCCCCCCCCTCCCCCTCAGCCTCAGTCAACCCCGGAGGAGGGGGCAGGGGAACAGTAGAAACGCTTCAGGGTAATGGAGGGAGCAACATGGAAAGCAGAGTGAGATTTGATGGAGGGAGATAGCAGAAAAACCTATGCACTCCCGTGGAGTGTGAAATAAAAAGAAAAAAGTAGTTCCCTGAACTTAAGCAGTAGGTGAATACAAGTCACCCAATCAGAATGATAGAAAAGAAGCTATGCTCAATGGGAGGAACCAAGTGCAAGAAGAGGAAGGAAAGCCACTGAATAAGAAGCAACCAAATGAGACCGACAAAACAAATAGTAGGTAAGCAATGGGCGGACCCAACTGCAAATATTGCCTGGTCCGTGTTCATCTATATGACATGGAATAAGAAGCAAGCAAATGAGACAAAAGAAAAACACCCAGTGGGCTGACCCAAATCCCATATAAATATTGGTTTTATCTGCAATAGGAATTTGACTTAAGGAAGCTAAAAGCTGTATGTAGTCAAGAGCTAAAAATAGGAACAAATGTATGAATAAATATGTTAACCTCCCATTTTTTGGTCTTTTTGGGGTTAGTGATGGAAGTTTGATGCTGTTACCATTTGGTGGCTTTATGCATTCTGGGGTCCTACTGTTCGGGTATTGCATCTTGTTGTTCGATGTGCGTGCTTCCACTCCTGCTGCTTATGTATGTTCACATGCCTGGGATCAGGAGTAGAGTCTCTTATTCAGTATAATGCAGGCCATGCTTTAGATTACTAACCATCAAACACTCTGCTGTTATGTGTTTGTAGCCTTTAGTGGTGGTGTTAGATTGGCTGGGGCTACCACCCAATTTCACCATTGGCACCATCCACTTGCACTACTGCTGCTACCGACTGCCTGCATATAAACCAGTCTTGAAGATCTACACACACCCTCCCCAGTATAGAGTTTGCATCCCTATGTTCCTAGACTGAATACCAGGGTATTGTCCCCTCCCTACAGGCAGTCCACAGCCCTCTCCTGCCAGCAGGCATTGTAGGTGTCATCAGGGGAAACCCCAAATTCCGCTGACCGGCTTGTAACAGCCAGCTGAGGGGACCTCTACCCCTCCTCTCAGCATCTCTTTTTACCACTCTTGCTCCCTTTGTGTTCCCCAGCCCTTTCGTGATCCTCCTCCTGCCTTTGCTATGGAAAGAGTGCCTCCAAAGAGATGCTGTGCAGTCAGGTGCGCCTCCTGTAGGATACTGATGTGCACACTGGGTGTTAAACTGCAGGTGATTTCACTGATATTTATTGGAAAAAGTGCAGTGCTCAAGTGATGCCTTTCTGTGAAAGAATCAGAATCCTTGTTTAAAGAGGTACACAAATTCCACGTATAGACAACGTATCCATTTGTACAGTACCCAATGCTATGTGGAGAGGATGCCCACCTGCAGATCAGCTGTGTGTACAGACAGTCCATGTCTAGAGGGGTGATGTATCATTCAAGAGGGCAGCCATTGGTGCACAAGCCTTATGAGGTTTGCCGATGTTCTTTCTGTGTCATCTGTTTTCTGCCAAATTTGCACAATTGAAAAGTCCAGCAAGTTTGAATGGAAATCACCTGTCAGCGTCCACATAGCTTCTTCATGGCTCGTCATCTGATCTGTCACTATTGAAACGATGCTTCTCAGCTGTGATTTCTCCTTCGCCGGTTGTGAGTTGACCTATACATTAAGCTGGAATTTATTACAGGAGAATTTAATTCCAGTTTAATTAATATAAAGTCACTAGCGCCTGTGTAGAGTGATGTTATATTTGCCCCCAGGCTTTTACTTATGTGGATTGACACCCCGCCAGAAGGATGACCCCCTTGTATTGATGGTTGAGCTGGAGCGAATACTTCATTATAATCTTGCGAGGGGCTACCTTTTGCCTGCCAGGTCTCCTGTAGGCACATTATATCATTTTACTACAGGTCCTTCATTACTTCTGGTCGGGTGAACAGGTTATTAAACCCTCCAATATTTCATGAGCACGCTGCGAGCCCCGAGCCAGGATTGCACTTCGGCACACAATGTAGCCTAGAGGCCTTTATTTTGGGGATGCTGATGGCTGTCTGAAAGTTCCCTTTATAATGATTTATTCCCGCTTCTAGACAGTTTTACAGGTTTTCATTAGCAGAGCTTCTTGCCATTGTTATCCCTTGGAAGGGGTTTCCTATGAGCTCAACTCCCTTGGCATTTGTAAGAACTGATCTTGTCTGAAGCGGACGGACAGTTGCCGGGTATTTAGCTGATGTTCTTGACCACTTGGGAAAACATTTTTGACTTCCTAATGGTCGGTGTGCTCGAATATTTGAATAGGGTTGATTTGTGTGACAATATTTTTGTCTTAGTCTCACTGAGCCTGAGCATCTTTCTCGTCCGTTCATTCAGTTCTTGATTTAGGCCTCGGCTGAATGCCACTGATTCTGTATCAGCTGTGGAAATCTTCTCCAAACTTGGAAGCTCTGAGAGAAGCAATAACAGGTTTCCCCGATGTAAAGTGTCAACACAACCTCTTGAGGTGTATTCTGGATACAGAGTAAGAGATGGCGAGTCTTCTTCATCTTGTTGAAGGTTGATTCGGGGCTTGAGTGTACATTGTGTCCTTAATCCATTTGCGTATGATTGCAATGTATCTGTAACTGGAGTTACTCAGCTTGGGCCACCAATTTCATGTGGTGTAGTTTCGACATTATTTGCGTTTCATTCAGTCTGGGAATTGACACACAAGGGGCGGGAGCGTGCTAGCTCTAGCTGTTGTTGGACAAGTACTTTTGACTCCATGTTAGCAAGGATATTATTCTCCCGTGAAGTGATAAGGCTCCGTATTAATAGTGCTTAGATTCTGGAAATCCTCATTTTCCTTGCTTGAGCTATTAGCGTTCCCTAATAATTTGTATGTTTGAATAGACTCTGAAACACCTGATGTATAGCTCTCAAGCCCTTGCCCAGTGGATTTGATGTCCTCGCACTGCTTGCACATGGAACTTAAAGTATGTGCATTGGTGGTAGGCGCAGCATTTTTTGTCACCTTTTCTTGATTAATTATTGTTTTTGCGCTTTAGTTGCTTTCTAAACTGCTGTCTCCCTCCTCTTGCCATTGCTCTTGCCCTTGTACTACCACCAAACTCCTCAGGTTGTTTGTCGCGGCGTCTCCAAATTATGCATTCGTTCCAGATTTATCCTGGTCCTGATCAGACCTCAATGCCACTGCCGCACCTACGGCTGTCCGTAATTTATTCAAGCCCGCCTCGCCTCCCTAGTTAAGGCGAGCTCCAATAGCTCCTGCAGCTCTGGACCTTCTGAGGTACTCCACTCCCCGCTGACGCAGAATCCCCTGGACACTGAGGTGCCCGGCCCGCACCTCCTCCTGCACTCAGACACAGACGAGCCCCCAGGCCTGAACTGCCCACCTTGCTGCACCTGGCATAGTCCACATACAGGATGCAGGAGACTAACTGGCAAGAAGTCTCAGAATCCCTCTCACCGAGACCTAGGAGAGGGGCTGAAATGATATCCTTGCCTGAATGTACTGAACCCATTCTAATGGGTAGAATCAATCAATCAATTAGTCGTTTTTTAAGCGCGACTACTCGCCCGTAAGGGTCTCAAGGCGCTGTGGGGGGAGGGGGCAGTTTCCAGTCCATGCAGGGAAGACCCTGAGTGCACTGTATCCTAAACCGCTGTTATTAAAGTAAACCTCTGATCAGGTGTGACTTCAGCACATTGGTCCAGAACCCCAAAGATGGCAGGTGGTTCAACATTGTCTTGGGGTGGTCCCAAATTGACTCCTTTATTAAACAACCATAAGTACTCTTTATTTTTTGATGTCTCGTACATTTTGCGCAAAACTAAAAGCTAAACAATTTAAAACCTTGTCAAGCACCTGCACTGGAAATGAGGCCGAGTACCAGCAGATTTAAAAATCTGGAGGATCTTGTGTCCGCGCAGCAGGGTAGGGCTCTACACCTGAACCCGTGCAATTTACAGTTCCATGCATGAAGATTGAGTAGCGGCAGTTGAGTGCGTTTGATTTACCACCTGAAGTTGTGGTTGTCATTCTTTTTGCCAGGCCCCCTTCTACAAAATCTATTTATGCCAATGGAAGAAATTTGGTTGTTAGTTGAGGAGGGTAAGTACCCACCTCCAGTTATAATCGCAACCCTTGTCAGGGTGATTCCTTAAAGTCACTAAATTAACCTGAGCTCAACCCCCTGATAGCTGTGGCACAGAGCAGCCAGGCTCAACTTTGAGGCAATGTGTACATTATTGATACAGCATTAAAACATTAATCAAGTTAAAATGAAAATAAAAATACCAAAACAAAATGGAAAAATAGAGTAAAAGTGTAATAATCAAAATAGCACCAAAATGTTAAACATCCAATAAGGGAAATTGGAAATAAGATTTTTTAAATGTTTAAGTTGAAATGGCATCAAGAAGCTCAAAGTGCCAATGATAGTAAGTGGTTACGGTAGAAGAGGACCTACACTCAGTTTGATACTGACTGCGATGGAGCATGGGTCGAATGCACTTATGAGTTTAATCCTGCTCAAAGATTGTACCCTCTGACTTTAGACCTTTAAGTCCCAATCCACCATAGGAGTACACTTCTAAAGTCTCACAGGAGCTTAGGGAGGAACATAGAGACTCACAGGATCCATTAGTCCCTTGCGGGTGTTCGCGGATTACCACTTGCTGCCGATTTATGCACTGATATCCACTATCCGGACTTCGCGTAACATTTGAATCAGCTATTTAGACTGCTTATACTTTTTGGATCATCCCTTCATACTTAAGACCTATTATCTCAGACCTTTGCGTAACACCAGACGCCAGCCGGGTCAACTCCTTCCCTTAACGTCCTTGCCTTACGTCGATCACTTACCGGGAAGGCCGCTCCCTGTCAGGTTTACGCCGCCATCTGGTGGATGAATTTATTAGTGTTTTTCTGAATACTGTTGTCTCCTAATATTCAGAACATTATCACCATTATACAGATCCCTTTATTGAACGTCCTATACAGCTTCCACTCTCCCAGCAGATTCATTTACCTTGTTCGATTTTCTATAGCTCGCCAGACTCCCATGGACTCCTGCTCTGATTCCACAGTTATGCCCTGAAGAAGGTGACACCCCGATTTTGGGGGTGGTAACACCGAAACGCGCATCAGCGTGTCTCTGGGAAATAATCAGCCCTTGGTCCCTATGCATCTCATTGTTTGAATCAGGAATCACACGTCCATATTATCTTGATCATTCCTTTATTTATCCATTGATTCTAGCCCTTTTGTCACCTTTGATGTTAACATACACCAATGGTGTTTTTTTGTGGAACTGTGGTATGTGTCATAGGTATATGGCGCTTAAGAGAAATTGCACAACAGTTTTCCTAAATTGCTTATAAGACGGTGCTGCAAGGTGTAGAGAAACCACAGGCTCTACAAAGGTAAGCAAAAGCTTAATAAAACATATTTTCAAAACCTCAGCACACGTGAATAATATAGATTTGGTTGTCTACTCAGTATGTAAGAACATGTATACATAAAAGGCAAGACCATATATCAAAGTGATATCTTCTTCGTATCTTCTTTATTAAGAAGTGTTCAATTGAAGCATCGAGATTACAGCCGGTCACAGCCAACACGTGTTTTTCGTTGTATCGGGAATGTTGTCCCTCAAGGCTGTACAAACAAACAGATAGATACCAACTCTTGTCATGAAATTCATTACAGGGATTGAGTATCAGCAGTCAACAACATTATAACCAATGTTGTTGACTGCTGATACTCAATCCCTGTAATGACTTTCATGACAAGAGTTGGTATCTATCTGTTGGTTTGTACAGCCTTGAGGGACAACATTCCCGATACGACGAAACACGTGTTGGCTGTGACCGGCTGTAATCTCGATGCTTCAATTGAACACTTCTTAATAAAGAAGATACGAAGAAGATATCACTTTAATATATGGTCTTGCCTTTTATGTATACATGTTCTTACATACTGAGTAGACAACCAAATCTATATTATTCACGTGTGCTGAGGTTTTGAAAATACACCAATGGTGGATCCTGAACCTGAAATCTATGTGATTCACGAAAGGACATATATTGATATACTTTAAAGCTTTTGCTATATTGTTTTTTTATAGGGAATTGATCTACATTTTAGACATTATGTTTGATGAATGATTATGCATTTTTACAGTTAGAATGGGTTATGTGAGTGTTTGTATGCATGAATGAATGGTATGTAAGGTGGTCCATGGGAATTTGCATTTTCATTTGCAATTTTGTTGTATATATTTTACGATGAAAATAACAAAACCAAAATAAAATGTTTTGATTAAACAATTATCCTTTTACTCTTGGCTTGAGCACATGGTATAGCGGGACAATTATACTTGACGACTTAATTGCGTTCTTTTGAATTTGACAGGTAGTGCACACTTGTTATTTGGTACTCACAGGATCTCAGACATAGGCCAACAGGAGGGTCCAGTCCAAGTCCAGTTGCCACTGCTCAGCTGGGCAGTTGCCGGAAAAGGCCTTCTGTAGTTTGTGTCCCTGTAGTTTTAACAGTGTGCATTCATATGACCATTGGAGTCCACTTCTTTGTCCTGGGTACAAGCGGGAGATCAGGTCTAGTTTCTAGGCTTTTCTCATGTACTAGACAGCATGTTTAGTCTTTTTCTGATCTTCCCCGGGCCAAAAAGTGTTTTGAATTGGGTGCCCGGAGATGCCACATTTGTGCCTGGCACAAGCTAGAGGGTGGGAATGACCCCCCAGGGACGCCCTAACCAATAGGTAAAGTGTCTTAGGGCTAACTCTACTCACTTTGGGCATTTTTCAAGATGCCCGAAGTCTCACTAAACTTGGGCCCTTAGGGCTGTGGATTGCGTGGGGAACGAACTATGGTAATCCTAGACTCCTCCTGCATCTAACACCAAAATCTACTTTTAGGCAGTCCCTGTACCCACAACAGCCTCAGAGACAGAAATCTGGTGGAGCAAAGTTGAGTTTTCAGTAACCAGACATGGTATACAAAAGAATTGTGATGGCCTCCTGCTTTGCCCTTTGAAGTGCACCCCAAATGTTATATGTAAACCCAGAAGAGCTGTCAAACAGGCTTAGACACTCTAATGCCAAAAAGAGGCCCCTATGAGTCGTGCCTGATTACATGAGGGGGAGAAAAGAAAGGCCCTGCCCAAGCGTCCGTTATCATTTGCCTGTGACAGGAGAGGCGTATTTGAAAAGCATCCCAAGTATCTTGAAAAACGTCGGCAGGCCTGGCAATCCTGATGTGATATTGAAGCAGGCACTGAAACTTTAATGTCAAAGAGGATCTTCCTAGCCCCCTAGTAGTCTGTCAAGTTTAGAGGGGTCATCTCTGCGCCTTCAGATCAGCCTAATGTTTGCTCCTGGGCATTATTCATGCCTGTTTAATTGCTAATTATTGGCAGGCCAAATTGTGAGCAAAATGCAGATTTAGCTTCCATTGAAATCACGCATGGCAAAAGTAACTTTCTAAAAGTTTACTTTTCTTTAATATTTAGAAAAAAAATCAGATTTCATCCTTAAATTGGATTATTAATATCCATTAAAAAATTGTGGTTTAATATTTTTCTAGCTTGCCCCATTCCTGAGACACAGTATCAGTATGTAATATTGCATTACAGTGTTTTCCTATGGAACAGCTAGCCTTGATACAGTGAAAATAGCTTTGAGGTGCTGGTAACTGTAAGGAGGTGTTTAGCATAAATCTTTTACATATCCTACTTTTAAAAACCATGCACCTTCCCTCATGGGGAATAAGGCCTAATTAGTGGTGCCTTAAAATATTTAAAAGAAAGTTTTAGGCCTGACAAAAGGGGTTATTTTTAGAGGTCGAATTTGCAGTTACAACCTGCACAGCCAAGCTACTGGTGGCAGGCGTGCAGTCATGTTTACATGGTCACAGTAGTGGATTGCACAGTGAGTGCTACAGTCCATTGTGACATTTAACTTACAAGCCCAGGCTATACCTTGATACCATATACTAGGGACTTGTATGCAAGTTATATATGCCAATCAGGGATATGCCAATTTCATCATGGTTAAAGGGGGATCATAGCACTTTACTTCTAGTTAGTATGGGTAAAGTGCACACATTTCTATCACCATCAAAAACAGTCACGGCAAAAAACTAGGGGGACACCACACAAAAGATGTCCTTTTGAAACAACCAGGTTTGGGGGGAAATGGATGGCATGGAATGGTGGCTGCAACACAGATACCTTATAAACCAATATAGACACCTTCTAAAGCAAACGGTTGGTGCAGCAGCCCTGCACCACCTTTTTACAGTCAAGCTGGTGCTGAGGACTTGTGAGGCCTTCTTCCTTTTTAGGTCTCACCTACGCAGCATGCATGCGCTACATAGGAGGACCTTTAGCCGTCGCTCTGCTATTTTTGGAAGCACACATTCGTGCTTGTGGCGGCATCCACCTTGCAGGAACGAGCAGGGGCGCGCCACAAGCACGAGTATGTGCTTCCAAAAAGAGCAGACTGCACGCGCACCACTCCCACTGTTGGTGCCCTGCCTGTAAACCCCTCCCACTTAACGTGGATTAAAAAAAAAGATACTGATGGTGGGTGCGTGTGCACCTTTTCAATACTGTGCGTGCATCTGGCAGCACTTTCCGTGGACGCAGGAATCTCCGCGCAATGTATTTATGGCAATGTGGTTTGGAGCAGGACTGTTTCTGTGCTTGTACAATGCGCAAGAATGTATACTCGGTCCGGTGCATAAAGTCAACACACTGCACACAGCCTTGAACACTGGAAAGTAAGTCAGCAGTATCACCACGTCGGGAATCTAACCAATGATCATTTCAATTCCTTATCATCGACTCCTCATTCCAGAAGAGTTGTGAAGGTGAGAAAGTTTTGGTTACACAGTCAGTCTCAACCTCAGCTGTTTCTTGCGTCAACTCGTGGCGACAGACTTTCTGTCGCTATGTACCCTAGAGCCGACCCACAAAGCTTTCGGAGCAGGCAGTCATTTTGGCAGCCATGTTGAATGCTAGTCCGTCTTGTTTTCGACATTTTGGAACTGCACTACAAGTCGTAGTAGCTGACTTTCTGTAAACAGACATAAATAAGTATTCGAAATAAGCAAACACGTCTCTTTTATAGTAAGCAAAAAAACTATTTTCTATTAATAAAAGAGAAAACCTGGTCATGAGGCATGGTGCTCTCTGATGTTAATAATTTCTATTTAATGTACTGCCATAATATAGTGTTTGTACCTGTGCCTTGCATTCATACTCTCTCCTAATCAGACATTATATTTTCATTTAATAAGGGAGACTGATGGCTGGTACATCTCGTGTAGACTTCCTAGTCCTGTTTTTATTTCACATACTATGCTGCGCCCACCATTGTCGCGCAGTGACGCTCCACACAAGCCCCGCCCTGTCACAGGGCACCGCCGAGTTTTCCTTGTGTAGCTTTTTTCACTGCAAGAAGCAGAGGAGGCGGTAGGTGAACAGAACAGTGGTACCATCCTGGTGTCCTAGGAGGTGAGTAAAGCCCACCTTGTAGGTGTTTCAGGGAGGTGGGGTTTGTTTATTTCGATGAATGAGTAACAGTCTCTCGCGGTGGTGTGGGGAAGTGGATGGCATTTTCCAAAACTGCTGCTCTACCCATTTAGGACCAGCCACTTAAAGACACTTCTCGTATGTGTGTCTGCAACCTATACCCAGCTTTGTTTGGAATCCCCGCAATATGCTCATATTGTCAGATTGACTCGTGCTTATTTGTGTTCCTGAGAGTAAGTATTTTATCTGGGGGTTCAAATTGCTTCTTTTACGAGGTGCTGAAAATACATATTCACCTTGATTGAGTTTCTAGAATAATTCTCTTTATTTTCCTCAGAGGGTCGCCTAATTGTGTCGGTACACCACATTCATTTACTATAGAAGTCACTTAAATGTCCATCTTTTTTTTAGGTCTCACCTACGCAGCGCACATGCGCTGCATAGGAGGACCTTTAGCCGTCGCTCTGGTAATTTTCAAGCACACACTCGTGCTTGTGGCAGCATCCACCAAGCGGGAGCGAGCAGGGGCGCGCCACAAGCACGAGTGCAGTGTTTGAAAATGAGCAGACTGCGCATGCACGCAGCACTCCCAGGCGCGCTCTCTCTTTCTCTCTTTCTCTCTTTCTCTCTTTCTCTCTTTCTCTCTTTCTCTCTTTCTCTCTTTCTCTCTTTCTCTCTTTCTCTCTTTTTCTCTTTCTCTTTCTCTTTGTGTCTCCCGCTCTCTTATTTCCATCTTAAATGAGAACATGTTATAAAGTCCAAATCTTGGCAGAAAACGCATGCTTCCAAGAGCGCAGATAACATGTCTGCCCACACCCTTAATCTCAACGTCTCCAGTTACTAATAGCGCTGACTGGAAGTCCAAAACTTGGCGTGCCTTTTTTTTTTTTTTTTTACAGTATTATGTATGTGCCTCTTGGTAGACATTTACACAACCACATTACAAGCCGGCTTTCAGCTAAACTCGGTTATAAATACAAATATAAGTTTGGGCTATATATTGGAGGCCTCCAGAAAGCGCGTGGACGAATAACTCCGCTCGCTTGACCCGCCTAATTGAAAAAAAGCATCTTCTAAAAATGGAAGTGCGCCTTGGTTTCGAATGAGTCAGTGCTTTCCCTCCCCCACCAACATCTGTGTACCTCTCTACCTCTCGCTCTACCTCTCTCTACACCTCTCCACACCTCTCTACACCTACCTCCCTCTCTACCTCCCTCTCTCTCTACCTCCTTTTCTCTCTACCTCGCTCTACACCTCTCTACACCTCTCTACCAGTTAATTTCCGGGAAGCCCAAACCATCAGTATTTCAAATCTGCGTGTGAAACGTGGGTAGGATGAGCCGTGCAGCTCAGAAACGGATGTTCGTTTTTACATAATTTGTATTTAATAGAATTGGGAAGCAGGAGAACAGTCTCGCAGTTGATTTAGGGATTCACATACACTGGCGACCGCTTTTGAAAGCAGTTACATTGATCGCATCAAACATCTAGTTGAGGATGAGCTTCTTGTTTGGTTCTCTGGGGCAAAGAAAGGCAAGGTGGTGCATAAAAGGACTGTAGAGGTCGATATTCCGCTGCATTAAGCCCTGCTACTCATTGACCAAAAATAATCGGCCGGCGGATCTGAGTGCCCATTTTACCAGGGCTAAAGTTGCCACCACTGAGTTAGCATTCGGGGTGCCTGTCCTGGACACCTATCAGACCACAACGTAGGAATCACTCCACATGTTCATAAAGCACCACTGCCTGGTCCGATAGGAAAGACATTTCGCCCGTTTGATCCGGCAAGACTATCTGCACAGACCCTCCACCTTGGGAGGTACTGCTTTAATATCTATTCAGATGTGAGGAATCTATGGAAAGAAGTATCCTTCAGAAGAACAAATCACCTACTTTAGATAACTCTCTTTCTGGTGAATACTCTTATCTAACCAAAGATTTCTCACTACCCACCAATCTCACCGTTCTGTGGATTGGCCTCTTTGTACCATCTAAAAAGTCCCAAATTGGAGATCTACTTGCTGATATCTATAACTGTTTGGTGCTCCACTAACGAGGGTGCAGAAAGACTCACACGAGAAACTGATATCACCGGCAGGGTTGGTGCTTATATGTGGTGTGGCACCGCTCTGTCACTCGTGGAGTGGAATGGAGTCAACGAGCTGAGAACATTTCCTGATCAACTGTGGCATCTTGGGATATTTTAAAGATGTGGAATCTACAGTAGAGAATTGTTTAGAAAGAGTGTTACAAAGGTAGGTAGCTTGTTCTTCTAGAGTAATATTAGATATTCGGAATTATCTGGGATAGTGGATCCATTAAGGATTAAAAATCTGGGTATTTCTGAATTAACCTACGTCTCATCAAGATATAAATTCGCTACAAGGTTCGATTATTTATCTTAATGTAGATAATAACAGTATTTAAGTCTTATGGCTTTCTTAAAATGTTTTACATACCATACAACAATACTTATGAACATTTCAGCAGCTCTTTGCGTTTGATTTAGAGTATGTATTTGAATAGATGATTGTTACAAAATGAAAGTAGATTAGGTGACACAACAGTTTATTAATTATAGTTTTTTTTAATGAAGATACAAAGGGACTTGGCAGTAATGTCAAAGGCTTTTAAAGCTACCTTCAGAGGAAAAGTATTTTCCTCGTACTTGGCCACTGCAAAGAAAAAAAGTTCTAAAAACTGGAGTAGGAAATTGCCATCTTTCAAAGAGCTTATCTTTCCTCTAGAGCATTACTTGGTAAAGAGGTGGAACAAAGGCACACAAGCTTTGAAAGATTTCATTTCAAAGAAGGTGTTAAATGCGAATAGATGCACAAACTTGGCATATCATGAGGGGGAAACTATAGAATAAGTTGATAAATATTTATTAAAGTGTTCACTTTTCCGTGTGAAAGAAATACACTTCTTTGAATTTTGAAGTGGTATTATCATATTTGTATTTATTGTACAATATATATGGCTTCGCTTGTGCACAGACCCTTAGAGCAAAGCCAGGCCCTGGACTTGTCTCGCCCTATTAATCTGCCTGCGTGCCCTCCTCTATTTGTGACTCAGGCTTAGTACTTGAGGCCATCAGTCACTTTGTAAAATGATTTGTATAGGGTGAGGACTAGAAACATGGAGCCGTGCCCACATGAACTGATTTGGCAACTCTACCATCAGGCTTTTTGCTGCAGAGACAAAGAATCGATGAAGGTAGTAAAAATACATTGAAAATAAGTGATCGCAGGGCAGGGACTCCATGACGTTGTCTAGTACGTGACAGTAGTCATGAGTTCCCAGGGAGTACTACCAGGCCTAGGTTGGACGGCTGGGCATAGCTTCAGTGGGGGTGTTTGGAGGTTGACAAGAACTCAAAAGGTATTCTTAGTTTGCTCTGGGTGCCCTGAGTTGAGTCTGCTATGTCTGTTAGTTTTTCTCACTGTTCTTAATTCACCAAGAGGTTTTAACTTGTTCATTCTTTGGATCAGCATCTTAAATATATATATATAGTGACCGGTTTGCCAAAAAGTAGCACATCTGCACCCATAGAAGTACTCTTAGAGTTGGTGCAAATTCACTACCTTTCGGAATTCACAAACCTTGCCAGTGGTAGGCTTGGAAAGCTGCACCTGTTAAGTTTTCAGGCATACTACTGGCAACCAAACACCCAAAAGGTGATTGATGGAAGGAATGCTTGCAAATAGTCTAGCCCAGTGTTTTCCGGTCTGTGAGCGGTTTGGAATGATTCCTTTTCATGAGCGAACTAATGCAGCACACAGGCATTCACACTGTCATACCCCACTGCTGCAAAGCTTCACTGCTAAATTTGCACATTTTCCTGCACTTTTTCCTGTTATTTGCTAATCGATTTTAAACAATTTAATTGTTTTTAATTGTAAATGCGCATTGGCAAGTGTCTGAAATATTGATTGATTACTCGCGGTAATTCTCGAGTCCCGCTCCCCGGTCCACCACGGCTTCTGAATAGCCGATTGTTGTGGAGGGAGCTGGGAAACACAGGCAGGCCAGGGACCATTGGAACCAGCGTTCAACGGCTGCCATTTTAGGTCGGTTGCCGTTCTAGTCGTTCTATGCCTGACAGGAAGGCCACTTAAACTCCCACTGAGGCGGACGCGCGCGGCGAAGGCGCGCCTAAGGCAAGCTCGTCTGCGCTTGTCCGCGCTCGTGCCGCGCTCGGCGCCAGCCACGCTACCGGTTCTTGGACAGAATGGCTCCCACAATATCATACAACAGAGACGAGCTCCTGGCACTTTCGTGCAGATCTCCAGTATGTCGTGGCACAATCTTAGGAGGCACAAAGAACACAAGGTCGCAGACGTGTCAATACTGCAACCTCAGGCTCTCAGACATCAAATGCAAGCTCCATGCTGAGCAGGCCCCAACAAATATTTTTAAGAGATCTTCTGCAGAAATAGGGATTAAGTACACTACCCCCAAGAATTTAAAAACGCCCCAAGGACTGTCCTGTGCACTAGTAAATGCACAGTCACTAATTAAACATCTGTTCGAATTCAGTCACTTTGTCGACTCCCATGCTCTGGACTTGATACTTGTCACAGAAACCTGGACAGATGAAGCATCAGGCCCTGATCTGGTGACGGCAGTTCCACAAGGGTTCGCAATAACCAGAAGGGATCGGCCGGATAAAAAAGGAGGAGATTTGGCAATAATTTACAGAAACCACCTAAAAGCATCATTTAAAGACACCACAATAGACAAAGAGGTGCTTCTGTTTAAGATATCAGTTAGTCATGTATATTCATTTAACGGGTTGCTAGTTTACTGACCGCCTGGTTCCAGAGCTAACTTTATACATACCATGGGCCAACTCTTGGAACATAAAGTAACATCTCAGAATTTCAACATTTTGGGTGATTTTAATTTTCATTTAGACAACCCCCTCGATAACGATTCCAAGGCCATTCTTGACCTAATGACTAGCACAGGACTCGAGCAAACTGTGACAGGCCCAACCCACACAGCAGGCCACCTCCTAGACGCCATATTCACAGACTTCCCATTGTTGAAATATAATAATACCGTACAACCTCACTGGACTGATCATCATGCCGTAATTGTTTCTCTTATTCCACCTTCCCCTATGGTCCCCCAACATGCCCTAGTGAGCAGCGAATCAAGATATCAATGGCATAGGCTAGTTAGTAACAATTTTTCCACCCAGCTGAATAAAAACCAGCCGTGTTTTACAAAAGACCCAGATGTTCCCTCATCACAATACCATCACTGGATAGCAGTAGCAGTCAGCTCTACTGTCCCTCTTAGAACAGGGTAAACCAGCAGGACAGCACCGACTGAACCTTGGTTCTCTGCAGAACTAAAAATCTCAAGAAGACTATGTCGCAGTCACGAAAGATGCTGGCGAAAACACTATGATCTCAAAGAAAAGGAAATGTACAAGTCAATCCTGGCACAGCACAAAGAGTTGAATAAAAAAACCTAAAATTAGCTATTTTTCTGCAAAAAATTGAAGGATTAAAAAATAACTTGAAGGAGCTTTTTGGCAACAGTGCTGAAACTCAGTCAAATAATAACTGCAATATAGATCAAACTTTCTGTGACACACTAGCCTCGTCGTTCCACAATAAAGTTTTCACTATCTATGACACTTTTGTCTTAAGACCAGTCAATCCCCAGGGTATCCAATCTGTCACCACATGTTCTACCCCAGCCCAGTCTACCTTGGTAACAAAATTTACAGAATCCGGTCTCCCTAATTTTACACCACTTTCTCATTAACCAATATCAAAGCTTCTATTAGCAACAAAATCCGATTCTACCCTCGATCCCTGCCCTCCACGAATAATCCATCTGTTAGTGGAATCAATTGCTTCGCCACTCATGGAGGTCCTCAATTTGGCCATAGAAACAGGGACCTTCCCCTCGATATGGAAGAAAACATCAATACTACCTCTATTAAAGAAATCAAATCTGGATAGGAAACTATCGCCCCATTTCCCAGCTACCCTTTGCAGCAAAAGTATTAGAGAAACATATGAATCAGGACCTGACCGTTCTCATTGAGAACAATCACATTTTGGATCCCACTCAATATGGCTTTAGAGCCCGACACAGCACTGAACAGGCCCTGATCACTGCAACGGAGGAAGTCAGATGGGTGGTTGACAACGGAGGATTGGCATCCCTGGTACTATTAGATCTATCCTTTGATACGGTGGACCACAGCATTCTGATTCATCGGCTTCAGGAAGCTGGAGTAGAAAACTTAGCGTTAGCGCTGCTCAGATCCTTTATGCTTAACTGAGAACAATTTGTCGAAATAGGTGGCTGCAATTCTAAATGTTTCCAGCTTCCTTGCGGGGTGCCACAGGGCTCATCATTGAGCCCCACACTTTTTAATTCATATGTTGCTCCTCTGGCACGTCTGATCAAATCCCACGGGTTTGAATTGTTGTCATATGCAGATGACACCCAGATCATTGTATCAATCTCAAGTGACAATCCTAAAATAGCACAGAACTTTAAGGAGTGTATGAGATGTGTCAGCACATGGATGGCCGAGAATTGTCTAAAGTTGAACTCGGATAAAACCGAGGTACTCCTCTTTGGGAAAGCTACCTCCTTCTGGTCCTCAGAATGGTGGCCAGCAGAGCTGGGGACCCTCCCAACACCAGTTATTAAGGCAAAAAATCTCGGAGTCATTATAGACCCCACCCTTTCTATCCATCACCACGTAAACAAACTCACTTCTTCCATCTATTACATCTTGAAAATCCTGAAGAAAATACTACCCTTCATACCAACAGGATTGTAGAAATCGGTGGTGGCAGCCTTAGTGCTGTCTAAACTTGATTATTGCAATGGAATACTAGTTGGAGCAAACTAATCCGTAATAACAAAACTACAGGTTCTCCAGAACTCCACTGCTAGATTGCTCTTCGGTTTGTCCAAATATTCATCTGCCAAACAGGCCCTCAATACACTGCACTGGCTACCGATCAAGAAACTAATTGGGTTTAAAGCATTGTGTGTTGCTTTTAAGGCCCTGCAGAACTCAGGTCCCACTTACATAATTAAACACTTCCAATGGTACATGCCAGTCCACGCACTCCGCTCGGCCTCCCTGAAATTGGTGAGGGTACCATCCTCCTGCCTCCAAAGATGGGGCGGCAAACGCTTCTTCAATGTCATATCCAGATGGTGGAACAAACTACCTCTCCATTTAAGAAACTCCACTGATCTCATGTCCTTTAGGAAAGGTCTGAAAACGTGGCTTTACACCCTGTAAATTGGGCTTGCATGGGTTCCCACACACGCAGTGCTCTGTGAACTTCCTTCATAAGCGCCTAGACGCCTCCGGGTAGTAGAGAGCTATACAAATACATAAATAAATGCTTTCCGAGGACTATCCCAATTTATTTATATTCTCCTGTGTCGTGAAGGGTTTGTAGCCTTATGCCATTTTGGTGTCAAGTAGGCATGTCTTACGTCCTTGTTTCAATGTCCTGAGGAGGCCCAAAGAAGGACACCATCAAACAGGAACCTTGGGGGCTTGATTGTGTTACCCGGATGGGTCTGGGTTTGGGTTGAGTAATTGGAGGAACTATCAATCAGGTGGATTCTTCCCCATGAACAAATTAGGAGACACCTTAAGAAACTATTAGCAAGGACTCTTTTGGATGTCACTTATAAGTCATGTATGTTGAGTTTGTTTCATATATGTATATTCATATAAATGTCATTAATGTGCTTTACAAAGCAGGTGGAAACATGGTGACACTGTTACTGGTCTAATAAATAAAAATGAATATACATTTTCGAATTTATGTTCATGCCAATAGTGAATAACCTGACTATTGTTGAATCCCAACCAACAGAGCTGGTATAAAAGTTCCCTATAGAGAACTCCTACAGTGCATATGGACGTCATGCCCAGTATGGCCCTTCCCTCCCCCTTCTTTCTAGAGTACTCCCCAGTAGTGGCTGGTACTGAACGGGGTGGTGGGGGAGGGGGCAGCGGGGGGGGGGGGGGCATAACAAATAAAATGACTTACCTGGGTGCTGCCGGCTGCCGCCTCTCCTCTGAATTATTTTCCGTGTCGCAATAGGAAGTACACAGCCTCAAAGAATCCCCTGGCCAATCACAACGCTGCAATGCAGCATTGTGATTGGTCTGAGCACCGTGGTTCAGCGCTCAGATGGGAGCAGGGAGGCTGTGCATGTTCCCTACCAGCCTGTGTAATGCAGCCTGATGGTGAACATGCAAAGTGTGCAGAGGTCCTGCGCACATTAAAGTGTGCCTAACACTCCTCCCCCCTGGCCCCTGCTCTGGCCAGCCCAGCTCCCACACGCCTAGCCCAGCACCTAAGCAGGAAGGTAAACTAAAATGATAATAACGTTAGCTGCTCGAAGAGCAGTGGGGCGGCGCTTCTCTAATTTAGCGGGTCGGGTTAAATCCACTGGTTTGAAGGGCACAAAGTCTGTTTGGCAAGAGGTGAATTTTAAAAAAGTGTTGTGAAAGCCATTTCAGAGCGAAAGTAGCCAACTATATGTGCATGAGTCTTTCACAAAATGGCTGGTGTATTACAACCAACTTGTATTATACGATTTTAGCAATATTTTGCCCGTGTGTCCTAGATGCCTAGCAAATAGTCATGGCGATAGGACCCTTATGGCATGCTCAGTCCGTTTTAGCTGGATTCATTTGTGCATGTATAAGCAGGTGGTGAGAACAAAAATAAAACGGGTTATACTTGTAGGCTTTTTCGTATTATTGGTGAAAATGCCTAAACCTGTTTCTCGCCTTATGTTTATAGCAGCGCTTGTAGTTGGATCTACTATTATAGATCACTGGAAATCATCTCTCCCTCCACAGTTTTGAAGCAGAGTTTCAAGATGAATAAAGTTAGATCTAAAGAACAAATGTACGCACTACATGCTGGTGCAGCTCGCAGACACAGGGCTATCTGAGGCTCTATTAAATAGTATGTTTTAAGTTGAATGATGTATGTCCTGGATTAAGTCTCTTTCACTGTAATCTTTTTGAAATGTGATTTTGTCTCGGTTTTGATGCCTGATTTAATATATTATTATTTTTTAAATCCATTACATCAAGTGTTCTTTATTTTTAAAATTTGTAATTATTTTTTTCCTTCCTACTTAGTGAAGCTACTTAGATGCCCAAATGAAAGTTCACATTTCCCCCATTAGTGCTTCAGAAAATGTTTTCAGGTTTCAAAATATAATGCGTGTATTCTTTTATATCTTCTAGTGGCTGAACAAGCAGAGTCAATAGATAACCCCCTCCATGAAGCTGCCAAAAGAGGTAGGTGTTTGTTTTTTATGCATGTAAAATACTCTAACAATATTTTACATTTTTGTTATTTAAAATGTTAGTTACTGCAATTTTTTTATAGTAACTTGTACTATTTCTAGGCTTGTTCTGGTGTAGCCTGGGGATTAATTTCTTTATTTTCCCTGTCTCGTTAAGCCTGCCTTCCTCATACTCTGACCAAAACAACGTGCATTCATTTTCAGCAGCCTCACTGCACGCTCATTGGGGAGTGGGGCCTGTCTGCTCAAAAGGCTATAAAGGAAACCATGTCCAGAATGAGTTTTTAAAGTCCTGACCCTACAATCTCAACTACGTAAAATAACAACTAATGGTAGTATCTATTGCAAAAAGTTGGAGATTGTTTTAAAATCATACAAATTGGAATATCTTCAATACAACTACTAACAATGAAAGAAAAACACCAGTTGAAACCGATCCCGAAACAAATGTGAAAACCAGTCCAAAACAAGCATTGGCATAGCCAATAGGTCTCGCCTTTGGGGCCTTATAAGTGTTTAGCCATGCAACAGTTGCATAACTAAATACTTATAAGGTCCCAAAAGCGAGACCTATTGGCTATGCCAAGCGGCCGCGAAAGTGAAAGTAATCGCGGTAAAGCGCGGCTCGCGCACATGCACTGTAGCTCTAGGCTGGCCTAGAAGCACTTTTTGGAGCCCTCTCAATAAGTCTCGCCAGACCAGCGCATGCGCTGGGTCAAGCGAGACCTAAACAGCACCTCAACCTAGAATAACCGTGATTGTCAAAATCAATAGGGCTGGCTTTTATTTTAATGAAAGTGTATCTTCATTGTATGGCTATTTATTTATATGGGCCCATATATACAAAATATCAATTTCGCGTTCCCAGAAAGCGAATCCGTAGAAATCGCTATTTGGGAAACGCAAAACAGAATGTATGTAAACTGCGATTTCTGAATAGCGATTCTACGGAGTCTCATTCGCGATTAGGAAATCACAATTAAGGAAATTGCAATTAAGGAAATTGCTCAATCGCTATTTCCTAATAGAAAATCACACAATGTGCACATATGTGCCTAAGCTCTTTAACAGATGCACATCCTTCAACAGAGGTTCACTGCCAATTCGATAAGCTGGAAAAATGCCTTTTTAGTGAGCTGGATGACTACCTTTCGGGAGGGCTGGAGCCGAGTCAGACATCTCTGACTCCTTCCCCTCCCACAGCACCGAGTTTCTTCCAGGCCCTGCACTCGTACATTAAGTGCCTGAGGTACGCGATGGCCTTTGCTTTAACGTTTTTATGAACCAGCGTGTGAAGGCGGATGAATGGGTTGATGAACACGACCAGTAACTTACAGGACCCTTTTAATGCTGCAGGACATCATCCGTGTAGATGCACGCTGCTCTGTCTAGGAAGAATGAGAGGGTGCAACTTGATGGATGGATGGATGGATGGATGCAAATACAGAATCTGGACATGGTGCTGAACATCATCGGTCTAGAGACACGCTGATCTGTCTTGGAGGAATGGCTGAACATAAATAGTCCATACATGGATAAGAGAGTGCAGCCCTGGACAAAACAAGAGATTTTTTTTGTTTGCAGAAATTTAGCAAAGTGCCCAAAATGTATGTGTAATTCCACAGAGTACCTAGTTCAGCATTTTACCACATGTTAGGGCAAAACCTTTCTCAAATCCAAAAAAACCGTGCAAAATTGTGCGTGACCTGAATAGCAGTAGCTCGGTTTGGTACACTCGCTTGTAGTGTTTCTGTTCTCCCGCAGAGGGTTTTCAGTTGAGCAGTGTGGCATAATGACCTCAATGTGATGCAGACCCATGATAATAGCTACCCTTACATGCCTGAGAGAGTGTTGGTTGATGAATAGATGAATGAATGTAAACACGACTTTTACGTGGCGCTAGGCACCATTGGTGTACTGACATGCTGCTCTGCCTAGGATGAGAGGGTGCAGATTGATGAATGGATCGATGATTCTGACCACAGTTTAATGCAGAGCTTTTACGTGGTGCTACAAACATTGTTTTAGACCCATCGTGGATGACTGAGTGAATGAAGCCTCAGATGAATGTCACCAGAGTTAAATGCAGACAATTGCAGATCCTTAGTTTAGACTCATGCTAATCTGTTTTCATGGATGAATGGTAGGGTGAAGTTTCATGAATGAAGGATAAATGTGGCCACCAGAAAATCATTCGACCAGATAAGTATTGATTTGTATCCTTGAATGAATGAGCTTGAACCCCAATTGATGAACATGACTGCAGTGAATGGCAGGCCTTCTGGGCAGCATTGCAGAACCATTGCCAATCTGTATTCTTGGATGCATATAAGAGCGAAGCATGATGATTGGATGCGACCCTGGAATCAAGAGATGACTGATGGTTAGCATTTATACCTGGTGGAGAAAACCTAGCAACTGAAGGAAGCACCACTGACTGCTAGAGCACTGTGCTCGCCTCAGCTTGCCCCGCTTCTTCATGTGGTCTGGCCTCTGGAGCCAGCACTGCAGCTTGGCACCACAGGAATGCCAACAGGTGTGCTTCTTGGACTGATGCAGGTCTCCATCAGCTGCTGCCAAGCCTCCTGTCTCTGGCAGCGAGAGGCTGGACCAGTTGGTACGGCTGTTGGTGATGTGAACCATGTCTGGTTTGAGCCTGCTGCCTGTGTTCCTTGTGACATTCTGCCCTATAATGTTTAGACCGAGGGTGACCTTATTTGGAGCATTTTAGTGGCTTTTTAGGTCTCTCCTGACCCAGCGCATGCGCTGGTCTGTCGAGACTTTTTGTGAGGGCGCCAAAAAGTGCTACCATGGCCAGCCTAGAGCTACAGTGCATGTGCGCGGGCGCGCGCGCCGCGCTTGATCGCGATCACTTTCACTTTTGCGGCCGCTTTGATGTTCTCCGTGAGTCAGTTCTTTTTTTTTTTTTCCTGTTTATTACTTCTATGTAGTAATGGTGGCACCCGTGTTTAGCTTAAACATCTTAGGCTAAAGTCGGTTGATGAGATTGCTTCAAAAATTAAGAAATAGACAATTCTTTACTTTTGAAGCAATCTCAGCACCCGACTTTAGCTTAAGATGTTTAAGCTAAAGCACGGGTGCCGCCATTACGACAGAGCAGTAATAAACAGAAACAAGCATTGGCATAGCCAATAAGTCTCGCTTTTGGGACCCTATAAGTATTTAGTTATGCAACTGTTACATGGCTAAACCCTTATAAGGTCCCAAAAGCGAGACCTATTGGCTATGCCAATGCTTGTTTAAGTTTGAACCTGGTTACCACCAGTTCAGAATCAGTGGTAATAGTGTGTTCGAGGCATATGAGCTGCAGATTATACACTTTTGCATAGATCGCCATCTGGTGTTGGGCCCGGATGTTTGCAGTTTGTTTTTCTTCTTGGACAGTCTTTGGAAGTCACGAGTTCTGTGACTCCTTTTTCGGTCCGTACTGCGCATGGGCTTCGGCTCCATCCTCAGATTGTTTTTTTCCGCCATCTGGCTCGGATGTGATACTTCGTGCTCCGGCTTCGAACCTTTCCAGTTCGACCTTCGACGGAAAATCCTCCTCCATCGAGATTCTTAAGACAAAATCGTCTTCTTCATCTCTCTCGGCGGCACTTCTCGATTCCAGACATCGGCACCGGCCTTCGGGCCTACCTCGACTCCGGTCTCGGCCGATGGAAAGGACTCCCTTCAAAAAGTGCCCAAAATGTGGGTCTAAATCTCCCCACACCGACCTGCATCAGGTGTGTAACCTCTGCCTCTCTCCCGAACACGAGGCCCGAGACTGCCCCGCCTGCAAGTCTTTTCGATCGAAAAAGACCATCCGGGATCGAAGAGCTCGACGCACCATGGCGCACTCATCGACTTCGGCTCCACCTGACATCTTCGGAGACCACACCGGAGCTTCGGGGCAGCAGCACACCGAGCAGGAGGAAGAACTCGTCAGCGCTTCTGAGGCCGACGACTCTGACCTGGAGGAGATCACACCGGCGCAGAGGGTCGTGAGTACTCTACCCCCTCCCACTCCCGTACCCACACCGAAAGAGACTCCGGTTACACCTTCGCCTCCGGGCCTAGGGAAAACCAAACATACAGCTTCTATCACCCCACCTTCGGGCCCGGTGTCGAAGCATCATAAGTCTCCCGGCGGCTCGGGCTCGAGCCAGCCTACTCCTGGTGCCGAAAAACACTGTTCGGCACCGAAGAAAACTACACCCAGTTCGGCTCCGAAGCCATCGGTCTCGAAACCTGCACTCTCGGTGCCGACAAAACAGAAACATAAATCCCTCGGCACCGACGCACCGGCGCCGAAGCCTGCCTCGGCACCGAAGAAATCGGAGGCCCCGAAAAAGCATGGCATGGAGAAACCATCGAAGCCCTCGGCTCCGAAACCGTCGGCACCACCAGACGATTCGGTGCCAGGAGAACTATTTACTCCAGATCCTTATCAAAAGACTTCGACGAAGGATCCAAAGACTGGACATTTAACTTTGTCTTCCAAAAAAAGACATTTAAACAAGCCAGACCCTCCTCCACCGCCAAAACGGAAGGACTCTGCCACATCTCCCTTCAGAGTACCCTCCCCACCACCTCCTCCACCTCCCATATCTCCGCTACCTTTGCCTCACCGCTCTCCAACCCCATCTCCAGACCCTGATTATGGAGATCCAGATTATGATCCAGCAGACGCCCCACTAGACCCCACACCTCCAGGGACACCAGACCCATGGGAGGATTACCACAACCCCGATATCCCAGATATGCCTCAGGATGACATTTATCCATCCAGGCCGTCTCCTCCAGAGGACTCCCTGGGGTTCCACCACTTAATACAGCGGGCGGCACACTACCATGGGGTAGAATTACACAGTGAGCCAGTTGAGGACGATTTCCTACTGGACACTTTTGACATACAAGATAAGGCCACAGCAATATTACCCATGCTAAAAGGAGTGACCAAACATGCTGCTGAGGTGTTCAAGGACCCAGTCAGAGCTAGGGTGTTAAACCCCAGGATAGAAAAAAAATATAAAGCAGCCCCCACAGATCCTGCATATATTAAAGGACCTGCTCCCTTAGACTCATTAGTGGTATCCACAGCTAGGAAGCGGTCTAACTCTCAATCATCAGGGGAGGCTCCACCACCAGATAAGGAGTCAAAACTCTTAGATGCGTCTGGTAAACGCACTGTCTCGCAAGCTGCAAATGTGTGGCGCATCGCCAACACGCAAGCACTGCTTGCACGTTATGATAGAGCACATTACGATGAGCTGGAGGCTATCATGCAACACCTCCCAGACAAACATAAACACAGGGCTCATGAGCTAATACAGGAGGGAAAGCTCATTACCAACACCTCAATTAAATGTGCCCTCGACGCAGCAGACACAGCTTCTAGAGCTATAAACACCAGTGTTTTGCTTCGTCGTCATGCCTGGCTCAGAATCTCGGGGTTCAAGCCAGAAGTCCAGGCATCTATATTAAATCACCCCTTTGACCAACAACACCTATTTGGTCCAAAGGTTGACGAAGCATTGGGGAAAATGAAAAAGGACACGGATACGGCAATGTCTATGGGGGCATTACAATCCCATACCCCTAGACGTTCATTTCGTCGTTCCTCCTTTCGTGGCACAGGCAGAGGTTACTCTGCCGATAGCGCCTCTACTTCCTACAAGTCACCTCCTCAGACTACCTTCTCGAAGGGCTATCAAAGAGGTGGATATAGAGGGAACAATAATAAGGGCAGGGGCAAAACCAACACCACCCGTTCTGCCACACCGCCCGCCCAATGACTTTCCTCCGCTCCCCCCAGACCATTCCACTCCAGTCGGGGGCAGACTACGACATTTTCTTTCCACCTGGGAGACCATAACATCAGACAAATGGGTGACAGAAATTGTTCAGTCAGGCTACTGTCTCGAACTAACATCTACCCCACCCAATATTCCACCCAGGCACCGTACAATGTCACAAGAACACACCACACTGCTCAAACAGGAGGTAATCTCCCTCCTGCAAAAACAAGCTATAGAGCAGGTCCCCGTCAATCAGCAAAATTTAGGGGTCTACTCTCTGTATTTTCTAATACCAAAGAGAGACGAGACCCTACGGCCCATTCTAGACCTCCGGCCTCTAAATGCATACATACATTCAGATCATTTCCACATGGTAACCCTCCAACAAGTTCTCCCACTCCTCTGCCAGGGAGACTTTCTCACTACACTGGACTTGAAAGACGCATACTTTCATATTCCAATACACCCTTCTCACAGGAAGTACCTCAGGTTTGTGGTGGACGGTCAGCATTACCAATTCAAGGTTCTCCCCTTCGGGGTCACAACCGCACCACGGGTGTTTACCAAATGTCTAGCGGTAGTAGCAGCACACCTCAGAAGACAACACATTCACGTCTTCCCTTACTTGGACGACTGGCTGATAAAAGCTGCGTCCTACAACCAGTGTGTGCAATATACAAACAGCACCATCCACCTGCTCCACCAGCTAGGCTTCACGGTGAACCATCAAAAGTCCCACCTCATACCATCTCACACAAAGCAATATCTCGGGGCCACTATAGACACCTCCAAAGCTATAGCCTATCCCAATTCAGCCAGAATCGCAAGCATACAAGCCTTGCACCAAACATTTATTCTTCAGCACTCTCTCCCAGCAAGAGTGTTTATGAAGCTAATAGGGATGATGGCATCTTGCATCTTCATAGTGCCCCATGCAAGACTTCACATGCGTCCGCTCCAAGAGTGCCTAGCACGACAGTGGAACCAGGCCCAGGGACAGCTGACAGATCTGGTGTTGGTGGACGGCCGCACCCATCACACTCTGCAGTGGTGGAACACCACAAACCTTTCCAAAGGGCGGCCGTTCCTGGACCCGGTTCCTCAGGTGATTCTAACAACGGACGCATTGCTCTCCGGCTGGGGAGCGCACCTTCTACACCTCACAGTGCAAGGTCTTTGGACGCCACAGTAAAAGCTACTCCACATCAACCATCTGGAGCTATTGGCGATCTTTCTAGCCCTGAAATCCTTTCAGAAACAAATTTCAGCCAAAGCAGTCCTCATTCGCACAGACAATATGACTGCAATGTATTATATTCAAAAACAGGGGGGGGACACACTCTCCCCAGCTCTCCCGCTTAGCACAAAGCATATGGAGATGGGCAATTCCACAGAAAATATTTCTCCTGGCACAACACGTCCCAGGCATACAAAACACCATGGCAGATCTGCTCAGCAGACAAACGCAGCAAATGCACGAATGGGAACTGCATCCACAAGTTCTTCGCCCATTCTTCCACAAGTGGGGGCATCCTCAGATAGACCTCTTCGCCACCCACGAAAACAAAAAATGCCCAAGCTTCGCCGCCAGATACCCACACCCATTGTCCAAAGGCAATGCGATATGGATGAACTGGTCAGGCAAATTTGCATACGCATTTCCACCTCTCCCGCTAAGTCCATTAGTGGTAAGGAAGCTACAACAGCACTCCCTCAAACTCATTCTGGTAGCTCCAACATGGGCCAGGCAGCCGTGGTACACCACACTACTACAGCTATCGGTGGTACCACATCAAAAACTGCACCTGTCCCCATGCCTCCTGACCCAGAACCATGGAGAAATCAGGCACCCGGACCCAGCTCAGCTCAACCTTGCGATCT
This sequence comes from Triturus cristatus, assembly GCF_964204655.1. NCBI lineage: Eukaryota > Metazoa > Chordata > Amphibia > Caudata > Salamandridae > Triturus > Triturus cristatus. Next base: position 892,184,366 of record NC_140581.1, read on the forward strand.
GGCTCCTGAAATCTTAGAATTTGGATACCTTAATCTTCCCCCTGATTGCATGAACATAATCAAGGAAGCCAGACGTCCTACCACTCGAGCATGCTATGCCGCAAAGTGGAAGAGATTTGTTGTTTACTGCCGTAACAATACAATCAACCCTTTAGATGCATCCATACAGCACATCATATGCTATCTGCTCCATCTTCAAAGGTGTAACCTGGCATATTCATCCATACGTCTACACCTAGCAGCAATTGCTGCTTACCTACAAAACAGACAGCATTTATCACTGTTCAGAGTGCCTGCTATTAAAGCCTTTATGGAAGGCCTTAAACGAGTAATTCCACCCAGGGCACCACCTTCCCCTGTATGGAATCTAAACCTAGTTCTTACAAGGCTAATGGGTCCGCCTTTCGAACCAATGCATAAATGTGAGCTACAGTTCCTCACTTGGAAAACAGCTTTCCTCGTAGCTATCACTTCCCTTCGAAGGGTTAGTGAGATACAAGCGTTCACTATACAAGAACCCTTTTTACAGATACATCACAGCAAGGTGATACTTCGCACAAATCCAAAATTTCTGCCCAAGGTCATTTCCCCCTTCCATCTTAATCAATCTGTGGAATTACCGTTTTTTTTTCTCGCAACCTCAATCTGTTGCGGAAAGGGCTCTACATGCACTTGATGTTAAAAGGGCTTTACTGTACTACATACAAAGAACGCAACCTTTCAGAAAGACTAAACAATTGTTTGTCTCCTTCTCTCCACCGCATAAAGGCAACCCCATCTCTAAATCAGGGATAGCTAGGTGGATTGTAAAGTGCATACAAATTTGCTACCACAAAGCAAAAAGAACATTATCTGTTCCACCTAAAGCCCACTCAACAAGAAAGATAGGGACTTCTATGGCTTTTCTAGGGAACATACCCTTAGATGACATCTGCAAAGCAGCCACATGGTCAACACCGCACACCTTCACAAAACATTACTGTGTAGACGTGCACTCCAAACAACAAGCTAGTGTGGGCCAGGCTGTACTAAAGACGCTATTTCAAACCACTGCAACGGATACCGGTGGTCGCCGCTAGGGCTGGGTACTGCTATATAATCTATGCAAAAGTGTATAATCTGCAGCTCATATGCCTCGAACGGAATATGCTACTTACCAGTATGCATCTGTTCTTGGCATGTAGAGCTGCAGATCTATACACGCCCACCCGGCTACCTGTATCCGTTCCAGTCTATCTTATTTAGATACAACACACATGGGCTTCTTACTATTCTCACTACGCTCCATCTTTTCCCTGCTGGCGAAAAACAATCTGAGGATGGAGCCGAAGCCCATGCGCAGTACGGACCGAAGGAGGAGTCACCGAACTTGTGACTTCCAAAGACTGTCCAAGAAGAAAAACAAACTGCAAACATCCGGGCCCAACACCAGATGGCGATCTATGCAAAAGTGTATAGATCTGCAGCTCTACATGCCAAGAACAGATGCATACTGGTAAGTAGCATATTCCTTCCTAAATGCCGATTTCGCAGTTTGGAAATGCTATGTACATGCAGTTAGAAATTCGCAAATAGGAAATCCCTATTTACCATTTCCTATTTTGCGATTCGCAAAATGCGATTTCTACTGGGTAGGAATCGCATTTTGCGATGCCTCATATGCCTTTCGTCATACCGAAAGACAATTTAGAATCTCTTAACAGCCCGAAATGCTACATTTGTTATTACATATGAACCATGGTTCTGCAGATTAGCGTGTTGGTGAGTGCTAGAATTGGTGATTGCCTGCTTGAAAGAATATGCAAGTGACTGCATGGGTGAATGAATGAGTGAGTAATTAAGTGAATGGCATGGACGAGTTAGTATAAGTGAATGGGCAAGTGTGCTTAAGGTTGGATGCTTAGGTGATAGAGCAGATGGACATATGGTTGGAAAAATGGGTAAGTGTATAAGTACAAGAAAGAGTGGTTAAGTGAATGGATCAATGAATGAGCAAGATAAATGAGGTCACAGATGGCCAACTCCAGGATGTTAGGGGTGACCATGGTCTATTTGGTGACAGAAGTCTACTCTCCTCTCCTGCTACAGCACACTCATCCAAACACTTACTATTCCAGTCATTCATCCATTTGCTGATGGATTTATACATTGTGTAAGTTTATGTTATTGATATGTGAAGTACGCAGCAATTACCAAAATCTCTGAGTGTAACCAGCATGTTCCATAGAGAATCACTCTGCTCTCTGGGCATGCGCAGGCTAATAGTAACAGCTTTGTTTTATTAAGAATCTGAACAGACCTTTGATTTCATATTTGTAAGAACTGCAAAACTATAATGCTACCATTAACGGTGTACAGTGAAAAAGGTGCAGGGAAAAGGCAATCAAAATGGTGACTAAAAGAACATGGAAGGCAGATAAATATCACATGCACTTAAATGCATAGAAAATGAAGTGTGAAAAAAGAAATCACAAATGTTGAATCAATATAGGCCCAGATGTACGTGAACGTACCAACATGGCTTCCGGTTAAGTATTAAACAGAAACCAAACGGCAAGGTCCTTCTTTTATTTCACAAATAAATGTAGCAATGAAAGAGTTGTGATGGGCAGACATGGCTGCACAATGTCGGCAAGTAGCCTACAAAACCTTATATAGTTGACCCTTTCAGTGCATGCAGAACAAAAAAGATTTTTGTAATGTCAAAAAGGAGTTCGTCTGTTTAGTGTTTCTGCATAATTATTTTTGCACCGCTAACAAGAGAGCATCCACTAGAGTTTAAATGCCCTTTCTCTCACTCCTCTCTCTATTAGGCCATAGACACGAAAGAAGTCCCACATCACCGTAAGGGTATGGATGTGCTGTCACATGGCCTGGGGTACATTAACCTGTGCCACTAAAATGGCCTGTTTAAAACAATTTGCATACTTGTTGCACTATATTTGGGACGCAGTCTTTTTAGAAGGGCATATATCACTTGCAAAGTAGGAAATCAAATGTCACTGCAAACGTGTTCCTATTAGCACAGAAAAGCATAATTTAAATAGATAGACTAAATACAGTAGAGAAAACCAAATAATGGTGAGCATAGAACAGCCTATTATCGACCCATAATTAAAAAGCAGACTAAAGTAATTTGCATAAAAAGAAAAAGACTTAAAGGAGAAGAGGCAAGCAAAATAGCCTAGTACTACTAGATGGGGCTGAAAATAGCCCAAATCTTGACACTGCAGTTTTATATATTAAAAGCAACACCAAGAAACTAAGAAACAAGCGCTTGATTGAGATTTGTTACTGAAACGCACTAAAATACTTGTTGGGTCTAATTTTTCATTAAAGTATTTTTTTTATTCTTTCTTTAGTTTTTTGCATAAAATCCATTCTTACAATTGCATCCCAGGAACAGGACAAGGGTGTAACTCCTTCACAGAGACGCAGACTTCAAAGTGCAGGTCATAGGCCTTGCTCCAAGGGCAAAGAAACTGTGATGACCTGAATCCTGATGTAGGGGACCAACATCTTGTGGAGTGTACAACGTGTCTGCACACTTCACTTGTGCAACGCATGTAGAACATAATCTAGCACAATTACCCAAGGAATCGTAGTTATGGGGTAATCCATTTCACCTGAGGTGTCAGTCATCCCTCCCCCATGGGAGAGAATAAAGACCTGTACCTCTGCCTAATTAGTCAAAAGGCATCAACCATCAGTACAGTTTTATTTAAGCACTTTCATCCGTTCGTCATTTTGTGCACAGTACATGGGAAAATGTACTGCATTTGTAATAGAAAATGATAGCTATAAACAAGTGTATCAGTACAGCTCTGACTAAGAGAGAATGCAGATGATATGGCACAGTACAAAAGGATAAGAAACTTTAACAGGCTCAGCTTAGCAATGAGAGTGATGGAATTTATTGATACTTAATGGAGAGAGCACTCAGTGTTCATATAGATCAGAGGCATATCATATCACCTGCCAAAGGGGACCTAGCTTAGGGGCAGTAAGAAGATGTAGTGTAAGCTAAGTACTGGGCCATAGCATAAGCTCAGCATTGGGTCATAGTACAAGCTCAGCATTGGGTCATAGTACAAGCTCCGCATTGGGTCATAGTATACCAGCTCCGTATTGGGTCATAGTACAAGCTCAGCATTGGGTCATAGTACAAGCTCAGCATTGGGTCATAGTACAAGCTCCGCATTGGGTCATAGTATACCAGCTCCATATTGGGTCATAGTACAAGCTCAGCATTGGGTCATAGTACAAGCTCAGCATTGGGTCATAGTACAAGCTCAGCATTGGGTCATAGTACAAGCTCCGCATTGGGTCATAGTACAAGCTCCGCATTGGGTCATAGTACAAGCTCCGCATTGGGTCATAGTGCAAGCTCTGCATTGGGTCATAGTACAAGCTGTGCATTGGGTCATAGTACAAGCTCGGTATTGGATCATAGTACAAGCACGGTATTGGGCCATAGCATCGCTCAGTTTTTGGATGCAACATACGTCATGTACTCAGGCGCAGGTAAAAATTTGGGTTTGAAAATGCAAATGTTCAGAATTGGTACAGAATATAAGCTCAATACATATAGGCGGGGTGATCTCAATATCAGGCCTTAACACAAGTTCAATATTCATGCTGGCGTAAGCTTTGAATCAGGACCCAAAAATTCATCGTACAAAAAGGGCAACTCTATAACCCTTTGTGGGCTCTGGTATCTAACGTTAGAAAGGTAAACTGCTGACAAGAGAAACGTTTAAGTCAAGATACATGATGTTAAAGTCTTTAGAATGCCCAATTGGTGGCATCTAGAATCAAAATCTGTCATTATATACAAGTATTTTGAATGGCATTAAGCCAGTGAAATATTCAAATATAACACAGGCACATCAATTGACTGATTCATAAAGTATACTGTATTCACAAACTATACAACAGGGGTTCAGAATACAAACATATTCAAATATATATTGACAATGCACTATATAAATTGTACTACACATTCCTTGACTCCATTTGTCTATGTATCGACTCACTCACCAGAACATCACTATATAATGACATTCTGTCTTGAGGAATACATTTAGCGTTGATGATGAAATCAAAAGCTTAGGGTGGAAAGCAATCACATTAATAGCAGAGTACTAAGAAAGACAACAAAGCCACCGGATTATGAGACAATTGCTGACCAGAAGCCCACTCTCGGTATATGTAGGATGCAGTTGGTCTACAAAAGACAGCTAAAGCTGTTGGAAACGAAAACCTGAATCATTACCCACACCATCCATTGATATTATTTATTTATTTTATTTATTGAGTTTTATATAGTCCTGGCTAGACCCGGAGGTATCAGAGCGCTTTACATGAGGAAGAAGCATTGTTTCAGAACACGGTTACAAAGTTACATCAGTTACTGGAGCGTAGTTACAGGAATTACATGAGTACAAAAGCATAGCATAAACACGAGTAAAGGAAAAAAAAAATAGGCAAGGGGAGAATCGATATGGAGTGGTACCTAGCGTACAGTTCTGCACAGTGAGAAGGGCAGCCACATTTGCAAAGGACATTTTTTGCATGTCTTTTTTCTTCACAGGAAAACTTTTCCCCGTGGAGGAACCTCCTTCTACTACACCCTCCGCAAATCCTAGGGGTTACCCGTTCCCCTTCCCATGCTGTTAGAGAAGTTACTACAGCCCTTCACTGGAGTAGATCTCGAATATTGTGTCAGGGTCTGTTTTCAAGTTCGTGAATTGTACACTTAACAAGATAAAGCATGCCGTGCTCCACCCACTCCCAAACCCTTCTGTAGTGTTTATTACTGTTTTCTCTGCATTTGGTGGTTGGGGTGTCGACTGGGGGGGCGGTGAAGAAATCCTCAGAAACAAAATTATTGACACCTAACAGAAATCCTTTTTTGAATTCCTGACTGGCATAATTAGACATTTTTGGTCACAAACGTATGCTTACAAATGAAACTGCCTTTGCAAATCGTTTACAACTAACTTTGTTTTAATCTAAGTATTCCAAGTGTTTGTAACTTTTCTGCTTTTTTTTTTTTTTTTTGCACTTACCAGTACGAAAATGTGTTTCTGCTGTGGTTTGTGTAGCTCGTTATTTATTTAATATTTCATTATTTAGAATTTTCTTTCTGTTCTTTGCAGGAAATTTGAGCTGGTTGAGGGAATGCCTTGAAAATCGAGTTGGTGTCAATGGGTTAGATAAAGCTGGAAGCACCGCTTTGTACTGGGCTTGTCACGGAGGACATCGAGGTAATGCACTTAGACTGTGGTTCAAGATATTGGGTTCGTGTTCTCTACTCTTGCGACCTGCTCAGCTCTTTTCATTCAGCGGCCATAGCAAAACAACGAGTTATAATCCCTTTAACGTACACAGCCTTCCTCTCGTATCTTTTCCAACATTCTGGAAATTGAGGAGGAAGAAGATACAAATTTTATAGAATGGTGCTCCCATCGGTTTGCTCAGTTTAGTGACTCCTTAGAAATATACTACTAAATGTATAACTTCTTGAGTAGTGACAGGTGGCTTCAGTGGTTAGAATGCATAACTCCGTGGTCTCTTATCCACTTTAGGAGTCCGTCAAACATCTTCACTCTGGACACACATTCTCCAATCTGGGGTTGAGGAGGGTCGAGTGTACTACGCCGTACCCTGGAAGCTCTAAGCGCAGGCCCTATCCCTTGAAACCACCTACACAAGCGTTCTAACTTCCATCTAATGTCAGCAGTACTTTGTTTCTTAGACTGCTCTCTGTATAAATATGTAGGTCTATAAAACTAAAGAGAGTTTCATATCTGCCTCCTTCAAATAACATGTCACCATGTGAGGAGGTGGCAGGGCTTCGTGACCAGAACTGTCTGAGGCACTTCTCCCTTTCCCCTCTACCTCCCCATAATAAAAAAAATAAAGTTTGCTGAGGCTTCTGCCCCCTGATGTTTTCACATCCCTTAATGGACATCAACTGCTTAGAGCCTCCAAAGTCGAGCTGGAAATACCCTTATTGCAGGGGGTTCCAGCTCATCTTCCCTGCCACAGGTGACCGTGTGATGAGAGACATTATTGTGTTAAATACGGTGGCGTCGTGTGACAGTCCTGCCAAGTACCACTCATCAGGGGTTAGACTAACGCATTTTAATGCTGATGTCCGTATCACTGCACTAAAATGCATTAGTCACACAATTCTATTTCCCCCCGACCACCCACGAGGCCCAGTCTGCGAGAGCTGCATTTGAAGAGCAATCGCGCTGGCAATGAGTGCGCTGTGCAGAGGGAGACCGACTCACTTGTTTATTCCGAAGTGGCACTTGACTCTTCTTAACCTTTTCTACACATTTACTTTATATTTACATGAGGAGATGAACTCTGGAGGCGTGCATATGGACGAATGATTAATTTCACCCAGAAGCCAAGTCTGAGCTTATACTACGTGTCTCTGTCTCTGATGATAAACAAATCCGGACTGACAGAGTGCCCCACGTGGAACCAGGGGTTGCCACAGAGTGAGGCCTTTACAGTCATGGCCGGCCTAGCACACAACCGGCATCACGATTGAGAAGCCTGGTGAGTGGGTCGTACTCAGTGTGGCATGAAGTCTACAGCCCTGGCCTGCCTCATCCCCATGATGATACCTATCCCGTCGTCCTCACAGAGCAACATTTGCCTTCCCTGCTGAGACCGCTGGTAAGCTGCTCGATGCAGGGACACTCACTCTGGATGTAATTGAGCAGGCAGTCGAATGTCCAGTGTGAGTATAGCAGAGGCCTGGGTACATCGGGACTGGTAATCCTGTTTTGGGAACAAACTCTCATTGTGCTCAAAATAGCATCATAAATCAGGTGCAGATTGTGCCAAACTTGATAAAACCTGCCACAAATTGCTGGGAAAAACTGACTAAAAAGCCAGTTTGTGGTCCCAATAAAGGGTTGAATCATTCACAATTTGACTCCAGGCTTATAAATGAGTGCAAACTGTGCAATCACTAATTAGGGCATTTTGCTCTAAACCAAGTTACTGGTTTTGTCAGGGTAGTGCTGCTGGGTGGCTCATGGTTTCCAGGGCACAGAATACTTAAAACGCGGCACCATTCAGTCACTCTGTTTTTGAGTTTAAATAAAAGGCATAATATTATAACACTTTCCAACTCCCATGCCCTGTTCTGTGTTTGAGATCCTGCAAGCAACTTTTTTTCTCACACTTTGCAAACATTGCTTCTTAAAGCTTACTTAAAAATATTCTCTGCAGGCCACTTATTTCCAAATACACAACGGCAGATTGCATTTGTATTTTCTGTTAGGGTTGGGGAGATTAGGTGCTTTGACCAGCATCACAGGATGTCGAGCTGATGCCGGGACTCTGACTATAAATGCCAAGGCCTCTGCTCACTTGAACCAACAGAGACCATTTCATGCTACAAATACAACAGCAGTCACAGGGAGCGGCAAAACAGAGAAAACAAAGGAGGGAGAAAAGGGGTGTGTAGGGATGAGAGAGACAAGGGTGAATGGGAAAGGAATACAAAGATGAATTGACAAGGAAGAGGAACCCACTAAGGCCACAAGGAGGGGAAGAGTTGGAGGGCAAGGAGCTACAAATGGAGTAGGGTGAGATGGTTGGATACTGAGACTGAGGTGAAAGGGGAGGAGATGGACAAAAGGAGAGGGTGATATTGGCAGGGAAGGAGAGAGAAAAATGATAACAGAGGAAGGAGGAAAAGACTGCAGGTGCAGAGAGATGAGAGAGCGATGAAGCGAAATGGGAGTAAAGAAGGAGAAGAGAGATTCAAGCAAACAAAGAAAATAGAAGTATATCGTTTAGTCAAAGCATAAAGCTTGTAATATTTTAGGGTTATTTCACTTTAAAGTTTTGCTTCATACATTTGTGCGAGCTCTTCCAGAACAATTGCATTGTGTTGTCAAAACACGAGCATGTACAGCATTGTCTTGATATAATCTAGAATGCATGACTTGTCATACATATTTCCATTTATTCTTACTGCTAGCAGATGGGATTCACATACATATCTGTGGGTGCTGCATGGAGAAATTTACCAAAACACTAGTTGTGTTGAATGAAACAGGGTCAGCTTGTTTTCGCTTTGACAATAATATATGTTCTAACCCTTAATTCTAAACTTTTCTTTGAGTAGGGCAAGATCTGAACCCCGAATGTTGTGTTTACCTTCCAAACGGTTGCTGCAATAAGGCTCGTGTCCATGTGACATAAACATATTCACTTTCTCATTCACTATTCACATGTATTTGTTTTTCCTTTTTTTTACTCGCTAGTTTATGGATGTAAAAAAACTTTCTTTTACCTTTTTGTTATGGTTTTTTTCATTTAGATGTTGTTGAAGTCTTGCTTGTCCAACCAAACATTGAATTGAACCAACAGGTAAGCGTTCTCTGGTATGTGTATTCCCTTGTTTATTTGGCAATGAGCTCAGATGTACCATTAGTTTTTCCATATTTAAACACATGGCTTATATTTTCTTATTTGTCAGAACAAATTAGGAGACACCGCTTTGCATGCAGCTGCGTGGAAGGGCTATCAGGATATCGTAGAACTGCTGCTGGCGAAAGGTATGTTGCTGGAAGTAGTCTCTGGAAGCAACAGACCTTCCTGTACATGTCTAGCTTGAAGGGATGTGACTGTGAATCAGGAATTTAGTGGGAGTTTTGTTAAAGGTCACATTCTCTTCCCATTAGTTTTAATATTAAGTTATACATCAACTGAACAAATCTTTAAAGACCCCTTTCCCTTCTTCTTCTCAAGCTAATGTGTTATTAATCCATGGACATGGCTTTTGTGCAGATATTGCTGGGGCCAGAGAGCAGGTCCCTCAGTCAGAGACCAATCAAGGGATTTATTCCTACTTATTTAACGTCTGTGTGTTCGCTATATCTGAAATGTCAAATTTTTGCGGCAGGTACAACTCACTATTAATAAAGAGTTGTCCCATTTCCCATGTGAAGCACTTTCGGCAGCCTTCCTGTCCCAGTGGCAATTTTATATATGCTCATTTTTAATGATTTCTTGTTCTGTGCCTCTGTCCCTAGGGGGGGCAATGGGTACCAAGTCAGATGGCACACGTTTTGTTAAACTGTGAACTCTGGCTTAACAAGGCCAGTCATGTTTGTTCCTTTTTATCTAACAAAGGACTTGACAACAGTAAGGATTGGTTATTTTTTTCACTGAAGAGGATTGTTGCCCTTCGAAAATAGGTAGAAGCACTGAAACAACTTCTATTTTAGTGGAACATTCCTGATGAATGTAGCTGTGTATTCATGGCTTCTTTTGTGCAGATTGTTGCCTTACTATTCCTTACGATGTGCTGTATGCAGCACTGTCTTCTGGAGAAGAGTTTAGAGTCCGCTCTAGTCTTGGCTTGCCGACACGTGCTGGCTGGTTGACCTTGAAGCGGACGGACTTAGTGCAAATGCCATTTCTTACCCTACCTATGGAAATGGGTAGCCCAGTAGATTACTCCAAATATATGTGGGGGAGGGGTTATTACCTTGTGTGCCATTAGATTAAAACATTTACATTTGTCTGTGTCAGGTCCTGTAACATAAGTGCCCTCACCTAATAGCCATTATTCTCGATGGTGGTTGTCTTTGCAGGAGCCACCCCCATGTCGTATATCAACAAGGAAGGTGACAGTCACACCCCACAGATATGATTGCAGGTGGCAAAACTGTTGGGATTGTTAATGAGCTGGAGAGTCTTCTTTGGCATCTCATTTATAGTTACAACTGAGCCTCCAATTAGACCTCGGGTTTTGTGTTAAAGAGGCCTGCCTGAATGACAAAGTGTTAGAAATTGGAACTCTGGTTTGCAGAGGTATGCACCCTGTCCAAGTAGGAACCACAATCCCAGTCAGGGTAAGTTAGATACATATCATATATTAACCTGTGCTCACCCTCTATGGGAGTGGCTGCTGTCTCTTTAATAAGGTCAGGTTTTTATTCCTATCCTGAGGGCCTTGAGTGTAGTTGCCCGATTCCGGAGTATCTGGTCTTTCGATAAAAAAAAAAGACAATTGTAGATTTCTCAAAGTCAGCATTTGATTCCCAGCAAAGAAAGTACTTAGACACACAGTCCAAATCCAAATTCCGGTGCTACTTTATAATGGATAATTCGTTGATTTTTTTTGTTCAGTTATCTGAACATAAAGGTGTCCTCTGCTTCAACATCTGTTTATATTTGCACTTCCTGTACATATTTTATTTACCTTGATTTTTTTGGTCGTCGTGAAAAGTGATCAGCGATATAAATTTATATATTGCAATATCGCAAATGAAGTCACACTAAGAAATACTTGCTGTAACCCCGAGAGAAGATGAGAGACTAGTCAGAGCGCAGTTATACAACTTTTCAACCTCACAATTTTTTTTAAATGTTGTAAAGCTATTGTACAAGGACACCAGCCCAAAATATTTAGGTAGACTTGGCTATTGCAAGACTGAATGTCTATAATATTATTTGCAGCAATCAAATCCTAAACCAGTGGTAGAAGTAGCAGTGCAAGTGTACCCTCAGGTCTGGAAGTAAATAATTACTACTGTGAGAAATGGAGTTATTGATTTAGGTGGGTTGGAAGGTGGATTATTATTAGAGGTATGTATTCACCTACCAGTAGCAATAAGGCTAGGTTCTTCATGCTGGAGATGATGTAGGTGGATATCTTTTAACCTTTTGCTTTCAGGGGGTCCACTCCTTCTCTTTTTGAAGCAAGGCAAAGTCCTTAGGACTGTAGTTCCTTAGTGTTCAGCAGAAACAGTCATTCAGAGTGCAGTCCACTTGGTGCTGGCCAGGATTCCAGCAGGGCAGTCCTCCTTCATGTCTTTTCAGGCTGCAGATCAGAGATGCTATGCAGCTCTCCAATATTTATCCAGTGTTCTGGAGCTCCCCTGGCCAATGGGTCCAGGCTGCCACCCAAATGTATGACCGCTTTCTCCAAAGTGTGGCATATTCTTATCACACAAAGAACTGTGCTTTTAAATTCAAGATGGAGGAACTTTCTCCTTGGGATTAGGATCTGGCTAAGCCAACCTACTGGTGTGGCTCATTTCCCTTAACACTCCCCATCCAGACCTGCAGATTGCTGGGGCTCCCATCTGGCTACCATCTGGCTGGGGGGGGGGGGGGGGGGGGGGTACAGGAAGAGGTTGCTAGAAGACTGGATTTTGGCTCGCAGAAAAGAAAAATCTAGAACTTCTTTTCTGTACTAGTTATGATAAATTCAACAGTGGCAGGTTATTGGTTTTATCATTGTCAATCTTTTAAGTCCTTGAAATATTATTTTAGCTCACTCCTGTCAAATGTTATACTTTATTAATGTATTCCCCTGTTAAGCTATGGAGATTAAATGCTACAATGAGAAACTAAATTGGCAGTTTTCCCCTTCCAGGGCACATAAAACATATTTTGAAATGTCCCTGCTTATGTTTACATGCCACCCTACCCCAGGGGACAGCATTAAAGTAAAAAAAAAAAAAAAGCTGAAACAGAGAGCTTGGTGTCCCTAAAGTGGGTTCCGCGCTCAGGTTTAAAGTTTGAAAAAACTAAAACCGAAAGAGCGGTGTTCCTGAAGTGGGTGTCCCGCTGGGAAATAAAATTAAAAAAATAAATAAAATTTGAAACGGAAAGCGTGGTGTCCCTGAAACGTGTGCCACACATCTTGAAAGTTTAAGAAATAAGAAGCGGTTGCTTTTGTCCCGTGAGTGATGTGTGGGGTCAGCCACTATTAAAGTACACATAGCACGCTGCATATACAAGAAGCGGTCGCCATTGTCCCACGAGTGCTGTGTGAGCACGCGGCAAATACAAGAAGCGTCCACTATTGCCCCTCATTATTCATTAAAGAAAATAGTGCTCACCGACTTACAAAGCAGACCGTTTAACAACACAAGTTAAAAGTCCAGTCGTTATGGGAGGTTACAAATACAGACAAGATAGTACTAAGGAGGGACTACTAAGCCTATTAAAAAATGAAAAGCAACGATTTTGCAAGGACAGTAACAGGACCCAATGGAAAAGATGGGCAGGAAATGGGCGAAGCTTGTATGCCATAACTCAATACAGCATGCCTCGCAAAGCAGCGCATGTGCTGCCCAGGTTCGACCTAAAAAAGGAAGGAAATGCACGGGGACTTTTTAAAAGAAGAAAAAAACTAAAAAGACTGGCCACCAACTTAGACACCGAAGTACATTCCTTTTAATGCTGATGTGCCAGTGAACAGGCAAAATGCAGACCAACTGAGCAGAAATGGGCTAACAGATTGCCCCATGTAGTTAACATTCATGAAAAAAAGCAAAAAGGGAATGACACGTGAACAGACAGAAGAGGGTGGACTGGTCAAGCAACAATTGCACTGCCCAGCCAGACCTAAAAAGGATAATACATTCATGGTCATTCATCCTTCTCCTGTAAAGCACTTGCAGTATTATTTTTTGCTGTGCCTGGTTTTTAAAGACCCTATGTGACTGTATGAGAGCCGATGGGCACCTGGGACAAGTTCAATTTGAAACTATTGATTTGACGTCAGTAGCATTTGTGATACTGATTTGGTCTTAAACCACAGATTTCATATTTTGTTATATTTTAAAATCAATCTCTTTTTTAAACAAAAAATCTATATTATTCAGTACATGCACAACGTCCAGGGAAGGCCCGAGAATAAACAGCATGAAGTTTTAACCACATGTTTTGGATTATTTCTTTGATACCAACATACTTCATAACCCCGAGTACGCCTGTGACAACTCCGACCTGCTCAGAATGCAGTTCTCGAGCAAGTTCACAAATACAATTTTGGATAGGTAGAGGATTTTTCTTTTTTTAATAGTCCACAGTAATGTATACTCTCGGTGCTCATGGAAGCTATTTCGTAAGGATAAAACGAGGAGAGTTTTCTTCTGGCATTTGAAATGGTGACTTGTAGATCGTACGAGACAGCTTTAGCAGATGCTGCACCCATCGAGCTATAGCACTGGCTCCAATGAAACCAGTTCCCCCGTCACGTTAAATGACATGAGTGAAGGTATGTGCACTCCTCTAAACTTAAATATATTTAGCATCCCCTGAGGGAAGTTGCTAGTCAAGCATTGTGCCAAACATTCTGCTTTTGCTTTTTAATTACTGCATCGATGGTTGCGTGACTGCTGCAAACACCTCACCCTGGTTGTTGGGGCACAGACAACTGTGCGCTTGAACAAGGAAGCCGGGGACAGTAGGAGCTACAGTACTACTGTGGGTAGCTTCTGAGAGAGCAGAGACCTCCCCCTCCCTTGCAGATAGCAGGCACCCGACTCGTCCATGATCACAAAATGAACCAGGGGCTAAAGCAGTTGTTCAGTCGACAGACCTCACCCGATGGGCTGCCAAGTACAGACTGTTCATAGAGTTTTCTTTGGGGCTGAGAACAGCCCTAAAGTCCTAACGCAAGCCTTCTAATGGGAAATACATAAAACATGAATAGAAAACGCGTTTTAAAGCAGGTTCCCAAATAGGTCCCTCGACGAAACAATAGACACAGCAACTGCACATGAAATAGACAGATTTAAAGGGACGGAGTGGAACCGAGCAAGGCACCAAGAAAGAAACTAAAGAACTACTGTTCAAGTGACACACACACACCCCTTCCGGGCCTCACTAACTCACTCTCCACCACCCCCACCCGAAAAGGGCTGACCCAAAGCCCCCTGTGTAAGCACAGCTCGTGATGACCGGAAGTGTAAGCTCACCAGGCTCCCACCGACTTAAGGGGACAATGTTTTACAAACATGTTAGAAGCTGAAATAAAAGTACGGTGTCCCTGAAGCGGGCGCAGCACTCAGCTTTAAAGTAAAAAAAAACAAGAAGTGGCCGGCTTTTTGTCCCGCAAGTGCTGTGTGGGAGGTGGGGGAAGCTACTATTAAAGTTAAAGCATGCATAGCACGCAATTGCAAGTTATACGGCTGGCTTTGTTTAACTGCGCGTGATGTGCACATTGACAAAAAGAGCCAACAGTTTTAGAATTAACAAGTTAAACAAGCCGGTGGTCACAACTGCGCACAAAAGACCCTCCTGCCCTTCTGCAGTAAGAGAAGCTCATTAAAGAAAATCGTTCTTACAGACTAAAGAAGACGTACCATGTAACAACCAAAGTAAAAGGGTTAGTCCTCATGGTAGGTTACAAATGAAGACAAAGCGGTACTAAGGAGGGACTAACAACCTAAAAACGAATCGGAAGCCAGCATTTACGAAGGGCAATGACACAAGCCAATAAAAAATATGGGCGGAGAGTGGGCGGGGCTTCTATTCCATACTCTATTACTGCATGCATCGCAGCAGCGCATGTGCTGCCCTAGCTCGACTTAAAAAATGTGTTGTGGAATGCACAGTTTTTTCATTTGTACCCCAAATTTTCTTAGGGGCGAACTCTCTCAAGCCTTCCTTGTAAGTGGTTAGGCTCGCTTGGGCGCACTCCCACCACGCAACATAAGGAGGCTAGTCTGACAAATTTTGACTGGGCTGCTTTGGGTTTCCGTAGGTGGACTAAACTTCTAACATTCTAATTCTAACATTTGCAATAGTAGAATGACTAGAAATAAGAATTTTGTGGCGCTTGCTTCACTGTTTAAATAGGAGACCTACAAATAAGGAACTTCAGTTAAAGGTAAACTAAAGATTGAAGTTTAACATTTCCAAACATCAGATTCTAGATATGCATTTGACTATAAATGTTTAAAAACTTCAAGATTTTTTTTCTTTCAATTTTCTAGTAAAGGTTCCTAATATGTACATATGAATTGGATTTTAGTTGACTCTTTAGTTATTAGTGTTTATTTTTCACTCTTTTCGATTTATGGCACCCATCTTTGTCACATCTAGAATCAACCCTTCTGTTTCGGCTCAGTCAGGAATACTATGTAATCTCAAAAAGGAATCCGTAGTGGATCTTCTGAAGCAACTTCTTCACACACCTGCTCAGTGCTGCTGCGCAGGCAATGTTGATGCGGGACACAAAACCCATCCTCCAATCCCCACACACTGTGCCAACTCATCAGATTTGAACTATTCACCCACATTTCAAAATTTGGCTGCCAAAAATAAAATTAAAAAAACAGAGCAGCACAGAAATGTTACTGCTTTGTCAAGCAGAGGTGTAAAAGAGAACCTATCTGTAACTTTTCCAAACGTTTATGCTTTTAACAATGTGGAAAAGAATGCTGAGTTGCCCTTCTGTACTTTATAATAGCTGTATGACCTAGGCTACTGTATTTTTCGTCACATGTCCGATTTGGCATCTGAATTCATGTGCTAGTGACTTTCGCGAAGTACACAAATCTCCGTTGTGCAACGATCTCATTCGTTTTAACACTTATGTAATTATTAAATATTTTTGTTTCATTTGGAAAAGGTGCAAGGACAGACTTGAAAAACAATGAAAAGAAACTCGCCCTGGATATGGCCACGAATGCCCAGTGTGCTTCTTTACTCAAAAAGAAACAAGGAACAGGTATAAGCTGTGGTCTGCGTGATTGCTGTTGCTATGCCTAAATTGAAATGACATATTATTCTGTTAGGCTTTACTCTTTGTTTGATTGTCGCTGTCTTCATCTCGAATTTCCTGATTTCTCGTGTGGGTGGCTCCAACCAATTTTTTTTCCTTTGCATTCTGGCCCTTGTTCTCTTCATTATATCACATTGTAAACTGAGGATAACAAGTATGAAAATGAAATGAAAAATCTGAAGTCTATGGACTAATCGCGCAAAATTGAGGAACTGGAGAGCTTATTTTTAATTTTTATTTACAATTCAAATTTACTAGATTTGAGACTACTTTAGAAACTCTGCATCTTGCATTTATTATTATGAAGTTCGCAAAACAAAGATTTTGAAAGAAATATGATCAAAAGAGGTGCAAAGAAAATTAAAGCCCGTGTTACTCTGTTAAAGAGAACATTGACTAAGTAAACTCTGCAGTTCGTAAACAAAATGCCTCCCAGGAATTAAAGGTATTAGACAGTACTGTTTTGGGGTTACATAGAGCTTTCTGGCTTCTTAGATGAGGTTGATTTGAAGATCACATTAAGAAACGGCCATTTTAGAAATGTTTGGTCTGTCCGAATGGAACGAAAAACTTCTAATTCGTGAGCTGATATTATAATATTTAGCTAACCCAAACTCTGGCCTAAGCGGCTCTGCTTCAAATTGAAAATCGTTGCAATGTCGTTACATCAAGCTAGGAAGCAGCTATTATTTTAGCTGTCAATGAGCAATCCTTGAAAGGGATTGTGGTCCTCAATACTACATCCAGCACTGCTGAAGACTCCTACGTGCTGGTTCTGATAAAGCTTGAACACCAGCACCTTTTGCCAACAAGTTTGGACTCTGCCCCTGCGTGTCACACAGCACCATATCATATTTCTTTTGTAACGAAACCATAGCATTTCTTTTGTTTTGTCATCATTGGGCAATTGAATCTATAGCCTACAACTATTTGTTACTGATATTGATTCTTGTGTGATTGAAATTGCTTTTACCCAGATTCAGACTAATATGGCCACCTGCATTATATATTTTCAGAGTTGTGTCAGTGCTGTGTAAAACAGTGGAGGCCCCTATTCAAAATGGGCACCATTTTCATCTGGATATCTGCATTTCTTTTATTTGAAATGGGAGTACTGATAACACAACTCCTATTAAAAGTGTGGTTTAAATGTGTACAGCATCAAGAATGACATCCACTCTAAATCCAAGCCTTGTGCAGTGCTGTGTTAAGCAGAAGGTTAACAGAAATTAATAATATTACATAGCTTGGTCCCATTGCTGCAGGAGAAGAAGGCAGCTGCATGGTATGTAGCCAAGTTCCAGTTTTAATGGAGGCCAGCTGCATCCACACTGTTGGGCTTGGTCCTTTTTGCAGGGTCATCCCAGAACTTGTT
This sequence comes from Triturus cristatus, assembly GCF_964204655.1. Taxonomy (NCBI): domain Eukaryota; kingdom Metazoa; phylum Chordata; class Amphibia; order Caudata; family Salamandridae; genus Triturus; species Triturus cristatus. The sequence goes on from NC_140581.1 coordinate 892,202,314, forward strand.
GACTTCCTCCTGTATTGTTTCTGACCTGTTGGTGGTGATTTTATGACTCTGTGCACTTTACCACTGCTAGATTGGTGTAGAATTGGAGTATGCCCCTACAGTTGCGGGCCAGGGTCCATGTTCTATCGCCCCAGGCAGGGAAGCCTATCAAAGTATTGATTAGTCTACCCTGGCTTTAGGCTGGAAGGGGGTCGTGTTGGACTTGGCCTTTTTGCAGGGTCATCCCAGAACTTTTTGCCTTCCTCCTGTATTCCTGACCTGTTGTTGGTGGTTTTATGACTCTAGCACTGATCAGCAGTGGTAAAGTGCACAAAGTGCATATGCTCTCCCTGTAAATTGTTGTTATGGATTGGTGTTTCCATGATTGGCTTATTTGATTTACTTGTCAGACCCTAGTACAGTGCACTATGTGTGCCCAAGGCATGTAAATCAAATGCTGCTGGTGGGCTTGCAGCACTGATTGTGCCATCCACAGAAGCAGCTTGTAAAATGTGACTCAGGCCTGCCATTGCAGAGCCTGTGTGCAGTCTGGAACTGCCATGTCGACTTGGCAACTGCACACACTTGCCAGTCCCCAAACCTTCCCTTTTCTACATATCAGTCACCCCTAAGGTAGGCTCAAGGTACTCCTGTGGGCAGGGTGCATTGTATGTGAAAGGTAGGACATGTCCTGATGTGTGTGGCATGTCCTGAAAGTGAAATACTGCCAATTTCATTTTCACTATTGCAAGGCTATCTGTTCCCATAGGACAGAATGGGGAGTTTGTTTATAACATCTAATAAACATAACTGACCCTAGGAACGAGATAGAAAAGTAAAGCTTAGCATGCCTAAACTCAGAATGTTAAAGTGCATCTTTTAGTGAGTGTGATTTTTACATTCTGTGTTTGAAAATACCACTTTTAGAAAGTATGTATTTTCTTGCCTAACCATCCAGGTTTGTGTATTGCATGTCTGGCTTGTGTATGTCCGGGACTGGAGAGGGGCAGTGGCTCCAGAAGTCTGAGTCAGGGCTGGGTTGAATAGGCTTGGTCTGCATTTGGAGTGGTGGGAGGAGTAGCATCTGCACCTGAATAGGGCTGTACCTGCCTTCCACAATGATGTATCTGCCACCCTGTGGTGTCTAGAGCCAGGGCTCACACTGACAATGGAGGTCGTTGTGCACTTGCAAAGTGCCCCACAAAACTGGTTTTGGCTGGGTACAGACACACTTTGCCTTCGGAGAACAAAGGATTTTGGGGTATAAAAAGAAGGGCCCTGACTTTTAGATCACTTCTGGGAATTCAAGAGGAACCTTTGCCAAGGAGAAGAGCCGGATAAGCTGAGGAGGAATACTGCCCCTGTGCTGTTTGCTGTCTGGGGGTTGGCTTGCAGTGGCTGCCAAGGAAAGGAGGAAAAGGACTTTGCTATTTGCTTTGTCACCTGCTTGAAGAAAAGATCTCCAAGGGCTTGAAACTGAGCTTGCCTCCTGTTCTGAAGTCTCAGGGACACAAAGACGTCCCCACCATCTCACCTGAATTTCCTTGCTGGGAATTCCAACATGCATAGAGGTGCCTACTGCTGTTAATGACCTCTAGAGACCAGTGTTGCATCGATTTTCCAGCTCCCAGCAACAAACAAAGAAGCGTGTCGCATCCGCACCCGTTTTCGGACGCATCACTGAAGAAACCGTCGCAGCGCCTGCCGCGGCTCGAGAAATTGCTGCACGACGCATCGGGTGCAACGATCTCCTAAGTCTGAGATCAGTGCACCAATCCCGACGCAAGCCTGCTGTGCGGCTGCACGAAACCACGCATCGTACCGGATCGACGCATCGCATGGAGGCGCCAAGACTGTCGCATCGTTTGGGGCTGCAGTAAGAAATGGATGCTTCAACTCCCCACGCAGTAAGAAAATGATGCATCACCTCCTCTCTGGTAAGGAACTGACGCATCAACTCCCCAGAGCAAGGAATTGACGCATCACATTCCCTCAGTGTAAGGAACCAACGCATCACCTTCCCTGCTGCCATTTTGCATTGAACTGAACTATTTCTACCATTTGAAAGCCTTATTTTTAATACTGTATTGCAGATTTTTGTTGTTTGGTCTTGTTTTGGTTTAGATAAAGATTACTTATTTTTTCTAAACTGGTGTGGTGTCCATTTATAGTGTTTTCACTGTGTTACTGTATGTGTTCACAAATGCTTCACACACTGTCTCTGAGATAAGCCCTTCTGCTCGTGCCAAGCTACCAAGGGGGTGAGCAGAGGTTATTTCTGAAGTGTATCCCCCTTACCCTGACTAGAAGCAAGGGTCCCTATTTGGATAAAGGTGCAAAGCATTGGCAACTAGCGACCCTCATTTCTAACACACACACAATCCAACGTTCTCTCATCAAGCTCCTGAATTATTAAATTCTGTTTAAAAGTGTTAGCATTTTCCTGAGTATCATAAAAATTAAGGCAATGAGAAGAAGCAGGGCGTGTGGAGACATGATTGAACTTCCACCTTGACGACCCCAACTCCACCACCCTCCTGGATAACCTCACCAACATCGGACTGAATCAGCTCGTCACCACGCCGACCCACAAAGCAAAAAACACCCTCGACCCCATCTTCATGGGAGGCAACAACATCCACTTCAGCCACACCCCACAACCCCCTTCGACGGGCCACCACTGCGTTCACTTACACGTCAACACCACGCCGCCCAAACCCGCACCTTGCCCTCCACGAAGTAACTGGAGCAAAGTCACTGAAGAGCAGCTCAACTCCACCCTCAACAACGATCCCCCCCCCCACTACCTCGACCGACGCCAACCTCGCAGCCAAAGAACTCCACAGATGGATCTCCAACTGCACAGGCAAACTTGCACCACTACGTAACGCTGACAGACAGCGCCCCATGAAGGCCACCTGATTCACCGCCGACCTCTAGGAGTCCAGACACACCTGCAGATGCCTCGAGAAAAACTGGAGAAACAGCGAAACACTGGAAGACCGCGCCACCTACAAGAGCACCATGACGGAATGCCACCAACGCATCAGATCCACCAAAAGGACCTTCATGCAAAACAAGATCCTCGCCAACTCCAAGGAACTCTTCGGCGTCATCCAGGAATTCACCAAGATCTCCAGCGAAACTAAGGAGATCACCCCCTCCCAGGACCTCTACAACAAGCTCGGCTCCTACTTCCATCTGAAAATCAAGGGCCTCTATGACTACTTCAACAATCAGACACTTGACTCTGAAACCACCACCCTCTCCAGCAACGCCTGCCAGCCCTCCATCTCCTCCTGTACCCCAGTCACCACCGAAGACACCGTCTTGACCATAAAAGGTATCAACTCAGGGGCCCCCACGGACCCATGTCCACCACACACCGTCCACAGAGCTGTCACCGCCGTTGTCCCCAGAACTAGAACCCACCATCAACGCCACCTTCAAGATTGATTGATTCAGTAGAAGATGCTGTACAACATGGAGGAGCTCTTTGGCATACAAAGCTTTCAAGGACTTTTAACGGGTTACGTTACGTGGGTCACAGGAGAGACTTTCACACCAGACTCTCAATGCTTTTGTCAGCCATATCGTTATCATAAAGCATTCTATTTTCATTTGTTTTCTTTTCTGAATTTGTACATACACGCTCGATGATAGGCTCTCCAGATGAAGTGCCCACAATGCTATAAAATGCATTTTAAGTTTACACATCAACAATCTTGCTATTGTGATTAGTTTTATTGCAAGTAAATTCAGCAGACCAGCTGATATAGAATTGTCAGAAATTATATTTATTTTGCCAATATGAATAATATTCAGGTAATAAGTTTACTCATTATAAAATATTGAATCACAGAACAATGCAAAGGTTTCTTTAATGGTGCGGGATGGGCCTGAAGTAAAGGCTTTCTCTCCAGGATTCGTCTGGATACATTGAAATTCACGCAGGACTTACTGCGCTGAGTGCCATGATGTCTGAAGTTCTCCAGTGTGCTTGGCAAAAATTACCGCCACCCAGATTGCATGAACATCTGCAAGAAACTAATGCACTCTCACTTTAGATCATCTTCTCGCTTCACAGTGAATGTGTCCGTCTGTAAAGCAACTGGTGCTCATGTAAAGCACTCTGATACCTTTGGGTCAAGTTTGCGCTGTATAAAACTCCCAAAAATAGATTTTGAAAAAGTAGGGGGAAAAAAACAGAATTCGGTGCATCATTCAGAAAAGTTGCATGCCTCTAACACGATAATTAAAGGCATCATTGCCTTAACTGCCTAATCTAGCTTAGTCTACAGCACTCCTGGAGGAGAGTGAACATAGCGTGTCTCGCTGCAGAAATACTTTTCCCTATTTATTTTTGTTTTGTACCTCAGCCATCAAATGTTTACTGGTCCAAGATTTTTCATTAGCGAGTCTCAACAGCAATTTTTCTCAAGGACACAGTGTTGCTTCATACAAACCTATACCTCATACCACATGTCCTGACTTCCTCATCGGCCAAGCTAGACATTTACCAGTGTTTTTGTTCACCGTATACCCCAGCATAAAGATCTCTATGAATGCTTGATTTAAAGAAAGTATTAGCATACTGTGTTAAAACAACAGTTGCCGTAAGGATATCCTCAAAACTGGTATATCATGTGTTTGTGTCTCAGTAGCTAAAGAGTCCATCACAAGATGCCTGTTCACTACTATGTCATGAGAAAGTGACCATAATGACCATAAGTTTCATTTGTCGGCAGAAGGCCAGAAAAGTACATCAAAACATATGATTTGATAAAATCAATTGTTATAGTACATAAACTGATAAAACCATTCCAGCATACAATTTAGCAACAAATTGACGTACAAAATATGTGCAAATCAAGCAATAATAAAAGCAAGTTCACTGGACTTCGTGAGACTGTAAACACTATGGATTGCCTTGTATCGCTTCTCAATAGCCTTATTGCCATTCTGTAGTCTCGTATGCCCAAAAGCCTACATACTGGAAGTATCTATTTTTTCCGATATCCTAGGTGAGCTGGACAAAAGAACAAAACTTGTTTGATGGTCTCATTTGGTCCGGCACAAGGAGGGCAAGTTCCTTCCAGATCCCTATTTGCTGGCTGCCATGTGGAAGTAAAGGAACATAGAGGAAGAGTCCCATAACGGAATTTCAAATATAATGACTTAGCCAAAATGGGCTCGACCTCCTCAAGAAAGGGTTACTCTTTAAAAACTACTTTAAAATCAAGGAATGCAGAAGCTAGGGAATGAGAAAATAACCTACTTCTGTCTAGTATTCCAGGGGACCATATAACCCTGGTAAAAGCTACTGCTATTGCTGTGCCGGGCAATGTCCGAATTCATAGATCTGGTGGAGTGTCCCTGCTCACTATACACATTTTTAATAGAAATTCAATGTTGATTTTAAAACCAGAGAACTTGACTAAAATAGCTGTTTCCTGTTTTATCTATCATTCTTGCTTCTTACATTTTCCAAATAGGCACTGTTTTCTATTCTATTGTAAAAATTATGAATAGTGATGAAGATCGCATGATGAGGATTAACATTTAAATAAAGGTAGTTTGCCATCATCAGTATCTTCACATAACCCACATTCCACAGAGTTGCCGTGTTAAAGAATGAGTCATATCTGGGTAAACCTGGCTCATGATTCCTGTCCCGATGGTCCAATGAGGTCAACCCACTACTAGCATTAATGTTTGCCTCTCGTCCTTGCAAGTTGTGATTGATGCCTAGTGTTATTCTGTAGTGTTCACTCAAATAACACATCCATTACTTGTCTTTGGCACTTACCAAAGTGAAGGATTTTCTTCCTGACATTGTTTTTTTCTTTTATAAAATGGTGCGTGAGTGCCCTGTTAAGACCTATTGGCTTTGCCAATGCTTGTTTTTGCCTGTAAAAGAGCTATTGGCTTTGCCAATGTGTTTTAGCCATGTTGTGCACCAGCGTGGCTGCTGTTCAGCATGGCTAAAAGTTAGTGCTGGAGAGTAGAGTGCCATGGAGTGTCATTGAATGGAGAGTCTTGGAGTGCCGTAGAGTGTTGTGGAGGGAGTAGAGTAGAGTGGAAGGGTTTAGAATGGAGGGGCGTAGAATGTTGTACCGTAGATTGGAGTGACATATAGTGTCGTGGTGTAGAGTAGCATGGAGAGGCATTGTGGGTGATCCATACAATGGAGTAGAATGGAGTTGCGTGGAGTGGCGTAGGGCGTCGAGGAGGAAGTAGAGTAGAGTGGAGTAAAGTGGCACAGAGGGAGTTGTCCACAGTGGAGTAGAGTGTGGTGGTGTAGAGTGGAGTGACATATAGTGGAGTAGAATGGAGTGGCATGAAGTGTTGTAGAGTGGCGTCTGCTCTGTCTTTATTGACGTTGGGACGATCAATCAATGAATGTATGCTCGCATGGTTACTGCACTAATTGAGGTGATAAGCAGCTCAACTAAGAAATTGGCAGGTTGCAATTAGTGGTCCTTTCTCGCATCCTTTGGCTTGTGGGAAATGTAATTAGATGTGCAAGAATCCGGAGTAGAATGTTGGGAGCTAGCCAGCCAATCAGACTGCACTCATTGTTGGCTGTAGCTAATGTTCTATGCCAACAAATGGAGGATTCAGTGGCTCTAAATATCCCTCCAGTGTACTTGATCCCTGTCCTGGTGGGTTCACACTTGACTCCTCAACGGCTGCTTACCTCATGTTAGTCCCGATTCATCTCCGTAAGTGCCCAGAATATCTTTTGTTTAGAAAACTGCTTAAGACTGAGCTCTTCTTATTGTCCGCACCTGGTCTGCTCGGACAGCTGTTCTTCTTACAGCGCGGAGATATCCCTTAGGCGTAGGGCGTGATTTTGGCGCTCTATAAGTAAATAAATGCTGAGGTGGATCCTGAACAAAGTGATGAAATACCACAGCTTTTCTCTTCAGGTGAAGAAACGCCTTTCTCTTTTCCCTTGTACAGGATGCTGGCTCCACCCTCTGCCTTCATGAAAACAAGGTCAATCATGGACAGATTTAGAGGGAAAGTAAACAAACATTTGTCTCTACTTCTGCGGTTGATGGGGCTTCATGGTAGCAAGGCAAGGGGCGGAGCCGGAATCCCGTTGCAGGAAAGGGAGAGCAGCTCTTCTTTCAGCAGTAGCACCTGAAGAGAAACCAGGCTGCTGCAGAAAAGGCCAGCTTTGCTACGTTTATACTTTTCGTGGCCTAATGAAAAGTGGCTAAGAGGTACTGTTGGCCTTAAAGCCCACACCAGTGGCAACAATTGCTTTTATTAACCCTTCCTCATTATGGGCCTATACCTGCTACTCAGGGGCAGATAGTTTACTGCTGTTATTGCTCGTAGGTGCAGCCAAAAGTGCCTAAATATGTTATATAATAGTATGAAACTAACTGCGCTTAAGTGTTGGGAAAGGATTTTCGCTGAATACCCTGTTTGTCACTGATGTGCTGGTAAAGATAGGCCTAATAGGTGCAATCGTGCTTTGCTTTGTCCTTATCACAATACAACAGGTTAGTGCACTGGTGTTAATTACTTTCTTTTTTTTTTTTTAGGTATAGTGCGAACTTCAAGTAATGCAGAGGAGTATCTGGACGATGAAGACTCTGACTAACTTCAGATTCAGCAAACATCAGAACGAAAGTACATTCCCTGTCCCTCCGACTGTGTTCCTTTTTGCTGTTCAAGCATTCTTGTTCGGTGTTAATTCAAAAAGCGATTGGAGAAGCATTATTTTGCAGAGAAGTTGATTTGCAAACTTAATTTCTTCCTCTCCATTCGTTGGCAAAACCGGCCAGAGTATGCTCAGGAAAGACGCCCTTGCTGCGTGTGCCTTATAGATGTTTGTCGATGAGGCCTTGAAGTCTTTGCTGTGCAGATATTTTTTTTATTCAAAAGCACAGAGCTAAAGCTTCTATTTATTCTGTCTTGAAATGTACAGATTGATTTCTCTCTTTATCAGACATTCTTTTGATTTAATTTGCCCTTTCTTAAAACTGATCTACAGTATTTTAACTTTTCCTTAGGGTTGCAAACGGGGTAAAGAGAGATGTTTTTTATTTTAAAAACACTCCAAACCAAAGGCATCTTAATAAAGGTAATGATGTAAAAAATAAAATAAATGATATATTGCGATAATCACAGTAATTGTGTTCAAGCTTATATTGAATGAATGAATGAATGGTTAACTGTTCGATTAATTAAAAACATTACAGTAAAAGAAGCATCTTTTGTTAAAAATGATTCAGTTGTTAAAAAATTCACCACTGGCACCTGGCCCTCCCCAACCCTTCAATGCAGTTATCCTTATGAACTGCTTACATCCCTTAATTCATTTAAGCATGTTCTCGGAATTTACTTGTAAAAACAGTTTTTAACTAGGGCACTAAACTCTGAATTTATGAGATGACGCTTTGGATAAAGGTAGTGACGTCTCTGGTGCCTGAGAGGGTCCGCCCTGCCGTATTCACCATTTTGTAAACCCCAACTTACAACATAGGGAAAAAGACATCAGACTGAGACAGGAGCGACATCTCCTTGGGACTCCTCCTTTATAGCAATCCTGATTAAATGCGTAAATTTCCCCAGTCTTGCTAGGTTTCTTGCCGTCGAATCAGAGAAACACAAGGCCGAGGCCTCCCTGCAGGTCCTTGCTCCGTTTGCAATGAGTAACGGGCGAAGAAGACGCCAACGCTTATTGTTCGATTTCGGGCAGCAGCACAAAAGGTGTAGCCAGGATTCTTTAACATAGGAGCATAGCCTGCACTCGGTATTCTCCCCCTTACGAGTCCACGCTGGATTGAAATCTGTGATGCCTAGTGTGATGAGTCTCATGAATTTTCCTACAAACTTCTATTAACAGTGCCTCTTGTAAGTAGGATTGAGCTTTTCCCAGACTATATGATTTGTCCAGTGGCTCTGTGCGCAAGCTGGGGCTGAGGGATTCGATGTATAGAGCAAATGAAATTTCCAGGACCTGCCTATTTATCACTTTCTTCCAGGAGGATTGAGGGATTTCAGATGATTGTAGGCTTGCTGCCTCTATCCTTAAAATGGTGATTGCCTGGCCAAGACTAGTACGCCAGGCTGTACCTGTCTCCTTGAAAACGGACCTCAGTTGGTATCTGAGTGAGTCTTCTGGAGCCCTCCAGGTCTTAGTGTATAACTTTAGCAGGTACCCCTGGCCTATCCGGCCCGGCCTCCGAAGGCCAAGCTCCAGTCTTAGTCTTGTTTTCCTTGCTGCTCGCAGAATGTGCAGCACTGATTTGTATGCCTTAATTTGAGTTGTAATTAGGAACTTGTCCAGCACTCCGGGCAACGCCAAATGGCCATAGCTGATGGCAGGGAGCAGTTTTGATCTTAAAACAGTCAGTATAGGATCAGCTGTTGGACTTAGCAGATGTTGGCTGAGCTGTCTTAACAGATGAATAACGTTGTTGGCCTTAGATTTAAGATGTTTAGATGAATATTGTGGAACAGCCGGTACAAAGCTTAAAGTAATGTCCTGTGTTTGCATCTCAGGCATGTTGGAAAAAAAAACCTCAAGTTTACGAAAGTTGCAAATGATTGCATAGTTCATTAATGACTATAGCAGAACGGCTATTGCCACTGTTCACATCCACTCAAACCTGTGACCAGTAAAGAATGGTATGCTAGATATGACTGTTTGTGCACACGCTTTGTCATCATATCGCTGGAATAGGTGATATTTGCACAGGTAGGTATTAAGCAGTTTTCTGTGAGGGCCATTTTATTTCTCATTGAGGTCTTGTTCTCCATTCTAGGGGTATGACATGATAATACTCGCCTCTGTGTTTTGTCTTTGCTTTGTTTTGTCAGCTTTACTCTTCCTTGGTATTGTAGTAGCAGGAAATTGCCAATGTCTGTGTTGAGTCAGGTTATGACTTTGCCACCACCACTTCACATATGATGAAACCGATATTGAAGATTGTATGAAGTTAACGAGTCAGTGATAGTACAGCAATCAAGGTTGGATTATGTCATACAAATTGCTTTGTATTTTGAGGCTTAGAGACTCTCTCCAAGTATACATGCGGTGCATGGGGAATAGCCGTCTACATGTGAAAGCAACGCTGCCTGGGCAGTAGCATGAAAATCTGGAAAGTGAGCTTTTAGCTGGCGTACAATTGAAAGCTTGTATCAGCCAGTCATGTTTTCTTGACAATTTGAGAGTTGAAGGTGGCAGACCTTTTAATGTAAAAATGAGGTGATATGTTGCATGTTGTCACTTGGGTGACTAAGTGCAGTACGTTTAAAGCCATGGCTTGTGCTTTTTCTGAACTTGAGGCTGATCAGAGTTAGTGGGGATTATTCATTTGATCATATTACAGCGGCATATAATTCTTTGTCATAGGGATATTTAAAATCTTAAGATAATGCCGCCAATGGGAGAGCTCACTTATTTTCCCATCTCTTACAAAAGACAATTGGGAGATTCAATTCCCAAGACACGGCTTGAATCACCTGCTTAGACGAGCCTGCCCAAATGATGTCTTTCTTGCCGACCTCTCCAGTCTATACCACATAGCTGCACATGGTGAATTCCAACCTACTCAAGGGATTACACCATTCCTCCAAAAGAGCTTCTGAGAAATAATTAGTCATTATGCCAAATTTGACTAGCACAAAGCACATGACTGAAATTGCCTGGGTCTTTTATTCTAAGGGCTTACATTGATCTCTCATCTTAAAGCAGCAGTTGGTGCATATTTAGGCACCCCCCCCCTTAATTGTATGTATTGGTTTTCTCACTCTCTCAACTTTTGCTTCATAGGTCATAGTGATTAGAACCTTATTGCGAAATGACTCTAAACATTTCAGCATCTTTTAGTCTAAAATTTGAAGTAAAGTCGACCATGTCCTCCAACCATTGCATTAGCCCTTGCATAATTATGTTTCTCTGAAAGATAACGCTAAGGCGTGCATATTCTATACCCTGTACAAATTAAAAAAAATAATAATAATGACCACATCCCTTCAATCTTCTCCAGCCATAGTGAAAAATGTATCTTTTTGGTGTATTTAATCACCACTCACATTGCGATCCATCTTTGGCAAAATTGACGCTTGGGTAAGAGAAAGTAATGTGATCAGACCCTCCCTAATATCCCTTTACTGGGGCATATTCTCATTATGTTTGCCTACCAGATATCTAGCCACCTCAGATGGCCTAGTAAATATTATGCACTGTGGACTTTGCATCAACTATTCTTATAGCTTCTTCTTTGGTTAATCAATCACAAGAGCTGAGCTAGCTTTAGAGTCAATGTTGGGTTCACTTCAATGTTGTTCACCAGTTTGTAGGCTACATCGTTTTCACTCTACTCGGTAGGGTTATTTAAACAATCTAGCAGATTGTGTGCATGGGAAGTGTAATGGATATGGCTGTTTTCAAACTTTATATCTGAAATAGCTCCTAGAAGACATGCTTTTAGGTTTTCATTTACAAACATGATCTACAACCCCACATATTCCACAGTCTGACAACAAATGCATGGTTGCTTAGTCTCTGTTTAGCATATCTTTACAGTCAACCAGCTCTTTATCACGTTTTGGCACTATCCTTTTATATTTATTTTTGTTGCATTGAACAAATCTTTTAAATAGCATAATCCCATTGTGTGCCCTTAAGTCTTTCACGATCTCCTAACCCCCTACTTTCTCCCTGCTTACACGTTTTCCATCTCTTTTCCTAGGGCTTCCGGTCCCTAGCTTGCTAATGGTATACGATCCCCGCCTCCTCTTTCCGTGGACAGAGCCATCTAGGGGGAGGGGGTTTCTTCTTTTAATCTTGTATTCAATCGTTCTGCATCTTGTACCGCATGAACTGATTGTACTAAGTGTGACTCACTTGTTCCTGAACCAGCCTCACCAACGCCATGTGTTGTCTTCTGTTATTGTGGGTCTCCCGTCTCAGGCCCACCCAAGTGCTCTTATGGGCCAGTCTCACCACTATGTCAGTGCACATAGTAACTTTATGGGGGGCGGGGTTCTGTTCTCAGACACTTTGTCCATGGTCTGTTTTGTCATGCAGATGTTCAGTTCAGAAAGTGTTCTTCTGTGAGGAACTGCAACATCTTTCCTTCGTCCACCTGGGCCTTCGGTGCTATCATGCGCCTTTTGTGTTTTCTCTGTTTTTGGGGAGACTCGAGCACTTTACATTAGGCTGCCACCCATTTCTGGTAGTCTTATTGTTGATTTGATGTTGTCAGTATCAGGAAAATTAAGGGGGGCGGGGGCGGATGGGACATCCATTGCGTTTAAGGATGGCCCGCATCTAACAAACTCTAAATCGAGCCATACATTTGTATTGTACTGTCTTCCATTTTATTTGATGAGGTTACGGTTCAGCCTTTCCAATGTCTAAATCTGCACTTGTTTTCAACAAATATCCCTCTGTAAAATGAAACTCGAATCACGAGAGACACCAAAGGGGGAAAAATTACTTTCCCACTTTCCTTTGCACTTCCGGATTGTTGTTTTAGTTGAGCCTGTCACTGTTAATTGTACCACATTGTGCTGTTGCCGTTTGCATCAGCCTCTCCCTTTAATCAAATAAATGAATGTTGAACAGCACAGCTGCTCGAAGCAGAATGTCCTTGGCCATGGAGTTCCATGTGAATGATGCACATGTAAGCCCAGACTCGGTCAAAGGAGGAATGAAAGGGCAGAGATCACTGTCTACCATTCTGGGTAGGATTGCTCATATAAATATGGAGGAACCAGTGACATCCAGCTCACAAATTGCTTTGTCGTACTCTCGTAGAACTAACCTCCCGGTTCTGATCCTGATGTTGCTCTAATAGAGAAACACAAAAAGAAATAATCCGCAACAAACGATAATAAAACGTGCTTTGGTGGTGTTATTTGATGCTCAATAGAACAACGCACCACGAATTCCTATTTGTAGCCCATTGCCAATAAATAGGCATTAATAATGTAGTGCACTCTGAGAACAAACCTACCTAACTAGGCATTTAAGCTGTTTTCTAAATTGGAACGTTTTTTGGAAGCTTCTTCCACTGTGTGTTGCTGTTACACAACAGATTTAAGACATTAATGCTATGTCCTGATCGGAAATACGTTTGGGGAAAGGGTGTGTGAGGCTAGAGTTGCTGACCTTAGAACTGGGGAACCTGGTTCGAGTCTCGGCGTCTGCTCAACATCCTGTGATTCTGGGCAAATCACGTAATCTCCCCTGCCTAAAAAACAAGCATTTGCAATGCAATAGGTCTCGCATTTGCGAGAGTTTGAGCTATTGGCATTGTTAATGACCATGCCTTTTATTTTTTTGATAATTAACACTTAACTAAAAGGCATCGTCATTTACCTTGCCAATAGCTCAATCTCTTGAGACCTAGGCTGCTTGGAAAGTGATGGGCGCATGGCGCATTGAATGTTGCAGGAAAGCATGTGCCTTAAGTAGGAGACACTCGATAAAGAAAATAGTGCTTACAGACTAAATAAGACATGCCGTGTAACAACAGAAGTAAAAGGGCCAGTCCTCATGGGAGGTTACAAATTAAAACAAGGCGGTACTAGGGAGGGACTAACAAGCCTATTTTGTATCAGAAGCCTGCATTTACAAAGGACACTGACACAAGCCAATGACAAATATGGGCAGAGAGTGGGCGGGGCTTCAAGTCCATACTCAAGCACAGCATGCCAGGCAGAGCAGTGCATGCGCTGCCTAGGCTTGACCTAAAAATAAATGTTACCTTGTGTAATGTAATTGGTGCTTTTGTATAGCCCCCGAATACCTTTGGATCAAGTTCCCGCTATGTAAAACTGCACAAAAACTCTAAAGGCAGTGTTTTCCTCTGCTTCATTCCCTGATGCTAAATCAGTTCTTTGCTCCTATTTAGAATAGGCATTTAGCCTTGACTTACCTGAAAATAAAGTTATTTCTGTATATTTGTATTTTCTCACACTAACGTTTTACTGTCATTCATGGGTGTCAGTTTGAAGGCCCTTCATCTTCCAAGTAATGCTGTTGAAAAAACAGTAATCATGTGACTGAGGTCTGGGCAGGAATTTTGCAAGCTCTTACTTCACCACACGCCATCGCAATGTAACCAACTGACAGAGTTGAATAACATAAGATGTGTCGGCAGAGGGCCTGGGTGTAGCCCATAAAGATTTCCTACATGAAGTTTTTTGGCTTCACAGAAACGCCTGATTCTGAGAGAGAATACAGATCTAAGAGGCTTTTCTAATGCTACAGTGGCTGCCTACAAAATCATGTCAAACGTACCTGTGGACACGGCACAGATTTTAAGCATTTCCAGTGTACTCTGATAGTATGCGTTTCATCAATGTGTTCTTGAAGGCATTATTTGTGCCTACCAACCTTCACTTTTACTAATTGTATTGTAGCATTTATGTAGCGCTTACTACCCCTGTGATGAACACTGAAGTGTTTGCATACATAGTCAGCAAGCTGTGCTGCGAAAGGTGTGTGGTTGTAACATGTCTGTTTTTTTATTTTATTCTGTGTGCAAATTGTTTCTTGTTGTGCATGCCGACCAGCAAGGGGTGGTTATGTTATGGGACATAGCACTTAGTAGTGTGGTGGAGGAAGAGGTGTGAGAGAGACGGATGTGAAGGTCCCTTTATGGCATTTCTTATGATGCTAATCTATTTAGCTGGTTACTGCACAATGTTGTCCAACCTGATATTTTGTTTAAAGTCTTTGGTCCTGAAGCAGGCATGGTGGGAGAGAGAAGTGGTGGGGAGTTCTGCTGGGATGGACTTTATCATCATCCCATATCTGAATGTCATGGCATGTAAAGAAGAGGACATACTATGTAGCTAGTAGGGACCTGCAGTGGTGGGGACTAGATCAGAGTCCTCCAGTTGGCCAGCACTATATGACATATCTCATCTGCACAGTTGGTGATGTCTGGTTTAAGTCTTGTACAGTACTTATGGGCCTGCTGTTAATCAATTTGCACATTTTGGAAATCACATATATGGCTTAAGTCTGTTTTTTTTCCGGCGAATGACAGAATATCTGGATCCTTTAGGGGGGCAAGTTTAGAAATCCTGGATATGGTATTAAGAAAAGTATAGAAGTCCAAGTCCGATGGGGATTGTAAGCGCTGTAGTTCAGCAAACGAGTGTGGGGCACATGGGAGTTAAGGTCGCAGATACTTGATATACTTTTGCGTGCCCAAGAGTGAGCAACATCAAACTGGGTATGTATATGGTTTTCTTATTGTGCCAAAGCGGTGGCATGTTCGACTTAGCTATCTTGTTCTCTAGTTTACTGTCTACTAAGTGAAGAGCTCTTATCGAGTCTAGCACTATATGTTTTGACTAGGGGGTGTTAATCGGTTTCACATGTAGCACTGCAGTGCTATGGTAAGGTCTGGATATTTCCCAATCCGTTTCAATCCAATTTGCAAATTGGACTTTTCAGAGTACCACGGTATACCTTGACTGGCCATGGATGGTGTTTGATAATTAAACCAGTTGTGAAAATTACATCCACCATGGGAGTGATAGAACCGTAGTTTGTTGTATAAAATCCTAGGTTTTTTCGCATTCCATAGGAATGAGGCTGTGACTTTATCAATAGCTGAAAATAAGCTATTTGATAGCCTGATAGGGAGCATGCTAGATGTGAGATTAACAGTAGGGGTAATCACAAGTTTTAGAGTTCCTAACCGTCCTTACTAGGATTGGAATTTTGGAGGCCAAGAGCCCAGAAGATCTTTAATTGTTGCAATGGTTTTCTGTTCATTGTACCTACTTGATTCTAGTAGATCATGTGTTAATCATATACCTAGGTATTTCATAAATGTGGGTTGCCATTGAAGGCCGGAGTGGGTAATATATTCAGAGATGCATAGCGGATTTAGAGGTAGGCCTTCTGTTTTCTTTGTTCAGTGTATATCCTAAAATGATCCAGAGATTTTGGATAATTTCTAAGGGACTTGAGCTCAATTTGTCAGCATCTTCAGTGAATATTAGGATGTCAACCACGTATCTGGCCAATTTTAATGTGCCAAATTTAAACTGAAGAGGGGATGTGGAACACCCTGTTGAGTTCCTTGACCTAGTTTGATTGGGTCCAAAGCGTACCATTTATTCTTACTTTAGCCTTTAGTTGAATACAAAGGAGCCTATTCATGTTGATAAAATCATCTGTATCTAGAGCATGATGGTGCAGGACAGCTTCCAGGTAGTGTCAAGTCACTTTGGCTTTCTCTGCGTCTAGTGCAGGGTTCTCCAGTGTCGGTCCTGGAGTCCAGATCCATACCAGATTTTTAGCATATTCACATTTAGATAAATGTAGGTATCATGGAAATCTTGCATGGGTTTGGCCCTCCAGGACTGAAATTGGAGAACTCTGGTCTAGTGCAATAGCCGCAGCTGGGAAATGCGATGGCCGAGCACTCTCAATAATATGACAGAATGTGCAGATATTATCACTGGCTAATCTGCCTTTGAGAATGCCTGATTGTGATTTATGGATGTTTGGTAATTATTTTCTCTAATCTATGTGCTAGAACATTCGCATATATTGTTGCATCTATATTGATTAGGGGTATGGTTCTTTAATTTTTCGGTTCCTGGGATCTTAGCTTTCATTTAGGATGACAACAATTGTTGCCTCAGATGCAGTGACTAATACTTCCCCCTGGGAAGCAAAGTGAGAGAGGGCGCATTGTAGTAGTCCAACGATCACCTAGCCTAATTATTTTTAGAAAGTTATTGGGAACCTATCAGATGCTGGTGATTTTCCGTACGGAATAGATTTTGATGGTGTCTATTGTTTCTTCTGTTTGAATAGGTTTATTTTAGAATCATACTCTGATAGTTTATGGGCCTCAAACTATCCTAAGAATTCCCAACTTTTTTTCTTTGTAAATGAGATTGAGATTCCTAAAGATCCTCCTAAACGTCTGAGGCGAGGGTACCTCGTAGTGTAACACGTATGTTAAGTTAATGTGTCGGAAACAAAATATGTCTTTTAACCCACACAGAACTTTTAAAGGTAGTATTTTAGTGAACAATCGTCCATTGGAGCAAGTTAAAGAGTTTACTTATCTGGTGGTTAATATACAGAGTGATTTAAAATAGAACCAACAAATCGACCTGGCGACAGTAAAGCATCGACAATTGGTGGGAGTGCTGCAATTGGAGTATAATACCTCACTCCCAAAACCAATTAGTCAGGTGCTCCAGGTATATAACATGTAAGTGGTTCGCTCAGCCCTCTACGGAGCAGAACTATGGGGGTGTGAGAACCTTACGAAACCTACCATAGTAGAAAATAGGTTCCTACGTAAGATTACTAACCTCCCTCAAAGTACCCCAGTGGGTCCCTTACGTTACGATCTTGGGAGAAAGCCCTTGGCTGATATTGCAAAATTACGTCCATTACTATATTGGCGCAGATTAAGGACTACACCTGAATTGATATCATATGCTGCAGGCTTTATGGATATAATAAAGGCTGATAACTTCCATCAAATTAAATGGTTACGAGAGGTTCGGGATACCATAATAAGGATTGGCCTGACAACACTACGGGATGATCCAGGCACTACTCGCTTCCCTCCCAAAAAAATCTTAAAAAGAAAAATATTGGGTAATGGTAAAGCACAAAACCCTGAGATCTAGCGAGTCATCCTCGCTTACAGGAATTTTCCTGGAAATAAAATACATCCCGAGACAAGAACAATACTGGGACACAAAAACTAAGCCACATGATCGAAAGTTATATTTCCAGCTTCGGGTGGGCTCATTGCCTCTAAGAGCTTTCACTGCCAGATGGACTAAATCAGGTGATAACAAGTGTCGAGTATGCCAGGTACATGTGGAGTCGGTGGCACATCTGCTGTTTGCTTGTCCAGCATATACTGCCCCAAGACGCGCATGGCTGGTGCCCATTTGTAGAAAGTTGGGCACTAGGAGTGAAGAAGCTGAAATAATTTTATATACTGATACGTCAACTCCCATTATTGTAGCAGTAGCAAATCTCCTATTGTGGTCATGGGCCATAAGATTGAATTTTCTATCCAAATAATAAGGGGTTATCCGTCACTGCATGTTTTGCAAATGTACCAGGGGATTTATAGCCATACACCTTTTTTTTTTTTAGCCGTTATTGCTTTAGGGCTAAAGTTTTTTGCTCCTTCTGATGAAAATTTCACAAATGTTCTTGTTATTAAGTATATAGTAATGTTTTTAAAGTTTTTATCGAAATCTAGTTTTTTATGATGACCTGATGTAATTTCCAGAAGCAAGTTTTATAATCAAGCCTGGCATTGTGTGTAATGAAATATTTTTGTACCATGCTTTTATGACTGAATTGTTGAATAAAGCTGGTTTGGATTGGTAACCCATATGGTATTACAGAGTGACCGGGAAGATATAAGCTCACTGTTTTCCAAGGGCCATCCTCAAAGACTAAACTGTGTACTACTGATGGAAATGTCTGACGGATGAGCTGCATTAGTAGTGAAGTCTCATAATGAATAGGATCCTAACTCTGATCACACTGCTGCTACGCAGCATACATACTGGGATGAACTCTGAAGAAGGCGTTGATGGTAAAGCATCCGCTAGCATCAGAGCCTGAGATTCAACAGGTAGAGTGCACTTCACTCGAAAAAGGATCGGTAACCCCAATTCTACTTTTTAGCCAGCGGAGTATGAAGAGTAATATCAGATGAAGACTGCTTATTCTCACATAAACCGCTTGAGCGTGGAAGGCTCTGTATTGTATTGGAAGCAGACCTGAAAGCCGTAGCGAAGTTCCGTCGACAGTGCTTCTCGGGTAGAGGTTAGAGTGGTGCCCCTAATCAAATGGCTTTGTTAGAAGCGGGTGGTTTGCCACTATAGAACTGTGCAAAGAGAGATGTGTTGATGATGTTGATTTAAGCTGGTGGTGACATTGTGCTGCGGTCACAGCTGTGTGGGTCTGTCAGTGGAGAGGCGGTTCTTGCTGAGTCTATTTCTGGTAGTGCATAATAAATGCGGCAGAACCTACTGTCTGTCTCGAGTGGTCTGATTGAGTAGGCAGTAACTGCGGCATAGGTTTCCTGAATGTGAGCAAGAGTTGCCATTTTGTTCCGGCATGGCCGCTCATTGTGTCAGTCAGGCACACAACGCCCATTGGCCTAAAAGGGCTTCAGCACTCCCCTCACCACAGTCGTTGGTCATAGCCTGGGCTGGTATCTTTGAGGGTACTTGTGTCCAGTAAAGGTCGGGCAGTGCAGAGCACTGCTCAGGAAGCCGCGTGGAGAAGGCTCTTTTTCTTTAAAAAGCAATGGTGTCTCCTGCTGCCTCCGAATGTATTGTTGAGAAGTGGTGGAGATAACTTTTGATTCACACCATCCTACTGTGCAGACCTCATGGTGGGGAACTCTCGTGCAGGGCAATGTTTTTGAGTAGTCACTATTGTTTTAAAGGAGAGCTAATGATTGGCTGATCAGCACTGGGATGAGGGAGAGACCATCTGCACTTAAAAGGTTATCTCTGCCCCCTCCCCATCTTGACTGATACCCTGTGAATTTCTAAGAAAACAAGGCAGAAAATGACACGTATTGCAAGCAATTGCATTTATATATAGTGCTTATTACCCATGAGGAGTGGTAGCAAGCACTATATAAACACAAGAAAGGGGAGATATTTTGTTTTCTTTTTTTAAATGAGTTTGCAGTGGTTCAGTGTCCACCAGGCAGTCCAGACTTTTCTATCAATAGCATCACATCTTCCATTCTATTGGGGTGTAGGGGGAGTATGGTCTTTCTTCTAAAAAAAAAAAAAAAAATCAAAGTAGTGGCTAAAAATAAGAAGCTGCTAAGTGGTTTTGGCAAATCGGGTTATGGGCAGTACTTTGTTTCGGTGGTTGCTAGTGGATGGCAGCAGCTCTTATAAACAGGGCCGCTGAAATTATGTGACCGGAGATGACCAAGTTATGCGGCTGGGTTGACTAAATTATTCAGCAAGAACAGGGATACCAGCGGTGTATTGTGTCACATTTTGTGATGGTATTACTTCATTTTTGTGTGGTTTTTATGCATCTGGGTTAAGAGTTGAGTTAATTAGTGCTAGTTTAACATTCAAATACAGGATAAAGCAGATAATGGTGGTCAGTCAACCTTTGTGTAAGGCCTTCCAATGCGCATCAACAGATGTCACTACAGTTTCAGTATCTTTTGAACCATTTGAGCTGGCAACACCTGTTTCTGCTAAAATCTGCAATATGTGACAAATGCAAATCCATAATGATGCAAAAAAGGCTGGGGCCACACAGTGGCACTACTTATTAGTGGGGACAGGGTCCTTTAAAAAACGGTCACGCAGATCAGCAGTCCGGATCCTGTGAGTTAAATAACCCTGGCATCCCGTTCCATCTCAGAAGGAAGGCGAGCTAAAACCAAGCACTGGTGTTGCTTGTCAGCCTGTCATCCAGTATTGGCCCAAGGGTGATGGCTTGTCAAAAGCATCATGTCACACAGTTA
This sequence comes from Triturus cristatus, assembly GCF_964204655.1. Classification (NCBI taxonomy): domain Eukaryota; kingdom Metazoa; phylum Chordata; class Amphibia; order Caudata; family Salamandridae; genus Triturus; species Triturus cristatus. The sequence continues at coordinate 892,222,797 of NC_140581.1, forward strand.
CTCTAACAGTCAATAGTCGGGCAGTAGTGCAGAGAAGCCTGTCACGGTGCTCCTCTGCCTCATACTTGCTCTTTGGCTAGAGCAGGATATGTAGCTTGGACACAAATGAGGTGCAATATTCCCTATGCCTTTGTCGAGGACTAATGGGTAACCTCTCATAGTCTACTTCAAAGAAGGCCATGATGCATACTGTGTTTAGTGGACAGACATAATAGACTAAAGAGTCAGATCAGCTTGGCACTATGCATGGACACAACCTGGCACTGCGCCTACTGCAGCTTTCTGCCGCAGAAGCATGGTATGCCACAGACATCTCAGTAATTTGGGGTGTCTACCTGTTGGCCATCTTTCCCATTTCTGCAAGTGACAGCTTGTGCTTGGAAAACCTTGAGATGAAGGGAGAAAAGAGTACTGAGACACACATACTTTTCAAAGTCCCACTTGAAATGCAGATTGGCTTCTCAGCCTTGCTGCTGTTCCTGAGCTGATCCATTTTTGCCATCAGCTAGTGTCTGCTTCACCTTCTACAACTCTATGGCAATTTGAAACTAGCAAGTGTCGTACTGTGGATTAACATACCTGCTGCTATGATACAGTCCAGTCACCTTGCCTTTTTAATGTCCATATGAAGCGTGGATTTTAAAGCTCAAGCTTAGCGCCAAGAAATATATTTTTTTATCTTAAAACATTTATTAGTTGCTTTTTGCTTTTCTGCCCGAGCCCACTTTTTATTCCTATGCTCTGCAGGTTATTTTGACTTCTATTACATCATCAATAGGCCGTCACCTCAGCCTTGGCACTGTTCATCTTACCCTATATCCTGCCCTCTATCACTGTAGTCACTCTCCTCTCTCCACATGCCGCTCCCTCCTCTACTTCCCTGCTCTTTCTAAATGTCCTCACAATAAATGCAGGACAAAAGAATATCAAATTGACCCAAAGGCATTGACTGTCAAAACTGCATTCACAACAGTGCTTGGATGGTGAAGAAGGTGGAGGGCGAACAGAGTGTGCATTACAGAGTGGATTAAAGGAGAGGGTAAATATAGATGAGGTTCGACTGCAATGCAAGCGATCACATGTCTAGTGTGTTGATGTACAACACCACCAATCGCAGGGTTACGAATGCTTGGGTTTGAGAAGCCCATTTGAGTGCCCGTTTTATTAAGGAGAGGAACCTAAAATTAAAGTTGATTGCTCATCTCAAGATGGGCATAAACATTTAGTAGACATAAATGAGTTCCTGCACTGATAAAAATTAGTTCCCCCACATTCAAAGTTTGAGACGTTATTATAAAGAGGTCCTATTTACTTGTAGAGTTGAGCTGGAACACAGATAAAGCCGAATCCCTGCATACATAGTGCTGAACTCTTATCCAGATAGTGCAAAGTCCTAGCACAGATGGAGCAGAGGTCATATACATATATTTCTGAGGTCATTTACAGACCGTTGATTTCTTGCACTGAACTGGAGCCGATTCCCTGGTATACATAGAGAGCCAGTTCAATGGTCAAGTTGAGTCTATGATAGGAAGTGAGGAGAAGGTGGGAAGGAGGGTGAGAGGGAAAGGATTGATGGAAGAAATTATGGAACAAGATAGAAGAGATAGAGAATAGTAAAAAAGAAGAAAGCAAAAGTTTGCAAGAATATGGAGGGAAGAGAGAAGAAAGAAATGAGGAGGATTAAACAAAAGAAAAGAGGAGTGTCAAATGGGAATTGGCAGAGTGAGTGATGTTTGAACAAGAAGTACAACAATGATGCCAAGGCAAATTACACAGCACATTTCACAATTTCTTTTTGTTCCTTTGTTCACCAGAAGTCTGGATGTCACCTTGTCAGTAGGTGATGCCAGTGCTGGCAGTGAGTGCTGCAGGAACCAATCTCAAGTAATATTTTGAACACCACCACCTTGACACCTCGGGATCTGGGTTTGAATGCAAATTGTGAAGTTCTGGGCAAATCACTTAATCTCACTGTGCCTTAATTTTGTGAGATGCTAGTGCAAATGTGTATAATTCAAAGATGCAACCCACCCCCTCTCCCACACTTGAGATCTCTTCCCATAATGTGTAGTGCTCTGGTGCTTACCAGCTAGGTCGGTGCAATATAAATATCAACAAATACTTGTTTTTAAATTAGTATTTCGCTTTGTTGACCATTGGAGCTATTGGTGATCCATCCTCATTTTGTGACAGGCAGATATAAGCCCCCCATAATGTTAATTACTCCTAGTACATGCTCCACATCATTAATGGGATTCATATATGTTTACTTCTGTGCTCATTGGGAGATCCTCCTACAAAAATCTTGTTCCTTGGAAGCATTTGTTTTTTATGTGGCTTATGTTTTTGTTAGTAATTTTTAAAGAACACAGGACGCTTCCAAGTAAATGAATAGTTGATTTAATGAAGCATATGGAATAAAACCCCCAGGTACATCTCCTCCGCTCCACAGCCAAGCCTCACTGAGCAAACCACAATCTAGAATCCTCAGTGGAGCTGCGTTGCTAAGAGACTGCAGGTGACATACAAGAATATCTCAAAGGTTCCTTTACATAGAATATAACACATCTCCCTTTTTCCAATTGACAATTAAAAAAACTACTTTTTTTTTAAACAACATGAAAAACTCACAATATACAAACGAGTGAATTTTACTAATTTGAACACAGCAATATTCACCCACATAAATAATCATCCAATTTCATGGGTTTTCGTTTAACACGCTCACTCAAAGCCCTTTTGGGAACGCTCTCTGTTTTGATGCATTTAGAATTCCTCTCCAACCATAAATTCTTTTCTACCTCATTGCACTTTGAAATTCTTCTCTTATTCCACCACTTACCATCGGATAACTCCACTAAATTCCCTTTCACGTTTATTACTTCCTTCGGTTCAGAAAACTTTGACCCTCCTTTCTTTACCATGTTATCAGAACAAGATCTTACAACATCTCCCTTTCCGATATCCAGTGCAGCACTACATATCTTGTCATTATGTCTCTTCTGATACGCATCCTGATACTTTTCCACTTTAGCACGCATCTCAGAAATCTTTACATTTTTTTCACCACATCTTTTCATCCATGCAGGTACTGACACTGTGCTAGGAACTCTTCCCTTGAGCAATCTAAATGGAGTTTCCCCTGTCACCGAATGAGGAGTGGTTCTATAATTCCAAAGCACATTCTTCACTTCAATTTTCCAATTCTTATTTGTTGATATACACAACTGAATACAACCCCCCAACACTCGGTTGAAGCGTTCCACTAATCCATTTCCCCTGGGATGATATACAGGAGTCCTCAAATGTCTTATCCCCATCCTACCAAGATAATTACCAAACTCTTCTGACGTAAATTGGGTCCCATTGTCCGAGATTATCTCCGCAGGACAACCCTCTCTCCTGAACACTTCGTCACAAAATGCAATTACATTGCTAGATTTAACTTCCCTATCAAATGCCACTTCTGGCCATTTAGAATAATAATCCATCATAACGATGGCAAATCTTTCAGATAGGAAGACAATCAAATGGACCACAAATATCAATACCTAACCTTTCCCATGGTCCTTCTGGTAACTTGGTAGGAGTTATTGGAGTTTCCTTCAGAACATGTGATTTGTCACTGCACGTACATGAGATGCATTCTCTAACAAACCTCTCGATGTCTCTGTCCATGCCTGGCCACCAAAAATCCATCCTAGCCTTCCTTTTTACAGCTGACATGCCCCCATGACCTTCGTGCAATAAATCCATTAGTCTTGCTCTCAATGAAGATGGAACAACTAGTTTATCACACCTTCTCACAATACCATCGACGACTGACAATTCCTCCCACACATCCTTGTAACACTTCACTGACTCATCCAACTTCCAGCCAAAGGACGTAGGTAACCGCTTCACTACCTCAACCATAATTGTATCAGAAGCAATAGCATCCAGCCATTCCTGTTTGGTGATAGCTTGACACACTTCCTCAATGTTAGCTACTGATACAGATCAGGGTATCAAAAATATGCCCACTACCACAGATAGAGAAATTTTACAGTTACACGCACATACATTCATCATACGCTAGGGCCCATTTTACTAACATACGCTCCAATACTCTACCAGCAGCAAACCTGTGGGAAGAAAACTCCTAAAGCACCCTGCATCTGTATCTAGGCGATAGGACCAGTTTAGTGGTTGCCTAACATAATATAAACAATCTATAAACAATAATCAAACATAATTCAATAAATGACAAGTAAAGAAACAACCGACACCATATTTAAAAGTTATATTGCTTTATCTAAAATTAGTCAGAGTAAATCAGAATAAATCATTTCTCATAGTTACCTATTCTAACTAGTGTCAGAACGGGTCAGGACCAGTCTCTCAAAAGTCTTTCAGGATAAGGTCCTCAGCATCAGTCCTCAGCAACGCAAGTTCACGCAGCAAGGCGACGAAAGAAAGTGTGGGGAGAGCCCTCCCTAAGCTAACATATTTTATAATGCAAAATACAATGGAAACCCACATAAATTTGACAAGTAAAATTGTATCACTGAGCAGAACGAGAAGGAAGGGATGTAACTTTGCAACATCTTGAAATCTCCGCTCAGGAAAAGTCATAATACGCAAACTTCGGAACAGGAACCATTGATTTGAAACTATTAAAGTTCATTTCCCTCGGCAAACCGGCTTTAACACAGAGTTCTTTCTGAGGCTCTTTGTTTACCAAGGACAAATCATTTCTTTTGGAGATCCTCCAAACTTGCTGATGTCCTCCCGGAAATTTCCATATAAGGACTACGATCAGTTGTCTGTAACCGAATTCCAGCAGGGGTCTCCCTTGTCACATCACAGATTTCGCCTGTACCAGAGCTCAGCCAGGCTTCAAATTATTCTCAGTTATTTTCATGAAGGCCTCCATAGGCCACAATAGACCATCTTTAATTAAAGAGACAAAATAAAGATTACTACATCATAATGATTAAACAGTGTTAACCCCACTAACACCCTTATGTGTATGCATTTATCTAGCTTTGCGACATATAGAGCATTAATTCAGACAGCGTTTTGTGCTCAAAATAAATAGCACACAGCAACATTTAAACATGAAAACTTGCACATTATTGTGAATACATAAACAGCACACGCATGCTAACCCTCGTGTAACCTTCTCTTGTGTTAGGACAAACAGGTTGATTAGTGAAACACACTTGCACAAGACAAATAATTAGTTGTTAATTATTAATAAATTAATAAAACGCATAGACATGCCAGAGCTTCAAAAGCCCCAGAATTTTCTAAAAGAAAACTCTGCTCCAGCAATCCCCCCTTTGGTGATTTTATCACCAAATAAACCCAAAAAAAAAATTAGTGAAAATGTAGTCCCATTTTAGGAGATATCAGAAATGTCTTTTCCCCTTAGACAACATTACACACCAGTCACTCTTTCATCATCTCTCTTTGTCTCTAGATAAACACTCTCCCTCAATTCTTCTAATTCAATCTCTTCTGATTCTCTTTTCTAATTTTTCGAATTCTTACTTTTCTTTTCATTTTTCAATTTCTCTTTCCCTCTCCTGTTTTTACAACACACACACATTAATCTCAGTATCAACAAAGCAACAATTATACAAGACAAAGGAAACAATATTCTACCTATAATAGTACTACCTATTTTTGCAATAAAATCCTTAACAGCTATCATCTTATTAGCTAGTTTAGTCCATAAACTCCCAGTTTCAAGTGGTACTAAATCTTCATGCAAATCAGTAATATTTTTGATATAGACCTTCAGGTCTTTACTTTCATCAGGAATGTAAGTGCAACAATGTTGAACTTTCAAAATTCCACAAACTCCACCCTCCTTAGCCAAAAGAATATCAAGGGCAAGTCGATTTTGCATAGACATGGCACGTACGGCACTTAACTCCGTATTTACCAAAAGAAATCCTCCTGCGGTATTTGTCGATAAGCGATCAACCACTGTGGACAATTTCCTAATTCCATAAGCATTTAAAGAAATTCCCACTGCTGGAATCAAAACCCCAAAAATATCACCCACTATTTCAGACCAAGTCTCTCTTTTAAAACGTTTTAATAGGTTAATATCTTCTACATCACTTATTTTATCTGTATGAAAAATCTTAGGAAAAACCAAACCCACATAACATGTGCCATACCAATGGTCAGGCAACTTGTAATAAGCCTTGTTCCCACACACATAGTACACTCCTGGAAAAATTGTATCTTCTCCACCTCTGAAACCCCAACCAGTCGCAACGAAGTATGTATCATGGCACTCACTAGTCCCCACAAAATATGTATCATATTGGGATTTCCTTCTGGTAATGCATAGTTTACCCTTCTGCGGTGCATCTAGAGCCAAAGTTGGACTAGCCCCATTTCTCAACTCTTTTCCCATTTCAATGTCCCAAATTGTCTCACTCACTTCATATTTCCCTGCTTTCTCATGCATGTTCACTCTCCTTTCCTCTACCATATCCAGGAAAGCTTTCTCCTCTTCTTTCAAACTGCAAGTTAAATTATTCTTAAAAATGTAATCTAATGTTAGTCCTTTTTCTTCAATAAAAATCTCACCAAAAGTGTTAGCTTCTTTAGCTGGATTCAGTTCTTTGTTCATTGGCAAATGCCCAAAAATACTATCTCTGTTAGACATCTTATAATCTATTTTCCCTAACAAATAAAAAACACTACTTAAAATACTACAAGAAATACCATATGTAGCTGGTAAATGGTGATAAGTAACACCCTCTGAAACGGATGCAGGTAACTGCATGCAGACATAGCAATCCCTCACTTCCATTGTCTTCACATATTCATATAACAGTCTAGAAAAAACATTACTAGAAAAATTGTTAATTGACCTATCTTTGTGTATGTAACTATTTCTAATTGGAACTTCTTTTTGTGAATTCTTCTCTATATTAGTCATATTTTCTGTGTCCATCCCAAATTCAACCTTAAAAGTAACTAATAAAACTAAAACACCCCATAGAAGCATTAATATTCCAGTACAACAGCAGCACATCTTGCACCACCTTTTTAAGAAGGCACATCTATTTTCATTATTCTCTATGTTAGCCATTCTGCTTTAACTTCTACTACTCCACTACTGAAATTAGAACTCTTCAAATCTCCAACGTTTATTCCAAACTCTTCAGCTTCTTCAAAGATCTTTCTGTTCACTCAGTCCAAGTGAATCCTTCTTTTACTCAGTTTGGATACTCATCGTTTTTCACTCCAATTTCTTCAACATCAAATTGTATCAGATCTCCAACATTCAAATCCTCAGTATCTGACTCTTCTCCAATGTCAGTCAAGAGTACTTTCAAGATTTCACCAGTATCTTCCTCAACCACTTCTCTCAAGACCACTTCCGGATTATCTTGAGTCACTGTTTCTTCTTTTCCTTCTTCAGACAGTGTCACATAAGACCATGCCGGTGATCTGTACTTTTGGTTGGGTCTTTTAACTCTTTTTATTTCTACTGGTTCCTTTGTTCTCTTTGCTTCTTCTTCTTCAGCCTTTGAAGTTTGACTGGATACCTCATTCACTTGTTCAGCTCCCGATGTATTTGCTCTTATTATCCTGTAGCTCAGTCTTTTCACTCTGTTGTTAGGCCAACGATCTCCTTTCACAACCTTTTTCGGCTTTTCCTTAACACTCCTTTTTCCAATCGAAGTTCTCTTTCTCAGAACTCGACCTTCTGTTCATTTTCATCATCCAATTCTGTTTCAATTGCCTGTTGCTTTTGTTTTTTAGCAGTTTTCTTTTCTTTCACAGATTCTTTCACCACTATTTGAGACTTCCCTACTTCTGTCCCTCCTCGGGTCTCCGACACGCAATCTTCTTGCTGTCTATTCGTCCCTTTACCTAGCTCCTCATCAATGTTCCCTACACCTCCTCGGGGGTCTTCCGCAATCTGTCCCTCTCTATCTTCTTCTGACCCTGTTTCTTCAAGAATAATCTCAAGCGGCTCTTCAATCTCCTCCTCTTCTGATTCAGGAGTAGTCTCAATGTGTTTTCTCTTTTCTTTTCTTTTTCCTCCACTGCTACTCGAAACTTCAGGCTCTTTCACAGAATCAGAATCTGATCTTCCTTCTGATACTCGCAGTGAATCTCTTGAAGCTCTCTCTGCTTCTTTTCTCACTGATTCTGTATCTTCAGGATCTTCACCATCACTAGAATCTGACTCTTCATAATACTCTTCACCAGTTCCCTCTCTCGGACTTGGAATTCTCAGAGTATGACTTGCATGTACCCAGTGTCTTACTCCAGCACACTTTACTGCAGTCGTTGTAGTCAGAATAACTTGTCTCGGCCTTCCCCACCTTGGAATCAAGCAATTTCTTCTTCTGTGCACCTTAATCCTCACCCAGTCTCCTGGACTTAGATCATGGGCTTGCTTCTTCTCAAGTGTGGTAGCTTCTTCTCCAACCTGGTGAAACACAGAATGAACTGCGTCAGCCAGGCCTTTACAGTAATCCAAAATCATGTCATCAGTTATTGTCATTAATTTATTCACAGGCACGAATGCATGGCGCATTGCACGTCCCATAATGATTTCATGCGGACTCAATCCTGTAGTTCTGTCTGGAGTAGATCTCATAGTCATCAAGACTAGAGGCAGAACATCTGGCCATTTCATGCCAGTGGCTAAGCACATTTTTCCAATTCTGTTTTTGATTGTGCCATTAATCTGCTCAACCACACCAGAAGCCTCTGGTCGGTATGCACAATGTAGCTTCTGCTGTATTTTTAATGCTTCACAAATCAAACTAATGAGTTCATTTTGAAAGTGTCTACCTCTGTCAGATTCAACTGTAACTGGAAACCCAAACCTAGGAATCAACTCCCTCAACAGTAATTTTGCCACTGTTAATCCATCATTCCTCCTTGTCGGGTAAGCTTCCACCCACCTTGAAAACAAACAGACTACCACTAGGACATACCTCAGTCTGTTCACTTGGGGCATTTCAATGAAATCAATCTGCATTCTTGTGAAAGGACCTCCTTCTCTGCCAATTGTCCCTAAACTCACCACTGTCTTTTTCCCGGTGTTAAACTGCTGACAAATTAAACACCTTTGACAGATGCTTTCCGCAATTGTCCTAAACTTTGCATTGTACCAGGTCTGTTTAAAGGACCTAATCATCGCGTCTCTTCCCAGATGTCCCTGGCCATGATACATCCTTGCCATTGACGACAAAATTGAGTTTGGCATCACTGGTCTGCCATCTCTGTAGACCCAAACATGGTCTGTTTCTCTTGGAGCACATCCTGCCTTAACCCAATCTTGTTTCTCTTCTTCTCCTGCCTCATCTTGTAACTGTTTCACTTCATCCCACGTTTCTAGGACATTAGTAAACATCACAGAAGGGAAAGACATTTCTTTCTTTTCTCTTTCCCTGTTAATTGATTGATTTAATTTTGCGCAATACTGTGCCACATCGTTAGCATACCTGTTGCCAACAGTGATAAAATCCTCTCCTGAAACATGTGCTGCACATTTTACAACTGCTAACTCCTTAGGCAGCTGTATCGCCTCAAGCAATTTCCCAATCAGCTCAGCATTCTTTATCGGAGTTCCACTCGATGTCAAGAAACCTCTTTGTAGCCACAGTTGGCCAAAATCATGCACCACTCCAAATCCATACTGACTATCAGTCAACACAGTAGTTCTCAAATCTTTCCCAATCTCACAAGCTCTTGTCAATGCCACTAATTCAGCAACTTGCGCAGATTTTACTCCTTTCAATGGTGATGCTTCCATAACTTCTGAAACTTTGCACACTGCATATGCTGCACATAGCACACCATTATCATTTCTTAGGCATGATCCATCCACAAACAACACATGATCATTCTCTGGCAAGGGAACATCCTTGATATCTGGTCTTGGTTTCGTACAGTACTCAAGCACATCCAAACAATCATGATCATTTTCCATCTTTATACCCACATTCTCAATATCCGGCAAAAGTGTTGCTGGATTCACATTTGTACATCTCTCGAGTCACATTTGATGCTCCCAGAATCACCTTTTCATACTTAGTCAACCGACTATTTGACATATGCTGAGTTCTGCTTCTTGTCAAAAGAATTGCCACATTGTGAGGTACGAATACCCTTACAGGATACCCCATTATGATTCCCTCACTCTGTTCCAGGCTTCTGCATGTTGCAGCCACAGATTTTAGACAACCTGGTAAACCCACAGCTACAGGGTCAAGTGTCGATGAGAAGTACGCAATAGGCCTTCTCAATTGTCCATGTTTCTGGATTAACACTGAAAGTGCACATCCATTTCTCTCACTACAGTACAGTTCAAATTCTTTTTCATAGTCTGGCATACCCAGAGCTGGAGCTTCACACATTTTTGTTTTAAGCTCTTCAAATGCTGCCAATTGTTCTGCATCCAGATCCAATGGATCTGTCATGTCACTTTTTGTCAATTTAATCAATGGCTTTGCTATCAGGGAAAAATTAATTATCCACTGACGACAATATCCCACCATACCCAGGAACATTCTCACTTCTCTCTGGGTTTTTGGAGCTTTCATTTCCCTGATTATTTTGATCCTGTCAGTAGTCACTTTTCTCAGACCTTTCTCAATATTATGTCCAAGATAATGCACCTCTTTCTTGCAAAATTGTAATTTGGCTGGGGATACCTTTAACCCTCCATCTGCCAGATGATTCAGTAAAGCTATGGTATCCACTTCACAAGCTTCACGTGTCTTTGATGCCACCAGTAGGTCATCAATGTATTGTACTAGCACTGAGCTTTCAGGCATGATCAGACTTTCCAACGATTTTTTCAATAACTGATTGAATATCGAAGGACTCTCCGTATACCCCTGTGGGATACGACACCATGCTAAAATACGCTGGCCAAACCTAAATGCAAAAATTGGCTGGCTGTCATGATGCAATGGAATTGAAAAGAATGCATGACACAAATCAATCACTGTATACCACTCAGCATCATGTGGAATTTGATACAGAATCACCGATGGATTCGGCACGATAGGACAACATGCCACCACAATCTGATTAACCTTTCTCAGGTCCTGCACAATCCTGAACTTGCCATTAGGCTTTTTCAGTCCCATTATCGGCGAATTACACGGGCTACTCAATAGTTCTCTCAGGACTCCTTGCTGAATCATTTTCTCAATTATAGGAGTTATCCCTTCAATTATCTCTGGTGTCATTTTGTACTGAGGAATGTTAGGATATGCAATTCCCTCTTTCACTGCAATTTTCACTGGATCTACATTATTCATCAATCCCACATCCTCTCCTGTAAAATCCCAAACTGCTCTTTTCACTGTGTCTCTCAGCACCTGAGGCAGATCCTCCGGATTGAACACTGGAAATGTACCAATTAATTCACTTTCTCTATTTTCTAGAGTCATGCGGTAGAAAACATCATCATCTGGTGTCTCAAAAGCTATTCCATCTGGTGTACAGAAAATTGTGCAGTTCATCTTGCATAATAAATCCCTACCTAACAGGTTCACTGGGCTTGTGTCACAGACAATAAATCTGTGCATGTCTGAAAATTTCCCTATCTGTACTTTCACTGGTTCAGTAAGACGTGTTCTGATTTCTGTATTAGCTACACCAACTACTTGGATTGCTTCATCCGAGAGAGGAAGATTTCTAACATCTGTTGACCTGACAGTTGATCTTGTCGCACCTGTGTCTACTAAAAAAGTAACACCCTCTTCATTAACTTTCCCATCCACAAATGGTCCTGCCTGGTCTATTTCTAGAGTTGCACCAAGTATGCACTCCTCTTCCTCTCCTCGGCACCGTCAATAATCACCTTCAGACTCACTCCCTTCACTTTTTAACAAGTACTGCTGTACTTTGTTAGTACGTCTCGGTTTGTTTACCTGCTCATCATTGTAGAATCCCGAATCCTGACTGTACTTTTGTACCCCTCTATTCTGCGGTAAAGGTGGTTTTGGCTCTTGACTCTGCTGCTGTCTCACAACTTTCTGCTGTTGTTGCTGTTGCTGCTGGTTATTCCCTTCATTCTGCACCTGTTGATTTAAGGATTTACCCTCATTTAATGGTGGATTAGGACATTCAGATCTCCAATGTCCCAGCTGGCCACAGTTGTGACAAGGGAATTTCTTTTTGGCTTCCTCAAGACTTCCTCTTCCTTTACCTGCAAATCTTGGTCTATTTCCTGTATTATTTCCCGGATTATTTGCCTGTTCCACTAACTGTGCTTCCTGTCTTTCTGCAACTTTCACCTGTGCCCACATTGCTTTTTCCTTCAGCTTTCTTTGTTTTGCTTCAATTTCATCACTGAAATATTTTGCATGTCTCAGAATCTCATCTACTTTCTTACTCTGCCAATCCACTGTGTGTTCACGAATTCTCTCACTAATTTCAGGTCTAAGACCATATACAAATCTGTATACAAAATGACTCAAATCTTTGTCACCCAGGTGTTCATCTCCACTAAATTGTTTAAAAGCCAGTATTAGCCTTTCGTAAAAAGCATGAACTGATTCTTTTGCTTCCTGTTGTGTTCGATCTATTTTAACCCAGTCTGTCTCTTTTGGAGGAACTTTACTCTTCAGGTATACTATCACCTGATCGTACTTCCTCATTACTTCCGGATCTGGTGCCCCTGTTCTTGGATCTCTTGGATATTCCTCACTAGGCCAACTCACAACTAATTTACACTCTGTCCACAAGTCTGCTGGAACAATTATATCAAACAGACTATTCAGGTCAACCCACAGCACTTTTGACAATTTCACAAACCTGTCTACCTGCCTATACCACTCGACGGGCTTTTCTCTCAATCGAGGGAAATCATTCGTAAATGATAAAATATCCTGTCTGGTCCATGGAACGTGTACATATCCTCCTCCAGGTATTTCTCTCATGGGAAACTGCTCCACTGGTTTCTCTTTTTCTCTCACTGGAAATGCTGAGTAAGTTGTTCTATCTTCACATTCATCCCTTTTCTTATACCACCTATCCTTCCACTTTTCCACATCACCCCATCTACGCAATAATGCCACCATTTCTTTAATTTGTCCTGTTCTACCAGAATTATTCAAATTCTCTATGTCCTTCTCTGTGAAATCCATCCTGTACGTTTTCTGTAAAGCCTTTACTTTATCAATGTCAACTTGCTCATTTGCTATCGCTCTCAGTCTATCATGTGTATTTCTTGCCCTCCATGTTATGCTCTTGCACATGAACAATAATTCACCATCATGATGACTTTTCAGGATTTCTGTCGGAACTGTTCCTGTCACAAGCTCTTCTAATTCTATACGTAATTTAACCACATCAACAACTTGTGAATCTTTATCCTTTTTCTGAAGAACCTTCATCCAGTCATTTAGGTCGTCAACTGTTATTTCCGCAGTTTTTCTCGCTGAAACTATTTTTTTCTGCGGTTCTAAAATTGGCATCCCTAAACTACTAGAATCACTAATATCCATGAATTCACTACCTGTGTCATGTCTTGTTTGTCTCAGGTCATTTCTCCCTGTTCTTTTACCTGAATCTCCTGAAGGACCAGCTGAATTATTTGCAATATATGGAACTACCAGCCCATTTTCACCTGCTCTCTGTCCGTCAAGTATAGGAATTACCGGACCTATAGTAACAGGCACTGTAACAGCTTCCATATTCATCGTTAACTCTCTAATTTTCTCAGTCAGTTCTGTTGTCGTCTTTGCTAATTGTCTGGCATTTCTGGCATTTTCCTCTCTGAAAGAACTATTATTTCTTGATTCAGGTGTCATTTTTTCTTTCTCAACTGTATCTCTTATCGGAGAAACAACTGGTGTACTTTCTTCCGATTCTGATCTATACGGAGGTGGTCTCTTGTACATCATATCATTCAAGACCTCATCCTCATACTCTCCATATCTTCTCCTATCTGTCTCAGAAACCCTTTCTTCTGAAGGAGCCGAAGCTTCAACTGTTCTCATAGGATATAATCCATCTGACATGGTAGCATCTCGCCATCTTTTCATTCGATCCTGATGTGTCTCACGATCATGTCTCCTCCCAAACATATACCTGTAGTACCCTCCAGACCTTTGCTTTTCTCGGTCATGAACTTCCTCTTCCCATTCCACTAAAGCCTCAAACTGTGTAGGTCTCGGCTTCGGATCTAAGCATAACATCTTTTCCCGTAAATTTCTCAACACGGCCAGATTAAATGAACCATGTTCTGGGAATGCTAAAACACCATCTTCTTTAGTATACCTGACCCAATTCTGCAACCATATACAGGTATGTAATCCATATTTCGCAACCATGAAGGATGCAGGTGTTTTCGCTGGAGGTAGCAACTCACCCTCTCTTGTCTTAACCTCTTTATCCTTGCTAAACCACTTCTTAACCTTTCCAAAGAAGGTTTTCTTCTTTTTCTCTTCTTGGTAATACATTTTAACGCTTACCAAACTCTCTACTCTTTCCGTATGGAGCGTCTACGTCACTAAACAGTTCTTCCAATCCCTGCGCGACTCACACTAACGCACCAATCTTAGCGCGAACCCTATTCTGAGTTACTATCCAATCAGTGCGCGAACCTTCTGACGTCAGTAACCGCTGCAGTCTCTGTCTCCTGTCTTTGTCACTCGTCTACCCCTCCTTTACAAAAACTCTCAGTAGACTTTGTGTGTCAAAATTTCTACAAAATCTATTAGTTACAACATAAAAACATCTCCATTGTCTGCTTCGCTAACCACAGAATAGTAAAAGAGTGTCTATTTCTCAAGAGTCAACAATTTTACATACATCTCATAACTGTTTCCTCTAGGACGTATCCAAAAGAGTCTTACAATCAATAAATGTATATGCATTCACGCACATTCATACGAGAAAAATATAGTACATGCACACAGAATCCTGCTTCTCGAGAACAGCACAACCTGTCTCTGTACAGAATTATAACTCACAACAACTAAGCAGCTTACCTCTCCTCAGTTCCTCAAACAAGCTCAGAGAATACCTATTATTCCTCCCGCGATAAGCTTTAACCGCAATCCTTACGGATCCCTGGGACTTAAGACCAGAGTTTCACAGATAACCTTTACTATGATTCACACTCCTTATATACTAGAAATGTCTAATAGTAACATACAACAATGTCACCGATTCCGAACCCAGACAATGTGAACGCGCAACTTCTATTGTTACACGTAATTCCTTACAATCCCGTCTTTCCCGAGAGCAGCATATACACCTTCCTCTGCCCTACTACGGAACTGCTTCCAGCTTCCAAGTTCCAGAAGCACTACATATAACTCAACATTACGACTCCAACATATAGTATTAGTACATATACCAGAAACATCAAAATAAATCAAAAATCAATAAGCTAATTTACAAGCAATCTTATCTTATCAGATCAAGACAACCATCTAAACCATCACACCTCTGCTACCAGAGAAATTGATACAGATCAGGGTATCAAAAATATGCCCACTACCACAGATAGAGTAATTTTACAGTTACACGCACATACATTCATCATACGCTAGGGCCCATTTCACTAACATACGCTCCAATACTCTACCAGCAGCAAACCTGTGGGAAGAAAACTCCTAAAGCACCCTGCATCTGTATCTAGGCGATAGGACCAGTTTAGTGGTTGCCTAACATAATATAAACAATCTATAAACAATAATCAAACATAATTCAATAAATGACAAGTAAAGAAACAACCGACACCATATTTAAAAGTTATATTGCTTTATCTAAAATTAGTCAGAGTAAATCAGAATAAATCATTTCTCATAGTTACCTATTCTAACTAGTGTCAGAACGGGTCAGGACCAGTCTCTCAAAAGTCTTTCAGGATAAGGTCCTCAGCATCAGTCCTCAGCAACGCAAGTTCACGCAGCAAGGCGACGAAAGAAAGTGTGGGGAGAGCCCTCCCTAAGCTAACATATTTTATAATGCAAAATACAATGGAAACCCACATAAATTTGACAAGTAAAATTGTATCACTGAGCAGAACGAGAAGGAAGGGATGTAACTTTGCAACATCTTGAAATCTCCGCTCAGGAAAAGTCATAATACGCAAACTTCGGAACAGGAACCATTGATTTGAAACTATTAAAGTTCATTTCCCTCGGCAAACCGGCTTTAACACAGAGTTCTTTCTGAGGCTCTTTGTTTACCAAGGACAAATCATTTCTTTTGGAGATCCTCCAAACTTGCTGATGTCCTCCCGGAAATTTCCATATAAGGACTACGATCAGTTGTCTGTAACCGAATTCCAGCAGGGGTCTCCCTTGTCACATCACAGATTTCGCCTGTACCAGAGCTCAGCCAGGCTTCAAATTATTCTCAGTTATTTTCATGAAGGCCTCCATAGGCCACAATAGACCATCTTTAATTAAAGAGACAAAATAAAGATTACTACATCATAATGATTAAACAGTGTTAACCCCACTAACACCCTTATGTGTATGCATTTATCTAGCTTTGCGACATATAGAGCATTAATTCAGACAGCGTTTTGTGCTCAAAATAAATAGCACACAGCAACATTTAAACATGAAAACTTGCACATTATTGTGAATACATAAACAGCACACGCATGCTAACCCTCGTGTAACCTTCTCTTGTGTTAGGACAAACAGGTTGATTAGTGAAACACACTTGCACAAGACAAATAATTAGTTGTTAATTATTAATAAATTAATAAAACGCATAGACATGCCAGAGCTTCAAAAGCCCCAGAATTTTCTAAAAGAAAACTCTGCTCCAGCACTACCATCCACTCTTCATCAATACTAGAATCCATTTCATCACTCGCCACAGGCAACCGAGATAAACAATCTGCATAGACGTTCCTAACACCTGGCATATACTTAATCTCAAATGAAAATTCCTGTAGACGATACAACCATTTGGCTATGCGTGGAGTGGCTCTTCCTGCTCCCGACGTAGTGAAAACATCTATCAACGGTTTGTGGTCAGTGTATAGTTCGAACTTCGTTCCCCATACATACATTTTAAAATGTTGTACACCCCACTAACAAGCAAGGGCCTCCTTCTCTATGGTGGAATAAGAAGGTTCAGCACCCTTGAGCGTGCGTGAGGCGAAAGCTACTACTCTTTCCTTTCCATTGTCTCTTTGCATCAAGACAGCACCCAACCCGTATCCACTGGCATCAGTCATTATTATTGTTTCATGATGTGGATTGAATGAACACAGTGCGGTAGCATTAGCCACCGCTTTCTTAATGTTCATGAAAGCGGATTGGCATTCTGAGGACCAAGTAAAAGATACACCCTTTTTCATCAAAGCCCGTAATGGGTGTACCAGGTCGGTGAAATGATACACAAAATTTGGAATAATATTCGGCCAAACCAAGGAATGACCTCAATTGTTCCTTATTTTGAGGAGATGGAGCTTTTTCCAAATCATTTACTAAATTCAACTTCGGTTTAATTCCTTCACTAGACACTGTATGCCCCAAATATTCAAGAGTAGTAGCTTTCGCCTCACGCACGCTCAAGGGTGCTGAACCTTCTTATTCCACCATAGAGAAGGAGGCCCTTGCTTGTTGGTGGGGTGTACAACATTTTAAAATGTATGTATGGGGAACGAAGTTCGAACTATACACTGACCACAAACCGTTGATAGATGTTTTCACTACGTCGGGAGCAGGAAGAGCCACTCCACGCATAGCCAAATGGTTGTATCGTCTACAGGAATTTTCATTTGAGATTAAGTATATGCCAGGTGTTAGGAACGTCTATGCAGATTGTTTATCTCGGTTGCCTGTGGCGAGTGATGAAATGGATTCTAGTATTGATGAAGAGTGGATGGTAGTGCTGGAGCAGAGTTTTCTTTTAGAAAGTAAAAGATACACCCTTTTTCATCAAAGCCCGTAATGGGTGTACCAGGTCGGTGAAATGATACACAAAATTTGGAATAATATTCGGCCAAACCAAGGAATGACCTCAATTGTTCCTTATTTTGAGGAGATGGAGCTTTTTCCAAATCATTTACTAAATTCAACTTCGGTTTAATTCCTTCACTAGACACTGTATGCCCCAAATATTCAACAGTAGGTTGAGCAAATTAACATTTCTGCAGACTAATGGTTAAACCAGCAGATTCCAACTTAGACAAAACCTCTAACAAAGTAACATCATGTTGACTATTGTCGTTCCCCCATACCAACACGTCATCTTGAAAAACTAAAACTTTGTCAATGTCCTTCAGTATTGTTTGCATTACTCTCTGGAAAACAGCTGATGCTGATGCTAATCCGAAGGGCATTCTTACAAATTGATATGCGCCTTCAGGTGTTATGAAAGATGTAAGATGCCTTGACTCCTTCATTTGTGGGAGAGTGAAGTCTCCCACAAATGACGATCAGGTCATTTGTGGGAGACTTCACGGAGCTGGATAGTTGGCAATACCTCTCATGCCGTTACTAGTCAGGAAAGTTTCACGGAGCAGGATAATCGTCAATCTCTCTCTCATGCAAGTACAAGTAACACTTACTCGCAAAAGTGGTGGTCCTTCTCTCTTCCGATAGGTAGATATCCCTTGGTACTTTTCAATAATTGATCAAGTTGGACATTTGGTTCTTCTGTTTCATCAAACACGAGCTGGGGGTTTCTCCAAAAATATGTCCAGTGTCTTCTATAGTGGATGATCGCACCATCCCATCCTCGTCGCCATTTTTAAAGAACACAGGACGCTTCCAAGTAAATGAATAGTTGATTTAATGAAGCATATGGAATAAAACCCCCAGGTACATCTCCTCAGCTCCACAGCCAAGCCTCACTGAGCAAACCACAATCTAGAATCCTCAGTGGAGCTGCGTTGCTAAGAGACTGCAGGTGACATACAAGAATATCTCAAAGGTTCCTTTACATAGAATATAACAGTAATAAAAGACGCCTTTAAAAAAGGCTCCAGTATTTTCATTTGTGTGTGTCAGACACGAACACCAGACACAGGACTCGCTTGGTACCTTCTTGCAAACATCGGATGCTTGCGGGTCTGGTGGACACTCTTGAAGCTGCAGCAGTGCTAAATGTCTCAGGGGAAAGCATGGGTAAAGCCAATAGATCTAGCTTCAAAGAAAAAATGGGCATGCGTAAATGCTGTTTGCATGCGTTAGAACATGAAAGGCAAACCTGTTGACTTTGTTAATGTGTGTTATCATACAGCTCTGAGGATGTCTCCGCCCCCCTTGCGTGCAGTGGTAGCCCCACCACCGTGGCATAAACTACTAGCCCCCCCCCCCCAAAGTTCAAATCTAGTTGTCCTCCAGGTCAGAGGCATCCACTCTCATCTGTTCAAAACACCGCAGTTTGGACAGAAAATCTCTGGGCAACCAACCTTCATAACTAATGTTGAACAAGCTGGAGTAATTGATTCGGCGTTAGTACAGATGGCTACCTCCTTCGGAGAAGGCACGCCACAGCTGACATGGAGCTACCATCTCTCTTGGATGCCAAGCCATGCCACCCTTCCTGACACGTCTGAAATTCAAAAAGCTCCTAAAACACACCTCTTCCCTATGCAAAGATCTGTCTCTAGCATAAGCAAGTTGTTATAATTTATATTTTCTATGACGGATGTTCAGCGCTAGGACACCTGCAAAGGAAGCTGCTGTGCTGCACAAGTTCTTCATTGATGCATCATTCAGGAATGGGGTACATCAAGATGTGAGGTAGAGAAGTAAGGCAGAGCGAGGTGGAAGTAGATCGGTGGAGAGCTGAAGCAATGACAGAAGTTTAGAGAGGTACAAGCTGGAGTCAAAGTGGCGAGGTGGAGTAAGGAACAAAATGATAATTGAGGTATGGAAAGGCAGGTCAGATAGAGAAGTGAAGCAGCAAGAAAGAAGATTTGAAGTCTTGAAAGATGAGGTGTGTATAGAACAAGTTGAAGAGAGGTGTGATTGGGAGGTTTGGTTGATAATGGAAGCAGAGCGTGTTTTAATAGAGAGTAGTGAGGTAGCGGGAGACAGACGAGGTAGAGATATATTTATATAAAGAGGTAGAGTGGGTAAGCTGAAGAGAGAATGAGGTGCATGAGAGATGAAAGAAGTAATGATGAAGCAAAATATGCAGAGATAGAGGTAGTGAGAAAGGAGTAAGGTAGTGAAAGATGAGATAAAGTAGATAAGTAAAATGGGGAGGAGATGAGAAGGGGCAGCGAAAACATGCAGAGGTAAATTGAGAGGTTAAGTAGTGAGAGATGGGGTGTAGAGATGAGGTAGCAACAGATGTGAGGTAGAGAGAAATGAAGTAGTGAGCGGTAAAATAGAGTGGGAAAGAGGCGAGGTATAGAGAGATACAGAGGTAAAGAAAGCTGAGATAGAAAATTCAAGTAGATGGAGGGGGCATACAGCGAAGTGACATAGAAATAGCAGTGAGGTGCTCACTGGAGAGGTATAGAAAGTTGAGGTACATAGATGGCAGAAAGTATAGATGTGGCGGTAGGCAAGGAAGGTGGTGAGAGAAGTGAGGTCATGCAACAGTGGAAAAGAGTGGGTAGAGGTGATCTGATATAGCTGAGGCACAGAGATTTTATATAAAGAGTGTGGAGGTACATAGAGATGGCAATATCAATAAAGCAAGAGGTAACAGTGAAATGAATTAGGGAAAGAGGCATGGAACAGAAAGTTTGGTGAGGCTGAGAAAAAGATGGAATGTGGTAGAGAAAGGTGACACTGCGGTGATCTGAAGGTGGGGTGGCTAGAGAAGTGATGTAGAGAGAAAGGAGGTGCCGGTTTTAGATTTTTGCGAACAGGTACTCCTCACAAATGGGATGGATATTCTGCCTGCCTTATTAAAAGTGCATTAGACAGAGGTAAAGTGAAGTAAGGGAGAATGAGAAGGTAGAGTGTAAAGTGAGGATGAGATGAATAAAGTTGAAGCAGAAAGAAAGTGGTTAGGCTGATAGTGGAATAGACGAAGTGGAGACTAGTGAACTAGAACTAAAGGTATAAGGTTGAGATAGTTAGGATAGAAAAATAGGTGAGGGAGAGTGTGAGCAGAATAAAAGAGCCACACTTAATTACAGAAACTGTGTACAAAGTAGGTGGTCTGAGTGTAATGCTGTATATGTTTTACACAAACTATTTTCTCTATTAGGAGAATTTGAGCCTGTATTGTGCCATTCTTGGCAAACAATTAAAAAACATAACTTCCACAAGACATTACTGTTGTGTGGCTGTGTCCAAACACCTGGGCATTAAGTTACTGTTATCGGTGGCAGCTTCAAGAAGTTCCTTATTACTCAATTTAATAGGTCCCATGTCCCCTCCACATTCTGTCCATCCACAAAAATACAAATATTACTCCACAGGGACTCTGGCAGTGGTATTTTTGAGAAGACATGAGATGGCCAAAGAATGTGAAAGCTTTCCCACAAAAAGGAAGTTGTACATTCCACCACACACATTACTCCCACCAGGAGTAGAAGGTGATGCCCTTATAGGAAATAACACACAACCTCGAACAAGAATTCTCAAGAAAACGGTGTGACTTTAGTTTAAAAAATAATTCTGTCCAACCCCTATAAAGAGACTCTTACTTGTCTAGGATGATTTCAAACAAATATAGATACAAAACAAATTTGAGATATTTATACTCCCCTCCCCCCAGTCAACAAGATATATTGCACAAAAGGCTGCACATATTGTGATTGCCAAATAGGTCCTCATGGACACTGGCTTACACTAAGGATTTTTACCATATCATCATTGTTGGAAATAACAATCTTTTGTGTGGTATTCTCCTAGATTTTTGTCTTCAGTAACTGAACCTGTTTTTGTTGTCCATAGGTCACTGCACACTTTACTCCTGCTAACCAGTGGTTAGGTTTTTGTGCCCTCCCTTTTATATATGGTAAAATTGGCATACACCTTATTGGCACATGTAATTTACTTATAAGTCCCTAGTATATGGTACTACACATACCTATTGTCTGTAAATTACATGCTACATGTGGCTTCCAGCACTCATTGTGCCAACCACTAAAGTAGCACTATAAAACATGTTCCTAGGTCTGCCCTTGCATCCTTTGTGTGCAGTTTTAAGCTGCCATTTTGACATGGCAAAATAGACCCTTTGCCAGGCTCACACCTTCCTTTCTAATACTTATGTCACCCTTAAAGTAGGCTCTAAATGCAAATAGGAAAGGATGCATGGTATTTAAAAGGTAGGACATGTATATTCAAATTTTTACATGTTCTTACAGTGAAAACCCGAAAGTATAATATCACTATAGCAAGGCTGGTTCTCCCATAAGAAAACACTTGGTTACATTATAAGAAGTTATGGTGATTCGTTTCAGTTTGGGAGCAGCTGGAAAGATTCATAAACTCATTTTAATAGTAATGTAAAATCCAACTTAATGGTAAAATTGGATTTTATATCACTATTTTGAAAATGACACTTTTAGAAAGTTGTCATTTACCTGCCTAAGAGAAATGTGCTATTCTACCCATGTCTAGTGTTACTTTACTGTTAAAGGCTTCCCTGTGGTGAGAAATGGATTGGTTCCAGACAGTGGGCAAATGGCATGTGTGGTGTGAGGTATTTTCCTCCTTGAGCAAGATGATCCGTGGAGCTGTGCCCAACACTTTTCCTGAGCTTCGAAGGGTGCCTACACTGTTTCTGGCCGATGTAGCTCACACCTAGGTCTGCTTCCCTTTGTCTTCCTAGTCAGCTTGACTTCAAACCCAGTGGGAGGGGGCAGATGCCCCAGAACTGTTTTGGAGTGACCACAAGGCACAATTTGCCCATTTCCATGGTCACACCTCTGGATGGGCACAAGTACCTCTAATGAGAAGACAGTTCTGCCATGTTGTGTTCGGCTAAAGAGGGGCACTGTTGATTAATGTACAGTAAAACACACAGGAAGTGCTGCAAAAGTGGGTAGGACTACCCCAGGGAAATGTCACCCTATTGGTTAGGGAGTGCGAAGGAGTTTACCCCATAGGCTAGTACTGGGCTTAAATGTGGCATCCCCAGTATCCTCCTCAGAACACTCCTGGACCTGTGAAGAATCAGAGAAAGGACTGCCCTGCTGTCTGAAATTGGAATTAAGACTGAACCTGCTTGCCTTGAACCCAGGACCCTAGAAGTGACTCCAAGGGCCAGTTGGCTGGCCTTTTTTGAGCTACAGGGACACAACAAGGTTCCAGAGGACTTTCCTGCAACTGCTCAGCTGACCAGTTTCAACTGGACCTGTCCTGGACCCTGCTGTAGGCCTCTTTTGGAGTGCATGTTGACCCCCCAAGGTCTGTCCCCAAGGTCCTGTACCTTTGGCTGGTGAGAAAAGTTTAACTGATCCAGAATTCAGGGACTTAGAAACTTTTTGCTTCTAGAACCAACAGGGGCCTGGGAACAATCTGACGAAGGTGAGTCACTGCCGGGCCACCAATTCAGGTTGCATCCACTACGTTCTACTCCACTGTAGGAAATTCCATCCAGTAGGACTTTGAAGAGAAGGTGTCCGACCTCGTGGAGCCCTCTTTGGTTATAGCCTGCAGCCTTGCCCCATTGGAAGAATCCAAGCTTCAAAAAGGTCCTAAGGTAGAAATCTTCACCGAGCGAAGCATGCAAATTATAGTACATAGCAAAGTACATTGCATTTGCCTATTTGGAGAATGGTGATGACAACAGGAAACATACAGCACCTGCAGCCAAGGGTTTGACGAATAGATGAGGAGAAATGTCTATTGAATTTAAACTGGAAATAAGAATAGACCTGTTCCACTTTTTACTTATTGCAAAATTAACAATGATTCTCAAAAACCTAAGAGAAGTCTATTATTTCTGTACAAGAATTGAATTTCATATTGTAATCCTGATAACTGAAGTATGATTTTTGTTACCTGTCACCAATATTTTGGGAGATGTTTGAGA
This sequence comes from Triturus cristatus, assembly GCF_964204655.1. Lineage (NCBI taxonomy): Eukaryota > Metazoa > Chordata > Amphibia > Caudata > Salamandridae > Triturus > Triturus cristatus. The sequence continues at coordinate 892,246,725 of NC_140581.1, forward strand.
TCTGGTGTGAACTTCATCAGCCTGATCCTCTGCAGGCTAAACTTTCTGATGTAAGGTATTGTAGTGGGCACAATTAAGTGTTACATTTTGGCTATATTTAGGCTGTCCGGAATTCGGTTAAAACCGACTCTGCCCGACAGTACCCTACCGGATGAAAATCAGCTGACACGGTTTAAACCGAGTGTCACTGATTTTCATTGCTATTGCACCACTTGGCCACTTGATGGAGCCGAAGCATTTCAGACTTAAATAAAAATGGGATTTAACGAAGAACCACCGCTTCGCTTTGCAGGGGTGGAGGGGGGGCATGGTATCTGCAGCCTCGCCGAGATGTTACATTTTGGGACTGAGAGCAGCAACCATTGTGCTCCAGAATTGCATTAACCCCCTGGCGCGCACAATGGGCACGGAGCCGGGCACGCACGCCTCTCTTTCCTGCAGTAACCTTTTGCTTTTTGTGGGTTTTTTTCATTTTATTTTTAGCACACGACAGAAAAAAAGGGGAGGGTTCGGGAATCACTAACTTCTGAGCCTAGTCACCGAGGCTGGGCTCTGACCCCTGTCCTGTGTGCAGAGCAGACAGCAAACACGAAAACAAAACTTCCCAGAACTCTGGGCCTCTCACACTTATCTTTATGAGGCTGCCTGCAGGTAAGGTTAGTAATGTCGGCGTAAATGGGCCAGAGGGAGTGATGCACGCAAACCAAATGATTGGTCTGAGCTAATTTTCAAAGAGGTGCTATTTAATGGTACAATAATTGTCCTCTCCGTATGACGAAATGATATTTTTCCGTGGATGCATTGACAACATAAATATTTTGTAAATGAAACAAACGTACAGGGAGGGTTTCTGGACTTTTTCACTAGTCACTTTTTCCCACCTGTTTGTGTCAGCCCAGGCACACACACAGCCGCACCCGAGTACTTCACAGGTCTTTAAAAGACCATTTACTAGCTAACGAGGCTTTTTTGTGTTTTCACCTCTTCTTAGAGCCCCTACATCTCCACTCTGCATATTGCTGGAAGAATCAGCCCCCACCCCCCGTAATTTTCAGTAGCCCCCCCAAAATTTGGCTCTAGTTGTGCCTCTGGGTTCCCTCATCAATCCCTCAGTCAAAACACACATGACCTTGGTTTATTTCAAGCGTATGTTAAACGTGGGTGCACAAAATGCTATGTGATTCAGGCCATTGATGCTGTTGCTTTTCTTCCTTTACATGTTTCATCGTCTATTTACTTTTTTCTTTTCTTTTATGCCCACTCACCTTTTTATTCCTGTTTTCTCTTATTTTGGTCTGTATTAGTTCTTTAGATTATATGTTTGCTTGTTTTCTTCTTACGTTCCTGCCTCTTTCATTTTGGTACCGTTTTCTTTTTAGTTATGTGTAGCTTCTTACAGATTCCAGTATCTGTCCCATTTTAAAATACTCACTCGTGCCATTTTTCATTTTCTCTATATAGGTGTTTTCTGATCCCCCTTGTCTAGTTGTACTGTCCTGTTTCTTTTGTTTTTCTCCTTTTAGTTTCCCTCTGCACAAAATCCTCACTGAAGTAGGTTGATAGCTTTAAAAAGTAGTGGGACACTACTCTGATAGACCCACAGCGGCTTCTCCAGAATTAAGGCATCTATGGGAGGGCTCCCCACATTACGCATTGTTTAGGAGTCACGCTTGTAGGGTCAATTCATCAGATTTACTATGGAGAGCCCCCGATGGGGGAGGGAGGTATCAAGTTTATATTCCAGTCCAGTTTTAACTTTTGCAATCTATCCTGATCCAGAACTGTAGTCCAGATGTTTCAAGTGAGGCCAATCAGTCCTTCAGTTTCCCGATAAGACCAGTATTGGAGAATGGTGTTCTTCATGGCAACCTTAACTTGAAATGTGGGTGTCCAAGGCATTGAAAGGTTCAAGCATATTTGGGTTCAAGGCTTCTTGTCTTCATATATTGAGCCCCTTTTGTCTGCTCATCTGTAAGTCCCTTGAATCTTGTTAGTTCAAGTCCTTCCCTTCTGATCTATAGACCTCCAACAATTTGCGCCTAAGAAAATTATCGGACCAGCGCACATTGTGATGTCGTCATACCATTGTTCCAGCTGCCATAACCATTGGTTGACGAAAGGTCCAGGGCATGCCCTGTGCTCCGGGCTTTGACCAGCAGCTAGGACAGTGTCTCTCAGGCGCAGTCAATGCGAGGTGCCTCTCTCTGATAGCATTGCAAGGAGACGCGCTACTTACAGACATCGCCCAGAGCACAAGAGGTGCAACTTATGGACACTGCACACACAACAAGAGATGCCTGTCGCTGACACCACATAGACTGAGAGGTATCTCAGAACGGGACTGGACTGAGAAGCCATCTACAGCCCCGGTGGTAGGCGACCACAGTCAAGTTTAGAAACTCGCACCACATCCACCTCTTCACGAGCACCTTTGTGGCAGTCATTTATTTATAAGTGTCTGTGGGAGGAACATGCTGCAGCGCAGTAGGTGTCAGAATAATCCTTTTACCCTTAGAATTGGTAGTTAAGCACCTTCTGTAGGGCCTCTGTTGAGGGATTCCTTGACTAGGTGTAGCATAGATGGTTACACAAAATGTATTCCAGAAACAAGCAATAATAAAAGAAAAGCGCTCCATAAACACCGGTAAAACGCTGTTTCAGTCTTTTTTTATGGCGTGAAAACGAGTAAACACTGAAAAGCACTGTTTTTTTAGGTATTGAAATCACTGGAAAGCACTGAAAAAACACCACCAGAATTTACCAAAAATAGAAACTGAAAACAGGAAAGCCTAGCTATATTGCATTTTTTTGTTAACTTTCCCTTTTCAAGTCACATGTTGTGATGCCATTTCTGAAATGTCTGACATATTTATTGTTTTCAAAACCTCTTGTCATAGCGAGATCACAATTTAGTTCTCATAGTCCGCCTGTGAACACTGTTTGAGCTGATGCATAACTGTTTACTAGGCTCGTGATGATGAAACTGATCTTTGTTATCATGATTACTTCTGCACACCGCATGAGGGCATTGCAGTCAGTTCAACTGTCCTACACCACTTACTAGACAAATTGGTGCCCCCTACACCACTTTCTTTCTAGACAAATTGGTGTTCAGGATTTGGTTCATCTGCTGTTAAAGTGGTGTTGTCCTTTCATGTTGGGTTCCCTACCAACCCTTTTTGCTCTACCACAGCCCCCTGAAGGCTTGCAGATCCATTCCTCCGTGGCTAAAGCTGCAACAACTGCAGTGATAAGGGGAGTGCATGTTCTGGACATCTGGCAGGCTGCTAAATATGTTCACAAAGCACTACAGCTTTGACAGCCAGGCCCACAGGGAGGGCCATTTTGCCTGCTCAGTCGGAGTGGGCATATTCCACACATTTGCTGTAGCGTCATTACGTAAAATGACAGTACAATTACACACGATTACACAAAATTATGCAAGGAGTATACCCCTGCATTTTGAGCTTGTGAGAAATTGGCTGTTGGTTGAGGGGGTGAAACCCTACTCAAGCAACAGTCACAATCCTTGTCAGGGTGAACCATAAAAAGTTGATAAATTAACCTGTGCTTAACCCTCTGGCAGCTTGGCATAAAAGCAGTCAGGCTTAACTTAGAGGCAATGTGCAAAGTATTCGTGCAGCATACAAACAGCAAAAAGTAAAAAAACAACTCAAGAAAAATCCCAAACCAAGTTAGACAAATAGAGTAAGTTTTAATAAATGACACCAGAATGACAAAAGTACAATAAGTAGAATTCAGGTTATGAATTTGTAATGTTTGTAATAAATAAATAAATAAAAGAAATAGTGGCAAAAAGCATTAAGCGCCAAGTGCAGACATCTCAGAAAAACATAGTAAAATTTTATAAACTATTTGACCCCCAGACAGCAAAAGTCCAATCAGTAGAACTAGAGATATGCAGGTTTAAAGATTTAAGAAAAGTATAGTACCTAAAAGCACAAAGTGCCTCAACCACTTATCTGGTCGTGCGACACTGAGGAAAAGTAATTTGTTCAGGCCAACCGTGATGGATCGCAGACCAGTTACAGGGACTAGTTTAGTCCCACTAAAAAATGTCCCTTCTAAAGTCCAGCGCAAAGAATTCTGTTCGTGATGGAGGAGACCTTGAGGAGCAGGGAGTTTGTCGTGAATGGGCTTCGCATTGATAGTCCCAGCGAGCTGCCGATGCTGTAGTGTGAACTGCAGATCTGACGTTGCCAGTTATCGCTGGGGGTCGCTATAGCGTGAAGAGTTGGTTTCACCAGAGTGCCATGATGGTGGTCAGCACGTGAGGCAAGATCTTCGCCCAAATAGGCCTGTTTATGGTCGCGAAGACCCCAAAACTTCAGGATTTCTCTCTTGTTTAGGAGGATCTCAACTGATGCCACCCCAAGGGTCCAGAACCTGGGAGGCACCTCTTGGGGCTGAAGAACTCACTCTAGCAGTGACCAGCATGACTCGGTAGGTTCAGTTGCAGTTCCAGCGCAGTAGGTCAGCTGGGCAGTTGTAGGGAATCCTCTGGAGTTTGTTGTGTCCCTGTTGCTCAGAACAGGAGCTCAGTCAGCTGACCCTTGGTATCACGTCAGCCTGGGATGAAGGTTGCACATCCAGTCTACCTTCCCAGACAGTAGGGGAGGCCTCAGGCAGGTCCATTGCTACAGATCAGCTGGCCTGTCGTTCTTCTGTAGTATTCATAGGTCGAGGGGTGTACGGAAGAGTGGGTCTGAGGGTCCCCTTTTTAGTTCCCTTGCCCACTTTAAGTGAAAGAAGCTTCTGGAATTTGCCCTTTGCAGACGTATCTGGATTCCCTGCCTCCCAGCCCTGGTACCAGTGTATCTGGGGGGACAATAGGCTATGGTGAAGTTCTTTGTGTGAGAGCTGAGGCGGTGTCTTTGAAGTACAAGGGTGACAGGTTAAAGCTCTGCAACTCCCATCAAGTCCGAATAGCCCAATCTGCCAACATGTATTTATTTATTTATTTGTAGGTTTGTATAGCGCTAGAATCGACTCCAACTGAAGTATCTCTGCGCTTTGTGGAGCCGGTAAAACAGAGGAATAAAGGAGCTAGATCTCATTTCTGAACAACACAGTCTTCAGGAGTTTCCTGAAAGTGAGATGTTCTTTGCACTGTCTCAGATAAAGGGGAAGTGTATTCCACAGGGTAGGGCCTAAGATAGATAGTGCTTTACTACCGTGTCTAGATTTTTTTGCACGGGGAGTTACCAAAAGAAGACAGTTACTGGACCTAAGTGAACGACTTGGGACATACGGAACAAATTTGTTCTGAAGATAAATAGGCCCTTGTCCATTTAAACATTTATGAATCAAGCAGCATATCTTGAACTTAGATCTCTGGCGAATGGAAAGCCAGTGCAATTTCTCCAGAAGAGGTTTGGACGCAGTTCTCGGAGGAGCATTAAGGACAAGACGAGCCGCAGTGTTTTGAATGACCTGAAGCTTGGCCAGCACGTTTTCGTTGGCAGAAAGCAACAGGCCATTACAATAGTCAATACGACTTAGAACCAATGTTTGGACCAGAGTTCTCCTAAAAGAGTCCAGTAGTAAGGGAAAAACTCTGCGTAGCAGGCCAATAGTATGGAAACAAATTCCAGCAGTGTGGTTGACATGCTGTCCAAATAACAGGTCTTGATCCAGACGAATCCCTAAACTCTTCACAACCTGTTTGGGTTCCGGAGCTACTCCCAAATCGGGAGGCCACCAATCAGGGGTCCACAATAGTTTGGCTTCTCCAAACAACATTAGTTCCGTCTTGCTAACATTACATTGAAGGAAGTTGGAAGACATCCAATGAGCCACCGCCTTCATGCCCGCAGAAAAGGAGTTTTTAATTTCGGCGGACATGGTCTTGAAAGGGAAGAGGAGCTGAGTATCATCAGCATATGATACTGGGATGAATCCATAGCTGCGCATCACTCTTGCCAGGGGTGCCACATAGATGTTAAATAAAGTAGGGCTTAAACAAGAGCCCTGTGGCACCCCTTTGGATATCTCCACCTCCGCTGATCGGTACGTGTCCATGATCACTCTCTGGGAACGCCCAGATAGGAAGCTCTTTAGCCAGTCAATGGCTTTATCCTCAATGCCAGCGTTCGACAACCGGTCAATAAGAATGGTATGTGACACTGTGTCGAACGCTGCTGAAAGATCTAAAAGAACTAGGATTACTGAGAAACCCTTGTCCTGATACATATGTAAGTCATCCATAACAGACAGCAGGGTAGACTCCGTGCTGTGTTTCGGCCTGAACCCTGATTGTGAGTAGTCCAGGCCGCCAACAAGTTCAATGTGATTGGACAGATGACAGTTAACATATTTTTCGATCAGTTTCCCTAAGAATGGTAATAGGGATATGGGCCTGAGATTTGTTAAATCGGACCACGGGATAGCAGAATTCTTCCTAATAGGCCTGATAAGAGCACGTTTCCACTCTCTTGGGACAGTGCCTGAGCCCAGAGAGAGATTCACCAACCTTTGGATCATGGAGCATAGCTGGTCAGTCAGGACAGGCATCAGACCGCCTATGGTGATACTGTCTGGGAGGAATACACAAAGGCCAAATACACCTAGTCATGTGATACAGAATAAAGGCTGCAGGCACCAAATGGTTAAGACAAGAAAATGAAAATAACAACTCCTTAGATACCAAACATGAAATTCTCACTTGCTCCCAAACTAAAGTTGGCACTTATTAAATTTGAATACGGTAACCCCATGTTATCCTATTGGAGAAGTTGGCCGTATGCCAATGGTTCAGGGTTGGTGTAGTCCCTATTCAGACTTTATTGCTCCACGATTTGAACTGTCTCTAATTCTATAGAGCCTAACTCAGAATCTGAACTGTGGCATTCTCAGTAAGAATGACAGACCTGAATCAAAATTTAAGGCGTTTTATACAAAAAATGTGATAAGTAGAATACAGGAAGTATCTCACAAGTATGATTAGCATTAATAAGTACAAATCGTAAGTACAAAAAACTCAGTGAAGTTCAATGAAAAATTCAGCATTGATTCACCTTACGGAACTGGGTGTCCTAGTTACAGAGGAAAAGTATGTCCTTTTATAGGACTTTAGACAAAGGATTTCATACATTACTAAGCATGTATGTGGTTCTCAAGATATGCACCAATAAGGAACAAGCAAGAAGAAACATTTTAATACACAACTGTGAGGGGGTCAAAAGGACTGAAGGGAACATACCTGTAATAGGAGACCACAATCCTGTGAGGAGAGCCATAAAATGCCACCTAAAGAAGAATGACAGATGGTCAGGAAAGTGGCGGAGTCAGGGAGGCAAGAGGAGGTGAAAGGGAAAAGGGACAGAGAAATGAAGAGGAGAAGGGTAGTGACAGGAAGAAACACCAAGAATAACAATGGACTACTCTGTGCAGGAGGGGTGGAGCTAAGAGAGGTAAAATTCAGAGATGACGAACAGAGGGGTTCAGAAAAATAGCAAGGTGGAAAGCCTGACCTAAAGGAGAACGAAAGAGCTGAGCAGGAGGAGGACGCGTGAAAAGAGTGGCAACTCCAGAGTGTGGCATAGAACGACCCGGAACGGACAGAAGTCGAGGAAGCCAAGGAACCCGAAGGGGAGGAGGAGTGGTGGTGCAAAGACTGTTGGATACCACCAGAAATCGTAAGGGAACCCACCACAACTCAGGAGAGTTATGGCCCACCAGGTGAGTGACCCGGAATATATCTAGGGGGTGGGGGAGAAGGAGGACAAGAGGGCAGTTTTGTTTCTCTTCTTATTTGGGTTCCTTTCTCTTGCATTTGGGGAATACTAGTGTTACATCTGGGTGCGGGCCTCTTTGTTTCACGATCTGGAAAAAGGGGAGGCGGGGTATAGAAAACAGCTCCTTGTTATTGCTGTCTAAGAGGACATTTTGACGGCACAAAGGGGAAAAAATACCCATACCTCATAAGGAATCAAACCTTGGGTGATTTGCAGTCTATCCACACTACCAACCCTTAGACGGCATGCTCACAACCTTGTGAACTAAGTATAAGGTACTGAAAATGTTGATGATAAGGCTAATGCTGAAAAAAACAATATAAGCCAAGAGAAAAGGAACTTGGTGTTCCCTACATATACTTACATTCATGTTCTCCGGGTGGAATCGTTCTAACAAATGTAGGAGAAATAAGATCCTCATTTGCTCTTGTACGTCCTGAGAAGTCGCTGCACACGCTGTTGGATACGCTGAAGAAAAATAGACTGTCTTAAGAAAGAGGAAAACACGCACCTTTGAACCACGTCAAGGTTCCAACCCTGCTATTCCTCCTTTCTTATAAATCTCAAATATGGGGATGAAAACCTAACTGCACACCTGAGCATTTATCAGACTTTCAAAAAAATTATACGTCGATGTGCAGGAGTCTGCCAACTAGTGTATATAAATCAAATGGACACCTCTTCTTCATAGTAGAATCTAAACCTACATTTGCGTATCACGTACGATATAAGTAAAGCCTGCTGATTTCTGGGTTTCGAGTGTTCACGTCTCATTGTCAAACAGTATTCCTACTCTGTATTAAGTTGATGACACTGTATCCTTATTGGGCGAGGTCCTGATGAAGGTGGTCCTTGTTTGTCCAAATCCACCGAAACGCGCGTAGACCACGTGCGCCCGGATCTGTTTAGATTGTTACCATCTATAAACCAAATTTTGGAGATGTTGCCACATTTCGATGCTCCCTGTACCCCTTAAGTACATGTGTTATGTATGAGTGTGTATAAGTAAGAGTGGTTAGTATGTCTGAGAATCAATTGTGTTATTCCGAGTAGGTTGTAATTGTTTTGTCTTTTATATATAAATTGTCTTAAAAAAATACAACATTCCAAAAAAATATATATGTTTGTTAAAGTGAAATGATTTGTACTGGCTTTGAGGAAAATTATGAAGATTAATGCTCAATGATCATGTTAAAAGTATAATTTATGATCAATTCACAAAATAAAGGAAGATTTTCTTATCAAAGTAAAGACTATGCATTTATGTATTCAACTATATACATGAACCTATAAATGCGATTAACCCATGCCTAGATTAACTCTTGGAAAAAAGAAATAAAGGTCCACGTGGAGTTTTTGTTTATATTAGTTTTGTGTTTTTTCCCCTCTGACTCCTGGAACTCATATGCCCATAGAGGGGGTCCCTTCATTTATAAATACAACCCTTATTCAAAGACAACATCAGAGTAGTCTCTCAGAACCAGGAATTCCGCAATGTACTGTTATTTTTGTTTGCTGTATTTTTTTTTTTTTTTTTAGTTCCCTTGTAAGACGCCTCTATTACAGAGCAATCATTCGAAAAACTGACATTACTCCAAAGCTGTATTTCCTGCCATCCCTCCCCAGGAATACATTTGAGGATTCTCTCATAATTCTAATACATTGAACACAGCCGATCTCACAAGCACATTTGTCGACACATTGTTTAAACAATAGCCTGGGACAGTTGTGATGTCCTTGGTTGGGTACAATATTGTGAGAAGCTCCTGGGAGCACTCAATGTCTTTTAGTCGGAAGACTGCACTTTATTTAGCTGAGAAATAACAAAAATGATGATGGGGTGTGGTGCAGCGCCACGTCATAATGGAAGACATAAATCTTTGTCTAGGTTAGCGCAAGTTTAATTTCAAGCATTTGAAAAAACAAGGATGAAACAACATTCACAACCCCCCCTCGGATGATTTAGAAATCATCACATCTACATCTTTATTACAACACGGATTTCATCAACTTAGGATTCTTCTTCTTCTTCTTCGTTTCCCCTAAATCTTTCATAGTGTTGTAGAGTTCACTTTGCATTTGTTTAACTTTTACATCGAATCTCTTTTTTTTTCCCTCTCGTTGCTGACAGTTCTTATACCCACACCCAAACCCATTGCTTGATGAAATTCCTTTGCAGAATGTTGGGAAGAGAAGCCCACATGCAATGCTTATAAGTATAATCAAGAGAGCAGTTAAGAGCAAGTTCAGTATTCCTCCACCCACACTCTCGAACCATTCACCTATCTTAGCCAAATCTCTTCCAGTCGACCCAACTTTTGAACCGATTCCTTGCCACGTGCCTGTTTCTTCCAATTCGGTTAATTCATGCATAATGTTTGCAATGTTAGTGATCTAACTATCAAGCTGATTATCTATTTTCAGACTGTATGCACAACATTCCCTTGCATGAATGACTTTGCAGACTCTGCCCTCCTTTGGGAGCAGCATATCAAACGCAAGACGGTTTTGCATGATCATAGATCTCATAGCAAGCAACTCTTTATTTATTTTTGTGGTATTAGTTGCAAAAAGGTCAGCTAGGGTCAATAGCTTTCTAATCTTAGCATCGTTTAGCGCAACTTCTATATAAGGTTTAATTACTAAAAAAATATCACTAAGGATCTGTAAAGCTTTGCTTGCTTCGTTTAATCTAGCGATCTAGTGTGTTAGAGTGATAGATTCTAGAAAAACTAAAGCTGCAGAACAACTGCCTACTCAGTTATATGGTAACTGGAAATAATCTGATTTACCACATAAATAATAGATGCCTTTAATACTCCCGCCAATTCAGCAAAGGTTCTGCCTTTGACAAATGAATTATGCTTGCATTCAATCCATCCCAATATCTCAACAGTCTTGTTTCCCTACTGCTTCAGAATGCATTAGAATCCTTTGTTGGCAACATCAATGCTCAACCTAGGGAGTGGTTCCTTTAAAATCTCCTTTCCTTTCCCAATGATATGCTCTGAACTAGCTTTCCCTTTTTCATTATCTGATCTTATCTGCTTGTTCAACTCCTGTACAAAAACTCTTCTTTGTTGATTTTACAGATTACATTATGCATGCTTTGGCTAGTAGCGCTCATGTTATTTAAGGGAGGAAAGAATTTCATTTTATACTAACGCTAATCCCTTGATGGAAAGGCTTTGAAATAACCAGACACATGTTTAGTAGCTCAACAATACATATTTACATCTGTCACCATTGGCACATCTTCTGAAGGCCCACCATGATCAGAATAAGCCAACTATAATGGAGTTCTGCTGATAATACAAGTTCAGAAAGACAAAACACGAAAATGCATAAGACCGAGGCAGATGAAAATAGGCCTCTCCTTCAGCCGCAGAAACTGGAAGGTAGGATCAGACAAAACAATCTTCTACCTACATAATCTTCACATACTCAGCTAAATATTGGAAATAAACGTTATAACTATAAACACTCTCATTCTGTGGGAGATGTGAAACTTTGTTATCATGCACTGGCTTACTGACAACAAGTTTAATCGTGATGTTTGCTGTGGTATGTGGAATCTCGCCACCTAGCAGCTAGATGTCCAACATCCATGCAGCCATGGAAACAAAAATGGCGACAGCCAGAGCTATGAGTAAGAATTAGCAGCATTGCTGCACCATGTTAGCTTAAATCAAGTAATTAGATAGAAACCTTGAAATTAAGCGACTAGCCACCTAATATCTACCCTATCGTCACTACCCTATCGCAAAAAGCTACAAATGTAAGGAGTTTTATGCAAATAATCTATTAGGTAGAATACAGGAAGTATCTTGCAAGTATGATTAGCAATAATAAGTACAAATCATAAGTACAAAGAACTTGATAAAGTTTAATGTAAAATCCAGCATACATCTCCTTACAAAATGGAGTATGGAATGTCCTAGTTGCACAAGAAAAGTACGTCCTTTTATATCACTGTAGACAAAGGATTTCATGCATTACTAACCATGTACATGGGTCTCAGGATATGCACCAATAAGGAACAAGCAAGAAGAAACATTTTACTACAGAATACATTTTAGGATTCTCTCATAATACTACTAAATTGAATAGAGTCACTCTCACTTTTAATTCAAGCGCATTAGTCAACACATCTTATAAACGATAGCCTCGGACAGGTGGGATGTCCTTAGTTGCGTACAACATGGTGAGAAGCTCCTGGGAGCGCTCACTGTCTTTTAGTGGGAAGATTGCAATTCTTTATTTAGCTGACACATAACAACAATGATCATGTGGTGTGGTACAAAGTAACTTCGCAATGGAAGACTGTGCATCTTTGTCTAGGTTAGCACTAGTTAAATTTCAAGCAGTTTAAAGCATAGGGATGAAACGACGTTCACAATAGTACCTGTCGAACTTTGTAGATATAGAACACCCTGCACTGGTCTGTTTAGGGCCCATCTTAGGGGTGTCTTATATGTATTAAAAGGGATGGTTTATGCTTGGCAATAATTTATTTTGCCAGACCGTAATGGCAGTTTAACACTACATACACAGGCAGCAATGGCAGGCCTGACACATGTTTTAAAGGGCTACTTAAGTAGGTGGCACAATAACAGCTGCAAGGCCACTAGTAGCATTTAATTTACAGGCCCTAGGTGCCTGTTGTATCATTTTATCAAGGACTAATAAGGAAATTAAATGCGCCAATTGGATGTAAGCCAACTTTACCATGTTTAAAGGATCACGCTCCTGTTTGTCTTCGTCTTGGCGTCTGTGCTGGTCTCCCGTCCTCCTCTGCGGTAATTCGTTCATCATTCTGGGCCTTTAGAAGTGCATTTGGAGGGGGGTGTCATCCAGAGCTACACAGTACTCAGAACCTGCAAAGAAAGGATGACCAGGAGTTAAACCCCAATCCTGGGGTAGCGGGCCGTGCGCACAAGTTTTAAATGCTTATCTTGTGTATTTTGGGAGTCCAGAAACAATCCAATATTTCCTGACAACCAAGTTGTTTGTTGGGTCATATTTGTAAAAAAGGAAAAATATGAGACATTTTAATACTTGTATAAAAGAGAACATTATACACAGGCACTTGCACAATCAATGTCACGGCTTGACATGGGACATTAAGTACTTAATACCTAGGAGTACTGTGGCATTTACCTAGGTTGCTAAGTACGACGTAATGCTCTCACTCATAATTTTGTTGTACGAGTTACTCCTTAATGATTATTGCGTAGGTGTTTGTATCCTATGTTGCTTACCTTTGTAATCCTCTTTCAAGATGTAAAGTGCTGCACAGCACAGAAGTGGTGCCTTTGCACTGGTTGTATTTGTACCTGGGAAGGGTACAGTACAGGGTTAGTGCAGTGTAGTGTAGTACATGTCTAGCGAGTGCATGTACTGAGTGTTTTGTATGCCTGCGAGGAATAGATTACATGAGAGATATAGTGCTGAGCAATGCACGTGCAGCGGAAGCATGTGCTGGGTGTATGTGTGCTAGTTAAAAGTACACTGCATGAAAGGTTAAATCGTGTGAGGTGCACGCATGATGAATGTGTGTGCTGGTGGTGTTTGTGGTTGAAATAGGACACAATGGCACAGCGCAGAAAGGCTACAGTATTGTACAGTGCACAGGTTAAATGTGTGTGCTGAATGTATGAGTATGTGTGCTGTGTCCATACACTAAGTGCAAGTGTGCCTGCAATGGTACATTATATAGAGGACCTCAGGTTCCATTTTGCAAGCCCAGGCCTGCTTGTTTGAAGACATGAGGACTTTCCCCAGACATATTTGTGTATTGCTGCATTCTTGTGAGCCAGGCGGGACACACTGGGGAAGGGAGAGAGAGAGACCCTCTTGTACACTGCAAAAGGTTCTCATTGAATCAGTGATGGATCACAAGGAAAGGGTGTTGAGACATCTCAGGAAGGAGATGGGGCTTATGAAGAAATCATAAAGTGTAGGGCTGGATGCCTGGGATTAATCTTTTGATGCTCATATAACTGTGGCTGGCATCCAGTTATGAACTCTGGTCACTCACATGGCCTGTGTTGTGGGACTATCAGCTTCTGTATTTTTCCTGTTGTGACAGACCACCGTTCCAGAGGAAGAAGACAGAGGAAAGTGCACTCTTCAAAAGAAGAACCACAACATAAAACTTTAAGGACCCAGGCCCTAAATCACATTTGATGTCTGGAAATCGACTATAAGTGGAGGAGGTTGAGACCCCAAAATTTGTCATCTGCCAACTAGACAGAAGGGCTGTATGAGGAGGGGAAGCTCTGCAAGCCTGCCTGTGACCAGGACTGTGGCCCAAAGCCTGCTGGTTGTCCTTCTGGGTGATGGGACATCACCCAAGCAAACCAAGACCACTTGCTCTGGAATTTGGAGCACCGGTGCCTGTCTGCTTGCCAAGACCAGTATTCCCTGTGAAGAAGAGGAGAGCGTTGTAGGGATCAAGGTCAAGTATGGAGCGCCGCCGAGAGGATTTCCGGTTAGAGGTGTAAAGAAATGGCTGTGCAGTGAGCGGGTAGTTGCCCATTTGCAGGACTGAATCGTTGACCCCCATATGACAGAAGAGGGCCTCTGTGGGCTCAGCTGTGAATCGAGAGCCGTGCGGTGAGCGTGAAGCCCGTACCACCTCATTGTAGTGACCCTATATTCAAAGTGAGGCCAACATGGAAGTAATTGTTGCAGTCAAAGTGTCAAGACCTGTGCAGGTGTTAGCAGTGACCCATTATGCCAGGAGGGGCTGCTGTGGTATAGGTGGCTGCGCAGTACAGACTGATGACTTGACAGCTGGTACACCGGGAAAACCGTATCCGAGGAGGGGTACCGGGTACTGCTAAAGTTTGAACCGCTGCCCTAGAAAACTGAAGTTGCAAGTCAGAAAGAAGCACCGATACCTGCCCCTGACCTGCCCCGTGAACTCCAGAGGGTATTGACAGGACTTTGCTTTGTCACTGAGACCCGGTCGGGAGAAACGAAGATCAGTTCTCTCCCCTCATGTGGGGAAAAACTGATCTTAAAGTGCCAACGGAAGCCAGGAGCACCTCTGATCACTGTTGAAGCCACCCGTTCTGCTCAAAGCATGAGCTTGTTGGGTGCTACCCTGTGTCTCACGTGCAGTTTGACTCGACCAAGCACGACTGAAGCAAGTGCCTGTAGTCTGGGCACCCGCTGCAATGCTAAAAGCTTCCTTGCTGCTGGAGATGGTAAGGCTTGAAATGGGCCTGTCGAGCCACAGAAGACTCCATGCTAAAGGTGATGTGGCACCATAGATACTTTTGACTGTTTCCTAAGAGTCAGAGTGGACTCTTGAGTAAGGCCTACCAGTGAGCATTCCCTGGATGCAGCCACCAATGAACGGGGCATACCCTTGACCACATTACAAGGAAGAGGGTAGGACAGGAATTTGCCAGTTGAACACTAGAGCTCTTACCTCAATTGGATTGTGTCATTGCTTCCGGATGTCATAATGCTCCTTTGAATGCGTAGAGTTGGATATAAAATTCTTCTTTTTAAAATGAAAAACAAGTATTTGACTGGACATTGATTTATCGACATTGCTGAGTACACTTTGAATAATAAGTCGTGTTCACTAAACTGTATCAACACTTCCACCTCTAGAGAGCCTTTGACTACTCATCCACAGTTACCAGTGAGAGTCAAGTGCAGAACGGCAATTTGTCCCGGTGCTCAGGATCTACAGTAGGTCGGGCCGCAGCACATCAGAAGCCACCACAGTTTGACCATTAGTCCCTGAGTGTCCCGTGGACCTCTGAAAGTGGTATTGAAAAGGTCTGATCTGTAAATAGTCACCATGTCAGAATCTTCTTGCTCCTCTGAGACAACATGGTGTCTTTTTTCTACAGCGTTTTTTCCCTCCATAGCTGCTAGGGAATCGTGTTCTCTGTGAATTAGACAGACAACACCTCCCGGTTGTCAGGGGTTGCAGCAGCGGTCCGTGCAGGTAAGCTCGGTAGGGCGCGGCAGGGCAGAGCGCGGTGAAGGAGGATGTCAACAGACGACAGAATAGGATTTATTTATTTATTTAATTTTCCCTATTCAGTCATCTGCCGACTTCCCCCTCCTGCCCGGTAGGCCCCACCGGCCCACTGCGCTTAACTGCACGGACTGCCGCTGAGACCAACTCTCATCTTGTAAGAGTTTGTTCCAGTAGGAAACTTCCTTTTGTACCCTGCAAGTCAGTGCTCTAGCAGGTCCCCTGGAGCTCAATCACAGCTATTTCCCCCACTACGAAGTGGAAATGCCACCGAGCATGAGGATTCCACGTCCTAGCTGTGCACATGGACACGGGGATTGGACTAGCTCGCTGCACCCAACACAACCATCCCCTTGTGAAGTGGGGTTGAAAGTAATGTGTATGTTACTTTGCTATAGGTTTTTCACGTTAAATAGCAAAAATCCAGTTTAAAGCAGGAACTGTACATAATACATTGTTTTTACAGCATGTACAACAACACACTTCAGGAAAAAGCAGTTCCTGTCTTGAAGAGGTACCTTTTGTGGGAAGGCTTTCTAGTAAAGTTAGAAACAGGACGTGTTTAAAGCAGTGTCCCCTCCTCATACAGTATGGACTGGGGTGGGGCGATGGGTTTTGGGGTAATGTTTATAGGTTTTGGTCGTGAGCTTGGCTGAACATTCAAACCACTCATTAAGTGCATTAAAAAAGATGCACTCTGTGGGTTACATTAAACAAAGGTCGGCAAAGGGATAAACCTGGAAGCAAGGGCTTAGCTCTGGGGACTGGGGGGAGGCTTTTGGGGTGTTACACCCCGCAAATAAATGTAATTTCTGGTGAATAGTTGGGTAAAGGTGCTTTCAGCCATGCATGGTGAGGTGTCTGTCGGATTTCACCTGGGATTTTTGCATACACAGACAAAATCGCACACACACTCTGTCTCCCTCTCCCTATTTTGAAAGCCACAAAAATGTTGGCTATTTTACAAAATACTGTGTTTCCTTTCACTTAGTACCCCTACCAATCCGCATTCCTCTCCCTTTCCACTGTCCTAAGCCCCTCTCATGCGCCCTGCTTGTCACATAATGTATTTTAACATTATATGCCTGTGTGATTGTTGGAAAATCTGAATTCCCCCTCCCCCCCCCCCCCCAACCTTTCTGACCAAGCTACACCCCTGCCTAGGAGAGTGTTTACATTTCTCATGCGCTGTGTGCAAAGTATGTAGGTCAATGTGTGCAGTTGCTCTCAATCCAAAGACTTAATTTTGGTTAGTCATAACCATAAAAGGGAGTCATAACCATAAAAGGGAGTTATAACCATAAAAGTTACATTCATACTGGAATCCTACATAGCCGACAACAAGAGATTTTTTTGTTAGCAATCAATAGCCATTTATTACAAATTAAACAAACAGCACAGGTGCACCACAAATTGACTTTAGACAAAGAATTAAATATAATCCATGTCCATCAGTGTTCTTCTAAAATTCTTCCTTTAATTCAATGACGTTCTTTTTAAAACATGATAGGGATGATCACAAATATAGCCGACACGTTTCTTCCTTATCAAAAGGACTTCTTCAGGGCAAAATAGATCTATTCTGTTATTGGCGTTTATGCAGTAGTCCACATGGCAACCCGAATGGAGGGTATAAAGGTACTTCTTTCATCAATATATTATGTTTGTAAATTAAACGGTGCTTTTGCCTGAAGTAAAGGATGGATCAGTATATACTATCTCCCAAATTAAGTGAGTGCTTTCATTTTCACTTATATCTAAATATGTATAAGGATTTAGATGTCACTCTATCTAACATGAAGGATAGATGGGTATGTGATAATTCCCAACGTTTTAAATCCAAAATCCCGGGTCAGGGAAAGGTTTTGTCATAAAAGTGTTTGCACACTATATAATTACCGGCCAGTATCAGACGGCGGGTTCCTCCTACATCAGTGGAAGGCAGGGCAAGTACAAATGCCTAACTTGATGACACCCCTTTTATCAACCTTCGAAAAAATGAAAGACTGAGTAAAAACCAGCAAAGTTTCAAATTCATGCCTTGCACGTTTCACACAGCTGTTTGCAGCAAGCCTGTCACAGACTGGTCTATTTTACTGGAATTGGAACCAGTGACCTGCGTTCTACACAAGGATATCAGCAACACAGATTCCAAGTCTATCTTCAATAGAGCACGGAGGGGTAGTCCGCAGCATAGACAAATACTGCATGATTGCTACTTATTCTATCGTGATTCATGTCTGCAGGATACACATTGGTGTATGAAGCATGTGCCTCAACCCTCCAAGCTATATACTGATGCAAACCATATATGACGGTAAAGAAGAACATCTTAAAAATCTCATTTTTCCTAGCTGTTAATTTTGTGTGGTGGTCGTTTTAAAAGTAGTGTTTGTGTACTCGCAATTTATAGGCTGACTGCAAATGACTATGCTTCTTGTGACGCCACCCCTCATGGCTCTGCCTTCCTTTACCCCACCACCTTTTTAATCCCACCACTTTGTAGATTCCCAGTGTAACTATTTTCTAACCCATCACAGATATACCAGGAATGCATTAGAATGTTTCCGTAAGCAGAAGCAATCTGCGCCCTTCTCAACTGTAATAGAGTACAGCCTTCTAAACGGAATTACCTGCTTGCTGGTCTCCTTTCCTTGACACTGAGGCCCAGATTTACTAAACTAAAGGCGTGCGCTGCCTTTGTGTCAGGCGAGGCGACACAAAGCAACACAAGCTCTTAAGTGAGATTATGCCACACAGAGCCACCTTGCCTGGATCTGCGTGGCATGGTAAATCTGGAGTAACACAAGCTGCCTGGCGCTACTATGTCCTGGGAAGGCATGCCATGGGTGTAGTGTGGGTGTTCTCACACATCCACTCATGGGTTTCGGCACACTCGCAGATTAACAATTAGTGGTAGACCTGGGAATACATCAAAATGGTACGCCTTCCCAGGGGAAGCGTAAAGCAGAGAAATATGTATATGTTCCTGCACAAAAACAATCCTGGTTGTAACACAGGCACCTTTGCACCCTGGTGCATGGTTGTTTGCGTTTGTGCTTGGCAGCCATAAGTGCACAAGCGTAGAGAGGGAGCAGGAATGCACCATATCTTAGTAGATATGGCGCATTCCTTCCCTCTCCATTTGACACACCGCAACAAGTTGTCATGCTGCATTGTGTTGTGCCAAATATTAGTAAATCGTCCCTTAGGACTTTCTTAGAATTTGAGGCAATTACATGCCTTTAAAGAGACACCATCAGGCACCACCAGTCTTGCGTGAATAGTTTGAGATGACTGGCCTGATAAAACACCATCTTTATCTATTGCAGGCATACACTATAAGCCTAGTTTATGACATTTTCACATAGGGCAGCGCAGTAATGTACCTTACTACAATTCCCTACACCAAAGTGAAAGGGCAGAAATGCAGCTTATCTAAGCAATACGGTGCATTCCTGTCCTTTCTGCCTGCACTGGCGCTGTTTTGGCAGCCTAGTGTCAACTTAGGCACACTTGCACCATGTTGCAAGGGTGCCTCCGTTTCAGGCAGGATTGTTTATGTGCAGGAGGGGACACCTTCCTGCACAGAAACAATCCTACGAGGCATTTTCCTCTTTCCATGTGTGCTGCATGTGAAAGAGGAAAAACAAAAATAAATAAATATATTCCTCCCCGTTACTCCTCACCCCTAGAGGAGTACGGATTTCATAATTCCCCAGGTTTACATCACTTTGTAAATCTGGGACAGCGTCAAACCCACCGCAACGCCCATGGAACCCCTCCCAGGCGCAGAGTAAGGTGACACAGCCATTTGCTCTGCTTTGCCTTACTCGTGATTTATGAGGCCACTTAAAGGCCCTCAGGGTGGCTTTGCGTGGCTTCATAGATCTTTTTGAAAGCTTTCATTTACCACTTTACGTGTTGGAAAAGTGATGCACAGTTCTCATAAGTAAGCCTCTAAATGTTCCTGCAGACCATCATCAAAAGGAAAACAGCAGCTCCTATGGTCAGATGGCGCCACCCTCTGCTCCAGCGTGGATGCATTCACTACAGATTATGAAAAATCATTAAAAGATCTTGAGAGAAAAAAGATAGAGAGATCAGCAGATTACATGTTACAAGGAAGAGCCTACATTTATGAACTAGGCGTGTACCCAGTTTTTGTGTGAGGGGTTCTGGTGACAATCGGAGATCTACTCCTGTTTAGGGCACTTGACAATTAGTCGCGTAGTAAGGAACAGAGACGTTTTAATGCATGGGCAAAGTGGGCTCTGGCCCAGGGCCCCATCCTTTCAGGGGGCCCCCTGACAGAGTCAGCTCTGTTCTCCAGAGTTTTGCCCCAATGACCTTGAATATTTCTTAAACAAATTGTTTTAAATACTATTTTCCTTTAATTTATTTTTATGTACCTGATGTGTGAGAGTCTAGTACAGCCATTTTGCAGAGAAATGTTGCGTTTATGTTTCATGCAATATACATAAAATAATTTTCTTTAAGATCAAAACAAGGCCTAACATATAAAAAATAGGAGGGCGTCACAGATTATTTGCAGTAATATTGGTGAGCTGCTGCTGTGTTACAATATTGAAAACACACATAACTATCCCTGAGTATTAAATGTAAACACATTTAGGGCCTTATTTATGAGAAGTGATGCATCGCTGTGTGAAAACAGGGATGCGTCACTTCTTAGCGCGCCCTCCTTGCGACATGATGGATGCGTCATATTTACTGTATGATGCATCATGTTGCAAGGAGTTACAGATACAGCAGTATTTGACGTATTTGTAGGCGCACAAGTTAAGCATTGCTGGGGTGTGTCTGGAAATAGACGCAGCTCCAGTTGTGTGTCCTTTCACATGGGGCAAGCCCCATGTGAAAGGCCCTGAATCAGTATTACACCAGCTGTGAGGCAGGTGTACGATATTGACACAATGGTGTCCTAGAAGTGCCGCACTGAGTTCTCATAGATTTCAATGCGCCACTTCTACGAGGCTTTTTGCTGGGCAACACCCACCCTGCATACATTATACCTGGCGCAGGTATAATGTGGTGCAGGGGTTTGCAAAGTGACGCATCTGCCTAGATGCGTCACTTTGTAAATAGGGCTCAACATGGCACATTTTTTTACGCTGCCGGTGTGTCACAAAACATGACGCACCAGCGGCATAAAAGGCCCTTAGAATTTGAACAAGTGTTCCTTTGCACTGTCAGGGACCTAATGAAATGAAATAGTGTACGAGCGCAGCTACTCAGACTAGAGTGTCCTGGCACGTGACATCGGGAGGAAAACATGTGTAAATGTTCTTCCTGAAAGAGAGTAGGTCTGTGGTTAGTATCAGAGAGGCTATTCCACAATTTTGCGCCTAGAAAGCAGAGGGATCTGCCTCAAGTGTGGGCAGGGCATATTTTAGGCACGATGGCCAGGTTGGCATTGGAAGATCTTAGGGGTCTAGATGTTGTGTAGTGATTAACTCGCTTATTTAGGTAGCCGGCTTCTAAGCCGTGGAAAGCTTTAAAGAAGATGGTCATCGCTTTGAAGTTGATCCGTTCTTTTATGCGGAGCCAGTGTTGAGACTTAAGAATAGGAATAGGTGTCATACTAGATCTGGGTTTAGGTCTCAGGATGGGTCTGGCCGCCGCGTTTTGTACTACTTGTAGGCGCTGGATAAGGGATTTGGGAAGACCGAAGTACAAGCTGTTGACATAGTCAAGCTTTGATGTCACTAGAGCCTGCACCGCGATCTTTCTGCTCTCAAGCGGTAATAGTGGCAGGAATTTTTTTAGCATCCAGAGTATGCCAAAGCACGCCTGTTAGGTTTTGGATTTGAAAGTGCATGGAGAGTGTCTTGTCTATGACAATTCGTAAGTTTTTTACTTTCTCCTTTTCCGCGGGCGAGGGCAGCAGATCTTTTGGCCACCAAGTGCTCCTGTCAGGTGTTTCTGGCTTACCAAAGAAAACAACCTTTAGTTTTGTCCGGATTGCACTTCAGCTGATAGATCTTAAGCCAGTTAAAAACCTTTGTGAGGCAAGACCTAATCATTGCCCCGTCAAAGTCGGTTCCTTTTTCACACGTAAAAATCAGCTGAGTGTCATCAGCATAGGAAACAATTTTGGTACCCTCTTCCTCTACCAAAAATACAAGGGGGATAGATATATAATAAAAAGGGTAGGACTGAGAATGGAGCCCTGAGGGACACCTACATTCATGGCCGGAACTGGGGATGAGAAAGGGGGGAGCCAGATGTCCGGAGATCTATTTGCCAAGAAGGATGACATCCATGTTCAGGCAGTCTCCCCAGGCCGATGTTAGCAAGTCTCTCCAGGAGCCTCTCATGTGGGACTGTATCGAAGGCAGCCGACAGATCGAGCAGTATCAATACGTCCTTGCCTCCCTGGTCCAGCTTACCCTTGAGAAATTCAGTCACTTCCAGCAAAGCAGGACTGTAATTAGCCCTAAAACCGGATTGGGACTCATGAAGGGGCTTCACATTTTCAATGTGTTTTTGGAGGGCCTTGTTTACATGCTTCTCTAATACTTTGGAGAGGGCAGGAAGAAGAGAGATTGGCCTGTAGTTGGCAGGGTCCTTCGGTTTGGCGTTCGCCTTTTTTATCAGTGGAAGAATCTTAGCATTCTTCCATAATTTCAGCATGTTGTCTGAGGAGAGGGAAGCATTAAAGAGCTGGTTTTCCGTGGGGTTTATGGTGGGAGCTAATAGGTTCAGGATATTCGCTGGACATGGGTCGGTAGGAGAGCCAGACTTAATGCTTTGGGGAAGTGTTAGTGACTCTTCAAGCTGAAACTCAGGGAAAGCTAGTAAAGATGGAGGATCCAAGAGGTGAAATTTGCTATTAGAACTAAGGTAGAAGGTCAGTTCTTCCTCTGAGATGTTAGTGAAGGCTTGTTGGATCACAGACATCTTTTTGTGGAAGATTTGAGCTATTTGCTTAACCCATTCTTCCTTGCATGGCCCTTCCTTTGTGCCGACTGTCAGGGCGGTAAAGGATTTGACTATGCTAAAGATTTCCTTACTCTTAATTTGGGCATTTTTTATCTTGGTTTGAAAGATGTTTTTCTTGGCTGCCTTCACGAGAATGTAATTAGCTTTAAGTTATCTTTATACACCTTCCTGTCCTCAAGTAGATGGGATTTACGCCATTTCCATTCCATTTTTCTACAATTTATTTTTCTGGATCTGAGGGAATCGTTAAATCATGGAGCTGGTGGGGCCAAACTCTGAGGAGCGCGCAACAACCAGTACCGCTGCATCAATGTTGGTTCGGAGCCATGAATCTATTGAGGGTGCATCCGAGTCAGGGCAGCCAGACAGCTCCGGTGAGGAAATACCGAGTGCGTCTGCGAACATCGGGATTGGGATTTTATGGAACGTCCTGTAATTAGGGACCCTCTGCCCTGCGTTAGCCCGAGGGGCTGTGGCAGAGTTGGGAATGACGAATTTTAATAGGAGGTGGTCAGAACAGATAATGGGAAGAGGTAGGCTTACTGATATGTCAAAGTTGTGAAAGATTTGATCTAGGGTATGGCCCTTCTCATGGGTGGCCGAAGAAATAGATGGAAACATGTTGCAGGCCTGCAGAGTCTCCAATAAGGAAATTATTTGAGGGTCTTTTCCATTGTCCATATGTATATTGAAATCTCCCAGAATAAGGCAGTTGTTGTATTTTAAGGCCAGGAAGGTGGTGGCTGTATTAAGCGTACTAATAAAATTTCCAATGGCACTGGGAGGTCTGTAAATCAGAAAACCAGCTAAGCTATGATGGGGGGGGATAAGGTACAGCGGAAGCCTAAGGACTCTGCGCCCTCGATGTTTCCATCAGGATGGGAGAGCAGTGTAGTTTTTTATTGTAAATTATGGTGACACTACCCCCTTCCTACTCGGCCGGTCCCTCCTAAGGATTTTATAACCCGTAGGGATGGCCGAGGTGATAGTAGGGTTGGAGGCTTCAGACAGCCAGGTCTCAGTGAGAAATAAAAGATCAGGCTGTTCGTCTAAAAGTAGGCAATAAATGTGTGGTTCATGCTTTTGCATAGAGCGACAATTTAAAGGGTGGCCTTTTTTCGTATTGTTTTTACACTTATTGTTGCGTGGGAGGATCCTGGGTGTGAGTTTCCTGGGCTGGAGGAGAGACAAGTTGCACCTATTGCATCAAAAGTCTACCTCCAAGCTCGGATCAGCCGCTGTACACTGACATAATGGTAGCCGCCTAAGGCTAAGCAGTGTTTCCCTATTGTAATATAGTGGAAGAAACTCACTGGAGGGGAACTGGGCAGCATGGCAGGCGCTGGACGCCTCCAGAATGCCTCTAAGCGCAGACGGGCTTGCCTTTGGTGCGCCTTCGGTGCGCCCGCTGCGCGCGTCTGTTTGCATCGGGAATATATAGGGCAATACCAATGATGCAAACTGGGTCGCTAACGCAGCTGAAGAAGTGGAAACTGAGTGGGCAGTAGTGTGGAGCCTGATAGTAGCCCCAGCCCTCCGCACAATCGGCGTATCAGCCGTGGCGGACCAGGACTGGAGGAAAAGCGAGATGTGAATCGAAGCAGCTAAGGAGGTGTAGGCAAGCAGAATCAAGTAAAGTGCAAGTGTGCGTAGGTAGGAGAAATTGTTAAAAAGCACAGAGTAAGTAAGCCACACATATACAATTTAAAAAGAATTAAAAACATAGTAGCATGGCAGGAAACACTAAATCCTACCACTGTCAGCTGCGAGCGTCTGTTTGCATCGGGAATATATAGGCTAATGCCTATGATGAAAACTGGATTACTAACAGCTGAGGAAGCGGAAACTGCGTGGGAAACAGGGGCTCAAATTGGAACATAAATTCAAAGTTGTTCTGAACAGGGGCCCCCAAAATATGTTTGGCCCAGGGCCCCCAAAATCCTTAAGCTGTCCCTGGTAAGGAAGGTGATTTCTCTAGGAGCAGTACTGGAAACCCTGTTGAATTTAAAAACGTTCTAAATCTAAACCAAGTAGGAGAAGAAATCTTAGCATGCAGCTAAGGATTAGGTAAAGAGTTTCTAGATGTGACCTGTATGTGAGGGAGATACTTTCAGAACCCGTCATCAGGGTCACTATTAGCAGTATCGATATATGTCCAAGAAAAACAAGCAGGACATATTTGGAATCGGTTTCCTTTCTACTTATTTGTTTATCTGTTCACTTCTGAATTGCCTTTTCCCCTCTTTCTTTCCAGCTCCTCTTATTTGTTCTTCCTCCAGTGTGTGAGAGTAGGCTACCCGACCTTGCAGAGGAGGATTATGCAGATGCCATAGAGAAATTATTCCTATAGAATCAATAGTTTTATGAATAATGAACTCTGTCTAAACAAGAACTGTGCAGAAATGGTATGGTTGGGGTACACACTGATAAAATAAACAAGATGCAGACTAGCGTGAGAAGAGCAATTGTCCAGTAGATGGCGCTCTCGCAAAGAACTAGACAAAGGTTTCGTAAAAGAAGCACACTACAGAAGTGATGATATAGGTGCGAATAAGTTTGACACGGACATAATATATGGGTAAAGTTTAAGTTTTTTTCACCTCTGCTTAGTTAATGCGCAGGCATTTGTTCAGGAAATTCAAAGAGATAGAAAACTAATAATTCGACTTATTAACTTAAAAAAACGTTGTCATTATCGTAACCTCGGTTGAGACCCTGAATGAAGCACGGCTAAATATGAACTCTTTCTCGCCTGTTTTTAATGAAGCAATCTTGAAAAGACGAAGAAAATAAAATTCACTTTTGATTCAAACATTCTAAAGTCTGGCATTATGTCTCGTAATGTCTGATTCATGTGAATCCAGTGGCCAATAAAGCCGATTAAAAACATAAAGATTAAAGAGAGGCGGGAGCAGGATTTATCTTTGAGGGACATGGCTGTGGTGCTGATGTGGATTTATCTGCTCGATCCATTGGGCTCTGTCAGTCGGAGATGCCCTACCCACTTCAATGCACCCATCCCGTCAGTCAGAATATGCAGAATGGTATGGTCCATGGTGCCAGTCGCCGAGGATAGATGCAAGAGCAGGCGGGATTCGACTCCCTCCGAGACCCTCAGTTCATTTAATACTTTTGGGAGTTTCTTATTACAATGATCCAGTAATTAAGAAGGGTTTCGGGTTATGGGACTCCTAATTAAGGTGAACGAATTATGAAGTGAACTGGATGTGGCCAATGGTTTATATGACCCTAAAAGTGGTCATGACCTTTCAGTCTTATTCAGTGAAGATGGGAAGATACCTGAATGTCAACGAGTATCTAACGTGATCACACCAGCCAACAGCACAGGGGTTAAAATCTGAAGGTTGCCCTTTTTAAAGATTGCTAGATCCCAAGGGAGGTTAAACTCTCCAAGAAATATGTACATGCATGTTGATGAGTTAGTCAACAATTATGTTTCTCTGGCCTAGTGGTGGTATGCAAGGAGTGCCCCGAGTTTGTTATGGTTTGGCTTCACAGAGCAGCTGTCGCCACACAATTATGTGAGTATCACTAGAGAGGGGCTTTGGGTCCGCCCGCATGTTGGGAGTCAGGAGTACATGTTTTGATTGAGCAGTAGTTGTATGCTTCCACAAAAAGTGCTTGCCCTCCACACAGCTATGATCATTTTGTTTCTTTAATCAGCAGGCTGAGCTTGAACTTTCAGGGGCACACACATGAAGTAATGCTATTAAAGCATCTTAGTTAGCCAGATAACGCATGTTGTTTTTCTCTGGCAGCAGCACATATGGAAGTAGGGTATTTGCTCACCTACATGATTGTTAGGTCTGGCTAGACAGTGCATTCATAAGCCAGGCCTATTGGTATTGCTAATGCTTGTGTTAGAAAGGTATTGCATATGTCCACAGCATGTGACAGGAAAAGCAAAGGAAGCATGGATAAATGTGAGGGAGTCCTTGAACGTGAGGGCCATGCCTCAACAGTGTATTAGCTCTGTCTAGGTGACACATCCTGACGCTGTTTGGCTGTAGAAGTTCGAGAAGCAACTCTGAGGAGGGCAAGAACCATGTTTCCGTAAGTGTTAGACCTGCCAGCCTCAGGGTGGTCTTCACCCAAACATTTTGCCTTACCCTCCACCTTTGGCTGAAATTCATTTTTTATTGGCCTTAGAACTCTGTGCACTTCACTACTAGTTAGAAGTGCTAAAGTTATTGTTTTCTCTCATCAAACATGGTAAAATTGGCTTTAACCTGATTGGCACATTTAATTTACTTATATATCCCTTGTTTAGTGGCATACCATATACCCAGGGCCTGTAAATTAAATGCTACTAGTGTGCCAACAGCACTTATTGATCCACCCACTTAGGGATCCCCTTAAAACATGTCCTATGCCTGCCATTGCAGCCTTCCTGCAGTTTTAAACTACCAATTCGACTTGGTAACATAATCCCCTTGCAAAGCCTCAAACTCCCCTTTAATTGCTTATAGGTCACCCTTAAGGTAGGCTCCAGGTAGCCCATAGGGCAGGGTGTATTGTAATCAAAATGTTGGATGTGTACGTTTAAGTTTTACATGTCCTGGTAGTGAAAAACTCCTAAATTCGTTTTTCATTACTGTGAGGCCTAACTCTCCCGTGAGAGAACACTGAGTTGTCTTATTACATTTTATAAGCACTAACCTTTGATTGGGTACAGGTAAGCGCTTTGTGTTTTATGTCTGGGAAATTGTAATTAAAAATCATCTTTAATGGTGAAGACAGATTTTATGTTACCATTTTAAAAATGCCTCTTTTAGAAAGTTGGCTATTTTCTGCCCTAAACTATTTGGTGCCTGTTGTAGGTCACATGGCAGGATTTAGTTCCCATTTGGACTTTGTTTATTCCCCCCAGACAGCCACACAATAGAGGGATTCTGTATGCCTGGATGGATGGGCAATCAACTTACAGGATGTTGGGCAGAGCTGGGCACAGCCCTATTTGATCTGAGTACCCTCTCTTGGTTTTATGGGGACAGTCAGGTCAACAAGTAACGTGGGGCCTCACCATGTAAAGCTCTGTAGGCCAGTATCAAAGCTTTAAATCTAATACCTTATTCAACCGGGAGCCAATGCAGATGTCTCGGATGGGGAGAAATATGATGGTGGCGCAGGACTTTCCTAATTAGTCTAACCGCTGCAATTTGTACTAACTGAAGTTTGCACATCAGATAAGCAGGGAGTCCAAGGTAGAGCATGTTCAAGTAATCCAGGCGAGAGTTGACTACTGCATGAACTGCAGTTTTCCTCATCTCCTCAAGAACCAGATGAAGGAACTTTTATAGATTTTCATCTTCATGAAGCAGACCAACGAGATTTGTTTAATTTGAGCAACAAAGGAGAGCATGGATTAGCAGGAGCGTTAAGTTCAGTAGGCCGCCAAAGAGAGAGTGGGGGGAGTCCCCTTTGATTAAAAATCCCGACTTCCATTTAATCGAAATTTAGTTTCAGGCAATTTGCCTCCATCCAAGTCACGACTCATCCAAGACACTCTTAGAAATAGAAAAAAAGCTGCCTCTGTGTTGCTTTGGAAGGAGAAAAGCAATTGGGTGCATTGGCGTACAATACTACCTTAATACCTCAGGATTGGATGAGAACCGCCAAAGGGGAAAGGTATATATTAACCCCTTCTGTGCCACGCCCTTTCCCCCTCCTGTGCCGGGCGTTACATTAGTGGGTGGGGTTCATGACGAGATAGTCTCGTCATGGGCACAGCGCGACCGTGCTCCATGACGAGACTATCTCGTCATGGGCACAGAAGAGGTTAAACAGGAGCGGGCTCAGGACAGAGGCCTGCGGCACACCACATACTACTGATTTAGGTGATGAAAAATGGGGGTGTAAATACACCCATTGGGATCTGCCCTCCAGGAAGGATTTGACCCACAAAAGAGCCTTACCCTGAATGCCAAGGTTGATGAGTCTGTTCAACAAGATGGAGTGTGATACTGTGTCCAACGCTGCCGACAAATCAAGAAGCAGCATCATAACAGGTGCACTCTTGTCTAAATTGTCTCTGACAAACTTTGCCACCTCCAGGAGAGCTGTATGTGGGCTAAAGCATGCGAGAGAGCCCGACTGTGTATCGTGGGGAATGGAATTGGCCCCCACAAAAGTGAACACTTGTTGATTAACCAATTTCTCCCGATTTTTTGTAGGATCTGGGAGGAGAGATATGTGCCTATAATTGCTCAACACACCTGTGTCAGAAGTAGGCTTTTTTAGTAGCGGCGGCAGTGATGCCTGTTTCGAACAAGAGGGAAAAACTCCAGATGTTAGCGAGGCATTCCATATTTTATTGAGTGGAAGGTTGAAGAGCTGTGCCAGAAGTCTGAAGATGTGCTGGGGACAGACATCATCTGGAGCACCCTTACCTTTTATTATCTCATTCTAGGAACTTTATGCTGAGATTGTGGCAAATTCATCGAGGAATTGTTTGAGACAGGAGGAAGCACAGGCAATGGTTTCCTCTTTCCCTGCATCTGCTGTGCTAGTGCCTAAAGCTTCCAACAGAAATTACGCGGAGGAAGAATATAAATTATGAATCCTCTCATCAAAGAAGACTGACGGTTTTTCGCTAAGTTCAGCAGAGAGGACGATAGCAATCTTTGTCCCTTGAGAGCAAACAAAAGAATTCACTATTTTAAACACTTCCATGGAAGAATTAGCCGCTGCCCTTCAGACATGGCCCACATGCTCACTGTGCCACTGGATTCAAGCTAGCTTGGCTGATAAGGAGTGATACCCTGAAACTGGTCCCAGGATGCTTGTTTCTGGTCCTGGGAGGACAAGGCCTAGCAGTTCCAGCTGGAGTGTTCCAATGGGGAGCAGGGTCTAGACTGATTTGCATATGTCTGAGCCCCAACTGGGGTGGTGGGGAGCAAAAACAAATGGATTAAACCCAGGGCTTGTGACAAGGGGTGAATGTTTGATTGGTTTAGCATTCCATCCATCATTTGTTCTTTTTGCTTTTGTCGCCCTAAGTGGGAAGGGTATAGCCAGACATAGGTCCTGTGCTCACTGTGCCCCTGGATTCAAGCTAGTCTGCCGATGAGGGGTGATACCCCAAAACTGGTCTGAGGATGCTTGTTTCTGATCAAGGGGGGACCCGGCCTGGCAATTCGGACTGGACTGTCCTGGGTAACAACTGATTTGCATATGGCTGGGTCCACACTGGGGTGGCATGGTGAGCAAAAAAATGATGGGTTAAACCCAGATCTATGACTGGGGATGAACGTTTGATTGGCTCAGCATTCCGTCCATCATTTGTTCTTTTTGCTTTTAAAAAAGGATGGAAGGCAGGCAAAAAAGGAAGGAAGAACGGCAAGGAAGGAAGGAAGGCAAGAGGGAAGGAATGGAGGGAGTTAAAAATGGAAAGAAGGCAAAAAAGAAGAAAGGAGAGAAGGAGGAAAGCAGGCAAAAGAAGGAAGAAGGAAAGAAAGAAATAAGGAAGGGAAAAAATAAAGAATGCATAGAAAAAGAAAGAAAGCAAAAATGAAAGAAAGAAGGAAAATTATATAATGAAGGGGAGAATGAAAGAATGCAAAACAGAAAGAAAGAAGGAAAGAAAAAATAAAATAAGGCAAAAACAAAGAACTAATGAAAAGGCAAAAATAAAGAAAAGGAAAGAAAGAAAATGGAAAGAAGGCAAAAGAGAAAGAACGAATGACAGAAGCCAAGAATTTAAAAGGAAAGCTGGGAAAGAAGCAAGGGAAAAAGAAATACAGTAAGGAGGAAAAAACAAAAAATAGAAGGAAAGAAAGATAAAGAAGAAAGTAAAGGAGGCAAGAAATAAAGATTTAAAAAATGAAAGGAAAGAAAAAGGAATGAAGGCAAAGAAAGAAAGGAAAAAGAAAGAAGGCAAAAAGCAAAAGAGAAAGAAAGAAGACAAGAAGTAAAGCAAAAAGGAAAGTTGGCAAAAAGAAAATAAAGAATAAAAGAAGGCAAAAGGAAAGAAGGAAGAAAGAATAAAAGGATGCCAAGAAGGAATGATGGCAAGAAATGGAACAAAGGTAAGAAAAAGGAAAGAATGCAACAGAGAAAGAAAAAGACGGAAAGAATGAAAGAAGGAAAGAAAAGGGGAAGAAGGCTAAAAAGAAAAATGAATAGGAGGCAAGAAAGAAAAAAGGAAAGAAAGGCATAAATGAAAGGTAGAAGGAAAGAAAAAACGAAAGAAGGAAGTAAAAAGATAGAAAGAAGGAGGAAGGATGTGGGGTCACAGTATAAAATATTGGATCCTAAAAGTCAAATTACATCCCACCTATTTTATAATACAACTGTTACAAGTGTGCTGCAAATCAAACACCATAATGTTTTGGTTTCTTCCTTGGTAATGTTTATCAAAGAACCCTTGGTGAAACAGAGTCCTGGAACACAATGTGGTATGCTGTGAAATAGCAGCAGTCCACTTTATTTAAAAAAAAAAATATTTTTATTAGGTTTTTTTCAACCCTATATCCCCCCCCCCCCCCCCCCCGGCACAAAAGGAACACATACAGTATACAATAAATTCAATATAATACTGGTAGAACAAAGAAAAAACATCAAGCCTCTTGAGTTCCGTTTTCTATTAGGAGATCCATTCCTGAATTGGTAACCAAATTTTATGGCCTAGCCTTCTCTTGCTTCGCCCTTTAGTTCTATAGATTGAAAGTTTAAAATTATACATAGCCAACAAACTTGCCCTCCAATTCAAAAAGGTGGGGGATCGGGACTTATCCACTCAGAAGTAATACATGAACGAGCAACTGCCAACAAGATAAACAAAAGTGCACTCACCATATCATTTCTTACATTATCTGTTGAGTCAGAGCCTACACCAAGAATAACTAAATCGGACGTAATCTGTATGGGGGTTCCAAATATAGAGTTTAGAAATTCCTCCAATTCGAGAAAGAAGCTCCCCAATCTCGGGCAGGAAAAAAAACATATGAAGTGAATCAGCAGCGAACAACCCGCATCGATTGCAATTGACACCGGTTGTAGCCCCCCAACGGGATATATTCCCTGGGAATAATAAAGATCAAACAGGGCCATATAATGCTGGCTAAGCATTCTTCCCGTCATTAAAACAGTGTTGGCGAGATCAATTGATTTCCTTATGTTAAGTTCAGCTACCCCACATTGCAGTTCCCATTTCCTTCGGCATTCCTTCAAATCATCAGGGAGGACATCAACTAAGTGTTGATAATATTGCCCAATCGAGATTTTGCTCTTCATTTTCTCTATTATAATACTATGTTGACCTATATCAGCACCCAATTTATATTGATAGCTCCGAATTTGTAGATATTCGAAGAAATCCTGTTTGTCTAACCTGAACTTTTCACTAAGATCAACAAAAGTTACTAAGCTCCCTTGATCAAACAAATCCCCTAGAAAACAAATTCCTTTCAAGCCCCATTTAAAGGCTACTTGATCCCGAAAAATGGCCGGAAGTAACCCTGAGGCATTAAAAAGAGTGTATATATTTATTTTAGGGATACTATATAAACGTTTAATTTGCTGCCAAACTTTATAGGCAGCCTTAAGAATCTTTAACCTGTTTTTTTTATAGTAACTTGGTTCTATCATAGTTACTAAACAGCAGTTTACATCTCTACCTAGCCCGAATTCAAAGATAGATGGTTTATGACAGACAAGGATCGAGGTTTTGTTCCTCACTACAAGCGGCCCCAAGATCTGCATCATGGACGCCCAATAATACATTATAAAATTTGGAATACCCCACCCCCCCTGATTTCTCGGAAGAATCATTTTCTTATAGGCTCTTCTAGATCTTCGATATCCCCACAAAAATCTTGAACACATCCTCTCAATTTGAATGAAACTAAACTTAGGGAATTCTATAGGAATTGTTCTAAATAAGTACAAAAATTTGGGGAGAACTAACATTTTTAGAACATTGCATCTACCGTGAATAGAGAGATGCAAGTGATCCAAGCGTTCCAAGGTTGCATTGACCTTTCCAATCACTGGAAGCATATTCAAAACAGGAATTCTGACCACGCTTGGAGTGATTATTATTCCCAAATACATTGCCTCCGGAGTTATTGCTACGTCGGTCGGAGGGTCCTTGCCGGAATAGAGTACCTGCGTTTTTTCAATATTGAGTTTGTAGCCTGAAAATTGACCAAACTGTCCCGCTAATTCTTTTATTACCGGAAGAGCCATTACAATATCACTGGAAACTATAATAATGTCATCGGCATAGGCAAACGCTCTATACTCTACCTCACCAACCTTAATAGTTTTGATATCTTTATAACAATTGATTTTTTCCAAAAATAAATCAATATATAAAGCAAACAAAAGGGGGGAGCACGGGCACCCCTGCCTTGTGCCACTCTCTATGTTAAATAGCGCATATTTTAACCCTGAAATTCGTATAGAGGCCACTGGATTAATATATAACGTCTTAATTTTTTTTTTTTTTTTTTTTTTTTAAACCTTTATTTCTTCAAGAGTCTGGACACAGCTATTCAGCCGACAACCCGGAGGTTCGGCAGCTTCGATAGGAAAATACAAAGAATCATCCACAGTACATTGCAGGAGCAGTGAGAAGGTTCCATTTTAATAATTACAAACACACAACAAACCCCAGCAAGGCAACAACACTGAATGCCCACGGTGGTAGCCCCTCAGGGGGAGCCGGACCCCAATCGTCTAACAGTCACAGTACTATAATAAGAGGAAAAAGGGGGAAAAGCAGAGGCCCAAGAAGTCAATTAACCATCACATCTGCATACTGAGCTGGAAAGGTCAAGGAGAAAGCTGTTCCTCGGGAGGATCCAGATCAGGGGCAAGACATATTCCCCCCCTGTATTGATTCCACCGCCCCCAGATGGCATGCCACTTCCGAGGGCGGCCTCTGGCGCAATAGACTGTCTTCTCCCTGAGCATACTCCAGTCCATATTTTCTTTCCACGCAGTTAACGTGGGGGGCCCCCCGGAACCCCACAAGCGCGCGATGTCCCTCTTAGCAACCATGTTACCCAGGGTCACCCACTGGGTCTGTGCCTCATCATGGTCAGTAGGCCCCCAGACATTCAGGAGACAACACCGCGCTTCCGGCTGCATAGCAATGCCCGTCACCTCCCCCATCACCGCATGGACTCGCCTCCAAAATTCCGTGATGACACCACATTCCCAGATGATATGTAGGAAAGTACCCACTATACCGCATCCCCTCCTACATAGGCCTTCCTCAGAGTATCCCATATGAACCAGTCGCGGCCCTGTCACATACACTCGATGCAGGATCTTGAGCTGCACCAGCCTCAGACGCGACGGGATCGCAACCTCCTTAGGAGAGGAAACAGCAGACTGCCAGTCCTCATCATCCAACTCGAGTCCGTCCCTAATCCACTGGTCCCGCAGCCCCAGTAGCAAATCAGCCCGAACATTTATCAGTTTCTTGTAGATGAGCGAGATCGTGCTCTCCGGCATATGGCCATCAAGGATCCGGTCCTCCAAAGGAGAGGACTCGGGCACCTTCTCACCCTCCACGAGGACTGACCGCAGGGCATGACGCACCTGAACATATCGGAAAAACTCAGACGCCCCCAACTCGTACTCCTTCTGCAACTCTTCAAAGGACTTCACCCTACCCTTAATCAGCATATCTCCAACCCTGGAGATGCCGATCAAGTCCCATTTGTCAAACCCTTTCGTATGCCAAAGCCTACCCAACCTTTCAGATTCGAACAACGGGGCTGCTAGGGTGAGCCTATCCTTCTAGCCCAGAGAGTCAGTCGCCATCTTCCATACACGCACCGCCACACCAGTGGGCCCCGTGAGGGATGAGTCGAGGGACCGCGAATACAACGCCCTAAGATAGTTTCCACCGCACAACAACCATCTGTCCATGGCATAACCAGGGCTGAGGGCCGGGCCATAGAAACCGTGGTTAATCGCGGACAACTGGGTGGCCCAGTAATAGCGTCGGATGTCTGGAAGCGCAATACCCCCGTCATACCATGGAAGCGTCAATTTAGCAATCGCTATCCGCGGCCGTCCATCCCACAATAACGTCCGTTGGAGGCTTTCGACCTCCCGAAAGTACTTGGCCGGCACCCAATCTAGAGTGTTTTGCAATGCGTAGAGGAACCGGGGAAGGGACATCATTTTGAACAAGGCAGCGCGCCCGACGAGGGAGAGCGGCAGCCTCCGCCAGCCCTCAACATCCCGCCGCAGGCGCGCCAGGGGGGGGAGCAGGTTTCTCTCATACCGCAGGGTGGGGTCCATGGAGATAAAGATCCCCAGGTACACGAAGCCCTGCTGAGCAATCTGGATCGAACAAGTTCGCGGGACCGGCGGAACCTCACCACTCAGGACGTATAAATACGATTTACTCCAGTTGATGACGAGACCCGAATTCCTACCGAAGGACGTAAGAACGTCACAGACCACTATGAGTGAGTTCTTGGGCGAGGCAAGGTACAACAAGATGTCATCAGCATATAGCGAAATGCGGTCCTCGTGTTCGGGCGACCACCGAAGGCCACGTATATCCGGGTGCCAGCGTATCCACGCCGCCAGAGGTTCAAGAGCAAGAGCGAACAACAGAGGCGACAGGGGGCAGCCCTGTCGAGTCCCCCTCCCAAGCCGGAACGGAGTCGATGCCCGGCCATTTACCACCACACTCGCAAGGGGTCCCTCATACAGCAACCTCACCCAGCTCACAAAACCAGGGCCAAAGCCGAACTTGGCTAGCACAGCCCACAAATACTCCCATTCCACCGTATCGAAGGCCATCGTGGCATCCAGAGACGCCACAATGGCCGGCTCTCGCAGCGTGCCAGCCCTGGCGATCACCCCATGAAGGCGCCGAAGGTTCAACGCGGTGTTGCGATGCGGAATAAAACCGGATTGATCAGGATGAATCAAGTCTCCAAGTACCCTGACCAATCTGCCCGCCAGGATTTTAGCCAGGATCTTCGGCTCGGCATTGAGGAGTGATATGGGCCTATATGAGGCACACTTATCTCGGGGTTTACCATCTTTATGTATCACAACAATTGTCGCCAGCCTCTGGTCCAACGGGAGAGTCCCACTCCCCCGCGCCTCCACGAACATGGCGCGCAGGTGAGGGGCCACCTTATCCGGGAACAGTTTATACAGGTCAATCGGCAAGCCATTCGGGCCCGAGGCCTTGCCCGAGTTCAGCGCGTGAATAGCTCCCGCCACCTCATCGACCGTTAAGTCTCCATCAAGATCATCTCTATCTACAGCAGAAAGACAGGGCAGAGCGATATCCCGCAGGAGGTCACACGAGTCCTCGGGCGGCCTATCCGACACTGAGGCATAAACCTTACGGAAATAGTCAGAGAAACATTGGACAATCCCCTCAGGTTCCACAATCACCTCTCCCCCCTCTCCCATCAGCTCCGGCACTACTCTATTAACCCGTTCTTTTTTATCCAGCCAAGCTAAGAGCTTCCCGGCCTTATCACCAACATCATACAGGCGGCCCTGCTGTTCCCTACTGAGGGTCTTAGCGGCATTTGTCACAAGGTCCTTATACTCGGCTTGCTTCAAGCTCAGCTCATGCAGTGAGGCCGCTGTTACCTCCTCCTCTAGCGCTCCCTCCAAAGCCACGATCTCCTCCTCCACCTGCATAACCTCGCCATCTCTCCGCCGCTTGGCCGCCACTACAAGTGAGAGGGCCTCCCCTCTCAGCACGGTCTTAAATGCTTCCCAGAGCGACACTGCCGAGTCCACGGACCCCTGATTATCCTTGAAAAAATTATCTACTGTCTTTACCAGTGCGCTGCGCATCTTGGAATCTCGAAAGTACCAGGGGTTGATAGGAGCCACCCTTCCCCCTCCCTCTCGGCCGACATCCAGCCTGATCCACACTGGCGAATGGTCCGATATGCCACGCGCCATGTGCCTGGCCTCAGACACCAAGGGGGCGTGCACAGCCAAAGTGAGCAAATAGTCAATCCTAGAAAGGCTACCATGCGCCCCAGAGTGGAAGGTGTATTGACGCTGCGCGGGGTGTCGGAGCCTCCAGCAGTCTATCAGGCCGAGTGTGTCTAGGAAGTCTGGAAGCCACTTCTGAGCCCCCCCCTGTGTCTCTGGGCGGGTACCTATCCAACAGTCCAGAGCCAACAGCATTGAAGTCCCCCCCTACCACTAACATACCCCCCGGGAGATCCAGCAAGGCCCTACCCAGATCTACAAACGTGGAGGCCTGCAGGGCTGTAGGGACATAAACCGAAACTAAAACCAAAGTTCTACCTTCCCACCTCCCCGCCACCGCCACAATCCTCCCCCTATCGTCAACAACGGTGGAGTCCACCTCAAATGGTAACGAGGCCCTGACAAGGATGCCCACACCCCTAGACCCGGAGGAGAAACCCGAATGAGCTATGAATTTGTAACCCTTCCTATTAAGAGCAAAACACGTGTTACCTATAAGGTGTGTCTCCTGCAGTAGGGCAACATCTGGCATTGACCGTTTCAAGTGTTGCAAGACTATCCCGCGCTTAATGCGATCCCCCAAACCATTAACATTCCAGCTAATAACACTTAAACCTCTACCCCCCATCCCCAACCACAAGGAGGCCCACCCCCCCCCCGAAGGGCCACCATGGGACAATACCGAAGATGATCACTACGCCTTGCAGAAACAGACCCCCCAACAACAACCCCGAAATCCCAACCATCCCCCCCACCCTGCACCCCTGCTGCAGCTTACAAAGCCCCCCCAACTTGCAGTGTGCCTGTCGCCCTAAAAAACCCAAAATCTACAAAAAGCACCCTAAGGGAGGAAAGAGCTCCCCTCGTCCTCCCGCAACCCTCCGCATATACTGCACTCTGATCAAGTCATCAAATAAAGTCAAATCGAGTCAGACCGGCTCCGAAAAATCAGCCCTGCCCATCCCGGCCATTTTCCCCATCCGCGGCGGTGTCCTCTCACGGCCGTCGCCGGGGCAAAGCGTCCAGCCATTCATCGGCCATGACAGGAGACTCAAAGAAGAATGTCCGATCTTCGTACACCACACGTAGTCTGGCAGGGAAGAGCATGGCATACTTCAGATCCCTCTCCCGAAGTCGCCTCTTCACCCCCAGAAAGCCTTGTCTCTGCCTCTGCACCTGCTGGGTGAAGTCCGGATAGAAATTCACCGACGCGTTCTGGAAGGGGACCGGGCCCGTCACCCTCGATGCTTGCAGGATAGCGTCCCGATCTCGAAAATGAAAGAGCCGGGCGACAATCGGCCTCGGTGGGGCTCCCACCTTGGGCCTCCCACCCAGCACTCTATGGGCCCTTTCAACCGCAAAGAACTTTCCAAGACCCTTAGGCTGCAGATGGTTAAGCACCAAGTCCTCGACGAGCAGGTCAACCGAAGCCTCATCCGAGGACTCCGGGACCCCGATAACGCGCACGTTGTTGCGCCTGGCCCGGCTCTCAAAGTCCTCCAGCCGGTGGGCGGCGAGATCACTCTCGGTCCTCAGCTTACGAACCTCGGTCTGCAATTCCGTGACATCATCGGCGAGGCCCGTGGTCTTGAGGTCCAGGGTTTTGACCCGTTCATTCGTTTTGCCCAAGTCCGCTCGGATCAGGTTAACATCCACCAAAATGGCATCCACCTTATGCGCCAGGGCATCAAACTGTCTCCCAATCGAGGTCTGCATCCCTTCGATCGCGCCCATGACATCCTGCAGCGAGAGCTCCGGGGCCAAGGGCGAGGCCTCCTTCTGGGTATCCGGCGACTGGCTCGACCCACTCGGTGATCCCTTCTGCAGAGCATAGCGGTCCATATTATTGACTTGAGTATAGGCTCCCCGCCTGGTAGACTTAGGCTTCAGCCGATCCACCTCTGCTTTGCCCGACATGGTTGGTGCCAAGCGGGTCGGTTCAAATAAGACGGCCCCCTCTCAACGAGAGGAATCAGGAGTGATCAGTTCTGCAATGGGCCGCCAGAGTAGCATGTGAAGCGTCCAAAGGATACTAAAGCCACCAAGAGCTCTCCAGGGGCAGGGCAGACAAAGGGAGAGAAAACGAAAGTGAAAGAACGGGGACCTCCATCCGACAGTTCACACCTCGCCTGGCCGTTGTTGTTCAACTAGAAGTCGGGCATCCTGCCAACTCTAGCCCCTGGCATCCCTCGGAGATAGGCCGCAATCTTCCGCCATGCTTAACTCCGGTTCCCGGTGGGCGATTCGACCGCGGGTAGCATCAATCGCCATGCATACAGACAGGATTGGAGACAGGATAGTCGACGGAGGGCGCGAGGGTCTCGGGAGCTCAGAGCTCACGCGGCCATCTTGGTCAAGCGCTAGGCTCCTCCTCTATAACATCTTAATTGACTGGATAAACTCCGCACAGACGCCCTTCCAGCGCAGAACCTCCCACAGATATTGCCACAAGACCCTGTCGAACGCCTTTTCGGCATCCAACAGGATCATCCCTAATACTGAATCTGTTGCCTGAGCCCAGTCCAAAAGGGCAATAATCCTTCTGACGTGGTCAGCGGTATCCAGCCCTGGGATAAATCCATGCTGGAAGATAGAAACAAGCGGGGTAATAACAGCCGCTAATCGCTGAGCTAGTATTTTAGAAAAAATCTTACTGTCTGAATTTATTAGCGAGATCGGCCTATATGGTGACGGAGAAAGTGCAGGCTTGCCCTTTTTTTAAAAAACAATAATCATGGTTTCTCACCAAGAATCTGGTGCTATACCACGTTGAGCATCACAGAATAAGATCATAAGTTCTGGTAAAAGCACCTGACGAAAGGTTTTATAAAATTCCAATGGGATACCATCAGGACCCACTGCCTTGCCCTTAGCTAATGACAATAATGCCTCTTCAACCTCCTCCAGAGTAACATCTGCTGCCAATAGCTCATTCTGATCATTTGACAGCTGATTAGTGTCAACATCGTTGCCAAACTCCTTCATTAGCCCTCCTACATTGACTGATACATCCTCTGTATAAAGGGTTGTGTAGTATTTACTAAAGACCTTCAAGACTTCATCTGGTGTATCCTGTATCCTGCCTTGATGGTCCTGAATCTTACTAATTCGATTCTGTGTTTCCCTTTGCTGAAGCCTCTTAGCAAGTATTCTACCCGCATCTTCGCCTGCTTCGTAAACCTGAGCTCTGTGTATGGCCAATTTTGCCACAGTCTTCGTTATAAAGGGCTGGTGAACTTTCATTTTCATAATGGCAATGGCCTTTAAAGTTTCGTCAACATTTTGCTGGTGGATCAATTCTTCCATAAAGCGAATTTCTAAGAGCCTAAGCTGTTTTATCTCCTCCTTAATTGCCATAATTGATTTACGTTGTTTGGTTATCGAGTAGCTCATTGTAACCCCGCGCACACACGCTTTAAATGAATCCCATACCATAGGATCTGAAGCTGTACCACGATTGATCTTAAAAAACTCGGGAATCCGCTCTCACATGAATTTACAATATTCAGGATCAAACAAAAGATTGCGCTCAAAGGTCCAGACGCTGGGTTGTGTTTTTTTTCTAATGTCAAGTTCGAGTACCAGAGGATTATGATCTGAAATTATCCTTGGCATAATCTCTATTTTCGCATTTGCCACCATATTGGCCGAAATAAAAAAAAAATCTAATCGAACATGTTTCTTATGAGGGGCTGAATAAAAAGTACTGCCGGGAGCATTTCTCTTCTGGGCAAACCATACATCTACAAGACCAAACTCTTTAACGATGCCCTTGGTTGCTCTAAAAACTTTAGTCTTTTTTACCAGTATATGGATTATTTTCCATAATATCAAAGTCTCCCGCCAAATGAAGGTTGAGATCCCTGCAGAAAATCAGGGGCGATGACCAAGCCGCCAATTCAATACTTAAATGATGTAGTACCTCTGGATCGTCCAAATTAGATCCATAAACTGAGCAAATTGTACATAAACAGCCATTAACCACCAGTTCAGCTAATATCCATCGCCCCTGAGCGTCCTCTTTTACCCGCTTACAAACTCCTAACCCGTGCCTCATAAGAATTGCTACCCCTCTGATATTAGAACTTTGTTTAGTACATCCTAGAATTTCCATACCAAGATCGTTGAGCCATCTACGATTATTCCACGCTATATGTGTTTCTTGTACACATAGCAAATCATATCGCTGCATCCACAGTATCTGAGCCATCACCCCCCTTTTCCTTTTGTCATTTAGCCCAAATATGTTCCATGAACAAATAGACAATTGAGCCATATACTTGATAAATTTAAATCAACAAACTGGATCAAGCAATCTAATCTATCCTCCATTACCTTCAAACAGAAACTCAAGTATATTAAAATCCACATCAAAATAAGTACCATACAGTTTCTGAATGTCAACCGCATCCGCCGCCCCTCTGTGCCTTCCCCTCCTCCCCTTAACCCCCCCTCCCCATGTCCCCCCCACCCCTCTCCCATCCATATAAGGCGTAAGGACAAAGTCCTCAATGATGGATAGTGGACTGAGAGCGTATCCCCCGAAATACCCCCACACAGGAGAAAAAAAAAAAGAAACCACACACACCCTCCCCCCGTGACCCTCCCAGTGCTGAGGGGGCTATTGAGACAAATTTATAACAAACTAAATTATCACAATGCCTTCAAAAATTCCTCTGCTGCATTTACAGATGCAAAAAATTGAGTCTTCTCCTTATAGATTATTTTCAACTTTGAAGGGTACAGCAGAAAGGCCTGAGCACCTTTGGCCTGGAAAGATGAAATCAGTTGGCGTAGCTTCCATCTCTCTTGGACAGTAGCCTGACAGAGATCTGGCCGGACAAAAAAGACACACCCCTTACCAGACCTCTTCCTGTC
Organism: Triturus cristatus; assembly: GCF_964204655.1. Classification (NCBI taxonomy): domain Eukaryota; kingdom Metazoa; phylum Chordata; class Amphibia; order Caudata; family Salamandridae; genus Triturus; species Triturus cristatus. Next base: position 892,288,293 of record NC_140581.1, read on the forward strand.
TGGTCTGGCCAGATCGTACAGGGCCTCCCTCAGCAAATAATTATTTAAACAAATAAGTATTGCTCTAGGCTTTTCATTAGGCCCTCCTGCTCCACCTTTTAGAGAAAAAGGAAATCTATGTGCCCTTAATATCGCTATCTCCAAATTCCAATGTTTGAGCTCAGGAAATGCCTCCGAAAATAACTCAACAATAAATTTCCTAACCTCTTTCCCTTCCCGTCCTTCCGAAATACCCAAAACACGTAAGTTATTATCCGTTAGCTTCCAGTTAGTGTCATCTTTTAGGGTTTGGAGAGATATTATCGACGCCTTCTGCTGCACTATTTGATCCTCTATGACAGAAATCCGTTCCTCCGCTTCCCCAATCCTGGTTGCAATTTCGGAGCATGTCTTTGCTACCCGTCTCACCGAATTCTGTAACTTGCGGACCGCGGCCTGGGTCCGCATGCTTTCCACCTTAGTTTCCTCTCTGTGTGCCATTATTAGTTGGTAAATGGTGCTTAGGGTAATTTCACTCTGACCAGTTTTAGATACATTCGCCACCGGGGCCATAGAGCTATTAGCTACAATCAATCGCCGGCAGGGGGAATAAACAATCCCACTTTGCAGAATAAGCTGGATTTTCTTTTGCATGCGAGATATTGGGGTTTAAAATTTTCCGGGCAGTCCCCTGATTAATAGAAACATCAAAGCTTCCTTCCTCCTCATCGCGCTGGGAGCTATTGTCATAGGCCCAATCCATTGCGATACTTTCATTCTCAGAGGAGTTAGAGGGATCGGACATTGAATAGAATTTCCCTCCTGAATCTCCAGACTACAAGTCATTAATCATGCCTTCATCCCTATTCTCCTCCTCTGAGTGATTAGCAATCTTACTCAATATTTCTGCCACTCTGACCTTCCCTTTGGCCCCTAAAGTGGCACCACTGCTTAACCCGGCCTCATTCCTGCTTTTACTAGCCAAGCTATCTGACATAGTGTTATCATGCAACATTGTTTCATTCTCAAAGAATTGTGCTGTTCATCCTCAGCAACAGAAGCAGGAACAGATACTTTGTTCCCCTCCGAATTTACTTTCTCCTGGTCCCCGTGCTTCTTTGCCTCAGGTTTGCCTTTCCCAGCAAGTTTTTTAAACATGGCAGGCACCATTCGTTGTTTTTCCCCGAAGCCTCCCTTCTGTGCATCACCGATAGGAGAGGAGGGAGCAGACCCCACCCGTTCTGTCTCTGCCGGTACCTCTGATCCGCAGTCCGCTGCCATCACGAGCACAACCTGCCCGTTCTCCATACCGGATGGCGTCAAGATTGCTGGTGTGTTTAACGTCGCTGCGGTAGTGCCCCGGGTCTTTGCACCCTTCCCGCTCCCCTTTGGAGCCATTGATCCTGTTCGCCGCAGCTCGATGACCTGGTAGGCTTTCCTCCACCGGGGCCGAAACCGCAGCTGAAACAGAGTTGAGAGAGCAGACCGCACTAGGCGGCCTCCCGACCGCGCGCCGACTCCGACAGCACCTCTGCCCGAAGACTGAAGAAGATGCCGCCACAGCATAGCCTTGATCCCGGCTCAGTGAAACGGCGTTTCAGGCGAGCAAAAGCAGGTAAGGGAAAGTCACGGAAAGTCACGGAAAGTCAAGGGAGTTCTTTCATCAAAGGGGTATACGAGGGAGCGCACCGCAGACCACTCACACGGCCGCCGCCGCCATCTTGCCCCTCAGCAGTCCACTTGAAAAGGAATTTATAACAGCATTGTCAGGAGACAGCAACTGATAAAGCTGGAAATTGGCCTCTACTCACCTCATATGGGTCCTCCTATCACATCAGGCAACACTGCCACTAAGGGGAGCTCCTTGCATGTGGATGTGCACCTTGTGAAAGAGCAAAATGATGAATGAATTCAGTCACTCAAAGTGACATTAACTTACCTAGGCTGACCATTGCCCCATGCTGTAGGCTGTAGTGGGCAGTAGTAAAATGGGAATGACACAACAACACACCAATGAATGGGTGAAGAGAGGTGTCTGAAACCCCCTTTAAGTAAGTATATCATACATATTTTAGTAAAATCAAAATGTCTTGGCTAATATCAGATCTAAAAATTAAGGTGTAATGTAACTGGTGCTCATGTAAAGCGCTTCTTTGGGTTGAGTTCACACTGTGTAAAACAGCAACAAAACAAAACAAGCATTGGCATAGCCAATAGGTCTTGTTTTTAAAACCTTATAAGTGTTTAGCCATGCAACAGTTGCATAACTAAATACTTATAAAGTCCCAAAAGTGAGACCTATTGGCTATGCCATTGCTTGTTTCTGTTTATTACTGCTCTGTGGTAATGGCGGCAACCGTGCTTTAGCTTAAACATCTTAAGCTAAAGTCGAGTGCCGAGATTGCTTCAAAAGTAAAGAATTGGCTATTTCTTTACTTTTGAAGCAATCTCAGCACCCAACTTTAGCCTAAGATGTTTAAGCTAAAGCACGGGTGCCACCATTACTACATAGAAGTAATAAACAGGGAAAAAAAAAGCATTGGCTCACGAAGTACATCATCGCGGCCGCGAAAGTGAAAGTGATTGCGATCAAGCGCGCGCGCCCGCGTACATGCACTGTAGCTCTAGGCTGGCCATGGTAGGACTTTTTTGAGCCGTCACAAAAAGTCTCGCCAGACCAGCGCATGTGCTGGGTCAGGCGAGACCTAAAAAAGTCGCACCAAAGTGAAACCTCCAGATTTGGGATTACCTTCCAGGGGAAGGGACAGTATACTATTGTGTATGGCCACTACCCAAAGATCAAACTGTATGTTAGGGCCACCCAGAACCAAGACCTGATTGAAAGTTTTTGCGGACCAAGCCAGAATTCCCATCAAATTAAAGAATAATTTCAGTGTTGTCAGCATAACACTAGCAGAAGTAATTAAAGTATCCATTATCATGCAGGAGGAGCCACATGTAAACTGAATAAAGTGGGACTCAACAAAGAGCCCTGAGAGACTCTTCAAGAGACTGGAATAGGAGAATAATTAAAATGTGGTGCGTTGACTGTTTGATTATGCTCCTTTAAATAAAAGTTACTCATTTCAGGGCTCTTCCTCTTCGTCTGACTCCGGCCCACTGTAATCTCTCCACTAGGGTATCATGAGACACAGTGTCAAAAACCGCAGAGAGATCTGAAGGAATCAGAATAGCTACACTTCTCTGATTGAGAATCATTCAGTGGCAATTCGCCGAGGGATTGCTGTGGGGTGGTGAGGCGAGGCGGGGGAGGGGAAGGGTGGGGGGGGGTAGTAGAGTCCGACATACGACGGACAGGATTAATGTAAGTAATTAAATAAATAAAACAATTTACCTTGCGCATGATGCATCGCCGAGTTGGCCTCACCACCCCGCAGCACTCCCTCGGCGAGTCGCCACTGGCATCATTCAAGGCTAATTTTAAACTGCAGCACCTTAACCTCCACGCCATGAAAAGTCCTAATCCCAGTTTGAACTGGGGCAAGAACCGAATTGTTCTGAATAAACTTGGAGAGCCGAGATCCACCTTTTCTACCAGTTTAGCCTGTCAATACGGGGCTTTTTCCATGTGGGAGAAAGGAGGCCATTGTTGAAAATCTGACAGAAGGGACAGACACCCCTGCCGGGTGTAGAATGTGAATGTACGTGAGAAAGAGTGACACTGTCTGATACTAGTTTGATTTGAAAATTCCTACGCTGGTACTAATGAGAAGCTACAAAGCACAGTGATGAGTGGGCAAACCAGATTCTAATATGGTTCTGACATAAGATAGTCAGAGGCGAACAATAGACCCATGATGTGTTCAGCCGAGTCGGGGGGGGTTCATTAACCTGTTGTGTAAGAGCCGGGGTAGCATATGCAGCCAGGGACGTCTTAAGGATTTTGGGGGCCCTGGGTCAAACGTATTTTGGGGGCCCTTGTTCATTGTTTTGAGTGTATGATCCAGTTTGAACTCTCTCATGCCCTCTTAGGCCAGGCCCCTGACAGTGCACAGGCACACTGGTAAAAACTCTAAATGTGTTTACATCTAATATTCAGGGATAGTGACGTGTGTTTTCCATATTGTAACACAGCTGCAGCAGGTCCCTAATATTACTGTAAATAATCTCTGTGACACCCAGTTCTCATATTTGAGGTCCTGTTTTGATCTAAAAGAAACTTTTTTAATGAATTTTGTCATAAAAATGTCTGTAATAGACTATCACACATTACCCACATTAAAAATAAATGAAAGGAAAAGCTATTTACAACACTCTGTTTAAGATTTATTCAAGATCATCATGGGAAGACTCTCGGGGGGGGGGCTGACAGCTGGTGCCCCGGGCTAGGGTCCACTTTACCCGTGCCTTAAAATGTCTCTGTATGCAGCTAATAGCTTGTAAGGGGCCGACATCTAGGATGCATCTATCCAGAGATTAAACTTGCCTAATGCTGTAAACTTAAAGGTGTTTAGGACCAGGCCGAATAAGACCAAACTTGTATTTATTGAAATGAAAATTGATGATTTCTCATCTTTGTCTCTTCCAATTGTCATCCCCTATTTTTTGTCATTATATTGTATTTTTATCCAACGCTTTTGGTGATGCCTTTGATTTTCGGCTCTGTTGCTCTGTGGCACCTTTTTGCAGGGTACAACATACCATTTGATTATTCTGTGCTCTCTGTCTGGTTTTGTTTGCAGTGCTTCATATATGTACCATATATCAAATTTGGGAGCACAGGACTGAACCCTATGGAACATAGGCATCACCCAACAATTGTTACTAAAGTTCCCTGGGAGATAAATATCTCATTTTTACAAGACACAGCAATGGTTTGAATATTATTCGTACCACCATATTCTTTTAGAATTAATCGCTTGATTGGTTCTTCTCTTTACCCGAATTTCGACATAGTGAATTCCTAAAGTGCATTCATATCAGAACACGTGGTTGTATTATCAAAGAGATTTATTGTAATTCAGTCAGCCGCATCATAAAAAAATTGGCAAAACATAAAATGTCTACATTTCATTGTCTTCAAATGATACATGAACTATCTGGTGTTTGTGTAGTTGCTGTAAATGTATGATACTCCAAATTATGGCCCTGATTCACAAAAGTAAAGGTACACTTTTACGCAAGTTGACAAATTCTTTGCTATTTACAAACTACGAGTCCTATATTTCTATGTGCAGAGTTATCCTCCAGACTGCAGATTCACCAAAGTCGTTAACCTACTATTAACTCGAGGGGTAGATGGTGGTGTTAACCACCAATTGCCCCCTCCCACCCCTGGGGGCAGAAAGGTCACTCGGCACCAAGGATATATTTTATTGTTGCAGAATAAAAATGGTGTGTGAATGGACCACCCTGCTGTTGGGCCTAGCCTCCATTCCTAAAACCCCCAGCTGTCTTTCTGTCCTCCAGGGGTGGTGCAGAGCCCCATCGCCAAGGCAAGCAAGAGGAAATGTTGATTTTTTTAACCATAGATTTGGCATATGGAGCTGCAGAGTAGGAGTGAATCCAAATTTCCACCAATTTGACATGGTGAATGTTTGCACTGTTCTGTGCCATGCCCTGCCACCCAGTTAAACCAACCAAACCTAGCCATTTTGAAAACTAGACACCCTGACGACTCCAGGGTGGTGTGCCTTGAAAGATTCCCTCAGTATTTTCTTATCCACAATGCCCTGAAAACCTCAAACTTTGCCTAAAATAATGCATTTGCCTCAGATTTCTGTAAAAGATAGTTCCAGAATCTATGGGAAGTCACAAATTTCCTTCCACCAAACGTTCCATCACTTGTTCCAATAAAAACAGTACCCCATGGGTGTGGCTGACCGTAATACAATAGTCCGCCAAACGAGACATGGAGAAATTAACAATAGGGGTAGCAATGGTATTTAGGCCAGGGCTGGATGGCCACCGAGGGAAACCTACCAAACCCAGACATTTCTAAAAACTAGACGTCCTGGAAAGTCCAGGCTGGTGTGCCTTGTGTGGATTCTGTGACGATTTCTTACCCACAATGCCCTGCAAACTTTAAACCTTGCCTAAATCTCATATTTTCCTTGCATTTCAGCGATTTAAGCTTCCCAATTCTGCAGGAATCCACATATTTCCTACCACACAGTGTGCCGCCCTTTTTTTAATGAAAACACAAACCCACTTGTGTGGCTGTGCCTAGTGCCCACAACAGAACAAATCAACCCAGGGTCGATGAGAGCCCTGCAGGGAGACTCCCATTAAGTAAACAGATGTGTACATACAGGCAGTTTAAACAGTCATAAAACACCACACCAATTTAATGTTTTGTTTTTGCCTATAGTCTAAATCAATATGCATTGGAATGCAGATCCTTGCTCTTTTTAGAAATTGACTGGCAGTCTTTCATTTGTTGATTGTGGAACCCAGGCATTAACATGGTGATACGTATTTGTACAATGCGCTCTAGTTATTTATGAATCTGAGGTCTTCCTCTTGTGCTTTTGCATTGTCAGAAAAGTGGCATTATTTTCCATTATTTGTCGCAAAAATGGTTTTGTTTATTTTAATATGGTTTCAGTATGTATGAGCGAATTCCTGGTCAAGCTAAAAATTTAAGTTTTTACATACGTCATATTTATTGTTTCTTTAAATTTTATTTTGACCCAATTTGTTTCACTATTTAGCACAATTCATGTTACATCATAATTTTCTGATACTATCATGTTTTAGGGCAGCCGTTCAGAATTTAAAAGAATCAAACACATGTAACAACCATTTCAAGGTCTCATGTATTGTACAGGGGGTAGCAAAGGTGTTGGGTGCTCGGAGCGTGGCTGTCACGAGTGTGTTCCTTTATCACAGCTCGTGACTGTCTCGCTCTGCGCCGCGTGTGGCATCTTTCAAATGTATTGGTGCTTTGTGGAAGTCATGATTGTATTACCGTTTGGGTATTCTACAACTGGCTTTTGACCTCACAACATCCAATAAACATGTTTCCAAGCTGACCGCCTCATTCTGCGTATTTCCTGCGAATCTACTTTCTTTACACTGGCGACGAGCGGGCACGGACCCTCTGCCATCACAAATGCTGTTTTATTTAAAAGATTATACATTATTATTTTTTTTATTATTGATACTCCATTGAAGAGGGGAATTATTCTGGCGTGAACACTTTTGTGGATGGTGTCTTCGTATGGGCGTTTGCAGAGAAGGAAGACTGGTTCCATCGTTTTTTTTTCTCTTTATGTTGGATTCACCAAAATCGAGGAGCATAGGAGCTGTTGTTTATATTTGAACATTCTTACCTGTGCACCGATTGTTATCCACCTTCGAATCTTGAAGCTGATTCTTCGTGGAGCCATCTCGTCCTTTCTCTCTGCGTTCCTAAGCAGCGTCATAGACTTTCTACACGTCTTTGCGCTCAACGCTATCACGCTGGTGCGTGCAACGTCAAAGCAGCCATCTTGCCGGATCGGGGAAATAGTTTGTTTCTTCGGCACACTGGTGCTTGTACATCGGTGACAAGCACACCATTAAATCTAAGGTACTGTAATTCATTTATTCTCTAGCGCTTGCACATCAGAGACAAGTACACCACTGAATTTAAGTCTTGGAGAAGGTTTGAGGCACAATTCATTGACGTCACTTATCCCGCGTCCCTGCGCAGCGTCATAGGCTCTCTACTCGCCCCTGCGCATCACGCCATCACGTCCAAACACGCTGTTGCGTGCAACTATTTTCCTTCTGCTCATTTCGTCCTATCGAAGAAACCTTACATTGGCGCTTGTTCATTGGTGACAAGCACACCATTAAATCCAAGGTACTGTTATTCATTCAATTTTGTATTGTTTGCACATCGGTGACAAGCACACCTTTCAACCCTAGTTTTGGCGAAAGATTTCACCTTTATACACTATTTGAGGCACAGTATATTAATTCCTCAAGTAATTCTACGGAGATACGCACACCGCGTGTTTCAATTATACCTTATTGGATTCATTTAATTTACACTGTCACTTAATAGAAATCATTGTTATTATTGTTTATTTCTTTATTATTTCTACTGTCATTAGTGTCTACTATGTCTGGTATATCTGCTCCTCCTTCATTTCTCACTACCCCAGGTGAACCTCACATGGCATGGGAAATACGGGAACCAGTGTTCTTAGCTTATGTGGAAGTGTTAGAGGGTGATGATTGTGAACCGGAAAGGAAACTTTCTCTTTTAAAACATTGTTTAGGGGGCTTTGGATTAAAAGAATTTGCCACACTACCTGCTTTACCAAACCCCGGCAATATTGATGTTTATCAATATGCTTCCTCACAACTCAACATACGTTTTGGGAAGAAGAAAAATTTTGTTATGGAGAGATTCATATTTTATTCACACAAACAACATGCAGACAAATCAATTGAAGACTTTGTTTCCGCACTTAGATCCTTAGCTGTTTCATGTGACTTTGAGCACATATCGTATGAACAAGTCCTTAAGAGATCAGATTCTAATGAGGACGAATAACAAAAAAGTCCAAGAAAGGTTATGGACTACGTCAGATTTATCTCTCAATTCAGCAATTGACATAGCTAAATCTATTGAACATTCCGAAAAATTTGTCAAGGAAATAAGGGGAAATGATAAAGGAGATGCTTTTTTTAATGTCAATAAGGACAATAAGGAATTTGACAAACACAAAAAATTTAATTCTCGTAAACATGAATCTGCCACAAAATCCGACTATAGACCTAGGAAATATATTAGTGAGAAAAATAATCTACAATTGCTTTGTTACAGATGTGGGAGTAATAGACACCTAGCTAATTTCAAAATGTGCCCTGCTATTGAGAAAATATGCACTAAATGCAACAAGAAAGGTCATTTAGCAAAATATTGTAAGTCCCTTCCCAAGAAGGTCAACTACATTCAATGCTTGGAAGATTGCGATGACTCATATGTGGAAAATGAAATTAACACTGTCATCAATGTTTGTGGAGACACAGGTATTGCTAAATTCCCTTTCTGCTCCATTTCTGTAGATAATGTAAAATTTCAAGTTTTTGTAGATTCATGTGCATGGTACTCTATTATATCTTCTGACATCTTCCATAAGAACTGGCCAAACAGAACCCTTTTCACACCAGATGTGTCACCTAGTGGCTACACTGGACATAAAATTGATTTAATGGGTTTCTTTAGAGCTCATTTAGTTTTTGCAGGACGTCATGCATTTTGTAATATTCATGTTGCCTAGTCTGGACAATCCTTATTAGGATGGCCTCATCAATAAAAATTAGGGATTAAACTTGATCCCAACGCTAATCCTCCTGTTTATTCCATCTTTTCTGATAAAGTAACTCTTCAAGTGAACTCAAGCTACATTAAATAATTAATTGATTTATTTCCTAATGTATTTAGTGGGAAACTTGGGAAATATCAAGGATTTGAGCACACAATAAAACTCAATACCAGTCCACCATAAAGTAAGAAATGTACCCCTATCATATAGAGACAAGTTAAAAGACATGTTTAAGGATTTATGTGAGAACAGTATCATCGAACCCATTGAGTCATCTCCGTGGGTTTCGCCCATCGTTATTTCAGTTTAATCTTCTGGCGAATTGAGTCTGTGTGTGGACTTGCGCAGCCTAAACAATGCCATTTGGGTGGATGCCCATCCCCTACCCAACTTACACGAGCTGGTATCAACCTTAGCAGGGGCTCAAGTATTTTTGTACGTTGACTTAGCCAGCACATACCACCAGGTTGTATTAGCTGAAGAATCAAACAATTTAACAGCCTTTATCACCCCTGAAGGTCTTTTTAGGTTCTGCCGTATGCCTTTTGGTCTTGCCAGTGCAGCCTCTATCTTCCAGAGATTAATGAAAGACACCTTGGAAGGCTTAACAGGCGCCATTGCCTTCCAAGAGGAAATTTTGGTATATGGCAAAGACAATGATAAACATGGCCATAACCTAAGGAAAGTCATAGCTGCTTTGTCTGAAAAGGGTCTCACTCTCCGTCTGGATAAATGCAAAATCAAGGCGTTGGAAGTGGAATATCTTGGACACACTATCAGTGGAATGGGAATCAAACCCAAACGTAAACATGTTGAAAGCATTGTTAACGCTCCTGTTCCTGTCTCTAAAGAACAGCTTATCGCTTTTCTTGGTTTATCTGAGTTTTATGCAAAATTTATACCGAATTACTCTTCAAAAATTGACCCCTTTAGATGTCTTCTTAAAAGAATGCTAAGTTTTGTTGGTCTAATGATATGTCCCAAGCCTTTGAGAATTTGAAAAGCTTTATTGTTAATGCTCCATGCCTCAAACCATTTGTATCTTGGAAAAGTTGTATCGTTATGGTCGATGCCAGCAATACTGGTCTGGGGGGTGTTTTATTTCAGAGAGATAATGGAAAGGAATGGATCGTTTCATATTTGTCCAGAGTGTTACAATATTCAGAGAAAAACTACTCTGTCATAGAAAGAGAACTAATAGCATGTGTGTGGGGGGCTGAACACTTCAGAACCTTTTTATGGGGTACAAAATTCACTATCAAAATCGATCACAAGCCTCTTGTTTTCCTTATGGCTCCATGCGGAGGACGTTCCATGTCAGTGCGTTTAGCTAGATTGGCTTCAAGGTTGCAGTCATTCCAGTACAAGATAGAGTATGTGCAAGGGAAAGCCAATATGCACGCCGATTGCATGTCCAGATTACGAGTTGTAGGTGAAACAGACTCCTATGAAGACGAGTGTGAAGTCGCTTTTACTACTGGTGACATGAATTTTCTGTATGGCGAACAATCTAACTTGAGTGAAGATAGTTGGGTTTCAGAAATGGAAAAGGATGCAGAATTAAAAAATGTCAGAAGTTACATTATTCATGGATGACCAGATCAAAGAAGAGTATCAGGAGATCTGATGAGTTAGTCTAAAATTCAGGATGAGTTGGCAGTTGAGAATGGTCTTATTATGAGAGGTGACAAAGTTATACCTCCCTTTGCTTTAAGAACCAAGATTGTAGAAATTGCTCATGGAGGGCATTTAGGTATATCTTTTACCAGGAGACGCATCAGAGAGACCTTTTGGTGGCCAGGCATTGATTTATCTGTTGAACACTTTGTACGTTCTTGTGACAAATGTGCAAAGAGTGACAAATCAGCAATTGTGTTGCGAGATGAACCTCACCCTGTGGATTTTCCCTCTGGTCCATGGCTAAAATTAGGGTTAGACATCATTGGTCCTTTTCATGTTCTTCCGAAACAAGAGAGTTTTGCCATTGTTTTAATAGACTACTACTCGAAATGACCAGAGGTTAAAATGGTCAAAGAGGTAACTTCACAAAGTATTATAGAGTTTCTTCATGATGTTTTTTGCAGAGAGGATGTTCCCCAAGAAATTGTTACAGATAATGGACCCCAATTTGTGAGTAAGGAAATGTTTTCCATCCTGAGGCAAATGGTCAGGTGGAGCGCTTTAATGGTGTTGTGAAGGAGGCTATTCAGTTATCAGTTAAGGGGGAATTAAATTGGCGGAATGCACTACAATCTATGCTGTTAGCTTATAGGACATCACCAAAGTCTGTTACCTCAGTTAGTCCCTTTGGACTTTTAAGAGGACGTAAACCAAGCACTAAATTAGCTCTTTGGGGGTTAAAAAAAAAAACGTGGATGAAGATCAAAGATTTTCGTATGTAGATTATGAGTTAATTCGTAATAGAGTTGTAGCTTACAAAAGGAGAATGAAAGAAGTCATGGAGAAAAAACTAGGCAGCGTGAGTAAACAGAGAGTGGTTATTGGTGATTTGGTTCGCATAGAAAACAAGCATTGGCATAGCCAATAGGTCTCGCCTTTGGGACCTTATAAGTGTTTAGCCATGCAACAGTTGATGTTGTTGCACCAAGGATATTGTGCTGCATAACTACATACTTATAAGGTCCCAAAAGCGAGACCTATTGGCTATGTCAATGCTTGTTGTGATTTATTTTCTGGTTGACAATATGTGTTAAAGTGGGGTGTGGGGTCCAAATAGCCCTCAATTATCCTTTCTTCATTTTTCTAATAAAGATCACGATGTGGATAGTTTTACACTTTTCAGAAGACCTAATTTTCAATTAAATGTTGGCCATCATGTATTTGACTGCATTTTTAAAATGGATAACCTGAAAATAACTGCAATGTACGACTCGCTAAAAATGTTCAAAGTTGCCAATTTTATAGAGCTGTAAGAAATGTGTTTCAGTACTCTAGAGGGACCATAGATTATTTTTTCCTAAACACATGGATGGAGCGCAGTATTAGAAATGAAGACCACTGTCCCAGATGAATATGTACCCCTGATGCGGAGGGCGCATATGGTGTTGATATCTCTAAAGCTCAGGTGTCCTATTGGTTTAGGTGTGAAATTTATATGTAAACACAATAACTTTATTGATCTTCAGATTCAAGCGGACAATTTTTATTAATGCAAAACCGCTGATGCGAAAGGCATGAAAGTCAACATGCTTAGGTTGACACACATCAATGATAAACTAAACCCTACGATCCATGTAGCCCATGAACTTGAAAGCTGTTAGCTGATACTACATGTGATCTTCGTATGATATGTCCGGAGGATTTATTTGTGCATAGTGCAGCAAAAAACACAAAATGGCACAACACAATCGTGCAAGAAATTTTGAGACGCAGCTAAAGAGTTCCTGCAGGGTTTTGGTTGACACGGATTTCTCCAAAAAGTAACATTTTATCAAAGTTCCTTCCTGTTTTTCAAATTTTTGTTTCTACAGCATCTGCCTAATGAATCTTAAGAGGCAGTATGTATCTGACGTCATTCTTCAGTCAAGTACCAATTCTTAGGAGGCACTCTTGATGATCAAATGGGATAAAAAAAAAAAACACATGTACTGCTTACACGCAGGCCACATAACACACACGACTGTCAGAAACTTCAAGCCAAACAGGTAACACTTCTGTAAATACTTCTCATTACAAGCAGAACTACTCACCAACACCTCAAGTGACCACCTGCCGCACACTTCCCACATTAATGCATTCCCAATACATCTGAGCACCGCCCAAAAACGTCTCTAAAACAGTGACACCCTTCACCGGGCACCTCTCAGGATACCAGATCGCCAATACTTTACAGTACCACCTGCCCAAGAAACTCTTCCCACAGTAGTAACACCACCCAAACAGATGCACCCAGCACCCCACTCACCGTGATGGTCACCTCGTGCTTCTTCAGTCTGGATTTGAGGCTCTTCGTGACTTTTCGAGTTCGATTTACTTCCGCTTAGCTCTCCCAGCCCCGGGAAAGCCTCTGGTTTCACGTGCCCTTAATCTCCTATTCCCTCCGAGAACCGGGTCGTTCTCTGGTCTCCTCTTTTAAACTCCTAGGTATTCCCTCTCCCGTACCTGGCGCAGCCTTTTCTGACACTCAGTTTTCTGAAGTACCCTCAGTGTCGGACAGCACCCTTGGTCTTTGAGAATACCCCGCCACCCTCCTCCCCTGATTTCGCACCCCAGCCCTCCGAGCACGTCTGACAGACCCTCCTACTCTGGGGCTGCTGAACTCCTCCACTCCGCTGCCTAACCGCCTAGAAGCAACAAGAGGCCACCTTCCAATCACGCGTCGCAGTCCTGGTGACGAACACAGTGTGAACCAATCGTAAGCCTGGAAAAGGTACAGACTACTCCATAAAAGTTTTTTAATTCGCTTTCATCAGGAGCTCTGCACCTTGGCTCCAGATGCGGGACCATGACGTTTCTAGAGGCAGGTGAACGGCATGGGGCGGTCCAACGACACCAGATATGTGATCATAGCCATGGCGTCATCGGAGACAGAGGGAGCGGGGAGTTAAGGAGTTGCCTTTTGAGAGAAAACCTAAAAGGCGGGAAACAGTGAGCTGAGCTTTTGTGGCGAGATCCTGATTTATTCTCTGCTGGTTCAGGGAAGAGTAGAGGCATTGAGTAGAACGGGACAGAGGTGCGGTGGCAGAATTGCATAGCTGCCACGTGGCTCCAATGTCCCCTGCGACAGTGTTAGCCAGCCCTGCGTTTTATGCCAAACAACAATTCATTTGCAGAGCGAAGATGGACCATATCTTAATAACGAGGGTTACAAATGCCCTTGCATCATTAGCGCTGTTGGCTAAACGGTCGCACATGACAAGGGGTTTTTAATTACGGAGATGCTCTTCCTCTCTTGGCTTGCACTTAACTTTATTGGGTTGTACATCTTGCTGGGTTCTACAGCAAACAATCTATATGTGCACCTGCACTGGTGCTTCTTCTTTGAAGCGCCAGACAGTCAGAATATGGAGTATGGCAAGGAGACGCTCTACTCATTACAGGAGATAAACGGAATGTATTTAGTTTATCAGTGAGCAAAGACAAATATAACAAGCGGCACTGAAAGCGATCGCTTTCGTGATCGCTATTGTAAAAAAAACACACGGCGTGAGTTATGTGCGCGCGCCACAGCGAACATGTGTTTTCAATTATCGCGCCCGTGTCTGGGCACGATATTTAAACTACATGGTCTTTGGTGCACGTAATAGACACCAAAAGGCCATGGGCGGAGCAATGCATTCGCCTTTGGCCTATTGCATGCCGTCTTTGGTAAAAACACACACTCAAAGGCCAATCGCGGATGCCAAAAGGCAAAGCACACGCACGAGCGTGTGCGATTCCAGGCTCTGTTTCTAAACCCCCTACAAAAGGGCTCTCGCCTGGGCGAGCAGTACTGCGCTCTGCAATGCAGGGCGCGAGCCCTATAAAAGAGGGGGTTTGTAAAGGTTCTTCCGTTTGGTCAGCTCCTAAAAGAGTTATAGAAACTTTCAAAAATGCTGTTAGAGTTGAAGGCGGAAGTGTTTGGAATTTCAACAGGATATCCTTGTTTAAGGGTGCAATAGTTACACGTGAAGATTCCAACAGTAAAATGTTTTTTGATATAGAGTCCAGTGATGATCTGAGGAACCAGAAAACTGCTCTTACTAACCACAAATTGGTTTGCACCAGAGTCACGCGTGATCATTACCTTCCTGCCAAATTCAAAGATTTCCTTATGAAGTAATGTGTTTACCTTGTTGTTTACATTCTTAATTTTTTTTTTTTTTTTTTAAGGGGGGAAGGTGTGTTGGGTGCTCGGAGCGTGGCTGTCACGAGTGTGATCCTTTATCACAGCTTGTGACTGTCTCGCTCTGTGCCGCGTGTGGCATCTTTCAAATGTATTGCAGCTTTGTGGGAGTCATGACTATTACCGTTTGGGTATTCTACAACTGGCTTTTGACCTAACAACATACAATAAACATGTCTTCAAGCTGACCGCCTCATTCTGCGTATTTCTTGCGGTTCTACTTTCTTTACAAAAGTCACCCTGGATATCTATGCAAGGAAGGAAATGTGACTCTCCATCGCCTTGTTCGATCACAAAAATGTATACATTAAGGGCCTGATTACAAGTTGATCGCAATATTCTGACCCATTATTAATCCCTATTTAAACATAGTTCGGAATTATGAGTTTGAAGGTATTTAACGCCTTCCGATATTGGGGTGGCGTAGTGGGCAAAAGAACGATGGATTTAACCCAGATCTCTTGACTGGGGGAGAATGTCTGCATTGTCAGCATTCCATCCATCATTTGCTTGTTGTAATGCTTTTCGCCCTAAGTGGGATGGGTATGCCCAGACGTGGGTCCCGTGCTCACTACGCCACTGGAGTCAAGCTATCCTGGCTGATGACGGCTGATAGCCAGAAACCGGTCCTAGGATGCTTGATTCCGGTCCAGGGAAGACATGGCTTGGCAGTTCGGGCTGGACTGTTCCCATGAGGCACAGGGTCAAGACTGATTTGCATATGGCCATGTCTGAACTGGGGTGGCGTAGTGGGCAAAAGAACGATGGATTTAACCCAGATCTCTTGACTGGGGGAGAATGTCTGCATTGTCAGCATTCCGTCCATCATTTGTTTGTTGTAACGCTTTTCGCCCTAAGTGGGATGGGTATGCTCAGACGTGGGTCCCGTGCTCACTACGCCACTGGAGTCAAGCTATCCTGGCTGATGACAGCTGATAGCCAGAAACCGGTCCTAGGATGCTTGATTCTGGTCCAGGGAAGACATGGCTTGGCAGTTCGGGCTGGCCTGTTCCCATGAGGCACAGGGTCAAGACTGATTTGCATATGGCCATGTCTGAACTGGGGTGGCGGAGTGGGCAAAAGAACGATGGATTTAACCCAGATCTCTTGACTGGGGGAGAATATCTGCATTGTCAGCATTCCGTCCATCATTTGTTTGTTGTAACGCTTTCCGATATTTAATGCCTGCGTTAAATAACTCAACATTCGTTAAATCTTGGCAGGTCAAACCTGCCAAAATTCAACAGGGAAAAAAATACGGTATTTACTTAATCATGCGGATTTTGGTGCATTCAACACCAAAATTCGCATGGTATTCCGCTTAAACTTGTAATAGGTATTATTTATCGCACCTGAAAAATAACGTACCCCGTGGTATCGTTATTTACCAGGGATGATAAATAACACCTAAACTCGTAATCGGGCTCCATCTGGGGCAAAATGAGCCACTTGCACCCTTGGGCCTGGCGTCACTTCACCTGCTGCACTATTGATAGCTACTCCCCTGATCTGCAAGCCACTAGTTCTCAAGCAGGCACACAATAAATGTGTATCCACAAATATCGTTCTGCAGGGATGTTATTTGCCTGGTGTGGTTCTCCTTGTAGCGCATCATGTAAGCTCAGCAAAGCTCAAACCAAGCATCAGGTAACAGGTGTTAGAAAGGACCTTCTATGGGCTAACTAAAAACGTGCACCTGTTAGGTTTCTGATTTTACTGAGGGCAAAATAGGTTGTGTTTTAAAGAAGCTAAATTACCATCAGAAGCGAAGAGACCTTGACAAAATAGTTTAGAAATGTGTTCCTATGTTTCTATGCAAGACAAACGCGTTAATTGTTGGTGGATACCGTTAGACAGAATTTGTCCAACATGTACACTTTCCTCTGTATACCTCAAGGGTTTGGCCTCATTTTAGGGTACTAACAATGTGCATTAATATAGAATAATTTGTAGATAATAATGCCACAGAACACGTCACATGATGTATATTTAATCGTGTACATTATATATGTTAAAGAGCCACTGCGTTCTTAGAAGAAAAAAACACAATGAACAGCTCTTCCGTCTTTGCCCAGTAGATGGCAATGTTGGATTCAATTTGATTAAGATTTAGTTAGATTCGCTTTCAACAAGTATGCATTGCTTTACATGACTGGAATTATGCATAAAACCAACCAGACTATTGTGGCGAGCCAGTTGTGGGCATCGCTGACTCGCAGTCCCACAGAAATCCCCACGTTCTGGTAAAAACGAGGTTTCCCTCCCGCATGCTGGTTTCTTTCCTCAGTGAGCATTCCATACGGCACTCTGATGACCGGAATAAGACTAGAAAACCAAATGTGAGCTTTGGCAAATATTTCATGTGTTTTAAATATATGTCATACAATAAAATGTTTCCATAATACGTAGTTAACATGCAGGTATTTTTTAGGATTTAGGGCTAATGGGAGTTCAGACAAGGTCATCTTCAGAGAAAGGACAGTGATGAAATAACAAGCATTTGCAATGCAATAGGTCTCACATTTGCGAGATTTTGGCTTTTTACATTGTAAATGACAATGCCTTTTATTTACCTGTATAAAAAACCTGCAATAATAAAAGGCAGTCATTTACAATACAATAGGTCAAAGTTCCGAAAATGCGAGACCTATTGCATTGCAAGTGCTTGTTTATATGGTCTCTGTCAGGATAAGCACTGACTTTGTACGTGAGTTTGGAGCCTTTATATGCACATTTGTCCTACGTCTCTATCCTGCAAATCTGGAATGGATCTGGGCCTTCCAGTCTAACGTTGGACACCCCCTGCTCTAGATAAAGTCAACATAGATAGAGTCTCGGTAACGACGCTTAAACATCCTGTGATTCTGGGCAAATCACTTAATCTCCCCTTGCCTAACAAAAAAGAAAAAAATGAATGCGTGTCCTCATGTAACGTAACTGGGGCTATGTAAAGCGCTCTGATACCTGATTGGAATCGGGTCAAGTTCGCGCTATATAAAACTCTGCTAAAAAAAAAAAAAACATTATATATGGGGGGTTGTAATGTAGGGCTGATATTGTAGAAGAAATTGGTTTTGTGATAATTGTAGTTACTTTAAAAGTATTTTCTATTAAAACCTTAACGTCCTGAGTATCTACTCTGCATACGCATGGCTGACTAACACCTAGATGTGCCCTCCGCGTGGCTTTAAGCCCTATATAAAACACCCATAATAGGCAGATATGAAACTCGTTGCATCTCATGCAGTGCGCTTTTGCCTAAAGAAGGTGCCCACCACGAGTGTGAGAGGGGTGCAAGTGAAAAATAGAGAAAGTTTAGCTGAAACTCCGATGGTGTTGCAAGAGTCTCCTAAAGTAACTGAAGGTCACTTGGGACCTGAGGGCTGTAGCTGTTGGTTTCCAGACCAAAAGTGTCTGGCACTAGACAGCAGCGCCTGGAGACTGACAAGCTCTGGAATCTGAGTAGAGCTGGGAACTTCGCAGTGTCCGTGCTGCCTCGCCAGACTCCATTGGCCTGTCTTCAGCTCAAGCTACGTACCAATATCCAATCCCAGATCAGTTGACAAGTACACCCTGCAAATCACCTCATCATGAGACCATACACTCAGTGAGAACCCACATTCTGTAGAGTGTTACCAGTCCCTGGTGTGAGATACACAGAACCATGTGCTGCTGATTTAAAAGAAATGCATTAATCAAAGTTACTCAATGGCAAGAACTGAAAGCAGACTGTAACAACCTAGCTTCGTGGAGCCGACGGGGGGAGGAAAAGTGAAGTGCGCGTGATGCGCGTGCTGACAGGAGACTTGCATGCGTATGGAGTGCACATCTCCTGTCCGCGCGTGCCATCTCCTGTCTCCCTTCGGCACAGAAAGTGGCAACAATAGATCTCGCCAAGGCGAGCAGCGCGCATTCGCAATGCGTCGCTAGGCGAGACCTAAAAACAGGAAGGAGACGGGAGACTTGGGGCCTCATCATGAGACCGCCAGATTTGCAGGGGTGTGGCAATGTCGGTCTTCCGCCCGCCCTATAACGACTAGGGCAGTGGTGCTGCCCTGTGACCTCCGCAACCGATCCCTGGCGGTGGCGTGGAGGTCTTGAGACCGCAATATGCTTGGCGGAGCCACAGCATTTAGCAGACCTTTAGTTCCAGGCTGAGGTGTGATAAAAACAAATCAATACTTCTAAACAACATGAAGCACATTTGGCCCCACAAAAATGATGGAGGGTGATAGATTTGCAAACCATGAAGGTTTTTCAGCAGATTAGCAAAGTTACAAACTCGTGTTATTCAAATTAGTCGTAAATCAGTAATCAATACATAAATGCATCAATCAGTATGATTCTAACCAATTTAACATCACAAATACAAGGCTAGAATAAAGTGTCATAAAGCCAATCAAAGTAGGCTCACCTTCCCATGAAGGGAAGTTCCATATTTAGCTAAACTAGGCCTAGTTAACAGGTCTTTAGCTTAAATCTTCTTTTTGCTGAAAATGTTACATCTCCACATTATTCCCCATGAAGTAAACCAATCAGGATGAAGCAGAGTATGACCAAATAACTCCAGTTCTTTTCAGTGACGTCCACACACGCCTCTGCTGCAGGACATTCATCCCGATATCAGCGGCAAGACGATACTATTCGGTCAAGATGTTCTCATTCCCAGGTGCTCGCTGATTACTTCACTCTCCGAGGAACATACAAAGATAAACATTATCAGGAAAACTAAAACAAGAGATACATTCCACTAACCTTGGCTGGTAATTCTTGACTCCTGTAATGAGAAAGAAGAAAAATATATGGCAAGCAGCAAGCATAGCAACTGAACATGAGCCAATTTTACATTGAGGCCTATATTAATTATGGTCAACTTTAACATTAATTTTATACACTTAATATGTTTGTGTTTTGCAGATTAAGGGAAATGTGTGTGAAAGCATTAAAAAACAAAATCCCATCAGAGTTAAATATATCCTTCGGTTTCAATGTATTTGTCCTTATGAAGCGCAAGCTAACGATTTGAGGGTTTCTTGGTGTTCTATTAAATATTGTATTGTACTAGTTTTGTTCTTGTATTTGTATATCAACATTCCTGCTTTTTGTGAGGGCAAAAGCAGATTCTGGGTGACTTTGTTGTATAATTTATATAGCGCTTGATATTCCTGGAGCAGTTGTGAAGTGTTTCCGTTTGCGTCTGTTTTCTGGGCGCTCTTCTGAATGCATGGTTGAAAGTGTGTTGTTTGAAGGAAGATACATCTTTCAGGACCATATTCATAGTTTAAACAGTCAAGTCTTCAGAGCTTTCCTAAGCTTCAGGGACTAATTTCATACCCCAACAATTAGGCAATGGAATTAGGCAATAGAGCAGCACTTACTGAGAGAGCCACGCCACTGCCACATGTTGTTTGAATCTGGGAACAGCTGAGTAGTAGTATTTGGAGAATCTAAGGACGGATTTAGAGCTTGGCGGAGGGAATACTCCATCACAAACATGACGGATATCCCTTCCCCCTATTACAAGTACACTGAATGAACGGGTGAATAGTTCGAGGGAATTGGCGCTCTCAAGAATTCTACATGTTCTTTGTTATCCTCTAACTATAAGTGCAGTGCTTATGAGGAAGGGAGATCCACCCTACTCCCCAACATGTGACTCAATACAATCACCAATATGGTATCCCCCAACACACGCTAATATCAAATGCAAAGAGTTTATTAGTTGTTGTTTGATTTTCCACCGGTTTCTTTTTATTCTTTCAATCCTTATGCTCAAGTCTTTAGCCAACACATGTTTCGTTACGTACAGGGATTCAGCCCGCTGCTTCCTCAGGGCTGTTTCTTTGTCAACAAGTTCCTTGCAGCCGGTCTTGGTATGGACATAATAATTCAGTAGATATTTTCCCCGTTTTCACATTTCATGTATATTCTAGAATGGAATATATCTCTGTGCACCTTGCGATGTAACTTATAATTTCTTCATACCCTTATCTTGTACGTCGGCAGTTGTTTCCCAAACTTGGTAAGCGAGTGTGAAAATAAGCGCATACATTGAGAAATATGTATGTGGTCTAATGGAAACAGCTGACGACTTTGGATATGGGGAACAGGTCTCAGTCCTGATGTTAGCTCTGGGCAAATCACTGGGGGCCATAAGTATCAAGCTAAATTGCGTTTGCAAATGCTGAAATTCTCAGAAATTCAGCGTTTGCGATCGCAATTTAGCTGTGTGCTATGTAGGTAGGCAAATACCTATTCGCAAAATAAAGAATTGCAAAAATTGTGATTCCTTATTTTGCGCAAGCATTTAGAGAATCAAAATTTGCGATTCCCTAAATGCTATGCTAGTAAGCATCGCAAATTGCGATATTGCCTTAAGGAATCGCAAATTGCCACCAACTTCAAGTTGGTGGTAATTTGCAATTTCCTTTTAAAAGCACTTTTTTGCTTTTTTCAAAGTGCCATGTGGCGCACATACATGCCCTTAGGTCCTGTAGCTTACCTTTGGTCCTCTGATGGACCTTTTTCTCCTACTAAGAGGTGACAGGAGTTAGCCTTAGCCATCAATTAAAATCAATTAACAGTGCAACCCATTTTGCTACACAATGAGGACCAGGAATTGGCAGCTATTAGTGATGAGGTTAGGATACTGAAGAAGGGGACGTCTAGGTAGTGAAGATAGCAAGTCTGTACACTGAGTTTATTGGCTGCCTGATCTTTAGAAAGTACGACCTCTGGCCAAAAAGGAATAGCCCTGAGTAATGAGATAAGGTGTAACCTGCATCCTGTCCAAGCCAGGTGGAAATTGTGGTGAGTGCTCGGTGCTATTCTGCGGTGAACTGGCACCCTGAAGAGAGGAGTCTGCATTCCCTGATTGTGGGTGTTTGTTAATTTTGCCCAGAGGTGCGGGACTGAGGCAGTGTAACCTGGGCTGCGTGGGTAATGTGCCGTTGGGAAGCGGCAACTGTGTAACCTGGGGCCGACAATGAAGGTGCTACGGTGAACTGCTTACCTCCAAGCGCCATCTTTTAAAAGTGTGAGAGGGCGCTAACAGAGGCATTCTTTGAAGGAGGAAGAGCTTGTCCTGCTGAAGAAGCGTATGACACGTATCTAGGATGGCTGCTGTGATGTCACGCTGCTGGCAGCGCATTAGGCAGAGCAACTAAGCTACGACACCGGAGCATCTGACGTGGCGACAAAGACGCCTACTGTGACATCGAGCGGCTGTCATCAAGGTTACTAGCAGCTCATTGGTTGGCAGAACTAAGCTGTAGCACCCACGACTGGCCTGAGGTATTTGGAGCGCTTTTCACAGTGACTGTGTCTGTTGCGGATCAAATCAGCAAGAAAAGCAAAGCAGCACCACTGGAAGACGAGCACATCACTGATACGCACAACTGTGCATGTTTTATGTCAGCAGCTGCATCGACGGGTGAAGGAAGGATGTGGTGATGACTCGGACACAGGATGCGTTGAAACTCAGCTTTATTCATCAGATGGTAGAGCACAGCAAGTGTGATCCCACCTTCGCCAGCCACATTACAAACTGTTGTAGGTGGAATCAGCACGTGAAACCACAATGGAATGGATCACAGAGTATGTCATACACAGAGGGGCAAAAAGCATTGCTAAAAGCAAGTGCCACATTACAACACCCCCCTTCTTTCTACTCACACAACAATGAGAGAAAAAGAAAGAAAACAAGAGAAAGCAAGGTGCAAAAAAAAGCACCAGAACAGAAGAAGAGGAGCAGAAATCAAGTCTGTCCAAAATTCTCCAAATAATGTGGAGGTCTGCGTAACCTGGGAGGACTGGGAACACTGATGCCAACATCAGAAGGCAGATCAGAGGCATGAGAACTGGGGGCATCACCAGAACCCGTCTCCCTTCTGCATCAACATGAAAATATTATGATTTTGACCCGAATGTGCAGAGCTAGGTTCACAGACTACAGGATGCACACCCACCCTTTACGATACAAAGCAACCTTGCGCTCGTTCCACTTGTTGCCATTGTCAAGAAGCACTTAATTGTCAAACACCTGCTTGACACTAAAAGGGCCCCAAAACTTAGATAGCCCTCTGCAGAGTCTGCCATGCCTCACTTTGACCCACGGACCCCCATGAACACCACCACGGTCCATTTTGTCCTTCCCCACCTGAATTGCTGTAGACTTGGGAGAGGCCAGCCAAGAAGAAAGGAGTTTGGTGCCTGGCTTCCTTCCACGCATTTTTTCAAACGGGGTAAAATCAGTGGCACAATTGATAGCTGAGCGATGAGCCCAAACCATCTAACAGACCATCACGCCAACATCCTTACCACACTGAATGGCCATGGAAATGGTACCTTTGACTAGCCGGTTTGCACGCTCCACCATGCCATTGGCTTGGGGGTTGTAAAGCGCCGTGCGGTGATGAACAATCCCACACTTAGCCAGGAAATCTCTCATCTCGTGCAAAACCAGCTGGGTACCATTATCTGTGACCAGGGTGTGAGGAAGCCCTTCTTCGTGAAAAATAGCATTTAGTTTCAATGGTGCTCTTCGTGGTGACATCAGACATAAACTTGACAATGAGCCATTTAGAATGAACATCAATCAAAACCAAGGCATTCCTTAATTTGTCCTCAACACCATGCATTGGCCCAATGAAATCGAGACACACCATACTCCAAGGAACACCCTTGTCTTCAATGTGACCACGGGTGTCATGACACCCTGTCTTGAGGCTCTTTTCGCTCTTCCTGCCTACCTCACACCCAACAACCCAAGACGTGATTTGTTTGTCCATACTGGGCCACCAGAAATTCTCATGCACCCTTTTTTTTAAATCAAAGTCTGACCGAGGTGCTCTTCATGTGCAAGCCCAATAATCCTGGACCTCAAACCCTCAGGAGGCACAAATTATCGTTCCTCATTAGAATTTCCGCACCGCTCATGCTCTGCTTGTCCAAACTCTTCTCATACGGTCTCACAGAGGGAGCTAGAGCGCTCTCCCTACTCTCCCCGTGAACCAACATCTTTTCAACACATTTAAGGGTAACATGCAGATCCATAAAATGACTCCAATCCTCAGCAGAGGAAACAGAACACACTCATCAACATCACACAAAGAGGTCACAGCGCCATCAAATTCCCCAGACACCCAGGAGCCAATCTAGTCCGTAACCTTTAGAGATGAACAAGACAAGCAATAGGCCTGAGCATTCTTCCACCCAGGAATGTGTGAGACATGGTACCGATTTTCTTGCAGCCTAGAAGCGAGTCTGGGAAGCCTCGCAGAAACTTTAAGAGCACCTCCAGGGCTCAGCACCTTGACTAAAGGTTTGTGATCTGTACGAATACAGAAGTCAATGCCCCTCAAAAAACATACCTGAAGTGCTCAACAGACAAAACAGCTGCCAGAACCTCACGCTCAATGACCGAATAATTGCTCTCGCAATTGGACAGGGAGCGCGAGGCGAAAGCCACAGTTCTTTTGCCACCTGTGTGCATTTGGGAAAGCACAGCACCAAGACCACAGGATCCACACCCACCCCTTTACGATACAAAGCAACCTTGCGCTTGTTCCACTTGTTGCCATTGTCAAGAGGCACATAATTGTCAAACATCTGCTTGACCCTAAAAGGGCCCTAAAACTTAGATGCCCTCTGCAGGGTCTGCCATGCCTCACTTTGACCCAATCAGTAAGCGCTGCCACATCGAGAATACCCCTTGGACTTGGACAACTTCTGTGGCTTTGAATTAAACTTGTTGCTGAAAGCTTTGCTGGGTTCTTCTTTTTTCCCAATGGCTGCAACCTCTCCTCCAGAGCTCTCTACTTTACTCAACTCTTTCATGCAGCGTTCAGATTCCTCAACTACTTTTGCAATGGAAATGGCATCCTTCAAGGACAGGTTCTTCGCGGCCCAAAGACGATCTCGAGTTTTCTTGCAAGATGGCAGAGAGCAAGCAGAGGTAGAGGAAACTGCCATTATGGAGGACGTGCACGAACAGGTAAGGTGTGGGAGCGAGTGACAATGTTTTAAATGCTGCAAGGCGCGTGTGAGCATGCAATGCTCCCAATGGCTGACGACTGTTGCGGGCAGTGCATGAGGGTTCGACGCTCCCAATGGTAGAGAAGCAATCTGTGAGGCAGACGGAGACTTTCACAAGATACAGCACCTTTTCCTTGCTATAAATAGCGGGGTGAGACGGGCACTTTCAGGCCTGAAACAGACTCAACAGGGCAATTGCAGACGGACGGAGGTACTTCCTCACAAATTGGAGCGCCGTGGGAGGCTGGGAATGTGTGGTACAGTGCTTCAGGGTGGCCGGGTGGAGCGCAAGGGGTACGCAGTGGCAGCATCAGCTCCTCACCTTAGAACAACGGTGTGAGGGCCCATTGTAAAGTTCACCTCAGCAACTCCACGACCTCCAACTACACAGGGGATATGTTATAGTGCTCTGATGAAATCACCACATGTGGCTGGCAAGCGTCGCCAAAAATGTGGTGATGACTCAGATACAGGATGCGTTGAAACTCAGCTTTATTCATCAGATGGTAGAGCACAGCAAGCGTGATACCACCTTTGCCAGCCACATTACAAACTACCGTAGGTGGAATCAGCATGCGCAACCACAATGGAATGGAACACAGAGTATGTCATACACAGAGGGGCAAAAAGTACTGCTAAAAGCAAGTGCCACATTACAACAAAGGACTGTGGAGGCACAGAGCAGTGTGTGCATGGGTCGTTTCCTGCAAGGTACTTTGCTGAAGTGCAGAGCTGTTGTGCATTGTCTAAGAAGGATCACTCCGATACGCTTGGCTGGGGCGCCATATTGATGTGATTAGTACTTTTACTTTTGTTTGAACGCTGCATGTGAAGGACGGTAAATGACATTTAGAACCTGTTAACTTGTTAGCAGGTGTCTGGGCGTGTAGAGTGTCTAGGATATAATGTTTTGGTTATTGTGAAAGGTTGAAGGGATTTGAAGATCCGCACTGTGTTATTCTAATATGATGGTCCAATCCATTTTGGCTCCTCCAGTATTCTTACAGGATCCTGATTCACCCTGTATGGAGTGGGAATACTGGAAATAGGCTTTCCACACTTCTTTGGAGGCCATAGAGGTGTGTGTTTGTAGCCAAGATGAAGTTAGCGATCCTTAAGCTCAGTTTGGGCACAGAAGGAAGGAAAGGCTTGAAAACTTTGCCAATATCAGAATTAGAGGGAAGGAATGTGGATGCTAGGTCAGACAATGAAGAGAAAGATGTATATGAGAGCTCTTTCATAGGGCTGGAAGAGAATTATGTGAGAAAAATAAGTGTTGTGGCATACATTTTTGCCCTGCACTCCAACACATGATGAAACTATTGGTTAGTAAGTGGTGGGCTTAAGAAGATGGGCTAAAGAAGATGGGCTACTACTTGTAAATTCAGGGATCTCAGGGATGAAATTATAAGAGATCAGCTGATAACAAGGATGAACAATTTGAAGATACAAGAGTAATCATTGGGTCTAAAGGATCCTACCTTGGATAAACAATGATGTGGCTAACCGTATGGAAAACACTGCCCGGTATGTTCGGAAACTGGGAGGTTCAGGGCCTAAATGTCATTCTGACTCAGAAAAAGCGTGCAAGGTAAATACGGTAAAGAAAAGCACACAGAATACCAGCGACCGGGATAAGAAGAATGGGTGAAAGCAGGAATCTGAGAAAAGAAAGGTGTGTTTCAGATGCGGAAGTATAAGGCGCACTGCAGAGGCAAGCGATTGTCCTGCTAATAGAAGCAAATGTTACAAATGCAAGAAAACTGGCCATTTTGCAAGAGTATGCAGAATGTCAGATTCTGATTCCAAGAAATCTGTGAACTTGGTGAAGGTTTCGGGGTCTCCAGAGTAAGGGGGGTAGTCAGGCATGAGCGAGGAAGATGATACTGATGTACTTGTAGTTAGTAGCGTGGATGCACAACCTAATAATCTCTCTGTAGAGAGCAGTAGTGTGTATCGCCCCCCTAAATGTACCACTGTGTGAACGATATGTACATGTTTGGGTGGATTCATGCTCTTCTTTTACTCTCACTGCTAAATCCATTTGGGAGGAGTTGCCCTACAGATGTCGAACCGCAAGGTTATTGTGGCAACAAGTTACCAGTTTTGGAGTACTTTGTAGCTAATTTGGAATTTCAGGGTAGGAAGTCACAGGGGAAGCTTTATGTTGTGGACAAAGGAAGGTCTCTCCTGAGGAGGAAGGAACAGTGTGCTCTGGAAATCATATTAAACCCCAACCACCCTCAGCGGGTGGTGTTAATGGAGCCTTTGGATGTGAATGAATGGGTCACAAAGTTTCCTAATTTGTTTGGGAAAGAATTAGGATGTTTGGACAAATTTGAGCACAACATCATTCTAAAAACATGGGGTAGGACCCAAGGTGAACAAGGTGCAGAACATTCCCCTTGCCCAGAGGGGATTAATGCTCTTTATCTTGGTGACCCCGTTGCGGTTCTTAAAAAACTTCAAATGATGCAAAATTGCGCCGCCCATATTCTTGAGGGTGTCCCCAGCCATCAATCAGCTAAACTTGCCCTTAGATCCTTCCATTGGCTTCATATTCAGGAAAGGGTCTATTTCAAAGTTCTGTGCACCACCCACAAGATGCTTGAGGGTAAGGGACCTGATATTATTTCATCTTTTGTCCGACACTACAAAGCCCATAGACAGCTACATTCAAATGATCTTCATTTGGCGTCTGTTCCCAGAATTAGGAGGTCCAGAAGCGGCGGCAGGCTTTTCTCCTATAATGCTTCCAAACTCTGGAATTCCCTGCCGCTGCATTTGCGAAAAGAATCAGACCACTCAATTTTTCGTAAGAGGCTCAAGACCTGGCTGTTTCCACACTGATTACCTTAGCCTATTGCGGTTCGACCCTAGCGCTGTGATGCCTATGGGTGACTATGCGCCCTATAAATGCTATTTCATTACTGAAAGAAGAACTTAGGAGGGTGTGTAGAGAGGGTGTGATGGAGCCCATTGAGGCCTCAGAATGTCTTGGTCCAATTGTTCTCACGAGGAAACCCAAATGGGAACATCCGCATGTGTGTAGATTTGAGGGACTTAAATGAGTGCATTTGGGTAGACCAACATCCCCTTTCCTGCATTAATGAGATGCTTGCGAGTGAATTGGGGGGTAAATGTTTTACCACTCTGATTTTATCCAGTGCCTACCAAGAGGTACGATTGCATGTGAAATCCAGACATTTGACATCCTTCATTACAAGTGAAGGAGCCTACCAATTTGGTTGCGTGCCCTTTGGACTGGCTTCTGCAGTATTACATATGGTAATGCAGGGAAATTTGAAGGACATGTCAAATGTGCTGGTATTCCAAGATGATGTGCTGGTCTGGGGAGCAGATAGAAGTCAGCATGACAAGACCTTAAAGGAAGTTTTGAGCAGATTGGGAAAGGCTGGGCTCACAATCAGTCTGAAGAAATGCAAGTTCTGTAGGCCAAAGGTGGAGTACCTGGCTCATACGTTAACTCACAATGGAGTTAAGCCTAAGCACAATCTAGTTGAAGCAATAGAAAAAGCTCCACCTCTGCGAGACAAGGAACAGTTAAGATAATTTTTTGTCTGGCCTACTATGCCAAGTTTGTACATCATTTTGCAGAGAGGGTACATGTTTTACATGATCTAATGAAAAAGAGTGTGAAATTCCAGCAGTGTGAGGAATGTCAAAAGGCATTTGATTCTGTAAAAGGTGCAATAGTGAAAGCGGTAACGTTGAAGTAATTTGACCTCATGGACAATACGGTAGTGGTGACAGATGCAAGTGGTTACGGTCTTGGAGCAGTACTGATGCAGGAGCATGAAGGGAGGGAAAGGGTGGTTGCCTTTAAATCACGTACCATCAGAGGAGCATAAAATACCTACTCCACTGTGGAGAAGGGTGCAAAATTTTCACATATATGTGAGGGGTGTACATTTTGAGCTCCGGATTGGTCATAGGCCATTGGTGGATTTGTTCTCCACAGCGGGAGCTGGTGGGGCTACTCCACGCATTGCAAAGTAGTTGTGCCGCCTGAGTACATATTTTCGGTAAGAAATGTGCCAGGGGTGAGAAACATAATTGTGGATCGCTTGCTCAGGTTGCTGTTAGAGAGCAAGGAAGTGATTGAGTGTGATTGGTGGATGGTAGCCGAAGTATCATATGTATGGCAAGCCATAGAAGAAGCTGATTGAAAGGAAGCTATTTTGGCTGATCCTGTCCTAGTGAAAGTGATGGAAACGTTGTCACAGGCCCGAGGGTGGGAAACGGATGATGAGTTGGTGGTGTATGAGAATGTGCGGATGGAGTTATCTGTGGTGAACAGAATCGTGCGAAGGAGCGAGAAGTTAGTGGTACTGGACAGTTTGCGAGAAAGACTGTTGCACGAAGGGCATGGTGGTATGTCCACAATGGAAAAAAAAGCCAAGATGTATTTCTAGTGGCCTTGAATGGACAAGCACATAGAGAGGTTTGTTTGGAATTGTATTCCCTGTGCTTGCAGTAACAAGTTGCAAATATTACAGGAAACTACAATACGTCCTGCGGTGTTACCCAGGCAAGCATGGGAGAGGGTTGCAATAGACATATGTAGTCCATTTGATGGTTTGGGAACTAATGAAAGATATGCTCTTGTGATGATGGACTATTATTCCAAGTGGCCAGAAGTGGCATTTGTAAAAGCGTGATTGCCTTTTGCGCGGACATTTTTCATAGAGAGGGGTGCCCTGCAGAAATGCTTATGGACAATGGTCCGCAATTTGTATTGGAAGAGTTCAGTAGCTTCCTTAAGAAGTGGGGTGTGACACAGAACAGGGCACTGCTATATCATCTCAGGGAAAACGTTCTTATCATGCGCTTTAACCACGTTTTTGGCGAGAGTATACAATTGGCTGTGGCAGGTAATGTGTATTGGAGAGATATAGTCAAAGAGATGCTGTGGTACTACAGAACTACACCACACTAAGTAACCGGAGAGAGGCCATTTTGTTTGTTGAAGTGAAGAGGGCCTTGCACAGTGGCTGTGCTGGCATGGATGGCGAGATGTGGTCAGAGAAAGGTTGACTGTGGGAGGTTGCACAAAAAGGTAGAAAGGTATCAAGCAGGTTATTGGCAAAGACACAATGAGAGACTGAAGAGAGGAGACAGGAAATTTGAGAAAGGGATGCTTGTGAGGGTGATTGTCCTGGAAATGTAGTGAAAAAGGGGGGTTCTAAGTTATCTAAACCTAGGAAAGTGGTAAAGGTGAGAGGTAATTTGCTCAAATTGTCAGATGGGAAATGGTGGAATGTAAGAAGGGTGTCTGAATGTAGCAGAGTGGAGGTACGGGCGTGGAAGTTGGGAAGTGAGGACACTGGACCAAAGGTGCAACTTAATGCTGATCCGAGAAAAAGAGTCCTCAGCCAAAATTTGAGAATAAAGCTGTAAAGATGCGAAAGAGTCAAATAAAGTAAATATAGGTATATTTATTTTAGTGCCATAGAATGACCCACTGGTGCAAAAGCTTAAGCGTCAAACCCAGGCAACTCCAACCGCATCTCTGGCATTCAAACCTAAGCTTCTGCATCAGTGAGTTCCACATTACATATTAAAGTTCTACATGACAGAATAATACTACACACTCTAAATTCTTATAATGAAAATGGTAGAAAGACACATTACCACATGTATCTTTTCATAACAAAATAAACAAAATTATTCCATAATATAATCATCAAACTTCTTGATGATTATATTATGGAATAATTTTGTTATCTTGGGTACTTTGGTATTTCTCTTTTGTAACAGAATTATCCTGAACAGAAGTGTAAGTAAAATCTTCATCAGTAGATGCCTCAGGAATAAAGACATCTTCATTCCCAGAATAAACTTGGGAAGAAGAACCCCCAGACCCATGTTCATCAAACCAGACAGCACCACCATCTCCCATCTTTTCAAAAAAACACTCTTGCCCCGGTTTGAGAACAACAATAGAACTCTTACTCCACCAACCCTTACTCTTCAACAAAATTGAAGAATCAGTGACTCTTTCTACTTTGAAGGGAACAGTGAATTTAGAAGAACCTTTGCATGTTAATGCAGGTTTAATAATCCATACCCAGTCACCAATTTCAACATTTTTACTTCTGGTCTTTTGAGATATGTCATGGTAAGATTTGCCACAAATGCGTGAATCAGTTATACTCCTTCTAGCTTTGATAATTGAAGACTCAAGAGTGTCACTCTCAACATCTTTTTGAAAAAAAGGCATTAACAAAGATTTGACCTGTCTGCCTCTCATCTAAAAATATGGAGACACTCCCATACGCGTATTAGGAGTTATTTATTTGATAACGCCAAACTTTTTCTTTTAGAAAATCAAAAACATCCAGATTGCTTTCCAATGAAGCCTGAATCCCTTCCTTTTATAAGTCTGTTAGCCCTTTCCACTTGACCATTTGAGCGAGGACTATACAAAGGTGCCCTCTCAGAACTCACCCCAAATTTTCGCAAAAACATCTGCATTTTACTAGAAACGAATTGCACCCTATTGTCTGACATAATAGAAACAGGTGCACCTTCAATTCTAAAAATGTTTTCCAAAAATGATATCTCTTCATCAGTGACAGGATGTTCCACAAAAGTGTAGTACAACCACTTTGAAAAATTGTCAATGAGTACAATAAAAAATCTCTTCTCCCTGCCTAAACATTCATACGGACCAGAAAAATCAATAGAAACTTTCTCCCAGGGACCCATAGGGGCGTCTTGAATAGATAAAGGTTCAGTAGAAATTTTCCAATGTTTATCAGATTTAACACAAATGGAACAGTTGTCCACAAACTGCTCAACAGAAGCGTCCATACCTGGCCACCAGTAGTGGGTTTTGAGCAATTATTTTGTTCCAGAAACTCCAGGATGTCCAGAATGAGCTAACTGGGTGAGTTTATTCCTAACACCAGCGGGGGGCACAAACAAGTCCTGCCTCAATAAGATGTCATTTTCAATGCTAAGTTCATCAGCAACCTGTGCAAAACGTCTTAGAGGAATCTCTAAATTCTTGCAAGATGGCCAACCATTGGTAACAAAATGCTTGACTTTAGACAAAACAGCATCAACAGCTACAAAATCGTTCCATTCCTTTTCAGATACAGCAGAATTACATGAATCAATAGCATCTACCATAGCTACAACACACTCATGGTGGTCAATGGTCTCATATCCAGACTCATCTATAGGCGGAAGTCTAGACAGACAATCTGCAGTAAAATTCTTACCACCAGGAATGTGTTGAATCTCAAAATTAAACTCCTGTAATCTAGCAATAAGCCTTACCAACCTGGACGAAGCTTTACCACTCCTAACACCACCCATCATAAACACAAGGGGCTTGTGGTCAGTAACAAGAACAAACGGTCGTCCCCACAAGAAATTTTTAAGCTTTTCTACTGCCCAAACACAGGCCAACGCCACTTTTTCTATGGTACTATAATGTTTCTCTGCACCTCGAATTCCTCTGGAAATGAATGAAATAACTCTTTCCTTGCCATCAACCATCTGTGTAAACACAGCACCAAGTCCAATAGCGCTAGCATCAACAGTAACCTACGATTTTCCCTGAGGATCAAAAGTATTGAGGCCAAGAGCTTGGGCAATAAGTTTTTTAACATTGTCAAAAGCTTCATCATGAATATCATTCCAAGAAAATTTAGCTCCTTTTTTAAGAAGTTGTCTGAGAGGCTCAACAACACCGGCATATCCCTTAACAAATCTGGCGTAATATTCTTCTAACCCTAAAAAGGAACGCAAAGAATCCTTGTCTTGAGGTTTGCTGGCATTCTCCAACGTGTTGATTAAATCCTCCTTAGGAAATATGCCGTCAGGAGTGATCCTATGACCTAAATAGTTAATTTCATCAACAAGAAATTTACATTTGTCCTTACTCACAGTCATCCCTTTGTTTTCTAACATCTTTAAAACTTTATCAAGAATGACATTATGTTGATCACAAGTCTTTGCAAAAATTAAAATGTCATCTTGAAATGACTGCACACCATTCAGACCCTGAAACAAGCTCTCACTTAGTTTCTGGAAAATACTGGCCGCTGAGACCAGCACAAACGGCATTCTCAAAAATTTAGATCTTTCGATGACTCATCAAGTACAACTTGGTGATAAGCAGATTTTAGATCTATTATAGAAAAATATTTTGCACCATTCACAGCAGCTAGCATTTCTTGAATTCTGGGCAAGGGATGAGTGTCTATCACAATGTTTTTGTTCAAAGACCTAAGGTCCACACACAATCTTAAATTTGGATTTTTCTTTAGAGCAATAACTATAGCGGAAACCCATTCCGAACTATCAGTGGATTCAAGGATGCCCTCAGCACACAAAGTGAGATTTACATTTTTGCCTAATACCTAGAGGAACCATGCGTACTTTATGTTGTATGGGCATAACTCCCTTTTTAAGTTTGATCTTGTGTGTGTAACCTTTGACTTGAATTACTTCATCCAAAAAAACATTTTTGTGCTCATTTAGAATACCATCCAGAGAAGTTTTATCACAAGAAACACTATTGATGGTTGAATCTCTTAATTGGATGGGACGATCAGAGCCTGGACACAAAATAACACCCAACTTGCCTAAATCATACCAACCAACTATGTTTTTCCCATCAATAGCAACATACATTTTAGTATACACCTTGCGTCCCTCAAATTCTAAGGTATCTTCAAAGAAACCTAGCATGCTGATATCAAAATTACCAAATGCTGTAGGGTTAACTTCAGTTTCCATGAGCTTGACACCCACCCAATTATCTTTAAAAAATGTATCAGACAGAATGGTAATAGGTGAGCCTGAATCTGCCATGGCTTCAAAAACCACATTGCCAACTAGAACAATACCTAAAGGTGCCTTAACAGGAACAGCAAGATTATTCACAGAATTATCAAATAACTCTTCATAAACAGTAAGCAGCAAATTCTGCATATCATGCTCAACATTAGAAATATTATTCACATTTGTACTTGAAATTTTCTTTGGTGCTTTGCACACTGTTGAAAACTTTGCTACATTTAACAATTTTTTTTTTAAAGCAGGACAATCAGGAAAATTTGACAAATGTAACTTAGATCCACACCTATAACAACTAGGTTTAACATCCCTGGTTGTTTTGACATTACTTTCATCAAATGATTGAATAGCACACACAGGAGAGGAAGAAGAAGCATTTTTAGTTTCTTCAGCTGTTAGAATTTTAGAAGATTCCTTTCAATTCCTTTCGCCAAATCCAAAACTTCACTCAATGTAGGATTTCGACACGCAAGCAGTCTTTCTTGTACCTTTTTAAAGATTCGCAGTTGAAGAAAAATTGATCTCTAATGGACAGATCAACATAAGCCCCAAACTCACAGTTTGCAGCTAAAACTCTCAAAGCCGAAACATATTCTTCAATGGACTCATTAGTGAGTTGCTTTCTTTTGTGAAAAGCATGTCTTTCAATTAACACATTAGGCTCATTCTCAAATTGTCTCTCTAATCTTGCTACTGCTTCTTTATAAACATTCCACCCATCTCCTCCACTACTAGGTGGCGCTATAGGTACAAGATTTTTGAAAATTTCTATTGCTGCTGTGCCAAGAAAAATAAACAAGATGGCTTTCATTCTCTCCGGTGAAAATTTGGTGCCATCAATGGCAACTATATAGTTCTCAAATGTTTTTTTTTTTTTTGAAAACCTTTATTTCAAGATTCAGGACACAGCTATTCAGCCGACAGCCCGAAGGTTCGGCAGCATAACAAGTTAGATACAGTGATGTGTCCCCAATGCAGTTCAAAGAATAATGCAAAAGGTTCAATTTTAAATACACACATAAAAACTAACAACAAACCCCAGCAAGGCAAGGACATTGTGAGCCCATGGCGGAGGCCCCCAGGGGAGACCGGACCCCACTCGTCTACTAAGTACAAGACTGTGTACGGAGGAAGAAGGGGAACAGCAGAGGCCCAGAACAGTTACTAAAACCAAGCTGTGCTGGAAAGTAGGTCAGGGGGAAAGCTGTTCCTCGGGAGGTTCCAGATCCGGGGCAAGACATATTCCCCCCCTGTATTGGTTCCACCGCCCCCAGATGGCATGCCACTTCCGGGGGCGACCTCTAGAGCAGTAGACCGTCTTCTCCCTAAACATGCTCCAATCCATGTTTTCCTTCCACGCGGTCAGTGTAGGGGGTCCCGAGGAGCCCCATAGCCGCGCGATATCCCTTTTTGCTACCATGTTACCCAGAGTCACCCATTGGGTCTGCGCCTCATCGAGGTCAGTGGGCCCCCAGACGTTCAGGAGGCAGCACCGCGCCTCCGGCTGTACCACAATGCCCGTCACCTCCCCCATAACTGCATGGACTCTCCTCCAGAACTCCACAATGACACCACATTCCCAAATGATGTGCAGGAAAGTGCCCACCATACCACATCCCCTTCTGCACAGGCCGTCCTCCGAGAATCCCATGCGGACCAGCCTTGGCCCCGTCACATACACCCGGTGCAGTATTTTAAGCTGCACCAGCCTCAGACGCGACGGGATCGCAACCTCCTTAGGCGAAGAAACCGCTGACTGCCAGTCCTCATTATCCAACTCAAGACCATCCCTGGTCCACTGTTCTCTCAGCCCCAACAGCAAGTCTGCCCGGACGTTTATCAACTTCTTATATATGAGCGAGATCGTGCTCTCGGGCATATGACCATCAAGGACTCGGTCCTCAAGGGGAGAGGACTCCGGCACCTTCTCACCCTCCACAAGGACTGATCGGAGGGCGTGACGCAGCTGGATATATCTGAAATACTCTGAGGGCCCTAGCTCAAACTCAGTCTGCAACTCCTCGAAAGACTTCACCCTCCCCTTATGCAGTACATCTCCCACCTTGGATATACCTATCCGGTCCCACTTATCAAAGCCCTTCGTGTGCCAGAGTCTTCCCAATCTTTCCGATTCAAACAATGGGGTAGCGAGGGTTAGCCTATCCTTCCAGCCCAACGAGTCAGTCGCCATCTTCCATACGCGCACCGCCACACCTGTGGGCCCCGTGAGGGACGAGTCTAAGGACCGCGAATACAACGCCCTGTAGTAGTTGCCGCCGCGCAGCAGCCACCTATCCATGGCATACCCAGGGCTGAGGGCAGGGCCATAAAACCCGTGGTTGATCGCACTCAGCTGCGTGGCCCAATAGTACCGTCGGATGTCTGGGAGCGCGATGCCCCCATCGTACCATGGGAGAGTCAACTTTGAAATAGCTATTCGCGGCCGCCCATCCCACAGCAACGTCCTTTGGAGGCCTTCGACCTCCCGAAAGTATTTGGCCGGTACCCAGTCCAGGGTGTTCTGGAGTGCGTAGAGGAAGCGGGGAAGAGACATCATTTTAAACAGGGCCACACGCCCAACGAGGGAGAGCGGCAGCCTCCGCCAACCTTCCACATCTCGCCGCAAGCGTGCCAAGGGAGGGAGCAGATTCCTCTCATAGCGCACAGCAGGATCCAAGGATATAAAAATCCCCAAATACACAAAACCCTGCTGGGCAACCTGTATCGAACATGTTCTAGGGATCGGTGGGACCTCGCCACTAAGGACGTACAAGTACGATTTGCCCCAATTAATCACAAGCCCCGAGTTCCTACCGAACGATGCAAGTACGTCACAGACCACTATAAGTGACTTCTTAGGTGAGGCAAGATACAGGAGGATATCATCGGCATAGAGCGAAATACGGTCCTCATGATCCGACGACCACCGAAGGCCCCGTATATCCGGGTGCCAACGTATCCACGCAGCCAACGGTTCAAGGGCGAGGGCGAACAACAAAGGCGACAGGGGGCAGCCCTGCCGGGTACCCCTACCAAGCTGAAACGGAGTAGATGCCCGTCCATTCACCACCACATTCGCTAGTGGCCCCTCGTACAGCAACCGAACCCAACTCACAAAACCGCGACCGAAACCAAACTTGGCCAGCACGGCCCACAGATATGCCCACTCCACCGTGTCAAAGGCCATCGTGGCATCAAGAGATGCCACAACAGCCGGTTCACGCAGCGTGCCCGCCCTGGCGATGACGCCATGAAGACGCCTAAGGTTCAATGCTGTATTTCGGTGCGGGATAAAGCCAGATTGATCCGGGTGGACCAAATCGCCAAGTACCCTAATCAAACGGGTAGCCAGGAGTTTGGCCAGAATTTTCGGCTCAGCGTTGAGGAGTGAAATGGGCCGATAGGAGAAGCATCTATCTCGGGGTTTACCCTCTTTATGTATGACCACGATCGACGCCAGCCGCTGGTCCAACGGAAGGATCCCATCCCCCCGCGCCTCCAAAAACATGGCGCGCAGATGAGGGGCGACCCTATCCGGGAACAGTTTGTACAGGTCGATCGGCAGTCCATTCGGTCCAGAGGCCTTACCCGAGTTCAACGCGCGAATCGCCCCCGCCACCTCGTCAACCGTGATATCACCATCCAAATCGTCCCTATCTATGTCAGAGAGGCAGGGCAACTCGATATCTCGGAGGAGATCAAACGAGTCCTCGGGCGGCCTGTCCGACACAGAGGAATAAACCCTATGAAAATATTCCGCGAAACACTTCACAATCCCCTCAGGTTCCACGATCGCCTCTCCCCCCTCTCCAATCAACTCTGGCACCACTCTATTGACCCGCTCTTTTCTGTCCAGCCACGCCAGGAGTTTCCCTGCCTTATCCCCAACGTCATACAGGCGGCCCTGTTGTTCCCTGCTGAGGGTCTTAGCGGCGTTCGTCACCAGGTCCCTATACTCCGCCTGCTTCAGGCAAAGCTCATGCAATGAGGACTCTGTAACCTCCTCCTCCATATCCCCCTCAAGGGCCGCAATCTCCTCCTCCACCCGCCGCACCTCGCCATCCCTCCGGTTCTTGGCAGCCACCACAAGGGAAAGGGCTTCCCCCCGAAGCACGGTCTTAAAAGCTTCCCACAGCGACACCGCCGAGTCCACAGTTCCCAGATTGTCCTTAAAGTAATTATCTACCTTCTTTACCAGGGCGCTGCGCATCTTGGGGTCTCGGAAATACCATGGGTTGATGGGGGCCACCCTCCCTCCTCCCTCCCGACCTAGATCCAGCCGGATCCACACTGGCGAGTGATCAGAGATACCGCGTGCCATGTGCCTCGCCTCGGATATCAACGAGGCATGTGCGGCCAGAGTGAGCAGGTAGTCAATCCTGGAGAGGCTACCATGCGCCCCGGAGTGAAACGTGTATTGACTCTGTGTGGGGTGCCGGAGCCTCCAGCAATCTATCAGACCAAATGTATCCAGGAAGTCTGGAAGCCATTTCTGAGCCCCCCCTGTGTCCCTGGGCGGGTATCTATCCAACAGTCCGGAACCCACAGCGTTGAAATCCCCTCCCACTACCAGCATTCCCCCCGGGAGAGTCAGCAAAGCCCTGCCCAGTTCAGCAAATGTGGAGGCCTGCAGGGCCGGCGGGACATAAACTGAAACCAAAACCAAAGTCCTTCCTTCCCACCGCCCCGCCACCGCCACAAACCTCCCCCTATCGTCAACAATGGTGGAGTCCACCTCAAAAGGCAGCGATGCTCTAACGAGGATGCCCACACCCCTGGACCCAGAAGAGAATCCCGAGTGTGCCCCTTCCTATTCAGGGCATAGCACGTATTGCCTATGAGATGCGTCTCCTGCAGCAGGACAACGTCTGGCATTGAGCGTTTCAAAAATTGCAACACAATCCCCCTCTTGATGCGATCCCCCAAACCATTAACATTCCAGCTTATAACACTTAAGCCTCTACCCCCCATCCTCAAACGGAAAGAGGCCCACCCCACACCCGAGGCGCCACCATGGAACAGCCCTGAGGATAATCATCATGCCTTGCAGAAATAAACCCCCCAACAACAAACTCAAAATCCCAAAAACTCCCCCCACCCTGCACCCCTGCTGCAGCTTAAAAAGCCCCCCCAACTTGCAGTGTGCCTGTCGCCCTACAAAAACAAAAATCTACAAAAAGTATCCTAAGGGAGGAAAAGAGCACCCCTCGTCCTCCCGCAACCCTCCACAGTTACTGCACTCTGTTCAAATCTTCAAGTATGGTTAAATCAAGTCAGGTCGGCTTTGAGATATCAGCCCTGTCCATTCCGGCCACTGTCTCCATGCTCGGCTGTGTCGTCCCCGGTCCGTCGCCGGGGCAAAGCGTCCAGCCATTCGTCGGCCATAACAGGAGAGTCAAAAAAGAATGTCCGATCTTCATGCACCACCCGTAGTCTGGCGGGGAAAAGCATGGCATACTTCAGGTCCATTTCCCGAAGTCTCCGCTTCACCCCCAGGAAGCTCTGCCTCTGTCTCTGCACATGCTGGGTGAAGTCCGGATAAAAATTCACCGACGCATTCTGGAAGGGGACTGGGCCCGTCACCCTCGAAGCTTGCAGGATAGCGTCCCGATCTCGAAAGTGAAAGAGCCGGGCGACAATCGGCCGCGGCGGGGCCCCCGCCTTGGGCCGCCCGCCCGGCACCCTATGGGCCCTTTCCACCGCAAAAAACTTTCCAAGGCCCTTAGGCTTAAGATGATTGAGGACCAAATCTTCCACAAGCAGGTCCGTCGAAGCCTCATCCGAGGACTCCGGGACCCCGATGACGCGCACGTTATTGCGCCTGGACCGGCTCTCGAAGTCCTCCAGCCGGCGGGCGGCGAGGTCACTCTCGGCCCTCAGCTTCTGGACCTCGTTCTGCAAATCCGCGACATCATCAGCGAGGCCCGTGGTCTTGTGGTCCAGGTTCTTAACTCGTTCGTTTGTCTTGCCCAGGTCCGAGCGGATCAAATTGACATCCACCAGGATGGCATCCACCTTATGCGCCAGGGCCTCGAATTGCCTCCCCATCGAGGTCTGCATCCCGTCAAGCGCGCCCATGACATCCTGCAGGGATAGCTCCGGTGTCCCAGGCGAGTCCTCCTTCTGGGCATCCGGCGCCTGGCTCGGTCCACTCGGCGATGTTTTCAGGAGGGCGTAGCGGTCCATACTGTTGACTTGGGAATACGTTCCCCGCCTGGTGGACTTAGTCTTCAACCGATCCCCTTCTGCCTTGCCCGACATAATGGACTCCAGGCAGTCCAATGCAGTGAAGACCGCTCCCTCTCAGAGAGAGGAATAAGGAGTGAGCAAGTCCGCCTTGTGCTGCCAGAGTAGCCCGCTGAGCGTCCCTGGGGTTGTAAAGCCGCCCAGAGCTCTTCAGTGTCCGGGCAGACAAAGGGAACGAAACCGAAAGTGAAAGAGCGAGGGCCTCCGTCCGGCAGTTCACACCTCACCAGGCCGTTGTTGATCAACTAGGAGTCGGGCATCCTGCCAACTCTAGCCCCTGGCATCTCCGGGAGTTAGGCCGCAATCTTTCGCCCGTCGTAAGTCCGGTTCCCGATGGGCGATCCGACCGCGGATAGTGTCAATCGCCTCCCTGACAACTCAGCAACACGGTGCCATGCATACCGTCAGGATTAGAGACAGGATAGTCGACGGAGGACGCGAGGGTCTCGGGAGCTCTAAGCTCACGCGGCCATCTTGGTCAAGCGCTAGGCTCCTCCCCCTTGATTCTCGTTCTCAAATGTTTTAAACCATTTCTTCCATCGCAATTTTGGTTTGCCTGGAATTTGCAAAAATATCGAAGGCTGGTTACAAATTTGAGAAGCTGCCATATTGAATAAGGTAAGTAACAATAAAAAATGGAAAAATAAATATAAACAGACTATATAAGAATCGGGTATATATGTCACTGTGGATTAAAGGAAGGAGAAACTCTCAAAATTTCACTTCATAATAATGCATCACTTGAAATATGCACTTAATATTTGAATAGTGTGCATATCACTGTTGAAAAGGTATGCACCTCATTGTTGAATTGAAAGTAGTACTATTGTAATTAATGCCAGTAAAATGTCACTCTTGTAAAAGTGTGCGAATCACTGAATCCGCAATAAATAATATTCTTTACAATTGAAGCGATGTGTACAACATTGCATCAAAGTGAAGCCAAGCATACGTAGATCCGCTCTGATATTCGTAAATTACGCGTAGAAATGCATCGAGAGGGATCCGTAAATCCAATATGGCCGCTACGATGCGTAATTGCGTGCAAAAATGTCCTCCAAATATGGCCGCCACTCAGGTACGTTGACGTCAGACAAAGGGATGCATCACACAGCGCAGAGCTGTCATCGCATTTACACCGTGACAACAGTAGTCAGGCAGGCAGAGACATCACGCAGCTCACCGCATCCAAACGCTAAGCTCGAGCAGGCTCACAAGCATGTAACGATTCACGGCATCCAAACGTTAAGCTCGAGCAGGCTCACAAGCGTATAACGATTCACTCAGCGGCTAAAATAAAATAACAGTACCTTGAACCGTGAACCTACGAAAATGAGGTTGTAGAAGAGTAAAGAATCCCGATAATGGTCATGCAGAATTCATCCAGCAGTGGGCTCGAAATTGCAGGTATATTCAATTTGTTTTAGTAGGCAAAAATAGGAATAAAAAAATAGCACAGTGGGTCGGCACAAGACTAAAAGGATCTTGTCGCCATTGTAAGGATGCGAAAGAGTCAAATAAAGTAAATATAGGTATGTTTATTTTAGTGCCATATAACGACCCACTGGTGCAAAAGGTTAAGCGTCAAACCCAGGCAACTCCAACCGCATCTCTGGCATTCATATCTAAGCTTCTGCATCAGTGAGTTCCACATTACATATTAAAGTTCTACATGAAAGAATAATACGACACGCTCTAAATTCTTATAATGAAAATAGTAGAAAGACACATTACCAGAAATGTGAGGATTATGTATGTACACAATATTGTAGTATAGTGTGTTTTGGTAGTACTGTTTTAGTAAAGGCTATCATGTTTTTTTTGTTGAAGAAGGCGGATGTATTTTATTCTGTGATGCAATGTTCCTGGCAACAGAAGGCTTTTTCTGGGCAACAAGATGCTTCCACTACTGGAATCCAGCCTGGGGATTCCAAGGAGCTTGAGGCAGACATTTGCAGAAGATTAGTGCCTTGCCAGGGGTCGTTGTAATCAGCTCAATAAATGTCTTCACAAATCTACCTCTATTGCTTTCTGCTATCTTAAAAAATATAAAAATAAATGTAGTGTTGTAGTCTCTGCTTGGCAGCAATCCTCAACTTTGCTGAGAAAACACCACTAAAACAGGAAGTGGTGATGGTTGTGATCCAGCGCAACCAATCAGGGATCGATAATCAATAATACCACAAACAATGGCCCATACTCACTCACCCAACACAAAATCCCTGTTGCGCTGTATAAGTTTGATAAATCAGTTGTTCTTAATACAGGCTCATATCTGACACTCTAAATACATAACTGAACCTGCATATCAACTCTCTCTCCTCTGGTCGATGGACCTAAAGTTGAGAAGTTGATGGTAATAATGAGATCTATCTATCTATCTATCTATCTATCTATCTATCTATCTATCTATCTATCTATCTATCTATCTATCTATCTATCTATCTATCTATCTATCTATCTATCTATCTATCTATCTATCTATCTATCTATCTATCTATATGACTAAATAATCACAGACTCGGTGTAAGGTTAACAATGTTTATCGAGAAATAATGTGAAAATAGAATGCTCATAACGTACAGGTTTACAAAGTAAAAAAAGAATAATTCACAGAGAGAGAGAACATTAGCAATGCAAATAGTGGCAACTTCATATCACAATGAATACATGCAAATAAAGGAGAGTGGATAGGCGTAGAGACAAAATTTTCAG
The DNA here is from genome assembly GCF_964204655.1 of Triturus cristatus. NCBI lineage: Eukaryota > Metazoa > Chordata > Amphibia > Caudata > Salamandridae > Triturus > Triturus cristatus. The sequence continues at coordinate 892,331,232 of NC_140581.1, forward strand.
AGACAAAATACATTTGCAAATAATTATGCAAAGTACGGAACATTTAGCTATACTAACCTAGGATTCAGATCAATTAAATTCCACCCCCTGGCCACAGGGATAGCAGGGGTTCCCTGAGATAGTCAGGGAACAAAGATTAGATCAGGATACTGAATACAGGACAGGAACAGGGTACAGCTAGGCCTCTATCAGCAAACCGACGGACAACAATGATCTCCCACTAGTTCTGGAAACACCTTTCCTCGCCTACAGCTGCTAACCACACCCCCCAGAGACCCTCAGTTATACACTATAAACAACATGTCCAACCCACAGTTATTGAAACATTTCCAGAAACTCAGTCTCTCAGTGGCTAATGTAGGGGGTGTTCTATCACACCACCATGTCATGTTCATAATTTTCACAGCGTTCTTTGTCTTTCACAGTTCTCATTATGTTTAACCATGATTCTTTAATACACATTTCCTTCAATATGCAACATGTTTCAAAACACTGGACTCTCATTGTTCATCTTCGCTGCTTCTGCAGAAGATATTTGTACACTTCCATTCGATATCACAACTTCCCTTCCGTTACTTGGCAGACATACAACACTCGTTGAAGGTTATCAGCCTTTGCCTTCGTCCACTCTCTGTCGGAGCTCGATTTTCAACATTTATTTCTTCTTATTCTTTTTAACTGTTAACTTTCATGCAGAAATGTAGGCCCATGCATGTCTCTCTACAATGAACAGAACACAGACATTATTAATTTCACGAAATGTACTTTTCACTGTTTCCCACCCACCATTGTACTATCCCATGTTATCTTCCTAGCAAGAGCATTAATGTGCAATAGCAGCATTCTTTATTTTATTTTCTAGCAGAATGCGAAATGCGGCCTTGTCTTTCAAGCATTAGTGCACACATTAGTGCACGCATGCGCAAAGCATTTTTCCAGTGTTTTCGTGTTTTTGCCTGTTATTTTCACCGCACATTGTTAGTAAATGTTACTGAGGAGTCGATCCAAACAGGTTTCACTTTCTAAAAACCCTCCTCCATCAGTTGGAGGGGATTTAATAAATGTTGGTTTTCTAATGGGTGTGTCTGTTTGGTGCAACGGCCTCAATATGTACTTAATCTAGACAAAAATTATATGAGGAGGTAATGTAAAAACAGAACAACGTAAGAGCTAGCCATTCCAGAGCCTTTGATAGAAGAACATAGTGAAGAATTCACATAAGGTAAGTCATTAGTTTTCTTCAGAAGGAACACAGGCAGGAAGGGCCAAGACACTATATAAATTCTAACCACACTGTCACATTGCCTCTGATGCACGGTGATGTGTTTCCCCTTCACACATGAGAGGAGAGTGCAGGGGGAAGTTTTGCAGGGCAGGCAACCTTAGTCTAAAGTGCGAGGGCAAGAGGATACTACACTCCCCTCTTCTACAGGCATAACCATTCTTTTAACAACCAACCAGGAACTATGTTCAGTGCTGAAGCCTGCATAAATCTTACATAAATAGATCCTTCTAGCAATGATAACTGACTCTGATTCATGCAACTTCTTATATCTTTCACTGGTGACGAGGGGAATCAGAAATCAGATGTGCTGACTCTCATCCAATTGTTTCCATAAAATCAGTAAATCGTAATATTGAATACAGCACCATGTCATAGTCCTCATCGGATAATGAAATATCCATTTGCTGAAGGTGAACCAAAAACTTCCATGACTAACTTCCTGCAGCCATCAGCACCCATGGACCCAGTTGTTTCTGACTTGCTGTCTCTAGGGGTTTTCCCACCATTCATTTTGACTGACACAACGGGCCCGATTCACAGAACTAACTTAAGACAAAATCCTAAACTTACTACCATTTTGGTATTCACAGAAGGCACTTACTCATTTTGGTATTCACAGAAGGCACTTACTCATTTCGGTATTCACAGAAGTTAGGAGTCCTAACTTTAGGACTCCTAAATGCCTTCTGTGAATACCGAAAGTCTTAAAATTAGGATTTTTCTCAGTTTAGTAGTAGTATAGTTAGGACTCCTAACTTTAGGACTCCTAAATGCCTTCTGTGAATACCGAAATTCTTAAAATTTGGATTTTTCTCAATTTAGTAGTCCTAAGTTTAGGACTCCTAACTTTAGGACTCCTAAATGCCTTCTGTGACTACCGAAAGCCTTAAAATTAGGATTTTTCTCAGTTTAGTAGTAGTATAGTTAGGAATCCTAACTTTAGGACTCCTAAATGCCTTCTGTGAATACCAAAAGTCTTAAAATTAGGATTTTTCTCAATTTAGTAGTCCTAAATCTAAACTTAGGACCACTAAATTGTGAAAAATCCTAATTTTAAGACTTTCGGTATTCACAGAAGGCATTTAGGAGTCCTAAAGTTAGGAGTCCTAACTATACTACTACTAAACTGCGAAAAATCCTAATTTTAAGACTTTCGGTATTCACAGAAGGCATTTAGGAGTCCTAAAGTTAGGACTCCTAACTTCTGTGAATACCGAAATGAGTAAGTGCCTTCTGTGAATACCAAAATGAGTAAGTGCCTTCTGTGAATACCAAAATTGTAGTAAGTTTAGGATTTTGTCTTAAGTTAGTTCTGTGAATCGGGCCCAACCAATTTAGGCATCAGGTGGTGCCAATGGATACAAAAACTTTGGCAGCTGTACTGGTGCTTCGGGCATTGAGAACAAAAAGGATCTCATCTGCCTTTTGATGCACTGCATTGGGTTTGATGCGCGATATGATCTTAAAATGTGAAGAGCCCGAGAGAGCTTTATATGATGGTTTGAAGTGTAGTCTGATTGCGTGTTTACTTCTGAAGAAGAATGTTGACTATGAGTGATACCTTTTCCACTTGAAATTGCAGAGACTCAGTGAAACAACTGACTCTTGCCATTATGCTAAAGGAACATGTTCAACCCTGTGAGGAAGCCCTCCAGTCTCAAATCTTTGATTGGTGTGAGTCTGTAACAACAAAATGTAGACAACATCCTTGCCATGGACGTAACATATCACGCTTTGAAAGCTGAATGGAGATCATGAGTCGTCACAAACTCAAAAATGAAGGTGATGAACAGGTCAAAGGTGTTGTGGTGTGAGACTTGCTGAAAATCACTCCAGATGCATGTGCTCTTGCACATTTCAGGTGGTGCCCTGCCTCGACAGAACACGTAGCATAACTGCGGCAAGAGGGGCCATTTCCAAAACCTCTGCAGAAGCTGACGTGGACGTAGACCATCAGCAAGTGACTGCTTTATGACTAAAGCAACATCTTCCCTTCATAGCAAATCAAACCCACTCATCCTCGTCATTGAGTGAGAGAACTGTCTTTATGCCCCAGATAACCTTCATCACCTGACTCCTCATCAACAGCTTCAGAATAGTCCAGAAAGGCAGTTTCCCCTGAATCAGGTGTAGTGCTCTGAAGATGATGAACAATCAGAACTTGTGCTCAACACTGATGTCAGTAGAACTTTGATTCCTTTTCTGAGTGCCAGCATCAGCAGTACGCCAACTCTGACTTTGCTGATCTTCTACCAACCCACATGCATATTCATGCGCATAGCCCCAGCAAACCACTCAGATACTTTGGTTTCTTCTGTTCTCAGCACAAACATGGATCACACTCCATCAATGATGACATTTATATCTTTGAAGCTGTTGCTGTCATCTAAGTTTCAAATGTACAATCAAACTAGAACTTCTGCAAGTGCTATGATGAATTGTAGACAAGGAGTTGACTGAAGAACTACTTGGCATAGAGAAGCTTTTTCCAAATCTATTGCGGGGCATAGGTAAACTAAAGGACAGACATATCCAGCTACACATTGGTGAAACCAGTAGGTCTGTGGCCCAACACTTTTGTGGCATTTTATTCAGTATTCAGAAGCAAATTGAGGAAGAACTCTAAAAATGTCAGGGATAGAAGACACATGTGGATGCTAGGTAAGCCGGTAGCTGCAGTATGTACTGTTTATTCCTACCTTAACATTAATTATCAGATGCTAACGTGCATGCCCCCCCCCCCTGAATCCAACAGAAATTGAAGTGCTAAGTACTAGGAAAGGTGAGTTAAAAGGACACTGTGAGAGTTCTGGTTATGTGGTCTGACATGACGTCATGACACAAAGGAGGCTCTGACTTCTTGGTCCTTGCTTCCCAAATGTTCGAGTAGTTTAAAGATAGCTGGGAGGCCTTATTTTCTCTTCCTGTAAATTCTCTGGAACTCAGAGAACCTGTTTTGGTAGAGGTTTGGGGATTTTGCTCACAGTGAACTTTTTAGCTCTCAGAGTCAACTACACACATTTTCAAGTTGCTAAGTTAAGGTAACTAAAGTCTGTTCACAGTTCTTGGAGTTTTCACGTGCACTTATCCATTACCCGTTTAACGATATTTTGGGGTTTAGTTACAAGGCTCCTGTGCCACCGGAGTGTTACTATTTTTATGCTCCTGTGGTGCACAATCAGTGGCGTAATGAAACTTGAGAGGGCCCTAGTGCAAGTTCCACGGAGGAGCCCCCTCGAAACTCAAACAGGAGCTCTCCGGTCACGAGGTGTGCTGAGGGGGCCCCCTGGAGCTTGGACGCCTCACCGTGCTGCTGGTGCTGCGGGGGCCTATGTCACGCCACTGCACACAATGCTGAACCATATTTACAAGCCCATGCAAAGCCATCCTGCATGGCTTTTCATGGCCTTGTAAATTTGGCCCCCTTTCACACATTACTCTGCATTAGAGGGGAGTTCCATGGGTGTTCCCACGCAGCACCCATGGATTCTGATGCATTCCAGATTTACAAGGTTTTGTAAACCTGGGAATGTGTCAGATTCTAGCACCTCCCCAGGGGAGGGATTAAAGTAGCTCAATGAGAAGAAATTCCTTTATTTCTCCTCGTTTTGTGCTCTTTCTATGTCTGCTGCATTTTGCAGAACGCATAGAAGGAGGAAAACACCATCAATGATTGTTTTTGTGTCGAAAGGTGTCCCTTCTGACACAAAAACAATCTTCCCTACAATGCAGGCACCATTGCACTATGGTGCAAGGCTGCCAGCGTTGGTGCTAGGCAGCCAATTCTGCGCCAGCGCAGAGGAAAGCACAGGGATGTGTCGTATTGCTGTAAATACGATGCATCCCTGCACATTCCTAATGACGCAGCTCGGCGCAGCAAGATGGCTTGCAGCACCGCACTGCGTCATTTTCCAGTAAATACGCCCCTTTATTTTCCAGTGTGCGTATGAAGTACTGTGTATCAGGACTTTGTTGATACGACTTTATTTACTTCGAAAAACAAGCAAAAGGCATTTGTTTGAAGCACGTTGACGTTGTTCTAAAGTAACTTAACGATTATGAGGAGTTCAGCTGTTCATACCTGGCTCGTTAGACACAGAGACTCGATGCAATATATTCTGATTCAGCATGTGTCAAACAAGGTGCTAGGTAAATAGGTGAAGCTGAGGAAGCAAATTGTATTAGACTACAGGAAGAAGCCACTTGACATGCATTAACCTTGACATTTTCTTTCAGTTATTATCTGAAATATTCAAGAGCGAAATAGCCAAGAATGTGGTTTAATAATTGAAGACGAGTTGATGTGATAGAGAAAAGATAATAGCTTTCCTACTTATTATGGTTGATGCTTATAAATTGTCCTTCTAGTCTCTCTGTAGGTGCAGTAGGAGATGCACTATTTCACTCTCTGCCCCATTCCCCTTTTCCTTTTAAGTTTTCTCAAGTCTTCTGTGTGTATTTTGGCTCTGGAGGAGCTTGGGAGGATGAGGTGAGAATTAACTTTGTTGACCATGGAGCACCTGCAGTGGAATTAAGGTGCGCCATTTCTGCATTGCGACAAAACCCTTCTCAAACAAGACATTATCAAACTTCCTGAAGCGCTACTCCATGAAGCTCACCCATCTCCATGTACCAAAATGAGAAGCTGAAGGCAATACTCATGTGTGTGAATATGCCCCAACTGAACTGAGCCATTCAACGAGAAAGGCACCTGCTGCCAAGAATTCAAGGCAAGCTTCACCAGTTGAATGGAGCCCACCCCTTCTCCAACCTAGATTTAACAAAATCCATCAGTGACTAGAGCTAGAGGGCACTTAGCTGGCCTGTTTGAGGGTCTCTGGTGATATAGGGTTTCAAAGGCTGCTGAAAGGTTCTACAGTCACTGCACCACCACTATCAGATTCAGTCCATACCGTATAGTCTTATTTTTGAATATGAGGTTACAAGAATAGTTTACTAGTAGCCTTCAAACCTTTTACATGAATGTGATAGTTTGCATAACTAATAACAGATGCATTACAGAGTTTCGTAGTAGTGCAAATGGCGTGTCTGTGTTGCACACTTTGCAGAACACGTTTTAAATGTGTTTACGAATGTGGAATAAAAAATATGAAGCCCCCTGGATATGAATATATGTTTTAGGGGCCTACTGCAATTGTTATATCAATGCTACACGTACATGCCTGAGCTGTTAGGACCTTGGAGGGCCCACATGCATTTTACGGTCCCACTTTAGTGACTGCAGAAGCATGACATACCCTGTGGTGCCGACACAGTTAAAACCATCCCCTGCAAATAACAAAAAATACATCTTCAGCAGGGGGCGTATCATGATGGGTTTGTCTGGTGCCAGTTTTTATGCACAAGCACTGAGTAAAGTGAATTAATTTAACCAGATATATCTCCAAGCTAGTGCTTTTTTTTAGACAGCAGAGCTTATAAAAAGAAAGAAACTGAACTGCTCACTGTTTCCAAGCTGTACTTTCTGAAGATCAAGCCCTAACTAGGAGTTAAATGAATTCGTTTTACACAATAGCGGTGCATAAAACAAGTGCTGTGCTCCGTGCTGAGCCAGAGAAGTCCATCACAATACTCTCCCACGTGCATTAACCTACTAGTCTACATAATGAGGTATCATAAGATCAAGATTCTAATAGTTTTCATACAAATGTCTGTCTGTGTGCTCAACAGCGAGGTACAGCCATAGCTTAGCCCTTTGTACCTTGAAATCCGTATAGTAGCTTATCAATATTTCAGAACAGGCACAACACAATTGTTGTTTCTCAAAAATTAATTCGCAATAAATTTGACTCTTTGTTGGTTTACGTATTTTGAAATGAGCATTTTAGCTACATCAACAAAGGATGGAGCAACGGCCCCACGAATACACGATTCTTTCTGGTTTGTACGGGTTTTTCAAACAAGAACACCTAAACACATCCAGGGTGGTTAGATCGTCATGGGAGACCACTCTTTTTTATTAGTCACGCATTTAGATGTATATTATTTTATTACCTCAAGTGCACAAGCCCGCTGCTTCTCGGCCTTTATCTGCCTGATTGTTGTTCAAACCCCGCCCACTCCTCTCAAAGGCTCCATTTTGGAAACAGTGTACTTCCAAGGTGTGCGTTGATGACGTCTGCAGAGCAGCAGTGGTTGGCTCTTCTGGTATTCGTTGAAGTGTTATGACTGGAGCGCGGGTGCAGACTAATCTGTAACTGAAACGTCACCAGCTCCCCAGGCTTGGCTCATGAAGAGCAGCGCCAGACACATTCCACGCGCCCACCGAGATTGTTCACCATGTGCGCATCAGATACCTAAATTCATTTAATTCATTCGTCGGCATAACGGCACAATTGTTTTACCTCCTCTGATATTTTATCAGAAGTGCACTATGGAACAGATGAACCAACTAAAGTGAGAGCAGAGAATGCCGCTGCCCGCGTCCCACGCAGGGGGACATCAGCAGGGCAGCTCTCTAGTGGCCACCCGTCGGAGCCTCCCCCCCTCCCCCCCCATATTTGGGCTGCAAAGTAGCAGGAGTACCACTGGCATTCCCAGTATTAACATAGGGCACCTATAACAGCGAAGGGAGGAAGGGGGGGCTCTGGCAGCGACGGGAGCCTCCCCAGAGCTGTGGCGGAGTTACAGGGCGATCTGGAGGCAGAAGGGTACAGTAAGGGTACCTCTGCGACAGTCGGTACAGTAAGGGTACCCCTGTCCGGCACAGTAAGGGTGCCCGAGCCAAGGTCCGGGAGCCGAAGGAGGTTCTGGGAAGACCGCGACGGCGCCCCGTTAGTCCTTCGGGCGGTTGGGGGGCCTGACCAACCGGGGGTGTGCCATAACACGCTCCGCCCCCGTTAAAAGTGGCGGGAGTATTACACAGATCACGTGATCCAAAGGAGGATCTGAAAAATGTGCCGCACTGCCGGGCATCGACCCACCGTGCGTGCTGGCTCGTAAGGCGGGCGGAGCAGCGAGGGGCTGCTTGCCCTGGATCGCCCGTAAGATAACCCACTCTATCGTCATACTTATGTTGTATGAAATAAACCTGCAGCAGTTCTTCAGCCATAACTAATGTGTCAGTGTAATCATTGGGTGATGTCTGTGCATACGTGTTGAGTGGAGCGGATGACGGTGTGGTCACTATTGTTGCCACGTTCCCTCAGTCCTGCTTGTAGTTGGACAGATGTGTTTGGCTGCTCTCCCGACCCCTCCGTTAAATCCAAGCCATCCCTTAGCTGAATATTTCCCATTGCTTTACGATGTCATGCAACAATATATATAATTTGAAGACACGGAGCTTTAATTTACAGCCTGAAACTACTGACGACATATTTTCATGCGTATGAGATTCACGGTGAAACAGTAATAATTTGCAGGAACTGTGTGGTGTTCAAGCCTAACCAGCTGCAGACAAAGTCCGTACCATTCTCGCATTTAACTTCCCATCACAACCAAACAAAACAAATAAAATCACCCACTCATCTGTTATAACACTACAATAAAAGAAAGGAATCTCTCCCCAACCCGCCTCCCACCAACACACAACAGCCCTTGTATTATGCCCCTGTTTAACTATCACTTTCACTCATTCTCCAGGTATTGAACTATTTCATGGCGCCATGGTTCTTGGTTTCAGATAAATAAATCCGAAAAGGTACCTGTTCTTTCATTAACCTGCTTTGGCACTGGCCCATCCCATCCCATACCCGAGCAAACAGAGAACTGATAGATGTTTCACGATGTAGCAGATGTGTTTTGCCGATTTAGTTCACCAGGATTTTTGGGTAATTGACTAACCTATATTTTGACTTGTACTGTGAGTGAGTCTCACTACCCGAGTCTCACTCGGTGTAAATTCATAGTAATTGAGCTGAGCTTGCTAACTGTCAGTGTCTGCCTTTTTAGGTAAGGCCGCTGCTGCGTAGCTAAAGTATGGTGCACTGGGCTGGTTACACATGAACATGTGTGCACATACATGTGTGCTGCCTGTGCATATGAGACTAGACTACTGTTGTGCGCAGCTCAGTATCTCATAGGTGGCCTTTTGCAGAAGGTCCTCTGCAACGATAGGTGCTGACCTGGGAGCAGGCCTTATAATCTGAGTGTGAATTCATAATAGTGTTGGTCGGTAGTGCTTACTGGAAAATCTGTGATGTTTTCTCAGTATTATACATATACGCAGAATCAGCCCTAAAGTACCGTTTTGCTCCACTTAGGCTGACAGGGTCCAGCAAGGTACCAAACCTGGGTAAAACATGCATGCCAAGATTGAATTTCCAGTTATCTATAACTCACATCCACATTTTATCTGCAGGATTTGTCATATTTCTCTGGCTTAGTTTATAATCAGATTCCAGTCCTTTGTTCTTTCCTACTGGCCCTAGATAATTACTCTGTTCCCAGTGCTTAATTAGTAAAAAATTAAGTGCCAGGGCCCTTATTGGAAAGCCACTGTAGCCTGCACCACCCGTACCCTGCCAGAACTGCCAGTGGCAGAACCAACATAAACACAACCATCACACTCCTAAAAGTGGGACGATTCAGACTATTTCAGGCCACACAAAGCTATAATAACGGCATGAGAGGCTGGTATTATTCATTTTCAGTGTCTATTGACTTAATACCACAAATTAAACAGTCTGCTCCCCAGCAGAGGAACAAGAGGCCTCCCCAAACAAAAGGGCAATCAACAGTGATTGACCAGTTCCTAGGACAAAAGGGGGTGGGAAGAAAACCCTGCTTCCGATAGTTCATCGCACTGCACCTGTTCATTGTATCTAGATTAAGTCTACACTCACTCTTTCAATTTCAAATTTTATTTCAGAGCTGACAAGGGGTCATTTTCTTCAACGTTGCAACATCTACATCAACTGGAACACCTCTTCCTCTACCCTGTGAAACATCAAATCCTCCTTGAGTACCTTGTACTCCGGCTTGTAAACCAACACCTGCATTCCACCCTAATTTCCTGCAAACTACTGGTTCTGAAAACCTTTCTGAACAAACTTCGTCTGGGCTAAAATGAATTTCTCCTTTAGATTTTTCTGCTTTATCTCTAGTTCGTCACTACAATACTTTGCATACCTCAGAATCTCATCCAACGATTTTGTCTACTAGCAAATCACACTCTGTTGTATAAGCATTCTAATCTCTGGACTCAAACTAATAACATACTGAGACTTGAAAAAATCCTTGTCAGTCTGTTAAGGATATTCCCTTCCCCTGTGTTGTTGAAACACCTGAAGTAACTGCTCAAAGCAATCATGCACTGAATCTTTTGCCTCTCGTGAGGTTCTTTTACTCTTTACCCAATCAATAACATTTGGAGGAACCTTTCCTTTTTAGCGATGTAATCACTGCTTTGTATTTTTCCATGACTACAGGATATGGGGAATTAGTGCGGGCATCTCTCATTGGTTCTTCACATGGCCATTGAACAGCAACTTTACACTCGGCCCACAAATCCTTTGGCACTACAATATCAAAAAATGTATTCAAATCAATCCACGGCACTTCTGAAATGTTAACTAATCTGTGTCTGTCAACTTGTGTGTACCACTCTACAGGTTTCTCTCTCAACTTTGGAAAGTTATTTGTAAATATTGCAAGATCACCTCTGCTCAAAGGTACATGAATATATGCCCCTTCTTGGGATTCTACCAATGGATAAGCTGAAGCTTCTCCTTCATCTGTGGAACCTGTTAGTGGCTTGTTATTTGCTTCATCTACCTCTGGTTGTTTCTTTTTCTTCTCATTCTTCTTCGCCCATTTACTCTCTAATGTCTCAAAATCACTCCTTTTGCAAACGCATTTTACGAATTCAGTAATGTATTACCACATTCCTAAAGAACGCATTGTCTCAATAGCCCCATCATCCAATTGTACCCTGAAACATTTCTGAAATTGTACACTTTTTGTATTATCGACTTCATATTTTCTGGTTAAATCTGTCAATTTATCCAGAGTAAGTGCTGCATGTCTTATAATCGCTTTTACAAATATTTCAGCTCTTTCTCCTGATATTGATTCACATGCTCAAGATCTATACATCCTCTGAATATTTCCTTTAAATTTATTTTTAATATCAGAACATTTAATGGTCTCTCCTTCTCTATCTGTTGTGTAGTGAAAACTTGATTTTCTGTCTTTGATTCTCTGCCATTTCTTCAAACCATGGGCGTAAAATCCGATCTTTAAAAAGGGTTGGGTTCCCCCCTGTGTTATTGGTGTCCTTCTGTCTTCTCTCAATAACTGAACTGTTTGTGGTGGTGTCCAAGTGACATTCTGTGAATTCTGCGACCTCGAGATAAACCTTGTCACAAGTGTTCCCACGGGCTCTTGTGATACTGTATTTAGAATTTTAATTGGAGCATTTGTGCAAATCACTAATGGCTGTGCTGTTATAACCCTAGTAACGGGTGGTAGTAAAGTTACAATAGAAGCATTAACACCTAAAGGTATTACTGTTGGAATTTTCTTCATATCGTAAAGCTTTTCTCTCAACCTCTCACTAATTCTCAGTCCAAATGTACCATATTTTTGAAAACTCAATGGACCCTCATTTTCAGTGATCTTGCACCATTGATGAAACCACAAACATGTATGCAACCCCATATTCGTTGTCATAAAATGTGCAGGTGTACCCCAGGGAGGCGACTCTTCACCTTCCTGTACTGGAATTGTCACATCACCTCACACAAAACTCTTAAATCCTTAAAAACATTTCATGATTTTGAATTATTCAACAAATAGCAAAAAACATAATTTAGATTCTCAAATGTTTTGATTCTATTCCATAAATGTCAGATCCCTTTTCTTCAAATCTGTTAAAGCTCAAACACGTGAAGACTCATTAACCAATTTTACTGTGGCACTTACACAACAATTGACAAATCACAGCATGGCACTCTGTGTTGTCGTCAATCAATAGCAGTGTGACAGTCCACCAACCAACCAATCGCACATTGGCACACTATGACACATGATCTCACTCCTTGCAATGGCTCACAACATGAACATAAACATCAATTTATTTAGCAAGCGAACAACTAATACCTCACAAATAAAACACAAAAGTAATGACAATTCTCAGTTCATAATCCTATTGATACTCACACTCCAACAAAGCAACCGCCTTCGAAACCACACCTTGTCAGACTTCAAATTCTGGGCATTGGATTATGGGACTCGGACATTGCTCTATCTCCGGTAATTCTTTATAGCTCCTGTTCTCCCAACGTAAACGGTCTTCCTGCTACCAAGTTTGCTGGAGTGGGAATACGTTCACAAATTTTAAGGTATCTTGATTTAGCATCACTCAGGCTGATTCATCAATTTTAGTCATTAGAATCTTATTAGAAATCAATAATCAATCAAATAGGCAACATTTCAAAAATATGCATTAAACGCATTCCATAAAGGAAAGATTCCCTATTCTGAGAATATGGGAGAAAGGAGTCAGTCAAATCCCATAAAGAGTTTTATTTCAAGAGAGTGAGAAAGCATAAGGCTTCAGCATTTAAAATCAGCTCAAATAGATCAAAAATAATCCAAAGCAGAACTTCTCTCTCACAGCAACATGGAATAAGGGTCTGGGAAAGCCATAAAGACAGGTGGCAAGTAATAATAAAGTGGGGTAACCGACTGTCATGTCGTTCCTACAAATCTATGTAGGATCTGCATGTTTAGACAACATAAACTAAAAGGGCCCGATTCACAGAACTAACTTAAGACAAAACCCTAAACTTACTACCATTTTGGTATTCACAGAAGGCACTTACTCATTTTGGTATTCACAGAAGGTACTTACTCATTTCGGTATTCACAGAAGTTAGGAGTCCTAACTTTAGGACTGCTAAATGCCTTCTGTGAATACCGAAAGTCTTAAAATTAGGATTTTTCTCAGTTTAGTAGTAGTATAGTTAGGACTCCTAACTTTAGGACTCCTAAATGCCTTCTGTGAATACCGAAAGTCTTAAAATTAGGATTTTTCTCAGTTAAGTAGTAGTATAGTTAGGACTCCTAACTTTAGGACTCCTAAATGCCTTCTGTGAATACCAAAAGTCTTAAAATAAGGATTTTTCTCAATTTAGTAGTAGTAAAGTTAGGACTCCTAACTTTAGGACTTCTAAATGCCTTCTGTGAATACCGAAAGCCTTAAAATTAGGATTTTGCTCAGTTTAGTAGTAGTAAAGTTAGGAGTCCTAACTTTAGGACACTTAAACTGAGAAAAATCCTAATTTTAAGACTTTCGGTATTCACAGAAGGCATTTAGGAGTCCTAAAGTTAGGACTCCTAACTTCTGTGAATACTGAAGTGAGTAAGTGTCTTCTGTGAATACCAAAATGAGTAAGTGCCCTCTGTGAATACGAAAATGGTAGTAAGTTTAGGATTTTGTCTTAAGTTGGTTCTGTGAATCGGGCCCAAAGATTGGTGTCCAGACTGATTCCAGACACCCCCAAGGGATATGTTAGTCTTTAGACCAGCTAGCTCACAGTGCCACCAGAAGCCCCCTAACCTTGCCAAGGAGAGAATAATTTCTGCCAACTATCGAACATGACAACCCTTGATCCTTCAGGGATCGTTGAAACCGGACAGCACTTTTCGTTCAGTCAAACGTGCTCACATAGTCTCAGAGAGATACACAGAATAAACGATGGGGACGTCTTCAATAAGAATTTTTTGAACCAGCTTCATTCTAGTATAAAACATGTTTGCTGCGACAATCATTAGTCAGAAACAGATGTATAAGATTACAAGCACCAACAAAGTAAATAAAAGGTAGAATTCTACCATGGTGCCAAAACAGTGAATATATGCAGGTATATAGATACATGTCAGTAATCAAGCGTACTCCTTTCATGCGGGCCCTATCTAAGTGTACCTACCATGTATTTGGGTGTAAAGCCAAGATTCCCCTAGGAAAGAGCCAACCCCATTACCTGATGGGAGAGAATGAAGGACCCCATCTTGGTCTCAAGTTGGACACCAGCAAGGGATGTCAGACCACTGTGTGCTGGAGTTTCTGCATGCAGGAATCTCAGCATCTTGTGTCAGCATAGAAGCTTCTCCTCTTGTTGCCCAGTGAGATGTGGTTCTTTTATACCCAAAAGGGTAGCCTCAGGGGTTCTACCTAGATGTGTAATGGTACTGTGGGACTTTCGTCCAAGGATGACGATAGCGGTGACTTTTGTACAGAGTTATTATACAGAATATGGTAATCCTGCTGTGTATGTCCTGGGCACGGGATTAAGATATGATAATAAGTCCCCTACGGCAGATTGAGTGGGCGGGTCACTGGGAGGTTTGAATTGTGGTAATATTATGTATCTGTACACCCCAAACTCACACTATGTATACTGTACTATTTTCTGAAGCATTTGTGTTCCTTTTGATTAATAAAAAGAATCTTAAAAAGAAAAAGATATGATAATAAGAATCCTCATGCTGAATAAATGAGGTTAGGTTTCGAAGGAAACCACACATCATCTATATGGCACATAACTAGGTAAAAGGTCAGCGCCAGAGCCATTATGCAGAGCAAGGTAGGGCAAATGTGGGTAAAAGGTCATGCAGCTACCTAGGCCTATATTGGGGTACATTGGGGTGCAGAACACCCCTCCTCATCTGAAGGTCGATAAGATTAACCAATGCCAAAATAGCATAACATTTTTTTAATAAAAACTAGCATAAAAAACATCTAAAAACATGGCATATGTAAAAAACAATTCAAAAGTTAAAAAAGCTCTGTAAGTCCTTTAAATAGTAGATATACTGTTAGACCAACTGTGCACACTGAAAGCCATGGTGCCCAGTGAGACCAGGAGAGAAAAAAAACCCAATGTTTTTGAATTCCAATTTGGCTTGTTTTGGAAAAAGGCCAGCTTGTTCCCATCACAAAGAAAGCCAAATGTTTGAGTGTACTGTGTGGGAGACGCAACATCACTGTCACTTGTATTCGCAGACGACGGTCCATTTAACACCTGTTGTATCAGGTAAATGGAGCAAAGGTGATTATCTTCAGTTGCCACAGTAGCCACTGAGGAAACACTTGAAACCTGTGTGCTGTTTATAGAGCCAGTGTCCATTCTGACAGGAGCAGAAACATCCCGCGGAGGCTCTAAGAATGCAGTCATCAACATTGGAATACGCTGAGGACACTGTAATACGTGGGCCTTTAAGGGGTCCAGTAGTACATCAATGTCCGGTGGCACAACCGATGGAAGGGTCAGACATATGTCCAACACACATTCGTATCCACAGAATAGGCAGCAGAGCACAGGCAAGATGCAGTTGACCCAGACTGATCTGAACGAAAGGAACCAATGCTCACTTAGCTCCTGAAGCCAAGGTGCACCCAGATGAAGTACCATGCGTTCACGGCAACGTCCCACTAGGAGTGCTTTTTCCATCTCTTTGGAAACTGGGCCGTCTATTGCGTAGCAGGAAAATTAAAACAAGGATACCCATTACAAGTAGTAGGACCAGCGGAAGCCCTCCAAAAATGCGTCCCAATATTGTGTATTAATGATGGAATAACTCCGAAGATCGTCTGAAAGGTGCTCAAGAGTCCAGTGCTTCTGCTCTTAAATAGGTGCATGATCTCCCTCATATCAGACATGTTAAAGATACGATGTACCATTTCACCCTGAAATGGAACGGGAATTTTGTTCAGATTAGTGCCTGTATTTCAGCTGAAGACCTTGCAACCTGGAGATTAAAAGCCTCTCAGGCTGATGTTAAGGCCACATCCTTCTGTAAAAGCATGGCTTTCAGTCTGCTCGAAGAATCAAACAGTATAAGGGAAACCTTCAACGAAGGCTATAGCATTGCCTCCCTAACTGTGTGGGTCAATGGAAACAATACTTGCATACAACAAGTAAACCTGGAACTTACTGTGAGCAGATATGCGATATCCGGTACCATCCCACAACAACCTTGACCATTCAACATCAAATTGTTCCCGTTCGAGAGCAATTTGAACACCAGATCAATCACGGCAGCCGGGGATCCTTTCAAGTAACACAACAGGTTTGCAACCGAAGCATTGAGGTGGGCAATTTTTGATTTTTTAAAGTTAAATTTGGAGCCCTCAGGGGTGAACCCCAGAATTATGTTGTTCACCCTGTTCAAATGATCCAATAATTAATCGTCTGTCAGATAGCTATCATCTACATGGGACAATGCCTCCTCATCACAATTTTAAGTAACTCTGATACGCTTGCTGAGAACAACCCTGGGCTATTCTTATACCCTTGGGGCCGTCTACAGAATTGGCCTTCAGAGCCAAGCACTGAAAATGCTTTCAGGCACTATATTTTGGCAAAAGAATCCATTTGAGATATCCAATGTTGTTTTACATTTCTTCCGCACAATGTTGTTGTCAGGATTACAAGGCACAAAGACATTTCTCTCAGTTCAACATGTACAGAACAGTCACCAACAAGCATCCAAAAGAAGAAAGTCTTGACCTGGAGTGAGTCTTGGAGATTGAGGAACTTCAAGATGGCCGACGCTCCCAGAGAAGTAACGTTCTAGTTTCCAGGTGCTTGTCTCTAATTCTATTAGGAGCGCTCAACTTAGAATATTGGCGCACTGCACCTGAATTCGAGGCAAGGGCACGTCGTGTTTTTCGAGTTCTCTTAGTTAGTCAGTCAGGGTTGCCTTTTCGTCCTCGTTTCGTCGGTATTAACCGAGTTGCTCGGCAGAGGTTTATTTCAGTGCAAGACGGACAGGATTCTGCCCACTCGCTCCAGCGCTCGCTTTCCTTCGTCGAAGGAGGTGTTCCGCGTGGTGCTCATGCGCAGTGAAAATCTTCCTGAAGACGTCGGAGGAGGTTTGCAGTGCGGCTTTCAAAGGAAGTACTGAATACGGCTGCAAGTAGGAATCAGAGCTTTGGAGAAAGCTTCCGAGTGTTCCAGTCATCCGAGTGTGAAGGAAACTCCTGAGTGTTCCTGTTCCTTGACTCCGTAGCTCTCGAGTACGGGCTAGAGACTTCATCATTAGTTCCAAGAAATAATGCATGCTCTTGATACTTAGGTTATGTTAACATAGAGATAGTTAAATGTTATTAAGCAAATGAATAAAAAGTTACTATTGTTCAATACTTACCTAGGAGCAAAGGTTCCTCCTGGGTCCTTATTCCTGAAAATAGAAACAGAGAAAAATATAAGATGTAGAAGTGAAAAGAAACAGCTGATTACAGTTTATTGGTATGTGATAGGACACAGTTAACATTAGGAAGTTTTATGTAAGTAGATATAATAGAAGACAGTAGTCCAATAATAACCTTATGTTTAGTTTCCATCATTAGAACCAAATAAGACTGTAAGAGGTTACTCTTCAATAGAACAAATATAGAAGAGAATATCAGAAGAGGAGCTAAGGCCAAAGGTTATATAGGTATGTTAAGATAATTAATAGAATTTAGTACTTATGCCAAAAGAGAGTAGAATGTAAGTGGTAAATACATGTTGTTATTGTTTTAGTCTCCTAGAACCAAATAGTCCGAAGCAATACTTTGCTGAGGAGAAGATAGGTGCAGGAAGCTGATGACCACTGGCAGTCTCTTCTACCTTTTATTATTTTATCCAACTCCCCCTTGTGGAGATTCTTCAGGACACTTATCAGTGGTGCCCTGGGCGTTTTCCGGAGGGGGCATCGGGAATAGGCATCTCTGTTCCTGCGCAAGTACAAGGAAATATCACTCTGACAGTTATTCATTAAGCTGCATTGTGTGCATTTTGTACTGCAAATGTTTTTGTGCATGTGTTCAATGCCTGTAGTCTAAAACTAGACGGTATGAATTATCTGGTTTCATTACGGGAAACAAAGGATAATTCATGGAAGAGGTGAAATTCTCAATCACACCTTGGTACTTAAGTTGATCTAAGATATCCCTGACTTGTTTCTTTGCATCATGTTTTATAGGGTACTGCCTCTGTGGAGTTGGATTAGTTTTAACTGGGATTTCATTGTGAGGTGACTCCGCATTCCACCCTACATGATTGTGGTATAATGCCAGAGCTAGTGCTACCGCCCACTCCTGTGCGTATGAATGTTTAAGTGACTCTGGAACGAGGTCGGAGAAGGCTGGTAATATTACATCTTCTCCTTTAGGGCAGTCCATAACGAACTCAGGTGACCTTTCACTTTTCTGGATATGTCCCCCTCCATTTGGAGTGCTATTTCATATAACTGATGGGGGACACTTACCCTTGTTTCAGGTGTTTCCACTATGATATGTTGATTCAATGCTGCTGTCACCAGAAATTCCATCAGGATCTGACGAGCTATTGTTACTTCTGCTGAGCTGTCTAGCATCGTCAGAGGCCATTCCCCGTTCAATAGTTGAGTCCTCAGTAGCCTCAGCATTTCTTATTTTAAGGCCAGCTAGTCTGAAGTGTGATGTGTGTCTCTTGGTTTGACACGCTCTTCTGATCTGCGTTCTGACCGTCCTTTCCTCTCCGAGTTTTTGGATGAACCCTAAAAGGAATGAGAGGAACATGTATCAGTATCCTGATACCTGTCAGATTTTTTTATATTATCATGGTTTCTAAGGTTATATTTTCTATCAGAGGGTTCCTATGAGGAAACCCACCCTGTGATGCATTCTGCTTGCTATTTTTTTGTTTATTTGTTATCCCATTTATTTTGAGCCATTTTGTTGCTAGGCCTTCCAGGCATCCCTCCCCCCCCACCCCGTCTAAGCCTTTTTTTGGCTATTTGGGTTAGTTCCCGCTTAGGCCCCTGAAACCTTTTGTTCACATAAAGTATCCATGCTAAATTTGCATCGTTTAAAAAAACATATATATATATTAATTTTATTGTAAACCTTCATTTCTGAGCAAAACAGTCAACAAAGGACACTTTCCCGATTACATGACATGACAATTACAGTGTTATACAGTAGTCGTAAATCATAAATGCAAGCATCATCCCAGGACCTGTCAGTATCGCTCCCCATTTTCCATTTGGCCATGAATGTAACATGCGTCGCTCATCTAACCACAGAAGACCCCTATGAATTGTGGTAGGCCTTACATTCCCGTGCCCCCATACGTCACACCATATATCCTCTGTTCCCATCCGAGTTAGCGGATACAGTACAAATCGTCTGGGTTGGGGGCTCCCTCTTCCTGACGTTCACCCTCTTTGGAGGCAGCGCCACTGTCTTTGGTAGCTCCATATGTACTGTATAGCGCCCAGAAATTCTTAGGTCTATTGCATATCATTCGCCCACTGAGCTGTAGTAGGGAGCGGTCCTTTTGACCAACACATCGCAACTCTGCGCTTGGCCAACAATAGACCCATGTCCACTAATCTGTGCACCTCTTTAGGCAGAAACTTAGAGTAGCCCAGGAGTGCAAGAGCTGGTTCCGGCACAAGTGCCTGCCCGATTATTGCCGCCACAGCAGAGAAGACTTGATCCCAAAACCTCGCAATCCCACGCCAGATGCATAAAATCAGCCACCCACTCGTTACAACGCTCACACTTCGACTCTTACCGTAGCCCGTACCTGCATAACCTTTCCGGGGTGTAGTAGACCCTATTAAGATATTTGAAGTGGATCAACCTGTGCCTACCATTAAGGGAAATCCGTTTTGTGTTGGTGCAGCAGTACGTCCACATTGCATCCTCTATTTCCCTCTCTAGATCTCTTTGCCATGCCAGGCGGGCCTTGGTAAAATAGTTCTCTCTATAGGACATGGTTACTTTGTAGAGTTTAGGAACTAGTCTTGTTGGTTCACCAATTTTTATAACATAAGAAAGGACGGGCTGCTCTGGTGGTTCCGCCAAGTCTTCCCCTAGTATCTGTAGCAATGCATGCCTGGTTCTATGAAATTGGAATTTGGTAAGTAGGGTGGGTGTTGCGTCCCCAAAGTAATGGTCGTCCCAGCTTTTTGCAGAGCCTCCCGCAAACAGATTACCTATAGTACTGATCTTCAGTGAGTTAAGCGCACAAACAACTCTCCCATCTCTACATGGATGCAACCAACGGCACCAGTCCAGTGGAGCTAGCAGTGAGTACAGGATTACTCCGGCCTGTAATTTTAAGAGGTATTGCCATGCGTGTACCGTTGTTTTGACTGAGTCAAATTTCCGTCCTATGAACAGGGGGGGGAAAAGCAACATAGGTAATGGGCGAGGGGAAGTCACCGCCCTTTCAATGCACAAGTACGGGACGTCCAGGGGGCCGTGCATCCAGTGGTAAGCATGCGCACTTTGTGCCGCCCTGTAATACAAGTCTAGATCGGGTGCCCCCAGTTCTCCGATATGGTAAGGTAACGTAAGAATTTGCCATCTGACCCTAGATGTTTACCCGCCCATGCCAATTTGACCATAAATGTTTTGAGTCTCTTAAAAAATGCGTTTGGGAGAACCAATGGGATATTATTAAAAAGAAACAGGAAGTGAGGGAGTATCACCATTTTCATTATGGAGACCCTGCCTAGGAGCGAGAGTGGTAACCGGACCCAGCTCTCAACCTCTCCTTCCAATTTACTCATCAGAACGCCATAGTTTTCCCTAAAGCGACTCCAGAATCTGAGTGTATCTGGATACCAAGGTATCGCACCGAGTTTGTCGTCCATTGCAACAGGTAATCTAGTTCAAACCGGGTTGTGGTCGAAGTAAGGGGAAATATAATGGACTTTTTCCAGTTAACACGCAGTCCTGACACCCCTCCGAAGCGTAACACCTCCCATAGCACAGAGGTGAGGTTACTTTTGGGATCTCGAAAATACAGAAGCGTGTCATCAGGGTAAGACGAGACTATGAGTTTGTAGCCCGGTATGCGGATACCTTTATATCTGTGATACTCACGGAGCACACAGGCCAAAGGCTCTGCCATCAAAGCATAGAGAATCGGAGAAAGCGGGCAGCCTTGTCCTGTGCCCCTAGTGATACGTAACGGGTCCGTCACTAGATTGCCAATTTTTATTCTGGTTGCAGGTTAACAGTAGAGCACCTCTAGCAGCTGTAAAAATACCTCCCCTAGTCCCATCCTCGATAACACCTGTCTCATGAAGGGCCATTCGACAGAGTCGAAGGCTTTCTCCATGTCGAGAAACACCGCCACCGCTGGGGTTTCCGGTTTAGTGTGCTGAAGTGCACCAAATACCATGCGTAAGTTATAAGTAAGGTTGCGACCTGGAACAAACCCCGCCTGTTATGGAGCGACTAGCATGGGGACCAACGGGACCAATCTATTCACCAGGATCTTTGGGAAGATTTTAGTGTCCACATTAAGCAATGAGAGTGGGCGATAGGATGAGCACTCCTCAGAGTGTTTATCCGGTTTCAGGATGGCAACAATTATCGCCTCTCTCATCGAAGGTGGCATAGTACCGGTTCCACACATATCATCGAATAGTGTAGGTAAGTGCGGCAGCAGCAGGTCCAAATACGCCTTGTAAAAAGCAACTGTCAGTCCGTCTATGCCCAGGGCACCATTTGGTTTCATACTTGCAAGCGCCAAAAGTATTTCGTCATTCTCCAAGGTGCGCATCAAGAATTCCAGATGCATGTTAGTTAACCATGGCAGCTTAATATAAGTCAAGTAGTCTAGGATGTCCTCCTCCGTACCTGCATGCGGGTAGCGTAAAGCTGTGAGTAAAATTGTCTAAACCGCTCCAAAATCACTAGTTCATCATTAAGTGTCTCCCGCTCAGCAGATTTGAGTTTAGAGACGACTGTTTGTCTGCGCCTTTTCTTTAATACTTGGGCTAGTACTGCACCCGGGCGTTTGCCTTCACCGTATACTCCTGCCGTGGCATATTTACCAAGGTGCTTAATTTCCGCAGCTGCGGTGTCGTGGTATTCTTCTTGCTGGGTTTTGAATTCCCTCAGTACCTCATCATCAGCGCTAGTTTGTAGGCGTGCTTCCAGAGTGGCTAATACAGCTTCCAAATCTGCCAGCCTCTAACGCAACGCCCTAAGAACCCCTGCGTATTCAGACATAGTAACCCCATGGATGTGAATTTTAAAGGCTTACCAAACCACCTGAAATCTCTCCACTGAGCCCACATTCTAATCAATCGACACCATCAGCCAGTTCCTCCTTAAAAACCGCATCCAGCAGAGAGTACGGGGATAACCTCCCAAGTGTAGGGGGGGGTAAATCTCTGTGGGACATCTAAAACTAGTAAAATTGGGGAGTGATCCAAAAGTGTGCGGGGTAGTACTTCACAAGTCTGCGTATATTCGTAAAGCTGCCCGGTGGTCAACCAGTAGTCTATTCGTGTATGTAGGTCGTGATATGCAGAATAATGTGTATACCCCCCTTTTATCTGGGAACTTCTGCCTCCATACATCATGTAAGTCTAATTGCATCATGATGTCTGTGACCGCTCTAGCCATTGCCGTGACATGTCTGGTCGGCCCTACCGATCTGTCTCGTTCGGGGTTAAAAACCAGGTTCAAATCTCCTCCCCAGAGCTACTGCCCCGCCCCACATTAACGTACGCAGTCAGACAGTGCAGTATAGAAATTGGTGTTATCATAGTTGGGTCCATAAACATTTATTATAAGTATGTCCAGCCCCTGGCCTCGGCACTTAGAGATAACATACCGTCCGTCTACATCCGTGAACAAGGGTTCAAGTGTGAGAGAATCCCCCCTCGAGCATACGTGGTAAACCCAGCTGCATGGATAGAGCCCTGCAGTCCCCTGCTACGGAGCATGGGGCTAGTAAGAGGAAGGTGCGTCTCCTGTAGTAGCGCAACATCTATGTCATGTCTCATCAGGTAGGCCAAAACCTTACGTAACTTCCTATGGTCATGAAGACCTCTCACATTCCATGTGAGAGCCCACAGTTTACTCTGCACAGCAGTGCTATGGGGAGCACTACCTGCCGCCCTGTGATCACGCCCCACCGGACTGTTTGCGCCTGCCACTGAAGCATATAGCTTGTACAATCGTCATGTGTAGAAAGTAGTGTCTGTAAAAAGTGTCCTGCCAATCAAATCCCCATCCCGCTTCGCCCCCCACCCACGCTGGGCCTACCCCGACTGAGCCTAGGCAAAAGACAAACAAGCATACCTCTTGGACCATCCTGGAAAACAGTAATCACATAGAACTCAACAATAAACAAAGAGGTCCCGCCCCCCCACCCTCCAAGGCACAATTCCCCGAATGTGTGTTTCACTCACGGGCAGAGGTAGCTTGGTCACCAGAGTAAAACTGAGAAAACACTCCCATTCTGTTCTCTGCCCCGCACACCATCAGCAAGCTATAAAGCATCTGAATTAGAAATGGTATCCCCGACCCCCCCCGACTGTATGCCATAAAGCCTAAGTGTTCAGTCAAATTCCCTAGTCTCATGACAGGCACCACGTTGTAGACCTCCAATATCAACGACCACAATCCTAGAAACCACAAAATCACTTCAGCACTAACCCCGGGCGTAGCACTACGCTTCGCCCATGTAGTGTACGTAGCGCTGCCTGCTTCGCACTTTCCGAAGTAGGCGAAGCAGGGCAGCGCTACGCACACGCCGAGGGCGAAGCGTAGCTGCTTGCCACCCGCCACCCACCTCCCGCCTGCCCTCCTTTTAATAATATCAGCAATGAAAAATAAATTAAAGTAAAGCGACTTACCGTAAGCGCGGCGTCTCCGGGGCTCCCTCTTTCTGTTTCTAATTTCTTCTGGCAAATGCGCATGCGCGGACACCCGCGCATGCGCATTTCTTGCGAGAAATGCGCATGCGCGGGCGTCCGCGCATGCGCATTTGTCAGAAGAAATTAGAAACGAAGAAGAGGGAGCCCCGGAGACGCCGCGCTTACGGTAAGTCGCTTTACTTTAATTTATTTTATATTGCTGATATTATTTAAAAGAAGGGAGGGCGGGAGGTGGGTGGCACGTAGTGGGGCTACGCGAAGCGCGTAGTGTGCGTAGATTTGGGCACACTACGTGCTGCTTCACGTAGCCCCACTACGCCCACTACGCCCACCCTTATTCAGCACACGTGTTCCCCATGCAATATAGAGAAGACCGTCACAGATAACCCTGCAAGTATCATTCTTATCTGAGTGTAGAGCAGTCCAAAGGCCACCTTCAGCTCCCTCCCAAGAGTCTCTCTCTGGGCTACGCCGTTTGTCTTTGGACCATTCCTTCAGGGCTTTCTGTAGGACTTTAGAGTCAGTGAAGATCCGCGAGTGGCCCTGACGGTTAACACGGAGTCTAGCAGGGTACAGCATGGCATAGTCTATGTGTTGATCCCTGAGTTGTTTCTTCAAGGGGGCGAACTGTTGGCGTGCTTCTTGTACCCTTAGTGTGAAGTCTGGAAACAGACATATGGCCGAACCCTCGTACTGCAGTGACTGTTTGTCTCTGGCGGCTTTTAGCACTGAGTCCCGGTCGCGGTAGTTCAGCAGCTTCACTATTATCGGCCTCAGGGGAGCACCAGGTGCTGGGCGAGGGCCCAGGGATCGATGCGCCCTCTCGACAACAAACATATTTGAGAAAGTCTCACTTCCTAGGAGCGTTACCAACAATTTCTCGACAAATTGTTCCATGTTGCCAGTCTGGGTCGTCTCCAGGAGGCCCATGATCCTTAGGTTACTGCGTCGGGACCGCGCTTCAAGATCCTCAGTTTTGTCCTGAGGCACCTGCAGCACTCTCCCCAGGTGTTTGGGATCAGCGTCTAGCATTGTCTGCGCTTCTTCAACTTCCGTGACCCGGCACTCCGTCATATCTAACCGCTCTGCGTGTTTATCCAGTCTCTCGGACATTCTGTCCATCCGGTAGGAGAGGGAGTCCATCTTGGTGCCTAGGACCGAAAGACTGCTCTGCAAACCTTTTTCCATCACCGTCAGCATGGTACGAATATCGCCTTCAGTTACCTCCTGGGTTGGATCCTGTGCATTATCCCCATCTTCGGCGGCTGCGTCTCGCCCTTTGGGTTTCCTGTGGTCGAACGTCAGCTTCGGTTGTGTCTTGTCAACCCTCCCCATTGCTAGTGTGGCTCTATAAATGGTCTGGGCCAATATCTGTCCTTTTTCAGTTCAGGTACCTCAGCTGCTGCGAGTGCTCCAAGCTGGAAGCAGTTATGCCACGGCGGTCTCTGGTCAAAGCAGCTGTCCGGGCATCAGCCGTCTCAGCGCTACAGGGCACCCTCACTCGCCTAGTGCACACCACACTGCAGGGACACCATGGCCAGGGTGCTTCTCCATCACATGGGAGCCAAGCCGACTGTTCTTCGGTTCAGTTAATTGCTGCCGCTACCAGCTCCGCCATGCCCTTACTTGTATATGAGGTGCAGCTAGGCAGTCATACAGAGGATTCGATAGCTGGGGGTATGGTACTGCTCAAAGACAATGTCCTGCAGTCTACAGAGCCTGCCCAATTCGCAGAGCAGTCAGCCACTTCTTTTAGCCTCTCTGAGGTGAGCCGACTACAATTTTCTAATCGAGGTGCATCCTGAGGCCCACGCGCATGTCACAGACACCACCAAGTGCACACACCTCCTCTATCTTCACTCGGGTGCACAATCAGGGGGCAGCACAAAGGGTCCTTTGCTCTGGAGAGGTGAGGCACCATCAGACAGCAACAGACTGCGCTCACCTCTCTGGCCAAACTATGCAGGCAGGGGAGTCCGCCACCCCTGCCTCCAAAATGGCGGATCCCACTTGTTGCGCAACGCAGTTCTCAATGCAGTGAGGGTCGAGCTGACGCAACTTCAGTGGAGCCTCGCACGCAACTCTCCGATAGCACTGTAGGGATCTTTCACCCCTGCACCTTTCAGCTCCGCCGTCGCGTCATGAAGGGTCTCTGCGCTCCCCCGTAGACTTCGGCAGGTACGCCGCCGCTCTCTGGTGTTTCCAACTCAAGACTCTGGCATACGGCTGCCTCTCTAGCCCAGGAGAGCCTCCGCCTTCTCATCGCATGCGAAGGGGGTCGCCGTCCAGTGCCCGTGCTCCACTACTGCAATTCCGACCCGTACTGTCGTCTTCAGGGCTCCGTCCGTCTCAGAGCCGCAGTGTCTCAGGCCGCCTGGGCTCCTCACGGCAGCCCATGGGATCCCGGCCTACCTCCTCTCTGCGCCGGCCGCAATCTCTCGCTCCGCCGTCAGGGCAGGCGCTGGGATCGGAGGCAGTTCAATCAGTTCTAGGGCTCCTCCGGAGCCGAGGTCAGCCCGAGCGAAGCCGCATGCACTGTTCAGATGCCGGATAATTACAATATCGTCTGGTGGTTGTGCGGAGCTTCTCGCCTAAGTGGCCATCTACGTCGCGTGCAAGCTCTCCCCCCCCCCCCGCCTCCTTTTCTTTTAACATCATGGAAATTTTAAAGGTTTCCAGGGTTTGTTGAGTCCCCTGGAGGGCACCCAAAAATTAGCCAATATACAGGAATTTTTTTTGGGGGGGAATAGGAAAAAAGTGCTGCAGACGAAAACAGTTTTTCCTACAAATGGTATCGACACAGAGTTTGTGGTGCTGAAAGCACCATCTTCCCATCTTTCAGGGACAGACAAAAGTTTGTCAGAAAACCAACATTTTTTACACAGTTTTGGCATTTTACTGGGACATGTCCTATTTTTGCTACTTTTTGTGCTTTCAGCCTCTTTCCAGTTAGTGGTAAAAATGGGTATGAAAGTAATAATGGATCCTGGAAAACTATACTGAAAAGTAGACAAAATTCGGAATTCAGCAAGGGGTCATTTATGTAGACCCTTCAAGGTTTTTTATAGAAATTAACAGTTGAAAATAAGAACAATTGAAAATTAGTTGAAAAAAACAGCCATTTGTGCCAACATTTTCACCTGTAACTTTTTCTAAGTATGACAGATTCTTGAAAGTAATATACCGTTACATCTGCCGGACCCTTCTGGCTGTGCGGAGATATAGGACTTGTAGGTTCACCATGAACCCGACGAACTCAGAGTCAATAACTGAGCTGCGTCTTGCAATCGTTTTTCATTGTGTACCGGGTATATAGCAATTCACTTAGTAAAATATAAAGAGGGAAAAATAGGTAACAAGGACACCTATGTATTTCCAAAATAGGAACAAAATATAGAGTTTAGAAGCAGTAGCTATTTGCACATCTCCAAAATTGTGGGTACCCATACTAGCAAGTCAATAGGTAATAACACTTGCTCTGTATTCCCCCAAGTCTCCCAATAAAAATGGTACCTCACTTGTGTGGGTAGGCCTAGCGCACAAGCCACACAAGCCACACCTCCCTGGACTCCCCTGGGTGTCTAGTTTTCAGAAATGTCTGGGTTTGGTAGGTTTCCCTAGATAGCCGCTGAGCCCAGGACAGAAAAATGCAGGTGACCACCTTGAAAAAACAGGTTGTTTAGTGATAGATAGGTGAGCACCTGCATTTTTGGTCTCAGGTTTGCAGACATCTAGGGGAACCTAAAAAAAACAGACATTTCTGAAAACGAGACACCCGTTGGGAGTCCAGGGAGGTGTAGCTTGCTTGATCCCCAACATTGTCCGACCCAGAATCCCCTGCAAACCACAAATTTAGCTGAAGAAAATCAAATTTTTTCACATTTCTGTGTGGGGAAGTTGTTGGATCACCGGACTGACACAAATTTCCTCCCACCCAGAATTCCCCTGGCCTCCTGATGAAAATGGTACCTCGCTCAAGGGCCTAAAACATATTGTGGCGACATCAAAATGATCCATCAGAAAACTACCGGGTTTTGCAAGGGTAGCACATGCGTCTTTGGTCCTGGGCTGGGCGGCCATTGAGGAAAACCTCCCAAACCCAGACATTTCTGAAAACTAGACACCCTCAGGAGTCCAGGGAGGTATGGCTGGCGTGGATCCTCTAAAGTTTTCCTACCCAGAATCCGCTGCAAACCTCAACTTTAGCTGGAAAAATGAAATGTTTCTCTAATGTCTGTGTGGGAAAGTTGTGGGATCACCCTGCTGACACAAAATTCCTACCAGCCAGCATTCCTCTAGATCTTCCGATAAAAATGGTACCTCACTTGTGAGGGTGGGCCAAGAACCCGCGACAGGCAAGGGCCCAAAACATATTGTGGAGACATCAAAATGACCTATCACAAAACAACCTGGTTTTGCAAGGTGGAGCACCTGGGTTTTTGGCCCTGAGCTCAGCGGCCATCAAGGGAAACCTACCAAACCCACATGTTTCTGAAAACTAGACACTCCAGGGAGTCCAGGGAGGTATGGGTTGCGTGGATCCCTCAACATTTTCCTTCCTAGAATCCCCTGCAAACCTCAAATTTAGTTGAAAAAATCAAATTTCTCTCACATTTCTGTGTGGGACATTTGTGGGATCACCAGGCTGACGCAAATTACCTACCACCCAGCGTTCCCCCAGGTCTCCTGATAAAAATGGTACCTCACTTGTGTGGGTAGAGCTAGTGCCCGCGACAGGAAACAGGCCACAACGCAACGTGGACACACTGACCTTTTTTTTTTAAGTGCCTAGCTGTGGTTTTTGAAACCCTTCTCTGGCGGTATCTAGATATGTGAGTAAAATGTGTTTTTCTTTTTTACAAAGTTTGAGGTTTGCAAGGGATTCTGTATAACAAAACCTGGTGAGAGCCACACAAGAAACCCCCTTCTGGATTCCCCTGGGTGTCTACATTTAAAAAATGTATAGGTTTGCTAGGTTTCCTTAGGTGCTGGCAGAGCTAGGTTTCAAAATTCACAGCTAGGCATTTTGCAAAATAAGGGTCAGTTTTCACTGTAAAAATGTGGTGTGTCTATGTTGTCTTTTGGGACGTTTCCTGTCACGGGCACTAGGCCTACCCACACATGTTAGGTACCATTTTCATCCAGAGACTTTAGGGAATTCGGGGTGGGTGGAAGTTTGTGGATCCATGCAGATTCCAGAACTTTCCATCCAAGAAATGTGAGGGAAATTTGTTTTTCTTTTTTTTACAATGTTTGAGGTTTGCAGGGGATTCTGTGTAACAAAACCTGGTGGGAGCCACACATGACACCCCCTCCTGGATTCCCCTTGGTGTCTAGTTTTTAGAAAATTTATAGGTTTGCTAGGTTGCCTTATGTGATGGCAGAGCTAGGGCCCGAAATCCACAGCTAGGCACCTTCGGAAAAAAGGGCTTTTTTTCACTGGAAACATGTGATGTGTCCAAGTTGCATTTTTGGCAGTTTCCTGTCGCAGGTCCTAGGTCTACCGACACAAGCGAGGTGCCATTTTTATCGGCAGACTTAGGGGAATGGTGGGTGGTTGGAAATTTGTGGACCCACGCAGATTCTGGAACTTTCCATCACAAAAATGTGAGGAAAAAGGTTTTGCAAGGGATTTTGGATAACAGAACCTGGTGAGAGCCACACATGTCACCACATCGTGGATTTCTCTGGGTGTCTAGTTTTCAAAAATGTATAGGTTTGCTAGGTTTCCTTAGGTGCCAGCAGAGCTAGGGTCCAAAATCCACAGCTAGGCACATTGCAAAAAAGGATCAGTGTTCACTTGGTAAAATATGAAACGTCCATTTTGCGTTTTTGCCCATTTCCTGTCACGGGTATTAGGCCTACCGACACAAGTGCGGTACCAGTTTTATTGGGAAACTTTGGGGAATGCTGGGTCAGTGGAAGTTTGTGGATCCGCACAGATTCACAGAAATGTGAGGAAAATGTGTTTTATTTTTACTAAGTTTGAGGTTTGCAAGGGATTCTGGGTAACAGAACTTGGTAGAAGGCACACAAGTCACCCCATCCTAGACTTCCCTTGGTGTCTAGTTTTAAAAAATGTACAGGTTTTCTAGGTTTCCCTAGGTGCTGGCTGCGCTAGGGCCAAAATCCACAGCTAGGCACACTGCAAAAAAAAGTCTGTGCCTAGTGGACTTTCTGCCACCCTGGGGGGGGGGGGGGGGTTGGGGGCGTCAGGGACTATTGCCCCGATATGCCCTCAAGCGGCAGCCCCCACCCCTAGGCATAAAAAAGCCAAGATAATCCTTGCTGCATAGTGGGCTCTCTGCCAGGGAGGCAGATCAGGGGCTATTCCCCCATTTGACTCCTGGGGGGGCAAAAAGTCTGTGGCATTTTTTGAAGAGGGTGGGGGTATTGTCCCGCACCCCTGACCTTTGAAAAAAAATAATCCCTAGTGCCTAGTGGACTTTCTACCCCCTGGTGGGGCCAGATAAGGGGCTAATGCCCGCATCTGCCTCCCGGGGGCAGAAAGAGTGTGGCAATATTTTTGGGGTGAGGGCATTGGCATGCCCATTCTGGGCAGCCCCACACCTACGTATAAAAAATTATAATAATCCCTGGTGTCTGGTGGGCTTTCTTCCCCCCGGGAGCAGGTCAGGGACTACTGCCCCCATCTGCTTCCTGGGGGAGCAGAAAGACTCTGGCATTTTTTTAGAGGGGTGGAGGCATTGGCATGCCCATTCTGGGCAGCCTCCACCCCTGAACTTTGAGGGGAAAAAGCCCTTGTGTCTAGTGGGCTTTCTGCCCTTCCGGGGACAGATGTGGGGTTATTGCCCCAACTTGCCTCCTGGGGGGGCAGAAAGACTGTGGCAAATTGTTTTGGGGTGGGGGCATTGGCAGGCTCATTCTGGGCAGCCCCCACCTCTAGGAATAAATAAAAACAACTAATCCCTGGTGCCTAGAGGGCTTTCTGCCCCCCTGGGGGCAGATCAGGGGCTATTGCCCCATCTGCCTCCTGGGGGGCAGAAAGACTTTTGAATTTTGGGGGGGTGTGGGGGCATTGGCATGCCCGTTCTGGGCAACCACCACCCCTGACCTAAAAAAGAATCCCTGGCAGCTAAGCTGCTTTCTGCCCCCCGCCTGGGGAGTAGATTGAGGGCGACTTCCCCCATCTTCCCCCAAAGAGGGGCAGAAAGACTGGATATGCCACTTTTCCTGGGGGGAGCAAAGGCCCTTGCCTAAGTGGCTGCTCCCCCCTCCCTGGTGATAGTGGGTGGAGCCCTCCCTGGGGATTGCATTCCTGGGGCAACCCCAAAGAAGGGATCCACTAAGAGAGGGTACCAGTGGAAAGGGGGTATTCTCCCCTTTCCAACGATACCTCTCCCATGTAATTCGGAGCTGGGGAAGGGGTGAGATAGCCCCACGAACATCGAAACAATGAAACTGAAACTAAGTTTCATTTTCATTTTCACTGTAATGACTTCAACACGCCATGTGCGCGATCATCATTACACGGAACAAAAAAAAGCGACACAAGGTTGGGGAAGCTCTTCCCCTTCCCGAGGCAAAAATAACTGGTGAACTGGGAACCATTCCGTCATGAGCACCGAAGGGTTAGAAGAATTGGGTGCTTGCTTTGAGTTATCCTTTTCAGGATTATCCATTAATTTTGAGTTCGCAGGTCTAGCTCCCAAATTATCTCTACCGAGCGAAGCATAGGTATTTTCGATAATTTTAGGTAATTCTCGCTCCTGTTGTGCAGGTGTGCATTCCCTCAGGCGTTGGCATATAGCCATCGCTGCTGCCTCCCCTTTTATGTTACCTAACATAATTGTGGATACCGGGGCAAAATTGCCTATCACTTTCATCCCTGAGTCCAGGGCAGGTTCTGCCCCGTTCTCATTCTGTATTTGTTTCAATACTTCTGGTATGACTGCTACTGAGGGGATACCATGAGTTCTGGTATAAACAGCAGCGAAAACTGTACCCCAAGTGGTGCAATACTCTATCGTGGGAGCTATTCCTATTGGCAAGCAAATTGTCAGTAATCTGTGTTTTTCATCCAGGCCTGTGCGGGGAAACACTGCCTCAAGCTGTGCTCTTTTCTGTGCTGTCCGGGAACAGCATTTGCTCATGTTTAGTGGGCATTCTTCCCATAATCGTGTTCAGCGTTTGTGGGGTGATTTTTGTTGAGGTCCCTTGTGGTTGACCAGCTTGAGTGACCCATGTAGGTTGAATTGTAAGTGATCGCATTACGAACTGTGTACGTTTTCTACATAGCTTTATTATATCTTTGTAACATGGACATAAGTCTGCTGCTGGCAATGTATCAATCTCTGGATGCGGTGTTTAAACAGATAAGACCGGCCAAGCCGCTCCGTATCTGTTGAGCGGACCGAGTTTCACATTTTCTGTGGTATGGGGAAGGCTGCCTTTAAACCAATTCATATGTTCTTGGTAAGTTAACAGGAAATATATGTCCTCGTATGGAGAGTATCCCTCAGGTATCTTAACTGGAGTGTTACTATGAAATACATGTGTGCATGAGTCTTCAGGCGGGAATTTAACGCAAGAATAGAACACCTCTGTCCTGAATGCCTCGTGTGCCTCAATCACGAAGTTAACGGTCCCACCTAATGAAGAGAGACCATAATCTGCTAATTTTATAGTAAGTGCATTTCTGCAATTTTTCGAAATACTAGGAAAACCTTCCTGCTCAGATTCTTCCCCACTAGCACCACTCGTACCAGCGTCTACGGTCTACGACATTATGGGAGGAAGTATTAGAAAAAGATATGTTTTTTGCACAATGCGGGGAACTATAATCCTTCAAGCTTGAACAAACCTACAGCCAATACATAGGATATACCTACTCAGCTGCGGCATATTTTCCCCTCCCCAATCCGAACGTCTCAGGGCAAATGTGAGTAGGGGTCTCTGAGGAAGCATGATTGAACTACTCCGATTTGACAGTTGAATAAAAACCAAACCAACGTTGGATGCCATGTCATGTAGTTCCTATAAATCTATATAGGCTCTGCATGTTTAGACAACATAAACTAAGGTTTGGTGTCCAGACTGATTACAGATACCCCCAAAGAATTTGTTAGCCTTTAGCCCTTAGCCACCATAAGCCCACTAACCTTACCAAGGAACAAATAGTTTCTGACAATTATCAAACATGACAACCCTTGATCCTTCAGGGATCGTTGAAACCGTACAGCACTTTTCACTCAGTCAAATGTGCTCACTTAGTCTCAGAGAGATACACAGAGTAAACAATGGGGACGTTTTCAATAAGCATTTATTGAACCAGCGTCATTCAAGTATAAACATGTTTGCTGACATAATTATTAGACAGAAACAGGTGTATAAGATCACAAGCACCAACAGAGCAAATAAAAGGTAGAATTCGGTCATGGTGCTAAAACAGTGAATTTATGCAGGCATATAGATACATGGCAGTAATCAAGCGTACTCCTATTATGCGGACCCTAGTTAAGTGTACCTAGCATGTATGTAGGTGTAAAGCCAAGAATCCCCTAGGAAAGAGCCAACCCTGTTAACTGTTGGTAGAGAACGAAGGACCCTATCTTGGTCTTGAGTTGGACACCCCGCAAGGGATGTCGGACCACTGCGTGCTGGAGTTTCTGCCTGCAGGAATCTCAGAGTCTTGTGAAGCATGGAAGTTTCTCCTCTGGTTACCCAGTGAAGATGTGGTTCTTTTATACCCAAAAAAGGTGCCCTCAGGGATTCTACCTAGATGTCTAATGGTACTGTGGGCCTGTCGTCCAAGGATAACGATAGTGGTGACTTTTGTACAGTGTTATTATACAGAAGATCCTGCTGTCTATGTCCTGGGCAGGGGCTTAAGATATGAGACTAAGAATCCTCATGCTTAATAAGTGAGGTTAGGTTTCAAAGAAAACGACACGACCTCTATATGGCACATAACTAGGTAAAAGGTCAGTGCCGGATCCATTATGCAGAGCAAGGTAGGACAAATGTAGGTAAAAGGTCATGCAGCTACCTAGGTCTATATTGGGGTACATTGGGGCTCATAACACTACACTAGAAATACGCATTATTATAGACTACACATTTCACGAAGCTTTACAACATGTTGCCATTTCCCATCTTCCGTCAGCCATTCTGCATTTGGTGCTCTCCTGGGCAAAGGATCACCCTTCTCACTGAAATACAATAGTCCACAGACAGCAATGTTAGGTTTGACACTCTGTTGTAAGAACTATGGGTTCACGTGGGTTGTTTTTGAATTCAAGTCTTCTTTCCCACGTATTGACTACATCTCTAACCTTCTAATGTAACAATTTCTACATTTGCTAATAATGATCTATGTAGGAGTCCAAACATCTGCATTCAACAAAACAAAATATTTATCAGAACCACTACTGATTGGAAATAAAACAAGTACATTTAAAGAGATCATGGTCAGTTTATATGCTGCATCCCTTTGTTTGCATTTTTCATTACCCACTAAAGGGCACATTTCTAATCATTTGTTAACAGTGATCTTTGTGTAAATAAAAACATTCTGTGTAAAAAGCATGAACACATTAAAACGACATTACTTTTTTTAATGAAAAACATGCATATGGAAAGGTCAGGAAATAAATATTTTATGCATGTTTAAGCGTTCTAAGCAAACTAGCCTTCCTAGCAGTAATACTTAAGCCATTTGAGGGGAAACAACCTTTACAATGCAGTCAGTACATCGCACTACCTTTACATAGCATTCATTACATTGCAACATCCTTTACATCGCATGTCATTACAACGCAGGCATTACATCGCAAGTCATTACAATGCATACCATTATAATGCATAGTACCCTTACACTATCCAACACTTACCCTACTGTTGCACTCACTGGAGTTAGAATAGTAATTATTACAATTATTACCCCTATACTATCCAACACTTACCTTAAATGCGATGTAATGGTATGCATTGTAATGGTATGCGTTGTAAAGGTATAATGTGATGTAATGGAATGCGTTGTAAGGGTAGTTTCTGAAAATGCGATGTAATGGCATGCGATGTAAAAGAATAAGTTGTAAAGGATGTTGAGATTTAACAACTGCGTTGTAAAGGCATGCATTGTAAATGTATGATTTGTAACGTCATACATTCCCATTTGAGGCCTAGTATATGTAAATGTTGCTGCTCACTACAGATCTTCACATTTTGAACGCATTTGATTAACATTAAACCTTGCGTGTTAATACTGTACTATCTATCTATTAACCATTTTATTTGGCGTTTTATTAAAAAACGCACCTACATTATATTGTAGTTGGCAAAATGTGTCTTGCCCACCACTAATTACGTTACCAGGCCCTTTCACAGAGCTGTGCTGAAGAGACAGTTGCACTGTGTTGCAGCACCCGCTCAGGAATGCTCAAGTTCAGTAATTAAGTAATATTAGGATGTGTGATTCATTTCCCTGAGAATCTGCCCGCACAAGGTAAACACAGAGAGGTACTTCTTAAACAACATGATAAGCTGTGTCAACATCAGCCATATTCTGCATTCTGGTTCCAGAATGCGATTTATAGCCAGCAAGATAATGTGTAAAAAGAGGGCTTGTCCAATTGCTGAGGAGGGTTGAACCAAATACCTTTCTGTATGTGTATGTTGAGCGGTCTGTGCTGTTCCATGAGTTGTGTGATGACGTGCAGTCTTCCAACAGCTAAAGATGGCTGCATTCAACCCTAACAAGCATTAAAAATGCAACAGGTCTCGTCTTTGTCGAAGTTTGAGCATCTGGTGCAACAACATCAACTGTTGCATGGCTAAACACGTATAAGGTCCCAAAGGTGAGACCTATTGGCTGTGCCAATGCTTGTTTTAGGACTTGTGCTCTGCCCACAACATGCACTCCCACTATGGAGTATGGAAAACTGGCAATGGGTTTTCCCAAACCGGGGGCCTTGCTCTGGATAAAGGTGTCCCGACTCTCAGCGTGTGTGTCCTTGCGCTCAGTTTATTGTGCTATGACTCACTCCTAGAAGCACCACTGCAATTCTGATTGTGGTTGTTCGCTTTTTTTCTCTTGCTGACCCTCAGCAGAGAGCCGAGGGTCAGAAAAAAGGAACAGAGGGCCAAGGGGTTCAAAGAAAAGCAGTGGAGAGGCAGAGGGTTAGAAGAAAGCAGAAGGCCGGGGTGTTAGAGGAAAAAGAAGCAGAGAGTTGAGGTGTGAGGGGAAAGGAAACCGAGAGGAGGGGAGGGGGAAGAAAGGAAGCAGGTGAGGGAGTTGACGAAAGGAAGCAGGCGAGGGAGTAGAAGAAAGGAAGGAGAAAGTCGAGGAGTGAGAAGAAAAGAAGCAGAGAGGTGAGATAGTAGAAGAAAGAAGCAGCGAGGGAGTACAAGAAAGGAACCAGGGGGCCAAAGAGTTGGAGGAAAAAGAAGCAGAGAGCCAAGGAGTAAGAGGAAAGGAATCAGGCGAGGAGTGACAGGAAAGGAAGCAGAGAGACAGTAGAGATAGGAAAGGTTGCAGAGAGGCAAGGAGTGAGAGGAAAGGAAGCAGAGAGATGAGTGATAGGAAAGGAAGCAGAGACGAGGAGTGAGACGAAAGGAAGCACCGAGGTGATGAAGTAAAAGAAAGGAAGCAGGAGGCCAAGGAATAAGAGGAAAAAGATGCAGAGAGACAAGAAGTGGGAGAAAAGGACCGGCACCCACGCATAGGCAGAGCCATCAGCTGGCAGCATATCCTGCGCAGACCGCTAACTCTCAGCAGATCGATCTTAATTAAGGGGGTGAGAAAGGTAGGGAAAAAAAGAATATATAAACCCAATTAATTACTTAAGTATTTAAAGTCGGATCCTTCTCCCTGAGCGCGGGATCGGTATATTTCACGCAGCGGCCCTGGCAGCCGCCGGAGATCCCGGCCTCGCCGCTGTGGCTTCAACTCGTCAGGGTGAGTGATGCTTCCAGCAACTAATCGTATGTCAAATAAAAGATATTTGATGTAATAAATTACTGCTACAGGTAATTCAGATGTCATTTATCAGTTTTATTATTAGTTATGCTATGTCCCCTTTCTCCATATTAATCAAAATCAGAGGTTTTTTTTTAAAGTTTTTTTTTTTAAAAGAGCAGTTTGGACAGCTCTCAGCAGCAATCGAGGGTGAAGCGTGGGGCTCCAAAGGAAGGAGCCAGCCCTGGGTGCCTCACGCCGATGTTGTGCATGCGCAGGGAGGCCAACCGACAGGAACCTCGCCATATTGAGTGACCTGGGGGTGAAAGCGGTTCACACCAGCCATAACTGACTGACTATCTGACAGCTTCGTCGGAGTCCAGGTAAAAAAAAAACATTCAGGAGCACACCCCTTCTCAAACACGCCGTACACCCAAAAGGCACCAAAACGACCACCCCAGCAGAGGTAAACCACAACTGCATCATGCCATATACACCACATGTCCACTAACACAGTAACAGCAGGCTTCACTGCGGACATTAGAATGGTTTACCTGCACTACTGCCGTCATCTAATCAGGGTCACTTGGATTCTGCGGCCGCAGCGTCTTCACCAAAATTATGAATTTGCTGCATTAGCCAAATAATACGTCTGCTCCATAATTTGCTGATTTACACCGCAAAATGTGACTTTTCTTGCAAAAACATTTAGTTAACCCTGCTGCATAATTTGGCATTCCCCGGTTGCATAATTCCAGTGCCCGCTCTGCCTCTACGGAATCCCGCGGGTCCACAGCTAAAACGCTGCACACCCCGGCCCTTCCGCCCTCAGAGGGCTAGACTCGCAGTTGAGTGGGGACAAGGCACTGCCCTGTAGGGCAACGCATGGGCTACATGGGCGGACAAAAGGCCTGCAGAGGTACACCACCAACGGCACAGAGCGCATAGAGATAATAGAGGAAAGTACACGTCATGCAGAGGTAGGAACCGAGCAAGGCTCCAACTCGGCTCTAGCTCAGCTCTTGTGCCATAGAGACTGGGGAGCAAAAAAAAGCACTGGCAAAGACAAATCTACTACTGCGGTAACTCATGGTCACCCTGTACTGTCCTCTGCGCCAGGTGTCCCTTAGAAAGAAGCATTGGGAAAGACCAGTGTACTACCAGGGGAGGGGGGTTACTTTTCATGACTCGCATTGTTCTCCTCTGAAGCTACCCCCCCAACCCCAATCTCTAAGCGATCTCTTCGAGGCTGCGGCTGGTTCGGTTGTTTCTGAAGCGCTCGGCTCTAGTGATGCTTTGGGTCACCCCTTGATTGAGTTGGTGACACCCCTTTAACAGGTCTGTCAGTCCTTTTAGAGACACCCCGGTCCCCAAATCTTTGGCTGTGATTTGAACTCCTGTTGACGGGCTGCGGAGCGGCCCCTCCTCCTTCAGACCGGGCTGTAAGCACAGCTGCGCCCCTCATGCACCCCCTGAAGCCCCCCCCGGACTGCTGCACCCCCGCCCGGTTCGGGTCTCTGACACTCACCCAGGGCCTGCCCTGGCAGCGCCGACAGGCAGAGGAGCAGCGGGAAACGGAGCATAGCAGCGGCCGGTCAGTCCACTCACGGACTGATGCTCCACTTCAGGGAGGAAAATATTACTTGCAGCCACTGGGGCGGGAGACGCAGGAGACGACAGCCACTGGGGCGGAGTCTGCCCCTGCGACCAATGAGAGGACTGTACACATTTGACGGAAGAGTCGCAGTGTCGTGAACGTGTCTCAGCAACACCGGTTCGTGCGCGTCACGGACTGATGCTCAACTTCAGGGAGAAAAAATGCCGTCATTGTCCAATGCTGCGTTCTGTGATGGATGTAGGCAGATGTGAATGACACGCCAACAGATCAATGAATGAAGAGAGTTGACTGAAAGCCCCACAATGTGATATCCTAATTGACAACTGGTACTCGGTTCAGTACCGCAGCAACATGTAACAAGCGCTCCCATGACGTTTTCGTTTCGCTTTTTTTCTGCCGTCTCACTTGGACGCCCTTACCTTTTGTGACGAACGCAAAGCAGGCGAGGCCGTCCAAATGGGACGGCTCAAAAAGCAAAGCAAATACGTCACAGACACCTCTTTTCCAATGGCTGGCCACCGTTTAGCATAAACGGTGACGCCAGCCAATGGAAAAGAGGGGCGGGGCTTAATGCCTCTTACAGAAAAATACCTGTTAACACTAAATCTCCCCAGCGAGACTGCTCATGTCTGCGCAGCCTACGCCAGCCGAGACCTAAAAAGGACGACATTTTGTAAGAATGGCAATATTCAAGTGATATTCCCCAAGACAATTTTCATGTTACCAACATCCCATTCGCTGCCAGTGTTGAAATCCCCACATACTGTAAGGCCGTGATTAAACTATCCCTCGGGTTTCTGAATCCATCTATTACACATTGTGCGTCCCCTGTAAACATCTCCCATACAAGTCACTCTTAAGATGACGGTTATCAACCTGATGAAGCGGTGTGATTTAGCTAGATGTGAATATTTGTTTTCACTAAAGCAAAATGATGTCTTTTCTATCATGTGTAAGGATCACTTCAGTCTTCATTATCGTAATAAGCTACAACCAATAGCGCGACAAAAAGATACAAAGCTAATAGCCTATTGAATCAAGGAGGACAATGGCCTCATTTATGTCACAAAGAGGCACATTCGCTCAGGTGAAATGGCCATAAAGCAAGTGATTACATCATTGGCGAAGTGGAGAAAAATGACTGGATGCCACAAATGTCGCATTAACCTGTGTAAGCACTGACAAGTGGCGCGAGGCATCCTTTTCTACCGCGTCTAATGAGACCCAACAGCAGCTGCAGAGTACAAATCTTTCATTAGTCATTTCTATTGAGACCCTTAGCCCCAAGTATAAATGCAATGTCCCTGCTCATAAATTCAGTGGTATCAAACATGTTTTAATTGCAGAATATAGGCACTCACTTGAAGGGCATTAAGTGGGCCGGGTCTTGCCGGTGCTAAAGGGGCCTCGAAACGGGTCTCTATCGGGCTCTGTTAATGCCCTGGCACAGTCCGTGCGTTTGTTTCCGGACTGCAGTGACAGCAGGCACATCGATGTGCCCATGCTCACACTGCTCACTTCTCACTATTGTAGAAG
The DNA here is from genome assembly GCF_964204655.1 of Triturus cristatus. Lineage (NCBI taxonomy): Eukaryota > Metazoa > Chordata > Amphibia > Caudata > Salamandridae > Triturus > Triturus cristatus. The sequence goes on from NC_140581.1 coordinate 892,371,216, forward strand.
TTACGGCATGACGTCATGCCAGGTGAGCCTTGTAGGGGAAGGGAAATCCTTTAAAGAGAGTCATTTTCTTTCTGGATTTTCCTTCTCTTTTTGAAACGCAGGAGCAGCAACATCGTTGTAGTTTCACCAATTCTTTAAGTGGAAGCTTTTTCAATATTATATACAACAAGCCATAGTTGCTGCTTATTTATCTTATGCAACTAACAACCATTGACAAAGCCAATAGTCCTGCCTTGTAGGTATGATGCTACTTGTTGTATCATTTCTGGATACAATGACAGAAACAGCAAAATACCAGTCGGGCAGCACTCTATGCTAAACATACATTTTTAGATTACGTGTTTTTAAGCCATGCCCTTAATTATATCAGCCACGCCCCTTTGAGAGACCTCCCTCCAGTTTTTTCATCCCACTTAAAGCCCTGCTCATTTGTGTAAAATGTGGAAAAAAATCTACAACTAATAAGTTACCATCCCTCAGAATGCATTTATAGCATCAATAATGTGCATTGAATCTGGTCGAGGACATGAGCTATGGTCTGTTTTGTTAGGAAAGGCGCATTTAAAGCATGCAGCGAGTTTCCTCAAGAACTTAGGGATCACATATAGTCCCTTATCATTCCTGACCAACAGCCATCCTTCCACATTTTCCTCAGGTTGTAAAAATGGCAGGTTGGAATGCAGGAGCATCCAGAACTATTGACATATACATTTTTAAATATCTGTGGAAATATGAGTACTCCAGGAATGGCATGCAAAGTACTTAATTACATATAACATCCCTGTACATCTACAGGCAGCGGGTGAAAATACTTCTTCACCCAACGTCCTTCATAAAAAGCCAACCACATTATACTCTAGTTTACATCTTATGGGTATCGGCATTGTACGGTGTCCCAAATAGTACATTCATATATGGCACCAGATGAGATATACATTGCAAAATACCCGACACGACACATCCCCTTTCTTTCACATGACAGTAAGACAAAAAAAACCAAAAAAATCTTATTGTATAGACTGGAGAAAATAAAAAAACATAAGAAACCGGAAGTCTGTAGACATTACATCATTATTCACGGATGTAATCATTTAATTTAACTGAGCAAATCATAGTCCTGCCAAAACTGCCTCTTTTCACTACGCAGCTGCCCGGAGTTTGCGCACCATCTTCATTCTCTCCTGCACCTGTATTTTCGGGCCCATGCACAACTTCACGTTGTCCAACTTCGCATTGACTATCACTGGAATTGTTTGTATACTTCTCTAATAGCCAATCACACGCAGCTTTATTTTCGGAGATTGAATTTGCCAAGTACATTTCCCCTCTTGCACAATGAAATACAATTGTGGTGCACTCACAGTCCCTGCCACCTGCTGAATTACAGAATAATTGCTTGGCCTGTAATGTTTGTGAAAATCTGCATTGCCCTTTCCTCAGCATACCTGGGTGGCAATTACGATCCGGTAAAAAATTTCCCCGTACGACTCGTATCCGGTCTTTTTACCGTACGAATCGTACAAGTGCCGTACAAACTGGCAATCACGATTCGCATGGTAAAAAGTCCATACGAATCGCATTGGGAATTATTCCCCACACGTCCTCGGGTCGGAAAATGTGTCCGACACGTCCTCGGACGATTCACCGTACAAATGTGAAAAGTGAAGTCCGACCGCGGAATCACGATCCATCCCGTGCGTCCGATGTTACAACCGGATGGAAAAAACACCGTCCGCACCGAACTCCCATAGCAACCATGGAGACGTGCCCGCATACGCGCCGACCCCCCCAGCCCCCGTACGTACGCGCTGACCCCCCCCAGCCCCCGTACGTACGCGCCAAACCCCCCCCAGCCCCCGTACGTACGCGCCGACCCCCCCCAGCCCCCGTACGTACGCGCCGAACCCCCCCCAGCCCCCGTACATACGCGCCGACCCCCCCCAGCCCCCGTGAGTACGTGCCGAACCCCCTTGTATGTACACCCGTGTACGTTCGAGTCGAACCCCCGTGTATGTACACCCGTGTACGTGTCGAACCCCCCGTGTATGTACACCCGTGTACGTGTCGAACCCCCCGTGTATGTACACCCGTGTACGCGCTGGGGGTACGCACCGTACATACACGGGTGGGGGTACGACTCGAACGTACACCCGTGTACGTTCGAGTCGTACCGTGTTCGTTCGTACCGTGTCGTACCGTGTACGTTTGAGTCGTACCCCCACCCGTAGCGCTGGGGGTACGCACCGTACATACACGGGTGGGGGTACGACTCGAACGTACACGGGTGTACATACACGGGGGTTCGACACGTACACGGGTGTACATACACGGGGGGGTTTGACTCGAACGTACACGGGTGTACATACACGGGGGGGTTCGACTCGAACGTACACGGGTGTACATACACGGGGGGGTTCGACACGTACACGGGTGTACATACATGGGGGGTTCGACTCGAACGTACACGGGTGTACATACAGGGGGGTTCGACGCATACTCACAGGGGCTGGGGGGGTCGGCACGTACTCACGGGGGCTGGGGGGGGTTTGGCGCGTACTCACGGGGGCTGGGGGGGGGTACGGTGCGTACCGGGCCACCTACTCTGGTCGATTTGCGGCGTACTTCGCTTTTCCGGCACTTTTTGGGTGCCGTGAAAATATTGCCGTCCGGACTGCTGTCGGTTCGAATCGTAATTCCTGGGTCGTGAAACGCTGCCTGAAAGCGTCCCGACGTCACGTCGCAGCATTCCCGGATCACATTCGTATGTATATTTTCGTCGGTCGGTGTTTTTTACGATTCGTACGGAAATGGTGTTTCCGTGCGAATCGTAATTCCATGTTTGTAAAGTTTTACGACCGGGTACGAGTCGGACGAACGCTCCGACCGACGGTTCGTACCCGGTTTTTACCGGATCGTAATCGGCACCCTGGTGTTTTCACTCTGATTAAATCTCCTACCTTGATGGAGACAGCGTTGCAGTCGTGTTTGTTTTCATAATGCTCCTTGTAAATTGCTTGGGCACGTGCCAATATTTCTTTGACCTTTTCAGGTGATCAGTCCCCTTTCATGGACTTTGACATCCAACCCAGATTATTCTTTGGGAACGGTGTTTTCCCTCTCATGAGTTCAAATGGACTACAGCCAGGAGTGAAACAAGGAGTTATTTTATATGAACACAAAGTGCCAAAAAACTCTTTCCTCCATCCCAACTTATTATTATTGACTCGTTGAATAGATCTTTTGCTTACCTCGGTTAGTGTTCCACTGCTCCGTTTCCAGCATGGTGGTAAACAGAATACCATTCCTTTTCAAGAACGCTTTGAAAATTTCGGAATTGTGGTCCATTGTTACTGACTAAAAGTTTGGAGAAAAAATTCTTTCTAGAGTATTCTGTCAGAAATGTTATCACTGCAATAGAGTGTGCTTCATCAACTATTTCAACCTCAGGCCACTTAGAACAAGCATTGGCACACTTAGAACAAGCATTGGCATAGCCAATAGGTCTCGCCTTTGGGACCTTATAAGTGTTTAGCCATGCAACAGTTGATGTTGTTGCACCAAGGATATTGTGCTGCATAATTAAATACTTACAAGGTCCCAAAGGCGAGAACTATTGGCTATGCCAATGCTTGTTCTGCTTGCTTTTTCCCCTTAAGGCAATAACCGTGACATGGAAGAGGGGCGAAATGGTAATAGTCTGATTATTTGTCTTTAATCTTCATTACACAAAGTCCTGTTCCTTCTTGCCATAGTCCTGCTTCCCTACTCCACCATTCCTCCTCCATCATAACTCCACGCCCCTTTACTGGTGGTTACAGTGTTATTGATCTGGTGGTTTCTGCCTGTTTTATGACTTTCTGTGGGAAGTTCACCCTGTTATATTTGTCCCTGTTAAAAAGGGTTAAAGGAAAAGAGGCCGATGCAGCTAAAGATTAAGTACAGCCTTTTTGTAGGATTAGGGCACCAAGGAGCTTGTTTGAGCTGGGTCACCCCTTTAAGTATGGACCTCGAAGAGGCCTCCTTGTAAAGTTGATAAGTAATCATGGCTGCCACGTTTGTCATCTTTGAGTTGGAAAAGCTGGCTCATTTCAAAATTGATCCAAGCTTGTTAACATTTGCAGGGAGATTGTTTTCGTTTTCTCTGGTGCCACATCGTAGGAGACTGCCTGGTATGCAAAGATAGAGCCTTGCAACCCTTACCCTGTTTTTGGGAACTTGAATATAGTTAATTAGATGGCCTGAATCACTTGTTTTCACTGAACGTTGTGCTCCTTGAGCTAGCACCAGTTTGGTCATTTCAGTGACAATACAGTTATCTCCTCCAGTCTTCTTTTTGGGCTCTTTGTCGTGTGGAGAGGAGCCATGACTCAAGAGACAGTGTCTCAAGTTGTTCAGGATGCCCCTCTCCACCCTCAACAATGGTAATGCATTGCATATTAGGCGGTGCAGGTCTGTATATGTGGTTTATGCCATTCTGTTCTTTCATGTGCATTAATTCTAAGCATAGGTATTTTAAGCAGACCCAGTCTTATTGCATCGGCTCTTAGAATGAAGCTATGATAATCTAGAACTTGACTATGATTCATGTTCAGAAGACCCAGAAGATGAAGCTTTACTGTAGCAAAAAAACAGAGGGTTTGACCTTTGCACTGAAGTAATGATTGCCTCAAACTACTTTTATTAGTACACTTGCTCCCAATAGCATGTTTATTGTCCCACATTTATTTCACTAGCGTGGTGTAAATATATATGGGTATATTTATATGGTATATATGCATATGTGGAGAGTGAGTTGTGCTATTTATTACCTCTGTTGAATGTGGGGAGGGTGCTATGACTTATGAGGCAGTTTGTGTCATGTTGTCTGTGTCCTTCCTCAACAATGGTAATAAATAAAATATCTGATTTATGCTAGCTGTTCTCTCATATGTATTAGTTATACATACAGTTATTTAAGCAGATCCAGAGCACACTCTTCTTACAGCAGTGAAACACTGAGGATCAAGAGGTTGTGCCTGAGGAATCTCCTCTGTACTGTGATAAGGAGTTAGGAGTCCTAATTTTACTACTCCTAAACTGAGAAAAATCCTAACTTTAACAATTTCGGTATTCACAGAAGGCATTTTGGAGTCATAAAGTTAGGACTACTAACTTCTGTGAATACCGAAATGAATAAGTGCTTTTGGTGAATACCAAAAGGAGTAAGTACCTTGGGGCAGATTTATGTTGCACTTGCGCCACTTTTGCGCCACCGTTGCGTCACTTTTGTGACGCAGCAGCGGCGCAAATCCTGCGCCATGGTGCGGGGTATTTACAACGTGACGCATCTGGGAGATGCATCACGTTGTAAAGCCCTGCGCCACATGTAGGCGTTCCAGGGCAGGTGGAGGCGTTCCGGCGCAGGAACGCCTCCTAAAAGTGGCTGAGTGAAATCGACAAGATTTCACTCAGTCACTTTTAGGCCCATGCTGCGTCAAAACCCTGCGCCTGCTTGAAGCAGGCGTAAGGATTGACGCAGCATTGTACAGATAGGGCCCCCCAGAACATTGCTGGAGCTGCGTCGCGCTTGCGACACAACTCCAGCAATGCGCCACTTTTACGGCACAGATGCGTCACGCATCTGTGCCGTTTTTGCCCCATGGTGCGCCGCATTATAAATGCGGCGCATCCATGGTGGCGCAGCTGTGGCGCATAATAACTGGCGCATCCCTGCTGATATGCAGGGATGCGCCAGTTATCATAAATCTGCCCCCCTTCTGTGAATACCAAAATGGTAGTAAGTTTAGGATTTTGTCTTAAGTTATATCTGTGAATCGGGCCCTCAGTCTGTATTACCCTCCTACCCACATCACCGGGATTGCAGTACACTGGTAGCCCGTTTGAGGAACTACGACAGCAATGGAAAAATTACGATTCCACTTCTTTAGTTCGCCACTTTTAATCCCCAAATCCTCTCAAGCAACAAGAGGTATGTTTCTCAATAGTATGCACTGTGCGTGCGTTTCGCTTAAAAACTGACTGCATAAAAATGTAATTTAAAAAAACAATTTTTTTTTTTTTTTTTTTTTTTTTTTTAAAAACCTTTATTTGTGCATATTAAAAGAACAAATACGGGCCTACAACCATCAGGCCGGCCACAAAACGGTTAAGCACTGAGACAAACATTACATCCCCTGTGCATCAATGGTCAAGATTAGCAACGATTCAGGAGTTATACACTGGAGAGATCCTTGACACCAGGGGAAGGAGAAGTGAAGGTTAATTTTAAGGTTTTCAAAATAAGTTTATCGAGGAAAAAGTCAGTAGAGGATAGAACCAAGGAGATTCGAGTCCGCAAGATGGCTTCATCACACGGGAGAGCAGCAGCATCATTAAAACGGCCATAGAAAATCTCAGACAGTGAGGCGATGCAGTTATATAACAGGATAGTCACAAGAGTAAATACGCACCCCTCCAAAGCCGCCCCCACTCAATCCACCCCACACCCGGACCCCGAATCGGAAACAAGGATAGCGCAGAGACATAGAAGAAAAAGGCCCATAGAACTAAAAAGAAACAGTGAATTACCCCCCCCACCCTACACCAATGCGGAGGCTACGGCCTGCCCCCCCCCCAGCATAGTGCCTGTCGCCCAATGAACCCGAAATATAGACAAGAGAGAAACTGGGAATAAAGGAAAGAAAATAAGAAAACAAAGAAGAAAGCGGGGAGGAGTCCACGTAACCTCGGAGCGCCCGAATCCACCGGCCAACTACGCCTCCACACACTGAGAACCCACTACACCCAAAGGCGGTCGTGTGAAGATAACGTGTCACAACAATATAATGAAGGCAGACAAATCGCGACGAGTGCGCACAACATAAGCAGACAGTTCCAGTCCCAGTCCAGCCCATCCGTGAAACCATGGTGATAGAAATCAATCTAGCCCTGGCCCGATCGCGGGCGTAAGATTAGACTAGCCCCCACATGAAGGCCCCGCAGCCCGTGCAGACAAAGACAATATGGCCGCTTGGGAGAAGATGGAGAAGTAGAGTCACAAAATGGCCGCCGATCATCTATTGAGGTCCCCTTGTGCACCATATAAAATCCAGACCTGGCCTGTAAAGTACAGGAGTTCCACATAAAAGAAGCCGTAGGCCACCGTGAACGGTTCCTCGAGGACGTCAGGTGTCGCTCAGCTGGATACTCTTGCGGGCACGGTGAGGCAGGCAACAACAAAGCAGGCAGCAATGAACGGGGAAACAAAGTGTCCACAATTGAGCAGGAGATCGATTGATCCTGGGTGCCGGGAAAGCCAGATGCAGACACCAGTGTAGCACGGTTATACCCAGTCGTTGCGTCCCCGCAAGAGGACAGAAGCACTGGCAGACCCACATCTTGTTGAGAACAAACGGGGCGCTCACGACCCGCAGCCGACAGTATGGAGTCGAACCGCTCACTCAGCGTTTGCAAGCCAACACACAATTGCAGACGAAAGTCCCGCAGGGCAGCCAGAACGGAGCCGCATGTCAGCGGAAGCTGCGCCCCCACATCGGCAGCAATCCGGGACGGCACTGTGGAGCTGGAGTCTGGTAGAGGGAGGGCGAAGCGGGCAGCGGGCGAGACCGGAGCATCACCCCCCAGCAGCGAGCAGGCAATCAACGCCATGTTTTACCGCTGAACGGTACAGTGGCCAGGGGGGGGGTCGTAACAAGGAGGCAATTCCCCGCAGGTCTGCGCCGCAACAGGTGAAAGCCAACAGTCGCTTCCCCTCCCTCGGACTCTCTTTGCAGCCGACTAGGCAATAGAAGAAGGGGGTCTGCAGCCTTCCACAGCGCGGGCCACAGAGCGGGGCAGGAGACCCGCCACACCGGGGCTTACCCTATAGCTCCAGCCCGACAGGTGAAAGGTGAAGGAGGTGTCCGGTTGTCTCTCCCCCGGCTCGTCTGGCGACAGTCCGTGGTGTGAGGCGGGATCGGGGCCGCGGGGCTCAGATTTGCGCCGGGGGTCCAGTGACTGCGGAGCTTCCAGGGGGCCGGCCAAGGCCACAATGGAGCAGGGGTCCAGCGCGGAGAACAAAGGCACCAAGATCTCCGGCATCCGGGCAGGCTCAGACTCCGGGAAAGCGGCGGCGCGGTCAGCGCGTTGTCGCGCACGTTGCACCTCGAAAATCGGCGAGGATAGGAATCAGGATGATAGTCCGAGGCCAAGGGCCGGCGGAGCCGGGCGCTCAAGCGTCTGCTCCGGTCGCCATCTTGGCTCCTCCCAAAAAACAATTTTTTGAATGCAAAGTATCTCTGGCTGTTTTTGATGGCAGTCCGACGAATAATCACCAGAGTGTGTATGCAGCTTTCCACATTGTAGGGCTCGGTTAGAGTAGTCCTAGAAAGAGCATCTTTGGAAAAATAGATGTCTTTATATGCTATGGCCGCCCCATGCTCGAAGAAATCGTGAAGGCTGGGGAGTGCAATCTGTACTATAAAGAATTCTAACAAACAGATCCAGTTTTACTCCTCTGTTTGGGTCCCTATAAAACAAGCATTTGCAATGTAATCGGTCCGATTGCATTGCAAATGCTTAAGTTTAAAACTGAGCGCGGCGCCGCTTCACGGACACCGCAATCGGTTTCTTTATATATTTCTTAACTTTAACACTGAGTGCGGTGTCCTTGAAGTGGGCACTGCGCTCAGTGCTAAAGTGAAGAAATATATCAATAAACCGAGCGCGGTGTCCGTGAAGCGGCGCCGCGCTCAGTTTCAAAGTTAAAAAAAAAAGTTTTAAAAAAAGACTCGCAGGGCATTTTCCTTGCGGGAGTGAGCAGGGGCCATATGTTTGCAAGTTAATTACAAACATATGGTGTCAAGCTCGATCCCGCAAGGGAATCGCCAAACGTGCATGCGTTGCCATTGAAAGCAATTCAACGAGTGCACGTTTTTAGGGCGAAAAGCGAGTTGATTCCAAAAGGTCTTTTTTCTATGCAGTGCATGCGCACTGCATAGGCGAGACCTAAAAATGGCCCATCATGGCAATAAGATACCGCTGCAAACCTCTCTAAAGGATTGGCCCAGTGATATCTATCTCTCCCCTCTTCCATTGCATGTTGGGATGAATGATGAAGGTAGTCTAAAAGTGCTCTGTGTTTTGTCAGATTTGTCACACTTAGCACAATCTCTCTCCTTCCAAATGCTACATCTAAGCTCCAATGCTGGGGTCTCACACGAGATGAGCATTGGGATGGTGGCCCTGGGTGGGGAAGGAAAAAATGTGCAGCATTGGGTGCTCGAGTGAGGTGGACCGGTGATGGGGGCCTTCACTTCGGTAGTGGCGTGCAGAATGCTGGATTTATATCTAAAGCAAGCCAATGACATAAGACAGTTGGCCATGAGGTTCTGAGGGTACGATGTTTAGATAAGGTTATCTGCTGTCTGTGGGGTCACCAGTGGGGGGGTGAGTGCTAGACCTGACAACATTGGAGTGGGTCTCCCCTGCATTTTTTTGCCTTTGCCTCCTGTGTTTTTGCTGTGTGCTGGACTCCGTTTTGCTGGTCTAGATGCTTTGGGCACTTTGCGACTGCTGTTCAGTGCCAAAGTGCAAGTCCTCCCTTCATAAATTGTTGTTATGGAGTTTCCATGATTGGCTGATTTGATTCACTAGTCAGTCTCAAGTACAGTGCACTGTATTTGCCCAGGGCCTGTAAATCAAATGCTGCTAGTGGACTGCAGCACTGATTGTGCCACCCACATAAGCAGCCTGTAAATGTAACGCTGGCCTGCCATTGCAGAGCCTGTGTGCAGTCTAGTACTGCCATGTCAACTTGCCCACTTGCCAGGCCCTTAACTTCCCTTTTCTTACATGTTAGTCACCCCTAAGGTAGGCCCAAGGTACCCCTGTGGGCAGGGTGCAGTGTATGTGAAAGGTAGCAAATGACCTGGTGTGTGTGGCATGTCCTGATAGTGAATTACTGCCAATTTCCTTTTTCACTATTGCAAGGCTACCTGTTCCCATAGGATAGAATGGGGAGTTTGTTTATAACATCCTATAACCATAACTACCCCTGGGAACAAGGTAGGAAAACAAAGTTAAATATGCCTGAACTCAGAATGTTAAAATGCATCTTTTAGTGAGGGTGATTGTGCCAAGGAAAGGAGAAGGACTTTTCTGTGCTGTTTCCCCTGCTTAAGGATGATCTCCAAGGGCTTGAAGTGGAGCTTGCCCACTGTTCACAAGGTCTCAGGAATCGCAAAGACCTCACCAAGATTCTGGTCACCGTCTCTGGAACCACTGGTTTCAGTTTCCTGGAGAAGAAAATGGTAACTGAGTCCATCGCAGTATTCTGTGTCCTGAAGACAACGTAGAGAGCACCGCCTTGTTTTGCAACGCAACCCTGGTCTCACCGAGTCCGCCAACGAGCCGCTGTTTGCACCGTGTCCTGTGGGCATCGCACTCCGCACCGGTTCCCTACATGCTGCACTGACATCATTGACTCCGTCGCTGCCCGACTCGAAGAGTGACCGGCTCCATCTCTGCATCTTAACCTGCCAGCACCGCATTGAGCACCATCTCACCCTACAACGCAAGCCTTGGTCTCACCGACTCTGTCAACGAGCTGCTGCATGCACCGAGCCATGAGGAGAGCGCACACTGCAATGCTTCCATTTCACATCGTAACCACAACGGTTGCCCTGGACCAGCTCGTACCATCATGTCAGCCACAACAACAAAAGGTACTGTCTCCGAGTCTGTCGACAGTTTAGCTAACCCGTATCAACACGTTGGCTGAAATTGTTAGACTCTGTCGTATTCAATATTGCTGTGGCCCCAGACGGAGCTACCGAGTCGGAGAAACTGTATTTTCATGTTTTTCCTGCAATTTAAAGGTTATTTTGCACAGCAACTATTTTTAAGAGTATTGTATGTTGGATTTTTGTCGTTTGTTTGTCTTGTTGGTTTAGATAAAGTTTCCTTTTTTTTCTAAACTGGTGTGGTGTCCATTTGTAGTGTTTTCACTGTGTTACTGTATGCATGCAAACATTCTTTACACACTGCATCTGAGATAAGCCTGTCTACTCATGCCAAGCTACCAAGGGGGTGAGCAGAGGTTATTTTAGAAGTGTATCCCCCTTACCCTGACTGGGAAGAAGGGTCGCAAGTTGTTGGTAAACCTATTCCAACTAGAGACCTCCATTTCTAGCAGTGAACCATTTTGAGAGTCTTCAGACTGTAGAGTGTCTTCTTTGCTGGAGAAGATGTGTAGGCCCTTCTCGTCATCTGTGGTCGTAGTGTTAGGCTCTAGGTAACCTGCAGCCTGTAGAGCCCACCTTTGGTCTGCAATTTTCTGCTCCAGATTAGGGGAGCTGGCTGAAGATACCCAAGACGGAAGTCTTGCGTGGGGTTTACCCCACTGCTGGCCCCGATGCAGGTTAAGCATGATCTGCTGCTGATTCTCCTTGATGTTGGTCGGACCAGTTCCAGGCTTCCCTAGGGTCAGTGAAGAAGATGGTGATGCTGCCGGACATTATCCTGAGGCAGGCTGGAAACAGTAGTGAGTACTGCACTCCCTGATGGCGGAGGTACTGGACTAAGTTTTGTAGGTCCTGGATTGCTGATTTATTGTAAAGCTGTGAGCGTTTGAAGTGTAGTTAGGGTATTCTCGCCAACTGAGACTTTGTCTGCAAGCTTGTGATGGTCATGGTGTAAAAAACTAAGTTCTGTGGGCAGGGAGCCGAATCTGACCTCCATGGAGACTCAAGAGTGCTCTATAGTCAACAGCATTCTGTCTAGTTTTTGTGACATAGAGAGGGATGGTGTGTCTCCCAACAGCAGGGTGTCTGGGACCGTGGAAGGACGGTTTGTGGAGGACAGTGGTGGGCCAGAGGTGGTGGATCGCATCCTGCCCATGGTAGATTAAATTCCCAGATTTAAACTATTGATGATTGAAGGAGTCTCATATTGACGTTCTTTGGCCAGCTGGGGGGGGGTTCCCACTTGTACAGAAGCGTGAGTGGAGAGGGGGAGATGCTGTCATTGATGCCGCTTGCTGCGTATGGGTTTTTTGCCCTGTTGAGCCGGGTCAGAGCCTGGAATGAGCGGGGGTAGGGTTTAGGGGCTGTCTAAGGTCTCAGCACACAGCAAGTGTCTCATGTGGGCCTCGGTTTTGGTGCTGTTGTGGACAGCCAAGATGCGGGTGCGAAGTCACTACTCGGCGCCGCTTGAGAAGTCACAAGGGTATTGAAAAGTAGGGAATAGCTAGCCCCTCCTGGTCTATACAGTCAGCAGCCTAGGGACCTGAGTGATGTTCGAAGTGTGGCGGGATGCAGGATTAGGCTCCCTGCTGGCCCACAATGAGTTGTTGCCGTACCCCTCTGGAAGGCAAGGGGTTGGGAGTCACCGGCAACCCTAGATCCCAGAGGGGGGGCCCAGGTCAGTATCAAGGTTTCTGGGGGAGGAGGCCTGTGGGGCGCCCTCCCCCGAGGGGGACTTGCTGGGGTGTTTCTAGCAATGTCAGTCTGGGGTGACTGCTGGGCCTCAGGTGGCACGCTGGGACATCATATGCTGGGTTGTCAAGCTTGCCTCGATTGCAGCACCAGTGCACGGCTAGTGATGGGTGAGACTGCAAAGTGAAGTTCCTGCTGATTTACTGTGCACTATTGTGCCTCCTGCTCACCTCGATTGTGGTGCCGGTGCAGGGACCAGAATGGTGGGAGGGGGCAGATAGAGTGGGGTACCCCCCTCAAGAGCTGGCGCCGGGTCATAGCATTGTAGGTGTCACCAGTCCTCGCGCCTCAATAGTGGTGCTGATGAGTGAGCACCTGTAGGCATCCCGGTAGCGGGCCTGAGGCCCCTATATGGGGAGGTGCAAAGTCAGGTTAGCTTGGGGCTGTCAAGGGCCCCTGAGCTAATGCAGCAGGGGCTCAGGGGAGAGGTCCCAGTGAGGTTGCAGGTTGATAGGGAGGGGGCTGTAGCGTGAAAGCGAGGTTCTCCCTAACTTTCTCAACTGCAGTGTCACCCCCAATGCACCTCGATTACGGCGCCGACATGGAGATATGCAAACCACAGTTTGTTATTGCCGCCTCTCACCTTGGGCCCAATGGTGTTCTGGATGGTATCTGAGCCTGCAGCACCAGCCCAAAGGTTGCAGCGAGTGGAGCATATGCCTCAAATCCAACGCAATTAAATGCTGGATTCACTGCTCAGCACTGTCACTGCCGATAGGTGGAGACACAGCACCTCCCCATGCCTAGTAATGGCACTGAGGCAGGGGACCCGGGCAGCTGCTAGGTCTGGGTGTAGGAGGATCCCTGTGTCCACTCAATAAGGGGCCCCCAGAGGCACTCACTCCCGCTCCAGTGGAGGCATGCCCAAGCACAGCAGCAGGGAGACGAGGCTGTGGAGCAGTCACCAGTTCCCTCCCACCGGCACAGCTCCTATCAGCAGTTCCCTTTGGCAGTCGGGGCTCTCTGCCGGGGCATCGGGCACCACGTGGCTATCTACCCCTCCGTCTGTGTCACCGGCTAGGATGGTAGACGATATTCGGGCTGGCTGACGTGGCGCTCGGAAGTCGCGTCCACCATCATGGCTGGCTTAGCCATACCCTGTGATGGTAAGACATTCCTTTTTAATGACCAGTTAAGCTTGCTCACTTGGAAATAGCTTCCATATAATAAACAGGACTGGTACTTCCAGTCCATCATTGTTGTATTGAGAAAGCGCTGCTCCTATACGTATCTCGAAGGCATCAGTTTGGAGGATGAACACCTTCCTAAAATCAGGGGAATTCAGTACAGTGCTAGACGTAATAGCCTATTTCAAATATTTTAAGGCTTTTAGAACGTTGGTAGAGGGCTGGTGAAAGTCGACGGTATTAACATTGTTTTGAGCATGTTGGTTAAAGGGCCTGCTATGTCTGAGTAGTGAGGAATAAATTGCTGGTAATATCCTCACATGGCGAGAAAGGCTTGGATCTCTGTTTTGTAATGAGGAAAAGGTGTTTCCGTAATGGCTTTGATTTTCTCGACTTGTGGCTCAATGATCCCATTCCCCAACACGTAACTTAAGTACCTTACTTTGCTGTATCCAGCTCAGGACTTTTTGGAGTTGATTTGTAGATTTACTTTTTTTGCTTTCTAAGGTCTTACTGGAGGTGAAGTAAGTGGTCTTCCCAAGTGTTACTAAAGATGTCTATGTCATCCAAATAAGCTGAAGAATATTCTTGGTGAATGTTTAGGACCTGATTCATGAGACGTTGAAATGTGGCGGGAGCCCCATGTAGCCCGAAGGGCAAAACGGTAAATTGTAACAGCCCAAAAGGGGTAGAAAAGGCTGTCTTGTAATGATCTTCCATTTTTAGGGGTACCTGCCAATACCCTTCTGTAAGCCTCTCCTAATTTCTCAATGAATTTGTCAATGCGGGGTAGGGGATACACATCAAATTTTGAGATGCTATTTACTGCCTGAAAGTCAATGCAGAAGCGTACACTTTCATTGGGTTTAAGGACCATTGTTATCAGGGATGGCCAAATGCTTTAGGAGGGCTTGATAAGCCCCATCTGTAACATCTGGTATATCTCCCTTTGGATAGCCGTTTTTCGGCCAGCTGGAATTCTGTAAGGTTTTTGCTTTGTGACTACACCTTCCCGAGTAGGTATAGCATGTTCAGCCAAAAGTGTCTTCCCCCGCATGTTAGAAAAGATAGAGGTGGATCGTTGTAAGATTCGAAGTAGTTCACTCTGTTGTGAATCCGAGAGAGACTCATTGATGGGCAGTTGACCTAATGTATCAAGTGTTATATTCCTATTTATAGAGAGGGGGGACACTCGGAGCTGATTATTAGGTCCAGTGACCCTTGCTCCCGAAAAGTAACTAGTACACAAAGGGAGTCACTGTTTCTTGTAGAGGATGAAAGAGGAAGAAACTTTTTTTTGCGTGCCACTCTATCGGTGGGGGACAGTGTGTCTTCATCCTAATGCCCTCACACACCCTGAAGGATGTCATGCTTCATTATTTGGGCTTTGCTGCTCATCAGGCTGGCGCTGCAATGCCCTACTCATCCTCCTTTGTTAACATTATTTAGAGGGTTAATTTAAGCGATTCGTTATAGCATTCTACTAACCCATCTGTCTGAGGATGTGACGGATGTTTAGCTGTTTACACATATACTTCATCAGCTTGAAAACAAAAGGTGTACCCTGGTCCGTGAGGATATCTTTAGGGAATATTATATGAGAAAAGATTTCTACAAGGTTTTGAGCTATCACTTTAGTGGTAGGGTTTCATAGGTGTGGCATAATCAACGAGTACCAGTGCATAGTGGTTTTCTTTAGCTGACTTAGGTAGGGGTCCAATGAGGTCCATTCTCACTCTTTCAAAGGGTGTAGCTATTATCGGTAAAGGTTGTAGTGACACAGATGGTGGCCTGTAGGGGTTCTTCTTTTGACAAATCTCACACTTTTGGCAATATTTCCTTATCTGAGCTAAGATATCCGACCAATAAAAGTGGTGTAAAACCTCATGGGTAGGCTTCTCTAAACCAGTATTGTAGGAAACTGGGTTTTTGTTGCAGCAGTTCTCCCACTTTTTGTGTGGCATTTGATGCAACTTTGACTAAAGTGCACTGGGTTTCGCTAAACAAGTCCGCAGTGCCACTGGTCACTTGTCACTGGTCACAACGGGTCACTTGATCCCCAAGTGACCAGTCCTTTAGCACCTCTGTAGGTCCCTAGTAAATGGTACCTCTGGTACCTAGGGCATAGTTACTAAAGAGGCTCCCTAAGAGCTACAGAATATCTTGTGCCACTATAAGGGACTCATACAGACTGCCACCGCAGGCTGCATGACAAGGTGCTCTAAAAAGTGAACACATGATATGACACACACTTGTGTGCCATGTCCCCTAACATTGCATGTAATATTTGTAAGTCACCCCTACAGCAGGCCTTAAGGCAGTGTGCATCATATCACGTGTGGGCATGTCTGCATGAGCAGATATGCCCCTGTGCCGGCCAGTTCAATTACTGCCAGTACAAGTGACGAGGGAAGTCATTTTAAGTAAATGTGCTGGCCACTGGTTAAAAATGAATTCCACAACTACATGATGGCTTCACTGAAACTAGAGATGTTTGGTACAAAACATCTTGTATTAATAACCCCACGATGATTCCACTGATGGATTTATTAATACATGCACCCAGAGGGTACCTTAGAAAACCTGAAAACCTACCAACTACTAGTGTGCTGACTGACTGGTCCTAGCCAGCCTCCCACCACAGATGAGTTTCTAACCCCAAGGGGTGAGGGACTTTACTCTCAGGAGGTAAGGAACAAAGCCCTGTTGGGCAGAGGTTGTTTACACCCCCTCCCAGAGGATGACCTGCGAATTAACATTCCAAAACAGGGAGCTTAAAGTGAATGGGACACCCAATGCTGTAACACACCTCTGCCCCCAGACACACCAAAGCCTCCTGAGGTGACCTATTGGTGTGTCCTTGGACCTTGCCCCATACTTACCTTAAGTCCAGGAGATTGGTCCCGTAAGTTGCTGTGAAGTATCTGTATGCATTGTGTGTCTTTCCTCCATAGTATAACATTACAGCTTCAGAAATTGCACTGTGTTCACTTTTTCAAAACTAAAAAAATTCATAACTCGAAATGTACTCACCTGATTTTGATGATTTTGGTGCCAAAAGTTATATAAAGATAAGAGTTATTTTCATAAATTGGTGTGGACCTCCTTACTGAGTCATGTGCATCCTTTTTTGACTGTGTGAGTATTTTTGATGGGCAACACTTCCCTCTGGTAAACCTAAGGCTGTTCGACCACAATACCCACTAGAAGAGCACCTTGGGATTGATAGGGCAAGCCCCTGTCCACTCATTAGGGATACCTGGACTCTTTGTACAGTATATCTCGTTCTGGTATACTTAATAAAGAGCCAGCCTACATTGGTGGTGCTAATGAGGGGTGCAAGACATGACATCTGCTGTAACACCTGGTTAATAAATGATTCCACTAGGAAATCCAAAATTGTCTTCAGTTTAAAGCATTTTTTTAATTTCGATTTTTCTCTCCAAATTGTTTAAACTAACAGTTAGGGCCTTTTGTTAAGTCCTCCAGTCCAATCTGTTTAGAGTTTAAGAAGCATACTACTAGTTAAGCCTAAAAGTTTATTTTAATTTTTTTTGTCATTTTCTAGAAAAAGTCACAACTTTTGGTAAAAATGTCTTCTACAGAGGATCTGGCCCAGGGGCTCAACCTGACCCATACCTGCAGCTTACAATGCAGCAGTCAAGGATCTCATGTAAAACCTATTAAATAAATACAGGCTCACACTGTACCAAAGTAAAGGTCCAGGAGCTCTTGGCAGAGTATGAAAAAACCATCCAGAGGATGGCACTGATCTCCCTGAGGGTCAGAATAGAGACAGTGGAAATTAGAACATAGAGCTTCCTCCCCTAGAGGGAGACGACCTCCCAGAGGAGGAACTCATTCTAGAGAGACTAGTCAGGAGGGAGGCTCTAGAAGCCAGAATCTTGGCTGTAGAAAAAGAAAGAGCTGAGATGGGTTTAGTCTCTGGTCGCAGCAACATATTAAGGGGCTGATTCCGATCCGGGTCGGAAAGCACTCCGACCGAGCCGGATCCGGAGTGTTTTCTGACCGAGCCGGAGTCCTGCAGTCCGACCGAGTGAGTACGATGCGGCCGTATGCTGCCAGACTCGGTTCGGTCAGACTCCCATAGAAGTCAATGGGAGCCGGTCGTACGACGCGTACATGGGCTCCCATTGACTGAATGGGTAGGTCGCAGACAAGTGCGCCCCCTACAGTGGGTACGCATCGGTTCCATCCGCACCATACATGCATGTGTGGGGGAGACCCATGGGTCTCCCCCTGTGTCCGAGTCATAGGGCTGGGGGTGACAGGGGGTCCGACGCGGACTCCCAAAGGCAACCACCCGGACAATTTGCGAGCCGGACACTCCAGGTCGCACAGGCTGTCCGACGCGTGCATCGTACTGGCTCGGTCATGAATCGCATCCATTGCACGCCACGGTTAGCTTACGACCGAGACGTACGGAGCTGTTCAGACCCGGAAACGACTCGGTCGGTGAATTTCATGCAGCTCGCATTGTACTTGCTCGCTCGTACAGCTGTACGAGTCGGCCGGAAAACACGCGTACGGCTCGTAGTTTTTCCGGCCGGATTGCGTTCAGTGCCCTTCCGACCCGGATCAGAATCGACCCCTAAATAGAGAGAAAGATGTAGCTGTTGACCTTAAGATCCCCACTGGAGTGGTGGACACTCCCAACTGATAAACATTGGTACTAAGCGGTAAAACCACACCAGTGCCGCGCAGTTACAAGTGAATTCCCACAGATTGGGGAATAACTGTGCAGATCCGATGTTACCTGGAAAAATGCTGAACGGTGTTATATTTTCCTTTTGGATTGAGACTCACATTTGCAAACTGCTTTGAGCAGGTGATAAATGTGAATAGGGAGATCTGATGCAAGAATGAGTGGTGAGGAGGGAGTTGAGGGTGGTGGAGGGAAGGAGAGGACATTTCTTGGCATAAGGGACCATTATATGCTCCTCTGTGCCTTGTAAAGGGTTTAGGCAGGCTCCAGGGTATCCACGGTCCAAGTCTCAAGTCGATTTTACTGGCCAGATTTTCTGGCAGGTAACATTAGGTCCATTGTTCCTGCACCCGAAAAATTCAAGAGAGGGTACAGTGGCCATGACTGAACAGAGCGGAATGGCTCATGAGACTTCCACCATGAAATCTGGGCCTTTGAATTGAGGCCTAAATTTCACAGGCACACAAAGGAGCATTTTGGAATCCTACTAAGCGAAGGTAGGACTGAGCTGAGGCTCTCGTTTGACTAGCAGCCGTGTTTCTGGATTTTGTAAGGAAAGCAAGGGAGATGGAAACTGCCTCTAAATGAACCTCACCGGAATCACTAATGCCACGGTTCATGGGCCTAGTATTACACACTGGCTGGGACAAATAAACCCCTTCTAGGTGAGCAGAAGGTACAGCACCCATCGGGTGGTCCCCATGCTGCACCATTCTTCGTCCAGGATGAAACAGAACCCACCTTCATGTGGACCCCCAGAAAGGAGTGTATTACATGGACCGATGTCATAGTGAACCATATATTATTACACACATGCCACAACTCGGGAGTGTGTTCCATTGGACCCGACGGGGCCCAAATTCTGTTCTGTTCTGGTGTGCGGTAACAGTCAACGGGTGCAGTGGACTCGCCCCTGGAGTACCCGGCAAAAGTTAAGTAATAGGACTCCGGGCATTTTCCCAAAAGCTGTTTTTTCATTCTTTCTGCTTGAATGTCCTTTTATGAGCTGGCTGTCTTGTTTCTGTTTCCACACTTGCCAACTCTGCTGATTTACGATGCCCAATCGCCCCATGTCATTTGAAAAGTGCGCCATAAGGTAGTTATGTTTTAGACAACCGTGCTTTACTTGCCGGAAAGCTGGAGTCTACACTTGCAATTTAAAACTCAAAACTACACGTCCCTTAATGCAAAATGCAGGTGGCAAAAATAAGAGGGCTGAGTGTAGGTGCAGCACGTGACATATGGCCACTTCGCAACTCTTCAATATGCATACACTTCTCAGGTTGCTTTACGTGAATCTATTACACATCTTCACTAAGTTGATGAAAACGCTTCTTTAAATGAATTTTGAAACCTGAAAAATCCTACCTTTTTTTGGTCACAGAATGTTGTCAAATATATGTTTCCATTCGGTGTGCAAGTCGATTTACATAATTCTTCTTCAGTTCCCCCAGAGCAAATATATTTTTGACTCACATGAAACATAATCAACTAGCCCCGCCCCCATTCTCAGAAGAGAAAATAAGTTAATGTTCTATGAAATTGCCTGTTTCTCTCCATTCAAAACCTCCACAAGATTAGGAACAAACGTGCCCCATTTTTTCTCCTGCCTGAGCAAAGAAACTAACAACCCCATCCTCCTCCCCCCATTGCCACTACAGCCCTTCGAGATCCAAGCAGAGATGGTGGCGAGGTATCAGCCTGGCGGATTGGGTATTAGACAAGTATCGTCCCCTTACATCTCCCTATGTACCTTCATAATAGATGAGGCATGCATTCTTTAACTCCTTCGTTAGAAATGGTGGTGGCTATTCCAGGTTGTCCAGGAAACTACAGGGCAAAGTAGAGGCCTGCAAATTGCAGGACACTTACTTCAAGGCTGCTACAACCAGGCAGGACACTATATTAAATATCAAATTTTCATGTCACACCTTCTCTCCAATAAATCTCACTAACTTTCAAAACACAATCATTGAATCAACCAATAGTGTCTGTGTTTGTTTAGTGAAAAGCTTTCAAATTGCAATAGGCAATCAAGGATTAAGGCAGTCGTTAGAACGTAGGCTCCCAAAGGTGTGGGATTGCGCTGGTACTGGAAGGCTAGTCCAACTTGTGCTTTTCAGTGAATGCACTAGCCCCGTGGCCTGGGTAAATAACATTTAGACTCCCGGTATCAATGGCCTCTTAATTCAAATGCTAGATACAATTTAAAAAGATTAATGGAGAAACCTAACGTAAGGTTGACAAAACAGATAGACATGAAATACAAGAATCAGCGCTGAGAGTAATAGCACAATCAGAAAGACGGTCACCCATGCACTTATCAGCAGCAGACTCGATTATGGCAACTGACTCTACGCTGGCATCACCCAGAAACTCCTCCAGAAACTGCAGAACATCCAGAACACCTCTGCCAGACTCATTCTCAACATCCCCTGCTGCAGCCACATCACCAGACACCTGAGAGACCTCCACTGGCTCCCAGTCAACAGGCGAATCACCTTCAAGCTCCTCACACATGCCCACAAAGCCCCGTACAACGCGGGACCTGCGTACCTTGGCCACCGCCTAGCATTCCACGCACCCATCCGAGACCTCAGCTCTGCACAGGTGGCCCTGGCCACCATCCCATGTATCTGCAAGACCACAGCCGGAGAAAGATCCTTTTCCTTCCTTGCAGCAAAGACCTGGAACACCCTGCCTCTCCACCTCAGGCAATCATCGTCACTGCCTCAATTCAGGAAGGACCTCAAGACCTGGTTCTTCGACTGAACCACAGTGCCATTGACGGATCAGCATTACTCTCCCCCAGTGCCTTGAGAGCCTTACAGGTGAGAAGTCGCGTACTACAAGACGATCGATTGCTTGAGTTTTTGATTCAGTATTGGTGCTTGGACAGAGCAACGTATCATTGGAGCCCATTTCGATGAAAACCTGCAGGATTAGCTAACATTGGATTTCCCACTGGTACACACGTTGATAGTGAACATGATGTCTTATTTATAAGGGTCTGAATTAGGGTTAGGTGGGTGGTACGCTGTCTATTAGTGTGGCGGAGTACATTTGGTCTGCCACCCTAATGGTGTTCTCTGTGGCTTCACAAAGAAGCTTATAGTGGTGTCTCCTCTAAAGGCACAGAAAGTTTTGTGAGCCTTTGCCGTGTTTCAGGCATCCGCTCACCACACTTTTTTGTTTTTCAAAAACAAAGAGTGAGTTTGTTTTTGAAAAACAAAATACCAATGACCCTGACACCCTAGGGGTTGTTTCTCTGGGCATGGGGGTTATTAGTATTTTTTACTCTAGTTGGAACTGGCACGTTTTTCCTGGTGGTTCCGGAGAAAAAAGAAACATCAGACTGTCCACTGTAAACAGTGTGGGCAGCAGGACCGGACTGGCCGTAGCGGGCACCGGGCGTTTCCCCGGTGGGCCGGTTTTGGACCCCTGGAGGTCTGTTTTTGTTACCAGGGGCCGGCAATATTGGCCCCTGTAACAAAATCGGCTGAAACCGGCCCTTGCAAGCAGCTCAGCCCCCCAGGGGGGGCCTCCCAAGCAGTTTGCCAGGGCCGGTTCCGGTTCCCAGTCCGGCCCTGGTGGGCAGTCCTATGACCCTACACTGATATCT
Organism: Triturus cristatus; assembly: GCF_964204655.1. NCBI lineage: Eukaryota > Metazoa > Chordata > Amphibia > Caudata > Salamandridae > Triturus > Triturus cristatus. Next base: position 892,393,164 of record NC_140581.1, read on the forward strand.
CCTACACTGTCAGGGCTTTGGTGTAAGGTTTCCAATGGTTGTCAGTGGAGCCACATCCATCGGAAACCTTGATGGTCCGCCTGACAGAGAGAGCGGTTCGCCGGTTCGATGGACAGGGTACTCTGCCACAAATGTTGCCAAACTCATAATCAGGCCCTTAGAACTGGTATCCTTTATGAACAAAACACTCCATCACTTCCCATAAATGCAGGTCGATGTCTTTGCCACATTTGCATTTTCTGTATTTAAGTGTGTAGAACTTTGAGTCTTTAACGAAAGAACAAAGCAAGTTTCCTCCAGGCGCACAATCTTTGTTTTTATCTCATGGAATTTAAGTACATTGAGTGGACGATTATTTAGCTGAGTTGAAGTATATAAATATATTAGTTTGCACTTTCATGTTATAATTTATGCTCTTTGTTCTCTTGGCTCAATGTGCCCAAAACGCTCTCCGATGACACCTATTGTGTTTTACACCATCAACATTTTCATGCAAATTTATACACTTTAAGGTCTGTATCTGAATGTAGAACAAGCAAGAAAAACAAGAGAATAGCGGAAAAAGGAGACAAATAAGTCATCTCCTTGAGGCAACTCACCAACAAACAGGAATACATATTCAAATAGGAAAAGCAATATCTAAAATTTGAATCATTTTAGGGGAAACTGGAAGTTAGTATTCTGTGTACATCATCTAAGTTTCCGTTCAATGCGGGTTGCTTGGACGCTGTGTATACTTTTGGAAGTTTTTCTGCCAGTGCATGCTGCCCTTTCACCGAAAAATTATTAATGTTACAATAAAGCCACAGCAACGCTTTTATTTACTTTTACTAAGAATATAATTATATCGCATGATGGTGTACTTAATAGTTTCACATTCTTGTTTGATGTAGACCAATTTTTCGTACTAAGGGAGACTTCTTGCGGATGTTCTGGTGAAGCCTGCAGGACTGTGATGGCCTGTGATGAAATCAGACTTTTTCTTTTAGGTTTTGACAGCACAGTTTCCATGCAGACCTATTATTGCTTACAATATGTACACAGAGCAAGCTTTCGGCCTGCCCAGTGTAACCACTGGCTTTCTTCAGTCAGCCTCCTTCAGCCATTTAAACTTTGCTGATCAACCCTGAGCCCAAAGCAGAGGAGTATACATCTCCGACCTAATGCTATTGGCTATTTTGGTGTATCTTGCTACCTCCTCTATACAGCACCAATGCCCGCATCAGTCCCTGCTTGGCACCCAGGAGGCAACAAACCAGTGCTTAATTTGTAAAAAAAAAAAAATGGGTGCCAGGGCCCTCCTCAGCTTGCACCACCTACTGCCCCTGCTACCGCTGCCAATGACACAACCAATACAACTACTAACCATCTCACCCTACAAGTGTGACAATTCCAGGCCCCAAGCTATAGGAATGGCTTGGACAGCAGGTATTAGTCGTTTTTAATGTATATTGAATGAATAAACAACTGTTGTTGTGTTCATCTCTATGTTACAAAAACAGCGCCATCATGTGGCAGACTGTCATAAGTGCTGGTGTTGACAATTAAGTGCTGGTGCCGAACACTGTAAACCACAGGCTAGAATTAAGCACTGAAACAAACATGAGAGGGGCCAAGCGTCTGTGGCATATTAGCAGAAGTACATTGTTCTGTGTTAGAACCTTATGATGTAAAGGCATTGGAATGTTGCGCCTTTTCAGAGAGTCCGTTGAGAAGTTGAGCAGTCGGGTGAGGTGTCTGCTTTGAAAGGCTTGACTTACCTGATCTGCTAATTGTCGTCTTTCGGAGTGCACCACATTTTCTTGTAACGAGGATGGGATGGAGTCAATTTCTACCGTGATCAGACCCCTCAAATAAGCTGCAGTGATGCTCTGGGACTGCTCTCTCTGCTGCAGTGATGCTCTGAGACTGCTCTGAGGCTAACTAGACCTGCTGTGACTCTGAGGGGTCAGGTGCTTGTAAATAACCGTGCAACCTTATTGCAGCAGTTGGGCTTGCAGTGCGCCAATTTCCAATGGGATCCTGCAAAGTACGTCTGAAGCTGGCATGTCTGTCTCCACCTGCACACTGATCTCTACATCAGCTCTAAGTGTACCGTGAGGCATCGGAAAATATCCAGTGTGCACTACTGATTGCATGCATGCGTGTTTAGAGCAGAGAACTCCCTGGCTGTTTCATCGCCAGCGGAGAGTGAAGAGCAGCGGCCATTTTGGGTTGAACAATTTTGGATAATGCTGTCAGTTAGATATGAATTTTAATAGGGACATCCTCTGATTCCCATTGTGGATAGCGTTTGGAGCACTGTGGTAACAGTAAACATCTTCAATTTCAGTTAATTTGGAACTATCATTTAAAAAAAATTAAATTGTGGTGGAACATAATAGAAGGTGCACTTCTCTCTGGGCTTTCATTGTATCTTACAAGCCCACGGTGGGGTAACTGGCCAGGAGTTCTTTATTAAACAGAATCATCTGAGTGTCATTTGAAGTCTGACAATGCAAAATGTCACAGCACAACCCTTCTTTTTACCTTCTTCAGGAGGCCCTTTACTCAAGTCAAGCAAATGGAAAAACCGTTTTCAGCAAGAATGCCCATGTGCGCTGCACAAATCTCAGCGCAGAGAGGAAACATGCCCTTTTGTTACATTGTTTGGGCACAAAGAGGCAGGACGATCTTGAGAACTTACCTGAGCATAAGCCAAATGAAATGCGTGACCTTAATGAATATGAAATATGTGGAGGCGTGGCTAAACCGTTGACAGTAATGGCCGTGTGACTGAGAAGCTCCAAAGCTGATAGCCCTCATCATATGGCTTACCACACTCTAACGTGATCCTTTACCATCGGCGATCGAGATTTTGAGCCTCTCACATCAGTGGAGCTGAATTATGCAGGATTCAACCCCGTCAGTTCATCCCACTGCTGGAATCACAGGACAGGTGTGGGAGGCTTAGCCTCACCTCGGAGGCCCCGTGGTGACAGGGGACACGGGCAAGTCTGAGGCCAGAGGCTACCAAGCCTTGCTGGGCCCTCCCCCAGAGGCCCATACCCTCCGCTCATCCTCATCCTTGGTCCGCACCAGCCCCCTCTGCCCCCCGGCTTTACATCCTAGGAGCCATCATGTTCTGATGCTGGGGAGGCGCTGCAACCTCTTCTGTTCTGGCCCTGCCTGCAGCTGCTGGGGCCCCCGTCCTCTTTGCCTCAGTGGCAGGCGTGGGGAAGGAACAGTCTGTGAGTGCACTGCTTGCCTCCCTTTGTGGTCTGCATGGGGCCCCTGGACCTGCCTTCCCCCATTGTTGTGCCACTGCTGGTCCAGTGAGGAGCCTTCTCGAACCCTCTAGCTAGGTCTCTCACCTTGCAATTTCCACCAGTGCACTGGCCCACGCGGTCAGACCCCAAACCTGCCTTCTAGTCTACCTACTGCTCCTCAGGATCATCCTACCTCCCATCTGCCCTTCTCCTGCTGTGCACTGCCCCTGTGCTTGCTGGACTGAGCTGAGGCTGTTTTCCTCAACGCTGCTCTCTTCTACTGCCATAGCTCTCTACTAGTGGCCCTACCTGTGCTCCCCGCTTACATCTGTGTGATTGGGTGACCTCTGGGCCTGTCCTCGGCCTCTGTACAGTAGTCGCCTCCTCTGCCATGACCACTCCATTCACGTGTGACACTCACAACTCCTACCATTGCTACCAGTCTTGTGTCTGTCTGTCAAGGGTCGTGGGGACCCTAAGCAATGCAAGCTCACCTTCGACCGCTCTAAGACAACCGGGAGGTCTGACTCCTTATCTGATGCAGAGGATGGGCATGTGCAACTCAGCTCACGGACCTGCAGGGAGGTTCTTTGGATATCATGGAGGATCTCCTTGCCAGCTTCTGTACCATTGATGCCCATTTCAAACACCCTGGTTGCGTGGGTGAACCACATAGGGGAGCGGCTGGAATGCCATGGTACTCACCTTGATGCAGCGGAGGAATGTGTTTCTGGTCTGGAGGATGACGCGACCTTCCTGAGCCGGCGATTGGAGAAGAAAGAACGTCTCCTGAAAGCAGTGGCTATAAAAAACAAGGACCTCAAAGCACATTCATGCAGGAATAATATTCACATAGTGGGCCTTGAAGAATAAACAGACATGAAGCGTACGGAACACTTTGTGGAGAGATTGCTCTCTGATCTATTTGGCACCCAACATTTTACGTCTACGTTTGTGGTGGAAATGGCCCACAGATTGTTGGGTCCCTGTACCCCTCCGAGGTCCCCCCTTGCCCCATTGTGACTTGTTTGCTTAATTTCAGGGACCACAATACTTTGCTTCATCTAGCCCGTGAGTAGGGTTCATTGCAGTATCAGGGTGCCACAAACTCAATTTACCCCGACTTCACACTTCCAATCCATAAAGCGTGGCGAAAGTTCAACGATGCAAAAGCCCTGCTTCCGGAGCAGGGGTTTACATATGTGTTCCGCCACCACTCACCGGTTAAACCAACACTGCAGGAGCAAAGAATGTCCCAGTCCGCCACTCGTGCCTTAACCAGAATCGTCTACTTAAGTAACGGCAACCACAGAAAAAGACACCGGGAGAAGGTGGGGGAAAACAAGGCAAGAGAAAAAATAAGGTGGACTATTATCTAGGCTCCCCCTCTATGGTTTTTAGATGGAACACAGCGAAAGAACAGGCAGCCCTTTTGGAAAGGAGAAAAGAAGAAAGTATTAAGCAATTATAAATTCATGAGCAATAATGTGTGTCTTTCTTACCCCTTTCTGTTTACAGACTTTGTCCAAGAGGGAAGTAAAAACAACCTAGGTTCCACTCCATTCTGTTATAGTGGAATCCATCCGATGCAGCCACAAGGAACACAAAAATAGGCTGTTCAGTCCAACTAACATAGAGTGCCACCTTCTCGATACGGGAGAAAAATACCTAACAAGGCAAAAAAACCTTTTCTATAGTGAAAATTATGAGGGATCCCTTTTACACTACTCGGCTTCTCTACGCTTTGTAGGAGGCTCCCTTTGTCCATGACTGGCCAGATTGTCATTATTAAAAAGGTTGTGTTCCCTCGCTTTTTATATTTGTTTTTGAATATACCCATTACATTGATGAACTGCTTTTTTCTCACATTATGCAGTCTTTTTTTAAAATTGATCTGGATGGTGCATAGGCCCGGATCGCCCTTGCCCTTCCTTACTACACAGGGAGGAGGTTGCAGTCCTTGACTTCCAGACATATATCCTTGTAGCTCAGGCCCAGTTTGCATATCATTGGTACCACATAGATTCTCGCTTACCTGGTGGGTGCGATACCCTTAGTAGCTCAGGGCCTACGACCAGACCCCTCAGATGTCCAGACATTGTCTACCACGTGTTGGGCCTAGCGGAAGATCAGTCAGGTCCTGGGCAGTGACTTTTTGTACTCTGATGCACTTACTCTTTCACAAAACCCATGGCTGCCTTTGACACTTGAAAAAATTGTCCAACATACATTGCCACAACATGAAGTTCATACGCTGGTGGACTTATTCCCGGATGCCCATGTGCTTTCCCATTCAGTGGACACTAGGTTCCCTAATGCCACACATATGGATGCATTTATATTTCACCGGCTGCATGGGGTGTTTTGCTCCCACATTCCTCCTACATTTTGCTCTCGTTGACTTCACCTCCCTAATGATGTTAATATGGTACATGGAGGGGGACCACATGGCCGCTAAACTCTTGCATGTCCCTCAGATGTAACCATGACAGTAAGGTTTGAAAAAGATCTTGGCCACCCTTTCTCTGACAAAGACTGGTCCTATAGCTGTGCGCAAACTAAAGCGGTATTCCTCAACCATCATCACAAGTTACTTAATTTTTGGCTTTTGCACAGATCTTATACCATCTATGCTGGCCTTGCCAGACTCGACCCTTCTAGGTCCTTTTCATGCTCCAAGTGTAGGTTTCCTGAGGCAGACATTCCCCACTTAACATGGACCTACTCCCATCACCAAATTTTGGACTGAAGTGTTTAACACCCTCTCTCACATGAGTTCGATGACTCTTGAGTCATTTCCTGTGATGGCACTTCTTGGCAATGTAGTAAATGTCCCGAAGAGCTATCGCAGGTTCACCACTATAGCTCTGCTACTGGCCAAGAGAGAGATAGAGCTACACTGGGGTAGCAGGATCTGCCCTACTATTATACCATATTGTGACATGATGAGTGAAGTATATGCTACGTTGCAACCCACCCACTGCCAGATCGAAAAACATTTGGCACCCTTCTGTGCCTATCTCCTGTCTCTGGAGTCAGATGCTCAGAGCCAATACCCCCACTCTCTTCTCGCTGTATCCTCCTCATATTCAGCCAGTCAAGACGCTGTTTCACAGAGTTTGCCTCTTCCTCTGTTGCTCTACCTACTAATGATCGTGCTCTCTTGTGGTTTATGAAGTGGTGTGTCTTGATGTTTTTTCTAGTTGTATAGTAGAGGCAGGACTGGATAAACCATGCATGCCTCTACCACGGAGCCTAAACCACGAATGCATCTTAACCATGCATTCCTTTACCACGGTAAACATTGTTTAAAATGAAGTCGATACAACGCATGCCATTACAATGCGATCATTACAACGACTGTGTTGTTACATCTCATACCATTACAATGCAAGTAATTACAACGACTTGCTGTGGGGGGCGCCTGGTGTTGGATTTAAAATCCAACACCTTCCCTACTGTTGCACAGACTGGAGTTGGAATAGTAAATTATACACAAAAATATACACTAGTGTGCATTGTAACATGTCCTATTCCTTTACCACGCATGCCTTTACCACTTGATTTTGTGGTAAAGGCATGAATGGTAAAGGGGTATGCATGGCTAAGGTCGCGACCCCCCTCTCCCTGCCCTAGGCTACAAACCCCTCCTCCCCACCTTGAGGTCCAAATACCCCTATCCCCTCCAAACCTCAATGCTGTCCCTCTATCTTAAACACTACGTCGAGCCCCTCCCACCCCCTTGCACGGTCCCTCCACCTACTCCAACCTCTTACACTGCCCTTAGGCAACCCCCTATTTTTAAAAAAATTACTTAACCCCCCTAGCCCTCAAAACTACCTCACCCTACCCTAAGCCCTAAAAACGACCCGACTAACCATTCCCCTCCTCCTGCCCTGAGGCCTAAAACCCTGTTTCTTAACCTGACCCAGCCTTAAAAACGACCCCAACAGCCCTAAGCCCTAAAAACTACCCCTAATACCCATTCCCCTAAACCGGCCCTGAGGCTTAATACCCTAAGCCCCAATTAGAAAAAAAAATGATCCGACCCTCCCCCAGCCCAGAAAACCTCCCTGACCCCCAAGCCTGAAAAATACCCCCCAAGCCACCGATCCCACAAAACTACCCTGACCCCCAGGCCAAAAAACTACCCAACCCATCTCCAGCCCAGAAAACAACCCCGGATGCATCCCCCAGCCCAGAAAACTACCCCAACTCACCCCAGCCCAGAAAACTACCCCGACCCACACCCTAGCCTAGAAAAGTACCCTGACCCCCAACCCAGAAAACTGCCCCTGGCCCACCCCAGCCCAGGAAACTACCCCCAAGCCACTCCCCAGCCCAGAAAACCACCCCGCCCCCAGCCCAGTAAACTACCCTGACCCCCCAGCTCAGAAAACTACATACCCCAGCCCAGAAAACTACCCTGACTCACCCCAGCCCAGAAAACTACCCCAAACACCCAGCCCAGAAAACTACCCAGACCCACCAGCCCAGAAGACTGCCCCCCAACCCACCCCAGCCCAGAAAATGCCCCCCAAACCCCCAGCCCACAAAAAGACGCCTTATCCCCAGCCCAGAAATCTACCCCAGACGAGATACCTACAGCCGAGCACCATTTACCTCACCGCAGTTCACTTCCTGAGAGGTTTTCCTGCTTCCATCCCCAGCAGCCAGCAGCTAGACCCTGCATTGCCTTAACCGTGCATATGCGTGGTTAAGACATATGCATGGTTAAGGCAAGCATGGCTTAGCTTGGGGAGTCGGAACACTCGTGGTTAAGACCGCGGTGTTCCGACTCTTTCCCGTTTTTACACCATATTGCATTCATCGATGTATCGAACTGACAGGATAGCATTTGGTATTGGATGTATCATTATGCGTCTCATGTTGCCCATGTTTTTTATTTTGCATAAAATGATAAGTAAGGTTTAAAATAAAAAAGAATATGAAATGTGCAATCACCAAATTGGACCAACATTATTTACCATGAGTAAGCACGATACTAGAAAGGTATGATTTTGGTCTTAAGAGTCAGGGTCAAAATGAGTAGATAGATGAGTTTTTCACAAGTTTGAGGGAGTTAGCATCGACCAAATTTTGAGGGACTGTGGAAGAAAGAATTAGAGACCAATTTATGTTACATTATAAAAGTGGCAAAACCCGTGAAGAGTTGTGGATGAAAATTGAGCCACCTTTAGAAGAAGTACTTTTTGTAGCAAAATGAGTAGAACGAAGGGAGCGAAACTCAGTACAAAAGAGGGTGAGTCAGAAGTGTGTGCAGTGAGATCAAACAACAAAGTTTCACAAAAAAGTTGAATTTAAAGGGTCATATTTTAGGTGTGTTTTGAAGGCCGCAGAGCTAATGACAAATCATGCCCGGCATAGTTACAGACATGTAATTCTTGTTGGGTCAAAGGTAATTTTAGCAAATGTTGCAGGAGTAAGGGAAAGAAATTACTCAAGAGTAAAATATTTGAGGTGTGTCTGGAAGTGGTATTGCAGATTGGTAGTGGGGTCAAAGGTCTGGTGGCTCAGTGGACTAATGCAGCCATTGCAGGGGCGTGCGTATGGCCTCATGTTCAAATTTCGGTGGGTCCACTCAGCCTTTCATCCGTCCGAGGTAGACAAAATGAGAGCCATTGAGTTGGGTAACAATAAATCATCTGTTATTCAGTGCCAAGTTGCCCATGGGTGAACTTGAGCATTACAAATACACATGTTATGTTCTGTTTCCCTTATGGCCATTGATGGAACACAAGTTTCTATGAAATTTGATTCGTGCTCACGTATTATTTACTATAATTTCTCATTACACATTCAAGGTGTGTTTTCCTGAAGGAAGAAGTTTGATGGAAATGGATGTTAAACCAGGTGGTTATGGTGGTTCTTCGATCAGGATGTTAGGATGTTTTGAGGCAGACATAGAAGTCAGAAACAAGTGCACCCATTGGAAGATATATGTGTCACATAAAGGTGATGAATTATTGGGGTGAGTTCATCAAGGGGAATTAGGTGTTAGTCTAAATCCCAACAAAATTCCACAAGTTCAAGTGCAAGAACTTTTACCAAGCAATGACGAGTTTATCATGGAGTTTGAATATTTGTTTCAGGATAGACTTGGCAAGTTGAAAGGTTACAAACATAGATCAGGGTGAGAGAGAGTGCATTCCTAGTTGTTGCAAAAGTGGGGCGCATTCCCTTGAGCATTCAAGTAGCAGTAACAAATGAGTTGGAGAGACTGTGTAAGAGTGGGATGATCGAGCCAGTGGAGGCTACGGGATTACTGGCTCCCATTGTAGTGGCACGCAAGGGGAATAGAGATATTCTTCTTTGTGTGGACCTGCAGGAACTCAAGAGAGAAGTAATAGTAGACAAATTACCTTTGCCCAACACTGAAGAGATGATTGCAACATTCTCTGGAGCAAGGGTGTTTACTACTCTGGACCTTATGTCAGCATATCATCAAATTAAGCTTGATGAGACTTCTCAAGAGTTTACAGCCTTTGTAATACCCAATAGGATATTTTGCTTCAAAAGGATGTCTTTTGGGCTGATTTCAGTTGCTGTGGTTTTCCAAATGGTCATGATGAGAACCTTAAAGGGTGTGCCTGGGGTAAGATGCTACCAGGATAACATTTTGGTTTTTGGTTCAACTGTTGAAGAACATGATCAAAGTCTAAGAGAGGTATTGGGAAGATTTCAGAAAGCAGGTCTAACACTGAAGGCAGGAAAGTGTAAGATTGGAGTGAGTGAAGTCAGTTTTCTAGGATACATGATCTCAGGCGATGGCATTTGTTGATGCACTGAGTTTGTCAAGGAACCAACATCCAAGAAGAGTGTTCATAATTTTTTGCGATGGTGGAATATTATAGCAAGTTTATAAAAGACTTTGCTAGTAAGAAACACGACATGAGGAAATTAAGGAAGAAGAATGTAGGATTTCTCTGGGGAGATGAATTTGCAGAGGAATTTAAGAGTGTGAAAGATGAGTTGTGTCATGCCCCTTCTTTGCAAGCATATAATCCCTTGTGTGACACCAAAGTGTTGTGCAATGCCAGTGCCAAGGGTGTAGGGGCTCTTCTCATACAGACTGAGAATGGTCAGGAAAATCTGATCACCCGTACCTCACGTGCCTTCAGAAAGGCTGTTTGTAATTACTCAGTCATTGAGAAAGAGTCTCTGGCTGTTTACTGGGCTGTCAATAGATTAAAATACTTTTTGTGGGGAGTAAAGTTTACAGTTCAGACTGATCACACACCTTTGGTAGAGGTTTTTACTAGGAAAGGACTTGATTGCATATCCTCTTGCATTAAGAGGTGGGTCGTGGTATTGCAAGAATTTTGGTTGACAATATAGTATGTCCAGGGAGCTAGCGGCTTCTCTGCTGACTGATTGACAAGACTGTGAGCGTAGGTGCTCCATTGGTGAAAGAAGGGAAAGACACCATGGAAGAGGATATTGTTAGTGTTTGTGAAATTACTCAGGGGTGCTTTACTGAGATTGAGTAGTTAGTAGAATTAGAGAAACAAGAAGAATTAAAACATGTAATGTAGGTCCTAAACATAGAAAGACCAAGTGAAAAAGACTTGAAAATATACAAAGGCAGTTGGGGAAAATTAATACGCAAGCTTGCGGTTGACCAAGGTTTTCTTCTTAGAGGGCCTAGATTGGTACCACCTTAGGGTTTGAGGTAAAATTGTTGCAACTCGACCATGAGGGGCACATGGGGATAGTATAAACTAAAAGGAGGCTTCAAAGAGACTTCTGGGGTCCGGTGTTGGATCATGATGTGGAATGTATGGTCAGGGATTGAGTGGAGTGTGTGGCTTGTGAAAAAGACCTGAAGACTATTAATATCCCCATGGAGTGCAGGAAATTGCCATTATATCACTGGGAAGCGGTCACCATGGACATTCTAGGACCAGTAAGGAGAGAACATGCCACCCCCTAATGTGTTGGTTCTCATGGGTCTGTTTTCCAGATGGGTTGAAATGTTGTGTCTGCATGAAGTTTCTTCTTCTGCGGTCATGAGATTCTTAGATAGAGAGTTACCCTAATGAATAATGAAGTACAGTTCTGTTTCTGTGAGATGGAGGATTACCTGAAAGAATGTGGCAAAGAACGCAAAACATCGACTTTATATCACCCACAGACAAATGGTACCATTGAGAGGTCTGTAAAAACATTAACGAAGGAGATACAATTGGCAAGAGCGAGTGGCCTGGACTGGAATGTGGAGCAGTCACGGGAATAGCTGGTTACCATATGTCTTCTCACACTACCACAGGCAAATCAACATTTGAATTGTTCAAAGTTAGAGCTCCTTCGATAACAGTGTGTCCTGGTGTGTTTTGGGGCAAATGTTGTGTGAACAAAGCAAACACAAGGAGAGGATGAACTGAGGTGGCGACGTTGCCTAAAGAATGATGATGGATTAAACCCAGATCTGTGACTGGGGGTGAGTGTCTGAAAAGTTTCAGCGATCCGTCCATCATCTCCTTGTGTTTGCTTTGTTCGCCCTAAGTTGGCAGGATATTCCCAGACGTGGGTTCCTTGCTCACTTTGCCACTGGATTCTAGCTAGCCTGGCTGATGAGGGCTGTTACCCTGAAACCGGTCGCAGCATGCTTGTTTCCGGTCCAGGGAAGGCATGCCTTGGCATTTCGGGCTGGACTGTTCCCATGAGGCACAGGGTCAAGACTGATTTGTATATGGCTGGGTCTGAACTGGGGTGGTGAAGTGAGCTAAAGAATGGTGATGGATTAAACCCAGATCTGTGACTGGGGGTGAGTGTCTGAAAAGTTTCAGGCTCCATTTATCATCTCCTTGTGTTCGCTATGTGAATAATGCCCTAGGTGATTGGAGGAAAAAGGAAATGTTCTTACAGGGGAAGAGGAAGGAGAGCTATGATAAACAGAGAAATGTGTGAAACATTGAAGTTAAAGTAAGAGACTATGTTAACATAAGGGTGCCAAAGGGATGTGCAGAATGGTCCAGGTTACGAAGAACTTAGACGTAGTAAAAACGTTCAAAAATGCAGTTAAAACACATGATAGTTGAATATAGAATAAAAACAGAGTAGCTGTTCTCCGTCATGCACCAAATCCTCTTCAGCATGGATCAGAATAAGAAGAGAAGTGTGGGTCCGGTGAGAGAAAAAGTTGACAATTTAAATGCAAAACTCCCTATGGGGTAACACTCAGCAGGAGGAAGAGTGACTGGGAAGTTAAAAAAAAACATCCTATCGCAAGGATTTTCTTGTACAGTAGCTACGTTTGGTTCGCTGGGTACAGCATTTTGTACACAATGTGCATATATTTTTGGATTTTTTTTCCTTCTCCACATTCCCTGTTAACATTTTTCTTTTGTATAATGCTTTGCAGAATTTGATATATATACTATGGTTTTTCTTCGGAAGAGGGGAGAAAGGCCCCTATCCCTTACTCGCCAGGTAATAAGCGTTAGTCGAGAGGTACTGGTTCTTGCCCAATGACAGGGGGAAACCCCTATCCCCCTAGTTTTAGCAAAAGTTCTGATGGGTTGTCAAGGCAAGATTAGTGTATTCTGATTCTTGGAGGAAAAAATTCCAATTCAAAGCAAGTTGATTTAAACGTGAGCTAGTCCTTTATTTGCACTCATACATAGGGGTGGGTATGAGAAAAAACCAAGGGGTGGCACAGCCAACACGTGTTTCGCCCCCTACATGGCCTATAGGCCTGGGGCTTCTTCAGGGCGGGTATTACTGAAAATGGACGTTTCCACGATGTGCTAGAAAGATATAGTCGGATTCTCAAATCTTGGCTAATGCCCGGTACGAGTGTTCTGTTTCATTCTGTTTCATTCAGTTCATTTTCAGCAAATAAAGGACTAGCTCACGTTTAAATCAACTTGCTTTGAATTGGAATTTTTTCCTCCAAGAATCAGAATACACTAATCTTGCCTTGACAACCCATCAGATATATATACTATGTAGTTTGTTGACTATAAAGAGGGGAGATGTGGGATTTCTCTTAGAATACTTATTTTATTTGTGTTCATCTGTTAATCGTTTGCTGTTTTTTGTGTGAGGGAGAAGTGTAGCGTATTAGCATAAGTGCATTGTTCTGTGTTACAACCTCATGATGTAAGGGCATTGGAATGTTGGGGCTGTCAGAGAGTCAGTTGAGAAGTTGAACTGTCGGGTGAGGTGTCTGCATTAGAGGGCTTTGGGGTACTCCACCCCGCCTCCCACCCTGCAAGGGAACATGGAGCGCACCGCACCCAAGAGTAGCTGGACTAAGAAACGATGCGGATGCACGCAAGTTCTTCTCCAGGGCTGGTTTCTTGCTTCCTGCCGTGCTCGGCTCTGACAGGCATTATAAAATATTATTTGAAAAGATGATTAATGAGAAAGTCTTCGTAAAAATGTTCTGTATTTTGAAGTTTCTGTTATGATAAAATATGACCTCATATGTCAGTTAATTTTGGAATGCCTGTGTTAACTCGATTCACAGAAACGTAAATATTTTACTAAAATGCTTCATTTAGCTGTATGCATGCCACTTTTTACTGACAGCAAAAACATGCCAAACATTACTTGTGGTAAAATTTTGGGCCCATTCTGCTGGGCCATGTTTATGTTTCCAGATGTGTTTGTGCCTTTTCAAAAGCACACATATTAATGAGGCGCCAATCGTTTTCCAGCCTATAAAGTTGATAACCTCTGTCCTTACACTTGCTATTTTCTGCTATTTTAAGGGCTTCTTTGTTGTGCCATGTCATCTGGAAGTGATCACAAATGGCGTTCACCCATGGAGATGGTGTGCGAAGAATTAGCAACCTGAGTCATTAACGTCTCAGATGCAAGTGCTAACAATGTGACAGGATGCTTTGATCAAAAGCCAGCAAACTAACTCAGGTCCTCACGCAGTGCAAGAGGTGCGCCTATAAAGAAAAGATGGTGGAAGATGGACATTGGACATGCCGTGATGTACCCGGTGAGACTTTGCTTCATCCTGGATGGAAGGGTGCATCTCTTTTCAGACCATCATGCTGCGGCATATGTAAATAAACACTCAAAGAAATGCACAGAGAAGAGAACCGAAGCCCAGATCTGAACATATCGATGTGGAGAGTGTAGTGTCCTAGGCACAGAGGACACAGACGCTGGGCCAGGATTCTTGTAACTTGCTTTATTTGCGACCTTCCTTCATCGGTTCCCTCTTACGACTGCCCTTTCCCAGGGCATGACTCCGCCTCCTCCCTTATCCCACCCTCAACCAGCCTCCTCAGCCGAGGAGGTCCTAGCGCCCACTATTTGAATGCAAACACTACAGAGAGAACTGTTGTGCTATGTACTTCTTGAGGACACAACATGCAAGAGGCTCAGGTTTTGTAATTGCCATTGAGGGGTGATGGAGTAATGGCTGTACTGACTGCAGACCATTTAAAGATGAGGGAGCTGTCATACGTATGTATCCATTGACTTGAGTATTGATTATGTAAATGATTTACTCGACTTTGGCTTGGTCTTAACAGAGAGATAAGTAGCTGTGCAGAATGTAAGACCAGACGAACGTGCAGGATCGCAAAGGAATGTCAGGAGGCACTTGGCATACAGTATCAAATCTCTGGTCGCCTCCCATGCGAAGTTGCTGGCTTGTACATAGGCAGAGGGGCAGCTATTTTGTCACATCTGGGTCAAGGTGTGGTAAATATTTTATTACCGGGACTGAATTTAATACGGAATCTAAATAAAACAGCTCAGTGAAATAAGAGGCAGAATCCGTGGTATAAGAGGTTTCTGAATGGGCTTTATTCAAAATGGCCGACTCGAGTCGCGGCCTTCATGTTCCGTCACCACGGGGGTTCAGGAAGTGAAGTACAATATTTTATTGACAGTCAATCGTTTTTATAGAATGTACATTACAATGAAACAAATGCAGAAGGCGTAACAATTGATAATAAAAGTGACAATTTGCATGCGTAACCAAAAATGGGCGTAATGAGGAGTAAAAAGAAACATAATTGGTTATGAGGTCATATGATGTCATATATAGGTGGATCTATAAGATAATACTTGGCATGGATGCGCGCGCAGCTGCATGACGTGTGATTGACGTACAGCTAGGGGGTGACGGGGACTTGACATTTAGCTCTACATGTGGAGACAAGAAGTCTGGGGGGTCACGTCAACCTAATCCCAAATCATATCTAACATCCTATGTTTAAAGAACTATGTTATCCACAAAGGAAGGACTCTCGGACAGAATCTATTCTATACTGACTGTGTGTGCGTGTACAAGCGTCTAAGTGTCTATATGAGATGCAAGGGGCAGAAACTTTCCATGGTAACAGGGCTATGAATTACTTGCATGAGGACAGAGAGGCCGGGCCTTTTGCTCGGTAGCTGAAGGAAATGTTTACCTAAACTACTAGACAGGAATGCATCGGCCGAGGAGCGAAGTAGATAATTCGAAGGTGAAATACGGTTTCTTGGCAGGCAGGCGAAACCGGCCGAGGCAGGCACCGTTAGCCGCACAGGGAGTAGGACAAAGTTCATGGATACAGATGCGAGCTCAAGCTGAAGCTGTCAGAGGCAGAGAACAAGGAAAGGCTTGATGGCAGAATCAGGGCCTACTCGCCCGAACTGCAAAATGGAGTAACTGAGCCATATAAAGTCGGTGGCCTTTCATACTTAGGAATCGAATATCCAGCCCATTCATGGCGGATCTGACAGAGGACATGTTGACGGTGGACGCACATGTGTTTGCGTCTTAGAAACTGGAACGGGAGGGAACATACATGTACTGGTAACATGCACATAGAACCGTTGGGGTCCAAGATAGGGGACATAACTGATCATGAAAATCCATATTTCCACATTCCCTCCTTGTCCCCTACTTGCCCATCAAGAGACATCAATCTTCATTAATCCATCGATTAGTTCATGGAGCATCATTTCTTCTTCTTTCTTCTTCCGGGATCTTGAGTGAAAACCTTGATGTGGAATACACAATGTGGCACACAGGCCACAAATCGCTGGTCCACATTGCAGGCATAAGCAGCAACTGAATAGTATAAGAAGGCCAATACCTAGGAAGGATAGAACTCTCCATCCCCAGGCTGATATCACACTCCAAAACCACCCGGACCAAGTCCAAGTGCCTGGACTCTCGTGTATCTGGCTCACAATCTTATGAAGGCGCGTTATAGCTTTATATACAGATGGCGAATTTTCTGGTATGAATACGCAGCAGCTTGATCCGATGACCCTACAAGCTCCGCCCCTATCGGCCAGGATGACGTCAAGGACAAGACGATTTTGAAGAACAACAATCCTCATCGCAGATTGCTCCTCTGTCAAGTTGCCTAGGGCGGCAATATTTTCATTCACTACAGCTTCAAGAGTCTTAGTTAATCTACGTATCAGCTTACTATTTGAAATTGTACCTATATAGGGAAAGATGGCTTTATTGAAATCTACATACTTGTCCCATGCCGTCTCAGTGTAATCGACAATTGGGAGATCTCTCCGCTCTCTATTGTGTACTAAATGAATATTTCTGTAATAATCAGGAGGAGCTAGGAAAACAGGTGGCAAAAGGAATGCAATGTAGCAGGTACCATCCCAATCTAGAGGTAAACGCATATATGCAGTCTGACCACATACAAAGTAGGAATGGCGAGAAGCTCTAAATGAAGATTTGCCTTGATCACTGAATTCTACTATAGTAGTGCATTTACTATGGCCCATATGTATGGAACCACTTTTTCTTACACATAATTCACCCTTTACTGGGAATACTGACATGGTGGGCAAAATTAGTTCAACTTCGGATTCGACATTCAGAATCATGAGATTAGGTGTAAAATTACCTAATCCATATACTTCATTTTCTAGATCAGTTCCTGTTCTTTTGGGGCGACCCTCCTTGTCAGGGTAGCAGACCTTGAGTAAAACTAGGTTCAGGTTTCCCCATACCCAATGATCTTGGTAAACTGCTGTGTCTGAGTCTATGGAATTGATTAAACTAAACCATGCTCCACAGGAGCCATTATGTGTAAATGGATGTGGAAAGAAAGGCAAAACTCCCTTAAAATTCTGATAGGGAGGGAGTCGGCCACACACCCAACAATTAGTGGCATTACTAGTCTGATGGGAATGATGCAACATACTAATGAAAGTGTTATTGCGCAGCGCAAGTCTATAGGACAATTCATGCGGGGGTAGGTCACTAAAAGAATGTTCATCAGTTATATTAAAAACATGTTTAGAAATAGGATAATATATATGCAACAATATACTTGCAGTGATTATTATAAAACTCAAGAAAAACAAAATTAATAACGTCACTATACAGTGGCTACGCAGTGATTTACAATACGCATGTCGTTTCAACATTTTTCGCGATTTTCCATGATTCAGGTCTAAGGGATACATGTCGGAGACAGATTCAACCGCTTCACCTTGGAGAGGACTTAAACAGTCAAATCGTCCGACGGTTTGGGCCTAAGTTTTAATTTATAGAGTTCTTTACTGGTAGCCTCAGCCAAAGGTAGTTTTGAGTCAATAGGTGAGGACACACGAGGTGGGCTGTTTACATCTGAAGGAAGTCCATGAAATTTCTTGATATGACTTGAATGCACCCATCCTTTCCTGCCCTCGATCTTCATGGCTGTCCTTGTGGTCAGCAAGACCAACTTGGGTGTCTTCCACCTGGGCTCCAGCTGAGTCTTTCGGTCGAAATTTCTTACAAGCACAAGGTCCCCCGGAACTACGTCATGGGGTTTCACCTCAGTATTGTCGGGAAAGGCTGCAGCTACCTGTGAACGACAAGATTGTAGTGCAGACATCAAGGAAGCCAGGTAATCTGTCAGCATATTACAGTCAACATCAGTTATTTTACGTGGTATAGGCGTCCCCCACATATTCGGTGGTCTTCCAAAGATCACCTCATAAGGGGATAGCCCTGTTCGAGAGTGTGCTACCATTCTCATGAAAAAGAGT
This sequence comes from Triturus cristatus, assembly GCF_964204655.1. Classification (NCBI taxonomy): domain Eukaryota; kingdom Metazoa; phylum Chordata; class Amphibia; order Caudata; family Salamandridae; genus Triturus; species Triturus cristatus. The sequence continues at coordinate 892,411,403 of NC_140581.1, forward strand.
GCAACTGGTAAGGCTACTACCCAATCAACCCCTTTCTCCCTACATATTTTGGACAATCTGATTTTCAGAGTTTGATTATGTCGTTCCACGAGACCTGCTGCCTCGGGGTGTCGGACACAATGAAACTTCCACTGATATCCTAGCAAGAGTGAAACATGTTTCATCAGTTCGGATGAGAAGGGCTGGCCGTTATCTGAATAGACAACACGTGGTAACCCGTACCGTGGGAAGAATTCTCGAACTAGCTGTTTGGCAGTAGTCGGGGCAGTGTAATCTGATACTGGGTAGGCTTCGGTCCAACGGGAAAGAGCACAGACAACTACGAGAACATATTTGAATCCTCGACATCGTTCCATCTGGATATAATCCATCTGGAGGACTTCAAAAGGGTGATCAGGAGGCTGAAATCCACCCTGCTCTACGGGGATGCTTTTTCCTGGGTTAAACTGACAACATATCATACAGGTACGGACTTTTTGCTTAGCTGCTGCTCGTAAATGTTTGTTGAACCAAATGTGTTGAATGCTGTCTAGCATAGCTTTCTCCCCTAAGTGTGCCGGACTATGAATTGTAGTTATGATAGCCTGGACCATAGAATCAGGAAGGAACCATACAGATTTCTCCTTCGTCATCCATCCCTGGTCCGTTTGGATCCCTCCTAATTCCGTCCATTTCTTTATTTCGTCTGCGGTAGCATGTGTCTGTATGTCAATTATGTCAAGTGCGGGATCCTTAATCGTCATACAATGTGTTGGTGTCGGGACTGTTGGCTTTGTCATGTCGGATGTGCGAGTCTGAGCAGTCTGTTTAGCTGTTCTGTCAGCTAAATCATTGCCTTGAGAAATGATATCAGTGACTTTCGTATGTGCTTTGCATTTCATAATCGATATAGCAGTGGGCAGATGAATTGCGTCTAACAGAGCATGAATGAGGGACCCGTGCTGAATGTGGGTGCCATGAGAAGTTAAATAACCTCTCTCTCGCCAAAGCACCCCGAAGTCATGTACAACTCCGAATGCATAACGTGAATCAGTGTATATGTTAACTTTCTTACTTGTGGCTTGAATACAGGCTTGTGTCAGAGCAATAAGCTCTGCTGCTTGAGCTGACAAAGTATCTATACAGTTTGTTTCGATGACTTCAGTATCTGTCGTGACTGCATACGCGGCCACTAAATCTCCTGTACCTGTCCTCATACATGATCCATCTACATACAACGTCAGGTCTGGATCTAACAATGGAACGTCTGTCAAGTCTTGTCTGGGTTTCGTTGTTATTGTAATAATTTCAACACAATCATGAGCTAGTGGGTCTGTTCCTATTACAGGTAAAAGTGTGGCAGGATTCAATGTATTACAACGTCGGATTTCTATATGTGGCTGAAACAATGTCAGTTCATACCCTGTAAGTCTTGCTATGGTCAAGTGTTGTGTTTGCGTTCGGTTCACAAGAACCTCTACTGCGTGTGGTACTTGTACTGTCAACGGATGTCCTAACACTATGGCATCGCTTTGTCTGATTGCTAAAGCTGTTGCTGCCACTGATTTCAGGCATGCAGGCAAATCCTGAGCTACGGGATCTAATGTACTAGAGAAATAAGCACATGGCTTGCGTGATCCTGCTTGTTCCTGAGTAAGCACTGACAAAGCAGTACCTTCACGTTCTGTAACAAAGAGTGTAAAATGTTTATAGTAACATGGTGTCGCTAAAACAGGTGCTTGACATAGAGCTTTCTTCAAGCTTTCAAAAGCTAGTGTGTGTTCCTGAGTCCAAGGGAGGACAGCCGATGTGGCCGCCTCCTGTGTTGTCAACTGAATGAGTGGTTTTGCTAGAAATGCATATTGAGGGATCCACTGCCTACAATATGAAGTGAGGCCTATAAAAGCCCGCACCTCCTTTTGTGTCTTGGGTATTGGCATGTTAGCAATTAACTGAATGCGATCGGGTGTGAGCTGCCTTCCCTCCTTGGACAGCGAGTGACCAAGATAAACAACTCGCTGTACACAGAATTGCAGCTTAGAAGGGGATACCTTGTGCCCCTTTTCGGCTAGAAATTGTAAAACCGTCAGTGATGCTTTTTCACATTCCGGTTCGCTTCGGGCGGTGATCAGCAGATCATCGACATATTGAAGCAGTGCAGTGCAAGCTGGCATGTGTATACTGTCAAGTTCTCGTTTCAGTGCTTGGCTATAGATGCTGGGGCTTTCTGTGAATCCTTGAGGAGCGCGGGTGAATTTAAAGCTTCGTCCATTTAAACTAAATCCGAACAGATATTGGCTCTCCGGATCTATTGGGACACTGAAAAAGGCATTCTTGAGATCAATTACTGTAAAGAATGTAGCTTGTGAATCCATGGCTGTCAGTAATGATGAGATATCGGGGACCACAGGAAACTGTGGCACAATGCATTTGTTTAGTTCGCGCAGATCAATAACCAGTCGATATACTGGCGGGGCCTTCGGATCAGTTCGTTTAAGAATCGGAATTATCGGGGAATTACATACATTGGAGTCGGTTTCCACAACCACTCCTTGGGCAATGAGCTCATCAATGATTTTCAGTAAAGCCACTACAGCATCTGGTGGTAACTTGTATTGTCGCATTCGTGGCAGTACCACTCCTGCCTTCAGTGTGACTCGATATGGTGTAATGTTCATGCAACCAACATCAGTAGGGCCTTGTGCCCATAAATGTGTGGGTAAAGTCTGTAATCGGTGATCCATGTCTCTGGATACATAGTGACCTTTGAAATCTCGTAAAAACAATCTTACTCCTTCCGGAGAACAACATATAATAGCCCCTAGGACTTTCAGTGTCTTTATACCTAACAAGTTTTCTGGGCATGATTTGGTAAGCAATAAATCTGTAGTTCGGGTCAGAGGTCCTATCGTAAGTGGAAGAGGCTGTGATACTTCATTAACAATAGGTTTTCCTGAAAAACCAAGGGAAACATTTTGAGAGCCTGAGAGGGGTGCCCCTGGAACTTCACTACGTTTTATTGTTGTTCGACTTGCCCCTGTATCAAGTAAGAATTTTCTGTCTTGACCTAATAATTCACTGTGCACATAAGGTCCTTCTTGATCTACTGGGATTTCAATAAGGGGTAAGTCAACTTCCCTCTCTAGGCTTTTTCATGCGTAACGCTGATACTCAGGATATTCATACTGTGCGGTCTGATACATTTGTCGTGTTGTTGTTTGTGTGGCAGCAACAGGCAACGGTGGTGCAGCTGGCACAAACTGTATTGGCTGTTGTGCGGCTGGCATGGCCTGTGCATGCTGCGGAGCTCCTTGTTCATTCTGATCCTGTCTTAGTGGCCGTGGTCTTTCTTTTGCAATACCTACAGCGATATTGCGCTTCAGGACTGGACAATCGTGTACATAATGGCCTGGCTGTTTACAATAATTGCATGTCCCTTTTACAGGAACTGCTGAATCTCCGGAATGTGTCACACCCTTTTTGTGACCATCCGCTGGTACTGTCTGGGAAACTAGCATTTTCATTTTAGTGTCCTTCATACGTCTTTGTTCGTGTTCTTGTTCATCTCTAATTCTATTGTGATGATACTGTAACATTTGCAACATTTGTGACGGAGTGTTACCCTGCCATGTACTCTCGAATTTCAATACTCTATTCTTCACTTGAGGCAAGGAATTTTCCACTAATTTTGTCACGAATAAATGTGGATATGACTCACTATTTGCTTTTATCCCACTATTTATACCAAAACATTTTTCAAATCGGGCATAGAAATCACTAGTGTCTTCATCTTGTTTCTGTTTACAGGCTGAGATTGCACCCCAATCTTCCTTTTTCGTAGCTAATAAACGTGGCAGTACCTGTACTAGCAAACCTGGTAGTGCTTTAACTTTATCCCCAAGCCCTGAACCTGCAGTTCGACCTCTTTCTTCGGTTTCTAATGCTGTCCAGTCTATCTTTTGGTCCCCCACTTCCCACTCTTTTTCCTTAAGTTTTTCATAAATGCCAGCAGGCATTAGCACCTTTAATATCGTCATAATGTCAGGATAGGTATACTCTCCCATCAGTAACATGTCTTTAATTTCTCGGTGGAAACCCGCTGGGTCCTTGTCGTGACTGGGTACCACCTTTTTCATTTCCAACAATTCCATTTTAGATATGGGTGTATATACAAATACACTGTGAAACTGATTATCCTCGCCTTTTATTGGGTGCACTTCTCGTAAAGGATTCTGTCTATCCATGTAATACGGCGTTCTTTCCTTGTGAGGCAGCGAGAAAGGATCTGGGCTTACAAAAAGAATGTACTGCTTTCTGGATACGAGTATTTCTTTAATTAACTTATTACCTGAACCTTTCCATCTATTCGTGAGTAATTCAGTTAATATGTCAGGTAAAGGACCAGGATCGGAATGTTGGTTCTTATATAATATAAGAAGTTGCTGAATCATGTAAATTCCAGCTAAACGCTGTTCATCTGGACTGAGGTTCAAAAACGTGTGTGCTACTGTGTCATCACCATATTTTCCGGGACTATCAATCCAATGAACGGCGGACCTAGCTAATTCTTGCTCATCCATAGAATCGAGGAGGTGGTAACCCCTTCGTTCTCGGAGTATTTTGTCAGCAGCTTGAAACGAATGTTCGGGAGACTTCAGATTTATGATAGGTGTCGGATAAGTTCTGTTATTATCTGGACATATCGAATGAATCGGATCAGTAAAACATCTAGTATTATTGCAGGACCTTCCTCTACCTACATAGGCTATGGTATCTGACTGTCTTACGGGATCCCCTGATTCGGGCACCTCGTTTTGTTCAAACTCGTCTGTCTCTAATCTCTCTTCATGTATACGTTCTATTTCTTTCCTTATTTTTCGACACATGGCTACTATACTTCCTTGTTTATCATGTCTTCCGTCTGATATATTCTGACTCCATCTCGTAAGAGTTTGCATTATTTCCGGGTCCACCCCCGGTCGGTCTTGATTTCTGATCACACAATTTACGAGAAAACGTAGCAATTCCCCCTGTATCTCCACTTTCTGATATTCCATAGCTCTGTTAATGCATTCAGGATCTCTCCCTGTTTGGACAAAATGATATATGTTATCCAGGTGCATAGCCATTCCTGGTAGCTTCCCCAAAAACCCTGCAGCTCTTCTGATACGTAATGATGCCATGACCATTTCATCCTCTTTGCCGGGCACCGGGTCATATCTACAATCTACTAAAAGGTCCTTAAGCATGCGAGTATTTATAAGTTTGGGCGTACGTGTATGTACTGGTTCTTGAAAAGTGAGTTTACTTATTCGGGGTGGCGTAGAATAAATGCTAGTAGCACCTCCGGTAGCCCCATCTGGGGTGAAAGGATTCGTTGAACGTGCTACAGCAACTACAGGTGTGGACACAACTGTAGAATCGGCTGCGGAGACAGATGCGGAAACAGATGTGCTTGCCGAAGCTTGTGTCGGAGTTTGTTGTTGCACAGAGACAGATACCTGATCTTGACGTTGAGCCCCCCCAGCAGACGGTCTATGTGGTGCGGGGTTAGCATACTCGGGAGCTGCGTCATCTAAATACGAGGAAAGAAAAACATCTTCTGCGGTTCTGGGATGTCCTTTAGGATGTACTTTTATTGGAAACAATGGGGGTGGCAAGTCTTTTGGTATCTCCGTAGTAGCCTTAGGTAATCCTTCGGCCAGAAGGGGATACATACCTTTCATAAGGGCATTTCTTTGCCTATCGGCTTGCTCTGCTTTTACTCGTGTACCCTCTTCAATCAATAAACTTTCTCGGATTTTATTTGCACTTTCTTTACTTCTCTCTTCCTGTCTAAGCGCTTTCTCGGTACGTCTATGCGATTCTTTATGCCATAACTCAACAGCGTCTTTCTGTGACTGTCTAGCTTTCCTCTTCCACAACTCTTCTTCTACTTTTATAATACATTCTGCATCCCAGGTCCCAGCTACGGGCCATCTCTGACTTTCCGGTAATTCTTTGGTGTAGTCCACCCATAAATCAAGGAATAATATGGCATCTAAGCCGTGTTTGTGATACATGAAGTGCCCTGGAGTGTCCCTAGGAGGAATAGGAACTGCTTCTTCAAGTACCCCTTTTCTAGTAGTGATCTGTCTTAACTTCGAAAAGAGCGGCATATTGACAACTGATCTGATACTTGAACTTGAACACACTTAGTACAAAAAATACAACAATGAACAATCATTCATACCACAATATGCAAGACGTTTAACACTTTAAACATTAAACATTAAACATTTTTAACCTTTAAAATGACCAACAATGATGATCGTCTGCATAACTAATCACCAAGCAGAATTCTTGACAATAACTAGATACTTCGGAATACTTGATATACTGCTAAACAGTACAGATACACTGCTAAAACAGTGCAGACCGGATTTGTGTACCCAAATCCGTCTTGACCGGCACAACCTAAGTGCACGTCAGAACGCCTCCCCAGCAATGGTACTCACCGGGTAGCTCGGAACGGAAGGCCTCGAAATGGGACTGGACTGGACTCGACACTGCGGACATCGAACTCTCTGGACGTCGGGACTTCGAACTCTGGTGGGCCTCTGTATACCTCGGATCTTGCTCTCTCTCTGCTAGGCTCTGGTCGGGATACTTCGCACTTCTCACCGCCTCGTCTGGGTTGATCGCAGCCTCAGTCGCCCCCGCTTGACCGGAGGGAGCTACAGGAAATCCTGCTGGTACGCGTTATGGTCCGTCCAGCTGTGGCAGGAGACCGGGCCTGCAACGCACCACCGGCGCGTGAGATGAGAAAGTGTCCCTGTTCGGGCGCCAATCATGTGGTAAATATTTTATTACCGGGACTGAATTTAATACGGAATCTAAATAAAACAGCTCAGTGAAATAAGAGGCAGAATCCGTGGTATAAGAGGTTTCTGAATGGGCTTTATTCAAAATGGCCGACTCGAGTCGCGGCCTTCATGTTCCGTCACCACGGGGGTTCAGGAAGTGAAGTACAATATTTTATTGACAGTCAATCGTTTTTATAGAATGTACATTACAATGAAACAAATGCAGAAGGCGTAACAATTGATAAGAAAAGTGACAATTTGCATGCGTAACCAAAAATGGGCGTAATGAGGAGTAAAAAGAAACATAATTGGTTATGAGGTCATATGATGTCATATATAGGTGGATCTATAAGATAATACTTGGCATGGATGCGCGCGCAGCTGCATGACGTGTGATTGACGTACAGCTAGGGGGTGACGGGGACTTGACATTTAGCTCTACATGTGGAGACAAGAAGTCTGGGGGGTCACGTCAACCTAATCCCAAATCATATCTAACATCCTATGTTTAAAGAACTATGTTATCCACAAAGGAAGGACTCTCGGACAGAATCTATTCTATACTGACTGTGTGTGCGTGTACAAGCGTCTAAGTGTCTATATGAGATGCAAGGGGCAGAAACTTTCCATGGTAACAGGGCTATGAATTACTTGCATGAGGACAGAGAGGCCGGGCCTTTTGCTCGGTAGCTGAAGGAAATGTTTACCTAAACTACTAGACAGGAATGCATCGGCCGAGGAGCGAAGTAGATAATTCGAAGGTGAAATACGGTTTCTTGGCAGGCAGGCGAAACCGGCCGAGGCAGGCACCGTTAGCCGCACAGGGAGTAGGACAAAGTTCATGGATACAGATGCGAGCTCAAGCTGAAGCTGTCAGAGGCAGAGAACAAGGAAAGGCTTGATGGCAGAATCAGGGCCTACTCGCCCGAACTGCAAAATGGAGTAACTGAGCCATATAAAGTCGGTGGCCTTTCATACTTAGGAATCGAATATCCAGCCCATTCATGGCGGATCTGACAGAGGACATGTTGACGGTGGACGCACATGTGTTTGCGTCTTAGAAACTGGAACGGGAGGGAACATACATGTACTGGTAACATGCACATAGAACCGTTGGGGTCCAAGATAGGGGACATAACTGATCATGAAAATCCATATTTCCACAAAGGTGTGCAATAAGGGCATTTGCTGGGAAGTTGTGTTCCAGCGCCAAATAAATGAAGAAAATGTGGTATGTAATGTTATACACAACTGGTCAGGTACAGTTCAAGACAGAGAACAACGCACAGTCTTAAAACACACTACATATTGCTATGTGCAAGAGGGGGCAACAGCATATTAGAATGATGACGTGGAACAGGGGGACTCAATGATTTGAGAAAAACCAGTTGTGTTAGACTATGCTGTCAACACTGCATGGATGTGCTCTTATTCGATGAAATGCACTTAGTACGAGACAGGTGTGATAGGGTGGCCAGAAGCACAGATATTTTGTGATCTACTCAGGATACTCCAGGGGGGGTGGCATTGCTTTTCCACAAAAGCATCGTTTATCAGCATATAAATATCATTGCAGACCCTGAGGGTTGTTATTTGTTAGTCAAGGAGTATTGAATCAAAAGCCTATGAGCTTAGTATACACATATGGCCCAATTCATGAAGGCCCGCACTTCTTCCCCGGGGTTTTCACACAATGCAAAATATTGATTCCACAAATGATAATTATGGGGGGGAGACCACAATGACACCATCAATGGCACACTAGATGATGCTAACACCTGTGAAGGGCAACAGACAGGAACTAGAGTGGCACTCACAGGGATTATGCAGCAACAAGACCTAGTGGACATGTGGAGAGTGAATACACATTTCATCTGTGGTTCATGGTACATCCTCAGGATAGATTACTGGCTGAGTATGAGGTATGTGGTAGGATGAACTGTGTCAATTGAACATCTACCCTGCATTTACTCTGATCACTCCCTGTGGGTTTTGAAGATGTGCTTCCTGGCACAATTCCAGAGATATAATGACTGGAGATTTCAACCCTCTATATTTTCTTGATAGCACCTTTAGGGAGGAAATTCAGCAAGCTATAGTCAACTACTCTGTGGCTAATGAAGACTCTGTGAAAGACTAGGGTATGGTTTGGGAGGCTTTTAAGACAGTGGTAAGAGGAATACTGAAAGGAGGTGGAGTGGGAGGTACATTGCCTGAGGAAATATGCAGCGGCACAAGTGTATGGTGAGAATGAGTGGCCAGTGGTACACATTGACCAGCTTTTTCATACCTAAATGGGTGGCTGAACATATTGTCACAATCACTACTGATTAAGGAGTCCCACTACCTAAAAGCATCCGAGATCCGCTCGGAATTCACAAACTACTAGATTAGTTTATATGGGTCACACTACAGAAAACGGGCAGATGGCATCTACTGGTATCTTCAGGAAATGACACTGGTATGGGTAAAAACAGCGGAGAGGGAGGTATTGTGTTCCCCGATTACAGAGGAAGACGTCAAAGAAGCAATAGCATATCTTAACAATGGCAAGGCCCCAGGTAGCAACGGTCTGACCAGCGAGTTTTAAAGGGAGTACAGTGATCTACTTACCCTGAAACTATTAGAGATGTATGAAAAGGCAATTTTAAAAGGGGAACTACCCCAGACCATACTTAAGGGGACAGTGATCTCATTGCTAAAACCAGGCAACTCACTGCAGCTGTATGACTTGTACAGCCCATTATCACTAGTTAATATTGATAATAACATATTGCCATGATTCTTGCTGCTAGACTGAGCTCTTTGTTACATGGACCGGCTTTGTCAGGCTAATCTGGTTCCATACCTGACCCCTTTACAGCAGATGACCGTAGGACTCTATTTACGGTGGCATAACAAATAGACCCCGACAACAAAGTGTTGGCAGTCTTTCTTGACACCACCAAAGCATTTGATTCCATCGAGTGGCCATTCCTGATGGTGACGCTTGGTAGATTGGGTCTAGGGAACAAAATGACATACTGGATTGTACTCCGTTATACACACCTGACCACGTTAATAAAAATTAAGGGCCAAATCTCTGATCTTATTGCAATACAAAGAGGCACATGACAGGGGTTCTCACTGTTTCATCTGATATTTGCACTCGCGATTGAACCCCTAGCCTGCATACTACAAGAACAGCATGGTCACAGAGTTTGGCTTACGGTGGCTTTTGATATCACTGTATGCAGATTACATTTTATTTATAGTTAAATTCCCTGACGTAAATTCGCACCCAATAATTGACGAAATTGTGCAGTTTGGTCAGGCTTGACTATTATCTGGTCAAAATCGATCATGTTGCCACTGATGAGCGTCACAATGGCACCAACTCTGAAATACCTGCAGCAATGGCAGGAGACCCCTGTTAGATGCCTATGTGTATACTTTCATTGCAACAAGGCCTTTTATTATTTGTGGGAACTATGGCAGAACCATAGATAAAATTGTCGCAAACATAGACAAATGGGTAAACCTGCAATTGACAATGGTAAGTAGAATCGGGTTAATGAAAATTATTATTCTACCTCAACTGCTATACCTGTTTCACAATATCCCATTCTCCCTTAACAAGAAATTTGTTGAGCAACTCCAAAGATTGATGATAAAATGGCATGGGCTGGAAATCAACCCCAAATAAACTGGAACCAAACCCCACAAGGCCACATAGATACAGTGGATTCGAACACAGTGGACTTTGAAGTATATTACCTAATAGGACAGACGCAATTTGCTTCACATTAGTCTCACAACTTTTGACAGGTCCCACATAAAGGGCTAGAGAGGGGGATCTTGAGTCCCAACGAGCTAAATTCGGTGATATTAAAAAAAATGATCAGACAGAAAGAGGAGATACACACAGGTGAGAAGGAAAACGTGTCTGTGAAATATAGATCAGCATTTGATGGATGTCACCTCAAACAATGGTTAGGAAACCCTGTAGCACATAGGTGTCAACACCCTGCTTAGAAAAGTCTCAGACATGTGAAAAAAAGGAAAAGCTACAATATTACCAGGGCCAACAAGTATAGAGTTGGTAAGGACCTTCATTCATCAGGTGAGGTTCTTGTGTCTGTAGCTTCCAACCTGGCTGCGCACTTTAATGATTTTCAGGCACCTTTGGGTCATCCATCACAACTTTGTTTCATTACATTTGAAAGCTATTTGCTGACTTTTCATTGCAACCAGGTGCTACCTTGTTTGCCAACTACGTAGACTACAGCAGCAAGAAGGGATGCGATAACTGTAGAGAAATTCTTTTTTGTACTTCCTCTGCAAAAATAAAATCAACTTGAGTAGCCTACAGAACATCACTTCAATTGATGTCATCTGAGCTGCAAAAACACTGCCACCACCAGTAGCCATTCTAGATGCCTTGAAACATATTGCAGAGAGAACAGAAAGGTAAAAGACTTTACAGATGAGTATAGACTTCACTGGAGAAACAGAAGGGCTGCTTGACAATCGAAGAAAAATACAAATAAAAGTGAACTAGTGTTTCTGATAAATCAATGATTATTTTCCATCATTGGATCTGTAATTGATTGAAACACTTTAATACAATTCCGAGCTGTCATTTCCGGGGTGAAGGAGTGAGAGTCATTTAATTAAAATGAAGGATTCTCTTTTACCTTGCTTGCCCACTTGATTGCCCATGTAAGAGGCCAGTGAGTCATGCTTGCAGAACACTTCCCAGTAGTTATCTGGCAGACTCCAAATGGAGCTCTCCAGATTACCCATAGAGAATCTACATTGGCATCCTATGGACAACTGCAGCACCAACAAGCCCCACCACAACTACAGACTGTCGGTATTACAAAATAGGACCTCCAGGCACACACCAGGACAACATCTTAGATTGCTGAACATCTTCTTCTGGTCAGTACCTAAAGCCCTTAGAGAGTTTATCGAGGAGGGAGTTTCACTGAGCAAACACCCACTCCATGGAATTCTCTAAGACAAAACAAAAACATCCGGTGCAATTTCAGAAGAAGCTCAAGACCTATTATTTCCATGTTTCTCTTATTAAATCACCCATAGTCCATTAAGTTTCTATAGTAACTTCCCATTGTATATATTTGAAGTTATGGGAATATATTCTTGAAGGATTTATGGTACCGAAATAGATGCAGCAAAGATCAAGCCATTTTTAATACATTTAGCAATGGTGGAGTGATGCCCCCAGTAGAAAATTGTATCCCTGATGGCACAAATTGAAAAAAGCAAGGTACACTTTGAAAGTAAGTAGGGATGACTAGCTGTAATTTCTTATTAATGGACTCTGGGATATATGACTGATATAAAAAAAAATTGCAAGCTACTAGTAAATCAAACTCTGGCTTGCTGAGTGCTTCCATACCCTCGTCATACGAATGACAATGTTCAATTTCTAAGTCAAGAAGAGAACAAGGCCAGGCACCAAATCCTGCCTCCCACCTGGTGACATAATAATAGCCCTGCAAATACTTGTTTTTATTAATGCAACATCTGCAGAGCATCGAAGAGCCAGCTCCGCATGGCCCATGCGGTGCTTAGAGAATCATACTGCCACACTTCATACTGAAGTTAGAAATGACTGACTTATAGGGAAAGTTTGAAAAGGTTGGTAAATGCATTCCGCAAGCTGATTAAAAGAGATTCCCCACAGACCTTGCTTCTGGAAACTGGAGTGTGAATCTTGGGGATTTTGTTTCACACACTCTTTTCCTTTACTTTTTCCATCTGCAAAACTCAAATATGAATATGCTTAAATTAACAACTGCTCTTTGAATTTCAAATCAGGAGCCATATCACGAAGGGCTCCGCTGGATGAGTGCTGAGCCGAGCGACAATTTTTATTCGCCAATGAAGACGATATTTTTTTCTAGTTAGAGTCTGATTTTTAGACTTTAGAACTCTGAAACAATTAGCAGGATTTGCCTTTTTGTGTTTTCTATGTCTTAGTTGTTCTATCGAGCTAGTGCACTAATTTGGAGAAATACCAGATTAAATAAATTCACTTCACACAGTGAAGGTGCATAAATACTTGCTCTCGGCTCTGTATTGAAGCCCATCATGATAAGGTCCAGATGTCCAAAGAGCGAGTGGTGGTGAAGGTGCGCTATCTGAAGGGTGATGTTACGTCTCTGACTAGAATGACAGGCCCTTTGAAAGATATAGTGACCGTCTTCACAACCTGATTCTTTTTGTGACACCTGTTATGTTATGTTATGTTAATAGAAGCTTGTAAAGCGCACGGTCACCGGAAGGTTTCATGGCGCTGATCATTAAGTGTGTCAAAGCGAGACGAGCTATGCGTAGGTTTGCTCAAACAGCCAGGTCTTGAGAGCCTTTCTGAATCCCATCAGGTTATCCTGCATCCTGATGGCCAATGGTAAGGAGTTCCAAAATCTAGGGCCAAGGTAGATGAACCTGCACCCTCCCTGGCGTTTGAGTTTGATGACCGGAATAGTTAGTAGTTTAAGATGGGCAGACCGTAGATTACGGAGTGGGACATGCTTTACAATCATATGGCTAATGAATTTAGGGCTCCTGCAGTGCAAGGCCTTAAAAATCAAGCATCCAGTCTTGAAAGCTGCATGTTGGGGGATAGGTAGCCAATGCAGTTTGGCTAGCAGGGGACTGGCCAATTGCCATTTAGGTTGTTTGAAGATTAATCTCGCTGCCTGGTTCTGTACTATTTGTAGGCGTTTGAGTAGGAACATAGGCAGACTGAGATAGATGGAGTTGGAAAAGTCGAGACGCGATAGTACGAGGGCTATCACAACCTGAATGAGAGATGAGTGAGTCATCAGATGGGCGATTTTCCTGATTTTCCTCAGTTCTCCTATTCTTCATTGTGCTCAACTAGATTGATCTTTAAATATCTTCAATTCTGACCTTGAGCAAAGTTTGCCAAACAGAATTAACAAGATGCATAAAGACAATTGGCAGAAGTGATTCGAACTACATGACTCTGATTTTGGTCCGCCTGGCAGAGCTATTACTACGTTTTCAAACAGGAAGACCCACTGTTTGTGTGAGTTCATCAATGCTGTCTAAATGTAATCTTGTTTGATGGATCCAGATTTTATTGATGGGTAGTTCAGGGAAAGACCATCTGTAGTGTGATTAATGTAGTTCTATGTTTGTTTTGTGTACATATAGACTTACCTGCTCCACCATATGTTTTCCTTTGCGATGCCGTCCATGTTCCAGCCTTCTCCCTCTTTGGGTTCCAACCCTAAAACAAGCATTTGCAATGCAATCGGTCTTGCCTTTGTGACGTTATATGTATTTAGCTATGCAGCAAATTAGCCTAGGTGCTGAAACATATACTGTTCTTTAACATGGAGGGAAAGAAAGCGCCAAACTGTGTGACACGTCAGGAGAGAAATATTGGAGAGAAATATTGCCTTTCAGCGGAAAATGGTATAGTCCAAAGCTCTGTTTTTAATATAAAATCAGGGCCTTCGGTGGTCATATAACTGAAAATACATGATTTGAAAAAAATATTATTGTCTACAGGTGCTTGTGGAAGACAATTTCTTTGGACTGGAATCTAGAGAATGCTAAAGTGATTCTGGTATTTTACTAACCTCTGTTGGTCGTTTGCAATCAAGAAAGTTAAATAGAGGCAGTTGCCAGAAAAATAAAAAAAAGAAAGTTCCTCAGCCGAAAGCAATTCCGGTATTTTACTGACCTGTGCTGGTCATTTTCTATCAAGACAGTTAAATAGAGGCAGTTGAACAGAAAAAGTCCCTACGTGGAAGCAGTCAAGTCTTAGGGCTGATCTCCAGAGCCCACAAAGTACATACACATATAAGTATATAATAAGTAGATACTAAAGTATATACAAGAGGTCTCGAATGCCCAACCTAAACAGGGAGTTGCAGTTGAAGGTCATAGGAGGAGGAGCTGCTGGTTGTGGGCTCCTATTTTCTGGAGTAAAAGTTACTTTCTTCTTATCTGCCATGGTGCATCCTCGCTTAACACCATCTACATGGCGCCAGGTTGAGCAGTATTGAAAAGCCTGTCAGGGGTCTTCCAGGGATAGTGGCAGGAATAGTAAATTGGTCAGGTTTAGAAGTCATCTGTGCCTTTTTCGCTGAGTTGCCACGACTAACAGGCATTTTGTGATCACGGTGGGAACTGCGTTTATGCTTAAATGCAGGTGTAAAACTGCTAGTAATTGATGACAAATGAAAACCGTTATAATGCTTGTGGTTTAGCAAAAATATGCATGTACCAGAACTAATATACAGTAACGATCTCTCTAACTGATATTTACCTGCTATTTTATGACCTTCTGAGAATTTTGCGGAGGAACACATTTGCCTACTTTTCCATGGTTTGTGGTGCACCGGAGACCCCCTATCTTCACTGTGCTCAGATAACAATTTGCACAAGCTCTCTGGTGTCTGTTCTAGAAGTGTTCTGTGTACTTCCCCAGTATGGTACAAGAGAATCGAACTCTAGTTTCAGAATCTGGGGAAGCTGTGTCACCTGCTTGGATGTAGTAAATTGAAGGCTACATTGTGCTTTGCACAGGGTGACCTAGTTTTAGTATCTTTACCATCCACTTGTCTGAACGTTTCTTAATTTTTGTTGGAATTTGGAATACATGTCTCCAACTGGGGGCTGTGGGCAGGAGGGCTGAAAAGTATGTCGCATTTCAGTGAAGGGAGTATGACCTCTAGATGAGGCCGCTTCATATGTTCAACTCAGTGAGTGGCTCGTAGACCTTATGCTCCCTTTTAGTTGCTGTAAGCTCTTGTCATGAGGCATCATATTTTTGTTTTAGGTGAATCTGTTTGGGGGATGTAATTCAGGCTTTGAATGTGACAGAGGAGAATCAGCAGACAGAAAGTCTTTAATTCATAACTGTCTCTTTGGGCACCTGTCTCAGCAAGCTGTGTCTGCTGAGTCCAAGGACTCTAAGAGCAGGAGAGAATTAAAGACCACCAGTTTGGCAGACTGAAATAGCCACCAGTTTACCTATTGTGGTAAGGTATTAACAAACTCTGCAAGCAGTACCAAATATCTTTTTCATACTCCATTGTAACAGGGAAACATCCATTACAATGCAGGCATTGCAACGCATGGCCTTTACAATGAGGTCAATACAACGCAAGTTCCATTACAACGCCTGCCATTACTACGCATATCCCTCACTGACCAGCAGCTTCCCTGAGGTAAGCACCCAGCCGTCTTAGAATAGTAATTTTTGTTGTAATGGAACATGCGTTGTAACGGCATGCTTTGTAATAAAGTTTTGTTGGAAAAAAATGCTTTGTAAAGGTATGCGTTGTAATAGTTTTCGTTGTAATGTCACACATCCATTGTAACATCAGTTCTAATATACCATAAAAGATAAACCCTGACAAGAACTTGGATTTTGCGAAAACCCAAGCAGAATATCAGGCACCCCTGCGATCATTTCATTAAGTCAGAAACAGGTTTTTGCTAATAAGTGAGCTGGGTGTCAGTGGACTAAAAATATCAATATTGCTAAGAAATACATAATCTCCTGGTGTCTTCCGTCTCTTCAGGGTAGATCACAACATTTAACTTATTCAATAGAGTCATTTTACTCTCTCGTAAAAATCCCTGTCTGCCATTAGGTAACCTGGTTTGTCATTGAATTCATACTGATCTGGCTCGACCGTGTAGGATTCATGGTTTAAGTTGGATGGCTGCTGGATGTGTTGGGTAGGCAATGAAGACCTCTGCTAGGAATGCTATTGTTCTGATGCAAATGACTGCGCATGCTGTGGTGTTGGTGTTTATACGTAAGGTGACATGGAGTTTATTTCTTCTCCTGGCATTAACCACATAGTTCTCATAAAGCTCATTCCAAGCCATACTTTGAAGGTCCTCAGCAGTGATGCATGTCTCAATGAAGGCAGATATTTCTACACCAGTGTGGTCTTGACGTTAGTGATGCAAACTCTAAGGGGCACACAAATTATTTTGGCCCTCAGTGTTCTTTTATAGTATATTTTCCTTTATTATTTTCTCATAAGGTGAGCCACTTAGTGAGGAATATGGCTGTACCAGGGTCAATGTTGGACGTTTTTAGTAATTTCACAACAGACGGGCTTTGCATTCACTCTTGTCCCACCTCTGACGATTTTTCATTGCCAGTTGTCATTTGCTAAAGCAGTCCGAAAGCTGGGTGCATAACTACCTTATTGTCTCACTTTGACATGCAGGTATGTGCGGCAGCAGAAACCTCATACCTCCAAGGAACTCAACGAGACTGATTGTGTCTCGCACAGTCATTACATCACCATTGTGACTGCAAAAGGCTTGGTGCACTGACCTTAGTAGATACTAGATTGATCAAAAACATTTTGACATCCACAATGAGGGAGTCAACGGAAGAGAACTTTCAAAATCCCAGGCAAGCAAGCACAAACTCACTACACCGGCATGCAAACACTCAATCTACCAGCATCCCTATGCAAAATCATAGAGAAAGGCTTATAGTTCATGCCCCAAACTCAGGAATCAAATGGCTAACTATTTATGAACCTTCTGTGTCCCTTGTCTTTCAATGGGTCGCCTAAAACCCACCTCCCCAAGAAGCCCCAACCCCCAGAGCATCCGATCAATGACTCCATAGTTTGGAGTTGTGTCTAGACCCGATTTTAATGAGAGAAAACGAAATAAAAAAATATATAAATACATGTACGTATGCAAAAATACTATACAAATGGGGATGTAATATCACATATATCACCAAACTACAAGCAAGGCACAACTATTTTTGGAGTTACAATGGAAAGCTTTCATCTTAAAAGGCACGCCCCACGCTATGTAATTTACTGGCCAACTTCAGTTTTTTTGAAGTATACATTGTATTTTCTGACAGTTCAATTCAATTCAGTTGTTTTTAGATAGTGCATGGCTACCCGACCGTGCCTCCCAGCACTTGTTGCAACAACCTCAACGAGCTACCTTGATGAACCATTGACTAAATATCCACTCTTCAAGAAAGGTGTGTTTTTAAAGATTTTCTGAAGCATTCTTCCGACTGCTGAAGGAGGCTGGCAGGGCGTTCCAGAGCACGGATGCAAGGTACACAAAGAAGCGGCCTTCGCTTCTCACTCTTTTGATCTTAGGCACCGGCAGGAGTCCCTGATTGGTAGATCACAGATATCTCCCTGGAACATAGGGGGTGTGTATGTTCCGGAGGATGAGTGGGCTTTTTCCATGGATGGCCCGATGAGCGATGCACAGAGACTCCATCAAGAGCTTGTCGTCTATCCAAATTCTAAGACTTTTTACTGCTTTGGCTGGCTCTGGTAGCTCGCCTAGTTGTTTTGGCCAGGACAATTCCCGTCACCATGGGCTATTGTTGCCTACCACCAGTAGCTTAGTTTTATTGCTGTTAAGCTTCAGACTGCTTGCAGACATCCAGTCTGTGACCTCCTTATGACATGAATTGAGTTGGGTGGAAATTCGGCTGACAGTAGGTGTCAGGGCCTTGATGATCTGATTATCATCTGCATAAAACCCTCATGCGAGACAGTGAGGCCGTACAATTTCTGCAAGGGGGAGAACATACAAATTAAAAAAGTGTGGGGCTTAGTGAGGAGCCCTGTGGGACTCCACACCGCAGAGGGTGGATAGATGGAAAAAGTAACCTTCACAGGCTTGGAAACTCCTATTCTACAGGAAGGCTACAAGCCACTTTATGGCGTCCCCAGTAATGCCAACTTCCATATTCCTCTGGATGAGCATGGTGTGTGATACCGTATCGAAAGCTGTGCTTAGGTTCAACATTATCATTGTCGCTGAACCACCTTGGTCTAAGATAATGCAGAGTTCCTCAGTGGCTACCAGCAGTGCAGTCCCTGATCTGAAGCCTGTCTGGGTGGGGTGGAGGACATCATGAGTCTCCGAAAAACTGGACTGGTATTTATTAACATGCTTTTCTAGTAGTTTACTCACTACTGGAAGCAGGGAAATGGGTCTGTAGCTGTCTGAGAGGTGGGGATTAGCTGTAGCTTTTTTTGGAGAGGCTTCACTATCGCGTGTTTCCATGGTTGGGGGATATGGCCAGATACTAATGAGTGTCTGAGAATAATGATAAGGATGGATAATAAGGAATTGCCTCCTCGACCCAGGGGGGGCCGGGTCCAAAGGAGATCCTGATTTGATTGCCTAAAGAGTGTCTTCCATGGTTCCACGGCTCAAAGCGTGAAAAGTCGACAGGATGGGACCTCACCTCAACCTTTCCTTAGTTTTAACGTGGTATGATGGTTGGTGGTAGAGATTTTTTTTTTTTTGTTAATAAAAAAGTTGGCAAGCATGTTGCACCATTCTTTGGAAAGCAGGGGGCCTGTGGAGCATGAAGGAAGAGTCATAAGGTTGTGACTACCTTAAACAATTCCTTGGAGGAGTTGGGACAGTCTCTATTTTTTCCTCGAGGTAGGCAATTCTGACCTGCCTTATGGCTTGTTTGTAGTTTTGTGCAGCTATTCTGGAGCACTTTTAGCTGTTTTCTTTATATGCCCTTCTCCGTTCTCTTTCCCTCTTTTTAGCTTCTTTTTTTAACACAGTCAGCTCTGGAGTGTACCACGGGGCCCTGCCTTTTGCATGATTAGGTTTAGGAAGTTTACAGGGGACTTCGGGCTATTGTTTAGCCATTTCTCAAATAAGTTATATCTTTCCGTCGTGTCACCCTTTAGAGCGGGAACAGATTCGGTGACAGCAGCCGCCCATTCTGTTTTTTTGAGCTTGTACCACGAATGCCTGGGTTTTTGGGAGGAGGGTGCGTTGTTTGATTGTTGTTTCAGGAACTTTGAGCCACAAGGTAACTATATGGTTGTCCGACCATGGAATAGGAATTGTTTCCTCTATAGTAAGGTTGGTCAGTTTTGTAAAGACAGGGTCTAAAGGTGCACATGACTATGACTAGGACAGTGTCAAGTTATTTCTCTTGCACTGCTATGGCTTGTCACATTCACAGTGATGCACGCTAATGCAAAAGCTGCCCTTGCTTGGTTGGATCCTTCTAATATGATGTATGTGTGTGTGTGTGTGTGTGTGTGTGCGTGCGTGCAAGCGTGAGTGTGTGTGTATTAAATAAAAATTCAGTTTTCTGTATGCTCCAACACATTACACTTTGTTAAGGCAGCAGTAGAAAGAATCACCGGGGCATTCCTTAATTGGTATATGTGAAGTGAATGACCAGTAAACGACCATGTGGTGCGGGAGCACCCGTCATGCGGCCTGGTGAGGGTTCGGGTGCCCGTGACGGGGTCCATCGGGCTAAGGGAGGCTCCCCAGACCTGGCTGGGATCAGAAGCTGCGACCGGGCCAGGTGGGTGTGTGGCTGGCTAAGTCCTTTCCACTACGTAAGTAGGAGTTTGGAAGTAGTATATCAAGGTATTTAGGGCAGTAAAAGGGGCATTGTCAGAGTTCAATAGGCCCTGGTGCCACTGCACCTGCTGCACAAAGGATAACTGTGCCCCTGTCAATTTCATCCCTCAAGTAACATTGCTATTTTGATTTATAGGGATCAACACATTTTATGAATCGTATCAGCGGCAGGTGCAGCTAATTTACAACACTTAAGTGTCACAATTTGGGTCAAGAGTTATCTACACCATCCTTATCCTGCCGCCTCTCTTCAGTACCATTATCATTATTGCTTCTCCAAATACTCAACTGAGTTCATGTAGTTTGGGTATCAACCATCTTGTATATTCCATCGCAATGTGCAATTCTATATTTTTTTCCCAACGTTTCTCTTTTACTTCACTACCCACTCTCCATCCTTGTGATATTTAAGCACACTGTTAAGCTGCTGTTGCACTCATCATTATAAGTGTATAACAAAAAGGGGCAGACAGTAATTTTCTAACATTTGATTGTGTTTTATTTTCTAATTACAGGCTTGTTCTTCCTGTTAGAAGGCAGCAGTAATAAGTGAAAACGCAGGAAGTTGTTTGTGATAAGTTATTACAGGAGACTAGTACTCCACAGGGCATGGCAGCCTTCACTCAGAGTGAAGGAAATGGCACTCGGCAGCCCAGACATTGTGTCTGTGTGCCAGCAGCAGTTTGTAAAACAAACTGTACCTTCTAAGTCTCACAGAGACCATGCTTGGAGGCCCGCGTTCAAACCATACTCACTCTCTCCAATCTCCAAAATACACGCTCTACCAGGCTGCCTCCAGGAGACAGCAGCGTCCGTCAGTGCAAGAAACAAAACTAATTTATTTCATGGCTGAGAGGAACAAACAAAGGTTTTTTGTTTGCTCCTTTGGCTTTCAACCATGAAAGAAATTGTATCAAAATGATTTTTGTTTTTTGGATCGGCCGGCACTGCTGATTCCTGCAAGTTGACTAGGCAAAGGGCTAGATTTCTCATTATTTGATGCTGCGCAACGCAGCAAGACAACTTGCTGCGCTGCGACGCGTCAAATGGAGAGAACAGGAGTGCGCCATTTTTACTAACATATGGTGCATTCCTGCTCCCTCTCTGCTCTGCCGCACTCTGTGCAGCCTAGCGCCAACACAGGCACCCTTGCCTCATGGGGCAAGGATGCCTGCATAGAAGCAGGACTGTTTTTGGGCAGGAAGGCACATCTTCCAGCACAAAAACGATCTTGAGAGGCATTTTCCTCTTTCTAAGTGTGTTGCAGAATGCAGAGAAAAACGAGGAGAAACAAAGATATTTCTCCTCGTTGTGGCTCTATCGGGAAGGAGTAACATTTTCACGCTTTCCCAGGTTTACGTGTCTTGGTAAACCTGGGAATGCGCCAAAATCCATGGGTGGATGCTTGGGAACACTTACTCTCCACCCATGTAATGTCTTCCTGGCACAGCATAACACAAGGCAGCGACTTGAGCAGCCTTGTGTTACTTTTGGTTTACCAAGCAACGCAAGACCACACAAGGTGACCTTGCGTGGCTTGCTAAATCTTACTTAAGGATTGCGTTACTCTTGCGTCACCCTGTGTGATGAAACGGTAATGCAATTCTATGATAAATCTGGGCCCGAGTGTCTTATGGCATGTGCAACATTGAGCCAGTCAGTCCAGCCTTTTTAGCAGGAAGCTATTTGCTTTCTGGGGCATCAAGTTGGGGAAGACAGGTTGCATTCTGGGACATATAGTTTTACTTTCAACATAAAAAATATGGGCTCAAAATCCCATCATGCAAAGTAGAGTTCACCAAAAAGCCTGGACCGATTGTTGACTTGGGGTCACATGTCAGCTAATTTGTGTGTTTACAGAATAAAGAGGCAAAAGACCCACAAATTATATAGGATAAAATACTAATTACTCCCCTCATTTTGAAGAAGTCCCTTCAGGGTTTAATAAGCAATAAAGTTTTTTTTTTTGTCCAAATATGGTCATGAAACTCCTCGGCGCCCTGCGATATTCTTATAATATATAGAAGGATGCACTGAATCCTATATACCTCAATATTCTATTTATATTTTAAAAAGTGCTCTGCCCCTAAAAATGGAATGTACTTCACCTCATATATTTCAATACCTATTTTTTTAATAATAGCAATGCTCTTATTTTTAATAAAAGTAACATCATTTTTATTAAAAATAGTTTTCCATTTGCCTTCTCACAATCTCTACGCAAATCTGCTGAATTTATTAAGTTGTAACATTTCTCTTTTAACGGGATGTAAAGTAAATCCGTTTTAGAATTCTTTGACTAGCTGTCTTGTTCATAAGATCTGTACAGCGCTCTGAAGCCTCTTTAGCAGTTACCATTGCTTTCTTCACCAAGCTGCATTTATTAGATAAAAAATTGCCGCAGCGCGGGTTTCCTCTCACAACACACACCTTCAAGGTTTCATTTATAAAGTTATATGATGTTCCTTATTGAAGCAGTTCCAGCTCAATATGAGCTCATCTTGCCTTCAGAGATGCCACTCTCACATTAGGGTTATGTTTTTGTGCCATTTCTGCAACAAATGATCTTCATCAATTGGGATTCTCCAATTTACAGAACACCCAATGTATATTTAAAATTGAATTCGGTGTATTTATTATTTATTTTATTGTGGTTATTTATGTAGTACCAACCTCACCCCGAGTGGCAGCCTACACTGCACGTAGTAGCAGCAATAGGTGACCCACATGTGGATTTGCAGAAGAATGTTGTGGCATTTACATAGCAAAAAGAGTGCTTTGCACTGAGGTGAGGGGACTGTGAGTTTGCCGGGGAGGAAGCATAGAAAAGTAGCATCTGTCCTTGGGTCGTAAGATGGTGGACAAGAGGTGAGCCTTAAGATCTTTGAGGGCAAAGCGTTTAAGCAGTGAGAAACATAAAGTTACAATAACTTGGAGTTGTTTTGCGGCGGGCGAGCAGGGCAGTAGAGGAGTGGTTTGCCCACTCCTTAAGTGCGCAATGACTGTTTGGTCAGCCCTATAGGGCCGCCCAAACCAGTCATGCGCACATCCTTGTTCTTCGTGCAGGCTAACATGCCCACCCCTCCAGCCCCTTTGCTAAGCACCATGTCACAGCGCTCAGACCTATCACTGCGCTGCATTGCAGCGTTGTGATTGCCTTAGGTGTGGGAGCCTGGCTGCCTGCTTCCTTTTCCTGTCGGAGGCAGAAGAGCAGGAGAGCAGGAGCAGAGAAGACGCAGGACCCGGCCTCGAGGTAATTTTCTTTTTCTTTTTTTTTTACTTCCGAACACCCCTGCACAAAACCTGCCCACCCCCATTCCCGCCTGCCACCCGTGAGCCATGCCGGCTATGACTGAAAACGTTGTGCTTTGCATGCATCAAAACATATAACCAAGCACTTCCGGCAGTGGCGTAACGAAACACGAGGGGACCCCCCCACCGCAAAGTACATGAAGGCTCCCTTCTCCCAAGCTCCAGACCCAGTCCGTAGCTCTAAGGCCAGGGACCTGCCAGTGCTGGAGGGGCCCCCCTGAGCTCAGACCCCCTCCACTGCAGGGGCTTTTGTTACATCACTGGTTCCTGGAAATGTTGTTCACCTTTCTATACCGGTAAACTACTTAGCTAGTGCAGTCCTGCTGCCACTGCTTAATTTGTAAATTAGTAAGTGCTGTGCCCAAGGTTTTGCTAAGGATCCCACAGCTAATTTGGGGTGCGGAAAACAAGGCAGCGTAGTCTTAATTCCAACTCACGCCTTTTTCATCCACCACCAGACACTCACTGCGCCTTTATCTCACTCTTGTGGGTTCTCTTTCATCCTTGCTTCATCCCTTTTTTACTGTGTTTCCGTCTTTTTCTTCCTCCTTCTTTCCTCCTTTTGTGTTTTTTTCCGAGTGTCGGTGGACCCCACTTGCAACCAGCACCTCAAGTTAAACACTTCCTGTTGCCTCGTTCCCATTGGCCACACATAATATACATAGAGTTAGATGTTAAATTATTGGATATGATGCTGAGGAGACACAGGTGAAGGAACGTTGTCCTGTCTCTGAAGACCAACAGCAGGGGAAATTGCCACCAGGAGTTAGCTGTTGAAATCTAGCTATTTCTTTAACATAACATAACAAAAAATCTTCTTTTAATAAAGAGCTCTCTACCACAAGTATTCTGATTTGCGGCTCTGTAAATAAAAACATTTGTGTCATTAACCACTGCATTGGATTAGAGCAGAGCTCTGTGCATTTTTGTCTGTGGTTAAAGTGTCTAGAATGTGTACATAAAACTTGGAATTTCTCTGTGTTAATGCATGGGCTGTAGACAGGACACGGTTGAACCAGTGAGGAGTGACTGTCTCTCTCTCTCTGTTTCAGGACTGCGCTGTCTGTTCCAACAACTCTTTCTTGATGAAAGTTCAGCTTTCCACACCCTCCTCAGCCAGAGTACTGCATCTGCTCATCATCTGCCCTGAGGCAGTACTTCCCTTCTTGTCCCCAATTTTCGTCTAGCGGTGGCCTGCTCTGACATGAAGAGGATGCATTAAGGCTGCCAATCAAAACCCTATGTAAACATGCAGGCAAACATGTTTCATGTTATTGTGTTGCCTTACATTCTACTCTTCTTCATCAATTGGGAGAAAGTAATCTTGTTTTGTACTGTGTTTTATTTTCTAATATGTGTGTTCTGAATGATGTTAGAACAATTTTAAAAAACTGACACATCAAGTCACTCATGATAAGTTATTACAAGCTACAGTGTGGTGTGGTACCAGAATATCACTGGGTAAAAATGTCAGAAATGTATTGTCCTAAATATGGTCTACAAAAATATCGCCCATTTAAGTTGGTAACACAAAATCTACAGCAAATGGAGTGATATTTTTGTAAAAACATATTTAGGCCATGAGATTTATGTGAGGCAAAATGTTGTTAACACTATCTTGACCTACAAACCATCTCTTGCCCCAGGGACACAGTGACCCTCAAACTGAATGACTGTTAAATATAGTGCAGAGAAAAAAATATATATATTCTTTCTTAAAGAAAACGCTAAATTATTTTGAACTATGAATATACAGCGTTAAAAAAACACTCTATCGAATTTTGAAAAGTATAGGAGTCGTATTTTGAATGGCTGCACTAGCTGAGGGCCGAGGAGAGATCCTTTTTGTCGTTTGAGGTGCTAAGTACATACTTTTAACTCAGAAGTTCTCCGAGTTAAAGCTAAAACTTCGATTGAGACCAAGTTAGAAACAAGTGAACAGAGACTGCCTTTCTCTGTTTCCGTCTAAAGTTCATGCACTAACTTGGAAATATTTAGAGTTGTACACATGTTGTTTAGACACTGCAAATGCAAAAAACACAGGAGCTCAGCTTTGCCATTAGTCAGTGCTGTTCTTTATGGCACGAGGCAGTCACAGTAAACAGGAAAGGTAGCTGTATCAAAGAGCGTAATCAGTGTGATAATTTGAGGGTTTGCATTTAAAGGTGTTCAGAACTGATCCTGCTTTACCAAGATTTATATAGCATGCCAGCAAAAAAGATAATTCATGACCAGGTCCACATGTTGCAGCTTTTTAAGTGCTGTCAACAAAGTCTATTTATTATGAGTGCCACAGAATTTAAGTGCGAATATACTGGGTCTTAGTTAAACCTAATGGAATGAGACCCCACTGATCGGTGCCACAGACGACATCCGAACTCTCCTTGACCGCAGAGAAACTGTGACTCTGATCCTCCTCGACCTCTCCACTACATTCAACACCATCTCCATCCACACCCTCATCGATAGACTCCGCAACATCGGCATACAGCAGAACACCCTCAAATGGATCACTTCCTTCCTCTTAGGATGCACACAGAGCACCCATTCACCCAAGAACATCATCTGTAGTGTACCCCACCCTATTCAGCATCTACCTGACCCCTCTCGCAGATGCTGTTAAATCCAATGGACACAACATAATCTCCTACGCTGACGACACTTAACAAATCCTCTCGCTCACTGAAGAGAAGTACTGATCTTCAGAAGGGACACCTCAATATGGGACCACAGCTGGTGACCAGCAGAACTCTGACTAATACCCACACCAACAGAGACAATGCACGCAACCTCTGCATCATCCTCGATAGACAACTAACCATGAAACAAGTAATTGTAGTCACCTCCACCTGCTTCCACACCCTCTGCATGCACCGCCAACTTTTCAGATGGATCCCTATCAACATCAGAAAGACCGTCATGCTGGCCCTCGTCATCAGTCGCCTGGACTATGGCAATGATCTCTACGTTGGAATCTCCACCCAACTCCTCAAAAGACTCCAGACCATAAAAAACACTGCAACCAGACTCATCCTGGACCTCCCCAAATGGACCCACATCCCCCTCACCTCAGAAATCTCCACTGGCTCCCCATCAAGAAGAGATGCCAATTCAAGATCCTCACACACGCCTACAAAGCTCTCCACGATCAAGGACCATCATACTATTATTATTATTGCCTCACCCATCGACTGAACGTCCACCTGCCCACAAGACACCTGCGCTCTGCCTCTCTCACCATCGCACACCCCCCAAATCCATTGCAGCCGCAGCAGAGGCCAGTCCTTCTCCTTTATCGTGGCAAAACCCTGCAGCGACCTGCCCCTCCACCTCTGGATAGCTCCCTCCCTGGTGGACTTCAAAAAGAAACTTAAGACCTGGCTTTTCGACACAGAGATAGCACACTTAGGGGCCGATTAGGATGGCGGGCGGATGTCCGCCCGCCACCCTAGCGGTACTGGGATCAGCCGGTCCAGCACCTGCAATTAGGATGCCACTGCCACCGTGGCGGTGGCATCCTCTATTCCCAGCATTGTTGTGGGCAGTGCTCACAGCACCACCCGCCACTATGCTGGGAATGCACGTTGTGCATTGTCATGCACAAGGTGACAGGCACCACGTGGTGCCTGCCACCTTGTCTGTGACAATGTAGAGGGGTACCATAGGTACCCCCCCCATGTGCACCCCCACCCCCCCAATACCCTGGGTGCCCACAATGGGCCACCAACAGCAAAATCCGCATGCCGTTCCGTGGCGGCGAAAGGCTGCTTCCTGCACCCATGCTAATATGGATGGCAGTGTCTAGCAGACACCGCCACCATATCCAGACCCTTTTCCGCCTGGTCGACTGGCGGAAAACCGGTGGACGGTCTTTCCGTCCGCCGGGGTCCCTCCGCCATACTAATATGGCGGGGGGAAATGGGTGGCGGGCAGGGTATGATGTAGGACGGATCGCCACCGCCTTGCGGGCGGTGGCAATCCGCTCTACATCGTAATCAGCACCTTAGTGTCCAGATACCCTTGGGGTGCCAGTGTTGCACTACACAAATACAAACTGATTAATTAATTGATTGATGTTCTCCGTAGTGAGCGATGCAGGGAACAGGGTAGCTTGGTAAAAATTGTTATTGTCATTTAAGAACATGGCTGTCGGGATTGTGCCACTCCCAATCGTGTGTGTGCGATCGGGGCAGAGGTGCACCAAATTAAAAGCTGCCGACAGGGGCGGAAGAGCGCCTTGCATTTGGGTAGATGCACACATCTTTTGCCCTCACTTCAGCACTCACCTGCTTGCGGGCCTCTCGCCTTCCTGTGGGAACTCTCGCCGGGATGCACACGCCGGCTCCTATGCTCCTGTTGACTTGCTGGCTCCCGTCGGGTTGCACATGCCGGCCCCTACGCTCCTATTCACTCACTGGCTCCTGCACCTGACACACGCAGGCTCCTACGCTCCTGTTGACTCACGGGCTCCCCGCTCCTGACTCTCGCAGGCTCCCCGCTCATGTTGACATGCCGCCTCCCCGCTCTTGTTGACACACCGGCTCCTGCGCCTCATTCTTGACGGCTCCGCTCTCCTAACTCTCGCCGGCTCCCGCTCTTGATTCTTGCCGGCTTCTCCTCCTTTTGCCAAGCTGGCCCTATCTCTTGGTGTACGCCTGCTATTTTACTCTTCACGGCCCTAACCTAAAAGAGAGAACAAACAGCCAGAAATAAGTAAGATACAAGAAACACATATACTGCGGTACCGCTACAAATATAAGAATAATTCATCTGAATGTTTGGTTTTCCATAAGGGTTGGAGATCTTGTTTGTCTTTTGCACCAGTCTGAAACACATAAAAATACCATAAAGAATTCAGTGTGTTCCTGAAGTTAAGGAACCCCCATTTTCAATTTAACCCCACACCTTTTTGTGTTATCCATTAACTGGAAATGTTACTAATACAGATTGTTTATGGTTAGTTATTTTTTTTACATTAGTGATCCATTTGGGGCAATTTTTTATTCCTATTTTTACACCAAGTCTGTACATTGCCAAACCATAAAATTAAACAGCCCTTACATACATAACCTAACTACCTTATTTTGTCTGCTAATGTAATCCTCTGTTCAGTAGCAGTCTTCCATATAATGTCTACCTAGTGGAAGAGGGGAAATGTACAGGTAGTTCACTATATTAGAACTATGCATAGAATGATCCAACTGTATGTTAAAGCATATCTATTGCTAGCTACTGTCGGGTCTCCCCGCTGAGCCCAGCAGACTGCCTGTGTCCTTTCTGGCTTGATCTCTGCCCCTAATGGGCTTCAGGTACCCGCCGCTGCGCTGCCTCCCCGGGGTACTCTCCCAGCAGCCTTCTGGATGTAACGTCTCGCCACCGGTGCCTTACTTCCCCCGGGGGGCCTTGGTCACTCTTGGGCCCCGCCGGGGTGGGAGTGGCACGGAGGGCAGCTTCCGTGGAGCCTGGGGTTGAGTTACGCCCCCATGTTGCCATTTGAGTCTGCTGGCGCGGGTCCGCTCCGGGGCAGGGATTGGCGCACTCCGCCCGCGCCTCGCAACTGCTTGGGGAGGCGGGAGTGCCCGCCCTCTTGCTGCAGCTTTGCCCGGGGCGAGTCCCACACCCGGGCCCATTTCCTGGCAGCACGGCTCACTAGGCACTCCGGCGCCCTCATATCTCCTCCGTAGCGTAATCTCCCATGTGCGGTTCCACTTCGGGGCCGAGATCGAAGCCCGTGGACCGCCAGTTTGTGAAGCAGTGGGGGCGCCCGCCTATTTAGCGGGGTCTTGCCTGGGGAGGTACTTTTCCTAATACTGTGCTGTGCACAAGACGTATGCGCGTCTTGACCATTTCCTAGTTATACCAGCTGCTTGGCCCTTAGTTACAGGTTCCGCTATCGAGGCGAGGTCCCTTTCTGACCACGCGCATATTACCCTTTCCCTACGCTTACCCACTGAACGTTTTACTGCTACACTGCGATGGCACCTGCGAGACTCATTGCTTAGCTCTCCCGATGTAGTTGCTGACATTAGGCGATGTATCATAGACTCTATAGCGACTAATGATAGAGAAGATACGCAGCTCTCCTTGGTTTGGGAGGCTCTTAAACTAGTTGCACGAGGGGCTCTCATAGCAAAGGCGGCTTTTGAGAATAAAACCAGATGGACGAAACGCGCTGACCTAGAGGCGTCAGTAAAAGAGCTTGAGGCCATACACAAGCGTACAGGTGCCCCCCGAGTCTGGCGGCAATTGGAGAGTGAGCGACTCCAGCTCCGACGTCTAGATCTAGACCGAGCAGAACACACGGTGGTTCGTCTGAAGCACAAATACTTTTTTGGCTCCAACAAAGGTGGCCGCATGCTAGCGCATTGCCTTTGTAGCCAACAGGAGGCCTACTCGGTTACGACGCTCCGCGACGGTTCCGGACGATCTATCTCAGGTAACGTCAACATAGACTCGATTTTCTGATCCTTTTATAGCTCCCTCTATGCAGCTGATCCTTTCCCACGCTCTGATTCCTCTCCCTACCTCAGCGGTGCTGCGGTGACGTGAGTCTGACGCTCTGGATTCACCCATCCGCATAGAAGAAGTGATTTCTGCAATTGCGTGGCTGAAGTTACAGAAGGGCCCAGGGCCTGATGGCTTTAGTGCCCTTTTTAATAAAACTTATTTCGTCGAACTCGCCCCATTGCTAACCCATTTGTTCAACTCGTTCGCGGACACAGGATCCCTCACCCCCTCCATGCTGAAAGCTTCTATTTCGGTTATTCTCAAACCGGGCAAGGAAGAAACTTTGCAGTTCCTATCGCCCAATTAAACATAGATGCCCAACTTTTCTCTAGCATATTATTGCACAGACTTAACCCACATATGCTGGGTCTGGTAGACCCGGATCAATCTGGCTTCATCCTGGTACGGCAATGTGGGGATAATACTAAACGTATATGTCACCTGTTAGATAAAGTGCACCGGCCAAAAGAAGAAGCCCTACTGTTAGCAATTGACGCGGAGAAGGCGTTTGACCGTGTGCACTGGCTGTATCTCTTCGCAACACTTGAGCACTTTGGCCTAGGGCTGCGGTTCCGGAAATGGATCGCGAGTCTCTATAGTGCGCCCCTGGCGGCGGTGCGCGTCAATGGAGTCCTCGCTGACCATTTCGAAGTGGGGCACAGTACTCGGCAGGGTTGCCCCCTCTCTCCCCTGCTTTTCGCCCTCTATATGGAGCCGTTGGCCCAACGACTCCAGGACAACCCCCTTGCATGCGGCATCCCCTTTGGCCTAGACCAACACCTTATTAGTTTACACGCAGGTGACCTCATTTTCTCGGCGGCACACCCGCTGACCTCTCTGCCAGCAATTGTGGACGACCACCAGACGTTTAGTCAGTTCTCTGGCTTTAAAAACAACATGATGAAATCACAAGTACTTAATCTCACTGCCGCTCCTCTGAAGGAGAGAACAATCCGCAATAGTTTTACCTTTGAGTGGGTGACAGAAGGCATTACATAACTGGGGCTGGTCCTCCACAAAAGCCTGGTGCAGACAGCAGAGCAGAACTACTTGACCCTCTTGAAACGGATCCACGCAGATGTGAATCGATGGCGCCGCCTTCCTCTGACTTCGTTTAGGAGACTGTCTGCGGTCAAAATGAACGTACTGCCGCGGGCTTTGTATTTATTCCAAACACTGCCACTAGAAACCCCACCGCATGCCCTACGGCAGATGCAATCGGCGATTGAGGGGTTTGTCTGGGGCCCGACCGCACCGCGGCTGCGGAAAACTCAGCTTCAACGTCCTAAGACATTTGGTGGTCTCGCCTTCCCTAATCATACGCAATATTTCCACGCTTCACAGTTACGCTTTTTGGTGGAGTGAAACCGCCCCATGACAGAGAAATATTGGGTCTTCATGGACCAGAAGGTAGCGGGCCACCACATTTGGCGCAACGTATGGTTCCGCGACCAGATCATGCTTGAGGCCTGTACCCCTCCCCTGTAACGCACCCCACGATGCTTGCTTGGGACAAAGTCTGCCGTAAGGCCAACCTGACCACGTTTCCCTCTCCCATGACTCCGCTTTTCATGAACCCTGCCTTTCAGCCGGGGGTGAATAACGGCGCTGCTTCACGATGGATTGAGAGGGGCTGTAAACATTTAGGGCACCTTTTCGAGTTCAGAGGCCTTATTCCCTTTAAGGAACTTCAATCAGACTACAACCTATCCGCGTCCGATTTGTATTTGCACTCCCAGATGACACACTGGATATCTAACACTGCGACGCGCTCCCTAGCACATCGCCCGTGGTTACCATTCGAGAAATGGCTCATGTCCACGAAAGATGACAAACACCTCATCTCTGAAATTTACTCCTTACTCTCCACCGCCCTTCCTCAAAATCGCACTGCGGGTCAGAAGCGCTGGGAGGTGGAAATCGGTTGCGAGCTATCAGACAAGGAATGGCAGGATATTTTTTATCGCACACACCACACTACGTTTTCCTCGAGCCACACGGAAACTGCCTATAAGATCGCGACATATTGGTACTATACCCCTGATAGACTTGCTAATTGGCAACCCCAATGCGATGGCCTCTGCTGGCGGGGATGCGGTAGCCCAGGGACCCTGATTCATCTGCTCTGGCAATGCCCTAAATTGACCCGTTACTGGGAACAGATCCTGGACGAAAATGATGCTGCTTTTAATACCTCCATCCCCCGACTCCCGGCGTACACACTTTTAGGCCTCCCCAACGTGCTCACCTTCGCTCTGCGCTCACTTAGGGGGAGACAAATGGCGCTTGCGTTGAACACTGCATTAAGGGTTATACTGGCAAAGTGGAAATCAGACCGGGTCCCGGAGCATATACACTGAGTGCACCAACTTTGGAATCTTCTGGCAATGGTGAAGCTTTCTATGACAGCAGCAGGGAAGAGTGAAGACTATTCCAAATCCTGGGCCCCCTTTTTATCTATCCTCACCACAGAATTTCGAGAATTGTCCTGCCCACAATACCCCCGTATTCTCAAGCTGATCCCTGAAGACATCTCAGTCCTCCCATGAGAGCGCGTGACACACACCCCTTCCCATTTACTGTAGTGATAGTCCTAGAGTAACATCCAGGGAGCAAGCGCTGACACTTTCCCTTTCTCTTTTTGGTTAGCTCACTGGGGAGACAGGGTGGGGAGAGGGGGAGGGCTTCCATGGGATTTGTATAGTTTCCATATGTTTTTGTTTCGATTAACGTTTATATACGGAATATTACACTGTGTCTGCAGCCCTTAAGGGGTCACCACGCAGCTCCAGAGCCTCATAGCTTCTCAACTGCTTTATAGACAGCCTCCAACACCGCTTATTGCTTGCTACAGTCTTTCTGACGTGGCCGGCCCTGTTGGGTTGTAGGCGGATTACTGTGTTTAATATTCAATAAAAACGATTTAATACTAAAAATGGGGGTGTTGGAGGTGCACAATATAATGTATATGTTACTCCTGGTCTACATGTTTCAAGCCTTCCCCTTTGGCTTTTCTTCAGGACCAAGTACGATTGATCCCTAATACCACTCCTGAATATTGGCTATTGTATTCTTTAGTGCCTATTCATGGTATATCATTGTGCGTTATACAATACCCAATCGGTATGATGCCTTAATACTACATATTTGGTAAGATGTCTCAATTAATTTTATTATTGTTGTAACTTTGCCCCATGAACTCTGCACAGGAGGGAAGGGACGCTTGTAGTCAAACTTGCTTCAAAGCTACTCCCTCGCCCAGCATACTTTGCCTGTCTGTGGCTCACAGGCGTCCCTCCCCTCCTGTGCAGAGCTCATGGGGCAAAGTTAGAACAATAATAAAATGAATGCATAATGACGCATAATTCCAGTAGGCTAGTTATGGGTCACTACACTTCTCACCGTTTTATTTTTGTATCAATATTCTGTGGTCAAATTTATTGCATGGTCTGCTATTGTATCAGGTAAAATTGGTAACCATTATACATAATTTACAAGGGGGTGAATAGATGATTCCTTTCTAAACCTAGGGGTCTCCCGCCACCTTATCATAAACGGGACCGCTCAACAGGATGTTGGTGGTCGCAACAGAGGCCTTACAATGCGACCGCCACCATGGCGGTCGCAATGCCTATATTTTCCATTGTGGTTGGTGCTGCTGGCTGCAGAACAAGCCGCAATGCAAAAATGGCAATGCAAAAATGGGATACATTACATATCCCTGCGGTGCCTGCCACATGGTGCAGGGATATGTAGTGGGGCACAGTTTGGGGCAGAGGGGGACCCGCTTCAGCCCCCCGTCAAGTCCCTTACTGCCTGCCTTTTCATGGATGGTTACCCGCCATCAAAAGTCTGTTGGAAAGGGACATCATAATCCCTACGGTGGTGCCTGGTAGGCACCGCCACTGTTGTAGGGACATGATTCTCCTCCAATGCATCGGATTTGTGGGGTCGGTCTTTACGACCACCAAGAAACCGCCCAACATTGTATTGTTGCGGGCTGGAAACTAGCTTATGATGGCAGTGAGACCGCCACCGACGGGCTGTCGGTGGCAATCTCACCGCCATCATAATCAGCCCCTTAGTTTGGTTTGCAAGAGTTTGAGGTGGCGTCCTTTGGCCTATGTAATGAGGGGCAGCATTGCCTTTCTTAATGAGGCATTTTAATGACGGATTAACAATTGTCTGCATTGAAGGTAGCCTCATTGATTCTAAGACTGTGGAGGACATTGAGTAAACGTAGTGCTAGAACTCTTGTGACATTAAATGTTGTATTCTCAATTGAAGAAATGTTTGGTTCATGTGCAAACCATAGATTTTCTGGAATTTGTATTTACCTCAAAGGTGTAGACATGGATCCCCAGAAGGTGAAAACAGTCCGTGATTGGTCAGTTCCAAGTAATGTTTGTGAAACACGGTGTATTTTAGGCTTTAAAGAATTCAACCAGTGATTGAATTAGGATTTTTCAAAGCAAGTTCCACCGGGTCACCTGTTTGGGAAAAATGTAAAGTTTTAAGGGCACTAGGAAGCTGATGCATGCAACTTTTCAAGAGTTAAAAAAGAGGCTCACTGCCGCCCCAGTTTTAGTAAACAATGATTAAGTGTTGGCATTCATTGGAGATTCAATTCCATTAATTTTGTAATAGAGTTATCCTGACTCGACTTCACCGGGAGACTGCCCCTTGTGACCCTGGAGCTTTCTTCTCATAAAAGTTGACTTCCTATGGAAGTCCATTTCAAATGAACAGACGAGAAACTGCTCGCTCGGCAACATTTAATGGGAGCCAGGGATACAGCTTCGGATTTCTGAAGTGTGTGCATTCTTTAACACCGTTGCAGTCGTGAAGGATACTTATCCTTGCAAATTTGAATTTTGGTATAGCCTATCACCTGGGTAAAATAAATGGAATAGCAGAGGCAGTCTTGTGTATCAAAGTCCACATAGAAAATACTGTATGGCCCCACATGTTAACATAGGAGTATTCTTCTACTCCCATGAGATATAGCAGTGTAATTGCAATAAATGATTTGTGTCAGAGTTGTGGAAAGCTCTGCAGAAGGAAGGTCAGAATACTTGATTGAAGTCTTAATCAATTAGTTCTGTTAAAAAACCAAATCACATTTAACAGCCCTACACCTATACACATGTCTGCTGACATGGCTCTAAGACTGAAGAGCATGAAGGTTTCAGCAAGACGTTCAAAGGTGATTCCTGTGTGGCAGTATGTCCAAGAGCCTTCAGTGTGTGCATTAAACTGGGAGTGTTGTTTGAGACCACAATGCATTTTGCATTCTTTTCTGTCTGCACGTGAACCATGTCACTCAGTGCCAATGGATTATATCAGAGCATACGATCCAGGATCATAAATTCTGTCTGGGTTGTGGTCACCCTTTTTAAAAAGATTACCATTTCGTCCCCTTACAAAGGTTACAACTTGTGAGTGGCTTGGCATAGGATGATTTACAAATCCTTGCTATCTGTTACAAATCTAGAGGAAAAAGGTTCTAATCTATTTGGGGTACCATCATTGGACTGATAGAGACAGAATGTTTCGTTAAGTAGCTAAAGCAGTATTATGCTCTTATCTAAAATACTTGCATATTACTCTTATCGCAAACTAGGGTGTTTTCTTTAAAAATGTTCTTCAATACTCAACTTGATGATTTCTATTCTTCTGTGATTTTGGTTACAATCCTCAATGGTCTAAAAATAAGTAATCACATGTCTTTCAGAATCCGGCTACAGCCATAATTCATTGATCACGCAGAGGGCACAAATTAATGGGTACACCACCAGAATATATGGATGAGTGTAGGAAATTGGAATATTAATTGAAGGGAGTGAGAACCCATTTCAAATAATAATCACAATCCTTGTCAGGGTGAACCACAAATGTCAATAAAAAAAAAACTATGCTTGACCCTCTGGTAGCTCGGCACAAAGCATTTAGGCCATACTTAGAAGCAATGTGTGAAGTCTTTTTTGCTATTTTTACAGTAATAAAGTGAAAATACGACACAAGAAAATCCCCAAAACCAATTTAGAAAATAGAGGATAATCTATTAAGTAAAATGACACCAAAACAACAGAAATCCATACTCTAGAACCGGACCTGGACAAAGTCAAACGCAATGGAACTGGGCAGGTAACAAGGCCAGGTTCCTTCTTATCTTGGTGCAGGGTCTGCATGGTGCTGCGAAGCAAGGTTTTGTATCGCTCTGCATCGAATCCGGTGAAGCTGCCAATCAGGAGCTGCTCAGTGCCGCGAGACAAGGCTCTGCGATAAACATGGTGATCCGTCAATTAGGAGCTGCATGGTGCTGTGGTGCGAGGCCCTGCATTGCTCTGCACTGCTCTGCCTGGTTTGTGGCAAAACCTTCACTTAAGCAGGGAGAATTACACTCTGACTCCAGCCAAGATTTCAGGACCTTGAGGAAACCACTTAGGGGTCAGGACTCACTCTGACTGAAGCCAGCAGAGAGGACCTGGTTCAGTTGGGTCTTGTCAGCTGGAAAGCAGGAATGGCCTCTGGAAGCTTGTTGTGTTCCTGTAGCTCAAACAGGAGCCAATCCGACTGACCTTTAAAGTCACTTGTGGGGTCCTCGGTTCAAGGCTAGCAGGTCCAATCCTCCTTCCTCAGACAGCAGGGCGGTCCTTCTTCTGAATCTTCTGGGGATTCTACTTTTAACCCTAGGGCTAGTCTGTGGATGAGGGACACCCCCTTTTTCTAGCCCTAAACTTGTTCTGGTCAGTTCTTCTCTTTCCCCCAGGTTTGGCTACAGCCTGGCTAGTTAAAAAAGGGCAGGCAGGTCCAGGTGTGAACTGCATCTGCCAGTGACAGCCTAGGGTTCTTCTGAAGTGAGAAAGGGCTGGTTACAGCCCCCAAGGCTACTCTTTCGTGTGCAATCATGACATGGGCACAGCCCTCCAGCCATCCTGTCATTAAGACCAACTCCCCTCTACACCCAGGACCTTTGTCTACTGTCTGGTTCCAATACTAATTTCAGTGAGGGAGCCATCAACAGTAAAGAGACACTTGGCATTGACAGAAGGGCACCTTTGGCTAGAAAAATGTCAACTTTCTAAGGGTAGCATTTTCAAAATAGTAAACTTAAATCGGGCTTTACCATTAACTGGGATTTTAAATTACAAGTAAGATAAATTGGAGAAGTATTTTCTTAGATTCTCCCAAACTGAATTTAGCTCCTATTAAGTGTAATAAGGTAAACCAGTGTTAGTCCATGGGAGGCCAGCCTTTCCACAATGAAAAAAGGACTTTGGTGGTTTTTCACTGCCAAGACATGTAAAACATTAAATAGAAATGTCCTGCTTTTTAAATATCATGCATCCTGTCCTGTGAGCATTTCGGGCCTTCACCAGGGGTGACTTATAAGTATGAAAAATGAAGGCTTAGGCCCGGCAAGAGGTTTATTTTGCCAGGTCAAAATGTCAGTTTAAAACTTTTAAAGTTTAAAGGCTGCAGTGGCAGGCCTGAGACATGTTTTACAGAGCTACTTTAGTGGGTGGAGCCATGAGTGCTGCAAATCACTAGCAGTATTTAATTTAAAAGCCTGGTACATGTAGTGCCACATACTTGGGACTTATAAGTGAATTAAATGTTTCAATCAAGTCCGTACCAATTTAACCAAGTTTTAAACATTTCACAGGCACTCTACCACTGGTTAGCAGGAATAAAGTGTACATAGTCCTCCAGTCAATAAAAACAAGTTCAGTAAAAGAAGGCAACAGTCTGGGGCGATTTTAAAGAAAGAGTCAATTTCCAACAGTGAGAAAACCCAGCTGTGTGGTTAAAGGAGTTCAAATGTAGGGTAGCAATTGAGTCTTAAGATGTGAAGGTCAATAGACTGTGTAAAAACAAATCAGAAGGCATGTAGTGGGAGTTAAGGGTTCTTGTTAGTGTGGGT
This sequence comes from Triturus cristatus, assembly GCF_964204655.1. NCBI lineage: Eukaryota > Metazoa > Chordata > Amphibia > Caudata > Salamandridae > Triturus > Triturus cristatus. Next base: position 892,449,389 of record NC_140581.1, read on the forward strand.
GGCAATAAAGACTAGGCTAGCAGTTAAGCATCAACGGCGTTCTGTGGTTTATTTATGAACATGTAAGATTATGTTTATTTTAATAAAATAGGTCTATTCAATACCTAACAAACGCTGGCAAAGGCAAGTGTCCCACTGCTTTACCCTCTTGTGTTCCTGCCTCCAATCCAGCCATTTAGGAACAACAGAATCATTTTTAGAATTGCCAAATTAGCAATTTAAGTCAATAGACCAAAACACCTTTAGTGCCATTGACAAGTGTCTCCATCTTGGTGTTTAATGTGCATGGGCAGTGAACGTCATTACTCAAAAGATTTGTTCCTACAGCTGGAGATAAAACAAACAGACTCCAGAAAGTGAAGCAGAAAGTAGAGGAAGTTATTAGCGCCCAAGGATTTGTATTAAACCAAACACCCCAACTTTCTGCTTGGACTCTCAAAATCCAGATAGCGGTACACAGGTCGGATGGACCTTTTCTACTGTGTTGAGAATGGAACAAGGAACAAAAGTACGTATCATAAATATCATAAATTGTCAGGGTTTAGATTTTCAGTCAATGATGAGTAGTTGTTGAAGTTTCCAAAACCTTATTTTTGAAGGATAAGTATGGTTTGTCATATTTATTCCAGTTAGTCCAGATTACAGAAATATTGAATAAAAGATCGATTAGTAACTGCATAAATCAAACGAAGTGTTCCATAAAGGAGATTTGTCACTAACTAGCTAATGAAGCATAACATTATGGAACCCAGGAAGAGTTATTTCTAAAAAAGAGCAAGATTTTTGGAGCATAGACAAAGTCTTGAAATTCAGATAAAGAGTTGGTCTGGAAACCCAGCTGAGTTACCATAGTTGCAGTAGCAACCGTTAAATTTCATCAGTGATAGAGAGAATGATTGTTGCAGCAGCATTGATCAAAAGGAATCAGGATAAAAGAAGGTAAAGTCACTGTCTGCAATAGCTTTCAGCAATGAGGAGCAAGATGAGGACTAAGGACAGAACTCAACTTCTCTCTCTAACTAGGAACACATCAAATATAATATAAAATGACACAATAATGTAACGAAAATTAGTAGGTGTAGGATGCTCTCATCTAATGGAAACTGCTCATTCGATGGTGTTGTCAACACTCATTGCTTCTCCTCTCGATTTCCACTGTAAATATTCATGCCAGTACATAGTTGAAGAAGTGTTGCGACTTTTAAAACATGGAGGAAAGTTCTCATGAGAACCTTCTCACCTAAGCTAATAAAATAGGTCAATGTCCAGTTGTGAAAACAAAGGACAAGTCAAATGCAACGAAACACATCTATTGGCAATGTTCTTGTTAAGCATACATAAAATATATCTAAATTATTCTTCATTCTGACAGTCTATTCATTATGAATTTACAGGAAAGTTCATTGTTAAGGCAAGATGATCTAATATGGTGTGAAGGAGCAAAAGAACATAATGTTTAAGTCAGCACATTCTTTATTTAGTAGGATGCTGGTGCTCGGCAAAATTCGAAATAAATGTCTATTTAATTGTGAGCAAGAGTCAAAAGAAAATGTGGCTCTGACCCAGTTACAGAAGCACATTGAGAATGACAGCCCACTACATTTTTTCCCTTCACGTTATATTTCCTATACGTTTAAAGAAAGATCATTTTCCCTGCGTGTGATTTACGGTTACATTCTTTTAGCAGGGCTAAAATGCATTTTAAAGTGATTCTTTACACATATAAAGAAGACATATTTTCCTACGTGTTATTTTTCTATGTGAAAAACAAAATATTTCTAATGTGCAATTCTAATATGGTGTGCAAGTCAAGATTTGCTTTCAAAATTAATTTTTTACAAACTCATATAGGACAAACCAAAAGGTGAAAGCATGTATGGATCAAATAAACAGGATTTATTGTCTCCTGCTGTTGGGGAGGCACATTATAGTGCTATGGTATGATGAACTATTCACAGGTCCACAGTGGTAAACATGTACTCATGTACCTCCTCTGGAATGAATTCTTTTGAAAAATTAAGAGTATATCTATCATCACATTTGAGACCCCTTTTAAAGAGTAGGCTGTCCTTGACTCATGAAGTCCAATCATAGTAAGTTTTACATTTCGTGGCTACCTGCATTGCCTGAGTCCATGGAAGGGGGTGAGGGGTTATAGGAGAAGGTTGGTCCTTAGCCCAGTGAAAAAGGGAAGTACAGGGTGACTCAGAGGTCCAGAAATGCTGTGTATCACAGGCCAAGAAAGGTCCAAAGAAGCAATGAAGAACTCTTCAATGTGTCTGACCCTGCCTCATCTCATGGAGGGCACTAGGTGAGATTGGTGTACGTGGGACTTGTTCCAGCAGGTGTTTAAGGCTAAATAGGGCATAAACAATTAGGAGTAAGGTCAAGGGTTGTGCTGGAGCCATGACAGTGTATAAATGTTTAACAAGTACTGCAGTGTCAGAGGCTTAGGGACTAGAGAACAACTTTAAATGTCTCTGATGCAGATTCTAAAAGTTTCTTGAGAACCTCACAAAGTGGGATGGCCAGCCCTCACTAAACTGAGGTAAGAAGTTATACAATTCTCTTTGGGCCCACTGTGTCAGCAGGGAAAACACAACAAACTTTCTTCCTCAATGAGACACATCAGATGTTTCTGATGAGATTCCATAGAAGGACCGACTGGGAATAGTACACCTTCCGGTGAATAATTGTTGGTATCTGGAATCCAATCACTGAAAAATGCCAGGTGCTTGGAAAAATTAGCTGTTTCTGAGGTCTGTCCTCAGGGGGTACCCCTCAGCTGCTCTGTTCAATCTTTATTCCAGATGCACTACCAATGGAAGATGATGAATCCCTGGCAGCAGTGTCTTCATAAACCTTTCATTTCCCTGGTTGACTGTCAGCTGAAACGGCCTTCGCCAGGTAAACATAGGTTTTGTAATCCCGCAGAGGTTTGATAAGGTCCGCCAAGCTCCCACCTCTTTTCAGGAAGATTGCAGTGAAGTCAGCACACCACCTGACTGCATGGTATATTGATCTTCTGTTCTGGAAGAGTTCCATGAAATTACTAGACACCTTGCTCCAGATGGCTCATACAGAGCAAGCAACTACTTCTCGTTCTCCCTCTATGCACAGTCCTAGGGGAGTCCTAGCTGTTCTAGGCTTTCAGGTTTTCCATGAAGTCAGGAACTTTCCTAGATTTGTGATCCATCCAGTGAGCTCTCCTCCAGTCGTATGATCTGCTTTTCATAGAAGAAGACTGGGGCAGTACGGGCACATTTGACTCCTTCTTCTGTACAGTGGACATACTGAACAGCCCCTCTGAACCTTGACTCAATTGGGAGATGAAGGAATCCAGAGTCTATGGTAGAGGCAGCTTCTCCAGGTCTTCTGGCCAGCCTGAAGCCAAGAATATAATTAGAGTGTGGCCCTTTAGTGCATATTCTGTCCTTAGACAGTCCTTAGATACCATTATGGTCCCTAAAATACCCTTTTAATGGGCCATTCTTACATCACATATGCCTTATTATGGTCCGTCCAGCGATTACGTTGGCAAGCAAAGTTGCCTTGACCAACAAGTACAATAACTACATTTGCACCATCTGGTCAATTGACCAATGTGCATTTATTTCAGACGAAAGCAAATGTAGTTTTCGCATAGATTTCTCAATGCAAATGTTACTGAGTTCCTCATTTCATATAATTGTTTGATCTTGAGCAAATCAGTTTGCCTCATTGTGCCTCATAATAGGAGAGTTGTTAAAATACACGCACCATTATATATGACTTTCTTTTCTCAACATGTAGAATGCCCACACATTTTTATACGCATTTCGTCATAGAGTGAGGATCTCTAATTTAACATCAAAAAAATGGATGCAGAATTACTGGACCAAGTGGATTGACATATTACTGTTTAAAAACAAAAAACACTAACATTTTAGTAGAACAATGGCGCAAAATCACATCTTCTCACTTATTCCTGTGTTTTTTCCTGATGCTGATGTTGACACACGAAGCATGCCTATCAGACCATGCTATATACATTTTGTTTTATAGTTGTGCCTTTCTGGTGTTGAGAAGGGGCACTGGCACCTGTTCGCCGGTGCAGTTTATTACTGCCAATAAAGCTTCAACATCTGCTCAGTAATAAAGGCCAACAAGAGCAGAGTAAATCACTCGCTCTCCCGCCTCTCCAGTGTTTCATTATTTAACTGACCTACAGCACAATGAAGACAAAGTCATGGTCTGAATGATGCTGTGGTGTCTGAATCATGTCAGGGTCTAGCAGATGGTTGCTGTTTAGCTACGATAGTTTTTAACAATCATTCAGTACTCAGTGGAAAGTTCCCCCTTCCTAAAACTCACGTTTGCAACATTTAGTATATGGCCATTTAGTTTCTTTCCGAGAATCTCCGATGCACCCAAGTGTCACTTAGATGAGCAAAAAGTTGAACTTTTCTTTGTAAATGTGGTTCCAAGAATCCTCGACTTTGTGAACTTTTGTGCACACTGCACCAGCAAGCAGGCAAAGAAGGTGAGCAAAAATCTTCTATTGGTGGGTGGAGTGTGTGTTAGTTGACAGGGCGAGGGGGTTGTTTTTTTTCCTCGAGAACATTTAGAATATCAGAGCGTAAAATAAACAATTTCACCATATTGTAACAAACACATTGGTTAAACATTAAGGATATTTGGCGAAACAAAGTAAGAAACTAAGGCAGAATGGAAGAAAGTTATGCAGAACGATTTAGAAAAAGAAAGAAAAAGAGGGCGAGAGCACTAAAGAAACAGAAGAAGAGTTTTAAAATGAAAAAGGTGAAAGACAAAAATTAAGATCGTGTGATGGATTGCACAGTTATTATTTAAAACATCATGGTGCTTTTCCCTGACCAGACTGCTGTGCTCACAGTTATGGAATGTCAAGCAAACGACGATGGAATTTACATTTCTTTAATTCAAGGTCATAATGGGCACCTGTCCCCTCATACTAAAACAGGTGAAGGAGCAGGGTTCCGCCAAAAGAAACCCACTTGGATTAAGTACCCATGTAATAGGTACTAATTTGAAGTATTAAGTATATTAACGTGCAATCACACATCACAAGTGAGATATTTGCTTTGCAATATGCATGAAACTAATCTTAACAATACGTAAATAACCGAAAATGTAATAATATTGTGAATAGAACGTGTTATGAATGTTTTGCATGGCAAATTGCATATATATGTAGTAAAAGGCATGACGTGTGTTGCTTTGTCTTAATAATTAATGCTGCTTTCCTGCTTATGCTATGCTAGGTTAACTGTTAACATGGATTAGAGATAAGGTGGGTGGTTAACAGTGAAAATTTCATTATCACATTATTAATACATGTCTGCTTTCTGTTCTTTTAGTAAATGGACGAGTCTCCATTTTGTGTTAAGTTAGCCGAACTGTAATGAGTGAAACTTGCAGTGCGCACAAACCACGTGACTGAGTGGCTCGAATGCTGAACAAGCTGAAAAAGTGTGGCACGGTGAAGGACATGACGCTTGACGTGCAGCCAACGCCAGTGTTTTCGTGTGAAAAATTCACAAGATGTTAATTGTATAAACATTTGTCCTTAATTTTGTTACATTAACCTCATGAGAGAACAGGGATGTATAATGAATAAGTGGGAACAGAAATTAAACAATGGGGTAGTCAAAAAGTGTGATCTAATGGTAGGGTGACCATCCACCCCTCGTTTTTAACCAATCCCGTAGCTAGAATAGGAAACTTTAGCAACTTTAGTGGGATGGATATGTATGGTAAGGGTATAAAGAATAGGTGATTTAGGGGTGGGGTCTAGATGTGAGGGTGGCGGAGGCGGCTGCTGCTTTACACGTAAGGAGAGAGAGGGTGCGCTGCAGATTGACGGGTTGCAGAGAGGCCTAGCTGCTCCAGTCCTATCCTTGTCCTGAACTTAGAGTCTACGATCCCTGACTCTCTGTCTGGGAGTCCCCTGCCGCTAGCTAGGCCTGGGTGGTGGTTTTGGTATCTTTGATAACTCAAGTTTTTGTTTTTTTGTACTTCTGTCTCTTATCTATTCCCTCCATGCAACATATGTTTCTTGAAATTGATTATTTGCTGGCTGTTTTTAGAGTGTATTTTCTCTCATGAGGTATTTTTAAGATTAATGCATTTGATTTAGATAAAATGTAACAAGTTGCGAGTCTGTGGCTATTTTAGTCTTTCTATGATTTGAATAACTGTTGCCTTCAATTTTTCAACTAATTGGTCCATTGACAAAGAAGATGCAAATTAGAACGAAAATGTTTATTGTGAAATTGTGAACTGTCTAAATATTGAACAGCTGAGTATGAATTGGTAAGCAATTTGTAAACCTGACACCAGGGCAACAGGGACTTGGGTGTATGTGTATGGGCCAAAGTAAATGAAGTAATTGAATGTTTGTCCCTGTCCAAATTACTGGGTCTGCACTGGATCAGTTTCCTGGTAGCAGAGTTATGGTTCAATTATTGATTAATTAGGTAATGGTTATTGAATATTCATTATATGTTTTAACCTGAAGGGTTAGTGTTTTGTTTATATGTTGTCCAGAAGTACAGGTACAAGAAGTGCCTGAGGAATCCCGGGAAGGAATTAGAAGAGTGTGGTAAACAAATCATACTGCAGAAGTACTTTGTCTGATGTAATAATACTGAAAAGCTAGGTAGGGCTGTCGGTATTATGTTTAGGGAAATTTCCGTGTGAAAGAGGAAAGTTTGTAATAGTAAAGGTTCACTGTTTTTGAAACTCTGGTAAAGGAATCCGAGAACGGTAACAGGACACCCCCTTTGCATGTCAAGAGGCCCTCCTGCGATACCTCAGTAAGACCTTGAGAGGAGTAGATAGGTCACAGAGAAGTGAGATAATGCTGGTCGTTATCATTGCTTGCAGTGTAAGAAAATCTCAAAAGTGAAGACTATCTCTTTATTAGTGGAAAAGACAAGATAGCATTGTATTTTTATGTTGTCACTAACAAATTCCGATTAAGGAAAATTCAGAACAATATTGCCGTAATATTTTGTAAAGGGAGGGTCAGTAGCAGGAGTGATACTGACATCACAAGGAGCCGCACTGCATTGGTCAGACAGCGGGGTTGAGCAGAGTGGTGATTGGGTGACTAGTGTGAGACACGCTGACAATAGGACAAGACTGAAAATACTTAGTTTGTTGTGATTGGTTAGTTGGTGTGAGACGCGCTGGGATAGGATAAAGGTTTACGACTGGGAAAAGAGGGATACGGAAAGGTTTTGGTGTTTCGATCGGGTAGAAGTTTACTAATAGAACAGACGAAGATGGGTTTGTGGAAGAAACTAAAGAATTTCTTTAATAATTGTGACAAGGGAGGGAATTCCTATTCCGCCCCCAAAAACGCCTGCATCTTATATGATGATGGAGCGAGGGTATCATACGTGTGTTTGGTTAGAAAACTGGAGAAAATATACAAAGGATGATGGGGTGTTTGATTTTCCTGAGTTTGGTACGTTTAATGTAAGGATCTTACAAGATGAACTCTTTGGAGCCAAATCCTAGACTCACCCAGTATGAAGCATTGGAAAAGTGGGAAGTAGAAGCATTTGAGAGAGAGAAGGATCGAGGTGGTAGAAAAAATAAAAGATTTTTCGCAGGTTACCCATTTGGTGGATGAGAGGATCAAATATCAAATGTAAAGATGGAGAAAAGCTGTAGTAACTGCAGGGATATACCCAGTTTTGACGGTAGAGTGTCAAACAGGAGTTAAATGCAAGGAAAAAATTAAAAATCTGGAAACATCCAGAGAGGGTTTGGATGAAATTGATGATGAATTATTAGAAGAAATTATGATAAAAAGACCTCTCCCATATGAAGAAAATTCAGAAGGGGTGACCCCAAGTGCCCTGCAAATAGTAAATGGAACCCCATTAACTCCTCAAGTCACTGAATTAGCTAAGCCAATAAGAGAGAATTAAGTAAGTCTGTTAAACAAGGCTAGAATGGAACAAGTACAGAAACTGAATCAATTGAACTTGAATGCAGAAGCCCTGACAGTACCCGTGACTATTGGTCCTGTGGTCCCGCTATTTGGGGAAAATTCAAATCTACAGAAAATGCCAACCTTAGCAGTCCCAAGAAGTAGTGTAAGGAGTAACATACATAATATAACAAATAATGAGAGTCAAGATGGCCAAAATAACACACTGTTGGATCTACCAGTTGGAGATTTTATGACTGACACCCCAAAAAGAATTACCCAATTAGAGCCGAGGAAAATAGGTCAAATTATCACTCCAATAGCTGGGAGTGCGACGGGTCCCTCCCCAGAAGAGCTCAGTAGTTGGGTAAAAGAATTAACTAAGACAGATGCACAGCCTAAATGTGTGAATGTGAGTCAATTAAATGTAGATTTAGCAGAAATGATTATTGGGACGATAAGTCCAGATAGATTGGGGACTTATACTGACAAAGGAAGAGTTGTTATTTTTGTGTAAAAGTATTACTTGGAGAGCAAAGAACTTCCATGAGAAATTGTCAGAAGTGGCTAGTGAGTTTGGTGTAGATATAGAAAAATCAAAGGTGTTACAGAAGATGTACCGAATGGCTTTTACTGACAAGGACTTAGAGAGTTTGAATACATCAGGGAGGAGATTGCAGATAAAAGAATTGATGAATATCTTGAAGAAATGGGGAACGATAAAAAAATGGAGCAGTAAATGGGTGAAAAAGAAGGAAGAAACAGGTGGAAAGGGAACAACCATGTTTCTATTAAAGGAAACCGAACAGGTAGAAAGAGTTTGTCTCATGAGAGAAGTTCTAGGTGGAGGATATGTTCATGTACCTTGGACTAGACAGGATGTATTGTCATTTACCAATGATTTTCCCAGATTACGAGAGAAACTTGTTGAATGGTATAAGCGAGTGGACCGATTTGTAAAAGTTTCAAAGGTATTGCTGAAAGATTTAGATGACCTTTTTGAGATAGTGGTTCCGGATGATTTGTGGACGGAATGTAAGATTATTGTTGATTGGCCAAAGGATGAGTATTCTAGGGATGCTAAAACAGGTGCCCCATCTGAGGAGGTGATAAAAAAGTATCATCAAGTCATTAACATTTTGAAAGGAAAAATCAGTCCCAAAGAAACAGATTGGGTTAAGATTGACAGACCAACCCAAGAGTCTAAAGAGTCAGTTCATGCCTATTATGAGACGTTGTTGCAGGTGTTTAAACAGTATAGTGGATTTGAGAATATTGGAGATAAGGATATGGGACGTTTTGTGTATCGGTTTGTATATGGATTAAGACCCAAAATTAGTGCAATGATACAGCAGCATATGCTGTGCTGACAGAGTAAGTCAATTGACGAGATTCTACGATATGCCAAGTATGGTAGCGATGATATTGAATCTCGTCTTAAAAAGTTAAAAGAGAAAATGATGTGAGCACAAGTGAAATTGGCAGAACAGCAACAGGAAGTTAATAATGTTACACTAAACAGGGTCAGGAAAGACAGCCAAACAGTGAAAATCGAGGGAAGTTTAAAATGAGTAAGGAAGAGGCTACAAAGAAATATCCTTGTCATGCTTGCGGGAAGTTGGGACATTGGAAGAACGAGTGTAGATCTGCACAAAAGGGTAATGGAGTAAATCAAAATTTGAATCCACAGATGCAGAATGAAGTGATCTGGCAGCAGCAACAAGTAGTTACACCCCCAGTTACAGGTGCCACATCCAACTATACCTCCCAACGTGAATGCTCACATGCAGATGTACAGTGCAAGTTTGGGATTTCAAGGAGAAGAGCAGTTTGGTAAGAATCCATTAGTTTTGCAGTATTTGGTGCGTTGTAGTGAGAGAGAGTTGGATTCGACATAGTGATGGTGCCTGAGATGGGAGGAAGAATGCGTACTTGGAGCATCTTTAGCAGTAGATCAGTCAGGTCCATATCTTGATGGAAAGGTAGAAGGAAATGACATCATCTTTTTGTTGGACACTGGTGCTACCCGTTCCACTGTGAAAGTAGCGGATATCCCAAACCTACCCCTCTCGGGAGAAACTATCCAAGTTGTGGGCGTTGCAAATGAACACATTAGAACTCCTGTCACAGCCCCAATAGAAGTTCTCATTGGAAACTTTAAAGACATGCATCGGTTTGTAGTGTGTGATACCAGTCCGGTCAATCTCTTGGGAAGAGATTTGTTGTACAAAATGAATTGCACTATTTATTGCACACCGGATGGTGTGGCAATAACGACACCGGATGAGGATGTTGAATACAAAATATTGATGGCCCAACGAGAGTCAGAAGTAAGTGAATTATATTCACTACTGACAGATAAAGATTTGCTAGAAGAATTAAAGGGTACAGTGAGATCAGATGTGTGAGATTTCACAGGAAGGCAGATTGGATTAATGAGAAATGTGGACCCCATTCAAGTGATAGTGAAGGATGGAGCAGTGTATCCCAACACCCCTCAGTACAAAATGAGTCCAGAAGTAATTGCTGGAGTCACGCCTGTGATTGATCAGATGATTGAACAAGGAATTTTAAAAGAAAAATTGAGCAGTCCTTGTAATTCACCCATTATTGGTATCAAAAAGCCCAACGGAAAATATAGAATAGTTCAGGATTTGAGAAAGGTGAATAACATTTTTGTGCCATGTTGCCTGGTAGTACCAAACCCTGCTGTAATTCTGTACCAGATTCCCTGTGATGCTGAATGGTATACAGTTTTTGATTTCTATCCCCTTGCATATGGGAAGCCAATATTTATTTGCCTTGCGGTTCGGAAATCGTGTTTTTGCATTGTGCCGAGTTCCACAAGCGTATACTGAAAGTCCATCTATCCTTAATCAGATCTTAAAAAAATGTTTGGAAACTTTAAAACTGCCTGGAAATTCTGTCCTGGTCCAATACATTGATGACCTACTGTTGGCATCAAAAACACATGAGGCGTGTGTAACAGACTCCATTGTTTTACTAAACCATTAAGCTGAAGGAGGACACAAGGTTTCACCATCAATGTTACAGTACTGTAGACAGGAAGTTCAGTACTTAGGTCATAAGAATGAGAAGGGACTTAGAAAAGTGACCCCGGAGAGAATCAGTATAATCAAGAAAATGTATCCACCCCGAAATCAGTAGGAAGTGGGGATGTTTTTGGGAATGGTTGGATATTGCAGGGAGTGGATATGTGGTTTCTCGTTGATTGCACAACCTCTACAAAGGTTGACACGAAAAGATGTGATGGATCCGATTGTGCTGGATGAAAAGAGTATGGAATCTTGAGAATGCCAGATTATTCATAAGAATTTGCATTGTTCTGTTGTGAAAGAGATGGATGTGTGCCTGCAGTCTTAACTCAGAAACATGGAATGGCAAGACGTCCTGTAGCATACTTTTCCGCTTCTCTGGATTCAGTGGCCGCTGCATTGCCAGGCTACTTAAAAGCAGTAGCTGCCACTTGTGTAAGTTTGGAACAGAGTGAATCAATTGTGATGGGTTACCCAGTGAAGGTCTATGTACCTCACTCTTTTGAGATACTTTTAACTGGTATTCAGACTCAACATATGACAAATAATCGGCTGACTAAATATGAGAGAGTGATCCTAGGTGCTGAAAATGTGACAGTGGTAAGATGCACTACTGTGAACTCTGCCACATTGTTACCAAATTCAAAATGTGAAGAGGTGAGAGAAGAAGCAGAAAATGATTGTTTGGAAGTGACGGAGCTTTGCATTAAGCCCCGCTCAGACATTGCAGATGAACCAATGGAAGAATCTGATTGTGAATTGTTTGTGGATGGATCATGTATGATGAATGTAAAGGGTGAATTGTGCGCTGGTTATATTGTCTGTACTTTGACTGGAGCCCTTGAAGCATGTTGTCTAAAAGGCATAAATTATGTCCAAGTTGCAGAGCTAGTTGCTCTAACTAGAGCTTGTAAATTGGCAAAAGGTCTAAAAGTAACAATTTACACCGACAGTCAGTATGGATTTGGTGTTGTACATGACTTTGGTCAGTTATGGATTCAAAGAGGGTTTATAACTTCCTCTGGTTCTCCAATTTGAAATAGGAAAACTGTAAAGGAATTATTGGAAGCTTTGCAATTGCCAAACAGAATTGCAGTTGTAAAATGTGCTGCAGATCAATCAGGAGATGATAATGTAACCAAGGATAACAGATACGCGGACCAATTGGCTTGTTACTGTACTCAAAATACCTTGGCAATAAACAGATCAATAGAAAGAGGAAATACCAAATGCCTCCTTATGTTCACCACCACATTTGAGACTTGGGTGAGGTGAGACAAATGTCGGAAGAAGTTAGTGACAAAGAAAAGGAAGAATGGAAGAGAGCAGGTTGAAGGAAAAACTATGACAAGATATGGGTTTGATATGATGAAAGACCAGTATTACCAGATTCATTGCTTTCTCACATGGCCAGGATATACCATGGACATGCACACATTGGGCGAGATGCCATGGTAAGAATGTTCAAGCAGTCCTGGTAGAATCCCAAGTTTAGGCTAATCGCTGAGAGTCTGTGCCAAAGATGTGTTATCTGCCAGAAACAAAACCCATGAAGAAAGACAGTTGTCAGTTGGGGTGTAGTTGGGAGAGCAGAAGGAGGGTCTTTAACTAGACTGCAGATTGATTTAATCGAACTGCCTCCATGTAATGGGCTAAAGTATGTCCTGGTCATTGTTTGTTTTCTCGCTGGGTGGAAGCCTACTGAACGAGAAGGAACGATAGTCTTACTGTGGCAAAATTGTTGTTCAGAGAATTGATCTCAAGATTTGGTTTTCCAGTCACTTTGGAATCAGATAGAGGATTGCATTTTAACAATGAAATAATTTGAATGATCTGAGCTGCTTCGCAAATTGAACAGAAATTGCACTGTGCCTACCGACCAGAGGCATCTGGTATTTTGGAACACATTAATTGCAAAATAAAGTCCAGATTAAGGAAGGTGTGTGCATCCACAACACTAAAATGGCCTGATGCTTTACCCCTTGTATTGATGAGTCTCAAAAGTATACCTAACAAAAAGACTGGATTAAGTCCCCACGAGGTGATGATGGGAAGAGCAATGAGACAAGCATACATACCTGGAAATAAATTGATGAACCTATCTGATGATCGTGTGCTGGACTATTATAGAGGAATGGCTGACCTGGTACGTTCTGTGTCTCGCCAAGTTGGAGGAGATGCCACACCGACACAGCCAGACCAAGCACATGACCTGAATCATGGAGAGTGGGTCCTTGTGAAGAAGCACGTGAGGAAAACGTGTCTACAACCCCATTGGAGCGGCCCTTATCAGATCATATTGGAGACGACCACAACAGTGAAGTGCTTTGGTTTGCTAAATTGGATACATGCAAGCCATACCAGTACCAAGTCCAATCAAAAGACCCAAAGAGCAGCAACTGAGAAACAGAAATCATCAACCAGTAACTGAAGTGTGTGAAGCTGAAGAATCTGGAGTGACAGATTCTGATAAACATTTTGACAATGAACAGCCAAGCACAAGTCGAGTAGTGTGGGCACCAGATACTGGGACAGAAGAGATTGCTGTTGAGTCAGACGAAGATGAGGCTGCTATCGAACCAAGAGAAACTGAAGCAGCTGTCAAAACAGAAAAAGAAACAGCTGAGGTTCCAGACTATTCCAGAAGAAAACGAGTTCACAAAGGAGTTAGAAGAGGGAGAATTAGCTAGTGAGTCAGACTCAAGCACTGAACCTACAGAGACCGAAAAACAAGAAAGCCAAGAAAAACAATTAGAAATAAGACAGAATAAGAGAAATGGCGAACAGCACACAGAAGGTGATAAGATAGTTCAGGCAAAGAAACCTAGAAAGGGAGACTGTTGGCTAAGTGGGGTGAAGAAATTAAGAAATTGAAATACAGAATAGTAAGAAGAAGATTAAGAAGAAGACCAGAACAAAGCAACCAATCAATCAATCAATCAGGGAATTGTAAGCGCGCTACTCACCAGTGAGGGTCTCAAGGATCTGAGGGGTGGGGGTCTGCAGATCTGTATAGCCGAAGAGCCAGGTCTTGAGGGTCTTTCTGAAGGTGTACAGATAAGGAGCGAATTTGATGTCTGCCGGTAGTTCGTTCCCGGTCTTGGCTGCAATGTGAGAGAAGGATCTTCCGCCTGCTCTGTGGGTGTGCGGGGTTTCAGCCAGTGTGAGGTTGGAAGTTCGGAGGTTTCTTTTGGGTACGTGGAAGTTGATTCTGTCGTTGAGGTATTTGGGTCCGTTGTTGTGTAGGCATTTGTAGGCGTGAGTGAGGATTTTGAAAGTGACTCTTTTCTCCACGGGGAGCCAGTGGAGACTTTGTAGGTGTTGGCAGATGTGTTCGTGTCATGGGTTGCCGAGGACGAGTCTGGCGGCGGTAATCTGTATTGTCTGGAGTTTGCGGAGTAGGGACTTGTTAATGCCGGCATGGAGTGCGTTTCCATAGTCCAGTCTGCTGGTGATGAGTGCGTGGGTGACTGTCTTCCTTGACTCAGGGGGATCCACTTGAAGGTCTTGCGGAGGATGAGGAGGGTGTTGAAGCAGCTTGAGGTGACGGCGTTGACCTGTCAGTTTATAGTGAGTGATGAGTTGATTATGATGCCGAGGTCCTTGGCGTGGTCTGAGGGGGTTAGGTGGGCTTCCGAGGGCGGTCGGTCACCAGGGCCGCCCCATGCAGAAGGGGTGGTACCGAGGACGAGGACTTACGTCTTTTCGGCGTTGACCTTCAGGCAGCTGTTGGTCATCCAGACTGCGACGTCTTGCATTCCTTTCTGGAAGTTGAGTTTGGCAGTGGTGGAGTCTTTGATGAGGGAGAGGATGAGCTGGGTGTCGTCAGCATAGGATACGATGTGGCTGCGAGGGGGGCCATGTAGATATTGAAGAGAGTGGGGCTCAGTGATAAACCCTGTGGTACTCCGCAGGTGATTTTCATGGGGTCGGAGAGGAAGGGTGGGAGTCTGATCCTTTGGCTTCTTCCGGTGAGGAATGATCAGATCCAGTCCAGGGCTGTTCCTTGTATGCCTACGTCGTGTAGTCTGGCGACTAGTGTGCAGTGGAAGACGTTGTCAAAGGCCGCTGATTGGTTGAGTAGGATGAGGGCTGTGGAGTGGCCTTGGTCCAGGGTGGTGCGGATTTTGTCTGTGGCGGCGAGTAGGGCGGTCGCTGTGCTGTGGTTGCTTCGTAATCCGGATTGGGACGGGTCGATGATGGCGTTCTCTTCAATGAATCGTGTCAGTTTCCTGCTGACTGTTTTCTCTGCAACTTTGGCTATGAAGGGGAGGAGCGAGATGAGCTGATAGTTCTTGAGGTCGGTGGAGTCAGCTGTGGGCTTCTTGAGCAGGGGTCTGACTTCTGCGCGCTTTCAGTCATCTGGCAAGGTGCTTGTTTTGAAGGTGGTGTTGATGGTGCATTGTAGTTTGGGTGTGATGGCGGCCGCGGCTCTGTGGTAGATGTGAGGGGGGGCAGGGGTCGGTGGGGGCCCCCGGGTGGATGCTTTTCATGGTCGAGGTGGTGTCTTCAACCTTGATCAGTGTCCAGTTGGAGTTGGTGGGCTGGCTGGTGTTACTGGGGGGCGGGGGGCCATGTGTGGCGTCTGGTGGATGGTCAATGAAGTTGTTGTAGAGGTTTTTGATCTTGAGGTGGAAATAGGTTCCAAGCTTGTCGCAGAGGTCTTGGGATAGGGTGATGTCTTTGGCTTCGCTGCGTGAGTTGGTGAATTCTTGCATGACACTGAAAAGTTCCTTGGAGTTGGCCAGGATTTTGTTGTTCCTCTTGGTGGCTCTGATCTGGTTGTGGTAGTCCGTCATGGCATCCTTGTAGGTGGTGTGGTTTCGGTTGTCTTGGTGTTTTTCCAGTTCTTCTCCAGGCGTCTGCAGGTGCATCTGCCTTCTTGGAGAGCGGTGGTGAACCAGGCGGATTTCCAGGGGTGTGGTCTGTCGGGGTTGCATAGTGGGGCGAGCTCGTCTGCGCAGTTGGAGAGCCAGGTGTGGAGTTCTCTTGCTGCGTTGCTTGCCCACGTGTGGTTGTCTCGGGTGAGGGTGAAGTTAAGTTGCTCATCAGGAACCTTGCTCCAGTTACTTCGTGGTGGGCGTGGGTCTGGTGTGGGTGCCTTGGGTTTGTTGATGCCTAAGTGTACGCAGTGGTGGTCGGTCCATGGCGGCTGCATTGTGTGGTTGAATTGGATGCTGTTTCCTGCCGCGAAGATGGGGTCGAGGGTGTGTCCTGCTCTGTGGGTCGGTGTGTTGACGAATTGTTTAAGTCCGATGCTGGCGAGGTTGTCACAAAGGATTGTGGAGTTGGGGTCGCTGGGGTTGTCGAGGTGGAAGTTCAGGTCTCCAATGAGTATGTAGTTTGTTGAGGCGATGGCGTAGGGTGTGATGAAGTCAGTGATTGTTGTGGCGAAGGGTGTTCGGGGGACGGGGGGTTTGTAGACGAAGGTTCCTCGGAGTGAGGCTTTGGGGTGGTCTGGATCTGGAACCGCAGGTGTTCGGCAGAGGAGAAGGTTTCGCTGGAGGTGGTGAGGTGGAGGGTGCTCTTGTGGGCAATGGCGAGGCCCCCTCCTGGGTGGTTGGGGCGATCTTTCCTCTGGATCTTGTATCCGTCTGGGATGACAGTGCTGATGTTGGGGTTGGAGAATGCGTTGGTCCAGGTCTCTGTGAAGAAGGTGATTTCGGGCGAGAGAGAGTCGAGTAGGTTCCAGATTTTCATGGCGTGTTTCTGTATGGAGCGTATGTTGAGGAGAATGCATTTTAGGGTGTCGCCGGTGCTGGCGTCGACAGTGTTGGAGGCCGGGGTGGCAGTGAGGGTCTGGCGGCAGTGGAGGCAGGAGAACTGGCCGTGGGTCTTGTTCGGCGAGGGCGGTTGGCATTCTCTAAGTCTTCCAGGGTTGAGTGGGAGGAGGGTGGTGGTGTTATAGTGATGGGTAGTGGGAGGTCCAGGGTTCCTGGCCCTGGACGCGGTCAGATCACAGACGGGCACAGATGGGCTTGCCTGAGGTGCGTCTTAGGTGCGTCGACAGCACGAACGCGCAGCGGCCGCCATTAAGTAGGGGAGGTGGGATAGAGGAGAGGCTGGGAGGTGGGAGTGGGGGAATACCAGGGGGAATTCCAGGGGGGTTCTGGGGGGGAATTCCAGGGGGAATTCCGGGGGGTGGTGCCGCAGGGTCAGCAGCAGCAAAAGGAACAGGCAGGCACGACAAAATAAAAACAGTGGTGGAAGTAGAGCAAGACACAAATGGGCACAATAACAGTGGCACGACAGGGAAAAATTAAGAAAAAAATGGCTGAGAAAGGTTACGGTGGTTGCAGGCAGTCTGGTCCCAGTTGGAACGGGCAGCAGGCGCAGGAGCGGGCAGAAGCCTCGAACCTCCCAAGGAGGAGGTCGGGGTCTTGAGTCAAGAGACGGCACAGCAGAGCTGCGGGGAGAGAGTGGACCTAGACCGAGGGTATAGAATCTCTAGTCAGACAGAACAGGAAGATTTAGTGAAAAGCACAAGAAGAAGATCGAAAAGAACCAGAATTCCCTGTAGAAAATACAAGGCCCCTGAATGGACCTATGTGATTCTCGAGGAGTTTGAAACTTTAGGCCTAAGTGAGGCACACAAGAGTAGTGATACTGAAAAGGAGGATGAGAACAAATTAAGACCACCTTAACAAGAACTGTAACGAAATTGAGGTGGAGGAAAATGTGTCAGCTCAAGTCGTATAGGGACTCACAAATAGACAAAGGGGGTAAAGAAGAACGTCATTGGGTGTAGGATTACTCCGCACTTATATATATATATATATATATATTTTTTTTCTCTTTGTTAGATAAGAGTTGATTTAGATTTTCTTAGGCCCTAACAAAGAGAAAATGTTAGATGTTTTCATTTTTTTTATAGAGTACTAAAATGGCAGGAAATTAAGTGACTGGACAACCTAAATCTAAAATAAAACATAGATGTTTACATTTGGCTTTTGTAATGTGTTTCTACTAAAATTTATGTGGATTTTATTCATTGTTGTCATACCAATTTTTAATGTGAATAACACCGAAAAAGCCACTAATAATGTGCCCATTGAAGGAATGAAAGATGTTGCTAAACACATAACGAATACTAATGACGAACAATTAGATGGAAGTATTTTCCATCATGATGAATCAACTAATGATTTTTCCTTAAATGTGTTTACTAAATTGTTGTTTGAATAAACTAACACCATGAATGTGAGTGATTGCTATGTCTGCATGAAATTACCACCGTCTGTCTCTGAAGGTATAACATACCACCATCTTTCTTTAACATATGCTGTTTCATGTAGTGTTCTTATTAGTCTATTTTACATGGAAGGTAAGTTGAAGTATCAATATACAGATGTTAACATTGTATTTTCTAAAGTACCAATTATAAGAGAACTAAACAAGGTAGAAAGTGGTAAACACGCACGTTATATGGGTGAATTATTCCATATTAATAAACCATTAGATTTAGAACATGCTTCGAAAAATAATTTAACTTGCGGATTGCATTATGAAGAAAGACTGTTTTTGGACAAGGTAGAACACAGAAGAGAGAGTTTCCAGAAAAAAGCTGTTAAACAAAAAACACAAGAACCACCTTGGGCAATTTGAGAGGGAAATTATGAAAAGGGTGAAACGTATGCTGCAATGTCACTGGGCTGGTAACAGAAAGGGAAGTTATGTTTATTGAGATCAAAGACTAACTACAATAATTATTTTTTTGGCACTTGTGAATGTGAGCATACTTTCCAAATTACTGGATGTTGGGGATTAAAGGGCAGAACTGATCCTGTCTTTCTGGGAATACATTATGTATGTGGTAGGAAAGCCTATTACAGGTTACCTGCCCACTGGTGTGAGAGTTGTTACTTTGGGATTGTCTTTCCAAAGGTCTAGCATATAGACCGAAAAGATCATAGTGTCAATTAAATAAAGCTAGGATTAACACATAGTAAGAGAGCAAGTTTTTCTGAAATAAAAGGTGATTATGATACCCTCAGTTGGGGTAGTTCTAAATCCACATAAAATTCGAAAACTGTCTACAGTGGTTGATCATTTATCAACAGATACTGCTGGTGGATTTTTGATGATTGATACCAAAATGGTGGCAATAAGATCAATGGTTTTGCAAAATAGACTTGCCCTTGATATTATCCTGGCAAAAGAGGGTGGATTCTGTGGAACGTTAAAAATTCAACGCTGTACCTATATCCCTGATAAAAGTGAAGAAATAGAAGGATATATTAGCAATATTACAAAGTTACATAAAGATTTACCCAAATGGAGGTTGACGGTATTTGGGAGAGAGTTGGTAAGAGTATTACAGCTGTGAGAAATTGGTTTGCAACGTTTGGAGAAAGATAGTAATGCCAGTACTTTCAATAGCAATAATAATATTAGTAATAATAACAGCGTATAAATGTTGTAAGTGCATGAAAGGAAGAAAGGTTGTATCAGATAAAAAGAATAAAAGGAGAGGAGTAAAGAGAAAAAGATATGAGGTAGAACTTGAAAAAATAAATGAAGGATATTATGACATGATGAAAAGACTAGGGGGCATATGTATCAAAATCTCCATTTGCGAATCTCAAATAGCGTTTTTTTGAGAATCGCTATTTGAGAATTGCAAAACGGGATGTATTTAAAAATTCGCACATATTTTGCGAAATCTTAATATTCCTTAATTGCGATTAGCAAATTGCGAAATCGCAATTGAGGAATACCTTCCCATTCATTCCTATGGGCCAGGAGGCCCATAGCAATGAATGGCAAGTCATTCTCAAATTGCGAATCGCAATTTGCTAATCGCAAATTGAGAATAATTTCAAAGGTGCAAGGGTGTCATGATGACACCCTGATGCACCCCTGAAATTTGCATGTGTGCGCATATGGCGCACATACATGCCCTAAGGGCATGCATGTGCGCCACATGGTACTTTGAAAAATGCCAAAAAGTGCATTTTTCAAAGAGATTGCAAATTACCAACAACTTGAAGTTGGTGGTAATTTGCGAATTCTTAAGGAGAAATCGCACAACTTGGGTGCGTGTTACATAGCATTTAAGGAATCGCAATTTGCGATTCCTTAAATGCTTACGCAAAATTAAGAAATCGCAAAATTAGCAATTCCTTAATAATGCGATGCTAAAATGGCTCATACATCTCATTTTGCGATTTTGTATTCGCAAACGCTGTGTTTTTGCGAATCGCAGCGTTTGCGAATACAAAATCCCTTAGATAGAATAGGTGACTTCAGTAACTTTAGTGGGATGGACATGTATAGTAAGGGTATAAAGAATAGGTGATTTAGGGGTGGGGTCTAGATGTGAGGGCAGCAGATGCGGCTGCGGCTTTAGGTGTGAGGAGTGAGAGGATGTGCTGCAGATTGACGGGTTGCAGAGAGGCCTAGCTGTTTCAGTCCTATCCTTGTCCTGATCTTAGAGTCTTCGATCCCTGACTCTATGTCTGAGGGTCCCCTGCCGCTACCTAGGCCTGGGTGGTGGTTTTCCTCGTTCATATTCCTTGGGTTGTATCTTTGATAACTCAAGTTTTTGTTTTTTTGTACTTCTGTCTCTTCATCTATGCAACATATATTTCTTGAAATTGATTATTTGCTTGCTGTTTTTAGAGTGTATTTACTCTCATGAAGTATTTTTAGGATTAATTTATTTGATTTAGATAAAATTCAACAAGTTGTAAACGAAGAGTCTGGTTATTTTAGTCTGTCTATGATTTGAATAACTGTTGTCTTCAATTTTTCAACTAATTGGTCCATCGACCAAGAAGATAGAATTTGAACGAAAAGGTTTATTGTGAAATTGTGAACTGTCTAAATATTGAACAGCTAAGTATAAATTGGTAAGGAATTTGTAAACTTGACCCCAGCGCAACAGGGACTTCGCTGTATGTGTATGGCCAAAGTAAATTAAGTAATTCAATGTTTGTCCCTGTCCAAATTATTAGGTCTGCACTGGATCACAGGAATCCATGGCACAACATTCACAATCCTTTCTTGCTTTTATCGCAGTCTATGTCCTTGGTGAATGTTGCTACTCTTAGGACAGTTAATGAGAATTTCCTGAACATTCAATTTTAGACGTTTTGGGGCTAATTTAAAAAGGCATGCAAGAAAACTAATTAAGTACAAAAGTATAATGTTACACAAGCCAACATTCCTTTGTAAATAGGCCCCCACCACTGCGCTCTGGCTGAGCTGCAGTTTAAATGCACTGCAATGACACTTGACCGGAAAAACTGCCTTTTCCATGAAGAAAAAGCCAATTGTTTATATATTCATGAGTCACCCTTAAAGTGTGCCTTATAAGCCCACAGCAAAGGGTGCTAATATGTAAAATTAGACCACACTAAGGGCCTCATTTATGAAAAGTGACACATTGCTGGGTGAAAACATCATGTCGCAAGGAGTTACAGACATGTCAGTATTTCTGACGTATCTGTAGGCGCAAAAATAATGCATTGCTGGAGTGTATCAAAAAAGTGATGCAACTCCAGCAATGGGCCATTTCATATGGGCAAGTCCCATTTCAAATGTACCTGCGTCAGTCTTACGCCTGCTGTGGAGCAGGTGTAAGATATTGATGCATTTGCGTCCTAGAAGTGGTGCAGTGAAATCTCATAGATTTCACTGCGCCACTGCTACAAGGCTTACTTGCGTCGGAACGCCCACCCAGCACACATTATACCTGGCGCAGGTATAATGTGGTGCAGGGGTTTACAAAGTGACGCATCTACTTAGATGCGTCACTTTGTAAATATGACGCAACAAGGTGCATCTTTTACTCTGCTGGTGCATCACAAAAAGTGACGCACCGGCGGAGCAAAAGTGACGCTATAGCTCATAAATAAGCCCCTACATATTGAGGGTTGTGTGCTCTCACAGTGAAATAAAACCCCAAAGCTTTTTAACTATGTAGGCCAGGCTAGACTTCATACCCTATGTAGGATTAAAATCTTTATTTTCCACCTCTGCTTCGGAAAGAGTTAGAAAAATGCTTCAGTTATTTTCTGTTTAGCGTTTAAAATCGGAATTCATAGCAAAGTATGATTTTTGGTACCATAAACAGAAAAGTAACTTTGTGAGCATATACTTTAGGCTGCCTGAGTCAAAATTGGCTTAACACAAATTCTGTCACTCAGCTTGCCTCCAGAGCTGGAATATACATCCTTGGCTTGGAGAGTTCACAACTCTCTCTCAGCGTGCAATGGCTTGCCTTTGGTCCCCGGAGAGCCAAATTGGTGTTAACTGCTTATACTTAGCAGTGATTATTTATCTTGCAGTAGACTCAAATAGTAGGCAGAGCAAAGGACCGATTTGGCACTACCTCTTTTGACTCACAGATGCCAGGGAAGGCTTTTTCCTTTTCATTCCTAAGATCTTACTAAACAGCTCGTCCCCACCACTACCACCTACCACACTCCCAGAGCTGAAATACACATCTTTGATTGAGAGAGCGAACAACTCTAGGTCAGAGTACATTGGCTCGCCTCTGTTCCCAGGAAATGGCAACAATAATAGCACGAGCATTGGCATAGCCAATAGGTCTCGCCTTTGGGACCTTGTAAGTGTTTAGCCATGCAACAGTTGTTGTTGCACCAAAAAAATTGTGCTGCATAAATAAATACTTATAAGGTCCCAAAAGCGAGACCTATTGGCTATGCCAATGCTTGTTCTTTGTGAAGAAATAGATGCTTGTTTCTATTTCTTTACTTTTGCTATAATCGCGGCACCGGCGCTTTATTTTTAACAATAAAAGTAAAGCGCTGGTGCCGCGATTATATCAAAGGTAAAGAAATAGAAACAAACATCTATTTCTTTACTTTTGCTATAATCGCGGCACCGGCGCTTTATTTTTAACATTAAAAGTAAAGCGTCGGTGCCGCGATTATACCAAAGGTAAAGAAATAGAAACAAGTATCTATTTCTTTACTTTTGCTATAATCGCGGCACCGGCGCTTTATTTTTAACATTAAAAGTAAAGCGCCGGTGCCCGATTATAGCAAAAGTAAAGAAATAGAAACAAGCATGGGGGAAAAATTGCTACCGCCGGCCACAGCCTGCAGTGCAAGCGCGCGCCCGCGCACATGCACTGCATGCTGTAGCCGGCGGTAGCATTTTTTGAAGCCCTCCTTACATAAGGTCTCCACCAGATCAGCGCAAGCGCTGGGTCAGGCTTGACCTAATAAAAACAGATAAAGGACAAAATCAACGTCAAACTAGAAAGAGATAGTTAAAATAAAAAAAATACATTTATTTTTAATACAGTAATTATCCCTTACAAATTTACTCTCTAAATCCAGGGGGACAACATGCCTTTCTGATGCCCTCTTTTATAGCTTTTTTACGTAATTGTCACAACACCTCAAATTTTTCACAGTAAACGGTAATGGCCGCCATTTCATTTCTAACATTTCAAAAGCCAGCCAGTCAGAGAGCTCACCCTCACAAGACTCACAGGAGCCTCTCACCATGAGAGTATGAAACCTAACACGAAAAATTGGCCTATCGACCAATCACAGGGCTCCATTTTTGATTTTGCATTGATCCAGTGGATTCAATCTCACATACTGGGCCAGATTACTTTATTTTCCACTTCTATTTTACTCCTCTGCTGGATCATTTAACTTTTCTTTACTTATTTGCCAACTTGGGGGCATATTAGCAAGACCGGCGATAAAATTATCGCCGTTTTAGCAGAAGGAAACTGCTGCTAAAACGGCGATAATGGGCTTGCTAATATGCGTTATAGAATTCCAATAGAAGCCCAGGTTAGATGTGCAAGACCTGGGCTTCTATTGGAATTCTATAACTCATATTAGCAAGTCCATTAACGCAGTTTTTGTGGCAGTTTCCTGCCGCTAAAACGGCGATAATTTCATCGCCGGTCTTGCTAATATGCCCCTTGGTTCCTTCGATGGACCTTTTTATGTTGCACTGAGGAGAAAGAGAGTTAGTATTCTTGTCTGATCAATTAATTAACAGTGCAACCACTTGGCTATACAATGAGGCCAGGAATCGGTAGCCAATTCATGGGATTTTATTACAAGTTAAAAATCAGATTAAAATAAATCACTCTCAACATTAGACTGTATAACTACAGTATTGCAATGGGGAGGCCTAGCCTCCTAAAGAAGTTAAAATGAACGAGAATCAGGCACACAAGCAGCTCCATAGCCGCTATGCAAAACAATTACATTAGATCCTGATACTCAGAATATAATCTAGTTTGTTCCTAAATCTCTCAAAGACACGATAAGGCACATAATCCTTAACAGCACAAACCTACAAAAGACAATAGGAATTAGGCACACAAGCAAAAGAAGTATTGGCAAAAGCATTTCAGAAGCTCAGTCAGGAGTCTCCAAGGTATCAGAAAAGTGTTGGTCTAAACCACACTTGGGGAAATTAACATGACCTGAGAAATGTCTCTAAGAGTTCATTTCAAGGGGCCAAGGGATCTGGGGCTTTGGAAAAAGTTTGGTTCAGGTCGGAGTCCAATGGAAAATTCGGAAGAAAGTCCAAAGTCATCTGGCAATCTCTCACCTGAGTTCAAACGCATCTCCCCTCTTTAATCCAGGGCAGCCGATATTATGATTCACAAAGTACGTTGTTAACTTCCATTTTAGTACCTCATCAATAGTAGCCCATTGTATTTGTTTCAAAAGTCTGTATAGTTCACATATTGGATATTCTGCAACAGTGTAAAAAGGTCCCACACTAGACATGGGAACTCCATCTCAGTCCCATGCTCACCATTGAGCACAACAGTTCATTGTTTGACTACAGAGTTCTCATGTGCCCGTTGTCAAATACCCTTCCCAGACATGCATCTAATATTGTTACAAGACATTTATCGATTTGAACTAGAAGTTGGTGAGAATCTTCTGCAAAGTAAGCAAGTCAGCAATATTGCAAGAACGAAATGGATTCTCATGGGAACAAATTGTAGGCCTTTAATATAATGCAGCTAACTTAAAATGCTGAATCTATAGTGCACCCTTATATATGTGTGCTCATTTAAAACACCTATTGCAACATAATTATTCTTTTTAATACTTTAGCTTAATAATTCATGTAGTAAGCAATGAAGCTGCAAAACAGTAAGTATATTTGTGAACTGCATTCATGAGTACATACGTGTAACATTAATGCATATATTGACGAAATGTTATCGTTCAACTTAGTTTAGTATAAAGCACACATAAAGATCATTGAAAGCTAAGAACGACATTTCCAGCAGTTACACAGGCAGAATTGCACCTGTTTATACATCAGGTGTAAAGCTTCAGTAATGAAACACATATTGGCAACTGTTAATGAATTAATACATTTTCAAAATATTCACTTCAAAGCTTTAGTATACATTTTAAGTGAGTAATTATAGTATTTAAAAAATAAAGACGTTCTGCATCAACAGTATCAGGTGAAACGTGTGTAAGAATCACAAAGACACATAACTCTCATGTGCAAAGTGCACATTCATTTGGTGTGTCATGAACTGATCATTTATTTTTATTTTTGTGACATGTAAAGAGTGGGCAACTTCATGCTGCACCAATACCCCGCCTGATGGTGAATCAAGCTATCACATCAACCTCTGATCAGATTACAACTTCGCAGTCTTCATCATTTTCTTTCCTGATACTCCAGAAATGTCATGTCATCATAAAGTTTACTCAGTCTCTCTTCAAATTGTATATCTGCTCCTTCCTCTTTACACCCATCTTCACTTGTGCACGCCTGCACCCTCTCAGTGCAAACAGAAGGAGATGATGGATGGAGCACTGAAATTTTTCAGACACTCACCCCCAGTCACATATCTGGTTTGAATCCATTATCATTCTTTAGCTCAATTCACCACCTCAGTTCAGACATAGCTATATGCAAATCAGTCTTGACCCTGTGCCTCATGGGAACAGTCCAGCCCGAACTGCCAAGCCAGGTCTTCCCTGAACTGGAAACAAGCATCCTGGGACCGGTTTCTGGGAAATAGCCGTCATCAGTCAGGCTAGCTTGAATCCAGTGGCAAAGTGAGCAAGGGACCCATGTCTGGGCATACCCTGCCAACTTAGGGCGAACAAAGCAAACACAAGGAGATGATGGATGCAGTGCTGAAACTGTTCAGAGACTCACCCCCAGTCACAGATCTGGGTTGAATCCATCATCATTCTTTAGCTCACTTCGCCACCTCAGTTCAGATCCAGCTATATGCAAATCAGTCTTGACCCTGTGCCTCATGGGAACAGTCCAGCCCGAAATGCTAAGCCAGGTCTTCCCTGAACTGGAAACAAGCATCCTGGGACCGGTTTCTAGATAACAGTCTTCATCAGCCAGACTAGCTTGAATCTAGTGGCAAAGTGAGCAAGGGACCCAACGACTATATGATGAAAATGTAATCTTTCATATGGATCAGTTGCGAAAAATGAAACATTTGATGAGAACATATAGAAAAAGGGAGAAGTGCTTGGCTGAAGAAAAAAGTAAACCCCTCGAAGCCTGGTCTTCATTTTCTCTACGTCTGGACATACCCTGTCATCTTTGGCAAACAAAGCAAACACAAGGAGATGATGGATGGTGCACAGAAACTTTTCAGTCACTCACTCCCAGTTACAGATCTGTGTTGAATCCATAATGATTCTTCAGCTCACTTCGCCACCTCAGTTCAGACCCAGATATATGCAAATCAGTCTTGACCCTGTGCCTCATGGGAACAGTCCAGCCTGAACTGCCAAGCCAGGTCTTCCCTGAATCGGAAATAAGCATCATGGGACCGGTTTCTGGGTAACACCCTTCATCAGCCAGGCTAGCTTGAATCCAGTGAGCTTGAATCCAGTGGCAAAGTGAGCAAGGGACCCACGTCTGGGCATACCCTGCCAACTTAGAGCGAACAAAGCAAACACAAGGAGATGATGGGCAGAGCGATGAAACTTTTCAGACACTCATCCCCAGTCACAGATATAGGTTGAATCCATCATCATTCTTTAGCTCACTTCGCCACCTCAGTGCAGACCCAGTTATATGCAAATCAGTGTTGACCCTGTGCCTCATGGGAACAGTCCTGCCCTAACTGGCAAGCCAGGTCTTCCCTGAACCGGAAACAAACATCCTGGGACCGGTTTGTGGGAAACACCCTTCATCAGCCACGCTAGCTTGAATCCAATGGCAAAGTGAGCAAGGGACACACATCTGGGGAAACCCTGCCAACTTAGGGCAAACAAAACAAACAGAAGAAGATGATGGACAGGGCGCTGAAACTTTTCAGAAACTCACCCCCAGTCACAGATCTGGGTTAAATCCATTATCATTCTTTAGCTACTTCGCCACCTCAGTTCAGACTCAGCTATATGCAAATCAGTCTTGACCCTGTGCCTCATGGAAACAGTCCAGCCCGAGCAGCCAAGCCAGATCTTCCCTGAACCGGAAACAAGCATCCTGGGACCGGTTTCTGGGTAACACCGTTTATCAGCCAGACTAGCTTGAATCCAGTGGCAAAGTGAGCAAGGGACCCACGTCTGCCTACTTAGGGTGAACAAAGCAAACACAAGGAGATGATGGACGGAGCGCTGAAACTTTTCAGACACTCACCCCCAGTCGCAGATATGGTTTGAATCCAGTGGCAAAGTGAGCAAGCGACCCACGTCTGGGCATACCCTGCCAACTTAGGCCGAACAAAGCAAACACAAGGAGATGATGAATGGAGCGCTGAAACTTTTCAGACACCCACCCCAGTCACAGATCTGGGTTGAATCCATCATCATTCTTTTGCTCACTACGCCACCTCAGTTCAGACCCAGCTATATGCAAATCAGTCTTGACCCTGTGCCTCATGGGAACAGTCTAGCCCGAACTACCAAGCCAGGTTTTTCTTGAACCTTAAACAAGCATCCTGGGACCTGTTTCTGGGTAACACCCTTCATCAGCCAGGCTAGCATGAATCCAGTGGCAAAGTGAGCAAGCGACCCACGTCTGGGCATACCCTGCCAACTTAGGGTGAACAATGCAAACACAAGGAGAGGATGGACGGAGTGCTGAAACTTTTCAGACACTCTCCCCCAGTCACAAATCTGGGTTGAATCCATCATCATTCTTTAGCTCACTTCGCCACCTCAGTTCAGACCCAGCTATATGCAAATCAGTCTGACCCTGCGCCTCATGGGAACAGTACAGCCCGAACTGCCAAGCCAGGTCTTCCCTGATTTGTAAACAAGCATCCTGGAACCGGTTTCTAGGTAACACTCTTCATCAGCCAGGCTAGCTTGTATCCAGTGGCAAAGTGAGCAAGGGACCCACGTCCGGACATACCCTGTCATCTTTGGGCAAACAAAGCAAACACAAGGAGATGATGGATGGTGCGCAGAACCCTTTCAGACACTCACCCCCAGTTACAGATCTGTGTTGAATCCATAATATTTCTTCAGCTCACTTCGCCACCTCAGTTGAGACCCAGATATATGGAAATCAGTCTTGACCCTGTGCCTCATGGGAACAGTCCAGTCTGAACTGCCAAGCCAGGTCTTCCCTGAACCGGAAATAAGCATCATGGGACCGGTTTCTGGGTAACACCATTCATAAGCCAGGCTAGCTTGAATCCAGTGGCAAAGTGAGCAAGAGACCCACGTCTGGGCATCCTCTGCCAACTTAGGGCAAACAAAGCAAACACAAGGAGATGATGGACGGTGCAATGAAACTTTTCAGACACACACCCTGGGTCACAGATCTGGGTTGAATCCAAATCATTCTTTAGCTCACTTCGCCACCTCAATTCAGACCCAGCTATATACAAATCAGTCTTGACCCTGTGCCTCATGGGAACAGTCCAGACTGAACGGCGAAGCCAGGTCTTCCCTGAAAAGGAAACAAGTCTACTGGGACCGGTTTCTTGGTAGCACCCTTTATCAGCCAGGCTAGCTTGAATCTAGTGGCAAAGTGTGCAAGGGACCTACGTCTGGCCATACTCTGCCAACTTAGGGTGAACAAAGCAAACACAAGGAGATGATGGACGGAGCGCTGAAACCTTTCAGACACTCACCCCCAGTCACAGGTCTAGGTTGAATGCCTCATCATTCTTTAGCTCATTTCGCCACCTCAGTTCAGACCCAGCTATATGCAACTCAGTCTTGACCCTGTGCCTCATGGTAACAGTCCAGCCTGAACAGCCAAGCCAGATCTTCCCTGAACCGGAAACAAGCAGCCTGGGATCAGCTTCTGGGTAACACCCTTAATCAGCCAGGCTAGCTTGAATCCAGTGGCAAAGTGAACAAGGGACCCACGTCTGGGCATACCCTGCCAACTTAGGGCGAACAAAGAAAACAACATGAGATGATGGACGGAGCGTTGAAACTTTTCAGACCCTCACCCCCAGTCACAGATCTGGGATGAATCCATCATCATTCTTTAGCTCACTTCGCCACCTCAGTTCAGACCCAGCTATATGCAAATTAGTCTTGACCCTGTGCCTCATGGGAACAGTCAAGCCCGAACCACCAAGCCAGGTCTTCCCTGAACTGGCAACAAGCATCCTAGGATGGGTTTCTGGGTAACACCCTTCATCAGCCAGGCAAGCTTGAATCCAGTGGCAAAGTGAGCAAGGGACCCACGTCTGGGCATACCCTGCCAACTTAGGGCAAACAAAGCAAACACAAGGAGATGATGGACGGAGCTCTGAAACCTTTCAGACACTCACTCCCAGTCACAGATTGGGGTTGAATCCATCATCATTCTTTAGCTCACTTCGCCACCTCAGTTCAGGCCCATCTATATGCAAATCAGTCTTGACCCAGTGCCTCTTGGGAACAGTCCAGCCCGAACCGTGAAGCCAGGTCTTCCCTCAACTAGAAACAAGCATCCTTGGACCAGTTTCTGGGTAATACCCTTCATCAGCCAGGCTAGCTTGAATCCAGTGGCAAAGTTAGCAAGGGACCCACGTCTGGGCAAACCCTGCCAACTTAGGGCGAACAAAGCAAACACAAGGAGATAATGGACGGAGCGCTGATATTTTTCAGACACTTACCCCCAGTCACATATATAGGTTGAATCCATCATCATTCTTTAGCTCACTTCGCCATCTCAGTTCAGACCCAGTTATATGCAAATCAGTCTTGACCCTGTGCCTCATTGGAACAGCCAAGCCCAAACTGCCAAGCCAGGTCTTCCCGGAACCAAAAACAAGCATCCTGGGACCGGTTTCTGGGTAGCACCCTTCATCAGCTAGGCTAGCTTGAATCCAGTGGCAAAGTGAGCACGGGACCCACGTCTGGGCATACCGTGACAACTTAGGGCAAACAAAGCAAACACAAGGAGATGAAGGACGGAGCGCTGCAACTTTTCGGACACTCACCCCTAGTCACAGATCTGGGTTGAATCCATTATCATTCTTTAGCTCACTTAGCCACCTTAGTTCAGACCCAGCTATATGCAAATCAGTCTTGACCCTGTGCTTCATGGGAACAGTCCAGCCCGAACTGGCAAGCCAGGTCTTCCCTCACACGGAGACCCGCATCCTGTGAACGCTTTCTGGGTAACACCCTTCATCAGCCAGGCTATCTTGAATCCAGTGGCAAAGTGAGCAAGCGACCCATGTCTGGGCCTACCCTGCCAACTTAGCCCGAACAAAGCAAACACAAGGAGATGATGAACGGAGCGCTGAAACATTTCAGACACTCACCCCAGTCACAGGTCTGGGTTGAATCCATCATCATTCTTTAGCTCACTTCACCACCTCAGTTCAGACCCAGGTATATGCAAATCAGTCTTGACCCTGTGCCTCATGAGAACAGTCTAGCCCGAACTGCCATGCCAGGTTTTCCCTGAACCTGAATCAAGCATCCTGGGACCGGTCTCTGGAAAACACCCTTCATCAGCCAGGCTAGCATGAATCCAGTGGCACAGTGAGCAAAGGACCCACATCTGGGCACATCCTGCCAACTTATGGCAAACAAAGCAAACACAAGGAGATGATGGACAGAGAGCTGAAACTTTTCAGTCACTCACCCCCAGTCACAGATCTGGGTTGAATCCATCATCATTCTTTAGATCACTTCGCCACCTCAATTGAGCCCCAACTATATGCAAATCAGTCTTGACCATGTGCCTCATTGGGAACAGTCCAGCCTGAACTGCCAAGCTAGGTCTTCCCTGAACCAGAAACAAGCATCCTGGGACCAGTTTCCGGGTAACACCCTTCATCAGCCAGGCTAGCTTGAATCCAGTGGCAAAATGAGCAAGGGACCCACGTCTGGGCATACCCTCCCAACTTAGGACGAACAAAGCAAGCACAAGGAGATGATGGACCGAGCGCTGAAACTTTTCAGACACTCACCCCCAGTCACAGATCTGGGTTGAATCCATCATCATTCTTTAGCTCACTTCGCCACCTCAGATCAGACCCGGATATATTTGCAAATCAGTCTTGACCCTGTGCCTCATGGGAACAGACCAGCCCGAACTGCCAAGCCAGGTCTTCCCTGTACCGGAAACAAACATCCTGGGACCGGTTTCTGGGTAACACCCCTTCATCAGCCAGGCTAGCTTGAATCCAGTGGCAAAGTGAGCAAGGGACCCACGTCTGGGCATACCCTTTCAACTTAGGGGAAACAAAGCAAACACAAGGAGATGATGGATGGAGCACTGAAACTTTTCAGACACTCACCCCAGGTCACAGACCTGGCTTGAATCCATATAATTCTTTAGCTCACTCTACCACCTCAGTTCAGACCCAGCTATGTACAAATCAGTCTAGACCCAGTGCCTCATGGGAACAGTCCAGCCCAAATGGGGAAGCCAGGTCTTCCCAGAACTGGAAACAAGTATCCTGGGACCGGTTTCTTGGTAACACTCTTTATCAGCCAGGCTAGCTTGAATCTAGTGGCAAAGTGAGCAAGGGACCCACGTCTGGACATACGCTGTCATCTTTGGGCACACAAAGCAAACACAAGGAGATGATGGATGGTGCGCAGAACCTTTTCAGACACTCACCCCAGTTACAGATCTGTGTTGAATCCATAATAATCCTTCAGCTCACTTCGCCACCTCAGTTGAGACCCAGATATATGCAAATCAGTCTTGACCCTGTGCCTCATGGGAACAGTCCAACCCGAACCGTGAAGCCAGGTCTTCCCTCAACTAGAAACAAGCATCCTTGGACCAGTTTCTGCGTAATACCCTTCATCAGCCAGGCTAGCTTGAATCCAGTGGCAAAGTTAGCAAGGGACCCACGTCTGGGCAAACCCTGCCAACTTAGGGCGAACAAAGCAAACGCAAGGAGATAATGGACGGAGCGCTGAAATTTTTCAGACACTCACCCCCAGTCACATATATAGGTTGAATCCATCATCATTCTTTAGCTCACTTCGCCACCTCAGTTCAGACCCAGTTATATGCAAATCAGTCTTGACCCTGTGCCTCATTGGAACAGCCAAGCCCAAACTGCCAAGCCAGGTCTTCCCGGAACCAAAAACAAGCATCCTGGGACCGGTTTCTGGGTAACAGCCTTCATCAGCTAGGCTAGCTTGAACCCAGTGGCAAAGTGAGCACGGGACCCACGTCTGGGCATACCGTGACAACTTAGGGCAAACAAAGCAAACACAAGGAGATGAAGGACGGAGCGATGCAACTCTTCGGACACTCACCCCTAGTCACAAATCTGGGTTGAATCCATTATCATTCTTTAGCTCACTTAGCCACCTTAGTTCAGACCCAGCTATATGCAAATCAGTCTTGACCCTGTGCTTCATGGGAACAGTCCAGCCCGAACTGCCAAGCCAGGTCTTCCCTCACACGGAGACCAGCATCCTGTGAACGCTTTCTGGGTAACACCCTTCATCAGCCAGGCTAGCTTGAATCCAGTGGCAAAGTGAGCAAGCGACCCATGTCTGGGCCTACCCTGCCAACTTAGGCCGAACAAACCAAACACAAGGAGATGATGAATGGAGCGCTGAAACATTTCAGACACTCACCCCAGTCACAGATCTGGGTTGAATCCATCATCATTGTTTAGCTCACTTCACCACCTCAGTTCAGACCCAGGTATATGCAAATCAGTCTTGACCCTGTGCCTCATGAGAACAGTCTAGCCCGAACTGCCATGCCAGGTTTTCCCTGAACCTGAAACAAGCATCCTGGGACCGGTTTCTGGAAACACCCTTCATCAGCCAGGCTAGCATGAATCCAGTGGCACAGTGAGCAAAGGACCCACATCTGGGCACATCCTGCCAACTTATGGCAAACAAAGCAAACACAAGGAGATGATGGACAGAGAGCTGAAACTTTTCAGACACTCACCCCCAGTCACAGATCTGGGTTGAATCCATCATCATTCTTTAGATCACTTCGCCACCTCAATTGAGACCCAACTATATGCAAATCAGTCTTGACCATGTGCCTCATTGGGAACAGTCCAGCCTGAACTGCCAAGCTAGGTCTTCCCTGAACCAGAAACAAGCATCCTGGTACCAGTTTCCGGGTAACACCCTTCATCAGCCAGGCTAGCTTGAATCCAGTGGCAAAGTGAGCAAGGGACCCACGTCTGGGCATACCCTCCCAACTTAGGACGAACAAAGCAAGCACAAGGAGATGATGGACCGAGCGCTGAAACTTTTCAGACACTCACCCCCAGTCACAGATCTGGGTTGAATCCATCATCATTCTTTAGCTCACTTCGCCACCTCAGATCAGACCCGGATATATTTGCAAATCAGTCTTGACCCTGTGCCTCATGGGAACAGACCAGCCCGAACTGCCGAGCCAGGTCTTCCCTGTACCGGAAACAAACATCCTGGGACCGGTTTCTGGGTAACACCCCTTCATCAGCCAGGCTAGCTTGAATCCAGTGGCAAAGTGAGCAAGGGACCCACGTCTGGGCATACCCTTTCAACTTAGGGGAAACAAAGCAAACACAAGGAGATGATGGATGGAGCACTGAAACTTTTCAGACACTCACCCCGGGTCACAGACCTGGGTTGAATCCATATAATTCTTTAGCTCACTCTCCCACCTCAGTTCAGACCCAGCTATGTACAAATCAGTCTTGACCCAGTGCCTCGTGGGAACAGTCCAGCCCAAATGGGGAAGCCAGGTCTTCCCAGAACTTGAAACAAGTATCCTGGGACCGGTTTCTTGGTAACACTCTTTATCAGCCAGGCTAGCTTTAATCTAGTGGCAAAGTGTCCAAGGGACCCACGTCTGGCCATACTCTGCCAACTTAGGGTGAAGAAAGCAAACACAAGGAGATGATGGATGGAGCGCTGAACATTTCTGACACTCACCCCCAGTCACCGGTCTGGGCTGAATCCATCATCATTCTTTAGCTCACTTCGCCACCTCAGTTCAGACCAAGCTATATGCAAATCAGTCTTGACCCTGTGCCTCATGGGAACAGTGCAGGCTGCACTGCCAACCCAGGTCTTTCCTTTACCAGAAAAAAGCATCCTGGGACGGGTTTCTGGGTAACACCCTTCATCAGCCAGGCTAGGTTGAATCCAGTGGCAAAGTGAACAAGGGTCCCATATCTCGGCATACCCTGCCAACTTAGGGCGAACAAAGCAAACACAAGGAGATGATGGACGGAGCGCTGAAACTTTTCAGACACTCATCCCCAAGTCACAGATCTGGGTTGAATCCATCATCATTCTTTAGCTCACTTTGCCTCCTCTGTTCAGACCCAGCTATGTACAAATCAGTCTTGACCTTGTGCCTCATGGGAACAGTCCTGCCCGTTCAGCCAAGCAAGATCTTCCCTGAACCGGAAACAAGCAGCCTGGGACCAG
Source organism: Triturus cristatus (assembly GCF_964204655.1). Classification (NCBI taxonomy): domain Eukaryota; kingdom Metazoa; phylum Chordata; class Amphibia; order Caudata; family Salamandridae; genus Triturus; species Triturus cristatus. The sequence continues at coordinate 892,484,182 of NC_140581.1, forward strand.
TTTCTGGGTAACACCCTTCATCATCTAGGCTAGCTTGAATCCAGTGGCAAAGTGAGCAAGGGACCCACGTCTGGACATACGCTGTCAACTTAGGGCGAATAAAGCAAACACAAGGAGATGATAGACGGAGCGCTGAAACTTTTCAGACACTCACCCCAGTCACAGTTCTGGGTTGAATCCATCATCATTCTTTAGCTCCCTTCGCCACCTCAGTTCAGACCCAGCTATATGTAAATCAGTCTTGACTCTGTGCCTCATGGGAACAGTCCTGCCTGAACTGCCAAGCCAGGTCTTCCATGACCCAGAAACAAACATCCTGCAACCGGTTTCTGGGTAACACCCTTCATTAGCCAGGTTAGCTTGACTCCAGTGGCAAAGTGAGCAACGGACCCACGTCTGGGCATATCCTGTCAACATAGGGTGAACATAGCAAACACAAGGAGATGATGGACGGAGAGCGGAAGCTTTTCAGACACTGACCCTCGGTCAAAGATCTGGTTTGAATCTATCATCATTCTTTAGCTCACTTCACCACCTTAGTTCAGACCCAGCTATATGCAAATCAGTCTTGACCCTGAGCCTCATGGGAACAGACCAGACAAACGGCCTTGCCAGATCATTCCTGAACCAAAAACAACCATCCTGGGACTAGTTTCTGGGTAACCTCCTTTATCAGCCAGGATAGCTTGTATCCAGTGGCAAAGTGAGCAAGGGACCCATGTCTAGGCAGACCATGTGAACCCTCTTTCTGCAGTTCTCTTGTCATTTTCTGCACCTCTCTTGCCTCTTTCTGCATCTCACTTGCCTCCTTCTGCACTTCTTTTGCTTCTTTCTACACCTCTGTTGCTTCTGTCAGCAATTCTCTTGCCTCTTTCTGCACTTCTCTTGCTTGTTTCTGTACCTCACTCGCTTCTTTCTGCACCCCTCTTGCCTCTTTCTGTGCCACTCTTTCCTCTTTCTGCACCTCCCTTGCCTCTTTCTGAACCCCTGTTCCCTCTTTATGCACCGTTCCTGCCTTTTTCTGCACATCTCTTGCCTCTTTCTGAACCTCTTGTGCTTATTTCTGTACTTCTCTTGCTTCTTTTAACACCTCTCTTGCTTCTTTCTGTGCCCCACTTGCCTCTTTCTGCACCCTTATTCACTCTTTGTGCACCTCTCTTGCCTCTTTCCGAATCTCTTTTGCCTCTTTCTGTATCCCTCTTGCCTCCTACTGCACCTCTGTTGTTTCTTACTGCACTGCTCTTGCTTCTTTCTGCACCTCTCTTGTAAATTTCTATATCCTCTTGCCTCTTTCGGCACCCCTCTTCTCTCTTTCTGCACCCCTGTTCCCTCTTTCTGCACCTCTTCTGCCTGTTTCAGCACCTCTGCTGCCTCTTTCTGAACTTCTCTTGGCTCTTTCTGCACAACTGTTGCTTCTTTCTGCGCTTCTCTTGCCTCTTTCTGCACCCCTCTTCCCTCTTTCTGCACCTCTGTTGCTTCTTTCTGTACTTCTCTTGCTTCTTTCTGCACCTCTCTCGCTTCTTTCTGAACCTCTCTTGTCTCTTTCTGCACCCTTTTTTCCTCTTTCTGCATCTCTCTTGCCAATTTCTGCATCTCTCTTTCCTGTTTCTGCACACACAGGGCTACTTTCAAACTGTCCTCAGGCTCGGCAGTGCACACATGCAAGTGCAGAAAAGGGCTGCTGGCCTCTAAACTGCCATGCCCTATTATATGCTAGGGACTTAGAGGTAGGTTTAATCCCACTGCCCTATCATGTACTAGGGCCTTATAGGGGAGGTCATACCAATCACAGGGGTACCCCAACTAATAGTGTACTGTAGTGTATGTAGGTGTTTTCACTGTATTCTAAGTGTCTTTCAGCATAGCACTGGCCCCGGGCCTTGTTAGGCAGAGCCCAGAGTCAGTCAGAGTCAGTTACCACCAGTACCAGTCAGCAAAAAGTTGAGGAGTGCCTAGGGCACAGAATTACTTTGCAACAAGTCCTCTTTCTGCACCTCTGTTGGTCCTTTCTGCATATCTCTTACTTCTTTCTGAACCTTTCTTCCTCTTTCTGGACTTCTGTTGCCTCTTTCTGCATTTCCCTTGCTTCTTTCTGGGCCTTTCTTCCTCTTCCTGCAAATGTCCTACCTCCGTAGGCATAGTTAAAAATTAGCATTTAAAAAAACCTTTCAAATTCACTGAAAAAACCATAGGTTTCAGGGAAGTTATAATTAGAAATTAGCATTTAAAAAACCTTTGAAATTCACTGAAAAAAACGTAGGTTTTAGGGACGTTATAGTTAGAAATTAGCATTTAAAAAACTTAGAAATTAACTGAAAAATGTTTAGGTTTTAGGGACGTTATAGTTAGAAATTAGAATTTAAAAAATCTTTGAAATTCACTGAAAAAACCATAGGTTTCAGGGACACTATAGTTAGAAATTAGCATTGAAAAAACCTTTCAGGGGGTGTGGCCAAGATGGCAGAGAGCTAGGACGTGCTCTGCCTTCTCTCCTCCACCCGCCAACTTATAGCACCAGCCTAGGGCTCCGAATCGCACAGGAGTCGGCTGACTTGCCATCTTTACACCCAGACATAATCGGCAACTCACCGGGTGCGGCTCCTGGGGCCTCCATGGCTGTGCTACATGCCTCTGGTCCCAATCAGGCCCAGGCGGTGGAGTGGTAGCGTGCAGCAGCACACGGAGTTGTCGCGGCTTTGGGGGCTGGAGCCTTGTGTCCCTCGCCGCGGAGTAACATCGCTCTGCTGGGGCCACCGTTTGGACCCGAGGGCCCCTCCTGCAGCATTGGACTGGCGAGTGACGACGGCGGTGATCGGCGGCGGAACCATGGGCAGCCTCTTGCGAGGAGCAGCGGCCCCTTTGGTGTGGAGCCAGAGCACATGGTGACCCCACACGTGTGCTTGAGGGCCGGCAGAGAGTGGTGCGGGCTATCGGGAGGCATTTCGGCCTTCAGCCTGGTGGAATGAACCGGGGGCTGCCGTGGTGAGTGATTCCAAGCTCCTATTCCCTGCCACGTCCTTGACTCCCCGGAGTCCCCCAGAAAGCGCCTAGGCCACGTTGGGCCTCACGGCACACCTGCCTGGAGCCTGGGCCTCTGGTTGTGCACCCTGTCCTGCGCTTACGGGGATGGATCCTACTGGACTCGCTTCCTGGGGGTCGACTGGGTGGGTTCCCCCGCTTCTGAACTTTATGGAGAAGATGGCAGCCCAGCAGTGACAGCGTTGCCTCGCCACCTTCCAGTACTGGGCCCACAGAGACTGGCACTGCATCAGTGAAGGGGATCTGAAACCGTCAGCGGCCGCCGAGCCCCTGCGTGTACTTGGCCTAGTTTCCCCTTCCCACAACCTCGTCCCATGCCGGAGGGGGCCGGGCATTGGGACACGCTGCTGGCCTTGCCCCCGCCTTTCTCTGGCACACGTTGCACCATGCCCTGATGCATCTGGGCCTGAATGGCAAGGACGACCCGGTGCACTGTCGGGGCCCAGCAGACTGTCGGCTGACACTCTGCAGCATCACGCACCAGGAGCGGTTTAGAGCTGGTGCTCAAATGACTGGTCCCTGAGTCTCAGAGTGGGGTTGTCGAAACGGACAACGCCGTGCTGCAGTGACTTACCGTACAGTGCCAGTAGCGTTGAGGGAGTCGAGTATGACATCCACCCAGGGCAGAAAGGACAAAGCAGCAACAGGAGTAAAACACTTAAGGCTCTCTTTGCCCGGGCACAGAGCCGGGGATCAGCGGACGCGGCGACACAGATGACCACCTCTACGGATGTGCCAGTGACGCGGGCCTTTCTAGAATCCCTGTTTGCCGCCCTGCGGGATGACCTCCAGACGTGATCTTACGGCAGAGATCAAGGACATCCGCAAGGACGTGGATGACAAACGGGAGAGAGTGGCATCCCTGGAAGACAGACGTGATGCCCAAGACACCAAACTGGCCGCCATGCAACAGGAGGTACTCCGGATCCATGAGCAGCAGGTGGGCGTTCAATCTCACTTGGAGGACCTTGAGAACCGCTCCCGCCTCCACAGTATTAGAATCAGAGGAGTGAGCACCAATGAAGAAGCTGGTGATATCTTTAAATATGTGCGCGAGCTCTTCAACCATATCCTGGGCAACCCACTGGACTCTGATCTTAAGCTGGACCGAGCACACAGAGTGGGTCCACCTAGGGCGGCAACGGCACCCTCGGCGGATATTCTGGTCTGCGTCCAGGACTTCCATGCCAAGGAAGAAATTCTACGCAAAGCTAGATCGCTTCAATCGATCACCTTCCACAACCAATCGCCCATCCTCTACCAAGATCTTGTTGCTATTAAGCTCCAGATACGCAGGACCTTCCGCCCCATCACAGAGGCCCTGCGCCAACGCAATATCTCCTATTCCTGGGGGCACCCTTTCCGCCTCATATTGCGGCATGATGGCAAGTTGTACCAACTCCGTTCACTGTCTGAAGCAAGTAAACTGTTGGGGATTGAGGGATAAAAAAGTAGATTTCCCATATATAAGGAGTATCGGACCCATATTATGTTAGCATGATGCATCTATACGTATACTCCCTGTTTGATATATATGCTTCTGCTTGGAGGAAATTTGTTTATTTCCTCCCTGTATATCTATTGCTAAGAGAGTAGGCCGAGAACTATACAGACGCCATCTTCTGATCATATGCTCGAGCACGGGCCGTGTTCACGTGTTGATCACGTGCAGTTGTCAGGCCCCAGTTCATCTGAGTTACTGGTAGCAGCTGAAGGTAGGCTGTTCTATTCTACTGTTCTAAGACTCAAGGTCGCATCTGGCTTTGGGGGCGATAAGCGCATTTCTGGAGGCGCCGTGGCTACACTCCCAGGCACCAAGACGAAAGGGAGTCACCCCTCCTGACCTCCTGTGTAACAGATAGTCAAGCCTTTGTACTGATCTGATGTGTGCCATATATGGTCCTTCCCTGGAGCTCGAGGGCCAACTTGTATTTTTCTTTTTACAGTGATTGTATGTGTTGAACCGAAAAGTATATAACCTCATGTTTGAATACGAGCCAACAGTCTTCTCGGCGCACCTGATGGGTGAGGTTTGGAGAGGCTCCTCTATAGAGTATTCTGTTTAATAAAACGATTGAACCTTCTTCACTGCCAACTGACTGATTATTTGGTAATGTGACTGGGCCTATTGGTAGGGTTAGTCCAATCGTTTATTTTTATGGTACATCAGTTGGCGACTCCACCGGGACTCCGTGACTGGGTCGTCCTCCCCGTAAACGGGTGGTAAGGACAAGGGGTAATTCTGGTCGAGCGGGTGGACGGAAAAAGGGTCCTTTAAAATGTAGCCATCTTTGGTATGAACTTACTCCGCTCCCACGATCAGAGTATCCCCTGCTGCAGGTAACCCTCACCGGAGTCCTACGGGCGTAACCCAGGAACTGACCGTGTTGGTCTTCAGGAGTTGGCAGTGGAGAACACGCGATTGTACCTGTGTGCACCAGGTGAGTGGAATTGTTTTGATGTTCTTGGCATGCACTGTTGAGCAGTGCTTTTGAAGCAGTTAAATGTGACAGTATTTGGTGGTCAGTGTACCACGGAGAATGTTGGGGGTCTGACGGGGCAGCATTGTGGTGGCTGCACGTACAGATGCTTCACGGACCTTTTGTGAATAATCGGACGCCTGGTGTGGCACGTGTGGTGCGCGCCTGGCCGGACTGCTCTTGGAAAAGCCTGTGGCTGTACCTGGGTAACCTTGGGAACACATCTGAAGTGGTGCTAATGAAGCAGGCTTAGTCAGAATAGTTCCAAGAGTGAACCAGGAAGGCAGCAGGATGGTCTGTAGGTCGGTCTGTGGTTATACCTGTCTGACGGTCTCTTGGTAGTCTTTGGACTGCTTGATTTTGGTATCTGTTGGTCTTGGAATTTGATTGATTCTCCACAAACAGGAGTCGACGGGCTCTGTTCTTTGTTTGAAAAGACGTCATTTTGAGGATTTTTTGTATGTATATGTATATTACTTTCTCGTGTATGTTAGGCCTGGGTGGCAAATTCCGTTCCGCTCGCGGAATTTGCGGAATTTGGGTAATTTCGCGTTCCGCGGAGAACGCGAAATTGCCCAAAATGCTGCTTTCCGCGACTTCGTGAAATTTTTTGCTTGTTCGCGTTCTCAAAATGCGTGTTCACGAGATATTTCTCCCCGAGCACGCAAACAGCGATTGTGAACAGGAAAAAAGCATCGCGAACAAGCAATTCCGCGTGTTCGCGGAATTCCTGCGTGTTCGCGGAGAGTTTTTTACCATTTCGCGGAGATTTGCGTAACGCGATTACGCAAATTCCGCCCACCCCTAGTGTATGTTTGAACGAGCGTGGGGTTGTATGTTTTGTGAATGTTTGAACATGGCCATGTTTGGAAGCTTATTTTTATGATTGGATGAGGAACGTGTGACGACAATAACCATGCCGTGTTTTAGCAAATTGAGCTGTTTTGGATGTTGTTGCCGCCCTAATGATACACGTTTGGCTGAAAGTCAACCTGCCTCGCCTGAGGGCAGCCCAAGTTATGATATGTATGTAAAGCATGGTATTACACCTCTCTTGTTTAATACACTATGGCCTAAATATACTAAAGATAATGTGGAATTACAATGGCCCTTAACCGGGTCTTTTGATGAAAAAAGATACATTTTCTGCAGGATCGATTATTTTCTAAACGTAGTCGACAGTCAATGTTTGACTCCCTAAACCTGTGGCAGAAGGAAGCAAAGCGTAGACGTATGCGGGAGGAGAAAGTATGTAGGATGAAAGGAAATCAGACGATTACATAGAAAGCTATAGCTTATGATAAAGCATGAACTGAACAAGGGATTGATTGTGCAGACAGACAATTTAGATTGCAAGTGGATAAGACTTATGTGGCTAGGACTGATGCGGAAGATGAGATAGAGGATTTATTGGATACTCGTCCACCTCCGCCTTATGCTCCACAGCGTATATATCATGTTGTTACCCCGACTCTAGTACAGGCCCCTTCGGCTTCCGTCCCTGTTGATTCCTTTTCCCTTGCCTCTCCGAGAACGTCCTCTGTTTTGTTTCCTTCAGTGTCTGAGACAGCTACTTTATTGCCTGTTACATTGCCGTCTTCCATTACAGCCACAGCTGTTTTGTCTCCCCCCACCCCCGTGTGGACCTCCCTTTCTGCAAGCACGACCCCATCTCCAGCTGTTTCTATTCCATTTTGTGCTCCGGGGATCTCGACGCATGGAAGTTGTTTACCCGTTCGGCTGTAGGACCGACTGAGAAACAGATGATTGCGGATCAGTCATCCCAGTGGATGCGACAGCCTATTTACACTATAGCTGACATATGGAACACGCTTCGAGACTATGAGCCTGTTATGCAGCAACATGCCTTGAAACACATGGCTGCAAGTATTATTACTCTCTGGGAACAGTGTTTTCCAGAAGGGTTGGCCCCCCAAGTGATGTATGACATCCGGGACAGGGCTCATAAGTCTGAACTTAGTCCGGAGGAAGTGTATAGAAATGTGGAGGTTCTATTAAATTATCGCGAACGGATGCATCAAAAGTGCCCCTCGTGGGACTCTCAGCATCCTATGCGAGAAGTTCATCCTATCTTTCACCCAGAAATACCGGAACTAAAGGATGACCATGGCGTGGTGACAAGACCTCATGTAGAGGCCCAAGTGCACGAGCAATGGGTTTATAATCCCTGGAAGAGGAGTGAAGTCCTCTCGCTAAAATCACAATTACCCGACCCCCGTAAGAATCCCACGGCTTATTATAAAGAACTCACAGAAGCGGCCTCTTCAGCCGTCATGACCTTAGCTGACATAGAGCTATTTTTTGCATTGTTAGTTCCCGTTGACGTATGGCGTCAGGTGCATGATCAGGACCATGCTCAAGAACTCAGCGGAACATGGGATCAGATAAAAGATTGGGATAATGATCGTAAGCCTGGGGATAAGCCGAGACCTGAATTATTGGCATTACCTGGCCGTATTATCACTTACATGCATTTCTTAATTCCGTCTCGTAAGGTGGATTGGGACAAATTGACCGCATGTAAACAGAAGAAAGATGAAAGTGTTTCTGATTTTTTCACTAGATTTGAGGGCGTATTCATTGATTTTAGTGGACAGGATTTACCGTTGGAAGGCGGTATACGATTATTTGTTAATCGTTTTGTGACCAATTTGTTACCAGAAGTTACTGCAAGGTTACAAGCCGCTGAAAGTACCTGGACCACTTCCACGCCCTCGGTGGCCCAATATTATGAACATAGAGAAAATGAGAGTAAGGATAAGACGGAAAAGAAAGCGAAGTATCTTAAAACACGGGTGTTGTTGCAACAAGTTGCGCAAGGACGAGGCAGAGAGAGAGGCGGTAGAGGGTTTGTCCCAAGAGGGGCAGAAACTGGACGAGTCAGAGAGCCGTCTGTCGTTTTGGGAATAAACCAGTGTGCTTATTGTAAGGAGGAAGGGCATTGGCGATTTCAGTGTCCATTGTTGCTGGCTCAGAAAGGGGCTATGAGAAGTAGAGGAAGAGGTTGGGGAAGTGTGGATCGCAGTGATATGTGACGAGAAAAAGTGACGCAAGTTGGACAAGAAAATAATTATTTTGATAATCCAAGAGGTAGGCAGTATTATAATGAGGAGTGTGAAATGGACGCGACCGAAGGGTATGCTTGTACATAGGATAGCCATGGACAGAGTGAGGGCCAGGTGTCAGTACCCGTTGATCAGCAAGGACCTTATGTAGAGGCGCGTTTGATGGGGACATCTGAAACATTTTTAGTTGATACGGGTGCAATGAATAGTTCTATTTCTCGTTCCCTGGTCCCAGGGGCTGCTCTGTCCGGGCACAATAATGTTTCTGTAGGATTCTCGGGAATTCTGGTGGTGATCCCCGTCTCAAAACCTATTCCTTTTACAATTGGTTCTGTTATGATAGACTCCTCATTTCTTTTGACTTCCCATTGTGGCGAAAATTTGTTGGGTTTGGATTTGCTGAAGAAATGACATGCTAAGATTCATTGTTCACCTGATGGCGTTTACTTGACTATTAAATCCCTTGGGAAGCATACTTTACAGTGTTTCACTAAAAATGAACCCCTCACTCCTGAGTTTGCTGCTATTCCAGCAACATTGTGGGCCACTGGTGACAGACGTAGGATTATTGAAAATTCCGCCCGTTACTATTACTTTGAAGCGAAATGCTCAGCTTCCTCGTATACCTCAGTACAAAATTTCTCCGGCAGGCGAGAAGGCTTTGCTCTCCATCATACAAGATTTGGTAAAAAAGGGTGTGGTAGAAGAGACAGCTGCTAATGTGTGTAACAGCCCCATTTTACCTATCGTAAAGAGAGCCCCTGTCGGAAGCGATCCTGATTATGCTGATACCTATCGTTTTGTGATTGATTTGCGTGAAATTAATAAAATAGTGGTGCCCCAATACCCTGTGGTTTCAGACATCACTACTATTCTCCATATGATTCCTCCTATGGCTAAATATTTCTCTGTGATTGATTTAAAGAATGCTTTCTTTAGCATTCCGATTCATCCTGATAGCCCTCATATTTTTGGCTTTTCATTATCTGGTCGCAGCTTCCGGTTCTGCCGCGCTCCCCAGGGGTACACAGAGAGTCCTAGTATTTATGGTCAGGCTTTGAAAACATATTTGGATGATTTGGTCTTGCCCCCCGGTAATGTGCTTTTGCAATACGTAGATGATTTGTTAGAGGCTTCCGATACCGAGGAAGGTTGTAAGAAGGCCACCGTACTATTATTGTCTTTGTATTTGGCTGCTAATGGCAATAAAGTCTCCCTTTCTAAATTTCAATATTGTCGACAGGAGGTGACCTATCTCGGTCATCTACTGTCAAAGGAGGGGAGGAGACTAACCCCTGAGCGTGTGACTACTATTTTTAATATGTCTGTACCTCGTACTCAGCGTGATGTTCGTTCATTTCTCGGCATAACTTCTTACTGTCGCCAATGGATCCCTAATTTTTCCCTTCTTACTAAACCTCTACTGTATCTGACTACTAAAGACGTGCATGAACCTTTACCCTGGACTGATGCTTGTCAAGATGCTTTTGACTCTTTGAAATCTGCGCTTTGTTCTGCACCAGTTCTTGGTACTCCTGACTACCGAAAACCTTTTTTGCTTTATGTACACGAGGTGGACAGTTGTTCGCTTTCTGTGTTAACACAAGGATTTGGTGGTAAGCAGAGACCTTGTGCCTATTTCTCGGCGGTGATGGATAACGTCGCCAGAGCACTTCCTAGCTGTTTAAGAGCTACTGCTGCGGTTGCGGTGACTATTCGACAGTCGGAAGGGCTCGTTCTGAACACTGACCTCACAGTGATGGTCCGCACGCTGTGGATACATTATTGAACAAAACAAAGACCCAGCACCTTACGAGTGCGCGTCTTACTGGATACGAATTGACTTTGTTTGCTCCACATATTACTATTAAACGATGTGCCACTCTAAACCCTGCTACATTACTGCCCCTCCCTTCAAATGAAAAGAACAATGATGTTCATGATTGTATATTTCGGACTGAAGAAGAAACGAAGGGACGGGTAGACCTGACTGACACTCCTCCATCTGACCCTCAAGGGGAGTTGTACGTCGATGGCTCTTGTTTTAAGTTACCAAATGGCATGACAACTGCTGCATATGCAATAACTACTCTTCATACTATAGTTGAGGCTTCTCGAGTACCCTATCAGTCAGTACAGGCGGCTGAATTAGTGGCATTGTTTCGGGCCTGTGAGTTAAGTGAAGGACTGAGAGTAAATATTTATACGGACAGCCAGTACGCCTTTGGCGTGGCTCATAGTTTTGGCCGACTGTGGGCAGAGAGAGGTTTTCTTACTTCTCATGGTCAGCGAATACAGCATGGCCCCTTGATTTTGCGATTACTGACCGCATTGACGTTACCAGAAATAGTGGCTGTAGTCAAATGCAGTGCACACAAGGCAGTGGTTGATGCAGTGGGGGAGGGTAATGCCTTTGCCGATCAAGTAGCTAAGGAAACTGCGAAATCCAAATTGACCTCAATGTTCGTGACTAGCTCTGCTAGGTGGGTGGTGAAACAGAGATGTTTGATAATACCATGGAGAGTGTCCGAGAAATACAGAAAGAAGCTACCCCTATTGAACTGGCTCACTGGAAAGAGCGAATTGGGAGATTAGATGTAGATGGTTGTTAGATTGATCTGACAGAAAAGCAGTGGTGGCTATTGCCTAATGCATTAGTGAATGCGGTGGTGACAATGGCACATGGTTCAGCTCATATTGGGGTGAAAGATATTTGTGCAATATTAGATCCTGTATGGTACAATCCCAATATTTCTAGGACCGCTGCTCATTTGGTACAATACTGCATGGTTTGCTTACGCCATAATCCAGGGGGCAGGGAGCCTGTTCTTAGTGGAAACTTTGCACCCCCATCTTTGCCTTTTGAGGTGCTTCAGTTGGATTATATCCAGCTGGATCACGTCAACAATTTGAAGAATGTCCTGGTCATGGTATGCGCTTTCAGTAAGTGGGTGGGAGCCTTCCCGACAAAAGAAAATACTGCTTTGGCAACGGCAAAGGCGTTGGTAAAGGAGTATTTCCCTCGCTACGGATTGCCTCGCGTGATCTGGAGTGATGGAGACATTTTAATGCAGAACTCATCACACATATATGTAATGGACTACAGATTAAACAAAAATTCCATGCGGCTCGACACCCACAGTCTGCTGGGTTGGTCGAGAAGTATAATGGAATATTAAAGGTCAAATTAGCTAAAGTTCAAGAAAGTACTGTATTAAAATGGCCAGATGCTCTGCCACTGGCATTAATGTCAATACGAGTTACCCCACATTTTCGTTCTGGTTTGTCTCCGTATGAGGTCATTTTTGGGCGCCCTGCTAATGTTTGGGGCGTCCCGAGACCCAGAACATTTTGTGATATAGAGTATCCTATGCTGACAGACTATTTGTATGCTTTGACTAAAGATCTTCGTTCCATTCATCAACAGGTCTCAGCAGTTTTGCAGCCCCTGCCGGCGGGTCCTGGACATCGCTTGGAACCAGGACAGTGGGTTCTGGTCCATAATTATCAGCGAAAATCCAGCTTGGATCCTCGTTGGTCTGAACCGTTTCAAGTCTTGTTGGCCATGCGGACGGCGGTAAAGGTGAATGGCAAGCGACCCTGGATTCATGTGTCACATCTGAAAAAGTTACCCCTCCCGTTTCCATATGATCAGCGAATACAGGGCGGTGTTTTGACTCAGGAAAGTGAGCGAGTTCCTCGATTCATCCCTTTTTCTGACACCCAGGTAATTGGAGAAGGGCAAGGAGAAGGTGCACAGGGCTCGGAAGGGGCTCTGTCATCAGCACAATTGATCGCCCCAGATTCCGTTGTTCCTACAGCTAATCCAGAGGCTCGGAGTGCCCCTGTTTCACTGGATTCATCATCCTCTGTTTTGTTCTCTGATCAAGAAGTGCCTGGCCATACAACCTGCGGCCCAGAAAACAACACAGTGCACCAGGTGAACATGGTAGGAGATATGGAGAGACTTGAGTGATAGGGTACCGAACTGTGCTATGAATGTCTGTTAGATGCGCTTCTGGTGTACTGAGCGAGACACTGGACTGAACGTGCTGAGAGCCTTGAACATTTGTTTGCTCTGTTCAGAAAGAAAGACTGAATTTTATGTTCAAAGGGGCCCAGGTTGTGTTTACTTCAAGGGTTGCGTGAGAACATAACTCCAACGTGAGAAGTTTGTTTTGGTATTATCTGTGATGAACGATAGGAGCCTACCTGTGAGGCTCTAGCGGACACAGTAAAGAAGCACCCTCTGGCAGGTTGGACTGCATTGCCCTAGTTTATTGTTGGACTTTTAGTTAGCATGTACCCCTTTGCTCGTTTTGTTCCTGAAGAGGAACGTCCTTTTGTACCACGCTATTTTCCTACATATATGCCTGTTTTTTCTAATTGGACCAATCGTGTTAAAATTGAATTTGTAGCTACTATAGCAATATTGCTAGTTATATTACTGGGAGTGTTCGTGTATTTGGAATTTCGCCACCCTATGCATGCTGTTTTAGGAACGACTACACCACCTCCGGAACATGTGTTTCATACTTTAGCCCCTCATAAGGAAAGGCATCGTCAGACCTATGTGAAAAACGCATTCATTGAAATGCTTCATCAAGCACACAGTGCTACCAATACTACAATTTGCTGAGTTTGTGGTCTTTTACCATCTGTGATGCACAAGCACGATTTATTTATATCCCTACCCTTGTCTCACCTGGGAAGTTGCGAGGCTTGGTTCAAATTGCTTTCTATGATGTACATGCATTACACTGTGGACGCTCAAAGGTTTTCAGAGAGGGATTATGAAATGATTTTAGTGTATATTGAGGTTCATCAAGGATTTAACCCCGAAGGGAACAAGAGAGAGGGACCTTTAGATCTGAATGCTTGTATGAATATGTATATAACGTATGAAAATACCACTTGGTTGAAAAATGAAATTATGGACTTTGTTGAATTCAATTTCAGGACCGTAATGTTACCGAAGACAGGGCTATTCCAGTGCCTGTATTAAATAGTACCTCTTTGTTTTGTGTTCAAGGAGCAGGGCACATATCAGTAGGAGAAAGCTGATGTAACTACACTTATCGGTTGCGTACCTTTAACAGCCCTCCATTGTTAACCCCTCCTAATGTATATTTTGTCTGTGGAGAAAGTGCCTATACTTGGCTTCCGCGAGGTTGGACTGGACGTTGCTACCTGTCCTTCCTGTACCCTCCAGTCTATATTGCCCCTTTTAATTATCACAAGGATCACCGACTAGATAAACGTAGTGTGCTTAGTAGGAGAAATAAAAGAGAGATGGATACCACTGATATAGATCAGACCGATACTCCGCTGCAGCATTTTACCGACATTATGAAGAGAGTGTTACCCTTTTGGGGGCCTATGCTTACTAGCCGAGAAGTACGACGTTTGTCTAGAGTAGTTGAAGGGGTAATTAACACTACTGCAGGAATACTGACCAATATAACAGTAGAGCTACAGGCGACCAGACTCGTTTTGCTTCAAAACCGTATGGTTTTGGACGTTATCTTGACAGATCGGGGAGGAGCATGCCGTGTGATCGGCAGCTCTTGATGTGTTTATATTCCTGACTCCGCCCCCTCCGTTCATTTGGCTTTACAGAAGCTACATCGACTAGCTTCCGATATACATGTAGAAACTGGTACGTGATCTCTCTCTGATTGGTTCTGGGGTTTGCTGTCTACTTGGGGATGGAAAATTTTGATGGTGCTGGCATGTATAGCCGGTATCATATTCACGTGTTGTGTTTGTACACAATGTGGACCTGCATGTTGCTCTTATTGCGCAACAAAACTCACTTCTTCTGTGTCTGGTCCATCCCCAACAGCGGTAAAAGCTCAGCTAGTTCAACAGGAGCTCAAAGACTTAATGCAGATTGATGAGGGAATATTTGAAGATTGAACGGTTTTTGTTAGCTACATCATGCTAAAAGGGCCATTCTGAGGGATAAAAAAGTAGATTTCCCGTATATAAGGAGTATCGGACCCATATTATGTTAGCATGATGCATCTATACGTATACTCCCTGTTTGATATATATGCTTCTACTTGGAGGAAATTTGTTTATTTCCTCCCTGTATATCTATTGCTTAGAGAGTAGGCCGAGAACTATACAGATGCCATCTTCTGATCATATGCTCGAGCACGGGCCGTGATCACGTGTTGATCACGTGCAGTTGTCAGGCCCCAGTTCATCTGAGTTACTGGTAGCAGCTGAAGGTAGGCTGTTCTATTCGACTGTTCTAAGACTCAAGGTCGCATCTGGCTTTGGGGGCGATAAGCGCATTCCTGGAGGTGCCGTGCCTACACTCCCAGGCACCAAGACGAAAGGGAGTCACCCCTCCTGACCTCCTGTGTAACAGATAGTCAAGCCTTTGTACTGATCTGATGTGTGCCATATATGGTCCTTTTCGGGAGCACGAGGGCCAACTGGTATTTTTCCTTTTACAGTGATTGTATGTGTTGAACCGAAAAGTATATAACCTCATGTTTGAATACGAGCCAACAGTCTTCTCGGCGCACTTGATGGGTGAGGTTCAGAGAGGCTCCTCTATACAGTATTCTGTTTAATAAAACGATTGAACCTTCTTCACTGCCAACTGACTGATTATTTGGTAATCGGACTGGGACTATTGGTAGGTATAGTCCAATTGTTTATTTTTATGGTACATCAGTATCACCATCCTGGAGGACAGAGATGAGGGGGAGCGCTCGGACCAAGGGTCTAATGATGGTTGGCCGAAATGGAGGCAGCAGCGACGCCGACGCCGCATCCAGCGACCAGATCCACTGATGGTAAAGAGAGAGCAACAGGCCACTCTTGAGGCTTTGCCAGAAGCCTTGGCCAAGACGTCGACCACGTGACTGAGCCTGGCTATCATGGAGTATCCTTCATTTGATGCTTGGGGAGCTGGGGGGAGGGGGGAGGGGGTTGGGGCTACCATCGGCCACACGGCAACCCCATAGACTCTCTCTGTTCATCCATGGATGAAGGACTAATGATCAAACTCAAGATCTTTTTGGGCACTTGTTATGCCCTGTTTTTTCTGTTCCATTTTTTGCTGGTCTTTGTTCCATTCTTCTCTTTACTCACTCTCTTACTTTGTCCTTTTTTCCTGGGAGGCCCTCGGGTCCTGGGGTGTTATTGTCTCCTCGTGCTGGCGTTGAGGGTCCTCCCTTATAGGCATTTCCCGGGATTATGCTTCCCCGATGCTCATGATGAGCGACACCCCCATATCAAGGTACTAGATGCCACCATTCTCAGTTAAAATTCTCACTTTTAATGTGAGAGGGCTCAATAACCCATTACACGCAGGGCACTTCTTTCCTATCTAGAGAGTACAGGGGCGGACATTTGCCTCCTTCAAGAGTCACACCTGCTCCATAAGGATTGCCACCAATTTAGGTCCTGTGCCTTCCCGACACAATTCTTTTCCTCCAAACCCTCCAAGACTGCTGGGGTGGCTATTTTGGTCTCAAGGACTTTTCAGGGGAAGGTGGTGCAGAAAGGGGTCGAGATAAAGGGCAGACTTCTCACTTACCAATTTACCATAGGGGGTCACACTCTAATTGTAGGGTCTATCTACGCACATGGGGCCCGATTCAAAGAACTAACTTAAGACAAAATCCTAAACTTACTACCATTTTGGTATTCACAGAAGGCACTTACTCATTTTGGTATTCACAGAAGACACTTACACTCTTCGGTATTCACAGAAGTTAGGAGTCCTAACTTTAGGACTCCTAAATGCCTTCTGTGAATACCGTAAGTCTTAAAATTAGGATTTTTCTCAGTCTCCCTGGCCGCGGAGTGACATCGCTCTGCCGGGGCTGCCGGTTGGACCCAAGGGCCTCTCCCGTCACATTGGACTGGCGAGTGACGACAGCGGTGATCGGCGGCGGAACCATGGGTGCCATTTTGCGAGGAGCAGCGGCCCCTTTGGTGGGGAGCCAGAGCACATGGCGACCCCACACACATGCTTGAGGGCCAGCAGAGAGTGGTGCGGGCTATCGGGAGGTATTTCGGCCTTCGGCCTGGTGGAACGAACCGGGGGGCTGCCGTGGTGAGTCATTCCAAGCTCCTATTCCCTGCTGCGTCCTTGACTCCCCGGAGTTCCCCAGAAAGCGCCTAGGCCACGTTGGGTCTCACGGCGGACCTGCCTGGAGCCCGGGCCTCTGGTTGTGCACCCCGTCCTGCACTTACGGGGATGGATCCTACCGGATTCGCTTCCTGGGGGTCGACTGGGCAGGTTCCCCCACTTCTGGACTTTGTGGAGAAGATGGCAGTCCAGCAGTGACAGCGTCGCCTCGCCACCTTCCAGTACTGGGCCCACAGAGACTGGCGCTGCATCAGTGAAGGGGATCTGCAACCGGCAGCGCCCGCCACGCCCCTGCGTGCACTTGGCCTAGTTTCCCCTTCCCACAACCTCGTCCCCACGCCGGAGGGGGCCGGGCATTGGGACAGGCTGCTAGCCTTGCCCCCGCCTTTCTCTGGCACACGTTGCACCACTGTTGGGGCCCAGCAGACTGTCAGATGACACTCTGCAGCATCACGCGCCAGGAGCGGTTTAGAGCTAGTGTTCAAATGACTGGTCCCTGAGTCGCAGAGTGGGGATTGTCGAAACGGACAACGCTGTGCTGCAGTGACTTACCGTACAGCCCAGTCCGTGTTCGCCAGTGCCAGTAGCGTCGAGGTAGTCGAGTATGACATCCACCCGGGGCAGAAAGGACAAAGCAGCCACAGGAGAAAAACACTTAAGGATCTCTTTGCCCGGGCGCAGAGCGGGGGATCGGCAGACGCGGTGACGCAGATGGCCACCTCTATGGATGTGCCAGTGACGCAGGCCTTTATAGAATCCCTGTTCGCCACCCTGCGGGATGTCCTCCAGATGGTGAAACGTGATCTCACGGCAGAGATCAAGGACATCCGCAAGGACGTGGATGACAAAGGTGAGAGAGTGGCATCCCTGGAAGACAGAAGTGATGCCCAAGACACCGAACTGGCCGCCATGTAACAAGAGGTACTCCGGATCCATGAGCAGCAGGTGGACGTTCAATCCCACTTAGAGGACCTTGAGGACCACTCCCGCCGCCACAATTTTAGAATCAGAGGAGTGATCAATCAATCAGTCAATTTATAAAGCGCGCTGCTCACCCGCTAGGGTCTCAAGGCGCTGGGTCCGCTACTGCTCGAAGAGCCAGGTCTTGAGTTGCTTCCTGAAGGAGAGATGGTCCTGGGTCAGCCGAAGTTGGATGGGGAGGGAGTTCCATGTCTTGGTGGCTAGGTAGGAGAAGGATCTTCCTCCGGCGGTGGCTCTGCGAATGCGCGGTACGGTGGCGAGGGCGAGGCTGGTCGATCGCAGCTGGCGGGTGGGCGTGTAGAAAGTGAGGCGGTTGTTGAGGTACTTGGGGCCCAGGTCATGGAGAGCCTTGTGTGCATGGGTGAGGAGTCTGAACGTGATCCTCTTGCTGACAGGGAGCCAGTGCAGGTCTCTCAGGTGGGCGGAGATGTGGTTGCGGCGGGGGATTTCCAGGACGAGTCGTGCGGAGGCGTTCTGTATGCGCTGGAGTCTTTTCTGTAGTTTGGCTGTGGTTCCCGCGTAGAGGGTGTTCCCGTAGTCCAGACGGCTGGTGACGAGTGCCTGGGTGACCAATTTCCTGGTTTCGGTGGGGATTCATCGAAAGATCTTTCGGAGCATGCGCAGGGTGTTGAAACAGGATGACGAGACGGCGTTGACTTGTTTGGTCATCGAGAGGGAGGAGTCCAGGATGAAGCCCAGGTTTCGTGCGTGGTCCGTTGGCTTGGGGGTGGTGCCCAGGGCAGGGGGCCACCAAGAGTCGTCCCAGGCGGAGGGAGATGATCCCAGGATGAGGACTTCCGTCTTGTCTGAGTTTAATTTCAGGTGGCTGTTCTTCATCCACTCGGCGACGTCTTTCCTTCCTTCGTGTAGGTTGGCTCTGGCGGTGGCGGGGTCGTTGGTGAGGGAGAGGATCAGCTGGGTGTCGTCGGCATAGGAAATGATGTTAAGGTTGTGTTGGCATGCGATGGCCGCGAGGGGGCTCATGTAGACGTTGAAGAGGGTGGGGCTGAGCGAGGATCCTCGAGGTACGCCACAGGTGACTTCGGTGGCCGCGGAACGGAACGGGGGAGGCAGACTCTCTGGGTTCTTCCGGCGAGGAACGAGATGATCCACTCCAGTGCCTTCTCATGGATTCCGGTGTTGCTGTATTAGTGTACGGTGGCAAACTGTGTCGAACGCTGCAGAGAGGTCCAGGAGGATGAGGGCCACTGTTTCCCCGTTGTCGAGCAGGGATCTGATGTCGTCGGTGGCTGCGATGAGGGCGGTCTCGGTGCTGTGGTTGGCTCGGAAACCAGACTGTGAGGCGCCGAGGGATCCTTTCGTCTCGAGGAAGGCGGCAAGCTGTTTGTTGACGGTCTTCTCGATGACTTTGGCAGGGAAAGGGAGGAGCGAATGGGGGCGGAAGTTTTTGAGGTCGGTGGGGTCCGCTGTCGGTTTCTTCAGGAGGGCGCTGAGCTCGGCATGCTTCCAGCTCTCCGGGAAGGTGGCGGTGGTGAAAGAGATGTTGATGATGTCCCGGAGTTGGGGTGCGATGATGGAGTCGGCCTTGTTGAAGACGTGGTGGGGGCAGGGGTCGGTAGGGGATCCGGAGTGGATGGTGTTCATCGTGCAGGTGGTGTCGTCGGTGCTGACCGGGGTCCAGTTGCAGAGGGTGGTGGTGGGGGGCGTTGGTTCGGTGGTTGGGTGCGTGGTCTGTGCGCCAAAGCTGTTGTGTATGTCAGCGATCTTGCGGTGGAAGAATGAGGCGAGTGAGTCGCAAAGGTCCTGCGAGGGTGTTATGTCGTTGTTTCCGGCGCTGGGGTTGGAGAGCTCTTTGCTGAAGAGTTCCTTGCTGTTGTGGGTGTTGTTGTCCAGTCGTTCTTTGAATGTTGTTCTTTTGGTGGTGCGGATCAGCTGGTGGTGCATGCGGGTGGCGTTCTTGAGGGCTGTCATGTTTTCTGTAGTCTGGTCGTGGCGCCAGGCTTTTTCGAGGGTGCGGCAGGTTTTCTTGGATGTTTTGAGTTCGTTGGTGAACCACGAGGCTTTCTTGCTGCCGGGTTCTTTAAGGGTGCGAGGTCGTTGGCGCAGTTGGTGAGCCACTGTGTGAAGTTGCGGGCTGCTTCGTTGGGGTCCGTTGCGCTGGCGGGAGGGTTCTGGCTGAGGGAGGTGGTGAGCTGGTCGGCAGTGATCTTGTTCCAGCTCCTGCGTGGAACCAGTTGCGGGTGGTGGTGGATCGTGGTTCTCCTGAAGTTGAAGTGGACGCAGCTTTGATCAGTCCAATGAAGTCTGGTGGAGTGGCTGAAGGAGATGTGCTTGCTGGAGGAGAAGACGGGATCAAGCGTGTGGCCGGCGTAGTGGGTGGGGGTGTTCACCAGTTGCTTGAGTCCGAGGTTGGCGAGGTTGTCCAGCAGGGAGGGGGTGTTGCTGTCATTGTTGTTCTCCAGGTGGAAGTTTAGGTCCCCTAGGAGGATGTAGTCAGAGGAGGTGAGGGCGTGCGGGCTGATGAAGTCTGCGATGGCTTCGCTGAATTGTGTGCGTGGTCCCTGGGGTCTGTAGATGAGAGTGCCTCTGAGGGTGGTCTTGGGGTCGGTGTGTATCTGGAAGTGAAGGTGCTCGGCGTCGGTGAGGGTGTTGTCGTAGTTGGTCGTTATGCGGATTGTGTTCCTGTGGACGATGGCGATGCCTCCTCCAGTCTGGTTGATGCGATCCCTCCGGGTGATCTTGTATCTGTCCGGGATGGCTATGACGATGTCGGGGGCTGAGGAGGCGTTCATCCAGGTTTCCGTGAGGAAGGCGACGTCCGGTGATGTTGTGTCGAGCAGGTTCCAGAGTTCGACGGCGTGTCTGTGGACGGAGAGGGTGTTGAGCAGGATGCACTTGAGGTGGTTGTTGCTGGTGCCTGGCATTTTAGGTTCGGTGCAGGTCCGGAGGCAGGTGAATTTGCAGGCTTGGCAGGTGAAGGGTCCGTGGGTGCGTTTCGGCTTGGCTCGGTGGCAGGCGGGGTTCCGGCCGGGGTTGAGTACGTTGAGGGTGGCGGCGTCGTAAGTCCGTCGTGTGGGCTGGCATCGACTGGGGCCAGGGGCCCTGGCGCTGGGCGCGGACGGGCGCAGACGGGCGCAGACGGGCTTGCCTTTGACGCAGCGGCCACTATAAGAGGGAGGAGTGGTCAGCTGGGAGGCGGGAGGGGAGAGCCAATGGGTGTAGGGGGGGCGGGGCTGCGCGGCAGGCAGCGGCGGGAAAGGCGGAGGCAAGCGGGAGGGGAAAGGACCAGGAAGCACGGGACGCTCCCAAATGCACGGGGTACAGAAGAAAAGAGAGGGGGCGGCACACGGGCACACACACAAAGAGGGGTACAGAAAAAAAGAGTCAGGGGGGCAGGCACACGAGCAGGCACACGAGGGTGAAGTCACCAGGCAGGCCAGGCGGCGCTCGAGAAGAGCGCTGATCTGTGGAGGAAACTGGCGGCAAGCGGGCAGGCAGGCAGAGCTGCAGCGGTGGGGAAGTGACCTACCCGAGGGTCAAGGGTCACGGACTCTGCCGCGCAGCGGCCGCCATAAGAGGGAGGAGTGGTCAGCTGGGAGGCGGGAGGGGAGAGCCAATGGGTGTAGGGGGGGCGGGGCCGCGCGGGAGGCAGCGGCGGGAAAGGCGGTGGCAAGCGGGAGGGGAAAGGACCAGGAAGCACGGGACGCTCCCAAATGCACGGGGTACAGAAGAAAAGAGAGGGGGCGGCACACGAGGCACACACACAAAGCGGGGTACAGAAAAAAAGAGTCAGGGGGGGCAGGCACACGAGCAGGCACACGAGGGTGGAGTCACCAGGCAGGTGGAGGAAACTGGCGGCAAGCGGGCAGGCAGGCAGGCAGGCAGGCAGAGCTGCAGCGGTGGGGAAGTGACCTACCCGAGGGTCAAGGGTGAGCACCAATGAAGAAGCTGGTGATATCTTTAAATATGTGCGCAAGCTCTTCAACCATATCCTGGGCAACCCACTGGACTCTGATCTTAGGCTGGACCGAGCGCACAGAGTGGGTCCACCTAGGGCGGCAACGGCACCCCCGGCGGATATTTTGGTCTGCGTCCAGGACTTCCATACCAAGGAAGAAATTCTACGCAAAGCTAGATCGCTTCAATTGATCACCTTCCACAACCAATCGCCCGTCCTCTACCAAGATCTTGTTGCTATTACGCTCCAGAAATGCAGGACCTTCCGGCCCATCACGGAGGTCCTGTGCCAACGCAATATCTCCTATTCCTGGGGGCACCCGTTCCGCCTCATATTCTGGCATGATGGCAAGTTGTACCAACTCCGTTCACTGTCTGAAGCAAGTAAACTGTTGGGGATCACCATCCCGGTGGACACAGACGAGGGGGAGCGCTCGGACCAAGGGTCTAATGATGGTTGGCCGAAATGGAGGCAGCAGCGACGCCGACGCCGCATCCAGCGACCAGATCCACTGATGGTAAAGAGAGAGCAACAGGCCACTCTTGAGGCTTTGCCAGAAGCCTTGGCCAAGACGTCGACCACGTGACTGAGCCTGGCTATCATGGAGTATCCTTCATTTGATGCTTGGGGAGTTGTGGGGGAGGGGGTTGTGGCTACCATCGGCCACACGGCAACCCCATAGACTCTCTCTGTTCATCCATGGATGACGGACTAATGATCGAACTCAAGATCTTTTTCGGCACTTGTTATGCCCTGTTTTTTCTGTTCCATGTTTTGCGGGTCTTTGTTACATTCTTCTCTTTACTCACTCTCTTTCTTTGTCTTTTTCCTGGGGGGCCCCCGGGTGTTATTGTCTCCTTGTTCTCAAGCTGGTATTGAGGGTCCTCCCTCATAGGCCTTTCCTGGGTTTATGCTTCCCCGTTGCTCATGATCAGCGACACCCCCATATCTAGGTACTAGATGCCACCATCCTCAGATAAAATTCTCACTTTTAATGTGAGAGGGCTCAATAACCCATTAAACGCAGGGCACTTCTTTCCTATCTAGAGGGTACAGGGGCGGATATTTGCCTCCTTCAAGAGACAGACCTGCTCCATAAGGATTGCCACCGGCTTAGGTCCTGTGTCTTCCCGACACAATTCTTTTCCTCCAAACCCTCCAAGACTGCAGGGGTGGCTATTTTGGTCTCAGGGGAAGGTGGTGCAGAAAGGGGTCGAGATAAAGGGCAGACTTCTCACTCACCAATTTACCATAGGGGTCACACTCTAATTGTGGGGTCTATCTACGCACCTAATGAGGGTCAGGAACGATTCCTGCACGATGCCCTCACTGAAGCTTCAGCAACACAGGAGCGGCACATACTGATAGGGGGAGATTTCAACTTGGTGTTCGATAACGACTTAGACAGATCAGTACGGCGTACAAGCCAGATTGGCGCTCTCTCGCCCACCGGGCTCACCAGACTACACGATCTAGATCTTACAGACTTATGGAGACACAATCACCCTCTGTCACGAGAATTCTCATATTATTCTACCGCTCACAAAATATGCCCGACTAGACTACTTTCTGGGTTCGAAGGCTCTCCGCAATGTCACGCTCTCGGCTGACATATTGGTGGCAGCCCTGTCCGATCACACCCCAGTGGAAGTCACACTAGCATTTCCAGAGATTCGACGACTAACCAGATATTGGCGTTTCCGCGACACCCTATTGCATCGACCGGACGCAGTTGCCCAGATAAAGCGCGAACTAGAGGACTATTTATTACAAAATGATAGCCCTGAAACAGCTCTTTCCACCCGATGGGAGGCCCTTAAGGCAGTCATTAGAGGAGAAGTCATCGCCATCTCATCCGCGGACAATGCGGACCATAAAACGAGAAGGGAGGAGCTGACACAAAAGGTATGAGAACTGGAGCACATGCATCAGCACACCAGGGCCCCCCGCATATGGTGACAGCTAACTGCAGCACCGGCGCAGCTGGCTGCTATTGACCGTGACAGGGCAGAATACACATCAATGCGTCTATGGCACTCCTTCTACGCTGGTGGGGACAAGTGTGGGCGACTGCTCGCGTATAAGCTCCGGGAGGGAGTTCAGGAGATTAGGGACCAGGCAGGAGTGTTATGCTTGGACGATGCGGCTATTGCTGAGATCATCCGTAACTTTTATGCCCACCTTTAAGATGAACAGCCCTTCGAGCGGATATAGACGCCTACCTAGCCCAGGCCCACCTTCCTGCCCTGACACCGGATCATATAGAGAGAGAGATTAGACCGGAGGAAGTCATAGCAGCTATTGGTCATTGGAAGTTGGGCAAATCGCCAGGGCCCGATTACTACACCACAGCTTTTTATAAGCAGTTTTGCTCAACGCTCACTCCCCTGCTCACTCGGCTTTTCAATTCCTTTGCAGCACCCGGAGCAATCCCCTCCTCCATGCTGGAGGCTGCGATAGCCATCATCCCTAAGCCGGGGAAGGGCAAGACGAATTGTGTGTCATATCGACCTATCTCGCTCTTGAACATTGATCTGAAGCTCTACTCTGGAATATTGGCCTCCCGGCTTGCCCCCTATATGCCGGAGCTGGTGGACCCCGATCAGGCTGGATTCATCCTGCAGAGGCAGACGAGTGACAACATAAAACGTGTCACACACCTCATAGAAAAGGCCTCCCTCATCCCTGTAGACTATATGCTTCTAACCATAGATGCGGAGAAGGTCTTTGATCGAGTCCACTGGTCCTACCTCGAACAGGCAATGGTCCACATTGACCTGGGGTAAAAGATGCAAACACACATTTTTAACTGCTATCGGTCTCCCACAGCCGCGGTACGGATCAACGTCCACACGTCCACCCGATTTCTTATTAGTAGAGGCACAAGGCAGAGGTGCCCCTTGTCGCCCTTGCTCTTTGCCATCTACATGGAACCCATGGTGCAGAGAGTCAGGGACCACCCTCAGATCACTGGCATTTACTTCGGAGGAGACACCCACACTATAAGTTTATATGTGGATGACGTGCTGGTCACCCTAGAGAACCCTGGGATGGCCTTGGGGATCTTTTTAAAGGAACTGGACACTTTTGCGAGCTCCTCCGGGTTTAAGGTTAACCTGACGAAATCTACAGAGCTGAACCTCTCTTTGTCGCCTAAAGAACAGGCGGATCTACAGACTCGACACCCCCTGCAGTGGTCTGATGATGTTATCCCTTATTTGGGCATCCAATTGGCCCCGACTCTGCAGGCCATGAGGACGGCTAACTACTCCTAACTTCACGCACACATCCGCACCGAGCTGCGGAGATGGAAACACTATCAAAACTTGTGGCTGGGACGTGTCACTGCTATTAGGATGACGATCTTCCACCAAATTTTGTACCTTTTCCAGACTCCCCCCTTGCCGCCTCCTACCGGTTGGCTACAGAAGGTGCAATCGGAAATCTCTCTCTTTATTTGGCAAGGGCGCAAACCGAGAATGAAACGGTTAGTCAGCTTCCTCTCATCTCACAAAGGGGGCCTTGGGATCCCGGATCTCATGCTCTATTATAACGCCGTGCAGCTTCCACACTTGGTCGAATTGAGCCGGGCTGAATCCAAGAAACACTGGCTTTTTTAAGACCGTGCAGTTGCTGGTACGTCTCTCATGAAAATTCCCTTTCTCCGGAAATCCCACCGTCCCCCCAACTAATGCTTCACAGGTGACACCCACAACCCTTACAGTCTGGGATCAGACCAGCACGCGCCATGACCTAATGACCTTCCCTTCTCCACTTACATCACTTTTTGATAACCCTGACTTTAGTCCTGGGATGGGCCCACAGTCCTTTCTATTGTGGAGAGAGGCCGGATGCGGAGCCTTAGGCCTCTTATTTGATAAAGGTGACATTATCCCCTTCTCGCAACTCAGGGCCGATTACGGCCTCCCAGAATCCGAACGTCTGCACTACTTACAGGTGCGACACTGGGCTATGCATCCTGGCAATCGAACGCAGGCGACTAGGCTTCTTACCTCTATGAACAGTGGCTCATCACATGATCTTCGGACAAGAATCTGATCTCAGATCTGTATAAGATGCTCTTTTATCGATATACCCACACTTATCATGTGGGACGCGCGTGCTGGGAGAGGGATCTTGGGCGTAGTCTTAGTCCCAAGGAGTGGGAGGGTGCATGCTACAGAGCACGCCACACAGCAACGCACGTAGGCCTTACTGAAGCTTTCACCAAGCTTGTCAATTAGTTGTACTACACCCCAGAGAGACTCCACCAAGCTGATGTGACTTCACGATGTTGACAAACACCTTGACAACAAACTCCCTAGGCTTCCTGCATATGTCCTGTTGGGGGTACCAAATCCGCTTACCTACCCCTTGAAATCTAGGAGAGGGAAGCAGATAGCCATAGTACTGGGCACAGCCATTCAGAACATATTAATTCATTGGAGAACCCCTTGTATTCTTGCACACACAGGGTGGTATCAGCAATTGTGGCACGTACTGGGCATGGAAAAGATCTCTCTTACTCTAGCCGGGAAAGGCTCCTCCTCTAGCGATTTCCGGGAGCTGTCTTGCCCGACATACCTATGCCTCTTACGCCTAATTGCACCGGATCCCTCCACATAGGCTGGCCTAGCTCCAGGAATGACACTCCATTTTACGCAGCGCTGTATAGAAGGAATGGACCGGGGGAGGGGGGGGTGGCTCTCTCTCTCTCACTCTTTCATTCCTTTCAATGGGATTGTTACCAGTTATTTGTTGATTTTTTTGTAATCTCAATGCACTTATTAGTAACTATGGTCAGCTCGTTTCCTGCATTGTCCAATTAAAAGAATTAAACCATAAAAAAACCTTTGAAATTCACTGAAAAAAATCACAGGTTTCAGGGATTTTATAGTTAGTTGGACATTTCACTCGTACTAAACCAGAGAAATTTGGGCGTTATAGTTAGTTGAGCTAACTAGAACTCACGCCCCTGCAATGCACTGCTGATGAAGTCACATATTACATCATTCATGACATGGTCAGTGAAATCACTGATGACATCTCAAATGACATCACTGATGGCATCACTGATGACATCATTCACATGATAATCTGATGCACCTCCTCACACTCTTATATAACCTTTGATACACCCACTCTAAAATACAGACTACCATTTTTGAAACCATAGACACACAAATACCAGTTACTACATACCCACTCACTGATTCCTAGGTCTACACACACATCCACTCATCCACTCAGTCACCCATACAGTCACTCATACATGCAGTCACTCATTAATACAGCACGATCATATACACTCATATACCTATACAGACACTCATACACTGCCACTGATCCATAGGGTTACTCACACAGCTAGTCAGTCATGCAAGGAATCAATCACACTCCCATTTACTCACCTATACAGTTATACACACACCACCTTGGTCATTCATACAGATACTAATACATACTTACTCTCTTATACAATCACTGATACAAGTACACACTCATCCATACAGCCACTCTCACAATCACTCACTCTCACATATAGTCATTTATATACTCCAACACTCACATATACTGCCTTTCACATATGTAGTTACTCCCACATGTACCACTGAGACATCCATTCACTCACCAACACACCCATATACACAATCCCCCACCCATACAGCCCTTTACAAATGTACTCTTGAACCCATACACACAGTGAATCACCCACTCACACATCTATGCACAGAGTCACACACCGCCCACCCACCCACACAGACACTCAGGCACCCATACAGATACTCAGACAACCAATCAATAACCCATATATACACTCATGTAGCTACTCACCAACCCATGCAGCTGCTTACACACCAACTGACAGACTGATACAGACATTCACAGAGTTTAGTCACTAACCTATGCATTCAGTAAGACATGTTTAATCACTCACTTGTACAGTCATTCACGCACCTACTAAATCATCTATTCAGACACTTATACACCCACTCATTCTTCAATAAACCTTGGCATATATATATATATATATATATAAAAAACATATTTAAACTTTACAGAAACACACAGTCACTGGATGATGTTATCAGTGATGTCATCAGTGATGTCATTTAAGATGTCATCAGTGATGTCACTGATCATGTCATGAATCATTACCAGTGCATTGTGGGGGCGTGAGTTATAGTTAGCCCAACTAACTATAACGGACACATTTTTCTGTTTTTTTGTACGAGTGAAATGTCCAACTAACTATAACGTCCCTGAAACCTGTGTTTTTTTTCTGTGAATTTCTAAAGTTTTTTAAATGCTAATTTCTAACTATACCGTCCCTGAAACCTATGGATTTTTCAGTGAATTTCAAAGCTTTTTTAAATACTAATTTCTAACTATAACGTCCCTGAAACCTATGGTTTTTTCAGTGAATTTGAAAGGTTTTTTTAAATGCCAATTTCTAATGAAACCTATGGTTTTTTCAAGGATTAGATATACATATATATATATTACATACTGGCGGTCGCCAGTAGGTAGTTATAGTTAGGACCCAGTTTCCATAGGAAAAGCGTTTTTTGTTTTCTCAATATCTTTGGCGCCGGTTGACGAGTCTTCGCAAAAACTCAAAACTAGTGGCCCTCTCCGGTCAGCTCCTGTCTTGAAAGTTTTGGGGTGATTTGACAAGCGGGGGCTGAGAAAAAAGGGGGGTCCCAAAACGTGTTTTCCCCATGCAATTTTCTATAGGAAACTTTAGACATAACTGCAGCCCGAACTGCTGAACGGAATTACACCAAATTTGGCAAAAAGGTAGAGCTTGGTACAGAAAGAGACCTTTTTTACGTGGCGTAAATCCGTTTAGTAGTTCTTGAGAAATTTGAAAAATAAAAAGTTTCCATATCTAGGGACACGGTGGAGTCGCAACCTCTACTGAGCATGAGCTTCAATGTGATTGACTGCCAACACTCCAACCAGGAAGTGTTGGCAGCCATCTCGTGACTCGGTAGAACCGAGTCACAAGAAAACAGTAAAGCAAAGTTGGAAAACAAGAAAAGGGTGCAGGGTAGAAACACCCTGATCCCCTAGGCCTGTTCAGGGGTCCCACAAGGACCATGTTGTCCATGTGCATGGTCCTGTCCCCTCCCTATTGCTTTCCATGGATTGCTGTGCTGCACTCCCGTCCTGCATGCCCTGTGTGGTGTATTGTGCTGCTGCAAACCCTGATGCCTGCCCTGTAAGGTCAGTTTGGTGAACCTGTCCATGTCCCACCTGCCCTCTGTTATCCAAGTCCATGTCCCTACCCCAATACGTCCTGACTTCCATGATCTAATGTACCATACTTGCTAACATTTTGAACTTTTTAAGAGGGAGATTTTGAAAAAAACAACACTGGGGTATTAATTTTCCCTATTGACTTACATTGAAAAAGAAGAGATTGTAGACAAGAGACAGATCAAATAAAGCTCATTTGGGCTTAAAAACATTGGGCGTTTCCTGGCTGAATTGGGTTTGTTAGCATGTATGGTTGTACCACCACTGCCTCTTCCTTCTGCCCACAATGGTCTATTATATTGCCACAGCCTCTCTTGCTTGTCCTGCATTGTTGGTTTGTTGACCCTGCCCCCCTTTCCACTGCTCTCCATAGTCTGTTGTGCTGCCACTGCCCTTACTGACTGCCCAGTGTGGTTAAATTGTTGCCTCTGCACTCTCCTACCTGCCTTCAATTTTCTGAGCCCGTGCCCCTGGCATCTGCCTTCTAACAGTATCCTAATGAACAACTAGATTGCTAACATTCTATATTTATTACAAAAGAGGGGCACGCCTGACGTCATCTTGATGTAATCAAAACTGTAATACCTAGAGCATTTCCATTAGAAAGTACAGAAATGAAAGGGTCTTATTTGCATCTAAATTATGGTTTGTGCTCTCAAAAACTAAAATGAGGACATATTTTCTGAGTTTTCAAATAGCGAGAAAGCACTTTTAAATTATTTGTTATCTTTATGTTTTTTTATCCAGTTGACCACTTGATGAAATGTTGCACTTAGGGGAGAGGATGTGGTGTTACTTCCAGAGCTGCAGACTTTGCAACTGGAGACCTGGTTGGAGTTTCTGCTTCAGCTGGACATTCTGTGATTCAGGTCAAATCACTTAATCTCCCCATGTCTACAACCAAAATGAATTTGTCCTTGTGTGATGTAACCAATGCTCATGTAAAGCACTCCAATACCTGACCAGTCTGTACTATATAAAACTGCAAAAAAACTAAAAATAACAAGTGTTTTGCACACTTCTGTCATTGGGCTATACGTCGGCTACTTCTGGGTGATATTTGTGCTACATTTGGGCTCTTTGGTCTCTGGTGGCCATCTTGGGATATTTATTTGTGATGAAAATTCCTAATTTCCTAATTTACTTCATTCTCCTCAGTAGGAAATGCTTTCAGTTTTTTACTTTGATTCCATCAAGAAGGCAGTCAGATGTGTCACACGTTTGCCATAAATTCTGAATGTTAGCACTCTAGTTGCTCATTAGATCACTGTAGTAAAGCTACTGCTCACCAGGGAAGTCTGCTGCTGGTATTGAAAGTGCATGTTTCAGTCTGCATGTAAGACTTTTTTTATTAAATAGAAGAGGATTTGAGAAGTCAAAATGTGCCCTCATTTTTCTTTCTTCAGCACTTATCATAATTTTTATGGCAAAATGAACCCCATCATTTTGTTATGTTATGTTATGTTATGTTACATAGTTTATAAAGCGCGTGAATCACCCCCGAAGGGGTCTCTCAGCGCTAGCCACCCTGGGCAGGTGTGCAGAGGTATTATTATTCCGAGAAGAGAGTAGTCTTAAGACACTTTCTAAACTCAAGATAATCGGAACATTGTCTGAGTGAAAGGGGTAGTTGGTTCCATACCGAAGGAGCTTGGTAGGAGAAAGATCTACCACCCAAACGCGTTCTCTTAATCCTCGGGACGATTAACAGCGATTTAGAACCAGACCTCAGATCTCGATTGGGGATATAGCAATGAAGCCTTTCAGTCAGGTACGAAGGGCCGGAGCCCCACAGTGCTTTGTGGGTCAGGCAGCAAAGTTTGAACTTGACTCTTTTCTTCACTGGTAGCCAATGCAGTAGCCGTAGTAGCGGAGTAGAGGTCGATCTGCTGGGAGCTTTAGTGACCAGTCGTGCTGCGGTATTTTGCACCACTTGCAGACGGCTAAGAGCAGATTCGTTAGTAGCGGTCATTAATGAGTTACAATAATCAAGTTTGTTTAATACCAGGGCCTGGACCAGTGTCCTGCGAAAAAGATCTGGAAGGTACGGCAAAGCTTTCTTCAGAAGACGCAAAGTGAAGAAACATGTGCTGACGGTGTAAGAGACATGATCCTTCATGGACAGGGCCTGGTCAAGGCGGACGCCCAGATTTTTTACTGTGAGTTTAGGCAATGGAACGGGCCCCAGCTCAGTAGGCCACCAGGTAGGAGACCATAAGATGGTGGTGTCTCCAAAAAGGACGATTTCAGTTTTTTTGGCATTCAGCTGTAAAAAGTTACTGCACATCCATTCTGAGATGGCCAGCATACCTTGGGAAAAGCAGATTTGAGCAGAAGGAGAGGTTTTATCAAATGGGAAGATAAGTTGAGTGTCATCCGCATAGGAAATGGGGATGAACCCAAGAGATCTTAAAAGAGAGGCAAGGGGGGCCACGTAGATATTAAACAGTGTAGGGCTCAAACAAGAGCCCCGTGGCACACCCTTGGTCAGACACTTAGTGGCGGAGCGAAAAGGACCGAGGTTCAGGGTTTGTGTACGGTCAGTAAGAAAGCTGGTAACCCAGCTTAGCGCCGTACCTCCTAATCCTGCACCTCTTAATCTTTCGAGCAGGGTCTGATGGTCGACCGTATCAAACGCAGCAGAGAGATCTAAAAGGACCAAGATGGCAGACTGTCCCTGATCTAACGTGCGTCTGATACAGTCGGTTACAGCAACCAAGGCCGTCTCAGTGCTATAATTTGCACGGAATACTGATTGTGATGGATCCAGGTAGCCTGTTGTTTCGATATGGTTAGAGATGTGTTTATTCACATATTTCTCAAGAACCTTGCTCAAATGAGGGAGGAGAGAGATAGGACGAAGGTTGGCGAGATCGTCCATAGGAAGCTTGTTATTTTTCCGTAGGGGTATAATCTGTGCAGCTTTCCAAGAAAGGGGAACTAAGCCCGAACTTAGCGAGGAATTAAACAGCGTAGTAACAGGATCCGCAAGTGCGGACGCAAGGGACGCTCCTAATCTTGCAGGCATAACATCTACAGGGGAGCCCGATGTGACATTATGTAATAAAGTAGTCGTCACCTCCCGTAGGATAGGGGGGAAAGACATCAGAGGTGAGGGGTTGACGGTGGGAGGTTTAATAGTGTCATCAGACATTGATGAGTGGCCGGTACCAGCAAATTTATCATAGATGGAATCGATTTTTTGGATGAGAAAGGAACTGATTTTATTGCAGAGAGCTTGGGAGTGCAGGTTGTCCAGGTTGTTCCTTTTTAAATTAAATGTTTTAAGTGTTACCAGTTTATTCCAATCAAGAAGGCTCCAGGTGTGCCATACTTTTCTCATAAGTAAGACTGTTAGCCCTCTAGTTGTTCTTTAGAACACTCTGGGACATTCTGTCATTGGGCTATACGTGGGCTACATCTGGGTGATATTTGTGCTGCATTTGGGCTCTTTTGTCTCTGGTGGCCATCTTGGGAGACTTATTTGTTATGAAGTTTACTAATTTCCTCATTTACTGCAGCCTCCTCGGAAGAAAATTCTTTCAGTTTTTACTTTGATTCCATCAAGAAGGCTTGCAGATTTGTCACACATTTGCCATAAATTCAGAATGTTAGCACTCTAGTTGCTCATTAGATCAGTGCAGTAAAGCTACTGCTGACCAGGGAAGTCTGCTGCTGGTATTGATAGTGCATGTTTCAGTCTGCATGTCAGAATTTTTAATGAAATAGAAGAGGATTTGAGAAGTCACTCAAAATGTGCCCTAATTTTTCTTCCTGCAGCACTAATCATAATTTTTATGGCAAAATGAAACTACGGATTTTGTTCCTTTTTAAATTAAATGTTTTAAGTGTTACCACTTTATTCCAATCACGATGGCTTCAGGTGTGCCACACGTTTGTCATAAGTAAGACTGTTAACGCTCTAGTTGTTCTTTAGAACACTCTGGGACATTCTGTCATTGGGCTATACGTGGGCTACATCAGGGTGATATTTGTGCTACATTTGGGCTCTTTGATCTCTGGCGGCAATGTTGAGAGACTTAATTGTTATGAAGTTAATTAACTTCCTCATTTTCTGCAGTCTCCTTAGTAGGAAATACTTTCAGTGTTTTACTTTGATTATATCAAGAAGGCATTCAGATGTGTCACACATTTGCCATAAATTCTGAGGGCCTGATTCACAGAACTAACTTAAGACAAAATCCTAAACTTACTACTTTTGGTATTCACAGAAGGCATTTAGTAGTAGTAAAGTTAGGATTTTCTCTTAAGTCTGTCTTAAGTCTGTCCTAAGTTTGTCTTACGTCAGTCCTAAGTTTGTCTTAAGTCTGTCTTAAGTCTGTCTTAAGTCTGTCCTAAGTTTGTCTTAAGTCTGTCTTAAGTGTGTCTTAAGTCTGTCCTAAATTTGTCTTAAGTTTATCTTAAGACTGTCTTAAGTTTGTCTTAAGTCTGTCTTAAGACTGTCTTAAGTCTGTCTTAAGTCAAACTTAAGACAAAATCCTAACTTTACTACTACTAAATGCCTTCTGTGAATACCAAAAGTAGTAGGACAGACTTAAGACAGACTTAAGACAAACTTAAGACAAACTTAGGACAGACTTAAGACAGACTTACGACAAAATCCTACCTTTACTACTACTAAATGCCTTCTGTGAATACCAAAAGTAGTAAGTTTAGGATTTTGTCTTAAGGTAGTTCTGTGAATCGGGCCCTTTATGTTAGCACTCTAGTTGCTCATTAGATCACTGTAGTAAAGCTACCACTCGCCAGGGAAGTCTGCTGCTGGTATTGAAAGTTCATGTTTCAGTCTGCATGTCAGAAGTTTTTAATGAAATAGAAGAGGATTTGAGAAGTCACTCA
The DNA here is from genome assembly GCF_964204655.1 of Triturus cristatus. NCBI lineage: Eukaryota > Metazoa > Chordata > Amphibia > Caudata > Salamandridae > Triturus > Triturus cristatus. The sequence continues at coordinate 892,517,926 of NC_140581.1, forward strand.
AAATGTGCCCTCATTTTAATTTCTGCAGCACTATTCATAATTTCTATGGCAAAATGAACCCCCTGATTTTGTTCCTTTTTAAATTAAGTGTTTTAAGCGTTACCACTTTATTCCGATCAAGATGGCTTCAGGTGTGCTATACTTTTGTCATAAGTAAGACTGTTAGCGCCCTAGTTGTTCTTTAGAACACTCTGGGAAGCTGCAGTAGAACACAAAGGAATCAACTGACAGTCTCTGCCCTTGTTGGATGTGCATGTTTTACAGAGAATGTCAGACTTCATTCTCACATGACTGAGAAAGATAATGTGAATTTACAGAAAATATGCTCTCATTTTAGCTTCTAGATCACCTTCCAAACCTCTCTGGCAAAAGTATGAGAAAATAATTTTCTCTCAAACATGATTCATGATATCTCAGCAGAAGGCTTTTTCACAGGATAAAATCACCTTAGAAAACACCACAATTCCTAATATTAGTATGGTACCATCAACAAATGATTTATAATGTAACTAAAGTCTGTTATCACCCTTTATATGTTCTCCTTTTGGTGACCCTAAAAACCTTTCATTCACTACAATGCATTTTAATGGGGTGCTAACATGTATATTGGTCCCAAGATGGCTGCCAACACTTCATGGATGAAAATGTGTGGTTAGTCTCCGCCCAGATATATACATTTATTTTTCCTTTAATATTTCTGAACCAAGAGCTACCTTTTGCCAGATTTGGTGTAATTCCGTTCAGCAGTTCGGGCTGTAGCCTTGTCTAAAGTTTCCTATGGAAATTAACATGGGGAAAACGCATTTTGGGACCCCCCTTTTTTCTCGTGACGAATCACCCCGAAACTTTCAAGACAGGAGCTGATCTGAGCGGTCCATTCGTTTTGAAATTTCGCGAAGATTTATCAAACGTCACCAAAGATATTGGCAAAAGAAAAAAACTTTTTGAATAGAAACAAGGTCCTAACTATAACTACATACTGGCAACCGCCAGTAGGTTCTATATATATATATATAAAGTATATATATATATATATATATATATATATATATATATATATATCAGAAAGTTAAAAGACTTCATCAATGCTGAACTTGGACAATGGAAGAGGGATGGATTATTGAACAAAGATGAACACTGTTTCTTAAAGATTGAGTTTCCAACCACTGCAGTTCTCTATTTCCTCCCAAAAGTGCATAAACAACAAGAGCCTATTCCAGGGAGACCCATCATTTCAGCTCAACGAAGTCTATGTGAGAACATATCTAAATATGTTGACTTTTTCTTACGTGGATTTGTGGAGGAACGTCCGTCCTATATCAAAGATACGGGGCATTTTCTCTCTAATGTATCTGAGACAGTGTGGCAAGATGGTTACCGATTTATTGTCATGGATATTTGCTCCCTCTATACGAGCATACGTCATTGTGACGGTTTGCAAGCAGTTAAATTTTATTTAGAGAAGAGAGATATTATTTTTCATCAACACAATAGTATGTTATTACGTATGATTGAATTATGCCTATGTAACAACTATTTTTTGTTCAACCAAGAAGTGTTTCAGCAACTGCAAGGTGTAGCTATGGGGGCATGTTTCTCCCCCAGTTACGCATGTTTACACGTGGGCTGGTGGGAGGTACATGTCCTCAGATGCATTTATGACGAATTGTATCAGACTCATGTCGTACGATGGTGGAGATTCATCGACGACATCTGTATAATTTGGAAAGGGTCAATTGAATCGGCTAATGAATTCGTGAAGCTGATCAATATAAATAACTTGAATCTTGAATTCACTGCCCATATCAGTGCTGAACATGTTGAATTTCTTGATGTTGAACTATATATCCATGACAACAATATTCAGACTAAAATACATCGCAAGAGTACAGCTGGTAATTCAGTACTCCATGCGCAGAGCTCCCATCCATATCATTTATTTAAAAGTATACCGTATGGTGAGTTCTTACGCATCAAGCGCATATGTAGTACAGATTTTGATTGTAACAACTGTCAGAAAGACTCATTTCAGAGGTTTTTAGCTCGCGGTTATACCAGAGACGATTTGGAAACAGCACTAGTGAAAGCTAACACTACTAACTGTGATGATTACCTTAAATCGGTAATCAGGACTACCACCATCAAATCCACCCCTAAAAACGAGAGTGAGTGTAGCGAACCTGGTTGCATTCGATTCATCACTACCTTCAGTAATCAGGACAAGGAATTGAGAAAACTGATTTATAAAAACTGGTCCATAGTGAAAACCGACCTTACTATGTCCCAATTAGTACCTGATTTACCTCAAATCACGTTCAGGAGAGCACCCTCTATGAGGGATGCCCTAGTTAGGACTAGCCCTGAGACTACCATTACGAGCACATGGCTATCTAATCGTAAGGGTTTTTTCAAATGTAGTTCGTGCCGAGCGTGCAAGTTTGGCACTAATACTTACAAATTTTTGGGCGCTTTTGATCTAACCCCCACTGCTCTTAAAGGCTTTTTTACGTGTAAAACTGACCATGCAGTTTATGTTCTTGAATGTTCGTGCAACTTAAAGTATGTAGGTAGCACGATATTACAGGCATCAGTCAGAATTTTACAACATTTAAGGGCTATTGTCAATTCTGATTCAAGCTACCCTGTTGCCCGTCATTTTAAACTAGTCCATAAAAACAACCTGAATGATTTAAAGTATTTTGTGATCGATGCAGTACCTAAATTAATTAGAGGAGGCAACAGAGAAAAGCGCCTTAGGCAATTGGAAACCCAATATATCCTTTTATTAGACACTAAGATGCCTAATGGCCTTAACACAGGGGAAGACATGCATACTTTTCTTTGAAAATTATTCTAGGATACATCCTTCCTTGTGTGTGTTAAAAATTGTACTTTACTGCATTGAATACATTAGCTTTCTAGATGATCAAATTTTACTAAACTTATATCTATAACTGTTTTATGGAAATTACTCCATTCATCACCTCTACCTTTGGGGTATATTTAGACTTTTCTCCTTGGTCCTGAAAATATGTTGGGTTGGTATGTATAATTAATGAACTGCTATTTTAAGGTTTTTTAATCTTGCAGCCCTAGTTTGAGTGTTGAGTTTACTTAACTTGCAATTTATCCCGTCTGGTCAAGTTTCCCTCTTTGTTTCCTAATTGCTTTTGCTGCTATACTACTTTGCCATTTGCACATGTGTTGCCTATTTTGCACTAATGCACTCACACTTTATCTCTAGTACTGTTGTTTCTAGTAGACATTGTTTTGTAGTATGGCCACTTGATTATTTAAGGATTATTCCTTTATACCGGTCTGATACATATATTGTTTATTCTGCGCATTTGCACAAAAGACGACCTGTGCCATACATGTCTATATTTGCACTGATGCATTTGCACTTTATTTTGGATATAGTATTCAAACTATGCAATGTCTATATTAATGCATTTGCACTTTATATTTTTGAACTGGTTTAATTAGTATGCGTGCAAATGTGTATTTATATGTATATATATATTCTCATGTGTATATTAATGCCATTTTGTAGTTTTCAGTTTTATCTTTATGAAGGAACAAAATTACATATCTAGACAGGGAAAATTGCAGGACGGTTTACATCGAATTTTCTTTATGTAAAATATAGGGCTCTATAGGTTTACGTTGAAGAGGGTGTTCCGCATGGAGAGATCTTTTTGGTATATTGGATCCACTACTTTGATATTTAGAATCACTCTGGTTGACCCATAAAGGCGAATGCTAATGATATGCGAGCACAATATTTTACTTCAGGGTGAATTTTGACTGTGTATCCACTATGGTACAATTGAGCTTGACTTTGTCATCCAATATGTTTCTAAATTTTGCACAGTTCGAGTACTTCTTCTCTTTTTATGATCACCCTGTGTGTAATTTGGAAGTTTGCTGTTTTGTATGCCGCTATTTCATTGGCATTTATATAAGGGAGGAGTCAACACTTTACTATATATGCATTGTCATGTGATCAAGGCCGTGGCAACACGGCCGAAACGCGTCATGCCGTTTGACTTGAACGAATAAACCTGCTCAGCGTGTGGTGGTCTGTACCTGTTCCAGTTATCTGCTGGAGTTTGGGAACTCTTTATGTTATATATATATATATATATATGTTTACGCAAATTGCCCTTCAGCTTTTGCAGGATGCACTCAGCAGCAGGCAACCCCTCTGGTTAAAAGTGACTGCTCGCCTTTCATGCAGGGTTTTCAATCATTTGCCTTACGCGTTTCAAGACACGAAGTCTCTTCGTCAGAGGCAGCTTTACAGGTGAGTAGCGGGTTGTTCTTGTTTTATTTGAATACATGCTTGCATCTCATTGGATGTTTTCCCTTAGTGGGTTGTACTCTATTGGTGACAAAAACATAATGCATGCTGGAAATCATAGTCCAGTAAGAACAACATGTTGTCTTCCTTGAGTAGGTTCCGACTCACTTGTCATTTTTAAAAGCTCATATTGTCCCTTGAGTAGGATCCTGGATGTGTAGGCGAGTATATTAAGTCTTGCTTGCTGCGCCATTTCAGTCCGAATCAGTTTCAAACTGCAGCCTCTCACATTGTCGAGATGGTGCCATCCTGCCACGACGGGGCCGCCGTGTAGAAAATGTTTACGCAAATTGCCCTTCAGCTTTTGCAGGATGCACTCAGCAGCAGGCAACCCCTCTGGTTAAAAGTGACTGCTCGCCTTTCATGCAGGGTTTTCAATCATTTGCCTTACGCGTTTCAAGACACGAAGTCTCTTCGTCAGAGGCAGCTTTACAGGTGAGTAGCGGGTTGTTCTTGTTTTATTTGAATACATGCTTGCATCTCATTGGATGTTTTCCCTTAGTGGGTTGTACTCTATTGGTGACAAAAACATAATGCATGCTGGAAATCATAGTCCAGTAAGAACAACATGTTGTCTTCCTTGAGTAGGTTCCGACTCACTTGTCATTTTTAAAAGCTCATATTGTCCCTTGAGTAGGATCCTGGATGTGTAGGCGAGTATATTAAGTCTTGCTTGCTGCGCCATTTCAGTCCGAATCAGTTTCAAACTGCAGCCTCTCACATTGTTGAGATGGTGCCATCCTGCCACGACGGGGCCGCCGTGTAGAAAATGTTTACGCAAATTGCCCTTCAGCTTTTGCAGGATGCACTCAGCAGCAGGCAACCCCTCTGGTTAAAAGTGACTGCTCGCCTTTCATGCAGGGTTTTCAATCATTTGCCTTACGCGTTTCAAGACACGAAGTCTCTTCGTCAGAGGCAGCTTTACAGGTGAGTGGCGGGTTGTTCTTGTTTTATTTGAATACATGCTTGCATCTCATTGGATGTTTTCCCTTAGTGGGTTGTACTCTATTGGTGACAAAAACATAATGCATGCTGGAAATCATAGTCCAGTAAGAACAACATGTTGTCTTCCTTGAGTAGGTACCGACTCACTTGTCATTTTTAAAAGCTCATATTGTCCCTTGAGTAGGATCCTGGATGTGTAGGCGAGTATATTAAGTCTTGCTTGCTGCGCCATTTCAGTCCGAATCAGTTTCAAACTGCAGCCTCTCACATTGTCGAGATGGTGCCATCCTGCCACGACGGGGCCGCCGTGTAGAAAATGTTTACGCAAATTGCCCTTCAGCTTTTGCAGGATGCACTCAGCAGCAGGCAACCCCTCTGGTTAAAAGTGACTGCTCGCCTTTCATGCAGGGTTTTCAATCATTTGCCTTACGCGTTTCAAGACACGAAGTCTTTTCGTCAGAGGCAGCTTTACAGGTGAGTAGCGGGTTGTTCTTGTTTTATTTGAATACATGCTTGCATCTCATTGGATGTTTTCCCTTAGTGGGTTGTACTCTATTGGTGACAAAAACATAATGCATGCTGGAAATCATAGTCCAGTAAGAACAACATGTTGTCTTCCTTGAGTAGGTTCCGACTCACTTGTCATTTTTAAAAGCTCATATTGTCCCTTGAGTAGGATCCTGGATGTGTAGGCGAGTATATTAAGTCTTGCTTGCTGCGCCATTTCAGTCCGAATCAGTTTCAAACTGCAGCCTCTCACATTGTCGAGATGGTGCCATCCTGCCACGACGGGGCCGCCGTGTAGAAAATGTTTACGCAAATTGCCCTTCAGCTTTTGCAGGATGCACTCAGCAGCAGGCAACCCCTCTGGTTAAAAGTGACTGCTCGCCTTTCATGCAGGGTTTTCAATCATTTGCCTTACGCGTTTCAAGACACGAAGTCTCTTCGTCAGAGGCAGCTTTACAGGTGAGTAGCGGGTTGTTCTTGTTTTATTTGAATACATGCTTGCATCTCATTGGATGTTTTCCCTTAGTGGGTTGTACTCTATTGGTGACAAAAACATAATGCATGCTGGAAATCATAGTCCAGTAAGAACAACATGTTGTCTTCCTTGAGTAGGTTCCGACTCACTTGTCATTTTTAAAAGCTCATATTGTCCCTTGAGTAGGATCCTGGATGTGTAGGCGAGTATATTAAGTCTTGCTTGCTGCGCCATTTCAGTCCGAATCAGTTTCAAACTGCAGCCTCTCACATTGTCGAGATGGTGCCATCCTGCCACGACGGGGCCGCCGTGTAGAAAATGTTTACGCAAATTGCCCTTCAGCTTTTGCAGGATGCACTCAGCAGCAGGCAACCCCTCTGGTTAAAAGTGACTGCTCGCCTTTCATGCAGGGTTTTCAATCATTTGCCTTACGCGTTTCAAGACACGAAGTCTCTGCATTATGTTTTTGTCACCAATAGAGTACAACCCACTAAGGGAAAACATCCAATGAGATGCAAGCATGTATTCAAATAAAACAAGAACAACCCGCTACTCACCTGTAAAGCTGCCTCTGACGAAGAGACTTCGTGTCTTGAAACGCGTAAGGCAAATGATTGAAAACCCTGCATGAAAGGCGAGCAGTCACTTTTAACCAGAGGGGTTGCCTGCTGCTGAGTGCATCCTGCAAAAGCTGAAGGGCAATTTGCGTAAACATTTTCTACACGGCGGCCCCGTCGTGGCAGGATGGCACCATCTCGACAATGTGAGAGGCTGCAGTTTGAAACTGATTCGGACTGAAATGGCGCAGCAAGCAAGACTTAATATACTCGCCTACACATCCAGGATCCTACTCAAGGGACAATATGAGCTTTTAAAAATGACAAGTGAGTCGGAACCTACTCAAGGAAGACAACATGTTGTTCTTACTGGACTATGATTTCCAGCATGCATTATGTTTTTGTCACCAATAGAGTACAACCCACTAAGGGAAAACATCCAATGAGATGCAAGCATGTATTCAAATAAAACAAGAACAACCCGCTACTCACCTGTAAAGCTGCCTCTGACGAAGAGACTTCGTGTCTTGAAACGCGTAAGGCAAATGATTGAAAACCCTGCATGAAAGGCGAGCAGTCACTTTTAACCAGAGGGGTTGCCTGCTGCTGAGTGCATCCTGCAAAAGCTGAAGGGCAATTTGCGTAAACATTTTCTACACGGCGGCCCCGTCGTGGCAGGATGGCACCATCTCGACAATGTGAGAGGCTGCAGTTTGAAACTGATTCGGACTGAAATGGCGCAGCAAGCAAGACTTAATATACTCGCCTACACATCCAGGATCCTACTCAAGGGACAATATGAGCTTTTAAAAATGACAAGTGAGTCGGAACCTACTCAAGGAAGACAACATGTTGTTCTTACTGGACTATGATTTCCAGCATGCATTATGTTTTTGTCACCAATAGAGTACAACCCACTAAGGGAAAACATCCAATGAGATGCAAGCATGTATTCAAATAAAACAAGAACAACCCGCTACTCACCTGTAAAGCTGCCTCTGACGAAGAGACTTCGTGTCTTGAAACGCGTAAGGCAAATGATTGAAAACCCTGCATGAAAGGCGAGCAGTCACTTTTAACCAGAGGGGTTGCCTGCTGCTGAGTGCATCCTGCAAAAGCTGAAGGGCAATTTGCGTAAACATTTTCTACACGGCGGCCCCGTCGTGGCAGGATGGCACCATCTCGACAATGTGAGAGGCTGCAGTTTGAAACTGATTCGGACTGAAATGGCGCAGCAAGCAAGACTTAATATACTCGCCTACACATCCAGGATCCTACTCAAGGGACAATATGAGCTTTTAAAAATGACAAGTGAGTCGGAACCTACTCAAGGAAGACAACATGTTGTTCTTACTGGACTATGATTTCCAGCATGCATTATGTTTTTGTCACCAATAGAGTACAACCCACTAAGGGAAAACATCCAATGAGATGCAAGCATGTATTCAAATAAAACAAGAACAACCCGCTACTCACCTGTAAAGCTGCCTCTGACGAAGAGACTTCGTGTCTTGAAACGCGTAAGGCAAATGATTGAAAACCCTGCATGAAAGGCGAGCAGTCACTTTTAACCAGAGGGGTTGCCTGCTGCTGAGTGCATCCTGCAAAAGCTGAAGGGCAATTTGCGTAAACATTTTCTACACGGCGGCCCCGTCGTGGCAGGATGGCACCATCTCGACAATGTGAGAGGCTGCAGTTTGAAACTGATTCGGACTGAAATGGCGCAGCAAGCAAGACTTAATATACTCGCCTACACATCCAGGATCCTACTCAAGGGACAATATGAGCTTTTAAAAATGACAAGTGAGTCGGAACCTACTCAAGGAAGACAACATGTTGTTCTTACTGGACTATGATTTCCAGCATGCATTATGTTTTTGTCACCAATAGAGTACAACCCACTAAGGGAAAACATCCAATGAGATGCAAGCATGTATTCAAATAAAACAAGAACAACCCGCTACTCACCTGTAAAGCTGCCTCTGACGAAGAGACTTCGTGTCTTGAAACGCGTAAGGCAAATGATTGAAAACCCTGCATGAAAGGCGAGCAGTCACTTTTAACCAGAGGGGTTGCCTGCTGCTGAGTGCATCCTGCAAAAGCTGAAGGGCAATTTGCGTAAACATTTTCTACACGGCGGCCCCGTCGTGGCAGGATGGCACCATCTCGACAATGTGAGAGGCTGCAGTTTGAAACTGATTCGGACTGAAATGGCGCAGCAAGCAAGACTTAATATACTCGCCTACACATCCAGGATCCTACTCAAGGGACAATATGAGCTTTTAAAAATGACAAGTGAGTCGGAACCTACTCAAGGAAGACAACATGTTGTTCTTACTGGACTATGATTTCCAGCATGCATTATGTTTTTGTCACCAATAGAGTACAACCCACTAAGGGAAAACATCCAATGAGATGCAAGCATGTATTCAAATAAAACAAGAACAACCCGCTACTCACCTGTAAAGCTGCCTCTGACGAAGAGACTTCGTGTCTTGAAACGCGTAAGGCAAATGATTGAAAACCCTGCATGAAAGGCGAGCAGTCACTTTTAACCAGAGGGGTTGCCTGCTGCTGAGTGCATCCTGCAAAAGCTGAAGGGCAATTTGCGTAAACATTTTCTACACGGCGGCCCCGTCGTGGCAGGATGGCACCATCTCGACAATGTGAGAGGCTGCAGTTTGAAACTGATTCGGACTGAAATGGCGCAGCAAGCAAGACTTAATATACTCGCCTACACATCCAGGATCCTACTCAAGGGACAATATGAGCTTTTAAAAATGACAAGTGAGTCGGAACCTACTCAAGGAAGACAACATGTTGTTCTTACTGGACTATGATTTCCAGCATGCATTATGTTTTTGTCACCAATAGAGTACAACCCACTAAGGGAAAACATCCAATGAGATGCAAGCATGTATTCAAATAAAACAAGAACAACCCGCTACTCACCTGTAAAGCTGCCTCTGACGAAGAGACTTCGTGTCTTGAAACGCGTAAGGCAAATGATTGAAAACCCTGCATGAAAGGCGAGCAGTCACTTTTAACCAGAGGGGTTGCCTGCTGCTGAGTGCATCCTGCAAAAGCTGAAGGGCAATTTGCGTAAACATTTTCTACACGGCGGCCCCGTCGTGGCAGGATGGCACCATCTCGACAATGTGAGCGGCTGCAGTTTGAAACTGATTCGGACTGAAATGGCGCAGCAAGCAAGACTTAATATACTCGCCTACACATCCAGGATCCTACTCAAGGGACAATATGAGCTTTTAAAAATGACAAGTGAGTCGGAACCTACTCAAGGAAGACAACATGTTGTTCTTACTGGACTATGATTTCCAGCATGCATTATGTTTTTGTCACCAATAGAGTACAACCCACTAAGGGAAAACATCCAATGAGATGCAAGCATGTATTCAAATAAAACAAGAACAACCCGCTACTCACCTGTAAAGCTGCCTCTGACGAAGAGACTTCGTGTCTTGAAACGCGTAAGGCAAATGATTGAAAACCCTGCATGAAAGGCGAGCAGTCACTTTTAACCAGAGGGGTTGCCTGCTGCTGAGTGCATCCTGCAAAAGCTGAAGGGCAATTTGCGTAAACATTTTCTACACGGCGGCCCCGTCGTGGCAGGATGGCACCATCTCGACAATGTGAGAGGCTGCAGTTTGAAACTGATTCGGACTGAAATGGCGCAGCAAGCAAGACTTAATATACTCGCCTACACATCCAGGATCCTACTCAAGGGACAATATGAGCTTTTAAAAATGACAAGTGAGTCGGAACCTACTCAAGGAAGACAACATGTTGTTCTTACTGGACTATGATTTCCAGCATGCATTATGTTTTTGTCACCAATAGAGTACAACCCACTAAGGGAAAACATCCAATGAGATGCAAGCATGTATTCAAATAAAACAAGAACAACCCGCTACTCACCTGTAAAGCTGCCTCTGACGAAGAGACTTCGTGTCTTGAAACGCGTAAGGCAAATGATTGAAAACCCTGCATGAAAGGCGAGCAGTCACTTTTAACCAGAGGGGTTGCCTGCTGCTGAGTGCATCCTGCAAAAGCTGAAGGGCAATTTGCGTAAACATTTTCTACACGGCGGCCCCGTCGTGGCAGGATGGCACCATCTCGACAATGTGAGAGGCTGCAGTTTGAAACTGATTCGGACTGAAATGGCGCAGCAAGCAAGACTTAATATACTCGCCTACACATCCAGGATCCTACTCAAGGGACAATATGAGCTTTTAAAAATGACAAGTGAGTCGGAACCTACTCAAGGAAGACAACATGTTGTTCTTACTGGACTATGATTTCCAGCATGCATTATGTTTTTGTCACCAATAGAGTACAACCCACTAAGGGAAAACATCCAATGAGATGCAAGCATGTATTCAAATAAAACAAGAACAACCCGCTACTCACCTGTAAAGCTGCCTCTGACGAAGAGACTTCGTGTCTTGAAACGCGTAAGGCAAATGATTGAAAACCCTGCATGAAAGGCGAGCAGTCACTTTTAACCAGAGGGGTTGCCTGCTGCTGAGTGCATCCTGCAAAAGCTGAAGGGCAATTTGCGTAAACATTTTCTACACGGCGGCCCCGTCGTGGCAGGATGGCACCATCTCGACAATGTGAGAGGCTGCAGTTTGAAACTGATTCGGACTGAAATGGCGCAGCAAGCAAGACTTAATATACTCGCCTACACATCCAGGATCCTACTCAAGGGACAATATGAGCTTTTAAAAATGACAAGTGAGTCGGAACCTACTCAAGGAAGACAACATGTTGTTCTTACTGGACTATGATTTCCAGCATGCATTATGTTTTTGTCACCAATAGAGTACAACCCACTAAGGGAAAACATCCAATGAGATGCAAGCATGTATTCAAATAAAACAAGAACAACCCGCTACTCACCTGTAAAGCTGCCTCTGACGAAGAGACTTCGTGTCTTGAAACGCGTAAGGCAAATGATTGAAAACCCTGCATGAAAGGCGAGCAGTCACTTTTAACCAGAGGGGTTGCCTGCTGCTGAGTGCATCCTGCAAAAGCTGAAGGGCAATTTGCGTAAACATTTTCTACACGGCGGCCCCGTCGTGGCAGGATGGCACCATCTCGACAATGTGAGAGGCTGCAGTTTGAAACTGATTCGGACTGAAATGGCGCAGCAAGCAAGACTTAATATACTCGCCTACACATCCAGGATCCTACTCAAGGGACAATATGAGCTTTTAAAAATGACAAGTGAGTCGGAACCTACTCAAGGAAGACAACATGTTGTTCTTACTGGACTATGATTTCCAGCATGCATTATGTTTTTGTCACCAATAGAGTACAACCCACTAAGGGAAAACATCCAATGAGATGCAAGCATGTATTCAAATAAAACAAGAACAACCCGCTACTCACCTGTAAAGCTGCCTCTGACGAAGAGACTTCGTGTCTTGAAACGCGTAAGGCAAATGATTGAAAACCCTGCATGAAAGGCGAGCAGTCACTTTTAACCAGAGGGGTTGCCTGCTGCTGAGTGCATCCTGCAAAAGCTGAAGGGCAATTTGCGTAAACATTTTCTACACGGCGGCCCCATCGTGGCAGGATGGCACCATCTCGACAATGTGAGAGGCTGCAGTTTGAAACTGATTCGGACTGAAATGGCGCAGCAAGCAAGACTTAATATACTCGCCTACACATCCAGGATCCTACTCAAGGGACAATATGAGCTTTTAAAAATGACAAGTGAGTCGGAACCTACTCAAGGAAGACAACATGTTGTTCTTACTGGACTATGATTTCCAGCATGCATTATGTTTTTGTCACCAATAGAGTACAACCCACTAAGGGAAAACATCCAATGAGATGCAAGCATGTATTCAAATAAAACAAGAACAACCCGCTACTCACCTGTAAAGCTGCCTCTGACGAAGAGACTTTGTGTCTTGAAACGCGTAAGGCAAATGATTGAAAACCCTGCATGAAAGGCGAGCAGTCACTTTTAACCAGAGGGGTTGCCTGCTGCTGAGTGCATCCTGCAAAAGCTGAAGGGCAATTTGCGTAAACATTTTCTACACGGCGGCCCCGTCGTGGCAGGATGGCACCATCTCGACAATGTGAGAGGCTGCAGTTTGAAACTGATTCGGACTGAAATGGCGCAGCAAGCAAGACTTAATATACTCGCCTACACATCCAGGATCCTACTCAAGGGACAATATGAGCTTTTAAAAATGACAAGTGAGTCGGAACCTACTCAAGGAAGACAACATGTTGTTCTTACTGGACTATGATTTCCAGCATGCATTATGTTTTTGTCACCAATAGAGTACAACCCACTAAGGGAAAACATCCAATGAGATGCAAGCATGTATTCAAATAAAACAAGAACAACCCGCTACTCACCTGTAAAGCTGCCTCTGACGAAGAGACTTCGTGTCTTGAAACGCGTAAGGCAAATGATTGAAAACCCTGCATGAAAGGCGAGCAGTCACTTTTAACCAGAGGGGTTGCCTGCTGCTGAGTGCATCCTGCAAAAGCTGAAGGGCAATTTGCGTAAACATATATATATATATATATATATATATATTACCTACTGGCGGTCGCCAGTAGGTAGTTATAGTTAGGACCGTGTTTCCATAGGAAATCTGAAAATTCTATTTTGAATAACTTTGGCGCCGGTTGACGAATCCTCGGGAAATTTTCAAAACTAATGGGGCGCTCCGCTCAGCTCCTACCCTGAAAGTCTCGGGGTGATTCGTCAAGCGGGGGCCGAGAAAAAAGGGGGGTCCCAAAACGCATTTTCCCCATGCATTTTTCTATAGGGACTTTAGTCGCAGCTACAGCCCGAACGGCTGAACAGAATTATGTGAAATTTGGCAGAGAGGTAGCCATAAGGTCCATGAAGTGCCTTTTGCAGGTTTGGTGTAAATCTGTTCAGTATTTCCTGAGAAATTAGCATTTAAATCAATATATATATCTGTACGCGCGTACCGTGCGTGCACTGAGCAAGTGCTGTGCGCGCACCTTGCCGTGCGCGAGCGCACCTCTGATTGGTTGTTAGATGTCAGTAAACATTCGAATCGGTGGAAATCAGGAAGCGGTGGCCGCCATTTTGTCTCTCGCATAAAGAGGGGGTGATAAACAAAGGGGGAGAACTTGAAAAGGGGGCAGAGTGGGGAGATATTGACCCACTAGGCATTGTAAGGGGGTCACAGTAGGACCTTGTAGGGCAAAAAAAAAGATTTATATTTTGAAAAAAAAATATCGCCGAGTGCGCGCACCCAGCGCGCACCCGAAAAAAAACTTAAAAAAAAAAAATAATACAAAATCGCATTTAAGTGTTTAGATTTAAGGTGGCTCTAAAAAGAGCCCTTGTGTTTATTGTTTGTTTTTTGGTACCTACAAGTAAGTACCAATGCAGAGTCTAAAGTTCAAGAGGAAGACTCTGTTGCCTTCATCAGAGAAGTGTACACCATCTCCTCTATAAATGTCTTGCATATTGTAACGCAAGTTGTTGTGGTATATAGAACCCATACAGAACCTTCCAAACACCTAACGTTTCGGCCTCAATAGGTCTTGACAAATATTGGGCCTCTATTTTCTTTGGTGTGTGATTGATGGGCTGCTCCGTGCCCATTGCAAAGAGGCCGCCTTGAAGGGTCGGAGGCTCCGGTAACGGAGGATTTTGTTTGGACTTTAAATTGAGGAGCATGACCCACTCACGCGCCCCAACCTACTCAGGACTGCCAATAAGGTGAAATGGTGCGCCTGTTGGAAAGGATTCGCGATAATGGACAGTTATCGACGATCGTATTGTCTGGATGGCTTTCTGCTCACGTAAAGACATTGCAACTTGAGAAGAAAAAACTACTCACCTGGCTACCTGGTATTATTTTCATATTATCACATGTGTAACCGCCAAGCTTATATGAACAATGCACTTTGCAAAATATACGAGGATTTCTATATTACAATCTGCGAGTGGCGGTGCACTGTGGGAATTGTATTCTATATGCAGTCACGTGATTTAAAGAACTCTTCAAAGCACGCAGAAGTGCACCAGGCTTAATGAATTTCCACCTTCCACCTGTGAACAAGGCCTATTGAGGCCGAAACGTTAGGTGTTTGGAAGGTTCACTGCGCTGCAAGACGTTGCAAGACGATGAATAAAGAGCGGTCTTGACAAATATTGGGCCTCTATTTTCTTTGAGATATATAAACATATATATATATATATATATATATATATATATATATATATATATATATATATATATATATATATATATATATATATTAAACATATATATATATATATATATATATACATATATACATTACCTACTGGCATTCGCCAGTAGGTAGTTATAGTTAGGACCCTGTTTCCATAGGAAAACCGCAACATTCTATTTGGAATAACTTTGGCGCCGGTCGACGAATCCTCGCGAAATTTTCAAAACTAATGGGGCGCTACGCTCCGCTCCTACCCTGAAAGTCTCGGGGGGATTCGTCAAGCAGGGGCTGAGAAAAAAGGGGGGTCCCAAAACGCATTTTTCCCATGCATTTTTCCATAGGACCTTTAGACACAGCTACAGCCCGAACGGCTGAACAGAGTTACTTGAAATTTGGCAGAGAGGTAGTCTACAGGTCAAGGAAGTGCCCTTTGTAGGTCTGGTGTAAATCTGTTCAGTAGTTCCTGAGAAAATAGCATTTAAATCAATATATATATCTGTGGCAGCTTACGGTGCGCTTACCGTGCGCTTACGGTAAGCTTACCATACGCGTACGGTGCCGTGCGCGAGCGCAATTCTGATTGGCTATTAGATCTTAGTAAACATTCGAATCGGTCGAAACCAGGAAGCGGCGGCCGCCATTTTCTCTCTCGCACTCTGAGGGTGGGAGGAAAAACAAAGGTTGAAAACATGTAAAGGGGCAGGTTAGACAGCTCCTAACCACCTAGCCTTGATTAAGGCGTCCCAAAAGAACCCCCAAGGCAATAAATTCAAATTTTTTTTTTTCGAAAAAACGCAGATTACGCTTACCGTACGCGTACGGTAAAAAATTATTAAAAAACAAAAATTATCCACCATATCCCCCCCCCGTGTGCAAACGGTGCCCGCATGGCACCTTTTGTGCATCGCATATCATACAATAGAACATTTAATAGATTACCTTTCCCAACGAAGCGCATAATATGTCCTCCGTGTGCGGACGGTGCGCGAAGCGCATCGTGCGTACATGGCCCATCCAGCGTACCGTGGGCATGCGGTGCGCGTAGCGCACCGCGTGCCCACCGTGCGTGCACGGCACTAACTGGGTAAAGTGGGCGCGCGGTGCGCGAAGCGCACCGCGTGCTCACCGTGCGCGCACAGAACGAACTGCGTTAAGTGGGCGCGCACGCCACGAACGGCGTAAAGTAACTTAGCATTTAAAAAAACATACAAATTCACTGAAAAAACCATAGGTTTCACACACGTTATAGTTAGGAATTAGCATTTAAAAAACCTTGCAAATTCACTGAAAAAACCATAGGTTTCACACATGTTATAGTTAGCTGGACATTTTACTCATAAAAAACCAATGAAATTCCCCCGTTATAGTTAGTGCAGGCAACTATAACTCACGCGACCGCAATCCTCTGCTGATGACATATGTGTCTTTATGAAAAAAAAATATTTGTAATATATGTATAGCTAAAATTTAATGGAAGAAGACATGGGCAAATAAGTGTCTAAATACAGTATTAGCATCAGCAGAGGATTGCGGTCGCGTGAGTTATAGTTGCCTGCACTAACTATAACGGGGGAATTTCATTGGTTTTTTATGAGTAAAATGTCCAGCTAACTATAACATGTGTGAAACCTATGGTTTTTTCAGTGAATATATATATATATAAACATATATACATATATATATATATATATATATATATAAACATATATATATATATATATAAACATATTACCTACTGGCGGTCTCCAGTAGGTAGTTATAGTTAGGACCCTCTTACCATAGGAAAACCGCAACATTCTATTTTGAATAACTCTGGCGCCGGTCGACGAATCCTCGCAAAATTTTCAAAATAGGTGGGGCGCTGCGCTCCGCTCCTACCCTGAAAGTCTCGGGGGGATTCGTCAAGCGGGGGCTGAGATAAAAGCGGGGTCACAAAACGCGTTTTTCCATGCATTTTTCCATAGGACCTTTAGACACAGCTACAGCCCGAACGGCTGAACAGAGTTCCTTGAAATTTGGCAGAGAGGTAGTCTACAGGTCAAGGAAGTGCCTTTTGTAGGTTTGGTGTAAATCTGTTCAGTAGATTCTGAGAAAATAGCCTTTAAATCAATATATATATCTGAGCCAGCTTACGGTGCGCTTACGGTGCGCTTACCGTACGCGTACGGTGACGTGCGCGAGCGCGATTCTGATTGGCTGTTAGATCTTAGTAAACATTCGAATCGGTTGAAACCAGGAAGCGGCGACCGCCATTTTCTCTCTCGGACTCTGAGGGGGGGATGAAAAACAAAGAGAATAAACATGTAAAGGGACTGTTTAGACAGCTCCCAACCACCTCGGCTTGCTAAATGTGTCCCCACAGAACCCCCAAGGGCAAAAATTCATTTTTATTTTTTTACGAAAATTCGCCGATTACGCTTACCGTACGCGTACGGTAAAAAAATTAATAAAAAAAAAATGTATCCACACTTTCCCCACCCCGTGTGCAAATGGTGCCCGAAGGGCACCAATTGTGCATGGCATAAATTAGATAATTTAAACTGAATATAAATGTTTATCTTTCACAACGAAGCGCATAATATGTCCACCACGTGCGCACGGTGCGTGAAGCGCATCGAGCGTACATGGCCCATCCACGGCACTAACTGCGTAAAGTGGGCGCGCGGTGCGCGAAGCGCACCGCGTGCTCACTGTGCGCGCACGGAACGAACTGCGTTAAGTGGGCGTGCACGCCACGAATGGTGTAAAGTAACTTAGCATTTAAAAAACCGTACAAATTCACTGAAAAAACCATAGGTTTCACACACGTTATAGTTAGGAATTAGCATTTAAAAAACCTTGCAAATTCACTGAAAAAACCATAGGTTTCACACATGTTATAGTTAGCTGGACATTTTACTGATAAAAAACCAATGAAATTCCCCCGTTATAGTTAGTGCAGGCAACTATAACTCACGCGACCGCAATCCTCTGCTGATGACATATGTGTCTTTATGAAAAAAAAATATTTGTAATATATGTATAGCTAAAATTTAATGGAAGAAGACATGGGCAAATAAGTGTCTAAATACAGTATTAGCATCAGCAGAGGATTGCGGTCGCGTGAGTTATAGTTGCCTGCACTAACTATAACGGGGGAATTTCATTGGTTTTTTATCAGTAAAATGTCCAGCTAACTATAACATGTGTGAAACCTATGGTTTTTTCAGTGAATATATATATATATATATATATATATATAAACACATATATATAATATAAACACATATATATATATAAACATTATCTACTGGCGGTCGCCAGTAGATAGTTATAGTTAGGACCGTGTTTCCATAGGAAATCCGCAACATTCTATTTGGAATAACTTTGGCGCCGGTTGACGAATCCTCGTGAATTTTTCAAAACTAATGGGGCGCTACGCTCCGCTTCTACCCTGAAAGTCTCGGGGGATTCATCAAGCGGGGGCTGAGAAAAAAGGGGGGTCCCAAAACGCGTTTTCCCCATGCATTTTTCCATAGGACCTTTAGTCCGAGCTACAGCCCGAACGGCTGAACAGAATTACTTGTAATTTGGCAGAGAGGTAGTCCGCAGGTCAAGGATGTGCCTTTTGTAGGTCTGGTGTAAATCTGTTCAGTAGTTCCTGAGAAAATAGCATTTAAATCAATATATATATCTGTAAGCGCGCTCCGTGCGCTTACGGTAAGCTTACCGTACGCGTACGGTGCCGTGCGCGAGCTCAAATCTGATTGGTTGTCACATGACTGTAAACATTCGAATCGGACAAAATCAGGAAGTGTCGGCCGCCATTTCGTGTGTTTCACACAGAAAAAAAAAGGGAGATACCGTGAAAAGGGGGCAAGGAAGAGAGTTACAGACCCCCTAACATTTGAAAGGGGGTCAAAGAAGGACACAAAAGTACGAAAAATACATTTTTTAATTTTAAAAAAAAATCACGGAGTACGCGTACGGTAAGCTTACCGTACGCGTACGGTAAAAAAAAAAAAAAAAAGAAATAAAATTTAGATTTAAGTGTTTAGATATTAGGGGGCTCTAAAAAGAGCCGTTGTGTTTATGAAGTGATTTTTTAGTGGTACCTACAAGTAAGTACCGATGCAGAGTCTAAGGTTCAAGAGGAAGACTCTGTTCCCTTCATCAGTGAAGTGTACACCATCTCCTCTATAAATGTCTTGCATGTTGTAACGCAAGTTGTTGTGGTAAATGGAACCCATACCATAGTCTCGGAGGAAAGCAGAAACAGATTTGTTGACGTGCTTTCTTGCTTTGTCAATCTGTGGACAAAATTGATTGGACCAGTTCCATTTTTGCCTTTGGCATATGTTAGAATACACAAAGGCAGTTTTAGAGAAAAGTGAAAACAGTTGTGCAAAGGTCTCCTTCATAAGCATTTCCAGATCTACCCCAGTCAAAGTGCCTAGGTCATTGCCACCACAGTGCACAATTATGAGGTCAGGGTGTTGGATTTGCATGAAGGATTTCACCAATGGCATCAATTGGTGCCACTTTAACCCTCTCTGACCAATCCATTTAATGTCTACATTTGGCAAAGCAAGGTCTCTCACCATACCTGTTTTCTCTGCATACTTTTCACTCCAGAAGACATAGCTGTGCCCTACTATCCACACTGTGAACATCTTTCAAGGAGATCTGGATGCACTCAGGAGGTGTATTTCAGTAGAATGGGAAAAAGAAATGAAAGACAGTTTGGAAATGGAGGCATACATATTTTTTTAAATTAAAAAGAACTCATTGGCTGTTTCATACCATTCTACACTAAAAACTAGGCTGTATGTGTAAATTTATAGAAGCATGTTTTGTATTGGTACAGAAAAATGTGTTACCAAAGAACATTACTATGGATTTGCTCTTAGGTTAGAAAAGTCAAGCACTCTTGCAGTTTGGAAATGAAACATTGTGTGGTGAACTTCTGACCTGACTCCACACAGCAGTGTTCCATGAGCTGTTGCTATGGTAGCAGGCAGAAGTCAAGTTGGGGGAAGGGTACTTTTGGAAAAGGGTTGGTTTTCAACCAATAGAAATGTGTGATTACATTTGAAAAAAAAGGGGGAAGCACTGAGATTTGAAATTAACATGTATATGTGTGGAAAAAGAGAGGGAAACATTGCCATTATCTGGTTCTGCTGAGAGGAGAGAGGTGTACAGAACAGAGATCCTGGCTCTGATAATCTGCTGTTTGAGTGCCACATTTCTTTCACAACTAACTAATTTTAAAGGTGAGTTATGAGTTTGAGAGGGGGTGTTTGTGGTAAATTTAGATATAAAAAAAAGAATTGTGATTATTTGTTTAAAGTTGTGATTTACATTTTCTGTTTTGGGAGATATTTAACTGTTTTGAATATGTAAAATATTATGGTGTATGTTTTCACCATAAGTTAATGTGTACTGGTAACAATGAGGAATACTGTTTTGTGCCTACCATCAAACCATGAGTCTGTGTGCAGAGAAGAATTGTTGACAGAGATTTAATTTGTGTTGCTGTTGAAAAGTAAGACTTGCAGTTGAAAGAAAAGGACAGCTTCTTTTTAATTGTGATGGTTAGCATTTAGCAGAAATCACTTTGAAAGAAAAGAGAGGAAAATGGCAGCACATTTGAAAAAAGCATTAGTTCTGTAAGAATTGATAACCCAGGAAAGGGGCAGCCTGTGTTTTGTGCCTACCAACACATGAGTCTGTGTGCACACAGGAATTGTGGGCAGAGATTTAATTTGTGAAGATGTTGTTCAGTAAGAAATGCAGTCCCAGGAAAGGGGCAGCCTGTGTTATGTGCCTAAAATGATGGCAGGACCTTGTAATGTGGTAATTGTTTTTTTGTGGTTTTTAAAAAAAAAAAAAAAATATGCTTACCGTACGCGTACGGTAAAAAAAAAAAAAAAAAGTTTTAAAGAATTTTTTTTAAAAAGTTGAAAGGTAAGGTTGGCTCTTAAAAGAGCCGTTGTGTTCATGCAGGGACAGAGGAAAGGAAGAATGGGAATATTAGCTGGTAGGACAAATGTGCTTGTCTATTCTGTTGTTAATTAGGGGAACACTGGTCTCCCCACGAACAATTAGACCATGGCAATTTGAGCACCGCATTGTAACCCTCGCAAATCGATGGTTAGTTTCCAGAGGACCAGAAAAAGGTGAATCTCCCCCCACAGATGAAGGGCTCAGCTGAGCTGCCGAAGATGAACTCGGCTGAGCTGCTGTGGATGTGCTCGGTCGACTTACTGAAGGGTTTCCTCCAGTATGTCGAGCATTTGTCCTAGGGTGTACATCCTCAAGGTGTCTTAACATAGTGTGATTCCCGAAGGAATACTTCTTGTTAGGATTACCTCTAGAAAGTACACGCTGGCAAAGCTTGCAAGTCACTAAAGCAGCATTTACTTTTTTCTGGTCCTCAGGAAACGTAAAATACTCCCATATAAAAGAGCTCTTCTGTTTCCTCCTTCTCTGCCTGATGGTGGTGCTGCTAGCCTCACTCTCAGAAGAGGAGTGCTGGTCTGCCATCGTATCCCAAAGACAACTCAGCTCCTTCTCCTAAGGGATCACAAGCAGAAATGAGGGGAATGGGTGTGGTGTAGGAGAGTTCTAGAACTGAAAGTACTTTAAACCAATCAAAAGTGTTGTTTCTTGATCACATGACCCACCGTGCGCGTACGTTACGCTTACGGAGCGCTTACGGAGCGCTTACGGAGCGCTTACGGTAAAAGTACGCATGCGCGTATAAAAGACACGCGCGCATGCGCATAACAGGCACGCCCCAACACTTCGGCGTAACGTGCGCGTGTAACGTATGCGCTTACGCGCCGCGTACGCAGTACGCACGTCTACGTAAATTGCGTAACCATACGCAAAAAAAAAGAAATATTACGTACATTACGCAAAACGTACGCTTACTGTAAGCTTACCGTACGCGCACGTAAAAAAAAAAAAAAAAAAAAAATTGGAAAAAAAGAATCACTATGTTATATAATATATCTTACCTGTTTGGTAAAAAAAAAATGAGAAAAATTAATATATTGCAGAATTTTTAAAATTTAAGCATAGTGTTTAAAGAGAATATAAAGTAAAAATAAAAAGATGTAAAAAACCTTGCAAAAAAAAAATAAAAAATCACACGTTTAATATAAGAATTTGTATTTAAAAAACCATAGAAAATCACTGAAAAAACCATGGGTTTCACACACGTTATAGGTAAGAATTAGCATTTAAAAAACCATACAAATTCACTGAAAAAACCATGGGTTTCACACACGTTATAGTTAGGAATTAGCATTTAAAAAACCTTGCAAATTCAGTGAGAAAACCATGGGTTTCACACACGTTATAGTTAGGAATTAGCATTTAAAAAACCTTGCAAATTCAGTGAAAAAACCATGGGTTTCACACACGTTATAGTTAGGAATTAGCATTTAAAAAACCTTGCAAATTCAGTGAAAAAACCATAGGTTTCACACACGTTATAGTTAGCTGGACATTTCACTCGTAAAAAACCAATGAAATTCCCCCGTTATAGTTAGTTAAGCTAACTATAACTCGCGCACCCGCAATCCACTGCTGATGACGTCACATATTACATCACTCATGACATGGTCAGTGACATCACTCATGACATCACTGATGACATCTCAAATGACATCACTGATGACATCATCCTTGTGACAGAGTGGCAGACCTCCTCTCACCCTAATATAACCTTTGAAACACACATTCAAAAATAGAGACTAAAATTTTCAAAAAAATGGACATACCAATACCAGTTACAACAACCTCTTGAGTAATTCTAAGATCCACATACACATCCACTCATTCACCAACAGTCCTGTACAGTCACTCATACATGTACTCACTCATCATATGTACTCATACACCTATACATCCTGCTACACAATGCCACTCATCCACAGAGTTACTGACACACATACTCACTCATGAAAATAAAGAATCAAACATAGATTTATTTGCATATACAGTTATACACACACCACCACACTTACTTCTACAGAAACTTACACATACTCAGTCTTTTAAACAATCACTTATAGAAACACATACTTATTCATACAGGAACTCTTTCAATCTCTCACTCTCACATATACTCACTTATATACACCAATAGTCACATATACTAGTTTAAAACATATGTAGTTACTCATAAAGACACTATTGAGACAGTCATTCACTCACTAACACACCCATACACATACTCATCCACCCATACAGTCCTGCACACATGCTGTCTTCAACACATACAACCAGTGAGTCACTCATTCATGCACCTATGCACTACGTAATACCCCCACCGAACCATGCAGACACTCAGACTGATACTCAAAAAAACAACTAATAACCTATATAGACACCCATGTAACAACTCACCAACCCATGCAGCCACTTATACACAAAGTGAGAGACTGATACAGATATTTACACATTTAAACATTACTCACTAAGCCATGTATTCACTAAGATGCACTTAATCAGTCAGTTATACAATCAATTTTTCAAAAACGAATCATCCATTTAGACACTTATATACCCATTTATTCTTCCATCGACCTTGAGATATACATATATAAAACATATGTAATTTTCAGGAAAACACACATTCACTGGATGATGTCATCAGTGATGTCATTTGAGATGTCATTAGTGATGTCATGAGTGATGTCACTGACCATGTCATGAGTGATGTAATATGTGACGTCATCAGCAGTGAATTGCGGGTGCGCGAGTTATAGTTAGCTTAACTAACTATAACGGGGGAATTTCATTGGTTTTTTACGAGTGAAATGTCCAGCTAACTATAACGTGTGTGAAACCTATGGTTTTTTTCACTGAATATATATATAAACACATATATATATATATATAAACATATATATATATATATTCACTGAAAAAACCAAAGGTTTCACACACGTTATAGTTAGGAATTAGCATTTAAAAAACCTTGCAAATTCGCTGAAAAAACCATAGGTTTCACACATGTTATAGTTAGCTGGACATTTCACTCGTGAAAAACCAATTAAATTCCCCCGTTATAGTTAGTTCAGTTAACTATAACTCACGCCCCCGCAATGCACTGCTGATGACGTCACATATTACATCACTCATGACATGGTCAGTGACATCACTCATGACATCACTGATGACATCTCAAATGACATCACTGATGACATCACTGATGACATCATCCAGTGAATGTGTGTTTTTCTGATTTTTAAATATGTTTTATATATGTATATCTCAAGGACGATGGAAGAATAAATGGGTATATAAGTGTCTAAATGGATGATTTGTTTTTGAAAAATTGATTGTGTAACTGACTGATTAAGTGTATCTTATTGAATACATGGCTTAGTGAGTAATGTTTAAATATGTAAATATCTTTATCAGTCTCTCACTTTGTGTATAAGTGGCTGCATGGGTTGGTGAGTAGCTACATGGGTGTCTATATAGGTTATTAGTTGGTTTTTTTAGTATCAGTGTGAGTGTGTGTATGGTTCGGTGGGGGGTATTACGTACTGCATAGGTACATGAATGAGTGACTCACTGTTTGTATGTGTTGAAGACAGCATGTCTGCAGGACTGTATGGGTGGATGAGTGTGTGCATGGGTGTGTTAGTGAGTGAATGACTGTCTCAATAGTGTTTTTATGAGTAACTACATATGTTTTAAACTAGTATATGTGACTATTGGTGTATATAACTGAGTATATGTGAGAGTGAGAGATTGAAAGAGTTCCTGTATGAATAAATATGTGTTTCTATAAGTGATTGTTTAAAAGACTAAGTATGTGTAAGTTCCCGTAGAAGTAAGTGTGGTGGTGTGTGTATAAATGTATATGCAAGTAAATGTATGTTTCTTTCTGTATTTTCATGATTGACTATGTGTGTCAGTAACTCTGTGGATGTGAGGCATTGTGTAACAGGATGTATAGGTGTATGAGTACATATGATGAGTGAGTACATGTATGAGTGACTGTACAGGACTGATGGTGAATGAGTGGATGTGTATGTGGATCTTAGAATTACTCAAGAGGTTGTTGTAACTGGTATTGGTATGTCCATTTTTTTGAAAATTTTAGTCTCTATTTTTGAATGTGTGTATCAAAGGTTATATTAGGGTGAGAGGAGGTCTGCCACTCTGTCACAAGGATGATGTCATCAGTGATGTCATTTGAGATGTCATCAGTGATGTCATGAGTGATGTCACTGACCATGTCATGAGTGATGTAATATGTGACGTCATCAGCAGTGCATTGCGGGCGCACGAGTTATAGTTATAGTTATCTGAACTAACTATAACGGGGGAATTTCATTGGTTTTTTACGAGTGATATATCCACCTAACTATAACATGTGTGAAACCTATGGTTTTTTAAGTGAATATATATATATATATATTCAAATTCAAGTTGCCTTTTTCGTGAGCTTACACTCCCAGGATGGAAAACAGCCGACAACACTCAAGCGCTTCTGGTCAAGACACCAACCTCCTTACTGTGGTGCCTACGCGTTTCGGGCTGTGCGCCCTTCTTCATGGGCACTTTCCACAACAAATGGCATCACGGAAACCACCAGAACACCCCCTCCATTTAAATGTTTAATGGTGCTCAGGTGAGTAATTCGCTCAGGATTATGGGACTGGTAGTCTTAATTTTGTAACCCAAGTGGGTCGCATACCATCGTGTGTATCAAAGTTGAAATGTTCATCAGGATTAAAACCAATGTCCTGTTCCGTTGCGCAGAGGCATATTCCAGCTCCAACCTGTTCCGCAGTGCCACGTCAATGCGCGACTGCAGCACCACACATTTCTGGTGGTGGTGCACGCTCGTGGACCGGGCAGGGCCACTTTAAATTCAAATTCAAGTTGCCTTTTTTGTGAGCTTGCACTCCCAGGATGGAAAACAGCCGACGACACTCAAGCACTTCTGGTCAAGACACCAACCTCCTTACTGTGGTGCCTACGCGTTTCGGGCTGTGCGCCCTTCTTCATGGGCACTTTCCACAACAAATGTCATCACGGAAACCACCAGAACATCTCCTACATTTAAATGTTTAATGGTGCTCAGGTGAGTAATTCGCTCAGGATTATGGGTCTGGTAGTCTTAATTTTGTAACCCAAGTGAGTCACATGCCATCGTGTGCATCAACGTTGAAATGTTCATCAGGATTAAAACCAGTGTCCTGTTCAGTTGCGCAGAGGCATATTCCAGCTCCAACCTGTTCCGCAGTGCCACGTCAATGCGCGACTGCAGCCCCACACGGTTTCTGGTGGTGGTGCATGCTCGTGGCCCGGGCAGGGCCACTTTAAATTCAAATTCAAGTTGCCTTTTTCGTGAGCTTGCACTCCCAGGATGGAAAACAGCCGACAACACTCAAGCGCTTCTGGTCAAGACAACAACCTCCTTACTATGGCGCCTACGCGTTTCGGGCTGTGCGCCCTTCTTCCTGGGCACTTTCCACAACAAATGGCATCACGGAAACCACCAGAACATCCCCTCCATTTAAATGTTTAATGGCGCTCAGGTGAGTAATTCGCTCAGGATTATGGGAATAGGTAGTCTTAATTTTGTAACCCAAGTGGGTCGCATGCCATCGTGTGTATCAAAGTTGAAATGTTCATCAGGATTAAAACCAGTGTCCTGTTCAGTTGCGCAGAGGCATATTCCAGCTCCAATATATATATATATATATATATATTCACTGAAAAAACCATAGGTTTCACACACGTTATAGTTAGGAATTAGCATTTAAAAAACCTTGCAAATTCACTTAAAAAACCATAGGTTTCACACATGTTATAGTTAGCTGGGCATTTCACTCGTGAAAAACCATTGAAATTTCCACGTTATAGTTAGTGCAGGCAACTATAACTCACGCGACCGCAATCCTCTGCTGATGACATCAGATATTACATCACTGATGACATATGTGTTTTTCTGAAAAAAAAATATCTGTAATATATGTATAGCTAAAAATTAATGGAAGAAGACATGGGTAAATAAGTGTCTAAATACAGTATTAGCATCAACAGAGGATTGCGGTCGCGTGAGTTATAGTTGCCTGCACTAACTATAACGTGGAAATTTCAATGGTTTTTCACGAGTGAAATGCCCAGCTAACTATAACATGTGTGAAACCTATGGTTTTTTAAGTGAATTTGCAAGGTTTTTTAAATGCTAATTCCTAACTATAACGTGTGTGAAACCTATGGTTTTTTCAGTGAATTTTTATGGTTTTTTAAATGCTAAGTTATGTATTTATTTATTTTTTTAAAGTTTTTTCACCGTGCGCGTACCGTGCGCGCACCGTGCGCTTCACGCGCCGTGCGCGTGCTGTGGGCACACGGTGCACTTCACGCACCGCATGCCCACGTTACGTAGTTCGCGGAATTTTTCCGTTTCTACGTGCGTGTACGCTACGCGCACTCCGCGAGTTTTCGTAAAAAAATTAAAATACATTTTTGCCCTTGGGGGTCCTTCTGGGACCCCCTGACCAAGGCTAGGGGGTCAGGAACTGTCCAGCCTGCCCCCTTTTCACGTTATCCACCTTTGTTTTTCACCCCCTCAGACTGCGAGAGACAAAATGGTGGCCGACACTTCCTGGTTTCGACCGATTCGAATGTTTACTAAGATCTAACAACCAATCAGAATCGCGCTCGCGCACGGCAGCGTGCGCGTACGGTAAGCTTACGGTACGCGCTCGGAGCGCGCCTATAGATATATATATTGATTTAAATGCTATTTTCTCAGGAAATACTGAACAGATTTACACCAGACCTGCAAAAGGCACATCCCTGACCTGAGGACTACCTCTCTGCCAAATTTCAAGTAATTCTGTTCAGCCGTTCGGGCTGCAGCTTGGACTAAAGGTCCTATGGAAAAATGCATGGGGAAAACGCGTTTTGGGACCCCCTTTTTCTCAGCCCCCGCTTGACGAATCCCCCCGAGACTTTCAGGGAAGGAGCGGAGCGGAGCGCCCCACCTATTTTGAAAATTTCGCGAGGATTCGTCAATCGGCGCCAAAGTTATTCAAAATAGAATGTTGCGGATATGGTCCTAACTATAACTATCTACTGGCGACCGCCAGTAGATAATATATATATATATATATATATATATATATATATATATATATATATGTAAACTGAAAACACCATAGGTTTCAGGGACTGTATAGTTAGTTGGACATTTCACTCCCATAAAACCATAGACATTTTGCCGTTATAGTTAGTTCACATAACTATAACTCGCGCACTATAACTCGTGCACCCGCAATGCACTGCTGATGACGTCACATATTACATCATTCATGACATGGTCAGTGACATCACTGATTACATCACTATATATATATATATATATATATATATATATAAATTCACTGAAAAAACCATAGGTTTCACACATGTTATAGTTAGCGGAAATTTTACTGATAAAAAAACAGTGAAATTCCCCCATTATAGTTAGTGCAGGCAACTATTACTCACGCGACCGCAATCCTCTGCTGATGCTAATACTGTATTTAGACACTTATTTGCCCATGTCTTCTTCCATACATTTTTAGCTATACATATATTACAAATATTTTCTTTCATAAAGACACATATGTCATCAGCAGAAGATTGGGGTCGCGTGAGTTATAGTTGCCTGCACTAACTATAACGGGGGAATATCACTGGTTTTTTATCAGTAAAATTTCCGCTAACTATAACATGTGTGAAACCTATGGTTTTTTCAGTGAATTTGCAAGGTTTTTTAAATGCTAATTCCTAACTATAACGTGTGTGAAACCTATGGTTTTTTCAGTGAATTTGTACGGTTTTTTAAATGCTAAGTTACTTTACGCCATTCGTGGCGTGCGCGCCCACTTAACGCAGTTCGTTCCGTGCGCGCACGGTGCGCTTCGCGCTCCGTGCGCGCACAGTAAGCACGCGGTGCGCTTCGCGCACCGCGCGCCCACTTTATGCAGTTAGTGCCGTGCACGCACGGTGGGCACGCGGTGCGCTACGTGCACCGCGTGCCCACATTACGCTAGATGGGCCATGTACGCACGATGCGCTTCGCGCACCGTGCACACATGGAGGACATATGATGCACTTCGTTTTGAAAGGTAATATTTTAATTTTTCGTAATTTCGGGCACCATTTGCACACGGGGTGGAGAGAGTGTGGATAATTTTTTCTTTTATTATTTTTGTTTAAAATATTCTAGTTTATCACACCTCTGATAAGCCATGCACAATTGGTGGCCTGCGGCCACCAATTGCATACGGGGTGGGGAGAGTGTGGATAGTTTTTTTTTTTATATAATTTTTTACCGTACGCGTACGGTAAGCGTACTCGGCGAAATTAGTGAAAAAAAAAAATTGCATTTTTGGCCTTGGGGGGTCTTTGGGGACTCCCTCAACATGGCTATGTGTGTGGGAGCTGTCTAAACAGCCCCTTTACATGTTTTTTGGCTTTATTTTACAACCTAACTCTCAGTGCGAGAGAGAAAATTGCGGCCGCCGCTTCCTGGTTTCGGACGATTCGAATGTTTACTAAGATCTAAGAGCCAATCAGAATCGCGCTCGCGCACGCCACCGTACGCGTACGGTAAGCGTACCGTAAGCGCACCGTAAGCTGGCTCAGATATATATATTGATTTAAAGGCTATTTTCTCAGAATCTACTGAACAGATTTACACCAAACCTACAAAAGGCACTTCCTTGACCTGAGGACTACCTCTCTGCCAAATTTCTAGTAATTCTGTTCAGCCGTTCGGGCTGTAGCCCTGTCTAAAGGTCCTATGGAAAAATGCATGGGAAAAACGCGTTTTGGGACCCCCCTTTTATCTCAGCCCCCGCTTGACGAATCCCCCCGAGACTTTCAGGGTAGGAGCGGAGCGTAGCGCCCCACCTATTTTGAAAAATTCGCGAGGATTCGTCGACCGGCGCCAAAGTTATTCAAAATAGAATGTTGAGGATTTCCTATGGAAACGTGGTCCTAACTATAACTACCTACTGGCGACCGCCAGTAGGTAATATATATATATATATATATATATATATATATATATATATATATATATATATATATATTACCTACTGGCGGTCAATTTTGGAAGCGAGAGCAGGTTTCCTGCCCTCGCTTCCAAAATCCAAAGCAGATTGGTTTTTCACATGGGGAGCTGCATGTCAGCAGCTCACTGTGTGGAAAAGCAATGCCGGCTCCCGCAGGAGGCAGGGAGCCGGCGGGACCGTGGGGGAATTGGGAACCCCCACAGTCCACAACAGACAGGCTAGGCCCCGGGGGATGGGGTCCCTGGGACCAGAAGAGGCCCGGTCGGTAGGCCATGCGTCCCCCCTCCCCAATAAAATAAAATATAACAATTTTAAAAACGAGGCAGAGCCCCGGGGGATGGGGTCCCTGGGGCTAACAGAGGCCTCAGGAGGGGGGCCACGCAGCCTCCTCCTTTCTAAATATTTTTTTTAAATAATTTATATATGGCCATGCCCCGTGGTTGGGGTCCCTGGGGCAGAAATTGTCCTCAGGGAGGGGAGGGGCCACGTGGCCCCCTTCCCGTTTATGTTTATTTTTTTAAATAATAGGGGTCAGGCCCAGGGGGATGGGGTCCCCAGGGCCCCAAAAGTGCAAATAGAAGGGGGGCCACACAGTCCCTCTTTTGGGAAAAGAAAAAGCTATCATTGCGCCAGATGCCCTGCCCCCTCCCTGCAACACTCTGCAAAAGCGCCCCCTGGCACGTTGTAAGTTGGGGAATTAATTCACCTTGAATACTGAGGGTCCCTGGGGGCCAACTAGCCCACCAGGTACCTCCAGTAAGTGCCAGGGAGCTGTGTTGCAGAGAGGTGGTCCAAGGCCACGCCCCTTTTTACACCACTCTTCAATGCAGCTCTGTGGCGCTTACTGGAGGTAGCTGGTGGGCTAGTTGGCCCCCAAGGACCCTCAGGATTCAAGAAGACTTAATCCCCCAATTTACAACACACCAGGGGGCGCGTTTGCACAGTGGTACAGTGACAGGGCGTGGCCTGATGTGACAAGTGTGCAAATGCACCCTGTGGTGTGTTTTAAGTTGGGAAATTAAGTCCCCTTGAATCCTGAGGGTCAGTGGGGGCCAACTAACCCACCAGGTACCTCCAGTAAGCACAGAGCTGCGTTGCAGAGAGGTGGTCCGAGGCCACTCCCCTTTTTACACCTGCTCTGTGGCACTTACTGGAGGTACCTGGTGGGCTAGTTGGCCCCCAGGGACCATCAGGATTCAAGGGGAATTAATCCCCCAACTTAAAATCCCCCAGGGGGCGCGTTTGAACAATGGTGAAGGGAGGGGGCAGGCATGATGTTACATGTGTACTTATCCAATCACTCTGCGAAACCCCAAGCACTTATAAATTCCCCATGCACTCTGCTTGCAGGACTCTAATCATCCAGTCAGTACCAATGCACTCATGCAATGACCCATGCATTAAGTCATGCACTGCTACAATACCCTGAGTACTACCCATGCAGTCCAGCGATAGCCCTGTCACTACCCATGCACTCCTCCAATCACCCAGCCAGTTCCATGTCCTTATCTAATCACTGCGCCAACACACAAGCACTTATAAATTCACCATACACTCTCCTTGCAGTACTCTAATCATCCAGTCAGTACCCATGTACTCATGCAATGACTCTGGCACTAACACATGCACTGCTACAATCCCCTGAGCACTGCTGATGCAGTCCAGCCATCTCCTTGTCACTACCCATGTACTCCTCCAATCACCCAGCCAGTTCCATGTCCTTATCTAATCACTGCGCCAACACACAAGCACTTATAAATTTACCATGCACTCTCTTTACAGCACTCTAATCATCCTGTTACTACCCATGCACTCATGCAATGACCCAGGCACTAACTCATGGCAAATACAGAGGAGGTCATGGTAATCACAGGGTTACCCCAACACATAGAGTTCCCTAGTGTATCTTTTAGCATAGCACTGGCTCTAGGCCTGGTTAGTAAGAGTCAGTTATCACCAGTACCCGTCAGCAAAACATTGGGGGCGCATGAGGACTTTCTGCTCTTCTCTTGGTTCTTTCTGCACATCTCTTCCTTCTTCCTGCACTTTTCTTTGTCTCTCTGGACTTCTGTTGCCTCTTTCTGCATTTGTCTTGCTTCTTTCTGCCCTTTTCTTCCTCTTTCTTCACATGTCCTACCTTTATAGGCATAGTTAGAAATTAGCATTTAAAAAACCTTTGAAATTCACTGAAAAAACCATAGGTTTCAGGGACGTTATAGTTAGAAATTAGCATTTAAAAAACCTTAGAAATTCAATGAAAAAACCACAGGTTTCAGAGACGTTATAGTTAGTTGGACATTTCACTCGTACAAAACCAGAGAAATTCGGCCTTTATAGTTAGTTCAGCTAACTATAACTCGCACCCCCGCAATGCACTGCTGATGACGTCACATATTACATCATTCATGACATGGTCAGTGACATCACTGATGACATCACTGATGACATCTCAAATGACATCACTGAGGACATCACTGATGACATCATCCACGTGATAATCTGATGCACCTCCTCATACCCTAATATAACCTTTGATACACCCACTCTAAAATACAGACTACCATTTTCGAAACCATAGACACAGCAATACCAGTTAGTACATACCTACTCACTAACTGCTAGATCTACACACACATCCACTCATTCAGCCATACAGTCACTCATACATGCAGTCAACCATCGGACCCATAATTCCCCATCCTGACATTTTGCCTCAATACTTGCTGCTAAATCGTTTTTAACCCAGTTCATTTTTAGCTACTAAATTCCCTGATTGCACTCGTTTTTTATTATCTGTTTTTTAAGAAAAGTGTATGATGTTTACTGTGCTTTGAATACGGGGGGAGTTTGGGAATTGGCAGAACCTTTGTTTGTTGGAGAGGGTGGGGGAATCGAACCCTGATCTTTTTTAATATCTTTCTGACCGACGCCGCCATCTTTGAGGACAGGCGCGGTCTAGTGTTTTCATGTCGCTGCCTTCAAAACGGGACGCTGCGCGAGCGCGCTCGCACCCATAATTCCCCATCCTGACATTTTGCCTCAGTACTTGCTGCTAAATCGTTTTTAACACAGTTCATTTTTAGCTACTAAATTCCCTGATTGCGCTCGTTTTTTATTATCTGTTTTTTAAGAAAAGTGTATGATGTTTACTGTGCTTTGAATACGGGTTGAGTTTGGGCATTGGCAGAACCTTTGTTTGTTGGAGAGGGCGGGGGAATCGAACCCTGATCTTTTTGAATATCTTTCTGACCGACGCCGCCATCTTTGAGGACGGGCGCGGTTTAGTGTTTTTCATGTCGCTGCCTTCAAAACGGGACGCTGCGCGAGCACGCCGCTGGCGCGCCGAAGGTGCGCCTAAGGCAAGCCCGTCTGCGCCCGTCAGCGTCCCGGTGGCGGCCGGTGGTAGACCTATCGTCGATTCTACCCATGAGATGTTGCCTACTATCACGTATGAAAGAGATCTTTTACTTAATATTGGTGATCGTATGATTTGTAAACCCCACTCTTCCGCGGCTTTGAGTAAGGAGGCCGCCCCTTGCAAAGACTGCAACTGGGAGGCCTCTTATGCTCATGCGCCGCTGGGTGAAATACCGCTTCCTGAGATGTTTGAACTGCATAGGGGTGGGGGTGGTATGCATCTTTCTGCATCACTGCTTAATATCCGCTCAGTTAAGAAACATGAGTTCCAACTTTTGGAACTACTAGCGGACTCTTGCCCTGACATGTTGTTTTTAACGGAAACATGGCTAACTGAGGCCTCTAACCCCACTATTGCTGGGGCGATCTCTGCAGGCTACCGGATCATGAGGAAAGAACGGGGCAAAGGAAGGGGGGGGGATTGGCCCTTATTTACAAAAGCACCTTTAGTTGTACATCGCTTACCCTCCCTGAGATCGAGGGTGAGGAGTCCATGGGTTTTCTATGAACCATCTCGGCCCATCAGTCTATTGCCGGGGTGATTATCTATCGTCCTCCTGGGCCGGCCGGGAAGTTTTTGGAGGCAATTAGCCACATTATCTCCCCTCTAGCCGCCAAATATAGTCACTGCCTGGTTCTCGGAGATTTTAACTTACACATGGACAATTTGTTATCACCGGAGGTGCTCAAATTGTACGAATCCCTCAATATTTTACGTTTGCGCCCTTTTGTCCATCTGCCCACTCACGACAAGGGTCATATTTTAGACCAGATTTTCTCCTCATCTCCAATAGATGTTGATGCTCCTCTCCCTCTTACCTGATCGGACCATTGTTTGGTTCACTTTAGGGTTTCCAAGAGCCCAATCCGTTCCCGCCCTTTGATAAATGTCCGCGCCAGCAGTTTTAGGCCTTTTAATCGAATTACTTTAGAGGCCATTCAGAGTGCTCTGCAATCCCATCCCATCTTACTCTGCGGGACTCTCGAAAAGGATGTGCACTCCCTTGATCAATGGCTACACTTAGAGCCCTGGAACTTGCCCCCCCCCACTTCGTGAGCGACAAGAAAGTCGCGTGCCTCTGCTCCTTGGTACACTGAGCCACTCAGAAAGAGCAAATCTGCCTGCAAACATCTGGAAAGGATTTGGCGAGTAAATTATACGGCTCCTGATAAATTGTCTTATAAGAATGCCTTAAGAGACCACTACCAGAAAGTCCGAGAGGGTAAGAGACTTTTCTTCTCTACAAAAATAGATCAAGCCGGCAATCAAAGCCGAGAACTTTATAATATTGTTAGAAACTTTACCTCCCCCGCAGTGATTAGAAGTCCGTTTGTGCCATCAAGTAAATGGACTAATATGATGGCCTTTTTCTTTTATGATAAAGTTAAAAGGATTCAGAATACGGTTGAAACACAGCCCCCTGATCTCATCTCTGATTTAGACCTTTTCGGCACTGCTGTTTGTCCTGAATTCTCCCTTTTGCAGTTTCCTGCCATCTCCATGGTCCAATCCCTTTCCATTATGAAGTCTTTGAAATCGGGCTCTCCGGCCGACCCCTGCCCTGCCAGGGTGCTATCAGCATTTGCTGAGGCAATTAACCCTATAGTTAATCAGATTTGAAACAATTCCCTGTGAGAAGGTCTTATGCCTCGGGGCTGGAAACATGCCAAAATTCTCCCTTTGCTTAAAAAACCCACCGCGGATCCGGAGGAAGCCGCTAACTACCGCCCAATATCGTTACTTCCTTTCTTTGCTAAGGTGTTGGAGAAACACGTTAACTCCATTCTCACGGAGTACATCGAGACTAATCATCTTTGGCACCCTAGTCAGTCTGGCTTTAGGGCTAACTTCAGTACTGAAACAGCCCTTTTAGAAATATCTGAGACTATTAAAACCACCCTTGACAGGGGTGGCAATGCGCTGTTGGTCCTTTTGGACCTCTCCGCAGTATTTGACATCATGCCCCATGCCAGACTGTTGCAGAGGTTGGTCATGGGGGGCGTAGGTGGGACGGCACTGAGTTGGATCAGGTCCTTTCTCAGCAACCGTCTTCAAACCCTATGGTCCCCTCCGTTTGCAGCTGGTATCCCTCCTTTGAATGTCGGGGTCCCACAGGGCTCTATCCTGAGCCCTACTCTGTTCAATCTGTACATGACCCCGATTGCCTGCCTCGTTGAACAACACGGGGCAAAGATAGTATCGCATGCTGACGATACTCAGCTGCTCTTCACCTGCGCGAAGGGCAAAGAGTTTGATGGCGTAGGAATAAACTCCTGTCTCTCAGAAGTTTTCTCGTGATTGAAGGAGAACCAAATGAAATGCAATCCGGACAAATCCGAGATTATCTTCTTCGGCCACCGCCCTTGTGAGACCTGGCCTAATTGGTGGCCGCAGGATCTGTCCCCTCCCGGGTCGTCTGTGACCGTGGTCAAGAATTTCGGAGTCAAGATGGATTCCTCGCTTTCTATGAAACCCCAGATTCAGTCAGTGGCAGGGACGTGCTTTGGGATGTTAAGAATGATGAGGAATTTCCTCCCTTTGCTTGCTGTCCCTTACAGAAAAATCATAGTTCAGGCTTTGGTCACCTCACGCCTGGACTATGCTAATTCTTTGTATTTGGGTCTCCCCAGTTACTTGATCTCTCGTTTGCAGGTGATACAAAATGCGGCGGCCAGGGCCATTTTCTTGGCCCCTTCTACTACTCGGACCTCTCCGCTTTTGGTGTCCCTGCACTGTTTGCCGGTTCAGAAGAGAATCTATTTTAAAGCCTTGGTTCTTGTGTTCAAAGCTTTCAATCAGATTGGAGCTCCCTACTTAAGACATAGGTTCCCTCGCTATATTCCTCAACGTACTCTGAGATCTTCGTCTCAGCTCTTGACCTCTGTCCCGATAGTTATTCTTGCGCGGGTCGGCGGTCGCTCTTTTCGGGCGACTGCTTCCGGCCTTTGGAACAATCTTCCCCTGTCTCTTCGCCAGGCTCAGGATCTGCTCGTTTTTAGAAAAATGTTGAAGACTTGGTTATTTCAACTGTAATCTATTTGGTCGGCTGTGTGTTGTCGGGCATTGTGTTTCATCTGTTATGCTGTTTGGATGTGGGTTCTTTATTCTCAGCGCCGGGACACTCCTGGGAGCAGCCGTGCGCTTTAAAAATACCCGTCATAACATAACATAACATAACATAACATAACATAACATAACATAACATAACATAACATAACATAACATAACATAACATAACATAACATAACATAACAATACAGCATTATCATATACACTCACATATCTATACAGACACTCACACACTACCACTCATCCATAGAGTTACCCACACACCTAGTCAGCCATGCAAAGAATCAATCACACTCCCATTTACTCACCTATAGTTATACACACACCACCTCACTTATTCAAACATATACTAACATATACTTATAATCTTATACAACAACTAAGACAAGCACACACTGATCCAAACCGTCACTCTCACAATCGCTCACTCTCACATATAGTCATTTATACACTCCAACACTCACATATACTGCCTTTCACATATGCAGTTACTCACACATGTACCACTGAGGCATTCATTCACTCACCAACACACCCATACACACACTCACCCACCCATACAGCCCTTCACAGATGCACTATTGAACCCATACACCCAGTGAATCATCCACTCACACATCTATGCACAGAGTCACCCACCCCCACCCACCCACACAGACACTCAGGCACCCATACAGATACTCAGACAACCAATCAATAACCCCATCCCCCAGGGCCACTCATTCGCTGGGGCCTGGTCTTATTTTCAGTGGGAAGGGGGCACATGTGTCCCCTTCCCGGGCTGATTTTGGCCCCAATAACCCCATTACCATGGGCCTGCAACATTTTCAGAGGCAGGAGGTGCACAGGGCCCCCCTTCCTAGGCCACTTTTGTCCCCGGGGACCCCGTCCTCTGGTGCCCACCCAGGGCACCCTCCATAGACGTGTTTGCGGCCAGGAGGGGAGTACCCCAGCTGGCTCCCAGCATACAGCTGGAGCACGCATTCTTCCCACCCACAGGGAGCATTTAATAATGCTGCTTCCTGCGAGCCGGAGCAATCTTTATGTTTCCCTTGGGAAGGGAATCAGATGAAAAGTTTGCTCCCAGTGGGGGGAGAATTTTTTAAGCTCCCACCTACTGGGAGTGGACTTGGTGTTTGCTCCCGCTTGGCTGGAGTTTTAAAAATGCTTCCACCAAGAGTTAGCAAACACAGGATTCCCTGCCCATCCCACTGCAGGCAGGGAAACTGCTAAATCTAGGAGTTGGGCTTGCTGGTAGTTAACATTTGAGCCGGCTCCTGAGCATGGTGTTCTCAGGGCCATTAATGGCTCAGGGAGGAGGGCCGCGCATCCCCATGCCTTCCACTTTAAATTGAAAGGTGGGCTCTCTTGAGACTTTAGAGGTTTAGAGAGGGAGGCCTCACAACCTCCCCTCGTGTAGAAATATGCTTGGCCCCAGACGATGGGGTGCCCTGGGGCAGAAAATGCCCAGGGAAGGGGGCCACATGCCACCTCCCCTTCAAAAATGCACTTGGCACCAGGGGATGGGGTCCACGGGTTAGAAGTGACCCCAAAAATAAATGCTCCCCCAGGCCATGTTCTTCCCATGTTTTTGTTTTTTAAAGAAGGGCAGTAGTCCTTTAAAAAAAAATAAAGTTTCAGCAGATTTACAGATTCTCTGCAAATTCATGACACCATTTAAGAAACAAGTTTTTGGCCCCAGGAGGGGTTCCTCTGGGACCACACCATCATGCATAGAGGGTCAGAGAATTCCTACCCTGACCCCTTGTGTCTTTTTAAAAAAATGAGGACTATGGACCGAGTCCTGAGACAAGAAGCCTGCCACCACTTCCTAGTTCAGGTGGTGGCAGCCAATCAGATCTCAGCTTGAGCTATGTCGGAATCCGCGGACAGTTATGTTATAGTCAGCAACCATAACTCATGACCTAAAGTACCTTAATGGTATGAGTTATAGTTTCTTTAGATAAGTATAACTAAAAGGATAACTATAACTGCAGAATATCCATGGTCATGCGTTGGTAAAACGTGAACCTAACTATAACATGCCTGTAACCTTTGTTTTTTTGTGTGAATTTCTATGGTACGCTAATGCAACCACTGCTACGCGTTAAGTTAGGAAATAGAATTTGAAAAATCTTAGAAATTCAATGAAAAACCCAAGATTACAGGGACGTCACAGTTACGCTCAGATTTTACTCGTACAAAACCAGTGAAACTCTGAGCTAACTATAACTTACAACCCCGCAATGCACTGCTTTATGACCTTGCATTACTCATAAAATGGTCAGTGACATCGCTGATGACATCTCAAATGACATGGGCACTTTCTATCATTTAATAATTTTCCCACTTTGTATGTATGCTGTACAACGCATCACATATACAAAACTGGAAAAATAAGGAGAAATGAAAAAATGTCTTCTTGTTATGCCTGCCCCGAGGAGGCATAGGGTTTTGGGACAAATCCTATGAATGTTAGTAGATAGGGATTAGCTTCAAACCAAATGTGTGGTTGCATGGGAATGCCAATGTACCAACCATGGAATGCCACCTGGATACAAATATCACAAAGTACCGCATAGTGCAATTTTAAGATACTTCCCATTGCAAATCCTAATTTGCGTTGGATAGTAAACCCCATCCCAACACTCATGCCACAAAAGTGATGTGGTGGTACATCTGCACCTTTATGTATAGACATATAGGTAAAACCACATTTTCAAATCCATCCTAGAAATTTCTATGCTGAAAATGGATGCTATCCAGGCACTTCCCCAACAGAAACTGTCTGGAACATTCCAAACATCCATTTGCAAAACAAAGACATGCTGGCAACAAAATCTCAAAAAACATATGGGGCCAGAAAGTTCTTTATCTTAGACTGTGCATGAATAAATACGAAAAATACATGGCAATGTTGCAATACATAGCGTATACAAGCCTGACTCAAAGCAGCTCCATAATTTACCATGGAAACATAAACTTTGCTCACAAGAGTTGGGAATTGGTTTGGTCATTAGTTAAAAGAGATGGGATTATGGTTCTTCTCACTATTACAAAGTGCAAATTGATGTAGAAGAAATGGTGAATTCATGCACTTTCCTAAAATTTAGGGTAAAGTCTTACGTTCTTAGGAAAATTTTGTAGGTACCTTGGTGCTCATTTTCAAATATACTCCACACCAGTATCTGGCTAACATTTGCGTTCAAATCATTTTCTTATCACTTGTGAAGACAAGTACAGGAATTTACTTTGACTTAGAAGAATATGAAAGGTGTAAGGGACAAGCCTCTTTCAAATTTAAAAATAGTAATGCTTCTCTGGATTTCAATCGCACCTAAGGTTTTGTTTACTCTAACTGCTTGCTCGGATATTGAGAAACTTTAAATTCCATTTGTTGTAAATTGTTGTTTGAAACTGGAATCAAATAAATCCAGCTGTAAAAGAAGGACAATTACATTAAACTCGCTACCTGCATCTAATACAAATTACATTTCTGAGCTGGGAACAGAAAATAGAAGGTGGCAGTGAGCAAAGCAGACAGGTTCTTTGCTGGTCTTAAATTGCATTTCTCTGGTTAATGCTCCAAAAGGCTTATTATTAGGTCTGGTTGAGTGTGGTTGAGAGTGCATCTATCTGAAAGACGTAGTGTTACTAATTCTTTGAAATATACATGGAGTAGGCGTTTGGCTCCATCTACAGTAATAGTAGACTCTCACCTCATGTAATTAAGTAGCTGGTGTATCATTCCATTTTCTAGTGACAGCTTATATTAGAATATATGAGGAACACTCAATCATCTTGCTGTTTGTCACATTTTTTCACTACCTTTTCACAGCTTGGCAAAGCGAATACGGCAGACTTTGATGTGATAAACAGCATTTCTACATGTAAAAAGCATTAGTAAAGGCCTGTGTATACTTATTAAACTGAATTGAAATTAATTGAATTGAACTGAATTGAACCGAAAATGCATTCATATAGCACTCAACATCAGGTTTTCTTCCTATAGAGAAATAGATGAAAAGTGAACGAAGAGCTACTACCTCTAGATCTGTCAAGGTCTATCAAGCTAAGGTCCAAACTGCACCTCTATATGGGGCAGAAATATGAGGAACGGGTAATGACAGAGACTATATTGGAAGGAACCAACGTTTTGAGGACATTACTCAATTTACCACAAAGTACTCCTAGTCTACCACATTTTCTTGATGCTGGCCTGAAGAGGATAGGACATATAGGGGTTCGTCAGCCTCTTTTGTTTTGGGTGAGATTGTGATCAACTCCTAATCTGGTCTCATAGAGAAATGGTCTAGAGATTATGAATACTGACAAGGCCCATACCATACTATGTCTATGCCATGTAAAATCTTGGCTGAAGACATTGGGGCTGGAAAATCTGTGGTATGATCCCTTATCTATCAATAGGGCAACAAGTGATTTTGCTAAAATTGCCTATTGTGATAATGCCTTGGAAAAGTGGCACAGGGCCATGAAAGGTATCTTTCTCACAGATCCCTCTCTGGTCTATTTTCTTTTTTTTAAATCCTACATGGATAAGAATTTTCCATGTCAGACTAGATCTCTGTGTAGTAGATTTAGATTTGGAAATCTGTTTGTAAAAAGGTTCAAATGTAAATGGATGTCTAATCTAGGTGAACATGGAATTTGTAAAACATGTAATGATGCAGTTGAGAGTATAGACCATGTTTCATTCTTTTGCCCAGTGTGTAAAACTTCAATAAGGAAGTAGACAAGACTGCTGTGTTTTTAGCAGGGTATTAGACATTATCGATCTGCATTAAGAGTATTCCAATGAGACACTAGCAGTTTCATTGATTTTTGCTTGACCAAATTCCTGTATGCTGTTTGGGTTGAAATAAATCAGCAGTCTTTTATTGTGAATTGCCAGAACAAATATTTTTTTTTCTACATTATGGCTTCTTTATCTGTTATCTGTATATAGGTACATAAATTATGTATCCATATATATTTTTATGGTATGTAATGTGTTAATGTGTTTTATGGGGTGTGTCCCCGAATTAAACAATAATGAATCAATGAGAAGCACATTGATCCAAAGGTAATAGAAAAAAATGATAAACAAGCATTGGCAAAGCCAATAGGTCTGGCTTTAAATGAATGTTGAATGGCAATAGGAAGCATTAGAAGAATATGGCATCTGGAATTGATATTTATCTGTGTGGAAGCAAAGAACTGTAAAATAATATAGGTGTAAGACTGAACAACTATTGGCAGCAAGTCGACCCGTTTACCGCACCACCACATGTGTTGTCAATTTTTTAGGAACACAATTGAAAATTGTCCACCTCAAATGGCTAGCCACCAACTTAAGCAACTCATAATTTAATTTGTTCGAACAATAGTTGAGAAGCAACTTCAGAAATGGCAGATATAAAAACACATTGCTACATTAATGACAGAAAAAGATGAATTGAGAGGTCTGTTTCTTGATTGTTATGTTCTTTTATTCAAAGTCATCTTGACCGAAACAGTACACTTCCACGCTGCCAACGCGTTTTGTCCAAATATGGGCATCTTCAGGGCTGCAAACATATGCAAACATAACTAACACTATTTTCAGATACAAAATTGTAAATTACATTCAATCACTACATACAAACAATACAATACTACACAATACAATACAACACATAAAATTAAGATTAAGATACACCAATTGGGGCGGGACTGCTTTCCTTTTTTCTAATTGTTAATTATATAAAGTACATAAATTCAACTTGCATAATTAAAGCAATATCCCAAATCATCCTTTGTTAAAATAAAATTAATATTATTTTTGTTTTATCATTTTTCAGATATTTAATTAGGGAGAAAAAACAATTATTTACTTATTGGACACATGATATCGTTGCATACGATGTAGATCAGTAAGTATCTCAGAAAGTGTTACATATTTTCTTATATCAAAAACTCAGAGAAAGGATCACAACATACTACTCATTTTTGTACTCAATACATTCATATCCCTACAACTAAGAGCTTTGATGTTTTTTATGTGTCTTCAATAATAGGGTTTGTGTCAGTTAGATACTTCTCATCAATTGAAGTGAAATAACACCAAATCCACCCATGATCCTATCACTTAAGATAATCGAAGCAACATCTTATAAGAGTGGCAGCTCAATAAAAATGATGACACCTATCCCGCTCAAAAAAGAAGAAAAAGGTGGTGATAATCTTGTTTTGTACAGAGTATGTAATTTTGATAATCTCGGCTTGTTAATGGAAATAATTGAAAAGCACGAAATTGTATAAACATTGAAATGTATATTTTGTTTATATTTCATCTGAAATTGTTTTGATTAAAAACAGAATTGAATGCAAGAACGTTCATTTGTTGTGCAGGTTGCAGTCCTAGTCACCTTTCAGAGTCTAGGCCACTCATTAGTTTCTACATATATGCTCCGCAGGCACATTTGCAACACTGCACGCGTACCGCAATACACTGATTTAGGTTTCATATACGTGTGCGCTCATCACAAAAATTTACATTTAAATCACTGTATTAAACATATTAAAACTGGGTTTTTACAATTCATCTGTAAATACATCTCAAATATGTAATTGTAAAAAGAGTTAGATATACAAAGATACAGCTAAATACACACATCGTAAAAAAACAAAAACAAAGCAAAAGCGACATGAAAAATGCATATGATACAATATATGACCCCTTTCCCAGAGATTGCGCTATAATCAGTACGATAGACTCAT
Organism: Triturus cristatus; assembly: GCF_964204655.1. Classification (NCBI taxonomy): domain Eukaryota; kingdom Metazoa; phylum Chordata; class Amphibia; order Caudata; family Salamandridae; genus Triturus; species Triturus cristatus. The sequence continues at coordinate 892,561,334 of NC_140581.1, forward strand.
CACTGAGCCTAAAGATGAAGCAGGTTAGGTTACAGCCCGCAGGTTTGTATTTATATAGGAGTCCCAACTAAATTTCCCCCAGATGCGGTCAAATGTTTTGATGGATCGGAGCCCCCTGGATTTAGCCAAAGCAAATTCTAAGCCATAAATGTGCTAGAGGCTAATCCACAATTCTATTGCACTGGGAGGAATATGGGAGATCCAAGCTCTTGCTATTCATAGCCTGGCGGTAATGATAATTATAGATAAAAGTTGCTGCTGCCCGAAATGATCACGCGTCCTATAGCCAAGCATATTTCCTTATGTGGAAGCTGTAGAACATTGCCAATACCAGAGCTTGAGAGATGGATCACACCAGCATAGAATTCTTGGAACAGGGGACAGGCAACAAACATATGCTAAAAATCTGCAGCTAATAGTCCACACTTAGGGCATTTAGTCTTGTCCACCAGGAAGTTCCTGTCCCATTTTGCGGTTTTAACAGGCGTGTAGAATATAAAACATATTGTCTTAAACTGCTGTAGTTTTAGTTTAACTGATTGAATAGAGTGGTCAATAGTATCTAAGGCTGCATTTATTTCAGATGGTGAAACTTTATCCAAGATTACCCTGGTCCACATGGCAGCAAAGCTGCTGATATCGCTAGGCTTGAACCGTATAAGGGCTTGGTATCCAGTACTATTAGGAGACTTCTGAGGTGCTTTGAGTAAACAATAAAGTACATCTGAGCTAACAGCCAAAGTTGTAAGTTTACAGCCATTCATCAACTAATCCCTAATCTGTAAATATTTGAAAAAAGAGCAGCTTGGAAGACTGAAGCCCTATGAATGTACAAAAAACGTTGAGATCATAAATATGGCCAAGGGGATTAATGCTGCTCTGAGACCAGGCTCTGCCCACTTGGTCACTAAATATCGCGGGAATCATAAGGTTTTTCCGTAGTGGTGTATCAGAGTGTAAAGAAATATTTAATGAAAATCTCCCGCCATAGACCGATTATATCCTGAATGAACTTAAATCTAACCCATTCAAAATAGTTGGGATCCCCTAATCTATAGAGGAAAAATATAAACTCTGATCCTAGCTAAAAAAATTAAAAAATCAGTGGAGTTGGGGTTACTGGTGATCAAAAGGCTTCAAAGTCGTCCTGTAAATGCTGCCCAGAAATAGAGTTTAAAATTAGGAAGAAGAAGCCCCCCTTGATTATATACCTTAGCTTCATAAATCGAATAGCTCGCCTGGCCTGCCGGTAGCCCCAGGATAAAACTACCAATAATTCCATCAAGCCTTTTAAAGATGGAGTTAGGAACACTTAGAGGGATAGCCCGAAACAGGTATAAAATTTTGGTAAGACGGACATTGTAATGATATTACATCTACCGATGATAGAAATGTGCATAATATTCCAAGACCTCAGTTTCTTTAGTACTGATGTAAAAAGCGGCTCATAGTTTAACTTGATGATCTATGCCACTTGCAATCTCAAATGAATGCCAAGGTAAGTGACTGATTAGCAGACCCCTGGTATTGGATCTTTGGGTGTGGAATTATGGAGAAGTTGTGTTTTGGTGGTGTTAAGCTTGTACCCGGAAAATGCTCCAAACATCTGCCTATGCAAGAACTTTACATTTATGGTCACAGGAATGAACAGGCTGAATATCTTGATTAAAATGCAAGAGAGCGCAGATATGGCTTCATGTATAAGGAAAATAATAGTAGAGATAACGGGCATCCCTGCCGGGTGCCACGGTAGATCCGAAAGGGAGTAGGAGATATCCCAGCACGTAGTAGATGGCCACCCGGGTTGTTATATAGGGCATGTGCCCATTTTAGAAAGTGATCCCTGATGCCTAGAGCCATCATCGTCGCCCAGAGACATGCCCAATTCACCCAGTCAAATCCTTTTTCAGCATCTCAAAGAATCATACTGATATTCATGCCAGATTTTGATGCTACATCGAATGATACATTGAATGCGGCAACCGCACTATTAACATGACAAGCAGTGCCCCACCCAGGTATAAAACCATGCTGCTGCTGTGAACCCAGATCAGCCATAAGAGGAGCAAGGTCGACTTCTTAGATCTGTGTGCCACATGTGCACACATGCACATTTCAGGGGTGCAACAGGGTGTCCTTAAGAAACCCTTGAAATTGCGTGCGCAATTTGCGAACACCTATTGGGTATGCACAAATTGCGCACGCAATTCCCATTTATTCCTGAGGGTATCTTGGCCCATAGAAATTCCTACATACAATGCATTTTGCGAGTCTATAATAGCGAATCGGTATAATACGCTATTATAGGCTCGCAAACTGTAATGTTGCTACATCAGGCCCAAAGAGCCCACCAGGCCAGTCCAATAGTTGTAATGTTAAGCCATCAATCAAACCAGGTTTGTCTGTGTTTGGACGACCATAAACACAATTTTAGATCCAAAAAAATAGTTGGGCTATGACCCATCTGCATCTCCGATCGGCAGCTGTTTAAGCACCCTATATTCTAGCTTCCTATATTCAAGAATGGTCACCACCCGGATGGAGATTGCTTGGAAGTACATACAATGGTGTTATAACCTAAATGCTTTAGTATTGCTCGATCCTTTTAGGCAAGGTGAGTTTCTGTCAAGAAGACCATCTGGGGCTTATACATTCTTATTTCTTCACAAACTAATTGTCGCTTGCTAGTAGAGTTAAGACCTGACACATTCCAACATAGACAGCTGATTCTACCCATTTGTAGAATATAATCAGCTTGAAAGTGTCTTTTTGTTGCACCGACTGTCCCACAGTTTTACGATATGACAACCCATATTCAGAAATACGTAATACTGCGTGACCATTCTGACTTATTTTACCCCGGGGACCAGCCCCCTAACATACCATCACCACCCCAAACCCCCACCCATAAACCCACCCAACTGGATCTGGCTTGGGGTATCATCCCGAGCCTGGGGCTTCCGCTGGAAATGGCTGCCATGAGAGCAGAACCCCCTCCCCCCAGCTATCCCAAAGACCTTACCACGCCATGCAACCAAGCCACCGCCCCAGAAGAATTATAAAAGGACGAAAGAAATTAAAGGTGATGATTATAGTGCCCTTCTAATAACAAGAGCAAATCAGCCTATCAAGTAGAGAGAGAGCCAAAGAAGGTGTAGAAAAAAAGAGAAGAGAGAGCTTCCCTTGCTGTAAAAGGACTGTGAGGGATCGGCACAGTGTAGGAGTCCCCCTTCTTCAGGATCTGTGATGCATCATGATCAGAAAAGCAAAACTGTGTTTCTCCACTTTTGATGATCTTGAGCCTAGCTGGCTCTTGGAGAAAGACCTGAGCTCGAGCATCTTTCAAGGGATCAATTAATTGCTTCAGTTTCCAATGTCTTTCCATCGTAGAGTTGCAAAAATCAGAGCGAACAATGATTAATATAGACTGGATAGCCGCTGGAGAAGATGGGTGTAAGAAAGTGGCTCTGTATATACTGCACCAAAGTAAGGTTCAGTGTGCACAGAGTCCACAGTCCTCAGAGGTTCGGCAGAGGCTAAAGTTAGATGTAACCTTACTCTCTAAAGTGGTACCTTGGTCGAGCAGTAAGGCACTATCAGAGGACAGTGTAATGCATTTGTTGTACACACTCAGTCAGCAAATGGACTCAAACACTCAAGAACTGAACTCTAGGCCAATTGTTTTATATATAAAAATATGTAGTTGTTTTATTTTAGAACCACAAGTAGGTATCAAAATACTTTCTCAGAATGAGATGCTTTAGTTAAATACTTTCAATAGGCGATAGACTTTTGAATGCAATAGTTACAGTTGTTGCAATGGGCAACACAAGTTGAGCACAATTATAACATTGAGCTCAATAGGGATTTTAAAGTAAACTCAATATCAATTACTTTGCATAGATTTTTCTTGCTCAGGGGTGGATACTGGATTCAGCCCTGGTGCATCTCCTGTAAATATTTGAAATAAATCGTTTTTGTTATACAGGCGATTTTTAAGGAATATTTGTATGTTTCAAAAATCGACACAGAAGAATTTCTGGCAAAAAAAAGGCAATGTTATCCTATGGAGGAACGTTTGGTTATCGGATAATAACAGTTGTAATTGCTTTGTAGGGACAGTGCTGGGAATAAAGTTCCAGCACTGGGATCTCTCCTGATAACAGGTGAGTAATTTCGTTTTTGCTGATGGGGCGATTTTTAGTGAATATTTTAAAGTTTCAAAACTCGACACTTAGAAGAATTTCCAAGTGAAACCAGTCAATGTTACCCTATGGAGAAAATGTAGGTTATCGGCTTTCAGGTAAGTACTCCACTGGCAGAGTTAAGGTTCTGGGCATAGACTCAGGGGTCTCCCAGGGTCAGATAGGTACAGTTGTTACACCCTCAGCGGCACAGGGGCAGCCGGGTGCAGAGAGAGTTAGGCCCAATGTTAGCCTATGGCGGGCAGGGGGCCTTTGGTTGGTGGCTGCTAGCAGGCAGGCCACGCGGCTGTGGGAGCTGGGCTCCTGGTCACTCACACAGGGCAAGTGGGGAAGTAAGATAGGATAGATGTTGCATTTCCAGGGGCACTCGGGCGGCTGGGTGCTGGGTGCTTTTGAGCTGTCGGGCGCTCAATGTATTTCAATGGAGAAGCTGCAAGATGAACAAAGGCTGCAAGCTCGGGGACGGAGATTCTTCAGGTGCGACCACCACTTCAAGAGGTAACTTGGGAAGCTGTAGGTTAGGTAGGCACCCAGGAGCTGAGCACAGGGGGCCGCAGGGCGCCGCGTGCAGGAGTGTCTTTTGCCGTCGGGAAATCTTACCCTCTGCTGGTCGCGGTTGGAGGGGTCCCTGGTATTGAGGCTGCAGGCGTCGTAAGGAGCGTAGAGGAGGGTCCTTGGGTGCTGGATTCTTGGTCACAGTTGCCGGGGGGATGTCCTCGTGGTCTTTGTTCACTCAGGCACAGGCCAGGCTCGGTGGGTGCAGAGTGTGCTGGATTCGCGGTTCCTGGCTACCACCAGGGGTTGTTGCTTGCTTTGAGCAGAACCACTGCTCGTGGGAGTCCCAGTCTTTTAGGTGAGCAAGGCAGTCAGGTCCTCCGGGGTTTTCGAGGTTGCTGACCACTGGAGACGCCGGGATTTAGTAGGAGCAAGTTCGAGGGTCAACAGGCCTGTAGGGCTGGTGCCAAGTCAGTTGGTGTCGTCCTCTTGTTAGCAGCTGCACGGCAGGTATTCTTTCTTCTTGTTCTTCTTCTTGTTTCAAAATCGGGATCCGAGGAAGGAAGGTTCAGGGTGCCCCTAAATACTAAATTTAGGGGTGTTACAGGTAGGTAGAGGTCAGGGACCAATGGGTCCCTTCCCTGGGGTGGGTACACCCCTTAGCCTGCCACTCTCCAGTGGGAGGGGGGCCGGAGCCTAGTCCTGACTGGGTAGGGCTCCTCATCCTCAAGATGGCGAGAGCCCGGAGTTGTGCTTCACCTCGCCTCCCCCACCTGAAGGGTGGGGTTGGCAGAGGCTGGCACACCCCCTTTCCTCACTTGGGTTTTCCCACCGATCTTTCTGCCAGAGTGGGGGTCAGAAGCAGTTGGGGCCAGTTGCTGAGTACAGCAAGTAGCCTAGAGAAGCTCACAAAGGCGGCATGCCTTTGAGGTTTCCCCTGTCCATCCTGGGGGAGGAGACGTAGCACCTCGCCCAGATGTGCATTGTTGCAGGCCCGCGAGAGCGGATGGCTCTCTACCCAGGGGTCCAGCAACATGTCTGCTGGGTGGAAGCCTAGGCAGCCTCTCAGTCAGGACGCTGGTTGTTGGTTAGATTCAGGGGGCATCTCTAAGATTCCCTCTGTCGTGCATTTTACATTAAATCCCACACTGGCATCAGTGTGGGTTTAATGTGCTGAGAAGTTTGATACCAAACTTCTCAGTCTTCAGTGTAGCCATCATGGTGCTGTGGAGTTCGCGATGACTACCTCCCAGCACCATATACTCTTAATGGCAGCACTGCACTTACAGTGCCCAGTAATGGACCTGGGTACTGTAGGGGTACAGGGCTCATGCACCTGTACCCACACCACTGGCATAGTGCACCCAGCCAGAGGGGTGACTGAGGTATGCTAGGGCAGTGTGTTTGTGGGCATGGCACACAGGAATGTTTGCCATGTCGACTCTCTGTTTTGTTCTGCACCCAGACACTCAGCCTGCAAAGGCATTGTGTGTGTGTGTCAGGGTACAGGGCCTCTAAGGGTGGCACAATAAGTGCTGCAGCCCTTAGGGGCCTTCTCTGGTCACAGTGCCCTGGGAACCGATGGTACCATTTACCAGGGGCTGACAGGTGGCCAGAGATGGCAATTGGGTTTAGGCTTTTAATGCAGTTTTAGGGAAGGAACACAGGCCCTGGGCACCTGATTGGCAGGAGCCCAGGGCGCACTCAGTCAAAGTACATCAGCAATTTAGCAAAAAGTGGGGGCATACCATGCAAGAAAGATGGCACTTTCTCACAATGGGCATGCTTTGATTAAAATTGCCTGTCTAAGTAAAACATTACCAATGTGGATCAAAGTTGATCTTGCATTTATTTGTCTAGGGTTGGAGCTGGAGGACATGTTTTTGTTGGACCGATTGAGGGGGAGGCGGTGTGCCCTTGAATTTGCGAATCCAATTCCCAGTCTGACAGAACCAAAAATGCACTCCCAAAAGGTTTCACAATGAATTGTCGGGGGTCATCACCCTCTCTTCTATCTGGTATACCAAGAAAATGCAGGTTATTCCGTCTCTGACGGTTTTCCAAGTCCTCGATCTTGAATTTAATTTGATCCAGATGCCATGCATGACCCTCGCTAGTCTTCTTTAAAGCAGCTCATGTTGGAGACACGTTGTTGGAGCTCAGTCAAATCTGTAGAAAGGGTGGAGACCTTGCTGGCAACCTTGGCAAGTGATTGCTGAATAGTGGCATTGTCCTCCCTGACTTGGGCATAATGTTGCAGAGCCTCTGCCCGCTGTTCTTGTAAAAGCTGCAAAATAGTAAGCAGTGAAGGCGCCTGCTCGTGATCCACAGAAAGGGGGCCTTGTGAAATTTACGAGACTTCTGAGACTGTACGGCAACAAGGAATATGGTTAGGAAAGTTGTTTGGAGAAGTAGAGCAATTCTCAGATGAATCTGGGGCTTCATAGCGGCACAAGACGCCAGAAGATGGTATATCATGGTGACCATACTTGCCTTGCTTATTTCGTTTTGCATTAGTCTCCATTTCCTCTTGAGCAAGAACAGACAACAGTATCATAATTAATGCTTTAATCTCTCCCTTTGACATCACCCAATCGCATAAAGGACTGCTTTTGGGATCGCTGCTAAGGGCCCGCCCTCTCCCTTGCAGTGGCGCGGACTTTTCCGCTGGTGTTTTTTTAAAGCCCCCTTGATCGTTCTTATAGTTCCTATTCTTCCCTGTGCTTTTTTAGTCGTACCCATGGAGGGTTCCTTATGATATTTCATTGTAGCAGCTGCATGTTCCCAACACCTCTCCTCCAAACTAACTGCCTGGAAGCCCATATTGTGTTCAGCACAGCCTGATTCATTATGACTTGATGTTATTGGAGGAGAAAGTATCGGTGTTATAACAGGTATACCAGATGGCTGAGTAGGAGCGAGTGTGCACACTGGAGAGACTCCATCCTGCAGATCAGAGGGGAAATTGAGTAGCATAATTGCAGTCTGGTTGAGGTTGAATACGGTAACAGTGTCTGTCTCACCGGCTAAGGCACTTCAATACTCACATTGAGATCAGGGTGGCCTGGATCCGCAACATCCCGTATTGATCGAGTGGGACCAATAGTTTGTCAAAAAGATAGATTGCATTCCTGTGGCTGGAGAGTGAAGTCTTCAGGGAGTTCTGGGACCATGTCACAAGAAGGAAGCATCATTTCAGCAGAGGTTAGTTGAAACTTTTGTAGCGGCTGCCATTATTCTATCTGCCAAGAGAGAGTCACCCCCTTCTGTCAGTATCTCCGTCTCCTTAGGGGTTGCTTGGAGCAGGTTAATGACAGAGCCAGACCGAAGCAGCCTCAAGATAGGACGTCCAACCACTGAATCTTCTTGCACTGGCCCCAGGGGGCTAGGCTACGTTTCAGCACTAATTTCTGCTCTCCATTTCACCATCCTTCATGTGTTGCACCCTCCACGAGTAGCACCAGGGCCTGCGGCCACCATGGCTCTGTACCACAGAGATCGCCCCCAGCAACCCCAGCAACAAAAGAACTAAAAGGGGCCAAGAGGCAGATCCACACAGGAGTCAGAAAACTGCGCTGACACAACTCAACCAGCTGCCACATGTATCGATGGGGGGAACCCAAGGTTGGGTACCTGGAGGGTCAGATTCCTCGAGGACTATCAGAACTGCCATGAAGCAAAATCTTCTGCGTTCACAGTCGTTCACAGTTGCTCCATGAAGCAGCAAGCAAGAGGATTCCCGCCAGCGAGCTCAACATGCCTCAACCAAACATTCGCGGGTGCAGGGGCGTAACACAGGCTCCCGCAGCCCCCGCAGTGCGGGGGGGCCCCCAGGTACCTTTACTCTGGAGGGGGCCCCCATCCACTTCCGAAGCCTTCTCGCAAAGGATTTGGGAAAAAATACTGCAGCTGCTGCCTGGCTGACGTCTGCTGTACGGGATGGGATATCACAGCACAGTGAAACATAAAAAACGTGCAAAATGAAACAATGTTGGCAGAGGGGGCCCCTGGGCAAACGCGCCTCCATGTCTCTTTAAGCCAGTGAGGAAGGAAACACATGCAGAGGCCAGGGTGAGAGAGGGGGAAGACAACGCAGGGAAGAAGAATGGCAAACGAGAAAAAGCAGGCACTTAAAAGGCACAGGTGAGAGGGAGAAAGAAAGAGAGAGCGAAAATTAGTGTGACTTATAGCTCCTTTCTTTTCAGTGTCCCTTTGTGATCTTTGTCTGCTCCTATCCTACTGCAGCAGAGCACTTACTCAGCCCATTCCCTCGCAACAAAAATTATTTTATTCTAACTTTTTATGAAGCAGCTAATTTTTCGCTATGATTAGGAAGTACGCTGCTCACTTTCGCAGACAACTCGGCTCCGAGTTAGGCCTGGGCGTAGTTCGCGAAGTAGCACTTCGCAAAGCTACGCAAAGTGAAGTTCGCACTACGCGAGCTACGCGTAGCACTTTGCGAACTGCCTAGTACCTTGTTCGCACTGTGCCAGATGTCGTTTTCAATGATTGAACAGTGTGGACAAGCAACCGGCACTGTGCAATCATTGAAAATGGCATCTTGCACAGTGCGAGCAGTAGTTTTCTGCTGCTCGAGTAGATTTTTACTCGAGCTTCAGCTTTCTCAACGCGAACTGGTAGTTTCTCATCGCGAGCGGTCGCGAGCATACGCGACCACTCGCAATGAGAAACCTGACCTCCTCGCGTTGGGAATCTCGCCGGGAGGTTTATTTTCCATGCTCGCGATCGCCAACTTGAAGTTGCTGATCGCGAACAAGGAAAAAGTCTCGCCAGGATGTCATTTTGCTTGCAAGTCGCAGCACGCCCCAAGCAGTAGATGCTTGGGATGGCCCCAATGATGAAGCATGTCACCTAGGGGAAACCTTTGGTGAGTGAGGGGACTCAAGAAAAGTATTTTCTTTTCTCTATTTGAAGTGTGTCTTACTCACTAAGTAGACCCCTCCCTTCCCATCTAGCTAGGTTCTCTGATCCCTAATGTCGGATCTTTTTTTGCGTTATTAGTACTTAGGGGGACGAACCTAGCCATATCCTCCTTTCCCCTCTCCTTATTTCGATATATATAAATGTTGACATTGCCTGAGATACGGGTGCTTGGGAAAAAAACCCCACTGAATTCAAGTCCAAAAATACATGTCACAAAACACCTGTCAGAAGTGGGATTCAAACCCACGCCTCCAGAGGAAACTACGACCTGCACGCAGCGCCTTAGACCGCTCGGCCATCCTGACATATCCCTTATGCTTCCATGGCCCACTTTCCTACTCATCAAATGAATTAGTGCCAAAGAGTTTATTGTGGTTTTATTGCCTCTCTCTTTGTAGTTGCAAAACGTCCTGTCCAGGGAGCTGGTGGGGTTTGAAGATGTTTCTGAAGATGAATCGTGAGCCTGGCTACAAAGAGCTTCTACACTCTCGGCTCATCACGGGACATAGCTCCATAGCAGGGGCGTAACAATAACCCCCGCAGCCCCCAACTCCAGGGGGCCCCTTCCGGCACTGTGCACCATGGCTGGATAGGTCCCGGGAGGCTACGAGGGTGGAGACGGGTTTCGTTTCTGTAGGCCTATTTTGCATTGTTGTAAAATCGGCTCCAAGGGCCAGTAACAAAATCAGCAGCCCAGTCACTTTCCAGCCCGGGCGTCAAGGCAGTGCAGGCATGAGTCCGAGACAGAGAAACCGAAGTCCGTCTTTCATTTCCACTACACCAGTAATTGTGGAGATAAAAGACAGACAACGGCCTCTGTGCTCATATGGTGACAGATGGTGATGCAGGCAGGAGTAGAGAATAGAATGCCATTGCTTCGCTTGACGGGAGATGGAAATGCTGCCACCTGGTCATACGAAGGTGAAACAGTTCCTTGGTCAATTTTGTATGGTGGAATGAGATGGACACTGGTGGGTAAGTGATGGAACACATTTTACTTTTTGTCTTTGCAGGCCCTATTTCCTCCCTCCTAATGCATTTGAGAATATTTTCTGCATTACCTTAAGTTATACCTATTGACGCATGTCATGAAGGTCATTTGAACGCTGTTCTTTTACTCTCTCTGTGCATCATTAAATTGGCACAGCCCCCTTGCCAGATGAAGCCATCCATGGTGTCACTTGGGAAAAGCTCTAGATAATCCCTTGTGTGCACTGTGTGGGGTGGCATTTAGAGGTGGGCAAGCCAACAAATTAAGGGAGTGAGCCAAGTCAAGGGTCTGGCTTGGCCCTAAGACCTCATATACGAGCCAAGCCCTCGACATTTTTCCATGTAAATCATGCCATAAACCTCACGTAAAACATGACAAAGTCTTTTCAGAGTTCTTAAAAGTGTATTTCTTTAACGTGCAGTGCTTTAGCATTACATTATGTCAATGCACTGATAAGGTACTTATTAAAAGAGATATTTTTAAAGCACAAACCTAGGATCGTTCCTGCACAACCCTGGTGACAAAGTAATTAAGGAACTAAAAGGCAAGTCAGTTATGTACACCCTGTATGCCGCCCAGATTCTTACAGATAAATTCAACATTATTGTCTATTAAATTTAACACAATTATTTTTACTACTGCTGGTATTCTGAACTCGTGTATTTGAAGGTGCTTTCGTATGCGGCAAGAATCGGGGAAATTACATATTTGACAAATACCACACAATTTGGTTAAGTGGGGAAGCTAAGATTAATCCATGTTTTCTAGTTTCACTTTGTACAAATCAGCGACTAAATCGGTGTCTTTTCTCCATTTTACCCGAAATATTAATGCTTTGCCTTTAACTCTGTGTGCAAGAGGATATAGCGAACATGGAAGGCAGAAACATGAAAACTCAGCTCGATTTAGGCTTATGCTACCAGGAAGACCTCAAGCTGAGCCAGAGCCATGCATATGGCTTGAGCTTCAAGTTGCTCGCCCACCTCTAGTAGTAGTTGTGCTGCTCTGTTTTTTTGTATTGTGATCATCACCTCAGCCGTCACTGATTGAGCACTTGCTTCGGGGTCCCACTTCTGCCCTGCTGTGCATGGCGACAAGCCACTGGCCCGAGAGCTCCTTACTGGGTCCGGAGCGTGGGGGGCCCCACTCCCTGTACTTTGCAGAGGGGCCCCCTAAAGTTTCGTTACGCCACTGCGCGGGTGAACAGGTAAGCTGGGGAAACACCCACAAGGCTGACTGCAGGGATTCGGTGATCCCAGGCCAGGAAAGATCGGGTAGTCTCCGTTGCTGCAGAGAGTCTGTGTCCATTGTTGCTGCGGCAGGAAGTCCGCGATCGGGAACCAGTAAGGATTGCATCTAGGGCAGCCACCGCCACAACAGTGGGTTGGGAACGACGGCGCGATTTTCACAGGTGGCCCCGGTGAGTTAGGAGTGTGGCAAGGGAAAGAGTACTCGGTGGCGAGCTCAGTCTGCCATCTTCTTCCCCCGTCCTCGTATATTAGATCAGCTTCTAAACCATACCTCATGATTCCTCATTTTAAATACTGACACATTCTCTGATGGTACCCTCCAAAGTCACAGGGGTTGGATTTCAAATCCCCTGGTGCAAGGACTTAGTTGATGTGCCAATAAGAATTACAAATTCTTTTGGACTGCTACCCATATGCAACCCATTGAGCAACACTGTGTAGGAAGTGTTTCCTGGTAACAACACATTGGAACACCAAGCCCAATCGTTAATTAAGAACCCACTTAAAGATGGTACCTAAAATCGGGGCATGATAGTTTAAAATGTTTGTTTAAAAATTCTAACCTAGTGCATACAATATGAATGGTATCCATACAGAAAATGAAAAGTAATTCTGCAAAACATGTCATGGGAAATAAAAACAACAAGAAAAATTCTAATATTGGTTTTGAGTTGATATTGTCCTAACACCCCAGCTATCTCTAAATGCTACTCAAAGTTTTAGCTAAACCAATGAATAGAAAGCCTGTTCTTGATTTTTAGAGCTGGTTTGCACAATAAACCTGTTTTTTCATTAAGAAAAGCAAGCTACCTATTTCCTATCACAGCTTGTTCCAGGCTTGAACATAAAGAGTGAAAGGCTGAAAGCCACATCTTCCTGCTGTCGCCTCCATCTAAAGTTGATGCTGCAACCTGGCATAAAGTCCCTCTCTAAAATATGTTCTGATACATGGGTTTTATTGTTTCTGATTATTGACCTTATTTAATTTTTTGAAAACAACGATGGGGCTAGCAGACATTGCACCAGCAATAAGACAAAACAATCATGGCAACAAATGCGTCTTCTCGATTATCAAAACAATAAAGCAGAGGCATAGGAGGCAGACATTTCTAAAATGTATATGCATGTTTAAAGCTTCACACTTTCTATGAAGAAGATAAAAAAGTCGGAATAAGGCAAAGAATATACATAGTGGCGTCTGTAAGGACAACATAATAGAAGTGGAAAAGTCTAAACAGAAACTTTCACAGTGTTTCACGACAATAAAATAAGTGGAACAGGTGCTCCTTTCGGGTTCTGGAAGTCATTGCCTAGAATTCTATTCCTACTGATTTTCACTCTACTATCACTGTTGCATTTTAGAAAGATCTTAAAAGTCTAACTTTTTAATATAGCCTTTTAGCCCGCCGTAGCGGGCTATCCCGGCTATTAAAGGCCCGCTCCCGCATTAAAGGTCCGAGCCGAAGGTGAGGGACTATAACAAGTGAACGGTACTTTAATAGCCGGTATAGCCCTGCTACGAAGGGCTATAAGGCTATTAGAACATTCTGCCACTAGTGGGCAGAATGTTCTAACAAATAAAACAAAGACCTCTCGGAGTTCGAGGGGGATCTCCGAGAGGCCTTTGTAAAACACTGGAATGTTGTTCTGCGTGCCTTTACCGGTCCGTAGAAGCAGGGAGCACTCCATTGTCTTCAATGGAGCTCCCAACATTCCAATGTTCTAATAGTGGATAATAAACTCCTAATTCCAGCTTGATTGGATGTTACTCTGAACATCCATTTTTCGATGGCAGCTTGTGCTGTGGGATAACACATAAAGGAAAGGAATTGCATAGAGGATTACCTACATTTTTCCAGTGAGTAAAGAATAAAGCTGGTCCAGAATTAGGATGGCACATGTGATAATGATCACCAGCACTTCTCAATGAAAAGTATGTGCTCACTCAGAAGGTACTGGATATCAAATTTGATGTAAAGCAATATGAATATTGCCAATTCCAATTAATGTACGTAAAATTCAGAAATTCTACACAAATCTAACACTCTAACCCTAACGGGGGGAAACACAACCAATTGGGAGCACTTCCACCGTGTATGAGGGAGGTGTCCCCTCTTTCAGGATAAACCTAATTACATGGCGACAGTGCGGGAAGGATGCACATCACTGTCTTGTTCGGATGTATAGTGCGAGGTGTGGAGCTGCATGCGTTAAAAAGGCTGCATTGAAAACAAGGCTTGGAGCGCACCGTACATTCCAGAAGTTAAATCATCATTTTGGAAGCTGGCTAGCCCCACCCTCTTCAATACTTATATGACACCTCTGGCCACCATCGTCAAACCCACAGACTCAAAATCATATCCTACGCTGACGACACACAACCCATACTCTCCAAAGACCCCACCAATACCAAGACCAACTTCCACAACTTCATGACAGACATCACCAACTGGATGAAATACAATTGCCTGAAGCTCAACAGGGACAAAACAAAGCTAGGGATATTCGCAAATTCCCCCCATGGGACGCATCCTGTTGGCTCTCAGAACTACTACTCCTACCCCCACTGACCTCACTAGTAACCTAGGCATCATTCTGGACAACATGCGAAACATGACTCAGGTCAACTCAGTCTCCTCCTACTTCTTCATCCTCTGCATGCTTCGTAAGATATTCAAATGGCTACTCCAAAGCCCAAGACACACCATCACTCAAGCCCTCATCTCCAGCTTAGTGGACTATGGCAGGCACTCTCTACGCAGGGATCGTGGCTCACCCCCTTCGATGTACAGACAATGCAGAACGCCACAGCCAGACTTGCCCTGGATCTCCCTAGATGAACCCACATCACTCCCTACCTCAGGGAACTGCACTGGCGCCCTGTACAGAAAAGATGCCAACTGAAGCTCCTAACCCATGCATAGAAGGTCCTACACAACTGCAGACCCGCCTACTTGAACCACAGCCTGAACTTCCATCAGCCCATAGACACCTCACCTTCTTGTCCCATTCTCTAACCTTCTCTCCCCGTGTCCGAGGTAGCAGATGCGAAAGTTGGTCCTTCTCCTACCTAGCAGGGAATACATGGAGCGGTCTCCCCTTTAATCTATGGACCTTCTCTTCTCTCCCACAATTTTTGAAATTCCCTGAAGACCTGTCTATTTGGCTAATCAACTGGACCCTGACAGCGCCTAGCTACCCTCACAGGTGACAAGTAGCACTCTGCAAATCTACTGATTGATTCATTGTCACTGTCTCTGGTGATCCAAGGATCAATAGACTGCAGACGAGATTCTGAGTTTGAGAAGAGGGGGGCGGGGATAGTCTGTTTGAAGGGGAAGGGGTTTGTCAGGGGCTGAGGGTTGGAGTAAATTTAACAGTAATGTCTATCTGTAAAAATACACCCAAAGCTAATAGCGGAGCTCTGCTGATCCATGTCAAGCATTAAACAATAGGTATAATACACAGTTTAAAGTAATATTTTCTGTACAACAATCATCACATTTTCAACAATGTGAATTAAAAGTACTGTGCAGTGGTTTATAGTAAGTAATGAACAGAGATACATCAATGTATCTATCTGTATCTCCAATCATTTTGCTGACCAAACACACGTTAGCCCTCAAAATACAATTGTCGACCCTTAAGGAAAGAAAGTTCATTGTACCATTGCTCAGTCAGCAGATAGTGACACGCGATGCCACCATTCTTCACCGCTATTCAGTCCTTTCTCTATTGAATCACATTTGCCAATCCATTCACATTCAATTCTTTGTAGGATCTGTGAGACATCTCAACCTTTCTCTGGTATTTGTGCCAGATCAATCAACTGCTACTTGAGATCATCTGCACTGTGATTCTTCTCCTAAGAATGTACGACTAACGGAGCATCCAGTAATTTACATTTGATCCTACTCTGATGCTGGTCAATCCATGCTTTTTATCTGCTGCATTGTTTGTCTGATGTAGATGTAATACAATTGTCGACCCTTAAGGAAAGAAAGTTCATTGTACCATTGCTCAGTCAGCAGATAGTGACACGCGATGCCACCATTCTTCACCGCTATTCAGTCCTTTCTCTATTGAATCACATTTGCCAATCCATTCACATTCAATTCTTTGTAGGATCTGTGAGACATCTCAACCTTTCTCTGGTATTTGTGCCAGATCAATCAACTGCTACTTGAGATCATCTGCACTGTGATTCTTCTCCTAAGAATGTACGACTAACGGAGCATCCAGTAATTTACATTTGATCCTACTCTGATGCTGGTCAATCCATGCTTTTTATCTGCTGCATTGTTTGTCTGATGTAGATGTAATTGCATAGGCACCAAACAAAGTAAACCACATTTGATGTATTACAATTTATAAACTGTTCAAGTTCAACACATATAGTAATATGAACAAAAAGTTTGGTATTCTGAGTGAACTTGCAGGCCACGCATATTTAACACAATTATAGTGGTAATTTGTTGGATTTAATCCCCAAGCTCCTTCATGTGTCTTGGTGTACATGTGGTTGTTGGATGTTGGATGAATGGACAAAGTGGTCTTTAATGTTCTTGCCTCTTTTAAAGGCAACTAAGGGTAACTCATGGACTACATCAATGCCTTGCAGGTGGTGCCAATGTTTTTTATGGATGCTGTGACCTTGTTCATATGAGGACAGAGCGTGTAATACACACTAATTTTTCATTTGACTTTTCTTGCTTGGCTTGTAACAGTTCCTCCATAGGATTGATTAGCAATGACTAAGGCACAACCGTCCAAGCTGGACGGAGGTGAACTTCCAGGACAAGGAAAAGTGATGAAGTGCTAATGTTAGTAGATAACATCTAGGAAAGGAATGTATAACCACACCGCTCCACTGAGTTACCAGCTGGTTGACATGCCTGTCTGTCATTCATTAGCGGATTTGTGGAGATGGTTACTAACATCTTTAAATATCTGCGAACATCCAGAGAAATGTTGATCCTGTTGGAGACAAGGAAATATTTAACAAAAATACTAAACATTTGGGACCTGATTTTGAGTTTGTTGGATGGGATTTACTCCATCAGGGCCACAGAGTAAAGTGCTCCATCGCCCTGAGGGAGTAACCGCCCACCAAATTTAGATATGCCCAGCAGCTATCTCTTGCATTAGCAGGAACTGCTGCTATGGCGGTTCCTGTCAATGCATTGAAAGTTTGATGGACTGTGTTAAAACGAAGAATGATGCGCAGGCATGTCCTGTAAGTAAAGGTAGTAGATTTATTTTTTAAGTTACATCACAGGTTCTAGGTTACAGGAAGATGTTCTGATCCATAAAAGTGCCCCACCAGGAGCAGCCTCCTCGCTGCTCAGCCCTTCCACCCCAACTGATTCTCCCTTCAATCCAAACCCACTGAACATTCTATATGACCTCATCATAGGCTGAGCAGCAAGGCAGAGAACCACTGTAGGGAGAGTGCATTGGGTAATTCTCCCCCCTTATAATGATCGAAAACATTCGAAAGGACTGAAGGTGATAAGATACACATGTAATCAAAGGAGGATGCATTAACAACAAAACATTATCACACATCCTTCTCCCTGATAATGATCATAGACAACAAAGAATGCAAGATAAAGAGATACATTCCTAGAAACAGTGGATGCTATACACCACAACTCACAGTACAAACTGCGGGTACAATACCACCACACCACACGGAGTACCCATTGCGCCACAAACTAAGGCACAAGACTGCAGCAGAACAGGAATCTACAACTCTCAACTGCACATAGTAATGGCAGGATAGGTCTACCTCAAAGAAGACGAATAAAACACCACCTATACCAAGACAGGGTAACTATAATCCCAAAACACTCTAAAAACTAATATGGGTATCTATAAACCCAGAGTAAATCCAGGGTATAATTTAACCCAAAGCAAATCCAGGGTATATTTAAATCCAAAGTAAATCCAGAGTAACTTTAAACCCGAAACACACTAAAAGCACTCTATGGGTGTATCTAAACCCAAGGCAAAGCCAAGGTATCCTTAAACCCATGACAATAATATTATGGGTATCCATAAACCCAAGGCAAACATATTATAGGTAACACTGAATCCAAGTCAAACATATTAAAACTCCGCACAAGTATGCATTAATAAAATCAAGTACTTGAAAAAAAACTCATCATGCAACCAAGTGTAAGTAGTAGCGTAAACCGCACACTGCATGACTTAATTGAAATGCAACACAAAAGTTCAAAACATAACAAATTAAAATAATAAAAGTAGTCACCGTAGTAGTCCAATCATAGGAGGCAGCTTTCTCCCTGACGTGCAGAATAAAGCGTAATCAGGTAGGCAGCCATCAACCCAAGCACAGCGGTGTAGACTCCATATCCAGTAAAGTTAAACAGAAAGCACCGATCCCAAATAATTCAAACAAACGACGTTCTGATGGAAGTTCATGAAATTAGAGTGAAAGTCAGTTTTCCCCCCAAAAAAAAAAACACAAGTCCAGTCGTTGGAGCAGAAGTCTCAAAACGCAAAGCCTCAATGAAATAACTGCTATTAACTTCTGAAGGTTGGCAGGAAACGAGGTTGGTGGAGCCGAAAATTTGGCTGTCTCAAAAGAGAACAACCATGCCAATCACAAAATGGCTGCACGCACTGGTGACGCCGCGCCGGATGGCTCCCAGCATCACCGTGCACCAAGCACACCCAACAGCAATAAGCCCAACAGACGTCACAGTGAGGAGGAATCACAGGGCAGCAGGTAAGGGTGCGCGAGCTCTGTGTTTGTTTAAATATGTGGCAGCGGTTCAACTGCCAAAGTGCAGCCATATCCAGATAAGGCGCCTAAAACGGCAAAATTAAATAAAATACTCGCAGTCACTAAATAAGACATGGCCAGGAGATACTGCATCATTTATCAGGTGTACGGGCTCACAAGCGGCATTAATATTCCCACAATCAGTCACCAGTGCCAATTCTTTTGGGGTGCAAACTCAATAGAGTTACTCACTGCCACATTTTATTAACACAGGCTCTTCCAAAATAAGTCCTGAAACACAGATCCTGTCACTGTCTCCGCCCAAAGCACTTCCCCGAGCACAGATCCAGAATTGCTTGTAGAATGCCTCCAGAGTAAATCCAAGCTGAGGCTAGATTAGTGCCTCCGAGGTTACATCCAAAATCGGTGCCAAGTTAAACGCTGCCCATAACAGATACAACATATGCTCCCCATAACAGATACAATAATTGCAGGTTACTCACAGTTTAAGCTTTAAAGGATGTACACAATACATGCAGCGCTGTTGGTTCTTTGAAAATGCCAGTTCTTTGTAATTAACTGATGACTGCTGGCCCATATGACTTCCAACCACAAAAACCAAAAGCTGTAACTAACTAAAACGATGCTGCTGGTTGGTTTTCACACACTGGATGACTGCTGGCCTCTCTGACCTTCAGCTCAGGTGACACTCTAAATCTTCTTCTCTTCAAGCATGTGGGCTCACCTTAGATAGGCAGATTTCAAACCACATAAAGTCCAACAGGAACTGGCAGGCCCAGGCTAGGGCTGACCGTTCACAGGTGGTGAGGAATGTCAGGAACTTATGTTAGTCTAGTTACTCTTATGGGGAACACTCACCCAAGTTCAGCAAGCACTGGCACATCCACGATGGGGCTGACCGGTCTTTTGGTCACTGGTGGGGCTTCTGGACTGCCAGCTTGCTTCTTTTAAATGCGCTTCTTCAGTTTCTTAGGTATACAAGTCCATTCAAGGTAGCTCACGTAGGTTCTTTCAAATTGTCGCCAGTGTTAAAACGAAGAATGAGGCGCAGGCATGTCTTGTAAGTAAAGGTAGTAGATTTATTCTTTAAGTTACATCACAGGTTCTAGGTTACAGGAAGATATTCTGATCCATAAAAGTGACCCACCAGGAGCAGCCTCCTCGCTGCTCAGCCCTTCCACCCCAACTGATTCTCCCTTCAATCCAAACCCACTGAACATTCTATATGACCTCATCATAGGCTGAGCAGCAAGGCAGAGAACCACTGTAGGGAGAGTGCATTGGGTAATTAGTACATCACAACAGACGGAGTCACATGGCAAACATTCAGTATTTTTTTATTTTCAAAAATAAAATCCAAGCAGTAGCATTTCCTTTTTTGAAAATAAAAAAATCAAAGACACCCTCAACATGGGAGATGGCGCAGGGGTCATTTAAAAGCTTTCACTGCCCCTTACCACAAAATTTGAGCTGCTGATGACGGACAGTGAAATCTGGCCCTTTGACTGACCACTCTAAATCGGGCGGTGGTGAAATGGCCCAACCTCTGACAGCTCTTACTTTATTGGAGGTGTATGTCAGTGGCTGAGATGTAAAAGAGTTTGCCACTAACATACTTCAGCTGTGCCCAAATCTAAATGAGGCAGTGGAATTTCAGTTTGGCAGAGATGGTACTCTGTTGAGTGTGTGATAGCGTACCCTCTCTGATGAACTCGAAATCAAGCCCTTGGTCCAGGTGGAATTATATTCTTTATTTTATGTAAAGATGTGCACTTTGCAACTATTACTTCTTGTAGCCTAATCACTTGTGTTGCTTTTAAAGTACTTCTCCAGTCTTGTCTTTGGCATATGATTTGGTGGCCTCAATAGCTGTGCTCTAATATGAAAGACTTCAGGTAGGCGGGTACCCCTGGTGTGGCTGACATGGGAGGCTAACTGGGGCTGCAGTTTGAACACATTTTATTCAGCACTAGTATATTGTATTGAAGGGTATTGTTTTGATATTAATTTGAAAATATGTGTATCTGATCTAGAAGACTGGAATTGTTAATTTTGCTTCTGATTCATGGAGTTTGGGCTGTGTGGCCATCAGGTTAGGTTGTTTCTTGCCTTTTCCCCACGTGCACATAGAATTGGTAGAGTGAGTGTTTATGGCCCTGTCTGTAAAAATTTAAAAATGTAATCTACATTGAAAAATGAAACACCAAAAGATGGTCCGTGATTGAAGGGTATATGGATTGGCTGGAGGGGTGCCAGGATATCGCTGATCCCTTAATGCCACGGATGAATGTAGATGCCTTTGAGGATTCAATGTGTGGTTGATTGCAGTCCTGTTGGAAATCCCCTCTGTCCACAGATACTATCATCGAACATTTGGATGTTATCATATTGTTGTGCTTGACCTGGTATTGAAGTACAATGGTTGCCTAAAACGTTTTATGCATATTTTAATGCATTTTTAATGCATTTTTGAATTATGAAATGCATTTCCCAAGTAGCAAGGTAATGGAAAATAACTTAGAAGAAGATATGGTCCAAGCTTTTACCATGGTTAAATGAGATATTTTAGTGAGGAGTTTGTTATTTGTTTACTCTTCTAATTCGATTTATAGACGTATTCATACGGAGAGCAGGATCTTGGGATAGCAGTGTAAAAGATCCAGTGCTCAGTCCCAGATATGGTATTATGCAGGTTGTTAAAAAAAATCATAAAAAGAGTGCACCAGGAGAAACATTCAGTAACCAACAGTGTTGTAACCATTAAAAAAATTCAATGGCTTTCATCTGGACAGAAATACTTTAATTTTAGTTAGTTACCTCCACAGTGCAAATAACGTAAAAACAAAAATGTTAAATCAGCTTGGGACCTAAAAGCAATATGTAATGCATAGAAACCTCGAATATGTTGATTTTTCTTTCATGATTGGGTATAGAAATGTTGTGAACAAAGATACCTCAATATGTATGGAAGTATAGGGAAACATGAAAAACCTTTAGACTATAGCCTTGCAGCCTGCTGCCGAGGGCTATACCAGTCGTTAAAGGTCCTGAACCTGAGCGGAGAGGGCCTATAATGAGGGAGAGGGCCTTTAACAATCGGTATTGAACTTCAAACCTCGAGGGCACCTCTGGGGCCGTATTATGGAAAGAGCACAAAGGGTAATACAGAGAGCGCTGGTGCACATATAGTACCAGCACTATCACCAGACAGTGCTCCCTCATTTGCATGGGGGCATTGCCCCATGCAAATGAGGGAGTCCCCTTGCCTCTGTGCCCGCACCGTGCTATAGATGCGGTTGCAGAGGCACCCCCTGATGGCAGCCCTCTGGGGGATGAAAGGGAGTCCTCCGAACCCTCCAGACATCCCCCTGCAGGCAGGTGCAGTCACTCACTGCACCCGACTGTGACGGGATCTCTCTTCCCTCTTAAAAGTGCAGGTGGGTGGCCGCCCGCACAGTGAAACAGGGAGCGGCTGCTTCAAAGCCACTCCAGATGTCACTTGAATGAGCTACCCCCGGGCAGTACGACTTTGCGGCTGTCCTGGGGACAGCGCGCTAAATGTAATAGAGCACACTTTCCCTGTTTGCGCCCAGCTCACCTGTTTTAAGGTGCACCGCAGCTCAAACAGGGAAAGTACGCCCTATGTGTAATAGAGCCCGTGGTGTTGCTGACATGGCGGACTAACTGCGGCTACTGTATTGAACATCGAACCCCTAATGAAACGTGCAATGCCATAATTGGGATCACGATACTGTCCATACATGTGAAATGATTAAATAGGAGAATGCAACCCCTTCTTGCAAGTGTGTCATTTGATGAAGGGGTTACCTCGTTTTTTTTCAAAACACCAGCCGAAATATTTGGAAAACGCTCTCAGAAAATGTTTTTGCTGCACAGTCTTTCATAAAACTAAGCTTCTTCTTTTACTATTCAACCCGCCACCGCCTTAACTCTTGAATTTTAACTACCTTACCTTTCATTCATTATGTTTATGGCCATTTTGAAGACTATCCCACTTGTAATCCTGCACCGTCATGTGGGAGATATCACGTTTTACAATTAAAGTCAAATAAAGCCGGGCCTCTCCTGAATTCATGCCATTTCACTGCATTTATGAACCCTTACTCCCATTGCTGAAATTTCTGTTAACACATCCGTGCACAATCAAGTTCAGAATATTCCTTGTTTTAGAATATTTCACAGTTTATCGGAAGAAATATCACAATTTCCTTTCCTTTCATATGTTCTATGATGGATGTCATGGTGTGAGTATTAGATTATTTTATGATGATCATGTAGGTAGATTCTTTGCTTTGCTTTTTCCTTCGAGGATTGATTGCGCTGCACTTTCCTCAAGACAAACAACCTATTATGATGTATGAAACCCAGGATCAGATTTTATAATGATGTGAGTTCTGTGGCTGCTGTTTTACTTATGGTGCTGGCTGCTCCTGGAAAATAGACTTAGGGTCCCCAGAGGGTTCATATTTTTAGAATAAGAAATCAAATAAAATGTAACGCTTTATTGCTGATGCAAAAGCTAGGGAAACTAAGCCGAAAAGCACAAAAATAAATAAATAATAACAGAGTTACCACGAGCCTCTAGTTTCGCTTGGTATGCCTTTTGTTTTCCGAATTTTGTTGTGAAAAATGCTTTTGCAGATTGAAAGAGTGAATAAGGCCTCTAGCCACAGCGGGGAAAAAGAAAGATAATTTACATGTGCGTTAAAACAAACCGTTGACAGATTTGAGAAGTCAGTCGGAGTCAATAGAGAGCAATCACACAATAATTGGAAATATTGAAGGAAGTGTCAAATTTTTGTAAAATAGAAGACAAATTCCTATTTAGTCAGCAGGATATTCGGAATGAGTCCCATAAGAAGACCACGAGAACTTGAAATTTAGAAAACGATTTTCAATGGCAAAATGTCAGGTAACTCTTTAACAGAGACAGTCCTGACATGAGCAAACACGCTAAACTCTCAAAGAATCGACCCTGAAAGAAGTTTGGGCCACATTTTCAAGGAACGCCGATAACATTATTGCTGCTTTAGCGGGAGGAAACTGCCGCTAAAGTGGAGATAATGGGCTTGATAATATGCCCTGGAGAATTCCCATAGAAGCCCAGGTTCTGCTGTGAACCTGGGCTTCTATGGGAATTCTCAAGGGTATATTACCAAGCCCATTATCGCCGCTTTAGCTGCAGTTTCCTGCCGCTAAAGCGGCGATAATGTTATCGCCGTTCCTTGATAACATAGCCCTTTGTTTCCTCAGAAAAATGGGTATGCATGCCTGCGAACGTATGGACAATCAACAAACCATGTGTTGGCTCTGTCTAGCAGTCATTTTCCAAGCAACAGACAGTACGTGGAGCACTGGCTTCTCTACTCGTGATATTTAGAGGGGGGTGGGGGACACCAGGGGACACAGATAAACCAGATGGGGAGGCCTATAACAGGCAATCGTGAAAAGTGCACGCATGCATATTTGTGCATAAGAGTATATTATGCTGGAGATAATAGCAATAGCGGGGGGTTGGACGTCTGCTGAGGGTTGGGTGCTTAAGTTCAGCTCATGTGGCCAAACCCTCACTGCTCATGGTCAAAGGCTATGCACAGTGGGGGTTGGTTGCCAGCAGATGGTCCAGCACAGGGCCTGACAGTGAGAACAGGCCTTGTGGCCTACACCCACTGCGCACGGCTAAAGTCCTTATACACTGAGGTTCGGGCATTCGCAAAGTTTTGGACGAATTTGGAATATAATTAAAAAAACACTGAAAATCACACAAAAAAATGGTTAAAGGAAAGTTATTGTTAGGTCTTGAAATGAGACAAGAACTTACATTTTAAAACAGAAAAGAAACACTGAAACTTGAAGTTACAGTTTAGCCAATTATCTATGAAATTGCTCCCCCATAAGGGACTGCTTATGAGCTCACATATTACATCAGTCATGGCATGTTAAATTACATCATTGAAAATATCCCTCAGATTTAAAGAAAAATATTGTTCCAATTAGCATTGAGTACCGCTGTCCCCAAGGTAATAGTGAGAATGACCCAGACATGGCTCACACATTGCTTTAGTGGTTAGCTATAAACTGTAATTAACACTGTGCCTGTTTTCTGTAGTATCCTGATTTGGGTGCAGGTATGTATGGTAAGTGTGATGATTGTTTGATTTTTGCTACACTGGTAAAAGCCAACTACATAACTAGATTTCACTATGAATAAATAAATAAATATATAAAGATTTATTTATTCATTTATTTCCACTGGAAAAAACAAAGGTGACTCTCACACCCACACCTATAAATTCAATGAAAAAAACAAGGGTTCTAGTGATGATATCTCAAGTAACTATTACCCTTGCCCTAAGGTAACTATAACTCGTGTCCCCGCCATGCACAGATTTTTCATCAATAATTTCACTGCAAATGTTGCAGTGATATTTTTAATGATATTATAGAAGATGTCATGAGTGATGTAATATGTGGGGAAATTAGCAGTGCATGGCGAGGGTGCAAGCTATAGTTATCTTAGGCACGAGCTATAGTTACTTGAGTTAACTATAAACTGCTGAATTTCTATGGTTTTGTGTTTGTACAATCTGAACCTAACTATAACGTCCCCATCACCTTTGAATTTTTCAGTGAATTTCTAAGTTTTTTAAAATTCTATTTCCTAACTATAACGTCCCTGTAACCTTTGTTTTTTTCAGTTTTTTTTACTTAAAGTAATATTTAATTACATGGGTGTGTCAGTGTGTGAGTGGGTTTGCGAGTGGCTGAGTGGGTCTATTAGTGGTCTAAGATGGCACCCAGACAGTAGCGGACCTTCAGAGCGCCGCCGTCTACTTTGTTGGTAGCGGCGAAGGCGGTGCGAAGTGCCTGTTTTGCTTCCCCCAGGCTTGCAGGGGAGCCTACGGGATGCGGGGAGCAAGTAGCTGAGCCCACGGGCGCCTCATTCCTGCTACCCGAGGCACACGACTGCGCCGGAGCCTGACTCGTGCATTTCAACAAGGCGGTGGTCTCGGAGCACAATCAGTGCTCCGACTTCAGTAGACCTACTGTGGCCACTGCTGAGTGACCCGTCCCAGCAAACACTGCGAAAGACCTTGCTGTAAGTACCTGTGCCTGAGGCAATCCGGTTGTACGGGCTCTGACTACCCACCCTCTGCGAGCCTTTGCACTGGAGCGCCGGCCACAAACTACATGAACAGCCCTCTGCGTCCAAACCGCCTGGGGACATTGTGTTCTGATGCCTCAGCATGCAGCCTACTTTGTGACAGCTGCAAATCTGTTTCGCACAGGGAGTGCTGCCTGCCCCTCTGGCTCCACCTGAGGGATGAGGTGATTGAGGCCCAGCCGATCACACTGAGCCTCACTATCTGAAGAACTGAGGTGAGCAGGGATTAACTTTGGTCCTGCCCCTGAATACTGACACCGGGAGGGTCTGTGGCCTGCAATCAATGCTATCCCTCTTAGACACTGCCTCTGGCCCCTCATTAACCCGCAGCAATTGCCCCCTTTCCTTCCTGACACCCACACTGGCAGGAGTCATCAGTAGTGTTGGGCTTATTCCACCGGAGTGCGGGGGGTCCAAAAATTCAGCCACAGTGAAGAATAGCACCTGTCTTGGCCTGCCAGACCACAAAATGGCAGTCGTCACCCCCACACAGGAGGTAATGCAGGAGGCATCTCTGAAGTCCCTAGGGGGAAAGGAGGGCTGTAGGGAGGCTCCCTGAAAGGTCGTGGGAAGATATGATGAAGACGCAGGATCAATGAGACACAAGAGCACACAGTCATTGCCTGACCTTAAGATGGCCACCATGGGACATTTATACCACAAGTATAACCACTATTTCAGGCACAAAGAAGGTCCAAGGCGTACACCGATGACACCTCTTTTCTGGTGTGACTGCTTCCAACACCACAAAGAGGGGACCACTGGAGATCTGCGAGGTCCGAGATTCCGTGGGGGTGGGCAGAGACCTCATCGAACTGGCGGCGGGGAATTCCCCTGTCTGGATCAAATGAATTATGATGGCACGTGAGGCCCTCCTGGGGATGAGCTGGAGGGTGAGGCGGGCAGCGCTTCCCGAGACTGGTGCTGCCGATGGAAGTATGACGATGCCCCCCGGACGAATAACTTGAATGTTGGACTTACCTTGGAGCTTGAGCAACATGGCCGATGCCCGATGAAGCTATTTAGGCAGCTACAGAAGAGTCAGACTCGGGTTCACCCCCCTCGACCATCACCTACCCAGCCGGACATTGGATATTGTATTTCCTCGTCTCCTCATTGTGTTTTCCTTACCCCTTTTTACCATTCCCCCTCTACCTTCCATTCCCCATCAGACGTGTGTCCTGGCTATGCTATGCGCTAATAACTCATGTCTTTGTTTAATCACTGTTTTTCTCCAATGTTTATACTTGGCTCCCGTAACTGATGTAATTTTGTAAACTGTAACTGCTGATTCCTCATGTAAAGTGCTCTGATACCTCCAGGTCTAGCCAGCGCTATATAAAATTCTGCAAACAAAAAAAAAAAAAATAGTGGGTGTGTCAATGCTTGATTGTCGAAACTTTTATGGCTGTTTGCGGAATAAAGTTAATGTGACTTGATTGGGTGTGTCAGTGGTTCTGTGGGTCTGTGAGCCAGTGTGTGAGTAGCTACATGGGTTTCTGAGTGGGTGTGTAAGTGGTTGTTTGGGTGTGAAAATGGGTGTGTGAGTGATTGTGTGGGTGTGTAAGTGGGAGTGGGTGTGTGCGTCTGTGCATACATGTTTGAGTGGTTTTGTCGGTGTATGAGTGGGTGTGCGAGTAGCTGTATGCGTGAGTGAGTGGGTATATGAATGTGTGAGTGGGGTGTGAGTGGTTGTGTGGGTGTGTGAGTGGGTGTGTGTGTCTGTGAGTGGGTGGCTCTTTGGGTCTGTCAGTGGGTGGGACAATTTTTTGCCTATGAGGGTTCCCTCACAGACCCGTCCATCAGTCCCATGGGGTAAGGATACCTCGATTCTGACCCCTTATATCCCATTTATACTTTTTCCCCCAGGGTACTGTGTCCCGATTGACAAAATAGCAGCCGCAACTTTTCTGTCAGGTTGCAGCCAGCCAATCACAGCATTGCTGTTGGCACGTAGATCCATGGATCCACCATGGTGGACCTGTGGTGGATCTGTGTGTATAGCTATACAGAAATCTTTTTTATTTTATAACTCCAAAACTACTGTGTTGCAGGGATTCTGCACATATACAGAGCTATGCGCAGGAAACCAGGACCTCGGTGTATAGTAGTGTACCAACTACACACCTTAGTGCCAAAAATCCCAATCCGACTAGCTATAGTGTCTCATTTGTTCTCCATACTACAGCGAAGCTACCAACGATTAGACAACCCAGAACAAGTAACTCTGACTCTCTCAGGAATCTCGGGAGCAATAACACTCTTTCGCTCACTCACTCATACTTGTCCACAACATGAGTAATCAGAGACACAGTATAGTTTAAAAACAATTATTGAACTAACGTGCTCTAAAATGCAGTACACATGCAATTACTAATAGCAGAATGCATAAACACAATATAGTGAACATTGTTACAATTCCATAGAATATGAACAAGGATATCATTTTATAAAGCTGGTGGAAAACGGCCTAGTTAGTTAGTTAGTTAGTTTTTAAATTTATAATGCGCAACAGCTACCCAAAAAGGGTTTCCCGGCGCAACGGACCACATTTGGACACTGGAATGAAAGAGTGGTAAAACGATTATCTGTTGAAAAGCCAGGTTTTTAAAGACTTTCGGAATTTAGAATAATTCATCTCATTACGGAGTGATGTGGGTAAAGAGTTCCAGGATAAAGGGCCGAGGTAAGAAAAGGATCTACCTCCCATCCGACCTAATTTGAACTTTGGGATGACGAACCTTGCTTGGGTGGCAGAGCGGAGATTACGGGAAGGAAAATAGGGGCTGACCAAGGATTGAAGATAACTAGGTGCGCAACAAGATTTTATTTTATGCATATAGCTCAGTGCCTTGAACTTTATACGATTTTCGATTTTAAGCCAATGCAACTTGCGTCGATAAGATGAAATGGAGGCGGTTTTCGGGACTCCACACAGGAGTCTGACTGCCGCGTTTTGTACCGTCTGTAGTCTTTGGACTATGGATTTGTTGGCGCCAAAATAAAGAATGTTTCCATAGTCAAGCCTGGATGTGATAAGAGCATTGACTACGGTCTTCCTTGTGGATTCCGGTAGCATCCAACAGATTTTTTTTAACCATTTAAGAATGGTGAAACAAGTCGCTGCGACTTTGACGGATTGGGGGTGCATACTGAGTGAGTCGTCGATCGTGATACCCAGGTTACGGACTTGGGGAGAGGGAGAGGGAAGGACACCCATTTCACAAGGCCAGTGTTGGGGGTTCCAGAGATCCTTGTTTTTTCCTAGTACCAATATTTCCGTTTTCTCACCGTTTAGTTTGAGAAAATTTTCTTGCATCCAGGAAGCTATTTTACTCAGTCCAATTTTGAGGGTAGAAGGCACATTAGTTTTGTGTGAGGAGAGGGAAAAAATGATTTGTGAATCGTCCGCATAAGAAAAGAGAGACAGCCCTGAGCTCTCAGCTACCTCGGCCAGTGGTTTTACGTAAAGATTGAATAACAAGGGGCTGAGAATAGAACCCTGTGGCACCCCATGGGCAAACGAGTGGACTTCTGAGCAAGCTGAGTGTGAGAAAACTTGGAAGGTGCGATTTGATAGGAAAGCAGTCAGCCAGTTTAAGGCGGGTCCGATTATGCCCAATGATTTGAGTGTCTTTATTAACACAGTGTGAGACACCGTGTCAAAGGCGGCGCTCAGATCAAGTAGGATGAGCGCGACTGTGTCCCCGTTGTCCAGATGGTGACGTAAATTTTCAGTGACCTTGCCACCCTCCCCGTGCTAGGAACTAGTTTATTGTAAAAATAGAAGACCTCTGGGCTTTGTCAGGGGAATCCCATACCTCTAAGTCTAGATGCAAAGGTTTACATCTCTGGTCAAGCACAGCTCTTCTCTCTGGAAAGGTTTTTCACCAAGTGCCTCCAACATACATGCATGTAATATTCATTCATACACCTACTCACACAGCCACTTAGACACCTCACAACCACTCAAACACCCACTCACAGACCCACATGGCCACTCACACACCCACACAACTGCTCACCCACTCACCCACTCACACTTCCATACGCCCACTTATACACTCACTCACACACCCATACAGTCACTCACAGACCCACTGACAGATACTCAAAACCATTCACACACCCACTGACAGCCCCAAAGAGCCACCCACTCACACCCACACCCACTCAAACAACCACACAACCACTCACACCCCACTCACACATTCATATACCCACTCACTCACCCATACAGCTACTCGCACACCCACTCATACACCGACAAAACCACTCAAACATGTATGCACAGATGCACATAGCCACTCACACACCCACACAACCACTCACACACCCACTCACACATCCATACAGTCACTTACACACCTACTCAGAGACCTGCAGAGCCCCTCACTCACACACCCACTCACACACCCACTTACACACCCACAGTGTCGAAGCCATAAAGGTTTCGACAATCAAGCACTGACACACCCACTATTTTTATTATTATTTAATTAGCAGAGTTTTATATAGCGCTGGCTAGACCTGGAGGTATCAGAGCACTTTACATGAGAAATCAGCAGTTACAGGTTACAAAATTACATCAGTTACAGGAGCCAAGTATAAACATTGGAGAAAAACAGTGATTAAATAAAGAGATGAGTTATTAGCGCATAGCATAGCCAGGACACACGTCTGATGGGGAATGGAAGGTAGAGGGGGAATGGTAAAAAGGGGTAAGGAAAACACAATGAGGGGACGAGGAAATACAATATCCAATGACCGGTGGGGTAGGTGATGGTCGAGGGGGCTGAACCCAAGTCTGACTCCTCTATAGCTGCCTAAATAGCTTCATCGGGCATCAGCCATGTTGCTCAAGCTCCAAGGTAAGTACAACATTCAAGTTATCCGCCTGGGGGGCATCGTCATAGTTCCATCGGCAGCACCAGTCCCGGGAAGCGCCGCCCGCCTCACCCTCCAGCTCATCCCCAGGAGGGCCTCACGCGCCATCATAATTCATTTGATCCAGACTGGGGAATTCCAGCAGTGCAGCTGTGCTTCGTGTTCTGTCTAGGTGTGGGGGACTGACCAGAGCAGAATAACAAGGGATATTGTTTTTCGACCTTGCACATCATGTACAGGCGAAAACCACAGAGAAAAGCAAGGAACGCGAAAGGCAGACGGTTCTCATGTGAACAGGCACAAGTGGAGTTTAGTGAAAACAAAGTTCTGTAGTAACGTGCGCAAAAGCAGCAGCATGGCAGCCAGTTTTGTGCTAACTTAGCAATGTCTGCAGTCAATCCACCAACCTCACAACAACTGGAAAGATGTATTCCAAATTGCAAAAAGCACTCTTTATGGACCAAGATCTAGTCTAGCTTTTCGCCAAAATCAATGTAATTCCATTTAGAGGTTTGTGCTGTAGTCGTGTCTAAAATCCCTATGGAAAATCGCATAGGGAAAATGTGTTTGGGACCCACTCCTTTTCTCTGCCCCCGCTTAACGAGTCACCCCAAACCTTTCCAGATAGCAGCTGAAGTGACTGGCAAACTAGTTTTGAAAAGTTTGTGATGATTTGTCACACGGTGCAAAAGTAATTAGTAAGATAAAAAACACTCCTTCTATGAAAACTAGGTCCAACTATGACTACCTACTGGCGACACCCAGTAAGTAATCTATCTATCTATCTATCTATCTATCTATCTATCTATCTATCTATCTATCTATCTATCTATCTATCTATCTATCTATCTATCTATCTATCTATCTATCTATCTATCTATCTATCTATCTATCTATCTATCTATCTATCTATCTATCTATCTATCTATCTATCTATCGATCGATCGATCGATCGATCGATCGATCGATCTATCTATCTATCTATCTATCTATCTATCTATCTATCTATCTATCTATCTATCTATCTATCTATCTATCTATCTATCTATCTATCTATCTATCTATCTATCTATCTATCTATCTATCTATCTATCTATCTATCTATCTATCTATCTATCTATCTATCTATACACACACACACACATATGCATATAAACACATGTAACATGTATACACATACACACACACACACACGCACACACACACATATATATATATATATATATATATGAAAAAAGCCTTACGCTGCTCCAGCATAAGAAAAGAGTCGCACTCAGGATTCAAATAGGCGAAAAACAATTTTATTGACTCTGACGCGTTTCAACGACAACCGTCTTTGTCAAAGAGTCATTCAGTAACCCGGAAGTGGTCAAGGGCTTAAAAGTACTTCCTCACAATTTAGTAGACATAGAAAACAGGGTGAGTTGCAAAGTGAAACTGCAGTGTTGATTCAGTGAAAAACAGACTATCACAGTAAATAAATGTGAAATCCATACATAGAATCACACAATTTCAAATACATATACATGATACATCAAAGTAAAGTACAGAGAGTCAACATATATGTATGAAAAAAATAATAAAAATAAAAATTATAAAAAATATATATATATAATAAATGCCAAGTGGCAAAGAAGGCCAACATCGTAAGAGCAATTTCTATCTAATTTTTAGATGGTATTATGCAAGTGCATGAATAGCAGATGTCTCACCCAAAGTTAACATATAGTAAGGCAATTGCCACTCCAAACACCGTAAAGGATTTATAACCTTTCTAGTAGGTATCTACTGCGGGGG
This sequence comes from Triturus cristatus, assembly GCF_964204655.1. Lineage (NCBI taxonomy): Eukaryota > Metazoa > Chordata > Amphibia > Caudata > Salamandridae > Triturus > Triturus cristatus. Next base: position 892,593,861 of record NC_140581.1, read on the forward strand.
AAAGCTAAGTCACCCTATTCGACCACCTACGGGTTGCTAGTTAAACACAAAAAAGGGGAACAATGTACAAGGACAGAACGTACCAGCAAGTTAACATCATCATATGTTGAAAACAAAAATCACATAAAACAACCTAGGCCAACCAAGATACACCTCGAGCAGCCGCTCAAGAGGACTAGCAAAAGGCCCAGGCATCAATGCATATATCCGAAGTGGATATAGGCAAGTCATAACACAAAGTTACCAGGGCTGATGTGAGAAACAAGGGGATATAGAGGGAATAAAGAGGGAATAAAGGGACAAGGAGCTAGGATAAAGACAAAGGAAGAATGGAGGGAAAAAGAAAGAAAAAGATAGAAAAAGATAAAGATAAAGATGAAGGTTAAGATAACAATGAGATAAGGGGCCATAGTGTCAAGGAAAAGTATGTGTATGTATATATACTTGAAGAAGCATTGGAAACTGTAATGGGTACATTCATGGGCAAAAACACCAAAAACACCAAAAACATCAGAGAAGGGTAGGAAAAGACCAGAAGTGATAATACCGAACAAAATTGCCAAGAAAAGCTACAATTCCATAGCAGGCACAAGGAATAATATCATGCTAATCATAAACAAAATAGAATCTGATCCAACTATCCAAGATGAATGTGAAGATCCTCCTCCTGATTGAGCCCACCAGGGAACTTGCTGCATAATTTAATAATATATTCTGATTCTAGGCGCCTCAATCGCCGTTGCCGGTCACCACCTCTAGTATTTGCAGGAACCCTGTCGATACCAAAAAATGCAATCTTAGTATTGATATCCTTGATGTCACCATGCATTACATGACAATGTTTCGCAATAGCATAAGACATGTCACCATTTTTCACTGCGCGCAGATGTTCCAAAATGCGTTTCTTTACAGGGAAGATTGTACTCCCCACATAGCGTAGGCCACAAATACAGCTGATGACATATACAACATACTCGGTGTTACAATTGATGAAATTCCGTATTTTTCCTTGCTTACCATTGGGGAGAGAAAACGTTTTAACATTGGAACTGCAACTACACGCCTTACATCTACCACATTTGTAAAACCCTGGGAGTTCCCTCAACCAGGATTTGGATGTAGAACTGGGTGTAGTCAAGTGACTGTGAACTAGGAGGTCTCTTAAGGATCGACACTTGCGGTAAGTGATGTGAGGAGTAGGGCTGACCAATTTACCAATAATAACATCACTCCTAATAATATGCCAATGTTTGCGTATTATCTGATGTAAATCTCGTGATGCGGAATTATATGTGGTGATCAATCTTACTTCTTGTTTATCACTAGCCTGAGGTTTAGGAGTTAGTAAACTGCTTCTTTCTCTAGTGTCCACTTTCCGAATGGCTGTTTTTAGATTCTTGGCAGTGTACCCTCTACTCCTAAATCTTGTCTGCATGTTAGTGACCTCTTTCTCAAACAGTGCTTGGGTACTGCAATTTCTCTTTGCTCTTAAAAATTCACCATAGGGAATACTAAGTTTTAAACCCACTGGATGGTGACTTCCAAAATGCAAGATACTATTGCCTGAAGTAGGTTTCCTATACAGTTTCGTTTGTAAGGTGCCCCCTCCTACCTCAACCTGAACATCTAAAAATTCAATGGTCTGAGGATCGGTTTTACTCGTGAATTCCAAATTCAGTTCATTCAGTGAAAGACCCTGGATAAAACAGTCAAGGTCATCCTGTGGACCGTCCCAAATCATGAAAATATCATCTATGTACCGGGTCCACAGGATGACATTTTCCTGATATTTTGCATTACCGTCATGCCACAGATGTTCCGCCTCCCACCACCCCATCATGAGGCAGGCGTAACTCGGTGCAAAACAACTGCCCATCGCAGTCCCTGTGTATTGTTCGTACCACTGATCTTCAAATAAAAAACAGTTATTATGCAAACAAAAGTGTAACATCTGTAATAAGACAGTGGTATGGTCAAACAGTGTTAGCGGTCTGTCCCTCAAAAAATATTTACATGCTGCAATACCAACGTCATGTTCAATGCAGGTATATAACGCGACAACATCAATTGTTGCCAGAATGTAAGTATCCTGCCAAGGGATCTCCTGTATTTTAGAGAGAAAGTCCATAGTGTCCCTACAGTAAGAGGGAAGGTTGCATACATATGGACTAAGAAAATAGTCCAAATAGATGGAGGTATTCTCTAAAAGACTCTGGTTCGCTGCAATTATTGGTCTTCCTGGAGGATCTGTCGGATGTTTATGCACCTTGGGCAAAAGGTAAAAGACTGGAACCATAGGTTTCTGTACGAGCAAGAAAATATATTCATTTTTGCTCAATAAGTCGTTTTGTTGCCAGTCTTCTAGCATACCATGATATTCACATATGGTTTTATTGTATCTGCCCAAACTGGAACGTAAATAACTTCCAGAAAACTCCAATTGGCGCTTAGCCTCCGTACGATATTTGTCAATGTCCCATAGGACCACATTTCCTCCTTTGTCGGAAGGTTTTATGACAAAATTAGTCGCTTTTTCAAGGGACGCCAGTCCACTTCTCTGTGCAGGTGTCAAATTATGTGCAAAAGTATTCTGCTGTCTCCTCCATAAGTCAAGCATATCCTTAAGAATGACCTCATGAAAAGTATCGATCCCATCATGTAAGGTTATAGGATTAAACCTAGATTTTGGTTTAAAGTCATTCCTGGATTTCCTGCTAATCTCCATATCCATATTAATCAAAAGTTCTCGGTCTGTAGACCAATCCTTTGTGCCTGTCTGAAATTCCCTGAGTATGGACAAAGTCTCGATATCACTGATAGATAAAGTACCCTCAGCCGGCTCCAAGGTGATAGTGCCATCATGTTTGGGATTACCAATATTGGTATTGCGTGCAGTGTGAATTTTGAGTAATTTCAGTTTACGCATAAAGAAAAACAGATCTATACGTGTTTTTGCATAATCAAAATTCGCAGTAGGGCAAAATGAGAGGCCCAGCTCCAATACTGATCTCTCTTCTGGGGTAATTTCGTGGGAGGAAAGGTTAATAATAGAAAGATTGGTTTGCTCACCTTTCATTTGTTCCGTTTTGATCGCCTGGAGCCTCTCCCACGTGGCGTTTCGTTTTCGCTCCCCTTCCCCACCTCTCCTGCACCTTCTTTTCCTCGATCTCTGCCTCCTCCTTTGCCTCTTCCCCGAGCCGGTTTTTTTGTTGAATTGAGGCTCAGTTGGACAAAACGGTATTCCTCAAGTGCTGTGAAGGGACCTCTTTCTGAGCCCACTCGGCTTTCATCCTCCGACGAAGCAATTGAGCTGGACCCGGAGGCCTCCGATTCCTGGATATGAAGTGCTTCAACGTTCTTGTAGTCCCGTCTGATGGCATCGTACTTACGGCTGAAGGTCAGAATGCGCCCTTGTGCGTAATCATTGCGATCCCGAATGAATTTCCATCTTTTCCTAGCTTTAATCCCATCTTCGTATTTTGTCAACCTTGTCGTCATTTCCTTAATGAAATTGGTAATTTCTTCCTGAGACGTTGACTTGTTTAACTCTTCGCGAAGCTGTTTAAGCTCCTCCTCAATCTGCTGAAGTTCGATTGCAGCATATTTAGAGAGGAGCCCTAACATTTGTTTGCAGGTAGTCGCCATCAAACCCGACCATTCCTCCAATAGTTTCGGATTTGGATTTTGGTATGTGGGGGTCACCAGGATTCGCAGCCCCCTTGGTACACGCCCCACTTCGATATAGTTGTCGAGTGATATTACTTCCCAACTCCTATTAATTTGCTTCTTGCAAAGCTTCTCGAGTCTATTAAGGTCCTGACGCAGTGTTCTTTCACCACTGGACTCAGTGCCCTGGTCACGCGTGGGTGCTCCTTGCAGGTCCCCATCTATTTCTGAAAATAGTGTTTTCGCTTCGTCAAGTCTACTCCGAATAGATTCACACATAGTCCTGTTACTGCAGGATGTTCAATACACTTGCTGGTTTATATTCACCTCAATCGCCATTCACGAATCCTCTCTAGTTCGACCGACAGACACAGAAGTGTGACGTCAGGAACGAAAGGTCCCCTGCCGTTTTCAATCAGGTACACAGGAAAGGCCACTGTCTCACCAGGTCCCACAAATAGACGTCCGCCTCGAACAAAACGGCTCCGAACTCGGAGTCGGCGTGCTGCAGCGGCGGCCAATCAGAACTCGTGTGGTGTGGAAATCCAAGCCAATTCCTTATCAGGGAAGAACTCCCCGTGATCCAAAAAGGGTCAATAAAATTGTTTTTCGCCTATTTGAATCCTGAGTGCGACTCTTTTCTTATGCTGGAGCAGCGTAAGGCTTTTTTCAAATTATAGCGGGTCCAGCGCCCGCCTGTTCGCACCGTCCCCGCATGGTGGAAGTGATCGGATGTAAAGCTGGACACGGCTTGAAACCTTCTCTTTCCCGATTCCCGCCGCCTTTTTGGATCACCGGGAGTTCTTCCCTGATAAGGAATTGGCTTGGATTTCCACACCACACGAGTCCTGATTGGCCGCCGCTGCAGCACGCCGACTCCGAGTTCGGAGCCGTTTTGTTCGTGGCGGACGTCTATTTGTGGGACCTGGTGAGACAGTGGCCTTTCCTGTGTACCTGATTGAAAACGGCAGGGGACCTTTCGTTCCTGACGTCACACTTCTGTGTCTGTCGGTCGAACTAGAGAGGATTCGTGAATGGCGATTGAGGTGAATATAAACCAGCAAGTGTATTGAACATCCTGCAGTAACAGGACTATGTGTGAATCTATTCGGAGTAGACTTGACGAAGCGAAAACACTATTTTCAGAAATAGATGGGGACCTGCAAGGAGCACCAACGCGTGACCAGGGCACTGAGTCCAGTGGTGAAAGAACACTGCGTCAGGACCTTAATAGACTCGAGAAGCTTTGCAAGAAGCAAATTAATAGGAGTTGGGAAGTAATATCACTCGACAACTATATCGAAGTGGGGCGTGTACCAAGGGGGCTGCGAATCCTGGTGACCCCCACATACCAAAATCCAAATCCGAAACTATTGGAGGAATGGTCGGGTTTGATGGCGACTACCTGCAAACAAATGTTAGGGCTCCTCTCTAAATATGCTGCAATCGAACTTCAGCAGATTGAGGAGGAGCTTAAACAGCTTCGCGAAGAGTTAAACAAGTCAACGTCTCAGGAAGAAATTACCAATTTCATTAAGGAAATGACGACAAGGTTGACAAAATACGAAGATGGGATTAAAGCTAGGAAAAGATGGAAATTCATTCGGGATCGCAATGATTACGCACAAGGGCGCATTCTGACCTTCAGCCGTAAGTACGATGCCATCAGACGGGACTACAAGAACGTTGAAGCACTTCATATCCAGGAATCGGAGGCCTCTGGGTCCAGCTCAATTGCTTCGTCGGAGGATGAAAGCCGAGTGGGCTCAGAAAGAGGTCCCTTCACAGCACTTGAGGAATACCGTTTTGTCCAACTGAGCCTCAATTCAACAAAAAAACCGGCTCGGGGAAGAGGCAAAGGAGGAGGCAGAGATCGAGGAAAAGAAGGTGCAGGAGAGGTGGGGAAGGGGAGCGAAAACGAAACGCCACGTGGGAGAGGCTCCAGGCGATCAAAACGGAACAAATGAAAGGTGAGCAAACCAATCTTTCTATTATTAACCTTTCCTCCCACGAAATTACCCCAGAAGAGAGATCAGTATTGGAGCTGGGCCTCTCATTTTGCCCTACTGCAAATTTTGATTATGCAAAAACACGTATAGATCTGTTTTTCTTTATGCGTAAACTGAAATTACTCAAAATTCACACTGCACGCAATACCAATATTGGTAATCCCAAACATGATGGCACTATCACCTTGGAGCCGGCTGAGGGTACTTTATCTATCAGTGATATCGAGACTTTGTCCATACTCAGGGAATTTCAGACAGGCACAAAGGATTGGTCTACGGACCGAGAACTTTTGATTAATATGGATATGGAGATTAGCAGGAAATCCAGGAATGACTTTAAACCAAAATCTAGGTTTAATCCTATAACCTTACATGATGGGATCGATACTTTTCATGAGGTCATTCTTAAGGATATGCTTGACTTATGGAGGAGACAGCAGAATACTTTTGCACATAATTTGACACCTGCACAGAGAAGTGGACTGGCGTCCCTTGAAAAAGCGACTAATTTTGTCATAAAACCTTCCGACAAAGGAGGAAATGTGGTCCTATGGGACATTGACAAATATCGTACGGAGGCTAAGCGCCAATTGGAGTTTTCTGGAAGTTATTTACGTTCCAGTTTGGGCAGATACAATAAAACCATATGTGAATATCATGGTATGCTAGAAGACTGGCAACAAAACGACTTATTGAGCAAAAATGAATATATTTTCTTGCTCGTACAGAAACCTATGGTTCCAGTCTTTTACCTTTTGCCCAAGGTGCATAAACATCCGACAGATCCTCCAGGAAGACCAATAATTGCAGCGAACCAGAGTCTTTTAGAGAATACCTCCATCTATTTGGACTATTTTCTTAGTCCATATGTATGCAACCTTCCCTCTTACTGTAGGGACACTATGGACTTTCTCTCTAAAATACAGGAGATCCCTTGGCAGGATACTTACATTCTGGCAACAATTGATGTTGTCGCGTTATATACCTGCATTGAACATGACGTTGGTATTGCAGCATGTAAATATTTTTTGAGGGACAGACCGCTAACACTGTTTGACCATACCACTGTCTTATTACAGATGTTACACTTTTGTTTGCATAATAACTGTTTTTTATTTGAAGATCAGTGGTACGAACAATACACAGGGACTGCGATGGGCAGTTGTTTTGCACCGAGTTACGCCTGCCTCATGATGGGGTGGTGGGAGGCGGAACATATGTGGCATGACGGTAATGCAAAATATCAGGAAAATGTCATCCTGTGGACCCGGTACATAGATGATATTTTCATGATTTGGGACGGTCCACAGGATGACCTTGACTGTTTTATCCAGGGTCTTTCACTGAATGAACTGAATTTGGAATTCACGAGTAAAACTGATCCTCAGACCATTGAATTTTTAGATGTTCAGGTTGAGGTAGGAGGGGGCACCTTACAAACGAAACTGTATAGGAAACCTACTTCAGGCAATAGTATCTTGCATTTTGGAAGTCACCATCCAGTGGGTTTAAAACTTAGTATTCCCTATGGTGAATTTTTAAGAGCAAAGAGAAATTGCAGTACCCAAGCACTGTTTGAGAAAGAGGTCACTAACATGCAGACAAGATTTAGGAGTAGAGGGTACACTGCCAAGAATCTAAAAACAGCCATTCGGAAAGTGGACACTAGAGAAAGAAGCAGTTTACTAACTCCTAAACCTCAGGCTAGTGATAAACAAGAAGTAAGATTGATCACCACATATAATTCCGCATCACGAGATTTACATCAGATAATACGCAAACATTGGCATATTATTAGGAGTGATGTTATTATTGGTAAATTGGTCAGCCCTACTCCTCACATCACTTACCGCAAGTGTCGATCCTTAAGAGACCTCCTAGTTCACAGTCACTTGACTACACCCAGTTCTACATCCAAATCCTGGTTGAGGGAACTCCCAGGGTTTTACAAATGTGGTAGATGTAAGGCGTGTAGTTGCAGTTCCAATGTTAAAACTTTTTCTCTCCCCAATGGTAAGCAAGGAAAAATACGGAATTTCATCAATTGTAACACCGAGTATGTTGTATATGTCATCAGCTGTATTTGTGGCCTACGCTATGTGGGGAGTACAATCTTCCCTGTAAAGAAACGCATTTTGGAACATCTGCGCGCAGTGAAAAATGGTGACATGTCTTATGCTATTGCGAAACATTGTCATGTAATGCATGGTGACATCAAGGATATCAATACTAAGATTGCATTTTTTGATATCGACAGGGTTCCTGCAAATACTAGAGGTGGTGACCGGCAACGGCGATTGAGGCGCCTAGAATCAGAATATATTATTAAATTATGCAGCAAGTTCCCTGGTGGGCTCAATCAGGAGGAGGATCTTCACATTCATCTTGGATAGTTGGACCAGATTCTATTTTGTTTATGATTAGCATGATATTATTCCTTGTGCCTGCTATGGAATTGTAGCTTTTCTTGGCAATTTTGTTCGGTATTATCACTTCTGGTCTTTTCCTACCCTTCTCTGATGTTTTTGGTGTTTTTGGTGTTTTTGCCCATGAATGTACCCATTACAGTTTCCAATGCTTCTTCAAGTATATATACATACACATACTTTTCCTTGACACTATGGCCCCTTATCTCATTGTTATCTTAACCTTCATCTTTATCTTTATCTTTTTCTATCTTTTTCTTTCTTTTTCCCTCCCTTCTTCCTTTGTCTTTATCCTAGCTCCTTGTCCCTTTATTCCCTCTTTATTCCCTCTATATCCCCTTGTTTCTCACATCAGCCCTGGTAACTTTGTGTTATGACTTGCCTATATCCACTTCGGATATATGCATTGATGCCTGGGCCTTTTGCTAGTCCTCTTGAGCGGCTGCTCGAGGTGTATCTTGGTTGGCCTAGGTTGTTTTATGTGATTTTTGTTTTCAACATATGATGATGTTAACTTGCTGGTACGTTCTGTCCTTGTACATTGTTCCCCTTTTTTGTGTTTAACTAGCAACCCGTAGGTGGTCGAATAGGGTGACTTAGCTTTCCCCCGCAGTAGATAACTACTAGAAAGGTTATATATCCTTTACGGTGTTTGGAGTGGCAATTGCCTTACTATATGTTAACTTTGGGTGAGACATCTGCTATTCATGCACTTGCATAATACCATCTAAAAATTAGATAGAAATTGCTCTTACGATGTTGGCCTTCTTTGCCACTTGGCATTTATTATATATATATATTTTTTATAATTTTTATTTTTATTATTTTTTTTCATACATATATGTTGACTCTCTGTACTTTACTTTGATGAATCATGTATATGTATTTGAAATTGTGTGATTCTATGTATGGATTTCACATTTATTTACTGTGATAGTCTGTTTTTCACTGAATCAACACTGCAGTTTCACTTTGCAACTCACCCTGTTTTCTATGTCTACTAAATTGTGAGGAAGTACTTTTAAGCCCTTGACCACTTCCGGGTTACTGAATGACTCTTTGACAAAGACGGTTGTCGTTGAAACGCGTCAGAGTCAATAAAATTGTTTTTCGCCTATTTGAATCCTGAGTGCGACTCTTTTCTTATGCTGGAGCAGCGTAAGGCTTTTTTCAAATTATAGCGGGTCCAGCGCCCGCCTGTTCGCACCGTCCCCGCATGGTGGAAGTGATCGGATGTAAAGCTGGACACGGCTTGATATATATATATTATATATATATATATATATATATATATATATATATATATATATCCACTCGAAACCGCTGCGTCTCACTTTCCCCTCACGGGACGAAAGAACACTGGAGCCAAGGCCACTATAGAATGCGTGTTTATTAACACCAGGTCCGACGCGTTTCGGAGTTACAAGTCACTCCTTTCTCACGGGGCCCGTGAGAAAGGAGTGACTTGTAACTCCGAAACGCGTCGGACCTGGTGTTAATAAACACGCATTCTATAGTGGCCTCGGCTCCAGTGTTCTTTCGTCCCGTGAGGGGAAAGTGAGACGCAGCGGTTTCGAGTGGATCTGTTGGGGGTGGCTACCCCTGCCGAGTGCCCGCCGTACAAGTGGCTTGGGAACAGCCAACATAATTTTGGAATATATATATATATATATATATATATATATATTCACTGAAAAAACCATAGGTTTCAGGGGCGTTATAGTTAGCTGGACTTTTCACTCGTACAAAACCATTGAAATTCCCCCGTTATAGTTAGTTCAGCTAACTATAACTCGCGCGTCCGCAATGCAGTGCTGATGACGTCACATATTACATCACTCATGACATGGTCAGTGACATCACTCATGACATCACTGATGACATCTCAAATGACATCACTGATGACATCACTGATGACATCATCCTTGTGATAGAGTGGCAGACCTCCTCTCACCCTAATATAACCTTTGATACACACATTAAAAAATAGAGACTAAAATTTTCAAAACAATGGACATACCAATACCAGTTACAACAACCTCTTCAGTAATTCTAAGATCCACATACACATCCACTCATTCACCAACAGTCCTATACAGTCACTCATACATGTACTCACTCATCATATGTACTCATACACCTATACATCCTACACAATGCCACTCATCCATAGAGTTACTCACACACATAGTCACTCATGCTAATAAAGGGGACGAATATCACTTGAGAGTCACAGCGCGCTCCTGGCAGAGCCCAATGCTGTGTTACACCCACCATTGCCCGCTGAGTGCCACACACCTCTGTGTTGTATTCCACCAGCTAGTGCATATGCTATGACACTCTCTAGCCCATGTGCACTGTAACACCACCCCCTGAATATGTCATGCCACACTTGTCTTCGCACGGGTTATATTGCCCCATCTAACGTGCCTTCCTCGATGCCTATCTTATAACGCACAGTGCTATGCCATACATATTACAATCTGGGATCCATATCTTTGTCACGTGCATATGCAACGTTACACTCCCCAGCACATATTTTATATTACAACTTTAGAGACTAGTTAGGTTACACAACACTGCCCTGTGCATATTACACTCCAAGGCGCACATCGCATATCACGCGCTAGTGCCTGTGCTATCTCGCGCTCTCCAATGAATCTGTCATTGCGCACAATGTATTGCATATTATATTTCACGCCCGGTTCATCTCATATCACACTTTTTGGTGCATAGTTTATACCATACACTATATCTAGTTTTCATTTTCAATCGTGCTCTCAGGACTATGTTCTATATAACACTGTGTTCACCTACCCTTTTCACGGGCATTACATTTTGCGATAGGGGGTGGAGGGTCAGGGGGTGTTTCTGCCAAGTGAGCCCGGAGTCACAGTCACAAACGTCCTCTTCTTCCTGAATAAAAGTGAGATTATGCTGCATACTTGTTCATATTTTAAGTAGTTCGCACAGACACACGTTTTAAAAACAATAAAGTTCCTAATACCCGCCTTCTCTGAACAGTTAGCTTGCTGCCCCATCCCCCTCCTCCCTATCCTCTGTTGTGTGAATCCATGGACTAGCCTCCTCCCTCCTGCCATGCATGGTCTGATGTGCTGCCACTGCCCTCAATTTAGTATGATGTACCAGTCCCCTCCTCCTGCCCTCCATTGCCCAATTCTATGCCCCATCATTGACCTCCTGCTTAAACTCTGTGCTTAGCTTGCTGCCCCTATTCTCCTTCCCCCTGCCCTCTGATGTCTTTGTGCATGCCCCTGCTCCATCATTTTTGCCCACCATGTTCCATGGACCTGCCACTCCTATCTACTCTGAGTGTTCTGTTGAGCTGCCACTCCCCTCCCACCTGCCTAGCATTGTCAGATGACTGTAACCTGTCCCTGCCACCTCCACCCTGCCTGTCCACATGCCATGCCCCTATCCTCTTCCTCCTGTCCTACATGGTCCATTGTACTGCCACACCCTTCTGCCCTCCCTGGTCTGTTGTGCTGCAACTGCTCCTCCTGCCTGCCCCGTGCGGTCTGTTTTGAGGCCCCTTCCCCTGAACTTTCTTGTCTGTGCACAGGTCCTGACCCTCCCTTCTATCCTCCATCATCCTTTGTGCATGCCCCTGCACCCTCCTTCTTGCCCATCATAGCCATTGTGCTGCCACTAACCCTCCCACTTGCCATGCATGGTCTTCTGTGCTGCCATGGCCCCTCCCACCTTCCCTGTGTGGTCAGTTAGCTGCCCCTGCCCCCCTCCCACCTTCCCTCCATGGTCTGTGTGTATGCCATCACAGTCTCACTGTTGCTCTTCATGGTGTGCCTTGCTTCTAGTGCCCATCCTGCCTGACCTCCATGGCTATCTTGCTGCTCCTGCCCTGCCCCCTTGCCCCCAGCCCCCTGTTTACATGTGCAGACCCCTACTCCCTCCCTCCTGGCTTGTCTGTTCCATTGTAATGCCCCTGATCCGTCCCTCCTGCCCTTTATGGTCTGTTATGCTGCAGCTTTCTCTCCTGTCTGTCCATTATGGTCAGCTAGCTACCACTGCCTCTTGCCCCTCTGTTCTCTGTTGTCCATGTGCATGGTCCTGTCCCCTCCCTCTTGCTTTCTATGGATTGTTGTGCTGCACTCCCGTCCCGCATGCCCTGTGTGGTGTATTGTGCTGCTGCAAACCCTGATGCCTGCCCTGCAGGGTCAGTTTGGTGCACCTCTCCATGTCCCTCCTGTCCTCTGTTATCCAAGTCCATGTCCCTACCCCATTTCCTTCCATGATCCAATGTACCATACTTGCGAACATTTTGAACTTGGTAAGAGGGAGATTTTGAAAAAAAAACTGGGGTATTGATTTTCCCCTTTGAGTTACATTGAAAAAGAGGAGATTGTAGACAGGAGACAGATCAAATAAAGCCCATTTGAGCTTAAAAACATTGGACGTTTCCTGGCTGAATCGGGTCTGTTGGCATGTATGGTTGTACTACCATTGCCTCTTCCTTCTGCCCACAATGGTCTATTACATTGCCACAGCCTCTCTTGCAAGTCCTGTATTGTTAGTTTGTTGCCTCTGCCCCCCTTTCCACTGCCCTCCATAGTCTGTTGTGCTGCCGCGGCCCTTCCTGCCTGCTCAGTGTGGTTAAATTGTTGCCTTTGCACCCTCCTACCTGCCTTCAATTTTCAGAGTCCGTGCCCCTGGCCTCTGCCTCTCAACAGTATCCTAATGAACAACTAGATTGCTAACATTCTATATTTATTACAAAAGTGTGGAACGCCTGACGTCATCTTGATGTAATCAAAACTGTAATACCTAGAGCATTTCCTTTAGAAATTACATATATGAGAGGGTCTTATCGGCATCAAAATTATGGTTAGTGCTCTAAAAGACTAAAATAAGAACATATTTTCTGAGTTTTCAAATAGCGACAAAGCACTTTTAAATTATTTTTTATCTTTATGTTTTTTTATCCAGTTGACCACTTGATTAAATGTTGCACTTAGGGGAGAGGATGTGGTGTTACTTCCAGAACTGCAGACTTTGCAACTGGGGAACCAGGTTGGAGTTTCTGCTTCAGCTCGACATTCTGTGATTCTGGTCATATCACTTAGTCTCCCCATGTCTACAACCAAAATGAATTTGTTCTTGTGTGATGTAACCAATGCTCATGTAAAGCACTCCAATACCTGACAAGTCTGCACTATATAACACTGCAAAAACACAAAATAATAAGTGTTTTGCACACTTCTGTCATTGGGCTATATTTGGGCTACATCTGGTTGATTTTGGGCTACATTTGGGCTCTTTTGTCTCCGGTGGCCATCTTGGGAGATTTATTTGTTATGAAGTTTCCTAATTTCCTCATGTACTGCAGTCTCCTCAGTAGGAAATGCTTTCAATTTTTTACTTTGATTCCATCATGAAGGTATTCAGATATGTCCCACATTTGCCATAAATTCTGAAAGTTAGCACTCTAGTTGCTCATTAGATCACTGTAGTAAAACTACTGTTCACCATGGAAGTCTGCTCCTGGTATTAAAAGTGCATGTTTCAGTCTGCATGTCAGAATTTTTTAATGAAATAGAAGAGGATTTGAGAAGTCACTCAAAATGTGCCCTCATTTTCTTTCTTCAGCATTAATCATAATTTCTATGGCAAAATGAACCCCCTCATTGTGTTCCTTTTTTAATTAAATGTTTTAAGTGTTACCAGTTTATTCCAATCAAGATGGCTTCAGGTGTGCCATACTTTTGTCATAATGAAGACAGTAAGCGCTCTAGTTGTTTTTAAGAACACTCTGGGACATTCTGTCATTGGGCTATACTTGGGCTACATCTGGGTGATATTTGGGCTACATTTGGGCTCTTTTGTCTCTGGTGGCCATCTTGGGAGACTTATTTGTTATGAAGTTTCCTAATTTCCTCATTTACTGCAGTCTCCTCAATAGGAAATACTTTCAGTTTTTTACTTTGATTCCATCAAGAAGGCATTCAGATGTGTCACACATTTGCCATAAATTCAGAATGTTAGCACTCTTTTTGCTCATTAGATCACTGTAGTAAAGCTACTGCTCACCAGGGAAAACTGCTGCTGGTATTGAAAGTGCATGTTTCAGTCTGCATTTCAGAATTTTTTAATGAAATAAAAGAGGATTTCAGAAGTCAAAATGTGCCCTAGTTTTTCTTTCTGCAGCACTAATCATACTTGTTATGGAAAAATGAACCCCCTCATTTTGTTCCTTTTTAAATTAAATGTTTTAAGAGTTACCACTTTAATCCAAGCAAGATGGCTTCAGGAAGCTGCATTAAAAAATATTCAGCATCGGAAAAAGGAGATCTCCATATGGTATAGGCTACTGATCAACGCGGATGATGTCGGTATCCCCCAACAGGTGTCAGCTTGGAACAATTCTCCATTTGAAGCCGATATCGGGAACCTCTTGGAACCCTCCGTGACCCTGCTTTATAAATACACCAAATCAGCTAGTCTGAAGAAAAATCATTTTTTTGTCACCAACCGAATCTACTATACTCCGGAGAAGATCTCGAAATTCGCCCCCAACCCTGAACCAAGGTGTCCCAGGTGCTTGCTCCCTAAAGCCAATGACATACATATCTTTTTTGATTGTCCCAAATTAGGATCATACTGGGAAGGGGTGTGCAGATATTTATGTATGTCCTTTGGAATAGACATTCTGTTGAACGGCTCTCTGATTTTCTTTGCTAATGATCAGGTGTCCACTGCTAGTATGGCTCAATCCGATAGAGGGCTGTTACTATGTCTGATTTTGTTGGCCCGAAGGGAGATCTGTCTAAGATGGAAGGACCCCCTCCCTCCGAAAATCGAGGACTGGTTAAAATCCGCACTTGCTATGGCCCGATTAGAATCTTTGAGCACCAGCTCTGGCCCCCCTACATTGTGGGCACCCTTTATACGTATGGGTCAGGAATTGAGACTCTGCTGATCCCCTGTTGCCGATGTTAAGGGTCAATAAAAACCATGGTCCTATGATTAACACCTAAAATCCCGGACGATATAAAGGGATTGGTTGGATAACCTAAACAAGTGCAGGTGGTCGGAGGGCGCCCCATCATTAAACCGACCAGTTTTGCCCTGCAAACAGTTTATAGGTGAGATGAGGACAAAAGAAAAAAAAAAAAAAAAAAAAGATGGCTTCAGGTGTGCCATACGTTTATCATAAGTAGGACTGTTAGCGCTCTAGTTGTTCTTTGGAACACTCTGGGAAGCTGCAGTAGAACACAAAGGAATCAACTGACAGTCTCTGCCCTTGTTGGATGTACATGTTTTACTGAGAATGTCAGACTTCATTCTCACATGACTGAGAAAGATAATGTGAATTTACAGAAAATAAGCTCTCAGTTTAGCTTATAGATCACCTTCCAAACCTCTGTGGGAAAAGCATGAGAAAATACTTTTCTCTCAATCATGATATCCCAGCAGAAGGCTTTTTCACATGGTGAAATCACCTTAGAACATACCACAATTCCTAAAATGAGTATGGTACCATCAACAAATGATTTATAATGTAACTAAAGTCTTAAAACCTTCTATTAACTGCAATGTTTTTTAATGAGGTGCTATCATGTATATTGGTCCCAAGATGGCTGCCAACACTTCTTGGATGAAGTGCTGACAGCCAATCAGATCTCAGGATGAGATGTGTGGTTAGGCTCCGCCCACATATATATATGATTTTACTTTTGATTTTCTCAGGAACTACTGAACAGATTGACACCAGACCTGCAAAAGGCACTTCCCTGAGCTGAGGACTACCTCTCTGCCAAATTTCAAGTATTTCTGTTCAGCCGTTCGGGCTGTACCTTGGACTAAAGGTCCCTATGGAAAATTGCATGGGGAAAACTCGTTTTGGGACCCCCCTTTTTTCTCAGCCCCCGCTTGACGAATCCCCCCGAGACTTTCAGGGTAGAAGCGGAGCGGCGCGCCCCACCTATTTTGAAAATTTCGTGAGGATTCGTCAACCGGCGCCAAAGTTATTCCAAATAGAATGTTGCGGATTTCCTATGGAAACACGGTCCTAACTATAACTATCTACTGGCGACCGCCAGTAGATAATATATATATATATATATATATATATATATATATATATATATATATATATATATTGACAGAAAAACCATAGGTTTCAGGGGTGTTATAGTTAGCTGGCCATTTCACTCGTACAAAACCTTAGAAATTCCTCCATTATTGTTAGTTCTGCTAACTATAACTCGCGCGCCCACAATGCACTGCTGATGATGTCATATATTGCATCATTCATGACATGGTCAGTGACATCACTGATGACATCTCAAATGACATCACTGATGACATCATCCACGTGACAATCTGATACACCTCATCATACACTAGTATAACCTTTCATCACTCACTGTAAAATACAGAGTACCATATTTGAAACCATTGACACTCCAATACCAGTTACTACATACCCACTCACTGATTCCTAAGTCTACACACACAACTACCCATTCAACAACAGAATCATTTATACATGCAGTCACTAATTAATAGAACACTATCAAATGCACTTATACACATATATAGACATTGACACATCAGCAGTCATCTTAGTCAGTTATGCAGTCATCCTACTCACTCATGAAAAGAATTAATCACACTTACATTTACTCACCTACACAATTATCCAACAACACCTAATTTATTCAAACACATAGTAACTCATAGTTAATATGTTAAAAAATCACCATTACAATTATACACTCATTCATATAGTTACTCTCACAATCACTGACTCTTACACATACTTATTTATATACACCAACTCTCACATACAATGCCTTTTATTTTTTTACTTTGTTGAAGATGTACAACTAAAACATATATTCGCTCACCAACACAAAATAAATACACTCAGTCACCCAAACAACTGTTTCCACGTGCACTCTTAAACCTGTACACCTAGTCAATCAACCATTTACACATCTATGCATAGAGTTACACACACCCCATCCAACCACACACAAACTCAGTGTCCCATACAAATACTCACCCAACTAATCAATAACTAATATACACACTCATGTAGTTAGTCACCAACTGATGCAGCATGTTATACAACAACAGAGACAGTGATGCACACATTCACATAGTTTAGTTACTAATCCATGTATTAAGTGAGACACTTTTAATTACTCACTTTAACAGACAGTCAGACAGCTACTAAATCCTCCATCCAGACAGTTATATATCCACTCAATCTTCAATAGAGATTGATTTATATATATAATACATATTTAAATTTCAAACTAAACTACATTCACTGGATGATGTCATCAGTGTTGTCATTTGAGATGTCATCAGTGATGTCACTGACCATGTCATGAATGATGCAATATGTGACATCATCAGCAGTGCATTGCGGGCGCGCGAGTTATAGTTAGCAGAACTAACTATAACAGAGGAATTTCTAAGGTTTTGTATGAGTGAAATGACCAGCTAACTATAACACCCCTGAAACCTATGTTTTATTCTGTGAATATATATATATTTATAAATATAAAATTCCCTTAAAAAAACATAGGTTTCACACATGTTATAGTTAGGTGGACATTTTACTCGTAAAAAACCAATGAAATTCCCCCAATATAGTTAGTTCAGATAACTATAACTCGCACGACCGCAATCCACTGCTGATGACGTCACATATTACATCACTCATGACATGGTCAGTGGCATCACTCATGACATCACTGATGACATCATCCTTTTCATAGAGTGGCGGTCGCGCGAGTTATAGTTATCTGAACTAACTATAACGGGGGAATTTCATTGTTTTTTTACGAGTGAAATGTCCACCTAACTATAACATGTGTGAAACCTATGGTTTTTTAAGTGAATTTGCAAGGTTTTTTAAATGCTAATTCCTAACTATAACGTGTGTGAAATCTATGGTTTTTTCAGTGAATTTGAACGTTTTTTTAAATGCTAAGTTATGTATTTATTATTATATGTTTTATATATTTACTTTACAATAAACTACGTATTAAATTTATTTATTTTTTTGGTTTTTCACCCTGAGCCCACTGTGCGCGCACCGTGCGCGCACCCCGCGATTTAAAAAAAATTTTTTTTTAATGTTTTTTCTGCCAAAGGCTAGGGGGTCAGGGACTCTCTACCCTGCCCCCTTTTCACGTTCGCCACCTTCCTTTTTCACTCTCGCACTCAAAACAAACAAAATGGCGGCCGACACTTTCTGATTTCAACCGATTCGAATGTTGACTGACATGTAACCATCAATCAGAATTACGCTCGCGCACGTTAGGGTGCGCGCACCGCGCGCGCACGATGTGCGCACGGTGCGCGCCTATAGATATTTATGTACTTTAACTGCAATTTTCTCAGGAACTACTGAACAGATTGACTCCATATATGCAAAAGGCACATCCCTGACCTGAGGACTACCTCTTTGCCAAATTTCAAGTAATTCTGTTCAGCCGTTCGGGCTGTACCTTCGACTGAAGGTCCTATGGGAAAATGCATGGGGAAAACGCGTTTTGGGACCCCCTTTTTTCTCGGCCCCCGCTTGACGAATCCCCCCGAGACTTTCAGGGTAGGAGCTGAGCGGAGCGCCCCATTAGTTTTGAAAATTTTGCGAGGATTCGTCAACCGGCGCCAAAGTTATTCAAAATAGAATTTTGAGATTTCCTATGGAAACACGGTCCTAACTATAAAAGATAATAGATAATATATATATATGCGTGAATCCGTATACCTGCTGCAATTGTAGCTCCACACCGTCACAGCATAAACGGACACGGACCAAAGATGAGTGCTGAATTATTTTAATCTGTGCCTTATTGCCGCCATAACGTTTCGGCTCCTCCGAGCCTTGATCACATGACAACATGATCCAATGAGTAGATGGCTTATGAAGTGACTGTGCATACAAACAAGTGATCACGTGACTGTCTGTAGAGGAAATGGATAACAGACTTGGCAATTTGAACTGTGCAAAATAAAGCGATTGAAGTACATCAGTGAGGTAATTGAATTTTAAATAATTGAAAAACCCGTAATATTATTTACATCATGTAAATAAATATTATATATTAAAACCGATGTAAGTGCAAATGGCAATTGAGTCCAAAGAGAATACAAAAATAAATATTTTCTCAATTGTGCAAAATATCGCTATTGTATATGCAAGACACAACCCCAAATGTAACACATCATTATGCAGTCGATGAGCATACATACGGTTGCCAATAAGCATTTTTCTGATAACAGACAGCTGTATAGTGGAGATAAGGTGATAAAAAATAGAACACCTATGCAAGCATATATAAAATACACAAGCCATCTAGAATGTAAAGATTCTGTTGACTAAACATCATGTATAATGTGCACATGGCTTGTGAAATAATAATGACATCTAGTGTGTAATCTACATATCGTCATTTTCATGAAGAAAACACAGATGCACTCCACTGTCATAATTGTGTTCATTGTAGTCATAGCGAATCACGGGATAAATCCCCTGTTGTAGATAACGCTGTTAACAAGTCTGCCTCTGCTTGAAATAATATCGTAGAGCTAGTCACATGGATGTATTGTGCAAATGTGCAACATGAACAATGCAAACCAATATGCCTCACCTGTGATATAAGAACTTAAAAGGTAATATATTGTGCTGTAATTGATATTGAAATAATTCTCTAATAATCAAACAGAGGGGGAAGTACTCTACTCTTAAAACGAACTATACCAGGTAAGAGAAAGTCACAAAATAGATGTAGTTCAAAATTAGAAACTACCAGAGGCATGCTGAAACATCTTGCATCGATTGTCCATCTAGTAGGTGTGGACAAATCTAGTGTGCTGACGTATCCAGTGGCCCACAATATGGGTGAATAAATGGGGACTCCGTTCAAGGTTAAATACAGTATGATGAGAGCCCTCATCATAACTGATGGTAAAGTCATGTATTTCAGCCTGAAAATGAGGTAATCAAAAGGCAGATTACAGTTAAAAGATACTAATGTAACTGTGGCAAGGAAAACAGGCCTAAAACTCACCTGATATGAGGTTGCAGCTAAAAAGGGGGTACATGAGGTATGTATACAAAAAAGCCATTCTCACTTCATTAAATGACTAGAAATCTTTAAAAAACATAAATAAATATTAATCTAAAAGGTAGAGAGCTGCCTCCAGGTTCTACCAGCTAGAATAAAAACCTATGATAAACAGATGAATGCCTACCAAAAACTGAATAGCATTAAGGTAGGCAAGTATAAAGATCCTCTGTAATATTCAGTCCCCCTGGATGTTTTGTATCAAGCTGCAAAATATACCTGGTCTCAAGTTGGCGGAGTTTATGCTCTCTGTCCCCTCCACGCCTACTTGCCGTTACTGCGTCAATGACATAACATTTTAGGCCCTTATTGTCACTGTGGTGATATTCCTTGAAATGTCTAGCCACTGGGTAGGTATTATCTTCGTTTGTTATTGCCCGAAGATGTTGTAAGATACGTTTGTGAACAGCATGTTTCGTGCTGCCAACATATCTGAGTTGGCAGGGGCATTGTAAAACGTATATAGCAAACTCTGTTTTGCATGTTAAAACCTTGTCAATGAGATGTTCTCTGTCACTAAAACCATCTTTGAATGTTTTCATGTTCACACCATGGATACAAGATTTGCAAGTTTTGCATTTGAAAAATCCACT
The DNA here is from genome assembly GCF_964204655.1 of Triturus cristatus. Classification (NCBI taxonomy): domain Eukaryota; kingdom Metazoa; phylum Chordata; class Amphibia; order Caudata; family Salamandridae; genus Triturus; species Triturus cristatus. The sequence goes on from NC_140581.1 coordinate 892,614,683, forward strand.
ATTGGTCTGAAGCCATGTGGTTCTTTCAATGGTTACAGGGCTGGTGTTGACCAGACGATCCTTCATAGAGGGAGCCCTGCTGTAGGTGATAGAGACTCTATGAGGAAGAGTAGGACCAATGATTGGATCACTGAGGATAATGGGCCAATTACGATTTATAATTTTGTATAGGTCTGAATGTTGCCTATTGTACCCCGTGATGATCCTAAATGGACTGGCTGTTAAGGGTGACATTACGCCTGTTTTCATGGGTACCATTGGATCAGAGGTTCTGTAAGTATCGAGGAGTTTCTGTCTGTCAATTTTCATGCTTTTCATTATGGCACTATTGATGACCCGTGCATTGTAACCCCTCTCCAAAAATCGAATTCTGCTTGCTTGCTGGGCAAGCTCAAGATCATATTGGCTGCTACATACTCTCCTTAGCCTGAGCATCTCTCCATAGGGAAAGCTGTTAATGAGATGTGTAGGGTGTGCACTCCCTGCATGGAGGATGGTATTGCCTGCAGTGTGTTTTCTGTATAGTCTTGTTGGATCGTGTTGTTACTGATGAATACCTCGGTGTCCAAAAATGCAATATTGGACTGACTCATAGTTGCAGTGAATTTGAGGTTGAACTGATTAACATTGATCATAGAGATAAAATTCTCTGCCTGTTCTTTACTACCCCTCCAAACCACAAATAAGTCATCAATGTACCGGTACCAGGCAATAACATTTGTGCTGAAAATTGACTCATGTTGGACCTTGAGGACCAGTTCCTCCCAAGCGCCCATATGTAAGCAGGCATAGCTTGGAGAGAAACTGGCCCCCATGGCTACGCCTTGCAGTTGGCGGTACAAAAGATTGTTATACATGAAAATGTTATTGCATAGACACAATTCAAGCATTTGTAACAACATAGAGTTGTGATCCTGATATTGTTCTGATCTGCGTGATAGATAGTATTTCACTGCCGCAATGCCATCTGTGTGTATGATGCTGGTATAAAGTGCTGTCACATCAAGTGCTAGCATCCAATCATTGTCCATCCACGTGATCTGTTGTATTTTTAGCAAAAAGTCACCTGTGTCCTGTATGTATGACCCAATGGTTTTTACGTAACTTTGCAAAAAATAATCAATATACTCTGATGTCTTTTCCAATAGTCCACATCTTGCAGAAATGATAGGTCTGCCAGGGGGTTTTCTCTCATCTTTGTGGACTTTGGGTATAAAGTAGATCAAGGGAGTTACTGGGTTGTTGTTCTTGAGAAATTTAAGTTCATCCTCTGATATCATTTATTTGTTTCTCCATCTGGTCAATTTGTGATAAAACTCTTGTTGCGTAGCTTTCAAAGTTGTAACATTAATACGTTCATAACATTGTCTGTCATTGAGCTGAAGATAGGCCTCCTTGTCATAATCAGCTCTGGTTAACAAGACGATATTGCCGCCCTTGTCACTTCCTCGGACTATGATGTTTTTCTCTTTGCTGAGTTTCGCCACTAATGCTTCATACTGGTAAGTGGTTTTGTCATAATGTCGCTTGCCTTTGATAATGCGTCTCTGAAGACTTTTCAGTTGAGCAGTTACATTCTCATGGAAGATATCTATAGCATCATGTGGCATAACAGGACTAAAAGTCGATGGTGCCTTGAAAGTAGTTTTAGGTGCTATTTGTTTGATGGGAAATGTTGATGTTTCTTCCTGATTTGGGATGTCAGTGTATCCCATTCCTTCAGTTTCCCAAAGTTCCAAGATATCTTGAGAGAATCCAGAACTTGATGCCTCAATTGCATCCAAAGAGTTTGGGTTGAGAGCTGGCATTTTTTTGTAATTTTTTTTATATATATATATATATATATATATATATATATATATATATATATATATATATATATATATATATATATATATATTCCAAAGATCTGTTGGCTGTTCCCAAGCCACTTGTACGGCGGGCACTCGGCAAGGGTAGCCACCCCCAACAATTCCACTCGATACCACTGCGTCTCACTTTCCCCTCACGGGACGAAAGAACACTGGAGCCGAGGCCACAATCAAAATGCGTGTTTATTAACACCAGGTCCTGGTGTTAATAAACACGCATTTTGATTGTGGCCTCGGCTCCAGTGTTCTTTCGTCCCGTGAGGGGAAAGTGAGACGCAGTGGTATCGAGTGGAATATATATATATATATATATATATATAAATTACCTATTGCCAGTCACCAGTTAGGAATATGTTTCTATAGAAAAAGCATTTTTTGACGTGCCTATATCTTTAGTGCCGGATTGAAAAATCTTCACGAAAACTTCCCAAAAAGATGTCATAGTGAGTCTTGTTGTGTATGGAATGTTTTGAGGTAATCCGTCAAGTGGTGGTTGCGATAAAGGGGGGTAAATAAAATATGATTCCCAATGTTAATTCCCATAGGAGCGTTGAACACAAGTACAGTCTGAACTGTTGGTTGGAATTACACCAAATTTGGCAGGAAGGTAGATTTTTGTTTGCATATCACACTTTGAGTTATCTGGTGTAAATCTGCTCAGTCGTATTTTAGAAAATTAAGGGAAAGAAAATAAGGATACATGGGTGGAGCCTAAGCACAGTTATCATTCTGAGGTCTGATTGGCTGCCAACACATCACCCAGAAAGTATTGGCAGCCACCTTGGGACTCCTACTTGGGTAGGAATAACCTGACCCCTAGGTGTGGTGGTGGGGTCCCCTTGTGACTCTGACCTGGCCAAAATCACTTTTTGTTTTGAAAAGGCCCCATCCCTTTTCTCAATCACTCTGCAAATGCACTTCCTGATGCACTACTGGTTGGGGGATGAAGTCGCCTTGGCTGCTAAGGGTCATTGGGGGCCAAGAACCTCTATGGTTGCCACAAGTAAGTCCCACACAGCAGGATTGCTCAGACCTCATTGGAGGTCCCACCCTCTTTCTCAACCACTCTGCAAATACTCCTCCTTGCACACTACTCTTAGGGGATGAAGTCTAGGGGTGAGTGCAGCTGGTAAACTCTGTTCTGCCAGCTGTTGGTAGAGTTTTTGCCAAACTCCTCATTCCTAGTGGAGTAAAGAGTGGCAGAACTCCTCAAACTCTGCCTTACCGGAGTGGAGTTTACCACCCACCCATTTCAGAGACTTATACACCCACTCACAGACCCACTCATACTCTCTCACACCCGCTTACAAACCTACTCAGACACACATACAGCCACTGAGACACTCATGCACTCCCTCACACACTCAGTATCAAAGGTTTATTGGTTACAGTTAGGAGATAAAATTAAAAAAGAAAACTTACAAATTCACTTAAAAAATAAAGGTTATAGGGACGCTATAGTTAGGTAATACAATTTTAAAAAAGGTAGAAATTCAATGAAAAAAACTAAAGGTTTCAGGGATGTATGGTTAGGAAATAGAATAATGAAGACCTTAGAAGTTCTCTGAAAAAAAACGAAGCTTACAGGGACATTATAGTTAGGCTCAGATTTCACTCATACAAAACCAGTGAAATTCAGCAGTTATAGTTACCTGAGCAACCTATAACATTAGCCCCCCACAATGCACTGCTTATGATCTCACATATTACATCATTCATGACATGGTCAGTTACATCACTCATGACAATTCAAATGACATCATCCAGTGACTGATAGTGTTTTCTAAAAGTTTCTAAGTGCTAATGATATATACTAAGATACCACAAATGTTAAATTAGTATACTTTGTGTACTACTAATGAGTGATACTATTGGTAACACATATTATGTGAGTGACTGTGTGTCTGTGTGTATCTATTTGTGAGTAGGTGTCTGAGTGACTCTGTGGGTGTGTGAGTAGTTGTATGGGTGAGTGAGTGGCTGTATTGGTGTCTGAGTGGGTGTATGTGTGGCTGTGTGGGTGAGTGAGTGGGAGTGTCAATAGTCTATGGGTGAGAGAGTGGGTATGTGAGAAGCTGAATAGGTGAGTGATGAACTGTGTGAGTGGCTGTATAGGTGAGTAAGTGGGTGCATAAGTGGTGTATGAGTGAGTGCGTGGTTGTGTGAGTGACTGTATGGGTGAGTGAATAAATGTGAGAGTGTATTGGTGTGTGTTTCTGTGAGTGACTGTATGGGTGAGTGATTTTGTGTGTTAGTATATGTATGAAGGTGAGTGGGTGTGTGAGTAACTGTATGGGTGAGTGAGTGGTGTGTGAGTGACTGTAGGTGCATGAGTAAATGTATGAGTAGTTATAGGGGCAACTGACTCAATTTGTGAGTGGCAGTTTGGATGTATGAGTAAGTGTGTGAGTATCTAAATGTCTGTATGACTGGATGTGTGAGTGTTTGTATTGGTGAGAGAGTGGGTGCATGAGTGGCTGTATGGGTGAGTTATATGAGTGGCTCTATTGATCAGTGAATGGGTGTGTATTTGTATGGGTCTGTGAATGGGCATGTGAGCGGTTGTATGGGATTGGGAGAGAGCATATGAGAGGTTCTAAGGGGTGTGAGTGGGTGTGTGAGTGGTTCTGTGGTTGCTGTCATCAGTGATGTCACTGACCATGTCATGAGTGATGTAATATGTGAGGTCATAAGCAATGCATTGTGGAGGTGTAAGTTATAGTTAGCTCAGGTAACTAAAACTGCTGAATTTTTATGATTTTGTATGAGCGAAATCTGACCCTGACTATAACGTCCCTGTAGCCTTTGTTTTTTTCAGCAAATCTATCTATCTATCTATCTATCTATCTATCTATCTATCTATCTATCTATCTATCTATCTATCTATCTATCTATCTATCTATCTATCTATCTATCTATCTATCTATCTATAGATAGATAGATAGACAGATAGATATATGTGTCTATTGCTTAATTTGATCTAAGAGCTGTGATTGTGGCTCAGCTCAATCAATATTGATACCCTTAGCATGTGGTTGAAGATCAAACATAATTCAATTTGGGAAAGTAGCATGTTTCCCTACAAACAATACATGTTATTCTTTTGGACAAAGTTATCTTGGTGATGAGTACTTTGTAGAATCTAATTTGAGAAGATATCTAGTTATTCCTGCTAACAGCATATTGGATGACTTTAGTCCTGAACAAAAACATTTTGTCTCAAAACACATTTTGGTTGGTTGTTTGTCATGATTTGTTTTTATGAAGTTATGAAAATCAAGATCGAGATTTATGGATATTCATGAATAAAAAAACGTTTTCTTTTTTAAAACAAGAATCATGATTGCGCTGTTTCTGCCTTTGATGGACTGATTTATATCATCCTAAACTCAACTTAATATTTCTAACACTAGAACTAATCAATTGTACTACTGAATATTGACCTACCAATTTATCGTGGTGAAAGAATAGTGGCACGGGTATGCTCAGACGTGAGTCCAGTGCTCTCCATGCCACTGGAATCAAGCTACCCTGGCTGAAGAGGGGTGAAACCCCGAAACCGGTCCTAAGATGCTTGGTTCCAGTCCAGGGAGGACCTGGCTTGGCAGTTCGGGCTGGACTGTTCCCATGAGGCACAGGGTCAAGACTGATTTGCATATGGCTGGGTTCAAACTGGAATTGCATGGTGAGCCAAACAACGGTGGAATTAGGCCCAGATCTCTGTACTGGGGTGTATGACACTGTTCTGCATTCTGTCCATCAACTGTTGTTTTTGCAATTGTCACCCCGAGTGAGACGGGTATGCTCAGACGTGAGTCCCGTGCTCTCCAAGCCACTGGAATCAAGCTACCCTGGCTGAAGAAGGGTGAAACCCCAAAACCGGTCCTAAGATGCTTGGTTCCAGTCCAGGGAGGACCTGGCTTGGCAGTTTGGGCTGGACTGTTCCCATGAGGCACACGGTCAAGACTGATTTGCATATGGCTGGGTTCAAACTGGAATGGCATGGTGAGCAAAAAAACGATGGATTTAGGCCCAGATCTCTGTACTGGGGTGAATGTATGACATTGTTCTGCATTCTGTCCATCAACTGTTGTTTTTGCAATTGTCAACCGAGTGGGACGGGTATGCTCAGACGTAAATCCCGTGCTCTCCATGCCACTGGAATCAAGCTACCCTGGCTGAAGAGGGGTGAAACCCCGAAACCGGTCCTAGGATGCTTGGTTCCATTCCAGGGAGGACCTGGCTTGGAAGTTCGGGCTGGACTGTTCCCATGAGGCACAGGGTCAAGACTGATTTGCATATGGCTGGGTTCAAACTGGAATGGCATGGTGAGCAAAAAAACGATGGATTTAGGCCCAGATCTCTGTACTGGGGTGAATGTATGACATTGTTCTGCATTCTGTCCATCAACTGTTGTTTTTGCAATTGTCACACCGAGTGGGACGGGTATGCTCAGACGTGAGTCCCATGCTCTCCATGCCACTGGAATCAAGCTACCCTGGCTGAAGAGGGGTGAAACCCCGAAACCGGTCCTAGGATGCTTAGTTCCAGTCCAGGGAGGACCTAGCTTGGAAGTTCGGGCTGGACTATTCCCATGAGGCACAGGGTCAAGACTGATTTGCATATGGCTGGGTTCAAACTGGAATGGCATGGTGAGCAAAAAAACGATGGATTTAGGCCCAGATCTCTGTACTGGGGTGAACGTATGACATTGTTCTGCATTCTGTCCATCAACTGTTGTTTTTGCGAAAGAATATCTAGGACAGAATATTGAAAGGACAGCATATGGAAAGGTAAGTGCGTACAAGGAAGTATAGATTTACTATTCATAATTCCACATCTATGTACCTTGAATATATATGTATTGTGTAGGTACATATATGTGGTGTTAGGCATAGAAAATCTAGACTTACTTACCTTTCAATATTTGTTCTGTACCTTGTCCTCTATATTTTGTCCCATCAATATTCAGGGGTCGATATTCAGGGTACACACCCTGCTAACCCAAACCCTTCACATAACCCTAATCCTAACCTTGAACGTTTAACCTTAGTCCCTGACAATAACATGATGTGAGGAATGCCATGTTTGTTGAGGTAACGGTAAGTGAAGCAATGTAAATGTCAAAGTAAAGGAGAACAGGTAAAGAAATGATATAGGAAAGACACCGTAACAGAGGCAACCTGACAATGATTAGGTGCAGAAGCACAAGATAAGTAAATGTGGGCACAAAGCATTAGATTACATTGTCATTACGAATGTGCCTTTAGTTCTTCAACTAGGGGAAAGCCTGATATAACATCACTCTTATGAGAACTTCCTAAAGTTGGCATGATTAGTCCCTTTCTGGTGGTAAAGGTCTTGTGTGTTTCTGGCATCTGCATCTTTAACTTGAAGGAAACTACAGCTGGGATGGGTTTGTGTTTGACTATAATGGATTTCTTCTTAATGCAGGGTGGTTCTGTGTCTTTAGTGTGTGTCATCGAATTTTTGTCATTTGATAGAAGTGGTGCTGCTCCAGAATTCCCTCTGTGTGAGACAATTTTTGTTAAGTGTGATGCATTCTTCGACTGGGGACCAGTGCACCGATTTGATTGTTTCTTTTGCTGTCTATACTAATTTAGATCTATTATTAACGTTGCTGCCCTGCTTCTATTAAACAGAGTTGTCTGATTTAGAGATTGGTGTGTAGAACATAGCAATAATCCAATTTCCTCATAACCGGTGCAGAAACTAGATTTGCTTTCAGGTAAATTGTGAAGAGGGGCACTAAGTCAATAGATAGGGACAGAGGGAGAAAAAAATCCCTGAATGTCAGTGTTTATTTGTGATTGGAATGATAAGTTGACATCAGAGACAATCTCTTTGGTGCAAACTACAGAAGCCAGGATTGCTGTAGGGCTTTTTCAAGAGAGCATGGGGTCGTAAACATATCTAACTATATTGTATTGATCCATAATGAACATTTTACATCAAGATACACATTCATGAGAACTCATTCACAAGCAATTAGTACCTTTGCCACTCATAGGCTTAGGACTTTAATTTCTTTAAATTTACAAGGTTTTAGGATTTACAAAAATCCCATACTAAACCCATAGACATCTTTGAAAGTAGTGTTCACCTAATCCTAAACTGGCGAATATGTTGTTAGTTTACAGCTATGCAAAAAAGTATTCTGCATAACAATGCTTGTCCTATTGATTAATCTCTGGCTATACAACCACAGAACATAAGTACATTTTTGTAGATTTTTCATATACATTTATAAAATATGCTTCATGATTTTTTGGTACTAAGGTGTACAAATTGGTGTCAAAATCCATTGTGTGTGCCTGTGAATAACATGAGAGTTAGGGCTGTTTGGTTATTAAGTACAGTCCCAATGGCGACCCCTTCAGATCACTTGTTCCAACCCTAACCCTCAAACAAACCACTGCAGGTAATCTGCCACATATTCTGTGACTGTGAATTCCATCGGGCATGTAAGATGTAGTATCTATCGGTTATTTGAGATGACACTTTTGAACACCTAATGAAAATTTGCGTGTGCAAAATATTTTGTGATTCTGACTCTAACAAAACACACCTCTACAGTCCATCCTAAACAACTGTTTTGCATAGCCAAGTCCAAAAGAGCCTGCTCAAAATTATACTCCAATGTTAAATGATGAGAGCTTCAGCACTGTGTGTGACATGAATACATTGTACAGGCACACGCACAAGCGCCTCCTCTTTATGTCCTCAGCAGGACCTGTTGCAACATAAATATATAGGTAAGTCGGAGGAATAAAACAAGTGAATAAATAATTCACCAGTCTTAAATAGCTTTCACATTTCGTGTTGTGCATGCATGAAGTACTGGATATATGCACACGAGTCAAGGACGGCCTTGAAAAACGCATTGTAAACCAGATACGAGGGATCAGCATGGCAGGGGGGCTTTAGAAATCCGAAGCTCTGACCACTGTGACCTACAGAACATAACAATCTATCTAAATGCTATTAATTCACACACAATAGTACATCAGTGTGGTGTAGTACTACTTAAGAGTCATGTGCTCCCACTGGCTGGGCGTGCCATTGACAAGCAGCTTACAAAACACAACAGCTGCACTGTTCTTTCATTTTTCCTATGATTTGCTGCATTGTTTTCAGGTGATTTGTATGCTTATCTTTTTTGTTTAGCTATGTAATAATATTTGTTTAATAGGTGTGCAGTGTGAAAATACTGTATTTAATGCCCGAACATTGTATTGTAGAGTATGTTTTTGATTTTCATTTGAAAATGTGTGTACCTGATCTGGAGGGCTGGAGCGAAAGTTCTTTTTTGCTTCTGATTCATGGAGTATGGAGCTGTGTGACCATCCGGTTAGGTTGCTTCTTGCCTTTTTCTCATGTGTGAATGTTTATAGTCCTGTCTGTGATAATGTAATCTGCATTGAAAAATGAAACACCATCAGCTAGTCAGTGATTGAAGGGTATATGGATTGGCTGGAGGGGTGCCAGGATATCGCTGATCCCTTAATGCCACGGATGAATGTAGATGCCTGTGGTGATTTAGTGTGTGGTTGATTGCAGTCCCGTTGGAAACCCCCCTGTCCACAGATACAATCGAACATTTGGATTTTAGCATAGTGTTGTGCTTGACCTGTTATTGAAGTACAATGGTTGCCTAGAAATGTTTTATGCACATCTGAAGGCATTTTTGGGATTGGGAAATGCATTTCCAAGTAGCAAGGTCATGGAAAATAACTTAAAATAAGGTAAGGTCCAAGCCTTCAACCTGGTGAAATTTACATATTTTATTGAACAGTTTGTTACTTTTTTATTCTTCTAAATAGATTTGTAGATATATTTATATGCGGAGCAGGATCTTGGAATAGCACTGTAACTGATCCAGTGCTCCGTCCCAGATATGATATTATGACGGTTGTTAAAAAACACATTCATAAATACAGATCACCAGGACAAAAAATCAGTAGCCGACAGTGCTGTAACCCTTAAATATTTTTTTCTATGGCCTTCATCGGGACAGAAACACTTTACTTTTAGTCAGTAATCACTAAAGTGCAAGCAATGTAAAAGCAAAAATATACAATTGGCTTGGGATCTAAAAGCAATATGTAATATATATAAATTTCGACAATGTTGTAAGTTCTGACAGCCTTATTTAGGGAAATGTTGTGAACAAAGATACCACAGATTGAAGTATATGAAACATGGAAAACGTTTAGACTACGTGGTACATGTAGTTTAATAATATCAAGCACAGCACCCAATTTTGAACATACTTGTCAAAAAAGCTCAGTGTGATTCATTTGCATTTAACAAATTGATAAAGACAGCACAGCATGTTCATTACAAACCAGAAAAATGGCAAAGGCAACTGCAAACTTAATAGCTGAGATAAATCTATGTGTTTATAGGGAAAAAGCAGAAACAGCACAGCGCAGCCAGTGGGGATCTGTACTGTGCGGGGGTGGTTGGGTAGTTTTTCGCCCCTGCTTGGGTCTGAGTCCGGATGAACAGCATCCTCTTCGTTTATAGTGCAGCCCTGGTTAACAAGGGACTGGCCTGATTCTTTTGCCTCTTTTATCAAAGGGAGGAATGTTTTAGGGTCAGATGAACAAGTCTTGGCAACCCCACCGAGACTAGATCTATATCTATTGAGTTTGTTAAATTCAGCACTGACGCTGTAGCGTCATTTTTACGGCACTGCTACTTCCCCGGCAACATCAAGTGAAAGCTTCAAGAAGGTCCTCAGGGCCCTTCTCTTCAAATAATTCAGATTTTATTATTTTATATTTGATTCCCAGTTGCATCACAGTAGTGATTCTGGCTTACTGTGCTTGTTTTTCCACACATAGATAGTTATTCTTTTGAGTTATGGCTATGAAAAATGATGTTTGTTATGTTTTATTTCAAGAATGCATTGTGCTCTGGTTTCCGAGACCTACCTTTTTTCTAGCAATTTTTCTAAAATAACCTGCTCCTTCCTATTATTTTGTTTTTCTGACACTTCTATGATTTCAGTTCTTCATATTCATTGTATCCAGTTTTGAATGCTGTGTAATTTGTACTATGTCACTTCTGTTTAGTGTTTTTATGTAATTGTTTTCACTGTCCGGTTTGTTCCTGTAATTTGTTTCTTTTTAAAATGCTCTCACTCCCTTAAGACCAGGTATGTGCTCTACAAAACTACAAAAATAAATAATAAGCAAACATCACCAGGAGAAAAAAAACTATCCACCAGGGTAGCTAACTTTGCGCCAGTCTTGCCAGCCTCTGTATGCGTTGATGCCATGCTATCATTAACTAGTGAGTATTGTTGGTGAACGGGTGCCGTCTAGTGGTCACTTATGAACAAAGACATGCTGGGTGCTAGTTATGTCGAGCCTATAGCGGCAGCGCGCATGCGCTGCTCGCTTTGCGAGACATGTAATATTCAGTATGGGGTGGAAGCTACGTAAAAGCTCCGCCCACTCTCCGCCCACTCTCCACCCATCTCTTTCATTAGCATGTGTCTTTGTCGGTCCTAAATGCTGCCTTCCGATTGGTTTTAGGCTTGTTAGTCCCTCCTTATGACAGCCATGTCTTTGTTTGTATCCTTCCATGGCTACTGACACCTTTACTTCGAGTCTGTGCCTTCTCGCGCCCCCCCGCACTCCGTTGTTCGTGCCTTCTTGCCCGCCCACAGTCCCGTTTGCAATGCAATAGGTCTCGCGTAAAACAAATGCGAGTCCTATTGCTTTGCAAATGCTTGGTTTTTTTCTATAATTCTCAACTTAACTGGTAAGAAAATGATTGGGGAATTCTTATACCAAAAATGTCCTTTTAAAGGCTTTAGGGGCATTTTTATTGTACATTTAATCCATTAGCTTCCAAACCGGTTGATGAACAGTGTATACTTGCTGACTGTTCATCTCTAACCCCCAAATCAGCACCTATGATGTCTACAATCAACATAGGGGCACAGAAAAACATGCAAATACTTTCTAAAAAAATCAAAGAACTTGATTAACACCTTCTCCCAATTTCATAAGACAACCTGAATAGGTAGATACATCACCCAACTTCCTCAATTAGCCAGGGAATTGTGATTGACATGGAAACCCTTGGCTTCACTTAGTTTAACAAAAAAACACCCTCAACAAAGGGCACAGTCACGACCCGATCTTCTCACTAATTCTAAATATGAATAAAATCAGCCTCTCTCATGTTCTATGTTCTCATCAATTTCGCCATTGCTAAGGGCATTGGATCATAGCCTCACCTTCAGTAATTAATAATATATGTCTCAATGATCAGAAACCTATCCATTATCCTACCAAAAATGTTAATGTACGCACTCCTTGGCAAACCCGTTCCACCCAGATGCCCTACTAGCGTTTGTCGAAAAGTATATATCCGGCAGATTAGACCTGCTTCAAGCTTGGGGAGCCAATATCAGTGAAAGTGCTAATTAGTTATTAGTGTACTGCCTGTTTAGAATAACTGGAGAGCCACAAAGGGTGCTCAGAGTACACAGACTGAGATTCCATCTTTATCCTGCTGTAATCTCACAAGAAGTTGGCGGGCCAGGCAGTCACACTTCCAAATAAGAAACACAATAGCTCGCAGGCAGGTCACTCCCCACGCTGCTGCACGGCTCCACCTGTGCCTGCCTCGCCGCCCGCATTGTTCTGCCTTGTGCCTTCCTGTGACTGCTTGTTGTGCCCATCTTTCTCCTCTGTTCCATCTCTGCTGGTATTTTTATTTTTGGTATTTGCTATTTGCTATTTGTATTTGTATTCTTCTGTGCCCTCCTGTGACTGCCTGTTGTGCCCATCTTTCTCCTCTGTGCCATCTTGCTGCTAATTGTACTTTTGCCTTTTTTGTGCCCCTCGCCTGTTTTCCCGCCGCTGCGTCCCTGCGGCCCCGCCCCCAGCACTCCCATTCGCTAAAGGCGCGCCTAAGGCAAGCCCGTGTGCACCCGTCCATGCCTGGACCGCGCCCTCGACCAGGAACCCTGGCCCCTGCGAGCTCCACGACACCTGCCTCTGCTATGACTCCAGTACCCTCCTCGCACTCAACACCGGATGATCACGCACCTGCTGCCTGGCTGCCCCTAAGCGCACCCAAGGACCCTTCTCCTGCCGGAACTGCAGTTTCACCAGCATCCGGCCCACCAACCCACCTACCCAAGAGCCCAACTCCCTCAGATGCATCTTGCTCAACACCCGTTCCCCCCGCAAACACACCACCAAACTCTGGGACCTACTCGACACCAAAGCCCCAGACGTCGTCTTCCTGACGGAGACCTGTCTGAACCCTCCTCGGCACCCGACATCGCCATAGCCATCCAGGAAGGCTACAAAATCACCCACAAGGACCGCACCAACGGAGTAGGAGGAGAAATTGCCATTGTCCACAGAAACACTCTCAAAATCTCGACAGACACCGACGACACCCTCAGCACTGCCGAACACCGGCATTTCCAGATCCACACCGACCCCAACACCACCCTCAGAGGTACCCTCATCTACAGACCCCCGGACCCTGGCCGCAGTTCAGCTAGTCCATCGCCGACTTCATCAGCACACACGCCCTCGCATCCATGGACTACATCCTCCTCGGGGACCTGAACTTCCACCTCGAGAACAACAATGACTCCAACTCGTCCACCCTGATCGACAACCTCGCCAACCTCGGACTCAGACTAAATCTAGGCTGCACCTGATGATGCAGTTGGAAATAACACAATGCTGGGGTGTTGGGAGTGTGAAGAAAAGGATACCTTTGCTCATATGTTGTGTCTATGTCCCAGTCTGAGACACTTATGGATATGTTTTGAGGTACATTCTGGAAAGTAATGGGTACGACTGTTCATATCCCAGCTAAAGAAGCACTTATGGGTAATAGGGGCAACGAGACATAGCTGTGTGCCAAAGGGCTTTGATCAGATAAAAACTAATGGTATAAATGAAATGATATTGTCAGGGGTGGGGTAATTGTTCTATTTCCCCCACAAAAACAAGAAGGGAGAAAGGGGTAATGTCCAAAAGCAACACTACCCTTAAACGGCTACAATTTCAGTGTTAAGTGTCATACCCTAAAGGTGGTTAACAATTCTATTGTACGTGAAAGCAAAAACAGTTAGTAGATTGGGATTGGGTAGTTTGGGATTTTCTTTTTGGTAAAAAAAAATGAACTGTTTAATGCAGGGCTCCGTCTTGCTGACGGTCCCTGCACCAAACATGAAAATGCATTAACAGAAACCGCCGTGACGGTGGTTTCTGCCAATGATTTATAAATGAACGCCAGTTTGGCAGTCATTTATAGATTTGGTGGCCAGAGTAGTCTCGACCTGGTGGACATAAAGTCCTCCGGCAGGCCAACAGAGATTACTCAATCCGCCAACATAAAAATCAGCCCCTAATCTCAAAGGGCCTAAAACAATTAATTTGATCTTGTGTGATGTAATTTGGTGCTCATATAAAGTGCTCCAATGCCCTTTGGCCGAGTTCACACTATATAACAAGCATTGGCATAGCCAATAGGTCTCGCCTTTGGGACCTTATAAGTGTTTAGCCATGCAACAGTTGCATAACTAAATACTTATAAGGTCCGAAAAGCGAGACCTATTGGCTATGCTAAGCGGCCGCTCATGTGCTGGGTCAGGCGAGACCTAAAAACTGAAGAATTTTAAGACCACTCTACAAACCTACACCTTTTCAATTATGGACTTCCAGTCACCCTATCACCGTCGAACAGTGTTGCGGCCTCGCCAACGGGATGAAAATCTAGGTACATGCTGTTATACAATAAATACAACATAACCTGCGAGGAACCTCAGACACCAAGTGCTGATGTTTATACAAAGAAAAAAATATATTTTTTAGTGAAAAGAGTGTAAATGCTTTTTGACTCACATAAAATGTGTACAGGCGGCTGAGGACATGGGCTCAGCGCATTGCATTCATGCAGAATGAAACTCAAAATGATTCCAACTTTGGAAGAATGTTTTACGAGAGTGACAGCCTTAGAACAGCCAAATTCCGCATCTGGCCCACACACAAACTAGAGTTCTCCGTCTAGACGGGGGACTGAGACATTACCAAAGCCGCAGGTCTCTTAAAAAAAGGTAATGTCAGGCTACGTATTTAATCACAAAATAAGTGGGGAATGCACATGTAATTAGCTCTTAAATTATGCAGGTTATCGCTGGATTGAAAAGGCTCGTCGCAGCCCTATTTAATAACTCTGAGGCAACAGCAATGAGCAGTCATGGTGAAGCAGAATGCTTTGATAACTTAGGGTTTTCCGAATCATTGCTGGATTCCTTAAGCTGCAGCCTTTTCATGGCTGGCCTCCAAATGCAAGAAAACGTCAATGTTTCTTTCTCCTGCTCTCTTCTCCCCAGAGCCCAGTAACAATTTAAGTTATATCTGAGGCGTTTCATCCATCCTATTTTCAAGGTTTCAAGCAGCAGGCCTTAAGGAAACAAAATGATATAGGAGAGCTTAATGTTAGGAATAAATAGTGAACATTTCTCGGTGAAGCAAAACAAGGGAGGTGTTTAAGCACTGGGTTATGTTATCACATAATTTTGTTTAGTGCAAACTTTTCCTGCAGGAAGAGTTTTGGATTATGTGGTAAAAAATATGATACTATGATATGGGATGGATGACAGCCATTATTTTGCCAGCCACTACATGCCCTGTAGGCACCAGGTGGTGAGAGCAGGTGCCATAACTCTGCACCATTGCAAAATAAAATGATGGACAGAGTGTTAGAACGTTTTAAACACTCGCCCCAGTCACAGATCTGGGTTACATCCATCGTTGTTTTGTTCGCCACCTCACAACAGTTTGGACGAGCCAGCCTGGACTGTTCTCCATGGGTCGAGAGGGCTAAATATAAATTTGCATAATGCTGGGTCCAAACTGGGGTGATGTGGCGAGCAAAATAAGGATGGATAAAACCCAGATCTGTCACTGGGGAGTTAGTGTTTGAAAAGTTTCAACACTCCATCCATCATTTAATTTTGTGATGTTACATCTCTGCACCTGAAATGACAGAAGAAGTTTAACGGGTGAGGTCAAGGAGACTAGACTGCACCATGTTGGACATGGTGACATTGAAACTTGTTTTCAATGAATGAGTAGTGAATATATGTATATTACCTTCTCACCTACTTCCTTGTTCCAGTCACTACTCATTGAGGGTGGGTGTTTTCTCCAATGGACACCCTGTCTTGCTTCCCTTTCATGAAAATAGAAAATAAAGGAATCTCCTCCCTACTCATAAGGAGGATAAAAGACCACCTACCTGGAAAGCATCAGGTTGTTTTGTCTATCTTCCTGGTGGGCACCCCTGGCCTGTTGGTTCATAGCTATTAATGTTGCTTTTTCTTATTCCCATCAAAAGTTTGGTTCAATCAGAAAGATTTAGGGCCATCGATGAGCTGTTGAATTTGATTTACAATTTCTAAGGCTTATGAGGACAGTCACGTACATGGTGCTGGTGGGGTTTAGGGTTGTATGATGGAACAACACAGGGAAATAGGTTGCACACCTTAACCACACATTTTTTACCAAGCATTTTTTTACAGTGTGAATGTTTTGACAACAGATGCCATTACCACACATTGTTTATTCATTTCAAAGCAATATATTTGTGGGGGGAGACTCCCACGCCCCCCAACTTACCTTAAATGCGTGGTAAAGGCATCCATTGTAAAAACATACACATTGTAAAAACATGCATGCTTAAAAATGTGTAGTAAAGTCACAACGGGGTAAAAACCTTCTTGTAAAGGCTGTTTCCCGGGTCCTAGGGATGCCAACCATGTGTACGTCGGAATCTTGGGCAGAGTTCCAAGGTGCATTCATTATAGAAATTTGTATGGCTGAAACATGGTCAGTCCCTTCCCTTTTTATAAATCATCATATCCAATTTGAGGATGTAGGATATGATGACTTTGACTACAGAGTTCTTTCTTCTGTCATATATGTACTTATGTTTTGGTTTTCAACTATACTAAATACAATTTTCACAGGTGTTGCATCAATGAAAGTTTAATTTGGTTATTGTCCTTCATCATTTTCGGTGGCCCCAAACTCCTTTGTAGTTGCTTTGGAATTCATCATTGAGTGATGACTGGAACAAGAGAAGTGAACGAGGTAATGTTTTAATTACTTAATGGTAATTCGATTACTCTGAGTCCATTCTTTCTTGTTACAGTCACTAGGAAATGTGTGGTTAAGCAATTTGTGAGCCATGTGTGGAGGGACATTATGGGATGTTTTCTTTTAGGGTGGTCTTTTTATACTGCTTATGGATAGGGAGACATTTTGTTGCCTTTCCATTTTTTATGAACAGGAAGTAGGACAACATGCTGTCTGTCTGAGGGCATACCCTCCTCAATGAGTAATGATGAGAACGTGGAAGATTGGATCCAAGATGGCCGCCGCGTAAGAGTCTTCGCGCATTTTCAGCCCGTTTTTTATCTTAAAACACCGATTCTTGTCAGAAAATTGCCCTGGAGGGGGTCGCTGCAGTTATAAAAGTTTTACCTGCATTTTGGAGCAGTTTTGGATGTTTCTGCACAGCGGAAGTGGGTTCTTTCACTGCCAGGTTCATGCTCCCTGCACAGCATTCAGGTACAGCCAGGCTTTCTGTCATGGGGGCGGAGTGAGCTTTCCGGAAAGGGCCTGTCTTGGGCCTAGACACTCCCTCAGCCAATTTTAGCTGCTGCACCAGTCATTTCTTGGTTAGCTTCACAGCTTTAATTCCTTCATTTGTTATTTTGCTTCTGCAATTATATTTCTGACTTTTATTTTCACTTTAAAATGGAAAATAAAGGTTCTGTTAATAAAAGGAGGCAGCAAGTTTCTCCTCCTCCTGCTAAATCTAAAGTAGTGGAGTCTTCGGAACCCTCACTCTCTTTAACCCCTTCCCTGCTCATGACGGAACCACTCCGTCATGAGCCACGGTCGCGCTGTGCTCATGACGGAGTGGTTCCGTCATGCCGCGGCCGTTGGCTACCGCTCCGCCCACGCGGCGCCTTTTCGCCGCCTGTGCGGGCGTGTAACGTAAGTGGGCGGCGCCGTGACGGAACCACTCCGTCATGAGCACAGCTCGCCCGTGACTCATGATGGCGTGGTTCCGTCATGAGCATGGCGGCGCCGCGCTCACCGAAAAAACCCCTAGCGCCACGGCGGAATTCGCGCCGCGGCGAAGGGGTTGATATTGGAGGAGATTCAGGCACTTCGTGATGACTGGAACAAGAGAAGTGAACGAGGTAATGTTTTAATTACTTAATGGTAATTCCATTACTCTGAGCCCATTCTTTCTTGTTACAGTCACTAGGAAATGTGTGGTTAAGCAATTTGTGAGCCATGTGTGGAGGGACATTATGGGATGTTTTCTTTTAGGGTGGTCTTTTGATACTGCTTATGGATAGGGAGACATTTTGTTGCCTTTCCATTTTTTATGAACAGGAAGTAGGACAACATGCTGTCTGTCTGAGGGCATACCCTCCTCAATGAGTAATGATGAGAACGTGGAAGATTGGATCCAAGATGGCCGCCGCGTAAGAGTCTTCGCGCATTTTCAGCCCGTTTTTTATCTTAAAACACCGATTCTTGTCAGAAAATTGCCCTGGAGGGGGTCGCTGCAGTTATAAAGGTTTTACCTGCATTTTGGAGCAGTTTTGGATGTTTCTGCACAGCGGAAGTGGGTTCTTTCACTGCCTGGTTCATGCTCCCTGCACAGCATTCAGGTACAGCCAGGCTTTCTGTCAAGGGGGCGGAGTGAGCTTTCCGGAAAGGGCCTGTCTTGGGCCTAGACACTCCCTCAGCCAATTTTAGCTGCTGCACCAGTCATTTCTTGGTTAGCTTCACAGCTTTCATTCCTTCATTTGTTATTTTGCTTCTGCAATTATATTTCTGACTTTTATTTTCACTTTAAAATGGAAAATAAAGGTTCTGTTAATAAAAGGAGGCAGCAAGTTTCTCCTCCTCCTGCTAAATCTAAAGTAGTGGAGTCTTCAGAACCCTCACTCTCTTTAACCCCTTCCCTGCTCATGACGGAACCACTCCGTCATGAGCCACGGTCGCGCTGTGCTCATGACGGAGTGGTTCCGTCATGCCATGGCCGTTGGCTACCGCTCCGCCCACGCGGCGCCTTTTCCCCGCCTGTGCGGGCGTGTAACGTAAGTGGGCGGCGCCGTGACGGAACCACTCCGTCATGAGCACTGCTCGCCCGTGACTCATGACGGCGTGGTTCCGTCATGAGCATGGCGGCGCCGCGCTCACTGAAAAAACCCCCAGCGCCACGGCGGAATTCGCGCCGCGGCGAAGGGGTTAATATTGGAGGAGATTCAGGCACTTCGTGATGACTGGAACAAGAGAAGTGAACGAGGTAATGTTTTAATTACTTAATGGTAATTCCATTACTCTGAGTCCATTCTTTCTTGTTACAGTCACTAGGAAATGTGTGGTTAAGCAATTTGTGAGCCATGTGTGGAGGGACATTATGGGATGTTTTCTTTTAGGGTGGTCTTTTTATACTGCTTATGGATAGGGAGACATTTTGCTGCCTTTCCATTTTTTATGAACAGGAAGTAGGACAACATGCTGTCTGTCTGAGGGCATACCCTCCTCAATGAGTAATGATGAGAACGTGGAAGAATGGATCCAAGATGGCCGCCGCGTAAGAGTCTTCGCGCATTTTCAGCCCGTTTTTTATCTTAAAACACCGATTCTTGTCAGAAAATTGCCCTGGAGGGGGTCGCTGCAGTTATAAAGGTTTTACCTGCATTTTGGAGCAGTTTTGGATGTTTCTGCACAGCGGAAGTGGGTTCTTTCACTGCCTGGTTTATGCTCCCTGCACAGCATTCAGGTACAGCCAGGCTTTCTGTCAAGGGGGCGGAGTGAGCTTTCCGGAAAGGGCCTGTCTTGGGCCTAGACACTCCCTCAGCCAATTTTAGCTGCTGCACCAGTCATTTCTTGGTTAGCTTCACAGCTTTCATTCCTTCATTTGTTATTTTGCTTCTGCAATTATATTTCTGACTTTTATTTTCACTTTAAAATGGAAAATAAAGGTTCTGTTAATAAAAGGAGGCAGCAAGTTTCTCCTCCTCCTGCTAAATCTAAAGTAGTGGAGTCTTCGGAACCCTCACTCTCTTTAACCCCTTCCCTGCTCATGACGGAACCACTCCGTCATGAGCCACGGTCGCGCTGTGCTCATGACGGAGTGGTTCCGTCATGCCGCGGCCGTTGGCTACCGCTCCGCCCACGCGGCGCCTTTTCCCCGCCTGTGCGGGCGTGTAACGTAAGTGGGCGGCGCCGTGACGGAACCACTCCGTCATGAGCACTGCTCGCCCGTGACTCATGACGGCGTGGTTCCGTCATGAGCATGGCGGCGCCGCGCTCACCGAAAAACCCCCCAGCGCCACGGCGGAATTCGCGCCGCGGCGAAGGGGTTAATATTGGAGGAGATTCAGGCACTTCGTGATGACTGGAACAAGAGAAGTGAACGAGGTAATGTTTTAATTACTTAATGGTAATTCCATTACTCTGAGTCCATTCTTTCTTGTTACAGTCACTAGGAAATGTGTGGTTAAGCAATTTGTGAGCCATGTGTGGAGGGACATTATGGGATGTTTTCTTTTAGGGTGGTCTTTTTATACTGCTTATGGATAGGGAGACATTTTGCTGCCTTTCCATTTTTTATGAACAGGAAGTAGGACAACATGCTGTCTGTCTGAGGGCATACCCTCCTCAATGAGTAATGATGAGAACGTGGAAGAATGGATCCAAGATGGCCGCCGCGTAAGAGTCTTCGCGCATTTTCAGACCGTTTTTTATCTTAAAACACCGATTCTTGTCAGAAAATTGCCCTGGAGCGGGTCGCTGCAGTTATAACGGTTTTACCTGCATTTTGGAGCAGTTTTGGATGTTTCTGCACAGCGGAAGTGGGTTCTTTCACTGCCTGGTTTATGCTCCCTGCACAGCATTCAGGTACAGCCAGGCTTTCTGTCAAGGGGGCGGAGTGAGCTTTCCGGAAAGGGCCTGTCTTGGGCCTAGACACTCCCTCAGCCAATTTTAGCTGCTGCACCAGTCATTTCTTGGTTAGCTTCACAGCTTTCATTCCTTCATTTGTTATTTTGCTTCTGCAATTATATTTCTGACTTTTATTTTCACTTTAAAATGGAAAATAAAGGTTCTGTTAATAAAAGGAGGCAGCAAGTTTCTCCTCCTCCTGCTAAATCTAAAGTAGTGGAGTCTTCGGAACCCTCACTCTCTTTAACCCCTTCCCTGCTCATGACGGAACCACTCCGTCATGAGCCACGGTCGCGCTGTGCTCATGACGGAGTGGTTCCGTCATGCCGCGGCCGTTGGCTGCCGCTCCGCCCACGTGGCGCCTTTTCCCCGCCTGTGCGGGCGTGTAACGTAAGTGGGCGGCGCCGTGACGGAACCACTCCGTCATGAGCACAGCTCGCCCGTGACTCATGACGGCGTGGTTCCGTCATGAGCATGGCGGCGCCGCGCTCACCTAAAAAAGCCCCAGCGCCGCGGCGGAATTCGCGCTGCGGCGAAGGGGTAAATATTGGAGGACATTCAGGCACTTCGTGTCAATACAGACACTATTGCATCTGAAGTAAAAAATGTGCGTAAAGACATGGGCAGCCTGTCAATGAAAATATCGGATAATTACATTAAAATACAGGATAATAAGGTCAAAATTGACTCATTTACTCCACTTGTGGCAAGAATTTTACCTATGTGCTCAACATTATTGGACTTGGAAAATCGTAACAGACAATATAATCTACGCATATTTAATTTACCTGAAAATGTTGAGGGAGATAACTGTAGATTATATTTGGAGAGCTTATTACCTGGTCTTTTACAAATTTAATTTTCATAAAAGTTTGAAATTGATAAAGCTCATAGGACTCCCTCACAAAGGAACCCTCAACACACAAAACCGCGACAAATGATTTTTAAAGTTCTTCGACACCAGCATTTGGTTCTAATCAGAAAAGCAGCTAGAGAAATACCTTCATTGATGGCCAATGGGAACAGAATATTTATTCATCAAGACTTCGCCAAAGAAGCTGTCTCAATTCGCAAAGAATTCCCTGCTCTTCGTCCTCAGCTATGAAGTCTAGGCTACAAAGATGGTCTCTTTGATCCATCAACGATGCGCATTTGGAAGGATAATTTTTCAAAATCTTTTCAGCATCCAGAAGATTTGAGGCATTTTTTGGATCATCATTCACAGCACTCTATGGATACCAATGACTCTGCTACTTAATTTTGTCAGTTATGCCTTTTCTGACAGAGTACTGAAATTTCTCTATAATGGGCTCCAGCGGTTCCGGTCATGCTTGTACGGTGTGTGTGCATTTCACATTTCGCATTTCTGTCTTCTGTTTGTCGTTTTTTCCATGTTTTTTCATTTTTCCTTTCCTTTTTCCTTATCTGGAGCTACCTTTTTCTCATTCTCTTGATCTTCTTATATCTTCCTCTTCTTGAACTCTTTTCTCCTTTCTTCTCTTATGGCTAATATACATAATATTAAAGTAGTTTCATTAAATGTTAAAGGATTGCGCCATCCAGTTAAACGTACAAAAATTCTAGATTATCTAGGTAATTGCAAAGCTGACGTTTGTTTTATACAAGGGACTCATATAGATGATAACATTTTAGATTATATGAAAAAGAAATGGGTAGATGCTATTGTCTCTTCTCCTGCCAATGGTAAAAAAAATGGTGTAGCTATTTTCTTTGCAAAAAAACTTCACTGTCAAATTTTGAGTAAAACTTCTGATAAGGATGGTAGATATATACTCGTTAAAATTAAAGTTCATGACTCATTTCTATTTTTATTAAATGTTTATGGTCCTACAGCAGATGACCCAGTTTTTTGGACTAATCTTACAACAGAAGTTCTAAAGGTCGGTAATGCCCCTTTAATTGTTGGAGGTGATTTTAATGTTATCTTTGACCCTTTATTAGATAGATTATCTTTTTCTAAGTTTCACCCTTCTAAAGTTTATTTTTCTTTCAAATCATTTATTCAAGCCACTAAGTTAGTTGATATTTGGAGGTTACATTTTCCTACAGAAAAATGTTTTACATTCTTCTCCAACCCTCATAATTCCCATTCTAGAATTGATTGTTTATTGGTCTCCAGGCAACTAATTAGTTCAATAATTGCTCCTAATATTGGTAACATTGAGATTTCAGACCATGCTATGATCTCTTTGGTTTTGAATTTGGAATAAACTTATACAAAACAATCTAGATGGCGAATGAACACTGGTATAATTTTAAATGAGTATAACAAGCCTAAACTCTTAGCTGCTATTCAAGAATATTTTATACTGAATCCTGAAGGCTCTACTTCTATGGCTAACAGATGGGATGCTTTCAAAGCGTATATTAGGGGTGTAACAATATCTATTATGGCTCACGAAAATAAAACCTTTCATGCTAATGCTAAAAACATACAAAAACAGATTGCGAAATTTGATCGACTTTTTATTACATCCAACAATCCTCAATATAATTTTAAACTACAAAAATTGCGTTATGAATTTAATTCAATCCTTAGTAAAAGAGCAGGTATTCAAATCTCTGATGCCAAAGCCAGATTTAGCTTTAATGCCTATAGATCCGGAAGACTATTAGGTAATTATCTGCGCATAAAAAAATATAAAACTCAATTCATGGCCCACATGGTAAAATTGCTCTCTCTCACATTGAATTGTTAATGAATTTTTGAATTTCTATTCTACATTATATAATAAATCCAATTTTCAGGATGTTTCCTCAATCAATTCCTTTTTAAATTCCGGTGAGCTGTCCAAGATTTCTCAATCAGATAAAATTTAACTTGATGTTCCCATTACTAAAGATGAAATCTTATCAGCTATAAAATCTCTTAAAAAGAAAAAATCTCCAGGTCCTTATGGGATTCCAGCGGAATTCTACAAAGAATTTCAGTCTCACCTTTTACCTTTTTTACACCAACTTTTACTTTTTTTGGATCTACAGGATAAGCTTTAATTATAGTACTTCCGAAACCAGAGAAAGATCCCACCCTTGTTTCTAATTATCGTACTATATCCTTAATTAATCAAGACTGTGAATTATATGCTAAAATACTTGCTACTAGATTGGGCCCCATATTAGATTCTATTATACTCCCTGACCAGTCTGGTTTTATGAAGAATAGATATTCTGCTAATAATACGAGAACTTTGCTATATATTATTGAACAAAGTCCTACTTTATCGATGCCATCTGGAATTTTAGCCTTAGATGCTGAAAAGGCATTTGAAAATCTCCATTGGCAATTTTTATTTCATACGTTATCCTCATTTAATTTTGGAGATACTTTTATTCACATGATTTCAGCTCTATATTTTGTCCCTACTTTATTTATTAATGGCCACGTTTCATCTCAATTTTCGCTTTTTAGAGGTACAAGACCAGGATGTCCTCTTTCTCTCTTTTATTTTTAATTGGCATTGAACCTTTTCTTACCTTAATAAGAAAATGTGATAATATTAAAGGAATCATTATTAAAGATGTTACTGTTAAAATCCTTGCTTATGCGGATGATGTGCTTTTATTTTTTAGTGATCCTATATCTTCTTTCCCCTCATTAATGGATATTATAACAAAGTATTCTATAGTTTCTGGATACACTTTAAATACCAACAAAACTGATTTTTTTTCCCTGTGTTTATTGCACTCCTGATATGCTTCCCATGCATGGAATTATTTGGCAAAAGAATATATCTCTGAATTTTATTTTCCTCATCCATAAAATCGACGATAAATTTTAATTGTGATTTCATCCTAAATTATATTAAAGACAAAACGTCTAAATGGTCATCATTACATCTTTCATGGATGGATTCTATTAAAATGACTATAGCCCTCAAAATCTTTTATACCCTTGTCATGGTTCCTACTCAATTTCCATTAAAGTTTTATAAAGATGTTGATAAATTATTGTCAAAGTTTTTCTGGAACAACAAATCTCCTCGTATTAATTATAAAAAATTAAAAGTATCTAAACGTAATGCTGGATTCGGTATCCCGGACTTTTTTCTTTATCATAAAGCTTTTATTTTAAAACAAAGTTCATTATGGTTTAATCACTCCTTTTTAAATAATCCTCCTGCATGGCTCTGTATTGAGAAATCAATAGTAAACCCATTTCTGTTACCTACTTTGGTGTCCATGCATAACAATACTCAATTTTTTCAAAAATCAGTTATTATTAAATCTACTAAAATGATATTTAATGATCTTGACTTAATTTTTCTTTTTCCCATGAACAATACTGATGAGTTATCAGTATGGTATAGTAATGTTATTAAATTAAACAGAAATATTAGTTTCTGGTTTTCATGGATTAAGGCTGGTATTTTTTATCTCAAAGATGTTTATTCCAATAATACTTTTATTTATTTTGAAATGTTACAAATAAGATTTGGTTTATCTAAGTCTGACCTTATTAAGTATCAATACTTGTGCAATTCAATTTTAGATTCCATCCCCAATGCCATTCCTTCTAATGTTACAGCTGATTTATCAATTTATATTCAAACAGTTTCAAAATCATCCCATGGGGTTTCTATTTTATATAAAAAATTATCAGATACTCTAGGTAGCAATATAGAGATGATTTCCACTTTTTGGAACAATGAACTTTCACTTTCTTTATCTACTGATACGTGGAAAGATATTTTGCTTAGTAGTATATCTGGTTGACTGCCTGTTTCAATTTACCAAACTAACTCTTAAATCCTCTACAATCGTTTATGGACTCCATCACGTTTATTCCAAGCTAAACTTCTCCCCTTTCCAGATTGTTGGCACTGTAAATTACACCCAGGTACACTATAACATATACTTTTTGATTGTCCTTCGGTTTTAAAATTTTGGTCTGAAGTTTGGGATATCATAAAAAAGATTTTTAAACTTCGAATTGATGTTTCCTATCAATTAAAAATTGGTAAATCTGCAATTCTATCTCAAAATTTACATGATTTATAATGCAAACTTTTCAATTTCCTTATCTCAGCTGCTTTAAAAACCATTACTTTTTGTTGGAAAGATGTTTCTATGTTATCTGTTAATGCTTGGTGGTCGTGGGTTATTTTTTCTAGAAGAGGTGCTCAATTATACGTAAATGGGATTACTCACAATTCTTTCTCTTATCATTCTTTTTGGAAAACCTGTTGATGTATATTTATCCTTTTAATGCTATATTAATAATTTGTAATTCTGATTTTTACGCTACCAGATTATTCTTATTATGAAATATAGTAGCTCTGTATGTATCTTATGCATTAGTTGTCATATTTGTCCCCTCCCTCCCCTTCCTTCCTTTCTTCCTTTATGTATCTTTTCAATATGTAATCTCTCACTACCTATTGTAATTTTTTAATGACTTTGGTTACGGTATGCATTGTTATTTAGGTATTTTTGTTAAATAATAATATTTTATGGTTTGTCTTTTTAGTTGTATTTGAACAAAATTTAATAAAATATTTTGAACTTAAAAAAAAAGCTCCCGTTAATTAAACTTGGGAATAATGCTACTGAGTATGATTTTTGCCCGCTCACATGTTAATGTTAATGTTAATGTTAATGTTAATGTCATTTATAGAGCGCAACAAATACCCGGAGGTGTCCTGGCGCTTCTTGATTCTCTAAAACTGGCCGGAAACAGTAAAAGGAGGCAGACTACACATTGGAAAAGAGCCACGTTTTCAATTCCTTACGAAAAGGTAAAAGCTCGGTGAAAGATCTCAAATAGCGAGGTAATTCATTCCAAGCCTTCGCTGTGCCATAAATAAAGCTTTTGCCTCCCCAGCGGGCTTTCTTTATACGAGGCACCCAGACCAGGTTGGCCTCTTCAGAGCGCAAATGTCTGCCTGGAACGTACCAGCGCAGTCTTTGCTGTAAAAACTCTGGACCTATGCCATGTAAGGCCTTAAAGGCCAGGCATAGTACTTTAAATTGTATACGGAATTTTACTGGGAGCCAGTGTAGAGCTTTCCTCTCTTTAGAGACGGAACAGGGATTTGAAGAGTCCATCAGTAATCTAACTGCTGCATTTTGCAGTATCTGCAGTTTTTTTAATCCTTTTAGTTGCATATTAAGGTAGAGTCCGTTACAGTAGTCCAGTCTGGACATTACCGTAGCACCAACTACAATTTGTCTACTGTCCTTAGGCAATAGGGGCAGGACTTTTCTCAACATTTTAATAGTATAGCTGATTTTGGAGGCTAGTGCATTTACTTGAGGTTCTAAGGTCAATTTATCATCCAATATAATCCCCAGGTTCTTAACCTTTCTAGTTGGCACAGGGGCTTTCCCCATTAGGTCTGGCCACCAGGAAGGAGACCAAAAACTGGTGTTATTCCCAAACAATATAACTTCAGTTTTCTCTGAGTTTAATTTGAGACAATTGTTTGCCATCCAGTTGTCCACTGCTAGCATACACTCTTGAAAACGACCTTCCACAGTCCACGACCTTCCATGTCACGAGCAGGCAGGAACTAGACAGAGCAGATTGAACTAGTCATCCTTATCTGCTGTCACTTTCAATATTTCCATCAACAATCACACAATACAAAAGGCACTTTGCATAATTGTTACTTACAGTTACAAAAATAAAATTATGACAAAGAAATATAGGCAGGACAGATAGGTGAAGATACATAATCACCTAATATTTACCTCTTAGCAGAGGAAATCACATTCCTGGGACTTTATTACAGAAAGTGCCCTGGATGCACAAAGGGCATGTGCACCAATTGTTTGTGCCCCGGGCATGCTGGTGTTACAGAAGGGACAGCAGACACTTGACAGCCCCTTCTGTAATATCGATAGTGCTTGTGCTAAAATGTGCCTCAGGATGATCTTAAGGGTCATTCTCTCATCTGCATGTGGTTCTGAGGGAATCCTTTGCACCACATTACAGACATGGACAGACACAAAAAGACCATCAGGAGTTCCACTGACTATGTGCCTCTTAGAGGTGGCACACTGTCTATGTGTAACAGAGAGGTGGCACACACTCAGTGCTACACTTGATGGCACTCCTTAAGACCAGGCAATGGGAATCTCAGGGACCTCTCCAGGCATCACTCTACCAGTGGGGGTAGTCATTACCTGCATTCACCAGCTGGGGGATCTCTCACCCCCTTTAATAGGAACCTGTTCTGCATCAATCACACTGAAAGGCAGACTGGCAGTGTCAAACTGCCTGTCTGCCTTTTACTAATGTGCTGTACCTAGCGCAGGCTCATATTCGCACCTGCAATGGGACTGATGTAGTCTTTTAATAATAATGGGAAAACAATACAGTTTATAATAAGGTGCAGAATTAATGTGAAGGTTTTAATAAAAAATAAAGTGCTTTTAAATGCCATTCAATTGCAGTAGGCAGCCATATTTACTAGCACCAGGCCTCAAAAGGCTGTACCAACATTGCTTGACAAGTTGAATGACTAGAAAAGGTTTAGTGAACATAAAATGTTTATTTCCTGCCCTTTCCATGAACATGTTTTTATAATGAATAATAGTTGCTTAAATGTTTTCATCTAATTCTACAAATGTTTCTTTTTATACAATGATCGCTGATAATAATTTAATATTGAGGTTAATATACGCAAAGATACATGTATGTATAAAAATGAAATAGAATCCCTGTTGTCGAAATCTCCCGATATGACCTCTTCATCAACCCCGAGCCAGAAATACGTGGTTAGGCAGGCCCTGTGACCTAGGCCTGAGGCTTCTGATTGATAGATCACAGGTGGGGTGGCATGTATCCAGCAGGACGAACGCGCAAACAGGAAAGAACCAGATTAGTCCTACAGATAGGCAGCAACACCACAATGGTCCGGGGAGATTGGCCCCAAATAAACTCACACATGGCTGAAGGGGTGCGCATTCCCAAAACACCATAAAGATAGATGCCACTTGAAGCTAGGAACACTTAGTCAATCAGGACACAGCACACATAGTGATCCTGCTTGCCCTATGCTGCTCATCTCGACACAGTAGCCACTGGCCCTCATTGTGTCCACGCAAGGCTGAGACCCACCTTCATTTGTCATCAGGTGGGAGTAATTTATTGCTGCATGACTAGGCCTTCATTCTTCTCCCTACACAGAATCTATACAGGGCCAGTTCTAGGGCGGGGCGATTGGTGCCACTGCACCGGGCGCTGACTTGGGGTGGGGATGCCATGTTTGAAGTATATTATCCTTTTAAAAACTTCCTGCGGCCACGTTCCTTGCCTCCAGCAAATTTCAGGCATCAATAAAAATGTCAAGATAACTCCCTCCCATGATTAATGTTCTTCCTGGAGTCAGACCAGAGTTTTGTCAAGTGGAAGTTTTGACTTATGGTTAAGTCTGGGCAGTGAACTCCGCTCAGGTCACGGAGTTTGCAGAGTTTTCCGCACTCCGCGTTATGCGGAGCTCATGGAGTTCCAAAAAACTCTGCTCCGAGGAGCGAAGTTTTTTTCCGCGCTCGCCTTTGTCAACATCAAGTTGGCGATCGTGAGCGTGGAAAATCAGCTTCCCGGCGAGATTTCTCAACGTGGGCGGTCAGATTTTTCTTGCGAGTGGTCACGTATGCTCGCGATTGCTCGCTTTGGGAAACTGTCCGTTCGCGTTGAGAAAGCTGCCGCTCGAGCGAAAATCGACTTGAGCGGCATAAAGGAAGCAGCGCCTGCTTGCGCTGTGCATGGTGCCGTTCGCGATGATTGCACTGTGCGGACAAGTATATGGCACTGAAAATCATCGCAAACAGCATTTATCTAACGCATTCCGCCACTTGCGAAGATCCGTGTAGAGTGGCTGAGTTTTTTTTGCGCTGAACTCCTCGAACTCTGCCTAGGCTTACTTATGGTAATGAGGAAAATAAAATATCATGAGGCCTATGTGTCCCCGTGTGTTCCCCACCACTCATGTGCACATACATGTAACCTATGTATTTCCCCTCCATGGCCTGTCTATCATGATGCTTATGCTATAACGTGGCCTGCCATAATCCAGTCTCCCATGAGAGAAACGACAAATCTACTCTGAGGCCTACACATTTTGCATCATGTTTTCCCGCATTTCCATTATTGTGGCTCAGCCAGAGCCGAAAAGAGGTTTCAGGCCTCAGACGCTCTGAAAGCTGCAGCTACGTATCCTTGGCCTTGCACACTTGGGCCTCAGCCAAAGGGGCCCCGACCGAGGTGCCGAGACAGTATTGAGCACGGTTATCTGCTTACTCCTACCGAAACCACATTCCTGCCTGGAGAAGGAGGGATAAACATGACCCATCTGCAAATGAGAAAGCCTAGCCTTTCTGTCTCTTTTTTGTGCGATTACAAAGCTCACGTCAGTGAAAAGCCCATAGCCCCCATGTAAGACTTCAGCAGTAAACGAAGAAATAAATGCCACATTGGCTCTTGGTGATGGGCAACCTATGTCACGAACCAGTCCCTGCTCCAGACTTTAGATATCAGATAATACAAGATGTGCTGGTCGCCCTGACACTGAAGGCCTCATTTCCAGACTCCAGACTCCCCGGTTGCATAGCAACCCTTTCACACGTCAGTTACACGTCATACTCAAGTTGAGCACAAGTAAGGCAAAGTTCCAGTAAAGTTCCAGCTGATCACGCAACCCCCTCCAGGCATCCACCCACCTATGACACTTACCTATTATCATCAAGTGGACGCCCACCTTCACGCCTACTTACACACCCACATGCTCTTATCTCATTCTCTCTTGCTCCGCCTGAAGCACTCCTGCTTACGTATATTATTACAAACATATATATACTGTACTCTGTGAATAAAGTTTGAGAATATTGAGAATATATTTTGAGAATCCTGGTCCTGATCCCTTGTGGTGATGGAACTATTCTCCCTATAACTCGAGTTATTTGAATAAAGCCCTTTTTGAACCTGATACCACGGACTCAGCCTCTTGCTTTATGCATGATCATATTGATAAAGAAATTATGAGTGCGTAATTTTATTTACGACATTAATGGCGCCCGAACAGGGACAAATCTCCTTCCCCATGCGCCGGAGATGAAGGTCCAGTTTTGCCCCCTTCCACAGCCATGACGGACTTCGAGTGTACACGTCGCGGGTTTTCCCGCCAACTCCCTCAGGCCAACGAAGGAGACGGACTGCGACCAGGTATCCATACGAGGAGGTGAGGATTTCGGATCGTCCCGACCCAGAGCCCACCCTGCGAGAGAGCTGTGTCCGAGGTTTCTAGAGATCCACCTAAGATACGCCATTCCCTGCGCAGCGTCAAGTGTCCGAGGCCTTCAAGTTCAAGTTCAAGTTCTGCTTCCCGGTGAGTTTCTCATGGGGGTTGCAATAATGACGGGTTCATTTAATGAACACGGTAAAGACGTGTCTCACTTGTGAGACCGGTATGTTCAAGAGCATGCATTCAAGAATTAAAGTCCAAGTTTTCAGGTGCACCGATATAACTGTATGAATGTTATTGTCTTAGTAAGGTTCAGTTAGGTTTGAATGTGTCAGGTTTTTGTGTAAGTTTGTTTCATTGTGATTTTTGGGGTTTTTTCATTGTGATTTTTGTTTTCGGTTACATTCCAACATGCCGTTATTTTCAAAACTGCGTAAGATATGTACCAGGAAAGGTGTACTAGAGGAACCAGTTAACATTCCGCCTAGAGACACACCTGGACATTTCATGTACTGTAAGCATGGTTTAGATGCCGTGTTGTTTTTAGAACTATGGGTGGATTACACGAAGGATTTAGAGACAAAGTATAAATGGCCCATTACGGGAATATGGGATGCGGAATGCATTATGAAGGTAGAGGAAGAGATATGGAAGAGAAAATCTAGACCTGCTCAGAAGGATGCCATTGAGTTATGGCGCAAAGAGTCACATAGAAGAACAGAGAAAGAGTTCCACAAAGCAGAGAGAAGTAGACAGGAGTCCGAAAAAGCCAAAGAAGAGAAATTACAGGAGGAAGGGGAGCGGGTAAAAAGAGAGCAGGCTGAAGAGAAAGAAATACTGTTGTTGCTGGTATTTATCCCGTCCTTTCAGAGGAACTAGCAAAAGTGGCCCCAGTAGAAAGACCAGTTAGAGTGCCACCGCAAGTACCCCGAAAAATAAAACAAACAGCATCCGAAACGTTCATTAATACCTACCTAGAGGAATCCCCACCAGCATACGTGGACGGATTTTTCCCTGCACCCCCAACGCAAGAACAACTCCAGGAGCTCGAGGACGGCGGGGAGGGAGGATCCGGGGCAACATCAGGAGGGGGGCCGACAGTAAACGTAGACATCTCCGAATGCATATATGACCCAGATCCAGGAAAGGGCAGAATGCTCGTGTTTTCACTACGGCTTAGACGAGCAGTCGCAGATTTGGAAAAATTACCAGATATGGATAAACATCTAAAGAAAATGTACACATTCATAAGAACAGGGGAAGGTCCTGAGTGCATAGCAGAAGCTGTACAAAATAGAAAGGTAATTATTAAGAACTATATCCTTCGCTTCCTAATTAATTGTCTGATCAGGGAAAAAGACGAAGGCGATGGGGATGTAGACCGTTGTTATATTGGTTGGAGTGATCGCATAGATGCCGGTCAGCATGATAAATCAGGCCAGACAGACAACATGTTGACCAAAATTCGAAAGGCAATAATAGCGTCACACGAAGGAGGCCCGAACGAAAAAGCTGAGTTATCATCTGATGACGAAGCAGGGGACAAAGACAGAATACATTATGTGGGCCGTGCCCGGCGATTCGAAAGGCCCAAGGGCCTCAATCACCGTAAACAGGGAACTGCCATAAAAGAAAGATATTCCCTTGAAAGTTTGTTCCAGATCACCGAAAAAGCGGTGAATAAATGGCTAGGTAACGATCAGCCCCTCACCCCGAAAATGAATTAGCACGGTCAGCCACCCTGTGGATATCCCAATATGATATATATAATAATGATATCGTAGCCCAAACGTTCTTGAGCCTCCCACCAAACGAACAGCGCATAGCTGGTGTTTACATGGTCCAACATTTGATCACGTTATATGAGAGTCAATATTCTGGTCCTGGTCTATTGTATAAGTTGCTGGACGACATAATACTAGACAGGTGGATGAACATGGGTACTGAACTGATTAATGTCATTCTGGATCAGCGACACAAGTATATAGTATACGTGACTAGATCCCTGCTTCCCGCTCCACCCCAGGTTAAGGAACAGTCATACGACAAGCTGAACCCCCTACGAGAGGTTCATCCTGTAAAGGATGCAAATAATGAACTGCAACGGGTGTATTTCTACACCCCCTTGTCGAAATTAGAGATACTGGAAATGAAAAAGATGTTACCATCCCATGATAAAGACCCGGGGGGTTTTCACCGAGAACTAAAGGACATTCTTCGCTTAGGAGAATATACATATGCTGACATTCTAAAGTTATTAAAAGTACTATTGCCTGCTGGTATTTACGAGAAGCTGAAAGGACAGGACTGGGAGGTGGGAGAGAAAAGGCTCAGCTGGGATCTGTTGGAAAGAGAGGAAGAGGGAAGAGGCCCGGGGGTTGGTCTGGGTCCCCGAGCTAAAGACCTACCTGAACTCCTTGTACAAGTTTTTCCCAGATTACTAATTACCAAGAAAGAAGACTGGGATGCTATTTCAGCCTGTAAACAGAAACCAGACGAGGACACTAGCGATTTTTACTCTAGGTTTGTGAAATGTTTCACTATCAATAGTGGTCTTAAGCCCGGTAGTGATTCATATCCCCATCTTTTCGTGAGCAAACTAGTAGAAAATTCCCTACCAGAGGTGAAGTATAGGGTACTGAAGGTTGAGAGTACTTGGCAAGCAAACAGCCCTTCACAAATGTTACAGATGCCACAATACCACCAGAACAGAATTAGAGAAGAACACGAACAGGACAAGAGACGCATGAGAGACACAAAGATGAAGATGCTGGTGGCCCAATCGACCCCGGCAAACACAAACACGAACAAGAATAGCACGAAACAAAATAATGGGACCTGTAATTATTGCAAGAAGCCAGGCCACTTCGTAAATGAATGTGCGGTCCTGAAACACAATATAGCGATAGGTAAAACAAAGCCACGTCCTTATCCTCCCAAAGAAAATAACACACATCAGACATCAGATACATTTCCACCGCCGCCGCCTGTCCATGCACCTGCACCAGCCCACGCCACAACACAAATGTATGAGCACGCTCAGACTAACTATCCAGAATACCAAGCATATTCGTGAAGAAGCCCAGAGAGGGAATTCGACTTGCCCCTTATTCCAGTTCCTGTGGACCAAGCGGGTCCCTATGTGCATGCACGTTTACTAGGAAAGAATAAAAAGTTTTTGATTGACACTGGGGCAAGTAGAACTACCATCAGTCATTCTGAGGTTCCAGGGGCACCCCTCTCGGGCTCAAAGAGTATATCCCTGGGCTTTTCAGGAAAGCCTATTATCAATGAGGTTTCAGATCCAGTCTCTTTAGGAGTTGGTCCACTAATACATACAACAGACTTACTGTTTACTAAATCATGTCCAGAAAACTTACTCGGCATAAAAACGTTAAAGGAACTGGGGGCAATTATCTGTTGCTCGCCAGAAGGAGTGCGACTGTATTTACGTGATTTCAAGGGACATTTTGTTATGAAAGATATTGACATCAGGCTTCAAAATGTACCACAGCACCTATGGGCACAAGGCCAGACTGACGTAGGTTTCATGAACATTACACCATACCAGGTCACCCTCAAGGAAGGAGTGGTGCTGCCACGGATTAGACAATATAAAATTCCACCTGAAGCTGAAGTAGGGTTGCTGAAAATTATCGATGAACTCATCTCGCAAGGGGTGGTGATCGAGACAGAGTCAAACATATGCAATTCACCTGTTCTTCCTATTCTTAAAAGAACTGATCCCAATGCATCACCTGTCTATAGATTAGTTGTGGACCTGCGAGAATTAAACAAATGTGTGGTGCCACAGTACCCTGTGGTCCCGGACATTTCTTCATTATTGACTGCCATTGATGCGAAGGCTACATTCTTTACAGTTATCGATCTGAAGAACGCCTTTTTCAGTATCCCAATACATCCGGACAGCCAATATCTTTTTGGTTTCAATTTAAAAGGCCGCAGCTTCAGATTCACAAGAGCACCACAGGGCTTCACGGAAAGTCCTAGCATCTACAGTCAGGCACTCAAAAGACAACTAGACAGTATTCATATGCCTACCACTACAGCACTGATACAGTATGTAGATGACATTCTCATTACTGCACGATCGGAAACTGACTGTGAAAATGCATCACTAACTGTTTTACATTTTCTAGCTGACAAGGGGCACAAAATGTCCCCTTCGAAGTTGCAATTCTGTGAACAGCAAGTGGCGTACCTTGGGCACTTGCTATCCAAGGAGGGTAGGCGACTGACACCAGAACGTATTCAATTGATTTCTGGCCTTTCACAGCCCAAGACACATAAGGAGGTACGTGCATTCATTGGCCTCACTTCATATTGCAGGCAGTGGATTCCCCAGTATGCTCACATAGCCAAGCCCCTAATACAGTTGACGACACAGGAGGTAGCTTCTACTAAAGTCCTCCCTTGGACACAAGAACACACTGTGGCATTTGAAGAATTAAAAAGAGCTTTATGTCAAGCACCAGTTTTAGCGATCCCTGATTACGACTAATCTTTTATGCTTTTTGTGACAGAGCGAGATGGAACAGCACTATCTGTCCTAACACAAGATCATGCAGGAAAACACAAGCCCTGTGCTTATTTTTCTAGTACATTGGACCCAGTAGCACAGGCTTTGCCTGCGTGCCTAAAATCTGTTGCAGCAACAGCCTTAGCCATAAGACAAAGTGACTCGATAGTGCTGGGCCACCCCCTGACAGTACAAGTACCACACGCAGTAGAGGTTCTCTTGAACCGAACACAAACACAACACCTGACTGTAGCGAGACTGACAGGTTATGAGCTGACGTTATTTCAACCACACATAGAGATCAGACGATGCAACATACTGAATCCTGCTACTCTTTTGCCCTCCAGTACAGAAAACGTTTCCCCACATGACTGTGTTGAAGTAATACATACCGTGACTAAACCAAGACAAGACTTGACAGATGTTGCACTCCCAGACCCTGACCTAACACTCTATGTTGACGGCTCATGCATGAGGACGGGGGCGGGAGAATTAGTGGCAGCATATGCAGTGACCACTGCTACTGAAATCATAGAGACTAAAAGAATAGACATACTGTCAGCACAAGCAGCAGAGCTCATCGCTCTGACACAAGCGTGCATAAGAGCTAAGCACCTGAGAGTAAACATTTACACTGACTCACAATACGCATATGGGGTAGTTCATGACTTCGGCGTACTATGGAGGGAAAGAGGTTTCTTGACCTCTCACGGGGCCAAGATACAGCATGGCCCTCTTATACAAGCCCTTCTGGAAGCTATACATTTACCAACAGCCATAGCTATCCTGAAATGCAAAGCACATACTAAAGCCACAAATACCATTTCTCAAGGCAATGATCTGGCAGACCGAACAGCTAAACAGACAGCTCAGACCCCACTAGACATGACGAAATCACAGGTACCATTAATGTCCAAAGCCATGACAGTTAGGGATCCTTCCAGGGATGTACAAGACATTCAGACACATGCTACTCTAGACGAATTAAAGAAATGGTCGGAACAAGGAGGGGTACTGACTGATCAGGGTTGGATGACTAAGGGCAAAGAAACATGGTTTCTTCCTGATGCGATGGTACAAGTGATCATAAATACCGCACATAGTCCTGCACACTTAGGAGAGAAAGCAATGCTAGACAGCTTACAGAATATATGGTTCAACAAGCACCTGCGTGCAGCAGCGAAACAAAAGGTCAGAACATGTATGATCTGTTGCCAATTCAATCCAGGTAAAGGCATTCCAATGGAACAAGGTGGATTCCATCCACCTGACCATCCTTTTGAAGTCCTCCAAATGGATTATATCCAAAAGGACAGATGTAGAGGTTACAAATATGTCCTGGTAGTAGTATGTTCACTATCAAGATGGACAGAGGCCTATCCAGTCCCTGATTATACTGCTGTAACTACCGCCAGACAATTGGTGCGAGAGTTTTTCCCACGTTATGGATTACCGCGTGTCGTGTATTCCGACAACGGTCAGCCTTTCTCCTCTGAACTCATGAAACAGGTGTCCCTTCTGTTAGGGTATACCTGGAAGTTCCATTGTGTACGACATCCTGAGGCAGCAGGCCTTGTAGAAAGACATAATCAGACCTTAAAGATAAAACTAGCAAAGATTTGCGCAGACAAAGGTGTAGATTGGATGGTAGCCCTGCTGGTTGCCCTCTTTTACATGCGAATGGTAGCCCATTCTAGAACAGGCTTATCTCCCTATGAAGTGGTCTTTGGTAGACCACCGAATATGTGGGGCACTCCAATGCCTAAAAAGATCACTGATGTTGATAGTAACATGCTGACAGATTACCTGGCTTCCTTGATGTCTGCATTACTCTCTTGTTGTTCGCAGGTTGCTGCCACCTTCCCTGACAACACCCAGGTCAAGGAACATTCCCTCGTTCCTGGGGATTACGTAGTCATACGGAACTTTGATAGAACGAGCCCTCTTGAGCCAAGGTGGAAGACGCCCAAGTTGGTATTATTGACCACGAGGACCGCTGTTAAAGTCGAAGGACGGAAAGGATGGGTTCATCTTCATCATTGTAAACGCTACTTTGGAAATAACGATTCGTTTAAAAAGGACATACACTTTTCAGACTTTGAGCCCCCTTTACTAGAGGAGACTCCCCAGCAGGAGTATAAAGCTAAACTTAGATCTAAAAAGTCAGAACCCGTTTGATCAATTAAGTCCACTAGGTGGTGAAGCGGTTGAACATGTATTCTGGCTTGCATAAGACCTTGGATACTACTGATGAGAGAAAGAGCAAGATGAAAAGCAAATACTGTAAAATATTACGTGGTAGATGTATAGTGACTTTGATTGTTTTATTTCTTCTGTGCATCACGATGATATGTATCAGCTTAATACTACATGCTATTTTTCCTCCTATTGCCTCACTCTTACACTCTTCCACTAATGATACTATAATGCACACATTTCGTGATCTGCCATCCCATGAGCTATCATATCGACTTGCCTTACGCAACAATACCTTTATTCAGATGCTGCACCATTCACATCAGACTAGCAATGCTACAGACTGCTGGGTCTGTGGCCGACTTCCCCCGTATCAGAAGGTGAAGGGAGTGTTGCCTCTTTTCCCATTTCCATTCTCCCATAATGGTTCTTGCGGAGCATGGTTTGCCTTAATGACATCCATCAACGGTAATGCCAAAGAATGTCAAGACAAGGAGTGTAGGGGCAACTGGGTATGGGGTAATTTGAATAACACGGATTAACTTAAACATTTGTGGACTTGTGCATGTTGCAGTGCGACTGGTTTCGGGGCGTAATGACGCCCCACCTAATTCATAGTATATCAAGTGCAACCAGGGCAAGGCACTACACCAGTTTTGCACGCACTCTTGGATGACTTTTGACAAACATCGGAATCAGAACTGAACTTTGGTGTGCATCCCATTACTTTCATTCACGAATCATGATTTATTGCCCTAATTATGGTTTGCACCCAGCATGTGAAGCAGGAGAAAAGACAAATGGAGTTGGAAGCTCGTTTCACACAAAGGCTTCAACATCACGTTCTTTTTTAATTGGGGGATACAAGTTAAGCTGTCATTTCAACAAAGAGGGAAAGCAGCATTTTGTAAACAGCATTTGTTCCGTGCATGTTCATTCAATTAAGAACAGCTTTATTTTGGAAATCATCATTTAAGCACTTCTATGTTTGTTCAGGCATTGAAAACACGAACAAGCAAAGCACTTTGGGGACTGTAGTTTCAATTAATTGCGGAGTAGCAAAGGCTCTGACCAGGTGAATAATTAGTACACGCACACACCAGAGAGGGATTTCAATTTTCACGCGAGGTTTAAAAACCGAGCGTTTTTGAAGGCGGGTTAACATTTTGTTTCCGAGAGGAAGATGGAGAGTTTGCGATATCCCAGGGCAGGTACGTTTGTATTCAGCAGAATGCATGTGGGCAGGACCGTTCCAAACAGGGTAAATAGAGGGAGGTGTATCGGATTTAACGGGTGGAATGTCTTATTACGTGGTGGCAAATCATTCACAAGAGTCAGTCACTGATGCTTTAGAAACAGAGCGCGAAGGACAGGGGAAACTTACATCAGTTCAATGCGAGTGGCTGTTTTTTGAAGGGTTTTTCATTAAATATACACGGGCCATGTTGATGGTTAGCTAAGAAACTCCGTAGCATTAGGCAGAAGGGCGCTAGATAGGGGAGACTCACACCAGTTTTTGAGCGAGTGGCTGTTCTTTGAAGGGCTTTCATTCAAATATACATAGGGTATGTTGGTAGTCAGTTAAGAAACTCCGCAGCATTGAGCAGAAGGGGGTGTTCACGGGGGCTGGGCATGATAATGAGGGGGAAGTGTGTACATTTCATTTCATTTATTTATTTTTTCGTTTTCACATTTGTGCACAATAATTCACGGAGTACAACAAGATGATTGATAGATAAGGTTTATTGTTGAAGATATGCATTATATTACATGTACATGCTGATTA
Source organism: Triturus cristatus (assembly GCF_964204655.1). NCBI lineage: Eukaryota > Metazoa > Chordata > Amphibia > Caudata > Salamandridae > Triturus > Triturus cristatus. The sequence continues at coordinate 892,654,333 of NC_140581.1, forward strand.
TTGATTATTAATTACGACATATTTTATTTGTAGTTACCCCTGACGAAGGACTCATGTAGTCCGAAATGCATTGGGTTTTAATAAAAAGAACATGCCTGGGATGAATCATGCGTTTATCGTGTTTTTGATAGAAGTCCGGATGGTCTCATCAGATACATAGGAAACCTGGGAAATTGCATGATGTTCTTAGTGTGGATCGAGTGGAGTCGAGTTCAAGCAGAAAATTCAATGGATAATTACCTAAACACGGATTAACTTAAACATTTGTGGACTTGTGCATGTTGCAGTGCGACTGGTTTCGGGGCGTAATGACGCCCCACCTAATTCATAGTATATCAAGTGCAACCAGGGCAAGGCACTACACCAGTTTTGCACGCACTCTTGGATGACTTTTGACAAACATCGGAATCAGAACTGAACTTTGGTGTGCATCCCATTACTTTCATTCACGTAATTTGAATAAAGTCATGAATGAAGCATGTTTCCCAGATGAAGAAGGTCTTCCCCAAAGGAGAGGTACAGATCTAGAAAATGAAGAGTATCTGCAAGGAAATGCGACCCTCGACTTTATAGTGTTGAATGTCAAGCCCATTCACAATTTAGGTCCATCCTCAATCACAGTCCTGCCAGTAAAAGGGAACTTGTGTGTCAGAAAAGAAGGCTCTGTACATTTGGGGCACAGCGAGTGTAACACTCTACTGGTGTTTAAAGACAAAGGAAAGTCTTACTTCAGAGCATCACGACACACCTACTTTATTTGTGGCCAGACAGCCTATGTGCAACTGCCCTTAGACTGGGGTGGGACGTGCTATATATCGTTTCTTTTACCACCGGTTTTCTTGGCCCCATCGAACTATCATCAAAATCTCCAACTAGCACTTATCAGACACAGACGAGGGCTCGATGCCTCCGGCATTGACCAGACTGAAACAGCTTGGGAACAATATACGGATTTCAACAAAGGATTCTTTTTCTTCATAGGTCCCGTCCAGAATAGTAAACTTATCCGCAGACTAACAAGGATTCTAGAAACAGTTGCTAATGAGACTGCATCAGCCCTGGGGAACTTGACCCAGGAACAGTCTGCTATGAGAATGGTCGTTCTTCAGAATCGTCTTGTTCTTGACGTCATCCTAGCGGATAGGGGCGGGGCCTGTAGGGTCATCGGTTCCAGCTGTTGCGTTTTCATACCTAATAACGCACCGTCTGTATACAAAGCAATAACAAGACTCCACAAGATTGCCCAAAGCATACACCAAGACCCAGGCACGTGGACTTGGTCCAGTTGGCTCTGGGAAATAATATCAGCATGGGGATGGAAAGTGTTGGCAGTCTGTGGACTAATACTACTGATGATATTCAGTTGTTGCCTATGTCTGCAGTGTGGCCCGGCCATTTGCGGCCTGTGTGCTACTGCATGTGTTCCACATCCCCATTTACAGAGCATTGAAAATGGTAAAATAATGCTGCAAGAACAGATTGACTGTCTCATGAGAATAGATATGACATGAGGGTCCACTAGGGGACAAGGAGGGAATGAGGAAAATAAAATATCATGAGGCCTATGTGTCCCCGTGTGTTCCCCACCACTCATGTGCACATACATGTAACCTATGTATTTCCCCTCCATGGCCTGTCTATCATGATGCTTATGCTATAACGTGGCCTGCCATAATCCAGTCTCCCATGAGAGAAACGACAAATCTACTCTGAGGCCTACACGTTTTGCATCATGTTTTCCCGCATTTCCATTATTGTGGCTCAGCCAGAGCCGAAAAGAGGTTTCAGGCCTCAGACGCTCTGAAAGCTGCAGCTATGTATCCTTGGCCTTGCACACTTGAGCCTCAGCCAAAGGGGCCCCGACCGAGGTGCCGAGACAGTATTGAGCACGGTTATCTGCTTACTCCTACCGAAACCACATTCCTGCCTGGAGAAGGAGGGATAAACATGACCCATCTGCAAAGGAGAAAGCCTAGCCTTTCTGTCTCTTTTTTGTGCGATTACAAAGCTCACGTCAGTGAAAAGCCCATAGCCCCCATGTAAGACTTCAGCAGTAAACGAAGAAATAAATGCCACATTGGCTCTTGGTGATGGGCAACCTATGTCACGAACCAGTCCCTGCTCCAGACTTTAGATATCAGATAATACAAGATGTGCTGGTCGCCCTGACACTGAAGGCCTAATTTCCAGACTCCAGACTCCCCGGTTGCATAGCAACCCTTTCACACGTCAGTTACACGTCATGCTCAAGTTGAGCACAAGTAAGGCAAAGTTCCAGTAAAGTTCCAGCTGATCACGCAACCCCCTCCAGGCATCCACCCACCTATGACACTTACCTATTATCATCAAGTGGACGCCCACCTTCACGCCTACTTACACACCCACATGCTCTTATCTCATTCTCTCTTGCTCCGCCTGAAGCACTCCTGCTTACGTATATTATTACAAACATATATATACTGTACTCTGTGAATAAAGTTTGAGAATATTGAGAATATATTTTGAGAATCCTGGTCCTGATCCCTTGTGGTGATGGAACTATTCTCCCTATAACTCGAGTTATTTGAATAAAGCCCTTTTTGAACCTGATACCACGGACTCAGCCTCTTGCTTTATGCATGATCATATTGATAAAGAAATTATGAGTGCGTAATTTTATTTACGACAGTAAGGTAGCACAGAGAGTTAATATGACTGCTGCAAAGAACGTGTACCATGCAGATCACAAAGTGTATATAATGTAAATAGGTCAGTGGCTTACTGCTTTTGTCAGAGAGATCCTTTTGTTACTTGCAGTTCATAAGTAAAAATCCTGATACAGAACAGTGAGCTATTAACTGTCATCAAAGAGCTGCATGCAAACTTCAAGATGTATGTGAGAGTTATGTCTTTTTGCCAACCTTTCATTATCCTAATCTTGCAAAAAGGGTGAATTTGGGTAGAAATCAATTCTTACTATTAAAGAGAACCCCTAACAATGGTGTTATGTTTTAAATTCTGAATCTGTGCTTTTCCAGACCAAGGACTCCTAAACTATACTGCCTATCAGTATGGACGACATGTGACTCCTACACCTTGTAGCACTCTGTCTTATGCAACATTTCCTATACACTGATTTACACCTGTGCAATGTGTGTGCGATTTAAAGTGCTCAGAGACCTTGCACTGGTATGAGTGGCACTATAAAACTAAATGAATCTCAGCGATAGTGGGTATGGAAACTTGGGGGCACTGTGAATGGTGGTTGTAAGGGAATCTGTGGCAGCAGTGGTCATTGGGGGGCGCTAACAAACATTGTTGCACAGGGCGTCACCAGTGCTAAAGCCAGCCCTAGTTTTATGATGCTTCAAGAAGTGTATAAAAAGACGCTCAAAACGACTGTACTTCGAGTTATTCCTCAGACCCATTTCTGTATGCTGTTCTCCCGGACGCAGTATTTAATTAAACTAACTGTTCCTGTTTTGCCAAATGCCTCTTGTCTTTGTTTTTTCAAGGTAAATCCATATTTGAGCAACAATAAATAAAATAAGTGTGTTGTTAAGAATGAGATAGAGATGAAATAACCCTCATGGGAAAGTAGTTTTGAACAAGAAAATATATTTCGAACAGACAAGATGTAACCGCTAAATGATAAGAAATAAGCAATGTTGAAAGCTGCTATGTAGAGTCATTGTGTTTTCTGTGAGAAGACGAGGAGTGATCCTGTTCCCATGAGAGCATTGAAAGATTATTGGCTGACTGAAGAAGGAAGAAAACCACAATCATAAAATGTGTAGTCTATCATAATGCGTGTTCCTAGAGCTGACCCAGACTTCTTTTATCCAGACACTTTTCTAGACACGCTCTGCAGAGACTTTTGCAGAGACTTTTATTGCCAGACCCTTATGTCATTTTTCCATATTGCTTGCATAACTGCCAAGTTCCCCAGGTCCATGCATGATGTGCTGCTTCAGTACAGGTTTTTTTCTTTGAATTGTGAGACTTGTAGTCCTGTTTTATAATGCAATAGACAAGTCTACAAGTCCCAGAATTCAAAGTAAAAGCTTGGAGTGGAACAGCACACCACTCATGGTCCTGGAAAACTTGGCAGGGCTGTGCTTGTGACTCTAAGGAGATCCTTGAACCTCTCTTATTGGGAAGTTCTGCTTTGATTGATTCTGATTTTTGGTTCTAAAGCTTTATGCTTTCTTTCACTTTCTCTGGAACAGAAATCCTTTATGGGTTCTGACTGACACCTTTTCCTGATTCTTAGAATGGGGATTCTTTCCTTCATGGAGCGCACTTAATGCATTTATTATGATTTCTTTATTGACAAATATTTATTATTGACTTCTGATTATATTTGATGATTGAGATTATTAAAATTTTTCTTTATTGACAAATATTGATTATTGACTTCTGTTCATATTTGATGATTGAGATTATTACAATTCATATTGTGATTTTAATAAAGATGAATTACTAAAGACCGGAGTAATAAAACCCTTTAACTCATACCAAACTCTTGTTATTGACTGAAAATAGATTAGTGATTTTGATTATAAAGCTTTGCGGTGTACAGCTCTTCATCTGCTCTTAAACAACAACAAAGATACATTGCCTCAGTATAGTGCAGGAATTAGCCTGGATGATGGTAAACCAATATTTTAATTTAAACTGTTTCTCGCACTCCAGCAGGACCAACATATTTGCTGTGGTATAGCACAGTCTCCTGGTCTTTGCCCAGTGCAGGCTCCTAAGTGGGCACTACAGTGCAGAATAAGGCAGTGTACCATATCTCTAATACGTCCACAGATAGTGCAAGGAGCAACATATGAATGCCAATTCAATGTTTGCCCCACTCCTTGAAGAAATCAGCTTTATTAAGTGATGGAAAAATGTATTTTCCATGCCCATACAAAATAGGACTTATTTTCATGTCCGTTCCATCCTTGGCATTTTTGCTATAATTAAAGTTATGTAAGTCTGGAATCTTGTTCGTGCATCATGCTTGGTGAACAAACGTTATGTTAAAGTATTCTAGTTTGGTCCTTGTACACCATACATGTACCTAGTCATGGTCTTGAGGTAGCGTAAATCATAATTTATTTGTAGTGGTGCATTATAATCACACGTGTAGAGTGCACCCGCACATAATCCTTTATTGTATTATATGAAATGATAGAATTGGGAATTGTGTTAATCCTAAATGTGAAGTGTTTAGGCCATTGAAAAGTAACATGGAGAAATTAAGGTAGAAAGTAAATCTACTAGCTGAAAACGTTAACATGAAGAACTCATGTTGTGATATTGACAAATTGTTCATGTACTAAATGTGTTTATCAATTCTGTTGTTCTACATAGGTAAATGCATTGAGTGAATGTGTCTTATTTTCTATGCAAATTCATAAGGCTTATGCGATGTTTTCTTAAGTAAGCTGGATTTTGTAGGCCTGAAATACAGTTCCCTGGAAACTCTCACTTTAGAATTAACAAGTTGGATTTCATGTGTGGTGTGGAATCTGTTCTTTCTCACATTTTGTGTTGCAGGTAAAAGAAGAGCTCTTGTTAGTTAGTAGAATGTCTTTGTTTTATTAGTTAGGCAAGGAGAGAAGAAGTTGCATGGCTCGAGTTGATAAAGGAAGGTCGCTGTGCTCCACACCGTAGAAGGGTTGGGAACCACGGACAAAGTGTTGCAAGTGAAGAAGACCGTTATCCATGGAAAACTACCTAGGACTGTATCCAGAGCAGATGGCGTGACTCAAAGTGAATCTTGGGAAAAGTTACCTGCAATAACATGATGTTGGGAGTATGGAAAGTGCCCACTTCTTATTCTTCTGCTTTCAAAGGGAGAGCATCTGAGATCAAGCTCTGTCTCGATAGCTTTATGCTGTCTGACCCATTGATGGTGGAGAGGCTTCTTAGGAAGACTCCACATGCTGACACCTTTTTACCCTTCTCCTGAAGATGCTTAAGTAGGGATGTCACGTTAGTGTTAGTGTAGGGTTAAATTAACGCTCTTTGTTCATCAACCCTCTATGCAGGGATACTTGGACTCAAGCTTTTTGATCCTCTGCATACTGCTTCTTGAATTAATTGTTTTATTTATGCTACATCGCCTCAATTGGACACACAGATTTGGCTTTATGCTAATTTCGATGTATTTTTACACTCTCGTGTTGAGGTATCTTTATGTTCAGCTATTTTTGACTTTGTAATAAGTCAAATTAACCATAAGTAGTTGTCTGTGGTTACTATGGGCATCATTACGATGGCAGGGGGACACTGTCCGCCCGCCACCGCAACGGCAAAAGGGACTGCCCGCCATAGGTGCGGCGGTCCCGCCATGCCAATCAGGATGCGACCGCCACCATGGCGGTCGCATCCTGCATTTTTTATATTGCGCCGGGCGGTGCTGTAAGCAGCACCTGCCGCAATGTAAAAAATGCATGTTGTGCATTTGCATGCACAATGTGACAGGCACCGCGCGGTGCGTGCCACCTTGTGCATGCAAATGTAGGGGGGTACCATGGGTACCCCCCAAGTGCACCCCCCACCACCCGGGGGGCCCGCAACGGGTCCCCAATGCAAAAGACCACATGCCTTTCCATGGCAACGCCATCATGGAAAGGCATATCTCCGCCTGCATCGTAATATGGATGGCGGTGTCTTGCAGATACCGCCACCATATTATGCCCCTTTTCCGCCCGGTTGACGAGTTGACCGGCGTAAAAGCGGGGGTCGGTCTTTCCGTCTGCAGCGGACCCCTCAGCCATACTAATATGACGGGGTCATTCAGGCATGGATGGCGGGCGGATCGCCCCCGGCGGGCCAGCGGTGGCTATTCTAATGGGCCCCTATGTGTCCAAGAGAATTCCTGCTTAGTTAATTGGCTGTAATAACGAGTTTTCTCCCCTCCACGCTTTCATGCTGCTAAAAAGAACCATCGGATTGTGATTATAGAATAGGTCCAGAACTTATGGGCCCGTCCCTTACAGTCTTCATTTTACATTGTTGTAAAGTGTGTTACTCCAATTAAGAAAACAAAGACTACATCTACCAGAAAACTCAAATTCGTTGCATAAAAACCCAGCTCAAAAAATTATCTGTTTAGCATATACTTATGGATTTAGAGGTCATAGTGACACACTGCGATTTGCACACTTTAGCTGAACCAACTTTTATTTTCTAAACTAAGCATACATTTAGGCCCCGATTTACTAATCATTCCCGCAACGCATCAAGGTAACTTGCTAAACAGATGTCGGAAAGTAGGATCTGCTTCTTATGGTAACCCCCAATTTTTGCTTGATGTTACACTGTTTTTGACTATTCTGACTGGGATCCTGCTAATCAGGACCCCAGTCTATCTGCTTTCTCCTTAAAATGTTATGCATGTACTTAGGTACACTCGGGTACCCTTATCAGTCCCTAGTATATGGTACACATGTACCCAGGGCATAGGTACCCCAAAGGCCTCCCATGGGCTGAAGCATGTATTATGCTACCCATGAGAGGCCATGCAAAATGGAACTACAGGCCTGCTTTTGCAGCCTGTGTAATATGGTGCATGCATAGGTTTACTATATCTATAGGTCACTGCACTTAAAACCTATCAGTCACCTCTCCAGCAGACCTTGACAATCCTGAAGGCAGGGTGCTGGGTTTTACATGAGAGGGTGGTCCTGCATGTGCAGAGCCCCTCTGCAGCCTTCGGAGACCATTCTCCCGGGTTGTCGGTGACGCAGCCAGACATAGAGGTAGAGGAGCATTATATGCTTGCGTAAAATGCTAAACATACCAAACGGCTGCAACAAAACATGTTGTGTTTGGTATCAAACACCGTGGAATCATTCCTCCACACCGGCAACTGGTGTGGGAGGTATGATTCCACCATTATGAAGCAAGCTTTGTGGGGTCACTGGTCTTTCCGGTACCAGCCTTCTCGATCCGGGCAGCACAAAAGGGTTTCTGCTGACCAGAGACACATTTCTGCCCTCCTGCTGCTGAGCCAAGCTCGAGCAGGGGAAGACAGGACAAAAGGCACCCTGTCACAGGGAGGTGTGACCACCTCCCAGACAGGATTTAGTATATTGGGGCTAGGTGGGTGCACTTCAAAAGTGCCTGAATGTATGCATCTGGGGCACACTTGATGTCCCTGTGCATAGTCCAGTTCAAACCAGTCCTGGGAGCCGTTGGCTCCTGCTCTGGCGTGAAACTGAACAAAGAACAGGGGAGTATCCTCCCCACTGTCCTGACCCTCCGCCGGGAGGGTCCCCCGAATCTGTCCAACCCTCTCCCGTGGGTAAAAAGGGCTTACCTGGCTGTAGGACCCTAGATTCGATGTGGACAAGATTCTGATCAAGAAACCGCTGACCTTCAACCGTCTGGACACTCTGGACTTTGCTGGACTTCAACTGGGCCCAACTTCATCTCCATCCAAAGCCTAGTCTGTGCCCATTCCCCATATAGGCTCCGTGCAGGACCTGTGGAGCATCAAGGACAACTGAAGTATCTCCCTTGGGGTGAAGGAGTCACTCCCCTGCATTCGCAGGCACCGTAACACAACCAACTTGTCTGCTGATCCTGAGCTCCTGTGGACTATGAAGGCTGCTGCAACAGAGGAGGTGGGTTCCTATGTTCCTTGAAGTTGAGCTGCCCTCTTACCGAGTATGAGGCCAGTATCCCTCGTGGAAACTACATAACCCGAACCCTTGTGCACCACATACATTTGCAAGTGCATATGCTTGTTGGCATTTCTAAACCAAGTGCATTTGGCTATCAATAGCCCCAACCTCTGAGCACGTTTTGTATAAAGGACTTTGGCCTCCTCACACTCAGTGCCCTGCAAGCTGTTGTTTTGTGAAACTGCAAGAGGTCTCCTCGCGACTCCTGTGTCTTCGGCCTGTGGGACCATTTGAGGAATAACTCCAATTTTCCTAGGCTCCCCTAGTTGCTCCAGGCTTGCCCTGACTCCTCTTGCTGTGGTGAGACTCCTGGTCCTTGCTGGGCCAGACCCTGACCTTCCTCGACCTTCTTCGTAGGTGCCGCTGCCAAGGCTTGTCGCTGCTCCTGCCAGACACCGACCCCTCAGCACTCGACATCCTTCATCGGACAGCTCGTATCCAGCTCCTGGTTGTCCTTGATGTCTCCTGGTCCCCATGGCTGCAGAGTCAAGGTCTCCCTCTTCGCACCTGAAGCACCAAACATCGGAGGGCATTCATCTACCGAGCCCCTGGTCACTCCTCAGTGACCCAGACTATGTCCCCTCTGCTTTCAGGTTGCTTCCTTCAAAAATCCACCTGTGGGTTCCACCGGACACTTTTCTTCTTTCCAGCAGTGGCATTTCCTTGAAGACTCCTATTGAGAACGACTGCGGTTTCCGACACCACTTTGACCCTATGCACCCGGCTTCCCTGGGATAGGTAACTCTGGTACTTCGGCATCCACGGGTGGGGTGGCTCTCCAACCTCCCATGTTCTAAAGGGTTTCTTCGTGATCCATTGGGAAGGGTCCTTAAACACTAAAACTGCAACCGCAACTCTCCCATTGAATTGTACGTAGCACACGGTCGTGTTCTCACACTGCACCCGTCCTCTGTGGGGTCCCTCCTTACTCACCTTGGCTGATCCCTTGGGGTCCCAGCAATTCTACAACCTCTAGACACTGTCTTTGCTCGAGTCGTGGTTCTTATACCACTATTTTAGTATATGGTTTGGTCTCCCCCTGGAGCCCACTGTGTATTAGTGCTACTTACGAATGTTTCTGTGGTACAGGACTGTGTGCTTTGTGTTTAGCTGCATGTAGCAGATACTGTGAGGTATTTAAGGTGTGTTATAATAATAAATACATATTTTGATAACTAGTCTGTGGTTCCCCTTTCATTTAACCAATACAATAAGATTGCATTCTGGTAAAACAAGCTGCTTAACATTCCTTCAAGACTAAGCCTGAAGGCTGCTCTCCACAGCTACCACTTGGATAGCTTTCTAAGGTTATCTTTGACCTTTTGAATCACCATAAGGGTTGTTTGGACTGGTGCAAGGTGCCAACTTTAATTAGTGGACATCATATACCAGGCAAACTTCTCTCTGCTGCTTTGTGCGAAAGGGAGTGAGGAGAAATGAGCCATATTTATTAGGATATGGAACCCTTCTGGTCCTTGTTTGCAGTAGATCACCTGTGACAGCCTATTGCTGAAGTAGGCACCCTTGCACTATGGTGCAAGGGTGTCTGCGTTATGTTGTTTTTGTCCAGGAAATGTGCCTTCCGGCACAAAAACAATCTTTAGAGGCTTATTCCACAGGTGCAGCACACATGCAAAGAGGAAGTAACGAGGAGAAATAGAGATATCAGCCTCAAGATGCCACACTATTTTGGTACACCCCAAGGTATACTGACTTCTGTAAACCTTGGTTTGAGTCAAAATACATGGGTGGATGCACAAGAATGTCCATGATCCACCTGTGTAATGCCACGCAAACACAAGGTGAAATACGGTGGCGCGATGAACTGCCCTGCGTTACTTTTTGGAGGAGATGTGACACGAAAGCCACGCAAATAAAGATTTCCATGACTTTGTAAATCCTGACTAATATTTTGTGTCATGGCTGCATCGTAAAAGTGGCATGAACATGACGCAGACTGTTGGTAAATCTTGACCTCAGTATGGCCAATGTGATTTCAAAGTAATAAAGGTTTTGGCGTATTGAAAAAGACTGGATGAAACATTTCAATTATTTCTTTCTACTAGACTATCAAATGTATTCCTGTGGTAATGTTTGGGCATATTTTGCCTCATGCAATACATCTTTTCCATAGGGCACACCAAAGGCAAAACTATTTTCAGCGCGGGCTCCTGCGCTATGGCGAAGCAGTGTTGCCCCCTCTGGCAGCACTCTCAAAAACATGAAAAATAAAACGGTAATAAAATGGGTTTGAAACCCGCTTTTTAATCTTTTTTTTTTCTTGTGCCCAGTCTTGAGGTGGGTCCAGGGTGATGACAGGCTGGAGGGGTAGTGGTGGGCACTGCCTTCAACTGCGCATGTGGGTTTGGCTGGCCGTCTCAGGACGGCCAAACCCACATGCGCAGTGAAGCTCTCTCCAACCCCAGCTCATTGCCGGGTTGCAGATAGCAGGCACAGGCTCCCAGTCAGTCTGGGAGCGCAAATCATCGGCACTCAGGCCAATCCTGAAGCTGCTGTCATGCATGAGAGCAGCTTCAGGATTGGTCACAAGGCAGTCTGGGAGCCGATGCCTGCATGCAGTGGAGAGGAGCAGAAGAAATTATCCTGGATGGCGGAAGGTAATTTTTTAAAAAAATGTTCTTATTTGTCTTTGTCGGCCCCCAGCCATGCCCCGAACCTCCTCCCCACCCCGCCCCACCTTTTTTCCCCTTACACGAGCAGCCCTTGACTATTTTTCTACCAGCGTCAGACTGATGCACTAAAGAAAATGCAGTTTGACGAGTGTTGTGAAGAAGATAACATCTATTCAGAGGGTACCATTAGCAGCGCAATCGTGCAAAACCTGCAATTTAATTTGCTTCACCAGTTGCCATTTTGTCTACATCTCCACGAAGATTTTGTATATGAATTTCACTGTGATGCCTTCATAAAGCCAAACCTAATGATGTCGATAAGTAATATAGGAAACTACAGGGCATAAGTGGAAATTTGGCGCCAGTAAAGGGACCCATGCTTCAGAAGACAGAAGTAAGCCGCTCATTAAAGTCATGGGTTCTCTCCAAGCTGCAGATGTATTTTCCCAGATAAGGAGGCGATTACAGGATTTAACAGCACCCATGGGGTCAAGAGGGCAGAAGTGAAAAGCAGATTAATAGAAACAGATCAATGGGGAGATTGGTTTATTTTAAAGTCTGCACTCATCTTCCCTTGTGAAAGAGCAAGAAATCAAGAGCAACGAAGAATGAAGAAATGCCTGAGATAGGTCGGAGGTGATAAGAACAAAGAGAAAAACTTCACAGCTGCACAGGAGCAAGACAGGTGGGAAGGCATGGACACAAATTAGGACTGTGATTTACCAGAAGAGGCATGTCATGTCACCTGAATTGTGAGAGACATTCCAACTATGATCACATTATCTTACTAACAATATAGATTATTTAAAAAGCAAACCATTCCCATAATTTCCCCTCTAAAACCCGTTTTGTAGACTGTATACAACGAAACACGCATTGGCAAATCCAATATATATCTGTTTATTTGCTTAGCTAGATTGTTTCTAATTTAAAGTTTGTGTGTAGATATGGGTGGATGAATTGGTGAATGCAGTATGTGTAACAGCATTGGCATGAGTAAGTGCACACATGTGCATGCAAATGCACACAGGCAATTAATGGGTAAGTGAGCGCGTGGATGGACAGTTGAATGTGCGTGAATAGATGACTGGCTGCATACAGTTAGGATAGGGGCCTAGATGAATCAGGTGAATCAGTTAGTGACTTCTGACAGAAGTTATGCCCTCTCAGGATAACTGAGAGGTGCATACAGCTAATCCTTGAGTGGGGAAGGAAGCTCTACAATGGACACTTTAGTTGTGTCAGGGACTAGCCATCACCCGTCATTTCCCTGGACTGTCATTGTGGTCTCACCCACACCATCTGACCTGGGACACCAATGGTCTTCTAGCGCATGTCCTCTCTTTATATCCAATGGTGGTCTAGCACATGTCCTCTCTTTATAACCAATGGTGTTCTAGCGCATGTCCTCTCTTTATATCCAATGGTGGTCTAGCACATGTCCTCTCTTTATATCCAATGGTGGTCTAGCACATGTCCTCTCTTTATAACCAATGGTGGTCTAGCACATGTCCTCTTTTTATATTGGTCTAGCGCATGTCCTCTCTTTATAACCAAAGGGGGTATAGCGCATGTCTTCTTTTTATAACCAATGATGGTCTAGCGCATGTCCTCTCTTTATAACCAGTATTGGTCTAGCACATGTCTTCTCTTTATAACCAGTGGTGGTCTAGTGCATGTCCTCTCTTTATATCCAATGGTGGTCTGGCACATGTCCTCTCTTTATAACCAGTGGTGGTCTAGTGCATGTCCTCTCTTTATACCCAATGGTGGTATAGCGCATGTCCTCTCTTTATATTGGTCTAGCGCATGTCCTCTCTTTATAACCAATGGGGGTATAGCGCATGTCTTCTTTTTATAACCAATGATGGTCTAACGCATGTCCTCTCTTTATAACCAGTGGTGGTCTAGCACATGTCTTCTCTTTATAACCAAGGGTGGTCTAGCACATGTCCTCTCTTTATAACGAGTGGTGGTCTAGCACATGCCCTCTCTTTATAACCAAGGGTGGTCTAGCACATGTCCTCTCTTTATAACCATGGTGGTCTAGCACATGTCCTCTCTTTATAACCAGTGGTGGTCTAGAACATGTCCTTGCTTTATAAACAAGGGTGGTCTAGCACATGTCCTCTCTTTATAACCATGGTGGTCTAGCACATGTCCTCTCTTTATAACCAGTGGTGGTCTAGAACATGTCCTTGCTTTATAACCAATCGTGGTCTAGCACATGTCATCTCTTTATAACCATGGTGGTCTAGCACATGTCCTCTCTTTATAACCAGTGGTGGTCTAGAACATGTCCTCTCTTTATAACCAAGGGTGGTCTAGCATATGTCCTCTCTTTATAACCAATGGTGGTCTAGCGCATGTCCTCTCTTTATAACCAATGGTGGTCTAGCGCATGTTCACTATTTATAACGAATGGTAGTATAGCGCATGTCCTCTCTTTATAACCAATGGTGGTCTAGCGCATGTCCTCTCTTTATAACCAATGGTGGTGTAGCGCATGTCCTCTCATCATAACCAATGGTGGTGTAGCGCATGTCCTCTCATCCTAACCAGTGGTGGTCTAGTGCATGTCCTCTCTTTATAACCAATGGTGGTCTAACACATGTCCTCTCTTTATAACCAGTGGCGGTCTAGTGCATGTCCTCTCTTTATAACCAATGGTGGTCTAGTGCATGTCTTCTCTTTATAACCACAAGTGTTCTTATTTTACACAACATGGCCAGTCTAAACCCTATCTCTGCTCAAGCTAGCATTGTGATTTGCTGAAATTCTTATGGTGACTGATGGATCTCCTTGCTCTGGTATTTTCAGGAGTCAAATGAGATGATGCAAGAATGCCACTTGAAATTTCATCTGAAAAATAATCTTCAGTTAACAATAGTTTGTGTCCTCTTCATTTTGAGACAAAAGGGACTCAGCCAGTGCCCAAAACCATAAAGACAATACTACCCATCCTAAGCTCTACAACAGGATACCAAGACGAAGGCACACCTCATGATGGGTGTAGAAGAGTTTCTGATGAGTACAAGCCTTGCACGTTGGAATTGATGGTGCTCTTTCTAAATGTGGCTTTAGGTAGGAATCAACTGTAGCACATGATCAACTGTTTCCACTAGAGTAGATAAGTATTGTAGTGATACCCACCAGTGCCAGTTGTGCACAGAGAAAATACTAATATAGGATTATAAAGGGAATGCAATATACATCACTGAGGTGTACAGAAGGTACAAAGAGATTAATTGGTACTGCAATGTCAGAACCTTAACAGGAGGCTTTGCAGGTTCACACCTGTTAGACCTGGCATCTTTTGGCGCATTTCCCCTGTCTTTTTGTTCTCTGACCTCCCTGTTTTGACTCTGCGTTTGCTGGTTTAGTGTCTCTGTGCACTTTCTCACTGCTGTTCAATGTTAAAGTGCAAGTGCTCCTATTGTACATTGTATTATGCATTGGTGTTTCCATGATTAGAATCTTTGATTTACTGGTAAGTCCCTAGAGTGACAGGGCTTGTAAATCAAATGCAGCTAGTGGGCCGGCTGCACTGATTGTGCCACCCACATGAGCAGCCCTGAAAAGGTTTCTTAGACCTGCCACTGCAGTGTCTGCGTGTAGGTTTTACTGCCATGTCGACTTGGCAAGTGCACCCACTTACCAAGCTTTACCCTTCCCTTTTATTACATGTGAGTCACCCCTAAGGTAGGCCTAGGGTACCCCTATGGGCAGGGTGTAGTGTGTTTGAAAGGTAGGACATATACTGGTGTGTGTGGCATGTCCTGATAGTGAAATAAAATATATGTTGTTTTTCACTGTTGAAAAGCTGTCTGTCCCATAGGATAGAATGGGGAATATTTGGTAACATTTTACGAGTATATCTTCTCATGGGGACAAGATAGAGACATGGAGCTTAGTATGCCTGAACTCAGAATGGAGAAATGCATTTTTTAGTAAAGAGGATTTTTATGTTCTGTGTTTGAAAGTACCACTTTTAGAAAGCCATCCAATGTGCCCCTGCTGGGTAGTGGATTGACTGTCTGGCTTTGGAGTGACTGGAGCTGGGGATGTGCATTCTCTTCAGACAGCCACTGGGGGCTCGAGGTGTGTCCTACCTTTCCTGGATGAGTCAGGACTGGGCTGAATAGACCTGGGCTGCCTTTAGAGTAGTGGAAGGAGATTTCCTTGCAATTGAATGGGCCTAGTCTGCCTTGGACAATGCTGTCTCCACCTCCTGCTGGGAAGCTGGGCTGGAGAGGGCCAAACTGGTTTAAACTAAGCACAGACACTCTCTGCCTAAGAGAACAAAGAGAAACTGAGTCTAAATATTGGGGCCCAGACCCCAGAACTTTAGAACTCTCTTGGATCAAGGAACCTGCCAAGAAGAAGAGCTGGAAGAACTGCCAGGAGGAGTACCACCCCTCTGCTGTGTTTTTCCTTTGCTGGGTTGGCCTGCAGTTGCTGCTTCGGCCTTGGGCAGTGAAAGGGCTGGACTTGAAATAGAACTTGACTCCTGTTCTCAAACTCACAGAGACAGCAAACACTTCTCTGGCTACCGCCTCTGGAACCAACACTGCTGCTGGCTCCGTGTCCTGAGGGCACCACCACACTTCGCACCGCAACTCTGGTCTCACTGACGACGACGACCCCTGCCACCACTGAGCCGCTGCTTGCATTGCGACCTGTGGGCACTACACCACACCGCCTCACTTCACTTTGCCGCCCTGGTCTCACCAACGATGTCGCTGCCTGCTGACCGCAACACCTGTGACTGCACCGTGGTTTGGGGGCACCGCTCATAAGTCACACGATGCACCGCCCTGTCCCACGACACAGCTCGAGATTACTGACGCCAGTTCCCATCAACTGGCACTATCACTTGCACCATGGCCTGTCAGCACCTCCACGAGCGCTGCCTCACTCCGCACCACAGCCCTTGTCTCACCGACGCCGCTGTACAACATTCACCGAGCCGTTGCCTGCACCGTGACTTGAGGGCACTGTTACGCTTCACATCACAACTGCGGCGGTTGCCATGACTGGCCCTCACCGACGTGTCGGCCGGCACCAGCGGTACTGTATTTGTTTAGTCTGCTGACACTAATGCCTGTCCGCACCGATGTAGTCTGACGGAATTGTTGGATTCTTTTGTTTTCAGCACCATGGTAGTCTTGGACGGAGCTACCGGCTTCAAGGAACTGCATTTTAAAGTAATTCTTGCAACGTGCCTATTTTCGATGACTGTATTTAGGTCTTTTATCATTTTGGTCTTCTTCGCGCAGATAAATATTGGTTATTTTTCTAAAACTGATGTGATGTCCGTTTGTAGTGTTTTCACTGTATTACTGTTGGCTATGTGCAAAAGCTTTCCACTGCCTCTGAGATAAGCCTGACAGCTTGTGCCAAGCTACCAAGGGGTTATTTCAGTAGTGGATCCCTCTTATCCTGACTAGAAGGAAGGGTCCCTATTTTGACAAAGGTGCAAACAATTGCCAACCAGAGACCCCCATTTCTAACAACACCCATCCACCCCTTCAGGTTACAGGGAGCTATTCTGACAGAATAGAATGATGGGACAGATGAGTACATAGTACGAGAGATCAACTTCAAGGAACAGGAGGAAGATGATGGGCAGGGAAGGGGAAAACATTGGGAAAGAAAAAGGGATTGATTGCATTTACTAAAGGGAAGTAATGGCCATAGAGATTTACAGCATATCTCCTTTTGGAGGGCAAAATGTAAAATTGTGGTAACATAATCCTTGCGCTGCCTGAGAACTCTTTCGGCTCTACCAGGCCTTGATAGTGCAAGCATTGAGCAGATGTGAATACTTCTTAGACCATCTCACCATACTGGTGTCTCAGCAAAGTAGCTTTTACTAATTTTCCATGACCTGCGTCTGACCATTTTCCAACTTCACCACATTAAGACATACTTTCACAATTTTGAGTGATTTTGAGAACATGGAGCACTCATTTACACAATGCATTAAATTGTATCTACACAGTTTTAGGACCATATAGGGATATGCTTAGTGGGTGTTATCCTGTCCTTGATAGAAATGTAATGTGCCACCCCTGTGATACTATTCAATGTTACTTTACGTGACCACAACATTTCTTGAATGGCTATCTCTGCTGTCTGAATGCTGGACATGCTCACTATACATTCCTTAATCATGAAATTCTCCCTCTCTATGAGGCAATTCACCCTCAGGCAAAATATTGCAGTTTTGTGGTGAGACACAGATCACTCATGAAAGAACGCTTTCTTGCAATTTGTTCTCTGCACCTAAGACCTTTGATGCCCTCTCAGCCATGAAGACATTTGTAAGGAAGTTAACGAGGATACAACGTTGCACTTTCCTCTGAAAGTAGGTTGGTGAACTAGGTCAATGATCTCTAGCATCCATATGCCTGGCAGATTGGGATGGATTGTTCCTATGAGGAGCAGGGTCCGTACTAAGTTGCATAAAGTGGGCCTATTTGCAAGCATTCCAACAATCACCTTTTGGGTGTCCAGTGATATCTGGTGCCAGCTTTACCCATGGCATATCAGGTACCTCTAAAATATTAATGGTATGTTTGGCTTTATCACTGGGGCACAACTAGTGGAGTCTCTGATGATCCTTTTTTAAATGCAGCTATCGTTCCTGGACCACCAGTAATGAGAATGGTCTTTGCTCTTGGTCAGAATTCTCCATAGGTGGCCTTCTTGAGACAACTCTGTAAGTATATTATGCAGTTACTTGGGAGGAACAATCTTTTCACACTTGAAGACCTTATGTCCCACTGAACTCAACCAATTTGTGACATCCAATAGCACATCATGGTTTCAGGAAGCTCATTACATTTATTGGGCCTTCCCTTACTAATCCATTCCCAAATCAGTTTCAAATCTTGATATTTTGCCATGCTCTTTTTCCATTCCTTCTTTCAAATCCCCTCTGTGCAAATAGAGAGTATCATCGTCTCTGGCTGGTCCTCATCTAAATCAGATTTCTCAAATGGTAGTCTAGATAATCAATCTGCAGGCAGATCGGATGAGACCAGCAGATATTCCATTTTGAAATTATATCCCTTCAGCCCTAGCAGCCAGCAGGTAATTCCAGGGGTCATAGGTTCAGCTCAATTAAAGGAAAATGGACATATTAGGGCAATATGATCTGTTCTTATTGCAAAGGGAATGCCCCACATAAAGTGTTTGTAATGTTATATTATCCACTAACAGGATATGGCCTCTTTCTTGACAGCCGAATAGTTAAACTCAGATTCTTTAAGGACCCAGGAATCAAAGGATACTATAGTCTACTTTCTATCCGCCATTTGTGTAAGAGTAGCCTGTAAAGCCTTAGTGTTGGCGTCCTTAGTAAGGGCAGCACCACATAGCACGTCAAAGTTGCTTATGGAGGGTGCTTCTCTAATGGATTTTTTTAACAGATTCAAATGTCCCTTGGCAGTTATGGCACCATCCAAATGTCACTCCCTTTTTAATGTGGTCTCTGTTTGTAGTGTTTTCACTGTATTACTGTTGGTTATGTGCAAATGATAGATTTAGACCCAGATCTCTGCACTGGGGTGAATGTATGCCATTGTTCTGCATTCTGTCCATCAATTGTTCTTTTTGCATTTGTCACCCCGAGCGGGAAGGGTATGCACAGATGCGGGTCCTGTGCTCTCCATGCCACTGGAGTCAAGCTATCCTGGCTGATGAGGGGTGAAACCCTGAAACCGGTCCTGGGATGCTTTTTTCCAGTCCAGCGAGTACCTGGCCTTGCAGTTTGGGCTGGACTGTTCCCATTGGGCACAGGGTCAAGACTGATTTGCATATAGCTGGGTTCAAACTGGAATGGCGTGGTGAAGATAATGGATTTAGCCCCAGTTGTCTGTACTTGGGTGAATGTATGACATTGTTCTGCATTCTGTCCATCAATTGTTCTTTCAGCATTTGTCACCCCGAGTGGGACAGGTATGCCCAGACATGGGTCCTGTGCTCTCCATGTCACTGGAGTAAAACTATCCTGGCTGATGAGGGATGAAACCCCGAAACCAGTCCTAGAATGCTTGTTTCCAGTCCAGGGAGGACCTTGCCTGGCAGTTCGGGCTGGACTGTTCCCATTGTGCACAGGGTCAAGACTGATGTGCATATGGCTGAGTTCAAACTGGAATGGTATGGTGAGCAAAAATAACAATGGATTCAGGCCCAGATGTCTGTACTGGGGTGAATGTATGACATTGTTCTGCATTCTGGCCATCAATTGTTGTTTTTGCATTTGTCACTCCGAGTGGGACGGGTATGCCCAGACTTGGGTTCCATGCTCTCCATGCCACTGGAGTCAAGCTATCCTGGCTGATGAGGGGTGAAAGCCCGAAACCGGTCCTAGGATGCTTGTTTCCAGTCCAGGGAGGACCTGGCTTGGCAGTTCGGGCTGGACTGTTCCCATGAGGCACAGGGTCAAGACTGATTTGGATATGGCTGGCTTCAAACTGGAATGGCATGGTGAGCAAAAAAATATGGATTTAGGCCCAGATCTCTGTACTGGGGTGAGTGTATGACATTGTTGTGCATTCTGTCCATCAATTGTTCTTTTTGCATCTGTACTTTATTGGCAACATTTTTTATGAATTTGGAGTAATTCAGCAAGGTTTAAAAAGGACCTTTCTTATTCCTTTTTTGTGTTAGTTGTGCTTTTTAACTGCCACTACCAAATCAAATGAGAACTTAATGCCACCCTTAGATGGCCCAGATGTTGGTGTTAAGGTCTCTAAAATCTATACATCTTTGCCTTCAGCTTTGGATGTGAAGACAATGTCGGTTAACCTTAGGGAACTCTCAATACTTCCAGTCAGTCTAGTTCCTTCCTACAGGGCTACTTCATCAATTTTAGTAGGGGATTGACTTTATGTCAATTGATACTTGTATAGCGCACTACTCACCCGCAAGGGTCTCAAGGCGCTTGTACGAATACCGCTGTGGAACCCATCCTGGCTTTCCCTGTGAGGCGTCCACTCCTGGGCACCCCCAAGGTGGAGGCCAGGCATCCTTAGCGTTGTGGGGGCTGTTGTGGAGATTAAGCAAGCTATTGCCCAGAGTTGCAGAGTGGGACTCCATGATTGGAATGGCACCGAGGCGAGAATTATCAGGTCCATGGAATTTTTGAGCCCAAGACCCGCCGAGGCGGGGAATTGAACCCTGGTCCTGGGCTAGACCTCTGCATCAGGGTCTGCCGCTCTAATCATTGAGCCACACTTCTCCAATGTGCAATCAGAACAGCTGCTGTCTTAAGCCTGATTTTATTCTTGGAAGTTAGAAGACCCAATTTAATGGAAAATACCTCTGGGAATTCGCTGCCTACATCTTCTCCTGAATGAGAATGGTTGACTATGAGCATTGGATCATCACCATTAATATTTAGGACAATCCCCAATTCTTTCTTGCGTCTCCATCCTATAAGGTCAGAACCTCTCTTGGACATGTAGACCTTACCTACCATGGTCCTCCCCTTAAATGCTAGTTCCATCAATACTAGTGCAATAGGATTTTCATTAAAACTGCCTCCTATAGCGTAGTTATCAATAACAAACATCATTGTCAAGTCATGAAAATGGAGAACAAGAATCAGCATACAATTTTGCAAGAAGGCAATAGCACTTTGAAATAAGTGGTGTAGATTTCAAATACAAAATTCTTAATTTCTTCCCCCGCAGTGTCTATAGCAGAGGTCTCCAACCTTTTTATTATTAAGAGCTACTTCTGTTTAGTGAATATCGTCCTAAGCAACTGAGGGGCATATTATCAAGCACGGCGTTAAAATTATCGCCTCTTTAGCGGCAGAAAACTGCCGCTAAAGCGGCCATAATGGGCTTGATAATATGCCCTTGAGAATTCCAATAGAAGCCCATGTAGACACCAGATAATTTTAACACTGTTTCTTGATAATATGCCCCTAATATTATTAGAGTTGTAAACACCAGACAACATTGCATAAGTTTCCATCCTATGCAAGATTACCACTTGTGATCACCTCAGCGCAAGACTTCCAGAATTAATTTAAAAAAAGCTTTGATAATACTTTCAAGCCACAGATGCGATGCTCCTGACACCAACGTAATAATACCAAGGTAATAATATTAGTAATACATCTCCTACTGTTGCATAATTTATCATTCAAATATCATAGAGTGTTTGCCTCAGGGCTGCTGGTGTTGCTGGTGTTGCCCTGTGCCCTGGATCTGCTTCTGCTCCTTGGCAGCTGACAGGATGATGGTGCAGAGTAGCTGATTCTCCTCCAATCTGCTCACTCAGTACAGCCATCGTTCAGTGTGGATATTGCAGGAAGGACGACTGCATGTGGAGTGAGGTTCGAATTTATTAGAATAAACAAAATCAGCTTAACATCCACTCTGCCTTATTAGCCCTCCTAACTGGTCCCACATTCTTTCACATACTATCACATCGCATTGCTACATTCTGCACTTACATTCTACATTCTACATTTACATTCTACACCTTAAAGCAACAAGTACAACATAAAATGCTAATATACAACAGAGAATATTTATTTCAATGATGCAGCCTGCGGTGACGTCACGCTGTGACCCGAAGCAGACGCTGCTCCATGGTGGCTATACAAAGATGACCCAGCATGTAGGAACCTGGGTGAATCCGTCCGACGCAGGTTATCTTTCTGGAGTGCAAAATCCCAGCTGGGAGACAAGGAGGCAGAGTTTTGTAGAAAGAGCGGTTGTGGTATTCGCGGAGTGGGTAAGTTCAGCTAACCTGCCGGAGATGGTGTGTAGAAGCCGTTGAGAAGGCCAATCCTCGGAGAAAGCTGCTTGCGTGGGCAGCTTCTATTCCTAAGGTGACATTTTCCTGGTAGAAGTCTCTAGCTACAGAGCTATGCCTCGAAAGAAATACAGCTTGAAACTGAAGAGGACATTGTCTTCGTCAGTTATGTGCACGAACAAGTAGGTACTGATGTTCGAGGTGATAACAGGACATACCAACTGCAAGGAGTGGAAACGCTGAGCAGGGAAAGGGGGAACAACGATGAAGATAAAGGGACGGATTGTATTTGTCAATACACTAGCAAGGGAAGAAATAGCCATAGAGAATTCAAACAGAGAGTACTATTGGGCATATCTACAAGGACGGCGATAAATAGACGCAAAGCGCGCTTAGCGCTTTTCTATTTATCGCCGTCTATCGCTTGATTATATCGCCCTGTTAGCGCTTATTACAACGGATTTTTTCCCCAGGGCGATATAATTACCAGCGATAGCGGGGAGATCGCCGTTTTGCAGGGAACATCGCTGGTTTTCCTGCGATGTTCCCTGCAAAACGACGATAACCTTGCTGATACGACCCACAGGGTTGTATCAGCACAATCCAGCCCCATAAT
The DNA here is from genome assembly GCF_964204655.1 of Triturus cristatus. NCBI lineage: Eukaryota > Metazoa > Chordata > Amphibia > Caudata > Salamandridae > Triturus > Triturus cristatus. The sequence continues at coordinate 892,677,030 of NC_140581.1, forward strand.
AGGTATGCCTAAGTCTGCATTTTAGCAGACGTTAGTTTCCGGCAAAAACTGCGGTTTTCGCCCAAAACTAACATCTGCTAAAATGCGTTGGCAGCCTTGTAAATATCGCAATGTGCACATCAGCGATATTTACATGGTTGTCCTGCCCAGACACGCCCACTTTGCATCTCATTAGAGATGCAAAGGGAGGCGTTGGGTAAAAGGGTGCTAACATGCGCTAATGCATGTTAGCACCCTCTTGTTAATAGGGAAATATTTTTATCTCCGCTTTTTTGGCTTTAAAAGCCAAAAAAGCGGAGATAAAGCCCTTGTAAATATGCCCCCATATTCTTATTAGAGGAGTATGTGAATTGTAGCAGTGACACCCTGCTTGGCTCCCCTATATGTGGACGCTACCTTGTTTTCTAATAAAGACTATAGATTTCATTGTCACTACAGGCAAAAAATACAATCTAAACCTCAAATGTCTCATTTTCAGCCCTGCTTACATTTAGCTAGAGCTGCTGTTTGGTTAATACGCTCTGGTGCATCCAGTTCCAGAACTGTGGACTCTTCACCGAAATCATTCTGTAAATTGCAGTTGATTTGTGGTTGAATCTTATCTGAGCGCTCATGTTTGGAATGCTCGACCTCGGAAGATGGCTTGCTAAACATTTCTGAAAGGGATATTAAGAATTTTGAACCAGGAGCCTCTCAAACTTTAGAAACAGTGCAGAGATGTTTGTACTTCATTTGCTGGTATCACCTGGAAGGCATGTGCCATCGGAAGACAGACATACCACATTCCTTTTTGCAGGTAAGTGAGAATGTTCCACCACCCTCTGTAAACGAGCCAATTCCCTTACTCTCATCATAGGCCATTGTCACTGGGATCTCGGGTCTGCCTTCTAGCTTGCCTCCTCTGGCCCATAACCTTGTTTTAAGTAATTGCTTTGAGCCCTTAGCCGATTTAGATACTCATGACTGACTTAGTGCCGTATCAACTGACCCTTTGCTCCTTACTCACCCACTTTTGCCCGAAACCTCCACTACCGACCCAAATACACTTAAGGTAGGTTTTGAGTTGGAATATACATGGCACTAGAGGGAAGCTCGGGGACAAGGAGTGTACCAACTGTTTTGCCTGAATGACATTATTTGTCGTCAAGAGACATGGCTTACAGAGGGTGCTCTCGTTTTAGATGGTTTTACCTCGTTTGTGTCTCCTGTCTTGCTACCTTTATCAGTGTCTGTCTCAAATTTAAAATGGAGATAGTGGATTCACCCATATGTTCCATTATAGACATACTTTTGACCTTTTCTAAACAACTGAGGGTCCTTGGTATCAATGTATATAGTTTCCCTCGGGTGAGCAGACTTTGACAAGTGGTGCTTAGTCAGTTCATCAGCAGTACTGTTACCACATCTTCTGGCTTTACCGTACTCTTCTTGATGGGTGATTTCAATGTACACCCTTGTGCCGACTGGTTCTTGTATGGGGATTTGTTGCTAGGTGATGATCTGGTGACTGGTGATGAGGCTCATCTGAAACATTCGTCTCTAGGTGATAGGTTTAATTCACTATTTGTAGACCATTCCCTGGTGAACCTCCTAGATCACCCAGATTCCTGTAATGTTTTACAGATCCCAACTTTCAAGAGTGTTGGGACAGGTTCTTCTATTATCAATTATATTTTTGTCTCTCCCTGTATTTTTGCCTCTTAAATTGACTTTAAGGTAAAGATGTACCCCTTGAGTGACCATAACCCTCTGCTGTCCTCATTTAGATGGCTTTTGTCCAAGGCTAGGTTTGAAACTCTTTTTCTGGAACAAGTTCTTTCAGTAGCTAATGGTGAAGGCTTAAGTGGGCTAGTGTGGTTCCAGCGGATTCCCATCTATCTTTATTTTCTACCTGCTATCAGGACTTCTGTAACTGTTTAGACCAGGGGGCCTCTCATTCGAATATCCTGACTGCTTTTGTCAACATAGCTGGCCACATAATGTCCGCTCTCACTGCCCCTCGAGCAGCCCATCCACCGCCACCCTATAGGTGGTTTGATAAGCCATGTATTAAGGCTCACAGATTACTCATGGTTGCCCTGCACAGGCTTCCTGGTGCTGGGGATGAAGTCTAGAGGGCTAGAGGTTGCTATCTGGCTGCTCGTGTGAGAGGATGAAGTCACTCAATAGGGAACTCTAGGAAATGCTGTTAGGGGCCTTTGCTATGCACTACTCTGCTAGGTTTAAGAGGGTAGTGAATCATCCGACCTTCGCTGCCGACCAAATGAATGCTCAGGCCCTGACCATTCACCCGAGGTGTGGCGGGATCATTTTGGGGTGATTTATGATCTTGAATCCAGCGATCTTTTTGCCAGAGGTGGGGGCATCACAAGGTCTTCGCCTGTAGTGGCAGGAGGTGAGGAAAGCCATTCTGTCCTTGCCAGAGGACAAGGCTACGTGCCCCGATGGCATCCAGAATGATTTATTTAAAATGGAGGTGGATCTTTGGGCCCCCTTGTTTAGACAGCATTTTAATGCGGCTGCTAGAGGGAGGCTCCCCTCCAGCTGGAAATGTTCAGTCATCGTTCCGATTTTCAGGATGGGTAGCAGGGCTGACCCCACTTGTTAAAACCATTCATTTTGCGGGTGGACATTAAAGTCAAGGTGTTGGGTAGGGTCCTGCTGGACTGCTTGTCTTCGCGGGCTTCTGATAAGAACATCCTCTCCGAAGTCAAGTATGGGTTTAGGGCTGGACGGGGCACCATGGCTCAGAGGCTGAACCTTTTTATGATGACTGCTAAGTACACCAGGGCTAGGGAGAAGGCAGTCCATTTGGCTTTCATGGACCTAAGATCAGCCTCTGACCGAGTCAACAGAGCTAAGCTCTAGGCAGTGCTTGAGTCCATAGGGGGGTCAAACCGGCCCTGCTGTCCTTCTACATGCTCTACACGATGGGCTCTCCACTTGATTTAGAAATGGGTCTGAGGGGGAATTTACAATGCCCCTGGTGTGAAGAGAGGGGTGTGCCAGGGCTGAATCCTGGCCCACTTTTTCTTAAAAGGCATTTCATGGAAGAGCAGTTGTGTAACGTGAGGCTGTGGCTCTAAATAAAGGTTCTATGCTTAATTTTATCATGGTGGAAATTGTACTTGGAATGGAGTTGGAGATGTCCAATGCCCCTGGTGTGAAGAGAGGGGTGTGCCAGGGCTGAATCCTGGCCCACTTTTTATCATGGTGGAAATTGTACTTGGAATGGAGTTGGAGATGTCCAATGCCCCTGGTGTGAAGAGAGGGGTGTGCCAGGGCTGAATCCAGGCCCACTTTTTCTTCACCCTTTAAATCAATAGGCTGGACATGGCCCTGCTAGACCCAGGTTTGGATTTTCCGACAGTAGGCGGTTATCGTCTGCCTGTTCTTCTATATCCGGATGAGGCCGTCCTCATGTCTCAAACAGCTAAGGGCCTGCATCAGCTGTTAGATCTTTTTGTCATCTACATGGGTGGGCTCGATCTTACTACTATCTACCTTAAATCTCTAGTTATGGTGGTTGGACCCATGAACATCAGATCCAAAAGTTATGTGTTCAAGGGCTACCCCATTTTTAGGGTTTAGCTATCCGTATTTAGGGATCTTTTTTGATTCCAGATTCTCTTGGCAAGAAAAACACCATGAGGTTTAAAGCGGCAATAAATGGGATTGGTCTTTTGGCAAGGTGCATGGGTCACACTAACATAGAGGCGATGCTTAAAAGATTTTAAAGCCAAGTGCGTCTCGCTGGCGAGTTTTGGCTGTGAGATCTGTGGCTATGTGTCTTGTCCTCAGCTTCAGGTCGTAGAAAATTCTTTTTTGAGATGTCTTTTCAAAGTACCAGTGAGCACCCACTCCGAGATGCTTTAGAAAGAAGTAAGATCTGGGTATATAGTTGATTTGATTGCCCTGCACTCCCTGTTATTTTGGTTGTGAGTTTGGATAAAAGATGATTTGTCAATCAACAGGCTTATCATTCACGACTGTATGGCTCGGGATGGTATGCTGCGCATCCCATGGTTAGCTTTCATAAGGCAAACGTTTAATTTACTGGGATGACTTAAGTTGTTTACTGACCCAGAACGTATAGTTAGGAGGGAAATTCATGGCTTAAAAGGCATTTCATGGAAGAGCAGTTGTGTAACGTGAGGCTGTGGCTCTAAATAAAGGTTCTATGCTTAATTTTATCATGGTGGAAATTGTACTTGGAATGGAGTTGGAGATGTCTAATTATCACCGATGGCTTCTGCTATGTAAGGGGTCCTGGGGCAGAGTTTCAGATCTTCCACCTTGCCACTGTGATCATGTCTCTCTCCCTGACTTTCTCCACATTGTCATGATATGCCCTAGATTCAACCACCTGCCTTTTGGATCACTGACAGAATATCGACGGACCAAATTTCGACCTACAAGAAAATCGAGTACAGAATATCGATGGACAGAATAGCGACATCCTATCTCTACAAAGGTAAGTACAAAAATATCAAAACCCAAATTTCGTTGTTTAAAATATCGTTGTTTAAAATATCAGTTTTTTTAAATGTCTTAAAAAAATATAAAATTAATTAAATATTAAATATAATAAATAAAAACTTAGGGGTTGATTACGATGTTGGGCGGATCGCCACCACCCGCATGGCGGTGGCGATCCGTCCGACATTTCCCTCCGCCCGCCACCCATTTCCCCCCACCATATTAGTATGGCGGGGGGACCCGGTGGACGGAAAGACCGTCCTCCGGTTTTCCGCCGGTCGGAAAAGGGGCTGGATATAGTGGTAGTGTCTGCTATACACCGCCATTCATATTAGAATGGGCAGCGGTGTAGGGCTTTCCATGGCGGAGACCCCGCCATGGATAGCCAGGTGGATTTTGCATACAGGGGCCCGTTGCAGGCCCCCACGGTATTGGGGGTGGGAGGTGCACATGGGGGTACCCATGGTACCCCCCTACATTGTCATGGACATGGTGGCAGGCACCGCGCGGTGCCTGTCACCGTGTACATGACAATGCACAACGTGCATTCCCAGCATTGTGGTGGGCGGTGCTGTGAGCACCGCCCACCACAATGCTGGGAATAGAGGATGCCACCGCCACGGTGGCATCCTAATTGCTGTTACGGGACCGCCGCACCACTGGCACCAGGTCCCAGCACCGCTAGGGTGGCAGGCAGACAAAAGTCCGCCCACCATCCTAATCGGTCCCATAGTTTGAATAATTTAAATAGTTAAAAATGATAAATAATAAATGTAATATAAAAAATATTAAACATACATATTAAAAAATAACAATATATTAACTTAATAATATTAATAAATAATAATTTTATTTAATTATAAAATGTTTGAAACATAATACAAATTATAAATACATATATATACATACACCTGTAATATAAATATAAAAATAAAATAAATATATACAAAAATAAAATATTAAAATTAATATTTATTTGTCAAAAAATATTTTACACTACATTAGCTATAACAGTAGGGAAAAAGTTGGATAGCGTAGGGGATACAATTACGATTCCCACTCCAGAGAGTGCAACAGTAGGGAAAGTGTTGAATGGCGGAGGGGAATAATTTACTATTCCCACTCCAGCAAGTGCAACAGTAGGGAAAGTGTTGGATAGCGGGGGAATAATTTACTATTTCCTCTCCACGGAGTGCACCAGTAGGGAAAGTGTTTGATAGCGGGTGGGTAAAAATTACTATTCCCACTCCAGCAAATGCAACAGTAGGGAAAGTGTTGGATAGCGGGTGGTTCAAAATTACTATTCCCATTCCAGTGATTGCAACAGTAGGGAAAGTGTTGGATAGCGGAGAGGTATACATTAATATTCCCACTCCAACAAGTGTAACAGTAGGGAAAGTGTTGGATAGTGGAAGGGTAAAATTTACTATTCCTACTTCAGTGAATGCAACAGTAGGGAAATTGTTGGATAGCGGGTGCATAAAAATAACTATTCCCACTCCAGCAAATGCAACAGTAGGCAAAGTGTTGGATAGCGGGTGGGCAAAAATTACTATTCCCACACCAGTGAGTGCAACAGTAGGGAAAGTGTTGGATAGCGGAAAGGTATACAATATTATTGCCACTCCAACAAGTGTAACAGTAGGGAAAAGGTTGGATAGTGGAGGGGTAAAATTTACTATTCCTACTCCAGTGAGTGCAACAGTAGCGAAAGTGTTGGATAGCGGGTGGGTAAAAATTACTGTTACCACTCCAGTGAGTGCAACAGTAGGGAAAGAGTTGGATAGCGGGTGGGTACAAATTACTATTCCCACTCCAGCGAGTGCAACAGTAGGGAAAGTATTGGATAGCGGGGGAGGGGTTAAAAATTACTATTCCCACTCCAGTGAATGCAACAGTAGGTAAAGTGTTGGATAGCGGATGTGAATAATTTACTATTCCCACTCCACCAAGTGTAACAGTAGGGAAAGTGTTGGATAGCGTAGGGGAATAATTTACTATTCTCACTCCAGCAAATGCAACAGTAGGGAAAGTTTTGGATAGCGGAGGGGAATAATTTAGTATTCCCACTCCTGCAGACTAATTAACAATAATTAAGAAATAATTAATTGGTCAAAAATAATTTACCTCCCACCATATTCCCCTATAAACAACACCACCAATATTGTAAAATAATACACAATTAACAAAATTAATTAAAATTAATTAATTAATTAATAATAATTAGCAAGCAATTTAAAAGCCATCAAAAAAAAATTATATCACATAATTAACACTGTAAAATAACTTTAAATAAATAATATATGTATAAAAAAATGTGTTATTAAAATTAAATTACTTCCTACCCTACACCTCTATCAACCCACAACCCACTCTTAAAAAAATTAAACAATTAACATATTTGCCAATTAGTTATTAATAATTAATATCCAATTAATAACGAATTAATAACATTTTTAACACAATTAACAATATAAAATCTTAACAACATAATTAATAATTAATAAATACATAAATTAATTAATTATAATTAAATTACTTCCCACCCTACTCCCCTATAAAACCACAACCCGCTCCTAAACAAATTACACAATTAACATATTTACCAATTAATTATTGATTATTAATAACCAATCACAATTAATTAATAACAAATTAATTAACACAATTAACAATATAAATTATTCAACACAAATATATTAATTAACAAACGTATTAATTAATTAATTTCAATTAAATTCCTTCCCACCCTATTCCCCTATAAACCCACAACCCGCTACGGAACTAAAACACAATTTTTTCTTTTTAACTAATAACTTATAAAAAATGATTAATTAATATATTATAATTAAATTACTTCCCCTATAAACCCACAACCCGCTACAGAACTATAATATACGCAAAAATTAATTAACATAAAACTAATTACTTGTAAAAAATTCAAACACATGTTAGAAAAATAAGTTATACTTTTAACACATATACTAACATACAGGACACCCCATGTCGCTATTCTTGTTGATGATATTCTTGCAGGTCGATATTCTGTCATATCAATATTTAAACATCGATATTATGGCATATCGGTATTTAAAACTCGATATTATGACTGCTTACCCCGCGTTTTAAGTGTATCTGCCCACTCCTCCTGCCAATGATTTTTAATCAAGTTAGGCCTGCCTATCTCTTGATGCAAATGTTAAAATCACCTACCATTTGCTTATATCTTACTCGCTTTTTATCTGGGGTTATTAACTGGAGGTGATTGTTAGTATCTGTTCTCCTTTTTTAAATCTTTGTGCTTTTTCCTTTTTACCTGGTCTTAATGCTGCAATTCATTCATATTGTTTTGGTAGCTCCCTAGTCTCCTTTATTTATTTATTTATCATTTGTAATGGAGATATGCCAGCGCTAATTATTTCCACATCATGTATTTTAGATATTTTCGATGTATAGTTATGTGTTTTTCAAGAAAAATCAAATAAAGTTTTTACTACTACTACTACTCCCTTAGCCTTGAACCCATTACAGGCTGTTTGCAAAGGCCGGTTAGGATAAGGAAGGAGATTTGAAGGCTCTTGATAGATTTGCCTAAACAGGAAAGGAAATCTCCCTAGTCCCTTGTTAGAAAACTGACACAATGGACTGCTTTGGTCCTCTGAAATGGGAGTACAAGTTCCAGGGGTCCATGAATCACACGTTGAATCTCTGGTACTTGCCACAGGTGTCTCAACACACTGTGGTCACTTATCAACCAGGCCCTCGTGGACGGCTCTGTCCTTAATGACGCAGCAGTTCATACTTACACCGTACAGACTTGACATTGTCAGGGGGATTAAGCCATGACAGTGACAAATTCTAGCAGCTTCAAGAAGCGCCCATAGCAGTCCCTATTGCTCTACTGGACACCCCTTGCAGAACATCATTAGAACGTTCATTCCCAAGAAGGCAGTGCAACTATGATTATTAACTCTTCTAATTCTGACAGAACTGATTCCTGCCCTCTCTGGGTAGCTGTAATACCCTCTATCACTCAGGAAAGGTATATCAAACACTTATCCAACCACCTCACACATCTTCATGCTGTTACTCAGGTGCTATCTACAGTCTTCTATGTGACTAACCCTTGGTGGTAAGCAAACTTGATTCTAGCATTGCCCATTAGCACTAGTAGTGGTCAGTGGATCTGCTGGGCTAGACCCTCAGTAAAGGTCAGAATCCTGACCTAAAGTGCAAAGGCCATTTAATCTGCAATATACATCTCCTATACTATGTGAAGAGCATTGCATAGTTCTTCTTTAAGTTATTTGTGTTGAATGTGCAGCTCATCTGCCTATACTGCCTGTGGATTTGCCCATACCCCTAGGTATATTAGTGCCTCACGCACAGGGTATTTCTAAAGTTCATAGGAAGATTCCTCATTTCATTCAAACAGCTCTAGACAAGTGTGCTTGTGTCGAAGTGTGATCCTTCAGGGTGCCTCTGTCACATACGAGTTTGCGCATTCATTTGTAAGTCACTCACAACAGTGCTTCCATCAGTCAAATACATATTTACAGCTCTGCAGCTCCGACAGTCATTTCTTATGCTCACTTTGTCCAACACACAAGCAGACGCAGCCTCTGGGAGCCAGAGAGCCATTCCCCTCATTATAGCATTTACAAGTACTTCTTGTTTTATACATTTACTTTTTAACAAATTCCTTTAGATTTATTTTCAACCAAATGCACATTGCTAGTGATTATATTTGTTTGTGCTCTATAATTGATTTACAACTCTCCTGGCAGGCTAAACTCAGTAAGGCGTGTAAGACTGCTTCAAGCTCGCCAGACAAATTAAAGTCTGTCTGCCCAGCAACCCCGGTTGACTTAACGGCTTCTAAAACATAACTCCTAGTTTGTCAAATGTCAAAATCAATAGAGTCCCTTGGTATCCATCAATCTCTATATACCTGTTGTGTTGTCCATATAAGAAATGAGACTCAGGTCTTGGTGAGATGATTTATTTTCCAACATACAAATTAGCACTCCGTGCATCTGTTTGCTCCAGAGCAGTAGTGTAACTGACAATCTGGAACTCCCAGCAACACCATAGCAATAGAATACACTTCCCAAACATTCCAACCACGATTGATAAATAAAAGACAACTCAGACCATAACACATCTCCCTTCCCTTAACAAAACAAATAAAACACAACCTACCACAATAAATAGGAAAACCAGGGGAAGACAACATACAACATAAAACAATAAACTGAACAGAGCTACACCTCACAATGACACCACCATAAATATGAAACAAACACCACAAAGAAACACTAATAAATACTCCATTAAATCGCATAACAACTAACCCTGGGCAATGAACTCCGCTCCACTCTCAGTAGTCAGGCAAAAAATTCCCTCATCTACTTAACAGAATCAACTTCTAAACTGCACCCACAAATGCTTTTAAAAAAAGCAACTTTACAGGTTAAAAAACATATAACCAATTCACAAAAGTGAACTTTGACACTGAAATATCAGGCAATGAGAGAGGTGATGATTTTGGGGTCCCTCTTAACCTAGGGGGAGGACCAAGCAGATGCCTTGAACACAAAGAGCATATCATGCTGAATGATTTAGTGGTGGTCCCATCCTCTTAGGACTACCCCAAGCACAGTTATTATGGGCAAAAATACAATCCCAACCAAAGGCCCCGCAAAGCATTATGGGACGAGATTAGCAGTAGGCAGTGAATATTATAGTATCCAATATCAAAATAATTCTACAAAAAGCTGTTACTAGGTGTCCCTCACGAGTCAAATGCAAAAGCATTGAATCAAGCTGCAGTTCCACTAGTTGTTACTAGATGTCCCTCACGAGTCAAATGCAAAAGCATTGTCCCATAATGCTTTGCAGGGCCTTTGGTTGGGATTGTATTTTTGGAGGAACTGAGGTGTTTTCTCAAGATGAGCGTTTGGAAAGAGGTGAATGAGGGGCAGAGTGCAAAAAAGAGTAGTGATTTAAAAATGTCTCTATGGGTCCACTAAATCTTTATTGGGTGGCCTGAAGGACAGGTTTAAAAATTAGAGGACTAGGGATTAAACCAATATTTCCCTAAATTTAGGTCAACATGTTTATGCCATAAATTGGTCCCCTAAAAAGATCCAGTGGCATTCATCAGGACTTTTGTTAAGTAGTCACTCTGCATAAGCGCAAAAAAAATATAAATATACAGGCCACCACAGTAACAGGGCGGTCAGATGTTCATCGACCCAAGTAACTTCAAAGGGGTTCATCTCTTCTGACGCAGTAGAGATTGCTTGTGTGTATACAGCTGCCAAATTAATTAGTGAGGGAACCTATCTGTACCTCGTATTATCATGAAATGTCATGCTTTAGTTACAGCAGTTTTAAAGTAAATGAAGTCAAGCACCCAACTTTGTATCAGCTGCCAAATTAGTTAGTGAGGAAACCTTTCAGTACCTCGTATTTTCATACACTGTCATGCTTCAGTCACAGCGTTTTCAAACCAAATGAAGTCAGGTCACCCAATTTTGTATCGGAAGAAACAGCAAGACGCGCCCTGCAATCAGTGCAAAAGTGCCACACTCGTCCTCACTAATTAATTTGACAGCTGTATACACACAAGCAATCACTACTGCTGTGTGCAAGATACTGTTGTGTGCAAGATACGGGTCAATTAATGTCTGAAGACCCGATACAAGATGTGGATTTCCTGGTGTGATGCAATAGGTACATGGTCTTTTTAATTGGTTCTAGATTTTATACATGACTATAGAATGTATATAGATACAAGTGTACATGAAATAGACACTGTGATCTGTTTTTTAAAGTTGGGCCCAATGAGGCGTACCTAGAGCTTGGAGAGTTGTTTTGGTACATCACTTTTTAGGAAGCGAAACCAACACTAATTATGTCAAGCTTCATTTTGGTAAGTCAGAATATGAAGTCATGATTGTTTTTTATTTGGCTTTTAGAAGAGATTAACCCCTTTGAAGTTACTTGGGTCGTTGAACACCTGACCGCCCTCTTCCTGTGGTAGCCAGTATATTTATAATTTGTGCACTTATGCAGAGTGACTACTTAACAAAGGTCCTGATGAATGCCACTGGATCTCTTTAGGGGACCATTTCATCGCAGAAACATGTTGACCTACATTTAGGGATATATTGGTTTAATCCCCAGTCCTCTCGTTTTTAGCCGTGTCCTTGAGGCCACCCAATAAAGATTTAGTGGACCCATGGAGACATTTTTAAATCACTACTCTTTTTTGCAGTCTGCCCCTCATTCACCTCTTTCCAAATGCTCATCCTGAGAAAACACCTCAGCTCCTCACCACGGGGAATTGTAGCCCACACCTCGGTGTGAGGAGGGAACCCATATGATGAAGCATTTCACCTAACAGTGAGTGGGGGTTCTCTTCCTGAAGGGAAATTCTCCTCCTTTCTCTTTCTTCCTTCACAGCTCTTCTGACATTACACAACTTCTAGTTTTCTCTTCCTTTTCTTCACATACAGTCGGACGTACTCTGTGTGATATTTACTCTCTAAACCTTTGTCATTAAAGAGATAAACCAGGGGCATATGATTGGTGACTAAGGTGAACTCTCTTCCCCACAAGTATATCACAAAATGATGCACACCCCAGACACATGCCAACGCCTCCTTTTCTATTGTGCTGTAATTCTTCTCAGCCACTAACTGCTTGGAGGCAAATGCCATCATATTCTCTTTTCCACCCACCAGCTGACTTAACACAGCCCCAATCCCCAGACTGCTTGCATTCACAGTAACTATAGAAGGGTGATCACCACGAAAAGGTTGAAGGGCCTAGGGCATTGATAATAAGGGTTTTAATTTCAAATGTCAAAGGCATCCCTTTGCTCCTGTTCCCACACAAACTTCACCCCACTCCTTACCAACTTTCTCAAAAGTTCAGTTTTTACTGCAAAGTTCTCAACAAATCTCGAATAATATTCAGATAAGCCTAGGAACGATCTCAGCTGGTCCTTGCCCATTGGAAAGGGACGATCCCTGACGGCTCTAATGAGATCTTCCTTGGACATAATACAATTCACTGAGATCTTATTTCCCAAGTACTCCACTTCCTCCATCATGAACTTGCACTTCTCTTCCTTCACGGTGATCCCATGGTCTTTCAAAATGCTTAGAACCCTGTTAAGTTTTTCCAGATGGCAATGATCAACCCAGCCCGAGATCGCCTGTTTTCTTTCGTGCCACGGCTACTGGTGAAATCCACTGTGACGAATCCACAGGCTCGATGACACCTTCCTTGCATAATTTATCCAAATGGACCTTCAGCTTACTCCTGATACTCATAGATATGTTGCTAACCTTGTGCACCACAGGGATGGCATCTGGTTTTGGAATACATTTGTGTTCAAACCCTCTTCACCAGCCCTAGTTTGCCCTCAAAGATGGACCTGTGTCTCTCCAGGATCTCCGATAGTGAAGACACTTCACCATCCACCTTCTCCACCAATAAGATGGGATGAGGTGTTCTAGGTCTAAGAACCATTCCAAATGTGCCCTAGTCCTTCCATCCAAAGAGGTTGTACCCTCTTTTCACAACATACACTTTGGCGTGATTGTTCGGCCCTTGTGCCTGGTGTTCTCATGGAAGTATCCCATCATATTGATTTCTTCCCCACTGAATGCCACCATGCAGATATCTGGTGGAGATTACTCTACTTGTTTCCATTCCTGATCATACAACTTATCCTATACTATGGTGATGGGTGATCAAGAATCTACTGTGACCATCATGTTCACCTCACTAATTTCAATCTCACATATGGGTTCTTCATTCTTCTTTAATATTTCTCTCTCTGACAGCATATTGATGGATGGCATCTTGCTTACAGTACCAATTTCTTTTATTTCCTACGAATTCTTCCAAATTGTTGACAGACACTGACTCATCTTAGCTATTCACATAAACAACTTTTTGCATGTTCCTGCAGACTCGTACAAAATGTCCTATTTTCTTGCAATTTATACATACTTTGCCCACTGCAGGACAATTATTTGAGTTGGCCATGTGGCTCTTAGAACCACACCTAAAACAGGCCCCTGATGAATTCCAGGGGCCTCTGTCAGTTATTTTAATCTCAAATATAGGCTTAGCACCTTGCTTCGATCTTCCAAATTCTTTAGGTGCAGTCATCGACCTCTCAATACTGTCAAAACAGTTAACAACTAGCTGGTCTCTCAGGTATTGGTCAATTTGACTCAGGAATTCACATGTGACTGCTAAAAATCTGAGCTCTGCTAAATAACTGTCGATGAATTAGTGTGAAAATTTCTTATGAGTAAAAAACCTGTGTCTTTCCACAATTATACTCGGGTCGTCATTGAAATACTGCTCCAATCTCTTCACAGCCTCTGTGAATAAATCCCATTAAACTGAAGGTGGGGGAGTTATTTGGGGTTGATGGTCAAAAAATCTTTGGCCCTCTATCCTTAAACAGTTATACAAAGGAGCTCTTTTCCTGCTTTAAAATTCACTTCATCAATGGCCAAAAGATAGCGTTCAAAGGTTCTGTACCGTTGTTATCATTTTATTCTAGGCGAACGAGGTTCTTGTAAAAAGGAGATTGGGTGAATGTCTTTTGAAAATGATGAATGTGGTTGCTAAACCAAACCTAGCAGCTGCTGAACCTCGGGGCAATCAGGAAGAGGAAAACAGTGGCCAATTGTGGGGCAGAATGGAGCAGCCAACCCGCAAGGGGGTGAGATGAAGCAGTGGAAGAGTGCCCAGAGAGAAGAAGTCACTTGCTCTTGGTTTCTGGAGGGGAGTCTCACAGTTTGTTGTAATTGAACTTTGTATATAATTTGAACTTTGCGGGGAGCACTTTGAGAAAGTGCATTGGGAAACGAGGGATACTCTGAGCGACATAGTGCACCTTTTGCTGCACCAGTTCCTGGTTGTCGACTTGTCCCCCAAGATAAGAGCGCCGCAGTAGTCCTTACATGGCAAAAATGCTGAGCTGCTCATATTTATCACCTTAATACATGCCGATGCTGACCTCTCAGTGGTTGCAGTTGTGCAACTGCAATTTGATCAGGGGTGTGCGAGGAGCGCTTCACATGGCAGGAGCGTTAGGCCTTCAGACGCCGACATGCACAGCGCGTTCTCCAAGACACCAGGAAGAAGATTCTCCACCTCGCACTCAGCAGGAGCGGGTCCGTTCATTGTGAAATTAATTGCTACGCTACCACTACGTGGCAAAAAGGCAACAAACATTGTAAACTCTATATTCCCAAGCGCTCACCTTGAAATAACAAAATTGAAGTCTTTGGTCTGAGCGTATACACGGAAAGCAGGGAGAATGTTCACTCAAGGTGAGCAGAACCGTGGGTTCCTAGTAGATGTGCTGATTTTCATTCCTCTTGTCGTCAAATTATGTTGTGTTGTCCATATAAGAAGTTGGGCTCTGGTCTTGGTGAGATAATGATTTCTTTTCCGAAATACAAATCAGCACTAGGGGGCATATTTACAAGCAGGCGATAAAAAATTATCGCCGCTTTTGCAGCCGTTTTCGGCCGAAAAGCGGCGATAATTTTTTCGCCTAATTAGCAAGGCCACGCTATAGCGTGAAACCTTGCTTTAGCGTCAGGATTCCTAACGTCCAGCTTTGCATCTCTAATGTGATGCAAAGTGGGCGTTCCTGACCTAACATGACAGGAGAAATGTCGCTAAGCGACATTTCTCCTATCATCAAGCCCCACGCTATGAAGCATAGCGTCAGGAAAAGTAGCGATAACCCCTGCTATCGCTACTTTCCTTACGCCTGCTTCAGGACTGACTTAGCCATGATATCCTATGGAAGGTGGATATCATGGCTAAGTTTGTGAGTCCCTATCAGCAAGCTAGCGCCACATTGCGTGAGATTATCGCTGGGTTTCCAGCGATAATCTCACGTTAGGCAGTTAGCGTGAGGATTTTTATCGCTGAGGAGATAAGCGTTGCTAATAGCACGCTATCTCAGCGATAAAAATCCACGTTACCCGGCGATAATTATCCTCAAGCTAAGAGCGCTGAGCAATAATTATGGCCGGGTGTTGCTGATATGCCCCTAAGTGTCTCTGTTTGCTCCAGACCAGCAGTGTAACTAACAGTCTCGAACTCCCAGCAACACCATAGCAATGGAATACAGTCCCCAAACATTACAGCCATAAAAGAGAACTTAACAAAAGACAACTCAGACCATAACAATACCCTTTGCTAGATGTGAAGCATTTCCTTTCCAAGCACGGCAGATCTCCCTCAGACAAAAGCCTTGCACAGAATACCGGCAATGGTCCAATTCTGCAAGCTTGACACTGCACCTTGTGATTTTGCCCTCAGTGGTGTTAGCAAAACAGTTCGGGTTTCACGGCATAGTTAACAATTTGTTTTGCAAGGCTGCTGTCAGGCAAACTCAGAATCAGGAACTTTTTTCCTTGCATAAATTTTCTCCAGACATTACCAGCTGAAAAGATTGCAGGTTTCAGTGCCATTTTCTCTGCACTCAAAATGACAATTTGGCCCATTACAACCATTTGCGCCTAATTTTACACTTAACTCCCACTAGAAAATGAAGGCCATAGACTTGTAGTCAAGGTAAACATCATTAATGCAGATCTACCTGTCATTGTTTGTACAAGTAAGTTGTTTTGTGCCATGCCATCATTATTAGAAAACCTCACTTGCATAATTTACTGCTTAGTACTGCAATCTGCATTACACATATTACAGCCTTGGCAGTGGAGTAACTTTGGCTTTAGCATCACATTAATGCTATTCGTTCTCTAACATATTTTACAGAAATAGCTGCACTGAACCAAGCAGGAGCTCAGGTCTTGCTGGTGCAGCATGCCCTTGGAAGGCTAAGCCTAACATGCGAGAGGGCCCGGCTGTAACCCTTAAACGGCTGCAGGCCGGTGAGAGGTTGCCTTTTCAGCCCCACACCTCCAGGTTGTCGGTGGACTTTGAACTGGGGCTCTGCTGAAGGTGGCCAAGGATGGCAGCCAAGAGATATGGAGGGGGCAGACAACCTCAAACTCATGAGCAGCAGCCAGACACAGTTTGTGAAGTTATCTATGGCCACAAGGCATTGTGAGCAGGAGGCCCTACCATCCCATCCCCACAACGGTGAGCTAAAGAAGCCAGCTTGGGCAGTGTGTGTGCAGTAGGAGCTTCAGGAACAAAATGTCTCCTGTCTCACTAGTGATCCTGACTAACCAGTGGACGCAGGCTCACACTCGGTTGAGGGAAAGAAAAGGAGAATAGAGATTGAACTGATGAAGGAAGGGGGAGGCAGACTAGGTAGATCTGTGGCAGAAAACATACAGCTCATCACTGAGCTGGCTAAAGCAGTGGCAAGCCCACATGGCCAGAAATGGTTCTCCTAGCAGGTGGTGGAAGAGGGCACCCCACTTGTCCAGCAGGCTGTGCAGCAATATCAGCCAGGGACAAGATATGGCAATCCAAGTAGGGGATTAGCAGAAAAAGAGGTAGCAGGCACCTAATTGTGGCCAACGCAAGAAAGAAAGGTGTCTGGTATCTGAAATCAACACAAACAGGAACAGGAACACAGCCATCAAGCTATTTTTGCCAAGAAATGGTGAGCAAAAGATCATTGGGTCAGGGCATGGCTCGTCAGCCTGGAGCAATGCTGAGTGGCATACACAACCTGAGGCAAGAGAGAGCATGGGACAGGGTAAGGGTCTCGCAATGGGAATTAATCACACACAGCTAGACATAATAAATAGCATGGCAGCTGCACAGCTAGGCTTTGCAGAAACTACACAATCCCCCAACTGCTAGCCCAACTGCAACAGCCAGCACCACAAGCCACATGGGGAAGCATGCTTCAGAAGGTAGGGCGTGCGTCTGTTGCCACATACAGCTAGCAACTCAATCAGGTAGCACAGGGATGCAAACAGTCCCTTTTGCATTGGCAAGCAGCTGGGTACCCCCCTTCCAGATACCTCACAATGCAGCAGCCAAATGCTCGCATGGTCATTCAAGTAATTGCCACTGTACAGCAGCTACATCTACGTTCACTGATACAGGGACAATTAGGGGGACATGTGGTTTGTATGAAAATAGTATTTCTATGCATGAACCTAGCTGAAGGCAGCAGAGCGCAAATAGCTGGCCAGCTAAATGGGATGCTAGTTTTTAACAACAGGACACAAGGGAACATCCAAGTGGGAGCCAACACACAGACTATAACAGCCATCTTAGAGACCAACAGCTGCCATATCAGGGACTACAGATGTAAGCTCAGAACACAACCCAAAGCTTGGGTTCACTAGGGTCGCAAACAGGCAGGCCAGAAAGGGTACAGGGAGCCAGCCAAAGTGTAGTTAGGGCCATACACCTGCAAAGAACAAGTTGGCATGATTGGGCCTTGGGGCAGGTGGTGATCTACAAACTTAAATGATGGGTGCACAAGGGCCAGGGCCGCAGCACAGTGCTGACAATCTGGGCACAATAGGTCCTACTGTTGCATGGTCAGTAGGGAGCACAAACCCAATACTAATGGGACACCCTGCTAGGGCTTATTTCAGGTCATCCACAGGGGACCCTCCCATGATAGCCAGGGAATCTGGCTCAGCAAGCCTCACCCCAATGTCACTTAAAGAGAGCATTTGCTTGAAATAATGTATTGATATATTGCCTTTTCTGGAAATCCTGCAAGTTAGATTGGATCTGCTAAATCATTAAAAGAGGGAGTAGGATAAGAAAGAAAGGTGCAAAGTTAGGAAAGAAAGGACCACACAAAGCTCTCTTGATGCCTTCTGAATGTTGGCTTGCATAATAGCAGAGTTCGCACTGAACTCAATGGTACAAGTTATGAGCACAAGATATAAGTGGCAAGGAAGGTTCCAAAATGATGTGTGGTTGAGATACGATCAGAGTTTTAGACTTAAGATGCAGATATGGCCCTGTATTGAATGGGATCATCAGGGCTTGGCAGCATACACCAATTCCATAGCAGCAGTTGGGAAGGTGTAAACAGGAGCGAGCAGCCCTTTCGTTACGCCTGGGGGAAATCCAAGCCATATGGGGGATTAAACCACTTAGAGGCGTCTCAGCAATATACTAGAAGCATGAGAAAGAGGGCTGCAAATGGTGCCCATCTTGTAACTTCAGCAAAAGACACACAATTGATGGACTGGACTGAAAATAAGCATCCTAGGACCGGATAGCTTGATTCCAGTGGCACAGTGAGCCCAGGACCCACGTCTGGGTATACCTGGCGCACTTATGGCGAGAAATCAAACGACACACAATTGATGGACGGAATGCAGAACAAATCAAAACATTCACCCCCGGTCAAGAGATCTGGGTTAAATCCATCATTCTTTTGCTCACCATGCCACCCCAGTTTAGACCTGGCCATATGCAAATCAGTCTTGACCCTGTGCCTCATGGGAACAGTCCAGCCCGAACTGCCAAGCCAAACCTAATTTACATATGGCTGGGTCCAAACTGGAATGGCATAGTGAGCAAAAAAACGATGGATTTAGGCCCAGATCTCTGTACTGGGGTGAATGTATGACATTGTTCTGCATTCTGTCCATCAATAGTGTCGTTTGCTTTCTCGCCATAAGTGCGCCAGGTATGCCCAGACGTGGGTCCTGGGCTCACTGTGCCACTGGAATCAAGCTATCCGATCCTAGGATGCTTATTTTCAGTCCAGTCCATCAATTGTGTGTCTTTTGCTGAACTTGTAAGTTCTGGCATGTTTGCAGAGCAAGCAGGGGTGGACACCTGGCCAATGCATGTGAGAAGAGAAAGGGGGCAGCTGAGAAGAAGACTGCCCACAGAAAACAGAAAACAGTAGTGATGAAAGCACTCACCTCCAGACACAGCATCAGTTGGGGGAGGAACTGTCAGTAAAGGCGTGTGAAGCAATGGGTGACCTCAAAAGAAGAGTATGCATGGCCCCAACACCTTCAGAATTAGCTTCCCTTGAACCTACTCAACGTATATCATAGACTCAATTAAGCACAGTTCTTAATGGCTAATTTCAAGGAAGGGTTCCCAACCCCTTACCAATGGCCAGGGATGGACTGGTTTAGAAGTAACCTAAAATCAATGAATTAGCACACCAGGATTGTGAGGCAAAAAACTTGAGAAAGAGTAACTGCTAATCTGGATTGAAGGCCCTTTGGGGAAGCCTTCACTTCCAGACTTCATAGTAGCCCCTTTAGGGATTAACTAAAAGAAAGTGTCAGGGCAGTTCAGGCTGATACACTGTTTTTCCTTCCCAGATGGTAACTCCATTAATGACAGAATTGAGCAATAGCAGTGCTCAGCTGCCTGTGCAACGTTGATGAGTTATCAAAAGGGTGAGAAATGCAGGCAGGGGTTCATTAATGGCCAAAGAGGAGGTCAAATCAGCTTTCCAATTTCTACCTGTTCACTCAGACTGCTTTCATCTACTAGGCTTCCAGTCTGAAGGGCAGTAGGATTATGATAAATGCCTGACAATGGGTAACTGAATTTCCTGTTCCTACTTCTACAGGTTTAGCAAATCCTTCAATAAGCTTTAAACAGATGCCACTCAGGTGGGGGGAAGTTGCATTATCTTGATGATTTTCTCTTTATGGGACACTGAGCACAGGCCAGTGCAAGCCCTTAATCGAATTTTTCTTGCAACTTTTTAACACATTGCGGGTACAGCTGGCAAAAGACAAGATGGTGGACCCAACAACAAAGCTGACCTTCCTACAGACTTAGGTGGATTCAGTTAAAGGTGCCTGTAGTTTGTCTCAGGACAAGGTGGCCGAACTGGAGCAGGAGGCTGTGAGCATGTCTGCTAAGGTGAAAGTAACATTAGGAGAAACACAGGAGTTCCTGGGCAAACTCAATTGTTCTGTGAGCATAATCCTAGCAGGTCTTCTGCAAAGCAGCTGGAAAGCTCAATGGGGACCTTTGAAAAAAGCATCACCTTGTTGGGCTGATAAAGGGGATCAAATTGGACCCATTTTATCATTCTCATAACATACCCACCACAAATTCCTAATCATCTCTGGGGCAGGAAGTGAACAGCCATGAGCGAGTGTCCCAAAAGGTTCAGGGCAGTTGGGCAGTTGTTTGAAGGTTCCTGCTGGCTCTGTGCCTTCAGACTAGTTTCAGGCGAAGCCCTAATTAAACTTCTGAAACAGTAAGGGGCATATTCTCAAGGAGCTATCGCTGAGTTACCGGCACTTTAACGCAGCCAAAGTCGCGATAAATGTATCACCCCATTCACAAGCTGGTGCTAACAGCCCATAGCACCAGTTTACCTGCGATAGCAGCCGCAAAAAACATCACAACAGATGACCCCGGCAACTATCGCTAATGAGATGCAGAGTAGGAGTTCCCGTGCAAAAAGCCGCGACAACACCACTCCACAACATTCTCAACGACCAGCCAGATTCGCGAAAAGACCACGAAACCTGCTCTGACCTGGTGCAAAGTCAGACGGCAGCCTGCACCACAAAATGGAACCCAGCCCAGAGCCACACCTGAAGAACAACAGATGCCATGGAGCCACTGAACATGCGTGCTGGACACCCAAGAGGGCCACAGCACCCACCGCCACCACCATGCCCGGACTGGGAACCAAAACCGGCCCTGGCGAAGTGCTCGGCCAGCCCCTGGAGGGGGTTGGGGGGTGCAGCCGAGAAGTTTGCCAGGGCCGGTGTCAGACGATTTCATTACAGCGGCCGATATTGCAGCTATGCTGCAACAACAGCCCTGTAACAAAATCGGCCACCCAGGGGTCCAACACCGGTGCCCGCTGCGGCTAGTCTGGCCCTGGCCACCACCCCCAGGAACCCCCTTCCCCGGCACCCCTCCACGGCTAAAGACATGCCACATCAACTACACGTAATCATGTACCAAATAATCCGCCTGATGTCGCACAATCACATCTGGTGACATGCATGTGTTGTCACAAAAATGAGCATCACACATTCACCTTAGAAGCAACAAATGAAAATGTAATAAAATAAACACAGTACAGAAATGAAGACACATGGCGGCTCCCCTCATGACATTCTGTAGGTCACAGCCTGCAAGACAAAAATCATGATGAGAAGGTGTGTCCTGCGCACATCAAGGGACAGAGAGAGAGCAAAGGAGAGAGAGAGGAAGAGAGGGAGAGAGAGATAGATGAACAGAGAGGGAGAGAGAGAGATAGACGGACAGAGAGGGGGAGAGAGAGAGATAGAAGGACAGAGAGGGGGAGAGAGAGAGAGAAAAGAAGAGGGACAGGGAGAGAGAGTGCTGACACTGCGCACCCAGGCCACACTGCTCACCTGCTGCCACTGGTGTGTCTCCAACCATGTGCCATTATGTAGTGCAGTCCACCAGGTCCCACATCTGAGACAGATCCGTCATCTGAAACAGAGTCCAGATACATGAATGGCACAGTACATACAATTGCACAAGATATCATTGCCTGACCACCCCTGCGCACCTAGGCAGATGCACCCCAGCCCCTCCTGCCGCCCAGCGGTGCATGCCCGCCTCTGCGCACCCAGGCAGATGCACCCCAGCCCCTCCCACCACCCAGCGGTGCATGCCTGCCCTCTGCGCACCCAGGCCTCACTGCTCACCTTCCACCACCGGCGTGTAGAAAAGAGGGCCCACCACGTGACGCTGCAAGCCACAAGCCCGGGGCCAGCGAACATGGCACCCTCCACATCATGCAGCCCCGCTCTGCAGGCCACCTGGTCTCACTTTTGATACTGGGTCTTTATTTCGCCATGACAGATGACATACCAGTACACAGGGCATCATCGCAGGCTGCACACCCGCTCAGGCCTTGAGGTGCCACTAACTCTGTGACCCGCGAGGCCATGCCACGTGGTGGTAGGTCCTCGCTGTCCACTCCCTCAGGCCTACACTGTGGTCCAGCAGGGCACACAAAACCTGAGCAGTCCGGACCGCCAGGACGGGGCATTGTCGCAGGCTGCACACCCGCTCGGCACTTACGGTGCCCCTACCTCAGTGCACCAAAACTCACCGTCCCGTGGCAGTGTACCTGTGCCGACTGCAGTGTATCCGGTGCCACTAAGTCTGTTCCCCACAAGTCATGGACCCTCTATGATTGGGTACCATTGTGCAGACACCATCATGTGTGGGGTGTACACCAGCCGTGAGGGAGTGGCTGTGGCATGCTGACAACTAGACCTGTGAACAGCAGATCCCTACAGGGAAGACCTGGGACATGTAGCATTGTCATCGTCCCCTCTAAGTGTAAGCGGAGTGGGCTGGCCTGGAGTATGCCAGTCCAGCGTAAGGGTTTGAAAAATGACCCCGGGGCTCTGGGTGTTGTTCTGTACGGGACTGGACAAGGAAGTAACAAATGCGTGTGTCGCTGTTGTTGCGTCAGTGCCACCCTGACAACATTTGGCAATGTGTCACCCTGTGACCCAAGTCCGACAACATGAGCCACATGGACGTAAGAGGGATTCACTGACCCTACATTCGTCCATACTACCACACTTGAAAGACCATAGACACGACACATCTGTGTGAATCGGTATGTTTAATGCACATTCAGTGGAGTGTTGCATCTGGAGCAGTACAGGGCCATGCAAAGCTCACTTTACAATGTTGGCCCATGGAAGGCCAGCCAGAGTCCTTCAGGGAATGACAAGTCCAAAGGAAGAGGAAGAGTTCAGTCCGCAGTCTGTTAGCTGTGTCCTTGGCGATCATACAGAATATGGCAGTCCGTTGCAAGGTACAAGGTGAGTGTCGGAGAGTGTATCGGGGACAGTGGAAAGTGATGATGCAGAGGGCAGAACCAAGCTGAAACCGGCCATATGGCGGAGATGAATGCTACAGTTTTCTCCATACCAGTAAGGCGGTTTCATCCGCATCTTCGTCTTCTGCTGTCTCATGAGCCTCACGTGTGGGTGGTGCTGGCCTTTCTCCAGCACTGTGTGGAAGTGACACCTCAGGGGCTGGAGGAGCAGCAATGCCATGAGGATGGTTTTGAGGTCATTGTGGAACCCAGCTACCTCTCACTGGTGTGCAGCCGAGGCAGCCGCTCTTTCCGTATTGGTCCGCTCCATGGTCTCCATGAGCCTCCGCATGAGTCCCAACTCACGGGCGAGCTTGCTGGAGCCACTCTGACTAGACAGTCATTCTTGTCTCAGAGTCAGGACTCTGGCGATGTCAGCCATGGTTCATTGGAGAGCATGGAGAGGACTGTGGGTGTCCGTTAGGGACTGTGAGTGGTCTCTGATGGGACTTAGACACCCACGTATGGCATCTAGTTTGTCTGCTATGTAGTCGAAGCCCACCCGCACCTGTTCAGCCAGCTGCTCCTGGCATCCCAACACACGACGTTGGAAGGCCATGTGTTCTTCGTGGGGGTCCTGGGAGGCAGCCGTGGTGGTGGGTGCTGCCTGCTGTGTGGTCTGGGCAGGGGGTGGGGTGTCCCTGTTGCAGCTGGGCTGCCCTGCTCTTGGAGGTGGGCTGCGGAGACTGTCAATGAACTCTTGGAAGGCCTCGGAGTCAAAACTGTGGTGGTCCTCTTCATCATCAGAGAAGAGAGGTTCAGGCTGCTCTGCAGGATGTGTTGATTGTCCCTCTGCAATGTGAAGGGGAAATGCAGTTTGACAATGTGTTCACATGTATGTTGCCGGATTGTACATGTTCACATGCAGACTGCATGACTGTGTACATCGTGGCTGTTTGGGGGGAGCTGCCTATTTGCTGTGGGACAATAGACATTTCAACAACATCACGGATGTGTGTTTGAACTTGTACATTGTCTACTCACATTTCCCTGCAATGCCACTTGTGATTGGCCAGTGTCTACACCCAGTAGACACCAGTTGTGTCCTGTTGTTGACGTGTTGCAGTTTGTGCCACTTTGTTGTCAGTGTTGATGTGCTCTGCATGTTATATGTGTGTGCTGCATGGGGGTGGCCCCTGCTGCTCTGTTTTGCTGCCCCTTATCCCTTTCATGCAGTGTGCCTTCGACTTATGTGCTTGTAAAGTGCTGACATGTAGCACACTTGGGTACACTGTTCTCTTGGTGGGAGTTGGGTTCTGGGGCATGGTTTGTCCGCAGATGTGCTCAGCTCAATTGTGCATGTGTGCCATTGTGCCCATCTCACCCCACCCCCCCCAGTCCCTGGTCGTTACTCACCAGCGGTGCTGTTGTGTACGGTCATGTTGAGCAGTATCCGGTCCCCCCAACTCCAGCCACCGTCTCCCCACTGATGACTGTGGACACCATTTCCTCTTTGTCGTCCAGCTCCTCCTGTGGCGCAGAACTCCCACCTCCAGTCTGCATTGCTGCCTTCTGGTTGTTGGCGAGTTTCAGCTTTGTTTTGCGCTTGACGTCATTCCAGCGCCTCTTGACCTCTTCCATTGTCCTCTTCAGCACTCTGACTGCATTCACCTTGTCCACGATGGACTGCCATAGTCCATTTCTTGTTGCCAATGACACAGTGGAGGGGACGTACAGTTGTTGATGGTGTTCGACCACCTCCGTTATCAGGATCCTGTTTTCCTGCGGACTGAAGCACTTCTTCCTACTCTTCTTCTCCTTGCTTTTCCCTGACCCCGAGGTCCCAGGCAGGTCCTTCGGGGAGCTTGTGGGGTTCTGGTTCTCCTCCATACTTGCTCCGGCAACATCCATTGTGCTTGGCTGTTGTTTGGCATTTGTTTGTCAGTTTTTTTTCTACTTTTATGGTGATTTTTCCTGCATGACGCATGTGAATTGCAGGCCTGTAGCTGGTTTTACGCTGATTTTTGTATCGCGATTTACCTCATCGCAGCTTTTTTTGTGTTCGCGTTTTTGCGGCGTGGCGTTGATTTTAACATGGTCAGTTGCCGCGTTATCTGGGGAATATCGTATGGTGCTGCAGTGTTGAGAAAGCTTTGTTAACACGGTGTAATTTTCCCGCGATAGACTGCGATGTTAAAGGTTGCGTTAAGTAACTTTTGCGATGGTTATCACAAGTTCTTGACAATATTTCCTTAGTGCTTTAGGGTTGTCTTAAAAAGGTGGGACAGCCAAGGCCTTTCCAACTCATGCAATTGTTTTTGCCTGGACAACGCTATGATAAGCACAAAGCAGTACTGACACATTGTAAATATTCAACTCAAAGACTCTGCCAACCCAGACTCACCCCCCGAACAAACCCCACACCAAGAATATGCATTGATTGGAGTTAACAGGCCGCATTGTCTTATGCTTATTATTATGATGCAATAAATCCTGTATCTGCTCTAAGTGGGAAGAAATCAACTGGCACATTCACAGTCTAATGCTGCATGCTGAATATGCTAATTCCCAGGGGCTGAGCGCTACAGCTTCTAGGCATCACTTGCTACCATTTGTCTGTCCTCTTTAGGTCATCCAGGCCATGTCTGGGCCTTAAGTGTCATGTCTGCTTTGTGGATATCCACTGACTATTTTGCTGTTCCCTCTGTCTCTGTCATTAGGCACCCCAAGGTCCACCAGTATTGTTACCTTCCCCTTTCACTAGGCCTTAAAGCTGTCCTCTGGGTGGACTTGTTACAAATTAATTCTGCTCCCTCCACCATGCTGCAAAGGGTTTCTTGACTCCATGATGCTCCCCTCCTTGGTTGCCACTTTGCAACCTGCCTATTAACAACCTGCTAGCTTCAAATTCCATGATGTTTAGCAAAAACATGTCCATGCCCACACTAGACAAGAGGACCCTATCCTCTGCTTGATACCCTGGGACCCGGAGGTTGATCAGCCCATGCTTCATAAAATCCCAGCCCATGCTTTTGCAGAAATTGTGCAAAGTGACATTGAGCTTTTTTCCTAGATGCCTCAATCACGTTATGGATCCTGGCTCTTCTACCTTCAAATGAAACGAGTAACCCCCACTACCTGGTTCTTCTCCATTCAAATCTAAGTACAACTTCATATAACACACATGCCATATTGTGCACTCATCGTACACATGACATGTCAGTCCAAGGGTCAGATTGTCATATCCAGCAGAAAGTTACACTAATGAGCCAGCAGACTTCACTCCTCTGAGTCAAACACAAAGGCTCTGCCAAAAACTATTAAACATCAACTATCGGTACACTCCTGTCAGTGCTGTATGCCAAAACCACAATAAATTGACAGCCGTCTCATGTCACTCCAGAGAGTGTGCATGGTGCATCCTTCTAGCCACAGAACAGGTTCTGGGCTTTGTTTTTTTTTCCCATTAATAGGCCTAAGTCTCAGTGCAGCTGGATTAGCATACAGACTGAGCCCAGATAAAAAGCAGGATACTAGTTTTTCATGCATAGTGGAAGAAGAACATACTTTTATACCAAGCAGGGGACTTTTCTCTCCCAACACTTGGGAATTTATCTTTTTGTGGAGACCTACAGATACTTAAATAAGAAATTGCTGCCACTGGCACGTCTTCTGACAGTTCACCTTCTAAGACCCTTCCTTCTGGGGATACCACAGGGAGATGTGGAAACCTGAGAACAAGCTCTTCCTCGGCTTCTGTATCAGAACTTACTGAACCATAGATTCCTTCATAATACGATGCAAGGGCCTCTAAGATTTGAAGGTTGTGTGTGAACGTACGTCCCATTGGGTCACTTTTGCTGGAAAGACAGTTGGACTTCCCTCTGGCAGAAATGGATGCTGCATAGTGTGCTCACTTTCTCTCTATGCTCATAATGTTTCTTGCAGTTTGACAAGTGCCCTTTCTGGGTGGTCAGATTACTGACTGTTTTCTCCGGTTTCACTTTGTTCCATGTTAGAGACTTTCTTTAACGTGGCTAATTAAGGCATTCTAAGTCCTTGTCATTGCCTACTTCCCATAACAACCCTTGTTTTCCTCTGGGTTCATCAGAACATGTGATCTAAGTGTGGTTTTATCCTGTGGAGTCCTTTCTCTTCTTACTCGCATTCACCATTATGATGGTGGTGGGCTAATAGGGCCAAAGTGAAGTCTCCATTATACTGGTGAAAGGTGTGTAATCACGAGTTCTAAGTATGTTACAGAAACCAGTGTGTTTCAGTGAGGGGCTTTGAATAATGGAAATGGGGTATGTTTGAAGAAGTCACACTAAGATCAGGGTCTCCCAGCAAGTTCCCGAGCATCGCTTTGTTACTTTCATTACATGTAATTTACATTACATTTTCAAGTCAATTGGGCAAAGATTGTTCAGTACATGAACAAGTACTAGGTTCCAGTCCTCACCCGCCACTGCAGTAGCCAAAAGTCGGTGAATACCCTCAACAGCTCAGATAGAAAGGCTTGTTTATTCACTTTGGGTGTGTCTATTACTCCAAGTGCAAAGACCTTGTCTAGTGTTTTCATTTCCGGAAAAGCATGTCAGATTCTGGATCTTGCCCTGTTTTGAGAGCCTCATGGGGCAACGATTTCCTAATCAGGGTGGGAACACTTCATTTCTCTGGACAGTTGTTTGCATTAGAGGTCTGACTTTGCGGATCAGTGTGGCCTATACTACTCTTTACAGTCAACAATTCAGAGTGAATCAGGTGAGTTTCTTGCAAGACAGCGATTATGTTAAGAAATTGTAGTATTTTTTACTCTTAATATTATGTGATTTGCCTTCAACAATGAGAGAGGTGATCTATAATGTTGTAACAGCTAACAGAATAGCATTGCCTGGCCACTGCACAGGTAAACAGTGTGTGCCCTTAGTGATGTTAAACCGGAAGGTTACACAACTATGGAATGAAATAAGGATGGAGGTGGAGTAAGGAGAAACGCACTGGTGGGAGAATGAGCTTATGGTGGCTACACTAGCCTGGAGTTGTGCTTTGCGTTAAAGTGTATTATGGGCTGGGAGCTAAACTTCAGAACTGCGAGGCAGAGTTAAAAGGAGAAGCCATCATGATGATGGAACAGGAAGTATGAGCAGGTTGTTGACTAAATGGTGACTGGGAAATGTATAACCTAATAATGCTCCAAGTGTGGCTTATCTGCACTACCATAGCGTTCAAGAGAGTGCCAGGCATGCTAGTCTATGATCAAGTATCCTGAATGTGCCATGTGGTATGTAATCATTGTGGCTAAAATTAGATGGTGAGCTGGGAGATCCAATACATTTGCTGGTGTTTATGTGAGCATTAGTATGATATATACTCGAGAGGGATGGCCGGTGTGCAAGTAAGAAAAAGCCACATGTATTGTACATAAAACCAGGGCGACAATGCATCCAGAGCGCTTAATCAAACAGGTAATGTTAGAGGCTTATCGAACAGTCGAGACATTTTGGAATTTGAAATAAATATACACTCCTACATTAATGCCTAGAGGCTTCTTTCAATGGTGATCTGGACTTGTCTCTTTCTCAATGTTTCGAGAATTTGGTGTAGTTCCCTCAAGTCTTTCTGCTTATCTTGGGATCCAGACAGTTTGTTCATGTTTCAGTGATCATTGTGCCTTTTGTTCTGACTACTTTGTAACTGTTCCTGAGGGTGTAAGTGGTTGTCCGTCGCTATTTCCATGAGAACTGAGTCCAAAACCTCAAGAAAATCTTCCAAGACATACATTTCTCTGCATTCTGTTGTTTTGACACTTACTGTAATTAGCGTAGTTGAAGCATTCAGATGGCCGTATTGATGTCATGCTGTTGTAGTCTAAGTCATAGTGCCAGGAACTTGTTCCTCTTATTATTAGTTTCAGGAGAGTAGTCAGCAGATGTACATATGAGCCCTCTGTCAAGTAAGAAAGGGACATTCTGTTTTGCAGCCACGTGTACTCCTCTAGCTTATTGGTGGTATAAGGCGCAAAGAACCAAGTCGAGGTTGGTCATCTGTCGACATACCTGATGGGCGCGCTGGAATTCTTGATGAAGGGTATGTTATTTCAAGCAATTTCAGGTATTAAGTCAGGAAGGAAACCCTTCAGATTGTATCATAGTTCTCTGTTTTTATTTGAAGTAACATAAAAGTGAATCTTGTCGTGGCGGAAATGCTATTCCAGCTCGTTTCCTCCTCTTTCAGTCTTCTTTCTGTCGTTCCCAGACCCTTGTTAGGCTGAGATGTCTGTGCGTACAGATTTCGTTTTCAATTACATGTCTAAAATTCTCGAATCTGTTTTTGACATTGTGGAATCTATGTCAGGGAGCTCTTTTGTAAGTCAGTCTACAGTCACTTGAAGAGGATTTTGTTTCGCTGTGTTTCCCGCACCGGGGGCCTCATGTAGGTAAATAAAATTTACCGATTCTTAAATACCGAACCGTACCGAATCGGTATTTAAGAATCGGTAAGTTATATGTAGGTAAGCAGTCGGTAACATTTACCGAATCGGTAACATTCGGTATTTTCCGAATCAGAATTTACCGATTCGGTAAATACCGCGGTGGTATTTACCGAATCGGTAAATACCGAGGTGGTATTTACCGAATCGGTAAATACCGAATCGGAAAAACGAAATCACATGACTGTTTGAAACAGCCAATCCTGTGCAACCAAACCCCACCCAAGTAGGAAGTGGCCACACCCAGGCAGGTGCACTCAATCAACAGACTCAGGAGAGGCTTGGAGTGCAGAGGAGAGGCAGGGAGCCAGTGGCTGATTGTTGAGACCAAACTACACTATGTCCAGCCAGAGGACAGGAGGGGAAAGGAGGCGCAAGGTGAAATTCAGCCCCAAGGAACTCCAGGTGCTAGTGGAGGAGGTGGAGAAGCAGCACCAGAAGCTTTTTGGGAGGCAATCCCTGCAAGTGGCAGAGTGTGAGAAGCGCACCATTTGGCTGGCAATCCAGGCGCAGGTAAATGCCGTGGGAGTGACCCACAGGGACATTGACGTTCTAAAAAAACGCTGGTACGACCTGCGCATCGTGACTAAGAGGAAGATGGGTGACATCCAGAAGGAGGCCAGCCGGACAGGAGGTGGAACTAACAGGGCACCTGCCCTCACCGAACTGGAGGAGCTGGTGCAGTCGACAATCGAGCCCGAGAGTGTCATGGGCCTTGGGGATGCCGACAGCTCTGCCAGAGCCGCCACCCAACAAGGTAAGAGGAATGCACAGCAATGTAGCCCCCCCTACCCCTATCCCACATCCCCCAATGTGAAATGAGTATCCCACTCCAGTCCATGTGTTACTGCAGACAGGCAATGCATTATGGGAGATGTAGTCAGGGATCCCCCACCATGAACAGAATAGCACAGAACAATGATGCATGGTACAGACATTAGCCTAAAGCAGACAGAGGACAATGTGAGAGTGTTACAACAATTTATTGTCATGCTTGCAATGCATGCCTTCAGGTACACTGAGCTGCTGTTGCATTTCTGTCCACAGACGTAACATCGCGCAGGACTGCAGATGGCACAGGAGAGGGGGCACACCGTCAATCCAGTTCAGCTACGGGCAGCACAAGTTCTGGCCAGAGAGCGTTGCCACTGCCACCATCCCCAGTACCTGAGCCAGCATCCCCAGTACCTGAACCTGCATCCCCAGTACCTGAGCCAGCATCCCCAGTACCTGAGCCAGCATCACCACTCATGCTGGAGTCACCGGCCACATCACTGCCTGCAATAGTGAGGTCGAGGAGGCGTGCTGCTGCCAGGCTGTGCGTGTTGCACACATCATCTGATGACAGCAGGGGCCCGGAGCCAAATACTATGCCCCAGGATGGGAGACATACCACTGTGCCCTCCACCTCACAGGGAGAAGACACGGGTGCAGGACGGCGCCGCAGGTCGCGTGAGCAAAGTCCACCACCAATCCATCTCAGCCATGGGGTCTTTGGGGGCCTTGAGGCCAACATGTTAAAACAACAGCGCCTGCAAACAAAGGCAGTCATTTCAGTACAGCGGCATGTGCGGGGACTCAGAACAACATTCAGACACATGGACAGGAACATCGGCGCAATGGCGGCGGGGATTTCTGACATGGCAGCGGGCCTGCGGGACGTGTCACAGTCCATGCAGCTGTTGTGCAGCAAGTTGGACACAGAGAGAGCTGCAAGGCGCCGGGAACGGCAGAGGGGAGACAGGCACACCAGGGCACTCAACCGCCTGGCAACTGCAACATCACTTCTCTGCCGGCGCTCAGTGAACATGCAGGAGGGCCTGACACACTGCAGCAGCGACGTCACTAGGGGGATGGTGCAGGTCACCAGTGCCCTGGAGGTCCTATTGACCAGTCAAGCGGCCACAAGTGGTGCAGGGGATGCTGCTGAAAGCATGGACACCAGCAGCAGGAGCAGCATCACACCCCCCGTCCCAGAAACACGCAGGAGTAGCAGGCGGCATGGGGCTGGCACCAGTGAGGAGGCTGAATCCGTGCCATCCCACAATGTAGCGCGTGGCCGCAAACTTTGATGCTGCACCGCGTAGCAATAGACTATTGGGTGACGTAACCCTGGTCTTCACACTTGTGTATGAGCAATGTTACCTGAATTGCATAATCTTGGTTTCGTGGCGTAGTGGCGCATTATTAAACTACTACATGACAACCAACAACTGGCTGTGTCCCCTTACTTACTCAGAAATAGTTGCATGTGATCTCTGCCCGTCTCACTCTCCCATCTGTTGCTGTTGGCACTCCATCTGCGTTGGCCTCTGGCTGTCCTGAATCATCCTCATTGTCCTCAAAATCTGTTAGTTCCACCTCTGTACCTCTCTTCGTGGCAAGGTTGTGCAGCATTGCACAAGTGGCAATGATCTTGCAGCAGATGATGGGTGTGTACTGGCGTGCGCCTCCGCTCTTGTGGAGGCAGCGGAACCTGCTCTTCAATAGTCCAAACGTGCGCTCCACCACATTGCGTGTAGATTTGTGTGCCACGTTATATCGTCTCTCACTCTGGGTTGATGGGTGTAGGTAGGGAGTGAGGATGAATGACCGGCAGGCATGTGCACTGTCGCCTAGGTGAGTAAAAGGGAACCATCAGTCACATGCCTCAATACACTATGATTTGCACGTTTCATGGTGCGTCACTGTTACTTACCTAGCAGGTATCCCTCTCCAAACTCTCCGGCAAGCAGTCGTGTGTAGATCCCACTGTTCTGGAAGATGTAGGAGTCATGGGTGCTCCCTGGAAACTTCGCCACAATATCAGTGATTATGTTGCCGGCATCGCAGATTACCTGCACATTGATGGAGTGGGTGGACTTTCTGTTCCTATAGATGTGCTCAGTGGCTGCTGGTGGGCAGATTGGGATGTGTGTGCCATCAATACAGCCAATGACATGGGGGAACTGTGCCATTTGATAAATGTCAGTTTTAGTTTTCTGCAGTTCAGCCTGTGTGTTTGGGAAGCTGATGTAGTGGTGCATTCTCTGCATCATGGCAACCAGGAACTTCCTGAAGAAACGGGACAGGCAACTCTGGGATACGCCGCCCACCGCAGCTATCACCACCTGGTAACTTCCAGAAGCAAGTAGATGTAGGCTGCAGAGAACCTGCACATGTGGTGGTATGGCATGCGCCCTTCTTGTTGGCTGGTCCAGGAGTGGGTGCAGGTCCCTTATCAGGTCCATGATGGTTTGTGGGTGTAGCCTGTACCTTTCATGTATCTCAGCCTCAGTCAGTTGGAAGAGTGTGATGCGCTGTCTGTATATGCGTTCCTCCCGTCTCCATATCCTTAGACCTGCTGCCTGTAGACGTAGGCGCCTTGCAATGACATACAGAGCGGCCATGTGGTCCACGCTGATGCATTTTGGGATTTCTTTTATGCACTGTTGATGATTACCACCTGCTTTCAATCCGAGTTAATTACCGACTCTTAATTACTGAATTTCATGGATTTCTAAATTACCGAATTTACCTACATGTCTTTTTCCGTTTTACCACTTCATATTTACCACTTCATATTTACCGAATCGGTAAATATGTATTCGGTAAATATGAATCGGTATTTTAGAAATCGGTAAATATGAATCGGTATTTACCGCTTCATATTTACCGAAATTTGATGTTTGGCCTCCTACATCTCACTTGACTAAATACCGGTCGGTAACGGGAAATTTACCGAATTTCGGCCGTTACCGACCGGTATTTGGCTACCTACATGAGGCCCCGGATCTTATCTTCCTGTGCTTTTAGACAACACCAGGCTCAAACGCCTAGCGGTGGCTTGTAAACTGGGGACACTTTTATGAGTTCAGGCAGCCATACCTGTGTTAGGACACTTTGCTCTGTGCAAATTCTGGTTCAATAAGCGCCCTCCGATTAATTTTTATTTCTGACTGAGGCTGGCATCAAATTTGGCCCCAGAAGGAAGACAGAGAGGGCCCGATTCACAGAACTAACTTAAGACAAAATCCTAAACTTACTACCATTTTGGTATTCACAGAAGGCACTTACTCATTTTGGTATTCACAGAAGGCACTTACTCATTTCGGTATTCACAGAAGTTAGGAGTCCTAACTTTAGGACTCCTAAATGCCTTCTGTGAATACCGAAAGTCTTAAAATTAGGATTTTTCTCAGTTTAGTAGTAGTATAGTTAGGACTCCTAACTTTTGGACTCCTAAATGCCTTCTGTGAATACCGAAAGTCTTAAAATTAGGATTTTTCTCAATTTAGTAGTCCTAGGTTTAGGACTCCTAACTTTAGGACTCCTAAATGCCTTCTGTGAATACCGAAAGTCTTAAAATTAGGATTTTTCTCAGTTTAGTAGTAGTATAGTTAGGACTCCTAACTTTAGGACTCCTAAATGCCTTCTGTGAATACCGAAAGTCTTAAAATTAGGATTTTTCTCAATTTAGTAGTCCTAAATTTAGACTTAGGACTACCAAATTGAGAAAAATCCTAATTTTAAGACTTTCGGTATTCACAGAAGGCATTTAGGAGTCCTAAAGTTAGGAGTCCTAACTATACTACTACTAAACTGAGAAAAATCCTAATTTTAAGACTTTCGGTATTCACAGAAGGCATTTAGGAGTCCTAAAGTTAGGACTCCTAACTTCTGTGAATACCGAAATGAGTAAGTGCCTTCTGTGAATACCAAAATGAGTAAGTGCCTTCTGTGAATACCAAAATGGTAGTAAGTTTAGGATTTTGTCTTAAGTTAGTTCTGTGAATCGGGCCCCCAGTGTTTAAGTACAAAACCATAAAGGTTTATTAAAATATTTTGAAAGTTACAAAGTCAATCATCAGTTTTTTATTGCAATTCAATAGTCAATACAGGAATGCATTAGTCAATTTATTCAAAGCAATTCAAAATAAAATGAGCAAAGACAAACTGTTATAATACAATAGAGCAAATAGGTTCTCCCGTATTGAGGAACTCGGCAAACTGCGCAGCTAGGGAAAAGTCAAGAGCAATCTGAAGAGAAGTCAGGGTAGCAGGATTCTGCCAGAAAGCCTCTGAAAGGGTCTAGCAAGCATCTGCTCTAAACGAGGGAAGAAGGGAATCTAAAGTAACAGATAGAAAGGCATCTAAACTCTCATCTACATTTCTTTACTTTCAAACACGTTCCTATAATTCTGCTACACCTCCACCTGATTCCCATACATGGAACCAATCAGATGAACCTATATTTTCATAACACAGCATCCTTATTTTTCTCATTCCAGTACACAAAGAAGCTTCCATAAACCTCCTTCAGACTTGCAGATAACAGTAACATAATGAGATGCATTTTCCAAGGCTGTTCTTTGCAGGTGCTTCACAACAGCTGGTTACCATTCTACAAGGATTACATAAAAGAAACCAGAACGCCAAGGATATACTGATAATAGATGTGGAGTCAAGTCCTCCTGAAATAAAAAGAAAGTAGGATGCCAACCAGACGTTCAACCATTTTAAAACACAGCTACATTAACTAGAGTCAGTTTAAATGAGGAAAATGCACTTTCTATATATTTGTGTGTGATGAAGCAAAATTTTAAAAATCATAATACACAATACATGTACTGATTAAAGACACAAAAAACTGAAAGTACACTTTGTACATTTTAGACACAGTGAACCATGAAGCTGAGACAAGTGTAGTAGAAGCACCGTAAAAGCATGCTTTAAAATGTAAGATGAAGAAAACATAATACAGAGTAATACTAATACATATAAATGAGCTGCTCTAATGAGAATTTCTTATGAATATGTTGTTTATTAGAATTTACTGATGACAATTGCGCTATTATTGAAGTGGCCTAATGTTTCTAATGCCTTGTGTTAGAATACACAATTTAGAAAAGTCGGCCCAAAAATGTGTAGAAACCAATGCTTAATTTGTGCCGGTGCTTTCCGGTGCTCAGCACCGGCACTTAATTGCCAGCACCGGGGCTTATGACTGTCTCCCACATGGTAGTGGTGTCTACCAATTTAGGTATGAGCACAACAACTTCTGTTTATTATTTCAATTTACATTTCCAATTATTAGTATTTTCCCCCAAAGCCATTCTTATAGCTTTGGGGGCCTGTAATAGTATGAACTGTCAAACTTTTAAGAGTGTGATTATTAGTATTGTGTTGGTGCTGTCATTGGCAGTGCTGCCAGGGGCAACGGATGGTGCAAGCTCTAGTGTCCTCCTATTGAGGGCCCGGCACTAAATCGTTTACAAATTAAGCACTGGTAGAAACTTAGGGGCTGATTAGGATGGCGGGCGGACGCACGACCGCGGTTCTGGCGGGCACGGAAAATGTCTTTTCCCGCACTCCAGCAGCGGTCTTTGAAACCGCCATATTAGGATGGGCATTGATAGCCCATTTCCCATCCGCTGCGGTGTTCCGCCAGAAATCTCCGTCCGCACCGGTAGCGGACGGAGCCAATAGAGAGCTTCCGCTGTGCGGAATGCGGTGAAGACCGCCGGTCATATTGCGATACCTCAAACAGCCCATCACACCGCTGTGGAGAATCCGGCTATTCGGGGATGGCGGAGGCAATACTGCAGATAGCTCCATGTGTTCGCGACCGCTGGATAAACAGCGGTCTTTGGCCTTTCTGCAGCAAATCCACCCGCCGCGGACAGATTTTCAGCTTTACTGGCGGTGAATCCTGGAATCTGACCGCCGCGGTAGGGTGTTTCAGGCTGTGCATCCTAATCTGACTGCCAGTTTTGACGCGTTACCTGCGGATGGTACTTTTTCGTGACCGCAGCGGTCGGGATGCTTTTCCGCCCGCCGTTCTAATCAGCCCCTAAATACAATCTTGAAATTTCGTATAATACTAGAGTGACCCCCTGAGCTCGTTTACAGGGTGTTCGAAGCCCTCCTCCACCTGCAGTCTCCTACCAGCGCCTCATCCCTGGTGGTCCAGTGGGAGAGCACTCTGTTCTTCTGCTGTTTCATCTCTCTTGGCTTTTTTCTTTGTGCCCTCTTTTCTCTTTTCTCTCTTTGCTCTCTTTTCTCTCTCTTTTCTCTCTCGTGCTACCTGCATTCTCTCCCCTCCGCTGCTGTCCCCACAGCCCCTCCAGTGTGTCCTTCCCACTCCCGCCTCCCAGCTGACTGCCCTCCCTGACCCTTACTTAATGACGGCCACTGCACAGCTAGAAGAGCTAGACCACTGACCTGGTCAGTGTGACTACTCTCCCCCGCACAGCTCCACCAAGTGCTGCCCCCTGAGCTCGGTTACAGGGTGTTTGAAACCCTCCTCCACCGCAGGCTTTCCTCCACCCGCAGGCTCCTGCCTGCGCCTCTTCTCCCTCATCTCTTCAATACTGCTTCGAAGATTAAGCCAATGCGCTGTTAGGGTACAGCTCTGCACTGGATGCTTTCCTGTCTTCTTTCACATAGTTTTCATGTTGCTCAGCATCCTTTCATGTCAGAGAGTATTCCCTTCATGCAAGGGGTCCTACAGGACTCTATATTGAGCCCTTCTTTATTTAATCATTATATTGGCCCCCTTGCAGAAATTGTGGAAAAACACAATGTAACAATTGTTTCATATGCGGATGATACGCAGCTTATTGTCACTCTTTCTCAGGACATGGAGGCAGCTTCTTCCCGTTTTTAATTTTGTCTTGAGGAACTAGCCTGCTGGATGCCCAACAATTGCCAAAAACTTAATGGCAACAAAACTGAGGTTCTGATAGTTGGGAAAGCACCTTCTAATTGGTCATCAGCCTGGTGGCCTGAGACTCTGGGTCAAACCCCTACAGCAGAAACTAACAATCTTGGGGTGTGGTTTGATCCAAAACCTGTGTTCGAAAATCAAATCAGGAAAGTCGTTGGTAAGTGCTTTGGGACTCTCAAAGTCCTAAGGAAACTCCTTGACCTTTTACCTATAGTGGCCAGGAAAACAATTTTCCATGCCCTGGTCACATCTCAAATAGATTATTACAATATTTTATATTTAGGAGCTTCTAAAGGAAGTCTAATTAAACTCCATCACATTCAAAATGCAGCCATGTGTTTGGTTCTCAATCTCCCGAGTAGAACTTCTGCTTCTATGTCCCTGCCTATCCTTCATTGGCTGCCCATGGAGAAGTGGATCATCTATAAGGCCATGTGCTATTGCCACAGAACTTTGTGGAATAAGAGTCCTAGTTACCTTCAATCTATGATTACTCCCCACACTCCTACACGGAATATAAGATCTAGAGGGACTCACCTGGTCAAGGTACCAAGAATTCAAAGAGCCTGGATGGGAGCTCTATCATTTAGTTACTCTGTAGCTAAAAAGTGGAACACTCTGCCTATGAATCTGAGATCTGAATCTGTGGAATGGAACTTTTGTAAGGAACTAAAAACCTGGCTGTTTGCACCTTAACTCAGGTTTTAGTTGTCTGCTACTAGTCGTTTACCCTTTAGGCTAGGTTTTCAGCCTTGTCCTCTGTCTTTTTCACCTCATCAGATGTTCAGATTTCAGTGCAGGGACACACCGTTAGCTGTAACCAGGCGCTTAACAAATGGCAAAAATACATAAATAAATAAACTCCCAGGTGGTCCAGTGGGAGAGCACTCTGCTTTTCTGCTGTTCCTCCTCTCTTACGTTTTTCTCTGTGCCCTATTTTCTCTCTTTGCTCTTCCTGCTCTCTTTTCTGTTTCTCTCTTCTCTTTCTTGTGTCTCTTGTGCTCCCCACATTTTCTCCCTGGTGCTGCTGCTCCTGTGGCCCCTCCCCCCTACGGTGTGTCCTTCCCGCTCCCACCTCCCAACTGACGGCCCTCCCCGACCCCTACTTAATGGCGGCTGATGCGCGGCAAGAAGATCTAGACCACTGACCTGGTCACTGTGACTGCTCTCCCCCCGTGCAGCTCCACCACTAAGTTCTGCCCTCTGAGCTCGGTTACGGGGTGTTCAAGGGCCTCCCTCACCCACAGGCTGCTGTCTGTGCCTCATCCCTGGTGGTCCAGTAGGAGAGCACTCTGCTCTTCTGCTGTTCCACCTCTCTTGGCTTTTTTCTCTGTGATGTCTTTTCTCTTTTCTCTCTCTGGTCTCTTTTCTTTTTCACTCTTTTCTCTCTTACGCTCCCGGCATTTTCCCTTGGTGCTACTGCCTCCTCAGCCCCTCCCCCTCCAGTGTGTCCTTCCTGCTCCTGCCTCCCAGCTGACCGCCCTCCCCTACCCCTCATTAATGGTGGCCACTGCTCGGCAAGAAGAGCTAGACCGCCCTGTGCAGCTCCACCACCAAATGCTGCCCCCTGAGCTTGGTTACAGGGTGTTTAAGGCCCTCCTCCACCCACAGGCTGCTGCCTGCACCTCATCCCTGGTGGTCCACTATTCTTCTGCTGTTCCGCCTTTCTTGGCTTTTAAATTTGTGCCCTCTTTTCTCTCTTTGCTTTCTCTTCTCTCTTTTCTCTTTTCTTTTTCTCTCTTCTCTCTCTTTTTCTTTCTCCCCTCCGCAGCTGCCGCCATGGCCCCTCCCCCCTCCAGTGTGTCCTTCCCAACTCCCAGCTCAACGCCCTCCCCCTGACCCCTATTTAATGGCAGCCGCGCGCAGCGGGTGCACTGCTGGCGCGACAAAGGCACACCGTAGGCAAGCCCGTCTGTGCCCGTCTGTGACTCATCTGCGACCAGTGCCAGGGACCCTGGTCCTCCGACCCACCTCCGCTACGACTCAGCACCCTCCACACTCTCAACCCCGGATGCAGCAACAACTGCCAACTTTCAAGGCCAAGCAACACCCAAGGCCCGATCTCCTGTCGTCACTGCTGCTGCACCTTCACCCACCTCCGCACCCCAGCAGCAGTCCCCAGCCTTCCGGACCTCAACTTTCACAAACCACTCAACTGCATCCTCCTCAACGTGCGCTCCCTACACAAGCACACCATAGAAGTCTGGACCTCCTCAAAACGCACGCACGCATCCAACATCGCTTTCCTCACAGAAACCCAGACCAACGCCTACTCCGCGCCTGACATCGCCACCGCCATTCCCGACGGATACAA
Source organism: Triturus cristatus (assembly GCF_964204655.1). Taxonomy (NCBI): domain Eukaryota; kingdom Metazoa; phylum Chordata; class Amphibia; order Caudata; family Salamandridae; genus Triturus; species Triturus cristatus. The sequence goes on from NC_140581.1 coordinate 892,716,787, forward strand.
GATCCTGTGGAAAGACCGCCCCACCCGCCCAGGATGAGGCATCGCCATCATCCACAAAAGCATGACAACCACCAGCCCAGACAACACCATGACCCTCATGGAGCATCTCCACTTCCAAATCCAGACCAACCCTAAAATGACTCTCTGCGGAACCCTCATCTACAGGACGCCTGGCCCCTATGCTCCTTTCACAGACTCCATCGCCGACCTCATCGCACCCCATGCCCTTGCCTCCACAGACTACATCCTACTTGGAGACCTAAACTTCCACCTGGACAACCATAATGACCCCAACACCTCCGCCCTCCTAGAGAACCTCGCCAACATAGGACTGAAGCAATTTGTCACTGACCCCGTCTTCACAGAAGGAAACAGCATCTCCTATGGCCACACCACAGAACTCCTCTTGACAGACCACCACTGCATCCACTTCTCCTTCGGAAAACCCACAGTACACAAGCACACCCCCACCTCCCCTGTAGAAGATGGAACAAAGTCACTGAAGACCAGATCACCTCCGCCCTCATCAGCACCCCACCACCGATGATACCTGGCGCTAGCACCGCAGCACGCAACCTCCACTGCTGGATCAAAAATTGCACCAACACACTCAGTCCCCTCAAAAAAGCCACAGGACGACACATCAAGAAAGCAAGCTGGTTCACCCCTGCACTTCAATAATCTGAGCGCTCCTGCCGACGACTTGAAAAGACATGGAGGAGCAACAAAACTCCAGAAACAGGCACCACCTCCAGAGCAGCCACCACAGCACACCACCAACTCATCAAATCCATAAAGAAGAAATTCCTCCAAGACAGATCCCTCACCAACGCCCACAACACCAAAGAACTGTTCTCCATCATCAAGGAATTTGCCAATCCCTGCAGCAAAACTACAGACGTCCCACCCTCCCGAGACCTTTACAGCAGACTCAGCACCTTTTGTCACCTCAAGATTAAGATGATCTATGACAACTTCAACAACCAATACCTCTGCACCGCTCCAGACCCCCCTGCGATGCTACCCAACAGACCCTGCTCACGGCAGAAGACACCTTAAAGACCATGAAGAGCATCCCCTCTGGAGCACCCCCACACCCCTGCCCACCCCACATCTTCCACAGCGCCCAATGATCAATTGCTCCCTTGAAACCGCCACATTACCTGGTGACTGGAATCACTCCAAAGTCAAACCCCTCTTGAAGAAACCCTTCCCAGATCCAACGGACCGCCAGAACTTCAGGCTGATCACCCTGCTTCCATTCGCAGCTAAGGTCATCAAAAAGGCCGTCAACTCCCAGCTAGAAAACTTCATCAAAGCCAACAATATCCTGGACATCTCCCAATTTGGATTCCACAGCAACCACAGCACAGAGACCGCCCTCATCCTCCTGGACCTCTCAGCTGCCTTTGACACTTTCTTCCACCGCACACTAGCCACCACACTCCACGACGCCAGCATCTGCGGAAAGGCCCTTGACTGGATATGATTGTTTCTCACAGGCAGAACGCCCTACCTCTTGGAACCAACATAGACCAGATGTGGAGTGCCCCAGAGATCCTCCCTCAGCCCCACCCTCTCCAACATCTACATGGCCCCCTCGCAACCATCATCAGAAACCACAGGCTCAACATTGTCTCCTACACCGACAACACCCTGCTTATCTACTTTTCACGTGGGTCGCACTCCGCTGGTCTTTAGCAAGTAGCCCCTTAGGATTCTGGATGATAGAGTAGCAGCGGCGAGTACACCTATGCTACAAAGTGTAATAATAAATGCCATCCCTGGACACGTGTTTCGAGGTAGTTGCCTCTCGTCAGCAGGGAGCAGGACTGCGTGGGGGGTGCCGTAGACTGCCAAAAAATATGAGGTTTAAGTACCTTTCATGGCGGCGCGCGGGTGCGGTATCCAGGCTCGTCAGCCAATCGCTCAGGGAGCTTCAAACATACTTTTCACGTGGGTCGCACTCCGCTGGTCTTTAGCAAGTAGCCCCATAGGATTCTGGATGATAGAGTAGCAGCGGCGAGTACACCTATGCTACAAAGTGTAATAATAAATGCCATCCCTGGACACGTGTTTCGAGGTAGTTGCCTCTCGTCAGCAGGGAGCAGGACTGCGTGGGGGGTGCCGTAGACTGCCCAAAAATATGAGGTTTAAGTACCTTTCATGGCGGCGCGCGGGTGTGGTATCCAGGCTCGTCAGCCAATCGCTCAGGGAGCTTCAAACATACTTTTCACGTGGGTCGCACTCCGCTGGTCTTTAGCAAGTAGCCCCATAGGATTCTGGATGATAGAGTAGCAGCGGCGAGTACACCTATGCTACAAAGTGTAATAATAAATGCCATCCCTGGACACGTGTTTCGAGGTAGTTGCCTCTCGTCAGCAGGGAGCAGGACTGCGTGGGGGGTGCCGTAGACTGCCAAAAAATATGAGGTTTAAGTACCTTTCATGGCGGCGCGCGGGTGCGGTATCCAGGCTCGTCAGCCAATCGCTCAGGGAGCTTCAAACATACTTTTCACGTGGGTCGCACTCCGCTGGTCTTTAGCAAGTAGCCCCATAGGATTCTGGATGATAGAGTAGCAGCGGCGAGTACACCTATGCTACAAAGTGTAATAATAAATGCCATCCCTGGACACGTGTTTCGAGGTAGTTGCCTCTCGTCAGCAGGGAGCAGGACTGCGTGGGGGGTGCCGTAGACTGCCAAAAAATATGAGGTTTAAGTACCTTTCATGGCGGCGCACGGGTGCTTATCCTCACCCTCACCAAAGAACCCAAAATCATCAGACACAATTTCCAAGAAGGAATGAAAGCTGTCGACACCTGGATGAAGAAGAGCCACCTGAAACTCTGAGAAAACAGAAATCCTCATCCTTCGCTCAACCCCCTCTGCATGGGACACCACCTGGTGGCCCCCACCCGCGGAAACCTCACCACCCCGATGGACCACACACAAAATGTCAGCAAGATACTAGACTAATCGCTCATGATGGCCCACCAGATCAACACCGTATCCTCGACCTGTTTCAACACCTTCCGCAGATTCCGAAAAACGTTCAAATGGGGCCCATCCAAGTCGAGAAAAACGGTCACGCACGCCCTCATCAGTAGCAAACTGGACCAGAGCAACGCTCTCTATACCAGAATCAACAGGAAACTACTTCGTAAACTCCAGACCACCGCAACCAGACTGATCCTAGAAATTCCCTGTCACAACCACATCACCCAACACCTCCACGATCTCCACTGGCACCCCACCGAAAGAAGAATAATCTTTAAGCTCCTCACTCACGCATACAAGGCCCTCCACAACATTGCACCAGCATTCCTGAACAACCGCCTCTCCTTCCACGCACCCAAGAGACACCTCCAATCAGCTGACCTCTCTCTGGCCACCATTCCATGCATCTACAAGACCAGAACGGGAGGAAAGTCCTTCTCCTACCTCGCAGCCAAGGCCTGGAACAACCTCCTCCTCCACCTCCTGCACGTCCCTACACTGCTCCAGTTCAGGAAGGACCTCAAGACCTGGCTCTTCAGATGACCACAGCACTCAAAGGAGCCCCCCTAGTGCCTTGAGACCCTCGTGGGTGAGTAGCTGCGTTTTGCCAAGCCTGATTGACTGATTGAACGCATAGCAGCAAAGGAGTGTGAGTATTAATAGGGATGCGCATTGCTATTGCTGATGCTTAAGATGGCGGTTTTTGAAAAGGCTGTTTGTTGTTTAGTGGAATGAAGTGGTTACAGTTCACATGGCTAAAGTCCATGTATGATTGTGGCGCTTTGTGCAAAGATGAAGTTGTAAATGGTTCTGTTGTGTCCTAAGATCTCACAATATTTACCTATGGGTTGGCTCAGTCCAGAAGACACTGAGTAAGTTGTCTGCTTTTTTGTGGTGTTGGTTGTGAGACGTCATCGACAACTCCTTGGTAAGGGTTTTCTTTGTGTGTTAGTAGTAAACGGTTGGTATGGTTGATCTCAAGTGCACAAGGAATAACTATATAATTTAAGGGTGAAATCCCACTGGTCGAGATTTCATTTGAAGCGAAAGAGTACAGAAAAGTTTAGTTATCTTTTGAGAGTAAATATCCTTTAGTGGCGCAGACAGTTTTATTTGTTGCTTGCATTGTATTGTCATTTTGGTTAGAGAAAAACACGCATGAGAAATTTTTGAAGGAGGATGAACTGCTGTGAGGAGCGAGTGTGCCTCACTGTGGTTGGTGTGTTGATGTCCTTGGTTGAGGTTGACGCACAGTTGAATTATGGGAGAATATTATTTTCTGAATTCACAGAAATCATTTGTGAATACAGACCTTGAATAAAAATGAAATCTTTCAAGTCATTGCAGAAATTAATAAAGAAAGATGAGGCCATACCTGCTAGAGCCAAGGTAGAAGCACCACCTGATGGTATGCCAGGATACACTGTCATGCTGGACAAAGGATTACATCCATACCTGTGGCTTGAGTTTTGCATTAAACTTACTGAGAAAGATGAGACTTTACAGTTTCCTCATTATGGAACATTTAATTTGAGCATTTTAGAAAATTTATAGCAAAGAATGTACAAAATCAAAGATCCTGTTAGAGCCACTGTTATTGAGGCATAACATACCTGGGAGCATATTGCTCACCAGAAAGACAAAGAACTACTATGGACCATTTCACAGAAGCTAGATAGGATGTTCAACAGAAAATGTGGAGAGCAGATGTAATACACGGAACATGGTTGTATCTGGTGCTAGAGGTTTACTCCTTAAGAATTCAAAGAATGGCTTAAAGGATATAGGAGCCCAAATAATCAGAATTCAGCAATAGTTCCAGCTTCTGGGTCAGCTATGAATTCAATTCCACTGCAAAATTAAGTTTCTAGTTCAGCACCCATTCCAGATTTGGTTACAGGTTCAAGTTCGGTCCAAAATTCGGTTCAGGAAAGTACAGCACCCATAGATGTGAGCCGATTAAAAGTTGAATTAGAAGAACTGAATCAGGAAATACGTGGTCCTTTAAGAATAGATGTCTATCTGGAGGGGGAACTGTTGTGTTTACCTTCGGTTCTTCTCAATAGAATACACTTTAGAACTGTAAGGAAATGTATTCCATGTTCTAGCGGTGAGGTTCGGAGGTTCGGCAGTTGTGCGGAGACCTCAGGAGCTGACCACTACTATTTTTGAATGCTGTGTGCTGTTTCGAATAAAGAAGACTTTCACGCTTCTTAAGAAATCCTCTAATGACTCATTTGGTGTGCATCGAACCCTTTTACATTTGGCGACGATCGGGATCTTGTGCAGCACCTTTACAGCATTCATTTCTCATCGAAGATTTGGCATCTTCAGCTTACGTTCTTCAATGAACTCACCAATAGATGAAATGTAGCCGACCTTGAATGAAGAAGTCCTGCGGCAGGTTGTATGGATATCATTACCATAAATAGAGTTATTTGGTATTCAGTTCGTCCCTCAACTGCTACGCCGCGAGCGCTTGCGCCAGCATCTCTCATCTCGCACGCTCATTGGAATCTTCTTTCTCCTCTGAATCATTTCCGGCCCACCGTTCTCAAGGCTTCCACGTAAGCATCCACGCCGGGGTCACGTTACGTGACCTTACGTGCCTCCATCTTAATAGGCACCAACTCTAATTGTAGTCTCAGCGCGGTGACGCGTACACCACATTTATTTATTTTAAAGCCATACTTTCATTTCGAAACTTGCGCATTTCATATCGTTAGCGCATTTGAATTTCTGGCTTCTTCGGTGATGCGCACACCTTAAAGGTACTTTTCGAAATATTTTTTAAACTTATGCATTACATATTATTGGCGCATTTGATCTTCCAGCTTCTTCGGTGATGCGCACACCCTATAGGTACTCTCTGAAGTTTATTACTGTATGAATATCGTTTTTCACGGTGATGTGCACATAACTATTGCAGATTCCTTAAAATTTTGTTTCATTTCATTTTACTCGATTTTAATTTATTTTTATTCCTAATTCACCTATGGCCACCATGCAAAATATAACCTGCCCTCCTCATTTCCTACCTGAACCTGGAATCATTAAGATAAAATGGAAACAATGGTTCAAAGGTTTTGCTAGTTACATCATAGCTTCAGATGGGACAAGGTTTTATCCTGTAAGGAAGTTAGCGCTTCTCTACAAAAATTTAGGTTCTGAGGGGCAACGCATTTTTGACTATTTACCAGTTATAAACCAAACTAGTGAAAGTGATTGGGATGTGTATAAGGAAGCTGTTTGTAGACTTTCCAATCATTTCAAAGATGAAACAAGTGTTGTCGTAGAAAGGCATAAATTGTATACCAGATGCCAATTTGAATTTGAAACAATTGACACCTTCTTAACTGAATTAAGAGTATTAATAGCCACTTGTGAATTTGATGGGAATATTGATTCTTACTTAAGAGATCAATTAGTGGTTAACTGCTATAATAAAAAGGTACAAGAAAGACTTCTCTGTTGTAGAAATCACTCCTTAGAAGAAGCTTTAGAATTAGCCAGAGGCATTAAGAGGTCAGTTGTTGCACAGAAGGAGTTAAACAGAAATAAAAATGAAACTGTCAGTGAACCTGTTGTTGCTATAAGTACTAAACCTAAAACTAACAATTTTAAAACTCATGATGTGAAGAAACAGAATGTTTTTTATAGATGTGGGTCCTTTTCTCATTGGGCCAATGCAAAAAACTGTCCAGCTTTGGGAAAATTATGTGTAAATTGCAACAAAGTTGCCCATTTTTCTCGAATGTGTAAGGTCCCTCGCAAAATTGCAACTGTTGAAAATGTAGAACAAGTTTCTGATTCCAACGTTTGTGCTATTAGAAGTACAAAAGTAATTGTTCTTGCCATTGATTCTGAGGCTACTGATGGTTTTGCTTTATGCAACATTACTATTAGTGATCTTAATTTACAAGTGACTGTAGTCTCTGGATCTCCTGTTACTTTCATTACTGATGAATTATTTTATAAACATTGGAATCATATTCATCTTAATCCTCCGGATATCCGCACTATCGCCTTTGGTGGACATAACATTGACATGTTAGGTTTTTTCTCTGATAAAATCAAATTCAAAGACAGAGTAATCTTCACCAAAATGTATGTGGCAAAGAAAGGATATAATATTTTGGGATAGAGAGACCAAGGAAAGCTTGGCATGATTTTAAGACCTGGCACCACTTGCCCCATCTCATTGGTTGATCTTCCCAATTCCAATCTTGAACTACAACAGCTTTTACTTGATCATCACACTCTTTTTGAAGAAAGACTTGGTTTGGTGCATAATTTTGAACACAAAATTTTATTAAAAAAGGACACAATACCAGTCATCCATAAAGTACGAAATGTTCCTTTATCTATTAGAGACCAATTGAAACTGCATTTGGAGAAATTATGTTCTGAGAAAGTTATTGAACCAATCGACTCATCAGAGTGGATTTCTCCAATCTTCGTAGCCAAGTAAAAGGGTACAAATTACATCAGGCTCTGCATTGACTTGAGATCCCTGAATAAGAAAATTTTGATTGACTGTTTTCCTCTTCCAAAAATACAAGAAATGTTATCTCGTTTAGGTGACGCAAAATTATTTTCCTGCATTGACCTAAGATCAGCATACCACCAAGTAGAGCTCGCTGAAGAATCACGATCCCTTACAGCATTCAACACCACATATGGTGCTTTTAAATTTTTGAGAATGACTTTCTGTCTTGCTTCGGCCGCTTCGGTCTTTCAAAAATTGATGTTTAAACTTTTTGGCGAATCCAAAAATGTGTTGGCTTATCAAGATGCTATCCTCATCTTTTCCAAAACGTCAAATGAACATATTCAAATTTTACATGATGTCCTTAATACTCTTGAGACTCAGGGGTTTACAGTAAAAAAAAAAGTGTACATTTCTTCTTAATAGTATTAACTATCTAGGACACCATATTTCAGAAGGTGGCATCCAACCCAAGTCTGATCTTGTCAAAGCAATCTTGGACAGCCCTGCACCTGTTAATAAGGATCAACTTCGATCCTTCCTTGGACTGTGCGAATTCATTGATAGTTTTTCCTTGCAAACTGAACCATTGAGGAAACTTCTTAGGAAAGGCGAATAAATCACCTAGAGTGAAATCCAATCCTCAGCCTTTTCCAATTTAAAAGAACTAATTTTAAAAGCGCCTGCTTTACATTCATTTAGGGATGATGTTCAATCTATTCTTACTGTGGATGTCAGTGGTGTTGGTTTAGGTGCTGTCCTTACACAATTGATTGAGGGTACTGAACACACTATAGGTTTCACTTCAAGATCCCTTTCTCAACCTGAACAAAACTATAGTACAATCGAAAGAGAAGCGTTGGCTTGTGTTTGGGCTGCCAGACATTTTGAGACCTTTCTTTGGGGAAGGAAGTTTCTTTTAATTACCGTTCACAAACCTCTTATTTTTCTTCTATCAAGGAGTGATCATGACAAACGTAGCCCTAGACTTGTTAGACTACTCTCCAAAATGTTTGAGTTTAATTTTTCAATTAAGCACATTCCTGGAGGGAAAAATACTCGTGCCGATTTTCTCTCTAGATGTCCCTTACTTGGAGAGAATCCATCTACTTATGTTGATGATAGTGAATGTGTGGTTGGTTTAGTTGATGGTTTGGTGGTGTTGGAAGGAGCCATCACTTACCCTGAATAGATTCAATGTTCAAAAACAGACAACTTACAATGTATCATTAAAAAATTCATTGTCAATGGCTGGCCCGAAGAAAGAACTTTGTGTGAGGGCTTACGGCCTTTTCACAAAATAAAAGAGGATCTCACCATCAAAGGTGATATCATTTTAAGAGGTAACTTATTCATTCCTCCTGGGAAGCTCAGACTTAGACTTATTAATTTTGCTCACCAGGGTCACCTTGGAATGACTGGTACAAAAAAACGCTTACGACTCTTTTATTGGTGGCCTGGTATGGATGTCGAGGTGGAAGATTTTGTTGGCCATTGTGTTAGTTGTTCCATGTCTGACAAGTCCTTGAAAGTGTGTAATACACCTCTCCATCCCGTTGACTTTCCTAAAGGTCCATGGGAAAAATTAGGTATTGATTTCATTGGTCCCATGTATAATCTTCACTCTAATTTAAGATATGCCTTAGTTGTTGTTGATTATTTCTCCAAATGGGTGGAATGCAAATTTCTTTCCCAACCCTCTACTATGGCTGTGATTGACTTGCTCCGTGATTTATTACGACGTGAAGGAGTCCCCAAAACTATAGTGTCGGACAATGGTGTCCAATTCAAATCTCACCTTGTTCTAAATTTTCTGGAAAATTTGGGCATTAAGCATTTGATGGTTGCTCTCTACAGTCCACAGGGTAATGGCATGGTAGTAAGGGTCAACAAAATGATTAAGGAAACAATTCAACTAGCATCTTTACAAGGAGAGGTTATTCACGAAGCTCTGCAAGAAAGACTTTGGAGTTGTCATAAAACTCCCCATTCTGTAACAGGGATTCCACCTTTTGTTCTCCTCAAAGGGCGTTAAGGTTCCTCTAAATTCAGCCCCTTCTGGGTTCTTGAACATACCAATTCTGCTAGTTACATCCCGGACATCAAACAAGTGCGTTCTTCTGTAGAAAAAGCTCAAAATAAAATGAAATTGACATATGACACCAACATGAAAGTTAAAGATCTTCAATACTTTGTTGGAGATTTGATTAAGATTAAGAGACCATTTGGCTTAAAAAGCAGCAAATCTAATTTTTTTTCTTTGACACGCATTATAAAAGTCTCCAAATATGCAGTGTTAGTGGAAAATGGAAAGCGGTGGAGCAAAAGAAATGTGGTTCTGGTAAAGAATAGTGTTCATGCTAATTCTAATTTTGAAAACTCTTCTGGAGAAGATTTCTCTGCTAACCTCAATTTGTCTGATTCTGATCAATCCATTGTACCTCTTAATACAGATTGTGACAATATTGTTATTTCACAGGATGTTGTCAATAATGATCAATCTGTTGTGAATAATACTACTGATTTGTCCTTTTCGGAAAGAAGGGAGAGGTCGGAATTGTCTTCTTCTTCTGATGATAATGCTATTGTTCCTAGGGAGAGCACAAGAATTACTTGTGCTCCTTACTATCATAAAGATTACGTTTTACATTGAATTCTCTTCTGTTTTTTTTTTCACCTTTTCCTTCTTTCCTCCTTTTTCCTTTTCTTTTCTTTTCTGTACTCTCTTTCATATTTCTCTTTTCTTCTTTTCTCTGTTTTTGTTTCTCTCTGTTTAAAGAGGGAAGATGTGTTGTGTTTACCTTCGGTTCTTCTCAATAGAATACACTTTAGAACTGTAAGGAAATGTATTCCATGTTCTCGCGGTGAGGTTCGGCAGATGTGCTGAGACCTCCAGAGCTGACCGCTACTATTTTTGAATGCTGTGTGCTGTTTCGAATATAGAAGACTTTCACGCTTCTTAAGAAATCCTCTACTGACTCATTTGGTGTGCATCGAACCCTTTTACAGGAACTACTGATTCTCTGTAAAGACTTTACACAATGAGCAAAAATGACAAATGAGAGATTGATAGAATTGGCTCAGAAATATGGAGTGGATATTCAAAATTCAAAGATTTTACAAAAATCTTACAAGTTAGATTTTACTGACAAAGACATTGTAAACATGAGAGCACCAGGAAAGAAATTTCAGATAAAAGAGCTAATGCTATTATGGAAAAATGGAAAGGTAGATGGTCGGAAAAGAAGGAAACAAAGAAATTTAGAGTGAAGTCACCACTTGATGCTTTTGATGGTAGTGTAGGGAAAGTACAAATGCTCCCTTTGAGAGCAGTACCAGGAGGAGGTTATGTTCATATACCATGGACAAGAGCAGACATTTTGTCATTTACAAACAATTTCCCTAAATTGAGTGAAAATCCAGTGGTATGGTGCAGAAAAATTGAACAACTTGTGAAGATTTCAAAAGTTTTGTGGATTAATTTGAATATTTTGTTTGAGAATGGGTTTCCAGGAGATTTGTTGGATGAATGCAAGGTTACCGTGGAATGGCCTAAGTCAGAACCAGAAAGGGATCCTAGAATAGGAGCACCATCTCCAGTAGTATTGAGGAAATATCAGCAGGTAATAAATCACCTGAAGACAAAAGTTTCCCCGAAAGAGATTGACTGGTTGCAGATTGACAGGACGACCCAAGAACTGAAAGGATCAGTACATGCCTTTTACGAGAGATTAGTACAGGCTTTCAAACAGTATAGTGGATTGAACAATGTCAGAGATAAAGATGTGGGACATATTGTTTACAGGTTTGTGTTTGGTTTGAGACCTGAGATTTCTAACATGATCTGGAAGGAATTACTTTGCTGGTAGAGCAAACCACTAGATGAGGTTTTGCATATGCAAAATATCATGCCGATGAGATTGAGACGAGGCACAAGAAGCTTAAGGAGAAATTAATGAATGCCCAGATAACAGCGATACAGAAAGGTCAAAATCAGGTGAGTTTTGATAATACAGTACAGGTACAGGAAGGTTATAGTCATGCTCAGATGATGCGGTGTATTAATGGTCTTCAACACCAGAATTTTCTGTCCCAGGTTGTGGTAATCCCGTTAATTCCAGAACTGGTGTTGAGGCGTTGCTTTTGAAGAAAAAAGCCCATGTCATGCTTGCAGGAAAATTATTACATTGGAGACACAAGTGTAAGTCTGTTATGAATGATGTAGGAAATTAGATGCTGAATGTAGAATATGCACAGTCTCAAGGGAATAACATGGGATAGACTCAACAGATGCAAGGACAGAGAATGCAGAATTCTGATGTATCACAGTAAATGCAAATGCACAGCAGAATGTTCAGGTACAAAGATACAATGTGAATCAAAATCAGCAAATTAATAGAATTTCCTTCCAGAATCAGAATGCAGCACAGCAGTATTTGTTCCAATTAGATGGCAGTGACCAGGACCCATTAGCATGAAGGTGCCTGTGGGAGGAGGAGGACTCCATGCTTGTCTCTGCCTTAGAGATAGGCCAGAGTGGTCCCTATGTGGATGGAGAAGTGAATGGGAATTGTGTCTCATTCCTTGTCGACACTGGTGCTACCCGCTCTACTGCAAGAACAGCAGAGGTTCCTAACCTACCCCTCTCGGGAGAAAGTATCCAAGTTATAGATGTTACAAATAAAAGGTTGTCTACCCCAATTTCAGAACCAGTTACAGTTAAAATAGGATCCTTTGAGGATCTACATCGATTTGCGGTGTGTGACACATGTCCAGTTAATCTGCTTTGGCGTGACCGTCTATGTAAATTGAATTGTTCAATTTATTGCACACCCTGAGGAATTTAATTCCATACAATTGATGAAGATGTTGTTTTTAAACTTGCCCAACAAAAATCTTATTAGGGATGTATCCTCTCCTGATGAGTGAGAATTTTCCCAATGAATTGAGAGACACTGTGTTATCTAAGGTCTGGGACTTTACAGGTAAAGATATTGGACTAACCAAAGGTGCCGACCCAGTCTGAATTACATTTAAATCCAATGCAGGGTTACCAAACATCCCAAAATACAGTTTGTCTCCAGATACTATCGTCGGAATTACTCCTGTGAGCGACTCAATGATTGAGCATGGGATCCTGAAGGAGATAATGGGAAGTCCATGCAATTCTCTCATTATGGGCTTACAGAAGCCGAATGGCAAGTATCGTATTGTGCAGGATTTGTGAAGGGTTAACTTTATTGTTGTTCCATGTTGTCCTGTGGTACAGAATTCAGCTGTGATTTTATTTAAAATTCCATGTGAAGCTGAACAGTTTTCAGTTATCGACCTGTGCCAGGCTTTCTTTCCTATCCCCTAACATGAAGATAGTTAGTACCTTTCTGCTTTCCGTTTTGGCATTCGTGTTTTGGCACGGTGCAGAGTCCCACAAGGGTATATGGAAAGCCCCTCAATTTTTAATCAAATACGCAAAAAGAATCTCGAGTCTCATTCAGTGTGAGTGCAGTAGATTGATGACCTATTAGTGGCGTCAACTACGAAAGAGGCTTGCAAAATTGACACTATTGCTTTGTTGAACTATCTCACAGAAAATGGATATAAATGGACCAAGATGCAGTTTTGCACAACTGGAGTCCTGTACTAATGACATCACATTGAGAAAAGAGCGAGGAAAGAATCACAGGAAAGAATCCCAGTGATTCTTAACATGAATCGTCCAGCTACCCAAAAGGAAGTCTGCATGTTCCTAGGAATGGTGGGCTATTGTAGACAGTGGATTCCAAATGATTACTTAACAGCAAAATCCCTCCAGAGGTTGCCACAAAAAGACGTGTATAATCCAGAACCCTGGGATGACAGCTGCATGGCTGGTTTCACAGAGCTGCGAGAATGCCTTTTCAGCGCACCAGCTTTGGGAATGCCTGATTTCAACAAGTGCTTTGTGTTACATTGCTGTAAAAGAAAAGGCAGCACACTTTCAGTGTTGACACAAATGCATTAAAAGCAATCACAGGCCAATAGCCTACTTTTCGACAACACTTGATGCAGTTGCTGCCACATTGCCTAGATGTTTGAGATCAGTTGCATCTATGTGTGAGAGTCTTGAGCAGTGTGAAACTATTGTCTTGGGTCATCCACTGATAGCATTTGTGCCCCATTCAGTGGAGATACTGTTGACTCCTACTTGGAGTTGCATGGAAATGAGAGTGTGATTGATAAAGTTGAAGATGATTGCTTGGATGTGACTGAGTTGTGTATGAAGCCACATCCTGATATTTCAGATGAACCAATGCCGGAATCTGATCATGTGTTGTTTGTTGACGGTTCATGCTTGAGAGACAATGAAGGAAATCTGAAAGCTGCTTATTCTGTGAGTACCGTTGGCATTGTGGAAGCGTCATGGTTTCAGGGAGTGTTTTCTGCACAAGTTGCAGATCTCATAGCTCTGACACCAGCATGTACCATTTCAGAACAGTTCCAAGTTACAATCTATACAGATAGTCAGTATGGCTTTGGAGTTGTACATGACTTTGGACAATTGTGGTCACAGCATGGGTTCATGACGTTCTCTGGTTCTCCCATTAGAAATGGAGATTGCATAAGGAGTCATTTGCAGTCCCTGCAATTGCCTGCCTAAATTGTTGTACCGTTGTCAAATGTGTCGGTCATTGGCAAGATACCGACTATGTAACAGCTGGAATCCAATATGCTGATGAGATGTCTAGGTATTGTGCCTTAAATGCACATACTTTTAAGGAAGAAATACTGAAAGACACATCCGACGTCACAGATTGTAATTTGTTGTTCTCAGCTTTAGATACCAGAGAAGATGTGAAGAAATTGCAGGATGAGGTGTCAGAAACAGAACAGCAGGGTTGGGTGCAAGCAGGTTATATCAGATGAGAAGATGATGTGTGGGTTTACATTGATGGCAGACCAGTGTTGCCTGACAGCCTATTGCCACCAATGGCAAGACACTACAATGGTCCTGCACATGTTGGGAGAAATGCAATGATGCATCTTTTCCAATAAGTGTGGTTCAATCCCAGATTCAGAGTAACTGCAGACACACTATGCCATCGATGTGTGGTGTGTCAACAACAAAACCCAGGAAGGAAAATACAGGTTGTCATGAGTCACATTGGTAAATCAGCAGGTCCTTTCAACCAGATGTAAATGGACCTTATAGAGATGACCCTTTGCAACAGATTAAGATATGTTTTGTTCATTGTGTGCAAAAATGGGTTGAAGCCTATCCTACTCGTATGAATGATAAATTGACTGTGGCAAAATTACTGTTGAGGGAATAGATTTCGAGGTTCGGATTTCTGGCTTCTCTTGAGTCAGATCGCAGAACTCATTTTAATAGTGTCCTAAAAATGTTATGTGCAGTACTACAGGTTGAGCAGAAGCTCCATTGCAGTTACTGGGTGACTAGGTAATGGTGAAGAAACACATGCACAAAACATGTTTCAAAGTTCGTTGGAGTGGGCCATTCCAGGTGATCCAAGTCACCAATACTGCTGTGAAGTGTGGAGGTCTCCTAAATTGGGCACAAGCAAGCAAGCCACACTCGGAAAGTCCCAAGTCCCCTTGATGATACAACAGCATCTGTTCCTAATGTGCCGGGTGGTAACAGTGAGGCAGAGGTATTGGTTTAGTCAAGCTACTTGTTTGGCCTGAGGGGGGTCCGTGAGAGGCAACGGTAGGAATCAAAGAGTCACAGCCAAGAGAATTGACTACGAGAGATACAGATCCGAACGAAGGGTCTAATGCAGTAGGAAACCGAGTTGTACCCAGAGACAATTGCCTCAGAAGAGGTCAGATCCTGAGAAACTGTCTGACCGCAGGACCAGTACCATCAACTATTCCTGAAAGCTCTGAAAAATCAGATCAAAGTGATACATATGATGAGCAAACAACTGTGAGGAGATCAAAAATTCGCGAATGTACCAAGTCAAAGGTACGCATCTGTGGAATGGACTAATTTGGCTGCCAATGAGTGGGAGAGAGAGTTCATAGAGCATTGAATTAACAATATGAATTCAGCTGCACCTCCTTGAAACGATCATTGTAGTTGATTTGATTTTAATCTGGATGTACAAATTGTTGGACTGACACAGTTTTTCCTGAATATACTCATCAACAAAGCTGATATGAGAGTCTTTCCGTATCTGAGATGATTTTGAGCTTTGCCATAATTTTTAGTGCCAAGACTTTGCTGAATTGCACTGCTGCTATTTTTGGTTTTTCCTTGGTTAAACGGTCTGAAATTTGAGAATCCATGCAATCCGACTCTAGAATCTCTTCCAAATACAAATGTGTATATACTGTGATTCTTTTATAACTGTTTTGATATTAGTTACAATGCTTATTTTCTTAAACGTGCCACATTATGTTTCTGTGAAAGATTGTAAGCTTATTATCCCTTTCGGAACTACTAAAATAAATGATTTTGATTCTATTGACTTGAATGACAACTCTTTACACCGCAATGCTTTGGGAATATATTTTAGCACAAATGTTTATACTATTTTGCTTACCGAATATTTTAATACTATGGATGTTGGTGATTGCTACGTTTGTGTGCAAATACCTTCATCAGTTGCTGTGAGCGTGACTTACCATAGCTTACCTTTTAACATTTGGAATTTCTTGCAGTGTGTTAGCTAGCTTATTTTATGGTACTAATCAATTGCATATTATTACTATATTCAAGATCGCACATTTTCTGAACTTCATGTGCTTAAACATTTAAATCTGCATCCTGAAGCTTGAGCGGTTGAGACTATGGGTTATATATTTAGACCAACTCAATCTTTGGACATAGCTTATGCACTTAGAAATAACCAAACATGTAAATTAGTGAGAGCCGAAAATAATTTTATACATTTAATGGAAAGTAGACAAGATAATTTAACAAATAATATGAATGCATTGCCTAATTTAATTCCTTGGAGCTTACCGCAAGAAAAAAATAAAATCATAGAGGGAATGGTTTCATTAGTTTTAGACTGGCAACACAAAGGCACACTTTGTATGCATAGAAAGAGATCAAATACTAATACTATATGTTGTTGGACTAAGTGAATGAGAACATACATTTGAAATGTACAAAAATGGGGAAGACATTTAGAAGGTGTAGATCCTATTTTCCCTCGGGTGCACTATATTTAGGGCTCCCAGTTTTCTGTTTTTACTGATTTTTACAGATAAATACAGACAGAAAACATTTATTTTCTTGTCTGTATTTATTTTTAAATGTGGATAAAAACGGAAATTGGGTTGCTTTTTGAGTAATTCTAAATACTGTCTGCCATGACTGCCAGATCTATGGCTGAGTGGATTGATAGGTTAGGGGGCTAAAAAAGAAAGTAATTTTAGTAAAGAGGCTGTAACAGAAGTAGATATGCACAAGGTTGAATTCGAAATTTGCATATTTCCTTTTAAGTGCATTGATTTCTCTTTTGCAGGTGTTTACAGCATTGAAATGTGGTAGGCATTCAAGTATGAGTGCATATTTGCCGGTTAAAGAAATGTGGAAATATATTAATTTCAGCTTCATTTTTCCATAAAATCATAAATAAATATGGATAAATACAGATAAAATGTGAAAAAAATAATTATGGATAAATACAGACGGAAAAGGCAAAAAAATAAATACCATAAAACTGGGAGCCCTAATTATATTTGTGGGAAGTGTGCTTATAACAAATTGACGAAAGGATGGTATGGAAGTTGTAATTATTTTTCCAAAAATGTATCCTGTTAAGTGAATTAAAGAAGAATGGGTAGATACAAATGTGAGTGCAATTGAAAGAGTAGACTATATATTTGGAGATAGAATGCCTTCAGTAGAAGTAGCATTAAACTTACAGAAAATTAGAAGGCTATCAACTGTTGTTGATAAACTTGCCACCAGTACAACTGGGCATTTTCCTTCTGTAGATGAAGAAATTATATTGATAATATCGATAGTGATTAAAAATTGATTTTACCTTGATATCCTGCTCGCAAAGGAGGGTGGAGTATGGCAGATGTTAAAAGTCCAACATTTTTGCACTTACATACCAGACAGGAGTAAAGACTTAGAAGGTTATATTTCAAACATTACTGACTTAAACAAGGACTTGAAAGACTTAAAAGTAGATGGCGCCTGGGAAACCATTGGTATGGGATTGTCAAATGTTGCTAACTGGTTTTGAAACTTAAGGAATGGATTAGTGATTTCCATCTTGAGACTTTTAGTGGCGATTTCTTGGTGCACAATGCTGATGATATTGTCAATCAAATATTGCAGATACAGAAAGAATAGTGATTGTGGAGTGAAAAGAACAAGAACTGATCTTAAAATGGAGGATGAACAATGTAAATATTATAATAAAATAAACACTTTAGTACAGAGTAGAAGGAAATGGTTAAAGACAACACACCCATAATGTCGGACAAGATTTGATGTAGTAGATATGGTGATGGCTTGATTTGCTATCAGAGGGGGGCATGATGAAGGCCAATTTTAAAAATCATAATACACAACACATTTACTGATTAAAGACACATGTTAGACACAGTGACACATGAAACTGAGACACATTTGTAGAACCTTAAAAGTGTGTTTTAAAATGTAAGATGAAGAAAACATATACCCAAAGTAATACTAATACATATAAACTAGTTGAACGAATGAGAATTTCTTATAAACATGTTGTTTACTGATGAAAATTGTACTATTAATAAAGTGGCCTGGTGTTTCTAATGCTTTGTGTTAGAATGCACCATTTAGAAAAATCAGTGCAAAAATGTGTAGAAACTTGGGACGATCTTGAAATTTTACATATAAATACTAAAGATTCTATAGTTTATAAAAAGTGAAAAAGGGATTTGGTAGTGTGAATTTAGAAAATGCAGTGATCCTCCTTGACCTAAGTGCTGCCTTTGACACGGTCAGGCATACCACCTTACTGAACCGGCTCCTTGGCATCGGGGTAACAGGCAATGCACTGAGGTGGTTTGACTCTTTTTTGTCCAACAGATCATTCCAGATCTTTGACGGGGACATAGTGTCAGCCAGCAAATCTTTGAGCTGTGGGGTCCCGCAGGGTTCCTCCTTGAGCCCTGCGCTGTTCAACATATATATGGAACCGCTTGCTGGGATCGTCGAACCGCATGGTATTAAGATCATATCATATGCGGACGATACCCAGCTAGTGGTCTCATTGACGCAGGAGGGCATCAGGCAAAAGCAGTCAGGCCTGATGAAATGTCTGGAGGAGGTTAAAGGCTGGATGACAGCTTCGGCCTTAAAACTCAACGGAGATAAGACTGAGGTCATGCTCCTGGGCCCAGCTTCCCCAGTACCTTTTTCCTCCCTATGGCCTCCATGTCTGGGCACGCCCCCCATCCCTAAAGAGAGCGTAAAGAGTCTGGGAATTTGGCTGGACAAAAATCTTACCTTCACTCACCAGGCGACCAAGCTATCTGCCACGTGCTTTGGCCTGCTCAGAACACTTAGGAAAGTCCTGCCTTTGTTACCAACGGAGGCCAAACAGGTAGCAGTACAAGGCCTGATACAGTCCAGGCTGGACTTCAATAACGCCCTCTATGTGGGTGCCCCAGAACTGACTCTACGGAAGTTACAAGTTGTCCAGAACTGTGCAGCACGCACCCTGCTTAACATTCCACGTACGCAGTCAGCCAGACCCGGACTGAAAAGTCTACACTGGCTACCGGTGAAGCAGCGAGTGGCTTTTAAGGCACTATGCATTTCACATCATGCCTTCTGGAAAACAGGCCCAGCAATAAATGATAATTTGGTCACCCGCTACCACCCAAGCAGGAATTTACGCTCCGCCGAAGCTTTCCTGGCCGTGGTCCCAAAAGTTAAGAGAGCGAGATCTGGAGGCAGAATGTTTGCTCTGAATGCCTCAAAACTCTGGAATTCACTCCCGCTCCAACTTAGATGCAATCCCAACCTGCAATCGTTCCGCAAACAATTAAAGACTCTTCTGTTTGCTAGGTCCGTCCTGACCTAATCTTGTCTTAACTTCCGCCGTACCTCCCCTCTCTGACTGCATCCTTAGCGCTTGGACGCCCGTCGGGCAGCAATCGCGCTCTACAAATCGACATACAATACAATACAATACAATACAATACAATACTTATATGAATATTGAGAAAAATTGTGGTAGAAGGGTATTTCTTACGTTCGCTATTTCCATGTAATAATGTCTGGTGAAGTTCTACATATTCCCTATTTGAAATGATTTATTGCATTATATTTGATGATTTAGAGGTTATTTCATTTGAAATGTGTAATACCAATTTAAAGGCTCTTACAAAAATGCTTTTTCTCTAATGCTGAACTTGCCCCTGGCCTAATCAAATAGTCTTTATACAACTTATGAAACGTTGCTTTATTTGTTCTGTACATGTGCAACTTTCGACATTCCTAAATGTTTCTTCAATGTACATAGTGAATTATTCCTGTGGGAACAGGATTTCAACTGCTACTACAGACTGATACTTTGTATTTCTTTTTCATCGATGTTAGGCCTATGTGGACTTCTGAATCTTTCGTTTTTCATGACTAGCATGGGAAAGAGTCTTACTGTTGCGAGTGTCCTAGGTGACATTATGTGAATCTGAGCATATGACAGTCTTTCAAAAGTGGTGTGATGCTGCCTCACTGGGACTTTGTTAGACACTTTCTAAAAAGAGAAACCCCAAAGGAGGGGCAACATCATTGAATTTTGTTTCTTGACAAACACCATGCTTTTCCTTTTCTCCTTGCGAGAGGATGCTACAATGATTGAATTTTGATGATTAATAATAACTATCCTCTTACTTTTGGGCTTCTTTGCTGATGCTACAGATGGGAGCTGATGGACTGAAGCCTTCTTTGCCGAACCATTTCATTTTCATTTTCCTTTCTTTCTTTTGCTCTATGCTAATGGACTGGCCCTTAATGATCTTTAAAGCTGAGCTCTTTCCCCTTCTTCGTGTGATTTGAGCTGTTAGGCAAACAAACTCTCCTTCTGCCTTTAATGAAGTGGGACTCTGTAACTCTGTAAACTGATTTTTATAATAACCATCTGATAAAGCCTTGCCTAAATGTCTAGCACCTTAATGCAAGTTGTGATGTTTTTAACTGTAATTCTCAAAAGATTGCTTACTGTTGTGGATTTTGAATCTGTAATACAATAACCAAATTAATCTAATACCTGTCTGAGTCTTTTATTGAGTCTTGTTGATTCTTCCATTGATTCTGTGATATTTTACAAATTATTTAAATGCGTTGTAGGGAAAATCAGAGAGCTTTTATGGAACATCAAATTCTACTTCTTTTGTTCTGTGTAGCTATAGCAGACCTTTTAGTCTGCAGAATTCTAGTCCGACTTAAATTCAGGAGGTTGGGTCTTCTTGATGTAATTCTTTATTTTTACATCAAGAGTGGTGAACCTAAATCTGATCTCAAATGTGTGAGTTAGCTGTCAATTAATGGTTCTCATTGTACATCTAACGTGGTGTTTTGGTCACCCTAATTTCCACCCCTCCTATCAGCGGAGAAAGATTCATCAGTGGATCATTGCCTCTGTGGTAAATGTAAATACAGCAGATTGTCTAATCATAAAGGGCTCAGTATGATTAGAGTAGTAAGGAGAGAAACATTAAATAAAATGTTACCATGCTTGCGCTGCAACACATGTCACATGTTAATGTCGATATATGTGCAAATCATTTAATTAGGAAAAAATCTTCTTCAAACCTTCCCTCTGGTTACTATGGGAGTCTCCACACATTACATCCACGTTTTCTAAAACCCTAACTTTACACAACAGTTGGCAACTTTCAAAGCTTTGGCTGAACTTTTCTAAGTCTCTCAGCTTATCATAGAGATGACTCTGCAACACATTATTAAATGTTTTTAATAGCCTTGCTGGTGCACCCATTCCAGAATCTTGGTCAACATCGATCATAGTCCCAATTTTTAAAAAAGGGCACCGTTCTCTGCCCAGTTGTTACAGGCCGATCTCTTCAATAAAGACCACTTTAAAAATACTGGGCAGAGTTCTATACAAATGCATCAATGACTGGGCACAAGAAAACGCAATATTGCATCCCAGCCAGTATGGTTTTAGACCTAAAGTGGGCACTATCGAGCAGTGCCTAAAT
Source organism: Triturus cristatus (assembly GCF_964204655.1). Taxonomy (NCBI): domain Eukaryota; kingdom Metazoa; phylum Chordata; class Amphibia; order Caudata; family Salamandridae; genus Triturus; species Triturus cristatus. Next base: position 892,738,445 of record NC_140581.1, read on the forward strand.
CTTAAATTAATTTTAGGCAAATACACAGTGGCAAAAAGCTCCCCTATGTACCTAGCGTTTATGGACTTGTCAACAGCATTTGACAGTGTTAATTGTACCAAGCTATGGGCTATCCTAATCTCTCTTGGCTTGGACGAAGCACTAGTTCACTTTCTAGCATATTTACACAGAGGGATGAAAGCCAGAGTTAGGATTAATATCAATGGAGAGGTTTCAAAAGATGTTTGCATAATGGAAAGCGTTAGACAAGGCTGTGTTTTAGCTCCTCTTTTATTCATTTTATATATTAAATGACCTTCATAGTTTTTTATCTACTATAACCGTCGATGTGCCTTTGATAAGAACTGTGCCGCTACCCGTTCTGCTGTATGCAGATGACGCTGTGTTGATAGCACGCCCACCAAGGGCTCCCTCTCTCTCGGTGAACGGTTTCATTAAATTTATGACGTCATTAGATTTGCAGACAAATTTTACCAAATCTTTTATTATGTCTTGCGGCCCCAAGAAACATAAAACACACTCACTGAAGGCAGGTGAACAAAGATTAATAAATACAGGCACTTTTACTTACTTAGGTTTGGTATTTTAACGACTGCGGCTCTTAGAAAACACATATAGCCAATAGAGGCAATAAACTGTCCAGAGCCACAGGGTAGCTACTTAGCCTGCCATGCCATAGGAAGGGGAATGGTTTAACCCCCTTCCTGCAGATTTATAGATTACAATGCCTGCCGGCGGCGACCTATGGGGCAGAGGTCTGGGGGATTGAGAGTAGTCCCTCAGTACAGATAGCGGAAAGCAGATTCTGCAGAAGGGTGTTAAGAGCACCGATCTCTAGCTCTAGTTTTATTTGTCACAACGAGCTGGACTTCCCCTTTGTTGAAGATTACATCAGTGCCCGCCCTTTGCTTCTTTGGCATGCTATTTGGCAAAACACTGAGGGAGCATTAACAAAAGATATCATAAAAGATTGCCTTGCATGTGACAATGGGGGGAAAATCCTGTGGTTAAAATATATCGAATGTTGTCTGCGCAAAATAGGCCTTAACCAACTATATGAAAATCCTGAGGGCCCTCACCTTGTTACTAAAAAACAGCTGCCGGCGCGCTGGTATGAATATGTGCAGGAAGAGAGAATAAAAAGGGAGACAGCAAAAACAAGAGTATCGGACTACCTTACTAGGAATCAGGGACGAGTTGGCTCACCGCAAAATTATTTTACTGGTAACACGAGTGATTGGAAGCATAGTTTATTGTATCGCCTTAGAAAAGGCACCATAAAAAATTCATTGAATTTTCCATTAGGCTTCAAAGCCAACTTAGACACCTGTCCTTGTCCCTGTGATGGGAAATCCGGGCAATCGATGCTGCACTTTTGTAGTTTTTATCTTGCATAAACTATGGTGCCGATTCCGATCCGGGTCGGAAAGCACTCCGACCGAGCCGGATCCAGAGTGTTTTCCGACCGAGCCGGAGGCCTGCAGTCTGACCGTGCGAGTACGATGCAGCCATATGCTGCCGGACTCGGTTCGGTCGGACTGCCATAGAAGTCAATGGGAGCCGGTCGTACGACGCGTACATGGGCTCCCATTGACTGAATGGGTACATCGCGGAAAAGTGTGCCCCTACAGTGGGTACGCATCGGTGCCATCTGCACCATGCATGCCTGTGTTGGGGAGACCCATGGGTCTCCCCCTCTGTCCGAGTCATAGGGCTGCGGGTGTCAGGGGGTCCGACGCGGACCCCCAAAGGCAACCACCTGGTCGTTTTGCGAGCTGGAAACTCCGGCTCACACAGGCTGTCCGACGCGTGCATCGTACTGGCTCGGTCGTAAATCACATCCATTGCATGCCACGGTTAGCTTCCGACCGAGACGTACGGAGCGGTTCGGACCCGGAAACGGCTTGGTCGCTGAATTTCACGTAGCTCGCATCGTACTTGTTCGCTCGTACAGCTGTACGAGTCGGCCGGAAAACACGCGTTCGGCTCGTCGTTTTTCCAGCCGGATAGCGTTTGGTGCCCTTCCGACCCGGATCGGAATCGGCCCATAAGTGTTTTCTTCTTCCTTCGATTTAGATCCGTCACTTTAGTAATTGCAGAGAATGTAATAAGGCATTACTTCGGTTAGAAGACGAGGATATTATTAACTGTGTTAAGCTGTTTTTGAAAGTTGCAGTGCCGGCACGAAAATCAATGTCTGCATTGGAAATGTAGTCTGCTTAAAAATTTGCACTTTAAAATCTGCTCTGATGTGCACTGTGCTGTTTTTAATATATTTTTCTCATGATTTTATCCTGTACTTTTATGGTTTAAAGATTTGAACCGAATAAAGAAGGTATTGATTGATTGATTGATTGACTCTGCAACACTTCAACTCAATCTCAGCCAGTTGCCTTTTTCTCCCATTCGATTCAGACCACTGCCTTCCTCCATTACATTGTGACCTTCCCTTTGCAGGAATCATTTTCACTCTACATATATAAAGAAATAGGCATCTCACACAAATTGCAATAATTAGCATGAGAGTTAGAATCTTTCCAAGAATTCCACTGACAATACTGCTAGGCCATTTACCAACCATGAAAATCCTTTCTCTATTGCAATGACGCATCTGTCTCCTTCAAATCCTTCAACTCTTTAGAAGCACAGATTATGTTGTTCACATGTGTTAATCTTGTTACTGATGTCTGGGATGTACGTGCAGCACTGCTGAACATGTAACATGTGACAGACTCCACTATCTTTTGCAAATAAGATATCTAAAGCAAACCTTTTCTATGAAGCCATTGCTCTTATTGGCAGAAGCTGAGTTAATAGCAGTTAAAGTACTGCTCTGTTAGTAACAAGGTGGTCAACCAATGTAGACAAGTTTTTAATCATTCAATCATTCAAAACAATACATAGAGAACGAATCATAGTGTCCAAACTATCATATACTACTTCTGAAGCACCACGTGAAGCTTTTATTTGAATTGCTACTCCCTTGTCATTTATTTTATCTACAGAATACGCTTTAGGAAACACAAAAGCTTAGTTGCAACTGCCAATCAATTAATTGGAAGATGGAAATAAGCATTCCTTCCACACGCATAATAAACGTCACTAATAATGAGTTACTTTCCCATCAAAAACTCAACTCCCTTAGGCTTATATTTCCAATCACATTCATTCCATCCCTCAAATTCTGGATTTTGAACTTCATCTTTCTCCCTTACAATACTAGAGGTCCAAACACAATTTTGAATGTTCCCCTAAATCCTGTATCGCTTCTGTCTCCTTTCACCAATTTTTCCTTTCTCCATTCCTTTATTCTTCTTCAACCTTTCATCTCCTTTCCCTTAATTCTTCTGTTAAATGTTTCTCATCCCTGCTCAGTTTACATTAAGCATTAGAACTAAATCAGTTAGTATGCCTAATTTGAGTGATATGTCTTATTGAACCTGGCCCTTTCTGCAGGGTCACCCCCAAACATTTTGCCTTCCTCCTCTCCTTGTTTTGCTGAATACCTTGTAGTTGGGTTTAGGACTCTGGCCACTTTACCACTGCTAACCAGGGTTTAACTGCATGTGCTCTTTCCTTAAAAGATGGTAACATTGGCTTATCCACAATTGGCATATTTAATTAACAAATAAGTCCCTAGTAAAGTGCACTACATGTGCCCAAGGCATGTAAATTAAATGCTACTACTGGATTCAAGCAAGCCTGGCTGAAGACGGCTGAAATGCCAGAAACCGGTCCTAGGAAGCTTGTTTCCGGTCCAGGGAAGACATGGCTTGGCAGTTCGGGCTGGACTGTTCCCATGAGGCACAGGGTCAGACTGATTTGCATATGGCCATGTCTGAACTGGGGTGGCAGAGTGGGCTAAAGAACGGTGATGGATTAAACCCAGATCAGTTGACTGGGGGTGAGTGCTTGCAATGTTCAACGCTCCGTCCATCATTTCCTTTGGTTTTTGCTTTGTTCGCCATAAGTTGGCAGGGTATGCTCAGACGTGAGTCCCTTGCTCACTTTGCCACTGGATTCAAGCAAGCCTGGCTGAAGACGGCCGCTACTGCTCGAACAGCCAGGTCTTCAGCTTCTTCCTGAAGGAGAGGTGGTCTTGGGTCAGGCGTAGGTCGGTCGGGAGGGAGTTCCAGGTCTTGGCGGCCAGGTAGGAGAAGGACCTTCCTCCTGTAGTCGCTCTTCGGATGCGGGGGACGGCGGCGAGGGCGTGGTTGGCTGATCGGAGGTGGCGTTTGGGAGCGTAGAAGTTGATTTGGTTGTTGAGGTAGCTCGGGCCTTGGTCGTGTAGGGCTTTGTGTGCGTGGGTGAGGAGGCGGAAGGTCATTCTTTTGTTGACGGGGAGCCAGTGTAGGTCTCTCAGATGTCCGGAGATGTGGCTGGTTCGTGGGATGTCGAGGATGAGTCTGGCTGAGGCGTTCTGGATCCGCTGGAGTCTCTTCTGGAGCTTGGCGGTGGTACCGGCGTAGAGGGCGTTGCCGTAGTCCAGTCGGCTAGTGACGAGGGCCTGGGTGGCGGTCTTCCTGGTCACGGTGGGGATCCACCAGAAGATCTTCCGTAGCATGCGTAGGATGTTGAAGCATGCCGAGGAGACGTTGTTGACTTGCCTGGTCATGGAGAGGGAGGAGTCCAGGATGAAGCCCAGGTTGCGTGTGTGGTCTGTCGGTTTGGGTGCGGTGCCCAGGGCGGGGGGCCACCAGGAGTCGTCCCAGGCGGAGGGTGAAGAGCCCAGGATGAGGACCTCCGTCTTGTCTGAGTTCAGTTTCAGGCGGCTGGTCGTCATCCACTCGGCTACCTCTTTCATCCCTTCGTGCAGGTTGGCTCTGGCGGCGGCGGGGTCGTCGGTCAGGGAGAGGATCAGCTGGGTGTCGTCAGCGTAGGAGATTATGCTGAGGTTGTGTTGGCGTGCGATGGCCGCGAGGGGGCTCATGTAGACGTTGAAGAGGGTGGGGCTCAGCGAGGATCCTTGAGGGACGCCGCAGATGACTTCGGTGGCCTCTGACTTGTACGGTGGTAGGCGGACTCTCTGTGTTCTTCCGTCGAGGAAGGAGATGATCCATTCCAGCGCCTTCTCCTGGATTCCGACGTTGCTGAGGCGCTGTACTAGGGTGCGGTGGCAGACAGTGTCGAATGCCGCGGAGAGGTCTAGGAGGATGAGGGCCGCTGTTTCTCCATTGTCCATCAGGGCTCGGATGTCATCGGTGGCGGCGATGAGGGCGGTCTCGGTGCTGTGGTTGGCTCGGTAGCCAGACTGTGAGGGGTCGAGGGATCCATTCGTCTCAAGGAAGGCGGCCAGCTGCTTGTTGACGGTCTTCTCGATGACTTTGGCTGGAAACGGGAGGAGCGAGATGGGGCGGTAATTCTTGAGTTCGGTGGGGTCCGCTGTGGGTTTCTTGAGAAGAGCGCTGAGTTCGGCGTGCTTCCAGCTCTCAGGGAAGGTGGCGGTGTCGAAGGATGTGTTGATGATGTCTCGCAGGTGGGGTGCGATGACAGCGTCGGCCTTGTTGAAGACGTGGTGGGGGCAGGGGTCGGTCGGCGATCCGGAGTGGATGGAGTTCATCGTGCGGATGGTGTCTTCGGTGCTGATCGGAGTCCAGGCGTGGAGGGTGGTGGTGGGGGGTGGTTGTTCGGTCATGGTGTGCGTTGGTTGGTTGTTGAAGCTGTTGTGTATGTCCGCGATCTTTTTGTGGAAGTATGAGGCGAGGGAGTTGCAGAGGTCTTGCGATGGGGTGATGTCGTTGTTTCCTGCGCTGGGGTTGGATAGCTCTTTCACGATGTTGAAGAGTTCCTTGCAGTTGTGTGCGTTGTTGTCCAGCCGGTCCTTGAATGCAGTTTTCTTGGCGGCGCGGCAGTTCGGGCTGGACTGTTCCCATGAGGCACAGGGTCAGACTGATTTGCATATGGCCATGTCTGAACTGGGGTGGCAGAGTGGGCTAAAGAACGGTGATGGATTTAACCCAGATCAGTTGACTGGGGGTGAGTGCTTGCAATGGATCAAGGATCCTCGCTGAGCCCCACCCTCTTCAACGTCTACATGAGCCCCCTCGCGGCCATCGCACGCCAACACAACCTCAGCATAATCTCCTACGCCGACGACACCCAGCTGATCCTCTCCCTGACCGACGACCCCGCCGCCGCCAGAGCCAACCTGCACGAAGGGATGAAAGAGGTAGCCGAGTGGATGACGACCAGCCGCCTGAAACTGAACTCAGACAAGACGGAGGTCCTCATCCTGGGCTCTTCACCCTCCACCTGGGACGACTCCTGGTGGCCCCCCGCCCTGGGCACCGCACCCAAACCGACAGACCACGCACGCAACCTGGGCTTCATCCTGGACTCCTCCCTCTCCATGACCAGGCAAGTCAACAACGTCTCCTCGGCATGCTTCAACATCCTACGCATGCTACGGAAGATCTTCTGGTGGATCCCCACTGTGACCAGGAAGACCGCCACCCAGGCCCTCGTCACTAGCCGACTGGACTACGGCAACGCCCTCTACGCCGGTACCACCGCCAAGCTCCAGAAGAGACTCCAGCGGATCCAGAACGCCTCAGCCAGACTCATCCTTGACATCCCACGAACCAGCCACATCTCCGGACATCTGAGAGACCTACACTGGCTCCCCGTCAACAAAAGAATCACCTTCCGCCTCCTCACCCACGCACACAAAGCCCTACACGACCAAGGCCCGAGCTACCTCAACAACCGAATCAACTTCTACGCTCCCAAACGCCACCTCCGATCAGCCAACCACGCCCTCGCCGCCGTCCCCCGCATCCGAAGAGCGACTACAGGAGGAAGGTCCTTCTCCTACCTGGCCGCCAAGACCTGGAACTCCCTCCCGACCGACCTACGCCTGACCCAAGACCACCTCTCCTTCAGGAAGAAGCTGAAGACCTGGCTGTTCGAGCAGTAGCGGCACTCCAGTGGCAAAGTGAGCAAGGGACTCACGTCTGAGCATACCCTGCCAACTTATGGCGAACAAAGCAAAAACCAAAGGAAATGATGGACGGAGTGTTGAACATTGCAAGCACTCACCCCCAGTCAACTGATCTGGGTTTAATCCATCACCGTTCTTTAGACCACTCTGCCACCCCAGTTCAGACATGGCCATATGCAAATCAGTCTGACCCTGTGCCTCATGGGAACAGTCCAGACGGAACTGCCAAGCCATGTCTTCCCTGGACCGGAAACAAGCTTCCTAGGACCGGTTTCTGGCATTTCAGCCGTCTTAAGCCAGGCTTGCTTGAATCCAGTGGCAAAGTGAGCAAGGGACTCACGTCTGAGCATACCCTGCCAACTTATGGCGAACAAAGCAAAAACCAAAGGAAATGATGGACGGAGTGTTGAACATTGCAAGCACTCACCCCCAGTCAACTGATCTGGGTTTAATCCATCACCGTTCTTTAGCCCACTCTGCCACCCCAGTTCAGACATGGCCATATGCAAATCAGTCTGACCCTGTGCCTCATGGGAACAGTCCAGCCCGAACTGCCGCGCCGCCAAGAAAACTGCATTCAAGGACCGGCTGGACAACAACGCACACAACTGCAAGGAACTCTTCAACATCGTGAAAGAGCTATCCAACCCCAGCGCAGGAAACGACGACATCACCTCATCGCAAGACCTCTGCAACTCCCTCGCCTCATACTTCCACAACAAGATCGCGGACATACACAACAGCTTCAACAACCAACCAACGCACACCACGACCGAACAACCACACCCCACCACCACCCTCCACGCCTGGACTCCGATCAGCACCGAAGACACCATCCGCACGATGAACTCCATCCACTCCGGATTACTACTGCTCGAACAGCCAGGTCTTCAGCTTCTTCCTGAAGGAGAGGTTGTCTTGGGTCAGGCGTAGGTCGGTCGGGAGGGAGTTCCAGGTCTTGGCGGCCAGGTAGGAGAAGGACCTTCCTCCTGTAGTCGCTCTTCGGATGCGGGGGACGGCGGCGAGGGCGTGGTTGGCTGATCGGAGGTGGCGTTTGGGAGCGTAGAAGTTGATTCGGTTGTTGAGGTAGCTCGGGCCTTGGTCGTGTAGGGCTTTGTGTGCGTGGGTGAGGAGGCGGAAGGTGATTCTTTTGTTGACGGGGAGCCAGTGTAGGTCTCTCAGATGTCCGGAGATGTGGCTGGTTCGTGGGATGTCAAGGATGAGTCTGGCTGAGGCGTTCTGGATCCGCTGGAGTCTCTTCTGGAGCTTGGCGGTGGTACCGGCGTAGAGGGCGTTGCCGTAGTCCAGTCGGCTAGTGACGAGGGCCTGGGTGGCGGTCTTCCTGGTCACGGTGGGGATCCACCAGAAGATCTTCCGTAGCATGCGTAGGATGTTGAAGCATGCCGAGGAGACGTTGTTGACTTGCCTGGTCATGGAGAGGGAGGAGTCCAGGATGAAGCCCAGGTTGCGTGCGTGGTCTGTCGGTTTGGGTGCGGTGCCCAGGGCGGGGGGCCACCAGGAGTCGTCCCAGGCGGAGGGTGAAGAGCCCAGGATGAGGACCTCCGTCTTGTCTGAGTTCAGTTTCAGGCGGCTGGTCGTCATCCACTCGGCTACCTCTTTCATCCCTTCGTGCAGGTTGGCTCTGGCGGCGGCGGGGTCGTCGGTCAGGGAGAGGATCAGCTGGGTGTCGTCGGCGTAGGAGATTATGCTGAGGTTGTGTTGGCGTGCGATGGCCGCGAGGGGGCTCATGTAGACGTTGAAGAGGGTGGGGCTCAGCGAGGATCCTTGAGGGACGCCGCAGATGACTTCGGTGGCCTCTGACTTGTACGGTGGTAGGCGGACTCTCTGTGTTCTTCCGTCGAGGAAGGAGATGATCCATTCCAGCGCCTTCTCCTGGATTCCGACGTTGCTGGGGCGCTGTACTAGGGTGCGGTGGCAGACAGTGTCGAATGCCGCGGAGAGGTCTAGGAGGATGAGGGCCGCTGTTTCTCCATTGTCCATCAGGGCTCGGATGTCATCGGTGGCGGCGATGAGGGCGGTCTCAGTGCTGTGGTTGGCTCGGAAGCCAGACTGTGAGGGGTCGAGGGATCCATTCGTCTCAAGGAAGGCGGCCAGCTGCTTGTTGACGGTCTTCTCGATGACTTTGGCTGGAAACGGGAGGAGCGAGATGGGGCGGTAATTCTTGAGTTCGGTGGGGTCCGCTGTGGGTTTCTTGAGAAGAGCGCTGAGTTCGGCGTGCTTCCAGCTCTCAGGGAAGGTGGCGGTGTCGAAGGATGTGTTGATGATGTCTCGCAGGTGGGGTGCGATGACAGCGTCGGCCTTGTTGAAGACGTGGTGGGGGCAGGGGTCGGTCGGCGATCCGGAGTGGATGGAGTTCATCGTGCGGATGGTGTCTTCGGTGCTGATCGGAGTCCAGGCGTGGAGGGTGGTGGTGGGGGGTGGTTGTTCGGTCGTGGTGTGCGTTGGTTGGTTGTTGAAGCTGTTGTGTATGTCCGCGATCTTGTTGTGGAAGTATGAGGCGAGGGAGTTGCAGAGGTCTTGCGATGGGGTGATGTCGTTGTTTCCTGCGCTGGGGTTGGATAGCTCTTTCACGATGTTGAAGAGTTCCTTGCAGTTGTGTGCGTTGTTGTCCAGCCGGTCCTTGAATGCAGTTTTCTTGGCGGCGCGGCAGTTCGGGCTGGACTGTTCCCATGAGGCACAGGGTCAGACTGATTTGCATATGGCCATGTCTGAACTGGGGTGGCAGAGTGGGCTAAAGAACGGTGATGGATTAAACCCAGATCAGTTGACTGGGGGTGAGTGCTTGCAATGTTCAACACTCCGTCCATCATTTCCTTTGGTTTTTGCTTTGTTCGCCATAAGTTGGCAGGGTATGCTCAGACGTGAGTCCCTTGCTCACTTTGCCACTGGATTCAAGCAAGCCTGGCTTAAGACGGCTGAAATGCCAGAAACCGGTCCTAGGAAGCTTGTTTCCGGTCCAGGGAAGACATGGCTTGGCAGTTCGGGCTGGACTTTTCCCATGAGGCACAGGGTCAGACTGATTTGCATATGGCCATGTCTGAACTGGGGTGGCAGAGTGGGCTAAAGAACGGTGATGGATTAAACCCAGATCAGTTGACTGGGGGTGAGTGCTTGCAATGTTCAACACTCCGTCCATCATTTCCTTTGGTTTTTGCTTTGTTCGCCATAAGTTGGCAGGGTATGCTCAGACGTGAGTCCCTTGCTCACTTTGCCACTGGATTCAAGCAAGCCTGGCTGAAGACGGCTGAAATGCCAGAAACCGGTCCTAGGAAGCTTGTTTCCGGTCCAGGGAAGACATGGCTTGGCAGTTCGGGCTGGACTGTTCCCATGAGGCACAGGGTCAGACCGATTTGCATATGGCCATGTCTGAACTGGGGTGGCAGAGTGGGCTAAAGAACGGTGATGGATTAAACCCAGATCAGTTGACTGGGGGTGAGTGCTTGCAATGTTCAACACTCCATCCATCATTTCCTTTGGTTTTTGCTTTGTTCGCCATAAGTTGGCAGGGTATGCTCAGACGTGAGTCCCTTGCTCACTTTGCCACTGGATTCAAGCAAGCCTGGCTGAAGACGGCTGAAATGCCAGAAACCGGTCCTAGGAAGCTTGTTTCCGGTCCAGGGAAGACATGGCTTGGCAATTCGGGCTGGACTGTTCCCATGAGGCACAGGGTCAGACTGATTTGCATATGGCCATGTCTGAACTGGGGTGGCAGAGTGGGCTAAAGAACGGTGATGGATTAAACCCAGATCAGTTGACTGGGGGTGAGTGCTTGCAATGTTCAACACTCCGTCCATCATTTCCTTTGGTTACTACTGGACCTGCAGCACTGATTGTGCCACCCACTTTGATCTCAGGCCTGCCATTGCAGAGTCGGTGTGTGCAGTTTTAAACTGCCATTTTGTCCTGACAGGTTAACCCTCTTGCCAGGCCCAAGCCATCCTTTTAAATACATATAAGTCATCCCAGGGTAGGCCCTAGACAGCCCCAAGGCCTGGGTGCACTGTATTTAAAAAGTTGGGCTTGTACTTTTAAGTTTTACATGCCCATAAAGTGAAAAACTCTGATATTTGTTTTTCACTACTACAAGGCCTATCTAGCCCATTGGCTGACAATGGGATTACCTTATTACATTTTCTAAGTGTAATTTCCAATTGGTAAACTTAAGACCAAATCTTAAATTTAACTGAGACAAAATCCTAACGTTAGACTTTCGGTATTCACAAATGGTAGTTAGGAGTAGTAAAGTTAGGATTCCTAACTTTACTACTCCTAAATGCCCTTTGTGAATACCGAAAGTCGTAAAGTTAGGATTTTGTCTCAGATTACTTTTGTGAATCGGGCCTAATGTAACTTCGGCTAGGCACCCATTGTCTCTTTGATCTTCTGACTACTGGCTTTTCACTGTCACTGTAACTTTGCTCACTGATCTCTATTTCCTTGTAGATCATATCTGCATTCCTCTGACACAACTGCTCTCAGTCTCTCAGCACTTTTCAGTCACTTTTCTTGCCTATGTACTCCTATGGCCAAAGTGCTTGCACCTTCTTCCAGCTCTGGGTGCACACCTTCAGTTACTATGCTTGGTTCACTGTGGTTACTTTTGACTCACTCATCTTAGGCTCTGCACTTGTCTTAACTTGTCTAAAGTTTGCCTCTGTAATAATAATGTGACGGGCGGACCTGCAGGGGCCGATGTCGGTGGAACCGTCACAGACATACTGACATCTGCGGTCCCACCCCCCATCGTAATCAGGCCCTTAAGTGCCATAGGCAGAAATGCAATGCAATACTAAGGGAGTAAAACAGTTATATTAATTTGCAGGTAAGTACTCAATTTACACACCCAATCTTCGGGGGATTGGACCAACACTGGGCAAGGGTCAGATCAAGGTATGTACTGCACTACCAGCGACTGGTGCAGAGGTCGCTGGGCCCAATCTTAGTCAATGGAGACTGAGGGCACCGACACAAGGTGCTGGTTGCAGGTAAGCCCCTGCGGTTTTAGGACATAGTCCCTAAGGGTTAAAGCAAGCACAGAGAGGGACACAAGGCAGCTCCAACCAAACACCACCGGTGGCACAGGGGCGGCCAGGTGCAGGGTGCAAATCAGCGTTGCGCACCCAATGCAAGTAAAAGGGAATCTCTATAGTACAAAGAGGCTGCAAGCTCAGATCAGGAGGCTGGACGAAGGTGACCAACAGCTGGGCATGTAAGTAGAAGTGTTGGTGGATGCCTGGGCACCATCGGCAGGGCTCCCCTAAGTCAGGGGCAGTGGATGCAGGGGCACCTTTAGGTGTCAGATTTTCTGTACCATAGCCGGTCATAGTCAGGGGGACCCTTCGTGATGAGACTGCAGGTGTCTTTGAGGAGTCTAGGAGAGGTCAACCACCAATGGTGTTGAGGTCAGGATTGTTGTGGAAGCTTCACTGGACAGGTGAGCCACTCAGACTCAACCTGTGGGCGTCGGTTGCAGAGTGGGACAGGAGCCGCAGTTCCAGATTCTTTTGGACAGGGCTGCTGTCCACAGGAGATCTGATCTTTGTTGAAGAGTAGGTAGCCTTCCTCAGGGTTCTGGAAGTCGTTGGCCACAGGACAGGTGTCGTCTTCTTTGCAGGAGCTTTAAAGCTGGAGACAGGCCATTAGGGCTGGGGTCAAGTCAGTAGTCATCTTCAGGCTTTGCTGCACGGCGTCATCTTTGTCCTTCTTATTCATAGGTTGCAGGAATCTGAGGATCAAGGTTCAGGGGTGCAACTGAATACTGAATTTAGGGGCGTTACAGGTACTGGTAGATGGTAGCCAATGGGCTACTTGCCTTTAGGGTGACTACACACTTTTGGGGAGGGGCCATCCCCTAACCTGATTGACTATAATCCTTCCATTCAAGATAAAGGATTTTCTAAGGAGGGGTCAGTTTGGTCCAGGGCACCTTAGGGCTGGTCCTGGCAGAGAGAGGACACACCTCTCCTGACTACTACATTTCATGCGGACCTTCAATCAATCAATCACAGTATTTATAGAGCACGCTACACACCCGCGAGGGTCTCAAGGTGCTAAAGGGGGGGGGGGGGGGGCTGCTGCTACTGCTCAAAGAGCCAGGTCTTGAGGAGCCTCCTGAAGGTGAGCAGGTCCTGGGTCTGCCGTAGGTGGGTTGGGAGGGTGTTCCAGGTCCTGGCCGCGAGGAAGAAGAAGGGTCTGCCTCCGAAGGTGCCTCGTTGGATTCGGGGGACGGCGGTGAGGGCAAGGCTTGCAGAACGGAGATGGCGGGTGGGGGTGTAGAAGTTGAGTCTGCCGTTCAGGTACGCTGGTCCAGAGTTGTGGAGCGCTTTGTGTGCGTGGGTGAGGAGTTTGAAGGTGATCCTCTTTTTGATGGGGAGCCAGTGCAGGTCTCTCAGGTGAGGGGTGATGTGGCTGCGGCGGGGGAGGTTGAGGATCAGGCGGGCTGAGGCGTTCTGGATGCGTTGTAGTCGTTGTAGGTGTTTGGTGGGGAGTCTGGCGTAGAGTGCGTTGCGGTAGTACAGCCGGCTGCTGACGAGGGCTGGGGAAACCGTTCTTCTGGTTTCGATCAGGATCCACTTGTAGATCCTGCGGAGCATGCGGAGGGTGTTGAAGCAGGAGGAGGAGACGGCATTGACCTGCTTGCACATGGAGAGGGAGGAGTCAAGGATGAATCCCAAGTTGCGTGCGTGGTCCGTGGGTGTCGGAGCTGTTCCTAGTGCAGTCAGCCACCAGGAGTCGTCCCAGGCAGACGGAGATGGGCCGAGGATGAGGACTTCTGTCTTGTCCGAGTTCAGCTTCAGGCGGCTGTTCCTCATCCACTCGGCGACGGCCTTCATACCCTCATGGAGGTTGGTTTTGGCAGTGTGTGGGTCCTTGGTGAGGGAGAGGATGAGCTGGGTGTCGTCGGCGTAGGAGATGATGTTCAGGTCATGTTGGCGGGCCACTTGTGCGAGGGGGACCATGTAGATGTTGAACAGCGTCGGCCTGAGGGATGAGCCCTGGGGAACGCCGCAGATGAGGTCGGTTGCTTCTGCTCTGTAGGGTGGGAGGCGGACTCTCTGGGTTCTGCCAGTGAGGAAGGAGGATGTCCAGTCCAGGGCTTTCTCCCGGATTCCGGCATCTTGGAGGCGCGATCTTAGCGTGCGGTGGCAGACCGTGTCGAAGGCGGCAGACAGGTCCAGGAGGATGAGGGCAGAGGTTTCCCCGTTGTCTAGTTGGCGTCGGATGTCGTCTGTGGCGGCGATGAGGGCTGTTTCGGTGCTGTGGTTCCGTCTGAATCCTGATTGCGATGGGTCTAGGATCTAGTTGTCTTCAAGGTGGCGGGTCAGCTGTATGTTGGCGATCTTCTCGATGACCTTCACCGGGAAGGGGAGCAGGGAGATGGGCCGGAAGTTCTTGAGGACTTTCCGTAGTTGGGGTGCGATGGTAGCATCTGCTTTGTTGAACACGTGGTTTGTTCAGGGGTCTGCTGGTGATCCCGAGTGGATGGCGTTCATGATCTTGCGTGTTTTGGTGTTGTTTACGTGGGCCCATGAGGTCAGAAGGTTGGTGTTGTTCGGAGTGGGGTCTGTCGAGGTCGGGGTGGTCGTAACGTTGAAGCTGTCGTGGATGTCGATGATCTTGCGGTGAAAGAAAGTGGCCAGTGACTCGCATAGTTCTTGCGAGGGTGGGATGTCGTTGGTGTTGGCGCTGGGGTTCGAGAGTTCCTTTACAATGCTGAAGAGTTCTTTGCAGTCGTGTGCGTTATTGTCCAGGCGGGATTTGAAGGAGGATCTTTTGGTTGTTCTGATGAGCTGGTGATGTCTGCGGGTGGCGTCCTTGAGGGCAGTGTGGTTGTCCGGCGTGCGCTCATGGAGCCAGATCTTTTCCAGCTTCCGACATGTGTGTTTGGAGGTCCGGAGTTCCTCAGTGAACCAGGCGGCCTTTTTGCTGGGAAGGTTGATGGGTGGTTTCTTTAGTGGAGCGAGAGTGTTGGTGCAGTCTTCGATCCATTGTCTGAGTTTCTGGGCGGCGGTGTCTGGGTCGGTGGGGTCGCCAGGAGGGTTCAGGGCGAGGATGGAGGTCAGCTGGTCCTTGGTGACTTTGCCCCAGCAGCGGCGGGGCAGCTGTTGGGTGCGGTGGTGCGTGGTTGGTTTCTTGAAAGTGAAGTGGATGCATCGGTGGTCGGTCCAGTGAAGTTCGGTGGTGTGGTTGAAGGTGACGTGGGTGCTTGTAGAGAAGATGGGGTCGAGCGTGTGGCTGGCGGTGTGGGTGGGTACGGTGACGAGTTGTCGGAGTCCGAGGTTGGCGAGGTTGTCGATCAGGGTGGCGGAGTTGGAGTCGTTGTTGTTCTCGAGGTGGTAGTTCAGGTCCCGAGGAGGATGTAGTCTGTGGAGGCGAGTGCGTGGGTGCTGGCGAGGTCGGCGATGGAGTCGCTGAACGGGGCTCGGGGTCCGGGGGTCTGTAGACGAGTGTTCCTCTGAGGGTGGTGTTGGGGTCGGTGTGGATCCGGAAGTGGAGGTGTTCGGTGGAGTCGAGATGGTCGTCTGCAAGTGTGTGGACCTGAAGTGTGGATTTGTGGACGATGGCTATTCCTCCTCCGAGTCCGTGGGTGCGGTCTCTGCGGGATAACTTGTATCCGTCTGGGATGGCTATGGCGATGTCGGGTGCCGAGGAGTCGTTCCACCAGGTCTCGGTCAGGAAGGCTACGTCCGGGGCTGTTGTGTCGAGTAGGTCCCAGAACTCGACGGCGTATTTGCATGCGGAGCGGGTGTTGAGGAGTATGCAGCTGAGGTGGTTGGATCTGGTCCTTGGGGGCTTGGTGGTTCAGTCGCAGGAGAAGCTGCAGGTGTGACAAGAGAAGGGTCCGTGGGTGCGTTGCGGGGCAGCCTGGAAGCAGTGGTGGTCGAGGCCGTTATTGAGGGCGTTGAGGGTGTTGGTGTCTTACCGGAGACTGGCGTTGCGAGGGG
The DNA here is from genome assembly GCF_964204655.1 of Triturus cristatus. Taxonomy (NCBI): domain Eukaryota; kingdom Metazoa; phylum Chordata; class Amphibia; order Caudata; family Salamandridae; genus Triturus; species Triturus cristatus. The sequence goes on from NC_140581.1 coordinate 892,754,351, forward strand.
CGCGGGGTCCAGGGGTCCTGGCGCTGGGCGCGGTCCAGGCGCAGACGGGCGCAGACGGGCATGCTTTTGGCACGCCTTCGGCGCCTCCATAAAAAGCTAAGTGGGAGGGAGGAGCAGCTGGGAGGCGGGAGCGGGGCGGCCAATGGGTGGCTACCGGAGGAAAGGGGGTGGGGCCGCAGGGAGGCTGCGGCGGGAAACAGAAGAAAAGTGGGCGGGCCGCAGGGGGGCAGCGGCGGGAAGCGGGGAGCGAGGGAGGCAAGGAGCTAAGGGCACAGATAAGCAGGAGCGCTAAGGAGCGCAAGACAAGACCTGTAAAACAAGCACAATAGAGGGAAAAAGGATCAAAACAGATGGACACTCACCGAGTGAAACAATAAAGTACAATCAATCAACACAGAGCAGGCAGCAGTACAGGGGGCACGCCAGAGGCAGACTCACCACGGCAGCGGCAGCGGGAGGGGGACACGCGCACTCAGGAGGAGCCGAGCGGCGTGGGGAGTGACCCGATCTGCGACCACCAAAAGTGGGGCTTGGTCAGGGGTGCAGGCATCTCCACTTGCTGGAGAGGCCCTGGCTAACATTTCAAAGGGCAGGAAGCCTTTGAAGCTCACAGCACTGAATGGTGTATCTGCTTTTTTTCTTTTTTTTAAAAAATTAAATTGTATTGAATATTCTCAGCAACCATAACAAGGTCATGCCACAGTGTCTACATTTTAATGAATAACACATGGTCTATGTTATAAACATCTGTTCTTCCCCGACAAATTCAATAGCCATCTACATCATATTTTAATTTCAGTCCCCTCGAGTAGTGTCCATATTTTAAGGATATTCCATTATGTATACTGTTAGCAGATCCCAAAAGTCTTTAGGCCTTGATGTATGGGGTAGTTTCTCCTCATATGTTTTCAGCGTGTCTCTACAATATATCATGTCCATTATTCACTTTCGATGAGTAGGTCTTATTCGACTATCCCAGTCTAGGGCCAATCTCCTCTTTTCCACTAGTAAGGGCATTGCTAGGAATTTACGCTGCTGTGGCTGTATACTTTTTATCATACCCAAAAGGCACGCTTGTGCTGAGCATACTATAGAGGATTTTGTCATATAGTGCAATATTTCCACTATATTTTCCCAATATTTATACACCAATTCACATCTCCACGCCAGATGTACGAAATCTGAATCTGGTTCCCCACATTTACGACATTTTGTATCCTCACGCAATCCATATCTATATAATCATGCTGGTGTATAGTATACTTGATGGAGGTACTTATAGTGTATAATATGGAGGTTTCCATGAGGAGTCACCATTTCAATTACTTTGCAGCAAAACTGCCACTCATCATTATTTAGGGGTTCCTCCAGTGTTAGGTTCCAGCGCCCTTGTGCCCTGCTCTCACCCTGTGCAGTTTCTGTTTGAATTGCTTTATGCAATCTTGTAACCGTGTGCTTGGTTTCACTTGCACACTTATCACTTGTAGTGGCGTTAATGGTGGTGGCTCCTCTAGAAAGGATGGGTATAGCTCTTTAACTGCCGCCCCAAGTCTACGATATGTGAATCTAAATAGCGGGGTCTCATTGCTGATATGTCAGATCGTTGGGGTCCAGGAATTTGTGCTCAAGGTGTAGGTCTCCCATAATTACTAATCCCACCTGTCTTAGCAATGTGAGGCTCCCCCTTTCCTGTGTCCCAGTTCGCTACTGGCTTTGCCGGTGCGTATAATGTTAGTTTGTGTGCTCTGGTCCCCATGCAGTGCCACGCCTCTGTTGTAGCCTTTATCGTGTTTATCTCTTTATGTGCTATGTCCTTATGTCGATGTGGTAGAATACTATTTAGGGGGCTAGGGCATGCATCCTCCATCTCTACCGCTAGGTGTCACATGTAACGCAGAAGGTAAAACCAATAGTGTGCATACTGCATTTGCGCACATAAATAATAAAAGTGTAGATCCAGTGCTGCAAAGCCCCTTTGTTTTTACGGTAGTGTCAGTGTTGCCCAATCAATTCTGGGCTATTTCCTGGCCCAAACTAATTTGATCATGTGTGTGCGTAGCGTTTTGAAAAAGTGGTAGGGCATTACACTTGGAATGTTGTTGAAAAGATATAGGAACTTGGGCAGTATAACCATCTTCATGATGGCTGTCCTATCTGCCATAGAGAGAGGCATCTTCTTCCACCTGCCTATTTGTGTTTCTAATTTCTCCATAGCTGCTCCATAGTTTGCTCTGATTACCTCCTTGGGATCTCTATAGAGCCATATCCCCAGGTATTTTTTTATATTCGCTCATCATTCCATTGCAAAGGGAATTCTAATGGATGAGGAACGGTAGCATCAGTCAGAGATGCTGTTCCTGCTTGGGGGGAGGTGTGAAGCACCTCCTCCCCAATCAGTCCCTGACCTACAAGAGCACAAGGACTCCCACCTGAGGGGGTCAGAAACATTTCTGTGTGTGGCTGGCTGGTGCAGACCAGTCAGCTGGACACAAGGCAGTTTGTCGTTTTTCAGGGGACATCTCTTCGGTGCCCTTTGACTGCATTTTGTAAAAAAATCCAGCACTGGCATCAGTGTGGGTTTATTATACTGAGAAGTTTGTTACCAAACTTCATATCATTCAGTAAAGTCATAATGGAGCTGTGGAGTTCGTAATGACAAACTCCTAGCCCATGTACTCAATATGGCTTCTCTTCCCTTACAATGTCTAAAAATGGACTTAGACATGGTAGGGACATAGTGCTCATGCACAAGGCCCTTGGAACCAGGGGTACCTTTTATAAAAGACTTATATTTGGGCCAGCGGTGTGCCAGCTGGGGAAATAAAGGTACAGTTTTGGAAAAGAATACAGGCACTGGGAACCGGATTGGCAGGGACCCAGTGCACTTTCAATCAAAGTGCATCAGATATCAGTCAAAATGTGAGGGGTACCCATGGAAAAAGGGGCACTTTCCTGCAATCAGAAAATGCATTAGCCCAGATGTTAGTTGTGAGGCACTGGATCGACCTAGTGATGAGAAACAAAATCTATACGAAAGGCGGAGTAGAATTGTCATGAGTAGCAAGTATATTGCTTGAGCGGGGAATGCTCCACGCGCCATAGATCGAGTAATGAAAAATCATGCTTGAGCGAGGAAAGGACTTTGAGCATACGAGGCTTTAGCAGTTTTTTCACCCTATTGGATGTATTGAGGCCAAGATCTATGAAGTTAAAATCACCCCCCAAATCATTCGGCCTTCGGCTGCCATTGCTAGTTTGTGTAATTGTAGTAATGGCTCCATCTCGTCACTGATGGAGCCGTAATAAATGGTCAAATTTAAGAGGTTGTCCTTGATGGCCAACTTGATCCAAAGCCAATGCCCTTTAACACCACTAAAAACGTCATGTATTTGCCAATCTACTGTTCTACCAAGACAATGCTACCCACCTCATGGCAGCCCCTGTGAGAAGCATAGAATGAGTAGGAAGTTCTCTTAGGAGCAAAGTGCTGAGGAATATTGGGCCCGATTCACAGAACTAACTTAAGACAAAATCCTAAACTTACTACCATTTTGGTATTCACAGAAGGCACTTACTCATTTTGGTATTCACAGAAGACACTTACTCACTTCGGTATTCACAGAAGTTAGGAGTCCTAACTTTAGGACTCCTAAATGTCTTCTGTGAATACCGAAAGTCTTAAAATTAGGATTTTTCCCAGTTTAGGAGTCCTAAGGTTAGGATTCCTAACTTTACAACTACTAAACTGAGAAAAAACCTAATTTTAAGGCTTTCGGTATTCACAGAAGGCATTTAGGAGTCCTAAAGTTAGGAGTCCTAAACTTAGGACTACTAAATTGAGAAAAATCCTAATTTTAAGACTTACGGTATTCACAGAAGGCATTTAGGAGTCCTAAAGTTAGGAGTCCTAACTATACTACTACTAAACTGAGAAAAATCCTAATTTTAAGACTTTCGGTATTCACAGAAGGCATTTAGGAGTCCTAAAGTTTGGAGTCCTAAACTTAGGACTACTAAATTGAGAAAAATCCTAATTTTAAGACTTTCGGTATTCACAGAAGGCATTTAGGAGTCCTAAAGTTAGGAGTCCTAACTATACTACTACTAAACTGAGAAAAATCCTAATTTTAAGACTTTCGGTATTCACAGAAGGCATTTAGGAGTCCTAAAGTTAGGACTCCTAACTTCTGTGAATACCGAAATGAGTAAGTGCCTTCTGTGAATACCAAAATGAGTAAGTGCCTTCTGTGAATACCAAAATGGTAGTAAGTTTAGGATTTTGTCTTAAGTTAGTTCTGTGAATCGGGCCCCCTATCTTTAAGGTGGGTCTTTTAGAGAAAAATCACTTCTGGCTTAAATGCTGATAACTAACTCATCATGATTCGGTTTTTACACTTATTTATCATCCCATTAGCGATGCATGAAATAATCTCAACTTTTTGTGCCATGGAAGGCATCAATGCTCAGTCAGAAGTTTTTACCTAATAGCTGCCACCCTTTTTTATTGTTACACCTATTTTTGACATCTGCACAGATATAGATCGACAGAACCTCCCGAACGACAAAGTTCTTGGTATTGAAACTGCTCATTTTTTCTGCATGTGACTCACCCTGTTCCCATCCCCCCACCCAAAAGTCAAAATAATCTTTATTTGGATTTAAAAAATCCATAAAATAAAGTAAAATAGTACATTCAGCTCAAACAATACCCAGTGAAAATCACAAATTGCGACCGGGATTTAGGGAACCACAAATAGGGATAACCTATTTGCGATTCCAAAATCACATGTAGATAGCATTTCCTAAATGCGAATTGATAATTTAGGAAATGCAATTACCATCGACTCCAAGTTGATGGTAATCATGTACAAATTAAAAATGCCTTTTTAATGTGACATGAAATGCACATATGCCACTTGGGCATATGTGCACTTACATGTGCACTAAGAAATTCGGGGTGCCTCCAGGGGGGCCTTCAGCCCACAAACACCCTTGGCTTTGCATTTCTTAAATTGCAATTTCCTATTCAGAAATCACAATTTAAGAAATGCAAACTATTTCCTATTTTGTCCATAGACAGGAATGTTATGGCATTTCCTATTTGTGATTCTCTAACAGCGATTCTTACTCTGTAGGAATCGCTATTAGGAAATCGCACATTTTGTACATTTTCATTACCTAAATAGCAAATCCTATAGAGTCGTTATTTAGGAAATGCAAAATTTGAAGTTCGTACATCTGGCCCTTGGGACCATGGGCCAGATGTGCGAAGCTTTTTTATGCTTGCAAATGGCTGATTCGTAGAATCTGGCCTTTAGCAATCAGAAAAAAGCTTTTTCTAATGTACCAAACCAACGAATTGCAAATAGGGTTTCAGATTCAATGTTAGGAAAGGGCTTGTTTATGGCGTCCCTTCCTAATACCGAATTGCAGTGGTATGTAAGGATGTTTGCGACAGAAACGTGGTTGTAAAACATTTGCATTTTAACAGCAACTTGAAGTTGGTGATAACCCTTCACAAATGGGATGGGGTCCCCAAGGGAACCCTTCTCCTTTGTGAATGGTAGCGCAAACAAATGTTCAGAGCAGGCAGTGGTCCCAAACCACTGCCTACTCTTAAATAATGAAAAGAAAGTTTAAAATTTTTTATTTGTAACGCAGCCCGTTTTCCTTTTAAACAAAAAAATTGCTTTACTGTAAAGCAATCACAGACTTGGTGGTCTGCTGACCCCAGCAGGCCACCATCCCTGTGATTGTAGCCATTCACAATGGCCCGCAATTGTGACCTGCCTCATGAACATTGATGAGGCAAGTTCATTTGCAACCCAATGCGAATCGTTAACAGACTGTTGTACATCGCAGTTAGCGATTTTCCAATAGCGAATTACTAAAATTTGCTATTAGGAAATCGCAAACAAGATTTCGTACATCTGGTCCCAGAAGTACGAAGCCATTTAGCATTTCTTAACAGACTGAATTGCTATTTCAGACCATTAAGAAATGCTAAATGGCCTTTTCATTTGTACAAAGCCCTTTAAGCGGTCGCAAAATGCAATTGCTACCCAGTAGAAATCGCAATTTGTGATATCCTAAATAGGCAATCACAAATAGGAATTACCTATTTGCAATTCCCATGCACATGTACAAAGCATTTCCTAACTGCGAATTGGGCATTTAGGAAATGCATTTAATATTGATTCTAGGTCAATGGTAACCATGTGCAATTTAAACAAAGCACCCAAAGATGCTTTTTTGAAGTGCGAAAGAGCGCACACATACCCCTAGGGCATATGTGTGATTTACATGTGCACTACTATTTTTGTACTGCATCAAGGGGTCCTTATGCCCATAGCCATCTTTGGATTAGCATTTACAAAATAGGAAATTGCTATTTTGGAAATGTTAAACCGGCCCATTAGAAAGAATGGCATGAGATTTCATATTTGCGATTTCCTAATAGTGATTGCTACTCTGTAAATTGTAGATTTCATACATATGATTTTTAATTTCCTAAATAGCGATTTCTAAGGAGTTGCTGGTTAGGCAATGCAAAATTGCATTGTCGTACACCTGGCCCTAGATCCCTGGCTGCAGGACCATGAGTAGCCTACCTGAATCGGATTGCTGGGTCCTCCATGGTTGTTGGGGTGAATCCTTACTCATGGTTTCATTATCATGCTCCTGCCTTCTGCCACCAGTTTAGGCTATTCAGTTGTGCATCTAACTGTTTTTCTTGCTTCATTGCATTTCGATTTGGCCAGGGGACCAATGGTTTACGCATTGCCCATGTGTGGCACATCAGAAGATTGAGGTACCTTGTATGTATGCTGACATTTTTTTGAGTTGTGGGCTGTTAGTTAAGATCATTCTTCTATCAGGTGATTGATAGCTGTTTTGGGGTTATTTCCTAGTGGTGTGTATGTCATGTAGGGATGTAATGGCCAAACACTTGTATAAAGGAGACACCTCGAGAACTCTTCTTCTTCAAGCACTCACTCTTCCTCTCCCCTGCAAGTGTGACTGAAGATCTGTGGATGCGACGATGAGGACTTGAACTCGTGGCTATGTCCCATGCTTGCTGAAGCAATAGCATCTTTTGTATTATTATACCTCATTCTCTTCCCAGAGGGCTGGCTCCCAAGAAAAGCCTCAGCTCCTGGGATTTTTGCCTTAGAGCAGGGGGAAGGAGGTTGCCTGCACTGATCAACTGATGATACAATTACAGATAACTACTGCCTAGGGTCCTGGATCTTTTCTGGCCCATTTCTATTTTTTTCCACTGCAGCTGTGGTTACCACTTCATCGGCATCTGAAAAATATTATTCACAGGGAGTGGAGGGATCCTGACTTCAGGTTACTAGCACAGCTGTTTCCCAATTGAAGACATAGAGGAGCCTTTGTAACATCACCATCTTCATTTCTTTCATATTTTCCCTGAACCATTTCATTGGTCATCGTTGCGGAATAAAAAGAAACCTGCTATGATGATGTGGTGGTCCCTATTGGCCATATAGGTCATAGTTCCACCTTCTTCAGTCCACAGATATGCAACCAGCATAAAGAAGTACGAAAGGATTCAGCATTCCTTAATGGACTGAATCTCAATTTAGGTCCATTTAGAAATTCTAATTTGACTTTCCATATGTACAAAGTCAGAAAGGGACTCGTAAAATGCGATTCCTACACAGTAGAAATTGTATTTTGTGATACTCTAAATAGGAAATTGCAAATAGGAATTTCCTCTTTGCGATTTCCTAGCCACATGTACAAGGCATTTCCTAAATGCAATATGCGCATTTAGGAAATGCTATTACCATCGACTCGAAGTTGATGGTAACCATGTGCAATTTGAAAAAAGGCACCCAAAAATGCTTTTTTAAAGTGTCATAAATCGCAGACTTGCCCCTGGGGCATTTGTGTGTTTTACATGTGCACCACTATTTGTTGGAGTCCATCAAGGAGGGCTTAGGCCCATAGGAACACTTGGTTTTACATTTCCAAATTAGTGATTTCCTATTAGCAAATTTGAAATTCAAAACCATTTGTATCTATGGGCCTGTAGACCCATAGGAATGAATGGTTTAGCAATTCCTAAATACCGATTTCCTAATAGCGATTACTACTATTAGGAAATCTCTATTTTTATACAGTCCATTTTGCATTTCCTAAATAGCGATTTCTTAGCATTCGTTATTTAGGAAATGCAAAACTGGAATTTTGTTCATCAGACCGTCGATGCCTCTCTACTTTAAACACATATTCTCAGCTCTAGGGCACTTTTTAATGATGGTGCATGGCCAATTCTCCGTCTTCTGTTGAGTGTGTTTCTTGCTGTTGAGTACAGTAAGCATTGATTAGGGCATTCTGTGAGCCTTCTGACAGTGTTTGCTTTGCCCCATCCTGGATTAGGCCGCTTGTCTCACCTTGGGACTTAACTTTTGTCCTGTGACCTCAGCAGGTGGATGCTCTTGAGTCTCTACATTAAGTGGAACTTAAATTCCTGACCCTTAAGGCTGCTTTTTTGGTCACAAATACCTCTGCTTATTGTATTGGTGAGTTGAGGAAACTGTTTTGCAAACGTCCTTTTCTTGGAATCTTTGAGGATGTTGTGGTGTTTTGGGCTGATCCAGAAATTTTGTCTAAAGACACTGCAATATTTCATAGAGCTCAATAATTTTGCCTGTTTCTGTCCCCTCTCCTTTATTCCCAAAGGACAGGGCTGGATTGGCCGTAGTGGGCACCGGGCGTTTCCCCGGTGGGCCAGAGGTGGGGGACAGTTTCCTCGCTGTGGGGGCCGGTTTTGTCACTCGGGACGGTTTTGCAGCAATGCTACAATATTGGCCCCCTGTAACAAACGCAGTAGTGGTGCTTTTTATTTTTACTAGCAACCTCCCCACACCGCACAGGGCCGGTCAAGCAGCAATCAGCCAGGGCTAGATGTGTGGATGTCTTTCTTATTATCTGGGCCAATCATGGGCTTTTCACCGACATGAGCACCTGTTTGTTACCTCCGGGGCTGCTAGACTGGGCTTCAAAGGCCCTTTTTTGATGATCAGACACTGGATCCAATCCATGACTGCCCTGGCTCATTTCTTGACTGGGGTTAATTTACCTGATGGTACTCGGGGTAGGTCCACTAAAGATCCAGCTGCTTCCTGGACTGCATGACAAGGAGATCCCTTTAGCTGACACTTGGTTTGCAGCTACTTGGGCGTCCTCTCTTACATTTGTGTATCATTACTGGCTTGAAGACGCAGAATCTGAACGGTATTCTTTTGGCACTGGAGTGGACAGTTCAATCCTGAATCGAACATGTATGTCACTAATAAACGCACTGGGTGTTGCAGGATTTGTGGCTTTTTGGTGTGTTCCGTTCGGTGTCTGAAGATCGAGATGCGGCTTTGGTATTCCTCATGAGCATTGACTAGGACAATGAGATGAGAAGAAATCCCTTCCCCTGCTGTCTCAGCAAGTATGGGGTGATTCTTTATTGATCCATTCCCGATCCCATTGCGAGGGAAGGGGGACTCTAGCCGGTTGCTGGGGTACTTCTATGATCATTTCCAAAGAGGGAAGGGGTCAGAGAGGGTTTGGAAATGCCTTGAAACATATATCTCTGTGGGCGTTCCTCAACTTCCGGATCATCTGCTTCCCACCACTTGAGTGGGATCTACTATTGCAGATTTTCTACACACTTGTGTCCGAGAAATCCGTAGGAGTAAATGCAGTTAAGCCTACCATGAATCCCTTTTTGAATCCCTGGCAGCCGTAAAAGTGTTTTTTTCGGTTATAACCATAAGTTTAGGACCGAAAGTACTGTTATTAATAGTGCCCATTGTGTTCTTATAGCCACTTTTAAGCTGTCTTGTTTGGGACTGGTCTATCAACCACAGAGCAAAAAGTCATCCATTTATTGGGACATCTTGCTTTTCCACTTTTCAAGAAATGTGAGTGATACTGTTTGGAGATAGACTGCACTTTATAACCTTCAACCGTCTCTCCTGCTAGGGTGAACTTTTATATCATCTAGAGGACGCTACCCTCATCTCTACTCGGGGCTTATTTCAGTGCTGTCATTTATTTTTCATTAGCACCCAGCTGCTCGTGATTAATGCAGCCTCACATTCTCCAGTAGGCACTAAAGCTTTCGGAATCTTGTGATTATGTAGATTATGTACAAGGCATCCCGTCAATAATAATAACTCTGCAGCTACTGAAACGAACGTGTCCCTTTTCCATGTTTACCCTTGAGTTTAGGAAGAGCTCAAAGAAGATAGTGAGTAGGGAAAATATTATGGCGTATTGTATAGAGCGGGATGCATAATGAATTAAAACTCAGCACAGAAATGCGGCCGTTGGACCACTGCACGTGAGAAAGAATGAAATATTCGTGCTTCGTGGAGAAAAGGGTGTTTCCTTCTGCGTAGTAAAGTAGATATTATTTTACACGTGTTTTACTTACCAGAACACTACAATTCTTGACATTTAATCAAAATCATGCGTGCAAAATAGGAGCAAATCGATATGGGTTTTTTTTCCTGCAAACGTGTTTTATTGGGATATTAAAGCACGCTGTTTTGTGTTTCGCTAGGGTGTGTTTAAAATAAATGGACAAGGGGACTATTTCTCTCCAGGTACCGTGGGTCTGTTTCTCTTCGTTTTTCAGCCTCAAAGCATAAGTCTAGGGGCCAGATGTGCGATGGGAAATTGCATGCGCAAACGGGTTTGCGACCTGTTTGCGCATACAAATATCCTGTGGTCCATGACCAAACACGATTTTGCGACTCGCAAACAATTTGCAACTTGCAAAATAATGTTTTGCGACTCGCTATTTGGAAGGGGCGTTCCCTTCCTAATACCGACCCCACAAGCCATGTAGTTCAGTTCAGTAAATCTTTATTTCGATGGTTAAAAATCATCATAAAAATACATTTGGTATAAAATTCATATAATTTACATTTCTGAACTCCATTCGAATAAAAGCAACACCAGACCAGATTGATACAATTCGTACAAAGCGATAAAAATATTATATACATCATTGCTTAATCCCTTGTGTTCCTTAACCTTACTGCTACTTTCAAAAAGCTTATCACTGAACATAAAGTGCGCATATCATTTGCTCTTTGAAGAAACAGTAATGCGGATTTGGCATGACGGAATTTTCCCTCTCTTAAAATATCAACCAAGAACGTGCGCCGAGGGATACGATAAAAAGGACACAATAATACAAAATGAAGGGTGTCCTGCGGAGACATACTGTCGCAGCCGCAGGCACCCTTCTGCTCAATAGTTACAGTAAAACCAGATGGATAAGATAAAATGTTGGGTGACAAATTGAGCCTAAAACGACACATTAAAAACCTGTCCTGTTGATTATACATCAGAAATAAATATGGTTCCATCCCCTCCCCATTTTTGAGCAAACAATGGGCTGCTACTGAGCACTTTAGTAATGCGGGGGCTGCTCTGTCAGTTTCCAGTTTTTCCAACAGAAGTTTTTTAATTTGTGGATTCCGGTTCGTAGACATTGTACACGGATTGCTAAAGAGAATATGCTGGTCTATAGACTCTAGTGTTGTTTTGACATATTTCAGCCAGGGGATTTGCATCCCCTTATCCCTTTACAAACAATCTGTGACAATTTCCCTACTCAGTTCCGCCTCAGGGTTGGCCCAAATTCTGAGCCATGCCATAACCGGCCTAATCTTCACCTGGTCTGTAATGTATGGGATCCCAAGTTCTGAATGTGCAATTTCCGCGGGTGTAGACTGTGGGATCTTTAGGATTCTACGGAGAAATATATCTTCTTCTTGCTGTAAATGTTTAGCATCCCTAAAGCCCCACACCTCAGCTCCATACAATGCCTTTGCGGTGCTTATTGAGCTATATAGGCTCATTACTTGTTCCGGGGACCAACGTCCCAACCTGCGAGCAAAATTTAATATTGCACCATTTGAGGAGACCAGTTTAGTACAACGTTCCTCAATCAATGAGTTAAACTGGATCTTACCATCAAATAGAAGGCCTAAATAGGGAAAAGTACTAACAGTGCCCATCTTGTGGGTCCCTATTCTGAATACACATTTCTTAGTAGGCCTTTTGCCTGCAATCATCGCAAATGATTTGCTCAAGTTCATGGACAGATCTAAATTGTCCATGAACTTTACAAATCCATCGATGAGCGATTGTAGACTTTGTGGAGTTCGTGCGAGCAGGACCGCGTCATCCGCGTACAACAGTACCGGAATTTGACGCTTCCCTACTTTGGGACAATCTACAGACTGGGCAATAAGGGTTGTCTCAAGATCATTGATATACAATGAGAACAAAAAGGGAGCGAGAATACACCCTTGCCTTACTCCGCTAGTACACGGAAATGGGTCAGTTCGCCCCCCCTCCGCACTAAAGCGGACCCTGGCAGTAGTATTCCAATGTAACTCTCTCAAAATATTTATGAGGCCCGGGTCTATTCCCAAATTGTTCATCATTATCCACAGTTTGTTCCTGTTTACGTTATCAAAGGCCGCAGCAAGATCCATAAATCCCATATAAATGGAGCCGCTGCTAGCTTTAGTGTATTTAGCAATCAATAAATATAGATTTAAACATTGATCGCTAGTCGATTTTCCCGCTCTAAACCCATACTGTGTATCGGCTATTATAGAATGCTCCTCTGACCAAGTCATAAGACGGTTTAAAACCACCCGCCCAAGTATTTTCGCTGAGACATCAATCAGCGATATCGGTCTATAGCATTGGGGGTTGTCCCTATTCCCTTTCTTAAAGATAGGGACAATTAGTGCAGTAGACCAAGATCGCGGGAGTCCTGATCTAATTGCCGCATTTAACACCCTCGTCAAAATTGGCGCCCACAGGTCGATGTTACTTCGATATAGATCTGGGGGTGTACCGTCGGGCCCTGGAGCTTTATTCGGAGTCAACCCTTGGATTGCCTTAATGACCTCAGTTAGTGTGAGATCTATTTCCAGACTCCGTGCCCCATCCCAGCCCCCTTCTTGTTTTATGTCTTTAGAGTGGTTATAAAGACCCTCAAAATGAGTCAACCATTGTTGGGGGAGGATATTTGTGCTAAGGACCGGGGCGCTACTATCCTGGAAACAGGGCCTATTAATAATCCTCCAGAATTCCGTGAAGTCCCTATTTTCTCCTGCCTCTCTTAAGTCAGCCCAGACTTCTGCTTGTAGGGTAGCCTTTCTGTCTTTTATCTTGATTTTATAGATTTGTCTGCACTTGGCCACTTCAGCTTTATCCCTAGGGTTAGCTTTGAGGCTTGTCTTTAGGTTTCTTAATGCTCGGGAACAGTTAGTATCAAACCATCTTGGCTGTGTATATATCTTACTAGGACCTTTTGCTTCTAGTAATTTATCAGCCAGTGTAGTCAATTCCCCGAAAGACACAACTAGATCGACTCCCTCTATCTTAGGGTCTAGGCAGTCTTCAACATATTTTTTGCCTTTTACAAGCAGTGTTGTATAAAATTCCTGAGAGTTAATTTTTGCCCACCTTAAGCGCCTTCCCCGGTCTGTCGGCCTTAAGCTAATGTCCAATGGTTTATTTATTTCCGAGTGACCGTTATAAAGTAATTCTAAAACCAAGGGATTGTGGTCACTAAAAGTGCTCCATTTGGTACTGACCTCTATAATAATGTTTTGCAAAGGGGGATATCAACATAAAATCTATAATAGTGGAGCATCCTCTGCCTTTGAAAGTTGGCACCAAGGTGCCCTCTTGGCCTGGAACTATTAAATCAATAGTATGTGCTAACGTATGTGTGCCAATAAAATTGGTTAATATTGACCCCTCTGTGCTATGCTCAAAGTGTGGCCCCTTCGTGACCGGGCAAGCAGCCCAGTCTGCAGTTACCGGTAGTAGGTTTGGGCAGAGGTGACAATTTAAATCCCCCATTAATAACACAATTGGTTCACCCCCCCCCCCCCTTCCTTTGATCAGCTTCTTGGGTCAGTCTGACATCTAATTCCTGCAGGACAGCATTCCTACCATTTGAAGAACCTGAGTTATAAATGTTAAATAACTGTACCCTCAGCCCTTGCCCTTGAAATGTTGCTGCTTGAAGAGTATGTGATGTCCAGGGTGGTAAAATCCAACTTCCCTTTAGATTAATGTCCACATACAATGCTAGCCCTCCCCGCACCCTTCCTATACTACTCTCTTGGGCTGGGAAAAAAAACACTTATAGCCCTCAAGATGATAGAGGTCGGGCTTAACCGCCCAGGTCTCCTGAAAAGCTAATATGTGAAAACCACATAACTGGTTACTCCAATCTATATTATCAAACTTTCCGGCTAGGCCTGCTATATTCCATGATATTATATTGATCCTTCCCCCTTTCACCCTCGTAGCATTAAAACCCTGGTCGTTTAGCCTGACTACATCCCTCCTTACTGGGGTAAGCTCCTGTTTCTCCCGATCTTGGTTTAGCGGGGTTACTACCAACCCCTTCAGCTGGTAACTTCCTCGGGATACTAGTTCACTGTTATCAGTGAGCATCCTTCTTCCTGTCCCCTCCTGATGTGTCTCTAGTTGGGGTAGTCAATCATTCTCATCCAGGGACTGTAGGGGACTAAATCTATTTGTCCACTGTGGACCACCCTGATTTAATATTGATGGGCCGCTGAATTCATATTTTCTTGCCTGAAACCCATCCGATCCTCTTTCCCTTCTTACTTGTGTATGATTTAAAGTATAAGTAACACAGTTTCTGGGATAGAAGTACCCTAGTGACATGGATCGTATAGTACTGGTCGCATTCCTGTTATGGTTGCCCAGTATATACTCCACTAGGTACGGATTCCTAAAATTTGCAATAATGCAGTCCCCTTCAATATCTTTCCTTCTACTGTCAATCCAAGTTACTCTCCTAACAAGTAGGATTTCTCCAGATTCCTGCCCTTGCAATGGCCTATGTGTGTTCAACCAGTTAATGATCTTATTTTTAAGTTCCATGTAAGACTCCTTCTGACCCATCCTTAATTCAGGTACCCCGGCGAAGACAACAACATAGGGACTCGCTTCAGGAGGTAAATTTACCCGTGGAGGGAGGGAGTGGATTCTATCCCTACACTCCCGTCCTACCTGGTAATTATCTTTCTGACTGTAAGTAATAAGGTTCCCTGTCTGAGCCTGGGTTAGGTTGGGCTGCAACTGGGGTCTATGGGTGTCATAGTTTCCACCTTTTTGAACACTTCTTTCCTCAGGTTGGGCTGGGGCTTTGGGCAATACATGGACTTGTGCAATAGTGCATTGCTCATTGCTTATACAATTATTATTGGATGGAATTTGTCGTATTACGGGGGTCACTGCTGGTGTAGTATTTCCCGTGAGGTTGGAATTTGTGGTCTCTTTCATCTTTGCCTGTTTTTGCAGTTCATTGGCAATTTTATCTAACTTGCTAATTACTGATTTTATTTGGGTAGCAATGAAAGCCTCAAGATATTTTTGGAGGGCAGCAATTACAGGGTTCAACCACTCCGGAGGAATTAAGGGACATGGGGGTTCTATTTCCACGACCTCATCATCTATAGTATGTATCTTACCTCCCCCACGAGTTGGTTTCGGTTTTCTGGTATATATATTCTTAGTGCCCCGTCTTTTAATTCTATTTCCGTTTCTGGGTGATCTATTTTCAACCCTATCAGGGAATAGCCCAGTGACTGTTACCGATTGGTCGCAGGGGACAGCTTCAGGTGAAACGTCAAAACTGCCATTGTGTGAGGTTTCACAAGGGTTTAAATCAATGGTTTGTGTAGGTATATGAGGAATAGTTGTGGGTGTCATTGATAAGCGCCTCTGTGTGCGCTCAATATCCCCATTAACAGCCCCAATAACCTTCCTCAGCATTAAATCTATTGCAGTTGGTGGCGCTGTATGTCCTAGCGGGGTGTTAGGGACCAGGCCCATATTAGTGGGAATAAGTGGTGTACATGGTTTCCCCTTAGTGGAGCGCGTTTTAGATTTGGTAGCCATGATACTATAGTCTGCACTATTCCCTGCCTCCCAGTTAGCTCACAGCGAAATAATTGGGTAGTACTGAACAACCCTTCTTTTATTAGCAATTTACTTTACTGCACTTTAAATCCCTTAGATAAGGAGTCCATTGTCCATTGTACTCATATATTATGCAATGTCCACTGGCCTGAATAATTATGGCTTAATATTAAAGACACACTACAGTACCTGGGTCAAAATCCAAGGGTGGTGGCCCAGCCCAGCCTCCTCTGGCCTCTGAGGGCCACAGAGGGCCCGCCCTTTGCCCGGGCTTAGCCCGGCGAGTCCCGCGTGCGTCCTCGCGGGACGAGGGACCAAGCTCAGTCTTAAGCGCCAATGGCGACGTGCCCCGGGTCCTCCTGGGGGTTGTAGTTCCGGGCGGCGGAGCCAAGCCCGGCCGGCCACACAATCACACAGACCCCGGTAGCAGTGGGAACAAAGTGATAGGGGCGGAGCCAAGCCCAGCCCCGAGCACAGCAGATAGCAGCAGGCACCTCACGCAGGACAGCAGCATTAACAGATGGTATAACTGTAATTTATATGCTTTCCCATACTCACTGCAGATTATTGATTAAAGCGGGTCTCTTACGCGAAGGAAAAGAAATGTTCATCCAAAGACTTGTTTAACTCACAGTCCTTATAACATAAAGATCGATTCCATGGGATTCTGAAACGAACTATTCCCACAGTTTCCACGAGGTGGTGCTGTTTGTCTGACTAGTCCATAATAGCTGGGGTGTACTAGTCTATCATCATAACACCAACTTGTCCAAATGTCCCAAAAAGAATAATCCACCTAACAGTGGCAGTTATGCTAAATCATAAACGCGTGATACACGCGTTCTCGCACTCCTGGGGCTATGCATTAATTGGTGGCGCAAATTTGCGCTAAGGAATTGGATCGCTACACCTAAGGCACAAGTGGAGCGTTTACACAACCAAATTTAGACAGAGCGTCCGCCACCTCTCATATGCGGTGTAAGTAGTCAGGGGATGTCTCCGCGGTTGCGGGCGGACTCCAGGAAACGAAGCAGGCCGAACACAAAGTCTTCAGTGCGGTCTCTCACTGAGGCAACACCGGGTTGATTTTGAAAAGGCTCCGTAATGGATGCAGTTCCTACTGGAAGCAAGTGTTGAGCGTCCTTGCACCAGGTGTCAGACGGCTTGCCTTGGGCGTTCGTATGAACGAGGGCAGGATTCAGGTGAGAGCCATGTAAGAACGTTTTGCGGTCGCAAAACACTCGCAGTTTACCACCCTCTTCAAGAGGCCGGTAAAGCACTCGCAAAGGGGACCCCTTTGGGAATGCATATGCAAACATCTTTTAAGAGCAGGCAATAGTCCCTGGGACCACTGCCTGTCCTTAAGAAATTAAATGAAAACTTTTCACTTTTCTTTTTTTTAAATGCATCCAGTGTTCCTTTAAGGAAAACGGGCTGCATTAAAAAAAAAGACTACTTTATCTGGAAGCAGTCCCAGACATGGAGGTCTGCTGAGCCCAGCAGGCCACCATACCAGGGAGGGTCAGCCATTCCCAATGCGGCCGCAAATTGTGAGTGCCTCATGAATAATCATGAGGCATGCAATTTGCGACCGCATTGGAAAACGCAAACAGTGTCTCTGACACTGTTGTACATGGCATTTAGTGACTCACAAATTGCGACTCTCAATTGAGCGCAATTTGCGAGTTTCTAAATGCCCCGGTCGTACATTTGGCACTAGATTTCCAAAGGTTTTTTCAGATCTGCAAAAACCTTTGTATTAGCACATGAAAATGTACAACGGGCATGTATAAGATGTAATGAAATTGTGCGAATTAATCATTGCACAGACACATTTGGTGCCTGATGTACAAAAAGTTTAGCAGCCACAATCTTTGTGATTTGAAAGACCACAGGGTTTGGAACGGCAAAAGAGTCTTTTGAAATGTACAACATCCCTTTTACAAATTGGAAAAGTCTTTTTGACTCGTATGAAATGTTTTGTGACACATTACCCTCCTATTTCGGAGTTGCAATAGAATGTGTCTGTGATTTGCCACTGCAATTACGATCGCAAGCCATTGCTAAGGTACTGGCACCTCAAACAGGGTAGTATCTGGTTTGCAACGGGGAAGCTGTCCCATAGGGACAGCTGTCCCATAGGGACAGCTTCCCTTAGAGAATCATGCTGGATAATCTACTCCTTTTGTCTTCCCAAAGGCGAGAAACTTTTTTTTTTTAAAAGCTGCACCTATTCCTGGTTGTATGATGCTATATCGTGAGAAGCAATATCGACAAACCAAAATGTTGCCAAAAAATTAGCGACAATCACAGCTATATACTTAAAGAGTAAAGACACAAAATATAATTAAAAAATCTAAAAAAAAAACTATACAAAAATAAAGAAATGCCAAATATCACTGCATTGAAACTAATTAAACATAACAACAATTACGAAAATCAAAATACTGAGCACCTGATAATCGACATAGTTCAATTTCAAACAAACAATATTGCAATAAATATGCATAATGTACATATAAACATAATTGTAAATAAGATTAATCATACATAGCATATCCAATGAAAAAAGCAATCAGTGCTTACCAAAACAGATAGCAAATAGAAATGCTTACCCAATTAAAAAACAATATAAAAAGGCCTTGAAAACATACATCAAAATGCATCCTGAGTAGCAATTGAAGCAGGGTAGCATTGCTCTTCTGTATTGAAACACATCATCAGAGGAAATCTACATTGCAAAGAACCACTAAATATGGCAATGCGAGTTTTGAAACAAATGTCACCTAACTATACCATGTTAAAATTAAATTCATATAAAAAATAACTAAAATTGTGATATATATTTATTGCTCAAAAATGCAAGTGCATCCACCACAAGAAGAAAAGAGCTCAAAAAGGAAAAGAAAACCAAGCCACAGACATAACAGCCAACAGCTCGCAAAACAAAAATCTACTAATAAACTGAAGTAAAGACAACATCCGTAATGTAAATACAAATGTGCAGCCACAGTGTGAAAATGTTAAAATAAATAATATAACAATTTTATGTTTTAAAATAATTAATATATATTTTTAAACTCAAAATCCAAAGATAAATTGTCAGCAACAGCAGAATAAATCAAATCCCCAAAACAGAACCTATTAGGTTACTGATGATGCACTTATAGTAAGGAAAGCACCACTAATTAAAAAATGCATTGGAAATGCTCAAACTATTATTTTAATGCATGCTACGGCAGGGCTGCCACTAAAAATGAAATAGTAGAAAGCTCTAGGGAATATAATCATCACCCTAATATTACTGAAATAGAAGTAAGAAATAGTTTACAGGAAAGAGGCCAGTAGTAGCTCACAACAGGAACAATACTTGAAAATATAATTTCAAACATTCCTAAACAGGCAAGAGGTCGACTTTCTGGCATACCAATCCTAAAAAGAATAATTGCCAGAAAATATGGAACAGCAACGAAAATACCGTATGAAGAACTAGAAACACCCAAACACTTACTAGACCCACCCGTAAAAAAAAACTCCTTTTACTATAGGACAACCACAATAACAATAAAAGAATCATCATTTAGGTTATTAACAACAATTTACTAATGTTAACATAGTGTAACACATGGAGGATTTATGGTACTTTTAAGTCGGGCTGGACTGTTCCCATGAGGAACAGGGTCAAGACTAATTTCCATCTAGTGGGTCTGAACTGAGGTGGCGAAGTGAGCTAAAGAATGATGATGGATTCAACCCAGATCTGTGACTGGGGGTGAGTGTGAAAAGTTTCAGCGCTCCGTCCATCATCTCCTTGTGTTTGCTTTTTTTGCCCTAAGTCGTCAGGGTATGCCCAGACGTGGGTCCCTTGCTCACTTTGCCACTGGATTCAAACTAGCCTGGCTGATGAAGGGTGTTACCCAGAAACCGGTCCCAGGATGTTTATTTCCGGTTCAGGGAAGATATGGCTTGGCAATTCAGGCTGGACTGTTCCCATGAGGCACAAGGTCAAGACTGGCATATAGCTGGGTCTGAGCTAAGGTGGTGAAATGATGGATTCAACCTAGATCTGTGACTGGGGGTGAGTGTCTGAAAAGTTTGAGCACTCCGTCCATCATCTCCTTGTGTTTACTTTTAACTCATGCTCTCCATCACTCAGTCAAACATAACCAATACATAGTCAATACATGCTCTCCACCACTCAGTCAAACATAACCAATACATAGTCAATACCAGCATTTATACATTTACTTTTAAGTCATGCTCTCCACCACTCAGTCAAACATAACCAATACATAGTCAAAACCAGCATTTATACATCCCATTAGTGTTTGCACTATTATCCATCTTACAATGAAATGCTAACACATATACAAAAACAAAATAACTAAAACCCTCAAAAATCGTCATAGATTTTGAACAGGCAATGAGTTACACAAAACTGAAAACCTACACATACACACTGCATTTCAGGGGTGGTACTCTCATTTTGACCAGAGCATATGGACAAACCTAAAAAATCCACTCTGAGTATAAATGCACATCTAACCTAGAATTTGCAAATTAACTTTAAAAAACAATTATCTATAGCACACGTCTCGGTAAAGAAACCACAAAACTCTATAGCATACCAGTTGAAAGCCCTATTCTCAAAAGCATGAAACAAAACTAATCCACACTAACAGAATATTTTGAAGATACTTGGGTTGGTTGTGTGCACCACGGAGGAAATAGATGCCAACCCAAGTATCACATTCCTTGGTGGAATGTCTTCAACAGCACCATGTTTCAAGATGCAAATACAAATAAAGCAGTGGAAAGGTGGCACAATTCTTTCCAAGGTATACATGGGAATCAAGCCAAAAATATCTAAACAAATTAAATAAATTCATGATTCATATATCGTGCAAACTAAGACTCTTTGCTAACAATCAATGCCTACCATATCTAGATCCAATAGACAGAACCCTACTTTGAAAAACAACAATCCAAACAACAACACAAGTTAACCTTACTAAATGCTGAAAGCTTATACTTTATTAATAATTATTTCAAAATAATAAGAAATCCACTTTTAAATATTATTCTCAAAACATATATTTTTCAAAGCTCAAACTTTTCTGACTGAAAAGCTGCGATAATACATTTCTTAAAATAAATAAATATACAAATCAAGGAATAATGAACATTAATTTTAATAACCAAACAGTTTTCTATCACCTACACACATATCCTAACACAATAAATGAAGAAGATAAATACATAATAAACTAATATACATAACGGCAATAAATTAACATTACCCACCCAATAGCTTAAATAAATAAAATTAAATGACACGTGGTAAGTGGGGGCTCCATGGGGAATGGGGCAGTGTAAATGGGGGTAGTCCTTTGGGTGCAACATACGCGTGCACATGATCAATAAAATTTATACAGGAGTGCTGCTTTTTTCATCAGTGAAAACCTGTCGAGCTATCTTTGAGACAATGGGTCGGAGTGTATTGAAAAGTAAACGTGGGAATTGAAGTGAAAACACAGACCCTCAGAATTGTTCCCGATTCTTGGCACTGCAACTTGTAACCGGGAGAATAATTCTGCACCCTGCAATTACTGATTCACTCAGTTCTTGAGGATAGTCCATGACTTGGGGGGGGGGGGCATTTTGAAACAAAAAGGGATGTATCTGCATTATTACACAAGTGGTCCTCCATGTGTGTGTCTGAGGAGGGATTTAGAAAGCATGAGTCCCACAATCCCCGCAGTAACTGGGAAGTTATAGGAAGGAAGGAAACATTTAATCATGGAAAGACAGAGGTTAGATAAAAGAAGGTAAACTGGGGTCTGACATTTAACAGTGCCCAATGTGAAAGAAATGTGGACAAGCAGCAGGTCCCAAGGTGGAGCAGAACTCTGTGGAATTCCACTGAGTTTTGTATGCAACTCGCGGAATTCTGCATAGTGCAACTCAGCGAGCTCTGCCCACCCTTATACACAATATCTACTCGACAACTAAAATTGAGATTAGCAAAGTTTAATTATAAGTTCAGAAATAGATAGATGTAAATCAGCCTAAGCATCACAGTATACAAATATAGGACAAACAGAATGAGTTAAAATCTCCTAAAGATATTTACTCTATTTAACAAAAAGCATTAAACGAATTCAGTTATAATGATGCAAGTAATAACGAAAAAGAATTGAACGTTAAATTGCATCAGTTGCTTATCAAAGGTAAGCATGAGAACGCTATCTCTCCCTACACTACCTTAAAGGGATAACCCTGAACTAAGAAGCATGAGTAAGAATGGGAAATATTAAAGGTGTCTGCTGTCAGAATCTTCAGTAATGGAAACTCCAACCAGAGTTCATGTAGCCTGAAGCCACACAAAACAGAAGAAGCAGTCTGCACCTAATGATGTCTTAAGATGTCTCTGTAACCCTCACAACGTTCCAGAATAAGATATGAGTTGCATTCAAAGTAAATCACACGATCAGCCCCAGTAACTTTCCATGATTTAAGCAAAAATTGGCTACTGGCACCACCTTTCCCACATTGATACGTTGCTACTTAATTCGTCCTTGGCCATTCTTCACCTCCATCATGGGAACTCATCTCCTTGCTCATTATTGCATTTCTCCTTGCCAAAGTCCATCTTCACACACCTCACTTTCTTACTAAAGCACAAACCTCCTTTACTAAATAATTAAGCTTTGTCCACACCTGTAGTGGAAACAAAATACAAGCAAACACATTCTACATTGAAGAATGAATAAAAATCAAATGTTACTTAAACATGAGCTTGTGCTGAAACTATACTTGAGGACGCAAAAATCATGTCAAATTAATGGTGCACAGGGTTACAAATATGTGCACATTATTAAACACATAGCAAATGCAGTTTCTTAACCAATGAATGAAATGCAAAAAATTGTGAAAAAGATGTCATTTCAAAATACACCAATATAAATATAATTTCTTGTTATATGCATACATGTCTAAACATTAGTCTACACATAAATATCATATCATCAGCTTTACAAATAGACACGCTATATGCTTGGTTTCCTCTTTGAATATTGATATATAAGTATTGCAGCAAACTCTAGTAACCACATTTCTAAGCAAACAGTTTATAATTCTCATTAGTTTTCACATGGAGTACTTTAAATATACAATTCCCCATCTTCTCTAAGTAACATTAATCACACAGAATATATTTGAATGCTGACCACACATGATTATAATGCACTCCTACAGTATCTTAGGGTGGAACCAAAATTACGCTGCTCCAATCGTCCCGCAGATGGCGTAGCAAGCCATCACATAATCTCTTAATCTTATTTTTTAATCTTATCAGATTAACCAATTTAAACCCTTGTTGTGGCAATTCCTGTTCATCTGAATTCCTCCTTTGCCTTATATCTCCTGTACACCTTCACTAACACAATCACAACCATTGCACAAAAATCAATGAACAAAAGAGGTCTTAAAATGCAACCAAATATAACACTTCCCAAGTTCACAAACAATCTATCTATATCACTAAATCCATTTCAGAACACCTGTGGATACCAACCCACTCAATTCCGTTTGTATGTCAGTAATGTTCTTAATACACTTCTGTAAATCCTTACTTTTATCTGGGAAATAGGTACAGCACTGTTGAACCTTCAACATCCGACAGACTCCGTCTTTCTTTGTGAGCAGAATGTCTAAAGCAAGCCAATTTTGAAAAACCATAGCCCTAATAGCAACCATTTCAGTATTTATGTGCAACAAGGCTCCATGAATACTAGTGGATAACCTATCATCTACAGTAGATCGTTTTCTAATCTTGATATCATTCAATATCACACCAACATTTGGGATTAACCAGCCAAAAATATCTCCTACAATCTCTCCAGCACTAGCACCTCGTTTAGGCCTAGATTTTTACTCCCAAACAGGATGATAAAAATATTCTACATGATAAATCTTTGGAAAAACTACTCCTAAATAGCATGTGCTACGGCATTTATTTGGTAATTTGAAATAGACATACTTCCCACAAATAGGATAAACCCCAGGAATCACAGGATCACCACCATCTAAAATCAAATTCCAAGTCCCTCGAACGAAGGTATGGTCACATTCTCTCTTCCCTGCAAAGGTAGTATCATATTAATTCTTGTCATTTTGTATGCACAGCTTTCCTTGGTGTTGCCAATCTAATGTCAATGCTCCAGTGTTCCCTGCTTTCTGTGGATATTTTTCTTCTTGTGACCAAATGAGAAAGTGAGTTTCTTTAGTTGCATTAGTCTTTACTGCTCTGTACCTATCCTCTACTTGATTTAAGAATTTTTTTTCAATGTCAGTGAGAACAGTGAGTTATCTCTATGCGCATAAGCAGTGTCTAACGCTTTAACCGGGGCAAAATATCTATTGGCAGTTTAAGTAATCTGAGCATATGAATGTCTATTCAGGTGATTGAATCACTGAACTTTTGAAAGACCTAATCATAGTACTGGAAATTACCCTTTCCATTGAAAATACACAAAAGTAAACTAAAAGTGATACCATATGTTAGAGGTACATGATAATAAATAATGCCTTTGACTACTGAAGTAGGTAACTGCATACAAACATAGCAATCTCTTGCTTCCATAGAATTGACATACTCATAATGTAACCTAGTTTAAGTGTTTAGTGCATGGGTACTCACAAACATTTGCCCTGGGCCCACAAAGTACGGTTTGTGGTGTGCCCGAGGGCTGCACTGAAGCCTGCAGGGTGGCGGGAGAGGGTCTGGGAGGGTCAGGGACTGTGTAAATAGGTTTTAAAACATGTTAAATAAACAGATATAATCTCCTCTAGGCAAATCTACATGTAGGTTCTGCTATCCCAATGAGTGTAAACCTCTGTCTACCTCATTTGATATTTTCTGCTCAGTTGTGCATTCTTCTTCTACTGCACTAGTGGAATTTGAATATAATCCTACAAGCAGTATTATTGAGCTCAGCACTATAAGTATTATTATTGCACCTACTATGTACCTATACTACGGTTAGTGTTAATGGTTTCTATACTAATGAGACTAAGACTAAGTGGGTGCAGAAATAGCAACAACAGAATCTTCTCTGTCTGACTTCACCTGTGCAAACAGCAAAAACAGTCTTTATATGTTCTCAATTATTATATAACTGTGTGTAAAATCTTCGTAAGGCTTCCCTAGCCATACTCCGTGTTCTTCTAGATGGCAAACTTAAATGTATTCATCTTCCACTCCGGCCTGGGTAATCTTCTTAAGCAATTCAACAAAGTTCATTCAATATCCCTAAATAAAGGTACCAAGGTAATTAATAAGCATTTCTAATATTATTTTCAGTCCATCAACGAGCAGAGGATATACCCCTGAATCTAGATAGGAAAATTTAGCTTCATTCAGTACTATGTGTCTCAAGGCACTCAGCCTTGTCGGGTAAGGAAGTTCAAAAGTAAGAAGAAAATTCAGATCAAGTTCTGAAAGCCTCAGATAAATCTTCAATACGATTCCAAAATCTCCAAAATTCATCCTCACTCTCACCTGTAGAAAGATAAGTCCACTCAGCAGAAGAGTACATCCCACAAGGCACCCTCAATCTCTTGGACCTTCTTAGATTAGGCCCTTCACCAGATGCTTTAGCTATGGGTGCAAGTGATCTTTCAGAGGACTTCAGTCTTTTCCTCGCTTGATTTCTTGGCCAGCATTCTTCCAGTGTCACTCATGGTCACACAGCACTAGTTCCTTCGTTAGAGTCTCGATCTGACTCACCCACCACCATTGCACCAGTTTCCTCTGAGTCAGCTTCAACATCTGATTCTTCGGGAACCCCCCCCCCCTCAGATCGTTTCAATGCTTTCTCAGGCTTTGTCTGGTCCCCTACAGCTTGGCTGAACTCTTCCCGTGGCCCTTTGACCACTGCTGGTATCTCTTTTGGTAGAGGTGCTGCTACTTCTTCAAGGGGACACAGAACCCAACAAGTGTGGGAAGCATGCATCCTGTTAGGATGGCCACCACACTTAACAGCAGTCGTTGTGACCAGAATCACCTGGTACAGACCAAGCCAACGGGGCTCTAGACAGTTCTTTCTCACATGCTTTTTCAACATGACCCAGTCGCCGGGACAAAGGTCATAACACTGCTCTTGATAAGGGGGTGCTGTCACTGCTTCAACCTGGGGAGACAGACTGAACCACGCCAGCCAGTCCTTTACAGTAGTTGAGCACCAAATTGTCTGCAATGTTTACAAGCATATTCGCAGGTAATTGCATAGCCCTTCACATGATGATCTCATGCACCAACAATCCTGTCCTTCAATCTGGTACACTGCCAGAGGCAAAACGTCAGGCCATTTCAAAGACGTTAAAACACACACTTTAGCCAACCTGAATTTCAGAGTGCTATTGACTTGTTCCACAATACCTGAAGTTTCTGGCCGATAACTTCAAAGCAGTTTCTGCTCCACTTGTAATGCTGCACATAACATTCTCAGATCCTCATTGTTAAAATTAGTTCCTCGGCCTGATTCTAAAGAGGTTGGAAACCCGAACCTCGGAATGCGCTCCCTCAATAACAACTTAGCTACCGTGAGAATATTACATCTACTAGTCGGTAGGCTTCTACCTAACATGAGCAAGCACACACCACTATTAAGATGTACCTCAATCCATTGCATAGTTGCATCTTGACAAATTCTAGCTGTGTCCTGTTGAAAGGACCTCCAGATCTCCCTATATGACTCTGTGTAACATCAGTTCTTTTTTCCACATTAGTATGCTGACAAATCACACACCTATGACACTGCACCTCAGCCATCGCTCAAAACATTAAGTTAAACCACATTTGCCTAAACAACCTCATCATGGCATCCCTTCCTACATGCATTGACCCATAGTAGTGCCTTGCCATCAGTGGCAATATACTATTGGGCCATACTGGTCTTCCATCTCCTGAAACCCAAATGTCATTGTCTCTTTTCAGAAGGGTCGTTTGTGTGTGCACAACCTGGTGGAGAGTATGGTTTCTTTGTAGTTATTATGTTCTGGTGTGCCCCTGGGGTAACGTGCTCCGTTTTAGAACGTTATTAGAACTAATAATGTGGTTGCGCTGCCTGTGTAAGATGCTTCCCCCTGCGCACTACTCTTGCCCTATATAGGATTTCTACGTTGCTCCTGGGGTTTTAAACTTTGTATTTAAAGAATTAATAAGCCAAGGGATTCCGTAGGTGAATTCAAATATTTATTTCACAGTGCCTGTTTTTGTTCATCATTCCTTAATATATGTAGATTCTACACACATTGTTGATTAGCATAATTCACAAATCCTGTTCCAATGCATTTTGGGCATTCCGCCCTTCATCAGGGAACAATGCTGTAATTAAAAGTAAACAAAAATACATTGAGGAGACTATCCTGTTTCAATAAATGACACCAAAAAAAGGAAAATCAACAATAATCCTTCTTGCATGATTAGTGCTTGGTGAAAGAATTTTATTCGATGAGCTCATATGTTACATCTTAGAAGGATTTAGTACTGAAAAGGAGCAGTGGGGGACACTGCAGAGATTTGGATGCGTAGATGCTGTTAATAAAACGAGTGAGAGTGATATAAGAATACTGTAGCTGCGTGCAATTATAACCTACAGGTGTAAGCACTGCTTCATCAAATATTAGCTGTGCGGTAAAGCAAACCACAGCAGTTCCGATACCGCAGAGTGTTCATAATGCGTTTGTGGATTAAAACATGCTACGTTAGTTAGTACTGTTACTATTGTAATCACACATGCTGAAAGAATGTGCTTGTTTTCTAAGATCTGGGAAATAAAGTTCGGGAAAAAACGGTGCTCGTGATTTAGAAAAGTGCCCGACTTTCTATTGTGGTGATAACCTCACATAACTTTAGCTGTGTGCGATAAAAGCGAGCGCGAAGGCAGCTCATAATTTAACTTACTGAATGCTGTAATGCTGAATGCTATAATAGTATTCAAACTCTGTTAACTGGGTGATTCCGCTGACGTGGTCACTGGATTCTAATCCAAACGTGCTCGGATTGTGTGGCATGGTAAAAGTATGCAGGTGATGTTGATAACAAAAGTGAGGTAGGACTGTGTTTATCCGAAAAAACGGCGGCCATATTGTAACTGTTAATGAGACTAGTCTTGATGTTAAAAACCTTGTATTCTGAATTACGTGGAATTCCAAGGATCCTAAGAAGGTTGTTGTGAATACGAACCTGTGAATAATGAAAATTGAATAGATTCTTAAAGCTAACTGGTATGTAAAACCAGCAATACATATGACAACATGTAATCTTGTAAACGGAGGTGAGGATGAATTGCTTTCCCCTGTAAAATTCATGGCCATGTTATGAACGTGGTATGAAACTGGTCATGTTGATATGAAAAGAGAAATCTTACATAGTAAACCATAGGGTGTACGAGTATGAAGTCAGTTCACCATTGCATGGTGCAACCCTGTAAATAAAATTAAATAACAGATTCTTAAAGCACCCTCGTTAGTTTAGCCAGTGGTACACCAGAGATGCTTTATATACAGCTGTGAAGTCAGTTCACTATTATATATTGTGAGTCTGTCAGTGAAATTAAATAAACAGTTTTTTAAATAAAAACACCCTAGTATGTTTGGCCAGCAGTACACGAAATATAACAACACATTGACAAATCGTAAATTGGCAGATGTCAAAGGACTGTCAGGTAATCATTATAAATAACATTGGTATTCCATGTGTTCGTTCATCCCGTAGGGTTTAAGAGTTTCAAGTTGCTTAATCAGAAGTTTTCTCTTTGTAATAAATGCTTGTTGTTATCTCTGCCCTCAGTTTTAGTTATAACTTCCAATATTATAATAATAGTAATAATAATCCACATTTGTAAAGACCGTACAATCACCCGCAAGGGTCTCTAGGCGCTGGTGGCCGTTGGGAAGATTAAGCAAGCTATTGCCCAGAGTCACAGGGTGCTGGGCTAATCTTACGCCGGCGATCGAACCGTGATCCCCAGATTCCGCAGTGAGTCGCCCTGGCCGCGACGCCACACCTCTTTCCTTTAGTTGACTGATGTTATGTTCCAGAAAGTGGCATGCGACAACAGATTTCATATTTCTCGTGCGGATGTTAGACTTGTGTTCATTAATTCGGGTCTTTATTTTTTGCTCGGTTTTGCCAACATAAATTTGTCCGCATGGACATTTGAGTAGGTAGATGACGTTCAGGGTATCGCATGTGGGTGTAACTCACAACTTGATGTTATGACCATTTCGTGGATGTGTGATGTTGGATCCCGGCATAATGTTATTACAATTGTTGCAGTTATGGCGAGGTTCCTTTGTACATTGATGCATCTGTTCTTATGGTTTGTTTTAGTATCTCACCAAGATTTTTACTTCTTTTGTATGCAAGTATGGGGGGTTCTGAAAAAAGCTTGTTTAAATCCGGTTCAAGGGTTAAGATAGACCAGTGCTGTTTTATGATATGTTTATGTGCGTTGCTTAGCGTTGAACATTTTGAGACTATAACCATGCAGTTACTTTCTGGTTTAGTGGTTTTTTGAAGTAGTTCATTTCGACTTTTTTGTTAGCATCTATGTTTAGCTTGATCCAATGTTGTTTGCGGGTATCCTTGTTGTATGAGTCATTTCTTCAATGCGCATAGTAGCTGTTTGAGGATGGGATACTATTCTTTTTACCCTAAGCATTTGTGACAGTGTTAGATGGTGTTTCAATGATGGTTGATGGAAACTGCTATAATGCAATGTATCATTCCGATCAGTTTTTTTCCTGTATATGTCCGTTTCAAATCCATGACTGGTTTTAATTACTTCCACGTCGAGGAAGGTGATGCGATGTTCTAGTATTTCTGATGTGAATTGAGTTTGTTCATTAATTCAATTAAGGTTTTGTAATGCTTCAGTCAATTCTATGCGAGACCCATTCCATAAAATGAAAATGTAATCTATGTATCGTAAGAACAGTTTACTATGTGTAGTCCAAGGTGGTTGTGAAAAAATATGATCTTCTTCAAATTTCTTCATAAAGAGATTGGCATACGCCGGCTCTGCGTAGTTGCCCATGGAAGTTCCAGTTAATTGAAGAAACCAATGTTCTTTCCATTTGAAATAGCTTTGGTAAAGCGTGAAATGAAGTAGCTCCATCAGAAATATTTGCATGTCTTGTTTCCAGCAACGCATGCTCGATGGCATCGATCCCAAGGTTATGTGGAATGGAAGTGTACAATGTTTTAACATCTATGGTACAAAGTAAAATGGTTTCATCTGGAGTGCATGTGGTTTGCTGTAATTTCAACAAAAAATCAGTTGTGTCTTTTATGTATGTTTTCATGCAAGGTTGGAGATATCGGCCCAAAAATTGACCAATTGGTTCATGTATGCTTCCTTGGGTGGATACAATTGGTCTGAATGGTGGATGATGTAAGTCTTTATGTATTTTTGGTACCATGTAAATAATGGGGCTTCTTGGGTTGTTTTTTTATTAAAAATGTTTTGGTTCTTTCATCAATTACCCCAGTTTCCCAGGCTTTATTCACTATGGATTTTAACAGGTTGTTGAAATCTTCAGTGGGGTTTATTTCCAATCTTTTATAGGTGGTTTGATCTGAAATATGTTTTTCGACCTCCGTTTCATAATGTTTGGTGTTCAATACCACTAGTGCTCCACCTTTATCATCCTTCTGACAGATGATTTTAGGGTTGTTGGCTATTCCTTTAAGAGTGCCAAGTTCATTTTGTCTTAAATTCCTCTTTTTATTTCTGTTGGTGTAATTCAGTTTGGATAGATCTTGTTTAATGAGGTTTTCAAACATATCCAAGGTTTTGTGGCTGACTGGAGCCATGAATGAACTTTGGGGTGTTAGCCCTCCTAGTTGATCTTCCTGTATAGTTTGGCGTTCCTGGAGGATGTTTTCAAAGAAATGTCTAAGTAGTAGTTTCCTCATGAGTTTGAATAGACTTATTTCTAATTCCAGATTGTTAGTATGTGCCATAGGGACAAAGGATGTTCCCTTTTGTAATATCTTAAGTTCGAATTCATTCAACTTTTGATCATTCAGACCAATATTATCCACAAGAGCTGAACCAGACGTTACTTTTGCTAGAAGGGAGATACATATCCCAGATGATTTAAACTAAGAACCTGAGTAGAAACTAGATCTCCTAGGATCAAGAGAAGCAACACAAATACACATATTTGTGTTTTCGTTGTATACTGTCTTGCTTTTCAAATTCGATTGGATTTTATATAAGAATCCTCAAAGCCAAACAAAGAGCTTAAAGTACGTCTAAGCCCTGAAGAAATCCGTATGAGGACGAATTACGTTGGCGATTATGAAATTTAAGAAATTGAAAAAAGAATAAAGAATTCTCATAACTACAATCAAAACTCACCAGCATTTCTCTTAATTTTGTTTGGGAAGATCTTGATACACTGTTTCACTTGATGTTGAGCTTTTAAGATTTGTGGATTACCAACAAGTTCCACATACATGATATATTAGTTTGAGCGCTGGGCCACCCCTTGATCAAATTGTCGTAGCAGCACTTGTGCCACTTCTTTTTTTGGAACATATGGAGGTCATGTTCCAGGCCCCTGTGCACCATAAAATGTAATAATAGACTCTGCCTAGATAGGGTATTGCTGACTGGTGCGGGATCTCTAGCCTTGACTCTCTTCTCCTTTGGAATTTCTCAATAGTATCCACCCAAGAAAGCATACATGAACCAATTGGTCAATTTTTGGACAGATACCTCCAACCTCATGTGACACAAATGAAAACATACATAAAAGACACAGCAGATTTTTTGTTGAAATTACAGCAAACCACATGCACTCCAGACTTTACTTTGTACCATAGATGTTAAAACATTGTACACTTCCATGCCACATAACCTTTGTTTGAGAAGTGTGGTATATGCTGTCCACTAGTTATAATGGGCACCTCGCACCAGTCCAGCCAACCCTTATTGATGATTAGGTTTAAGGCATCCTTTATTGAAAGCTATCCTAGTGGTAGCTATGAAGAGCAGCCTTCAGGCTAAGTTTCGAAGGAATATAAAGCAGCTTGGTTTACCAGATTATAACCTCTTGAATGACCAAATGAAAGGAGATCTACACAAGGTATATATAAAATATACGTATTTATTTCTAAACACTCTCTACTAACCTCTTTA
This sequence comes from Triturus cristatus, assembly GCF_964204655.1. Lineage (NCBI taxonomy): Eukaryota > Metazoa > Chordata > Amphibia > Caudata > Salamandridae > Triturus > Triturus cristatus. The sequence continues at coordinate 892,786,597 of NC_140581.1, forward strand.
TGAGATTAGAGATCAAGATACACAATTATATACAGTTCTAAAACAACAGTAAATAGCAGAATATACAATGGGCCCCAGGGGGAGACCAAACCATGTATTAAGAAAGTGGTATAAGAACCGTGACTTGACTACACACAGTGCCTAGAGCACGTAGAATCGCTGGGACCCCAAGGAACCACCCAAGGTAGTGACACAGGGGACCCAAGGGGGATGCGTTCAGTGTGAGAACACAGCCGCGAGCTTCATACAATCCTATGGGAAAGTCGCGGTTGGAATTTTAAAGATTAAGGACACTTTGGAGAGGACTTGGAGCAAACACTTTTAGACTTAGAAGGTTCCAAGGCTAACACCCATGTGAGCACTGGAGTACTTATGTTACCTAACCTAGGGAAGCTGGGTGCATAGGTGTCAAATGGCATCGGGAATCTTCGTCGTTTCCAATGGAGAGTTGTTGCAAAGTGCTGCTGCCGTGAAGAGGAGAAGTATCCTGTGGGATCCAAGCCTGGATCGAAGATGTGAAGAGCAGAGGCATAACGGACACCCCCGCAGCCCCCGCAGTGCGGGGGGCCCCCACTCTTCTATATATGAAGGGGGGCCCCCTCAGCTTGTCCGTCCAGGGTGTGTGTCTCGTCTCCTGTAAAGCTGATGCCGTTTGCAGCCTGCTTTGAGCCTCCCTGCGCAGACACGGGCTGACTCAGAAGTGAAGAGAAACAAAATAACAACTTTTGTTTCTCTTCCACTCCGAGCCTGCCAGGTCCCTTACAAGAGCAGATACTCCCCCCCCCCTCCCACTCCTCCTCACAGAAAGCGTCTTCCTTAGAGTGCTGCTTGTCTGAGAGGGGAAGAGGCTGCACAGAACTTATTGTGGCAGAGGTAAGTTTTCTACCTTTAATTGCAACAGTCAAATATAGCCTTCTGTTCACAATTTAATATTCTGCAAAGGGCCCAGTATGGTTCTGAAATAGAACTTTATAGGAAATCATTGTTAGTCATTTGAATATGGCCTTTCTGTCTTTGTCAGTCAGGGTTCACCAGGGCAGCTGTAGAGTGTTTTCTTCTTACATTCCCTGTTAAACTATGAACTAATAAGGGGAAAAATACCAATCTGATTTTTCTAATTGTTGTACCAGTCAGGACATTAAAATACAGTGCATGCTCATATAAAACCAGTTAGGCGGCAACCATAGGAAGGAGATGTGCGCAACCCCAGAAACATAACCAGGACTCTGCTTAGGGGCAATGAAAGGACAAAATATAGCTGGAATGTTGAATGAGTGGTAAAGGATGTGGATGGGTGATTGCATATGAGTGATTGTGGTAGGTGAGTGCTAAGGAAGTGGACCCCCTCCCCCAAAAGGCTCTCCTACAACACCAGCCTTTTTTTTCTCAATGACAAGCACAGTTGTGCCTTGCACAGGGATCTTGTTTTGTTAATGGTCTGCTGTAAGTGGACAGGGATAGCATTTTTGTAAATAGTTAAATGCAGGCATGGTGTCCTCTGCACCCAAGGGGAGTTGTTGTGTGCAGTGCTTAATTTGTAAAATATTAAGTGCCAGGGCCCTGACCAGGAGGCCACTGCAGCTTGCACCACACACTGCCCCTGTTTTTGTTGCGAAAATAACTACTAACCATCTCTCTCGCCTGCAAGTGCGACAGTTCAGATTATTCCAGGTCCGCGGAGCTAAAGGAATTACTATGGCGGCAGATATTAGTAATTTTTAATGTATATTGTATTTATAAACAACCGTTGTACTGCTCATCTCTACATTAGATGAGCAGCGCCACCATGTGGCAGACTGTCCATGTGTGGTGTTAACAATTACGTGCCGGTGCAGAGCACTGGAAACAAATAAAGATCCAGTGTTGAGCACCGGAAACCACCGGCTCAAATTAAGCACTGGTTGCGTGGGGACATAATATATTTCAATCCAAGCAGGTAAATTGAAAAGGTAATTCAATTACAAGTATTTTAAAGGTATTATCCAAATCATCAATTACCCATGCCTCGTGTACTATCACAGACATCTGCACTATTTTCTCTATGCTTTTTTATTGTATGCATTGTCTAGAATATCACTGGTGGAACTATCTGTAGTGTCCTTAGAAGCAACTTGTAGTGGGCATACATTAGGCCATAGTTAAACTGGTGGCTGTACTTTATGAGATAAAGTAGCCCCTGTCATACATTATAAGGATATTGCATCTCACTGAGGAATTCCATGACCATAGTGCTGTGGTACTCATAGAACGGCCTGCGGGCTGCCAGCGGCTCAGCAGGTCTTCCTTGATGGCCCGTGGACCGTGCAGGTAATGTACCCATGGCCCCCCAGAGAGAAAGAGAGAGAGAGAAAGAGAGAGAAAGTGGAGAGAGAGAGAGAGTGGTGAGAGAGTGTGGAGAGAGAGTGTGGAGAGAGAGAGACAGTAGAGAGAGTGGGGCGAGAGTGGAGACAGAGTAGAGAGAGAGTAGGGAGAGAGACTGACTGACTGAGATACTGCCTGACTAAGACTGACTGAGAGAGAGAGTGACTGACAGAGAGACTGACAGAGAGAGACAGAGACTGACTGACAGAGAGACCGGCTGACAGAGAGAGAGACTGGCTGATAGAAAGAGACTGACTGAGAGAGACTGACAGAGAGACTGACTGGCTGAGAGAGAGACAGACTGGCTGACAGAGAGACTGACTGACTGACAGAGAGACTGACTGAGGTAGAGAGAGACTGACTGACAGAGAGAGAGAGAGAGAGAGACTAGCAGAGAGAGAGACAGAGATTGACTGAGAGAGACTGACTGATTGACAGAGAGACTGACTGACTGAGAGAGAGACTGGCTGATAGGGAGAGAGAGAGACTGGCAAAGAGAGAGAGACAAAGACTGACTGACTGACTGACTGACAGAGAGAGACGGACTGACAGAGAGACTGAGAGACTGACTGAGAGAGACTGACAGAGACTGACTGGCTGAGAGAGAGACTGACTGACTGAGAGACTGACTGACAGAGAGACTGACTGACAGGGAGAGAGAGAGACTGGCAAAGAGAGAGAGACAAAGACTGACTGACTGACTGACTGACTGACAGAGAGAGACGGACTGACAGAGAGACTGAGAGACTGACTGAGAGAGAGTGAGAGACTGACTGACAGAGAGAAACTGACAGAGAGAGAGAGAGACTGTCTGACTGACAGAGAGAGACTAACTGACAGAGAGACTGACTGGCTGACTGACAGAGAGAGAGAGAGAGAGAGAGAGAGAGACTGATTGACTGAGAGAGACTGACTGACTGAGAGAGAGTCCGACTGACAGAAAGAGAGAGACTGACAGAGAGAGAGAGACTGACTAAGAGAGAGAGACTTAGACTGACAGAGAAAGACTGACTGACTGAGAGAGAGACTGACAGAGAGAGAGAGAGAGGGACTGACTGAGAGAGAGAGACTAAGACTGACAGAGAGAGACTGACTGACTGAGAGAGAGACTGACAGAGAGAGACTGACTGACTGGGAGAGAGACTGACTGACAGAGAGAGAGAGAGACTGACTGACTGAGAGAGACTGACTGACGGAGACAGAGACTGTGATGGAAATGGGGTCAAAGTGTGTATGAAGCTATTCAATGCCTCTTAAGATTGCTATTGTCTGCTAATAAAAATGTATTATCAAAAAGTGCTCTTTGTAGTTACATCTGCTTTTGAATACAGCATTGTCTAATGTTTTGAAACAGGTTTGATTTCTTTTACTCTGGCCCCGCCCCCCACTGACCCCACCCCCACCACTGACCCCACCCCTAGCGGTGTGGCCCTCAGTCACAAACCACACTTTAATTTTGGCCCCCAACAGAAAGTTTGTGAGTACCCATGATATAGCGGAACTAGGCCGAAGGTGACTCACAACATCATTATCATCTACAACAGCTCGTACTTTATTCCATGTAATACATGGTAACACCATAACCTTTCCCACAAGCCACTTAAATCCTTGGTGTGTAGCTATTGGTGTAACAATAGCCCCTGCAGCACCCATGGTGCGGATGGCCCCCGGGCTCCAGGGTGCCCCCTCCTGCACTGTGCACGGGCGGTGAGGTCACTGTCCTTAAAGCTACTGACTGGGTCCAGGCTGTGGGGGGGCCCCCTCTGTGAAATTTGCAGGGGGGCCCCCTTAGGTTTCGTTATGCCACTGGTGAAGACCCTGAAAGCAGAGGGGACAGAGTCTGGGTCACTTCAGGGTGACCAGGGGCATGTTAGACCAATGCCCACCAATGTCGGGTGTTTCAGGTGCGAAGAGGTGAAGGTTGACTCCATTGCTACGGGGACCAGGAGACGACGACCACAGTCCACAGGCGAGCTGTCCCACGAAGGATGTCAAGTGCTGGGGGATCAGTGTCCTGGATTGGAGACCAACAAGCCTTGGCAACGGCAACCCGCGCGGTGAGAGTAAAACGGCTTTGATGTGGACCAGCAAGGTCCTGTGGACTCCCCAAGCAATGGAGAGTCAGGGAACGTCTGGAGCAACCAGGTAAGCCCGTTGAAAGTTAAAGTACCCTTCTCAGGGAGCCGCAAGTCGACAGACAAAGTATCGCAAAGGGACCTCAAGAGGAATCACTAAATACCAGCCCACGGGACACTCGAGGAGTGTAGGCCAGTAATCTTCGGTGGAATCACTGCTCGGGGTCTGGACTACAAGTAGCCCAAAGCACAGCCTCAGGGATCGCCAAAAAGCATATGCTGCTGCAAATGTACACGGTGCCCAGGGGTTTGGGTTGCACGGTCCCCACGAGGGCTTTGGATCTCAGGTTTGCTGAGAGCACGAATCAGCCTCGGCAAAGCTTGGAAACCCACCTCCTGTGTTGCAAAGTCTTCGGAGTCCTTCAGGGGCTACATAGTTGCAAACCGGACCTATGCGTCTTTGGTGCCTGCCTTGCAGGGGAGTAACTCCTTTACTCCAAGGGAGATTCTTCGGTCATCCAACGTCCTGTAGATAGTAGAAGTTCTGGGATTCTGTAGCAGAGTTCCGTCCAGGTAAATCTAAAGTCCTGTAGCCAGAGGTTCCTACTTCCTATACCCAAGGAAGGGGTGGGACAAACTGAGGACCCACCTATGAGAGGGTCAGCACAGAGGGGTGGCTACACACATATCCTTTGTCCAGTTTCATGCCAGTGCAGGGGCTGGTAGCCCCTGCAACCGGTTTGAGCTGGACTATGCACAGGGACGCCAAATGTGCCCCCAGTGCAGACATCAAAGCACTCTTGGAGTGCACCCACCCAGCCCCAATACACTAAAGCCTGTCTGGGAGGTGGTTACACCTTCCTGTGACAGGAAACCTATTGTCCAGCCTCCCCTGCCAGAGTTTCATCCAGCAGCAGGAGGGCAGACTCGTGTCTGTGGCTGGCAGCATCCATTTTGTAATGCCAGGGTTCTGTGTACCGGTGAAGTCATATTTCTCCCTCTAGTAGGGTGGAATCATACCTCCCCCGCCAGTTGCTGGTGGGGAGATATGATTCCAAGGTGTTTGACACCAAACACAACATGTTTACATTCAGCCATTCCAAAGTTAGCATTTACCGCAAAGTTATAATGAACTTAAGAGTATATGGTATGACTGCATCACAAACAACCCCGGAATAGAGGTCCCGAAGGCTGCAGAGGTGCTCTGCTCATGCATGGGCACCCTCTCACATAAAACCCAGCACCCTGCCTTCAGGATTGATAAGGCCAGCCATAGGGGTGACTGATAGGTTTATATATGCAGTGATATGGATAGATATAGTGAACCTATATCTAAGTAAGGGGTGCATACACCACCTTACACAGGCTGCTGTAGCAGGCCTGTTGTGTCCTTTTGAATGGTCTCCCAGGGGTGGCATAATACATGCCGCAGCCCCTGAAAGGCCTCTGGGGTACCTGTGCCCTAGGTACATAGTATACCATTTACTAGGGACTTATAAGGGTACCCCAGAATCCAATCTGTGGTGTACCTAAAGTACATGCAATCAATTTAGAGAGGAAGCAGCTAGGCTGGGGTTCTGGATAGCAGGATCCCAGCCAGACTAAAGTAAAAAAACAGTGAGCATCAGCAAAAAGTGGGGGTGACTATAAGAAGCAGATCCTACTCTCCTACACTTGGGATCGATTCCATCGAGCATGCGTTGCTGGAAACAGATTTAAAACAAGATGCAAAATATTTCTGATTGAGCAACTTCATTTCATGCTTTACCAAAGCTATTTCAAATGGAAAGAACATTGGTTTCTTCATTTAACGGGAACGTCCATGGGCAACTGTGCAGCGCCGGCGTATGCCAAGCTCTTTATGAAGAAATTTGAAGAAGAACATATTCTTTCACAACCACCTTGGACTACACATAGTAAACTGTTCTTACGATACATAGATGACATTTTCATCTTATGGAATGGGTCTCGCATAGAATTGACTGAAGCATTACAAAACCTTAATCGCATTAATGAACGAATTTAATTCACATCAGAAATACATCGCAACACCTTCCTCGACGTGGAAGTAATTAAAACCAGTCATGAATTTGAAACAGACATATACAGGAAAAAAACAGATCGCAATAATACATTGCAATATAGCAGTTTCCATCAACCCTCATTGAAATGTGATCTACCACTACCACAAATGCTTATGGTAAAAAGAATAGTATCCCATCCTCAAACAGCTACTATGTGCATCGAAGAAAGACCCGAATTAATGAACACAAGACTAACATCCGCACTAGGAATATGAAATCTGTCGTCGCATGGCACTTTCTCGAACATCATCATAACATCAGTCAACTAAAGTTTTTTAATATTGGAAGTTATAACTAAAACTAATGGAATACCAATGTTATTTATAATGATTACCTGACAGTCCTTTGACATCTGCCAATTTACCATTTGTCAATTTGTTGTTATATTTTGTGTACCCCTGGCCTAACATACTAGGGTGTTTTAAAAACAAAATCTGTTTATTTAATTTATTGACAGACTCACAATATTTAATAGTGAACTTACTTCACAGCTGTATATAAAGCATCTCACTTGTACAGCTGACTTAACTAACTAGGGTGCTTTAAGAATCTGTTCATTTAATTTTATTTACAGACTTGCACCATACAATGGTGAACGGACTTCATACTCGTACACCTATTGTTTACTATGTAAGATTTCTCTTTTCATATCAACATGACCAGTTTCATCCCACATTCATAATATGGCTGCCAATTTTACTTGCCTCCGTTTACAAGATTACATGTTGTCATATTCCTTGTATCGCTGGTTTTACATACCAGTTAGCTTTAAGAATCTATTCAATTTTCCTTATTTACAGGTTTGTACTCACAAAAACCTTCTGAGGATCAGTGGAATTCCACGTAATTCAGAATACATGGTTTTTAACATCAAGATTAGTCTAATTAACTTTACAATATGGCCGCCGTTTTTTGGATAAACACAGTCCTACCTCACTTTTGTTATCAACATCACCTGCATACTTTTACCATGCCACACAATCCGAGCACGTTTGGATTAGAATCCAGTGACCACGTCGGCGGAATCACCCAGTTAACAGAGTTTGAATACTATTACAGCATTTAGCATTACAGCATTCAGTAAGTTGAATTATGAGCTGTCTTTGCGCTCGCTTTTATCGCACACAGCTAAAGTTATGTGAGGTTATCACCACAATAGAAAGTCAGGCACTTTTCTAAATCACGTGCACCATTTTTTCCGAACGTTATTTTCCAGATCTTAGAAAATGAGCACATTCTTTCAGCATGTGTAATCACAACGGTAACAGTACTAACTAACGTAGCGTGTTTTAATCCACAAACACATTATGAACAATCAGCAGTATCGGAACTGCTGTGGTTTGCTTTACCGCACAGCTAATATTTGATGAAGCAGTGCAGTGTAGGTTATAATTGCACGCAGCTGCCGTATTCTTATATCACTCTCATTCGTTTCATTAACAGCATCTACGCATCCAAATCTCTGCAGTGTCCCCCACTGCTCCTTTTCAGTACTAAACCCTTCTAAGATGTACATATGGTGTAAGAAAGAGATGAGCTCATCGAATACTATTGTTTCACCAAGCACTAATCGTCCAGGAAGGATTATTGTCAATCTCGGTTTTTTTTGTGTCATTTATTGAAACAGGATAGTCTCCTCAATGTATTTTTTGTTTACTTTTAATTACCGCATTGTTCCCTGATGAAGGGCGGAATGCTCGAAATGCATTGGTACAGTATTTGTGAATTATGCTAATCAACAATGTGTGTAGAATCTACATATATTAAGGAATGATGAACAAAAACAGACACTGTGAAATAAATATTTGAATTCACCTACGGAATCGCTTGGCTTATCAATTCTTTAAATACAAAGGTTAAAACACAAGGAGCAACATACAGCCCTATATAGGGCAAGAGTTGTGCCCAGGGGGACGCATCCTACACAGGAAGCGCAACCACATTATTGTCTCGTTTCACACATCCTGTTCTAATCGAACGCTGCTGCTCCTTCTCAGTAACTTCGTCTTGTAATCTCTTCCATTCGTCCCATGTATCAGCAATAGTCATCAAAAGGTTGAAATTCATTTTATATGCTCCCTCATTTGTGTATTCATCATTGTAAGTGCAGACAATCAGAGCGCAGTATCTTGCAACTTCATCTGCATTATGGCTCCCAACTGTAACAAAATCGTTTCCTTTAGAGTGGGCAGAGAATTTGATAACAGCAATCTGGTCAGGCATTTGTAAAGCCTGTAACAGTTTCCTCACATTTTCTCCTTAGCGGATAGGGGACCCTTTTAAGGTCATGAATCCCCTTTGAAACCAAAATTGTCCAAAGTCATGAACAGCACCAAGCACATACTGGCTCCCGTGAATATTGTCACTTTCAGCTGGTCTGAAACACTGCATGGTCAGGTAAGGGCAATCAATTCAGTGACCTGCGTGGAGAATACTCTTTGAAGCCAGCCGGTTTCCACCACTCCTGTAACAGTACAGACAGCATAGGCAGCCCTCAGGTTTCCCTAATTATCTCTTAGACATGAGCCATCTAGAAATAGGGTGTAATCAGGCTCAGCCAATCGTTCATCCATTATATCGGAACGTTGGGCTAGCTGCAAAGATCATTGACATTGAGACAGTCATGTTCTACTTTGATCTCTTCCAAATCACAATCAGGTGATGGTAATTGTCTGGCAGGGTTCAAAACTGAACAGGGTAACAATTTCAGCTGCCAAGATAGTCTACTCATACCTAGTGAGCCGGCTACTCGTCAAGTGATGCATACATGTTCTAGTCAACAGAACTTCAACAGAGTGGGGTATATAAACGTTCAATGGGTGGCCCATCACAATGATTGCACATCTTTCAATGCTGACACCTGTCTCCCCAACGGGTCTGAGACATCCGGGCAATGCTGAAGCTACTGGGTCTAGAGTAGCTGAGAAGTAGGCAACTGGTCTGCGGGCACCTCCATGATTCTGAGTTAACACTGAGAGAGTGCAGCCTCCCCTCTTACTGCAGATAAGCGAAAACACGTTATTATAGGTAGGCATTCTCAGTGCAGGGGTACGACAGAAACTCTAAATTCCAGGAATGCATTCAAACAATCATAGTCCCAGGGTTCCAGATAGGACACATCCTTGTGTGTCAACCTCTGCAGAGGTTTGAACATTAGGGAAACATTGGGTTTCCACTGATGAAAGTAACCCGCCATTCCTAGATTAACCCTGACTTCCTTCTGCATGCAAAGTGGATTCATTTGTGACACCTTTCTCGCACCTTTCATAATGTGATGTCCTAAGTAGAGGACTTTCCCCATATAGTAATGCAACTTATTTGAGGACACTTTATGTCCATTCTCAGCCAAATGGTTCTGCAAGTCAATGGTATCAGTTGTACATGCTTTTCGAGTGTTTGATGCAACCAAAGGTCATCAATGTACTGGACCAGGACATAATTGCAGGGCATGACCAGAGACTCGAAATTCTTGTTCAAGATCTGGTTGAAAATGTAAGGACTTTCCATATACCCTTGTGGGACACGGCACCATGTTAAAACACAATTCCCCAGCTGAAAAACAAACAAAAACTGACTATCTTCATGAAGAGGAATGGAGAAAAATGCTTGGCAAATATCAATGACAGTGAACCATTCAGCCTCACATGGAATCTGAAACAGAAGTATTCAGTACCACGGGACAGCAAAGAACAACTTTGTTGTTTATTTTACGGAGATCCTGTACAATGTGGTACTTACCTCTTGTATTCTGCAAGACCATAGTAGGTAAGTTACATGGACTCCCCAGGATCTCTTTTAGAATACTTTGCTCAATCATGGTCTTGATTACAGATGACATTCCAGCAACTGTCTCGGGCATCAGGTTAGACTGTGGGATTCTTGGGTAGTCGGCATTTGGCTTAACTTGAATACAGACAAGCTTACCTCCTTTAATGAGTCCTATGTTCTTTCCTGAAAAATCCCAAACTATGTCTCTCACTGTGTCTCTGAGATCCATGAGATCCAATGATAGGTTTTCTTCCATTAACATTGGGAACAATGAGATGTGCACATTTTGATTTATCAATTTAAAGGTAATGTCCTCATCATTCATTTGAAGCTCACAGCCCATTGGTGTGCAATAGATGGTGTAATTTAACTTACACATCAAATCACATCCTATAGACACACAGGACTTTAACCACACACCACAAATTGATGATTATCTTCAAATGTCCTTATCTTCACAGGTACTTCTTCAAACAGGGGGCTTGTCAACTTCCTATTTGTAACTCCTACAACTTGGATTGTTCTTCCAGAGAGGGGTAGGTATGGAACCTCTGCTTTTCTCACCGTAGAGCGGTTAGCACCAGTGTCTATCAGGAAAGGGACATTGTGGCAATCTACATCAGCATCAACATACTGTCCACTCTGGTCTACCTCTAAGACTTCACGAAGTATACAGTCTTCTTCCCCCTTCGGGCACCATCATAAGGACTTATCTGGACCATATCCATTGGAAGTCTCAAACATAGGGTACTGTTAGAATGGGCTGTTACTATGGGACAAATTCTGATTCCCACTTATGTCTGTGTTCGGGTTAAATCGAGTGCTATTTACAGCTTGTGTGGCATCATTGGTTGTGGCACTTGCATTACAGGATCTTGGGGACCAACTGAATTTTTACATTTCTGTCTGGCCACATTCTGAGGTTGCATGACATTACCCTGCAGTTGACTAAACCACCCATTCTGCTCTTGATTTGCAGGGTTAAGATGACACTCGCATTTTCAATGCCCCAACTTATAACAATAGTGGCCTTGATTGGACTTCTTTTAAGGTGGCAACATCCCTTCCAGTTTTGGGATCGATAGGATCAACTCTTCCTGTTCTCTGCCCCTGAAATGCCCCAACTTGTTGCACTGGAGCCCCTGACTGGTAAACTCACTGGATTGGATTGGATTGATATTACCTACAAACGATATTCCCTAAGTAAGGCCGATTTTGACCTCCTCTTTTAGCAGCCTTCATCTGCACCATCATCAACTTCTTTTTCAACGTCTTGTGTTTCATCTCAATCTCATCATAACAATATTTAGCATAACTCAGAATTTCGTCAATTGGCTTATTCTGCCAGCAAATCAAATGTTGTTGAATCATCATACTAATTTCAGATCTCAGCCCAGTCACAAAACCGGACACAAACTGTCCCATATCCTTGGGTTTGAGGGTGTCCATTCCACTATACTGCTTGAAAGCCTTCAACAATTTTTTTGTAAAAAGCATGAATCATCTCCTTAGGTTCTTGAGTCATCCTGTCAATGTTTACCCAATCAATATCTTGTGGAGGCACCTTAGCCTTCAGTCGAGTAATCACCTGGTCATATTTCTTCATCACTATAGGGAACTGACCATGTGTCGCTGCATCTCTCTCAGCCTTCCCTTCAGGCTATTCTGTAGCTATTTTGCATGCAGACCACAAATCACCAGGTACCACAATTTCAGATAGTGTATTTAAACCAAATCCATAACACCTTCTATATTTTCAGAAATCGTTCGACCTGTTTGCACCATTCTACAGGCGTCTCTCTCAACCTCTGGAAATCATTGGTGAATGCCGCAAGATCACCTCTACTCCAAGACACATAACCTCCAGTTGGTACTTCTCACAAAGGGAAAGGCTTGACACCAGTTCCCCTTTCCCCTAAGGGAGGTGGTTTTCCCGTTGTTCTTTTGAGACCCTTTCTTTTAGCACATCTCTCTTCCTATTTGTCCAATGTGCTCTAAATCCGAAAGCTCAAAATTAATTATCGGATTTGAGTCTTCAACCCTGGTAATATCAGGATGAATATGTCCTGATCATGAATGCAAGTCTGTGGTCCTTCTTTAAAGTCTTTGTCCGGTCTATGACAACATCATATCTTTGAGCCAATTCAGATAACTTCTCATGAGCCTGTCTCGCTCTCCTAGTAACATCTTTACTCATAAATAGTCATTTGCTTTGTTGGTAAGTATCTATTCGGTTAAGCTCTTGGCTTCCGCTTATCATTTAATTTAATTCATTTTTTAATTTGACCGCATTAATCAAATCCACCTTTATAGCTTATTTTATGGTTCTGTGGTTTGTATCTGTATTCTGACTCTCATTTGAATTATTATTGTGTGCCTTCAACCATTGCTCTAACTCTTGAACATCAAATAAGTGTTGGCCCTCAGAAGTTGTTTTTGGTGTAGTACTTGCTTGAGGCGTACTGTTACATACATTTGGGGGTGTTTCCCATACAGGCAACTCTATACCTGCCAATCCAGGAAAGGACCTAATGGGTCCAAATCCATTCTGTACTGCAGAGGGGTCTGCACTCGCTGTGCAAAGTGAACTCGCATTCATCGGAGTTAAAGGGACAAACTGGACATTTTTCTGATGCCCTCACTTCTGCAGAAACAGGCATTTTCTGACTTTTATTCCTAACTGAACTAGGATCATACATGGGGTCTATAGGACCAATGGATAAAGGTACTGTAAGAGCATCCAGAATCTTTCAAGACAAAATAGAATTACAAATGCCAGAAGAACCGGGAACGCATACTCCCATATTCCCTCCCACTACGGTGTGCGTCAAGCCTGTCGATATGATCCCAACGACTTCAGAGCTCTAAGCTACCAGTGCTGAAGCACCTCCAGCACTTGTAGTGACATCTATACCTCCCCCCTTCCATTGTGTAACTGATTATATAGGGGTGGGCATTTTGCTAACAGTCTGTTCAAAAGGCTGTCACTTATGTCACTGTCAATGTTCTCAAGCCCATCTCCTGTATTGCTCTTTTCTCTTTTCTTTCTCTCTCTTCCAGTATCATTCCTCTCACTCATTATGGCAGGGTATAATCTTGCTCCCTTAATCATGTCTACCTTCTATCTCCTTTGTCATTCATCCTATCTTGGATATGCGTATTATTCATCGATTTCTTCATTCTCCCTTGATATTTGTCTGTTTGTTTTGCGTGGACTGAGTAACTCCACGAGTTAAGCACTTCAAACTGTGTAGGTCTAGGTAAGGTGTTCATGCAAACAAAAATTCCTCTCAGATTGTTAATTATCCTCATATTAAATGTACCTTCGCATGGAAATGCCAATGCACCTCCTTTCTCTGTGATCTTGTGCGAATATTTAAGCCAGATAATGGTGTGGAGCCCTACGTTTGTCTCCATTTAATGAGCTGGTGTATCTTATGGTGGCGTCTCTTCACCCACTCTAATAGGTACATCCACATCTCCCTTATTACTCTAAAGCATCTCATTTTCAAATCTTTTATTTCCAGAATTCCAAATCAAAATGTTCCAAGTTCCATAACAATGAGACCATCAATAGCAGTGTAGCACCAAATGACGAGTACAACCAATCCCAGTGCGGCGTTACATCAACCAACATATCCCAGCGCAGCACACTCTGATGCCGCTCTCGCTCCTTGCAGAACTCCTCACACTCTCTCTCGTTCACTCTAATTATACAAAAAACAACAACTAACAATTGTCTGCTCCACTAAAAGGATCGATAGAATTCAATCATCCGAAGAACACATACGTTTGAAAATGACACCTCAACCAGTGGGGAATCACTTAAATCAGTATAGTTTCCCTTCTGCACAAAAGGTCTACCACACTAATCACAACTCTATCCAGCACACAAAGAAAAATCCCTATCTCAATTGTGCCGTCAAAGACATCTCACGACAAACCCCACAAAACGTTAGCAGACAATTACAACACAGTGTCTTCTTCACCTTCATCCCGTATCCCGGGATCTAAGGTCACGTCGGACCCGATAACAACTTCACCAACAACTTAATACCACAGTCACTCAACTCTCACAACACCTCCGCCAGACATTACACAATCAATATTTCACAGCAAGCAAAGCATAATCCTCATACAAGCAAACCCTACTAATAGCACTCCTCTGCTGCCGCTGTTTCGATGCACGCCACAGAACTTCATCTATTTTCCAAGTTTTGATCCTGGGCTCTGGACTAGAGCCACTGGGGCTAGGTCTAGAGTAGACTGTTTTCGATTATATTCTATCTCCCTCTACCCCAAGAGCAAACCATCCTACTCTGCTACCAACTGATAAAGCTCACGACCACTTAAAAATCCCCACTCAACCAGATGGTCTTTTTTGGATGCTTTAGAGGTAAGAAAAGAGAAAACAATCACAACTAAAATTTCAATACAGTATAACCAACTTGCTAACGCAATAACTACTCGACAACTAAAATTGAGATAAGTAACGTTTAATTATAAGTTCAGAAATAGATTTATGTAAAGCAGTCTCCGAATCACAGTATAGAAATATAGGACAAACAGAATGAGTCCAAATCTCCTAAAGAGATTACCCCATATAACAAAATATTACAACTAATTCGGTTATGAAGATGCAAGTAATGAGGAAAGAGAATTGAGTGTTAAATTGCATCAACTGATTAGCAAAGGTAAGCATGATCATGCTATCTCTCCCTATAAAACCTTAAAGGCATAACCCTAAAATAAGAAGCATGAGTAAGAATGAGAAATATAAAAAGTTTCAACTGTCAGAGTCTTAAGTAGAAGAAACTCCAACCAAAGATCAAGTAGTATGATGCTACACAAAACAGAAGAGGTCTGCACCTCATGAAGTCCTAATGTGTCTCTCTGACCCTCACTACACTACAGCATACGATATTAGTTGTATTCAAAGTAAATCATGTGATCAGCTCCAGTAACTTTCCAAGATTCAAGCACAAATTGGCTACTAGCACCACCTTGCCCACATCGATAAGTTGCTGCTTCATTTGTACTTGGCTATTCTCCTCCTTCTCCATGGGAACTTGCCTCCTTGCTCGTTACCACATTTCTCCTTGCTGAAATCCATTTTCACATACCTCAATATCTTACTAAAACACAAACCCTTGTTTACTAAATAATGAAGCTTTGTCTGCAACTGCAGTGGAAACAAAATGCAAGCAAACACATTCTACGCTGAAGAATAAATACGAATTAAATGCTAGACTTAAACGTAAGCTTTTGCTGAAACTACACTTGAGGCTGCAAATTCATATCAACTTAATGGTGCACAGGGTTACAAATACGTGCACATTACTAAACACATAGCATGTGCAGTTTCTTAATGAGTGAATGAAATGCAAAAGATTAGAAAAAAGATGTTATTTCAAAATACACCAATATACATATAATTTCTTGTTACATGCATAAATGTCTAGACATTAGTCTACACATACATATCAGATCATCAGCTTTACAAAGAGACACGTTATAAGCTTGGTTACCTCTCAATATATTCATATATAAGTATTGCAGGAAACTCTTGTAATCCCATTTCCAAGCACACAGTTATAATTCTAATTAAGTTTCACATGGAGTACTTTAAATATACAATACCCCCTCTTCTCTAAACAATAATCACTCAGAATATATGTGAGTGCTGACCAGACATGATTAAAATGCAGTCCTACATTATCTGAGGGTGGAACAAAAATTACGATGCTCCAATGGTCTTCAGCCAGATGGCGACTTCAGCCATGCAAGTGGTGAATTTTATCTGGATGTTGGCGGAGTGGTGGAGATGGAGAGGATGAGCTGTGTGTCATCACTGTATTAGATGATGCTGACTCTGTGAGCTTGGAAGATGTTGACAAGAAGTGCCATGTGGAAGAGTGTGAATCTGAGCGAGGATCCCTGGGGACGCCACAGATTCATTTGGTTGCAGCAGAGATGTATGATGGCAGGCTGACAGACTTGATGCATCTGGTGAGAAGGGGCTGATCAATTGTGGAGAGGGTCCTCATATGCTGATTTCGTGGATGCGTTGGAACAGGATGGAAGATGGTGTTTAAAGCAGCTGAGAGGCTGAGCAGGATGAGTACTGCTGTGTCTTCTCTGTCCATGATCATGCAGATGTCTTCAGTGGTGGTGATGAGAATGTCTTGGTGTTGTGATTGGGCCTGAATCCAGATTGAGATAGGTCCAGGAGGTGGTTGGCATTGAGGTGATCGGCCAATCTTTGTTTACAAGTTTTTCCAGTACCTCGGCTGGGTGAGGTGAGGTAAGGAGATTGGTCTGTAGTTATCCAGAGTGTTCAGGTCTGCTAAGGGTTTCTTCAGGAGGAATAGTATGGTGGAGTGTTTCCAGATGTCTAGGAAGGTGGCTATGTTGAGGCAATCCTTTAGTTTTGTGTGAGTGTGGTGCACATGGAGTTGAGTCCTTTGGTGAAGATGAAGGGGTGATGGGTCCTAATGTGCACCTTAGTGGATGGAGTGCATGGTGGTGGTGGTTTCCATTGAGGTGATGGGGGACCAGCAGGCCATCATAGTTTCTGAATGGTGTCGGGTCTGAGGGCAGTAATGGTGGATAGGTCCAGTTGGAGGACAAAGCTGTAGTGATGGTTTTGTCACTTACATTGTGAGAGAGCTTTATGCAGAGCTTTTGGGAATGGGTGATGCTTTGAGGAGTTGGTAGTGCTGGAGTTTAAGCCCTTAACTATGACAAAAAGTGCTTTGGTATTGTTGGCACTGTTCCTGATACATGGGGTCAGAGCTGAGCATTTGGTCAATCTGAGTTGCTTGGGGTAGAAGTGGAGGGCAGATCTGAAGGATGTTCTGTCATTTTTGTTATAGGTGTTTCTCCATAGGCGATCCAGTTGCTTGCAGTGGTGTTTGGAGAGATGTGGTCCTTCTGTGCGCTAGCTGGATAGAGGTCTGTACCTCAGGGGGTGATGGTCTTATTCTGGGCCAGAGTATTAGTGTAGAAGGTGATACGGACATTGAAGTTGGTGATGGACTGAGAGAGTCCTGTTCTTGATGCTGCAGGCAACACATTTGGAGCTCTATGGTCATGTTTCCCTGGGAATCCTGTTCCAATGGCATCAAGTGGTTTTGAAGGGTGCGGCTCCAGGTGGGTGGGGGAAGAGCAGGTCGAAGTGAACAAGGTGGTGGTAGATACAGGTGAGGGGGTTGGCTTCTCCACTCTTTATACTTGAGAAGTTGATAAAGATCGAGTTGTGTATGTGTCTGGCTATGAGGGTTGGATCTTTCATTTATATGGTGAGTCCAAGTGTGCTCAGGTCTTCAAGGAGGTTGTTGGTTTTTGGTAGATGTGGTCTTCCAGGTGAAAGCTGAGGTTACTGAGGAGGAGGAAGGGGCTGAAGATCATCACTAGTGGGGCAATGAAGTCAGTGATGGTATTTCCTAAATTAGAACTTGAGCCAGGTGTGTGGTAGAGCAGGACTCCTCCCAGGATGGTGTTGCTGAAAATGTGAAGCTTAAAGGCCAGGTTTTTCAGGAAGTCACTGGACTTTGCAGATGTGGTGGAGCAGTGAATGCTTTCTTTAGATGATGGCTAGTTCTCCTCCAGGATTGCAGGTTCCATGGGGGATAGCTAAAGCGATGTCAAGAGTCAAGGCCGGGGTAAGCAAGGTCTCAATCAGGAGGAGACAGTCAGGGGAGATGTTATACAGGAGGTCTCAAACTTCAATGGCGTGTCTGATGAGAGAGCGGGTGTTGAGGAGGAGGCTTTTCAGGGTATGGTGTGTGGTATTGTAGGGGTGTGGTGTGAGATGTGGTCATGAGTCTCAATTCAATTTCAATTCACAGGATTTATTGAGAGCGTAACTACCCAAGACTGGCTTCCAACCAGTAAGGTCTGTCAAGTTCAGTATCATGATCTTTTAGGTGAAGAGAAAGCTCTTGAGTTATTTCTTAAAGCTGATTAGACTATCACTCATCCTAAGACTTAAAGGCAAGGTGTACTATAGTTTGGGGGCAAGGTTGGCAAAAGAGTACCCACCACATCTGAGTTTTTTAGCTCTTGTATTAGAGAGAAATCTCAAAATGTTAGATCTAAGCTCTCTTGTGGGGAGATGAGGGCTGACCAAGGAATGAAGAATACGCTGCCCCTTTTGTGCTTCGCATGGTGAGCTATACAGAAAGCTTTAAATGGAATCATATTCACTATGGGCAGCCCATGTACAGTTACTAGTCCCAGGAAGCCAGTTTGAGATTTCGGAGTACCCATGAGGATTCTCACTGCAGCATTCTGCATAACTTGAAGTTTTTTTTACAACACCAAGTGGACTGCCTAGATAAAGAGAATTTCCATAACCAAGGTGGGAAAGTATTAGGCATTGAACCACTGTTCTTCGGACAGCACCTAGTAACCAGCTGAGAGTCTCCCTGAGGTCTCTTAAGAGATCAAAACAGTTGGATGCCAATTTTTTGGCTTGGGCTCCCATGGCACGTTTACTGTCCAGTGTAATACCCAGGCTTTTCACTTCTGTCTTGGGGGATAGAGGATCTCCCAGGGAGGAGGGCCAGTTTAGCTGGTTCCAAAGTGGTGGGTTGTTCCTGACCACCAGGACCTCAGTTTTGATGCCATTTAACTTCAGGCAGCTGGCAGCCATCCAATTGGTGACTAGCTTTAAGGAAGAGTTAAATTGCTGTGATTAGGCATTAGGAAGACAATGATCTGTGTGTCGTCCACATAAGACACTGTAGAAAAACCTAGAGCACAAATGGTGGCTGAGTATAAAGATTAAAAAGCATCGGGCCCAAGGAAGATCCTTTGGGAACACCACACTTTAGGTGATGGGTGGTGGAAAGGAATGGCCCCTCAGTAACTTGAAAGCTTCTGTTGATTAGAAAAAAATGAGAGCCATTGTAATGGCTACCTCTTTCAGCCTGCACAGCAAGGTTGGGTAGGAAACTGTGTCAAATGTTGCACTCAAGCAGATTGAGAGCAGCAGACCCACCTTGGTCATGGCCCTTTTTTAGCTCCTCTGTGACAACTAGGAGTGCTGTTTCTGTACTGGACCCTAGTCGGAAACCAGTTTGAGTAGGGTGTAGGATGTTATGAGATTCCAGAACTACTGACAGTTGGTTATTCATCACTTTTCCAGAATTTTGCTAACTCCGGGGAGGAGAGAAATCTGGTTATGGGTTTCGACTAACTCTGGGTCCAGAGAAGTTTTCTTTAATAGCGGTCTGATGATCATGTGCTTCCAAATGTCAGGCTCACCACCGGTTTCAAGGATTGATTCTATAGGTCACTAAGTACTAAGAGAATGGTATCCCCTACCCCTTTCAGCAGAATGTCTAGGGGTGTGGGATCCAACTGGGAGACAGATTTTACAGTTTTGTTACAGTCAGAATTTCCTCCTTGCTTACATGTGGGAAGAATGAAAGTTCTCCCTGTGACCTATCGACTAAGATCTTATTGTTGGTCAAGTTCTTATAGTCTGATGCCCCAGTAAGTGTGTCGTAAATAAGCCTCGCTTTCCCAAGAAAGTAGTTAGCCAATAGCTCACAGCGGGCCTCAAAGGGAGGAGGGCCTGCACCTGTGATGCCGGGTTTCAAGAAGGAGTTAACAATTTCATAGAGCTCCTTCCGGGATTTAGAGGAGCTTTCAATCCTTGCTACGAAATCATTCATCTGTTCTTTCCCTATAGCATTCTGATACTTTTTCATGCTTTTTTGTATGTGATGTGGCATGTTTCATCATAACTAACCCTCTACGTCCTTTCCCTTCTTTACATTTTTTTTTTAGCTCCATTAATTCTGCAGAAAGCAATGGGGCTTTTGACTGTGGCTGGCATTCTTGCTCTATCTTAATGGAATTTACTTGCTTAGGGAGACATTTACCCAGTCCTTAAATGCAGTATATGATGCAGCAATATCCCTGGGTAGATCAGGAACTGTGTTGTGTAAGGCCAGTTCCCAGCTTGCTATATGTAATTTAGACCATTGTCGAGTAATCCTTAGTTGTGCCGCTATGAGGGCTTCATTTCCTGTTATTGGGATTGTAAAGGGAATGATAAAGTGTTCCAACCAGCAGACAGGAAGGGGGACTTTCATTGTCATGCATGGAATGTTTGTGAAGATTGGATCAAGTAGATGTCCTTTATTATGTGTGGGTGATGTAACCAATTGATGGAGCTGTAAAGCTGAGTGATTGAGTATAAAGTGCCAGATGTACGACCACAGAGTTTTGCGACTCGCAAATTGCGACAAATTGCGAGTCGCAATTTGCAAATATCAAAATTCAATGTATAACAGTGTTTCAGACACTGTTTGCGATTCCATATGGGGTTGCAAATTGCATGCCTCATGAATATTAATTGGGCTGTCGCAATTTGCAACCCCATGGGAATGGCTGACACTCCCAGGGATGGTGGCCTGCTGGGGTCAGCAGACCACCATGTCTGGGACTGCTTTGTCGATAAAGCAGTGTTTTCTCAAACGGGATGCACTTAAAAAATAAAAAATAAATATTTCAGTTTCATTTTTTAAGGGCAGGCAGTGGTCCCTGGGACTACTGCCTGCTCTTAAAAAATATTTGTGCATCCATTCCCCTAGGGATCCCTTGCTGTTTGCGAGTGCTTTACCACCCTTCTGAGAAAGGTGGCCAACTGCGAGTGTTTTGAAACCGCAACTGCGGTCGCAAAACATTCATACATAGGTTTTGGACACGCTATTAGGAAGGGACTCCCTTGGCATGCCCCTTCCCAATACCGAGTCGCTGACCTTATTTTGCGAGTAGCTAATTGATTAGGTTAGTTCATTGGGCTGATCTATTTTGCAGTTGCAAAGGGGTCGAAATCCCAATTACGACCGCAAATAACGATGGTACATCTCGCCCAAAATGTACTGTGTGTTCCTATACTTTGTCTTTGAGGTGCAAATTTAAGTCACCCAACACTGTAAAATTGGCTTTCTGTAAGCTTTGTGTGGGAAGAATGCAAGAACGTCGGACAGAGCCCGTAAGAACTCAGAGGTTGGGGGAGGGGAGATATGCAAATTAGAGAATGTATAGGTATGGGAGAGTTCAATCATAAATCACAGGGTTAAGTTTGCTTTAAGTTGTTTTTTAAATATCAGCGAAACCCCCCCGCTAGCTTTATCAATCTGATCACATCTTGAAATAGAATATCCTTGAGGGAGTGACACTGCAATACCAAGCAGTCTTCTTTTAACCTGGTTTCCATAAGGAATAAAACTTCCGGTTGGATATTCCCCAGAAAGATAGAGCTCTCTAACTTGAGTTTTGGGAGGGCCCTGCAATTAAGGAGGAACATATGCCAGAAACGATTAGCCTTACTTTGGGAGTTGTGGTCACACTTTCTTTGGTCCATTGGAGAATCTGTCGCTAACTTGAGTTTTAAGGGCCACATGCATCAACACATTTTCCCATAGACACAGGGGGCCCGATTCACAAAAGTGATCCTAAACTTACTACTTTTGGTATTCACAGAAGGCATTTAGTAGTAGTAAAGTTAGGATTGTGTCTTAAGTCTGTCTTAAGTCTGTCTTAAGTTTGTCTTAAGTGAAACTTAAGACAAAATCCTAACTTTACTACTACTAAATGCCTTCTGTGAATACCAAAAGTAGTAAGTTTAGGATTTTGTCTCAGATTAGTTCTGTGAATCGGCCCCAGAATGAGAAAAACCCTTTGATGCATCTGGCCCTAAGTGTCCTACTGTTTGCTCACTGGTCTGGGAATCAGTGGGAAGGTTAATAGGGAACATAAGGTGGTAGCAAATCGTATCCAGATGTGATGAGGGGGCCGACAGGGGTTAGCGGTGGGGCACACAGGAGATGCAGCTGGTGTCACAGCCAAACGCACCTTCAGTGTTGTGAGGGAGGTGCGACATCCCGTGAACTGAGTGAGGGTCATCCAATATTCAGGGCATGAAGGTCAGTGTCCGAGTAGCGTCTGAGGTTGCAGTGGACCGGGCTCTGGTAAGGCAGACAGACAGGGCCCGACAGTGCCATATTGATGGCTGGTTCACGCCGGGGTTACCATTAAGTAAGTCTGGGGAGGAGGAGATCGGGGGAAGAGGAGTATGGCTGGGTGGGACAAGAGCCAGCGGGAGGAAAGCAGGTAAGTGCACGGTGCGGGGGCAAAGGGTATGAAAGGAGGAATAAAGTTGGAAAGAGAACGTTACAGAGAAGAGAGAGGCACAGAAGAAAATAGAAAAAGAGCAGGAGAGATGAAATGGGCAAGGAGTACAAAAGGAAAGAGGTGCGAAAGGATGCAAGAGATGGCGAATGGGCAGAAAGAGGCAACAACTGGAAAAGAGTACAAGAGTGAATGGAAAACAGGCAAAAAGTGGAGAAAGGAAGAACAAGTTACAGTCTAAGAGTGAGTGGAAAATTGGAAAAAAGAAAAAGCTGAGAAAGGGAGAAAGAGTGACAGTGCATGTGTGAATGGAAGGCAGACAGAAAGGAAAACTGGAGTCAGAGTGCAAGAGTGAAATGAGATAATGGGCAGAAAGACCTCAGAGAAGTGTCACGATGACGCTGGGTCCCAAAGGGCCAGATCTGGTCAGAGGACTGGGCCCAGGTATGATGGGCAGGCATGGCCAGATAGCACCTTCTTAATGTTTGCAGCATATGAAATACCTAACGTAAAATAAACAAATTCAAAATGGTGCATTCTGCACGCAACACATTTTCAATTCAATTCAATTCAATTCAAAAAGCTTTATTTCGATATCCAGTAACTTAAAAGCAATTCAATCAATACATACATCAAATAGAAAAAATTAAAAAGATATAAAACGTCAGTTAAAAGTATAAAAACTACCAACATTAAGCTCATCACATACAGGATACCTTCAGATCTAGAGATAAAAATTGCAAACTTTGTTTAAATACCCTTCTAATCAAGGGGAGCCCTTTTTTCCCTAATGGTGCAAAATAGCTCTCAGATATAAAGTGACTGTGCAATGGATAGGGAAAGGGGACATAACAATGATGGTGGAGACATAATTGATTGCTAGACTTTGCTCAAATATTTGAACCTTACAATCCAGGCACGACCAAGATATTTAGCTACACCACAGGCGAAAAGAGTTCGCGGGTCGGCCTTCAAGATGCGTAAGGCAGTGCGATAGTCACGTGTTCTCAGATCTCTACAAATAGGTTTTAGCCATTTTGCCCTTGCGCTTTTGTAGGCAGGGCAAGCAAACAAAAAGTGGGCTAAGCTTTCAGCCGGGGCTTCGCAGCAGGGGCACCCCAAAGGTGTTTGATATGGGGTGCTCCATGTCGCTGTTAGTTCTCTAACCGGCAGAGAGCCAACCCTGAACTGGATATATAGCGCTCTATCTCGTGGTGTTTTTATAAAGTCAAGGTATGGTTCAAAAGACGTGCAATTCTTGTGGAGAGAGAATTCTTCCGACATCCTGCCAATTCTTGGGTTGCTATGTTCTTGCGCATCAACCCAGGCCCAGTAATATTTTTTAAGATCTGCCTTGCCAGGGGGGGTTTGCATGTCCCAATGTTCCTTTAGACCTAAGGCATAAAGAGATTTTTTGAGATTGGCCAACCAGCTGATTTTTTTACTGACATCTAGGGCCATATGTAGGTGTCCTAACATTTACCACTTCATAAATACCGAATTTTACCGATTCGGTATTTATGAAGTGGTAAATGCTATGTAGGTAATCCATCGGTAATATTTACCGAATCGGAATGGGTCGGTATTTTAGAATCGGTATTTACCGATTCAGTAATGGTAACTGGCTTCCCATTGATTCCTATGGGCCAGGAGGCCCATAGGAATCAATGGGAAGCCAGTTACCATTACCGAATCGGTTAATACCGATTCGGTAATGGGGGGAGCACTATCAAGGGTGGCAGGGTGTCACAGTGACACCCTGTTGCACCCCTGATTCCTGCATGTGTGCACATGTGGCACACATACATGCCCTAAGGGCACGTATGTCTGCCACATTGCACACTTCTAAGTGCACAAAAATGATTTTTCAAAGCCATTCGTCATTTACCACCAACTTTTAGTTGGTGGTAAATAACGAATCCACACAACACCCACACACTCCCCCTACATCTCATTTCAGGATTCGGTATTTACCGAATCGGTAAAATTACCGATTCGGTAATTTTACCGATTCGGTAAATTACCGAATCCTGAAATGTGCCCCCTACATACCAAAAGCCTGAATACCGGTCGGTAACGGGATTTTTATCGAAAATCGGCCGTTACCGACCGGTATTGGGCTTCCTACATATGGCCCTAAGTGTCATAATTTCTGTTAATGCTGCTGAGTAGTTGGCCAATTCAGGGGTCCGACATAAGCGGGCCCAAAAAAGCAGAGGTCGTAGTCTCGCTATGTCTTTAAAAGAATGTCTGCCTAGGTCTTTTAGCAGTGGTTTTAAAGGCGTATTTCTGGGGACCATCACTAGTTCTCTTAGGAACTTGTGCTTGGACTTACAGATGCTTTCGCTGTTTTCAAAACCCTACAATTCTGCTCCATAGAGGGCAGAGCTGACCGCCTTAGCTGCGTTAATTGACAGAGCAGGAGCCACAGGTCTGCTCGATGACAGGCGATGTTTTTTACTTAAAATGCCTGTGACACGCTTGTGGCTTAGGAGCATTTTGTCGATATGAAACCTGCATCGCATTTTTTCATCCAGTCTTATTCCCAAGTAATCAAACATTGAGACTTTTTCCAAATTTGTTCCTTCTAAGCTAAAATTATTTCTAAAAGGTTTGTAGGGATTAAACACCATGAGTTTGGTTTTGGTGGTATTTATAGTCAAACCCCTAGTTTGGCCAAAGGAATAAAATCTATCTAGGAGTTTTTGGAGCCCTGCTGGCGTTTTAGAAATGAGGAGCGTGTCATCTGCAAAAAGTAAAGTAGGAACCCGTTCGCCCGCCAGGGCTGGTGCATCAGATGGAAATTCCTGTAAATGGCTTACGACCCAATTAATGTATAAAGAAAATAATGTGGGGGCCAGTACACAGCCCTGGCGAA
The DNA here is from genome assembly GCF_964204655.1 of Triturus cristatus. Taxonomy (NCBI): domain Eukaryota; kingdom Metazoa; phylum Chordata; class Amphibia; order Caudata; family Salamandridae; genus Triturus; species Triturus cristatus. Next base: position 892,811,913 of record NC_140581.1, read on the forward strand.
CTCCTCTATTTACTGTAATCCTATTTGTTTTTTGCCCCTGGGATCCCCACCTCACTTGAGCGTAGTTGTCTTCATGTAATCGAATCAAAATATTCAATAGTAGTGGGGGCATCCCCATGTCTTCCAACAGATGCCAAAGCTGGGCACGGGGGACCAAGTCAAAGGCAGTCTTTAAGTCAATAAATGCCAAGTAAAGGCTGCCTTTACCAATCAAAACTACCTTCCAATAAATTAAAACTAGTCTGAAGGCTTGGTCCACCGTCCCTGTGCATGCCCTGAATCCAGCTTGGTATTGCGAAAGTATATTTTCTTCCTCAATCCATTGCTGGATTCGCTGTAACAAAATCCTGCCAACTACTTTTTGTATGACATCTATCAAACTGATAGGACGATAGTTGGCGGGGTTGTCCCTGGCACCTTTTTTAAAAATTGGGACAACCTCTGCCCCCTTCCACGAATCTGGCACTGGACTCCCTCTAGCAATTGAGTTAATTAAGAGAGTGATATAATTTGCCCAATTGCGGGGGTCTGCGAGAAGGATGTCTCCTGGAAGGCCATCTGGTCCGGGAGCTTTAGATGGGAGTATTTTCTTTATGGCCTTCTCGGCTTCTTCTAAAGTAAAAATGTCAGTGGAGTTCGGGATAGGATGGAAAATAGTTTGTTTATGAGTCCCACTACTCCCAGGGATGTCAGATTCTGAATACAAGGTCTTGAAATGATTGAACCAATCCTCGGCTAAAATATGATTGGGAATCGTGTCAGGGTCCTCAGTATCGACCCATCTGGCCTTATTCCAAAAGAGCTTAGCATCCCTAGCTAGGCTTGCATCTTTTAGGTCTTGCCAGTAGGACTCATCCCAATCTAGTTTAGCTTGGTGAATTACAGCTTTATAGGCCTTTCTAGTCTCTCTAACTAGAGGACAGTTTTTACTTTTGATCGCCATTATCAGGTCGTTTTTTTTCCCCCTGTAATCTCCATTGTACCAGGTATGGGATTTTTTGGTTCTGTAGATTGTCTTACCTTGGGTATCAATTGTGAAAAAAGCTCCTATCTGAACTATCATGTTATTATACAAAATTGGTATTTTCGCTAGACCCCCTAATTCCTCGTTGGCCTCAGATAGTGAGCGAGTGCTTGCACTTTGAGCTTGGCTTATGCCAGCAATCGATGAATCTTGAGCAAGAACTTTGGGCCATTTGAGAGTTCTTCTAGAGTTAGAGGGCACTAGTTCTCTTGTGATCAGCAGGGGGTTTAAAGGCTGACTGTTGTAGGGGAGAGGAGCCCAGGGATTCGTTATGGTCATACTTAGTGTGTTATGGTCACTGTCAGTGGAGGGAACCACTTCCATGTCCGGTGCTAGTTTCCATAACCTCAAATCTAATAGGATGTAGTCAATTCGCGAAGAGCTACCAATCCTATTAAATGTGTTTGCTCCTGTGATATCAGAGGGAGTTCTTCCATTCACTGCTCTTATACCAAATTCTAGTGTTAGGGCATTGATCTGAATTGCAAGCTGAGACCATTTTTTGATTGGGGGTAAATTTAACGAAGGGACTCCCCACTTGTTATCTGTGTCGACTTGCCCCAACAAATCCTCTGAATCTAAAGGTTCAAAGGTACAATTGAGATCACCTCCAATCATGATACATGAGTTTGGGGAACAGTTAGCTAGTTCCTGTTCTAAATAGGATACAGTATTTGACAATTTTGCCCCAGGAGTACCTCTTATATATACATTAAACAGGTCCACAGTTGTACCACATCTATGACCCTTGATCGTAAGTCGTATGATATCCAAGTTGTCACAATGACGTTCAGTGAGTAGACACCCCATATCTATTTTAACCCAAACGATAAGGCCTCCAGAAGGCCTCCCCTTCCCCATGGAGATAGCGGGTTTGAAGAAACAAACATAACCGGATTTATACAATGGAGTGAAACTCAATGTTTCTTGGAACATACAGATATGATGTTTCTCGATCAGGGTGTTCCAATCAGGTAAAGGGGGTTTCCTGTACAGACCTGCAATGTTCCAAGAAAGTATCTTAATCTGTGTTGATGGAATTCCATTATGAGGAAGATTGGGACATTTCGGGTGAGGCAAGATCGATGGCTGGTCATGAGTGTTATTAGCTGTTACCTCCCTCAAAGTTGTTGAACCAATAGGCGAGTGGTTATTATTATAGGCGGGTAACATTTGAGAAACTTGGGCTTCGTCAGCGATGATGTTTAGTCCAATGTTGTTGGAGATGGTAGAAATATTAAACGATAAAACATGATCAGACTCCCTGAGGGCAATCAACCCTAGTCAGTCCACAGCTTCAAGTAGAGAGCTGTTAGGGGTAGGTAACAACTGAACTTTGTCATGAGCCCTGGCCATAGCGGTTGTAGGGAAACGCTTGACCTGTATGGAGGAGGGAACAGGTGAGCAAGATCTATATTCTAATGCCAGGAGGTTTTCTGCCAGGTTAGGATTGACCAGGGTAAGCTCAATGCAGTCCCAAGATTGGCTAATGGACGTGCATCTTCTCACCCTAGCTATATCCTCCCTGATCAGTGAACGACAGCCCCTGACGTGTCGCAACCAGTGAATGGACTTATTTAATAAAGATTCAGTATTTTCAAACTTGGTGCTTATTTTGGGTACATTAACAATATAAACTGTCTGAGCCTGGTGAGTGGAAGATGTGGATTCCAAGTTTGGTCGAAAAGATGTGTGGCCACCAATGGAGGAAGTGGGTAAGATGTTCATTGGGCTTCTATGTTTTGCTACTACTTGAGAATAGGAACGTTTATGTGAGATATTAATAGGATGGTGCTTAAGAGAGTTTGCAGATGAGATAGCTAAAGCCTTGTTAGAGCGTTGAAGGGGGGGGGGAATTTGAGGCATAGAACTGTCTGGATGATTTCCTGGGAGTACTATGCAGTGTGAATTATAGGGTGTACAAGAGATATTTGGGTGCAGGGCACTGTTGGTGGCTAGAAGTTTGACAGTTGTCACAAGCTCCTCTATAGTTGATTTCAAAGAGCCAACCTCCTCCCTAAGTGATTTTACCATGTTGGAAAGAGACTGTATAGATGGTAGGTCTTTGTTATTTGACTCGTTTTGTATCTGCTTCAGGGTGACAATAGGATATATTGTTTGGACATCATCTGTATAGTCAGATGCTCCTGCTAATGCTGCGAAGCGATTTATGCAGGTAATTGGAGAGACTGTGTCAGACACTATATCCTGAAAGGGAGCAGCAGCCGATTGAGGTGAGGAGCCAGGTAAGTTAGAAGCTGGCTCTAGTTGACTGGGCTTTCTACAAAGAGCAATTTCCTTACATTGCGATTTTTGGAACATTAACGGTACGACCAGAGGGTGTGGGGCTAACATATCTTTATGGGGTGTCAAGTTGGAAGAATCGGTGTTAGCTGACGGACCAGCCCCCAAAATCCCCTCACATTCGGAAATGAGGGAGTCAATCCTATCCATGACAGAGTTGTTAGAACTAGTTTTTTTCTTAGCTTGCTTCCTAGCTTTTTTCTCTTTGCCTACCCTATTGGTAAGACCATTTGGCCCACCCGCACCCTCCATTTCCTTTCTTTTGCCCATTAGGGGATCACAAGTGATTACAGTGTCTGATTTGGATGAAAAACAATTGGCACAAGTCTGCGAGCACGATGATCACAATGTCTCGATCTTACTGCCGCATACCCTATAAAAGGGCATGTATATTGCTCAATCCTTAGACAATACACATTAGTACAGTACCTCATGTATCCAGTCTTTAGGTTCCACAGTAGTCTAAGTGTTGGCGTTGCAAGATAACAGGGGCCTGAGGGGTACTGGAAAATAAGGGGGCCCAGCCCGGCCTCCTCTGGCCTCTGCCGGCCGCAGACGGTCCCGCCCTTGTCCCGGGCTTCTCCCGGCGCGTCCCGCATGCGTCCTCGCGGGGCGAGGGACCAAGCTGACGTTTATGCGCCTCCTGGCGCATGGTGACCTCACGTCCTGACGTCCTAGCCCAGGGGATCCTGGGGAATGTAGTTGGGAGGGCCGGCGGAGCGAAGCCCGGCCGGTCCCTCTTCCGCTCGCGTTGCAGGCAGGGGGACGGAGCTATGCCCGGCGACAGAAGCAGCAGGATGGCGTGAGGGCTACAGCAGCGAGTTGACAGCCAAAGGGTGCAGCAGGGAAACAGGAGGCTCCGCACCAAGCCGACGTTTAGGCGCCTTCTGGCGCGTCGTGACCTCACGTCCTGACGTCCTAGCCCAGGGAATCCTGGGGAATGTAGTTGGGAGGGCCTGCGGAGCGAAGCCCGGCTGTCCCTCTTCCGCTCGCGTTGCAGGCAGGCAGGCAGGGGGACGGAGCTATGCCCGGCCACAGAAGCAGCAGGATGGCGTGAGGGCTACAGCAGCGAGTTGACAGCCAAAGGGTGCAGCAGGGGAACAGGAGGCTCTGCACCAAGCCGACGTTTATGCACCTCCTGGCGCGTGGTGACCTCACGTCCTGACGTCCTAGCCCAAGGGATCCTGGGGAATGTAGTTGGGAGGGGCGGCGAAAAGCCCGGCCGGTCCCTCTTCTGCTCGCGTTGCAGGCAGGGCGTCGGAGCTATGCCCGGCCACAGAAGCAGCAGGATGGCGTGAGGGCTACAGCAGCGAGTTGACAGCCAAAGGGTGCAGCAGGGGAACAGGAGGCTCCGCACCAAGCCGACGTTTATGCGCCTCCTGGCGCGTGGTGACCTCACGTCCTGACGTCCTAGCCCAGGGGATCCTGGGGAATGTAGTTGGGAGGGCCGGTGGAGCGAAGCCCGGCCGCTGCCTCTTCCGCTCGCGTTGCATGCAGGCAGGGGGACGGAGCTATGCCCGGCCACAGAAGCAGCAGGATGGTGTGAGGGCTACAGCAGTGAGTTGACAGCCAAAGGGTGCAGCAGGGGAACAGGAGGCTCCGCACCAAGCCGACGTTTATGTGCCTCCTGGCGCGTGGTGACCTCACGTCCTGACGTCCTAGCCCAGGGGATCCTGGGGAATGTAGTTGGGAGTGGCGGCTGAGCGAAGCCCGGCCGGTCCCTCTTCCGCTCGCGTTGCAGGCAGGCAGGCAGGGGGACGCAGCTATGCCCGGCCACAGAAGCAGCAGGATGGCATGAGGGCTACAGCAGCGAGTTGACAGCCAAAGGGTGCAGCAGGGGAACAGGAGGCTCCGCACCAAGCCGACATTTATGCGCCTCCTGGCGCGTGGTGACCTCACGTCCTGATGTCCTAGCCCAGGGGATCCTGGGGAATGTAGTTGGGAGGGCCGGCGGAGCGAAGCCCGGCCGGTCCCTCTTCCGCTCGCTTTGCAGGCAGGCAGGCAGGGCGACGGAGCTATGCCCGGCCACAGAAGCAGCAGGATGGCGTGAAGGCTACAGCAGCGAGTTGACAGCCAAAGGGTGCAGCAGGGGAACACATTTTCTGATTGATTACTTTGGTTGTCTTGTGGGATAAATAGGCCGATCAACTATGACAGCTACCACTAGATGAATGAAAAACGTGTTTTCCCCCGGAGATTTACACAGTGTGAACTTGACCCGAAGATATCCGAGCGCTTTACATGAGCACCAGTTACATTACACAAGGACACATTCGTTTTTGTTAGGCACAGGGAGATTAATTGATTTGCCCAGAACCCCAGGATGTTGAGGGTCATTGCCGAGACTAGAACCGGGTTCCCCAGATTTAAGATCGACAGCCCCTCCCCATTTGGCCCCATCCTCCCCTCTAATACTATGGTTCGAATATCCACCGCAGACAGGATCGCAACCCCCAAAATATGGAACCTACACACCTGATCATAGAGAACAGAAGCTGCAGCTCACATCTCCAGTATAAGGACATCTAGAGCAAGATTTATTATTAGATGTATCAGTTATAATGTCTAAGAAATGTAATCTATAAGCGATAATGTCGCATTCTAGTCTGATTCCCATACAACACTAGATGTCAAATTAACAACCGCTGCCAAATATACTAATAAAAGATGGCAGCTTCATTACACAGCGATATAGGTATCCTGATCTGGGTTGATTGTTTAAAGGGTTTTTTAGAGAGGTAAATCATTGTTGAGAGTCATATAAAATACTTGAAACCTATGTCAGAGTTGGACAGTACTGGAAAATCCTCTGATTTCTGAGGGAAGAGCTATATTCGGAGAGAACACTGGGGGAGTTTCCTCCACCATCCAGTCTCTGCAGATCCCCTCTGGATTTTGCACTTCTTCCACAAACAGAGGATTTTTTTTAAATGTATGCGATGGAAAAAGCCTGCTGCCTTTTTGCCCCCTTTTAACCTTCTTATTCTGCTGAATAATGGTGTCCTGGCAGTGGTGGTGCTGAGAACCACCAGGGATAGTTAGCTTGTGTGCAAGATAAGCAGTGGTGCTGGCCGTGATGGCTTTGTACATAGAAGGAAGTGCGGGTTGACCAAATACAATTAGCACTCTTGCATGTCACGATACATACTGACAATTTTGCTTTGTATGTTTCCCAGATACTATGGTTACTAGAAAATTTTAACATACATGATAGATGAGAATGGCTTTTCCCAACACATGTACTGGTATGTGTGTGTGTTGTCCTACTTTCACATATTCCTACCAATTGATTTCAGGACACAACGACATATACCCTGGATTATGTACATCACCAGAGGGGTGATTTAAATTCTTGAGTTCATAATATTTGTCACATTTTGGTTTTACTCCACAGTGATGTGGATATTTAACAATTAATACGACTGATGGAAAGCCACTGTACATATGTTTTGACGCGCATGTTTCACTACCAAAATGGGGGTCACGTGTTTATTGGCGCCTAGTATTCACAATGTCTTTGAGGCATGGTTGCTCTTACCTCAGCAAGAGCATCCTCCAGCGCTTTTTTCACATGGGAGAATCCTACCCTGTATGTTATTAATTTGGTTACTGCTTGTATACAGCTTGCAAAAAGAACAATTGATGGACGGAATGCTGAACAGTCACACTAACCCCCAGCTAGAAATCTGTGCCTAAATATATAGTGTTTTAGCTCGCCATCCCAGTCTAGACCCAGTCTTATGCAAATCCGTCTTGACCTTGCTCCCCCTGGGAACAGCCTAGCCCTAACTGCCAGGCCAGGTCCTCCCTGGACTGGAAGCAAGTGTCCTAGGACCAGTTTCGGGGTATCATCCCTCATCAGCCAGGAAGGCTTGAATCCAGTGGCATGGTGAGCAAAGGACCCATGTCTGGGCATACTCTTCCCACTTGGGGTGACGAATTCAAAAAGAACAATTGATGGACAGAATACTGAACAATATCAAACCCTCAACCCCAATCGGAGATCTGGGCCTAAATCCACATTTATTTAGCTCACAACGCTATTCCAGTTTGGACCCAGCAATAAGCAAATCAGTCTTGACCCTGCTCACAGCTTGCAGCGAATCACTTCCTGAGCAAGCAGCAGACCAGAAGACAGTCAGTGGGAGAATTGATTGCTTTTTTCTTTCCCCCCGGCATTGATTGAATTCTTCATGACTGATACATTGGGATTTACTGCACTTCTGGAGTAAGTAACGAGTGATATGACCACATTCAGTTAGCCGTCTCGCAATTTTGTGTCATGATCTGGTGATGGCTTTGGAGTGGCAAATTCATGATTCATGGGTGTGGGCAAGTTAGCAGAACTTTGCACTTTCTTGGGTAGGTCAGTAATGGATGATTGAGGTTTGCGAACCATGTAATGTTGCTGGTACTTTATTTTCTGCACTGGGCCCTAGAATGGTTTGGGCCTTTATCACCCATAAACCACGTTGCGATATGGGTATATATGAGAGAATAAACAACAATATCACAAATGATATAATTATGAGAGACGGTTTAGACTGAGCATGTCAAAGAACATTGCAGAGCAGAAAAAGGAAGACTCTTGGTCATTGAATTTTTGGGAAGTTCACAAGGCATCATATATTTTAAATACAATCAAGTACAGTTGTATCAGCACTGTAGGCAAGGAAATGCATAAAAAAAACCCGACATTGAACTTGGTGCTAAAAAGTGCAAGTGGCAAGACAAGTGGCGACGCAAGTGGCAATGTGTGTTACAGCGAGAAAGGCACAAGGTGAAAAAATATATACAGTGAAGGATGGTTCAGATATTGCTTTCAACAAATTTTACAATCATTTGGTGGAACCATGGTAAGCAATGCGCTGTAATGTGGCGCTGAATGGTCGACGGTGTTTCGATCCTTTAGATCAGGATCATATTCAGGACCGGGTTGTTGTTTTGGAACGGTGCTGTACGGGGGGAGAGAAGGAAGGATGTCTGGGGGGGGAAGGGGAGAGTGTCGAGTGTGGCGAACAAGAATGGTGAAAACGGAGAAAGGAAAGAAAGGAAGGGGAGGGGGTAAAAGGAAGGGGGGAAAAAAGGGGAAGGAAAGGGGGAAGGGGAGGAGTACGTTTGGTGTAATCACAAGTGGTTGACAGTGAAGTAGGAGTTACCAGGAAGGGAACACGACAAAGTGCACGTTGTGCGCAAGGATTACCTGGTGGTGTCAAATTCCACGAGGTATGGTAAGAGCCGTGGGGGTCATCTAAGTGATGGCTGGTAAGTAGTCCATTTGTCAGTTATAGCAGGAATGCCAGGGGGAGCTGGGGAAGCAATAGGAGGACAGGAAGTCAAGGAGGAACGTAGCCGGGAGAGCGTGAGGTACAGAAGTTGCAGGAGTTACCTGAGCAAAAGCTTCAGTGTACGTGTGGGAGAGTGACCAGATATGAATCTCGAGTCTATGGATCACAGAAGCCGGAGTGGGTCCAACACGGTTCAAAGTTCCGGCAGAAAGACGCTGAGGAAAAAAAGGGCAGTCAAGGGGCTTGTGGAAGGGCAATTGCAGCCGGAAGAGAGTGCGACGGAGTGGGACTTACTTGGTCTGAAAATTGAATTCAGTCGAGGGCGGGGGTGCCAGAGCTGGCGACTCACCGTGGCAATGAATGCCGGTAAAGTGGTGGCGAGAGCGTACTCTCCTAAAAGGGGTATGAGTGAAACTTCCGGGTCATGTAACCGCGGGAGGCGGGTGGGCGTGTGTGGGCTGTAAAGGTGATTGGCGGAGGGAGGGAGAGGGGAGGGAGGGAAAGAAGGTATACAAAGAATTACAAAGAATTACATACAGAGAACTAGAGCGTACCAGAAAGCTTAAGAAATTATTTGCAATATGCGGGAGTACAACATTGGCATTGGCGATAGATATACAATTACAAATATTATTTTCGGAAGGCAACTGGTAGTGGACAAATTATCTCGCAATGATAACGGAAGCACAAGAAGGGCGTGGAAAAAGGAGGGGGGGAAGGGGAAGAAGGCACATAAAAAGAAAATCGGACATCTGGTGATAACAAGAATCCTCTCAGATGTATTGGGAGTGGGTACATGTACAATTGAAGTCAAGGTACAGTTCTGTAAACATTGGTATATGCGATCGCAATAAATGTGAAGGGACACAAAAATGAAAGTCGGCAACTGCTACAGACCAACAGGGATCATGTTAGATGTATAGGGAGTGGGTACATGTATCATTGAAGTCAGAGTATAGTTCTGTAAACATTGGTACATGTGATCGCAATAATTGCGATGGGACTTGGTGCAGAACCACGTATATTAAAAGGCCACCTGCAGAGATGACGGAGTGGAACCAAGCAAGCAAATCAGGTTACTGAACAGTGTTTAGCAAGGGAATCGGACAGCTGGTGGTAACAGGAATCATCTCAGATGTATCGAGAGTGGGTACATGAATTATTGAAGTCAGGGTACAGTTCTGTAAACGATAGTACATGTGGCCGCACTAATTACGGATAGGTATAAAAACAAAAGTTGGCAAATGAAATAGAACAGCAATAGTCATCACAGATGTGTTGGGAGTGGGTACATGTGCAATTGAAGTCAGGGTACCATTCTGCACACAATGATGCATGCGGCCGCAAAAACTGCGACTGGACTTAAAAGTAGACAAATGATACAAAACAAGGTATAATAAATGGCCCCCTGCAAATATGACGGAGGGGAACCAAGCAAGCACATTAAGGTACTGAACAATTGTTAGGACGGGTTGGTACCGGTATGTACGCAGTACTAGAAAAGGGAGAAAAGGACATGCAAGTGGACATGGCTATAAAGGGATAGCGCCGGTAAGGCAGCATTTAGAGAGAGACTGTACCATTCCATTTATCTAGGGTGTTGAGGCCTGTTTGAACGGAGTTACAGATGGTCATCCATTTGCATTCAAGTTTATTGAGCAAAGCAGACATGTTGCCACCTCTGATAGGGAGGATGGGTTGGTCTATCACTTGCCATGAAATGTCTGTCTCGCAGTGGTTCTTTTGGATGTAGTGTGAGACCAGGGGAGCAGTGAGTACTTTGCAATTAATCCGACTCTTGTGTTGGATTATTCTTTGTTTGATCATTTGAGTGGTTTGCCCAATGTAAACGAGGTCACAGGGGCAACGGATAGAGTAGATAACATTTTGCGATCTACAATTAGTGAGGGTTTTTAATTTGTAGGTATGGTTGTTTGCTTTGAAGTCTTTAGTGTTGACTGTGAGGTCACATACGCTACAGGTTTGGCATTTGTTATGGCCTATGATGGGAGGTAGGCCCCAGGCAGCCGTGATCGTGTTGTTGCCTTTAGGCTCCAATGGCCAAGTTATGGCATGGACCAGATGGGTGGCTAGGTTGTTGCCTCTCTGGTATGAGAAAGGAGGGGCTTCTTTGAATGTTTCAAATGGTTGAAGCAGCCGCCAGTTGCGTTTGATAATCTTGCTGACTTTGTTACTGCAGGGGCTGAATTTAGATACAAAGGGAATCCTGGTCATGCTCTTTTTGGGTTGAGGAGTGAGAAGATGTTCTCGATGGCAATACCATGCTCTCTTGCGAGCTCGGGAGACAAGTCCTTTGGGATAGCCTCTGTCAAGAAGTTTTTGGATAAGGATATCTGATTCTCTGAAGTAGCCCCTTGACCGCCCTTTATTTCCTCAGCGTCTTTCCGCCGGAACTTCGAACCGTGTTGGACCCACTCCGGCTTCTGTGATCCATAGACTCGAGATTCATATCCAGTCACTCTTCCACACTTACACTGAAGCTTTTGCTCAGGTAACTCCTGCTACTTCTGTACCTCACGCTCTCCTGGCTACGTTCCTCCTTGACTTCCTGTCCTCCCCTTGCTTCCCCAGCTCCTCCTGGCATTCCTGCTATAACTGACAAACGGACTACTTACCAGCTATCACTTAGATGACCCCCACGGCTCTTACCACACCTCGTGGAATTTTACACCACCAGGTAATCCTTGCGCACAACGCGCACTTTGCCGTGTTCCTTTCCTGGTAACTCCTGCTTCACTGTCAACCACTTGTGATTACACCAAACGTACTCCCCCCCTTCCCCCTTTCCTTCCCCTTTTTTCCCCCCTTCCTTTTCCCCCCTCCCCTTCCTTTCTTTCCTTTCTCCGTTTTCACCATTCTTGTTCGCCACACTCGACACTCTCCCCTTTCCCCCCCTGACATCCTTCCTTCTCTCCCCGTACAGCACCATTCCAAAACAACAACCTGGTCCTGAAGATGATCCTGATCTAAAGGATCGAAACGCCGTCGACCATTCAGCGCCACATTACAGCGCATTGTTTACCATGGTTTCACCAAATGATTGTAAAATTTGTTGAAAGCAATATCTGAACCATCCTTCACTGTATATATTTTTTCACCTTGCGCCTTTCCCGCTGTAACACACATTGCCACTTGCGTCGCCACTTGTCTTGCCACTTGCACTTTTTAGCACCAAGTTCAATGTCGGGTTGTTTTTATGCATTTCATTGCCTACAGTGCTGATACAACTGTACTTGATTGTATTTAAAATATATGATGCCTTGTGCACTTCCCAAAAAATCAATGACCAAGAGTCTTCCTTTTTCTGCTCTGCAATGTTCTTTGACATGCTCAGTCTAAACCGTCTCTCATAATTATACCATTTGTGATATTGTTGTTTATTCTCTGCTGCATTTATTGGACACTCATGCTGGCGATACTACACTAAGGAAAGTTTTATGACTGAGGGCCATTGTCCTGATGAGACGTGCAAACTCACTATGGGTTGAAATGGAAACACCACCCCACTCTTGTTGTAGAAAGAATTCTGTGCGGAAATTGTGAATACCAACCTTGGGTGTATTTCATGCTTTTATATGCCCTTGTATATACTAGTAGACATTGGAATACTACACAATCTGTATTATATTGCTGATTGTACTGCACTTTGGTTTTATTCAATGAAAAATAAATTTTGATGAGAAGGAAAAGCGCTGTATGTTTGGCTATTAACTTTGGTGACGTTTGACGAATCTTCATGAAATTTTCAAAGCTAGTTAAGCAGGGGGCGTGAAAAAGGGTCAGTCCCAAAACACTTTTTCACCATGCAACTTCCCATAGGGATTTTAGAAACGATTACAGCCTGAACCGCTGAACGGAATCTCACCATATTTGGCAGAAAGCTAGATCTTGCTCCAGAAATATCTCTTTTTGTAATTTGTTGTTAATCCATTCAGTAGTTTTGGAGTTATTAAAAAAAAGATTTATGTATATCTAGGGATGCGGGGCCTCCACAGATGAGACCTGCTTGGCTGCCAACACTTCAACCAGGACGTTTTGGCAGCCATCTTGGGACTCAAAACTCGTCCCGAGTCCCAGTAAAAATGTTTTTAAAAAACACAAGGGAGCAGGGCAGGAATAACCTCACCCCCTAAGCCTGGTGCTGGGTGTCGCACAGGGACCCTGTGAGGGGGCCTAACATTGTATTTTTAAATGTTGCTGTTAATGGCCCTAGGAACCCCTACCTCCAGGGCCAGTTACCGTTATGTCCCAGGGTGTCCACCCCCGGGACATAGCAGTGCAGGCAGGGAAACCTGTGTTTGTGCTCACTTGGAGGGAGCAATTCCAATACTACCACCGAGTGAGAGCTAACACAAACCCTGCTCCCAGCTGGCAGGAGCTTTAAAAATGCTCACGCTAGTTGGGACCAGACTTCAGATCTATTTCCCTGCCCACAGTGAAATTGATCTGAATATTGCTCTTGTCCGCAGGGAGCAGCATTTTTTGTTATTTCCTGTGGGCGAGAGCAATGCCGGCTCTCACAGGATGTGAAGAGCTGACTGGGGCTGTGGGGGCCTTGAGGCTCACCCCGCAGCCCTCAACTAAGGTACAGTGGTTGCCCTGGGTGGGCACTCACCTTTTGTTGGCTGGGCTCTGGGGCTGAAATTGGCCTGGGGTGGGGTCTGCGTTACCTCACCCATAACAAATGCGCTGGGTCCTGCAGTCCCATAGACCAAAATCAGCCAGGGGAGGGGCGGGGGCTGCGTGCCCCCATCCCCTTTGGAATATGGTCTGGCCCCAGGAGATAGGGTCCCTGGGACCGAAATCGACCCAGGGAGATGGGCTGTGTTTCCCTTCCCCAAAAATATAATGGTGGGCCCTGGGGTATTGGGTCTCTGGGAACGAAGGCGGCCTGGGGATGGGGCCTGCGGGTTGTCTGCATGCAGGGGGTTGGACACAGGGACTGGCCACAGGCCAGGCCCTGTGGCTAACTCTCAGCTGCGCACAGCCAAAGGGCATGTGTGGCGGCAGTTGGATTAGCGTATAGTAATTAAATATAACCGTTCATTAAAAAAAATAGAAATCAACTGAAAAAAACAAAGGTTAGGGGGATGTTATAGTTAGGAAATAGCATTTAAAAAACCTTAAAAATCCACCAAAAAAACCAAAGGTTACAGGGACACTATAGTTAGGTTCAGTCTGTATACAAACACAAAACCATAGAAATTCAGCAGTAATAATTAGGGTTATCTCAAGTAATTATTATAACTCATGCCATAAGGTAACTATAACTTGCGCCCTCGCCATGCACTGCTACGTACCCCACATTTTACATCACTCACGACATTCATGACGTTGCATGGAGGAACCTGGGAGCAAAGGAGAAGGATTAGACTGAGTCAGCTTTATTGCTCTTCTGTGAGGATGCAAGCCATTCCATTCTATATTGGATATGTTACCCCCTGCAGAGCAATCAAGGGATATTCTAAGTCACTGAGGAGGTCCATGGACACATAGAGGAATAAGTTCGAAGGCTGAGTTCCTTTTTAAGATCATGGAACTCCGAGGTGACACAGTATCCTTTTAACACATGGTAGATGGTATGTATATTTTTATATGGTATTTCTATAGCACAAATCTAGCCAAAAGGCAGGGAATGACTGTACAGGGTCAAATACATGCATAAAGTGAACAGGTCATAGGAGAGATAAATGGGCTCTGGACGCTTAATTTACTATGATGTGTTCTTTAATGAGATGAGTCTTCAACTTTTTCCTAAATTGGTATCTTAGTCATTATAATACACGGTCACACCATCACCCTTCCTCCAACTACTTAAATCTTTGGTGTCTTACTCTTTTTATATGAAATAGGTAATATGGAGACATGAACAATAAAAACAGAATCTGCAGTATGAAATTAAGCACACCAAAAAGCATTTAGTTGGAAAAAAGATATTAGAATTCATTTAATGTAGGACAGATTAAAATGTCGTCCCTCAGAATGTGTAGACACCCGCAAAGATATTTTATCTTTATTGGATTTACCTCTAGGAAGCAAAAAATAAACATGGTAATGTAAATGTGTCCTTTCAACTGATCATTCATCATGTTACAAAAACAACCCTGAAGAATACAAATCCAAGTCAAGTTTTCATTATTTACAAAGTAGCTGTAATTATGCTCTGTTACCTTCCTTTCACCTCGGCTGCTGGCTCTGGAAGCAGGCATTATTATGCCACAAGTCAACAGTAGTAACTACAGTTGAGCAGAAACATCATTTCTTTTTTACAGGTGGCTTGAGATGTTACAGCTCAGCGGTCACAAGGATATCATAGACAGGCTTTAAACAGGGTTTGTGAGCCTCCATATATTACATTCCTCTCAGTTGCAAGAACAGTTGTAGCATTGTGACTACCACATGGCTCTGGTCAGTGGATGTTTCCAATCTTCTTCCATTTGTATATGTTATTGCTAACAAAACTCAGAATGTCAGCATTACATTTTATAACCATCCGCCTGACATCCCAACTTCTGTTTAGGTCTGTCTGATCCTCCAAGAATCCTTCTTGAACTTTACAGATGTCTCTTTCATATGGAAAGGTCGCTAAGCCCGAAGGTCTTGAAAATAAATGTTCCAATGATTGACTTTTGGGCCCCTACCCCTGCCCTTCATTCTAGAATCCACGTCTCTGACCTGCAGAACTTGTATGAAATCTACCGGATGCAGAGATTCCAGACTGTTAAGAGTGCACAAAATAAGTGTCGAGATGACTGCTTTGGCTCCTCAGCCCTATATGTTTTGGCACTGTGCATTATGCTCAAATCAAGGTCAGAGGTCACTGTTCCTGAGAAATGATGAAGCATGACATCCCTAGGGTTGTGTGAGGGCAACAAGAAACAGTCTTGATGACTGGCCCCCATCCAAAGTATGCTCCTTTCTCAGTGACCCCCGACCTTAATTTGATTATAGTTTTGAAGCATGGCCACTGGACCTCTATCCGCTCCCAGTGCCCCCCTCTTTTGATACTGCTGTGCATTATGCACCAGGAACAATCAAAATGAAAATCAGTATTTATTATTATTAAAGAAGCAAAGTAGATTCCAGGAAGCTCAACCCGACCATCCTCTGTTATTAAATTGGTTATCCATTGTATCCATACTTTGGAATTCCCCACCCATGCAATCATTAAAGTTTAGTTAAAGTCTGATTGGAATTAATAAAATAATTCTACATTCAATGGAGTGCTATTCATGTAAATGATATTCAGGCCATAGTATTATGTCAGATCATATTTTGGTTAAAAATATTCTGACTTACTGCATAACGGCCACACTTTGCTTTGGTGGTACACATTTTCAGCTTTCCTAAACATTGAACATATTAACATAGTTATTTTTCTGGAACAAATAATTTTTTAATCAGGTTTTTCTGGTCTGTTCTCTAGGGAATCTGAGGGGTTGAAGCGCTGGCACCTCATCCCGAAGCTTACTCAGTCCTTTAGTTTGTTTGAATTTCACGCAGACTTGGCCACTGTCAACATGCCACAGGTAGGAGGTCTTTGGAAACCGATCCTTTAGTCCCATCCCTTTGGGTCCAGAAGGTTACTTCCTGGCTTTCTAATGGGTACCAAGATGTTTGTTGGACATTTCAAATGTTCTCCTTATTTCACAAATGCCATTTTATGCATTCCTAACCTTAGATCAGGCTCTGACATTTTACAGGACAGTGTAAGGGATTTGACATTCCTTGAAAAACACAGATCATGACTCACTGTATTTCTATGAGTCAAATGTCCTTAATGTGCCCAGAAAGCTGGCAGTCCATCTGCTCTCACCTCCTCAGAAACCTATTATCAATCATTGGAGCTCTACGCCCTTTTGGAGTCCTCATGTTACCTTTCAGGGTCTGAAATGCATCTCGCCTTCCAACTGGTCCCCAATTGCTAATTCTTGTGTGCTTGCCTAGGCCATCTTCTCACATTAATCTTAGTATTAGTGTACCCTTCTACTTCCCAGGCATATTCAGCTGTTATTCACCCTCAAAACGTCTGTAACTAGTGTTTCAGCGTTTTACCGGGCCCAAGAACTCACCACTCTACTTTTTCTACTTATCTCCTTTCGGTTGGTCCTCTGATGAATCTTGCTCCTCACATTGAGGGGTAAAGGAAACTACGGTGTCAACATTTGGCTACCAAAGAAGACCAGGAATTGGTAACTAAATCACAAGTTAGTGAATAAATTCAAGTATTTGGCCCTGAGGACCATACTGTTAATATATAAGATAGCTACTGGAAGTCCAAACTTCCTGAAGAAGTTTAAACAAGCTAAAAACACACATATTAATAGCTCTGCGGCTGCAAGCCAAAACAATAGCATAAGAACTTAATGTTCTGTCAACGATTTATAACTTACTGTACTACACATTAGGAATTTCAGCACAGTCCGTGTAGGAGAAACAATTAGAAAATCCAACAGGCTCAGACATTTAAGAGTTTCAATTAGAATTTATAATAAGTAAGATAAGGCAAAATTTAACATTTAGTAAAGCTCAGTCTTGAGCTTCAGAAGGATAAAATACAAGTGTAGTGTGAAGCTACAAATAAAACTAAGTCTAAGGGCTAAAAGTTCCAAAAGTCCATTTGAAAGGATTTGTCATGAAAAAGAGTCTAAAGGACATGGGCTGAAAGGGGAAACTCAGCAAGAATTGCAGAGTTATGGTTTAGCCAAAGAGTCCATAGGAAGTCCGCAAAGTTCTCAAAGCATCAGCATTGGGTCTGGTCAAAATACACAATCAGCAAGCCCGCAAATTTCAAGAATACCTGTAAGCATTCAGAGGAAACTTGGGCATGAAAGGGAACAGACATACTATAGAAGGAGAGAGAGAATGCCCACAAAAAGCCTCCAAAAATCCTCTTTCCATTCAGGGAAAATCGATATTATACTTCAAAAGCCCGGGGGTGAAACCCTCTATGTCACACCATCACCGTCCAACATCTGTGAGGTTATCTTCCTCACAAGCTACAAAAATGGAGAGAATCAAGAATTCTCCCACAGAAAGCATGGGAACCACTTTCCATTCCAGGCTCACATGTCAAGTCACAATAAACCATTTATTAGCAGAAACTTTCCATGTGCTAGTTAGCAGTGGTCCATGCAGATAAGCGCGGAGGGGCGGGGCAGGGGGGATGTCGACAGAGGATGGATTATGATTTATTTATTTATTTATTTTTCTTTATTTCATTGTCTGTTGACTCCCCCCTCCCCCCCACCGTGCTTACCTCCATGGGCCACAGCTTGTGCTAGTGCAAAAGTTTGTGTCACACAGTAGTATCAATATTCTATTACAATATGTATCGACTTCTTCCAGTCGCTCATGAGAAAGTACACAAAATGTTACATGAGCCGGAACAGCAATGAAATGCTTTCTCACAAACATCATGAGAAAGTGCAGGCCTAACAATGAAGTCAAGTTAAATGCCTTAACAAGGCAAAATAGCATTATTAATATACAGATACACATTTACCAGAATCATGTGTGCTTTCATCAACACATTTGTCAAAGCAATTAATGTCATAGACAGTCTTATGAAACCGTTCAATGGTAAGTTTGGCCTACTGCTATGTTAGGACACATATACATGTACCATGGGTACAAATATTAGAAAATATATATATATATTTTTTAAATTTTTAGACTCTAGTCATATAAAGATTAATTCAGAAAATGTTCAACTTTCTAACTTATGGCATATCAGTTTGGCGCCAACATTTTAAATTCAATGGTGCATTACAATTGAGACTAGAAAAACGACAACATTGAGACCGGTAGGCCGGAGAGACACATCCTGGCACCCCAAGTGAAGCTCCACCCTCTCAAGAATGTAATCTTTTATTTATTTATTTATTTTATTTATTTATTTTTAATATTTGTAAAGCGCTGCATATACCCGTAGGCGTCTTGGCGCTAAAAACCAATATTGACTAAGGAAATGTGAGGGGTAAACCAGTTAATTGAACAGATGTGAGGGAAGAAAAGAAAAAGAGGTTAATGAGAGAACAGCCAGGTTTTCAAGAGTTTGCGGAACTGAAGCAGTGTAACACTTTGTCTGATGTTAAGGGGCAAGGTGTTCCAGAGTCTGGGGGCCGCCACCAAAAAGCGTCGGTCACCCCAGGTAACTGTTTTGGTGCGAGGGACGACCAGTTGGCTAAGAGTGGCTGATCGTAAAGCTCTTGTGGGTTTGTAAAATTGTAATTGGTCTCTTAGAAAATGTGGTCCTTGATTATTGATTGTTTTAAATACTATGCAGAGTGATTTGAAATGAATTCTTTTTTGCACAGTAAGCCAATGAAGATCTTTTATGTTTTTGGAAATGGGTTCAAACTTTGTTTTGCCGGTAAGAAGGCGAGCTGCCGCATTTTGTATTGTTTGAAGTTTTGCAATTACTCTGGTTTGAGCATTGAGGAATAGCCCATTGCAATAGTCCAGGGATGAGAGGACCAGGGCAGAAACCAGTGTCTTAATGGCAGAGTCAGGGAGAAAAGGGCGTATTTTCCGGATCATTTTTAACTTCAAGTGTGCTGTTGATACTGTTTTGTTGGCGTGGTTCATGAAATTTAGTCCATCATCAAAGATGACCCCAAGGTTCCTAACCTTCGAGGTGGGCGTAGGAGGAGTACCGAAGGTCTCTGGCCACCAACAGGTGGACCAGGCTGGAGAGAGTGGACCGAAGATGAGTACCTCGTTTTTTTCCGAGTTTAGCTTTAGGCAGTTTGTAGCCATCCAGTCTCCTATATCTAGGAGCCCTTTCTTAAATTTTTCAGCTACTTGCTCTCCGTCGCCTTTAATCGCCAACACTAGTTGGGTGTCGTCGGCGTAAGAGGTTAGGCTCATCCCATGTGCTTTGATGGTCTCAGCAAGGTCCGACACATAGATGTTGAAAAGTGTCGGACTCAGGGATGAGCCTTGAGGAACTCCGCAGGGAGCAGAGAGTTGAGCTGATTGAAAGGGTCCCAGAATGACAGCCTGCGTTCTTTTGGCTAGGAAGGACGCTATTAGGTTTTTGGCAGTGTGGCAGATGCCAAGTCCTTGGACACGGTCGACCAAGGTGTTGTGGTCGACCGTGTCGAAAGCCGCTGATAAATCTAGCAGAACCAGTATGGCAGTGCCACCCTGGTCCCTGATGACCCTGATATCATCAGCGGCTTTGATCAAGGCTGTCTCTGTCCCGTGATGTTTTCTAAACCCAAACTGCGTGTTGTCGAGAAGCTGATGTTTTTCAATAAACTCGGAAATCTGGGTATTCATGATTTTTTCAATCATCTTTGCCATGAAGGGTAGACTAGCAATTAATCGATAGTTTTTTAACTCACTTTTGTCCAGTGAGGGTTTTTTTAGCAGAGGTTTCAGTAAAGTGTTTTTGAGAGGGTCCGGATAATTGCCCGACAGCAATATTAAATTGCAAACCTGCGTGAGTGCCGGTATAATGGCATCCATTACTGGTCTAAGTACAGATAAAGGGCAGGGGTCCAGGGGTGAACCTGATTTAATGGTAGATAATGTATTTTTTATTTGGTCCGGGTAGACTGGTTGGAAACAAGGGAACGTGTTAGCTGGGGGGAGAGTGGTAGATGAGATTGAACCCGGAGGTGATTTGGAAGAGAACGCCTGGTAGATATCATCTACTTTAGTGTAGAAAAAAGAGGCAAGAGAGTCACACAAAAATTGTGACGGGGGGGGAGTGAGGTCTGGGGAATTGCCTGATAATGCTTTGGTGATTAAGAATAGTTGTTTGCTGGAGTTCTTTGCTTTCTCAATTTGATCACTGTAGTATTCTTTTTTTTGCTTCCGCTATCATGTTTTTGTATAGTGCTAAGGATTCCTTATAGACAGATTTACTACTAGTATCATAGTCTTTTCTCCAAGTTCTTTCCTTGCTACGATTTATCTGTTTTTGTGTCCTTAGTTTGTCATTGTACCAAGGTGCGGTGGGTTTAGCTCTATTACTAGAGTGTTCTTTAGAAGGGGCTGATTGGTGTGTTGCCTGGCCCATCCAGTCGTATAATTGCTGGAGCGCTAAATTGGGGTCTGAGGCGAACACTGGGTGGGTTTGTTCTAGTATGAGCTTCAAATCTTCTTGATTTATATTTTTCCAATCTTTAAAAGATTGTTTAGGTATAGGTTGAGGATTATTATTACAGTGATTATTGGTGGCTATATTTGCAAAAATTGCAGAGTGGTCGGTCCAAGGCATAGGCAAAATATTGGTGATTTGCAGTCCTTCAAGGTTAGAAAAGATGGGGTCTAAAATGTGGCCTGCTTGATGGGTAGAGGATGTGACAAGTTGTTTTAGCCCTAGGGTACCTAGATCAGAGATGAGGGCGGCAGAATCGGTAAGGTGACCTAGATCTAAGTGAAAGTTCAGGTCACCTAGAACCGTGAAGCTACTTTCTGTGGCTACAGATTCCATCATGGTGTTTATGTTGGACAGGAAGGTCGTCTTTGATCCTGGAGGACGATATATTAGTATACCCTTGAAATTAAACAGGGGGGAAATGTTGATAGCAAATTGCATGGCCTCACAGGAAGTGGATGGCATAGATGTCGTTCTGACAGGATATGAATCTCTGGCAATTATGGCCAGCCCACCCCCTCTTTGTTTAGGCCTATCCTGACAGTAGGCTTTAAATCCCTCTGGAACGGCGATGACCAAGTCTGGCTGTGAAGTATCATCTGTCCATGTTTCGGTGATAAACAGTATATCGAGTTTAAAATCAGTTATCAGATCAAATATTTCCTGCCTATGCTTACCAAGTGAGCGAGCATTTATAAGGGCTATCGAAGTGACAGCACCTACATCATGTTTGGTTGAAGAGCCGTTAGTTTGGGGAAGTATTAATGGGATAGTGTCATAACAGTGAGGGCAAATGATGGCAGTATCCTTATGGATCTCTGAGGGTTTGATTTTTGAACATTTGGCCATATTGAGTGGTCGAAGCGCATGTAGGTTATGGCTGGTATATGTTTTAAAGTCTCCTGATACCTTTTGGGCAGGGGTTGTGGCCCTGGGCCCGGTCCCGGCGCGGACGGCGCGCCGCCGGCGCGCCCGCTGCGCCCGCCCGCTGCGCGGACGGGAGGTGCCTATACTTTTATACATCGAGGGGGCGGGAAGGGGGGGAGTGCTGGATAGACTGGAGCGCAGCCCTTCCCTCCTCAAGATGGCGGGTGAGGTGGGAGAAGTCACGTGATCGCGACCGAGAGGGCAGCACTGTTGGGGATGAAAGCTGCAGTCGCGCTTTGCAGCGCGCGATGATTTATAGAAGGTAAGCGCCAAGGTTTAACCACCCAAAATGTATTTAAAAATACATCGAACTAATCATTGCCCTATGCACGGACAATATCAGCTGGTACAAGTGCAGGTACAAGTTTTAAAAATAAAGGATAGAGAGAGAATCCCCCGGCTTCCGCCTCAGGGGAGAGCAATATTAAAATAATCGGGCCCTAATGGTCCCATCCAATGTTAGACGTAATGTATAAGCAATGTAAATCTCAGGTGCCTGTCCTCTAGCTCTTCTTTCACCCTTTACTTTCATGCTCCTTTCTGATTTTCCTTTCCTTCTTGACTGTCAAGACAGGTAGGGAATGCATAGAATTATATAGGCTAAAAGCGAGTGAACAAATCGATGCAAACCCTGTAACAGAATTGCTAATGTGTTCTTGTATAAAAAAAATATTTAATAAAACATGTTGAAATAAAAAAATACATTCATATTAATTATTTAATCTCATAACTTTCTAATGAATTACATACATACCTACATTTTAGAGTGTTTAGCATGAATTAGACTTGTAATTTCAACAGTCAGACAATTTAGAAGATCAATATATGTTTTATCTATTTCTTATTCTTTAAGCATTCTTTTATGGTGAACGTACTAAGTGTTTTTACATATTCATTGTCATTTTCTAAGACGTGTGCAAGGTGTACATTCTTTTTATGCATTTGTTATTGTGTTCATTATAAGCTTATATGTCGTTCAAATAATGAACAGCTTCTAAGCTGTATCACCATACTGCTGTCAGCAACTAGGAACCTCTTGAAGCGCAAGTGGGTATTCAACCCAGTCGGGCATGACCCCAGTTTTCTAGGCCCTGTGAATGACAGTCATTAAAGGGCTGAGTAATGCTAGTCCTGCCCTAGGTTATACTTATGAAAGAAGGCGCTCTGGAAGAGCAACCTCCACAGAACAGACTAGTGCTTTATTTTAGCCGGTGGTTTCTGGTGCTCGGTGTAATTCTGCACTATCAGGCAGGTGGCCTAGCCGCAGGGAGCATTAAATGTACACAGCTGGGGGGCGTGGCTAGCGCCCAAGGAAGATGGCAGCACTCCCGCGACTCAGCGGAGGACGGCAGGGGTCGAAAGGCTTTCCGCATGTAATTCGGGACATGGACTGTCTCTTTTAGAACGAACGGACATCGGAACCTCCTCTTCATCAGTTGAACCAAGTGTTAACTCCTGCCAGGTGCTTTTAAGCCTTTACTCCGTTATCTTCATTACGACCGTTTGGACGGTCGCCATTTTAGCGGGAACTGAGGAGAAACCTCTACACTGGAATGCACGTCCTGCGTTCATGAACTGCTACATTCTCTCTGCCTCTCGCCACACGAAAATGCGGAGAAATTAAGTAGCACATTTTGTTTTTTTCACAAACTGAGGCTTATCCTTGCTATTTTTGCTGCTCACTCCTTTGTAAGACATCAGCAAAGTGCTATTTCTCCTCTCCTCATGCGTTTATTCAAACACGCTTTGCTTCCTTTTATATCAGGTCTCTGATATTATAATTTCATTTGATTTAATAGTTCTGCCTGATGTTTCACTATGTTCTGAGCTTTTCTACACACCTGCAGTCATCACTGACATTATATTTCAGGATACTTTTTTATTACTAAGCCACTTCTCAGTTGGTGCACTCTCAACAGCAGTGAATTGTTACTCGTTTACTAACATTGCCATTGACTGTACTTATTTCTATGGGCAGATTGAAAAAAGATTTTCTTTGCAAGCTGTTTCAAGGCGCACGCTTCTGGTGCGCTCCAAATCTCGAGTTCATTCTGCCCAAATGGATCCATCATTGAGTTCATCACCTAAAATGGCAGCTATACCAGTCACTAGTGGCTCATCGACTGGTAGAAAAGCTACAACAAAGCGGCTCAAAAAGGATCCTCCTTCTCCCCCGAAGCAAACCTCATCAGTGTCTATGGATCTACTTTTGGAAGAGATTCGTGCCCTGAGACCATTTGTTGAAGAGACAAACTCTAAAATCCAAGTTCTTACTGACGGTTGGGAGAAACTAGAGGAAAGAGTTACTAAAGTTGAGCATTGTGTCGAGTCGCTAAACTCTTCCTTTGCCAAAACGGAGGCTCTCCTATCCCAGGTCACAGGCCTTCAAAAACAAGTTGAAAATCTTGAAAATAGAAACAGGAGAAACAACCTTCGCATATATGGCCTGGCAGAAGGTTCAGAAGGGCCTAACCCCATTTATTTCTTTCAAAAATTCCTACCAACAATCCTCAATCTGCCTGAGGACACTAACCTTAACATTCAAAGAACACATCGATTGGGCCCGATGCATTCGACGGCCTCAAGTACAAAGAAACCAAGAGGCTTCATATTATACTTTTTGGAGTACACAGATCTCCTTAAAGTCTTGCAAGCAGCCAAGCTCATCAAACGGATATCATTCTCAGGCAGCCAGCTTTTCTTTTCGCAGGATTACACTAAGTCAACGGCGGATCGACGTAGATAGTTCCTCAATATGAGACCGGCATTGAGATCTCTTGGAGCTAGATTTGGATTATTCCACGCTTGTTTGTTCAAGGTTACCCTCACAAAAATACCACGACTTACGAAGATCCAACCAGGCTACGGAGTTTTCTCACTGCGCATTGCCCAGACCGGATAGACACTTCCAACATACGCTTTAAGTGAACTTGTTCATGTTATCTAATATTATGTAGTGTCCTAATCTGTTGTATCACTTCTTTTGAAGATACACAGATTAATTTCTAATGATATATTTTGGTTTGCTACCTTAATCAATCTTAATATTCCAGGTTGTTACTTATAATCCATGTCGTATAACTCGGTTTGTCGCATTGTATTAGATAGTACTAATCCTTTTTTTCTTTCCGCAGGTTCCGTCTCAGTGTATCCAACAAATATGTCCTATATGTTTGTTTACATCCTGACGTTCCCCTTGCCTTACCTCGTGGAGTCTGAGCATGTCATCGTTCCATGTGGCCTCATCACCCCCACCCCTTCATTGTCTTGAGCTCCCTGTAGGTATGACCTATTTACTTCTAATATCTTTCGCAGTACTCATTTCCTTTCTTGTTTTTGTTCTTATTCCCTCTCCTTGTGTATTATTCTATCATCTATCCCTTCTTTCATACTTTTATCCTTATCTTCTCTCTTTTTTCAATCTTTCTCAAGCGGTTTTTATGTTTCCTATTCAATTTTAAGATTGTTCGAATGGTTTATACAGATTTCACTGTTATATTCTTCACCAATGGTATGTTTTATATTATGTTGCATTTCACTGATTCTCTTCATATCTCATATCTCTTATTTAATGCATGTCTCTGAAAATTGTCACATGGAATGTTAGAGGCTTACATTCCCCCATCAAGAGACAAAGAGTTTTATCCTACCTTTCTAAGCTTGATGCTAGTATTGTGTTGATACAAGAATCATATCTCACAGAAAGCAAATCAATAAAGCTTAAAAGAAACTGGGTGGGGGAGGTCTTCTTTTCAACAGGAGATGGCAAAATAAATGGTGTCATAACTCTTTGCCACAAAGCGTTGAACGTTAAACTTCTTTCTCAGGAATCAGATACAAATGGCAGATGGCTTTTCACTAATCTTTTAGTGGGGAAAGTCCCTTTATCTTTGCTTGACATTTATGGCCCTACCCATGGAGATGCCTTGTTTTGGTCAAACATCTCTCAACTATTGGTAAAATATCCATCAGAAAATGTCCTTCTAGCAGGAGTATGCAGTCAAGTGATGGACCCTTTTATCGATAGAAACTCCCGGTCTCCATGAATTCCAAATTCGTCCCACAAAGCTTTTTTTACGTGCTATTAAACAAAGGAATTTATTGGTTGCCTGGTGACTGTGTAATCCGTCTACACGAGAATACTCCTTTTTCTCCCCCCCACACCAAACTCAATCCAGAATAGATCATATTTTTATCTCAGGCAACATCTCTCAATCCCTACGCTCTGCTGACATAGGTCCTATTCTCATATCGGACCATGCTCCCGTTTCGATTCACTTAGATGTCTTACATAAGTCCACAAAACCAAAAAGATGGTGTTTTAACAATCCCTTACTCCTTTACTCTAAATGTATTACTTCTTTCACTTCTTTCTTTCATGAATACTTCCACATAAATCTAACAACTGATGTTTCCTTTCACACAGTTTGGGATGCCTTTAAGGCCTCCGCTGAGGATTTCATTATCCAATTTGTATCAAATAGACACAAAACATCTCATATGTTAAATAATGCACTTCTCGATAAGATTAAGAAACTTGAACATTCTTTTTATACCACCAAGTCAAAAGAATGTCTTCAAGAGCTCATCAAGGCGAAGATCGCATTCAATGAAACTTCTACTGAGCAGGCCTCCCTATAGTTATTAAAATTCTCTGCAAAGTATTATGGTGGCCAAAACAAATCAGGCAAACTACTAGTCAACTATCTTAAGATCAAACAAAATAAACTTCATATTGATTCTATTATAGATGATAACCAACAATCACATCACAAGGACCCTGAGATACTCCAAGAATTTTTCAACTTCTATAAATCTCTCTATACGCCAGAAAACGTAACTTCAAATGAGGATATATCTCAATACTTTTCTACAACCCAGAAACATGCCAATTCTCAAATGAACTTTGAGTTTTTTAGAGGATGATATCACGCAGACAAAATTGCTAAATGCCCTTAATACTCATAAAAAAGATAAAGCCCCAGGCCCAGATGGCTTTACAGTGGAATTCTATTTACACTTTGCCCGCTTATTTCTTCCACATTTATACACTCTTATTTATTCCTTTATTGCTTCTAGTCTCTCTATGGGCTCCTTTTCTGAAGCTCTGATTTGCCTGATACCAAAAGAGGATAAGGAATCCCGATTCTGTAAGAATTATAGACCTATATCCCTAGTCAATGTAGATTATAAAATGTTCTCGTAAGCTCGAGTCCTTAGATTAGAACCACATTTTCGGTTACTGCCTGGAAAGGAACAATCAGGCTTTGTTAAAGTTCGCAACACCACGACAACCCATGCTTAGTTTTTGACATCTTGTCTAAATCAACACATTTTCCGGATTCACTGGCAGCAATTGCTCTAGATGCGGAAAAAGCTTTTGACAGGGTGTCTTGGCCATTCATGATCCATGCCCTCAAATGGTTTGGTTTCGGTCGGAAAATTACTTCTTTAATTGCTTTACTTTATTCCAAACCCAAAGCAGCTATATTTACTAATGGCCTTACTTCTTCTTACTTCAGTCTCCAACGCGGAGTACGCCAGGGCTGCCCTCTTTCTCCTTTTCTTTAGCCTTAGAAACATTTTTGTGTAGAATTCGACACAATCAGGATATCACCGGGTTTGTTTCTGGTTCCCAGCAGATTAAATTAGCAGCATACGCTGATGTAATTTTAATATTTCTGTCTCAACCACATTCTTCACTCAAAACATTTATGGGAGAAGTTGATGCTTATGGATTGGTGTCCGGCTACAAATTAAACAACGGGAAGTGTGAGATATTACCCTTGACCAAATATACTTTCAAAGACGACTTTAAGATCTCTAATTTCAACTGGAACCCTAAACATATCAAATACCTTGGTATATGGTTTTCTCCCTCTATAAAATCATCTATTTCTCTAAATATAGAAAAGTACACTGATAAACTTTGATAAACTTCCTCCAAACATTGACTGAAAAATGGCATCCCCTCCACCTTTCTTGGTGGGGTCGACTGGACACAATTAAAATGATGCTCACTCCTATAATTTTATACATCATATCCAATATACCAGTATCTATCCCGGCTAAATTCTTTCATAAGATCAACACTATTTTGTCGTCCTTTTTATGGAATGCTAAAAAACCAAGAATGGTATTGCAGAAATTAGCAAGGCCCAAATCGGAAGGAGGCATAAACTTTCCTCATTTTTCTAATTACCATAGAGCCTTCCAATTAGGACAATTGTCGAATTGGGTTATTGACCAGCTAACTGTTAAATCTCTATGGTTTGACCTTGAGGCCTTGTTTATACCCCCTTTCTCTTTCCACGAATATCTTTCTTTCACTCGGAAGCCACAAAAACTCTCTACCCCAGTAATTAAACATTCCTGTAAATTATTAGTTGCTTCACCTCTTTTAGCTGTATGCGGCTTTTTTCATGTACACCATTTGGCACAATAAGCTAATCCTTGTCAACAAGAAACCTATTTACTGGGGAGTTTGGAGAAATGAAGGTCTACTTTGAGTTCATCAATTATTTGATCAAGGCTTACCTATTCAAATTGCACAGCTACTGTCCCTCTATCATCTCCCATCCTCCTTTCAACATAAAGTTTCTGTTTTAAGAAATGCAGTGCTAGATGTATATACTAAACTTTCCAGTACATCACCTCCACCTTCACAGCCTCGTTTTTTGTAGCATACCATATTACGCACAAGCCCTAAAGCTTCCATCATCTATTCTCGCTTAATGGACCCCCCCAAAAAATCGAGAAAAAATTAAATTAGAACTTTCCTGTGAGGCAGATCTGGACATGGAATGGCCTATCTCCTTATGGAACAGAATTTGGATAAAAATCTGAAAATCCTCGGGAGCGGCCAACACAACACAAACACTTTTCTTTATATATAATAGATTCTTTTTTTACCCCTGCTCATTTACACAAGATACATAGCACAAGTCCTAGTACTTGCTGGACATGCTCTCAGGATAATGCTGATCTAAAACATTTGTTATGTACTTGTAAACACGTTTTTACATTTTGGGAACAGGTTTGGCTACAAATTAATACCATTTTTTTTTGTAAAACGTATGTTTATTGGCATTTCAAAAAAGAAACCAACAGAATAAGGTTCACAATAGTCAGCAGATCCAAATTCAATCGTACAGCGCCCAATGGTACAAAGGGGGAAGAAACCATGCTGCACCTGGTCGCCCCAACAAAGGTGCTAGTGAACAGAGCAGTTCCGTAAATAGTCCCAGGCACAGAAAATACAAAGTCTCTAAGTGCTTGTACGAGTCCCCGTGCATCAGGATCAGTTTATATATGGGCCCTCCAGCTAGGAGGGTGCTTCCAAAAGACTAACATCAAATCAACCCAATGTAAATAGAAACCCCCTTTGTTCCCTAACCCTCCCCCCTCCCTCACAGGACTCGGTGGGTGGTAGAGACGCTATGTACAGGCGGAGTGGAGACAGCTGGGAACGGGAAGAGTGCATTAGAACTGGAACAGATGCATGGCCCTAATCGATGGCGGGCTAACTGCTGAGGGCAGGCCTTTCGTGAGGAAGGCAACCAGGGGACCCCATCTGCATTCAAAGTTTTTGTTATCATCGCGGAAGATGTCCGCCATCTGCTTCAAGCAGAGCAGTTTCCCTAATCGTGAGTGCCAGAGAGAAAGGGACGGGCCAACCTCTTCTTCCATGTTGCGGCAATGGTAATCTTCGCCGCGCCTATGCAGGTCCACATGATAACTTTATCGTCTCTAGTCTGGTGCTCAAGGGCAGGATCCCGGAGGCCTAAATGAATTCCTTCCATAGTAGTCGGGATGGGGTAACCCAGCATGCATTTAATCTGAGCTAAGATTTCTTCCCAGAAGGAGCGAATGGAGGGGTAGTCCCACCAAATATGTTGGAAATCCCCGAGAAACCCACAACCCCTCCAGTAGCGGTCAGTTGTGTTCGGGAATATATGGCTGAGTTTGGCGGGAACCAGGTACCAATCCATGAGTGTTTTTAAGTGTGCTTCTCTAAGTTCAAGGGAGTGGTTAAATTTAGATATATCAGACCATAGGGCCTTCCATTCCCTATCTTAGATGTCGTGCTGCAAAATCCCCTCCCACATGGTCATATAGCGTGGTTGGGCAGAATGCATGGTAGATAACAGGTAGTTGTAAAGGAATGAAGTGACGCCTCTCATGGAGCCCACCGTTCTGACATATTTCTCGAAGCCCGTTTTCTCCCTGGTGACGTTCTCATAGACAAGAGGTGTGAGTGCCCAGTGCCGGAATTGAAGATAGTGGGAATGTTCCTCGGGCCCAAGGTGAAAGTCCATTCTGCAATTAGCGAAAGTGAGGAAATCGTAGTTGTGGAACAGGTGGTCTAGCATGAGGCATCCACCCTCTTGCCAGGCATTGAACGGTCCATTGTGAAGAGCCGGCGGAAAGGCTGGGTTAAAGTGGATCGGGGTGTACGGGGGGGGGGAATGTAGTTCATCCAGCAGCCCTCGCCACAGAATCCCAAACCCTCATTACGGTATGGGTGGGGGTACTAATGTACGCGTTCGTAGGGCGATCCTTCTTGGCCTTCCCAATTAAATCCCAAATTGTTCTGCCCGCCACCCCCCTATCCATGTGGAGCCAGTGTTTCCCTGATTCCTTTTTAAACCACTCCATCACTATGCGCAACTGGGCGGCCTTGTAGTAAAGCCCAATATCGGGTAGACCCACTCCGCCCCTAGCACGAGGACGCCTCAGGATGTGAAAGAATAAACGCGCCTTCCCACGTTGCCATATGAACTGTGTGAGCAACATCTTAACTTTGGGTAGACAAGTAGCCTCGAGCTCAATGGGTAAGGCCTGAAATAGATATGAAACTTGGGCAGCAGGGTCATCTTAATGGCGTGAATGCGACCCGGCCAAGAGATGAATAAGGGCTTCCATTGCCGGAGATCTTTCTCAATCTGGCAAATGGCCGCCGGGAAGTTAGCTTTATATAGCCCTTCCACCCTGGGGGTCAGCTGGATCCCCAGGTACTGGAGAGAACGGTCAGTCGCCGCAGGTGGGTCAAAGTTTGGAGGACACGGACTTCATCATCCGGTAACGTGAGGTTAAGGACATACGGTTTGTCCAGGTTAGCTTTAAAACCCGCCGCCACCTCAACCTTGGCTAGTTCAAGTTCCACCGCCGGTAGGGAACGCGCCGGATCCGCAAGGGAGAGGAGGACTTCGTCCGCGAACAGTGAAATGTTATGGTCCTCACCCCCAAAGGGAAATCCTTTTATTGCCAGATTATTTCTAATGGACATGGCGAAGGGCTCGATACTTAAGGCAAATAACAGGGGCGACAGAGGGCCCCCCTGCCGTGTGCCCCTCAAGAGCTGGAAGGGAGCTGACGCAACACCATTAACCAAAACCCTCGGATGAGGGTGAGCGTAATTGGCCTGAATCATGCGAATGAATTTGTCTGCGAAGCCAAAGGATTTAAGAACGCGGAATAGGAAGGCCCAATCCACCCAATCAAACATCTTCTCGGCGTCGAGCCCCACCAAGACCGCTGGGATTGCCTTTTTGGTAGCTTTTTCAATAAGGTGGATAGCGCGCCGAGTATTGTCATGGGTTTGCCTCCCCGGAATAAATCCCGACTGATCGGGGTGAATTAAGTCAGGCACTAATTCCTGAATCCGCTTTGCCAGGATGGAAGAGTAGAGCTTTGCATCCAAATTATGAAGCGCTATGGGTCGGTACGAGGTACATAGCTAAGCATTCTTCCTGGGTTTTGGGATCACCGTGATGATCGCATCGGCCATCGAAGGAGTTACCTCACCCAGGTCTGCTAGATGATTAAAAAGATCGGTGAGATGGGGAATAATGTCAGCCGCAAATGTTTTATAAAAGTGGGCCGTAAGGCCGTCTGGTCCCGGGGCTTTGTGTAATTTAAGGACTGTGATGATCTCGCCCACCTCCTCCCTGGTGATCGGGGCCGCGAGTTGTTCATTCGCTGCCAGAGAGATAAGGGGAAATCGTAGGGCCCGTAGGTAGACATCCTGTAGGGACGGATCCTTGCGTTCAGCTGTGTATAGTGATGCGGAAAAGGCGCGAAAGAGCTCCGCTTTCTCCACATCCGAGGTGATTGGTGCCCCATCCTCGCCACGAAGACTCCCAATGTATTCCCTCTCCCTTTTCTCTCGGAGTTGCCGAGCCAAGTGTTTGCTTATTTTGTTCCCCTGTGCGAAAGAGGTATGGCGTAGTGTGAGGAGGGTGTACTCAGCCCTATTGTTGTATAAAGACTTTAACTTGCCCGAAGCGCTGTAAGGGGACACAACGTAGCTCTAGAGGGGTTGTTTTTGTGCGCTAGCTCCGCCTGCCCCAGTTCCCTCTCCAGTTCCTCCCATTCCCACGCCCGCTGCTTATTGAGGGTAGAGTTAAGCTCAATACATTTCCCCCGTAGTACCGCTTTAAATGCATCCCAATTAGTGCTCGGGGAAGTGTCTTCTGATCTATTGTTAGTGAAAACCTCCGTGATAGCTTTGCGAAGCTCAGTGCGAAGGACCCTGTCTCGTGTCAAAGAGACTGGGAAATACCATTTAGGGGACGGGGCGGCAGCAGCCCCCCAATGTAAGCCTATGGCTACGGGGCAGTGATCGGAGAGGGACATGGGAAAAATCTTAGCGTTTCTGATGGTCCCCACGAGGCATTGACTGATAAAGATATAATCCAGCTGGGAATATGTGTGGTGGGCATGAGAATAGTATGTGTTGTCCCTGGTCAGAGGATGTTGTGTCCGCCAGACGTCCCTAAGGCCTAAGTCGAGTATCCTCTGTTGTAGGTCAGCTGTGAAGGAGCCTGTGTCTGCTCTGTGGGAGTGAGTACTATCGAGGTCAGCCTGTCATGGGAGGTTGAAATTACCCATCAGAATGATTGGCCCCTCTGCAAACTGGTCGATTTTGTCGAGTAGCAGATTGAGGAAGCCTGTCTGGCCTGAATTGGGTGCATATGTCGCTACAAAGGTACAAAGTATATTTCAAACGAGCTGAGGGTAGAGGCTATAGCAATCCACACTTGACAGCTATAGTGGTATAAGTGAAGCGTGTAAGTGCAGCGAACCTAGGAGCACTTCCCTCTATACCCCTCACTAAGGAATAAATTCCTATAAACGCATGAAGCAAAGAGGTTCAGCACTTTACAATATAAAAACCAAATCAAGTTCAATGCAGTCAGCACACGAAGAGAAATCCAAAGTCCAATTGCTTTTTTTTTTTGTTCAGAGGACGTTCTTTATTAAATAACCATTAAAATCACAAGAGATCATAGCCAACGCGTTTCATCTCACACTGAGACTTCTTCAGGGCTTGATTAAGTACAGAAGACACTTTCAGAAATCACGATACAGTCTCACAGTTTTCTTGATTGAAGAACTTTTTTTAACATCGCTTGTGTCCACAATTACGGCTTGGTGACCGGCGTCATGTTCACTTGTCAGTTTCACAGGAGAATTTAATAAAGAGCGTCCTCTAAACAAAAAAGAAAAAGCAACTGGACTTTGGATTTCTCTTCGTGTGCTGACTGCATTGAACTTGATTTGGTTTTTATATTCTAAAGTGCTGAACCTCTTTGCTTCAAAGGTACAAGGCATGCCCCTCAGGGACCCCTTTACCAAAATCAGCCTTCCCTCCCTGTCCGAATGGATGTCTAACGGTTACAACTTTGTAGATGCATGAAAAAGGAGAGCCACCCCTATGTGTTTAGTAGATGCTGAAGCTCGGTAGATAAGGGGATATTGTTTGTGTTTAAGCCTCATTTCATCCTCCCTTCTAGGGTGGGTCTCCTGCAGCGCCACTATGTCCAAATGGTGGTCTGTAAGATATTTCCAGACATTCTGCCTCTTTTGTGGTGAGTTAAGGCCCCTAACATTCCACGAAGCAATCGTGACTACCATCTTAGCAACGGGGGTTTACCTCCTCCTCTCTAGTCCGCCCACACGTTCCACCCGCCATATCGGGAAAAGCCAGCCGACCCATACCCACCCTGCTCCCCGCAGCCTGTTTTAGCCGATCCACCTGCTCCAGTGATTTAGCATCCCAGTCAAGAGAACCCTGTTCGTCTCCAACCACAACCCCCCATAAAATAAGAATAAAAACAGCAAAACCCTTAACACAAATCGTATCAACATGAACATGTGTCCAAATGACGAACAAACTCCGACCATTGTGGTAGCAAACGGTCAGACTCGTTGGCGGATGGCATGGTCAGTATCCCATCCGTGCCCGTCCCGGGACCCCTAAAGAGTCGTAGATCACCTCATGAAGTGGTTCAGTGAATTCGGTCGGTGCTAGTCTTGTCACAGATCAGAGGGGAGCG
This sequence comes from Triturus cristatus, assembly GCF_964204655.1. Taxonomy (NCBI): domain Eukaryota; kingdom Metazoa; phylum Chordata; class Amphibia; order Caudata; family Salamandridae; genus Triturus; species Triturus cristatus. The sequence goes on from NC_140581.1 coordinate 892,845,930, forward strand.
GAAGATGTTTGAAGGAGCAAGTTTCCTCCTGTGAGTCGTATCTGCTGCTGCGTGTCTGGGCAAGGTTCCGTAGAGCCAGCAGAAAGCCAGGGTGACTGCGACCCTCCTCCGCCTCATCTGTTATTCCCCCTGGAGCTCCTGGACCAGGGCGTCCGTGTAGGTCCGGGTCAGTGAGAGCCCTGAGAAGACCCGGGAGAGGGATCCAGATCTCCAGCAGGGAGACCCAGGAGTTCCAGACCTACCCTCAAATCCGTGACGTGGTGTTGTTTATTATTATATTCAAAGCTGAAGCCAAAGGGGAATGTCCATCTATATTGAAATTTCTTGTCGCGCAGGCTGGTGGTAAGAGGCCGAAAGTGTTGCCTCCTCATCAGAGTGGAGGGCGCCAGGTCTTGATAGATACTGCCTGTGTGGTTCTGAAAGGAGACCTCAGTGCACTTCCAAGCCGCTAAGAGAACAGCCTCCTTCACCTTATAGGAGTGGAATTTTACCAGTACGTCTCTCGTGCATGCCTGTCGTCCCCCTGGCGGACCTCCAACTTGGTGCGCCCTGTCCAGCTTTATCTTGAGGGTTTGGGGACTCAATAGCTCTGCAAAGAGGACTAGTAGGAAGGCCTCAAGATCGGGGCCTACCGCCCCCTCTTCCAGGTCTCGAATCGGTAGGTTGTCCCGTCGTGCCCTGTTTTGGAGGGCCTCCGCCTTTAGTTGAGACTGGAGTAGTTGGTCCTGTAAGCCATGCAACTTTTTCTGTAATTCGGAGGTGCGTTTGTGACTCTAGGTCCACCACCCTGACGCCCACAGAGTCCACATTGTGCTGGAGGGAGATCAGTCTTTCGTTAAGGTTCAGTTGGTCAATGGAGTCCTTAAGGTCCTGACCTAGTTCTTTGCGGAGTTCCAGTTTAAAGTCGCGCAACGAGGACATGAGGTCCTCCTTTGTGAGTGACTTGTGGAAAAAATTGGGAGACTTTGGGTGTCGATTTAGAAGGCGCCCTCTTGGGCGGCATAGAGGCAGGCCCAGTGATCACTCCGCAGTCACCACACCACAGGGCTCCCGTTCCCCTCACCAAGGGCTATGTATGCTCAGAGTCACAGATTAACAAGGCCTCGCCCCACTCTTTGCCTTTCTACTCACTGAGGACAGTACGATCCTATCCTGTACGTGGCGGGCGCCCAAGAGGCAGGCAGAGGTTAGAGCGCCAAAGTCGCGGCTGCTGCTCCCCGTCGTCACTGCAGCAGGGCGCCTGGAGTGCTGGGTTGTCTTTTGTCTCCTCGCCACCCTAAGGGCATTCCCCCGTTCGCACCTCTCCGCCTCAGCAAAGCAGATAAGGGCCCAGTGGCTGGTCACACGCTCTCTCCAGACAGAGTGGGGAGCGGCGGGGATGGCGCGTCTCTCATTCGCTTCGTGGTTGCCTCAAGTTCCCGCTCCCAGCACACCGCCATATTACGTCCCCCTGCTGCCTCCTCAGGGTATCCAGAAACAAGGGGTCTCTAGTCCACAGCAGGAAATAATCCACAGATGCTGCCGCTGATGCGAGGGGATGCGCTGTTCTCAGTTACTAGCTTAGAGCTATGCCGCCATCTTGAGGTCAGGCATCAGACATGAAGCGCTCAGAGTTGACCGGAGCTCCCGCGGTGCTTCCTCAGGGTGGGCAGGCATTGGCAAGTCATCCCCTTACAGTTCTCCTCCGCCCCCCGGACATCGAAGTGGGAGCCGCAGAGATTCCTCCCCTGACGGCAGCCGGTGCAGCCCTCACTTCACGCCGATGCGGTAGCTGTCCTTGCGGCATGCTGGGAAAAAGGTGATTGTCGCCGCGGGTGCCCCTTCAGGTGGCTGCCAGGGCAGGGAGCAGAGCCCACGAGTGGTTGCCTCAAGTTCCCGCTCCCAGCACACCACCATATTACGTTCCCCTGCTGCCTCCTCAGGGTATCCAGAAACAAGGGGTCTCCAGTCCACAGCAGGAAATAATCCACAGAGGCTGCCGCTGATGCGAGGGGATGCGCTGTTCTCAGTTACTAGCTTAGAGCTATGCCGCCATCTTGAGGTCATGCATCAGACACGAAGCGTTCAGAGTTGACCGGAGCTCCCACGGTGCTTCCTCAGGGTGGGCAGGCATTGGCAAGTCGTCCCCTTACAGTTCTCCTCCGCCCCCCGGACATCGAGGTAGGAGCCGCAGAGAGTACTCCCCTGACGGCAGCCGGTGCAGCCCTCACTTCACGCCGATGCGGTAGCTGTCCTTGCGGCGTGCTGGGAAAAAGGTGATTGTCGTTACGGGTGCCCCTTCAGGTGGCTGCCAGGGCAGGGAGCAGAGCCCACGAGTTGACAGGGAGCCACAGGGAACCCCACGCCCGGCCAGATCCTCCACAGGCCGTTCACGTGGGCGGCACCATTTTGTAGATATGCCCCGTCTCCTCTCTGCTGCTCCGCTGAGTGCCATTACAGGTCGTTCACTGCCGCAGTGCCGGTTCCCCTCATGCGCCGACCTTAGAACAATCGATTGGTGCCCTCAGGAAGCGTCACGATGCCAAATAGCAGGCAATAGTGTCCCGAGACTGTAGCACGGACCGGGAGCCGAAACAGATTACGTCTGTTCGGCCATCTTGCCCGGCCACGTCCCCCATCAATACCATTTTTAGCACTACAACCCCCCTCTCCTTCCCAAATCTTTCCTTAGGAAGTTTGGCACCAGACTGGAGGGGGAGACATTCCCAGTTGCTACTTATTGATTTACTATTAGCAGTGGCCATACAACAAATAACAAAAAATTGGAAGGACACATCCAAATTATCTTATCTAGCTTGGTGGTATGCTGTTTGTCATAATCATCACTTAGATACAGCTTTTGTACATCCCATATCTCTTGCTACAAAACGCTTACACCTTTGGGGTCCCATTACACAATTCTTAGACAGCAGTGCGAAGAAATCCTTGTCACCTTCAACCTTACTACAGGAAGTTGCTAAGCCTCCTTGACTTCCTCATGTTTGACTATGACTCTGTTTTACTATAAAACTTTAATAGCATGTTGTAGACTGCATATTTTTAACGGTTACCACTATTTTCTGATTACTATGAACCGATCTTATATATTTCGATTGTATTATATTACTTATTTTGTTTTTCTATCATTCAAGTTCATTGCATACCAATGCTATTATTAATTTCTTTTCTTGTACTTACGCAATGGTTAATCATTATTTGTACGAAGTATTGTTATTATTACCCTATTCATTTTCTCAAATAAACCTATTTTTGAAACTCAAAATGTACACAGACACACACAGTGATATTCTGGGCCGGAAGTCCCGAGCGACCTCTGCCCATTTATTTAAGCTCTCTGGCCACGCCTGGCCAGAGAGCGATACAATGCATGGAGGCCCTTCCGGGCTAGGGGTCTGGGGTCACCATTCTCGCGCAGCTAGACCACTACACTCGGCACCAGCACATAATTGCCTGAACCTGCACTTATGACAGCTGCCACATGTTGGCGCTGTTTGTGTAATTTGAAGATGAGCAGAAAAACTGATGTTTGTTAAATAAATATACATTAAAACAACTAATACCTGCCATCCAAGTCATTCTTAAAGCTTTGGCGTCCTCGAACAGTCTGAATTGTCACACTTCAGTGTTATGATTAATAGTTTTGTAAGGACAGTGTCAATGTGTGGTGCAAACAGCGATAACCTCCTGACGAGGGCCCGGAACATTTTTTTTATTTAAATTAAGCACTGGAACAGACCATCCTATCCGTCCTCCATCTTCAGCCTCAGGCTCCCCTCTATCTCCTGTCAGGGAACATATTCTACAGTGCCTAGGCATTCTACCGTGAGGTCACAGGCACACGGCCTCAGTGGAACAAGGAGCTCAATTGGACCCATTGGAGCTGGATCAGGGGCTACATGAGATCAATTAGTCTGCAACCAATTATCTGTAGAACTAAGGCAAGTGTCCCACCAACAGCTTTGTCAGAAATCCTTAAAAATACATTTGTGTGTTAGTAATGACCTTCTTACAGGCCTGACTTTACTCACAAAAAAATGAGCAGAGCCTAGAAATGCCACAGTCTTTAATAGGCACCTCAAAATGGCCCTAAGGCTTGCACAAATTTGTGGTACAAAGAGGACAAAAAGCAGATATGGCAGCACCGTGAGAGGAGCAACAGCATCTGGAGCTTTGTGAGTCTCCAGAATGCTCTGTTTCCCAGGTTTCTGGGACACTGGGTATTGAGGTAAAGGGCTTTTCATATGAGTAGTTTATTCGTGAAAACGACACAAGTACAAATGAAGAGTTGGCCAACTGAAAATCAAGAACGTTCAAGGATAATTCCAAATCCACTTCTTTGCAAGACTCCAGACTGCACCGTTCTCCTCAATTACACAGGTCGTTGGGAAGTGGGGTGTGTGGGTTTTGGATCAGGGGGTGAACTAACAAAAACAACATCAGCACCTATAAACTGTGGGTCAAAGTACGAAATGAGATTAACAAGGGACTCGTCGGGCTTGGCACACTCGAAAAATACTTTTTTTGGTCTATCGGACTGCGGCCAACTCAAAACACAGCCACGGCTCGGCGTAACACAACCAGCAGAGCTAACGGCACGCTCTGGGCCTGCAGGCTCCTGTCTGCTCAAGGGCACTGGTGTCACTGTGTTCAGAACGGGCTCTTGCACGAGTCAGGTTGAATCTATTCAAGTGCGGGGGGCTCATTACTTTCACAGCGGCAGCTCTCTTTTTTGCATTATATTTGAGCTCGAAATTACCTGAAGGATACGTGATTTTTTCCCTCAAAATAATATCAAAATAAAACCGTAAGGCGATCAGACAATTCCCGCTGGCCTTGCTCGCGCTCTGAAAGAAAGAAATAAAACCTCGCCGGCGAAAAGGTGTAATGGAATATTAAAATATCCTCCAAGAACAAGGCAGAACCTGCTGGTCATGATCAGCCACGTGGGATTCATAGTGCTCGCCATGTTGGGAAGGGGAGCCCCCTGGTGATTCTAAAATATGAGCGTGCCGTTCTTCCGACTAGACAGCACAAATAACAGCGTTCCCGCTAAGAAATTCCAAAATGAGGCGGAAAGGGGGACACTGAAGCTCTCTCCTTAAAAAAAAAGTTTGCGCAGTTATTGAAAGTCTTATGTAGCAGGAAAATAGGGTGATCAAAACTCACTGCTGTTGTATGGCATCTTGAGAATGGGACGTCTAAGCTTTTGATTTATACTGAGACCTATCTACACATGATGCTGACACTGTTTAGGTTTGACAACCATAGCAATGCTTGTCCTCGGGGGGCCTTCCGTCTTTCTTTAGTTCATCTGTGTCTATCCAGAGGAGTACCTTTGCTTTATGTTGTTTCAGATAGGAGGGGGAGACATTGTTGCTTCCCCACACATTTTCCCTCGAGCTGCTTTAATTAATAAAAGTATTGCATTGCAAGTGAAGCGTTTGCTTAGTTGTGATCCACTGTAATAGGTCATGTCATGTTAGTGACTGTTTTGGATATCTGCCTGTGTAAATATGAGTCCTCACTTTAAAAAAAAAAATAACGTTGGGTATTATTATTAATGTGCTTGTGATATCAAAAGACATAAAAAAAAGTTCATCATTTAACTGTGTTTTTGGGGTTTAGGTTCCTCTTCATCGGTTTTATTTTTGAGTTATGGGCAGTGGTTTGGCGAGCGTGTAAAGAGAGCTAAGCAAGGAAGGGGATTGGAACCCTTTGCACCCTGGCGGGGTAGTATAAACCAGAAAGCCATGATTAGGTTGCTGTGGGTTCTTCAAATTCCTCGGTTCTGTGCCACTGCATCTACTTCACTAAGGTCCAGATTAGGTATTAGTCATCTTTATTATTCCTTGTACTGAGGACCTATTACCAGCCATTAGTTTCAGGTGGAGTCAGGAAACACCAGGAAATCCTAAAAGTGTAAGCCATGCCTACCTGGGCTGGATGCCAGAAACCAGTTTAGCACTCCCAGTATCCTCCTGTTATACTCAAGCCTAGAAGAAGGGTGGATCAAAACAGAGATGGGTGGGCAGGTGGTAATGGTTGCTATGAGGACTCGAGGACTACAAGTAATTATTGGCAGTAAGTAACTGGAACATTACCTCTACATCCTTTCCCTATCATCAGTCATGACTTTTGAGGTGATAGAGCGTGATAGTGTCCATTCATTTGTAGGGGTGCATTATAATCACGAGTAGTTTGCGCCTTCATCTATTCTTTTGTCGTGTTAACATTTGGTTATTAGAATGTGAAATGTAATAACGTGAAAACTGAAGTGATAGAGATATTTTGTGTCATGTGGAGAAATTAACATGGTAATTGTGTTCTAAATGGAGAACATTTTAATGCTTGCTGATAAATGACTAATGAGAATTAGTTTACTGAAATGTAATGCCTTTATTTAAATGTGCACATTGTTAGTGTTAGTGTATATGCATGCTTAATGAAGATCTATAGTGATTCTTATGTTAGTCGATTTTCAGTAGGCCTCATGTGTATTTCCCTGGCTCTCAGAGACGGGTTGTTCGTAACGTAATGTTCATGTGTATGTGGAATCTTTTGTTTTCTCACGTTTCTGTTGCAGGTGGAGAAATTCATCTTTGTCAGTTAGAATAACACTTTTGTTTTAGGAGCTAGGCTTAGGGAGGAGAGGATACATTTGAACAAGTGGTGCTGATAATGTGAGACAGTGTTCTTTCTCACTGGAAAAGGCCTGGGAATCAAGGTCATTGAGCCTGAGGCTGGGAGTATCGCAACTAAATGGAAAATCACCTACGAGGAGGTGTCCAGCTAGATGAGGTGATCGGATGATGTGAAATGTGCATGTCCTAAAATATTGGTGTTGGAATTAGGGGCAGTGCCCTGGGGGTTGGGAGAGGAGAGAGGAGATTGATGGAGAGAGAAGGAGCATCTTAGAACTAGCTCTGTAGCTTTAGGCTACTTGACCCATTCAATGTGAGTGCACTTATTAGGAAGTCTTCAGGTGCTGACACCTTTTCCTGAACTTGCCTGGGAAATGCTAAGTAGGGATGTCCTTGTTAGAAGTAGTGTAGGGACAGACTAATGTTTTTACTTTCGAACCTCCAATGAAGTTTAATCTTGATGTTGGGGCACTCATTGCCTGCGTTCTGCTCCTGGAATTTGTAATTCTTTACATGCTGCAGAGATTAAACTTTGCCTGTAGGTTTGGCTTTGTATTAGTTCTGATGTATTTCTACAACCTCATTTTGAGGTGTCTGTATGTTCAGTTATTTTTGGCCTTGTAATAAATCAACTAACCTAAAACCTGGGGTTTGTGATTCTTCGGAGTCATGTAATATTGGGATTGTGAATCTGATGTGACAAATAATTTCTCCCCTCTACACTTCTAAGCAGGTAAAAAGGTCTATCGACCAGGGGTTCCAGAGTATATATAGAAAAGGGGACCCGGCCCCATCAGTTGGTAGCAATGTCGGATGGTTACCTTTTGGAGTGAGGGGAGAATCTAGAAAAGTTAGGAAAAACTTAGCCCATAGAGTCCCAAAGAGCCCAAAGGGTGAGAGTCAAAAGATCGAGAGCGGAGAGCGTCGGACTTTGGCGAAGACCGGTGGAGAGTGACGGTGCAGCGAGAACATCGGTGAACAGTGGAGTGAGTACGAATAGGGATGTTGTGAGTTACATTGCGGTGATGATTTGATTGTGTGATGTCTTGGGGAGTTGGTATGCGAATCGAGTGAATGTGGTTTCTGGCCGAACGCGCACTGTCTATGAGATATGATTTGATTTTGAGTTAATGTCAGGCTCGACAAGTAGCCTAAGATCCCGAGATAGATTTGAGGTGTAAAAGACACCGAGTTGATGTAATTGTCTGACCAGTGATTGTGGGGAGTCGTGAAGCGCTATTGACGACCCGTTGGAAGATAGGGAACGTGTGTGAGAATGTTTGTAAGAATCATGTAGGAAGCTTGGTGCACAAGGCTAGATCACAGCGATTAGAGTGACCAAGTGACCAGCACAGGTCGTGGGTTACGATGTGTGAATGGTCTTTAGAGATTGGATCCTATTGATCTTATTTATGTGACTGCCCTGTCATTTCGTGGACTAACAGTTACTTAAAGAAGAGGCAGACAATTACTTGAGACTATCCAGTCATTTCGTGGACAGACAGTCTGATTTATGTGACTGTCCAGTCATTTGGTGGACAGACAGTTACTAGATTCTATGAGTGAAGAGAGTGAATGCATAAAGTGAGAGTGTGAAGGAGGGTGAACCGCTGTGAGACGGAAGAGTGACGCCGGGGTGTGCCATGCTGCGATGGGTCGGTTAGTGTAAAGCTGTGCTGGGCTTGGTGTATTGTCACCAGGAAGTTGAAACGAAAACATCTTGTGGGTAAAATAATTTGACTCAATCATGCGATGTTTTAGAGTGTTACTAAATCTTTGTAGAGGAGATAGAGGAGTAGTTACTTGAATGGTTGAGGAAGCACAAACCGAGGACACCCCAACACATTACATGGCCACAAATGTAGGACTGTAGTATCAGTTGAGGGGAGTAATGGCTTCCTTGCGACCTCCACCTAGACCATGGGTACTCACAAACATTTCCCCGGGGGCCGCAAAGTACTGTCTGTGGCATTCCCGAGGGCCGCACCAATACCAACAATGGGAGGGTCAGGGTGATGAAAGGTGAGCGTGGGGGAACGCAAAGCAGATGCATGGTGTGGACAACAAACCTAGCCTTCACGTGACCTCTGTCTGCCACCTATGCTCTATTCTCGTGCATCAAGAATTAAATTCAAAGCATTAACTTAAATGTAAAACATCAGTGGGTAAGAGATACTCACCTGCTGGCTGAATTGCAAAATGTGAAACGAGAAAACCTGGTATTAGTCCTGGCTTCCCCACTTGATGAAATTGTGTGATCCTAGGCAATTTGTTAATTTCACTTTGCCTCCTATTTCTTCATTAACACATATGAGAGCTCCTTAAAATACATGGGTTCAGGAATAGGATATGTATGGAACAAAACCTTCTTGTGTTTTATTTAATAAACTATAATGGTGTTCCAATTATATAACAGCCAAGGCTACACACAAGGTGTACCAGACAAATGGCTTCCTTGCGACCTCCACCTAGACCATGGGTACTCACAAACATTTCCCCGGGGGCCGCAAAGTACTGTCTGTGGCATTCCCGAGGGCCGCACCAATACCAACAATGGGAAGGTCAGGGTGATGAAAGGTGAGCGTGGGGGAACGCAAAGCAGATGCATGGTGTGGACAACAAACCTAGCCTTCACGTGACCTCTGTCTGCCACCTATGCTCTATTCTCGTGCATCAAGAATTAAAGTCAAAGCATTAACTTAAATGTAAAACATCAGCGGGTAAGAGATACTCACCTGCTGGCTGAATTGCAAAATGTGAAACGAGAAAACCTGGTATTAGTCCTGGCTTCCCCACTTGATGAAATTGTGTGATCCTAGGCAATTTGTTAATTTCACTTTGCCACCTATTTCTTCATTAACACATATGAGAGCCCCTTAAAATACATGGGTTCAGGAATAGGATATGTATGGAACAAAACCTTCTTGTGTTTTATTTAATAAACTATAATGGTGTTCCTATTATATAACAGCCAAGGCTACACACAAGGTGTACCAGACAAATGACTCCCCTCTTGGTTCATTAATAGTATTCTTTTCAGAATGGAGGCGGCATGAAAGTTTCCAAGATCATGTTTGAAAACTATTACTACTAATAAATGCCTCTCAATGCACTGACAATCTGGCCTACTAAGGTGAAACTCTCATTCATGTTAATAATATCCACATGTTTGCAGAGAGCTTTAAACTAAAGGTGCCTTTAAAACTAAAGGTGTTCCTAAAGATAAATTGTCTAGGGGACTTTCTCTTCTTCCTTATGGTTACTTTAGTTAATGTGTAAAACTTGTTAATAATATATGGCTGTTTGTTTTGCAGCTTTCTGAATTTTCCTGCTCTGTTATTGAACAGCAGCTCAGTGCTGCTGCTCTCCAGGGGGCTGCAATTAAAGGTCAGGAGGGCCGCATGCGCCCCCGGCTGTACTTTGAGTATCCCTGACCTAAACCAACACAGTTTGAGGCGCGAGATGCGTTGAGGAGAGCAGCACAGGCAAAGAGTAGGGAGAGAAGTCAGAGAAGGATGAAAAAGGCGATGGAAACATATCAGGATGCGCGGTGACATGCACAGTTGTAGAAGTTAAGGGTAGACACCATCGTGGGAGAGAGGCTATTTCCACTATTAGTGAAAACAGGAGACGCTGCGAATAGGGAGCAAGAACATGATAGTAACACTGATGACAGCTTGCTAGATAGGTTCTTAGCAGAGTGTTCTCCTCCATAAAATCAGGATTCAGATGAGGGAAGACAAGCATTGGCAAATACAATGGACATGGAGAAAATGGAAGAATTGCAGGCGAGCCCTAGTGCAAGAGTGGTGGGAAAGATTTCAACAGGAATGGAAGGAGAGGGGGTACCAGCAACGAGAGGTACAGAGATGAATAGGGTCAATGCTGCTACGTGATTACCGGAAGCACTTACGGTGCCGGTCACCGTTGGACCTATAGTGTCAGTGTACAATCCAAATCAGAGATAAAACAGTAGTCAGCCTCAGTCAGAAGTAGGAGAAAGGATCTATTCCGTAGGAAATGGTACTGCAGGCAGAAATGGTCCATTTTTAGAGCAGGGGTGATTTGGTAGCATTTACAAACAATTTTCCTCGGCTGCGGGAGAAGCCTGTTGAATGGTCAAGATTTCAAAAGTATTGTGGGTTGATTCGAATACTCTGTTCGACATTGTTGTGCCGAGTGATTTGTGGTCTGCTTGTAAAATTGCACTTGAATGGCCATCTGCAGAACCCGATCAAGACCCCATAACGCATGGTCCCTCACCAGTGGTCATGAAAACGTTTGAGCAGGTAATCACATGGTTCCAGTCCAAGATCTCACCACAAGATATTGATTGGATTAAAATAGATCGGACTACTCAAGAGCCCAAGGAAACAGAACATGCTTATTATGAGAGGATCTTGCAAGCCATCAAGCAGGATAGTGGGTTAGACACTTGACATGGAACAGTTCATTTTCAAGTTCATCCTAGGATTGAGGCCATAAATTAGCTTTATGATCCATAAGCATTTGATCTGTTGGCAAAACAAAATCCGTGGACAAGATTCTATGGTATGCCAGATATTGTAGTAACGAGGTAGACTCAAAGCATAGGAAATTAAAGGATAAGTTAATGTTGGTCCAGATGAGGAATGCAAATAGGGTAGACCAAGTGCAGTTGAGTGGAGGAACATTGGGTTGGAAGCAGGGAAACAATCATTGAGGAACCCAGAACTCGTCGGTTCATGCGAGTCAGGAAAGAGGGAAACCCATAGATCCCAAAACGGAAATTGGGGTTGGTACCTTAAAGAAAACCACTGCATGTCATTTTTGTCACAAAATCGGGAATTGGAAGCACGGGTGTCAAATAAATCCATTGAATAAGATCCAAGATGAGGAAATAATGCAAGTACCTGAGGTTGTAAATACTGTGACAAAGCCCAGGTCCGTACACGGAGGAGGTCTGAGTCCACAAGTGCAAGTTCCCCAAACTCCGAGAATTCCACAGGGAAATCGAATATACCAACAGATGCTCTTTATCGAAGCTTTAGACGAGTTTGATCCAGACCAGTTGTAATGAGGGTGCTTGAGGGGGGGAGGAGGACTGTACCCTTGGAGCAGTCTTAGAAGTAGACCAGAAAGAACTGTATGTGGAGGCAGATGTGGACAGTCATCCCATCACATTCTTGATTGATACTGGTGCTACCCATTCAACTGTGAGATCCGCAGTAGTCCCAAACCTACCCCTCTTGGGACAATTGATCCAAGTTGTAGGAGTTGCAAATAAGAGAAAGACCAATACATTGACAGATGAGATACCTGTGAGAATAGGACCCTTTCAGGATCATAACCAATTTGTGGTGTGTTTGGGTTGTGACCTTCTGTGTAAATTAAATTGTACCATCTACTGCACGCCCAAGGGAATAGAGCTGCAGACTAATGATGATGACATTGTATTCAAATTGGCGAATCAGAAATGGTTCCTGTGCTGACAACTGAAGATCTGCCATACAACTTGAGGGACTCAGTCTCTCCAGTGGTGTGGGATTTCACGAGAGAAGAGATATGAGTGATTGGAGGGGTGAAAAGCAGTGTTCGCGGCTTGGTCCCCGGAGGCAGCCAACGGGCCGGTACCCGGTGTGCTCTCTCGACTACAAAATGTGGTGACAAGGTATCTTCTGGAAGAAGCTCCTGTATCCAGCCTTCAATGTATGCGACCGGGTCTTGTCCTTCCTCTCCTTCTGGAAGGCCAACCATGCGTATGTTGTTACAACACGAGCAGCCTTCTGCATTGTCTAGACGGTCTTCAAACGTGTTGACGTGGTCCATGATGTCTTGTAGGGCTGCTGCGTGACTGTGGGAGGTGGGTTTCAATTCCAGCAGTGCCTGTTCATTTATCTGTACTTTATCTGACACTTTTCGGTGATCGGCTCTGAGCAGGGTAAAATCTGAGGCAACTTTGTCTATTTTTGATTGTAGCATAGTTCGAGTGGGGTCAGGTCAGTTCCTATCTTTTCCACTGCTGCTAGGATTGAGTCAAGTTTAGATTGAGAGTGTTAAGTTTAGGGCCTCTCCGTTCCCTCTTCTCATGTGTGTTACGCTCCTTGTGTTTCTGGGTGTGCGGCGGATTGCTGCATATTAGTCCTTAAGCTGCCCATGGCTAACTTTTGTGCTGAGGGCATACAGGTATTCCGTTAAGTGTCCTTCCGTTAGGCGCTGTCTTTATCAGCTTGGCCGTAGACTTTGTTCCTGGTGCACACAGTTGGCAACCTATGTGGAATTGCACCACAATTCTATGTTCAAGGCAGTTACCGTTGGGGTCTGCCGCTCACTAGAACCGCAGCTCGCCTTGGGTGAGGAGGAAGAGTTTGTCCGCAGGTGTCCAGTGCCTGCTGCGGGGAACATGCCCCTGAGGGATCTTGGCAGTCAGCTGCAGTTGGGAGACTGTGGCTGCGGGTCTGGCACCAACCTCTCTCTGGTTTCGCACCAGGCACCTCGTAAACGTTACCCATGTGTTCTTGCGCTCTAGCCATATATCCGCTGTGGATCAGGGGCTTCTCAAGAGGGCTTCTTGCAGTGTCAAGGCCTAGGTGGCGATATTATAAGGTAGGTGCGTGTTGGGTCAGAAATGAGGCTCTACTTTCTCTTGGAAGGGTGTTTATTGTTATTAGATTTTGACCCAGCTGAGTAGGCCTGAGTGCTACTTAGCACCGGTTTGTGGCGCGATCTGGCAGCACACGTTGTCGCATTACTTCCTATGCTCCTCCGATGAGTGGGTTCTGAGATTCGGCCCTCGTCTTGGGGGTTACCATGTGGGCCTGGTGTGTCCCAGAATTACAGGCTTGTTCTTCAGCCCAGACCTCGATTGATGCGTTTTGTTTTATTTTTGTCCCTGTTGCCTGGATCGCTGTCTGCTGCCTAGTCTTCCCAGCATGGGCCCACTTCTTTATATCGGGCCTGAGTTGGTTGACGTTCGCTTTCTGTTTGTGTATTTTGTGTATTAGGAGCTAGGCTTAGGGAGGAGAGGATACATTTGAACAAGCGGAATTGATAATGTGTTCTTTCTCACTGGAGAAAGCCTGGGAATCAAGGTCTTCGAGCAAGAGGCTGGGAGTATCAAAACTAAATGGAAAATTTCCTATGAGGAGGTGTCCAGCTGAATGAGGCGATCGGATGATGTGAAATGGGCGTGTCCTAGGATTTTGGTATTGGAATTAGGGACAGTGCCCCGGGGGTTGAGAGTGGAGAGGAGATCGATGGAGCGAGAAGTAGCATTTTAGAACAAGCTCTGTAGCTTTGTGCTACTTGACCCATTCAACGTGATTCCACTTATGAGAAAGTCTTCAAGCGCTGACACCTTTTCCTGAACATGCCTGGGAAATGCTAAGTAGGGATGTCCTTGGTAGTATTAATGTAAGGATAGACTAATGTTTTTACTTACGTACTTCCAATGAAGTCTAATCTTGACATTGGGGCACTCATTGCCCGCGGTCTTCTCCTGGAATTTGTCATTTTTTACATGCTGCAGAGATTGACCTTTGCCTGTAGATTTGGCTTTTTATTAGTTCTAATGTATTTCTGCAACCTCATTTTAAGGTGTCTGTATGTTCAGTTATTTTTGGCCTTGTAATAAATTAACTAACCTAGAACCTGGAGTTTGTGATTCTTCGCAGTCATGTAATATTGGGATTGTGACTCTGATGTGACAAATTATTTCACCCCTCTACACTTATAAGCAGCTAAAAAGGTCTATCAACCAGAGGTTCCCGAGTATATTTAGAATAGGGAACCCGGCCCCATCAGAGTTATACCGAAGAAAAACATGGATTTTAACCCATGACTGATCATGAAGCACAACAGAAGACGTTATTATGCCTCACCCAGTGATGTAATTAATTTAAGAACAAAAAAAGATTTTCACAACAGAATGAAAACTTAATACTCAAACACAAAAGCTCCTTCCATCTGCTTCAATGACTTGCAATCTAAAGTGCTGTACAAATGTCTTTGGGGAAGCTCATGTGGCCACCCTACAACTGTCCAGGAAGGAAACTCCTTTTACTTCTTCCCAGGAAACAGATACAGTTCTTGTTAGTAAACTCTGAAGCCAAACCTACAAAGGAACATTACAAATAGAGTAGGCTAAAGCAATAGGCCATCTGATCCACCAGCTGACTATAATGGAGGAACCTTGACCTGCTGCTCCAGAGGTAACAAAAAGCTTCTCTGATTCCTACACTCCTGAGACCTAAATGGAAGTTGGTTCACCAAACGCCAGGTGTAGCGGAAGTGACATCACACCTTATACCAGGAAATTAGACCATTTAACCTATGACCTTGAATATCCCCAGGAAGTGGCGTAACATGACCTGAAAACACTGCAATAATTGTCATCGCTATAGTCCTACATGTGCATGATTACTATAATGCAAAACAGACAAACGTCCATTTCAGAAACCAGCTACATTAGGGGGTTGACATAACCTTCGAAGGTGGTGGGAAGTGATACTTGCCTTGAATTGCTAAAGCCAGACCTCTTCTAGGAAGTCTTAGGGGTTCACCCCTGAGAAAAGCTTGAGTTAAATGGGACCAAATAGTGCATTTAAAAGCACACTTTTCACATAATTTTGCTAAAAAGCCATGGGCTCTGAAAGCACACTCATTCATAGTCAAGTCCTTTCATGGGGTGCCAAGGCAACGAAACCTGATGCTAATGAGGAGAAGACCCCATTGTTTTCAGCATGTGCTATGGGTGCCTCCATCCGTCAAAAATGATCTTCATTGTGCCAGGGCCAGCAGTTTAACATGCAGGACTCGCATATGCAATGGATGCCCCATTATGCGAAAATATACCTCCAGTATGCCAGTGCCAGAAGTCGGCCATTAATTCCATTAATATATCCTATGTCACAATTACCTCTAGTATGTCAGAGCCCAGAATCACAGGAGGTTGAGCGTCCCTGCCGAGACTCAAACCTGTTCCCCAACTTTAAGGTTGACTGTCCTAGCCGTTAGGCCCCATCCTCTCCCCTTACATTTAGAAAAAGGTTTTCATTACATCATCTGCAACTGGAGATCTCGTTCAGCTCTTGGTGCTCCATTGTATATTAAACCAATAGTGAATAATAAACCATTATTCACTATTTGTATAATAAAACATGGACAGAAAACAAAGGTAGTGTGCCAATGACCATAAGAGCAAGCTGTCTCAGTGTTTTTGGTGCTCACTTTGGTACAGCTGAGGACAGGGGTCGAAAAGGCAGTGCCAGGGGTAATGAAGGGCAAGCCAGGGGTCGCAACTGGTACACCTGGTGACCCTTAAATTACGTCCATGGAGAGCTTTCATGGTACACCATCAGAGGGCATTTTACATCTAAGAGATCTAGCAAATGTTATTCCTCAGATGGTGGAGAGGAGAAAAATGGTAATACTACATCAATAGCCCTATGTAAAGCTGTAGCAAAAGTAGAATTGGTGTGAAGAATAGCTATAGCTTCTAAGATTGGCAGAAGGGAGGCTCTAAATAATGATTCCCCCAACTCACAGATCCTATGAGATTAGGCGATTGCTACTAAAATAACCAATTTCATTTTAAGAAAACGAATAAAAATTAATTCAATCTGCTCAAAAGAGTGAATTTGTAGAGCTTTAAGAACCAAGGAGGACTTAATGGGTGAACTAAAGGACGAGACATGGAAAAACTCCTGAGAAGTCTGTAGACAAAATTAATGTGAGGCTGGATGATTCAGGTATTATCTAAACATTACAGTTATGTTATAGAAGAAATTAAATATAAAAACATGGCGCAACAGCAGACAACAGTATAAAGCGTCACATAGCTATACATGATGAAAGAGCAGTGAAGACCTAGAAGATAGAGGTGGGCGGAATTTGCGAAATTCACTTTCGCAAATTATCGCGAAAATGTTAAAAATCTCCGCAAACACGCAGAAATATTGCGAAGATGCGGAAGTTTTTTTCCCGCCCGTTCGCGGTATTTTCTGTGTGGTCGCGGCTCGCCAACTTACCCATGCGGTTGCTCGCGGGTGCGGCCATCTTGTTTTCACTTGTCTCGCGGTGCATGAACGCGAGAAGAAAGACGTGATCGCGCGACGAATGACGTCACTGCGGGCGCGAATTGTCGCGAGACAGCGCAAATGGCTACCAACAATACAACATCTCGTGGAGAACGCGACCGGATCGGGAAAACTTGTCGGCGAACGCGGGGATTCAGGTAAGGCGATCGCGCGCACGCGAGAATGTATTATTTTACAGCGCGAGCAAGCAAAAAATTTCCGGTAAAATGCAGATTGCGGAAATTTTTACATTTTCGCGCTCTCCGCGGTACGCAAAAATGTCAAATTATCGCAATTTCCGCGAGCGGAACGGAATTTTAGCCCAGGCCTACTAAAAGACCTACAATTTCGTGCTGATGAGAAAGAGGTGAAGAGTTCACTTGAAGACAGAATGCATGACCTATAAGGTCATAGTTTAAGGAACTCTCCTGTTTGGCAAGCTTGAAGGAATTTATGGCCTTAACACACAGGCATGTATTCTGTGTTCTCAGTAGATTGAAACATGATTAAACAATAGGAGCAGGAGATTGAATTAGCCAAGAACTCACGGAATCTGATAAGAGGTCTTGGGAGCACAATAATAAAGCACACATGCAAATACACATGCATTACACTCAAAAACACATGCATTCAAGAGTAGAGAATAGTTAGTGTGTTAAGCATCATTACAACTGCAATAAAGGATGTTTAGAGAATTAGTTTAAAGTTTAGGAACACAGATGAGGAAATGTTCCTGTAACCAATGTGTAACTTAAGTAAATTAATATTTAATCTAATTACTGAAATTACTGGAATGAGGGTGAAAAGATGTAGCAGTGATGGGGATTTCTCCCATCTCTACACCTACACTCACCTTTAATGCCTCAAATAACATTATTTCGGTCAGCCCTTCGTCATTTATGCATCTTTGCATCATTTTAAAGGAGAATCCCTCCATTTTTTGTGTACTGCATGCCACTATTTGGGAAAACTGGAGTTGAAATCTGGAGTAAATATAGTGGATATTTAATTTATAATATTTTAGCTAATTTATTAGGAGTCTTCGGCCTGAATCAGCAGTGTTGACATGTATGTTAGTGGTTCATTTGGACAAGTTCCGCTCTCAGGGGCATATTCTCAAGGATCTATCACCGAGCGAAAGTCGCGATAAATTTACCGCCCATTCACAACCTGTGCTAACAGCCGATAACAACAGTTTACCTGTGATAGCAGTCGCAAAAAACATCTCCACAGATGAGCCCGGCAACTATCGCTAATGAGATGCAGAGTAGGCGTTCCCGTGCAAAAAGCTGCAACAACACCACTCCGCAACATTCTCGACGACCAGCCAGATCGGCGATAAGATCTCAAAACATGCGATAAGGCGCGTTAGCAGCAGGAATCTAACACCTGCTCTGACCTGGTGTAAAGTCGGACGACAACCTGCAGCATCAAAGGAAGCCCAGCCCAGAGCCACACATGAAGAACAACAGATGCCATGGAGCCACAGACCATGCATCCCGGAGCCCCAAGAGGGCAACAACACCCACCGCCACCACCCCCAGGATGTCCCCCCCCGGGGCCCCACTCTGGGCGCCCCCCCACCCACCCCTGGACAAAGATATGTCACATTACCGTCACGAAATCATGAACAAAACAATGTGCCTGATGTCGCACAATTACAACACCTAACATACATGTGTGGGTAGAAAAATGAGAATCATACATTCATCATAGAATTTCCAAATAATTAGTTTCATTCAGAATAAACACAAAACAACTATTTTGAAGAGTCATGGCGGGTCCTCTCAGGACAATCTGTAAGTCACATCCTGCAAAACAAAATTCTAGATAAGAAGGTATGTCATGCGCTCATCAAAGGACAGAGAGAGAGCGAAAGAGAGAGAGAGAGATAGAGAGAGTGAGAGAAATAGAGGGAGAGAGAGAGAGAAAGAGAGAAAGAGAGAGAAAGAGGGAGAAAGAGAGAGGAAGAGAGAGAAAGAGAGAGATTGTACAAGGAGCGCAAGGCCAATCGAGCTTTTGGCTCATGCATTCGAACTGTCGTGTGTATTGCTATTGGTGCACACTAAGTCAAAGGCCTGGCATCAATTGCAACGCGAAGGCCACATCACATTTCAAAAATGCATGCAGTAGTCAGACTAACATAAGGTATGAAAGCTCCTTTGTCTCAATACATAAGGCAGAAGGACATCTGAACCCCCAACCTTGGTCTTGAATGCGGCTGGCACTCCATGCGAGAGATGCCATACCAGATCTTGACGACTCCCACACCACGAACTGCGTGAATGAAAGACCAACGTGTCCACACCCCACACACACTTGTCCCTGCTTGAGGTACACCTGCATGGGATGTCCTTGACACATAAGTAAAAACCACCCATACGTCCAAACGTTGCACACAAATACGACTCATTGCTCCGAGCAGTGGCATATCATCCACATAACTGCCGCCTGTCAGAAGAGTGCTGGTGCTACGAGACCAACAAAGGCAATGGCTGGCAATCCCGGGCACATGCACAACTCCTGTCATGTGGAACTGTACCGTGCATGAATGCTGCATCTGTTGGGATCACTGCCACTGGCAGAGTTGCACATCAGTTACCGTCTGAGTTTCCGTCACCTGCGTCCAGCCGTGGTTCCACTGTCGATCATGCACATTAGAGTGGCCCATGGATGTCTGCCTATCCAACACAATGGTAGCTGAACTGGATTATGAATTGTGTGTGCACCCCCTCTTGGCCCACGAACAAGAGTGTAACCGTGATACCCGTGCATGGGATGCCTTGATATTTGGAGTATGTGCAGGCAGTTGGATGTTGGAGATTGCACAACTCCTCGTGTGCAGTGACCATATCGAGGCACTCCCCTATTGGGCTGTGTTGCGGATTGGTGAAACGGCGTGGACGGAGCACAGCTGCCTGGACCAGTTAATGGATTGTCTCACCCTCGTGTTCCTAAAACTCGACAACGATGTACTCTTGGAACAGATTGCCCATGAAGCTGCGCTCGCATTCATGGATGATTAACTACATTCCTGCAGCCACAACTGATTGTCACCCAGAGCACAGGTCCCCACACCTTGTAGCATCTTGGAGGAATGATCACATATCCCACCACAACAGTGGACATGTCTGCCTTCGCCTGGACTCAGAATGCATGTGCATGGACCTACGCATGTGTACACACACCTTTGCAAGTTGAGGAAGTCCCGTGGGTGGAGCTGCACAGTGTTGTTTGGCAACGTTTCAAAATCGGAGAAACTGCTGGGGGGAGAGTACACACATGGCAATGTAGTACGACATGTGACCTTGTAGGACCCTTTCACCTGCTCACTGTCAGCAGAGCACACAGTTGACGCAGTCCGGTGGTACAGCACTATGCAGATCCCATGGGCTGTGAGTTGTGTCCCCTGACACGGGGCAATGAGCAGATGCCAAACATCACCTGAGTCATTCAGCAAGGCAAGGTGGGCTGAGGCCCTTGACATCCTTGATGATTTGTGTTCATTCTTGCCACTCCATTGCTTGCACCTCGACATGTTCCTAAGCTGCCTGTAAGTTTCTTAAACATTGGTCTGCATGTTGTGGCCCTTGCCTTGCCGGTACTGACACGCACATGTTAATAAAGTCTATGCAACTTCACTAGTGTACAACTGTGATAAATGTTGAATATAATGACAAATTGTGTGCCTCCATGAGCATTGTCCGTACTCAGGGAGGGATTGACTGATGCTTGTAAACTGGGGGTGAGTCCCTATTGACAGCTCCACCTCTGTGAGCCGGACATTGTGGTTGGGATAGTTGCTGGCAGACCTGTGCTCTTACGTGTTTCCAGCAATGTGAGTATGGTGTCCAACTTCTTGCCATGTGGATCAATGTGATTCATCACTACAGGCTGTGTCCACCCACTTGAGTTTGAGTAGGTATGCGAAGAGATGTTCTGTTGTCACGTGATGGGGGACACCACTTCAGGGCTACTACTGAATTTGACATTTCTACACACATTCCAATTTAATACATGGACGTGGGGCTACGTTGGGGGGTAAAGAGATTGTTGTTCATGTGCAATGAGGCCACAGCTAGTTCACACCTTCACAGTCATCTAATTGGCCATGTGGGTCAGCGTCAAACATGCACATTGACGACATTTACCAGGGTGTACCTTTTAGTGCAATCAATGTCCCTACATTCATCCATACTTTTATACGTGAGTGAACATAGACATTACACATCTGTGTGATTTGGAATGTTTTATTCACATTCTGGGGAGTGTCGGAGCTGGAGCAGTACATGGCCATTTCAAGCCCACATAACATAGTTCCCCAGTGGTGGGCCAACCAGAGTCCTTGGGGGAATGCAAAGTTAATCTGAAGAGGAAGAGTTTAGTCCGCAGCCGGATTGCTGCGTCATTGGTACCAGAGCAGATATGGCAGTCCATGTCGGTGTCCAGGGGAATGTCGCAGAGTGTTTCGGT